>NC_079386.1:2647834-5085334 GCF_021018895.1 Seriola aureovittata
AGATAAAGTCAGGTCCCTCACTGTGAGGAAGAATGACCGAGAGACTGAATGAATGGCAGCTGTCTGAGGTCAAAGGTCACAGAGCAGGAGTCAATGGACGACTGGAAAAAGATGTTCACATGACCCCAGAGAGCATCATCATGTGACCGAGGTCAAACACTGGTATAGGTTCCTTCTGTTCACTGCACTTTATATATATATAATAGATTTGTTGACATGTTAATTGAAGAGGATGAAGGAGAGGAGAGAGCTGCTGCACCTCCTCCTCCACCTCCAGTCATCACTCTTTCTCTGGATCAGAAACCATGTGTGATCAGTTTACTGCTGCATGTTGGTGTGTAGGATCAGTGGACTTTATATTTCAGGAGGGGTTGGAGAGAAAACAGGGGGCAGGTGTTCAAACCATGAAGATAACAGGACAAGAACCTGCCACACTGCATCAAGTCCAGGTCTGAGGACAGGATGTGTGGTGGAGGCCTGTGTCCAGTAATGTAGGGCAGTTACAACATTTTATATCACTTCATACATTTACTCCACTGAACTTCAGAGGGAAATGTTGTACTTACTACTATACTCATTAGACAGCTGGAATAAACATATTAACTTTGATTAACATAATGTTGTAAATATATGTAAAATATTTGAGCTCTAGCTATATTTATGCATCAGTAATAATAATCCAGTTATAACTTAACACTGACAAGACTCATTTTATTCTATTAACGAGTGCTTTTATTTTGATAGTGTCTCTTTACATGTAGGAAAAGGAGCCGGGTCCCTGACCAATCAGGACAAGACCACATTGTTTGGTTTGCTGTGTTAATGTGACACATTAATAAAACTGTTCATGTCTCCTGACTGACGTGAACTGAGGTTATTAAACATGTTCTTAGGTTGTTTCAGGTAAAAAATTAATTTTTTTATTATTTAAAAAATCACTGTTTAGTTTTTTCCCTTCGTCACAAACAGCTGTTTACAAAATGATGTGTATCATATGAGTTGTTGATGACCTATAACCTTTGTGATGTGGTTCATTAAAGAAGGAGGCTCATAAATAGGGTTTATGTATGTCTCTGTACTAAACCTGGCTGACCGGTCGTTTGGAGAACTGGTGATGTGGAGCATTTGTTTTCAGTACAGTAGAAACAAAACACCAGGAACAAACATCAGGAACAAACAGTTGAATTTAGCTTAAAATGTTTTATTTCTTTATAAAATTACATTCACACATTGATCCCTTTATCCTGCAGAACAGATTCACTTCCTACACTACGGCCCTGTGCAGCTCCCCACCTTCATCACTCATCTTCCTCAAGGAACCAGAATCTTCTTTTACATAAAGTCATTTAAGAACAA
This sequence comes from Seriola aureovittata, assembly GCF_021018895.1. Taxonomy (NCBI): domain Eukaryota; kingdom Metazoa; phylum Chordata; class Actinopteri; order Carangiformes; family Carangidae; genus Seriola; species Seriola aureovittata. The sequence goes on from NC_079386.1 coordinate 2,649,191, forward strand.
GACAATCACCACATTCACTGAAGTCTGACCCACCAGAGACTCAGTCTTACAGTGGATGAAGGTTTAAAGAAGGAGGTAAGGAGGATTAGAATCAAACATCTGGACCCACTGAGGAGCTGGGTCCCACCTCATACGGGACTTGGTCTGATTAATGGAGGTGGGCGGGGTATGAATGTTACCTCCATAATTTTTGTGAACAACCTCAGTGCCTTCAGAGACACCATCTGCATCAGGACTCAACAACAGACTCAGTTCAGAGAGATCAGACTCAGTCAGGAGGTTCAGACACATGAAACATGGTGGAACTGATGAGACCGGTGTTACTGATGTTACTGATGTTACTGATGTAACAACTGGTGTAACTGATGATATTGATGGAAATGGTGTAACTGCTGTAACTGGTGTTAGTGATGTAACTGATAGAACTGGTTTAGCTAATCGAACAACTGGTGGAACTGGTGGAACAACTGGTGTAATTGATGGGACTGATGGACTAACTGATGGAAATGATGCAACTAAGGTAACTGATGGAAAAAACCAGTGTAACTGATGTAACAACTGATGTAATTGATGGATTGACTGATGGAATTGATGGATTAACTGATGTAATTGATTGATTCATTGATGGATTCATTGATGTAACTGATAGAGTAATTGATGGATCTGATGGAATTGATGGATTAATTAATGTAACTGATGGATTCATTGATGGAATTGATGGATAAATGTATGTAACTGATGCAAAGGATGTTACTGATGGAACTGGTGTAACTGGTGGATTAACCATGCTTAAACAAAATGAGGCCTTTAGTGTGACAGGATCAGGACACATTCAAACTCTGAGATCACAGTCTAAGTTCTGATTTAAACTTAAGACAGATTCATGAATATAATGTTCACTGACGACGACCTCAGAGCTCATTTATCCCTAATGCTGGCCTACACATCACTCCGCAATCTGGTCCACACAGTGCACAATCTTTCTTTCACAGCAGATCATAACTCTGCCTCTCTTCTTCTTTGTTTCTCTACACGTGAACACTAACACCACACAGTGAGCCCTCACTCCCACAGCAGCCAGAGTTCAGATGCTGAGCTTCCTCCATCAGAGTTAGTCTGGGATGTGTACCAGTGTCCTGGATGCAGGACCTACAACAGTTTCACTGTTACAGTTCAATATTCACTCAGCTCTGAGTCAACATGATCAGCAGGCCATGTGACGTTCAGCAGAGGACAAATCTGTTATCTTATTCAGCTAGCTTATGATTCACATCACTGCCATCCAACTATCAATGGCCCCTCCGGCCTGTGGGTGGGGACACTGTCACCTGTCTGTAGCTGACCCCCTGAATCTGACTCTTTCTGAGGAGGAGTGCTGAGGCTCGGAGGCTGTTAGACACAGGAAACTTGGAGCAGCCACAGACGTGGAGTTAAAAACAAATAAATTAGACTCCAGGAACAGCATCACTGCAGGAGTGATAATGATTGGCGGGTGGGGACGACTACAGACGCAGTCAGTGAGAACCAAGCTGCTCACCGTGTAAGAGCTTTAACCTTCATCACAGCATCCTCAACATCTTCAACCTCAGAAACACACAACTCTTTATGTCAGTCCTTACTTTGATATGGTTGCATTGAAGCAACTTATTGAGGAAGACAGTAACTTTCCTTGACCCACATCACAACCATCCACCATTTTTCCCTCAGGAACCATTACAGCCACCTGTATGTTACATCAAAGATTTTCATGAAGTACTGACAGTACGCGTACCTTCAGTACCTGCGCCATCAGTACCTTCAGTACCTGCGCCATCAGTACCATCAGTACCTTCAGTACCTGCGCCATCAGTACCATCAGTACCATCAGTACCTTCAGTACCTGCGCCATCAGTACCATCAGTACCATCAGTACCATCAGTACCTTCAGTACCTGCGCCATCAATACCATCAGTACCATCAGTACCTTCAGTACCTGCGTCATCAGTACCATCAGTACCATCAGTACCTTCAGTACCTGCACCTTCAGTAGCTGCACCTTCAGTAGCTGCACCATCACAGTATCAACAGTGACGGTGACAGTGACTGGATTTTGTACTTTAAGCTCTAATCAAAGAAGAAAATAATCTGTTTACATTTGCGTATCTCTGGATTTAGGGAAACTCGTTCCAGATGTGTTAAAGACAGTGAAAACTGGTCCTGTCAAACCCTTTGCTTTTGAAACCCTTGTCTTTCTGAAGAGCTCAGCTGAGTGAACATGAAGAACAAGTTAAAGAGAAACTTCTTCCAGGAGGAGTACCTGATTCTGATCCTGCTCTTTCCTTTACCTTCATCCCTCCAGCAGCAGCTGCTGCATCAGTTCAGACCAACATCATCATCAACTACACAATAAAGATGAATCATTAAAACACTAATAATCTCTACAGGACAGAAGCTATATTTGTCTAATATTCAGATTAATTTAATTAAGTCAATCTGGTTTCAACATGTAGAACCAGCAGCAGCAGAACAAGGTCCAGGTCCAGTTCCTGCTTCCTGGAGGAAACTAACAATGTGATTGGACGTGATTCAACATTTCCATCTCAGCTGGTCCATCATTCCACTGATGGTACATATGTTAACCAGCTGTTTTAGGCTCAGGTGTCTTTGGTTCATTGATCACTGTCCCACAGCTCATCACCCTCGGTAACGTGTGTTTGTTATAAGCCAATCAAAACACAAGAGTGAATTTAAACAGTCAAACTCCTTTACGCCTTCATGAGAAATTCTTAAAACATCATATATGTTCAGATAAATGTAATAAAATAACATGATTGTAACAACATCTGGATGAAGCAGTGACAGAACAGCTGGAGACTGGAACACAGGAAGCTGAGCAGGTCTCAGTCCTGTTGGTTATGGGGTCAGGGGGTCTTCATAGCTCAGGTCTGAGGACTCAATGACTGTATGGCTTTATGATGTAATCCACATATCATCTATCACACGATCTAAATCATCAGAGACTGGAGGTGAATGTTGTCACTTCCTGTTTCAGATTTAAATAATGGAGGACTGATAGATTTCTGTTTCTTTAATCTCAACACACCTGTTGTGTTATTTTCCTTGTTATGACAGGAATAAGGCTACGACAAAAGGTTTGTAAAAACAGAATCTTTCTTTAGAGGTCTGATGATATTTTAGATTTTTATGATTGTCAACAAACCTCAGACCAAAACAACCACAGACCTGATCTGGCTCAGGACTGTGTGTGTGTGTGTGTGTGTGTCCAAGACCTGATCTGTGTTTCTCCTCTGAGCCTCAGACCTCCACTGTTTATTAAATTATTTATTATAATTTATCACTGTCCTGCTGCCCCACATACTCACTACAGCTTCAAATTTAGATTAATCCGCCACTGAAAATAGTCCCCAACAAAGTCGCGGTTTCCTCCTGTACGAGTGACAGAGGAACGACAGCGTCCAGCTGTTTGTAGGAAATTAATGAACGGTTTAAAAATGAGACTTTACATTGTGACCTGTTAATTAAATATTTCAGATATTAAAGTAGAACCCAGAGGGACTGGGGATGAGAGCAGACAGGGTCGAGAACGTTCAGAGATTGGTTCTAGTCTTTACGTGAGATATGATGAAAATCTAGAGGAACATCAGACGTTTGACTGGAGAGATGTCCAGTTATTATTTTTCTTATTACTCAGACCAGTCCACATCCAAAACCTCACACACCACAAGGTGAGACGGTTCAACTGCCTCACTGTGACTCTAACATCAGTGTCCACTGTGTTCTCACTGTGGTTCTCTTCTGAACTCACTGACAGCAAAGCTGGACTGTAACATCTGAACACACAATCCCCCTGCACACATGAGTTTCAGTGTTCCCCATTTCCTGTAACACACACACACAAGCACACACACGCACACACACACACACACACACACACACAGAGCTGAAGGGCCTGTCAGTGAAAGGATCCTGACCGAGTCTCCTCCCAGGTAAACCCTGTAGATCAGTCCCCACACGTCCTCAGTCCCAGACTGTTCAGATCCAGATTCTGTCCCGTCCCCTCTCATCCAGCCCTCCACCTCAGTATCTACAGTCTCTCTCAGCACTGACGTGTACTATGCCAAGCCCATCTCCTCCAGCACACTCCTGGGGGACTCGTCCTCCTGCAAAGGAAACACACAGACATAAAGGTGGACTCAGGTGTACTTCAAATCTCCTACACCTAAAGGTACATCTACAGGTACACCTATACCTAAAGGTACTCCTACACTTACAGGTACAGTTACATTATCACATTATACAGCACTGGAATATAAACATCATCCAGGCTGTGGCAGACCAGAGCCTGGACTATAAACCACAACAAATGAACTATAGTAATAAACTTTAGAACAACCAGCAGAGCTACACCCACTGATCTCAGTGAACGCCCAGTTAAAGAGGGGGTTAATAAGTCCTTGATGTAAGTTGGAGCAACAGAAGTGATCACACCTGTGATCTCAGGTTAAGACACAGGCGTTACCACAACAAAGGTCTCAACGCGCTGTGGCATCATCGATTCGTACAATAAGCTGAAGCCGTATGGCGTTGGTATGTATGGTTGTACTGATGGTTTTAGTTGCTATGTAGTGTGAATGGAGGCCTGCAGAACAAACAACGACACCAAGATAATAGCAGACTACTTCATCACATCCGTTGTGCGCTTGTGAGGATGCCTGGAGCGACTCCGCGCTGACAGAGGCATGGAAAAAGACCGGGAGAGTTGACTTTATTCTCAACATTCCGACTTTATTCTTGAAATTCAAAATAAAAAAAAAAAAATCTTCCTCTTCTGAGTCAGTTCGACCTTTTTGCATGATGAAAAAAAAAAAAAGTCCTCATTTTTTTCCTCATCCATGGCCCTAATACTCCTTCGTAATAATGTCGTCTTCTTTTTTGGATAAAAACTAATTAAAGTGGTAAATTATTTCACGTTATTGACACTGAAAAGATTAGTATTCAGTTTTGTTGGAGGACAGTTAATGAGAAGAAGCCCGTTCTTGTCTCCGCCATGTTATCAGACTTGATGCAGGTCACATGACCTGTGGATTAATGTGGACTAATGTGACTGTCAGTGACAGGAAGTGAGAAGCTCCAGCATGAGCATCAGCTGTCAATCAGATTACCTCCTGCAGAAGGTCGGCCTGTTCGATGGCTTTGAGGACACTCTTCTTAGACGTGTCCTGGATCTCTCCTCCCATCAGGAACTCATCCAGAATGAAGTACGCCTTCTCAAAGTTAAAGATGATGTCCAGCTCACACACCTGCACAGACACACACCAGTCGTCAGCGCTCTGTACATCAGAGTCGTCACAGTTGACTTCTGTCACCTTTAATTAGCAGATGAATATCGGAAACATTTGACTCACGCTGCCAAAGTATTTATCCAGCAGCTCCACGAAGCGGTGGATCACCTCCAGAGTGATGAGCTCGTTGTCCTGCTCCTCTATCGCACAGCAGAAATACAGGCTGGCATACCTGCAGGAACACACACACACACACACACACACAAACAACACATCAATATAATAACACATCATATGATTGATGAATTTGCAGGGCAGACTGAAACACACACTCTCTTAAATCTCCCTCTGATGAAAATCAAGTGTTTCACCTTGTTAACATCCATATGAAATGTTTTATATCATACAGACATATGATGAGAGAAATAATCATCATCACCATGACTGAGTGTTTCCACCTTGAACTGCAGTGAACCAATGACAGTCTCATAAACACAGATTCAGACAGGGGGACGGGGGGGCGGGGCTAAATAAACCTGAAACCTTGTCAGTACAGAGAGAAAGAGTTAGCATTAGGATCAGGAAGTAAGAGTAGATGAGCTTCAGACCCAGTTTCCTTTTTTTTGCCACTTTTATGTGTGAAACAAAATATGAATCATAGCAGAGGATTTTACAGAGTTTAAAACATGTCTGGAGAGGAACTTTAATGAATTAAAATAACTTAAAACATGAAGTTACAACCACTAAGTCGACACGCACACACAAAGTGAAGCTGTAGTTCCTTCATGGTCCACTAGGTGCTGGTTCAGAGGAAACTGATGATGGATGGAAGCTGCCCAGTGATGAGTACAAATACTGTCTGACTGTTTAGACCTTTACAGCTGAAAGTTACTACATTACCCAGACTGCATCATGAACAGTCTGAGCCCGTCTCTGTTGACACTGCCTACAGAGGAGCTTGTTTACATTAACACCACCCTGAGTGACCTCCAGCTTCATTCTGTCAACTGCCACGATCACACACAAGAGCTGAGGGCACGACGTCACATGTACTGACAGACAGCTCATTCATTGGACAGTTTAAGTGATGTCATACTATTACGAATCAGTTAATGAATCATTTACAGCAGATGAATTTAACAACTCTGTCTGGGACCACACCCTCTCCAGATGGAGCACCAGTCTTTAGTCCATTAACACGAGTTCAGACCTGGGTTGTATGATCTCAGATCAGTGTCTGCTTGTGTGTTTGTGAAAATATGATGTCTGCATAAATCATTAAACTCTAAACTAAGCATTTGTTTCATCGTCATTAATCTATTGTTGAATTAAAGATCAGAATATAAGGACACATCACCCTGAGCCCAGAGTAACCTGATCATGTTTTATCCAACCAACAGAGAAAAACCAAGAACTGCTGTCAGCTGACACATCAGGGAGCTGGAACTGATTAATGGATAAGCAATCAATTAATGGATAATCATTGAATATGTGAACTGAGGTTTACACTTCATGATCATTTTAAAAGGTTTGTAAAAACAGCAGAGCTTCTATTACAGTGGAGTTCGTCTCTACTGCAGGAAATCCCTCAACACATCACCCACACACAGTTTTCTTAGTCCACCTCTGCATTCTGCTCACAGTACTGAGCCTGTGTGTGTGTGTGTGTGTGTGTGTGTGTGTGTGTGTGTGTTTAAATCACTGAGAAAGGAGAGCAGGTCTCACCCTGTCCACCCACCTAAAATCTGATGCAGCTCAGCCCACATACAAACAGAAGAGACCTCCTCCTGGTCTGTGGGAGCTGAACTGAGTCCAGAGTGGACTCGCTAAAATCAGATCTGGTGCTTCACTAAAGTCAGATTTAAGGTGTCTCATGATCACACTAAAAACACGGGTATATTTGACCTGGTCAGTCATTTCATTGAAACGTTGAAACTGAGTAACAAGGCCACGTTGTTGTTGTTGTTGTTGTTGTTGTTGTTGTTGTTGTGAGGGTTCTTGGTTGTTTTCAGTAGATAAACACGGAGGTGGACGCTACACTGCTTTCATCACTGGTGTCATGTTCTGCCACAACATGGACTTCACACCTTCATTACCACGATAAACACACACAGTTTGGTTTTAACACACATAGGGGAGATCTACGTCCCAGAGCAACTGATGAACACACTTCAGCCTACACCTTTTCAGTCCTGTTTTGTTTCTTGTTTATCTTTTGTTTTTTAATGCAAAAAAAAATTAAAAAAATAAAATCATTTTGCAATTATTTTGGGAGATATTGCGATGCGATTTCAGTTGGAATGGTCATTTTTCATTTCATTTTCACTGAAATTTGTTTAAAATGATGATGATGTGATTTTTGTTGGTCTTGTACCAAACAAGCTTGTTCCTTTAAGTCTGGAGAATATGACGTGTAGGCCGAGGCGTCTCCGTAGCATCACAACACTAACAATGCACAACAATGTTGCGACACATTTTACCTTTATGCAGCTCCTGTAATTTGGATATTGCACTTGATCATACTGCAATTTTGATTATATTTCAATTAATTGTGCAGCTCTAATATATATCTCCAATATAATATACTCACTGTAAAAAACAAAAATAAATATTAGTTCATATGGCCCACCCCCAGGTTAGCATCATAAGTAACTACATGTGTTACATGTCTACTTACTAACCAAAGCGAAACTGATCAGGAAGCGTCAGTCAGAGTGACTGTGGTGTTTCCTAGGACTGAGTCATGATCTGGTGATACAGCATCAAGCACAACTATTGGTCCTGTATCTACCACAGAGGCCTGACCCATCAGTGATCTGAACATGTCACCTTGAGAAATGTATAATAGACATCTTTTCTATTTTAGAAACAAAATGAAGAATGAAGAAAACAAACCATCAATAATGACAATAATTAGCTGCAGAACGTTTCATGAATAGACAAGTTATAAGCCAATAAATGAACAATATCCAGTATCATCCTCTCTTCCTGCTGCTGTAGCAAAGACTGTTGGTGAGCAACACTTGTGATTCATCATGATGTTTGGTTCACCACTGGTGGTCGAGGTTCCATAACAGGGTCTCGTGACAGAACAGGGTCATGTGACTGTAGCGTGACGAATCAGGAAAGGATACGTGGTGACTGACCCAATCAAATGCTGATATCTGTTTCCCCACCAGAGTCGAGATGAATTCATGCATCACATGCAGAGTCTTGTCCTCTGGGTTTAAACTGTTATATAAATACTGTGACAATCAGCAATGTCACAACTAGACGTTCACATCTATTTATAGGTGAACCAACACACTCAGTGTTTAAACTATAGACATTATACCGCTGCTGCAACTCTGCAGAGGGCTTTTATTTCGAAACAACGGATACAGGAAGTTCAGACATGTGGCAACACAGGGGTGAGTGAGAGGAAGCGGAGCGAGAACGCCAGAGCTAACCAGCTATCTTTAAGTTCAACACGTCTTTGTAAAGCTTTACCCTCATCACACAGCTTCAGCGACACCTTCATTTTCAACCAATCACAGTGACGTGTGACACCTGTCACCAGGTGAGAACAGGTGAGGCAGACAGCTGTGGTAGTGCTACTTTTTTTCACAATTGAATGTCTTTTTATTGTTATTATTTATTATAGAATTCAATTTAGAATATTCATTGACAGTTGTTCCGTTTTTGATAATGAGGTCACACCTCCCTCACATTAAAATTGATATATTGATGTAATATAATATCAACATCAGCATGTTTTCTGGTTAATGTGCTCTCTGCTGGCTCTTCACACTCAGCTAATAAGAAGTTCCAGCTGCAGCACGACTGAAGACACATCCGTGACAGTGTGTGATTTTTACCTTTTATAGACAATCTTCAGGTCCCTCCATTCGAGGAAGCTGCACATCTTTGGTTTGCGGGCGAGCACGATCTGCATCAGCTCCCTCACCATCTTCTTCTTGTCGCGCTCGGCTGTAGCTGTATACCACTTCTGCAGCCGCAGCTTCCCCTGACGGCTGAACAGCAGCATGAAACGCATCTGCACACAGACACACAGTGTTCATGACAAGGGTTAAAACTCCTCACTGATGTATGTGACAGTAAATGAGAACTGGATTATTGGTCTAAAAAAGGAATTTCAAACTGTGACTATAACTGATGAAAAGATGCTTTTCATTGTTCATCACATGTCAGTTGTGTTGCTTCTTTACCGTTTCCTTCTTCTACAGTTCACATAGACAAGCTAACAAGCAACAGACAGCTAGCAGACTGCCGCCTTGCAGGTTGTAGCAGTTCATCAGAGTGTCTGTACACAACTAAGGTTAAAGTAATCAACCAGCCATTTACTGTATGGCTGAGTCTGAGACGCCCTCATCAACCCCTCACATGATACCTGCATAAACCCAACCTATACTTCCTGTCCAGCAGACACACATGTTGAGACCAGCTGGTTAATATGGTCAAAGATCCTCTATACAGAAGACACCGCAGTACAGGCAGCACCAATGGTATGAAATGGGACACTGCTCTAGTCTCTTAAATGGGTGTTGTCCTCCAAGCGAAGGCAACTAGCATGAAATGTGACAGTAGCTATTATTAAAATCTATCCCTGTCTAGAATTACCTCTCTGCATCCTTTGGGAAAGAAAAGACAGATCTGTTTTTCTTGTTATTACGGCCTATTGCTGCACAAAGCTCGGGCATTTTTAACATTAACTGACAAATTTGCAGCACTTTTGCCAATGTTTTTATCTAGTAACAACATCTGATCAACCTAGTACAAAGTCATAACAGTTTAATAGGCTAATACTCTCTGTTTTCCCTCCAACTACTCTCCATTTTCTCCTCCAAAATACTCAAATAATGACGACATACAATGAAAGCAAATTTTAACCAATGAAACAAGTTTTATTTAAGTTTTAAAGTTTGATCTATGGCTTCACGTATAAGTAAGTTAATCCAAAAAATAACTCTGGTCCATCTAAACATCTGGTTATCGGATGTCGGCAGTTGCCAGATCTCACGAGAGTGTGGCACTAAGACAGAGACAGGTCTTACCTACAACCTGCTGTCTCTTTGTATGACAGACACACAGCAGGTCATGGTTTCGTTTACACTGATGGAGGAAATTTAAATATTTAAATATTTTCTCTGGAGTTTTACAACAGTAAAAGAAAAACTACTAACTGTTATAACAAAGATACTGTTCAACAGTCTGTCCTACTGTTTTGAATCTGGACCAGGAAAAAACAGAAATGTATTGCATGGCCAAAAGTATGTGGACGCCTGGATGTTCCACCTCTGTGTCTATATTTGAAGACATTGCTTTAACATGCTGCTGTAACAGCCTTCTCTTCTCTAGTTTAATCCAGATGTTGAACCAGCTGCAAGGATTTGATGCCATTTAGATACAAGAGCAGTACAAGTGGTACTGATTCTACTGGCTTTTAGTACCAGGTACTTCTATTACCAAAGCAGACACAATGTTGTTACTATAGCAATGACGCATGAAGCTATCAGGACATCATCTTCACCGCGACACATGAACAACAAATGATCAAAGGAACCAAACAGAAATATCTGCTCCTCCTCAGTCGACTGGGGGGCACCGAATTAAAAGTATAAAACAATAACTAATATCTTTAGATGACAAATGACCAAATCCAGGTCTTCAGAACCTGTAGAGACTCAAAAAGGCTGAAGGTGGAAGTGCTGCTGAAGGGAGTCCCACAAAGAACTGGTTTAAGGGTCTGAATAGTTTTTTTATTGAATAAATAGGCTAAACATAAAACATGTTTTCAATTTGTCATTATGAATTTTAGATTTTACATTAAAAGGCAAAATTATCAATATAAAATGAAATCTTTTTATTCATTGTCCATTATAATCTGATGATAAATAGATTAATGTATGTTCCAGCTGTGGGTTGGAGGCGGTTAGAAGCAGTCACCTGGAGAAAAGTCACCTGAGAACAGTCACCTGCTGCCCTCACTGTTTAGTCTGGGGCTGAACTCATCACGTGCCTCCCGGAAGCACTGACATTGTTCAGATGTTCAATGATGACAGATGTTCAGTGTAACATCACTTTCAGGTCACAGTCTGTGTAACACAACACAAACACTGACTGAAATCCCTCCGCCGTGTCAGAAGAACGGGACTATTTCACGCCGTGTGCTGTTATCCGGCCTGTTAGCTAATAGGCTATGCTGACGGGAGCCAGGTGGAGGTAGCGCAGGTGGACACTTCCTGAAATCATACACCTTGCTAGCATTAGCTTAGCACCTAGCTCCTGCTTTTCTGAACCGAATGAGTCGCGGTCACTCACCATGTTATCGGATTGTTGTTGAGCTGTTGCGACTTTAGAGACGAACTGAAGCCCTGAACCGGTCCAACGCAGACGGACACACCGCGGCTAACAGAGACGCTCCATGTCTGTCAGACACTGAACCACTGGACTGGACTCACTCCCTGCTGCACCGAGCACTTCCGCCTCTGAAGAGCATGCGCACTCCGCACAGCTGGATGCCCTCAGTTCCGTCTCTCAGGTAAAACCTCCCCTAACCGTCAGAGGAGCTTTTTGTTCGGTGACAGACCCGGTACACATGTTATTATTATCTATAACATTAATGTAGCATAAATGATTTTTAAAATGTAGTGAGCAGCAGAATACGGTTATTTAATCTTCTCACTTAACCAATTAAAAAATATTTTTAAAAAAAGTTTTAAATAAAACTGTTTAACTGTAACCCAAGAATGTAAAATAAATAAATTAAACTAAATATATGTCAAAAGCTTATTTACAAATATTTCCCTTCTATAAGAAAATACAAGATCTAATTGGATTGGATGGTTGTAATTTATGATAATATTGTTAAATATATTAACCCAATTAATTATTTAAATCATATTTAAGGAATACAATCCGAGTTCTTAGTAATTACAGTTACTATCCTTATAGTAATATACAGTACAGTATATATAGTATATATATAGTATAGTATATAGTATAGAATCTATTATAATTTATGTCCTTTTATGTATTAACGCCAAACAGAGTTAAATATCTGATCTCAGTCTAAGTTTATTTGAGCCTGGTTTGAGTAAACACAGTTTTTCAAACTGTATTTAAAATACAATGTTAATGAGCTTGACAGTGTCATCATGATCATTTTAACTTGTCTGGTTAATCCTCGTAAATCCTGGTTAACCAGGTTAATCCTGCTCCTCACCATGGAACATCAACCACAGAGGGACTCAGTTCTCTGTCGGCCTGGTTCTGTCCACACCTCCTGCAGATGCTCATCTTTATGATCTGCTGTATCTCATCGGACTGAACAGTTAGCTTCCTACAATAACCTAACACTGAGAGCCTGTGAGAGTCTATATTATTATCGGCTTTTTTCCTAATAAAGCAGTAAAAATTGGTCGATCAAACGGTGGAAAGAAAATTAATCAGCAACTGTTTTGATAATTGTTTCAGTTAAAGGAAAATACCAAACAATCTTCTCAGATACAACAACTTCTTGCTGGTTTTAATCATAGAGTGTGTGAAATATCTTTTTAGTTTTGGACTCTTAATTCAATAAAACAAACCATTTAAAAAGATGTCACTTTTGAGCTCTTTTTCATTACTTATTGATGTTTCACAATCTAGACAGTAAGTTGATTAATCAATAAAATAAGCAGCAGATTCCTGGATAATGAAAACAATCTGCAGCCCTGTCTCTGTTTGTTTCTCTTGCCACATTTACATCATGTTGTTTTAAATGAGGAAGTCATGACTCTTGGTCAGTGACCACAGACACTGCAGGTTTGTAAAAACATATAATTTTAATAAATATAAATACTGAAAAAATACAAATGTAACTGAACAACAAGGTAAAAATAGACATTAACACTGTAAAAATAGATAAAATACATCTTTTTTGGTCTGAATGTAGCGTCAGTCTGTCTATGTGAAGTGCATCAGTGTCACACGCCAGAAACTAGTTTGTTCATTTTCCTTCATATCTGTCAAACATTCAGAGAAATAAATAAACACAAACATATAAACTCAATTTCTCTTCCCAGTGTCCAGTCAAACCTCTGTCGAGTGTCTCAGCTCTTTAAAATGAACATGTCTGTGTGTAGTCTGTGGACGCATAAACAGTCATGTGACTCGTGGTGTGGTCATTGTGTGTGTTCGTCATCGTGTGTGTTCATCGTGTGTGTGTGTTCATCATGTATGTGTAAATCGTGTGTGTGGTCATCATGTGTGAGCAGCAGTAGTCAGACACAACTGGTGAAGGGTCTTCAGGGGGTTATTGTAGCTGAGGCTGGTTGAACTGACCCATGAACAGAACAGCACCTGAAAACAGGAAGAAGAGCCGTGTTCACACTTTGCACACTTTGCACACTCTACACACTCTGACTGACAGCTCAGTTGATTTATAACAGTGCAGCAGATAACTGCATGTTTCAGGGAAATCTTTCAAATTTGGACACAAATGCTAATCTTGGCACAAATCCTCCTCCTCTTTTGATAAAACACGTTAGCCACTCGGAAATTCAAGATGGCCGTCATTTCTGGCAAGGAAATGTTTTTTTTTTTTTGCAATAAATTCATCCACTATTTTCTCATATGAATAATCCAGGTGTCAAATTCTTCATTTAAACACTGTAGAAGGTGAAATTGAGTAAACTGTAGAAAATCAACTGAAAGTATATTTCAGCAAAAATATTATCCCAGAATGAGAAACACACTAATTCTGGTACTTGTATCCACATTTGAAAGAATATTGTAGTTATCTGCTGAACTATAAATTTACATTTCACTTTATAACTTATGAGGGGTGTTACCTGTGTGTTTGTGCTGGATGAGGAAGAGGAAGGGTCGATCCAGAGTGATCTCCTCCACCGCCATACGAGAAAACATGATGGCAGCTACGAGAGGGAAGAAAGAAATCAGGTCAGAGTCTGTGATGTGCGCAGGGGCCCATTCTGCCTGGAGCCCCGGATCCAGCCCTGTGTTCACTGTGCCTCACATATGTTTGCTGTCATTTCATTAAAGACTAAGATGAAGACGAAGATATGTGTGTGTGTGTGTGTGTGTGTGTGTGTGTGTGTGTGTACCTGTTGCCGCTGCTCCCTTGGTTCCTCTTTCATTCACCTCGATCTTGACTCTCTGGAGGACCTTCGACACACACAGCCTCTCATCAGCTGGAAACACAAACACACACAGAGGTCATGTGACTGCTCTCGTGGTCATGTGGTACGTGTCACGTCTTTAAACTGTGAGATGAAGGACTAGCTAACTAAATAACTAACTTACTGGTGATTCGTGTGAAGTCGGCATTAGCCAGGTTGAACATGTCGTTCAGACCCATCTTCGTCAGAGCCGTCTTCAGGTTCACCTCAGAGTCCAGAGTAAACCTGCAAACACAGCAGCCCTTAGTGTTCACCCTGTTTGCTTTATGAGTCAATGTGACACAAACAAACATAACGACTCGCCGTCTATGAGACTGTGAAATAACGTCTGACCCTGCTCTCTCACCTGGGCATGGCCAGCTGCCTCTTCGCGCTCCTCAGTTCTGCTCTCCACTGCTTAATCTTCTGGCTGCTCAGATCCGCACTGAGCACGTTCAGCGGGACCTCAGGCTCAAAGGGTGACACCAGGAACATGCTGAGGGAGTCACCCTCATACGGGACCTCAATGACATCATAGTCCACCCCGTCAGTGGTGACAAACTCCCCTGTTGATGAAGGAGGAGACAGATGTTACTTTGTGAACCTGACATCAAACTGAGGTGAAGCCGTGTGTGTGTGTGTGTGTGTGTGTGTGTGTGTGTGTGTGTGTGGGGGGGGGGGGGGGGGGTCAACCTACCGTAGTTGAACTGGTTTGTGAGTCTCATCATGTGCACAGGTACATCGCTGCCGTTGGCACAGTGGAACATCCTCTCCTGTGTCAGTTTGGGGTCAAAGGGGACTTTCCACAGGGCCTGGAAGTGGAGAGCGTTCAGGAGGACCAGGCGGGTCTCATCAGTCAGAGATCCAGATGCCAAGAACTCAGGGATGGCTCCTACAGAGGAGAGGTAAAGATGAGTCAGAGGACAGCTTTGGAGAGGTCTGATGTGACAGTGGACGACTGGAGGGAGAGATTACCTGCAGTGTGGTCTGAGACCCACGAGTTGATGATGTTGACTGCCTGGTCTGGCTTAGTGAAGTCCACCTGGTGAGGGTGGGTCTGGAAGGCCTTGGCCAGGGCCCGGCGGTACCCCTTCTCCAGACTCATCTTCCTCTCCACCATCACCCCGCTGGCTGTCTCCACCCCTTCCTCACTGGACAGATCCCGGTGCAGGAGACGCTGCTGCCGTGACAGCCCTCGCTCTGGGGGAGGGGCGCGGGGGAGGAGTTTGAGTTATACACCAGCGAATGACACGTTCAAATAACCATCAAACATCCATCACACACCCGACTTAGTATTTATCGATGGATCAATTGTTCATTTATAGATTCTTTTTACAATTCCTATTTTTAATGCCTATTAAAACATGAAATTAAGGAAATGCTTTATGACATTTCCTGTGACATCCTTGGTCTGCCTTGGCAGTTCCATAGTGTTGGAATGACTTTAATTCCACGTCTCAGTGAGATTGGTGGACCAGCAGAGGGCAGTGTTACACCGTCACAGCTGGGGGATCAGCATGTTTCTTATGAATCGCTACATTGGTTTCGATAAACACACGTTTGTTTGATTCCTCATGCAGTGAAAACCAGTGAGTAATCATATTATTTTCCTGTATATTACATCATCTCCTTTTAAATCCACATGTTACTCACCTCGCAGAGAGAAGCCCAGAGCAGCAGTCAAGGCCTTGTTGGTGTTTCCCGCCGCGCCGAGCTGAGCCATGGACAGGACCGAGGCCACGCCGTACGGGGAGAAGACCACGTTCTTGTCCACGGAGTCCTGGCTGAGCTGGAGGAAAACCTTCAGGCCAAAGTCAGTCTGCTTGTCCTGCAGGGAGCCCAGCCCCGCTCTGCTCAGGGTCAGCAGAAGGAAAATGCACGCAAAGCAAAGCATCCTGGGAAAGACAGGAGAGAACAGGTAAGTGAAAAACACTCTATTTTCACACGTTTATCTCAGCGCGCAGACGCCGGAGCGGTGACACACTCAGACTCTTCTTCGCACAGAGATGTAAAAAGCATCAGTCATGTGTAAACAGTGAATCTTTGAATCTTCCCTCAGAGCAAACGCTCAGCAGACGTCATGAGGACAAAGTTCTGCCCAGCGTTTGAAACAGGAGTCAAGCTGTGGCCAAACAGAAGGTCTGTGAGGCCACTCTGTTTCACATTAAAGAGGGAACACATTCAATAACGGAGAAACAGCTCTCAGATGGTTTCTGTAAAACTCCAGTAGTTCAGACACAAGCCAAAGATATTTTTAGCTTCCAGAAAACTGAAGCTTTTCACACAGGGGGAAAGATTTCCCATCAGTGACGGCGATCATAAGAAACAGACGGAAAAAAACCGACAGAAAGATTTGGATCCATTGATTTAGTCCAGCAGTTCAACAGTGTGACTCATGCTGCATGTGTGTGTTCAGTGTGTTTACAGGAAAGTGTGTGTCAGTAGCCGTGGTTTTCCACTGCAGACGTGAACAGGGGTTCAGCAGCTTCACGCAGAGACCACCTGAGACCTCGGACTCTGTTTGTGTATCCACTCACTGAGACACATTCACTGTCCGCTGCAGAAAAGCTTGATTCCAAGGTTTGCACTAAGAGAGGTCACCTGATGGTTTTGACACTAAGGATCCAGATTCTGATTTTGTTTGCACCTCTGAGTCCTAAACCCTTCCCCCAGCTCACAGCTGATGTTTTCACAGTTCACAGCTGAACTGAATGAGATTAAATTATTATTATAGATAATTATGACATGAATAAATCCTGGAGGCAACAGGATAAACAGTGTGTTCAAGTAGTAACATGTTTTGATCATCATCATCAGGTTGTTTAACAGCTGCGTGTCATCATCAGTCTGCAGTTAGAAAACTCTTCTCAGGATAGTAGAAATAACACCTAGTGCCTCTGCACAGAAACACTGTTCTAGCTCTTCTCTCATATCAAAGACACATTTCAGTCAAAGGCGTTAATGAGTAGCAGCACTTAAATGCTGCGTCTAGTTATGATGGAGGTACTTTAGGATTCTTGATGTTCTGGTGTTGGGGAGTTTATTCTATAACAAACGGCTATAGAACAAAAGGTTAAAGTTAATTTCACTGTCAATGTTTTAATCATTAAATCCAGAGTAAAATAAATGATAATGACTATAACTCCACCAGCTCTGCTAATGCTTCATAAATATCATATTTAGACGTGTTTTTGTTATATTCTGTCCGAAAACTAAAACATTATGCCAGCTTGTTTTAAGTATCAGATGTTCCAGATGTTTAGTCCAGGTGTGACTCTTACCTTGTGGTTGGAGAGTGTCAGGTGTGTTGCTGCAGGTCTCTGTTGTTTCAGCTTCAGTCTCCTGTGCTGCTTCAAGTCTGACAGACTGACCGAGTTGAGGTCTTTTTATAGTGTACATGGTAGGAAGCCCCGCCCCCACCTCCGCACACTCATTATTAGAGACGATGATGTCATCTGACACTGTCTGGACAGGCTTCCTTTTCATGAACACACACTTTCTCCCTCCTCCTCCTCTAGATCCTGTCTCTTTCTCTCTGTCTGTCAGTCTGTGCCTCTCGCTCACAGCATGACAGAACATATGGAAAGTCACTCAGTGTTTTCACACACACCCATGTACACACACACACACACACACACACACACACACACACACACACACACACACACACACACATCAGTGTGGTATGTGCAGGACAGGGTCCTCAGTCATGTTTGTCTGATGTGATAAATACTGCAGATTGTAATCAGCTGGCTGACGGCCCGACACTTTACCATCACCTTGAGGAAAAAACATTCAGGAGCTGCACAGGAAATGTTTTTATGTTTCATTTCCTCATGAATTTAAAGTATTTTTTAATCTTAGATAAACTCAAACTGAAACCAGACTCGTTAGTTCAAAACAGATTTCTCTGAGGTTCATTTCTTTGGTCCACAGACAGATTTTTTTTGACCAACTTATGAAAAGTTACTGTGTAAACAAATGAAACAATAAACTCCTGTTGTGACAGTGAGAGTAGATGATGCTCCCTGCAGTCTGCTGCACTGGTTCACAGAGGACGATACACCTGTCTCAGAGTCCCGGAGTCACCATTGACCAATCAGACAGGGGCATTGTGTCATGTTTTGAGAAACACAGGAAGTTTGCACAACAATAACTAAGAGGTTTAAAGTTCACCTCTTACCTTGTTGACAAAAAACCTGACCTCGAGGCCATTTAGCAGCTGTCGTGGAGCTTTCAGTCATATCACGGGATTTTCATCCCCAGGAGGAGTTTTTAACTTTATTAAGGGATGAGTCCAAACAGTTCTCAGACCAAAGGAAGTTTAAACTTCTACAAAGTGAACTCAGCAAACTGCTGATGAAGACCATGGAGATATGACTGAAAGGGACTGAAATTGACCTTAAGATAAGATTTTATCAAATGTCACTTGTAGCTTCAGTTGGTTTAGTTCTTGTTGATGTTGTTCCATCATAAAGAAAACCAGTGGGTTCTGGGTACTAGAACCGAACTTTCTGGTACCGGGTATTGTACTTAGTCACTGATGCACTCTTCATTGACTGATTGATATTAAGACACATGATCTAAAAGATTCAGTCTGATGGAATATTATTCCAGATGAGACTGATCGTTATATCATTAATGAAAGGACTTCAGGGTTCTCCAACAGCTACCGTCCCAGTATCGTTTCCTGTGGACATTCAGAGTCTCCAGAGGATGATTCTTCCTCCTTGATTTTATATCCAGCCCCTGAGTCAGGACAAACAGCAACCATTCCAACATATAAAAGTTCCAGTGGATATCCACACCCTCTGCCATCAGACCAGAAAGTCCACTTTTACACTAATGGGCAGGTTGCCTGGGAATTCACTGCGCTCTGCTCTCATGCCTCCAAGGAGATAAGCTTGTTTCAATGTCCTGATATTTTTCATTTTACCATTTTGACTTCAATATTAGATCCTCATTTTAGGTGGTGACACATCACCAAATTTGGTCGTGGCCGCCAACATTCTTCATCCCACTACTCACCAAACATCTGGTACACAGGACAGGGAGAGAACACACTTTTTCCAGATCTATCTGGGATCAGGCCTCTGGCAGACCCGCAAAGGTCCTCACTGGAGCCGCTCTGTCTGTTAGAATATAGAAAGAGAAACCTGCGACCTGGGGCCAGATTCACATAGATAGACTCTGACTGTGGCTTAGATCTAACTTATAACTTATTTCAGATTCACTGGATTAGTTCATGAATTCTGGGTAAATCAAGACTTTATTCAATGTAAGAAAACATGAGAGGAGAACTGCGTCAAGCCACTCAGCTTCAGAAAAGATGAACTAACACCATACTGAATGCAAAGAAGGAAATATTCAAAAGAGAACCCAAAACGGGCCGACCACAGGAAAAGCTTTTAGACGCAGGGTAAATTGTGATGTAGATAGCGTTAACATTACATTACCACTGGTGCCTCTAGCAGGTGTCATTGATTGTTACCATGACAACATGGATCTTAGTTCAGAGTTAGCCTTACGGTCAGATGGCTAACTTTTTAGGGTTTAAATAAGTCAGTCTATATTTTAGTGAGACTGTCTAACTTGCATTAGACTAACCCTAGACTGGCCCAACACTACAGACCAGTCTGGCCCCTGGTCCTTAGCTTACTACCTCTAGCACTGCTACTCTCTGACTGACTGACAGGGTTAGGGTTACACAGGGTCATGTGACTGACCACCTGACAGTGGTGTCAGATTTTGGACCCTGCTGTCTCCCTTTTTTCTTGGAGGCTTTGAGACAGACGGAGGAGGTTTACGACACCTTCCATTCGATGTCAATTAGACCACCGTAGACAGGGTCGCCCCAAGCCTGGCTTAACCGTTACCGCAACACATGTCATCTGGTTCACAGTGTTATAACTACTGAGCAGTGATGTAGCATCTCTTATACGAAGCCATTAATAAACGAATTCACTGTTGAACCGTGGAAATCAACCTTCAGGGTAAAACTCTTGTCAAACTGTCACTGCCTCCTCTTTGTCTACGAGACAAGATGTGGAAATGATAAAAAATGAGGTCTTTCTGTGGTTTTTCTCTTACGTTCAGAGGCTTTTCTGAAACTGTGGATGATGCTCTAAAAACTGAGACGTTTTAGGACCTAGACCTTTCATAATCTTTCAAGACAACTGTGTCTGTGAGGAGCGTTTATAGACCTGTTTACACGGTTTCTGAGACTCTAATGATCTTAGTTCTGTCTCTGTGGCTGTTGTTGTGGTCATTTAACCACCTTGTTAAATAACACAGCTACTATCAGGGTTAAGAAGCTGCAGTTACCACTAACAACTCAGAAATGTGACACACAACAGAAAATAGCTGAGTGATGGGTCAATGAGCTCATGCATTGTTTACTCATGAGACCCTTTTGTTCCACTAGTGTTGTTTCTGCACATTACCAGACTGTTTGTTTAGTGTTGCCTAAAATACACAGAGGCATCAACACATCTCTTTTACTGTTACTTGGCAAAATCCCCACAATCCCACAGGATTTGGTACATTCCATATATGGCTGTGAATGGAAAATGCGCCACCCACTTTCATGTACCTCCCACTCAGTTCTCTATGTGGGCTTCAGGAACATGGGACTCAACTGTTGCCAAGTCAACACGCAACATCACACACACAGACTTAAATCAGTGGTTGTTACCGGACCTATATGTAACAACTAATTAACTGAGCTTTGGGCCCTGACAGCTGCTGTCTTCACCGAATGAAGAAAACAAGTCGGTTAAAATGAAGGTGAAAGTGATTTTAAAAGACGAGGACATAAAGGGAAGTCCGATGGTCCGTAAACTGCACCGCGTTAGACAGTGGCGGCAACTTCTGGTTTCCAGCTGCTTATGAAGGCAGGTAACTTGACAGAGACTAAAGAGCTCAGAAAACAGTCGCAGTGTTGAAGGGACCACGCTCTCCATGACAATGGAGGAGCGAATACACGTGTTCTTGCCCTTGAGGGAGTTGTCATTGCTTTCCTGCCGTGTAGAGGACGCTGTGGATGAATCTACAGTAAGAACACAGGAGGGGCAAAGGCTACAGTGACTCTGTATCAAAAAGTGATGAGGCGGTCCAATCAGGCTGGGGCTAGCTTATTAGCATGCTAAGTACAAGAAAAGACTTGATAGAGTTAACATTGGTGTTTGTTTCCACATGTGTAGATAGTTTCTTCTGGCTTGGTAAGCTTCTAATGCTAACATTAGTTATGTAACATCAGCAAAGCTTTAAAATGTCTTATGCAGATTGAGGGTAGTAAATTATATTGTGTTACTTCCTGTTCTCTGGATGAGTTGACTCTCTGTGGAGATCATTACCAAAATGTGTGACCTCTGGTCTCAATAAATGCTCTGTGGTTCCTTATGGTATTTGGTATGTATCAGCCCCAGAGGTCAGAGGTCATCTTCAGAAGTTGCATTGTAAATGATGAATTTCGTGTGGTGAATTTAAAGTGAATCTGAGATCATTCACATATTTCCTGTGATGTCTTATGTCACATTTCTGAATTTCCATTGAATACAGAACGTGTTGCATAGCTACAGTTAGTTCAAGATAAAGCTGTCCACTGCAACATAAAAATAATTTCTGAAGAGTCTGGGCTTTCCTCTGTATCATGTTCCTACTCATCAAAATAAAATGTTTCCTCTTTCTGGCTCATTTCAGTTTGGGTTAGACACCCATGACCTCCTTCAGAAAACCAGTGATCCACACGTCCTCAGCTGTTCCTGTGTTGGCTCTGTTATCACTGACCTCTGCAGTCCACTACATCACTTCCATTTTTACTCAATGATTCTTCCGTCGTTTATGCAATTTGTGAATTCTGTGAAACATTCATGTATTTCCTCCTACAGAGGGAGTTTGATGGACATATTTCAGCAACTCTACATTTAGCTCCATGTTTAAATCATATACTATGAAATAGTTTTTATCACACACTGAGCACACAGATCAATTAACTCAGTTTGGCTTCAACCAGTGATCCCAATGTTTTGTAAATGATCAGACAGGATGTCGTCACAGCTCTGCCTGGAAACTGTCCATTATCAGGCTGACAGCTAGATGTCTGCAGGCTAAATACAACGTAACATCCAACAGGCTCTTTGCTTCTTTTGATTTCTGTCTCCATGACATTTTGCTGTCAGATTTAGACCATAGTAGGACACAAAGCTGCAGGTTCTTCCATTTCGAATAACAGTGTTTATGTGTTTGTTTCTCTCATTCGCTTCAATTTATTATTGATCATTTACATCCCTCTGTGTGTAATTAAATATATGTATATATAAAATAAAAACATACATGTAAAATGTATATATGAAACCTATTAGAAATTGGAACAATTTGATATATTTACATATATTTTTTTTATATGTGTATATATACAAATTATACTATGGTTATTTAATATATGTAATAAACGTATATCTTCATATATCCAGAGGATCTATATATGTGACAATATATGACATAAATGGCAGCATCACTCACGATATATGCACATACTGTATATGTCGTATATTACTTTGGGTGGGTGAACTTGAGTGAACTCTTTGACTTCTTCTCTGGTTCAAAAGAGAACAGGAAGCATGTTGAGCAAAGAAGAGGGTTTTTTTTAGAGTTGCTGTAAATGACCCCACCTGCTGCTTAGACTCAACCCCCCCCCCCCACCCCCACCCCCACCCCCACCCCAACCCCCCACTCTCTCCTCTGCAGGTAACAAACACGAATACAAAGTGTAATGTGCCTTTTTTCTTTTTCTGATCCACTCACTGTAATTCGCTCTCATGCAGGACTGATTTCATCTGACTGTTCTGGTTGACTGGACCAAAACCCATACATTATATTTCACAAAATCATCCCTGTTCCTGTCATTATTGAGTTCTGCAGTAAAAGACTTTAAACCATCTGTTTCTGTGTTACAGTAAATGTTAAGTAACATCCTAAAAAATACTTTTTATTATGTATTTTATTACTGTAACTGTGGTTATGGCTCTGAATGGTTTCATTTCACACGAAGATTAACATCTGGTTCATACAAACACGGCCACTGAGTTACTAGTTTCCATAGAAGCTCTCTTGAGTAATGTTTCCCCGCTTTTCACTGCCTGAGGAAATCGGAGGGAATCCTCTCAGATCCCCACTTCCCATGAACTCTCATCAATTCACAGCAGATGTGGTCTGACAGTTGTAAGGAGAGGGCGGTAAGCAGTAAGTAAGTGTTTGGAGAGGGGATTCACCAGGGGACCTTTTGACCTTTAGCTAAACAGAATGACACTGCAGGTTGGAGGGTTAGTGTTTGAATGGACCCTGCTGCAAACTGAAGCAGACCAGTGAGTCATCAGACCAGTCTAAACTGGTTCTTGTTTAGTATTAGCAGTAAAACGTTCTATGGCAGCAACTCCCTTTTACTAATTATTGAATGTTTCACAAATAACATGGAAACCTGTCAAGTCACCTGATCACATGACAAACGGCTTCAGAGAACATGTGATGAGAAAGAGAGAGAGAGAGAGAGAAAAGAGTTTGGATTTTAATTTTTCTTGAATGAGACGTCCTGTAAACCGGCCGTTACCACTGAGCAAACACAGGAAGTAACATCCTTTATCTCCCTGGATGGAAGGTAAAGGTGTGGAGGTCAGGGTGGAGGATGGGCATGTAGCTCACTTAACATTCACCTTTTAATCAACCGTAAACACAGTCGTTCCCACCCAAGTGTTGTAATCTGACCACGATCAGACCTCAGACATTGTTCATGTGTCATGACTAAGATGTTTATTTAGCCTTAAGAGTGTGAGATGAGAATGTTTTCAATATAGAGTTTTGTAAAAATCATCCAGTAACAAGGTTCTAGTGTGGGTCAGCTAAACACTTGTAACTGTGTAGTGCGGCGGCCCAGAGAGCTCGGCGCACTGCAGCTTAACAAAACACATGTAAACAGACAAAACACAAACAGAAAACCTCTTCATCAGCTTGACAATAACGTGCTGTTTCCAGGGGACGCTAAAAACGTGATGGGGTGCACTTTTTGTCCAATGCTTTTTACTTCAAAAGTCACAATTTGGGCAATGAACAAGAGTGTCCTAGCCGGGTTCATCACTTTTTTTCTTGCTTTAAGTCCGACAGCGACAGTGTGAGAGAGTGAGAGAGAGAGCAAGAGAGAGATGGGATGAAATTCTATACTTCCATACTAATCTTCCAGTCTCAAGAATTAACGTGAGGTAATGTACTGTCATGCAGAGGAATGAAAACATGGAATGGTTATTCATCAGATATTTCACATTTAACAGGTAAAAGTGTTTTTAAACAGACTTGAAAGAAACCAGCTTTTTTACTTCATAATATCTGACTACATGATCTTTAATGAGGAACTTGTAGGTGATTTTTTCATTTTTTTTAACCTCATTTTATTCTTCAGTTACTGTATGTATGTTATTATCATTATTGGTAGTTTTGCTGTTGTTTGTATTTTTTTTTGGTTATTTTACTTGATTCCTTTTTTTGTCTCATCAGTCTGAACTGGTGACATCTGAACCGTATCAGCAACTAGTGCTGTTCCTGCTGAGACTGGTTAATATAAATGACCAAGAACCATCAGACTGCATGACTAACAAACATCAGAAAGTCATTTGGTGTTTGTCACTGGTTCACTACACGACATCTGCTCGAGACCACCTCAAAGTACATTTCATCAGACTTTCACAAGGGGTCAAAATATAAAAAGTTTAAGCTTTTGATAAAGAATATTTTTAATGGTATCATTTAAATCCAAATGTAATTGATGATGCTTATTCAAAGAAAACAAATAATTAATTAAAAGATAACAATTAAATGCTGAGTCAGTGTATAGTTATCTCTCTTAGGTCTTAATAGTATGTGGCCCAGAGCAAATCTGAAATCATTTTCCCACATTGATGAAGTAATGCGTGTCCCATGTTAGCAAACAGGTCAGAAAAGATTCCTCAGTCTGTGTTCTTGTCTGGACTCGAGCTCTTATGGATCATCAGTCACAGCACAAGTACAGCTCCAGTTCAAAATCAGTGTCTAGTCGAGTACAGTCCGGGGGTCCCGTCGCTCTGCCCGTCCTCCGGGAGCTGACTCGTCTGGACGTGGGTTGTCCAGGCAACCCCAGAATGTATTTTACGATGGAAGAGAATCTGAGCTCAAAGCGAGAGCTGCTAATATGTCACTTTATTAAGTTTTGCTATTCAGTTATTCAATATTCAGTCAGATATCTATATGTGCCCCTGTGTTTTCAGACCCGTGAGGACCTTCCAGTTGGGTCATCTTGGCAGCCAACAGTCAAGCTCCAGAGATGACTGGCTGGTCACCACCCGTCCAATGTCCCAATGCGCTGATGCGCCACTGTTTCGTCACACCCTTTGGTAATTTACTGCTACTGTACTGAGAGCATGGTTCTGTGGGTCAGAGGCAGCGGTGGAAGTGGTGAGTAACGGCCACAGACATTTGTAGGGCGAGGGTTGACGGACGGCTCTTCAGTATGTAACTTCGACAGAGGAGATTTCTGTTGGCGTCATGAGTTCTCTGAGTTAACCACTGAACCATGAACGTTGGTTGTTTAGTGCTTTACCAAAACCATAACCATATCTGTGGCAGATAAGAAACGGTTACAGTTACTCTAAAACTCTAACATGACTCTTTTTAAAAGCAAAGTCAACATGTTGTTCTTCTCCGACAGGACGCTGAAGATGTTGACTCTTACCTGCATCATGGGTGTGAAACAAACAGGAACAGGCCCTGGCTTCGTCAGGTATTGCCACGTCCCATCAGACAACAGCAGATGCCTCATGGGATTAAAAACAGGAAGTGAATCAATGGGTAGAGATAGTCACACTTCCTGACCCCCCCCCCAACAGAGACCAAGAAGAAAGGTTATCTTCTTTATCTTGGATATTCTTAAGATGCCGAAAAACAAGCGTGACTCAGTGGAATTGTACTGAGGTGGTATGTGCTCCGAGGTAGTGTCAGTCAAGCATCATAACCTCCATGTTCTGACAGGTTCATTTTTATACCATCGCTCATTGTCTTCATTGTACTGTATCATTTTTCCACCGGTGTTCAGACGACTTCTGTTCGGTTTTGTGTCTGAAAACAGAAAATAGACAGAACTTTACGTTAAAACATGATGTTCTAACAATGACAGGACAGAGAAGAAGGCTGAATTTCCACGTCTATTGTTAGGCAATTAAGAATGACTTAGTTGAACTCAGGGAAACATAATGTCATCGTCGGTCGGTGCCTGGCATTTCAGTGCAATCAGTGTTATGAGTGGGTTCGCTCTTTCAGGTCAAGAACATTCGTGTAAAACTGTAAACTTTCCCTTTTCACAATAAGTTCTCTATGATCCTGCTCTGCTGGAGAATCCCTCACAAAAAAACAAGGCTCCTCTTGAAAAACTGTTATTGCAGAGCCAGTTGAGAAAGGAGACGGCGCACTTGCAACCATTTCCTGTAACTGTGTCACATGGGTTCCCCCCCCCCCCCCTCCACCCCACCCCCCTCCCCTCCACTCTTTAGGAGACCAGCAGCAGGTCTGAGTCTGTTCACTCCAATGAGAGAAGTGAATGTCTTCCTATTATTATTCTCTCACCTCATAGTCATCGAAATAAATATTGGACCCATTTTTCACAAGCCACAGATCTTCAGAACATTCTGACTTTAAAATTACATTTTTCAGACGGATCTGATCAAATTAACTTCATTCGAGACCCGTCACTGTCTCAGTAACAAACTCTCGCGAGATCCAGCAGCACAGATCTCTTCTCATCTGGTCTGGTGTTGTTGCTTTTTTGTGGCTGGCTAGAGAGAGGCGAGTAGTCACCAAGCTTCTGGAAGTGCAGGGGTTTTAGATTCAGTCATGATACAAAACAAACCATGTTTAGACTATTCCAAGATCATGGCCTTAGAATACACTTGTGAAATGAGAGTCAGTTCATCAGACCACCACTTTGGTCCCAACTGAAAAATCTCAAAAGCTATATTGATTCTGCGGATGCACTGGTTATTTCTCACCTCTGATACCGTGTTTAGTGATGTGTTTGTAAATCTTGTGCTTCATAGAGATAAGGATTGAATCTACAAACAGCAACTCTTCTGTTTCCAGAGGAACGTAGTCATCATGAAAAGAGTTGCTATATAAAGGAGAAAGGGAAGTAAAAGTGGGGAGTCTGTTGCTGATGACCACAGCCACGAAAGGGAAGCCTGATTATCTCACAGTGAAACAATGTGACGAAGCGACACACTCACTCCTGATAAGACACTGATGGTTTCCATGACCAGGACTGACCAAGCATTATTCATTCTGCTGGGTGAACATCAACAGTCCAGTGTGTTGCAACACTTTCCTACAGATTTATGCTTTTAATATGAAAAAAAAGTGAAAGTCAAGTTTATCAGTTATCCATAATAATGGAAACTGAAGCTAGAGAGAATCTTCCGTTTGTTTAGTGTAATGAAATCAAAACCAAAACTAATGTTCAAATCCAAATGTTTAGATATACATTATAAGGCTCTTATCAGAGACAGGTCAAGACAAGATTATAGAGAGAAACCAACAGTTCCGCAACAGTAGGCCTGCATTTAGACAGTGGGCTGATAACAGGGAATTATGAGCTCTTTAAGATACGTTGGTGTCTGACCATTAATGTCTTTGCAGGTGAGCAGCAGGATTTTATAGGGAGCCAGTGAAGCTAACACAGGAGATATGTGATCTCTTTTCCAAGTTCCTGTCAGTTCTCTGCTGCAGCATTTTGAATCAGCTGGAGGCTTTTCACTGAGTTATCCTGACAATAAAGAATTACAGTAGTCCAGTCTGGAGGTAACAAGTGCATGGACTAGTTTTTCAGCTTCCTTTTGTTTCTGATTTTCAGAATAATGCGCAGGCGGAAGAAGGCTGTCTGCAAGACTTGTCTTCAAGGTTTGTGACTGCAGCACTGGAGGTCAAAGTAATGCCATCCAGAGTAACATATATATATATTATCAGATATTTCTGAGATGTTCAGGGTCAAATACAAGAACTTCAGTTTGGTCTGAATTTAGTAAAAGTAAAAAATTACAGGTCACCCAGGTCTTTGTGTATTTAAGACATGCCTGAAGTTGAATAGATAAATACAGCTGTGTGTGTCATCTGCTAACATCAGACATTTATCTGGTGCTTCCTGATAATATTGCCTTAAGGAAGCATTTATGGCCAAAAGTATAATTCCTAGCAAACCCTGCAGGACTCCATGACGAACCTTTGTGTGTTTGGAAGAGTCATTATTAACATGAACAAACTTCCTTTAATGCCAATGACACATTGTCCTCTCTGTAATAAGATTCTGTGATCGACGGTCTCAAATAAATTAACTGTGCATTATTTCTGCTAGTTTCAGCTGGTCGTTCTGCGTTTCGGGCGGTGAGTGTGATTGAGCCTTCCACCTGGTTGATTTAAACCCCACTGAGAGAAGGTGTTTGATCATTTCAAAGTAGGAAGACCAACCAAATAACACGTGTATGACAAACACAAGCTGTGTGGATGTAAAGAGAACGGTCATGCCTTCACATGTTATGTACAGGTGTATGATCATATAAAGGTGGACGATATTACACTGATCATTTATATTTGTGTACATGAGACGTGCAGCATGTTAGAAACCTCTCTGAATATCATACAGTCCAGTGAAGACCGACTGTAATAGCAGAGCGGTTGTACTGGATCACTGTAGATTGTAACTAAAAGACTGACCACTGAGTGTTTGATCCTATACTGTAACAGTGTGTTACATAATGTGTCTGTTCCTCTGAATCCGGCCTGAAGACGTGAGTGAGTGCAAAGGGAGGAAAGTGTTTGGCCTGTGTTTACCTGCATGCAGTTAGGGTGAGTAAGTGGGTGGGGTTATGGTGAACCAGACTGAATGTGCAGACAGAAGACTTGGTATGCTGCGTTCATGAATACACTTGTATTAATCAAACACCTTGACTTACACAGTTACATAACCTGAGCAGGTCCTGCTGACCCTCCATGAAATCAGACACAACACAGAGTCTGGAACACATCACAGTGAAACAATCATCCAGATAAGACCTGGACTGATTTTCACTGATAACACACGCTAGACTCTAAGCATCTGGGCTGGATCTAGACTGGATCTAGACTGGATCCACCCAGTGATTCCTTGGATTTCTTGGTCATAAAACAGCAACACGGAGAGAAATGTGGAGGCATATCATTCCTTCTCTTATCTCTTTAGACGACACAAACATTTACGAGAACCTTTATATAGTTCTGTCTACGGGTTCTCCATATGATGCAAAACACAAACGTCAAAGTTTTAATTCCTGAGGTGAAAGTTTAGCTCCCGGTCTTGTTAGTGTTTATTTGGATGATCAAGTATTCTGAGGTAACAAGGTCCAGGTTCAACTAACTTGTCATTTAAAGTAAGTCGGTCTTTGTGTTGAGAACTTTCTCACCAAGCTGTAACTTCTAACAGAAAGAATGAACCTTCAAGCTCAGTTCAGATACAGGTAAACATCTCCAACCTGAACAACAAAGCTCACTGCCTTTAAAAAGTAGCCATATTAGCTCTTTCCTGTCTGGTCACCCGATCGCTACGACAACCATTCTTCACGTATGACAGGGACTACTTGATTGGCAGCATGAGATTGCGGCGCGATGTGATTGGTTACCGAGCGCCTGAGATCCGCTGATTTCAAGGAGTGGGGTGAGAGAGGGATAATAGAGATAGTGTTCCTGATTGAACTTGTTCTGACTTGGTCCCTGAGCTCAGCTGTTGTCACTCAGGTAAACAAAATCATAAGTTGGTTTAATTTCCTTACCCAATGATTGGTAATGTTAGGTGCATGTCTTTGTCTTTTCTGTCCTCACTATAATCTGTCCCTGAAAACAGAAACACTTCACAGTTATATTAACTCTATAGAGCTGCTGGTGGTCTGACTCCACGTTCTGCAGTGAAATGTTTCAGTCTGGACAATATTTATAATGGGAATACTGGAAAATTACTCTCATTTTCTAACAGTGTTGACCTCAGGATGACCTGTGCTAACTCTGATCCTCTGACTTCATGCAACAGAATCATCTGTCCTCTCCAACCTGCAGGACTCAGGTCATTCCCATCAGCCTGAACTGCACTTTTGTTTGCTGCTGTGATGGAAATCTGAAAATGAAAAGTTGACAAAATGACCAAGTTGTCTTTGTATATTTCAATAAGAGCTTTGCTGAGAATCAGCCTACAGTCACAACGAGTGTCAGTGCAGACTGATACCGAAGAAAGAATGTACATGAACTTTCATGAGAAAGGAAAGAAGGAGGCAGGGTCAGGATGTGTGTGTGAACAACTCCAACTGCCACGGAGAAGCAGCAGTGTGTTCAAGGACAAACTACTGTTTAGTTTGTACTAGACAATCTCAAATAAGGAGTATACATGTGGGGAACAGATTCATGTCCTAGGTCATACAAAGTACAAAACCGGGTTATTGTGCAAAATGGGATTTTAGCATGAAGTCCATCAGTGATGTTAACATTGTTAGCATGCTCACATTAGCATTCATCTCAAAGCACCACTGTGTCTCTGCACAGCCTCGCAGAGCTGCTAGCGTAGCTGCAGACTCTTGGTGTTTGACCTGTGGTTTCACTATTCTTCAGCACTGAGGTGGACGTGGACAGATGCAGACAGATGCTGACAGATCTATGAACACCACGGCTGTGCTCTGCACGCACAGACACTCTCCACACGTGTGCACTGGGATGATTGTTTGTTGTATTTGTCTGAACAACGATAAAAAGCAAAGGGAAACAGGAAGTAGGAGGATGAAAACGGCTCAGTGTCAGTGTGATCATGTGCTGACAGCTGTGAAGTTTAGGATGCTTGTGGATGTTCACTGAGGGGACCCTGCAGACCCTGGTGGGACAGATGATGAAACTTACTTCAAGTGGACGCATGAATTGGCCTTTAGTGATGATGAAACTCTTTCTGCTTCAAACTGTATACAACATTTGAACCTCAGTTTCTGACTAACCTCCACCCCACCCCTCGCTCCTACCTGCAGAGGACACTGACTCACTGTCTCCTGTGGTCACCTTTGCACCACCCATCAGGGCCTGTGAATCAGTGTGTGTGTGTGTGTGTGTGTGTGTGTGTGTGTGTGTGCACCTTCATCTCCTTGAACCTTGATAACATTTTGGTGATTCCCGTCAGCGCCTTGCTGCGTCTGAGCTAGAAGCCAAAACAAACAGATCCAAGATGGCAGAGTGAAGTCAGGGGCCTAGCGGGCTGAAACTATGGCAACCACACAGACCTGATGAAGCCTGTAGCAGATTAGATGGGTAGCCAGATAAATTTAAACCAGGGTGTGTTCCCACGGTAACCGTTGTGTACTTTATGTAATAAACATGTTTAAAGTCACTTCTGGTCAGCTCTCAAATTACAGCGGCAGAAACAGTGTCAGCTTCTTCCTGCTTCAATCTTCTGTGTTGTTTATTGATTATTGATTATAGTTTGTTCATCTTGAGACATCAGTTCACCGTTAGAAGTGATCTGACATACAACAACAGGCAACTTCAAATGCTGACAGTGTCTCCTTTTTACTGTAACAATTATAGCAGATCTGCTTCTTATTCTGCTGCGGTGAGGGTCAGAGGTCAGGGGTAGGATCAGGGGGTGGGGTCAGGGTCAGGGGTGGGGGGTGGGGTTAGATGCAGGGTTAATGACCTTCTTTGTCAGTGGGTATTGAAGCTCACTGTTAAACAGAATGTCTGTGGTCTTCTGAGGCTTTGAATCCAGGATCATCAGTGTTAGGTTTACTGAAAACATACAACCCAAACCACACACACGCACACACACACACACACACCCCCACACACCCATTAACATTTTTGTAACTAAGAGAACTTTCCACTGACTAGACTCATTCATTGGTCCAACTCTATTCCTCACCCAATGACACATCACAGCCTTAATTATCACAAACCCTGAGGTTTAATATTATGTAACATGCTCATAGTCTTCGTGCAGGGTTTGTTCAGGTACATTAGTCTGAGCTCGTTCAACTGATGAAAAGATGAAATCAGTTCGTTGGCTGAAGGTTTGAGCTGCAGCCAAGTCAAGAGGCTGAAAGAAGAACAGAGAGGATCACAGTGGTAGAGAGAAACATCATCTACACATTATCATTCTCTCGTCTCTTTTATTGTGAAACTCTTGTCATATCGCAACTTTTCATTATTAATGTCAGTCTCAAACACATGCTAATAAAATAAAATGTAAAATATTTCAAACTTAAAAGCCCCGTTTCAGACAACTTGAAAGAGCAAAAGAATGAAATAAATGTTTTTCAGTCATTACGTCATGAAGATGCTGAAAAACATATTCATGCTTTTATTTCAAATAGATTAGATTATTGCTCTTCTAAAGCAGGCAATTCAAAGACTCCAGTTAAATCAGAACTGTGCTGCTAGACTTTTGACGAAAACACAGAAGACAGATCGTATCTCCCCTGTTTCAGCTTCACTCCACTGGCTCCCACTATCTTTTAGAACAGATTTTAAGTTCCTTTTTTTATTTCTTTTTAAAGCTCTTCATGGTTTGGCACTGGCTCACACTGCAGATTCTCTGACGTTCTATAATCCTTCACAAGCTCTTTGATCTTCAGGCTGCCAGGATTTTAAATTCAAACAATTTTATGCACAAGAAAATAGACACTACAGCTTTTTTTAACTATGATCCAAAACTACTGAAGAGATTCAACTCTGTGAAGACTTTTAAACAGCTGAAAACCTATTTATTTAATTCAGCTTTTAATTCATTCTGTCATAGTTGATATTCTAGCTCGTTTCTATTCTTATTTTCATTTACATATTTTATCATCTTCTGTCCTTCAAGCCGCCATTATTCTATTGTACTATTTTTTAATTTTATTAAATGTGAAGCAGTTTAAGCCACATCTCATTTATTAAAAGTGCTCTCTTATGTTACAGTATGTGTGTGTGTGTGTGTGTGTGTGTGTGTGTGTGAATGGAGGAGAAGAAAAACAGATGAAGACTAAAAACTGTCCCTACCAGTGGATGAAGATCATTCTTCCGAAACATTTTCACCTGGTTGAGGACTGATGTTTTCACTGAGACCTGAACAGATGTTTATATATTATTATAATCTTCAGATAAATGTATAAATGTATTTTCACACCTTATTTCTTTAAGAAAAACTTAGATGGATTAATAAGAATTTATCCTTGGTAGAACATACAAATCTTTTCCGGTTGGGGGGGGGTGGGTCCTGGGTCCATGAGTCATATTCTGTACACTGAGCAACAGACATTGTTTTTTCGTGTATGTACCAACAGGACCAGGTCTTTATATATACATCTTTATACATGAAGCCTCCTTCAACACCAGAGCTCCAGGAATAAGTCATCCCCCCCCCCGCACTGACTCAGTCCTCACAGTACAATGACAAAACTTCACTCAACTTTCCTCTGCTGTTTCCCATCATGCCCCGTAAACTGTCCTCCAGAGGCGTCAGTAGGAGTCAAGGCTTGACCCTGAGCACACCACAACAAACACCGCACACACACACACACACCTCTGGGGAAAGTGGGAGCTTTAATAAGAGAAAGAGACGGTCTGTGCAATAAGGGGTGCACGGACCCTGGTCAACCATCCTGCTGGGTGTAAAGGACGTGCTAACCCAGCCCACCGCTACCGTGGCGTGCGTGCTCGATTCCCATGGCTGTCATGGAAAAACCGTGCAGAAAGATCCATTATTTATAACATCTTAGTCATGTTCCCAGGCAGCAGTTTTCTTAAGGAGTTCCCTTCTCCTACACACATGCTACTTTCTCAGCTCTCCCTCCACCCAGCTCATATAAACAACAGAGGAAGAAAAGATGATGAGAAGAAGAACCAGAAGCCAAGAACCTGCTGTGGTCCAGGTCCTCACTACATACTAATGTAGGCAGTGCACTCATCTTATATTATGCAATAGTATAATAGTAATTAATTAATATACAAAATCACCATATAAGGCCTGAAGCTGTGGAACATCTGGAGGACTTGATCAAATGTGCCGCCTGTGTGGTAACATACTGAGGTGCTGGATATCTCTATCTCATCACAGTGTTCATAATTTACTCTCCACATTACAGATTGAACAGACTCTGGTGTTCATTACCACATTTATTGACATCACAAAATATTATGTTTTTTTTTTTTTGTTTTTTTTTTAGTTAAGATTGGATTTATTCAGACAAGGAAAAGTATAGAGCAATATGACTTTCTAGTTTATAAGAATTTTATGTTTATGTTTTCTGAAATGGAAATGGATACAGGAGCTCTTTCACCCCACTTATTTATTTTTATTTATCTTTTAATTGTGATTTAGCCGATGTATCAGGTGGGTTTTGAGTTAGGTGATGGTTACTGTGCGTCGTAGGGGTTGTGTTGTGTATTGTGAGTCTCATTGCGAGTGTGATGAATGATATGAATGTGTATTGATGAATCTGTTGTCACTGAATTTATTGTTTAAAACTTTAAGGGGACACTGGGAAGAGTAGCCACTGTTACAACTCAGTGTTTATGGGGATCTAAATAAATACATAGAAACATGGAGAGCGGCACATTGCACATACACTAATAAACCTGGGTTCAAATCATTGAAGTGAAGCTTTGCATGAACCTTCATCACATGTTTGAACTGATGGTTTCTTATGATATTTATATGAATAGTAATTAACATGATATGTACCCATACAGAAATGTAATATATGACATATATGTCCTTATATCAAGAGTGATGTCACCATATATGTCACCCATAAGATGATATGTTATCACATATATACATCCTCTGGATATACATTTATAACATATATTAAAAACCTGTAATAAAATGTGTATATGTACATGTATATGTATATCAAAATATCTATGTGATGAATTTTTATGTGACATGTTGCGAACATACATGTTAACGATTTACGTTTTTGTATATGCAAGTTTATTAAAAACAACTTACATAGCCTATGAAATTCTATATGTTTATATATATTATTTCTTATTAGTTTGTCATGTTTATCTTCTCATTCTGAGAAAGTGGAACCCACTGTAAATAATATCAACATATAATGACAGACTTTGGGATGGAAATATATTTGTCTATAATATAAATATACATATATGAACATACTATATTAATATTAAATTATTCAAATTTCTAATAAGTTTCACATATATTTTTTTACATACACTGTGTGCTTTTATGTTAAATGTACATGTATGCCATATAAAATTCCATATATGTACATATAGTGTATTACATTTGCGTATGTGTAAAGAGGAGTGGGTCTCCTGTGGACAGGGTTGAGACCAGCCCTGTTGGTATTACACTTATTCATTTTGCCCTTCCGCCATGTTATAGCTGAGTGGGTTCAGTTCAATGACATGTACTGTCTCATCAGCAGCCTCCACCAAAATATTTTGGTGACACATGTTTGGTGCTGGTCTTGACTCAGTTCCATGCCTTGGACAGTGTTTAGGTGGACATAGTGTTCATTCCAGACAATGAGTGCTCCCTTAATAGAGACTGTCTGTGGCAAGAGAGGAGGAAGCTGAGGGGTCTGTGGTTAAGTGATTAGTAACAGGAAGTAACTCATGGAGAAAGAAAGTTACACACAGGAGAAAATATGTGTGTGTGTGTGTGTGTGTGTGTGTGTGTGTGTGCGTGCGTGCGTGCGTGCGTGCATGTGTGTGTGATGTATTCTGACAGCAATAAGAAATTATCTCATGTAAGTAGATGTTGACTGTCTGTCCTCAGAAGTAGAATAACTCCAGTCTTCATACATGAGACAGACTGAGTGTCATTACAGTGACTGAGTGAGGATGGGCCGGTTGCAGTGATACAGCTCTGTGTTATATAATAAGAAAACATGTCATTTGCTTTGATGAAACACACAAACCAAAATAAGACTTACACCTTTTTAATCTTTATCAGTGTCTCATGGTCTTCATCAACAGACTGGCTCTGATGTCATCATGTGACCCATTGTCTGAAGAGGTAGACTTGGACATCAGACCGGTAAAAAAAAAAAAATTATACACAATATACTGTATATACAGCTATGTAATACACAGTATACAGTATATATACCTATATGATACACAGTACATGTTCCACTAACTGATACTGTGTTTTCAACATACGGACAGAATTAGCCTGAAGATCAACCTGAAGTGGAAATAAATACCACTGTTATAAATCTCTAGTGATTCTACTGTCATTTTCTATTAAGCAATGAATACTGTTAGAGCTTCTGTGTATATCCTCGGTTTATAGACTAACTCCTATTTCAGTATGAGAGCTGCTTCTTAGCGCCACCCAGGGGTGCCATAAAATTACTGCAGAACATGCAGTGTGAGCGATTCAAGCCAAATACAATCAGTCCTGTCTGCTCTGATACGTTAACCCGCCTTTTGAATAACTTCCTCCATCTACCACACGAAGGCCAATAGGTGAGGAAGACCTTCAAGAAGACTTGTGTGCATAATACACAGCCAAATTATGTGGAAACAATTTATCTTTTAGGATGAAATAAGACATTATAATTTCTGACAACATTTACATTGTGTTATTGACAAAAGGTGAATTGAATTCAATAATAATATTAACAAAATAATAATAGTAATATCTAATATTAATATTACTTCTATAGCACAATTCATGTATAAAAAACAACACAGAGCGCTTTAGATTGAAACCCTTCCTGCACCCTTTAAATTATTATGCAAATACTAATTTCCAAATATTATATAGTCTTACTTATGATAGGCCTATTGGCAGAAGTACATAGTGTATCTATAAACACATACACAATATTAGTCCAGAAATAATTATCAGTCAGTTGATTACTAATCAACAAAGTAATTGTCACTAATCTTGATAATAAAGTAATTGTCAAACAAAACACAGTTTTATATAATATGTTTTGTTATTGACTGTTGATTAGACAACAAAACACTTTTCAACACAACCAAACAACACAACAAAACTACTGTAGAATAAATAAATGATGAAAACAGTTCAGACATTAAACTACTGCTAACTCTGATATATATTAATCTGACCACAACTAATCACAACCTGTCAATGAAATAGCATCGTAACAAGCGAACTACTGCATCGTAAACACGGTTTACTCACTTATGACTGAGAAGCTTCGGTCGTTTTGCACAGAAACGATAATATTCGAAAATAGCAGAAGTACGTTTGATGAAATGTGAACTTAAGCGTCGTGATGAAATACAGCAGAGCGGGAAAAAACAGTTTATCACTCGAACGAGACATGAAAAACCTTCCTTAGATAGAAAAACTATAATTTTGTCCATGTGACACAGATGGCGCCGTGGCTTAGTTGGTTAAAGCGCCTGTCTAGTAAACAGGAGATCCTGGGTTCGAATCCCAGCGGTGCCTTTTGAGGGGCATTCGCTGTTTTTAGTAGTGTACCATTTGTATCTAATGGTGTTTAACACCGGCACTTTACAATGAACAGTGTAAACCTAATTTAACGAAAGAAAAAAATGTAAACGGTCTTCCTATGTTTCCTTCTATAGTTTAAAGAAGGGCGCGCACTTTCGTTTGTGGTCGCCGTCATGTTTTTACAAATGAAAACGTGCCATAGTCATGAAAAAAAAGATCGCTGCGAGCAGGGTTCGAACCTGCGCGGGAAGATCCCATTGGATTTCAAGTCCAACGCCTTAACCACTCGGCCATCGCAGCCAGTGATCAGATACCAGACCTCTGCCTTCTTCAACTAGGTATCATGTCACAACGCTCGCCAGTTGTGATAGTGTTACTCTATGTAATGTTTGTTATTTAAAAGAAATCGATTGTAATCGTGTAACCCAGACGGTCCTTATTGTTGCCATCTCCCTCCTCGTGTTTTCCACTTTTTTTCTCTTCTCTTTTTTTAACTTGTCTATGGGTATCACGTGTTACACTGCCACCTACTGGCAACACATAAAAATAACCACCTATCATTACAGTCTGTTAGTGAAAGAAGTGATAAATGGTGATAAGTTGATCTAACCAGTCTATCCATAGAGGATGATAGTGCCCTTGACAATACATCTGCAACCACAATGTATTTTCCGGAGGTGTAGACTTACTCATATCATATCTGCAGTTTTGTCTTCATACACTGAATTCTAGGAGACATGCCAGTGAGGTTCTTTTTGATGCTTGAAATCATGAAGTTTTTTCCTTTTCTTCAGAAACCTTGGGCTTTTATTAAAATATTCTGGCTCTACAAAATTTGTTCATTTGCATTTATCTCTGGATATTATATTGGAAGTTATATTGAATTTCTGTTATGCCAATAATTCTGACCAGGACTGTATAGCCTATTAAATATATTTATTGGCTCACACATTTCCAGTTTTATTTTTCCAAGTATATTTAATGGACTGGACTCGTTTATTACGGAGGAGAATTAGGACATATGTCTTTTTTTTAGAATTCTGACTTTAATCTCAGAATTCTAAGATTAAAGTCAGAATGCTAAAAAAAAAAAATCACATGTGGCCCTAATCCCCGTCCATAGTTTACCAATGACATTAAACCGTAGCATAAATTGAACTTTTTGCAGATCCGTTCAAGAACAGAGGCTCTGATGCTGAACATTTGTTGTGACAGAGGCGGGAATTACTCACACAGTGAACCGTCGAGCCCCGGAGGACGGGGAGGTGGGGATGAGGAGGGCTACAAGAGGACCACAGGAGGTCCACAGGACAGACTGATGCTACACTGTTACAGTGTCGGATGACCGCGCTGCACGTGCAGACGAATAGGAGGGAAAGTCCTTGTCACCAGCGGGACCTGGTCTAATGGTTACAGGAGTGTCCCGTCGTTGAACCACAAACCGGGAGTTTAACGGGCTTCATCAGCTGCCGCTGCCGCCGCTGCTGCTGCTGCTGGATCGCGGTGTGCGTCAGTCGCCAGCTATAAACCAGGAGGTGAGTGAACATATAAACTTAGACACAGTTTGATGGAAAAGGTTCAATAAAAACACCGGACGTTTCCTTTCAACATTAAAGCCTAACTATGGTCTTGAAGTAGAACCAAGAAGGAAAGAAAACCCTTTTAAATCAGTAAAATCTAAACGTTTAACAGGTTAAAAAAGCCTTATTTAACCTAAATGTTATTCCAACACAAAAATAAACTATTGATATAATAGCTCACTAACTAAATACTGAATTAAACAAGTTCATTACTCTATAAAGTGATTCCAGCAATAAAATCTTAAAAGTAAATGTCAATTCAAATCAAAAATAATTAATGAAATAATGCACATATAAAAAATAAAATGTCCTCTACTCTTGTGTCATCTTCATTTTTTATAAAATGTCTTAATAATTATAGATAGCAGTTCATTAATGGAAAAGCTGATTCTGTGCTTCCATCACTTTCTAATGACACTTCAGTCACATTACCTGCTTCATTCACTGCACAGTTTTGTTTTGAAAGAGGAAATCACAGAGGCTGTGATGTTAATAACTGTTCAGACCCTGTGTCCTGGTGGATCAGGGACAGTGGACCCACATACAGTCTAGAACTTCATCCAGAACCTGACCCGTTCATGTCTATACCTGCCTTTGTCCTGTGTGTGTGTGTGTGTGTGTGTGTGTTGCTGTAAACGCCGTGATATTTCTCAGTACACTTGTCGGCTTATTGTCCAGGCATTTGGTCCAACAGTTTGCAGTAATCTTGTTTGACTGATCCTGCAGTATTAACCCGGTCTGACTTGGGCCAGGTTTAACCTAGTACACCAGGTAACTGGATGAGTCACCAGAGCGGGGTACGGTCTGGTAGCACTGGGAAATTCCTTATTGAGTTTCACACTTAACTGTACTGAAAATAGTAGTGAAGTACTGGAAGTACTGAAAATACATCAACTGAAATACATCAACACTATGACACCATTTCTTTTTCAGTTAGACTTCAAATTCATGTTGTTTTTGTGTTTGGGTCATAAAATGGAGACAAACATTTAAGAAAACCAATTTATTGTGTAAAAAGTCTAATGTAATTTTTCACATTTTTTTCTTTTTTACAAAGTAATAATTACTCTCTTTAGACTCACATCCATGTACGGTGCATGAAAATGTTTTATTACTCGATGGTTACCTGCCTAAAATATTAATAAAATAAACAAATTATTTCCAACAGTTTTTTTCCTCATATGTGAAAACCTTATTGAACTTATAGTAGTTGTAGTATCACTGACACTTTCTTCAGCTTAAGTGACACTGAGATCAATCACAACATTGATCAGATTATTGTTAATCTTAATTCTCTAGTGAAAAAAATTCTTTTAATTTATTCATTTATATCTGAGAAATAAAGATATAATTAAACCTCCGTTACAGATGTGTTCTCCAGTCAACATTCGGACAGATCACAGTTAGCACAGAGATTCGGTCAAACAGGAGGCGAGTGATCATGTGATCATCATAAAAGAAGCAGGAGTTTCTGTTCCTGTCCTGGTGAAGAGTATCTCTGACTTCATGAAGCTGGAGGATGAAACCATCTGAGCCAAACTCTGCATCCAGCAGCAGCTCGCTCTCTCTCTCTCTCTCTCTCTCTCTCTCTGACTGGTGTTGTTGTAGTAACAGGTGGAGGCACTAGGTGGCTCTGTCTCACCTGTTTCATTACATTGATGTAAAACTGAATGCTGTGCTGTCATTCATTGTGCGCTATGACCCCCAGGTTAAGAGGTTGTGTGTTATGATGATTACACTTGTTGTATAATAAATACATCATGTCGTGCTGTGGAGATGAGCGGAGCTGAAGAGCAAGGTCAGTGAAGGTGAAGATCAGTGAAGGTGAAGATCAGTGAGTCAGGTCTCCAGGGTGACTAACACTTTAACACCTGCTCTACAGGTCATGTGACAGTGCACACAAGAAACAGCGTACAGATTCATGCTGAGACCAGAAGGCAGTGAGGAGGGAGTGAGAGTGATCTGATCAGTGTCACTGATCAGGAGTGACACTGATCAAATCACTCACAACAACTGTAGGTTGTTGGTCTTGTTCATGCATCATGTTGTGTTGCTGCAGTGTTTCAGCCAGAAATCTGCTATTCAGTGAACAAGTTGATCCGTAGTGAGTTTTTGAACATCATCAGGCATCGTGCCGACGACCAGGTGCATTCAAACATCTTCCAGGTAGAACACCTGAAGCCTGAAGTCTGTAGTGTTGCGGTAAGAAACAGATCCCTGCTGTGAACCTCGACTGATTCATGTTGCGGACCTCACTGCTACCTGCGGCAACACACCGTGCAGCCCTTTGTTCTTTTGACACAGTGCTATTGTCTGGCCTGGGCCATATGGAGGAGGGTGAGGAGGGGAGGAGGGTGAGGCTGGTCAGGAGCAGCTGGTGCTTCCTCCTTAACAAAGGTTGACCGATTAGAGGCTTTACTTCTAAATTTAGAGCCAGAGCTGCCTCCTGCTGCACATGCGGACTGTGAATCAGTCCAGACCAGGTTTCTGTGTCTTAGCTTCACCGCCGACATTAACCTGCAGTGTGTGCGCATGAATAACAAATACCTGAATTACACTCTGCAAACGTGCTCAGTGTGATTACTCCTCAGATGTTGGTTTGTGTAGAGCTGCTTTGTTGAGATGTGTGAAACTGTATCTGAGGCCTGTGTTTGTTGTGGTTCTGTTTTCATCTCTGCTTCATGTTGATATTTTTTATTATATTATTTATTACAGTTAGGAAATACATGATGAATATTTTTATACTGGTGGGAGGAACTGGGACTGAGCCCTGGGAACAGAGATCTGACCTCTTTTCATGTGTGTGTGTGTGTGTATGTGTGTGTTTTCATAATTGTGTCTGTAGATAGATATAATATATATATATATATATAATTTTATTTATACCCTACGGGGAATTCATGTGTCCAGCAGCTCTCTGTAATTATAGTAATAACAGTAAATAATAAATAATGAACAATAATAATAAAATGAGTCCACTTCCTGTGGCTGAGGTGTTGTGTATCCTGATGGCAGTGGGAACAAAGGATCTCCTGAACCTCTCTGTTCTGCAGCGCAGTGAGACGAGACGTTTGCTGCAGCTGTAGCTGCTTCTCTGTTCTGCCAGAATGTTGTGGAGAGGATGGTTGGTATTGTCCAAGATGGCCTCCATCTTACATTGCATGCGTCTCTCCACAGCAGTCCTGAGTGAGTCCAGACTCCTGCCTTTACATTCAGGGCGGATGTGACGAGCTTGGCAAAATTTGATATTGTCCACATCATTTCCTTTTGTGATATTAATATTAGCGTGTTCATATC
This sequence comes from Seriola aureovittata, assembly GCF_021018895.1. NCBI lineage: Eukaryota > Metazoa > Chordata > Actinopteri > Carangiformes > Carangidae > Seriola > Seriola aureovittata. The sequence goes on from NC_079386.1 coordinate 2,692,026, forward strand.
TAGATGAGGATATGGTAACAATAGTTCAGCCCTAAGCTGCATAGCAGTTCACACACATCATTTCTTAAGAGTCCATCAGGGGAGACCATGACATCAACATGTTTTCCCGACTCGTCATTTTGTCAAAATACCCAGTGAGTTAATGCAGAGGACAAAGGAACAGTGTGGATGGTTTTTCCTGCTCCTTTGCAGAATAAACTCTGAATAAAAAGAGGAAAAGAAGTTGTAACTTAGACAAGAAAAGTCATAGTATGATACTAATGAAAGGATTTTACACAAATAATCATAATATGAGAAGAAAGTCATTATTTTGAGAATATTTCTCGTCTTCTTTTAGAAAACTGTAGGAATATGACGAGAAAATGTGAATTTATTATGAAATTTTCTGGAATAAGTAAAATACCATGTGTACACTAGGAAGGTCCTGTGAGGAAGATTTCATCATCTTCAGTAAACAGAGCTGCCGACCAGTTCGGCAGACAGGCGGCTGACTTACAGGCTCCTGGAGCGAGAGGCAGAGTTGTGTGGTTGACATGTTTGAACAGCTGCAGCAGAGGGATATCACTGAACAGCAGCAGTGACCTGCAGCTCTGCAGGGAGACACAAACTCCCAAGAGGCTCCAGTTAAAACTCACAAACTCCTGTTTAAAAGCTGCTCAGAGCTGAAGATTCACCCAGTCTGTCTGTTGTTGGTCTGACGTCACTGACCGAGTATGTAAAGTAAAGTCTGAAACTAACTGTTTCACCTCACTCCACCACATTTATGAGATGTCAGACAAAGTGATGAGTGACCAGTTCATACTGGTGACCAGTAGCCAGAGGTGGTGGTATACTGTGGTCTGAGCACAGTATACTTACAGTGAAACAGCTGGTCCCTGTGACAGATGTGTTATCATGCGTGACTGATAGATTAGTGATTAGTAGTTAATAATTAACAATGATGTGTTTTATAAACCTGTTATTAAATCCTCATTCATTATAAGCATAAATACATACACACTTCACTTTAGTAAACTGTGTGAATACACTACATGTTGAGAAGCTATAGATACCGCACATACACATGTATACACACAAATACACAGACACACACGTGTACACACATGAATGTACACCTCAGGGCCTTGAGAGAAAGGAAGAACAGGATGAGTGAGACAGGAGTAAACACTTTCAAATTCCAGCAGAGCAAACCACTGGAACAATGACGGTAACAGGAACTAGAACAGCAGTCAGTAGAACACAGAACTCCACCAAGGCCAAACAATCCTACACATGTCTGTCAGATCCAGAACCTGTAGATCCAGAACCTGGATCTGCACCAAACTGTACAAACACACAGATCTCAGATCATAAATATTTCTGAATTTTTTTACTTCAAGATCAAAACATTATTTCATCAGAAAAGATGAAAAATGTTCCGTTTGCCAATGTTGAGGAAAGTGATCAAAAAATCCTTGATCTGCCTCTTTAACAAGATCAGCACCAATGGGTTCTTCCCTGGACCGCAAATGTGTGTGTGTGTGTGTGTGTGTGTGTGTGTGTGTGTGTGTGTGTGTGTGTGTGTGGATAGATAGATAGATAGATAGATAGATAGATAGATAGATAGATAGATAGATAGATAGATAGATAGATAGATAGATACTTTATTAAATAATGAATTAATACTAAATAATAGATGTAGTTATAGATAATAGTGTGTGTGTGTGTGTGTGTGTGTGTGTGTGTCTGGAGTAAGGTGGAGAAAGGAGCGAGGCTGCTTTTTCTCTGGATGCCTTTCTGTCAGCATCACAGGATGACGTCACACTCAGCAAACCTACTCTATCAAGTCAACAACAGTGCGGCAAAACAGAACGGAAACACACCCAGTGTGCCTTCAAATTAAAGCAGGGACTTTGTCATTTAATACACGAACTGTTGTGATGGATTCTGTCAGGTCCTCTTCTCTCTCTCACCTGCACAGTGTCTCTCTCTCAGCAGAGACACACCTGACAGTGACGAGACTTTCTGAACTTCCACCTGTGAGAAGGTCAAACTTACAGGTGAAGCACTTGTGTTTAATTGTGTGGTGAGGGTCAGGGTTAGTTAACATCCTCAATTAAAACCTGATAAATGGCGGGTACTATATAAACTGATTCCTGTCCTGTCAGACATCTAGAACAGTTTCCTCAGAGTTTGTAAAACCCTGGACTGTCTCTTTGCGTGGTCCGTCGAGACATTTTATTTTGGAAGCTTCCGGAAATAGAGCCGCCCTCTCCTCACTCGCGCTCCGTCTTCACCGTCTGAGTGTCGGCCGTCAGCAGAATAAACCTCAGAGCCGTCGGTGCACAGAAACGGGATTTGTTTGAAGACTGGTTCAGGACTGAAGCGGCTCTCTGGTCCAGGCTCGGTCTGCGGGGCTGCTCCGGGTCCATGGCCTGATCTGTACCGGCGGCGGATCGGCTGCAGTCGAAGCCTTCGAGATGCTCCGAGCTCTCTGCAGCTGCACAATAACACCGTCACCGATACCGGCCCGGGGACACAGCTATGCTTTTCAGACGGAGAGCCAGGTAACGTTAGCTAGCTAGCAGGAGAGAGGAGGGGGTGCGAGTATGGGGAGGAGGTGGAAGAGATCACAGCGGGGGGGTTACACCGACTGGGATGCGGTGATTGTGGAGGGCGGCGCTGGGCTGTGATCCTGCAGAGAATCAGGAGGAGGTGTGGGTGGAGGATTTGGGGAGGGGGCGGGGGTGCTTCACATGCAGCGGCCTTTCTTCAACGTGTATTTAACGTTTATTCAACGGTTATTCAACATTGACTCAGTCCATCTGCCACAGCCAATCCCGCGTGAGCGCGCGCGCGTGTAAAAGAAGGCAGTAATGAACTGAAGCTCCTTTGTGTGTGCTGGTGGTGGTGGTGGAGGCGGTGGGTGGAGGCCACTGCTCAGTCCTCTTGAGTGTATTGTTCATACCACTGTTATGTAATGATGTACCTCTGCTGTCCAGATGTTGACCACATGTTACATCTGATGTGGATCAGAGGGAGGTTCGCTGTTCGGACTCAGACGACACAGCTGGTCGCACACTGTCTCTGCTGGGGCCTCTGTGGCCCCCAGCAAAGTTCTCCTGTTGACCTAACACCACAGACACCACAGGAGCCCTTACAGCCCATGTTATAACACCGTGTCATTCAGAGCCTGTGGTCTGTCAGAAACAAACAACAGTTACATTATAGATTCAAACGTCCACACAGAGGCAGGTCCTGACACATGTCACATAAGTAGACTCGTTACTACTACTTAATTATAATGAGCTGGAGCCACAGACTGTAATTATGTTGTGGCTCCTGTAGCAGAGTTCATCTACTGTTTAAGATGAAATAAACTGTTTGTGGATGTAACAACTCAATTTCCACAACGTCTGAGAGAGAACACGTGTAAAGATCGGTCTGGGTGATTAATTGGAAAATCCATTTTTTATTGAGCTCTATTTGATTTTATAGTATATTATTATTATAGGTTTTACAGGTTCAGACAGAACAAACCAGGTTTAGTATAAAAACTAACACAGATGTTCCAGATGGTAGAAGGTTCGCACTGATTTAAATATCCTGTAAAGTCAGGACTGGTTAAATGAATTAAAGTCCTGATCCTTGATTTACACTGACAAACCACCGGACCCTGTTCACAGGATATTAAAGCTGTTGTTTAAAACGATATGTTCAGCTTTTCCCTTTGAGACAAAAATCTGTTCCAATCATTCACTTATTTATTATATTAATTATGAATCATCCATATTAAAGAACAGAGTTAAATCACTGTCCACCGTGGTTCATCAGTCGTCTCCAGGGGTTTGGATGTTCTGTTACTTCATCCTGAGTCTTCATCCCTCATCCTCATCAGTCACTCTGTTCATGATGTGCTACGTTAAAGTGAAGACATGACATAACTATCAGCAGATATATTGATCAGGAGGAGATTGATCAGAAAATGAAAAGCTGACGCATCGGTATTGGCAGACAGCATCTAGAGAATGCAGCAGGTCCTGTTGTCTCTGGATGTTTTCAGGCTGCTTTCCTCCCTGTGATGATGATGATGATGATGATGATGATGATGATGATGATGATGATGATGATTTAGTCATGTTTGCTTTATGAATCACCAGATCTCTAACTCACTGGCTCTTTTCTATTTGTTCCTCTTCTCCAACTTCATCCATCCGTGGATCTATCCATTCATCCATCCACCCACCCACCCATCCATTCATCCATCAATTCATCCATCCATCCATCCATCTATCCATCCACCCATCCATTCATCCATCTATCCGTCCACCATGTATCCATTCATCCATTCACTCATCCATCCATCCATCCATCTATCCATTTGTCCATCCACCCATACATACATACATCCATCCATCCATCATCCCTCTCTCCCTCCCTCCTCCCCCTCCCCTCCTCCAGGATGTTGCGGTGGCTGGTGTGTGGTCGGTTGGGTCCAGTGTGGATGTGGAAAGCTCTGCTGCTCTTCGTGGCCATTGCTTTTGCGGGTCAGCTGCTGGGGGTCATCTTCAACAAGAGGTATCTGATTTCACCAGTTTTTACTATTTTACTTGGTTTTCATTTTAGTTTCACTTCTAGTCTCTACAGCTGTTACAGCCCGGCGGTCAGCTGTAGTCACCTTCCTGTCGACCTGTAGTAATCTGTCCCGACAGCGACTGTACTGAGCTGAGATAGTGACGTGCTCACAGCTTGTTGTCTCCTCACGGAGGAGCTGGAACTTGGCTTCGTCGCTTTCTGCAGTGACTTGGACGTAAAGTGACACAGTGAAATTCATTTGTCTGAAAACTGCTGAGTCTGGTGATCTAACAAGCTAGCTGGTTTTCTTTTACTACACATACACGACATACAGATTAGAAGTTGTTTCTGTTGTTAGCCTCATTTCACAGCGTGAGAACAAACGGACTGGGACCGAGTGTTTGACCTTTCTCTGCTGTTGTGTTCTACATTAAAATGGTTCATTCTGCAGAGTCTGGACCATTCCCACCCTCTCAGCCGCAGCAGTTTGAAATCCATGAAAACTGAAGGGTGTGGCTCAGCAGAGGTGAGCTCCGTCAGCACGGTCTCTCACCTGAGTGTGAGTCAATCCAGTTACTGTGACCTCCTTATTTAAATGAGCCGATTCCATCGTTAAACCCTGCTGTGATAAACTCTGCTGTGACTGAGCCGTCAAAGTCGTCACAGAGCAAACTGCTGCTGAGTGTTTTCTACCCCTGGTCACCTGCCGGTCTCTGCTGACACCAGACTCTGTGTAGATTCATGACTAAAACTATGTGTACGCACAAAAACCAGAAATACACATACGCGTTCTTTTCATCAGGATTATAAAGCCGTGCGTTTGCATGCTTCCATTTTTATAAAACTCTCGTTGATGGATAGATAAATCAGGCGTGTGTGCTCAAGCCTCATTTCCACTCCCACAGGAATTTGTTAATGGATGAAGACACTCCCTTAATCAATCAGAGAAGAAAGACGAGGAGGGAGAACAGTTTCACAGATTGGGAAACTGAGGTAAAAACGTTCCTGTTTTACTCTGAACTTCATCTATTGGGACCAGAGAGTTTTTATTTTGAAGGTATTTTTGGTGCAAAACAACCGAACCTGTTTTGCTAGCCTAACCCTAACCCTAACCTGTGACAGTGGAATTAGTAGTTGTATAAAAGTCAGTAAACTTGAGGTTGCACACTTGTAGATTTTTGTTTTTTCTCTCCCACAAAGACAACACACCAGTTACACCTTCTCAAATTCTTCTTGGCAGGTGCACAAATCCTGTATTACAAATGACAAATTAAAAAACTCATACACTCACATTTTTGCTCCAGTTGCTGCAGTGAATGTGGCTCAAAACACGTTCACACACCCCGTATCAAATAGTGTGTAAAGTCACGGACAAAATGTGCACATCTGCAAATCAGAATGTGAATTCATGCAATGAGAGCTGCACATGTGTAAAACATTTTCTCGCAAATACTTTTTTTTTTTTTGCACAAACACACGTCAGTAACTACAACTGCTTGAATCTTCCGCTACGAGTCTCAAATGGCAAGTTCTGCACGCTCTGACTTTTGCAACCAAATGTCTCTGCTGCTCTCTCGCAGCTAAACTCTGACCCTGTTGCAGTGTCAGCAGTAAAACTTATAATGATGATAATGAATGACGCTCCGTGAAGTTGTTCTGGCGTTGTTTTTGTGTGTACGCATCATTCAAACATCTGGCCCCGCGTGTTTCTATCAGCTGCTGAAGGTCAACACTTGCAGAGAGTGATGCTGCTTTTACCCCGTCAGTCACCCGCGCCACAGAAAGCAGGATAGTGGGAAGGGTCTGTAAGAGGGTCTGTGTCGATCTGTGCGCCTTTAAACACGTCATTTCTTTGTGCAGTTGTCACGTGCACAGCTGTTTACGGCGTGAAGCTGACTAATTTTCAGCTCGCGGCTGTCTGCTCACTGTGTCTGTGAACCGCCGCAAGAAAACCACACTGAAGAAGAGAGGAACAAACGGAAATATCACATGACTCCTCACACGGTTTCACTGCGTGGAGCAACAACAGCTTCAAAGCTGGATCATGTTTATCTGAGTCAAAGTGGCTTGTTCTGAAACCACACTGTGGGTCTACGGGTTAAAACACAGTGGGGGAGAGGTGACAGACACAGTGGTAACTTCTCACTGTCTGAACTGGCTCCGTGTGTGTGTGTGTGTGTGTGTGTGTGTGTGTGTGTGTGTGTGTGTGTGTGTGTGTAGGGACTGTGACCCAGGCATCAATATATATATATATTGTGTTTTTATCTTGTGACCAATCCGATAGAGCCACATGTCTGAAGCAAGCATCAACCTCCGAGGCTGAAAACTACCAACACTGAAGAACCAAAAGCTGCAGTTCCTCTAATGACCACTAGAGTCTGGCTCCAACAGTGAGTCAATCCCCATAGACTCCCATGTTAAAATGTCCAACTTTACAGCAGAAATAAACATGTTTACAGCCTGGTACAAAAACAGTTTTACTCATTCATGACAACTGTTTATATGACTCACCTGTTTACATGATATTACGGAGTAAAGTTATGGAGAACTGAGGGTGTGCTCCTTTGAGTAAACGTATGCTTGCCGCAAACCGACATGATTTTTGTCTTAGCTTGGATTAGCTTTTTGGATTAGCTGGGAGTTAGGGGCGGAGTCAGGCACCGACCAGAAAAGCTTCAAAACCGCTCTTCAGAAACCTATGAGTGACATGGAGCGTCAAGGAGGCTTTATTTACAGTCTATGGTCTGAAGTCGTTCTGTATGTACAATTGAAACCAACCGGCAGTAACAGCAACTCAACCCGTCTCCGATCAGGAATATGAAAAGAGCTAAGCTGTGAACTCAGTCGTATGTCGTGTTGTTTGGTTTGAAGATTTTCTGTTGCGCCTCGGCTGCTGAATGCTCCGCTGTGTTCACCTCGTCTGTGTGTGTGTCTGTCTGCTGTGTGGTGCTGGACAGGTGAGCACAGAGGACTCATCAGAGCTTCTCCTCCGCTGGAGACCTGGCTAACGGAGTTCACTAGAAACCCAAAGCGTCGAGCTGAATAACAGCAGAGCGGAACCACAGAGTTGTTGATAATTATCCCTGCGGATTCTTTCACATCGCACGGAGTCGTTTGACACAGTTGTGAGACGTGCTTTCTGTGTTTTCTTCATCTTCCAGCAGTGTCCAGCCAGCCGCTCGCTCCATCTTCTCGTCCCCTGATGCTCAGGGGCCGTCTCTGGGCTCCTGTCAGCCCTACACCCACATCATGTTCCTCAAGACCCACAAGACGGCCAGCAGCACGGTGCTCAACATGCTGTACCGCTTCGGAGAGGAGCGCGACCTCCGCTTTGCCTTGCCGCTGGGCTACCAGCTGGGCTACCCGCTGCCCTTCAACGCTCACAGGGTCAAAGGTTACCGAGGTCCTAGAGCCATGGAGTTCCACATCATGGGCAACCACATGAGATTCAACAAGCCGGAGGTGAGTTATGCAGAGGAGGGGAGGGGCTTGACACTGGGACGATGACAATGATGATGATGATGAAGATGAAGATGAAGATGATGATGATGATGATATTTGTATTGTTAATTAAGCAGATAGAAGAAAATGATGACAGCTCAGATCATGAACTCATCAGTTTTGCTCAGTGAGTGGAATAGATGGATGATGGTTGGCAGACTGCAGTTTCTGCTTCAGCAGGGAGGACGTGCTGAGTGTTCAGACACTTTGACTCTTGACATTTAGCTAAGCCTGAACAGTTTGGTCTCAGGTTACAGCCACAAAGACACGTTCATGTTGTGTTTACATTTAAATAATGGAAGCACCAACGACAGCTGTCTTCTTAAAGAGGTTGACTCGTCAGGCTCAGAGGAGCTACTATAATATAAACTGCTATAGGATATATACTATATACCATATATGCTACTATACCATATATACTGTATCCTATATACACTACTATAGGATATATACTATATATCATTTATGCTACTATACCATATATACTATACAATATATACTCCTCTAGGATACATATATTACTATAGGATATATGCTATATGATATATACTACTATAGTTTATATACCATACCATATATGCTACTATAGGATATAGACTATATCCCATATACTATTACAGGATTTATACTATACGACATATACTATTATGGGATATACTGTATATACAGTAAATATGTCCTCCTGTGCCTACAGGTGGAGAAGGTGATGCCGGCAGACACCTTCTACTTCTCTATCATCAGGGACCCGGTCTCTCTGGCTGAGTCGTCCTTTGCTTATTACAAAGAAGTAGCACCTGCCTTTCGGAAAGCCAAAGGTTTGGGTGACTTTGCCGATGACCCGAAGAAATACTATGACCCTCGCCTCCGCAACAACCACTACGCCCGCAACCTGCTGTGGTTCGACTTCGGTATGGACCACAATGCTAATTTCTCAGTGGCACTGGCTCAGCGCGGCGAGGCCATGATCCGCCGGGCCTTCAAGCTGATTCTAGTGTCTGAGTACTTTGACCAGTCCATGATCCTGCTGAGACACGCCCTCTGCTGGCCGCTGGACGCCGTCGTCTCGTTCAGCCTCAATGCTCGGCAGCAGAAGCCCAGCGGCATCGGGGGGATGAGCGGGAGCTGGGTGGGCAAAGCGGCGGCGGCGGCCGGCGTCGGCGTTAGAGGTGGACATTCACAAGTCAAGACGCCGCCCAATCTGTCACTAACGGAGGAACAGCGGGAGAAGCTGCGGCAGTGGAACGCCTTAGACTGGTACTTATACAAAGCCTTCAACAAGACCTTCTGGGAGGAAATCGAGAGGTTTGGTTTCGCTCAGATGGAGCAGGAAGTAGCTCTTCTCAGGATGCGGCGGGAAGACCTGGCCCGGGTTTGTCTCAGGGACGGCGGGAAACCTGTGGAGGCGCACCGGATCCGAGACAAAAACATCCGGCCGTTCCAGAGCGGACTAGTGAAGATCCTGGGCTATGAGCTCCAGCCGGGGCTGGACAACACCACCAGAACCGCCTGTCTGAGGATGATCAGGCCTGAGATCCAGTACAAAGACGTGCTGGATGCTAAACAGTTCCCACGGGCTCTGGCGGCCCCCGCCCAGCCGGGACAACAGAGCCAGGTGCGGATGGTAAGACAGGACTCATCCAGGACAGGAGACAGGCTGGTGGGGGGAGAGGCTGGAGGGAGGACGGTGGAGGAGGGGGAGAGAGACTGGGACGGAAGCCGTTTAATACGGAGCAACCAGACTTTGATAAGACAAGAACCAGGACGGTTGAGATAGTCGGAGGTGAGTCCTGAACCTTTGAGCCGAGCGGTTTACACAGAGGAAAGAAAAGATTCTCCTTTGCACCTTAACTTTTGGTCGTTTGCTTGTTTTCTGAAAAACTGTCTCTGCTCTTACTTAGTGTTAATCCTTGTGGACTTGACCTTTGACCTCTGGGCGCCTGGAATGCTTTCATGGCTGCAGTAATAAGCTGAAGGTTGCGTGTTCTGTCTCCTGCTGCTGTTGATCTCTCAGTCGTTTGTGACAGAGACACATGGAGTCGGTTTTATTCCCTGCTCATATTAATACTTTTAAAGTGCAGCCTCGGTTTGTGCCTCTCATGTGGAACCGTCACATGAGTCACTGAGCTGTGAAAATACCTGGTGACCTTTGAAACACACAGGCATCAAAAACAGTAGATGAAGATATGTTCCGTCTGCGCAGTGAAAACTTGTTTAACGCGTTTCCAAGTCCAAACAAAGACAGTGTACATAACACTTTAAATATCTGTCGTCTATATCGGTGGTTCCCAAACTTTTCCAACCCATGGCCCACTTAATCTCAAAAATGTCGGTGGCCCACATTTGACCCCGTAACAAAACAGAAGCCAAATACTCTGACACGCCCTCAGAGCACTTTTGATTTGAATGAATTCAGGATTGGAGTGAAAGCAGGGGAAGCTCCGTTTTTCTTTCTTGTTTGACTTGTAGATTCTCCTTCTGTCTCTTGACTCCTCTCAATCCTTCCTGCTGCTAACCAGCTCTCCATTTTGATACTGCAGTTTTTACCATGGATGTGATCTTTCTTTTCTAGCGCGCAGGTACAGGTATATGATGTGGTCCTGTGGTGACAACATAAAAGTTCCTATAATTGGTTCAATTGGTAAGTGTCCATGGTTCGTAAAGGCACTACAGGCTGGTCAGAAAGAATGAATGAATTCTCTCTTAGAAACACTTCCTGTAGTTCAGCTTCAGACTGTGAACCTGAACTGCTTCTTAAATATCTCTTAATAAAACGAGAGGGGGAAAACCTCTGTGGCTTATCCGCTGAAGAGGAGGTGATGTATCCATCGACTGACACACGCAGACTCATTCTCACAGAGATCCACGTCTTTTGAAATTAATTTCATATGAGTGAGGGCCAACAGGAAAATAAAAAGTATCTTAAAGATACACTCCCTGATTTTTATAATGTCCTCAACTGATCACACTGAGTCAGTATTATAACAAAATCACTGTGTATTTAAACTTGACCTGATTTTAGATGAAATGATGTTATTGACATTTGTGTTGCTCAGGGACCTAGCCTAGCTTAGCCTAGCCTAGCCTAGCCACCAACTTAAGAAACGACAGCAAAAATAAAAGTCAATCATAAACAAAATGAAAAACAAAATTTATATAAAACTTATTATGTCACAAACAGATTACTGAGAAACAGTCAGAGGTTGTGTATTAACTGTTGAAACTGAAACTGTGGAGGTTAATATATCATTGTCACTGACACCATCTCAGACTGATGAATAATTATTATTATTATTATTATTGTTAACATTATTAGTCCTGATGTTCCTGAAAAATTCTTCAGCTTTGACGAGTAAAAGGAAATTTCTGTGGTTAAACATGAAAGCAGTCCTGGTGTGGGAATTAACACGCTGCTGCATGAACATGTCCATCATTTCATCATTGTATTCATAAAAACACATCTCTACCTCTTTGTGAGTTGTGACTTCTCACACACAGATCTGCGTGTGTGTGCTTGCTGACATTGTCCTGCCGGTTTTCCACATCAGTGAGCCTCACATGTTCCTTCATGGCGATGAACGGGGGGGGGGGATCATTTATCAGACTGCAGATAAACACTGAGGACGTGTTGTTTACATTAAACACAAACAGCATCAGAAGCCAAGGAGCGGATCTGAAAATAGAGGAATTACAGTGTGTGATATGAGCCTGTTTCATGTGAAGACCTGGTTCTGGACGACTTCAAGAATCCTTTAACTCTCACGTTGTAGTGTTGCTTCTTTTACTTAAATCCTCTTTAGTAGTGTGGCGGACAGCAGCGCCTCAGCATATTATATTAAACTAAATTAAATATTAAACTCTGGACTTGAAAGTGAAACTGTTTTTAAATCTAAATACATGGTTGACATAAGTGAAATCATAGATTACATATATGTCCCCTCAACTGTGGGCTGTTGTCCTCTCCTGAGTCCGGTCCCTCGCCGTCAACAATACAAATACATTGAGGTTTAGTGCATTGACTGTCGTGCAGTGTGTGGGAGCGGAGAGGCGTTCTCCACGACCTGCTCTCTGTAACATGGCGGTCATGTGGTGTGGCTGCACTTTGATAACGGAAGACAGTCTAGTCTTCAAAGTGAGATGTCTGTCTGCTGTGGTTCTGGCTTCCTGCAGCGCAGTCTCTGCTGTGAGGCCGCTGAGGCGCCATGGGCTAAGTTTTTTTATCACGGATGTGCACTCGCCTGAGAACAGAGATAAATGTTGACAGGTGAGGGGTGCAACAGGGTGTTTTAAAGTCACATAGTGAGTTATCCTCCTCACTCTGTGGTAGATGACAGTTTACAGTACGGTATTGTTTATTCTTCATGTTACACCTACAGACTAGTGGAGTCTGGTATCTAAAAATAACACACACAGCCTCTGACCAATCAGAGCCCAGCATTCTCCATGACCAGGATATACATTCAGTCGAGGACAGTTCAGGTCGTAAAGATTAAAAACAATTGAGCCAACATGGGGTATAAAGATGTAGTTGACTCTCCTCTTCATCAGTCCAGGTGACAGTCTGAAGAACATGAGTGAGCTCTCAGTGTTGTGGTTCAGGATCACTTACATGTACCGGCTGCTCTGGGTCTGCATGTGCAGGTGTCGGGTGAAGGAGGCTTGAAGTGTGTGTACCAGCAAAAGTTCTCTGAGATTCTGTGTTCTCAGTGTTCTCTGAGATCTCAGTGTTCTCTGAGTTCTCAGTGTTCTCTGAGTTCTCTGAGTTCTCTGAGTTCTCTGAGTTCTCAGTGTTCTCAGTGTTCTCCATCCTGTGCAGTGATTAATGTCCCCTCACAGCCTCCTCTGTTTCCTCTGCTGGAAAGCAGATTGTTAATCAGCTTTCACGTCACATAGATTTTACACAGAGTGACAGATGATATTTTAACATTAAAGGGTTCCGACTTTCCCTTCTATTGGTTAATATTAGTTTAATTATAATCTGAGACTCAATTTTCCCACACTTAAATTTGGCTTCAGTTTGGTGATTCATCATCACAGTGATGTTTGGAGGCAGAATGGAGCAGAGCCAACACGTGGTCATGATCCTGGATCGTCACACCCTGTACCGCATTCCTTCCCTGGTCACAGTATTCACAGTATTCACCTGAGTGAGAGTCCACTCTCCACCTTAGAGGTTGATCAGCAGACAGATTCTTGGAGACCAATAAAGATATTTTGAATATTTGAGAGTTAAAAGAAATCAGATTGTTCATTAATGACCTCAAACATTTCAGTTCATCCTCAGCGTCAACACACACCCGTATATCTGTGATGAACTGTCTCTTGTTGCTATGATGAAGTATATTGAAAACAAATGAGCAGGACCACAGAATGTGTAGCTGACTGAGATGAATCAGAGTTTCCACTTATTCAGTATTAATATTATAAATAAATCAACTGCAGGTTCAATAAGTTTTCTTCAGTCAGACATGTCAACTTTGGATACAACATTTCTCCTAATATGCAGATTGGTACAAAATTCACCTTTTGATTTAAGTGACCCCATGACCTTTCCTCTAGTGCCACCTTCAGGACGTTCAGCTCCACTGCTACGGCTCTAAGAACAGGAAGTCATCAGTTTGACTGGGGTCGGGATTTTATTTGCACCAATGCCGTCACTTTATAGTGATGACTTCTTATATTACGGGGAATAACTGGACTAAACCCAGCAGATGTTTCTCCACTGAGGACAAAACAGCTGCAGTCACAGAAACAACAGGGTTTTTTGTTTTTTTTGCCTTAGGACGTCATATAATGGACCAGGGCTTCTGTATTTATTACTCTGTTTGTACATACTGTATTTATCAGGTTGTTCTCTGTAGAGGTGACGAGGGGAAGAGTGTGTCGGTCACAGCACGATGGAGTGCTGAAGGTACTGAAGACAATGTGTGAAAGGTGAATAGCACCTGACAGTGGAACAGTTCATCACCCTGAACAGAAATCAGATTATTTCATGTGTTTAAACCACGGCAACCAAACCTCAGCAAAGTATCAGTGGTCATGCATCAAGAAATACACACATTAGCATTACTGTTGTTATCACAACATCACGAGATAAGAGACATGATAATCCAATGAAAATGGTTTGGTTTTGTTATCAAGCTGAAGACAAAAACATGCTCTATAGTGCAGCAGGTAACTGCAGTATTCTTTCAAATGTGGATACAAGCACCAAAATTGGTATGTTTATTTTTCAGGTACCATTAATTTGTAAAATATTTCAAAATTTCAAGATGGCTGCAATTTCTGGCTTCGGAAACACATATTCTACCACACAATTTTACCAACGAGACAGATTACAATGATTTTGCAATTGAATCCTGTGTATTAGACTATGAGGATGTCAATTTATCTGTGCAATTTCTAATACGTAATGTGAACAATGCTACATAAAACACAATGTATTTGTAAACCATTTATTATGAATGATGAACTAAAAGTTCAGTAACTTTTTAGCGCTAGGTTAGTTAGGGAGTTTTTTTGGAATATTTCTTTTTTGTGAGTCATTTTTTTTTCACCTTCTACAGTGTTAAAATGAAGGATCTGACACCTGGATTTTTCATATGAAAAATAGTGAATGAACTTATTGCAAAGAAATAACATTTCCATGCCAGAAATGGTGGCCATCTTGAATTTCCAAGTGGCTAAAGTGTTTTATCAAGAGTGATACCCAAGGAGGAATTGTTCCAAGTTCAGCACTTGTGTCATCATTTGAAAGATTTACGTAAAATATGCAGTTACCTGCTGCGCTACTAGTTTTTATCTAATTATTATCTCATAATAATCGAGATAATAGACAGATGCAGATCTTGTAATTTTAATATATTGTCTCTTACTTATAAGATATTTTCTAATGCCAAGTCACAGAAGTCACAATGATAAGAGAGTTGTTTTTTTTCATTGGTGGATACAATGTGGTTCTGTACACACTGTGTATACACATTTGTGTTAATCTCGACTCACACTCCCAACACACACACACGTTCTCTGCTGATAGGTAACAAGATAAAATGAAAGTGTCTTCCTAAGCTTTGTTTTTATTCTTCCAGGGAAATGTCTGGTTTAAACATTTAGTGATATGGTACTGTGACTTATTTTGTAGCTCGTTACAAAGTATTCAAGTTTTCATAACGTGAACTTGTTGTATGTTACATAGTGTGTAAGAATGAGAATAAAAGGTGCGTCTTTGTGTCAAACCTTCAATCTCAGTTTTCAGAGGCTCTGGTTCCCAGTGTGCCTCACCTTTGATCGTATTCATCTCTGTCTACTATCCCCACATCCCTGGGTTGTGACTGACAGGAAGGACGTGGATCATCTCTCAGCCTGTTATGGATTTGACTGAACTGGAAGGAGTTCATTCAGAGACAGGAGTGTACCTTGGCTTGGATCTTACTTGAAACTGCATATATTTGTTGAAATTTGTAGTAGATGACGCTCTTTGTGTGCATCCACTGAGTTGTTTTTTTTTTTTCTTGTACTGAATAAACGCAACATTTCTTTAACGTCACTCCCCCGTCTCCTCAGCTCCTTGATTCTGTTGATTCGTTCAGTTTTCAGCAGCTGGATGAAAAAGTGATCGATGGTTTCAACAGGGATCTTCCACTGTTAAATGCTCACCGCGTAGTTTGTATGTAAATGAATGAAATGTTCATTTTACTCATCAAAGTATGTTTACGTCTTATGGAGTAGGCCAGCCTGGCCAATCAGTTTGTTTCATTTCCAAGGGATGACCGGATTTCTCAGACCAAGCGCAAGTTCTTACTTTTGGGAAACATGCCCAGTGTTACTGGGGTTATCGACTGCACTCATGTGTTTATACAAGCACCCCATGAGAGAGAGTGGGAGGACATCAACAGAATGGGGGAGGCACAGCATAAACATACAACTTGTGGGTTACGCTGACCTCATAATCATGAACTGTGCCGTGAAGTGCCCTGGGTCTGTCCATGATGGCCGTATCCTGAGGGAAAGCACCCCATACAGAGAGCTCCAAACCAACCCAGCAGATGGCATAATATTAGGAGACAGCACCTATCCACTCCTACCATGGCTGATGACCCCTTTTCTTGCATCAAACACACCGGAGCAGGCACGCTTCAACACTTCTCACCGCATAACAAGAGATGATTGAGCATTTAAATGGAGTTCTGAAGAGGCGCTTTGCATGCCCTAAATACTTGCGAGTGGAACCACAAGGAGCGTGCAACATAATACTTGCCTGTATTGTCCCTCACTGTGATGAGGTTTATGACGCAGCTGAGAGCTGAAAACTCTGACACACCTCCAGCTGTCTCTCAGAATGAGAGACTTACTGGACAAACAATAAGGGAGGCCATTGTTAGAAACTAGTTTTGGTTGTGTCATTGTAATTAATATAAAGTGTCAAATGAAAGTTAAAATTGAATATTTTTTGTTGGATTTTGACAGCTCTTTGGAGGATTATTTTAGGGGAACAAAATCCTTTTTTTTTAACCTTACTGTGCTGAAAGGTGTAATAGCCTAATTTCTTCTTTATCCACTTTGTAATGGTTAAAAAAAATCTGTTGCAAAATATAAATAAATAAATGTATATATACTACATGATAAATGTTGTTTATTTGACCAGTTGAGATTTAATTTAAATTACATTTTGTTCCTGAAATCCACCCTACTGCTGGGGTCAGAATAATCCTCGTTTTTTGGATCAAAGTTATCCCAATCCTACTAAAAAGTTTTGAACAACACAAACTGAGGGTTTGATCCAGATTAAAACCAAGATTGGATTACGTGATCTAATCTGATATCAGAATCCGTTTTTAGTTTTGAACAACCCATTTTCAAGATTTGATCCAATCCATTATCCAAAATCTGATCAGATTGCTTTTGAACAACTGGGCTCTGGGCTCCACTGTTGTCTGGTGATTGATTAGTTTGGTCTGGTGACTGCTCTGTTTCCATTAACCGTCCTGTGTGTACTGTGAATGAAGGAAGTGAAGCGGAGAAGATTGACACAATCACAATTTTACACAGTGTTATGATATGTGGACTGTTGTAGTCAGCCTGTCTCTGACTCACGGTCTTTTTAACAGAAATGAAGATGTCGTGACCTCTGACCCACGGTCTGTTTACATGGCAACAGATGGCTAATAGTTAGCTTGTGCTAGTTAACGTTACTTAACCGTTGAAATGATGGAACCACTCTGCGACTACTTCATGTATTTTCCTGCCGCTCCGATATCAAGTCTCTCGGACCCGGCGGACTTCACAACTCTTCCCCGGAGACGTCACCTGTACCTCGGGGAGACTGTCCAGTTCCTGTTGGTGCTGCGGTCCCGGGACCCTGTGAGGAGGGATGACGGCTCCGGGGTTTTACCGTGGAGGGACCTGGGGGAATCTCTGTCTGCTCTGGCGAGTGTGTGTGTCGCCGAGAGCCGGCAGCAGAGTCACGGTGAGTGCGAGCCAGACCTCCAGAGCAGCGAGGACAGCGGGGAAGAGGGGCCCGGGGACAGGGAGGCTGGAACCACAGACAACCGCGAAACAAGACCGGAGAGCAGCCGGGTTTTCAGACAGTGCAGCCCGCTTCTTAATCACAACACCTCGGCCACTGGTGGACGACAGGATGGCAGGGAACCGGTGAAGGTAAGGTGGGAGTAGTTTGAGAAGTTTGTCTCCTAGCCCCGTGTCCACACATCTCCATATAACAGGGCTCTTAAATGTTTTGGGACATTTAGGAGAACTTAAAGTTATGGTCTGTAACTTTTCTTCATTTTAATGTCCAAAAAAAAACTATGTTATATTATATATAACGACCTATGTTATAAATGTTGTTGAGTTGTGTTCTTACATTGTTACAATGTTTCCATCAATTTCCAAACCATAGTAACGGTCCGTTGCATTTGGTCACCTGGCAGTGACGTCATATCATCTTTGAGCACGTGTCAGTGTTGTGTTTGTCTTACAGAAGTTCAAAATTTAGTTTTATCTAGTTGTGCGCCTCATTTTTACTTTTCAGTTTTTATTCATTTATTTCTGGTGAACAATTTGTTATTTAGTCATGTTGACAAAAACAAAGGAGCATGTACACATACACATGTACAGACATGGGGACCTGAGAATTGCCATTTAGGAAACACAGTAAGCGGCAACATGGAATCTCCTTATTGAGAATTTCAGATAGTGAAGTAAATAACTTGTAACCAGAAATAGGCATTATGGCAGGGTGCACGATTTCTCCATTGGCATTCACAATGGCGATGGAGGTAATCATTAGAGATTCTAAGTGGGTTGTAGGTGGAGAGAGGCGGCAGGATGGGATGCGCCTTACACCAATTAGGGCCTACATGGATGACATGACGTGGATAACTACAACGGTGCCATGTATGAAAAGAGTACTTGAGAGACTTTATAAAAACTTAAAGTGGGCTAGTATGAAAATCAAGCCTAGTAAGTCTAGAAGTATCTCAATAAGCAGAGGGAAGTTAAGTGATAGGAAGTTTGTAATAGATGAAGAGGAAATTCCAATAATTAGGGAAAAATCAGTAAAGAGTCTAGGTAGGTGGTACAGGGCAGACTTGAATGACGGAGAACAGGTAGTGCAGTTTCGGAAGGATGTTGCTGAGGGACTGGATAGAATAGATAAATCAGGGCTGCCAGGAAAGTTGAAACTGTGGTGTCTGCAGTTTGGGTTATTTCCCAGGCTGATGTGGCCACTGTCTGTATATGAGATTCCAATATCCACTGCGGAAAAAATGAAGATTATGGAAATTATGGAAATAAGTTAGCTTTTACATTAGGAAGTGGCTAGGTGTTCCTAGATGTTTAAGCACAGTGGCACTGTATGGGAAAGGCATACTTCAGCTCCCAGTAACTAGTCTACTGGAGGAGTTTAAATGTACCAAGGTTAGGACAGAGCTCCTGTTATCTGGGAGCAAAGATGCGGCAGTTAGTAAGGTGGTTCCAAACCCAATCAAGGGGAGAAAGTGGAATCCAAGAATCGCAGTGCAGGAGGCAGAAGCAACGCTTAGGCATACAGAGATTGTGCGTAATGTTCAAATAGGCCGGGGAGGCTTGGGGCTTGGCCCAAGCAAACCGGTGTGGAGTAGAGCAGGTCCCAAGGAGAAGACAAAAGCTAGTCGTGGAGCAGGTTCGTAGACAGGAGGAATTATTAAGGGGTGCTAAGGCAGTGGCCCAGGCTAAGCAGGGACAGTGGGTGAATTGGGAAGGTGTAGACAAGAAAAAGCTTAGCTGGAAAGAACTCTGGAGCATGGAGGAAAGTAGTATTAGATTCTTGATAGGGGCAACTTATGATGTACTGCCAACTCCCCAGAACCTAAAACTCTGGGTAAATGGAGACCCACTATGTTCATTGTGTTCAGGTACTGCAACTTTAAAGCACATTCTGTCAGGGTGTAACGTTAGTCTGTCGCAAGGCAGGTATACGTGGCGACATAACCAGGTTCTAAAAAGCTTAGCTGCAGGAATTGAAGAGTTACGGAGGCAGGCAAATTTAGGAGGACCTAAAACAAAGAAAGTTGCAATCAAGTTTGTTCAAGAGGGAGAGAAAGTTGGTAAGACAACAAGAAGGCAAGGCAGCTTAGAAGGTGCTTGTGATTGGGAAATGCAGGTAGATTTAGGAGGAAAGCTTCTTGTTCCCCAGGAAATAGCAATTACAAAGTAGGGTTGCACGGTATACCGCGATACTAGAGTTTTGAAAACGGTACTATACCGGCATTTAAAAACAAACGGTACTTTTATTTCATTTTATTGAATGCAAATGAATTGGTAAATTGGAGCCTGTCTCTTTAAGCACAGCGAGGCCAGCGAGTGTGACGTAGTTGCCCGAGAGGATTTAAGCCGCGTCCCACGCGCACTCGCATGCTTAGACTGAGGAGGAAAGAGGAACGACAAGTCGCGTCTTAGACAGACGGAGCGGGTTGAAGAAAATACCGTAGATAGAGATGGCAGCTGCAGAAAAGCCCGTACTTGTGGTCAAAATGGGGGCCCGAAGTTCGGTGTGGAAATATTTCGGGTTCAAACCGAACGATAAAGGCGAGCCACTGAACCCAGAGGCACCGCAGTGCAAGCGGTGCTACAAAGTGTGTCTCGCAGAAGGAGCCAACACTTCAAACCTGTCGAAACATTTAAAGGACAACCATGCGGACTTGTTCCGAGACTTCAGTCAAGAACGACAGGTGATAATGTTGTTCACCTGTTCACTGCACTGTAATGTCAATGAAAGAAGTACAAAGCCCCTCCCAGCCCAGTAGTAAACCTACAGTAGCCTGCAAACAGAGAGCTAAAACATGTCCATGGTTAATAAATACATTAAAAAATATATTTTTTTAAAATTAAATTACATTCTTTAAATATTTAAATAACCCATTAAGGCAATACATAATATAATGAAATATTTTTTACAAAAAGTATCGAAAAGTATCGAAATACATATTGGTATCGGTATCGAAACAGAAATTTGGTATCGTGACAACCCTATTACAAAGCTAAGGCCTGATATAGTCTTGTGGTCTAGGAGTAGAGTGAAAGTATATTTCATAGAGCTGACTGTTCCGTGGGAGGCCTTAGTTGAGGAAGCATATGAAAGGAAAAAGCTCAGGTATGCAGAGTTAGGGGCAGAAGCAGAGCAGCGAGGATGGAAAGTTAGGATTTGTCCAGTGGAAGTAGGATGTAGAGGATTTGTAGCAAGGTCTGTTGTCTCTTTGGTAAGGGAGTTAGGAGCAAGTGGACAGAGTGTGAGGAAAATTGTAAAGGACATGTCAGATGAGGCAGCAAGATCCAGTCAGTGGATTTGGATGAGAAGGAGTAATGGCAGCTGGGGGCCCAGCAGGGGTAGCACTTAGGATAGACAGACTCTTAGGAGAAGCAAGGAAGAAATCCAGGAAGAGGAAGTGTTTTTAAGTGGGGGTGTGGCCTGTGTGAGCCTCTTTGAGGCCATGCGGTTAGTCCAGGTGAGGTGGCCTGTATTGTTTGCTTGTATTGAATTGGTTTGTAGTGTGTCTTTGGCTGTTTAGGTGTTTGTTTGATGTCTTGGAGAGTGGGGGAGTAGGGGTTGGTAGAGCACAGCCTAACCCGGCGGGGGAGAGTTTAGCTCAAAAGGCATCTCTCCTTGACTCTACCTCCCTCATTCAAAATGGCCGCCACTTTCTCCAACTGTTTAGGGGAGTTTGCTTGCTGAATCTGCTTAATCTGCTAGTGTGTTTTGTCAGAGTTGATGATGGTGTTGTTTGTGGAAAATATTGGTGGTGTGAGGAGCAGTGATGGCTGGCATTAGGGGAGTGACTCTGGGACGCCAGTGATCACTGTCTAGCCTCCTGGAGGTGTCGTGGGACCAACTAGACGAAACACTGGTGAAAGGAGGTTCCCACCTGATGACCCCAAAGACATGTTAGTTATCACTGCTCATTAGTCTGTATAGCTAAATTAATAGTTATCATAGGACATGTTAAGCTTAGGGAGCTATTCACTGAGTCTGGTCCATTTTTCTGTAGCACAAGCTTCTTGTGTTTATCATAAATTCAAAAGGACTGAACCTCAGAGAGTCCCAAGATCATAAGTGTTAAAGTACATATAGTATAGTATAGTATACACTGACATGAAGGAGATGGAACAAACTTATGCCGATGTCTAATTATAGGTGTTAAATAAGTTCTAAGCACAAATCTTAAGTGAATGGTTTGGTGGTTTTGAGGCTTGTGTAATATTCCTCCAGTCATTTTGCCAGGTTGTTTGTATTGCAAAAGGTTTATAGGAACTTTTCATTGTCTGGGAATACATTGCAGTTGACGTAGTTCCCTTGGATTTGTTGGTATTGTACAGCTGCTTTGTGATATCATGTTTGGAAAGTTCAGAATTCCATGGAACTTTGTACGTTTTTAAGGCAGAACACAGCTGCAGGTAAAGATTTTAGATCTTGGTTGTTTTCCATTTTTGAACCAGGTGAAGGATTTTTGTCATTGGGCATCTGGATCTTTAGTTATCAGACAAAAAGAGCTGAATAAATGTTAGATAGCTCAGCTCCCAACCGTTTGAGATGTCCTGTGTCAGCAGAACTGTGTTGGAGAAACACTGATTTTTAAAGTGAAACTGTTTTGTTATTGTTATTCAGTGTTTTTACTGGTTAGAATCAGCTGGTCTGTTTGTTGTGGAGAGGAGGAGATCTCTGGATAATTCAGCAGGTAAAAACCTGCTGAACCACTGACACTGAAGGAATCAAAACCAGTAGAAGCTGACTGCAATGGTGGTGAAGACAACAACTCCCACACGAATTCACAACATCACCAAACTCCATCTTTTGTTACTGTTTAGATACATATTGCATTTTTTAACTACAAACTCATCGTCACCATACTTTCTACTGGCCCACCTGCAGGGTGACAGGAAGTTCCTGTGTCGATGAGAAACCAAACCACAGTCATTTATACACTTCCTCTGCACACTGACCCTGCTCTTTGTTCTTCTGTGTTATTTGATTCTCTCTGATACAAGTGCCTGCGACCTCTGTTATGTAATCTTTCTGCTCCAGTTGTGTCCAGACTTGAAAGTGTAGTCATGCCTTCAGGGACTCAAACCCAGCTCCAGTGCTGTCTGCCTGCCAGACTGCAGACATCACACATGATACTGACAGGCTGCTGCAGCTTTACACACTGATTCCGCTCTGACCTCTTCTACAAAAGCCTTTCCTCTCACACAGTTAGTGACAGTTCGTATAAACACAACGAGGCTGTAAAAGCGGACTGGTGGGTAGATCGGTTTTCATGTTCAACATGATGATGTTTAACGTCCCAGACAACCTCTTTAGACGCTTGTTAGAAACAAGATGTAAAAGCTTAAAGAAATCCGGACTGGAGTATTTACTGATATATTTTACGTTCTGAAATGAAAGGTGAAAATGTATTGAGCTTGTGTTAACCACAGACCTTATTTCACTCATCTAACCAAACATGCATTCAAATTCAAAGAATTTCCAGGTTTGTGGACTCATTCCTTCCACAATCTGCAGCTCTGTGAGCAGTGGTCAGTGCCCCCCTCTCTGTCTCATCAGATCATGTCTTACCGTCTGTTTCTCAGTGTGTAAACAGTGATGTCATTGCTCCTCCTGTTATTAGTCGCTTGTCTCTTCCTGTGTTTCGACTCCTGTTCCTTCTCCATTGAACTCTGTATTTTCTGTCTGACCCATTTAATCCACTTCATCATAATTACCTGTCTGCCAATTAATTTCACAGTCTGTGAAGCTCTCTGTCTGTAATGACATTGTGTCCTCTGTGTCCCCCTGCAGTCTGTTCTGGTGCAGGACAACCAGATCATCTTCTGTCTCACCGTCTCTCTGGACAAGCTGCCAGTCAACACACTCAAAGCCAAGGTCAGCCTCTGCACTGTG
Organism: Seriola aureovittata; assembly: GCF_021018895.1. Classification (NCBI taxonomy): domain Eukaryota; kingdom Metazoa; phylum Chordata; class Actinopteri; order Carangiformes; family Carangidae; genus Seriola; species Seriola aureovittata. The sequence continues at coordinate 2,715,490 of NC_079386.1, forward strand.
ACAACAAGGGTTGGAGGATAGGAGCGTGTACACTGAGAGACCATATAAATACTGTGGCACCTGACCTGTTGGTATCTGTGGTTGTATTAGACTGTTGTGGGAGTACGACTGTTTCATGACTGTTGTATTTTCAGTTTATCTGACATTTAATTCACTGGATTATGTTGTCGATCACTTCATCTGCAACTCTGTTCTCATTGAATGGATGTCTGAAATCTGGATCACGATCATAATCTGAAGTCACATGATTCAAACTGTGAACATCCACTACAGTAAAATCATGGACACCAGTACACAGCTAAGGGTTGTGTGATCAATCAGAATAAGTAGCCGCTAATGAACTGAAGTCTAACTGTGTGTGTGTGTGTGTGTGTGTGTGTGTGTGCGTGCGTGCGTGCGTGCGCGCGCGTGCGTGTGCGTGTGTGTGTGTGTCAGATCATAGTGACTGTTTGGAGGCAGGAGGAGGAGAAGGTGGAGGTGAGGGAACATGGCTACCTGACTCTTCTGCAGCTCAGAAGTCCAACACACACCTTCAGACAGGACCTGAACACCTTCAAGGCACAAGGTACACACACTTACATACACACCAGACAAGAGTTGAGTGGAAGGTTTAACTTACCTGTGTTCTTTAAACTTACCAGCTTTAACTTACAGAAACCAGTCCTAATAGATTTTAGGTTTACAGTGACTGCTGACCAGCTGTAGTGATGTACACTGTTGTCTCTGGAGCTGAACGTTACGCAGACATTGTCTAATTATTTATCAGATAGTGTGACTGTGATGAGTCAGGACTTTTGTTATATGAATATTTGAATGTCATTTTTACTGTAAAACATAAAAAACGACGATGATGTGATGTTTGTTGTGTCTGAACCAAACCAGCTACTTCCCTCTCACGTGTAGAACGCCTGATTATGACACACTTTACCTTCGACAAGCTGAGTTTGACCTCCTGTGATTTGGATGTTGCACTTGGCCACGCTGTGATTTTAGATCATGTTTTATTAACTGTTCATTCGTGGCTGTGTCTGTGTGTTGTCTCCATTCCCAGTCAACACCACCCTGAACGTTCTTCCACCTCCCTCTGTCCAGTGTCAGCAGATCACCGTCTCTGGGAAACACCTGACCGTTCTCAAAGGTAAAGCAGCAGCTCGCTCACTAATAACATGAAATACGGCTCTGTTCTGTGGAAGAGTCTCCGTGATACCATGACTGTGACAGTGAAACTGAAGCAGCCAAAACGGAAATCACTCACCATTCATCTGGTTCATTAATGTTGTTGTGTTGTTCATGCTGACGATGATGATGATGATGATGGTGGTGGTGGTGATGAAGATGATGGTTGTCTCTCCTTAGTGTTGAACCTCAGTTCTCAGGAGGAGGTGTGTGTCAGAGATGTGAAGATCCTCCCTAACTATAACTCCTCCTACCTCCCCATGATGCCAGATGGGTCAGTTCTCATTGTCGATAATGTCTGGTAAGTACATGCACTGACTCTCAGGTAAAAGAAATCAGTTGATCCAGTGGGTGGGTGGGGGGGGGCTTTGAGTAAAGGGACATATGCAAAGACTAAAGTGAGGATGCTCTGGAGTATAATTGATGGATTGTTGTTAAATTTAGTTCAGATATTAACACCCCCCCCCCCCCAACCACCACCACCACACCCCTCCTTCCCTTGCCTGGATTGTTCTCTTCTTGTTCACCTCTTTGTTTCCACTTCCCACTAAAGCCACCAATCAGCTGAGGTGACCATGGCTTCATTCTATCGGATGGACAGCGAGTCATCACGTTTACCCAGCAGGCTCAGTGCCCTGGAGGAGCAGAACTTCCTGTTCCAGCTGCAGCTACAAAACAAAGCAGAGGAGGACTCCAGTGAGGTGAGAAGACGTGATGAAGGCCACGTCAGCTGCCTTCATCTCTCTCCTATTTCATGTGTAAAAAAAAAAAAAAATCAAAGAACTAGAGAATCAAAAACCTTTTAAAGCTAGAATTCCTAATGATTATATCTCAAGCATGTGGCTGGTGTTATTCTGTATTTTTCTTCTCGAAGACCAAAAAAGACTAAAACTGTCAGACTGTGTCAGTCCCCTCCAGCTCTCTGACCTCTCCACCCTGTCTGTGATCTCACACTCAAAGCCACTGGTTCCTACTCAAGAGGAAACTTTTTAAAACAAGACTAGGTCAAAACCTGGTTTATGTCTGGACCTCCTCTGATTTTATAACTGTGATGTCGTCTGACAAAATCACCAAACACATAAGTGAAAGACAAAGACTGAGCTGTGATTTCAGCTGGATTTACTGTCACATGGTCACTCAAGGAGAAAGTTAGAAGAGACTCAATATCTTTCTTTTTTTTAAGTTATTTTTTCAGGCTTTTGCCTTTATTACAGTCAGAGAGAGAGAGAGAGAGAGAGAGAGAGAGAGAAGATGACATGCAGCAAAGGGCCACAGGGACCTTAGACAGCCTCTCTCTTATTCTGTCTCTCTCACGGAGCGCAGCCTCCGTCTGGATCCACAATAGTTTAGTCTTTATTTACTTCAACTCCAGAACGCAACAGACTTTTATTAGATGCAAGTCTTTATGTCTGACTCCCTCTGTTTGATATGTAGAGTTGGTCATAGTCGTTAGTACGAAGCCTCGTTAGTGATGACTTCTCTCTCTCCCTCCCTCTCTCCTGCTCTCTCTGTTCTGTGTGTCTTATGTTTGGTTATTCCTCTGCCTCCTTTAGTAATAATGATACATGTGATGAAGGTATTTTATTTGCTGTAATGGAGGCGAGGCTCAGTGTATAGGAAGTGCTCTTCCTCTTCCCTGCTGTTCCCGAGCAGCCGGGAAACCAGAGCGGCTCAGTAGACTGCTTTAATAGATCCTGTTTGCACCAGAAACAGTCAGTCAGGGTCATTCTAGATTATAGGGCTGACCCTGCTGTTGCGGTCCAGCCAAAAAAAGAAGAACTCTCAGTAATGAAACAGCTGCTCTCTGTGGTTTTTAACAGATGTTTCTTAAACAGGAGGAAACTGTGACTTTGTTGGGGACTGTTTTCAGTAGCAGATTAATCCATATTTGGCGCTGTAGTGTTTGTGGCAGCAGGACGGTGTGTGTGTGAGTCAAATCAAAGTACAGTGTGTGTTCATGGTGATGAGGGAACATGTGTGTGTTTCACTGATGTGATTTAACATTGTGGAAACAGAAGACCAGGCTTTGATACACAGACTGTTTTTTAGTAGTCATTTAGTGTTTGATCTGTACATGAGGTTTATTGACAATAAAAATAAAGAATATCACCAGACCTGTCGTTAAAGGATTAAATCATGTGTTGTAATGACTTCATTGTGTGTGTGTGTGTGTGTGTGTGTGTGTGTGTGTGTGTGTGTGTGTGTGTGTGCGTGCGTGTGCGTGTGCAGGGTCTTGAGGTCCCATTGGTGGCTGTGTTACAGTGGTACACTCCAGCTCTACCTTTCACCAGGTAACTGTTCCTCTTCTGTTCAACATGTGGAGCCTCCACCTGTAATGTTGAATCAGTGAGACGTATGTAGAGTGATTACAGAGTTAGCCTTTGATTTTATAAACCTCACGTCAGCAGTCTGTGTGTATACACCAGAAAAACAAAACCTGGTTTAGGAAGAGGGCTGGTCTGGGCTCTGTATCAACTCTATATTACACCTCTCTGGTGCATGAGGATATGAACAGCATGCTAAATGCTACATGCTACACGTTTTTGTGTATTTACTTTATTTTTATTGTTTTGATTGTTAAAAGTTTCTAATTATCAAAGAAAAAGAGTTTTGATCTGTGATAGTCCTGGTCCTGGTCCTGGTCCTGGTCCTGGTCCTGGTCTTACTGGAACATCATTAACACAGCTAGTTTCACCAAGTCTTCCATGAAAACGTTCTGGTGGAGAAATGAAAACAGCTTGTTTTCTCTCAGATACATTTCCAGTTGCTACTCGCTGCCCAGTATTTGTCTGGATCGTCCCCAGCTGGTGATGACAGCCTCCTGCCCCAGTGCCGTCAGGCCTCTGGAGCACTTCTGGGTCAAATACACCCTGCTGAACAACTTGCATGACTTCCTGGCCGTCCGTCTGATCTGGAATTCTGAAGGTGAGGAGCAGACTCGCAGTCTCACTTCATACCCTCCACTTCATCACCGAGTGAACAGACCCCAGGTCATGTTTAGGGGAGTGACTGATGAAGATGAATTCATGCAAACCTCCTGGAAAGTCTTAATAACAACGCTTTAATGGGGAAAATGTAAAGTATGATGTGTTTAAAGAAGCAAAGTGTGGGACTGAGTCATTCTTATTAATTATGTTCTGAAGAATTGACAGATATTTGTTGACATTTATAACTTTTCAATAAATATTATGACACACGTCTCCCTCTCTGGCTCCGCCCCTCAGCTCACAGTCGTCTGTGTCAGCAGGACCCCAGGGTGGGAGCAGTGGTGTGTCAGTCTCCTCTCAACAACCTGGGACAGTGTAGGAAGGGCTCCACCCTCTCCTTCACCGTGGCCTTCCAGATCCTCAGGACCGGACTCTTTGAGGTTATACACCTGTCTGTCCCTCATCACCTGTCTGTCCCTCCTCACCTGTCTGTCCCTCATCACCTGTCTGTCTCATCATCATATTGCTTATCTGTCCATCATATCTTTATATCCTCCCTTTCTCCCTTCCTTCCTTCCTTCCTTCCTTTCGTCCTTCTTCCTTTTCTTCTTTACTTTCTTCGTCCCTCCCTCCCTTCTTCCTTCCGCCATTCCGTCCTTCCTTCCTTCCTTCCGTCCTTCCTTCCTTCCTTTCCTTTCTCATGACACCTCTTGATGTGCAGTGACCATAAAAACAAATGGATAATACACTGCTAAAATAGACAAGAACAGAACTCAAAGGTCAAAGGTCAAGGTCACTGTGACCTGACATTTTTGTCCAAGAATAAAACTAATGACAGTGTCTCATTAAATTTCTCCAGAGTCTTCTATTATCTGTATATAATCAGATAATACATGGACAGACGGGATGTGAACCGGTGACTCTGGTTTACAACAGCAGCACTGTGACATACAATAATAATCAAAGTTCTTCTGTCCTGTAGTTAAGCCAGCACATGAAACTGAAGCTCCAGTTCTCGGCCGCTGTGTCCACTCCTCCTGCGGGGCTTCGCTCGTCACTGAGGAAGTCTCCGTCGTCATCCAGCTCTGCGGCCAGAGAGCTGCTGGACAGACAGAGCCTGGGCCGCTCTCAGAGCTTCTCCCACCAACAGCCGTCCAGGTCGCACCACGTCAGGTACGGAGGATCTGTGGGCACCAATCAGCTGCGTCCAAGATCCCTTTGTTAAGACTGAACGTTGTGCAAGACAGAAGAGAAAGCAAATGTTGATTGTGTGTCTCCCCTCACCCTGACCAGAAATTGATGATACATTTAGAAACAACTCCCTGGGCTAAAGTCAAATATCAGACTTTAACATGATTGACCCTCAACATTCTTGTCTGTCATCATGACTCGGTGTCTGTGCTTGATCCAGGTCAGGCACTGTGATGGAGCGTCGGGCTGTCACGCCTCCTGTTGGTTCTCCAGTGTGCAGCTCCCTCTCACTGCCCCCTGACCTCACCCTCATTTCACTGGACAAGATAGCCAAGAGAGAGTGTAAGGTGTTAGTGCTGGAGCCAGTCCAGGAGGCACACTGCAGGTAGGTGGACCGGCTTTAACACAGTGTCTGTTGATGACATGGTCTGTTACAATTAACTTATAAAATACAGGGGGTCAGGATGAGTGACTGTTTACTTGCAGTGAGTTCAGTTTCAAGCTCCAGCCAAAGAATGGACGAGTTTAAAAAAAAAAAAAAAAAAAAAGTAATTCCTGACTCTGCTTCTCCTGTCAGATGACGTGGAGTCGAAGGTCATACTGAGACACAACCATCAGTGTTTGATCCTCCTGTCCGGCCTTCAGAGCCTCGTCGTCTGCCTGAAGGAGACGTGCTGCATCAACCGGACCTGGACCGAGTGATGGTGGTGAGGAGGGTGGTGGTGGGGCAGAGATGATCACAGAAAAGCCCGTCTTCATTTCACCGGTTTATCATTTCACTGAACGACTGATTAGATTTATTTACTTTTATTTTATTTTATTTTATTTTATTAGCTTTTATTAGCTATTTTCTGGGTGATTCTGTTGATTTTTAGGGTTTTATTAAAGCATCGTTGACTGTTTTTTTTTTTGTAATGGCAGCTCTTGTGTCCTTGTACGAGTCAGGAAACCCAGGTGGATCCATTTGTCTGTATTTTACTAGAGTAACTCTCCACCTGCTAGCTTAGCTGCTCAGAGCCTAGACCTTATGGATGATCTGGATCACTGACTGTGAGCCAGACCTTATGACCTCACTGATGCTCTTGTGTCTGAATGGGATCAAATCCCTGCAGCTGGTTCAACATCTGGATGATCATCTGTTGCAGATGATGATGATGTCAGAGTCAAATATTCAACCATCACATGTAACTATCAGTTGAATGTTTGGCTGTTCAGTGTAGTGTATGTTGCTATGTAGAAAGCTAGTCCCCCAGGGCAGAGAGAGTTTGTGCTAAGCTAAGGTAAGCTAAACATGTTCTGAAGCTATTTCTGTGTTGATCTACTGAATCTGATTCTGGGTCAGATATAGCTAAGGGTTGGACTGCTCCTTTAAATGAGCTGTGTACTCTGAGTTTCATCCTCTGTTGTTTCCTGTGTTAAACTGAGGTGATTTTCTAACTGCTGGACTTCGTCGTCTGTTTACAGATGAGAACAGGTGACGACCTGAGGGGTTGTTTCCTGTATACACTCAGTTTGACGTTCACTGGGATGTATTTTTTTCAAATAGGACAGAATTTCAGTGTGAGTGTGATGCAGGTTTACTCATTAGTCTTTACACTGGTTTATTTAGTTCTAATTCTTAGTGGTGTCTATTTATTATTAACGTTAAAATGTTTTACTTTCTTTAGATTTGGGTTTTAAATGTTGGATCATGGTGTCAGTGCCTTTTACAGTCTCCTCATTTGTTGTCTGTTTGTCTCCAGCTGGGGAGCATATGATAAATAATAATACTGACATTATGAACCATGAAGCTGGAGGTGAGGAGCTGAATTTCATTTTGCTGTGGAACTAAATCTTGAAGCTGGACCACAGTGAGACCAGATTTATCATCAGTGCTCTGATGTAAAAATGTGTTTAAAGGAGCTGTTAGTAAGTTTTGCTATTGCTATATAGCTAACGTTAACATTAGCAGCTGTTTACTCACCAGTCCAGAAGAAACGTTGTGAGTTCAGCATCAAACTTCATTACTTTACTCACCAGCAGCTGTCTCCAGAGGTGGAAAGCAACCCTCTAGTTTTGCTTTTATTTCAACCACTTCTTTTCTTCTACTGAAACTTCAGTAGAAGAAAAGAAGTGGTTGACTAGCTGGTCAGCCAGTCCTTTCACTGCACAGGGTTTTATAACCTCAGCAACAACGGCTGAAGCTCTTGGCGAGACTGGTCAGTAAGCAGCTGTTGATGCTAACGCCAGCTTACAAATCTCACACCACATGTGCGTTTATTAAGTTTCAATTTTATTAATGAGCAACATGACAGTATTTCATGGCTCCTATGATTTCCTGAAAACAGATACACTGTAAGGAGGGAAAAAGAGTTTTAGTCCATGTTGAAACTATTTAGTTTATTTTGTTGTTCAATTCCAGACGAATTTACTGAAGAGACGTTAAAACCTGATTGACTGGAAACACTGACAGACATCTGCATGTAGCTATAGATGATCTATAATCTATATATCAGGTAAATGTTCATGTTTTTTCAGAATCTTTATTCCTCAGACCCCTTCACTTTTACTTATGTTGCAGTCTCATCAGTCATTTCTCCATAAAGACAAAGTATTTTTTTGTCATCAAACGCCTCCTGATGACGTTATAAAAACTGTTTGCACCAAATCATTTAAAAGAACAGCCAATGAGAGAAAGCCAACACTCAGCCGACCAATGGTGTTACTCCATCACTCACTGAGTCACAGACATAAACACAGCCACTGATACAGCAGCTGCATTAACACTGCTGTCACTATGATGTACACTCCATTGTGATGTAAACCCTTAAAGCTTCCGCTGCTGCTTGTTCACAGATGTGGATATGACCACACACATCTGGAGAGTTAATGTAAATGGTGAGGGGGAAATGTGTTAACCTCTGATACCACTGTGGTTTGGACCAATCAGTGTCCTTTGGGGGAGGAGCTACAGGCAGCTATGGAGAGGTGACTGGTCATGTTTGTACCATTCTACCATTCCAGTGTTCAAACAGCTCCACACTGAACACATCAGACCCCTGACATACAGAGTCTCATTCCTTAAAATGTGGAGCTGTAAGACTGAGACTTGAATAGTGGATTAAACTGAGTCTGGTTGAACACAAAAAATCTGAATGTGCCTTTAATTTCATTCTTTGGTTTTGAGCCTCATTCGTCATGTCTTAAATGTCTTTTGAGTTATTTTCAGTGTGAGGAAGATTATTGTTGATCTTTAGTGTCACATGTTGGGATGCTGGGATGTCATGTTTTCTTCCTGCTGTTCTAATAAATAAAGCGCTGATGGATAAAGACTTGTTCTTTGTTTGATATCCTTCTGGAGTCAGACTGTTAGGCTGATGGGAAAACCTCGACCCACTGAGCTCTTAGTAAAGTAACTCTGAACCAGATCTATGAGTGTCTGATGTTTGGACTGATGAAGACAGGGTAGAGGTCAAAGGTTGTTCTTCCACTTCAGGTCACTGTACATCCAGCTTTGTTAAAATATCAGAATCACATTGGCTCACTGAAAAACTCAGAGATTACTGGAGGAAACTAAATGTTATGTTTAAAAGTTGTCTGTCATAATCATGCGGTCAGTCAGAGGCTGAATGGATTATTGATTAATATGAGTATTTTTTTTAATATATATATGCATGCAATATGTGTGAGTATGTATGTATGAGTGTGTATCTATGGATGTATATATGCGTGTGTGTGAGTATGTATGTATGTGAGTGAGTATGTATGTCAGTGTGACAAGCCACTCCACCTGTGTATTTGTTGCTTCCTGTGTGTGGCTGCTTCCTTTTACAGGTATTAGAGGTGGGTGTGGCCAAGGGTTGTCAGTACCTGGGCTCATCAGCAGAGCTGAACTGACCAGAACCGATAATAATCACTATATTTTCATAAGACTATAATGTTTATACCTCTGTTATCAATCATTTATTTAAATGATTTTATTGTTGATTCTGACTGTAGAGAGACAAAAGGAAAAGAGGGATGATAGAAGAGGAATCACATGGTGTGTGTGTGTGTGTGAGAGAGACTGACTGACTGACTGACTCTGACTGACTGAGTCACTGTTTGGTATCAGACCTGCTGGGTCAAAGGTCAGGTGACCAGCAGACTCATTAGAATTTGTCCTGTGGGGGAACGTGAAGATCTAAGTTCAACGTGAGGTTAATAAAACACTGAGTTTGATCTGTTCTGGACGTGTCATTGTTGTATAACAGAGACACACACACACTTACTGTTTTGTTCCACTCACGTTTTATTCCACACACACACTAATACATTAATAAGACACACACTCCTCTGTTAACAGGAACACATCTGACAACAGTTACAGCTTTACAAGGTTAAGTTAAGTTAATAAAACAACACATGGGCAAATGAACCATATCTATATATAAAGACTACAACAACCTACTGAGCAGCAGGTTTTACATTCACATGGAGGTCATTTTGTCATCTTTTTGCTTATTCATGTTTGTATATGGAGAACCTGGAAGAGAAGGAAAGAGACACATGTTAGAGCTACACAGATCATCACCATCAGGACACAACAAGCTCTGAAATCAGTCTCCGAGCGTCCAACACACATGGAGAGACATGGAGGGCGATTAGTCTTTTTTCTTAGGAAGGTTCAAACAGTGAAATGAGCTGAAGTATCTGAGCAGCAGCCATGATCAGAGCTGCTCCACTTCTCTACATGATGAGGACAGGAGCTTCAGTGCTTCCTATCTCATCTCCTTTAGCAGAGGAAACACTGGAAAGGAGAAATACTGCAGCAACATTTAAAACGCAGCTGTTTTATGTTTGTGACACGATCCAGAACTGATGGAAATCCTTGTCTGATCCACTGAAGCCAAATCCATGAATATAGATTTCTTTTCTTTAAGTCTAGTGAGGAATCATTAATAAGAACAAGCAGATTGAATTCATAGTTAACAATATCATCACCATAACAAAATACTATAGTCTATACATAAATGTTTCACTAAATCCCTGCCCATTGTGTAAAGCAAATAATCTATTTTCTCTATTAAACAATTTTATAAAAATGCCAAAAGTGCTTAAGTCAGGAAACTATATTACCTTTATTATTATATATCTTTATAAATATTATTACATATTATTATAAATATTTATTAAATATATATATCTATATGTAAATATATTTACACTGCCTTTGGTCTATTTTCACTAAGACACTTTAACTGTATTTCTGAATGCTTCTTTTAATTGTTGCTTTATATGACCGGCCTGTTTTATTTTGCTGCCTCATGTAAACATGGGTTTAGAAAAGTGCTCTATAGATAAATAAATAAATAATATATACTATAATTTATTCTGGCCTTTGCTCGGTAAGGACTTGTAAGGACTAAAAACTCTGTGTTAGATCGTCTGTGTGAAGTTTGTCTGCTGACTCAACGTTGTCTGAGCCCTGAGGTCAAAGTTCATCTTATTTCTCTAAGAACAGCAGTGATGATTCTTACTTGCTGATTTCATGCTGAACTTCTTCTCTTGAAGCTTGACTTTCCTGTGGAGACAAAGAAGCCAGGTGAGAAACCTACAGGTGAAACATGCAGGTAGAGCAGAGGACACAGGTACAGATACAGGTCAGGTAGAATAAAGGTCAGTGAATCACACCCATCCTTCCCAGTGCTGATACAGTATGCTCCCAGAGAGTTCCCCCAAAAAGGTGATGAATTATAACTTTGTCTCACCCACTGTGGGATGATTTCTGCCTCTGAATTACATAAACTTGTGACCTGGAAGGAAAATGACACTTTGTCTTAACTGGTCACGTCCCTGCTGCCGAAACAAGGCAGAGGAAAGAAGTGAAACAAGTTCACATCATCACCCCGTCCTACAATATGATAATAAAAATCTAATAGAAACACATGTGCAGTACACCAGCTGTAGTTTGAGTTGGTTTACATCAGTAGACAAACAGCTGTGTGGGAGACTCCTTCAGCTCCTGTTCTTGTTGTGGTCTCCGTCTTCAGTCTGGTCTTCAGCAGGTGGACTCACCGTCTGTGTTCATCCTGCTGCTTCTGTCCGTCTGTCCCTAAAATCACTGTTTGGACACTTTGTATGGACTTTGTTTATTTCCTGTTTCATTTTGAAAGAACGTCCCTTGTGTGTCCACTGTTTTACTTCCTGGCTTTGTCTAGTTTCCTCTTCGTTGCGATAGTTTCAGTCTTTCCCTGGAGTCTCCTCCTGCCGCCTGTGTTTCCTTCACATTCAGGTAGTTTATCTGTTTATGTCCCTGAGCGTTGTCTTTGTTTTTACCTTAACCCTGGGTTGGTCTACCTGTTACACACTGCGTCGTTCCATCCAGTAAGCCTTTGTGTTTTATTGTCTCTGTGGATTTGTTGGTTGTGTTTGGTCCTGAAAGCTAACTGACTGTAAGCCACAGAAACTGACAGAAAACATCAATATATATTCCTGTTCCTTTCACAAACACAGCCTTAGAAAGAACAGTCAGACTTCAGGTAGACGTCGTCTGGATTCATCTGTTCCACAAATACAGTTTACTTCTTGACTATCTTATGACAGACTGTGGTTCGATGAATTCTGGGTAAATTCAAATAAAAAAAATGGCTGACCGAGGAACTGCATCCTACCACTCTGCTCTGTTTACAGTGTATGAAGAGTGAAACAAGCCAGAGCCATGGTTTCCTGTTTCTTGTTGTTGGGTGCTACTGGTCGGCGCAGGTGTCACTGACTGTTGCCATGGTAACATTGGTCTTATGTTAGCCTGGGGGGGGGGTAAGGTGTCTAATGTTTATGGCTTAAAATGAGTCAGTCTTTAGTTTCGTGAAACAGTCTGACTAACATTAGACTGGTCTATGAGCAGAATTCAGGTCGCTCCACTCTCTCCTCTCTCATTCTGATCGAGGTTGAGTTTAGTTTCATCCGTCCGGCTTTTCCCAGGTTTCTTTCAGTAAACTGCAGACTGGCCTTTCTGTGTCTGAGATTTACCAGGAGTTTGCATGTTGTGAATCCTCTGTTATTGTCCTAACGTCTTCTCATCGTTGACATGCCCTCCTACTTCCTGTAGAGTGTTCCTCACCTACTGTGCAGCAATGGAGGAGATTTTCTTCACCATGAAAATGATTTTCTTTTTTCCACCAGATTTCTGCTGTATCATTTTTATAATCTTCACTTTCATGGTCTCCTGTTTTCTCCTTGTGTTCAGGGACCACCTCATTCTCTACTCTCCATCAACTCCATGTCTGAACAACCACCTGCTGGAGTGACAATCAGCTGACCAACGAACATTGAGGTTTCAATATTTTCACACAGGTGTTTCTATGTTGCACTGATGTAAACCTGCTCAAATTACAGCTGAGACGCATGTTTGTGCACCACAGAAGCAGCTGAAACTCACTTGGCTTTGCGGTTGCACACACACACAACAGTGGTCACAATGATGATGATGGCAGTGAGTGAGACCAGGACCGCGATCAGGATGATCCACTTGGTTTCTGTAACAAACAAAAAACAAACAAAAAAACTTTGACTCCTTCTGCCAACAAAAGCAAAAAGTCTGTACCATTAAGTTTTTTACTGTTCCTAACTTTTCATGCCTGTTTTTATTTTCCAGGTAGAAACTGCTCTAACACAGTCCAAGACCGACTCCCTCACTCAGCTTAAGTTAAACTGTCGTGTAAACAGCACAGTCGCTGTAGAAGCTTATTTATTTGATGTGTGTTCATCCCCTGAAGAGTGACGTACCCAGTCCGTCACCCTGCGTCACCTCCACCTCGCAGTTTGCGCCCTCGAAGCCCTCTGCACACTGACAGGTGTAGGTGCTGTTGCTGGCTTCTTTGCATGTTCCTCCGTTCTGACAGGGGTAACTGAGGCAGGGACTCGCTGCAACACAGAACAGGATCCGGTTTTTACACTTCTCTCTCACAGTCGTCATTCAAACACAAACACAGTGGGCTGTTTACCAAAGCTTTAACGTGTTTCCCTGCAGTACTTTAAATATTGTAAAAAGGTTGTCAGTGAAGATCAACAAGGCTCCAGAAAACCAGATCCAGGGGCCGGTTTCACAAAGACAGACTTTGACTGTCATATGACAAAAGTCAGACTTTGGTACAATGAATTATGGGTAAATGAAAACTTTCTTCAATAGAAAAAAAAATGGCCGAATGTGGAACCACATCCAACATCCTCAGCGGAAAATGTTTGTCTTTTGGAAGAATTCAAGAGTTACAAGGACATTTTACTTTGCAAATTGAGCGAAGAGGGAAACGATAAAAAGAAAAACATGATTTTGGTCTCTAAAAACTCTTTCCCTTGTCGTTGCTCTCTATATACTAATGTTAGCAAACCACAAATTGTGAGCCATGTTTTCCTGTTTTTTGTTGTTGGGTGCTACTGGTCAGCGCAGGTGTCACTGATGGTTACCATGGTAACATTGGTCTTAGGACTGAGTTAGCCTGGAGGTAACGCGTCTAATGTTTTTGGCTTAAAATGAGTCTTTATTTTTGTGAGACAGTCTGACATTAGACCAGACCAACACTACAGACCAGTCTGACATATCTCTGTGAAACCGGCCCCTGATCCACTGTTAGTGACACACAGATTCAACCTGAATGATCGCTGCAGCAAACATTTGCTATTTGAATAAATGTGTACGATAAGGAAACTCGCTCACAGACCTGTGTACATTTTAATATTTCATGAGTCCTAATAAAATGACATTATTCTTCTGGGTGTTGATGGCCTATCAGCCCCTGTTTACCTCACATGCTGCTAAAGGGACGCACACACACACACACACACCTCTGTAGCAGTCACGTTTTAAGTCATAGATGGTGCAGACGTAATTATCTGGGCAGGTCTTGGGTCGGCACGCGGCGCCGGTGCTCGTGCATTCACAGGTCTGAGAACAGTCCTCGGTCACAAACGTCTCCTTCAGCTGCAGGATGGAGGGAGAAAGGAGAGAGGGAGGATGAAATCAAATCAGATCACATCATCATCATCATCATCATCATCATCATCATCATCATCATCACAATCAGTGCTGTAACTGTTTGATGACTTACAGGGTAGTATCTGTCGAGGAAGGTGCAGCCGCACTGTGTGTACGGCACGCAGATGCCCTCGCTCATGACGAAGCCTGCGGCGCACTGGCAGCCCTCCACGCAGGAAGAGGTGTCGCAGTCGGAGGGTGCTGCCAGGTTGGCGCAGGAGGCCGGGCAGGGCGACATACAGGAGGAGTAGGTGCTGTTGGCGTCACAGGAGAGAGCTGGGAGAGAGAGAGAGAGAAACCACCATACTGTCAAGCTAGATGCCGTTTCCAGAGCCACAGAAAGACGTTCACAGATGTACACAGATGTTCGTCCTTGTGCTGAAACACTCTCCGCTGTCCTCTGACCTAATGTGTATGTTCAACCCACCACAGTCCAGCTGCTTCCTCCAGGATCCCAGTTTGACTCCGGCCTCCTGACAGGCGGCGGCGTACGCTTCATAACTGGCACAACGCAGCGCTGCACTGCCGCGCTCAGCACACAGGTCAAACACACAGTCACTGAGGGAGTCACACACACACACACACACATAATGAATACAGGGAGGGGTGTTAGGTGTATCAGGTGTTGTACATGCTCCCACTCAGACTACTCACTCCTGGTAGGGTCTGGGAGGCAGGGCGGCATGGCAGGCAGCAAACGGGCCCTTGGAGTCAGACAGCGCTCCACACTGAGCCGCACTGTTGTAGTCATTGAGCTGGGACTCAGAGCAGTCTGACGTCTCAAATCCTGAGTCTGGATCAGTCTCCACCTCTCGCCTGGAGACGGATGGAAAGGAGACAAACTAATCAATGATAGCAACACTGCTGCTCCTCATCTCTCTGTTACACGTTCTCAAAACAAAACCAGGATACTAGTGTGCACGTGAACACACTCACTGAGATCATCAGCTTTCAAGGAAGATATTTTGATGAGAAGTTAAAAGAGAAAACCAGTGGCAGCGCACGACTCCAACTCCTGAGTGAGATACTGAAATGAGCTCTTAATTTCTGTTCCATACAAGCTGTTGAATTCAGATCTTTAGATGCACTGGATGATGTTTATTGAATTGAAGAACCTCCTTTTTTATAGAAAATGTTCTGTTCTTATCATTCTACTTGTTTTCTGGGGTAACTAGTTTGGTAAATAAAGTCATATAGACTCAAAATGTCTTCCTCTACCCTTTGTGTGCTGTACATCCTCAAGCCTTTATATACTGGATAGTTTGGATGTTCTCTAAGACAGCCTTTTCCTCTAAGTTTCGGATTGTAAAGCCGTGAGATGGTGGAGGTTTATATAAGAGTTTGTTCTTGAATGTCTAATTTGCTGTTCTGGTGTTGATCTCGTACAGCCACTCCCCCTCTGGTGGTTCATTCGCAGACGCGCTTCATCAACCAGTCATGTTCTAACCTCTGCTGTTTATATATATATATATATATACACATATTGTCTGATTTACCACTGTTTCATACGCTGATGATGTTTACAGCTGAAACCTCTTGGTTGTTTGCCCCATATTAAATATCAAGACTATTCAAGTGTGTGCCGGCATCTCCTTTACCTTAGTACTCATCAGTAGCATGTGTTGATAAAAAACTATTATATGTTATATAAGAGCTGGGAGCACTGGGAAAACCAAGGTCTCAAGCTGAAACAGTGATGATAACACAAATAGTTCTATTTCATAAAAACTGCTCTGGGTTTTTACAGGCCCAACATATAGATGCTGAAAAATTAAAGCGCACTTACAGTGGCAGAAAAGTCAGTGAACCCTTTTGAGTTATATAAAAGTGTATATACAGAGACTGTGTTTAGAGTTAAGGCGGTGACCCCGGTTGCGGTCCTACCTATGGACTGTGTGAGGGAGGTCGTAGCTCTTCAGTCCAGCCTGGCGATCAGTGACCCTCCAGCTCTCTCCGAACTCGTTCAGGTTCCTGACCACCCTCCCGTCAGGCTTCATGTACTCATTCCTGGTGATGCCGTCGTAATTTCCACACAAGCCTCTGACGGAGTTCTTGTAGGTGCTGGGCAGAATGATCTCTGATGCACACACAGAGAGACAGAGGAGGGGGGGGGGGGTCAGTGGATTTGACGGAAGAGCCAAAGAAGCCTCAGGTAGTGTAGCAGAGGTTTCTTCTTCTCTTACCTCCACGCATGTTGCCGTCGAAGCGAACAGTGAGTCCGAAGTCAGTGGTGAGCTGCACCTGCCTGGAGTTCATCGTGATGGTCAAACCATTAACTGGACTGAGAGGAGGCGCAACACGCTCCCCATTCACCTACAGGAGATACAGTATGATTATTATATGTATGATTATCTATACTCCACAAATCAATGGTGCTTCATGAGAGAAACTACCGACCAGGACGGTCTTCCTCGGCAGGAAGCGAACATTGACGCCGTAAACATCAATGTACATCTGATCCAGGAATGACACCCTCCTGTTCCCACCACGTCTGATGTTCTTCCCCCTAACCACCAGGGGCGCCAGGGAGCCCGGCAGGTTGTGGCCCTGAGTCAGGACGTAGGTGTAGGGGCCCTGGAAGTGATGGGTGAAGCCGTCGAACGTTCGGTGGTGAGGATCCCCGGAAATGCTGCACTTGTCAAACTCTGGAGGACGACAAGTTCATTCAATGATTAAAATGGGTTTCGGATTCAAACAACGCCAAGATGTACAACAGGACATTTATTCATCAACTCTTCATGTACATTTTAAAGTCTCTCGGCTGTGACATGTGACTCACTGGTGGGTTTGCAGTAGAGGTCTCCATCTTTGTCCAGAGCACACACTGAGTTTGAATTACAGCTGTGGTCCTTACATGTGATTTTACCACCAAGGTTACACACACAGGATTCAGCACACTTATCTGTCAGCCACGAGTCTCCCACCTACACACACACACACACAGGCACACACACACACACACACACACACACACACACACACACACACACACACACACACACACACACACACACACACACACACACACACACACACACACACATTGTCAGTGTATGATTTTGAATACAGTGATGTCATATTTGTTTTATACCTGCTTCAACTAAAAGAAGTGGTGACTGTCAATCAATAAAAGTGCAATATAATTCTTTAATTAACAGTTAATCAACAGTTAGGAATGATGATGTGAACAGTTTCATTCATTTGTTTATTTTATGTCTTTTTATGTGAAGCACTGGGTGCATGTCATTTCTTGTGCCAAAGCACATTGTGCTACATTTCTTGTATCAAAGATGTTATACAAACTGAGTTCATTCTTCTTCTTATTATTGTTATTATTATACTATTACACTAATATTTTCCTAGGAAGGTTTGTGGAAAGAACCGTGTAATTTGGTACCGAGCAAACAATAAATGAACGAGTTTAAAAGGAGCCAAGGAAATTGTTTAGAAAAAAAAACCTTTTATATTTTTTTCTTCTCTGTTCTTCTAATCATTTTGTGAACTCTCAGATCTATTTAGTGAACTCTTCAGTGGGTTCTGACTGCAGACTGCCTGGTTCTCTGCTAAAATCAGTCCCGGTTAGATTTTAATGGCTGCATGTGTTTTCAGGATGTTTCTGCTCAGACCCATCATCAGTGTGGACATCACTCACATCATGGTATTCTCCATCTGAGTCCACACAGCCACACTCGTGCAGGGCAACGCACTTGTTGTCACTCAGCACATGACCGGCGTCACACTGGCAGCCCTCCACACAGGTGGTCGGGGGGAGGTGGCAGACCGTGGGGAAGAGGTCGGAGCAGGTTGGGGGGCAGGGGGCGGTACAGTCTGAGAAGTGGCTGTTAGGAGGGCAGGGCAGCGCTGCGGGGAGGGCAGAGGATGACGTTTGAAAAAAGAGTAAAACTACAAGGTTTTAGTTGAACTGTGATGGTTGTAACTTACGACAGAAGGTGTTGTTCCTCCAGCTGATGGTGACGCCCGCGCTCTGACAGGCCTGAGCGTACGCCTCCGTGTTGTCGCACAGCGTGGCCTGCATGCCGTCATACTCGCACATGTCGTAGACGCAGTTACCCAGGAAAGCTTCCGGGGGCACCAGAGAGTGGCAGGGCTTGAAGCGGTCGGAGAGGATGACCTCGGCGCACTGAGCCTCAAACAGCTTCTCTTCTTCTGCTGTGCAGTTGGGGTGGATGTCTGGACGAGTGTCCGGCTGACAGCTGCGGAGGAGGATGTTTGGATGAGTGGTGTAGGAACTTGTGTTATTCTAAATGACGATGTTTTTAAATCTGTCTGTGTCACATACGATAAGATCACTGAGTTCACCCTGTTAATCGTCAGTATGTTGTTATTGATCGATTACTGAATGGACCTACCGCTGTATGAAGAGACCGGGAGTGTTTATATTTCATAAAGCTCAGATTATCATATCGGTAAAGAAGAAAGTACGACGGAGTATTAGGGGCCAAACAGAGGAAAAAAAATCATACATTATTGTAATCGTCGTATTCGTCATCGCTGCTTCTGTTATTTTTATTTCAGATTATGTTCCTCAAATACCTCATTTTTTACACACGTCTTCTTTAACCCACAAAATCTTTTTTTTATTTTTTTTTATTATTATGAGCAGAACTGGCTTTCCTCATGGGTTACTTTAATATTTGTGTGGTGATGTATCATAGTATTTAGTAGTAGTATTTAGTACTTAGTAGTAAGTTCTATCTGCATTTGAACTGTTCTAAATAAAAAAACATTTACATATTTGAAATGATTTTGATATTGTAAATGTAGAATACATTTAGGGTTTAGGGTCAATCGACACAAAGATCAATAGAACATAAACATCTTTCATAGCATCTATAATAAACTGATTAGAAGATGTAATCTGATCGATGTCAGGAACTCAACACAGAGATGAGATGAGACTTTGATATGGTTGTAATCCACTGACCCAGGGTCACTGTCTCCTTCTGATTTCCAGCTGTTGCCCAGTTGAATCACGTCCTTGGCGGGTTTCTTGTTGGGCATCAGGTTGTCATCAGACGAGTTGTGGTTGTAGTTCCCACACATGCCGCACAGCTGGAGAGGAGGGAGGTGGAATTACAGTTAGACCAGCATGTATCTTGTACCACTTACAATCCATTAAAAACACCAAGCAACTAGAATTAGAGTGATACATGTGGTGAAACCTTTTGTGTCGGACTGTCTGTCATTAAGGCTGATGTGACGTCTTCATACCTTGTTGAAGTATTCTCCAGGAACAGTTATCTCCAGGTGATGGACTCCGTCAAACTTCACCTGCAGACCAAAGTTTGTGTCCAGCAGACTGTAGGATCCACTGGTTATCACCTTGGCTCCGGCCAAGTCGACGGAAACTGGTGTACGCACCCGTCGTCCATTCAGCTAACAACACAGAGAGAACACTGACATCGGTCGTCTGTTTGATGCGGTTATGAACACATATCCATTAAGGCCTGTAAAAAAAAAAACTTCCTTACCAGGACTCTGCGGCTCTTCTGCAGCTCCACCACATTATCATGAGGCAGGTAGACTTTGACAGAGCGAACGTAGGAGGCCTCTGGCTGACCACGCTCCTCGTTTTTAGCCACTATCTTAAAGGGAGTGACTCTGGTGGTGTTACACACCTAGAGTATTAAAAAGAAAAAAGGATTTGAAACAACGTGGATTTATTTTTTTTGTGTGTGTCTCATTAAAAATGATGAAATGGTGAAAATATAGGTCAAATTCATCCTGTACCTCCACCAGAGTGTACGTGCAGGTGCCCATGAATGTGTGCATCACACCGTCAAAGGTGTAGTAGTGAGGATCTCCAGCCACATGACACACTCCTTTACCTGAGGAGGAAATGAATGTATCTGGTGATCAGTGATTGGCTCAAGTAGAAATACTACTACTACTACTACTACTACTACTACTACTACTAATAATAATAATAATAATAATATAATGTATAAGGACATGATGAAGAAAACTACAACAATAAGACTGAAGGTCACACTGACACAGCTTCAGGTGTGGTGATGAGTTTACCTGTTGAATGGCAGTCCAGTACTCCTTCCACCACTTTACACTCCTGAGCGGGGCTGCACTGCCAGGGCTCGCAGGTGATGTTGCGGTTGCCGTTACACTTGCAGCGCTCTGAGCAGTCCGTCTCTGTGAACCAGCTGTCTCCCACCTGCACTCAGCCACGCATCAACAGTGCAGATAAATAAGTTCAACTCATATGTTCAAACTGCAACAACGTGAAAATCATTCCCGCTGAGTGTCAGCACCTACCGGCCTGTACTTTCCATCTTCATCAGTGCACCCACACTCACTGAGTGGGACACATTTGTCTCCGCTGAGGACCAGACCGGGGTTACAGATGCACCCCTCCACACACGGCTGGTTGCAAGAGCCACCGGGGCCCGCAGGATCCTGACAGCTGGGCTGGGGACAGGCGGGGCCACATGGGGTGTACTCACTTCCTGGGGGGCACTTCAGAGCTGGAGGGAGGAAGACAGCATTATTTTTAACTATATACAATTTATAGTTTTTTAATGAGTCCCTTTTGAACCAGTGTGAACTCAGAATTTAACATGACACTGGGTCTAAAAGGAAAACAGACTGGAGACCACTAATGTTTTCTTTTACTGAAGACTTCAGTGACAACAGAATAATAAAGGTGAGGTATTCACATTGAAGTCAAGGCAAAACTATACTCTATATGTTTTTTATTAATTCAGCTTTTCATTAGTAAAAGGAACATTTTCTTACAATGAAAAATTCTGTCTTTAAAATGTAAAACTAACACTCTCTAAAGTGAATGATCAACACAGACCTAACATGCCATTCCTTCCTGATAAACCTGATAGTGATGACATGACACACTGTTAAAGGTCTT
Organism: Seriola aureovittata; assembly: GCF_021018895.1. Taxonomy (NCBI): domain Eukaryota; kingdom Metazoa; phylum Chordata; class Actinopteri; order Carangiformes; family Carangidae; genus Seriola; species Seriola aureovittata. The sequence goes on from NC_079386.1 coordinate 2,736,674, forward strand.
TGTTTCTCACACACACACGCACACACACACACACTTACGACAGAAGGTGTTGTTTCTCCATGCGATGGAGACTCCTGCAGCAGCACACATGTCAGCGTAGCTCTCGATGGCCTGGCACAGAGCCACGGTCTGACCTCCAGTAGCACACATGTCGTACACACAGTTTCCAAAGTACTGCTCAGGGGGCACCACCGAGTGGCAGGGCTTAAAGATACCTGAGGTTCACAACACATGTGGAGGTGAATGCCAGGAACACTCACTTCACTCAGTGATCACTTTCAGCAGTATCAGGCTACTCTACTGGTAGTATCAGTTCTAGTATCAAGGGCCAAGTTCAGCATTTCTGGGCTCCTAAACAATATTTTTTTCAGAGATTGTGATGCCAGTGGTGATGATGAGTGGATGTGGTCTACAAAGCGTTGTCAACATGATGTGTTGTGTGTTGTATGTGTGTGTGTGTAATACCATTGGGATCAGTGATCATGCCGCAGTTGGTGGGCTTCTGGGCCTCCTCCTCCACGTCGTCATCACAGTCTTCCTGTTCTCCGCCATTGGTGCAGCTAGAGAAAAGGTGGAGGATTAATTAGAACAGAATAAAGTGATTGTGGTGGGTTTGACTGAAATCTATATGAATAAATCTATATTTTCCTATTTATCTATATCCATATAATTCTATATAATATCTATATGAATAATAGCTAAATCACTGTTTGATAGGTTTGTATTCATACAGTGATGTCACTCACTCAGGCCGTGGGTCAGGAACCTGCCAGCTGTCTCCCAGTTCATTGGTGTTAGCAGCTGGTGTATTGTCTGGTTTCAAGTTGTCATCTTTTGAGTTTCCATTGAAATTACCTGCAACAAATACAGAGACTCACTACAGAGTGATCGGTCAACATGGCTGCCTCTGGGACATGCTTCTGGTTGGACCTGGTAGTTCTGGGCTGCAGAGCTACACTGAGGCAGTGGAGGGTGAAAATGTCTGGATGCTGAAATGGGACACGACTCATTACTTATACTGGTTCTTACCACACAAGCCACAGAGCAGGCCATTGTAGGAGGTCGGCACGGTGACGTCGGCGTGGTGGTTACCATCGAAACGCACCCTCAGGCCGAAGGAGGTCTCGAGTAGAACAAACTTTCCGCTCAGGTAGATCTTGACTCCACTGATGGAGGTGACAGGTGGGACAACCACCGTCCCATTGACCTGAAGAACAGAGACACATTTACTCTGATGACGGACAGAGGTCAAAGAAGAGAGGACGGACAGTGTGGAGGCGCCATGTTTATCTATTTTGACTTGTCGCAGCAGGAAACTAATAAAATGAAAGTTAAACTCTAGATCTGACATGGCACACACACACAGCAGAATGTTAACCATCCTGTCAAGGTGACCTACCTGGACTCTACGGCCCTTGCCGAGGATGACAGTCACACCGTTCACATTGATCACCACAGCTCTGACGTAGGAAACCTTCTTATTACTTCCTCTGTGCTCGTTCTGGGTGTCCACAGTGAAGTACGGCAAGTCGGAGGAGACGTTGCAGGGCTTGGTCAGGGTGTAGGAGCAGGCTCCCATGTAATTGTGTGTGCGTTTGTCAAACGTGTTGTAGTGAGGATCACCAGATACTGAGCAGATACCGGTTCCTGAACAAGAGAGGTGAGAGTTTAGACTTCACGCTGATGGGCTCTTTCCTCACTTCTGTCCACAGTGATGTTAACCTGTGCAAATTAAACCTGAGACTTGTTCCTTATTTACACTTATTTTATTTCAGCCTGGAGCTTGAAGAACAAAAATGCATCTGGACTGAAAGCACAATATCAGCTGATATAATGAAGACCTTGACTTCGACACAAGATCCCCTCAACTCAGGACCACAGCAGGTCTACATTCTTGATGTTGTGCTTCAGTAGAGAATTTACAAAGAACCAGACCAGACCTCAATATTATTTCTCAGTGTGATGATACGGTAACACATTACACTGAAGTCGGCTGGTTTTAAATAAACATTTACTTAAAGAAAAACTTTCCTGTAGCAGGTTTTTCCACTGAACACAATCTGCCTCTGATACTTCCTGAACAGTTTAAAAGCTCATAATAAACAATAATACATCATAACGAGTTCAGCAGTCCAAACACAGTCTAATTCATGCCTGACGAAAAATGAAGCTACACATAATTCTAATTTATATTTTCCTCATACATTACATATTATCTCACCCACCCACAGTCCATCAGCTGTTAAATAGAATCTATAATCAGAGAATCGCTAATGCAGTTTAAGTCTATGTGTGTGTGTGTGTGTGTGTGTGTGCGCGTTTGTGTTGTGTATGTCTATGTAACATACCCAGAGGGCGGCATTCATATTCTCCATCTTGTAGCTGGCAGCTCTCAGTGCTTGGTTTACAGCTGCTGTTGCGACACTGGATGAGACCTCCACTGTGACACACACACTCCTGCTCGCAACCCTCCAAGTACCATTCATCATCCACCTGACAAACACACGGTGAAGATTACACACCAATCAACAAAAAATGTAATTGTTGTAGTTGTAGATAAATGGATGTGGTTTGTTCCCACTTACAGGGTGATAGGCTCCGCTGGTGTCCACACAGCCACAGTCTTTCAGTGGCACGCACTTGTCGTCGCTGAGGATGAAGCCTGGGTTACACTCGCAACCCTCCAGGCACACGTCCTCACAGCCGGGGGCTCCGACCACACCCAGACACGTCTCCGGACACGAACTCACACACAGAGAGTAGGAGCTGTTGGGAGGACAGGCCAGGGCTGGAGGGAGGGAGGGAGGGAGGGAGGGAGGGAGGGGCAGATGATGGAGAAAGTTATAGGATGAATTCAAAGTAGGATGCTTGATGCTGCCTTGACTCAGGATGTCCTGCGCCTCGACCAGAAAAAAGAAAAGTTAATCATTGAGCTGCTGAAGACTTACGACAGAAGTCTGGAGTCCTCCACTGGTGGACTTTGGCTCCGTGGGTCTGGCAGGCATCAGTGTAGGCCTGGAGCTGGTCACACAGTACTTTCTGCTGGCCATTGAACTGACACATGTCGTACACGCAGCTCCTGAAGAATGGAGTGGGATCCACCACACTGATACATTCCCTGCAACACAGAACAACACTCGCTCAGTTTGGGGAGGAGAAGGGAAAGGAAGACGCCAAATATCTGCCGTTTGACAGAAATCTCTTATTGGTCCCCATCTCGGTCCTAGAAAAGATTTTTTTACATTTAAATATGAAAGACATGAAAGCATATCCTAAATAACCCAACCAGCGAGAGGGAAGTCTGCTCCTTCCACCACACGAACACACACTGTAGTTTATTTTGACACAATTACTACACTCACTAAAGCACCATTTGAATTACTCTGCTACTGATAATAGTCACAATATTTTCATAAGACTATAATGTTTATATATCTGTTATCTATCATCTATTTAAATTATTTTATTGTTGATTCTGACTGTAGAGAGACGAAAGGAAAAGAGGGATGATAGAAGAGGAATCACATGCAACAGCACTGAGGTATGGGTGTGTATGTGTGTGTGTGTGTGTGGGTGTGTGATTCAGAGTCCACTGCTGTTCCTATGATATTCCATGAACAAGCTATAACTGTAATCTGAACCCAGATAGTGAGTCAGATAATCTGTGTAACACAAAGTTTATAGACACTTGTTTATGGTTTCTGTGCAGTCATTGTCACCTCTTTCAAAATAAAACGCCTGTTTTCTGTACAGTTGTAAAACAGGTACAAAACTGAAGCGATAAAAAATCAGATAAAAGTATTCAGACTGATGTAAGTACCACACCCTGGAACTCCCCCTGCACACAGTATTTAATCTGATAAACATGTGCTCGTGTCCTTTTTCTGATATTGTTTAAAGGTAAAACATTAACATAGTCAAATATACACACTTAATTATGGGTTTACTGAACGATATATATCAACTGGACAAGAATAATTATCTTATATCAACTTGACAAGAATAATTAACTTAAAAATGAATGAGTAATTTTCAAGTTAAGAAAATTCAATGCCTTCAAATTTGAACAATGTTCAGTAAATGAAGGACTTAAACTAACACTGAGGTGTCACTGCAGAAAAAAAGAAAATCAACATGAACATCTCTAAAACAACTTCAGTTCACAAATTCTGAAAAAATATTCAGTTAATTAAGTGTTAAGTGTTAATAACTTTAACACTGTTAAAGGGACATTCTACCATTTTTTAGCGACTATCCCTGATGATGTCACAGTGATGTCACTGAGCGTCTGGACTTCGGCTTGGAGACGACAGATTCATAACAAAAAGCATTTATCAGGAAAGTCTAACATGAGACACTATCATGGGAAACGTTGGATCAAAGCTTTCGGGGATTTGGACGGTTTAATTTAAGAAGACAAACTGAATAATATTGACTATTAAAGTTCAAGATATAAAAATGGATCGAACAAACAAATGACAACACAGAGGACATCAGGACATGTTCACTGTGGGCAACGGCCACGTTCAGTCGTATTTCAGCCATCTGTACAATTGTTCAGATACTGAATGAGTATTTCAGCAGGGAGGTGGTTTCAGTGGTTTCCAACAGGTTCACAGCAGTTCAATATCTTTCTCACCTGAAAGGTCCAGCAGGGTCTTTAATTTTGCCACATTTGTCTGGTTTCACCACCTCAGCTTCAAGTTTGGGGTCACAGTCTGGGTCGGGCTTGGTGCCGGGGGTACACCTGATCAATACAGACACAGCGGGGTCACATTCCATTTTTTTCATCAACAGCAGTTAGTGTCAAGATAATTATATTTGTGTCTGTATTCTGATTGCACTAATCATTTTTCAAATTTGTTTTCTCAAAATAATTTTTTCATTCAAAAACAATTTCTCTAGAAAATGCAATTCATTAAATATATTTAAATTAAGCAATTATATAATCATAAATATCCATATTATATATTTTAGATATAGTTCTGTATTTTTTCACCCCCAAACTAACATTAACTGACTGCATGAGTCAATTCATGGCTTGGCTTGGTGTGGCTTAGTCACATGCCTGAGTATCCAAAGAAGTTTTAAAAAAAATTCATATATTCTCAGATTACAGCAGAATGATGGATGTGTGTAAACTCACGAATCATCCTCATCCTCTTCTGTTTGCCAGCTGTTCGCAAAGTCGTTGACATTTCCTACCAGGGTGCCATCTGGTTTGGTGTAGTCATTGTTTGGGTTCCCATCGTAGTCACCGCAGAGACCACACATCTGGTCATAGTAGGAGCTGAATAGACCAAGACACCGAGAATAAGGGATTAAGAGATGAAGTGGAAGGTCTTAAGAAGATTAACAAAGGACAAATAACGTTTGGCCCTTTAATGGAATTCAACAAAGACACAAGATGTAGAAATGTCTTCATTACTATAAGTCACGGTATCATCAATACAGTATATAACCGAAGCATTAGAGATGCTGGGAGGATTTATTGAAAATCTGTATGAGCTTTAAACTGCAGCTTGCACAGATGCTCAGCTGATTTCTTAAGCAATGCTCATGAAATATACCTCTTCAGTTGTGTCGACCTTAACTGAGATTAAACTATGATGTTTTCTCTAGACCATTATATCTATATATCATTTGAGGAAATTCATACAGTTAAAGATATTTGTTGAGAAAGCACTCGATATAATTTGTGTTTGAAGTTGTGTTTGTCAATTCAAAGGACGGATGTGTATTCTGTGGCATGAACTGAGGCGCATGTTTCACTCTGACGTGACTCCATCAGGCCAAGGTTGTATGACTTAAAAAGGCACCTGTATGGAGATTAGAAACATGGGCTCCAGAGATGCCATTGACAATGTCCAGTCTAAATAGACTTAGTGTTCATCATTTCAGTAAAAACCATGGATTGAAAACCTGTGACTATATCTCATAAGAATCACAATACTCGTTGTTGTGTGAGGTTGTTCTGAGTGTGTTTTAGAAGCTTATTTTCTCAGGCCCGACACTGTGAACGCAGCTGGGAAGCACAGATTGATTTTGTGACTCAATGTTAGAGATTCAGTTAACTACATGAGAGACATTTATTCTGCTTGGCTCTCATTGCTGTTGTTTGTGTCGTGCTTCATACTTTTTTACCTGCTTTACTTTACATACATACAGTGGCCCTGAGAGCTCACTGCACTGCAACTTAAGAAAATACATGCAAATAGACAAAACATTGACAACACACAAGCTGCAAATACTCACAGCGGAAGTGTTTCCAGGGAAAAGAGATGAACCGGGCTGGATGCACTTGTTACTTTTCAAGTTAAAAGCATTGAACAACAACTGTGTCCCAGCCGGGTTCATCACTTTTTTCTTTTTAAGTTTTTTTTTTTTGCCTTTAATCCGATAGCAACAGTGGAAGAGAGAGAGAGAGAGAGAGAGAGAGAGAGAGAATGATATGCAGCACTAAAACCCCGGCCGCCACAGTTAGGTCATGTGTTGTCAAATTGATGAAGAGGTTTTTTGAGGCTGTTTGTGATTTGTCTGTTTTCTTAAGTTGCAGTGCTTTGAGCTCTCAGGGCCACTGCACATACAATCTGTGTGCAACTATTTTCCAGACAAAAAAGAGAAAAGTGCACTGTCATGTTTCAACAAGGAGACCCTAAAACACCAGAATAATTCAGTTCATATTATTAAGACAGCAGCCATATTTAGTAAACATCATCATCATCAAAATCAACCTCTGACATGGTGTGACCACCTCTAAACAAACCTTTATACCAACCTGGGAACTGTGATTTGGGCGTGGTGGTTTCCATCCCAACGCACCCGGAGGCCAAACGGTGTCTGCAGGGTGATGTACTGACCGGCAAGACTGAGAGTCATGAGAGGAGAGGGGGAGTGAGGGAGGGCCACTCGCACTCCGTTCACCTGCCAGAGGGAAAGACGGTGTCAAACAGAAGCTACAGGTACAGTTCATACACATTTACAGTTTCCTGTCAGCTTTACAAACTGTGACGCATCACAGATCATAAGACACATGGATAAAAACCCAGCACACAGGATTTAGATCTCCTGCTCTCTGGGATAAGATGACAAAGCACTGACGCTGAGAAAACCTCTTTGATCCTTTTGACATATCAAACAGAGAAGGATAGGGCGGAAGAGCGTGGGCGGATATCTGGGATTATGGAATAAAGAGAATAAAGAGATGAAAGTCAAAGAATGAGGATAAGATCAAATAAAAAGGTGAAGAGAACCAGGGGCAGGCTTTAAGTTGTAATTCCACTAAACCAGAGGATTAGGACTGATATAGGGAGAGTGCTGTAGCTGGTGTGCACGTGTGTGTGCGCATGTGTGCGTGTGTGTGTGTGTTTCATACTGACCAGAGTCCTTCTGGCCTTCATCATGGTCACAGTGATTCCATTCACAGTGACATAGAGTTTTCTCAGGTAGGACACACCTGGCACTCCTCTCTCCTCATTCTTCCCCTCCACTGAGAACCAAGGACCTGCGCAGGCAGCACAACACCAAACCTTTTGTCACTCAAGTGAGTAAATTCATATCAGCCTCTTCCACAGTTGAGGGAAAACATCAGAGAACTAGTTCTCTTGTGTTGCAAAGGTCAGATTAATTATCTCACTTTTACAAGCAGTTGTCATTGATCAGATTTCTCTCCATTCACATAAAACAAAGTTCAGTGTTTCCTAAACATCATTTCAGTGAAAATCAGATGTGACTTTATGCTTCTTTGTCAAATGTTGAGAAAAACAAACATGATAAAACTGTGTTCCTCATGGAAGAGATATATATTAAGTTAATATATAAATACATAAATGTCCTGTTCCTACCTGTGTTGTTCTTGCAGGTTCTGGCCAGCGTGTAGGTACATGTTCCCATGAAGCTGTAGAACTTCTTGTCAAAGGTGTTGTAATGTGGATCTCCAGAGACCACACAGTCTTGAGAGCCTGAGAGAGAGGGACCAACAGAACTGAACAACCGCAGGACATCAGAATACAACACAGCTGAGCCAACAAACTCAGCTTTTAGTTGATATCCACTTCAGTTCCCACTGAGCCAAGAGTAAGGCTTACCAGTGGGATAGCAGCCCAGCTCTCCATCCTGGAGTTTACACTCATGCATCGGGGGACAGTCAGAGGCCACACAGGTAACGAAGGGGGCGTCACACCTACACTTCAGCTTACAGCCCTCCACGTAAAACTCCTCTCCAGGCTGAGACACACACACATTTCAGCTGTCTTAGCAGGTAGAAGCTTAAACTAATAACATTGTGGGCACAGCTGGCCTGGACATCATGTGAACACACACACACACATCCCTGTGTACCTCATAATATTGGCCGTTGCTGTGTTTGCAGCCACATGAACTCTTCTTCACACACTTGCCGGCGCTCAGGACGTAGCCAGGATCACACACACAGGCTTCAGAGCAGGGCCCACCACAGGAGGGAGGTTTCCCAGAGCATGACGGCTGACAGGGGTCTGCACAGGGCTCATAGTGGCTGTTGGGGGGACAGCTCAGGGCTGGAGGGAGGATGGGAGGCTGAAGTTAGTGATAGGGCAAAGAGGCTTAGACTGGACTGAATGGTGTTAAAATCTAATCTAACTTCATTGTCGGTTTGTTGATTCGCTCTCTTTCTTTCTCTCTCTCTCTCTCTCTCTCTCTCACACACACACACACACACACACACAAACACACAGACACAGTGTTTGTGTGTGTGTGTGTGTGTGTGTGTGTGTGTGTGTCTGTGTGTGTGTGTGTGTGTGTGTGTGTCTATCATAGTCGGACTGGCCATCAGGAGCACTGGGTGAAATCTGGCTGCATCTTTGACTGTGAAAACATCCATAAAGTCAGTCTCTTTACCGGCCCTCTCTAGGTGCCTGTCATTCAGGGTGCGCAGAGCTGCTGTGTATCTGTATGCCCCCTCTCCCAGCTATCACTTATCCTCCTGTCATTTCTTCATCCATTCATTCACCCAACACTTACGGCAGAAAGTTTCATTCCTCCAAGGTCCGATGTTGACCCCACGGTCCTGGCATTCATTGACGTAGGCTTCAATGGCTTCACATAGAATGGGCTTGGCTCCATCCAGCTCACACAGGTCAAAGATACAGTCCCTGAAGTAATTCTGAAGACACACACAGGGTGTGTTGAGTTACACAACAATTAATTCTGTCTTTTTATCTTATGATTCACAACAAGGGTCGAATAAAATGAATATGAATAAATGAAATTAACAGAATTGTCGCTTCCTTTAGTTCACAGAGGGCACCAGAAAATGGCACAGCTATTTTAATGACATTATATTGCTCGTTTTTTTAAATTACGAGTGAACTTAAATTCTCAAAGTATTAAAAAAGAGAACTGCTTCATATGCATGTGCACTGCACTGCATATATCTGTATGTGTGTGTGTGGTGTGAATGTGTGTGTAGTTACATTGGGGTTGACTTTGGGATGGCACACGGCGAAAGGACCCTTTTTGTCCAGCAGGATGCCACAGTATCCAGAGCTCTCATACAGTTCCTGCTCTCCTGCTTCACACCCAGGGATGGTGGTGTTGGGTTTCTTATTACACCTGTTAATACAGACAGTCAGTCAGTTAGAAGCTCTGTGTGAACCACTGCACAGTGGATCAACAAAAGGCAATTCATTGAGTACAGTTATGGTGTTAAGACCAAGCGGCAACCTCCGAAGCTAAAAAATGAAGCCAACACTGAAGAACCAGTTCCTCTAATGGCCACTTGAGGCCGGCTCTAAAAGTGAGTCAATGCCCATAGACTCCCATGTTAAAATGCCCAACTTAATAGCAGAAATAAACATGTTTACAGCCTGGTACAAAAACAGTTTTGGTCTTTGTAGCTAATTTCCTCCTTCATGACAACTGCACTACTCACTCTGGATCAGTGTTCCAGCTGTGTCCAAAGGCATTGGCACTGTTGGTCAGCGATCCATCTGGCTTACGGAAGTCATCTTTGGCATCTCCATCATAATCTCCACACAGTCCACACAGCTTTTTCTGATAGCTGCAGAATACAAGAAAACCAGCAAGTTAGTGATGTGTGGAAGTGAGAGCAACAATTCAGTCAGAGCTACACTTTTGCTACCTGATCACCATGTCATACAATCTCCAAACGTTTGTGCCTTGATTATTAATTTATATTCAGCTTCTTTCCAAAACTTCCATTGAAAATAGACTTGTGTGTGGGGTTGGGGAAGAATGCACGTAAATATCAGTCTCCAGTGACAGCATCAGTTCAGTTTTCACTTACTCCTTGATCACTTTGATGTCCATGAAGTGGTTTCCATCATAGCGAACAGTCACACCAAAGTTCATGGAAACAGTGTAGTGTTTTCCTGACTTGAATACGGAAACACCAGGGACCGGAGACACTGGCAGGTTTACATTGGTGCCATTCACCTGTATGGGGAAAGCAGGTGTGAATAGCATAATGATTAATTACAGAGTTACCGGCCATTTAAAAAAAAAAATCCAGTTACTAATTCCACTGTAATTGTGTTAGTAACTGTAAAAAAGCATTTTCAACAGTATGCTTCCAGATATGACAATAGTGTGATTGTTTTCCCTACCACCCTGTTTAACTGTGTCCCTCCTCTCATTTCTTACCTGCACAGTGCCACCTTTGAGAATGGAGATTTTCACGTTGTGTACATATACATGTACGGCCTTCAAATAGGAGATAGTGGGCCTGTTATAGCGATTTTCATTGTCGGCATGGACCTCAAAGTACGGCAGAGCTGTCTCATTGCAGGGTGCAGACATCAGATAGCTGCAGTTGCCCATGAAGTTGTACTTGCGTTTGTCAAAGGTGGTGTAGTGGGGATCACCAGATGCTATGCATGTGGATGTACCTGAAGGAGTGACAAATGAGAAGCTGTATGTTAGCAGTTATGTCGTTAAAATATGTATATCAGGGTTAATTTGAAGCAGGATGTATTCCACTTTGGTTAGAATTGATAGTTAAAGGACAATGGGTTAACTGTACAGCACAAACAGAGAAGTATAACAAAGTCAAAGTGTTGCGATTATTGTATCACACCACTGGACAAGCTATGAGGCATTATTACCTTTAGGATAGCAGCCTGCAACACCATTAACATCGCGACACTCTTCAGTGGGGTCACAGGAGTTATCAACACATTCCAAAGTGTAGTTCCCTGCACAGCGACACAGCTTTGAGCAGCCGTCTCCAAAAATGATCTCGCCAGGCTGAAACAAAATTGAACAAAGGATCAATATTGGCAGTGTACAACCTTCTCGTCATTTACTGCTTTGCCATTACATTTTTTTTTTCACCAAACAATTATGTACATGGTAACTTAACTAGGAAATCTAACCTCATAATAGTTATTCTTGTCATCCAGACAGCCACATTTCTCCAGTGGCACACAGCGCCGTCCCTTAAAGACAAAGCCTGGTTTGCAGAAGCAGCCACTGATACACGAGCCAGAACAGTTGGTGGAGGGTTCCATACAGGTGGGGATACAAGCTGGACCACATTCTATATACTCTGCATCAGGAGGGCATGGGTCTGTACAGAGAAAATGAATGGGTTGATGAAAAATGAGGGAAAATAAATACATGAAGGAAAGAAATAAAGAATAGCATTATTGGAAACCTTTAATAAGGACATGTCATACTTGGTGGCTTTGTAGTTGGTTTGGGAGTTGTTGGTTTTGGTGTAGTTGGACGAGCAGTTGTTGGTTTTGGTGTAGTTGGTCCAGCAGTTGTTGGTTTTGCTGTTGTGGGTTTTGGTGTAGTTGGTCCAGCAGTTGTTGGTTTTGCCGTTGTGGGTTTTGGTGTAGTTGGTCCAGCAGTTGTTGGTTTTGCTGTTGTGGGTTTTGGTGTAGTTGGTCCAGCAGTTGTTGGTTTTGCAGTTGTGGGTTTTGGTGTAGTTGGTCCAGCAGTTGTTGGTCCAGCAGTTGTTGGTTTTGCCGTTGTGGGTTTTGGTGTAGTTGGTACAGCAGTTGTTGGTTTTGCAGTTGTGGGTTTTGGTGTAGTTGGTCCAGCAGTTGTTGGTTTTGCCGTTGTGGGTTTTGGTGTAGTTGGTCCAGCAGTTGTTGGTTTTGCCGTAGTGGGTTTTGGTGTAGTTGGTCCAGCTGTTGTTGGTTTTGCTGTTGTTGGTTTTGGTGTAGTCGGTCCAGCAGTTGTTGGTTTTGCCGTTGTTTGTACAGGGGTTGTTGGTTTTGCTGTTGTTGGTTTTGGTGTAGTCGGTCCAGCTGTTGTTGGTTTTGCCGTAGTTGGTCCAGCTGTTGTTGGTTTTGCTGTTGTTGGTTTTGGTGTAGTTGGTCCAGCAGTTGTTGGTTTTGCCGTTGTTGGTTTTGCTGTAGTTGGTCCAGCAGTTGTTGGTTTTGGTGTAGTTGGTCCAGCAGTTGTTGGTTTTGGTGTAGTTGGTCTAGCAGTTGTTGGTTTTGCTGTAGTCGGTACAGCAGTTGTTGGTTTTGCCGTTGTTGGTTTTGCTGTAGTTGGTCCAGCAGTTGTTGGTTTTGCTGTAGTCTGCACAGCAGTTGTTGGTTTTGCCGTTGTTGGTTTTGCTGTAGTTGGTCCAGCAGTTGTTGGTTTTGGTGTAGTTGGTCCAGCAGTTGTTGGTTTTGCCGTTGTTGGTTTTGGTGTAGTTGGTCCAGCAGTTGTTGGTTTTGCCGTTGTTGGTTTTGCTGTAGTTGGTCCAGCAGTTGTTGGTTTTGGTGTAGTTGGTCCAGCAGTTGTTGGTTTTGGTGTAGTTGGTCCAGCAGTTGTTGGTTTTGCCGTTGTTGGTTTTGGTGTAGTTGGTCCAGCAGTTGTTGGTTTTGCCGTTGTTGGTTTTGCTGTAGTTGGTCCAGCAGTTGTTGGTTTTGGTGTAGTTGGTCCAGCAGTTGTTGGTTTTGGTGTAGTTGGTCCAGCAGTTGTTGGTTTTGCCGTTGTGGGTTTTGGTGTAGTTGGTCCAGCAGTTGTTGGTTTTGCCGTTGTTGGTTTTGCTGTAGTTGGTCCAGCAGTTGTTACTGGTGGTACAGGAGTTGTTGGCTGAGCTGTAAATGAAAGACAAATAATTTGAAAACATCTGTCATTGTAAGAGCACTTGTGTATTTGAGATGGTGACGATAGTAACTTGAATTCCCTCTGTTCAGTTTCTCACCTTTGCAGGCCATGATACACACAGCATCAACAGCGATATCTGTCTGAGGAGTTTCTCCAAAGGTACCCACAATCACAAACTGAAATACATGTAAGTTAGTAAATAAGTTACTGTAAGGCTGTACGAACAAAACATAAATATACACAGAGACACACCAAGTTCTAGTATTTACCTGAGTAGCAGCAGTTCCAAGGTAGCGGACCTCTGCAGGCTTCCAGCCTTGACCCTGGTTCCCCTTGACAGTGAAGAGAGCAGGTCCAAGGCTTCCGCCTGGTCAATACAGAAACAAATTCATGCAAAAACAGATATTTTTTCAGGCTGGCTTTGTTTCTGTCTGTCTATGCACATTACAATAAATGTAGAATTTTACCTGCGGTGATGGTGTGGACTCTGAGCTCCATTGTGGTGCTGGTGCCATACAGGTAGTAGTGGAAGGTGAGGTCCAAACATCCAGACGAGGGGGTTATTACTGGGCTTCTGATCTCAGAACTGACTCCAGGGACAGCTTCGTAAGAATCCAACAACATGTAGGCACCAACTACATGGTCAAAATAAGAAAATTTGTTATTTAGTAAAATAGAATAAACACTTGCTTGCTTGCTGATTTATTCTCTACACCAAAACTGTTTCATTTTCTCAATACCTATTACTTTATTTTGTTTTAGTTTTAGTATTCACTTGTTGGGTTATTGTTTCCATCTTTCCTTGACTGGCACAAGTGTTTCATAGAGGTCATCAAGCAATTAAAATAGGAATTAAATATAGCGTCCCACTTAGTTTAAACAATTTAATTTCTTAGATGTAGATGTAGTAGAATATTGCAAATTCAAGCAGTTATCTCTATACAGGCTTTTTGAAAAAGAAGAACCACTTACATCCAGGTTTGGAGAAGTCGTCATCAGGTCCAGTCCCTTCAGTGTCTGTTGGTCCAATCCACTGATCAAAGCCGAACACATCAGGGTTCTCAGTTTGAGTCGTCCACCCGCACAGGTCGCCAAGAGTGTCAAAATCACAGCCAGAGACACAAGCTGTGGACAAAACCTTCAGTCAGTCATACAGCAATATTTATTTGTTTGTGTGTGTGCGTGCGCGTGTGTGTATGTAAACTCACAGGGACATGCGCCTTCAGTGATGACAATGTTGTCCAGAGCTGAGTCACAGGAAGAACTGAAGCCTCTCTGTGCCTCGAACACGATCTATAGACACAGAGAAAAAACATCAACACCCTGAAGCTGCTGTTCAGCTTTGCAGATGAATTTTCATGGAAAATTATCTCAGGTTACAGTGAGTTGTAGCTGATTTTACCTCAACTTTGGAGTTTTTATTTAGAAGACAATAAGCGGATTCCCAGCCTTCTTTTATCAGCAAATTAGCATTAACAAAAAAAAAAAAAAGCTTTTGTTATATTATATAATATTGCTATTTTTTTACGCTCGGCTGTGATGGAAAAGACGGTGTATCAACAAAACAATGAGAAAATACAACAGAGACTTAGGGGAATAAACCATGAAATATATGAAGCATGTGACTTCACTGGAGAGAAGTGGAGTGTAGAGTGATGAGGAGACTGTAACCCTCCTCACATTAACACATGAAACCAACATACATGTAAATATCTACCATGTTTTCCTCATTGTTTTCATTTGTTTGAGCTTTGACTGGAGCTCTTTTAATTATGTCATCTTGTTAGGACTAACGAATTAACACCACCAACTGTTGTGCCCAAATCCTAATATCCATAAAACTGTAGTGGATGGGAATGTGTTTATTTACATTGTCTTTTGCTAGTTTTCTAGAAATTTGTTTAAAATTTTCACAAAAACTTGGATTTGACTATTATAGTCAAGAGTCCATCCTAACCCACTGAACCCTAACCATCCATAGGTGATAGTCCTGATGGCGTGCAATGTTGTTTGTGCCTGTGCTATGAAGACTTTAGACAATATACTGTAAGTCTGACTACTGAAGCCTCATATTAGATGGAGGAATATATTCTAGATAAATAAGGACTTTTTTAAGCCAGTTTAGCAGCCAGTTGTGTATATAGAAGTTACTTGTCTTATTTTTCCTAATACGCTAGGTGTAGGTTTAGCTGTAGTTATATTAATACTGCCATGATTATTGATAATGTATAATATTATTATCATGTTTTTTGGAAAATGTTAACCTTTTGTAATGTGTTTATCTTTTGAAAAAAATGTTAAAATACTGAAAAATAAATAAAGGATGATGGTGATTGGTCATGTGACCTATGTGTGTGTATTTATCACACCTGTGTACACTCTTGTAATTTTACTGAGTGAACCTGACGAAGCCACAGGTGAAACACGTTGCTCGCGCTCAATGAGAGTCACAGTGAAATGATCTCAGTGTGTGGTGGTTAAGTTTGATTTTGACTTCAGTTGTTCCTGCGACCAACCAGGACCTGACCACTAATATTGGCTGTGCATGGGGAGTTTTGTTCTGTAAGGAATTTTTTTTTAATTGGGTGAAAGGACACTTTAACGCATACTGAACCGATTCAAATATGCACTGTTTGAAGTGTCCTAACATGTGACATGTGCGATTGTGACAAAGTGTCAGTGCCATCAAAATCCAAACTGATGAGCAGAAACATCATGTAAATATAACAGCCCAGGTTTATTGCTCAGGGTGTGACTGTGTGTTTTGGACTGTGTGATGAAGTAACAGTGGTATAATTGATCTGTCCTCAGGTTCATCTCCAACACCCTCTTGAAGCTTAGATTGTTTTACAGCTGCTATAAAAACAATATAAACTGTAAACTGTGAGGGTAAAAGGAGATAAGAGTAACTAAATAATCTGTGCAAGTTTGTGTGCACTGATTAGAAACTGATGAATATGTCTGTTTTGTAGCAACACGTTCAGTGTCTTTCTCATGTCTCCATTGAGATCAGAGAGTTTAGAGCTCTCAACACTTAAAACAAAAAATGTAATTTATATAGTGTACAGATTTTTAAAAGATCAATTTTCAGATTATTGTTATCATCAATGTTGAAAAATTGTTGGTACAATTAGTATTGTTGTGGGTTTCAGTTGAAATTTTTAATGACACATAGTCTGAATTCTTCAAAAATTTGAATAATAAATACATTAACTTAACTAGCTACTAGCTATGTCTAATACAAAATGCCTACCTTTTTTATATATTAATTGTGTAATGTAAAGTGAATTGTGTATTAGTTTGGCATGACAGAGGATTTTTTTACATTTCATAAGTTATGTCAATATTTTGTGTCTGAATGAAACAAATATTTCTACCTTGTTTCTCCAATTCAGACAAAAAAAAAAGGTTAACTTTTCCAATGCAGTCACTGTCAAAGCAATGCAGACTTGGGAAAATATTCCTCATGTCAGCACAACAGCAAACAGGTGAATAGGACAAGTAATGTTTTAGTTTCAAGTGGCTGTCAGTGTGCAGGACTCTCAAGTTCATTTAGACTTGGTAAGTCTAAGAAGTTTGTCAAGATTTAACAGTGAATTCTGAATAAACACTTAAAATTTTTAATCAGTCAATCATCCAGGTGCTGCTCTCAGCTTTAAGTCCCTGTTTTTGATTGTTAACGCAGCTACAATGACCTGCTAACACTCACTGTGACGCTCTGACTGCTGGGTTTGGACACGGTGACGGAGCCCTTCAGCCAGGAGGGACTCTGGATTCCGGTCCTCTTCCAGACCTCTTCGTCTCCACTGGGCCTCTTAGCCAGAACCCTCAACACATTCTGACTATCTGAGCCGTACATGTAGTATCGAAACTGGACACAGATCTGAGAGGCCGACGATGAGAGGGCAGGGCTCAGCAGCCGAGCTTTCTGACCGTTAGCCACGTTATCACATTCATGGTAGATGTAGTATCCCTCTGCAGAGAGAATCAGAAAGACAGAGGATGTGTCTTTATCTTATCATACTAAATCTCTAAATTAACCTTAAATAACCTTGCCAATTAGGTAATTTTACAGAAATGAAATATTTAAAATAAACCATGCACTCAGGACTGACTTCCATCAGGGTAGTCTCCACTAGGGCCAGAGCCAGGTGTTGGGGTTGGACCTCTATGTCGGGTCCAATCACTGTTGTCTGTGCTGTCCTGGCTGAACCTGCAGAATGGTTCACTGTTCTGGTTAAAGTCACAGGAGGTTAGCATTTCTGTTGGAGAAACAGAAACACAACACAGTTAACTCAGTTCAGAGCAGCAATGTAATGTCAACTAGAAAATTCCAGGGAAATTCTGAGTGCCACGGGGGCTACTGCCGGGATGAGTACATGATTTATTTCCAGTGTTCAAAAGTCACCCTGATCATATTCTGGTTTTGAGAAATGTCTTGATATAAAAGACTCTGGTATAAAACAATGTCACATCCCTCCATCATGTATTATGTGGGAAATATCTCATATTCTGTCTTGTTTTTTTTAATAAAACAAGAGCCAACATGTCTTCAAACTGGCATTTAAAGGGTTAAAATCCTGAAAACTAACAATCATTTGGTAGGTTTGAGCAGAACTGAAGTGGTTTAAGAGATTTATGCAAAAAAAGCAGAAAAAAATATTGATATATGATAATTTTATAGCATTTTCTTTGTGTGTCCTTTTTTGGACGCGAGGAACCCCAGAGGGTACAAAATCTGTTACCAGTGTATAATAGACCTGTAACAGTAACTGACATTAGATTTTAAAAATAAGTAAAAAAAGAGACTTTCTTGCAGAAATCCATACCTTCAGCTGTAACACAGCCAAAATGATCAGCAAATCAAAAAAGAAAAGTTAAAAAAATGTCCAAAAAAGGACAGAGGGACCCATGAGGGTTAATAAATCCCATGACGTTTTTTGCCATTTTTATGCTCTACTAGAATATGACTTTTTTGGGGCAATTTTATGCCTTACTATACTGTGACATTTTGTGCCTGACTATACTATGACGTTTTTTGACATTTTTATGACTTAATATACGATGAAATTTTTTTGTCATTTTTATGCCTTAGTATACTATGACGTTTTTTGACATTTTTATGCTCTACTATAATATGACTTTTTTTGGCTTCTTTTTGCCTTACTATACTATGAAGTTTTTTTGTCATTTTTATGCCTTAGTATACTATGACGTTTTTTGAAATTTTATGCCATACTATACTATGACGTTTTTTGCCATTTTTATGCTCTACTATAATATGTATTTTTTTTGGCATTTTTATGCCTTACTATACTGTGACGTTTTTTGAAATTTTATGGCATACTATACTATGACATTTTTTGACATTTTCACGCAATAGCACAAATTGAAGTTTTTTGGCATTTTTATGCCTTACTATACTGTGAATTTTTATACCATACTATACTATGATTTTTTTAGACATTTTTATGACTTAATATACTATGACATTTTTTGAAATTGTATGCCATACTATACTATGACGTTTTTTTGCCATTTTCATGCTCTACTATAATATGTATTTTTTGTCATTTTTATGCCTTACTATACTGTGACGTTTTGTGCCTGACTATACTATGACGTTTTTTTGCCATTTTTATGCGTTATTATACTATGATGTTTTTTGAAATTTTATGCCATACTATACTATGACGTTTTTTGCCATTTTTATGCTCTACTAGAATATGACTTTTTTTTTGGCATTTTTATGCCTCACTATACTGTGACGTTTTATGCCATACTGTACTATGATGTTTTTTCCCATTTTTATGACTTAATATACTATGACATTTTTTGAAATTTTATGCCATACTATACTATGACGTTTTTTGAAATTTTATGCTCTACTATAATATGTATTTTTTTGGCATTTTTATGCCTTACTATACTGTGATGTCCTATGATATTTCAAGGAATAGTATACTGATATTTCATATATCTTGTTATACAATGACTTTCCAATGCAGCAGCATCGTGGTGCGATGGTTAGGACTATAACCTCACACTGAGAAGGGCAAGGGTTCAAACCCTGTTTTTAGGCTTTTATATGCTGTGACATTTTTGCGCCATCCTAAACTATGATGTTTTTTGACATTTTTATGCCTTATTATACTATGATGTTTTCATGACATTCTATGCCTAATGGACAATAACCTTTTATGATATATCATGGATTAGTATGCTAAGATATTCTTAATATCTTGCTTTACCATTAAATTGTGATGCAGCAGCATCGTGGTATAATGGTTAGGATTGTTGCTTCACAATGAGAAGGTCAAGGGTTCAAACCCTAGTTTGGGGCTTTACTCTCTTATGATGATTTTTTGATATTTTCACACCACAGTATACGATGAATTGTTTTTCCATTTTTATGCATTACTATACTATAATATTTTATGCCTCACAATACTATGATTTTTTATGATATGTCACGGAGTAGTATACTGATATTTTATATACCTTTCTATAAAAGGCATTCATAATGCAGCAGCATGGTGGTAGAATGGTTAGGACTATTCCCTCACAGTGAGAAGGGCAAGGGTTCAAACCCTGGTTTCAGGCTTTTATATACTGTGACATTTTTGCGCCATCCTATACTATGATGTTTTTTGATATTTACATGTCTTATTATATTTTCATGACATTTTATGCCTAATGGACAATCTTTTGTGATATATCATGGATTAGTATGCTAAAATATCCTTAATATCATGCTATACCATGAGCTTGTGATGCAGAAGTATTGTTGTACAATGGTTAGGACTGCTGCCGCACACTGGCAAGGTCATGGGTTCAATCCCTGGTTTGGGGCTTTACTGTCCTATGGTCCTTTTTGATATATTTTTTGCCATACTATACTATGACGTTTTTTGGCATTTTTATGCCTTACTATACTGTGACGTTTTATGCCATACTATACAATGACGTTTTTTGCCATTTTCATGCTCTACTATAATATGTATTTTTTTGGCATTTTTATGCCTTACTATACTGTGACGTTTTGTGCCTGACTATACTATGAGGTTTTTTGCCATTTTTTTGCTTTATTATACTATGACATTTTTTGAAATTTTATGCCATACTATACTATGACGTTTTTTGCCATTTTTATGCCTTATTATACTATGACGTTTTTTGAAATTTTATGCCATACTATACTATGACGTTTTCTGCAATTTTTATGCTCTACTATAATATGTATTTTTTTGGCATTTTTATGCCTTACTATACTGTGACGTTTTGTGCCTGACTATACTATGACGTTTTTTGGCATTTTTATGAATTACTATACTATGATGTTTTTTGGCATTTTTATGACTAATTATACTATGTTGTTTGATTCCTTGCCATAGTATGACATTGTTATGACCTTTTATGCCTTAATATACTATGTTGATTTTTAGACATTTTTTGCCATACTATACTATGACGTTTTTTGGCATTTTTATGACTTACTATACTATGACGTTTTTTGGCATTTTCATGACTTACTATACTCTGTTGTCAATGCTTTAGCATAGTATTATGTTTTTATGACTTTTTATGCCATACTATACTATGACGTTTTTTGAAATTTTTTGCCATACTATACTATGACGTTTTCTTGGTATTTTTATGACCTATTATACTATGTTGTTTGATTCCTTGCCATAGTATGACATTGTTATGACCTTTTATGCCTTAATATACTACATTGTGTTTTTGAAATTTTTTGCCATAGTATACTATGACGTTTTTTGGCATTTTTATGACTTACTATACTATGATGTTTTTTGGCATTTTTATGACTTATTATACTATGTTGTTTGATTCCTTCCCATCCTATGACGTTGTTATGACCTTTTGTGCCTTAATATACTATGTTGATTTTTAGCCATTTTTTGCCATACTATACTATGACGTTTTTTGGCATTTTCATGACTTACTATACTCTGTTGTCAATGCTTTAGCATAGTATTATGTTTTTATGACTTTTTATGCCATACTATACTATGACGTTTTTTGAAATTTTTTGCCATACTATACTATGACGTTTTCTTGGTATTTTTATGACCTATTATACTATGTTGTTTGATTCCTTGCCATAGTATGACATTGTTATGACCTTTTGTGCCTTAATATACTATGTTGATTTTTAGCCATTTTTTGCCATACTATACTATGATGTTTTTTGGCATTTTTATGACTTACTATACTATGATGTTTTTTGGCATTTTTATGACTTATTATACTATGTTGATTGATTACTTCCCATCCTATGACGTTGTTATGACCTTTTATGCCTTAATATACTATGTTGATTTTTAGACATTTTTTGCCATACTAGTTTTTTGGCATTTTTATGACTTACTATACTATGATGTTTTTTGGCATTCTTATGAATTATTATTGTATGTTGTTTGATTCTTTGCCATAGTACGACATTGTTATGACCTTTTATGCCTTAATATACTATGTTGTTTTTTTGACATTTTTATGATTTACTATACTCTGTTGTCAATGCTTTAGCATAGTATTATGTTTTTATGACTTTTTATGCCATACTATACTATGACGTTTTTTGAAATTTTTTGCCATACTATACTATGACGTTTTCTTGGTATTTTTATGACCTATTATACTATGTTGTTTGATTCCTTGCCATAGTATGACATTGTTATGACCTTTTATGCCTTAATATACTACATTGTGTTTTTGAAATTTTTTGCCATAGTATACTATGACGTTTTTTGGCATTTTTATGACTTACTATACTATGATGTTTTTTGGCATTTTTATGACGTATTATACTATGTTGTTTGATTCCTTCCCATCCTATGACGTTGTTATGACCTTTTATGCCTTAATATACTATGTTGATTTTTAGACATTTTTTGCCATACTATACTATGACGTTTTTTGGCATTTTTATGACTTACTATACTATGATGTTTTTTGGCATTCTTATGAATTATTATTGTATGTTGTTTGATTCTTTGCCATAGTACGACATTGTTATGACCTTTTATGCCTTAATATACTATGTTGTTTTTTTGAAATTTTTTGCCATACTATACTATGACGTTTTCTTGGTATTTTTATGACCTATTATACTATGTTGTTTGATTCCTTGCCATAGTATGACATTGTTATGACCTTTTTATGCCTTAATATACTACATTGTTTTTTTGACATTTTTTGCCACAGTATACTATGACGTTTTTTGGCATTTTTATGACTTATTATACTATGTTGTTTGATTCCTTCCCATCCTATGACGTTGTTATGACCTTTTATGCCTTAATATACTATGTTGATTTTTAGCCATTTTTTGCCATACTATACTATGACGTTTTCTTGGTATTTTTATGACCTATTATACTATGTTGTTTGATTCCTTGCCATAGTATGACATTGTTATGACCTTTTATGCCTTAATATACTATGTTGTTTTTTTGACATTTTTTGCCATAGTATACTATGACGTTTTTTGAAATTTTTTGCCATACTATACTATGACGTTTTCTTGGTATTTTTATGACCTACTATACTATGTTGTTTGATTCCTTGCCATAGTATGACATTGTTATGACCTTTTATGCCTTAATATGCTACATTGTTCTTTTGACATTTTTTGCCATAGTATACTATGACGTTTTTTGGCATTTTTATGACTTATTATACTATGTTGTTTGATTCCTTCCCATCCTATGACGTTGTTATGACCTTTTATGCCTTAATATACTATGTTGATTTTTAGCCATTTTTTGCCATACTATACTATGACGGTTTCTTGGTATTTTTATGACTTACTATACTATGATTTTTTTTGGCATTTTTATGACTTATTATACTATGTTGTTTGATTCCTTGCCATAGTATGACATTGTTATGACCTTTTATGCCTTAATATACTACATTGTTTTTTTGACATTTTTTGCCATAGTATACTATGACGTTTTTTGGCATTTTTATGACTTACTATACTATGATGTTTTTTGGCATTTTTATGACTTATTATACTGTGTTGTTTGATTCCTTCCCATCCTATGACGTTGTTATGACCTTTTATGCCTTAATATACTATGTTGATTTTTAGCCATTTTTGGCCATACCATACTATGACGTTTTCTTGGTATTTTTATGACCTATTATACTATGTTGTTTGATTCCTTGCCATAGTATGACATTGTTATGACCTTTTATGCCTTAATATACTACATTGTGTTTTTGACATTTTTTGCCATAGTATACTATGACGTTTTTTGGCATTTTTATGACTTACTATACTATGATGTTTTTTGGCATTTTTATGACTTATTATACTATGTTGTTTGATTCCTTCCCATCCTATGATGTTGTTATGACCTTTTATGCCTAATATACTATGTTGTTTTTTTGACATTTTTTGCCATAGTATACTATGACGTTTTTTGAAATTTTTTGCCATACTATACTATGACGTTTTCTTGGTATTTTTATGACCTATTATACTATGTTGTTTGATTCCTTGCCATAGTATGACATTGTTATGACCTTTTATGCCTTAATATACTACATTGTTTTTTTGACATTTTTTGCCATAGTATACTATGACGTTTTTTGGCATTTTTATGACTTATTATACTATGTTGTTTGATTCCTTCCCATCCTATGACGTTGTTATGACCTTTTATGCCTTAATATACTATGTTGATTTTTAGCCATTTTTTGCCATACTATACTATGACGTTTTTTGGCATTTTTATGACTTACTATACTATGATTTTTTTTGGCATTTTTATGACTTATTATACTATGTTGTTTGATTCCTTGCCATAGTATGACATTGTTATGACCTTTTATGCCTTAATATACTACATTGTTTTTTTGACATTTTTTTGCCGTACTATACTATGACGTTTTCTTGGTATTTTTATGACCTATTATACTATGTTGTTTGATTCCTTGCCATAGTATGACATTGTTATGACCTATTATGCCTTAATATACTACATTGTGTTTTTGACATTTTTTGCCATAGTATACTATGACGTTTTTTGGCATTTTTATGACTTACTATACTATGATGTTTTTTGGCATTTTTATGACTTATTATACTATGTTGTTTGATTCCTTCCCATCCTATGATGTTGTTATGACCTTTTATGCCTTAATATACTATGTTGTTTTTTTGACATTTTTTGCCATAGTATACTATGACGTTTTTTGAAATTTTTTGCCATACTATACTATGACGTTTTCTTGGTATTTTTATGACCTATTATACTATGTTGTTTGATTCCTTGCCATAGTATGACATTGTTATGACCTTTTATGCCTTAATATACTACATTGTTTTTTTGACATTTTTTGCCATAGTATACTATGACGTTTTTTGGCATTTTTATGACTTATTATACTATGTTGTTTGATTCCTTCCCATCCTATGACGTTGTTATGACCTTTTATGCCTTAATATACTATGTTGATTTTTAGCCATTTTTTGCCATACTATACTATGACGTTTTTTGGCATTTTTATGACTTACTATACTATGATTTTTTTTGGCATTTTTATGACTTATTATACTATGTTGTTTGATTCCTTGCCATAGTATGACATTGTTATGACCTTTTATGCCTTAATATACTACATTGTTTTTTTGACATTTTTTGCCATACCATACTAAGACGTTTTCTTGGTATTTTTATGACCTATTATACTGTGTTGTTTGATTCTTTGCCATAGTATGACATTGTTATGACCTTTTATGCCTTAATATACTACATTGTGTTTTTGACATTTTTTGCCATAGTATACTATGACGTTTTTTGGCATTTTTATGACTTACTATACTATGATGTTTTTTGGCATTTTTATGACTTATTATACTATGTTGTTTGATTCCTTCCCATCCTATGATGTTGTTATGACCTTTTATGCCTTAATATACTATGTTGTTTTTTTGACATTTTTTGCCATAGTATACTATGACGTTTTTTGAAATTTTTTGCCATACTATACTATGACGTTTTCTTGGTATTTTTATGACCTATTATACTATGTTGTTTGATTCCTTGCCATAGTATGACATTGTTATGACCTTTTATGCCTTAATATACTATGTTGATTTTTAGCCATTTTTTGCCATACTATACTATGACGTTTTTTGGCATTTTTATGACTTACTATACTATGATGTTTTTTGGCATTTTTATGACTTATTATACTATGTTGATTGATTACTTCCCATCCTATGACGTTGTTATGACCTTTTATGCCTTAATAAACTATGTTGATTTTTAGACATTTTTTGCCATACTATACTATGACGTTTTTTGGCATTTTTATGACTTACTATACTATGATTTTTTTTGGCATTTTTATGACTTATTATACTATGTTGTTTGATTCCTTGCCATAGTATGACATTGTTATGACCTTTTATGCTTTAATATACTACATTGTTTTTTTGACATTTTTTGCCATACTATACTATGACGTTTTCTTGGTATTTCTATGACCTACTATACTATGTTGTTTGATTCCTTGCCATAGTATGACATTGTTATGACCTTTTATGCCTTAATATACTACATTGTGTTTTTGACATTTTTTGCCATAGTATACTATGACGTTTTTTGGCATTTTTATGACTTACTATACTATGATGTTTTTTGGCATTTTTATGACTTATTATACTATGTTGTTTGATTCCTTCCCATCCTATGACGTTGTTATGACCTTTTATGCCTTAATATACTATGTTGATTTTAAGCCATTTTTTGCCATACTATACTATGACGTTTTTTGGCATTTTTATGACTTACTATACTATGATTTTTTTTGGCATTTTTATGACTTATTATACTATGTTGTTTGATTCCTTGCCATAGTATGACATTGTTATGACCTTTTATGCCTTAATATACTACATTGTTTTTTTGACATTTTTTGCCATACCATACTAAGACGTTTTCTTGGTATTTTTATGACCTATTATACTATGTTGTTTGATTCCTTGCCATAGTATGACATTGTTATGACCTTTTATGCCTTAATATACTACATTGTGTTTTTGACATTTTTTGCCATAGTATACTATGACGTTTTTTGGCATTTTTATGACTTACTATACTATGATGTTTTTTGGCATTTTTATGACTTATTATACTATGTTGTTTGATTCCTTCCCATCCTATGATGTTGTTATGACCTTTTATGCCTTAATATACTATGTTGTTTTTTTGACATTTTTTGCCATAGTATACTATGACGTTTTTTGAAATTTTTTGCCATACTATACTATGACGTTTTCTTGGTATTTTTATGACCTATTATACTATGTTGTTTGATTCCTTGCCATAGTATGACATTGTTATGACCTTTTATGCCTTAATATACTATGTTGATTTTTAGCCATTTTTTGCCATACTATACTATGACGTTTTTTGGCATTTTTATGACTTACTATACTATGATGTTTTTTGGCATTTTTATGACTTATTATACTATGTTGTTTGATTCCTTCCCATCTTATGACGTTGTTATGACCTTTTATGCCTTAATATACTATGTTGATTTTTAGCCATTTTTTGCCATACTATACTATGACGTTTTTTGGCATTTTTATGACTTACTATACTATGATGTTTTTTGGCATTTTTATGACTTATTATACTATGTTGATTGATTACTTCCCATCCTATGACGTTGTTATGACCTTTTATGCCTTAATAAACTATGTTGATTTTTAGACATTTTTTGCCATGCTATACTATGACGTTTTTTGGCATTTTTATGACTTACTATACTATGATTTTTTTTGGCATTTTTATGACTTATTATACTATGTTGTTTGATTCCTTGCCATAGTATGACATTGTTATGACCTTTTATGCTTTAATATACTACATTGTTTTTTTGACATTTTTTGCCATACTATACTATGACGTTTTCTTGGTATTTCTATGACCTACTATACTATGTTGTTTGATTCCTTGCCATAGTATGACATTGTTATGACCTTTTATGCCTTAATATACTACATTGTGTTTTTGACATTTTTTGCCATAGTATACTATGACGTTTTTTGGCATTTTTATGACTTACTATACTATGATGTTTTTTGGCATTTTTATGACTTATTATACTATGTTGTTTGATTCCTTCCCATCCTATGATGTTGTTATGACCTTTTATGCCTTAATATACTATGTTGTTTTTTTGACATTTTTTGCCATAGTATACTATGACGTTTTTTGAAATTTTTTGCCATACTATACTATGACGTTTTCTTGGTATTTTTATGACCTACTATACTATGTTGTTTGATTCCTTGCCATAGTATGACATTGTTATGACCTTTTATGCCTTAATATACTACATTGTTTTTTTGACATTTTTTGCCATAGTATACTATGACGTTTTTTGGCATTTTTATGACTTATTATACTATGTTGATTGATTACTTCCCATCCTATGACGTTGTTATGACCTTTTATGCCTTAATATACTATGTTGATTTTTAGACATTTTTTGCCATACTATACTATGACGTTTTTTTGGCATTTTTATGACTTACTATACTATGATTTTTTTTTGCATTTTTATGACTTATTATACTATGTTGTTTGATTCCTTGCCATAGTATGACATTGTTATGACCTTTTATGCTTTAATATACTACATTGTTTTTTTGACATTTTTTGCCATACTATACTATGACGTTTTCTTGGTATTTCTATGACCTATTATACTATGTTGTTTGATTCCTTGCCATAGTATGACATTGTTATGACCTTTTATGCCTTAATATACTACATTGTTTTTTTGACATTTTTTGCCATAGTATACTATGACGTTTTTTGGCATTTTTATGACTTACTATACTATGATGTTTTTTGGCATTTTTATGACTTATTATACTATGTTGATTGATTACTTCCCATCCTATGACGTTGTTATGACCTTTTATGCCTTAATATACTATGTTGATTTTTAGACATTTTTTGCCATACTATACTATGACGTTTTTTGGCGTTTTTATGACCTACTATACTATGATGTTTTTTGGCATTTTTATGACTTATTATACTATGTTGTTTGATTCCTTGCCATAGTATGACATTGTTATGACCTTTTATTCCTTAATATACTATGTTGATTTTTTGACATTTTTTGCCATACTATACTATGACGTTTTTTGGCATTTTTATGACTTACTATACTATGACGTTTTTTGGCATTTTCATGATTTACTATACTCTGTTGTCAATGCTTTAGCATAGTATTATGTTTTTATGACTTTTTATGCCATACTATACTATGACATTTTTTGAAATTTTTTGCCATACTATACTATGACGTTTTCTTGGTATTTTTATGACCTATTATACTATGTTGTTTGATTCCTTGCCATAGTATGACATTGTTACGACCTTTTATGCCTTAATATACTACTTTTTTTTTTTGACATTTTTTGCCATAGTATACTATGACGTTTTTTGGCATTTTTATGACTTATTATACTATGTTGTTTGATTCCTTCCCATCCTATGACGTTGTTATGACCTTTTATGCCTTAATATACTATGTTGATTTTTAGCCATTTTTTGCCATACTATACTATGACGTTTTTTGGCATTTTTATGACTTACTATACTATGATTTTTTTTGGCATTTTTATGACTTATTATACTATGTTGTTTGATTCCTTGCCATAGTATGACATTGTTATGACCTTTTATGCCTTAATATACTACATTGTTTTTTTGACATTTTTTGCCATACTATACTATGACGTTTTCTTGGTATTTTTATGACCTATTATACTATGTTGTTTGATTCCTTGCCATAGTATGATATTGTTATGACCTTTTGTGCCTTAATATACTACATTGTTTTTTTGACATTTTTTGCCATAGTATACTATGACGTTTTTTGGCATTTTTATGACTTACTATACTATGATGTTTTTTGGCATTTTTATGACTTATTATACTATGTTGTTTGATTCCTTCCCATCCTATGACGTTGTTATGACCTTTTATGCCTTAATATACTATGTTGATTTTTAGACATTTTTTGCCATACTATACTATGACGTTTTTTGGCATTTTTATGACTTACTATACTATGATGTTTTTTGGCATTTTTATGACTTATTATACTATGTTGTTTGATTCCTTGCCTTAGTATGACATTGTTATGACCTTTTATGCTTTAATATACTACATTGTTTTTTTGACATTTTTTGCCATACTATACTATGACGTTTTCTTGGTATTTTTATGACCTATTATACTATGTTGTTTGATTCCTTGCCATAGTATGACATTGTTATGACCTTTTATTCCTTAATATACTATGTTGATTTTTTGACATTTTTTGCCATACTATACTATGACGTTTTTTGGCATTTTTATGACTTACTATACTATGACGTTTTTTGGCATTTTCATGATTTACTATACTCTGTTGTCAATGCTTTAGCATAGTATTATGTTTTTATGACTTTTTATGCCATACTATACTATGACATTTTTTGAAATTTTTTGCCATACTATACTATGACGTTTTCTTGGTATTTTTATGACCTATTATACTATGTTGTTTGATTCCTTGCCATAGTATGACATTGTTACGACCTTTTATGCCTTAATATACTACATTGTTTTTTTGACATTTTTTGCCATAGTATACTATGACGTTTTTTGGCATTTTTATGACTTATTATACTATGTTGTTTGATTCCTTCCCATCCTATGACGTTGTTATGACCTTTTATGCCTTAATATACTATGTTGATTTTTAGCCATTTTTTGCCATACTATACTATGACGTTTTCTTGGTATTTTTATGACCTATTATACTATGTTGTTTGATTCCTTGCCATAGTATGACATTGTTATGACCTTTTATGCCTTAATATACTACATTGTTTTTTTGACATTTTTTGCCATAGTATACTATGACGTTTTTTGGCAATTTTATGACTTAGTATACTATGACGTTTTCTTGGTATTTTTATGACCTATTATACTATGTTGTTTGATTCCTTGCCATAGTATGACATTGTTATGACCTTTTATGCCTTAATATACTATGTTGTTTTTTTGACATTTTTTGCCATACTATACTATGACGTTTTTTGGCATTTTTATGACTTACTATACTATGACGTTTTTTGGCATTTTCATGACTTACTATACTCTGTTGTCAATGCTTTAGCATAGTATTATGTTTTTATGACTTTTTATGCCATACTATACTATGACGTTTTTTGAAATTTTTTGCCATACTATACTATGACATTTTCTTGGTATTTTTATGACCTATTATACTATGTTTTTTGATTCCTTGCCATAGTATGACATTGTTATGACCTTTTATGCCTTAATATACTACATTGTTTTTTTGACATTTTTTGCCATAGTATACTATGACGTTTTTTGGCATTTTTATGACTTATTATACTATGTTGTTTGATTCCTTCCCATCCTATGATGTTGTTATGACCTTTTATGCCTTAATATACTATGTTGATTTTTTGACATTTTTTGCCATACTATACTATGACGTTTTTTGGCATTTTTATGACTTACTATACTATGACGTTTTTTGGCATTTTCATGACTTACTATACTCTTTTGTCAATGCTTTAGCATAGTATTATGTTTTTATGACTTTTTATGCCATACTATACTATGACGTTTTTTGGCATTTTTATGACTTACTATACTATGATTTTTTTTGGCATTTTTATGACTTATTATACTATGTTGTTTGATTCCTTGCCATAGTATGACATTGTTATGACCTTTTATGCCTTAATATACTACATTGTTTTTTTGACATTTTTTGCCATACTATACTATGACGTTTTCTTGGTATTTTTATGACCTATTATACTATGTTGTTTGATTCCTTGCCATAGTATGACATTGTTATGACCTTTTATGCCTTAATATACTATGTTGATTTTTTGACATTTTTTGCCATACTATACTATGACGTTTTTTGGCATTTTTATGACTTACTATACTATGACGTTTTTTGGCATTTTCATGACTTACTATACTCTTTTGTCAATGCTTTAGCATAGTATTATGTTTTTATGACTTTTTATGCCATACTATACTATGACGTTTTTTGAAATTTTTTGCCATACTATACTATGACGTTTTCTTGGTATTTTTATGACCTATTATACTATGTTTTTTGATTCCTTGCCATAGTATGACATTTTTACGACTTTTTATGCCTTAATATACTACATTGTTTTTTTGACATTTTTTGCCATAGTATACTATGACGTTTTTTGGCATTTTTATGACTTATTATACTATGTTGTTTGATTCCTTCCCATCCTATGACGTTGTTATGACCTTTTATGCCTTAATATACTATGTTGATTTTTAGCCATTTTTTGCCATACTATACTATGACGTTTTTTGGCATTTTTATGACTTACTATACTATGATTTTTTTTGGCATTTTTATGACTTATTATACTATGTTGTTTGATTCCTTGCCATAGTATGACATTGTTATGACCTTTTATGCCTTAATATACTACATTGTTTTTTTGACATTTTTTGCCATACTATACTATGACGTTTTCTTGGTATTTTTATGCCCTATTATACTATGTTGTTTGATTCCTTGCCATAGTATG
Organism: Seriola aureovittata; assembly: GCF_021018895.1. Classification (NCBI taxonomy): domain Eukaryota; kingdom Metazoa; phylum Chordata; class Actinopteri; order Carangiformes; family Carangidae; genus Seriola; species Seriola aureovittata. Next base: position 2,768,406 of record NC_079386.1, read on the forward strand.
ACATTGTTATGACCTTTTATGCCTTAATATACTACATTGTTTTTTTGAAATTTTTTGCCATACTATACTATGACGTTTTTTGGCATTTTTATGACTTACTATACTATGATTTTTTTTGGCATTTTTATGACTTATTATGCTATGTTGTTTGATTCCTTGCCATAGTATGACATTTTTATGACCTTTTATGCCTTAATATACTACATTGTAGCCATTTTTTACCATACTATACTGTGACGTTTTGTGCCTGACTATACTATGACGTTTTTTGCCATTTTTATGCCTTATTATACTATGACATTTTTTGAAATTTTATGCCATACTATACTATGACGTTTTTTGCCATTTTCATGCTCTACTATAATATGTATTTTTTGTCATTTTTATGCCTTACTATACTGTGATGTCCTATGATATTTCAAGGAGTAGTATACTGATATTTCATATATCTTGCTATACAATGACTTTCCAATGCAGCAGCATCGTGGTGCGATGGTTAGGACTGTTCCCTCACACTGAGAAGGTCAAGGGTTCAAACCCTGATATCAGACTTTATAATCCTGTGATTTTTTTTGATAGTTTCACGCTACACTACGTGATTAGGTTTTTTGGCATTTTTATATGCCTTACTATACTTTAACGTTTTATGCCTTACAATACTATGCCTTACAATACTATGACGTTTTATGATATTTCACGGAGTAGTATACTGATATTTTATATACCTATATACCACTGAGTTACTGATCCAGCAGCATGGTGGTACGATGGTTAGGACTATAGCCTCACACTGTGAAGGGCAAGGGTTCAAACCCTGTTTTTAGGCTTTTATATGCTGTGACATTTTTGCGCCTTCCTAAACTATGATGTTTTTTGACATTTTTATGCCTTACTATACAATGATGTTTTCATGACATTCTATGCCTAAAGGACAATAACCTTTTATGATATATCATGTATTAGTATGCTAAGATATTCTTAATATCTTGCTATACCATTGAATTGTGATCCAACAGAATCGTGGTATAATGGTTAGGATTGTTGCTTCACAATGAGAAGGACAAGGGTTCAAACCCTAGTTTGGGGCTTTACTCTCTTATGATGATTTTTTGATATTTTCACACCACAGTATACGATGAATTGTTTTTCCATTTTTATGCCTTACTATACTATAATATTTTATGCCTCACAATACTATGATATTTTATGATATGTCACGGAGTAGTATACTGATATTTTATATACCTTTCTATAAAAGGCATTCATAATGCAGCAGCATGGTGGTAGAATGGTTAGGACTATTCCCTCACAGTGAGAAGGGCAAGGGTTCAAACCCTGGTTTCAGGCTTTTATATACTGTGACATTTTTGCGCCATCCTATACTATGATGTTTTTTGATATTTACATGTCTTATTATGTTTTCATGACATTTTATGCCTAATGGACAATCTTTTGTGATATATCATGGATTAGTATGCTAAAATATCCTTAATATCATGCTATACCATGAGCTTGTGATGCAGAAGTATTGTTGTACAATGGTCAGGACTGCTACCTCACACTGGCAAGGTCATGGGTTCAATCCCTGGTTTGGGGCTTTACTGTCCTATGGTCCTTTTTGATATATTTTTTTGCAATACTATACTATGACGTTTTTTGGCATTTTTATGCCTTACTATACTGTGACGTTTTGTGCCTGACTATACTATGACGTTTTTTGCCATTTTTATGCCTTATTATACTATGACGTTTTTTGAAATTTTATGCCATACTATACTATGACGTTTTTTGCCATTTTCATGCTCTACTATAATATGTATTTTTTGTCATTTTTATGCCTCACTATACTGTGACGTTTTATGCCATACTATACTATGATGTTTTTTCCCATTTTTATGACTTAATATACTATGACGTTTTTTGAAATTTTATGCCATACTATACTATGACGTTTTTTGCAATTTTTATGCTCTACTATAATATGACTTTTTTCGGCATTTTTATGCCTTATTATACTGTGACGTTTTGTGCCTGACTATACTATGACGTTTTTTGCCATTTTTATGCCTTACTATACTGTGATGTCCTATGATATTTCAAGGAGTAGTATACTGATATTTCATATATCTTGCTATACAATGACTTTCCAATGCAGCAGCATCGTGGTGTGATGGTTAGGACTGTTCCCTCACACTGAGAAGGTCAAGGGTTCAAACCCTGATATCAGACTTTATAATCCTGTGATCTTTTTTGATAGTTTCACGCTACACTACGTGATTAAGTTTTTTGGCATTTTTATATGCCTTACTATACTTTAACGTTTTATGCCTTACAATACTATGACGTTTTATGATATTTCACGGAGTAGTATACTGATATTTTATATACCTTGCTATACAATGAGTTTCTGATCCAGCAGCATGGTGGTACGATGGTTAGGACTATAACCTCACACTGAGAAGGGCAAGGGTTCAAACCCTGTTTTTAGGCTTTTATATGCTGTGACATTTTTGCGCCATCCTAAACTATGATGTTTTTTGACATTTTTATGCCTTATTATACTATGATGTTTTCATGACATTCTATGCCTAATGGACAATAACCTTTTATGATATATCATGGATTAGTATGCTAAGATATTCTTAATATCTTGCTATACCATTAAATTGTGATGCAGCAGCATCGTGGTATAATGGTTAGGATTGTTGCTTCACAATGAAAAGGTCAAGGGTTCAAACCCTAGTTTGGGTCTTTACTCTCTTATGATGATTTTTTGATATTTTCACACCACAGTATACGATGAATTGTTTTTCCATTTTTATGCCTTACTATACTATAATATATTATGCCTCACAATACTATGATTTTTTATGATATGTCACGGAGTAGTAAACTGATATTTTATATACCTTTCTATAAAAGGCATTCATAATGCAGCAGCATGGTGGTAGAATGGTTAGGACTATTCCCTCACAGTGAGAAGGGCAAGGGTTCAAACCCTGGTTTCAGGCTTTTATATACTGTGACATTTTTGCGCCATCCTATACTATGATGTTTTTTGATATTTACATGTCTTATTATGTTTTCATGACATTTTATGCCTAATGGACAATCTTTTGTGATATATCATGGATTAGTATGCTAAAATATCCTTAATATCATGCTATACCATGAGCTTGTGATGCAGAAGTATTGTTGTACAATGGTCAGGACTGCTGCCTCACACTGGCAAGGTCATGGGTTCAATCCCTGGTTTGGGGCTTTACTGTCCTATGGTCCTTTTTGATATATTTTTTGCAATACTATACTATGACGTTTTTTGAAATTTTATGCCATACAATACTATGACGTTTTTTGACATTTTTATGCTCCACTATAATATGACTTTTTTTGGCATTTTTATGCCTTACTATACTGTGACGTTTTGTGCCTGACTATACTATGACGTTTTTTGCCATTTTAATGCCTTACTATACTGTGAAGTTTTATGCCATACTATACTATGATGTTTTTTGACATTTTCACGCAATAGTACACAATGAAGTTTTGTGCCATTTTTATGCCTCACTATACTGTGAAGTTTTATGCCATACTATACTATGATGTTTTTTTCCCATTTTTATGACTTAATATACTATGACTTTTTTTGAAATTTTATACCATACTATACTATGACGTTTTTTGCAATTTTTATGCTCTACTATGATATGTATTTTTTTGGCATTTTTATGCCTTATTATACTATGACGTTTTTTGAAATTTTATGCCATACTATACTATGACGTTTTTTGCCATTTTTATGCCTTATTATACTATGACGTTTTTTGAAATTTTATGCCATACTATACTATGACGTTTTTTGCCATTTTTATGCCTTATTATACTATGACGTTTTTTGAAATTTTATGCCATACTATACTATGACGTTTTTTGCCATTTTCATGCTCTACTATAATATGTATTTTTTTGGCATTTTTATGCCTTACTATACTGTGACGTTTTGTTCCTGACTATACTCTGACGTTTTTTGCCATTTTCATGCTCTACTATAATATGTATTTTTTTGGCATTTTTATGCCTTACTATACTGTGACGTTTTGTTCCTGACTATACTATGACTTTTTTTGCCATTTTTATGCTCTACTACAATATGACTTTTTTGGCATTTTTATGCCTTACTATACTGCGACGTTTTGTGCCTGACTATACTATGACGTTTTTTTGTCATTTTTATGCCTTAATATACTATGGCATTTTTTGAAATTTTATGGCATACAATACTATGACTCTTTTTTAACATTTTTATGCTCTACTATAATATGACTTTTTTTGGCTTTTTTTTGCCTTACTATACTGTGACGTTTTGTGCCTGACTATACTATGACGTTTTTTGCCATTTTTATGCCGTATTATACTATGACGTTTTTTGCCATTTTTATGCCGTATTATACTATGATGTTTTTTTGACATTTTTTTATTACAACTTCATTCACTCTTTTAACAAAACAAAAAAAAAGCAACGAAGGAAGCAGTAAATGGACTCACATATTTAAGACCTAACTAAATGTAATTCAAGACCTAACATGCGGCTAATGTAAAGCTAGTAGAGCTTGGAGAGTTAGTCAGCTAGGCGCACGCAGGCACGCACACAGGTCAGGAGCTGCCGTTGCCATGGCAATGTGAAAATCTGCCCAGAATTTGGCTTCTACATGGCTTCAAAACAACTGCAAATTATGAGAAAACCGTTACTTCTTTTCATAAACCGAAAAGACCGTGCCAGACACTGAAGCCAGAAGTTTCTACAGTCTCTATTTTATTCAGATATTCCTTAAAATGAGTGAGTAAGCTCAGTGCGAAGACAGAGTGAGATTCTTTTGAAAAAAAAAGACGATTACATTATGTGTCAATGAGAGTGAGACAGGTATTGCTGCCGGACTCAGCACCCCCGTTTAAATTTTGTGCAGACCCTGCCTGTCAAAGTTACATTTTATGAATCCCAACAACTATGTCTACATTTTCAGAAAGAATTATTTGTCTCCTTTTTACGGTTTGGCCGCAAGCTCGAGTTAAAAATAAAAATAAAGGTTATTTTTTACTGCTTCACGCATTATAGCCAACTGACGCTTTCACTCTAACTTTGAAGAAAAAGTGATTTGCACTCCTCCTTTGAGTGCTCACAGTTTGAAAGGTTTACATGTTATGTAAAAACAGTTCCTGTCTTTTTGAGAGAGCAGAAGTTTTCCTCCGTTTTATAGTTTGAATCACATTTCTACGTGCAGGTATGAGAGAGCTGGGTGACTCAGAAAAAAGGTGCAATTTTGTAGAAAAAAGGTGGGTTTCTAAAGAAAATTCCAATTCATTTCTAATGCATTATTTATTCCCAGTTTTTTGGGAATAACTTTGGGAAAAATTGGAATTTGAACACCAAAAGTCATAGCACCCCTTTCGGGATCAAGATGCACGTTTTGATGTATATATTACCGGGGTTTTCTCAAAGCTGCGGGACAAGTTACGCGCCGAAATTTGGCGGAAGAATAATAAACCCGAGGCACTAGTGCCTCGGAGCTGAGCACCCGTGGCACTAATTAACACCAAAACAATCTGTGGTTATTGTGATTTAAGTTTGGCAATTGGCAAAGATATTGTTTGCTCTCTTTTGTTTTGTTTTGTTTTTTGTGAAGTGCTACATAAATAAACGTAACTATTTTCATCACTATTATTATTATTAAACGAACTAACTTTTTGTTATTGCTCAATTACCCAAAAGGTAAAACTCCTGAATTCCAGAGTGAAAACAAAGTGGGTGTCTAATATAGAAGCTAATATCAAAAAGGTAAAAGACTAACTAAACCCCCATGGCGGCACAAATTAACATGAAAGAATTGACTCCGTATTTATTATTTGCCTACCATTTAACTTGTGTTGTAGTGTGTGAATGTTCAATAAAGATACAAACAATAGATTGGATCATTGAAAACAACTTACCATCTTGTCTTTGTGTTTTGTGTAAGCTGTAAAAAGATAAAAGGACAGGGAGACATTCCAGTCAAAGTTCATTACAGTAAAGTACAAACGCCTAATGAGAAAATACACCAATATCTAAATATAAAAAAGGGTGAATTATTTACTTTACATACAGGAGACCCCTATGGGTGTATAAGCCGCAACATAATGTAACAACATAAATGTGTCTGAAATATTAAGTGTAAATATATCCAAGCAAACAATTGGCAAATGCTGTAAGACGTGAATTCATCTCAGGTTTATGCATGTGTGAAGCAACAATCTGAGTGTAAGCAGTGTGTCACAAATCACCAGTTTACAAACTGAGGCTTCATACTATTCAACATTGTGACCCTGTTACCTGTCTCGAAAGTGTAAAAAGTCCCATCACTATTATTTAAGGCATTCTATGCAACTCTATACATTGTTATTGGAATATGATCATTTACACAGATACCATAGCACTGCAGGCCAATAGTGAGGATTTTAAAAATGCTGAGGTGATGACCCCCCCTCGTACCCATGACCCCAGAATAATATTATTCAACTTCTTACATTATGTATTTATTTTACCATTCATTGTATCATATTTTTTTTATCATTGTTGGAGAGTGGACTCACCTGTGCTGTGCCTGTCCTGTTATGCAGCAACACATCCATAAGAGCAAAATTAGAGACTGTAACGTATCCATGGCTAACTGTGAGTTAGCAGCAGAGGAAGATAGAAGGGACAGAGTGGGGTCCTTTATATATAGAGGGCTAGGAAGGGTCAGGGGAGTGCTGTGTCATCCAGGTGGATGTGATGGGTGGGTGGTTGCTGTGGATGCTGAATTGCTGCCATACTTGAAGTTGCAAAATTTGTAAATGAGTAACTGTGAGTGATAGGGCCAGGGTGTGTTCTGTTTGGGTGTGGTTTATAGGTATGTATGGGAGCATATGTGTGTATGCGTGCTTTTTGACCTCTCAGCAGTTCACAGGGTGGGGATGCTCATCAAACACTATATTACAAATTAGATTTTGTACTGTAATAAACAGAATACGTCAAGCACATGGACGCACCTTTTCAGCATGTGTTGTATATTGACATGTGTGTGAGAAAAGAGATTGCCTCTCCTATCTTCACGTATTTATTCTTTTTTTTTTTTTTAAGTAGATTTTTTTGGGCTTTTTATGCCTTTATTTGACAGGACAGTAGAGAGACAGGAAATGGGGAGGCAGAGAGAGGGGGAATGACATGCAGTAAATGGCGCCTGCTTAGACCACTACGCCACACGACGCCCCCACGTATTTATTCTTGAACATGTATTTTATTTGACCCTTCACCACCAGCTAATGGACAGTCAGTTGTCAAAACAGTGGTACTATTAACTATGGACAACAGCCCAATTCACATCACACTCAGCTGTGACCAAGTAACCATCATCCTGAAACTGTATTAGGGATTGTGAACTAGCTGCAACGTGGCAGTGGAAGTATAAACCTTTTAGAGGACAGCTATTGGCTAATTTATGATCATTGCTTACACATGTTGTTTTATTATGTAACTTTATCACTGTCGGCGTAATTGCCTCCAAAAGCAAATTAGACATCAGGTACTTTTAAAGAAGCAATTAAGTGTTACAGCTGCGCTCAGCTAATGAGAATGTTCTTTCATCAGTTTAAACATTTATCTTCTATAAAACCAGTGGGAGAAATATTTGCTATTTACAGTAATTCCACCCCTCCCCTCTGAGTGGATCATGAGCATCCTAAAAAACACAGGCAGGTGAGTTGTCAGCTCTCAGGTGAGCTCTGATGTCACATCTGCATATTAAAGAGACCAGAGGAGACTCCAAGTGCACATACACAACTTTTTATGTTACAAAATGTCTCCAACAAAGATAAAACCAAACCGCCCATGGAAATGTGGACAAAACTGGAATTGAAGTTTGTGACATGGAGCATGATCCTGCTGGAAGGAGCCATTAGAAGATGGTAAACTGTGGTCATGAATGGATGAACATGGTCAGCAACAATACTCAGAGAGACTGAGACATTCAGACCAGGATTGATTGGTACTAAGAAGAAAACACTCCCCACTCCATCACACCAGCAGCCTGGACTGTTGACACAAGGCAGGTCGGCTCCATTATTATTTACGATTATTTATAATTATGATTATTTTCCTGCTCTCGTTATCAGTTATCAGAAAGGATCTATCGTTGTTCCAGCGGCTAAGATTCCATCACTGAAAGTGCTGAATGATTACAGTCCTGTGGCGCTCACTTCATTAGGTTTGAAAGGTTTTGAACGAATCATGAAGAAGAGCTCAGTGGCCATGACACAGAGCGTAATCGACCCGCTACAATTGGCCTATGAAGGGGGTGGAGGATGCCACAGCGACATTAATGAATCCGGTTGTTGGGCATGCTGACAGAACACTCTTAAAAATGTTTTATTCATATTTTTTCTACTTAATTTGAACTTTTGCAGTGATCTGTTGCTTTGGGAACCTCGGCAGGGTATAAAAATAAGCTGGGAAATGTATAATATTGTTCAACATCGCCAAAACATCATTGGCACTAACTCAGTCATGTTTATGAAATCGCTCAGAGGGCAAAGGTCATTTTTGGCAGACCCTTTGGAGATATTTCAGATCATTTATCCCGTCAACTGTTTGGTTTTTAAACAGGTTGTTGGCCTAGATGTCATCACAGTTAACAAACACTTACTGCAACTTATAATGCTGACACCTAATGTGCGTTACTTATATTTATGTCTCCATAGTATTTTATGTGTATATGTTGTGTTGACAACTGTTGGAAAACAAATTGCGCCTCTGGGACTATAAAGACTTTCTAATCTAATCTTTTTTTTTTCCATTCTTCATGGGAGGGGTCAGGGTTCAGCAAGTGGAGTGGAGATCTCTTGGTGGAAAAGAAAAAAAAAGAAGAATGAAATGACAATTTAATAAAAGAAATTGTTCATAATATGATTCTCTGATTTTCAAAAGAAGTCTCCACACTTTTTGATCGGCTCATCCACAGGAGGGAGGGAACAGAGGACGTAGTTACATAATCATTTTCCCTCCACCTATGACAGTCACACCTAGTCACTTAGCAACAGGTTTATCTCAACCATTAAAGCACATTAGTCACACATTGGGTGGAGGAGGCAGATTTTCCAGTAATGACAAAATGTGGTGGAGGAAATAGAGGGTCACATATGTAAGTCTCAGATATCAGGGGTCAACTGAGAAGAATCACACAGTCATTCAGGTTGCTACTTAGGACGCTTGGTTTCTTGGTTTGGTTTTCCATGACGGCGTGCTCCACAGTGCAGGGCCTCCAACGATAACTGTATCCGATTGCCTCTCAGCCTCCGAGGTTTCATAGAGGTTTGAAATCCTGTTCTCCAGGTCTGCGATGTCCTCGCTGAGACTGATGAGGCTTACAGTCGGAACTCCTTCGGCGTTTGCTCCAGCTGTCGCTCTCATAAGTTAAAACCCGGACCTAGCTATGCTAGTCGAGCAGTTCAACAGGCCAACAGCCAACTTCCAATTGCTTGTTACTCAAGATCCTGAAGGCGGATGACTAAACCCACCAGGATCCAATGATGTAGCGTATAAATATAAACCATACAACTGGATAAAATAACTGGCTGTCAGACACAACGCTTCAACCAGAGCTCTTACCGGATCTCCTTCACCCATACTTTTTTGATGGTGGTTGGGAAAGACTGTGTCCAAAACTGTGTTGTTACTGTAAAATTCATCACGTGGAGATGACAAAGACACACACACGTCATCCAGATGACACGTCTTAAGACCTGGTTTGTTTTGAAGCATCAGAGACTTTTACACTATTCCTTCCTTGGACATGAAAGTAATGTGACTGTACTGAATTGAAATGAATCAGATGACCAGAATACCACCGTTAAACCCGGGGCCCTCAGGGTCTGTTGGCCGGAAGCAGCTATCTGATTGTAATCCAGACAGGTGACTGTTTAAAGTGCAGCCAGTGTTTGAATACAGGGTGTGTATGAAGAGCTTTCTCTTTCTGTCCCACTATTCTGATCTTTAGACTTTTTCAGATGGGTTGAGTTTCATGTGCAGTGTGTGTCTCCTTTCTTATGTTTGAACAAGTATGAGTGCAAAGTGCTTATTGGTATTATATAATTGTCTACAGTGAATGCATTTTTTTTCTTTACATAGTTGTGTTTACCGAATCCTAGCTCTGCACAACTGTTACTAATAAACTGTTGCAACTAACTCAATAAACCACTTGATCCACATCTCTGAATCCACTCTGGTGCCAGAACACTGACATCTGTCTCCCAACCAGAAAACTTTGTCATCCAGAAAAATATTAACAACAGTTTGTCACTACTGTCGTTGAAGTATTTTTTTTTTTGTATTTAGTCATTATTCATTAGGATAAAAAGAATATAATTTCTTTATGAAATGAATCAGAAATGCTAAAATTTGCTTCAACAGGTTATTTTTGGAAAGACTTTCCTAAGGTAATGCATAATGCATTATAAGCACAGACATTATAATGCATTCATGAGGCTTTATAAAACTCTATAATCTATATAAATAAAATCAACTGACGATAATGAGGTTTATTAAGTGTTATAAGTGGTGGAGATAATGTTTTATATGTCCAATGTTCATATTGCTTTATAGCTCCATAAAAAAGTGAATGAAGTATTTAAAAGAAGAATGTGAGCCCTGGTTTACACAGCACATTATGACTACTATGACTTCAGCTAATTATACAGACACACAGAGAACTGCTCTAACGTATCACAATACAGTACAAGTCCTGAAATGGAAGAAAAATCTTATAAAGACCATTAATATGCTTTAGCATTGTGAGCTTTAAATAAAGTGACAGTAATGTACAGGGTTATTAGAAATGGTAGGATACTACAGCACAGTTATGGGGAGCACTCCTGGCTGCAAGCTACAAGTGTAAGATAAAAACAATTCACAATGATTATCAAAGGCAAAGCTTAAAAAATAAAAGACTGCATGGGTCCACTGAGAATCTTTCCTAGGGAAATAATGTTCTGTCTTTCTTTCTTTCTTCTTCTTTCTAAACGGATACTGTATCTAGTCTATCTAGTTGTTATGTTTTGACATGAACAAGCAATCACAATCCCACTCAGGAGACAGGAAGCGTGGACCATTTCTTACCTTTGGAGCTGTGTGTAATGTGACATCTTTTGTTACAGGGTGTCTTTGGTCTAAGGGTCAGCTGGTTGGGGTGTTAGGTTAGAAGAGACTGTTGTTGGATTGCCACGACTTTGGGTCCGAGCGCTGGCAACAGAGTGTAAATATTGTTCCAGTCTCACACACTCCATATGACGATTAAATTCCTCTTTCTCTTTTCCGTCCTGTCGGCCAATCAATAAGATGAACTCAAGAGCCAAGGTAAGTGCCATCGAGCATGTCTTTATACAAAGGGGATAAAATATTGAAATAATAGGGGTATACACACACAGTAACTTTCACACATACATAAAAATGATAATAAGTGCTGTACACCTCCAGATCTATTGGGTTGTTGATCTAGATGTAATATTGATTTTGTTGATATTTTATTTCCAGATATTTATTCTCTCACATATATTTCATACTCTGCAGTCCCAGATAAGTGGCAGATTTTCACTAGTATTTAGTGAACTCTCAGATGGAGCATGAGCATTGTGGACTTGGATTCCCTCCCTGCTCGACTGTGGCAGTCTGTAAATGTCATCAGGTTGTTATTTTGTTTGTTTGTTTAACCAGAATAAACCTTATCTATAAAATGAACCTTTCTGAGCTACACTGAGTCCTAGTCTCGAGCCTTGCGATTAGAGTCGTCTCTCCCACATAAAGCAAACTGCAATACTGTGGTGTGATGCAGTAAAGCAAGTCTCCACAGTTGGAGCAGCTACTCCCCCACGTGGTTTGAATAGGAATTGTCTTTGTTCCAAAGCCCAGTGACTGTCCCTCTGTGGGCCAGCCTCCGCTCTGACCAGCGCATCTTCTGGTTCTGGTTTTTCATCACTGAGCTGTTGTGATTGGCCATCTCAGTGCTGAGGTGACCCTATTCAAAGTTATGAATCAGATGACTTGTCCTTGTGGGCTTCATTAAATTAAAACTTCTCCTGTATTTTTTTTTTTTTTACAAAGAAATCTTTGAAATGTTCTGTTTAGGAACAGCTGTCAAAATAAATCATTTGAAAAGAACATTTGGATAAAAAAAACAGCAGATAGAAGAACAAGGTATTTACTGGCTATATTAGACAACCTAAAGAATTCCAGCTGGGTGAAGTTGAAAAGTATGTCTGCTGCATGTCAACCCCTCTCTCTCTCTCTCTCTCTCTCTCTCTCTCTCTCTCTAATTGTCTAATAAGAACCTGCTGGGACACACTTGTTGTTCAATGCCCAGTTGTGACTTGTTGATTTAATTTTTTTTCTTTTATCACAAGAAAACCAACATTTGAATGAAGTTATTTCTTTTAAAATAAGCTACATCTTGTGATTTGATACCATTGTTGAAGGCTGTAAAGCTTCCATCTCTCTCTGTTGTCAGTGTTGGACTCAGAGCGAGGCTGCACAGCTCGCTCCAGCACATCCTCAACGCTACGTGACACACAGATAAAACATTTGTTCACGTTTGCCCGCAGGAGTTGACGGTACACAAAACCAATAAAACCAGCAGGCGTACAAGTTATGGGAGTGGTTTATTCCAGGATGCAGGTTGAGTGCACTGCGCTTCCTGATAAGGACACACAATTGTTTTAATCGCAAAATCAACAGAATCAATAGATCAAACAAACGGCAGAAAGAGGAGAAGAATGAAAGTAAACCAGTGCGGTCAAAATTACATGGTCGGTGCCATCATCCGTGAAACTCCTTCACTATTATATTGTAATATCAGAATTCCCACTTTCCCCTTTGTTAAAGAGGACATTGATACAATAACAACACATCACTAGAAAAATTAATAACAAGTTGAACATGAGCAGAATATGTACAAAAGATGAATTAAGGTGTAAATCAGAACAAGTGAATGTGATCAGCTGCTGTAGATACACGACGAACCGAGATGAAGCATATGTGCGCTTGGTGTTAGTAGCAGTGGTGGTTGGTCTGGAAAGGCCTTTTGGACTCGGAGTCTGTAGACTTGTTAAGATGCTGCCCAGTACATGCTGAGAGCACTGCGTACATCATTAGTGCATTCAAACGAACAAAAGACTTCAGAAATGCCAACAGAGACACTCACCAGTGTTTACACATACTGGGAAAAATGAAGGAAAACAAGTGTATCAAAAATATCCATATACATAGTCGTCACTGTGTACGTGTGAGCATCTATATAAGACAATGAAATTATTTGCAGTTAACAATGAAGACCGTCAAATTATCTTCCGCATGAGATTACACTGAAAATATTGAAAATGGATACATGTGAAGCAGGCAATGGTGCTGAGGAAACCGGAAATAATGAAAATTCTTCAAACTCAGGAACTCAGTGGAGGGTCAGTTGAAAAAAAAAAAAATGCTGTGTATATTGGTAGTAGTGTTAAAACACTCACACACAAGTCAAAGGGAAATATGTCCAAAGTGGAGATTGTTCATATTTACACATTTACATACAACAAACCAAACCTTTAAGGAGACATGATTCCACCATGGGCTTTGCCTAATATAGGCTGATACAGTAAAATATATCAACTACACCTTCCCTCCATGACAGCAACCTTTGTCTCCAGGGGGAACGAGTCTGACTCAGAACGTGTGTGTGTGGGGGAGGTGGGGATCAGGGTGGGGGGGGGATAATGCAAGAATGGGTGGGCGGTTATTAAAAATAAATAAACCGGACAACAGGTAATGGTCACTGAGCAGATTAACACCTGCTGCTTGAGGCACCACGGGACAGACGATGTGCTCCTACAGAGGTGGTGCCGACTTGAAACACCACGCGCCAAAACTTGTGTCGTAATAAGAAATGTGAACGTATACTGAACGCTGTGCGGACATACTGTATATATTTCAAAGCTGAACTCTCCAGTACATGTGAGTGGGATTTGAAGAAAGTGCATCACCGCCCTCTCTTCATATGCAAATTCTCAGGGGCACATCGCTCCCTACATTCCATCCAGACAGTGTTATTGCCTCTGAAGAGAGAGTGTCGAGTAAATGTGGGAAGCGCAGAGGGAGTAAAAGAAAACAAGAGGGGGGAGAGTAAAAATGCATTTGTCTTTAATTTACTTGCACTCTACCTTTAGTGCTCAAAAATCACCAGTCTTTGGCAACCACCTGCTGTCAGTAGCTGTGGCCTCTTGGTTCAACCCTCTTTGAATGTGAATATTACTGGAAACCAGCGCAGTGAGTCATGCTCGCTGATTCTCAGTGTCTACAAAGTGACAAGACGACGTACATACAGATTTTGTTTTTCAAAACACAGATGAGTGAGTGTCCTCAGTGTGATCTCCATCCTCACCAGGTGTCACTGCAGGCTGAAGGGGGGGGGGGGGGGGGGGGGGTGGGGGGGGGGGGGGGGGGGGAGCTTGCAGTGATGTAAAGTACATTAGGTAAAGCAGAATGCCTCCCGTCCCGTAGCAGTAAGATAGTGGGTGGGTGGGGTGGAGGTGAAAGAGACGTCCCTCCACCAGGCTCAGCCCCTCCTGAAAAAAAAAAAAAATCTCACCAAAGCTGGAGCTGAAGGGAGGCCATGGAGTGGAGGTGAAGTATCCCAGGAAAGGAAGGAAAAGGAGGAGAGGAGCGAGGAGGAGGAAGGCAAAGTGGAGTCCCTGTGCTCGTTAGCCAGCTAGGCTAGGCTAGTTTGTTAGCATTGCCACGGCAGCCATCAGCTGGTTAGGTAACTGTGTAGGTCTCTGGAGTTGATGCTCAGGACCACACCCGAATGGTTGCCTGGCAACAAGAGGTGGGGGGTGGGGGGGAGAAACAGGACACAGGCAAGTGAATGAGCAGTGCTAAACAATGACAACTTCAAATCTCCACATGCTCTGGTTCACTGGTGTTAAAGTTACCCTGTGGAGGCTTCTCAGTGCTCCTCACCTGAACAACCTTTTTTAAAAAGGTATTTTGACAGCTGCATTGTTTACATGATGAATGTATTACAGTAACTGGTTACTGTGCTCTAAGATGGAGCCACATTCATTTAAAAAGAACACTGGCATTAATTTCTTCTAATCGCCCAGCAGTGAAACTAATTAGTCATGACTGATTAATCCACCAAGTCAAAAAGTCCACAGGGTACCTTTAATGTTTATGTCAGCTTAACATCCATGCAAACTAGAGTTTTTATATGTTGACACTTCAAACGTTGGTCACTCTCAGTGGTAGGAAAAGAATAACTTTCAGATCCATCACAGTAAATAAATCATTCTTATTTCCTCAGGGTGGTATCATCATATTATATTAATCATATCATGTCATGTCATATCATCATATATCATAAAATATCACATCACATCATATTATATCATAACATATCATATCATATCATAATATATAATAATATATCATATCATATCATATCATATATTTTATCATGTCATATAATGTAATATTGCATTATATTATATTATATTACATTATATTACATCATATCATACCATATCTTATCTCTAACCTAGTTGCCAATGGATACTACTACATGTTACTTCAGGAGTGAAATGCCCTTTAAACTGTCAACAATTATGAACAATTTGCAAACACAAATCAATAGTCTAGGTTTTCTAATACTAACTTTTTAAACTTGTGTTAGGACATAATTGCTTCATTTAACACCATAGTGACATTATGTCTTCTCATGTTTTGGCAAGTCCACAGCCCCATTTAGTCTTAAGCATTATGGCAAATAATAACTATAACATATACAACTAGTTGTGAAATGATTTTACTGTGTCTGTAAATACAAGGGATGACCACACGGTTTTGTAGGTAAAAGTAAAGAATTCAAAATGAGGCTTTTAGTGTACCAGTGATAAGGATGAAAAAGGGGAAGTCCTCCAGTACCTTGGTGTGTGTTAGCTGCTGGTGTTAGTGGCTTGGTTTTTAGTAGCAGTGGTTAGTGGTAGTCCTTATAAGGGAACAGAAGGCGGGGCTACCTCCTGCGTTACCTAGAGTCTGCGAATCCAGGTCATCGTCAATGAACTCCTCGCCTTGGATGATGTGCTGGGTGTCCTCACTGTGATTGACGGGGCTGGTCATCTCCTGCTCCTTCTCGTTGTGCATCTGGGCGTAGACGTTGCGGTTGCCTGGAAGCTTCCTGTAAAACAGCGGGGGATAGGCATCCTCAGTCCTAAGCCAAGGACTGTGGGATTTGTTGTTCTCATAAGATGAGTCTGTAGTTTTGAGCTGCATATTTCAGTTCAAGTGACTTTTTTGGTGAATGTTTGTGCTAAGGGGCGTGAGGAGGTGCTGCTTATCGACAGGTCACTGCCATGGAAACAAAGCATGCAGGTGTCTCACACAGGGAATCGACTGTGAATTGTCATGCAAGACATTAAGGTGACTCTATACACTGTGAAATGATGTCAACAATGACTACTGTGTGTCAATACTGCAAATCAACCAACTACTGCTGATACTGATTTTTACAACCACACCTTTGGTCTACACTGGAATTAGCAAATATAAAACACACTGAACTATGACACTGATGCCTGTTGCCATGAGCATTTAGCTTAAAGCACCCTTCTTTGTAAGCAGAGCCTCAGCCTCGGAGAAACTAACATGGCTGTAGACTCTATCTATATGGCTTCTAAATTCAACTGAGAAAGTTTTATACTTTATTAAAACTGCGATATAAAATATAAAACACCACGACAGACATTCCCTCGTCTACAAGCTGCATATTCATTCAGCTGACTGCTGATGCTTTGAAGCTCAGCTGTGAACATGGTGTATGTTTTCTTTTGCTTCGAGGATGTAACTTTAAAAGTGATTAAATTAGGGATCAAATATGATTTTTACATAATAAATTTGAAGTTACAATATCTCCAGAAAATACTCAGACTTATAGGACGACATATAATTGTCAGTGAATCATCTTGGGCCCTAAAGAAGTGAGTCATACACAAGAAAAAAAATGTCTCCTTTCATCATCATCAGTGATGGACAATTGATAAGGTGTTGTTTGATCCCAGCCCTGACTGACATGTTGCAGCTCTTTAACACGACTCACCTCTTGAACTTGAAGAGAATGAAGGAGCCGGTGGCGATGATGCTGATGAGGAAAATGACTGCTAGAGCCCAAACACCTGGACCATCGGCTGCTCCGTGATAACCTGATGATGAATCACACAAATATACAGATGAAGAATGATTCATGTTTGCACAATCTGAGTAGAAGCTTCAGAAGACGTGCAATTAAGTATAAAAAACAGAAGAAGATATCAAGACAAAATCTGCAGGAAGGGAGAAAGAGATAAAGCCTGTCAAAAGCACCCATCAAAACCCAACTCATTTAAAGTTTTAAATGAAGCACAGCACAGACGCCAGGCGCAGACTGGATAATCTGTTGATTTGTTAGGAAACCAGGAAAGGAAATGGCGTTGAAATCAAAGAATGTTGAGATTATGTTCATTCATACAGAAAGCTGCAGGTGTATGGGTCATGAACGCACCAGTCTCTGCTGCTGCAGCTGCTGAGTCATTAGCAATTAGACCTAGCCCTTGAAAATAAATCGATAACATGCAATTATCATTTAAAAAAAAAAAACACCAACAATTGTAGTTTTAAAAGCAGACTAAATGGGAAGTAATGCCCATGGCGTGTAAATATACCTCCGTTTGGGTCGGCTAGCATCACCAGCACTTGTAGACCTCGCACCACGAAGCTGACGTTGTTGTCGTTGAAGGCCTGCATGATGGCTTGAATATGCTGTGGATGAGAAAATGTTAAATTAACAAAAACACTTTAATTAATAAGCAAAGCATGTGTTTGTGTCTGCAAAATGTGTAGGGTGAAAATTCATTTACTGGATGTGGTTCTGTGTCTTTGTGTGTGTACCTTATCTACAAACATGCTCTTCTTGGCCGGTTTGCTGTCCAGTGGGAGAACATACAGGTCTGCAGTGGTGGGCAGGCCCGGCTTCACCACTGTAACCAGGGACTCCTGCGGGACACCTGTGACCTAAGGTCAGATGGTTACAGGTCAGTCACATCTTAAAGCTTCACTAATCAATATTTTTGTTAACAAAAATGTAAATAATACAAAAACATAAAAACTTACTTACACATTCACATCACTATGAGTCTTCCCTTACGAAAATAGCACATTTGAAATTCAATATAGGCTATTACATGTGATTTCACATGTGAAATGTTTCAGTTCAAGTTGTAATTTAACAAGTGAATCAGTTGAGTTTCATGTTAAGTTTCATGTTAAGTTTCATGTTAAGTACAGGTTTCACATGTAATCCCAAAGGTTTCACACTGTTTAACACATTACACCACGAAAATGTTCCAAAACCACACGTTTCCCATGTTTCACATGTGATTTTAACATGTTTTCAAATGTTACATTTCACATGTGCAAAAATGACATGTATATGTGGGCACGTTATTTTTGTACATATGAAATTCATCTGGTTTTTCTGTAAAGGATTTGATATATCTCTACTTTCTACAATAATTACTTCCTGTTTTTTATTCCTTTTTTTGTGTCTTCATGTGAGGCCCATTGTAGACATATATTAGATGTATTTCCTCTACTAGTTGAATGCTTACCTAAATGTTCTGTAAACAAGATTTTAAACAATAATGTCGCAGCAAACAACTGCTTTCTATGTAAAGATATAGTGGAGTGATTGTTTTGCCGGTTTATCGTCAAAACATCTGAAAAGTAATTAAAGTTTTTTTTTAAAAATGTATTTCTATTTCTATAATTTATTTTTATATTTAGCACTTTATTCAGCTGGGCTTTCTGCTGTGGGTTTGGGCTTCTGAACACCTCGCTGACTGAGAATGTGAAGGAGGTGGGACTGTGGCGTAACGGAGGCCAGAGGTGTAACGGGAACCCGGTCTGGGGCGACATCTAGTGGCAGGAACAAGCGTCTACAGAACCTTCAATGAAAGCCGACAGGCTGCGTTACAGTCATGCCATCCTACCTTAGCGAGTATGTTGGTGACGACGTGTCCGATGTCCTCCCTCCACTCTGGGATGTTGGGGTTGAAGTGGTCCAGGTTCCTGCTGAAGCTCAGGGGGATGACCTGGAAGTTATCTGGGATTGGACAGAACAAGGGAGAAGTAATCAATCACCACACTTATTATCCAAGAAGGAAACTGAGTGATAATAAGCCACAAATATTGCAGATTGAGTGTTTAAGACTGAACAGCAAATAGACATACAGAATATAAGCATGTAACTGCAATCAAAATCAATTTTCATCCTCAGTGGCGTGAGCTGATTCAAACAGTCACTACACGATCGCTCTCTTCAGAAACAAACACCGGCGGCTCATAAATAAAACACGCACAATCTGTTTATAAAAACAAACCTGACATAACTAACCCTGTGACACACTCACTTACCAAAAACAGCAGCTGAGATCATCCTATAGTTTCAGGCAACAGTGGAAAAATGTCAGCCGGCAGATTTGCCCCAGTTGTGTCAGAATGAGTCACAGAACCGGGAATAGCTGTTAACTCTCTTAGCTCTGACTTCAGAAATTTCCCAGTGAGTAAATCCCAGCACTTGGGAAGACCATGAGATGCAGCTGAGAGCTCTGGAAAAACCTTGTTAAGATCTTATTGTCCAATTACTGTTCTCCAGGTGAGGAATGAACTTTCACGGTCAAAAAAAAAATGAAAGCTTCAAGTTAAGAGTGTTCTTTTAGCTAAAGGAGAATGCTGTGATTTTATATCCTGAGTCCTATTTTCCTTTGTTTCTGGCTGTGAATGATTCATAGAGACAAAACCTCCACCGCGAGCTTGATTAAAGTTTCATTGTGTTACCGTAGACTCGGACAGTGCTGGTATCCTGCACCATGGATCGGCCATTGGAAGCCTGGACGGTGACTGAAATCTCTCCTGTCTCCGGGAAGCGGGTCAGAAGGCTGTTCTCCAGGGTCAGTGTGGGCTGTGTGAGAGTCATGACAGGTTGGCTGTTAGTTACATCAACTTTTCTGGAAACACGAATCAGCTTCCTTAGCAACATGAACAAATTAGGCTTAAAGTTTCAAGCCCAATGGTCAGAAAGAATTGTGACCACGTCTGGCTGTAATGTCATGGGGTCACTGCTGCCAGGTGAAAGGTCACTGGAGGTCAGCAAGAACAACATTTCATTGGGCTTTAATTTGCTCTTTAAATCTACAATAATCCAATTAGTTTATTATAAAAAATGATCAAATGCACAGTGTCATGTGAAACGTGCTGCTGAATCCTCAGAGAGTTACATCTGAATCAGCAGTTTGCCTCCTTTTAGCCTATTCTAGCTGATTGTTTTGGTTTTTGGGCTCACAACTTGTTTCCTGCTGCTGTTGTCAGTGAAGAGCTGTGCTAAATCCCATTTTTTTATATTTTTTTATAGCATGTTTTTATATGCTGTGTTTACAGCTTGTGCTCCCTGGTGGCTAATAGTCAATTAAAGGATCCAGAAATTGAAAAATGCAATATAAAAATCTATTTCGATGTTACTAAATGTATGAATGAATGAAGATGAAGTTACCTGCAGGTTGTCTCCTATCCACCAGTACAGGACAGTCAGGTTTGCCTCAGTGGGAAGAACTATGGCGGTCAGATTGACCTCATTGTTTCTCCCAGCGATGGGAACCACCTCCAGGTGCACTTCTTGTAGAGGAGCTGCAAGAGAAGAAAGGATGATTGAGACGATTACACAGCAAACATGATTAATTCTGAATGACCTTAAAATTACAGGTCGAATTTGTATCAGTGAAATCAATTTTTCATACAAGTGCTTCAAATAAAGACGCACAATGTTTGAGGACAAACCGCATCTAATCTTGACAAAACAAAAAGGATGACAGCACCGTCTCCTACAGTCTCCCTCATCAGTTTAAACTCCTGCAACCAAACTAATACATTAAGTTTTAAAGAAGTTTTATCTAAGTGAAAGACAAAATAAAATAAAATATCCACTGACGTAGACATGAGAGACTTTCCCAGTATGATAAAATTTCAGGCGTCAGACATGATAACTAGGAGGAAATAATTTGTTTCTGGGAAGTGAAAAGTGAGAAGTTATCTCTGACAGCAGGGGGTGAGTGTTTGAGAAAGCGAGACACACACCGACTGCAGAAGTTGTTTTCATCATCTTTTTCTCCACCAGACAATAAAAGAAATCCGGGTCATGCTGACAGCCTGCGTCATTCCTGTGTCGTGAGAACTACTTGGCAATAAAACCTTCACTACCTCCCAAAAAGAACAAGATTCCAGAGGCTGTCAAAGCACAGAGTTATATAAAAACACGAAGTGACAGTTTGGGGATCCGACCTGTGACCTGGATGTACATGGTGGCCTCGTCGTGCCCCGCCATGTTCTCCGCCTTCACCGTGACCTTGTAAACGCCCGGGTTCTCATAGCGATGCTGGATGGGTTCATCTGTCACCGTCAGGTTCTGGTAAATGGCCCGAACCCCGTCGCCAAGGTCCACCTGGTACTTGGTGCTGCTGGTGTCGCCCTGGCGAGAGAGAGAGAGGGAATGATGACTTCCGGCACATTCAGACCGAGCGAAGGAAGGAGGAACCGACGGGACAATAACTTTCATCTTACCTGTTCCTGGTGGACAATAAAAGTGATGTCATCACCAGGCGCCACGGCCAACATCTGCCCTTTGATGCCGACCCGTAGTCCTCTAGGGGGCAGCAGGGGGCAGCTGTGCTGTTTGGCGCTCTGCTGCTTGTTCAGCCCCCCTTCACACATGTTAGATATCACCTTCCTGTAGCTGAAAGACAGGAATGACAGTAATGAGTATGGAGGTGTATGTTGAGTCTTTACAAGAGTCTCTCTAATCTCTCTAATCTCTCTAATTATATTAAACTGGCTGCCATTAATCTCGGGGTAATATTTGACGCTAACCTAAGGTCAAACATGTGGTTCAGTGTAGTTTTTACCAGCTCAGGATCATTTCTAAAATCACATCATTTGTGTCAACCGCTGACATAAAAAGATTGTTCGTGTATGTATCTATTCTCGGCCTGATTATTGTGACTTTTTCAGGCATAGGCCAAGGCCTCCATCCACCGTCTTCAGATGGTACAAAATGCTGCTGCTCGTCTTATTTCTGGGACAAACAGGTGCAATCACCTGACTCCGGTGCTCGCCTCCCTTCACCGGCTCCCCGTTAGATTTCGGATTGATTTTAAAATTTTATTGCAGACTTTTAAGGCTTTAAATGGCTTTGCACCCAATTCCATCTCGGATTTATTGACATGCGCCCGACCGAGAATTGAGATCAGCGGAAGGAGGCCTGCTGGTCACCACAAGGTCAAGGTTTGTGGTGAAGGGTGACTGGGTGTTTGCTATCAGAGCACCCACACTCTGGAGCGCTCTCCTGGTTGAAATCAGAGGCATGTCTTTTCTCAGCCTTTGATCATGTGTGATACGTCTTTTATTTATATGTTTTCTCCCTAATTATTGTCTTTACACATTTTATTGACTGTCTTCACTTACTGTCGGATCCTTTTGCATGATGTTGATGTATGACATGTTTTTATTTATGCTGCTTTACTCTTTTATGACGCTCAGGTTCTTCGACCTTTTATTTTATCTGATTTTATTTTTCTGTGAAACACTTTGTAACTTTGTTAAGAAAAGTGCTATATGAAAAAAAGTTGTTGAGGATTGATATCAATTCCAATTTCATATCTGTGCATTATGAAAGTGCATTATAGCCAGGAGGTAATTACCTTAGCTTAGCATAAAGCCTGGAAGCAGCTACCCTGTCTGAAGTTAAAAAATGATGTGACCGCGTGCATGTGTGTGTGTGTGTGTGTGTGTGTGTGTGTGTGTGTGTGTGTGTGTGTGTGTGGACATGTGCAGACCCAGTGGTGGACTCGTAGGTTTGTCTCAGATGGCAGTCTTCAGGTGGTGAGTCTGGATCATGCCAGAAGTCAGCGAAGCAGCGATCGCCCTCCGTGTGGGACCGCTCAAAACCGTAGTCACTACACACACACGCACATACACACACACATAGACACACACACATGCACGCACGCACGCATGCAGGCACACCACAGCAGAACACATGATACACTGTAACAATAGTAAAAAGCTTAAACTTGTAATAGCAACTTGGAACCTGAATAACAGGTGTGATTTTTAGAAAATGAACTATAACTGTATCTTTAAATATAAACGTATTTACATAATCAATAATCCATAGAAAAGATGTGACATGGCCAATGAATTGTTAATGGAGTGCACATGTATTTATAGAGCAACAACCTATTTGAATGGACACTTTCCAGCCAATCAGAAATTAGTGTTTTCTATGGTCATGATATGAATTTATTTCGATTTTTATTTTACTTATTTAAATATTACATACCTTTTCAAATGGTGTTTTATTGTTTGATGTATATTTCATTTCAAATTCACATGTATCATTTTATTCTAAAGTATTTTATTATTATTTTTGTTTATGATTTCATGCAGTTTGCTCGTCTGATTCGCACATTATTTCCTGGTACAATGATCCACTTTCCCCACTGTGCCAGTGAAGTTAAAAACGTGCCAAGGCTTTCTATAAGTCTTTAGGTCTCACCAAGTGAAGTCTTTCTCTGTGCACTGACAGGGTTTGACGGTGAGAGCGGAGGTGTAGCTCTTTCCTTTGATGCAGAACGCTGTGTCCTTTCTCTTCCTGAAACTTCGCTCCTGGCCCATAATGCACTTCTCTCCCTGCGAGTAGACAGGGAGACGTGAGAATTAATTTTCAGATATAAGCAGGAAGTGTGTGTGTATATGTCTATACATTACCTGCAGGTCTGTGAGCTGCCAGGAGTCGTAATCAGACTCAGTGCACTGATGGGGGAAAGACTGCCTGAAGTCCACTTTGACCAGCTCCCAATCTGACCTGTAGCTGATGTGGCCAAAAACACTGTAAACACACACACACACACACACACACACACACACACACACACACACACACACACACACACACACACACACACACACACCGTAGACACAAAATGAACACAAGTTAATATAAAAGTTGCCTCAACAAGAGTTTTTCTACACTGCAACAGGAAGCAGGATTTATTCCTAAAGAAAAGACAATCTTTCGCCTTAATCTACTCACCAGACTTGAGCCATGATTCTTAAAGGATAACTTCTCAGCACCTTTATTGATTATTTGAATCAATATGTCTTTACTATCTCATGCTATTACAAACTGTTTTTCTAATCTATATTCTTAGTCCCCGTTCTCATCAGATACATCACAAAGGCTTCGATCCAGTCTTAACCCTCCCGTTCAATATGATCAGCGGGATGCTAATCTGTGCATGTGAGTTATGACACATAATGAAAAAACATTCATGTTACACAACTGGATAACCTATTTTAAATTGCAAATCAAAAACCCCCCTTTTCCCACAGATTCTATTTGCCATCCTCCCTTCATTAACCCTGTATTAGCCTACAGCTGGCTTCCTCTGACATCCAAGTCATGACGGCAATTATATCATGTAGCCACTGCAACCTCCAACATGGTGATAATCTTTACTAAACTGCCTTGCTGTATTAAATATGCACTGTAACTCCACTGGGAGCTTAAATAAACTCTTCATTAGATAGTAAAGCCTTGAAAAATGACTCCCAGAGCGACAGTTCCGCCTTCTCTCCACTAGATGGTGATGTTTTACAGCGCAACACAGGTGATGAATACCATCTCCATCCCTGAACTCTGTCTCTTCTTTGTGTGGAAAAGACAACTGATTTGTGTTGTGAGAGAATTATTGAAGCAGACTGATGTGACGCATGTCAGCAACACTGACATATGTTGCTGTGCTGGTAGCGGCCTGTGTTCACCTTGTTGGACTACATGGTGAGTATGACCTAAAGGGAAGTGATGGATGTCTTGACTGTGGACTAATATGCTGTTAGTCCACCTTCATGTGGGGCTCTGTCTTCATTAGACTTGTATGTATGTATATGTAAAGGAGTAATACTTTCCCCACTGGACAGGACTTCTTAGGGGGTCCTAGGGTCAAAATGAACTATGGGCCCCTATAGACCCCCTAGAGGGCATACTACCAAACAGATTTTCGATGGATCAAATTATTAGTCGCCACAGAGTGAAGCTATGCCACTGACCCTAAGTAGTTTCTACCCATGCAGATAGTTTTGTATGATGAGGTTTTGCTTTGCACCTTAAGGAATACAGTAGTCCCTGTGAAAATTGGTATTGGCCAAAGTAACTGGACACTGGGTCTCATGGCAAGAAACACTCGTATGAATAGATTTGTTCTGAAGTAGAAGTGATTTAAGAGAACGTGGACTCAAATTTTCTTGTAGTTTAAATTTCCTCTTAGGTACGAATGAAAGTTCATGAGTGATCCAGACCTGTCATACAAGCCAGATAACGGTTGTCTGTCTGTCAGTGGTTAGCTCACAGCGAGAAGGTTCTGGGATTTGTGTTTATCAAAAGTGATAATTTAGTGAGCGTCTAAGCGTACGATTCCAATGGTTTGGACAATATGGAACAGGTGCTCGATTTGTGGAGTTTGCATGTTCTCCCTGTACCTGTGTGGGTTCTCTTCGGGTACTACGACTTCCTCCCACAATACAAAGACATGCAGGGTAACTGGTGACTCTAAATTGCCCGTGAGTGTTTGTCTCTACTTGTCAGCCCTGGGATGGACTAGCGACCTGGACAGGGTGTACCCCACCCTCACCCAATGTCAACTGGGATTGGCTCCCTCCCCCCCTGCGACCCTATAAGGATAAGCCCTATGGATAATGAATGGTTGAATGGATGGATGGACATACGCTTAGTGCAAAATTAATATTCTGCTCATTGTCATGGTCTGGCAATTTACTGAGAGGTTTAGTGTTAGTAAAGTTTCCATCCAAATGTACTTTAATCAAATTCCCAGAACATTGGTAAAAGAAAATGCTAATTAATGTGCATTTCCATCCACTGCCGTTGTGAGTATGTGGCATTGGTGCTAATTCTACACTCCATTGCAGAACAAGGTGATGTAATTACAGGAAAAGTTCAAGTTCAAAACAAGGGAGAGCCATGTAGAATACATGATAGCATTTATCTTTGTTTATCTTTGTTGAGGAAAACTACAGTCTTGCACAGTCATGGCCAAAATGATTAAGACCCCTGAATTTCAAGTACGTAATTCTGAATATGTTCAGACATAAATGTAAATTAATCAATTTTGTATAACCAGAATATTTCACTAAAAAGTCCAAAGTTACCGGACAAAACAAAAAAAACTAACTTGTATAACAGTGAAATAATAAAAAACACAAAATGTACCCCAGACACAAGTATTGCCCTTTACTATTGCCTTTACTATTATTTGCCTGCAAAACCTTTGGCAACAATTACAGCCTCTAAACGCTTCTTGTAGCCAACACCTGTCTGCAGGTAGGTTCTGCCACTCTTCCGGCGCTTTGATTTCAAGCTCCTTTTTGCGATGGCACATTCCAGCTCTCTCAAACGGTTCTCAGTGGGATTTAGGTCAGGATTCATTGCTTTTCCCTTTCAACCAATTCTTTTGTGCTGCTGGATGTGAGCGTCGGGTCGTTGTCCTGCGAAATAGAGACCGAAATAGCTTTGCTTCAAATCTAGTTTTCTGACATTGGGTAACACATTTTCGCTCTAAAATGCCTCTGTAATCTTCAGATTTCATCATTCCTTTTGATACATTCGACGCCTGGAGTATCAGAGGCAGTAAAGCAGCCCCACAGCATGAGAGAACCTCCACTGTGTTTCAGTGTAGGTAGGATGGTCTTTTCATGAAGGGCTTTATTTTGTTGCCTATAAACAAACTGATGCACTGCATTCACAAAGAACTTTGTCCACAGAGCATCATCCCAGAAAGACTAGCTTTCAATAGTGGTTCCCTCTTTGACCTTTGCCCACTGAGCATCATCGGCGGCGCATGGTATGGGCTGAAACCACCACTCCAGATCAGGTTGGTCTGAAGCTCTTTAGATCCGTGTTTGATGTTTTTTTCCCCACAGTGCGCACCGACCTTTGCAGACTCCTCTCACTGAATTTTAAAATTGTCCAAACCATCAGAATCGTACACCACAGAGCTAATCAATGCCTCTGACTGGCTTGTTTTTCAGGCCTATACACTTTCTATATTATCACTTTTGATAAACGCTTGTCATGCGTGAACGCACGGCCGCGTGCGCATGAAGCAAGTGAAACTGTGTGGGAACAGTCCAGACAATATATGGGTTCACATCTTTTTAAAACAAGACAATGATCATCTGGTCTCTCAGCGAAGGTTTAGTAACAACTCTAGACTAATGTAAGATGGATTGACAATGAGCATTAATTAAATCATGAATTTAAAAATTTGAATAGCTAGTCATACTCACCTTATGTTTAGACTGTACAGCCAGAGCTAAGTCAGGTGTGACTGTGTGTCAAAAACCTGCGTAGGCTACTTTTTCACTCAGAAAACTGACGGAGGAATCACTAAGGGAACTGATAAAGAACCGGACCGATGGTGTCAATAAAATCTTATCCCTTCAAATCTTAGCATTTCTGATGCTGGCAGACGGCCCTTGTCTTCATCATTGTGAAAAAACAAACGGGAAACAATCAGTACCATTGGTTAATTCAGGTCATGTCAACACTGAGAATGAAGCACAGGAGAGACTTATTTGTTTTTGTGTGTTTTAAATTTGATTTATATTAATCAAATGGGGCCAATAATTGTGACCAGCATACATCTTATGTCTGTATTTTTTATTTCACTCTGTGAAAACTTTTCATTGTTGTTTAATAACTTTGGACATTTTATTAAATATTCTGGTTATACAAATTGGTTTGTGTGTGTGTGTGTGTGTATCTGAAGACTAATGTTGAGTGAGTCAGAGTGTTAAAGTATGCGACCGTCTGTCTGTGTGTGTATTAGTGAGACCATTTCTTTGCCCTTCTCGGGGGATTACAGTGGGGGAGCTGGTCTTATCTCTGAGCCAAGGCCTGGAGTCTGAGATAATGTGACAAGTCTCACTCCAGATAACTTAGTGATAGAGAGATTGGGAAAAGAGAGAGGGGAGAGATGGAGGCTTAAAAGATGTGAACTCTTGATGCCTCCCTCAAGTTTGGGTCTGAAGCTGCTGACAGCTGAGATTTTGTGCCGATATTCAATATTCTTCATTTTCATCACAAAGAATCGATGAGATTGAGGTTTGTGCTTCAACA
The DNA here is from genome assembly GCF_021018895.1 of Seriola aureovittata. Classification (NCBI taxonomy): domain Eukaryota; kingdom Metazoa; phylum Chordata; class Actinopteri; order Carangiformes; family Carangidae; genus Seriola; species Seriola aureovittata. Next base: position 2,796,779 of record NC_079386.1, read on the forward strand.
AGAGTAAACTATAGGACAAACACATCTGATTAAGTTCAAGACAACAATAACAAGAACACTATAATTCTAATGCAACAGGCCTGTGAGGCTCCTGATGACACAAGGAAATCAAATCTTCTGAGAAACACACATTTTGAACTTGTTATTGTTGAAATGAAAAGGGCCGTTACATCTGAAGCTCGGATGTCTTAAAAGTTTCTGTAAATTAGATTTTAAACAATAATACCCCCTCTGTGTGTGTTGTACTCTGAGTTTCTCTGTTCTCTGTTGTTGCTATCGCTAGCTGGCTAACTGTCAGCATTGGTTTGGAGCATATCACGGCAATGCAAGCACGGGCTAATGCTTGTGTCTGGATTGTTTTTTTTGTCAGCTCCTTGCTGGCTGGGACCGTGAAGGGAGTTGTGGTTGAACGCAGGGCAGAGGTGAGGCTGATGAAGCATTTCTTTTGTTCTGAGATGCTGGAGCTCTCGTACCACATCTAGTGGCAGCTTAAAAGCAACTTAAAAAGTTCAACAGCTTCAGCTGTAATGTCATCTGCGCTTGGAGCAGCTCAAAGCAAAGCCAACGATAGCTTTAGCTGAACTTTGCATTTTTGCAAAGAAAAAAGATGGTGAATGAGGAATGATTACAACAGCCAATAACTCTTTTGCGTTCATATGGGCATGTGAGTATTGTATTACAATACACTTTAATATAGTAACCTTCGCACTGTTAGATTGGATGATAACATACTTTTTGCATAGTATGTAACATTGAAAATTGCAAGTCATCGTCCTGCCTTCCAGGCTCTTTCTGCTACGTTTGAATACACCACCCCGCTAATAAGAGGGGGCACCCTCCCTCAGTGTTGCCCCCGTGACCTTGTGGACCTCCTCGTGTGATAAACCCTTGAGACCGACGTAGCAGATGGCCGCACGAAAGTCCGTTCCCAGACAGTGCTGACTTAGAAATACCGCCAAATAAGTTCAAGCCTTCTGCACAGTAGCTGTTGAACTATATGTGCATGTAATGAGCAATTATTAGCAGTCATATAAAGACCTTGTGTTGGTCTACTGATCTAATTTGTAATCAATCTAACAACCTGATGTCTGAGGTAAGTCCGGCTGCCTTTAGTGCCACCAAACTGGGTTGCTGTTGTTGTTTAATGAAGTGTACGTGGCTGCCCTGTCTGATCCTCTGAGATAACCCACGAGAACCCAGCATAGAGCGGGTGTTAGGGTTCAACCGGTGATGTTACCATGGGTTTCATTTCTGCTTCCGCAAAGCTCCCTCACTACAGTATAATTGTCATTTCCACTCACGTCATGACCAGGGTCTCGTCTCCGGGCTCGCTCAGGAGTCCGTCAACAAACACAGATGTGCTGGTGAAGTTGTGAACGGTCCACGTCCGTCCTTCATCAATACTGAACCTGCAGACAGAGAGGAGATGTTCACAATGAGCAATACCCAAACACAGACACTGATGAAACTCATCATTCTTATCTTTGTTTTTAAAACAGCCCTGCAGGAGAGTTAGTAATGGCTTTATTATAAACAACACACTGCAGGGATTTGACTGTTTACTGGAAGAACTGTGAGAATGGAATGAAAATTGTGTTTTTCTGGTTTGTCATAATCTGGGATGTTAGCGTGTCTCGCTAACTAGCGAACTACCTGCAGCAGTAACCAAGTGCCCCTGTGTGCATCATTTAGGCTAATGTTAGCAGCTGTATTAGCCCTTCTTTTATATCCTGAGGCCTCACGTGTCTTTCATACTGATGATACAAATACAATCACAAAACTAATAAGTAACTGTTTTTTTTATCAGTGACTGAAGTGATAAGTTACCCTTGAGCAAAGCATTAAATCACACATTTGCTGGATAACTACAGCTTTCTGCAGTGCCGACTTCCTCACTCACCTATCTCATCTCCTCCGGCCAATACCTGAGGAATTACTAGAAACGGATGGAGTGATAACCCTGTAATCAAATAGATTAGCGGCGGGCCAAATTTATAATTATGCTCCTTTCCGCACACCAGCATTGAATCAATTCATTAAGAGAAGGAAGAAACCTACAATGAGACTTACTAACAGAACACAACCTGAGTGTGTGCGCATATGTAACGTGTGTGTCTAGCATGTTACATTAAAAACATAATTTGAGCTTTAAATTGTTACTATATCTAATAGCTCAATCTTGTAATGTAGAATTCAATTGTGAGTAATCTTAGCTTTATTTGTTTGTTGTAAAGTGACATATTTGTGTCATTTTTATATTTCTAGTTTGTTATTTTACATTTCATCTTTGGTGCTAGGTTACACAGTATCCATGGTAACGATACAGCTATATAAAGTGCATTACCGGGACAACAAGTCGGGACGGGCTTGTATCCCACAGCTGAGTGTGTGATATGAAATATTAATATATTAATGTGTATGTATATTCTATCTGAGAGAGGAAGTAATTGTATTGATTTACATGATGATTGTCTATACGCATTCATTTATCTTTATCAGCGGTGTCTTTATATAATCTATAAAAGAAATGTTTGATCCTGATTAGAGTTAGAGCGTTGAACATATGATTTATTTATTTACAGTTCACTCATTAGTATTTTAAGTCTCCTTTGATTCTTTTCGACTGAACAGCGTTATTGAAATCAGGCTGGTGTGCCTTAGATGCCGAAGCGCTTGACAGTGAACCGACATCAGAGCGGTCTGTCAACCAGTCACCTGTCAGCCGTTGCTTCAGCATCGTCTCCCGCACAACGCAGCGACTGTAACTGTCATCACTGTCGGTGTTATAGAGGAGATTTTACAGGGGACTGTAAACTGTATGTTCAGGAGCTACGGCGGCCCAGAGAGCTCGACGCACCGCAACTTCAGAAAACACACGCAAACAGACCAAACACAAACACATTCAGAAAGACATCTTCATCAGTTTGACAACGCATGAGCTGCAGGTAGTCACAACACAACGGAAGTGTTTCCAGGGGACACTAGGAAGTGATGCACCCGGCTGGGACGTACTTGTTGTTAAGTTCAAAAGGAGCAGACTGAACCCCGTTACACATATACACGTGCACAGTTGTAACTTATTTAATTCTAGATCCCTCACTTCTCATGTGGCCATGAAAATGGCGTCGCTTTGAAGCACGCAGTTGTAGGTATCCTCACCCCTGCATGCCAACATTGTGTCATTACTTTAAGAGAGTCACAGGCATGAAGAGGAGTTCAGGAACAAGTCTTTGCTTTCAGAATGTGGAGAGAGTATCGTGAGTGTGTCTACGTGGAGGATTTGGCTTGAAGGGACATATTAAGTGAAGAGGAATTCTTCACAAAGACGAGGACTGACTCTCCTCTAAAGCTGCAGCTGGCCGTGGTTCTCCATCCATCTCTGTCTGCTGCTGAGGGGGAGATATCTCTGTCTCTGTCCCTGTTTCTATCACCACTGCTACTCTCTGTCTGGGAGGTTAAAACCAAGCTACACAGACTCATTAAAAGCTTTACGCAGCCAGTTAGCATTGGCTCAGTAGTGACCTCACTGGCAGACGACCATCGAAGTCAAACGCTGCAATCGTCGTTTCCAGTAAGTACAGTGTGTGCACAGTGGAAGTGTACAAACATATGAGACACCACCAGAGCGCCATTCAGACGATGAGCAGCCACTCCGCTGACCGTGAACCACAACATCTCTGGTTTGGGTCTGTCTATAGCGTTTAAGAGTGTAGTTGCCAGTTACACTTTCAAAAGAGAAGAAAAGCAGCTGGTGTATCTGTTCACAGCACAGCCATGGATGGATTATTCACTGCGCTGCTGCCAGTGTTCCTCCTCCCCTCTCTGTGCACTGTGTATAATAATCCTGAGACACTACCAGCCCCTGGGTTTACCGTGTAGTAAATTACACACAAATTTATTCAATAATATGCACCTGGAGAGCTCAAATAACAAAAAAAAAAAATTAATCAGCTACAATAATAAAGTTCTTAAAAGTACATTTTTACATCGGGTTCCTCTTTAAAACAGGGTCAGGTAAAAAAAAAAAAAAGCCTTAAGGCCCCGAAAGCGATCATCATCCTGTATTCCCACGCAACGCCACAAATAATCACTTTACCAGAAAAGAACTTCCACACTGTGAGTTTTGGGGGGGGGGCCCTCAAGGTGCAGGGCCCAGGGCCACTTTCCTACGTGGTAAAAGTCTTAAAACTTTTAAAAGATTACTAAATTATATTTTGCAGAGCTGTTGGGGGACGATGACGATGTAACGCTGCAGTTTCACAGTCGAGCCGTGTGAGCCAGCTACTTAGAGCAGAGACATGTACTGAACATGTAATGAATCAATGTGCAAAATGCTGGAATAACATTTCTGTTCCATTATTAGTTTCTTTGATTCAGAACAATAATTTTTTTTCTCGCCTCCACAGCTGAAATGTGTTGCTCTCACACACACACAACGCTGTTCTCTTATTACGGAGCAGCAGAGAGTTTTGGAAGCTCCACGTCTCAGGAGCTGATGAGGTGATGCATCACGGTCATCCTGTGTAATGAAGTGGTGAAAACCATGTTTAAGAAGTCGTCTTTTCTCACACTTCCTCGTGTTTCGGCGACTCTCTGTGTGGATGTTTTTCTGCAGTGTTGCCGGAGCCTTCGGGGTTATTGATTTAGCCGAGGCGGGAGGGAGGGAAAATGTGAAGGACAACACTCCAGAGACGGATGAGGACCCATCTAAAAGGTCATTTGATTTAGGTCTGTGATAAATGTTTTTCTGAGTACTCCCTTATCTGTGGTTTCTCATTATTTCATCCTCATTTATTAAGGTCGACAAGATAACATCTTGCTGAGCTTGAAAATGTCTGCATGAGCTGTGTGGGGGGGGGGGGGGTTCTTAGATGATTTTGAAGGGTACAGTGGATACTGGGGGACTAACTGATCTTTCCTGTCCTGTGAAAAGGTATAAAATGACGCAGTGCACTGGATGGGTCAGGTCAATCAACCTTTAAAGTATGACTTCTATATTTTTACTTTTTCATCTTGGTGTCTTGTCAGTCACCTGTCAGCAAAGATTTCCTGATGGAACAACTGAGCCAAAGGCTTCTTCCATTCCAGAATAAATTATTCAATTAACCTGCATAAAATCAGGTCATATGGATGACACTAAACGGTCTTAATAACTAGATTTACCGCTTCCGCCACTCGGACTAGTTTTAGGTTACATCCCTGTTCATCCTGAGTCATATAAAATATAAAATATTAAACATTTGTGTGAAATTGTGTCTATTACTACTGTGAGACGTCTTCAGTTATAGTTTTGGGAGGTCACACTGACCTTGACCTTTTACCACCAAAATCTAATCAGTTCATCCTTGAGTCCAAATGGACATGTGTGCCTAATGTGAAGAGATTCCCTGGAGGAGTTGTAGAGATATTACGTTCACAAGGCCAAAATCATGTTTTCTGAAGTCACTGTAACCTTGACCTTTGACTTTTGCACACCAAAATCTGATCAATGGGACGGACGGACGGACAACCAGTAAACAATACGCCTCCGGCTCTGACTGTCGCCGACGCGGAGACATAAAAATAATGATCACACCCTGTTAAAGGAAAGACTGCTACTTCTGTGGCGACATAACAGTGACCTTACTTGAGTATCTTGAGGGGAATAGAGGTGTCCTTGATGGCGACAATGACCCCACCGTGGTCCAGGTACAGGATGTGATGCTCCTCCTCAAAAACCTTCAAAGAAGACATAAAGGGGTTGGAGGTCAACTGGAAATTATGTCACCAACACAACAATTTACATCAGTCCAAGTCAGAACAAGAGCAAAAAAAAACTGGAATCAATGAGTAACTTTCATGAGAGCACAGAGAGAGTGCAGTGAAGATAAGGAGGGGGGGTGGTGACCAGGGACAGGAGTGCAGGGAGGGTAAAAAGAAGTGACACAAAGGAGGACATGATGTACCTGTCTCCATGTCTTCCCACAGTCTGAGGTGATGTACATCTCTTCTTTATACTCCACTAGCTTGGAGCCGAGGTTACCTGGAAGAAAGATGAAGAATTGAAAGTTTCATCAGGTGGGGGGGGGGGAGAGAGAGATCACATGAGCTTTGTGTCAACAGCAGACTCAAAGAGAGGGAAGAACACGGAGAGCACTTTCTCTCTAGGTTGTCTTTCATATCTCTTAGTAGGGGGGTGAAGTTAAAGTTGGAATAATTCATTTAGATTTGGAGAAAGGTGATTTCCAAGATATTAAATCAATTTTACTGTTCGTTTGAAAAGAAGGTCCCCGGCCTCAGACACCACACTATAGCTGCTGATCAGATTATGGATTGAAAGGAGTGAGGATGAGGGGTTTGTGATGTATGACTGAATGTTATTGGCATATAAACTAATTATATGGTGGAGTGACTTTGGATGCTTGTGATGTGATCGCATTGTTTAATGAAAGCTGCCAGAGGTTCAATGAAAAGTGCAAACAGCAGTGAGGATAATGGGTTGAGTGTCTCTTTGTTCCATGATGTTATTTGTGACTAGCAGTGATTAAATACAAAAGGTGCAGTAAGAATACATCCAGGTGTGTGTGTATGTGTGTGTATGTGTCAACCATGTAATATATATACACATGGAGGAGCACCGTGCCGACTGCCTCCAGTGTGATCAGCTTGTTCCTGGTGTAAACAATGTGGCCGTGGTGGATTGGCTGTGCAACGTAGTGTAGCTGAATGCTAGCATTCAAAAAGGCAGCTGAATGAAAGAAGTCTGACGAAAGAGAAAGCTAACAAGTCGACCCTGTCATGATACAACATACAAGCTGGTCGAGTTTTGTTTATTTACTGTAAAGATACACACATCAACAAATCAAGTAAAAATACTTATTGACTTCACCAGCACTCTTGTGGTCTGAAAGTTGTACAACCCCCAATACTAAAAAACTAGAAATACTTTTAGAGGTCTGCACCTGGTATATGCTCAAACAGTAAAATAAATGAATAACTAAAGTAAATATTTGCTCTGGGGACTCACCGGCGCCCATGATGAGACCCGGGGCAGAGTCTTTGGTGTGGACTGTCCCAGAGACGTAGGGGTTGTCCGCCCAGCGCAGGTGCAGGTGGAGGTGACAGTCAGGCTGCAGAGGGGACACAAAAACAAAAATCCATGTATCCAGACTGTATACACTGATCCACCATGTCGTATGTTATTAAACAACCTAACTACATCCAAGACTATAACTAGAAAGCTTTGGTTACAGTTCAAAGACACTCACACGTAGCCATGTTTAATGAGTCTTCCCATACGGATACCTGATAATATACTGCAAATACAGCTCAGTACGGAGGTTTCAGATATATAAAGGTGGGGGGGTTAAGACGTGAGATTCACAAATGCAAACATCTGTCAGAAGCAGATGTGTTCATACTGACACCAAGTTGCAGGTCAGCGCAGGCCAGTACACTACACTGACCTAGTTGGTAGCAAGGTGTGCAGCCGTGCCAGAGACTAAAAGGAAAATGCCATTTTTAAATGTCTCTTTTTGCGTTCACCTCTTAGTATTTTTGTGGCTTGTAAACAAATGTCTGTGGTTTGGAGTTTAGTTGCACTGTTGAATACTTGTTGCTGCAAAGCTTTCCACCAGTAAAACAGTAGGACGCTTTTATTGTGAAGCATGCCATGTATTTGACATAGAGTTAGCAGGACTTCATTAGCACAACGAGATATGAACATATTTAAATCCAAATGAATGTAGAGACATTCCAACCCTGCAGAAATGGTCAGTGTTACATTGTTACATTGGAATACATGACCTATAACTTCTAGCATGCCCACTTTATTTACAACCTGCCTTATCTTCTTCATCTGTCCGTTCAACAGTGTCAGCGTGTTAGAGTGTGTTTTCCTTTCCAAGTGTTAGCGGCACATATTAACTCTACTCTTTGTGTATTCACAGTCACAGCGATGCCATTGGAGAGGGAACACTGAATCCCTGTTTGTCTTTTTTAACACTGAACTAAAAGCAGATTGTAATTGTAAAAACATTAGACATTGAACTGCTCCTGTCCATACAAGAGGCCATGACGCTCACCCAGTCTCTAGAGGCCAAAGCTCCAGCAGCACTTGTAGCACTTGTTTACTACAGGCGCTGCTGGAGTTGTGACCTCTTTGGACCTTCCTCCATGTACCGTGGATGAAGGTGAAGCCAAAAACCTTCCTTTGTTTGGGACCCAGTCTCTGTCGGGCGGTAAGGTAATGGATACAGCTGACCGTGTGTTGTTTGTGTCAGTGAGGCGATGTGAGAGACACCAGTGTTTGAAACGAAGCCGTCTCTATGACCAGCAGACATAAAGACGTGATTCCAGAAGAGCTGAGGAGCAGATGAAGCTAAAGGGAAGAAGTGTGTGTGTGTGTGTGTGTGTGTGTGTGTGTGTGTGTGTGTGTGTGTGTGTGTGTGTGTGTGTGTCTCTCACACAGTCTGGAGCTGATTCTCTGATATCTGCGTCTCATTTCAAACCTTTCAGCTGACTAGAGTGATGGTTCAAATAAAGGACCGGGCTTGCTCCCCCCCTTTATCTCTGCGTGTGGTGTGATGTATGGATATCAGACTGCAGCTGACTCATGGCTCTTTGCCGCTGTTGCCTCGCAGTAACAACTTTGACAAGACGGATGGAAAAGCCAGGCAGGCATCTCACACACATTCTTCAAAGTGCAACACTCATCCTCCCTTCTCCTGCCTTGTGTTCACACTGCTGGTCAGAGTGAGCTGGTCAACAGCTCTCAGTGTGTTTGATGGTGCAGCTGCATCACAGTGTGCAGAGACAAAGTCTGAACATATTGTATAGTATAGTGTGGTAGTAGTGTACACATACAGAAATATAATATATGACATCTATGTTCCTATATCAAGAGTGATGTTGCTGTATATGTCTCCTGTAAGAGGATATATTATTATCACATATATACATCCTCTGGATATATGAAGTTTATACATGAAACATCCATAGTAAAATTTGTATATGTACATATATCAATAATATCTATGATGAATTTTTATATGGTATAACATGTTGTGAGCATATATGTCGACAATATATATTTAATTTATATATGTAAGTTCATTTAAACAACTTACATATGAAAATTATACATGTTTATACATGTTTTTTTTAAATTAATTTCTCATTCATTTTAAACATGTCTCTTCTCATTCTGGGAAAGTGTGTACTCACTGTATAATATCAATATATACTGACAGGCTTTGAGATGGATATATATTCATGTAACATATATCTACAATATAAGCATACATACATAAACATACACATTTGTATGGGCTGGACATATATGTCAATATGTGAAATAGTTCCAATTTCTAACAGGTTTCATATATAATATAATATATGTGCTTTTATTTTATGTGTATATACTACATTTGCGGCATATTCATTCAAGATGTCATCATTACATTACATCAAGGATGTAATGCATTTCACAGCACTATATTGCACTCGGTTCTCTAACGTATCGCTGCGTAGCTTTATGGAGGAAACACACTCAGGTTAAATAAAGTCAGCAACTAAAAGGGGCTCAGTACTTACTGCTTTGCAGCTAATCGGCTTGCCATTCATGTCAGTGGTAGGCGGGGCCAAGGGTTCCCAGTCTCGTCCTTTGTTATAGGTGATGAGCGTCATCACTTTGCCATCGATCTTCTGATTGGCCAGGAAGACACCTTTGATTCCACGTACCTGGGGAACGAGGTGGATTTACGGCAGCTTGTTAACCTTGCAAGACATTATCTGAGCAGTGACCACTGTGGCCAAAAGGTGCGGATACAGCGTCAGAAATTCTAAAATGTAGAGTGACAGTAGCACAAGTGCCTAGGTAAACTCATAAAACTGACTCGGAAATGTGAGTTACATAGCATTTTAAGTCGGATAACTTGAGGTATTTCTAGAGGGACATCACATTTAAAAATGTCTTGAAGGGCCTCGTGTATCTTTCTCCTCTGACGACAGGGCGGTCCCAGAAAATATCGTAGTGGTTTGTGTTTTGTGTTTTGATTTCCACAGTTTCTCCAGCAAACAGGAAGACTATTATCATAGTGGGATTTCTGAGAAGGTGTAATAAAATACCTTATCAGGCCAGACTCCGTGTTGTTTCCATATTGTTGTCCATATAACAATCTCTACTTCCTTTTATATTTCAGTTTCAAGAGAATGAATGTGCTATTTCTTGTTTCAAATGTTTCATAGTCTCACACACACATCCCATAATTTGGATTTAAGATAGTATTATTCTTAACATTAGCTCATTTGTTGCCAAACTGATGAAGAAGTTTTGTGAATTTGTTTGTGTTTTGTGTATTTGCATGTGTTTTCTAAAGGTGCAGCCACCGTAGACGCTCCTGTAAGTGTTGTGCATGGCTTGGCAACAATCAGTCCTCTTAACATGAAACCTGGTCCTGTAGTTTCTTATGCCCCACCGAGGCTCTGCGCAACATTCTCAGTAGAGATTCAGTGAAGACTAAATATAGCGAAGCAGAGGTCTCATAAAGAGTCCCAACATAAAACTGCTGTGGCCGGATTGTAACTTTACCTTGAACTATAAAGCTAGATTTGAATATCAACCAGAACATATAAGAGAACGCGGTTGAAACCTGATTACCCATGGACTAATACATTACAGAGCCATGCCTTTACTTGGAGGCTGAAAGCAAACCACTGACACAGAAAGTGCAGGGCTGTAAAAGTTGAATCCGCTGAAATCAATACACACTGCATGGTTTCTGTGGCTGTGACATTACTAACTGAAGCTGAAACATTTAACAGAGAGACGACGATGAAGACAACACGGACAGACATTTAAACAGAGCCAGGCAGCGTGTCAGACACGTCTGCGACCACAGACTCCCCGAGCTCCATTTGCTATCTATTATCCAGCACTGATGTTTATAGAGTGAAAAAAAAAAAAGGTGATTGTTTAAATCAAAGCACATAAGCCGGGTTGTATTATCTCCGGACGCAGGGCTTCTCTCCTTTATGTCTGCACCTCATCTCTTCTCTTCACTTTTCTGCTTCCATTTGCCCCCCCCCCCCCGGCCTTTACCCATCCCCCTGTACGTCGTGGTCGGCTTCTCCGTCTCTATCTACAGTATGTGGTGAGAGTGCCGCCCCGGGCGAGTGATGTAAGAGGAGAGGGAAATGTGTTCTGCAGCGAGGGGCCTCTGCTGCGTGTGGTCCATTCTTCTCTCCAGCAATAGCTCTCTCTCTCTACCTCCTCCACTTTTCTCTGTGAACATTTATGCTCAGACACAAAGATGAAGAGTAGCTTGAGTGCTACAACATTACAGCATGAGAGAAAGGGAAGGCAAGTTTAGGGCTCAGTCACCACAACAAAAGTCTTCATGATTAATGTAAGATGGATTGAGTTAGACTGTAGTTTGCAGCGGAACTGTCTATCTTAATTGTAAGGTTTAGATGTTAATTCATGTTGTATATTTGAGTTAATTTGCTAAAAAAAAAAAAAAAAAAATATATATATATATATTTACAGTATTTATACGGATAATTATTTACACATTTCTGATTGTTTAGTTGAGCGAATGTGACTTAGAAACAGGAAGTGTTCTTGTTCTTGCGAATCCGTCCCCATCCAGCTGTTTCTTTTATCAAACATGACCCGTAACGCCACGTACCCAACCCTCGGGTTACATAATCTCATTCCTGAACAACTTAGAGATATGACAGACAACGATTTTGCTATTGAAGAAGCTGAGTAATGATTTTTTTTTTTTTTTTGGGGAATGGATGTAACAAAAACAAATTAGAGGAGATAAATCTAAGTTTTTGAAATCTGACAGAACATAAATCTTTCCTTTTTGAAAATGACAGATCCTGAGGTAAACTCGTATTATGATTCCAATATCTTTATGAGAATCACTTTCATAACTTGACACACTGGAGGGTTTTTCAATCATACATTCAGATAGCAGAAGCCTCCATGCAAATGTTATTAAAATCATTAAAACATTAATTACAAGTTATTGCCATAAGTGAGACTTAGTTAACAAATGAAAAGGGCTTTTGTGTTAAAAGGCTACGACTGTTTTAGGGTAAATCAGACAAACAAAAGGGACGGTGGTGTTGCATTTCATGTACAGAAAGATTTTCGATGTTGATAGATAAACAGTATGTAAGGAGGGAAAACTTCAGTGGCAACCATCAGGATACCTGAAGCTTGTTTTATGTGAGAATGAATTGTGCCCAGACTTGGTAGAAGGAGTCTCTTTAAAAACTCATGATGGCTGTATCGAGTTCACGTCTAGCTGAGGCTCGAAAGCTCACAATATTTACGACGCAGGGTTTTCTTTTTAGTCTGTCGACTCTTGCTCTCGAGTGAAGGCAAGATGGAGCGTGAGGCTGACAGGAGGAGTGGTGTGGTACGTGATGTCATGAAGTTTCACACCTCCAACATGGGCTTTGATTTGTGACTCAAGCAGTGAGTCTCTGGATGGTGAGATGAGTTTCCTTCCCATGGAGTTTGGGCACAAGATTAGGAGTCAGACACTGGAAGGAGGTCGGAGTGAGCATCCCTGCTCCGCTGCACTGAAAAGAGACGGTCGAGGTTGTTGAGAAATCTGATTAAGATGGCTCCCAGATGCCTCCCTGAGGAGGTATTCTGGCATACCCCACTGTGAGGAGAATGAGCGACTGACCCAGAACTCGCTGGAGGGGATTACATAATGCCATGGAGTCTGGGTAAATCTCTGGATTCCCCAAATAGGCCGGACGACCTGTCTAGGGAAAAAGGGCCTAAGCAATGCATGGATGCACGAATGAACTGATGTGTAGGTTACCATGATATATTATACATCTCCTGCACACTGCAGGACCTTTCTGTAAATTGCAGAGACAACTCCCTGACTTTTGTCATCTCTTGTTAAAACTCACTCTCAACTATGCCCCCCCTGTTTGTGCTATAATGCAGTAAGGCTCTGAAATACAGATGTCCCACACTGTCCACAAATCACATGCTGCCGTTCTTTTGACTGTCTTTAGACTGCGTCTGCGCAGCTAACGCTGGATTAGCTTGTCTGCTGGTGTTTCAGCAAGCTAGATACAAACAACACTTACTGAAAGCAGATGCAAAAAAACACACATTACCTAGTGACTCACAATTTGTTTTGAGACTGTTTGAGAAAAAAATTCTCATATCAAACATCCTCCTTCTCCCCTCCGGCTCCTTCATGGAGCTGCAGCCTCTGGTGTGCACACCGCACCAAAGGAGAGGAGGAGACGCTGTCTGACTGAGGTCACAGTTCTGTGTGTGTGCGTACGTGTGTGCGTGCATGTGTGTCGGATATGATTATGTTTGCTACAAAAGATTCAGTGGTTGTATGAGGTCATAAATCATATTCATGTTTTAGGAGTAAAAAAAACAAGACTGTCCTGTAAAAAACAAGCCCACAGGTCGTCTGTGCAGCAGGTTATTATGACCCATAGTTACGTTTTGTTGCTAGGAGACATCTAGTGGTGGCAGTAATGATGACAGGAACAAAGGGAAAAGTGCGGTGACGTAGTATAAAGAGAGACAAAGTCCACGTCAGGAGGAGGTTGTGGTGGATGGATGAATATGATTCCCATGTGAAACTAACTGTTTATGTTGTTGCTATTGTCCGTAACTGTCCGTTGTTGTTATTGTAACCATGGCAACAAAGAATGTCTAATGTTGAGGAAGTACTTTTTTTTTTTTTAACACAAATCACCATCTTTTCCTAAACCTAACCAAGACATGACCGTTATTATAGTAACCACGGGCGACGATCGGTACACCGCTCTTGGTTCAGTCGCATGTTTATTATGGTAACCATGACAACCGGGGCGCTATTTCAGGAGACACTGCTACGGCTGGTATCAGAGGGTTGAAAAAAGAGACCTGTGTGGTTGTTCAGCTTGGAGGAGCTGTTGAAAAAAACAACCCAGTGCTGTAAACATAAGACCCGTCCCTGTTGGACATGTCTATGAGTAACATTACATTGGTTTATTATTGGGGGGGGGTGAAGAGTCCCAGAGGTGAAGGAGCTTACATTTGGCCTCAGTCGTGTTCACAAGTCCAACTAATTACATTGTGTAGAATATGAATGTATTTTGAAACTGAGGTTCATTTGTAATTTATAAGTTTACATTTTTGAATACTGCATGAGACCAACACTCACAACACTTCCACTCCATCTCACCTCCAGGATGTCAATGAGGACGTTCTCCTCCGGCTGCTTGGTGCTGCGGACGTTCTCCAGGACGATGGAGTAGTAGACGCCCTGGGGGTCCGACTGGTACAGGTTATACGTATCTGACTGGTACCACTCCTGGAGGGCGAGGAAGACCTGGTTCTCGTCCGTACTCACTATCTGAACATCCTGGGGGGAGACGGAGGGAGAAGTGGGGGTCAGGAAAGGAAACGTCAGTATTATCATGAATCAGCGGTGTTGGGAGTGAGAGAGCAGTGAAGGCATCAGAAGAAAACAACTACACAACGGAAATCCTAACCGGAGCGGCCTGGGTTTAGTCTAACCCATGGCCCTTTGCTGCATATCATCATCCTCTCTCTCTCTCTCTCTCTCTCTCTCTCTGTCTGTCTCTCTCTCTCCCTCTCTCACAGTTGATATCGGAGTTAAGGCAAAAAATGTCTTAAAAAGGAAAAAGTGATCCTGGCTGGGGGAAATAACAGAGCACTTCTTGTTCAACGCCCGACTGTGACTTTTGAAGTTAAAAGCATTCTACAACAAGTGCGTGCCAGCCAAGTGCACCACTTTTTACTGTCCCCTGGAAACACTTCTGTTGTGTTGTGAGTATTTGCGGCTCATGTGTCGGCAAACTGATGAAGAGAGTTTCTGAAGCTGTTTGTGTTGTCGTCTATTTGCATGTGTTTTCTGAAGTTGGGTTGAGCTCTCTGGGCTGCCGTACTTCAGGGAGATCATTAAAGAGAAAAACGTATGAAGGGAAAAAAACAAAAAGACATTAGACATTGAAAAGGAAGAAAGAAAGAAAAGTAAGACAAACAAGTGGAGGGTAAAACAGAAAAAAAGCAGTGATGAAAGGAGGCAAGAAGAAAGAGGAAAAAGTTGAATGAACCAGGAGATGGAGAAGAACAGATAAAACAGTAATAGCAACAAAGTTTTACAGCAGCTGACTGAGAGCCAGAACATAATCCAATAAACAGAGTCACAGGAACAAACTGGGGGAAATAAGAGAGCACGCTGAAAAACTGTTTCCGACAGTTTAGAAAACGTGTTAGGTTTTTTTTTCGAGGCTCGTGAGCCACCCATGCAAATTGCTTCATCACTCATGAAAGACTATAACGACTGCACAGATGGTGACTCAGCACTTTACACTTTGTTAGTGATTACATTAACATAACATTCCATGATAAAGCCATCAGGGCACAGGGGAAGACGCCCGAGACGCCGCCACCCTGCTCAGAAAAAACACTAGAGCTCTATTACACTTGGATTTATAGTCATGGGCTCTGAGTAGTAACGGTAAATAGAAAGCTGTGCACTGATCTCCTAATTTCTACTGTTCCTGAGTCACTCTGTGAAGCTCAAGTGATGGTCCGACCACGAAGTGGAGAAGAGTTTATCACAGGCGCTGGGCGGCTGCCTCCTGTGATGTCAGCAGAGAAGTAATTGGATCATTAATGGCAGATCCAGGGTCAGTTTACATTAACACATTGTTGACATGGTTAGCCTGTAATGTATAATCAGACTGGTTCCAAATCAGCTCTTTTCACTCCTTTGGAGACACTGAGAAACTATGACAAAGAACTGATTGTACATTTAAGGGTTTATAGAATTATTCTACAATCTCCATCTAAATCAATATTAAATACATAAATAAATAATTATATCAGGGGACTTTTATTTCATAATTCCACAATTATTTATTTCTGGAGACTTTTATTTCCCTATGCCACATTTATTTCCCTACTCTTTTTACTTCCATCTGTTATATTCAAATGAGGGGGCGTGGTTATCTCACAGACCAAAGAAACAGTATTTATTCACTCACTTACTTATATATTTACTTTTATTTATATATTTCTAAATATATTGCCTCTTCATTTATTTCAGGATTTATTTCATACCCTTATTTATTTATTTATTTATTCAATATTGATTTAGATGGCAGTGAATGAACAATGTTTGATACCAAAAGCATACAAACACCATTTTTCCTTCCTAGCTGTTGTGAACAGCCATGAGAGGGAAAGTGTACTCTCTTCAGGTCTTGTTTGAAGTCTTTCTGATTCACTTCATCCCCCATTCCTTTTTTCCCCATCCCCTCCTCTCTGATTATAAATCCATGAATGCAGCTTCCCAATCACTTTGAAAGCATTATGCTCGGCTCAGGCAGCAGTTTGGAGCTCAAGGAGAAGTTGGCGCCGAGAAGTGTGCAAACTTCAACTCCAGCTGCCTTTTAACATTCAGAGTCAGACCCTCCTCCCACCACAGTGGCTGAAAACATAATCCTCCTCTACAGAAAATACAGTGTGTCTAAGTGACGACCTAAATACACGCCAGCAACACTGACTGAACACGTGTACAAGCAACGCATTCTTTAATACGTGCACAGTACCAGACAAAGGTTCGGACACACTTTCCCTTACATTCACATTCAGATCACACAACTTTATCCAACCCCAAAAAAGGGCAATTCTTTAGCAGCTCACCCACTCCACACACCCACTCCACACACACACACACACACACACACACACACACACACACACACACACACACACACACACACACACACACACAACCTCAAAGCTCGCAGGCAAATAAGTTAATGTCAGAGGACTGACATACATGAGTCACTACAAGGAACAGAAGCAGCAGAAGTAACATAAATAAAAATAAAACATGTAAAATAGATCAAAAATAACACAATATGTTACAGTTCCTATAGTGAATAAATAATATAAATACATGAATGACTGAATTAAAAAATTGAAATCTAACAAAATGACAACTGTTAGTGTTTAGTAGCCTGATAGCAGAAGGAATGAAGGACTTGGAGCAGCGGTTTATTGTAACGCCGGCCTGAGGGCATTACAGTGAACTCACTGGACAGAACGTGGTCGTCCGATTGGCTGATAATTCCTTTTTGCTTTCTGGGCCACCCGTCTTTCCCAAAGGGAGAACTCTCTTCAATCACCTTTGCCTACACATGCTGTTTTGTTTCTCTATTTATATGATTTGATCAGCTTTTCAACGGTTACATCAGAGACTCGCAAATCAGTTCCTTTTTGTGACTTGGGGCAAAAGGCTGAAACGCCTTAACCCAACTCTGCATGAAACAGGAGTAATGTAGACCATAAGAAAGTTCCCATGATGCTGCAGACTACTGCCATGTCCTAGCAGTTGTAAAGTGTGATTAATGACTCTTGAACCAGTCATTGGGTGGGTGCCCCTCAATCATGCCAGCAGTCATCTGTGAACCTTTAAATGGCAATTTGTGCCATGAAATATGTGATGTCATAGTGAGTAAAAAAACAGATTTGTAAACATAATATTAGAGACATAACATGTAGTGGATGCATGTACACATTATTTGCCTCGCACTGTTTTTACACTGCCTTTGAAATCTTACAACTGTGTGTGTAAGGGAAGATTTTAGAAGGAGGTTGTGCCCGGGTAGGTGGTAATTCTTCCAACACTTGAGCCCCCACCAACCCCACACAGACACGCACACACACACACACACACACACACAACTTAAGTCTGCATATGTCTTTACCTGTGAAGAGCTTGCTCCTAAACCTACAGTTTGCACCTTAAATACAGATCAAACACAGCTGTCGAGCCAATTTGGAACACGGATGTGACGAACGGCAGCTGAAAGAACCTTTTCTATTCCGTCAGCGAGCAGACGCCAAAACGTGAACTTTACCGAGTGGATTTGGTTGAGATGAGAAATTCAAAGAGATTTTCTTTTGGAAGCTACGGCATGTAGAACAGTCTCAAAGACTGTGAGTACAACTAGGACAGTTTGTCACACTGAAGCTGTAAAGAAGCTTCAGCAGGGAACATTTGTTTTTCTCATGGTAACCAAAGTCTGGAAACTACAGAAATGTCCTCAATACAAAATTGAATTTTTAATAACATTTTAATAGTTTTAACAAATGTGTTTTACAAGCAGAATCTCTCCCTCACTTGAAAGGGTCTAAGTGTACAGATGGTGTGATGGTAGGAACGGTTAAAAAGGACAAAAAAAAGGCCAGTTGTTGAAAACATGGCAACTTCTTAAAAATGTTTACTTCAACCTGATCCCAGTCCACCTTTAACCGGTTGACGAACTGGCACCAGAAGCAAAAATACAAAGCCAGAACGTAGATTGCGCAACACAATGTGGTTGTAGCTCCAGGCTACCTGCATTCTCTGCTCTATTTCTGGAGTCAGTGGCATTTGAGATGGGCCTTTACATTTCACCATAGCTAAAGGAGCTAAATATAGCGTGATAAGGGCAAGACAAACGGTCTTGGGAAATGTCAGCGTCTGGCATGACAAGCCGCGTAAGTTTTGAAAATGCCATCCGTTTGGCTTAAAGCGCATTCTTCTTTACTCTCAGGCTGAAATCCTGACTCGATGTATTGGTTTGTGTTACAACAAAGATGTCACATCAAGTCAGTCCTTAAACTTGACTGACTGGGTTTTGGCCAAGAGGAGAGGTCGTGACCCGACCTGCGCAGCCTTTCGACCCTTATCCGTGTCAAGCCGCTGCCGCTCTCCTCCGGGCTCGACACCACGCTGCAGCAAAAAGGGTGCGACCGAATCACGCGCTGTGTGCGACCAACCCGAGAAAAGCTGCTCGCACCGTGGCAACCGGTGAAAAGGTTAAGTCAGGAGCCCTTTTTACTGTAGGGTTGAAAGGTTGAGACGCCAAGCTCGGCTCCAGCTGTGTTACTTGCCTTGTGCTCTTTTACCAAATTCCAATGTTAAACGTTCTGTTTCGCTGCACGTGCTAAAACTGGAATACTCTCTTGACATAAGAAGGTCCCGCGCTCATGTCATGTCTCGTATTCCTGCTGGGAGCTCACGTGCGCTGCTACAGTCTCTCCCGGCTCCGGGCTTTTCACAGGGTTAAACTCCCATCATTACCCAGACTTGGTCAGAAGTGTGAGGAACGTCTTGCTCATTTGATTAAAAAAAAAAAAAAGGACAACATCCGATGCCAGATTTCCCCTGGCAGTCATCTGTGATATAATAACCTCTTCAGTGTGCTCACCCTCCTCTCAGCAGCATTGAGCTCATTTCCTTTCACACTCAACAGATCCCATTAATCATATTAAAATCCTCATCGTGCCCCTTGGACATTATTCACACTGAATTCTGTAAAGAGGCCTTTGATACGGTTGGCCCACACATTTTACTCTTCGGAAACACTCGGCTGGCTTCTGGCTACATCCGGCTTTCTTAAACATACCGTCTTAAAGATAAGATCAATCCCCTTTGGTAATTAGAAGCATATATCAAAATGGTGATAACTCAGGCGTCAGATGTCTCAAACTGATTTCGACTGTTTTAGTGAAATGATGGCGTGAAAAAAAGTGAACAAACAAATCTCTAGTGTCGATCCCAACCTCGCGCTCTGAGCCCGACACTGACAAGGACGTGGATTTCCAGTGGCAAGAGAAAGTGAGCGAACCCCTTTGGAACGACCTGGTTTCCTGCACTGATTGGTCATAAAATGTGATCCACTCTGTAGACAAGCGTGTGCCTAAGCTAATACCGCACGGACAGTTACAATCTTCTGTGTGTTTATTGAACAAACCCACGAAACATCCAATAATCGCACAAGTCTAAGATGTGGAAAAAAATGGGCATGTGTTTGTGGAGGTACAGAATAGATTTGAGCTTCCTGGCAATATCACCAGAGACTTCTTCCAAGTACCACTGCTGCAGTGCCCTTGAGCCACAGACAACATATCTGGTCCACTGAAGCTGACTCTGCGCTGTAGTTGGTTAAACAGGAAGGTGATTACGTCCTGGGCGATAGACAGCGAGGGAGAGGATGGAAACAGAGCAAAAAGGCGCACGTATTACCTGTTATTTCACAGCCCAGTAAGCTGTATGCATGTGTCTGTGTGTGTGTGTGTGTGTGTGTGTGTGTGTGTGTGTGTGTGTGTGTGTGTGTGTGTGCGCGCGGTTAATCCATAACTCAGGTCAGGTCTCGCAGGACAGAGCCAAGCTGCTTCCTCTGATGGCCTCTGCATTTTTCATCCTCCAACCCTTCAATTATTCACAGTGGAAAAACATGGAAACACTCCCTCTCTCACCCTCACACACACACACACTTTTTCCTTGGCTCCTCCCCTCCGTCTCTCACTCCATCTCTCATTTCCCTCTCTACCCCCCCCTTCTCCACCGCCCCCCCTCTGTGTCGCTCGACCTAAAAGCTGAAGAGTGTGACCTATCTGCTCACCCAAGTAAGAGGACACATGTAGAGAGAGGGGGAGACAAGAGAGAAAGAACAACTAGGGCATACTTTAACCAAACACACACTTACACACACACACACACACACACACACACACACACACACACACACACACACACACGTTCATACACAAACCAATTTATCCACTGCTCTCCTGCCACACCTTTTCAATTGATCCTGATCATCTCTAATTGCTGAAAGGGTGTGGGTGTGTGTGTGCGTGTGTGTGTGTGAATTCAATCCCTCTCACCTTGCTTAAGGATCACTGAGAACTGTAGCTGAGGTAGTGTCAAGCAATTGAGGCATAAGATCTAAGTGGTGGGGTGGAGTCAAACAAGAGTTATTCTATACATTTCCTGAAGAGTGTGTGTGTGTGAGTGTGTGTGTGTGTGTGTGTGTGTGTGTGTGTGTGTGTGTGTGTGGACTCCACACACTCCTGTCTGACAGAGTGTCAATGCCAACGAGTGTCTTAAAGGTTTTTTTTCTTAATTTAAAGCTGAAAAAAAAATACACGAGACGTCTCCCTGGGCTCCACATTCAATCAGCACAGTTCAATAGCTCTCAGTGAGACAGTCCAACAGCCCCGTGTCCCCGGCGCCGCCAGCCAACGTTCCTGCCTGGTCTTGTATCGGCGTGGAGCTCATTTATCGCCTCAGCCTATGTCAGAGACATGAGATGCGACTGGGTCGATGATCGGTGGTGAATATTTAATGTGCGCGATCGTGTATCGGGCGAGTACTGGCTTTCATTTGAGTACAGACACTGTACCGACATCTGACACCAACCGAGAAGTGGAACTGTCAGCAGGAGGGCTGTGGAGCTGAATATTTAAAGTGAGGGAAGAGCCGCTTCACCCTCAAATGCATAAACTGGCTTTTTGAACATTTAAATCTCCCTTTGATGAAAATCAAGTGTCTCACCTTGTTAACATCCATGTGATGTTTTTATATAATACGGACATATGATGAGGGAAATAATCATCAGCACCACGACTGAACTGCAGTGAACAAATGACAGTCTCATAAACACAGATTCAGACAGCCAGGGTTTCAGACGTCACACACACAAACTGTTCTGATAAGTCTTCTGGTTTAGTAGATTTTGGTCACAACAAACTCCTGAGTCTGTGGCTGAGTGATGTGTCCCTCCGGGAGCCATCTTGATCCGCTCTGCCCTTTCACCTGTCAACCTAGCGCGCGCTAGAATTAGCCAATGTGTGGGCAGCAATTGTTTTGAGATTTACGGGCTCACACATAATCCATGAGGTATAAAGACACGTGCTATCAGATTTAACAGCTGAAATAAAAGATGCTGCAGCTACCAGAGTCAGCTGGTGTAAGCTAGCAGCAAGGGCTTGGAGCCGGCTGCTGCAGCTGCTAGTAAGTTGGAGGAGCTGCAGGAAAGTAGCGAGCTTCAGCAGCAACACTGAGCACACGAAAAGCACAAAAAGCCCAAAAAGCAAAGGGAGTTTCATACTTTCAGCAATGACTCATATTAGTTTAAAATTTTAGGTTAACATTTTGAATTCTAACTTTTAATAAAAAATATTTGAACACCTGTGTGTTACATCTCTGAAAGGGTGTGATAGCAGGTTCTGCGGTACGTCATGCAGGATGTCAGAGAAGGTACCGATATATTTAAACCGCTGTTAGTAATAAGTGGTGTTTTCTGCTTATAGCAAGAAATGTGTTCAGTGTTTGAGTAATGTTCTGTGTAGTGTATCGTTATCGGCGTTTTAAAGCCCCTAACATCACTTGGACGATCATGGAGCTCCTCTGATTGGCCCTTCTTCATCATGATGTCTAATGTTTATGAAAAACACGACAGCGATCCGTGTGTATTTTCAGCAAAATGTCTTGTCCTCTTTTTTTTTTGGAAGTAATGAATACATTTGCAAAAAAACAAGCGGAAGCTGTGCTTTACCTTCGGCAGGGCGTACTTGGGAAACCTCATCTGGACGAACTCGTTGCGCCGATAGGACACGTAGTGCTTGGTGCGATTCCCCGTTGTGACCTGGCAAAGGGACGAAAAAATGAAATAAACCACACATGACACACGACTCATTCTTCTGGCAACAACCTGCACACTGTCCAAAAGTTAAAAATGACAAATGGTTTCTTCTGGAACGAGCTTGTGTCTGACTGACTCATTTCGCTTCATTATTCAAACACCAAAATAGTGGATTCATTGAACAGCTGCAACTAACAGTTATTGTCAATAGCCACTGATTTGCTTGTTATTTTCTCGATTGATCAATAAACAGTTTGGTCTATAATTCATCCACAAACAGTGAAAAATCCTCGTCGTTGGACAGCTGTTTTGTCAAAAGCCCAAAGATATTCAACTTCCACTGATGAAACACAAAGAGGCAAATCATTACATTTTTGGCATTTGATTAATCAATTATCAAAATAGGTGTAGATTTATTTTCTGCTGAAAAGAAGTAAAAGTCAATAGAATCTGAACTTCCATCAACTATATTTATTAAGACTTTTTAGGACCTTGTTTGTGCCAGTTTAAATGAAACATGGGACTAGTTTGCAAACTGAAATTGGATTGAAATTGAATTGAAACTGGGGCAGCTGTGGCTCAGGAGGAAGTGCAGGTCGTCCACTAATCGGAAGTTCAGCGGTTTGTGTCCTTGGGCAAAATACTGAACCCCAAAATGCTCCCAATGTATCGTCGGTGTGTGAATGTGTGTGTATGGTAGAAAAGGGGAGAGAGCGCTGTATGAATGGGTGAATGTGGCTTCTGTTGTATTTGCCTTGAGCAGATGGATATGATTGAGTGGTCCCTAACGGGGGTTTTCAGACAGGACACGATCTGCGCTGCACTCGCCGCTCGGGCCATTGTGCTGTTCAGGGGAGTCGCAGAGGACAGAGCAAACACAAGGCGGAGTTTTCCAGACTTCTAGCAGGACACGTCACTATGAATGTTTACGGCCTATCGTTCCCAGCAACTAAGACGTATCTTTCCAGCTCCAAGAAACAAGCATTAGCACTAGCTCCGCTAAATAAAGAAGGGGAGCAGGAAGGAAGAGGCTGTGGGTGTCCACAGGTATAGAGAGCAGTCTGGGGTTAGAAGCTCCGTTTCCACAGCGACCGGTTTTCAGGTCTACTGTCTGTTCACTTTCCATGCCTGGCTGGATGCCTCGTTTCTATTGGCCGCGTGGGTGTTCGTCGCAGGTTTCAGAGCGCAACGTTCTGTTTGCTGCGTTCTGTCAGAAAGCTGCATACGTTTAGGAAGCAGCTGTATCAGTGCAGTCCGTTTAGATTAGACCTGACTGAAGAGTCAGAGCCACTCGGCTGCAGAGAAACAGGGAACCACTGAATTCAAAGCTTTTAAGTAAGAAAATGTATTTATTTAGAGTTCCAACATTTCTATATCAACCATCTGGCTGTTATTGCTTTCACCTCGTGAGTCTGTCTGTGTGTGTGTGTGTGTGTGTGTGTGGGTGTATGTGTGTGGTCCTTGAGACACCTGCTGTAGCTTCCACAGAGGTGGTTTTGAGGACATTGGCAGGTGTGTGTCTGTCTGTCTGTCTGTGGACAGATGTTGTCAGTGTGGTATCATCACAACTTGCAAGATGCATTAGTGCAACTCCACAAGTGTGTAGTTGAGATCAAAATGAAGGTAGAGCTTGAACACGGGTGTGGTTCAGCCCGTGAGATGTTGGAGCGTAAACATGTCGAGGGGTGTGGTGTCTAGTTTTTCCTGCAGACAGAAGAAAAGACTTCTAACAAAATGAACCAGTCAACACATCAACCGATGTGCAGTCAGCGGAGTGAGGAGCAGAGTTCACCATCTGTTGTCGGCGAGTCACACCGTGCTGAAAGTTAAATGCAAGGAAATGCTCTCTCTCCTGCACACACCTTGGCATTCTCCTCACAGCCTGCGAGCTGTGGGTAAAAGGCTGAATCACGCTGCCCCCTGCTGAGAGAGCCGATCAGAAAGCTTATGAGACGCTGATCCAGAATACCCAAACAGCCCAGGCAGACATATTAGCAGAGGAAGCTCGGTGAAGGAAACCGCGGTGACTGACAGTGACTTAAACGGGAGCTGAACGTGTCATATCCCAAGTGATGACCTCAGACGCCTGGAAGGCCACTTTCTGAAACACACTCCCTGTCACCATATCGCTTTAAAACTTTTAGAGCTGCTGCTTTTAAAATCTGATGGAGAACTTTGTATTCAGTGCTTTTATTTTGGGCTCTGAGCCTCTATCATCGGCGCTGTGATTACAACCATCATTTGTGATTGAAAAGAGCCGACTACAACGGCTTTTTATTTATGCTGAACGGTGATGAAAAAGTGATGAAACAATGAAAAGCTTTTTTTTTTTTTTGGGGTGGGGGGTGGTGGTGGTGGTGGCGTCCAAATGAAAGCCCCTGAAGGAAATGCTATCGACCATGTTTTCAAAAGGAATCACTTTCAAAAGAATGGCTGGCAAAGTGAGATGAAATGAAGTGTGTTTGTGTGTGTGTATGTGTGTGTGTGTTCAAACGCTAACTCTGCATTCTTAGCTCTGACTCTGCATATTTCTATAGTGCCTTAACAGCTGATAAGCACCAGGAGGGGCCGGTTCCCAACCCCATCCCTTCATATCAATCCAGCAAATAACCCGCTGTAGTGGACCTGGTTATCAGGCTTTCCCAAAACACTGGGAGTCTCATAAAGAGCAGAGGGTCAGTGTAAATTGGCCGTGTAAATTGTGGAATTATAAACGTACTATCACCAGTTAAAAGTGTTCGTCAGAAATCTGCTCACAGGTGCACCGATGTTCTAGTGTGTGATGTTCTCCAAGCGTGTTGCAGGTCAGTCATGCCCCGCCCCCTCTGTCCCTCGTTGGCTGCCTACGTCCACATTACAACGTTTTCATTTGGAAACAGCTGATGAGACCCAATCAGGGAGCGACCGTGGGTGTCTACGTCATCGTTTCCAAAGGTCTCTGTTTTTCGCCCGCCCCCAGACTAAAACACAATCCCACAGTTTTCAAACTAAAACGAGGTCAGCAGCAGCGTTTCCATAAGTCTCTCTTTTCTGTGCTGGAAAACTGGAGTCGTCTGGAGGGGAGGTGAAAACGTAGCAAAAGAGATGCGTTGTAGTGTGGACGTAGCCTAAATCAGCCTCCTACAACTGCTGTTCTTACCCCTTTAGCCACCAACCTGCCTGTGAATCTGTTGTGTTGTTGCTGTGGTCGTTAGGTTAGAGACTGTCTTGTTGTTTGACTGTGTAGGTTAACGTAGGAGTTTTATTTCCTAGGTCGTGTTGGGAGTTTTTTTTTTATTTTTTATTTTGGCCAAGGAGACTCCGACGTTTCTCGCTTCCCTCAATCTCATGTTAGTTTTTGTTGCGCTTTGCTACATGTGTTACTCTCATAATAAACACCAACTGCTACATTTGCTATGTGCATCTGCCACCTCTCTTTCTTTTCTTTGCCGGTGTGCTTTATTAGAATGACCTTGTGAATGCTGTATGAAGCCTTTGGTGTCTCTACAGGGAGCTGTGTGACGTCTGCTAAACGTCCTCAAGTGATGTCACTTGAGTCCACGCATGATCTGGAAATGAAAATGTGGAAGTGAAACGTTTGTTTTCTGTTCATACATTTTTCCTACATCTGACATCAGTGGGCCGGGAACACCAGGAGGCTGATCCAAGGAGGGTGATGGACTTGCCTATTGTTGCCGGATAAGAATCTCATTTTCTTGCACACACACTCAACACGCATGCAAACAACTCCTCTATCCCTCTGTAGGGATCCTATACTATACCAGTTCACGTATATTGAACTGTTATCACATGCAAATGGGATTCAGCTCTGGGTCTCTTCAGAGTGTACAGTACCGCGCTGCATGGCAAGTCAATTATAGACAAGGCCCGATTAATTCCACACACTGTCCTAAACAGCAGTTCTTTTCCATTTCAAGCAGCCGGACCTGTGTGTTATCTGAGCCGCAGAGTTTATCAGCGCAGTCCCAGAGTGCGTGCAAACACAGTCGACTGGATAGATACAGTGACAGATGCAACACAATATGCACAAATGCTGAATGGAAATAAACAAGAGGGGAGATGCAGGTTTCATACACATACAGTGCGTTTAAAAGGTGAAACTCAAAAGCATTCATTCGGTGCAGACGAGGTTCATCTTGAAAGTGTGATTAATGCGTGCCGTGACCTTCTGTGACGATATCTCTAATGGTTGATTTTTATATTAATGTTTCTATGAATTTTAAAAATGAATGGGATCCTATGAGAGCACAGACTCAACTTTAAAGTTAGCTTAGCTTAGCTTACTGTTCTGACTCACTCCACTTAAAATACTCACAAGACTTTGATGTTTCACTGTTGTACTCTGCATCTGCTAAGTATGTTTAGTCTTGGAGATTTTTACTTTCAAAGTGAAGGGTTTTACAGCTTTTTGGAGATTTAATCAGTGAGTCATGTGAAGACCAAGGCAAGAGGCAGGAAAGAAACCCCTTAACTGGCGCAGATTTACCTCCATAATAAATAATAAACCTCCTCTCTCTGAGGACATATACATCTAACTCAATGGAGGTTTCATGTTTGAGGTTTAAACCTACTCTGATTGGTAACACAGAGCAGCTCTCTCTCAAGCTCTAACGAAGATACCCAAATCACAACTAAGGCTTTCTTCTTAAAGCAAACACATTTTTGCTTTCCAAATTTTGTGAAGCACTAAGCACTTAAATTAAATTACAATACTGTATGTTAAAGTGTCTTCTGAAATTGACAAGCTACACATATTGATGCATTTGTAGGCCGATTAACTGAGTCCTGAGATTGAATTTAAAAACGAATTAGCAGGTTCATGTAGAAGGGTGTAATGGAGCAGGCAGGATATTTTTGCTGTACTCTTAATCATGCGGAGAGGTAAGGTCATTAATTAGAGCTTCCTCAACATGTTGATACTGATACTCTGGTAATCTTTGATGTTTACCTTCACAAATATGTAGTCGTCCTGCACCAACAACGAGTTGTAGTCGATCTTGCCCAGGAACTGAGCTGTCACCATTTTGTCCGAACAGTTCTGGATGAGACAGGTAACGTACAGGTAACCTGCAGGGACGCACAGAGACAAACAGGAAACAACGGTTACTGTTAGTAAATGTGAAAAAAAATGAATAAATGAAAACAAGACTAGGTTAAAACATAGTCTTGTTTTTGTAACTGTGATGTCATCTATCAGCTGTGATTTCAGCTGTATTTACTGTAACATGATCACTCAGAGAGAAAGTGAGAAGAGACACAATATCTTTGTTATTCAGTCTCTCTCACGGAGCACAGCCTCCGTCTGGATCCACAATAGTTTAGTCTTTATTTACTTCAGCTCCAGAACGTAACAGACTTTTATTAGATGCAGGCCTTTATGTCTGACTCCCTCTGTTTGATATGTAGAGTTGGTCATAGTCGTTAGTACGAAGCCTCGTTAGTGACGACTTCTCTCTCTCCCTCCCTCTCTCCTGCTCGGTGTGTCTTATGTTTGGTTATTCCTCTGCCTCCTTTAGTAATAATGATACATGTGATGAAGGTAGTTTATTTGCTGTAATGGAGGCGAGGCTCAATGAATTGGAAGCGCTCCTCCTCTTCCCTGCAGTTCCCGAGCAGCCGGGAAACCGGAGTCTCTAGATGTAGAGACAATGCTGTTAGTTGTCAACTCTACAGCTGTAAAATCCTCCCAAATAGAACCTGTTTGATCCAAAAACTCCAAGTCATCGATGAGGCACTCGGGTGACCAGTGGTGGAAATATGATCAGTCAGTCAGTCAGTCATTCAGAACATCCCAGATTATAGGACTGTTAAGGGCCAGCCAAAAACTTTGGTTTCAAATGTCCCACATCTTTTTCCAAACTCTATGAGTCATGCCAGCTTCCCAATGGCCAGAAGGGATTATCCTCACAGAGACACACAGAGAGGTTAGTGCCTGTTGCAAAGCTCACACACTACTGAATTTCAACCAGCAGCTGCATCAGCAACAGTGGCCGCTGAAATTCAGCCGTTATTCTCCTCCCAGAGGTGACAAGCCTCCCGCCCCACACACACACACACACACACACACACACACAAGCTCACAAGCCTGCACACATACACATGTCTGTACAGCAGCGAGTTATGGCAGCAGGGATGCACTAAGCGAACCCACGAAGCATCACACATCAATAGATACAACTGACCAACCTCTTCAGTGGATGATACATCTACCAGACTGACAGATATGATTCTCTAAGAGGTTGTTGTAATTATATGAAGATGTGGCTGGAGCACCAAAACACAGAGGGATTTTAGCCTCATGGGGATGTTAATGTGCTCAGCAAAACTTCATGGAAATCTGATTATTAGATTATGAGATATCAAGTGTAATGTTGTGATTTTAGCCCACAGACAGGTGGAGTCAGGGAGTTCATTTGTTCCTTTAAATGTCAAGGGAATAGAATATTCGATTTTAATATTTCTATATGTACTACACTATACTTTTATTTATGTCCTCTTAGCTTTTATTTGGACTTTTTTACACTGCACTTCCTCTTCCTGTCAACCCACCGTTCTACTGTTTTTGCAAAAATGAGAAAAATGAAGAAATGAATTTGCAAAAACCAAAATTGGACCATTTTTTGAATTTGGTTTTTGTCACTTTTTGTTTGGAAACAAAAAACAAATAGACCATGTGATTTTGTTTTTTGATTATCCTATGATACCCAGCCAGTGAGGATGTTTTAGCCTCATGGTAGAGATGAAGGAGACACCTAATTCACTTAAGAGGGTCCAACTGCAGACCTCAAACCTGGGTACATGGAGGAAGTGTTGAGCTTGATTTAAAGAAGAGGGGAACCTAAAGCCTGTCTTTAAGACTTTTAATAATTTATCTACTCTCTGAGTGAAACAAAAGCCTATTTAGTTAGCTTTTGGGATCGGCCCCTGGTTATTAAAGGCTATACAACATGACATCAGGGAGAGAACTCGCTCACTTTAGGGGACCTTGCGCTCTTTACGGTGGCGTCTTAAAAAATTGTGACATAGTTTCTCTTTAAAGTAAAAGCACCAGAGAAAATAATCAAACACAAAAAACTCAGTTCAGTTAAACAAGTCCACATCACATCAGTGAGTCTGTCCTCCTCGTCGGCTCTGCACTTCTGTTTCTCAGCTTCGTCTTTGTTATAGAGGTGTCTGATCCAACAAATGGACTGGCTAATTTATTGAAAAGCCTGGACATTTAATCAAAGCAGCATACGGCGGGGAACTCATTAAAAAACTATTAGATTGGACTAAGTGTTCAGTTCCTGCCTGTGGCACAGACACGTCTTCATGACATTTGCTGTCCTCACACACCTGCAAACACACACATACACACACACATACTTCCTGCACCTACGCAGCAGAGATGGGGTGGTACAAGGAAACCTGCAAGAAGTAAATACTGACTTTGACAATAGAGAAGAGTGACTTCTTGAATAATTTATGACATCATATTGACTGCAAGAGTGTTTACTGTGTGTGTGTGTGTGTGTCTGTGTCTATACATGTATGTCCATGTATGTCTCTCTCTCTGTCTCTCTCTCTCTCTCTCTGCAGGCCGAACAGTAAAGTGTGTGAACGCTTGCATGTTTGTGTGTATTGGCGCATGAGCAAGGTACACTCACGCTTTCCTGCACATCAATCTCCCTGATGACACAGACACACAAACACACTCCCCGCCAGCCTCCCTGTATACATGGCTCATTCATCAATCGACCACCCCCGTCTCTCTTTAGTCTCGGCCCACTGGTCATGAGTGGTCCTGGATGCAAAGCCCCCCCCCCCACCACCCCACCCCCTGACATGACATCGGCACGGCTTCTCGCCTCTGCAGAGACTCCTACAACTTTATGTCCTTCCTTGTAGCATGTCACCGTTTAACCTTGGCCATGCCATGTGAGGGGGGTGGGGTGGGGGTGGGGTGGGGGGCACAGGGCGAACAGATTGGTTTGGCATGCCTGATCGCTTCAGCCCCCCCTCGACTAACTATCTATCTGGGCACAGAAGCAAGGAGAGGGAAAGGGAGGAGAATGAGGAGGAGGAGGAGGAGGAGGAGGAGGTGGGGGGGGGGGGGGGGGACCATGTGGCGCTGTCTAGCCCCAGGAAGAGCTCTCATGCCTGGGCAGCTGGCCCAGACAGACAGCCTTTCCCGTTCACCCTCCACAAACACAGGCAGCCTTGTTCGGGCTGACAGTTTTCACATTGCAGGCAGCATCTCTCTGTGTGTGGGTTCAAAGACTGCGAGTCTCCTTAAGGGATTCAAGAAGTGTTTGTATTTTTTCTAGAGGGGAGTTTTATGGAGGAAAAAGAGTTTGTCACTACAGATATTAAAAAAAAACAAACATATCCTTCACTTTGCCCTTCATTATCTGTCGCCACTCTCTGACTCTGCCCACTCAGGTTTATTTAGAGTGGGGGATTATGGGTTGAGAGACCCAAAGGAGGTGAAGTCCAGAACACAGACATGCATTACAACCACACACAATCTCAAATACACTCACTACTTCGATTACCCTCTTGGCCCTTGTTGGCGGGTGAAGCACTAACCTGCCTGTCTGTCACTCAGCTGATATGATAATCCAGATTTGCTGTTGTTGCCCCGGGGGCCCCATGGCGGCCCTCCTTAACTTACCCATTAAATCCCCATTGACCCCCCCAACAGCAAGGTCAACTATTCATCTTCACCTGTATTTACACTGCAGGCGATGTTTTAGACACTTAAAAGAAGATTCCTATTAAACACAATAGATTTCTAGTGCTGTGTGTTGTACTAGTGAAACCACATTTGAGGGTGGTACAAGCTAATTTTTAGTGGCAGCACAAATACATTTACATTTGAATATTCGCTCTGGCTCCTGTGAATTCACATGCAGGTTTCAAGTGAGTTGGAAACGAATAAAGAGAAGAGGAAAAAAAAGCATGTTAATGCAATTAGTGCTGCAATAATCTTTCAAATGTGGTACAAGCACCAAAATTGGTACGTTTCTCCCTCTAGGGCCATTCATTTGAAAAATCCCATAAGCCACTTGAAATTTTAAAATTATATGCCATTTCTGGCATATAGGAAACACATATTTTACTACAGAATTTTACCCAGGAGAGATTTCAATGATTTTGTAATGTAATCCTATGAGGATGTCAAATTCACAACTCTTAAATTTCCTCAGAGTTTTATTTGTGCAATTTCTAATATGTAATGTGAACAATGCTGCATAAAACACTAGATTATTCTTATATGAGAAAATAGTGGATGAAAAAAATAACATTTCCTTGCCAGAAATGGAGGCCATCTTGAATTTTCAAGTGGCTAATGAGTAATACCCAAGGAGGATTTGTGCCAAGTTTAGTACTTGTGTCCACATTTGAAAGGTTTCCCTGAAGTATGCAGTTATCTGCTGAGCTATATGGCGTTCTGACTGCATGAATGTATGGAGAAACAAGGCACAAAAGAGGGAGACTGCTGGATGTAAACAATTCAGGTTTAAAGTTCTTCCAAAAATCTGCTTTGCGAA
This sequence comes from Seriola aureovittata, assembly GCF_021018895.1. Taxonomy (NCBI): domain Eukaryota; kingdom Metazoa; phylum Chordata; class Actinopteri; order Carangiformes; family Carangidae; genus Seriola; species Seriola aureovittata. The sequence goes on from NC_079386.1 coordinate 2,828,794, forward strand.
TGTTTTCTATGGAAGGGAATGCAACACATTCACTAGGCCTAAAGAACACACACATTTCATTTAGGTAATAAATACTTTTACTTTTCTTTAATTAAAAAAACAATTCACAAGTATGCCTTAAATGCTTGGTCGCAGCAGAAGAGGCAAAGAGAAATAAATTTGTTTTCCCCCAGAAGAAAACCAGTCTGTTGTTGCAGCTTGGTTGGTTGGTTTGTAATTGGTCAACGTCACAAATTTGCATAATGAATTAACCAAAGTCAAACTCTTTTACTCTGCATCAGCAAGCAAATGCACGAATCAAAGCAAAGTCATCATTTTGGTAATATTTAGCTGTGATTGTGTGACCAAGCCCGAGCATCACCATGAGGTGAATGAGCAGGAGCATCACCGTACCTCCACTCGAATCCTGCATCTCCATGTGCACCAGATCAGGGTCCACATCCACACCAGATACAGACCTGCAACACAGAGGGTTATTACTAGCATCAATAACATTTCTGATCAGGGACAGTAAGACCGCATGACACCAGATTTAGATTTTAGATAAGGTATCTAACAAGCACAGTCAACAAATCTAGTCTCATTTTTGAGTCCAGTATTCCTAATACGATCATGCTGGGCAGGAAGTAGTTTGTCCTTCGTGTTGCAAAGCGAGAGATGGTGTGAGGGGGTCGGGGTGATACATGGGCATGTCTTCAGTTTCAAGTAGGAGCTCAGCATTCTTGTCAATCCTGCAACTAACAGTAACCACAGTCTTCTCCTAACATAACCTTAACCAGCTTCCTCAACGCAAGGGTCTCCAACCGGTTTTCCGCTGAGAGCTCCTCACGTCTGACATCACTGGTTACATTTATTCATATATCGTATCAAAACACTCAAAACAAACCAGATGCATAAGATCATTTGACAAGTCCCAAATATCAACATCCAAAAACATCTGAAACTCACATCAGTGTCAGTTTTTGTGTCAAAAAATCAGAGTCATGATTCAGTCAGACCTGAACACACAGACATGAAAACACCACCGCAAATAAACCTCCATAAAGCCGATCAGAAAACCAGAGAAGAAGAAGCTCCAGTGATAGTTGTAAGCACATCCAATGGTACTTAACATAACAGGAACTTTCCAAAATGTACAAACAACAAAGATGGGTTAAAAAAAAAAGGGGGGGCTCAAGTCGAAGACCACAGTTAAACTCACTGTATCCATGGCAACATTTTTGTCGGAAAAGTTTAGTTTTATATCTGTTCTGTAATCAGAGGAGTCTCTATTACTGCACACAGCTGATCTGATGTAAACAAACTCATCTGATTGACAATTGACAGATAATTATTAGGTGTTGAAGAGAGAGAGCAGGAAGGGGTGGGGGGGGGTGTCTGTCTGTGTATTTGAATTAGTTCATTTGGATTGTGTTGTTTGTCACAACTACAATCTTTACTGAACTTAAACCGTACTGTAGTTGCCATAATCAGATCGTAAAATAACTGACATTCAACGGTCACTGGAGCTGCCGTTGTAGATGCTGTTGTGTTCGAGTGGGCCGGGTTACTTTCACTTTGTTCGCAGCTTCATCATCTTGACAGGAAGTAGATGGATTGAACTAATTTCATCACAGGTCCACAAATGAATCGTGCCGCGGTGGCAGGTTTGTTTATTTGAGAAAATAAAATATTTAAAACCGAATATTTGATTAAAATGTGCAGTGACTGAATCATAGATGACAACATCCCAGATTATACATACTGCATCCTTTTGGTCCCCTTTGATTTAGATACCTGTGTAAATATGCACAGCTCAGCTCTTCCTGGAAAGTGCTCAGCTTTGCCTCGCCTGCTTACAAAGCTCCCAAAATGTTTATACCCTTGTTTCTTCTTAGAAGCCATCTCGCTCTGCCTGCCCTTCTGTGAACACTAAACCCAGTAGTTCATCTGATTAGGACTGTGTAGTGCAGTCTGTGAAATTTCCCCAGCCCAGTAAAGACAGAATGGAGATTTAAAACCTCATTACTTTGCCTATAAAGAGCCTTTACAAGCAATTAGCAAGCCATGGGGGGAGAGGGGGGGGGGGGGGGGGGGTCACTGGAAATGCTACAGGATCTGCATCTGTACGATCAGTTAGCTTCCTGACTTCCAGCAACACATATGATGGTATACATGTTTATTGCTTCATCAAACCAATAGAAACTCCAGTTTTCTACAGGGCATGATGATGATATCCATAAAAAATTTAGGTGAGCCGCTTTATATTAGAATTTTACAGCTCTCCCTTTTAAAGCCGCTGATGATACCAGGACAAATTCAGATGACCTCCATGAAGGTTTCATCAGTCTGGTCCCAACAACCCACATGAATCAGGCAATTCTCCCTATGGGCCAACAAAACCTACATAGTCTTGTGGGGGATCTCTCCTGTCAGGTTTAGTGACACTTGTTACATATTAGACTAGCAGCCTTTTAAACAGAGCCGTGTGCAGCTACAGTAGGTGGAAGGCTCGCCTCCTTCTTTCCTTCCTCGTCACTGTTTTTGATGGAGATAAACATCAGATTCATCTAATTGAACATGTTTACAGTCAGATTGGAGCACAATATATGTACATACTGTATATATACACATATATACTGTATATACATATCAGATGGACTTCATATTTGGTCAGTCTAGCCTCAAGACCTGCAGGAGACTACATTGCGAAGCTTCTGAGTTTTCGTTGAATGGCGTGGTGAAATGTTTCGCCACAAAAGAGGAAGTTGTTGTAAATCTTATTATACCTTGTCCAATCTGCCCCAAACTTTACATGTTGAATAACACTGCTGCTCTGAAGACGTCTTCATGTCAATATTCAAATGTGTTAAGATTAGACTGACCGAAGCTGCTTAAAAGACAAAGTAAATGACTAGAAAAAACGAATCATTGATCTTGGTTATGTAGCTGTTGCCTGTTAGAATATTTCTGACCAACAGGTCCCACGTTCTTCCTGCTGAAGTGTCCTTGACTGAGGCTTTGAACCTCAGCCTTCTCACTCAGCGCAGGTTACTCCAGATAAAAGTGTCAGCTGCATGCTTGATATGCAAATGCCTAAGATTGAAGGTGAGAGCAGACTCCGCACCGGCAATACATCATTTAACTGACGTTTTGGTCCAGTTAGAGCTTCATCACAGCCTTACTGTGTGGGGTTTCCTCCCCCTTTGGTAGGGGAAGTGAAAGTAGCCGGACTGAGAGGGCTGAAAGGGAGGCAGGGGAAATGAAATGAACGACAGACATGGCTGATACATACCAACCTCCACTCGGGCCCAAGCAGAAGAACATAAACATCTAAAGGGAGCTCTGAAAACTTGTGGCTATCCGAGTTGGACTTTTGGCAAAACAACAACACGCTCCAGGAAGAATACCAACACGGAGGATGCTGAGAAAATGAAAGATAAACGCAGAAACATCGTCATTCCATACGTGTCTGGGGTCTCAGAGAAACTCAGGAGGATTTTTAACAAACATCAAATCCCTGTATGTTTCAAACCCAGTAACACGCTCAGGCAGAAATTGGTACATCCCAAAGACAAAACACCACACAATCAAAAAAGCAACCTGATATATGCGGTCAAATGCAGTGAGGAGTGCAATGACCTATATATTGGGGAAACAAAACAACCGTTAAACAAACGTATGGCCCAACACAGAAGGGCAAACTCTTCAGGCCCTGTCTCAGCTGTCTACTCCCACCTAAAGGAAAAGGCACACTCCTTTGAAGACAGCAATGTCGAAATCTTGGACAGGGAGGACAGATGGTTTGAAAGGGGAGTCAAGGAAGCCATCTATGTAAAAGTGGAGAGGCATTCGCTAAACAGGGGAGGGGGTCTGCGACACCATCTATCCCCCATCTACAATGTCGCCCTTTCATCGGTACCCAGGAGAGTCAACAACATAACCTCAGACGACTCTCAACGATCATCATCCACCAGGGGCTCACCTGACCCTAACGACTGTCGTTCACACGGGATAACAACAGGGTCACCTGACCCTAACGACGGTCGTCCACATGAGACCACAACAATGGTCAGGTGAAACCAGTACTTTCACAGGTACCTTGGTGGACCCACCCACAAGAGGTTAAATACCTGGGTCCTACTCCACTTTCTTGGTCAGACTAGTGCGGACTAGAGAGACCAATACATAAGAACTGATGAAGCCGCTTGGATAAGAGGCGAAACGTCTTCCACAGACAAATACAAGTCCAGTCGCCTTCGATTTAATCTGAGAAAGAGATGGCTGATAGAGAGATAGGAGGGTTGATAAATACAGGGGAGAATGGCTTTAGAAGAAAAAGGGGGAGGAAGTGCAACAAACTGTAAAAACATCCTCCCTGGGCTCGAATGCAGCTTCATCCCAGCTCTGGTTTCACCATTGGTTTAAGCTTTTATCCATATGCTTTTCATAGCATTTTCATCACCTAACTGAACAACCTTTTACTTTTTATTGTCAGCCGTCATCCTGCGAGATGCCCGTTCAATTTCAAAACTGCTGTAACTTTTTTTTATTCAGAATGACAAACAAAAACTTCAACAATAACAAGGTCCACCGGAACAACATTTGGCCAGACCACCCCGGCAGCAGAATGATTTTAATGTGATGTTTTTAATGTGATTTATGTGCGATGGCTGCCAGACTCCTGTTCTCTTGTTGCTTTTATGACTGTTAGGCCACAGGCACGGCTAAGGCCAGAGCCAGAGCCAGCGACGTTAGCTAATGCTGTCTGCTCCTGACCTCACACATTTATAGCACATGTATGCACAGGCATGTCCGCACAGAGCTGGTCGTAACTTCACGGCGTGTGCAGGCCTGAATACCTGAGTGTCTGCCGCAGGCAGTTTTACCTGAGCCAAATCAAATACAGCAGTATGTGGTTCAGTTTCAGAGTAGCAGGGATTAAATGCACATTGTAAAATAATCATTTGAAGTCTTACTTCCCTGATACAGCGTTAGTCAGACTAAAAAACACACGCTGGATTTAAATTTAGGTTATAATGAAATCCAGACATGAAAAGTGAAATGTTGGTGAAACTTAAGGTTCTAATCTGTAACTTTTCCACATTTAAATGTCTAAAAACAACTGGACCTATGTTCTACATGTTGTTTAGTTGTGTTCTTACGTTCTCCCAAATTCACTTAATTTGCCTAATGTAGCAAAATGACTCCGCTACAGCCTCTGAGGTGAAAGTGTGAGTGAGAATCACATCATCAGGGGGGTGCGACGTTTAAGGGGGTCTATAGTTGTCATTGCAAAATCTGTCAATATGCCAAATACTTGCCTGGTTTCCCTCTCCTGACTGTGTGTGCCTGCCACCCAGGTTTAGTCGACTAAAAGTATGTAAATCTTTTAAAGTTCTAATCTGTAACTTTTCCACATTTAAATGTCTAAAAACAACTAGACCTATGTTCTATATGTTGTTCAGTTGTGTTCTTACATTATCACAAATGTTCCATCAATTCTCAAACCAGAGAAATCTGTGATTTTTAACATGTCAGTGACATCATATCCTCTGTGATCATGTGTCAGTGTGTTTGTCTGACAGAAGCTCAACATTGACTTTTATCTAGTTTTAAGCCACATACACTTTCGACACCTTGGTGGTTTTCAGCTCTATATTTGAACCAGATGAAGGATTTTAGTCGTCGGACGTCTGGATCTGAAGTTATCAGAGAAACAAGCTGAGGAAATGTTAGACAGCTCAGCTCCAGCTGCTGGAGACGTCCTGTCCTGTGTCACTGAAGAGCGTCGCTGAATCTCTGAGTTTTAAAGGTAAACTGCTTTCTTCAGTGTTTCTACTGGTTTTCATTCAGTGTTTTTAAACACTTAGAATCACCAGGTCTGTTTGATTTCCTGAACCGCTGACAGTGAAGGAATCCAAACCGGGAGGAGCTTACGGTAATGGTGGTGAAGACAACATGACACCACGCTATTTAATGATTTGATGACATCACCCAACGCCGTCTTTTGTTGTTGTTTAGACTGAGAGACCCTCGAGAGGCAGATCCCAACTCTGATCAAGAGTATGTAACTTTAGTGTAAAGTGAGAAGTAATTAAGGCCCTCTTTCCTTCCTGGCCCTCTTCCCCCCCCCCCCCCTTCTCATTCTCTCACAGCACAGTGTGTGGATGATTTGTGCGTTACAGTTGGTGGTATAAATCAGAGGTGTCTGGGCATCCGCACCAGCTCATTTACTCTCTGCAGTGAGAGGAAACAAACAGGAGCCTGCAATGCCTTCCTGACCTTCACAAAATGAGAGTAAACTCGATTTTATTTAAACGAGAGCATTGTCTTACAGTAATGCACATAATTGGACAGGAAGGAGTAGGAAGACACAAAGCTGAGAGAAGAAGAAGAGGAAGAAGAGGCAGAGATATATGATACAAGATAGCATGGAGGGGAGAGTGAGGAGGGGAAGGATTGGAAGAGATAGCTCTCGAGCTGTGAAATATTACATGTGAGGGGAAAAGCCATATCCTTCCACCTGCTGTGGGAACTTTTCCTGCCTCTGCAACCGCAAAAATATCAAGAGATTCAGCCATAAAACGGTCGGCTGCGTAAACTCCAGTGCTTACCAACACACTCCAATTCAAATTCATGATTAAGAAAACTTTTTTTATTACAGCAAACGTAAAACTGATTTATTAGCATCTGGTACAAACCTGCTGTATAGATCATTTTCATGTGTGAGCAGTGTTGTGTAAATAGCACATGGCATCAGGATATAGTGATATAGAGTGTCTGACAAAAACTTGATCAAAACATAGTTTCCTGCATCGGGCTTTTGATTTCAATCTAATAAGTCAAACAAGAAATAAAAAAACTGAAGTAAAATAAAACCCCACGATTGTATTACCACTGGATAACAAATAGAGCTCCAAGGGAAAAATATAACCAGCCAACGTTGAAAACCGAGAGTTTAAACCAGTAAATGGTAAATAAGTCTGTTGTAAAAGAAAAATAAATCATATATTGCTTTAAGCTGTATCAAAATGGGAAATACATTTATTTTCTTACTTTCCAAGAGTGAGATGAGAAGATTGATTAGATGTCTCTTCTGTAGGTTTATTACAAAGCTGGAGGACATGGTTTGTTTATCTTAGCATAAAGACTGGAACCAGGGGAACTAGTTAGCCTGGTTCTCTTCAACAGTAAAAAAAAAACAAAAAAAAAAAACAATAACTCTACACTATCATTTTCACAGTGTATCTCGTTTGTTTAACACATACATGACCGGAAATGTGAGGCAGTAATTAGGCTCACAAGCACTTTGAGCTAAATGCTAAAATCAGCTCACAATGACAACGCTAACAGGCTTAATGTCGACCTCGTTTCACCAACTTAGTGTAGTGTAATAAAGAGAAAGTTTCACTGACCAGAAGACTCTGTCCTTGGTCACCCGCTCCTGAAGCAGAGTCCACTTGCGGCCCAGGTCTGTGGAAGCGAAGAGCTGCATGGAAAAAAAAGCAAGAGAAGACCACAATTAGACAGGAGCAAGACTAGATCAGAGCTTCCAGTGGCAGCTGTGAAGCTGCATGTGGGCAATGTGTGGAATAGAGGGAGTAGTTGAAAACTGCTGTGGAACCGCTGTAAACAACTGACATCACCACGTCCGGTTCTCTCTCTGGCCATTTCTCCTTTACTCCCAATATGAATTTGTATCCAAGCAGCAGAAGTAGGTCCTCTGACCCCCCCCCCCTTTTTTTTTTAAATATTAATATTATTTTTATTTTATTTTTTATTGATTATGATGATGATGATTTTTAATTTATGAGGTGTTGTATATTTTATGTTGTTTGATGTGTTTACTGCGTATGTTCTGTATGTTCTTTGGTATGGCACCACCATGTTTGTGTTTTCAAAAATCTCAATGAAAAGGTTTGAATAATAACGTCCTATTCTCTCCCACTCTCTGTGCTCATGATTATTTACCTCAGCTCCAGAACGTTACAGGCTTGTATTAGAGGCAGGTCTTCATGTCTTCAACTCCCTCTGATATATATCTGAGGACATTTGCCCCGTCAGCTGTTGGGTTTTTAAAGAAGTTCTTGACCTAGTTGTCAATACAATTAGCAAATACTGATGGACTCTCGGTGCCTGTAATTTATTATGATGAAATCTACTGTAGGTTAGGATGTTTTTATGTCTAAATTTATTGTTTATTTATTTATGATGTGTACTGGTTGTGTTGTTGACTACTGTTGCAGACCGAATTGCCCCTCTGAGACGATAAAGACTTTCTATCTATCTATCTATCTATTTATTACGGTATTTTCGCATTACGCTTCCGTATGTTGTGTTAAAGTTACTGCATTCTGTATTATCTCAAACTCACCACTTGTAGCGTTTCATTGAGCAGAAGCCCTTTAGGCCTGGGACACTGGGTGCGTGCCGTGTGCGTGGCAGCTGTGGAACGTCTTGCTTTTTATTTCGGTGCACGTGTTAGCAGCTGCGTCAAGTCTCGCTTATTTTTCACGCATGACATCGACAGAGAAAAGACCGGTCGATGTCATATTGACACATCAGCAACATTACGTAAAGCTGACACCTTCGTCTGTAGTTGAAGTTGAATCTAAATGTGATACAGAAATGAACAAATATAGATATGATGTTTTTTGAACATTGAAGCAGCTGCATGTGGAGAAAGTGACATTTTAGTGACGTTTTCTGTCAAAAATAATTGAGAAATTAATTGATAATGAAAAGAAATTCAACATCGGAGTAGCCTGCAAACTCTATGTAGAGAAATACACACGTGCGATCCGCAGCAGTTGAGTGACGCAGCCGCCACGCACACGCCACACAGCCAGTGTGTTCCCGGCCTTACATTATAAAGCCTAACCCCAGTCCTACTACTGGCTGTATCTTTTACAATGGAGGATAAATTAACCCTATTTGGAATATAAACAATCCAAGACTTTAAGACTGAGATCAATGAATTATTAATAACAGCGGTTTATATGCGTGTTAGAGTGTGTGCTTAGGACTTCTATTTTATGAGCAGTGAGAGGGAATGTGTATTTGTACTAATGTGTGTGTGTGGGTGTTGTCTAAGCTTGTACGGCAGTGATTGCACCCAAAATGAAAGTCTATTGAATCCCTCACACGACGTATCCTTAATATCTGAAAAGCACATTGGAGCTGAGAAAAAGATTTCATCAAACAAACTTCCTCCGCCATAGAAAAACACAACCTCTCAAACTGTGAAACATATTCTCAAGTCTCGCCACGCTCAAATCCAATGTGACTTACAACAGAAGGGCAAACCTCAAGCTTCAGTACAGAGGGAGACTTTGGATTAATGCACTAAACTCTAAATCTGTTCAATAAGACAAAGTGCAAGGTGTTAACGGTGTTAGATGAGGAAGTGCTCATGAAAGACACGAATCTTCAGGAGATTATTGGAGATAAAGATGGACGCCTCTGCTCTGATAGCATTTCACTCCTCCATTGCTGTTCCTTGGTCACTAAATCCTCTCTCCATATATGCTCATAACAGCCTTTCTTGCTCAGCCTTATCAGCAACTGTGACTCATTCGCAAACAAACCCATTCCTGAAGCACATTCCAAACGAGCATGCCCAGCGCTGAAAAAAAGGAAAGGAGAGCTGAGTCTGACCTTGATAGAAATCTGTCCCTGCCCTCATGAACCGTCTTAATTCAAACGTTCTGCTACGCATCCTCCCATCATCCTCTAGCTAAATGATTTTTTTTTTTGTTCTGTTTGAATGGATTCTTTGCCTCCATCTGCAGCCTGCCCATATGGAACAGATTAAAACCTAATTGAATTTCTTGTTTAATTATGTGTAAATTATTGAAGTTGAGGAGGAGTTCGCTCAAACTTATGAACTGTTGGTCCTGATGTCCCACCTCTATCTGTCTAGCTCCATTTCCACTTGACAGTACACTTTTCAATTAGTGTGTGTGTGTGTGTGTGTGTGAACCTATGAGACTGTGAGTTTGACATGTTGAATTGACAACCAGTCTTTATATACATATATACTGTATATATAAAGATATATATACCGGATATTTATGTTTGAGATTAGATTTATTTATTTCTATTCACATCAGTGGTCTTCTTTACAGTCATGTCTCAAAATGAGGATAACATTGCTGACCCTCCCTCCCTGACTCTCCTGAAGCAAAGACACCTTTTGGAAATTATGAGTTTTATTGCTGGTGCCAGAAACAGTGGAACCTGTGCGCTTTAAAGCACATCAGTGTTTCCCAATTGTTTTGGTTCGTGGCCCTTTTACATGACCCAGTGTCCACTTGAGGTCATCTCATCACAGGTTATGGTCTGAGTGTGTCTGGATGAAAGATGAGAGGGAGTGATTTTTCCTTCTTGGACTGTTGAAAACAGTCTGGTATTTCACAAGAATATTGCAAAACATAGAGAAACAGGAGAAAAACTGGAATCACCTCCTCGTGGTTGTCTGCCTCCTACACTCAGATGAGTTTCAGATGACATCCCTGTTTATCCAGTCATAGAAAATATGAACCATTTGTGTGAATTTTCTTTTTCATGATTGCTGTGTAAAGTCTTGAGTTATGATTAAAAAGTGTTTTGTGAGGTCACAGTGACCTTGACCTTTGACCTTTGACTAATAAAATCTAATCAGTTCATCTTTGAGTCCAGGTGATTTTTTGTGCCAACTTTGAAGGGGTTCCCTTGAGGAGTTTTTCAAGATATTGCGTTCACAAGGCCAAAATCATGTTTTGTGAGGTCACCATGACATTAACCTTTGACCTTTAGCCGCCAAAATCGAAACAGTTCGCCCTTGAGTCGAGATGAAAGTTTTATGCCTTTAGTCTAGCTGCAGTGAGAGCAGGTGAACATTTGTACCAAATTCGAAGAAATTCCCTCAAGGCGTTCCTGAGATATCGAGTCCACGAGAATGTGATGGACGGACGGACAACCTGAAATTATGTCTCCAGCTCCGACTGTGAGATAGCTGAGATATAATCATAAACATCATTTTGGTCTTTAATCTAAGAGGCCTAAAATGAACTTGGGACACCTTGAATGGGTTTTAACTCTGAGGTTGGAACCCCGGCTGTAAAAATAAACTCATGCGGTGTAAAGGCTGGCAGATGTTTCTGTTGTGTATTAATGCCTCAAAATTAATGAGACCGGCAACAAAGCAATACATAGTACAGCACTGTGGTGTCATGTTTGCTGGGACTGGACTGACAATGTTAAAACTATGAAAATAGTGAACCCCTGTGTAGCAGAGGAGGGCTGGAAGGAGAACAGAAGGGCGCGACATGGCGAGCCGCGTAGCAGACGTATTTTCTGATGTGTAAGTGTGTATACGTGCTCATTAACACTTAAGAAGCCGCTGTCACGGTGTAATTGTCAGTGTTAATTAGTCCAGTTTAACACTTGTATTAACACTGGCAGTTTTGCTTAGACAGGATTTTCAAAACACCACAGTGAGGAATTCACTGAGAATCTTGTGATGAAGGTAATTACACAATGTTTGTACTGTCTGATACGAAAACATACAAACAGCTCTGATGCATTGTGCTGTATGTTTCGTCAGGTTTTGGGAGGAGCAGTGTGTCTAAGTTCAGGCACATTTCCCCTGAAGCATTCAGGTTAGATACTGTAGCTACAGTCCCTGCTAGCTTCTCAAAATGACGTCACGTTTCCGGTAGCGAGTTATTTTACCATTAAGTAGCATGGTATTGTTACCAATCACCAAATCTGGATATTTAAATTACACCAAAATATAATGAGTGGATTCATCATATTACTTAACAGGAGATGTTTCTCTCCCATGCTTCAAAGCAGTAAGCTTGTGGGGACAGGGGGACCATCTTGATGCTCTCTGCTCTTTCACCTGTCCACCTGGAGACAGCAGGTGGTGGGCGGGGCAGAAGGCCTGATCCAGATTTCTCAATCAGGAAGTAAGAGGAGATGAACTTAGCCAAATTTACTTGGAAGAGTGCAATTATCACCTAAACTGTCCATTGGAAGTATCACAGTTTATATACTGATTTTTTGATTCATCTTTGACTTACTGTACTTAGAGTAGTTGTGGACACATACAGTTTTCAGTTGGGTGTACTGCTTCAGTTAAACCTCCAGATAAGATGGTTATGATAGTCTGGTTGAACTGTTCTGTTTATTTCACTTGCATAAGAAGGTTTGCCTCCCAGCTGTATTGCTGTATGGTAAATCACACTTCAGGTTTTCTCTGAGGTTTGTTTTCTGCCGGTGTGTGTGAAAATTGAAATTTAATGCATTGCTGCACTGCCTGCAGAGGAATCCTGGTGGTTTAACACCAGTGCTGCTTCTTGTTCATTCATTCCGCTACAGAATCAACTATTTATTGTGATGTGTCTGCGGCGCCGTGATACCCACCCTGCCCTCCTTGCAGTAGGCCAGGAGCTTGTCTTCTTCCTTGGGGTGGAAGACGAGCGTGTCTGGGGTGAAGGCGATGGGCTGTCGCTGGAAGGAGGAACCTTCGTCCGTGCTGATAAACAGCATCTGATCCCGTTCGTTTATGGATGAACCCACCAGCACCACCTGTGAGAGAGACAGACAGCAAAGAGAAGGGAAGAAGACAGAGGTCAAAAACTGAAATGTCACATTGACTTAAGTATTTTCTCAGGTTCCTTCCGTTTCTCTTGATCATCTTTGAGACGTTTCTACACCTTGATCTGAGTTCATCTGTGGTAACTTCAGCTGATTGGACATGATGTGTGAAGACACACACCCGTCTATATCAGGTCTCACAGCTGACAATGCAGATCAGAGCAGAAACCATGAGGAGGAGGGAGCTGCTGCAGAGCTCAGAGCCAGGACCGTGTCGAGGCTCAAAAACATTTGTGCTGCATTGAAGGTTCCCAAGAGAACAGCAACCTCCATCATTCTTAAATGATGGAGGGACTAACTGAGCAATCAGGGAAGAAGAAACTCGGTACAAGAGGTGACCAAGAACCCAATGGTATCTCTGGCTGAGCTTCAGAGATCCTGTGTGGAGATGGTAGAAACTTCCAGAAAGACAACCATCACTGCAGCTCTCCACTGATCTGGCCTTTATGGCAGAGTGCCCAGACAGAAGCCTCTCCTCAATGAAAGGCGTTTGGAGTTTGGAAAAAAAAAAAAAGCACCTAAAGGATCTACTGTATCCCTGACTCCCAGACTGAGAAGCAAGATTCTCTGCACCGATAAGACTAACATTTGCTTGGTCTATTTGGGGGGTGTTCCTCAGTGGCAGGGACAGGGATACTGGTCAGAGCTGAGGGGAAGCTGAATGGAGCAAAGAGATATCTTTCATGGAAACCTGGTCCAGAGCACTCAGGACCTCAGACTGGGAGAGCCCAAGGCTTCCACCAAGTAGAGTAGTAAAGGGTCTGAATACTTATGTCAATGTGATATATCAGTTTTTCCTTTTTACTGAATTTGAGAGGGGGAAATTAATTCAAATGATTTTAGCATGAGGCTGCAGTGTAACAAAACGTGAAGGTCTGAATACTTTCTGCATGCACTGTTTAGTAATGCTATTGGAAAACTGATGAATATAAATGCATGCATGGCCACACGCACATTTATTCAAGGCCATTTTACAGGCCATAAGAACTTTCTGTCCACTTTACATGCTGCTTAGACCGTAGCAACACTGTATTGATTATCTATTCAGAGTTATACAGCTCATAAAGTTAAGGCATTAAACACGGGGCACCCCAGGACCTGCCAACCCACCAATCACAATTATATCCTGGACACCCAGAGTGAGGCCTATAGGGCTGATCGATGGGACTAATGAACCAGTCACATTCATTAGGGGGTCGTGATAGGTGGGAATCTGTTGAATTAGGGTTTATAGGTGCTTTTGTTTATTATTGCAGCTGGTCTGTACGGAAAGTATTTCTTATGGTGCAGGAATCTTTTCGACTGTTTCTTCAGTCCACCACTTAACGAAAACACTCGCTGACGGTTGGGTTTTTTCTAGACATCTGTTTCATTCAGTCGCCAGGGTTTTAGATTAATGGATGCAAAGCAGCAAAGAGACACAAAGTGTATAAAAGGAAAGTGCTGCTTGTAATGATGATTTAAAACATTAATTAGGTATGTATGTTATGCGCGCAGACAAATGCTGTAGTAAGAAAAGCTTTCTTTTTGACGATGTTTAGCCTCACTCAGACTCCTGATCTGCTCATTGACTCCTCAAGGAACCAAACCACAAATATCCAGCTATCTCAAAAGTACAAGTTGTTATCGTTGTTCAAGGTTGGCAGATGTTAGTACTGTAGCATTCTAGTGTTCGTGCCTGGACTTAGGGGTGAAACATCACTTCACTAAACTGGATTCCACAGCTGGCCTCAGAGATAAGCAACAGCTGCTTAGAGCCCCATCAAACAACCAAACAGCCAAATAGCAGTGATGCATTCTGTGTAATTTGTGACAGGCGGTGTAAAGGCCCTCAGGAACTTTTTTCTGAATCACCTTTTGTACTTTAAGCAATGGACTCTGACATGAGCACAAACAGTTCTTCCAAAGGTACAACAATTTTCACTTCAGTTATTTCACTTAAACTCACAGTCTGTGCCTTCTGCCTCCAGGGGTCTCAAGCTAAACAATAACAAAAGGCGGTGTTGGGTGACCGGTTTGGATTCCTTCAGTGTCAGTAGTTCAGGAAATCAAACAGACCTGGTGATTCTAACTGTTAAAAACACAGAATGAAGCAGTTTGACATTTAAAGTCAGAGTTTGAGCGACGCTGTACGGAGGACAGAGACTCAGGGAAGAGCTGGAGCTGAGATTGATGCTAACCTTTGTTCCGATTGTTTCTCTGATAACTTATGAAGCAGACGTTCAGCAGGTTTTTACCTGCAGCTGAATTGTCCACAGAGGTGTCCTCCTCTCCATAACAAACACACCAGAGGATTAAACTCAGAGATTCGGTGACACTCTTCAGTGACACAGGACAGGTCGTCTCCAGTAGCTGGAGCTGAGCTGTCTAACATTTCCTCAGCTTGTTTCTCTGATAACTTCAGATCCAGACGTCTGACGACTAAAATCCTTCATCTGCTTCAAATATAGAGCTGAAAACCACCAAGGTGTCAAAAGTGTATGTGGCTTAAAACTAGATAAAAGTCAATGTTGAGCTTCTGTCAGACAAACACACTGACACATGATCACAGAGGATATGATGTCACTGACATGTTAAAAATCACAGATTTCTCTGATTTGAGAATTGATGGAACATTTGTGATAATGTAAGACCACAACTGAACAACATATAGAACATAGGTCTAGTTGTTTTTAAACATTTAAATGTGGAAAAGTTACAGATTAGAACTTTAAAAGATTTACATACTTTTAGTCGACTAAACCTGGGTGGCAGGCACACACAGTCAGGAGAGGGAAACCAGGCAAATATTTGGCATATTGACAGATTTTGCAATGACAACTATAGACCCCCTTAAACGTCGCTCCCCCCTGATGATGTGATTCTCACTCACACCTTCACCTCAGAGGCTGTAGCGGAGTCATTTTGCTACATTAGGCAAATTAAGTGAATTTGTAAGCCTTGAGACACAAGCACACATGCACACACACACAGAGACCCTTATCAGTATTCTTATCATGAGCACAATTAGGCAGCGTGCGTAGCATGCCTCACAACTTGTCGGCTGCACTATTTGAGAGCTTGGTCTCTGTTTGTGTGTAACTTCTGCTTGTTCTGAACACATGTCCCTGAGCAGCATAGTCATTTAAAGGCCCAGTGTTTGTTTGGCTGACGGAGGAAAGACAACAATGGCAGAGGAGCGTATTATTTTTCTTGATATAACATTCTTTCCTTTTATTTATTTTGTGAATCTGGACTCAGCATTGGCACCTGGGAGCTGCCCACAGTGTCGTGCTGTTGAAAGCCAAGCAGCTCCACTGCAGACCTCATGGTTCAGTGCCTTGCTCAAGGGCACCTTTAGAGTATTCGCTCCGTTTTTTTCCAGTGGATTTAGGGATTAAGAACACTTCAGTCACAATCCTGCAATTCTCCCCTCTTAGCTGCCACTGGTCGTAACTGAGTAATGATAAGAGTTAAGAGGTGCCTGTTGCTCAGCAATGGAGAATTTATTTACATGTCAAAAACAGCAGAAATCTTTGGCTTCTACAGAAGAAACCCTCATTTTACTGCACGTCTCACTGTGGTTCCTCCTCATGTCCCAGTGGGACCCAGCCATTAATCAGGTCGGCCTGCCTCTGCCAATATGTCTCTATTTAAAGGACATCACTCAGTTTAACCTAGTTGAGCTCTGACAGCTGGACATCCTCAGGACACACACATGCACAACGCCTACGCACATCACATCACCAAACACTGACTGAAAATGTACAACGAGAACGGTTTCAATCATGCAGCATGAACCCGTGTGTATGGATATTAACTTGTTATTCAGAGAAGTAAAATCATGACTGTCTTTGTCAACATAATTCAATGAGACCCACTGACCCAGCCTGGAAGAGCTTTACTAATCAAGCCTTCTGAATTAGCCAGCCTGCTGTTTCAAAGGGGCACTCCATTGATTTCAGTTATATATTTTATCTAGGGCTGTAGCTCCCATTGAGGAAACTAAGACTACATTTGTTGTTTTTTCTTTTCATTGTTTGTTGTTTTTTCATATTGTAAAATGTAACTCACAAAAAATATAAGTGAACAGTTAACTAAAAATAAAATGAATAAAGTCTTCAATGACCAGAGAAAACCAGCATCAGCTTTCAATGATTCAGCAAATTCTCATGTCTGGGCTGAACATTTTTTTTTTTGTAAAACGATATGTTGTCATGACGCTTGAAACTTAATACAGAAATGAACAGCCTACAGTTTAGACCAACTTTACATATGTGAAAAATCCAAAAACAAACAAACAAACAAACAAAGGAAAACAAATAACCCTGATAAGATCACAGTGATGTCATCAAGCTCCAGCATGACTCAAGGCTAAAAGTCCAGATATCTCTGCCTCTGTTATCTGCTTTTGATATCTCCCATAAAGTTGGGGAACTGAAGAATAAGGGAAATGCGATTCCAACACCCATCTCTGAAGTGTCCCCTTGAGCTGTTTCATTTATTGGATGTTACTGTGTAATATTGACACTTCAGTTAAAAGCTGTTTCAATTGATTTAAAAACTAATAACATCACATCAAACGTTTTTTTACAGTGCACTCTCTGCTCTGAGGAAAGGTTTGCTTGAAGCTTTAAAACACAGATTTCCAGTCTTTTTGGATTTTGTGAGAAAGCGCAAAGCGATGACTGCTTGAGACCCCCCCATCACAGGTTTCGTGTTTGACGTGTGACCATTTCATCCACACAGTGATGTTCTCATTTCTGTTCTCATTTCAATGGTTTTAGAGGCATGAAGAGCAAACACAGCATTTAAAAATAAATCAAAAATAAATGGCTTAAATATTTATTTGTGCGGTAGAAATTAGCTTAACATCTTGCAAACCCTCGAATTCATATAGAGCCCACTGAGATGATTAAAAAAACAGTGGAATGCACTGACTCCCTCACTGATGCTCTCTCAGTCTCCCGACGCAGTAACGTGACTCACCAACAAGTGGCACTCTTGTCAAACTGTGAGCATGCCTTCATACTAAAGCTGAGGCTGAGCTGGAGTCACCAGCTCACAGATAAGACTGAACTTTTTTGGGAAGCAACAGAGAAGAAGAGTTGGGGGGTTGGGGGGGGCGACAGACTACAATTCCTCTCCTGTCGCACAAGATATGGTCCTTCACAATCAAGGGACTTTAAATACATTCTCCCCCATAACGATTTCCTCCTCAGAGTAATAACTCAAGCTTTTGGAAAGCACAGTGCCGCTATTGTGAGCTGCAGATAAAAGCAGGCTCCAAACTTCCTGTGTCTGCTCTGGAGACTGTGGGGTTGTGACACATTCAGGGGACGTATAGAAACAAAACTCGGCTCCTTTTAATCTGCAGAGGGCTTAGACAGCAGTGTGGCTTTCCAGAGCATAATGTTGAGTCTGTGCGTCTGTTTGATAATCTTTCGATCACAGTCAGTCTGACACACAAGACACACGAGTCCCGCTGTGTCGATAAACATCAGAAGGTATCATCGCTATAATCTATTATGAAGCAACGCAATCCACTCTGCATCTTAGAATAGCTTATGGAGGAGGAGCCGGCGTGCTGCTGGAGCATGAAAGTCAGGATACTTGTGTGCATTATCTCTGTGTTGCATGTCACAAGTTTAAACAATAGAAGGACTTTAATGCTGCTGGATGATGTGGGTGATGAGAGCTTTCCGGTCTTGAGAATGGGGAAAGCTTGTACATGACACACACACACACACACACGCACGAGTGTAGCAGCATGTCAAACACACCTGAAGACCTACATCACCATTAAAAAGGCTTTTAAAGGGGCACTTAACAGATGACGTTCAGTTTACTCGCCATGAGGAGCGCTGATTTTACTAAGGCACTGATACTAATGTTTGAGCTGTGTTGCAACGACAACATCACTAAAAAGAAGTCTGACCGCACAAGAAATGTGGGATGATCAGGCACGTTGTAAACAAACCTCCACATTTATCTGGAAGAGAAACATCCATCCCAGTCTACGGACCGACTTCCTGCTCTAACTTTACTTGCCGCAGCTGTGCACACATGCGATTTCCCTGTGCAAGGTGGGATTATTACCAACACATTGGTTGTGTCTGAAATCACTCACTCATTCACTCCTCCCTCCTCACTATCCAGGGAGTTCTGTGTGGAGGACTGTACAGTGAGCTCATCGGTTAAACGGAAAAACACTTTGGACTCTACTCCGGTCATTTTCTCTACTACTACTTTTCATGATGCATTGTTGGATGCTATGACTCCACTATATAGGGTTTTAATAATTCTCACTTTACGTTCGTACAGCATTACAAACTGGCGAACTCCCTATATAGAGGACTGTATAGTGAGCAGTGAGGCACAGCCATTGGCTCACTTTCAGTTTTACCTCTGAGTAAACTGGTTTATCATGTGGTTAAAATAGGAGTTCCCAACTCTCGCTGCTCCGCCAGCCAACACCAACCAGCCAGAGGTGGATTTTCACTCACGTTAGCGAGCTAGTTGCAGTAATAGAGGATAAAGATAGAAGATAAGCGGCTCATGATGCAGTTAAATCTTGCACACTTCAAGTTCAAAATGTGCATCCCATTGTTTTAGGAGTGACAGGGATGACAGACAGGCCACACTATGTTCAACATAACCATCGCACAAATAGCCCATAATGTTTAATATACTATTCACATCTGTTTGCTGATTCATACCAGCTCCTTATGGCCTATTAACAAATGTTCCAGGACCTGGTATCAGGTTTTACTGTGTGAATACTAGTGTTTCTGGACCCACTGGACCTTATTCCACTGTGTAATTATAACTGATTGCGAAGTAAGAAGAAGAAAATAAGGCCCAAGTTGTCATAAATCAGAATTATCATTTTCTCACTGACATGTGAGTCTAGACACAGAAACAGACAGACACATACACATGCCTACCAGTGGCTGCTTACAGTCAGCGGCTCCCAGCACAATTGCTTTCCACTCAATTACATATGTAAATTGCTTGGGTTCTGGTTTCCACTGGGAGAGAGGGGGCAGTGTGACTGCAGCTCATTGAGCTGTGGCCTGCTGGGAATTAAGACCTGGGAGAGCAGAGCAGCATGGGAGCCACAGGACACCACCAGCAGACAGCAGAAGAAGAAGTTTGATGACAGGATGTTGAGTATGCATGTCACTGTGTAGGGCTGGGTTCATCTGATTTATAATCTTGTTTTCTAATTCTTTGATCAGATATAGTTTCTGATTTAAGTTGCAATTTTGCCAAATTTAGTCTTGTGTACCCAAAACCTCTGAACTTCAACATTGCCATGATAAGAAATGATTCATATTGATAGAGCCAGAGAAACAACCTTTCCTTTTTCTGAATTCTCACCTGCAGAAGACCCTTGTCGGATCTTCTTTATTTTTTTTGTCAAGCATCCCAGATAGCAAATTGATATATGCCTGGGTCCTCGGCCCGAGTCCGGCCCATATACTTCCACATCTGGGCAGAGTCTGGCTGTTGTCCGCCAGTATTGACTGACAGCAGGAAGACTGTGGTCCAGATGTGGAGGTAGCATCTTAAAATCAGGCTGTATATGGGCCAGATTTGGGCTGTGGAACCAGGTGCATACTGGGCCAGAAGAAAACAGGCATGTGGGCCAAGTAAGGGGCCGGATTTTAGGTCACGGATGCCAGGTCTCAGCTGAGAAAGATTCTTGTCAGATTAAAAGAATGATTATTCATCAGTAAAGTACACTTGGCGCGATCATTTTGACAGAGGATCCAGTTCGTCTTACACTGTTATGTTGTATGGGTTTGCATAAAGGCCAAAGAGACACTCCATTAGAGAGATAAAAGATATAAAGACAGATAATGATTAGATAGCTTTAGTGATGTTCTCTTTAATATCTCTTTTAAATTAAAGTCCAGCCCACTTTTACAAGTTTACATCTTCAGGAATTCTTGATTTGACTTTACCAACTTATCAAGAAGACAAAAGTTACAATGTTGCCGAAGGAACTGTCTCTCTAAGGACTTGAGAGCGGCCGGAAAGTCAAAATGTTCCTCTTCAGCCTGGCTTAGTCACTTCATTTTATTCACTTAATTTATTATAATTATGTTGTACATTGTATTTTATCCTATTTTATCTCTTCTTTTATCATTAATTGTCTAATGTTTCTTATGTCTTCTTTTTAAATTTATTTTGTTTCTCAGATTTCTTACTTGATTTGTCCTTTTCTTTTTAGCTGATCAGTCTGTGAAGCACTTTGAACTGCATTAACCTATGAAAAGTGCTATACAAATAAAGTTTGATTGATTGATTAATTGATTGTTAAAGGTCCAACATTGTGTAAAGGTAGATGTCCATGTGTTGTTTGATTATAGATCAGGTCTAGGTTTTATATTAATACTGTGAAAGTATCAAAGCCTCAGTCCACAGAGAAATGCACACAGCCTGTATTCAGAAACTGAGCCTTAAAACCAGCCGTCAGGACTTCTGGAACTTTGTGATGTCACAACAAAGCAGTCACCACTCAGCCACACCCAAAACCCTGCCCACCTAGACCCACCATCCAACCTTGCAGGATTTGGTTTCTCTGAGTATTTTACCCGAAATCTGCTATATTCTTACTGGATCACTCAGAAAACAGCCAATCAGAAGAGAGGCTCAGCGCCTCCTCTTTTCTGATTGGCTCACTGACATGTTGTTATAGAGCTGCCAAGAGAAGCCTGAGAGAGGAGATGTAAAACTACATTGAGATGGTTTTTGGTTCTTAAAACCACAAATATATCTTCTTATGGATCAACACCTCAAGTAAAACACAAGGGAAGAGGAAAATATGGAGCTTGAAGACCGAACATGCTTCAACAATGATATGATGTATTCACAGAAGGAGGATCAGGGATAATTTCTATTATGGTATTTGGTCTCATTCTTACTTGCACAGCTTTCTTACTTTAAAGAATCTTCAGAGTAGTCGATACAGTACAATAACTCAGATGAGGCTGGTATCAACAAAATGTCACTGGATTAAGTTAATCCTTCAAACAAGTTGATTCACAATGAAAACAACACAAATGAACTCCACTCGCTGTCGTTTTTCCCCCCACTTACATCAAACCAAGATTTAAAGTCTGTACTCAGAGCTCTGTGCTGTTTCCTCACCACAACCTCCACACCCCCACCCCCACCCCCACCCCCCCACACACACCTACACCACTCTGACGGTGAGGTGAGAATTGATACACATTCGGGCCTGAGCAGAGAATCAGGGAAGGAAACATAGGTGACATGTCCTGCGAAGGTGTCGGATACCGGGAGGTGAGAGGTCTGAGAGCTTTTTCACACACCTTGGCTACAGTTCAAATACATTAGCTGGAGCTGTCCTCGTGCATTATACATATTAGCCTCCTCTCCAGCCGCAGCATTTGTACTACAGTGGAGGTGACTGGCAAACATGCCGGACTGTGACAAAATCCCTCATGTTGGCTCGACTTCAGAGGAAAACACACACACACATACTATAAAAGGGGGCGACTTCTATACTCGACCTAAAGAGCAAAAGCCGATTAAAAATTGTGAATGTTATTGTGAAAAAACACACATGTATGTAGACACATTTTTCATTGTTTGAACAGTATTAGATTAAATTTATCATTTTATTTAAAAATGTCTTTTTGGCTGGACCATAACAGCGGGGCAAGCCCTATAATCTGGATCATCCCTGACTGGCTGACTGACTGACTGATCATATTTCCATCACTTGTCAGCCGAGTGCATCGTCACTGAGTTGGAGTTTCTGGATCAAACAGGTTCTATTGGGGGGTGTTTACAGCTGCAGAGTGGACAACTTAGCCCATTGTTTCAAACTGACTGGGTATAAACCTGGTTCAGGTCTGGACCGTGTATTGATGCCGACCGGGGCCTCAGGATTACACCTCTTGTTACGGGCAGTCTGAAGATGGAGGGCAGCGGAGGAGCACACACTGTAACTTTCTCTCTGAGTGATCATGTGACAGTAAATCCAGCTGAAATCACAGCTCAGTCTTTGTCTTTCGTTTATGTGTTTGGTGATTTTATCAGACGATGTCAGAGTTATAAAATCAGGATTTGACCAGAGGAGGTCCAGACACGTACTAGGTTTAGACCTAGTAGTTGCTGATTGTTTTGACACTTTCTTTGCTTTCATGTAAATTACTTCCAATACCATGACTTTTGTAGCTTTTGTATGTGTGTTTTGTGTGTTATTGTATGGCCTATGAAGCATATTTGATCCAAATATAATAGAATTAAAGGGAAACACAGAGACAAAGACAGAGAGTGTGTGGCAATGTGAAGACTAACAGAAAGAATATAGTGAAGAATGGTGAGTGTGTGTGTATGTGTGTGTGTGTGTGATAGTATGTGTGTGTGTATTGCACTGCCTGTCCCAGATTCCGCCCTGTTATCTGTTAGCTACTCCCTCCATTTGAAGCCTCCAAAAGCTCAGAGATTGTGACTGACAGATACTTGGATACGCCCTCCCCTCTGTCTGTTTTCCCATCATCCACGTCTCTACAGAAACTCCTCCAGCCAGCTGCCAAGTCAATTTCACATTCATTTTTTTTATTATATTTTTTAATCTGCCTAAAATCAGATGCAAATTAGGTGTGATCAGAGTAACAGGAGCAAAACAAACACATAGGTTTCCCAAAGATCAGAGGAATAATATAAATATTCTGCTGTACAAAGGCCATGAGAGCGTGGCTGTCTCACCTGCCAGCTTAATATACAGCAGCTGTGTACTCGAGTGAGTGTGCATCACCATCACATGATTATTTTCTATGTCGTAGAACGAGGTTGTGGTCTAAGCTTTGATCAGTTTTGATATGATAAGTGTCCTGATATATCATGACACATTTGCTTCCAGCTGTGCTGATCACAGATTAAATAAAAACACACAAAAACAACAACACCAGTGATCATCCACCCTTTAGTCACTTGTATTCATCGTATCACCGAACAAAGATCACAAACTTTCAAAACAAAAAGAGACTGGTTTTCTACTTTTCCCAGATCACTGACAGTGGGGGGGGGGGGTCCCTCCCTTCCTGAGGGCTGTCCCCCTCAATATATCATTGTAAACCTAACTATGTAAATTTAATTTATATAATAATATATAGTGAAACACTAGTGAGTCCACCTGCCACCCGGGAGGCAGTCACACAGTCTGCTTGTTTGTTCAGCTTCTGTTTATCAGTGTTTTTGTGAAGTAATTTCCTCTTTATACATTTCATACAAGTACACAGGGATTAAAGTGGACTGCAACGATGCCTTTGATTAAATAAATGTGTCTAACCAGAGTGAGACAGAGGAGCAGAGTCGATTGTTGACTGACGGAGAGAAATGTGCAACATAAACACTTTATAACAAATGTAATGGCTTTCTGTCATAGTTAAATCATTTGCTCATGCTTTGTAGATCAGTTATAAGACATTAAGAGAGAGAACAACGTTTGGGTCGTCATGCTGCCAAATAATTCTTCTGACTGACACTCGTTTTTTCTTTTCAACTGACCGTTCACAGTACCTTCCAGAAAAGCACACTGCCTTTACAGCTGCTGACTTGATGGATTATAGTAAGAAACCCTTTATTAATGACATATTTACACTTATAATCGCAGATGAAATGACTTTCACCCTAAAGCTGTTCTTATTAATAGCTTACAACTGATCTTTAACTCATTAGCAAATGATGTACTGATCAGAAATGATGCCTTATTTGAAATTGATATAATAGGTAACAAAAGTATGTTCCATTACAATAAACCTTTTCCACATTGATTCACACACTCTCCCTTTAATGTGTGACTTACTCTCTCCTTCACCGTCTATGTTTTCTCTGTCTGCCTGTTGTTCTATTTGTTTCCGCTGTCTCTTGCCTTCCTCTGCCACTCTCCCTTTCATTGATGAATCTCTCCATCTTCATCTCTCCTCCGATATCTCCTCCTGCTGTCTCCAGGTCTCTCTCTAGCTGTCGATGACAGCCGCAGGTCTAAAGCTCTCCATTAGAGGATAGAGACAATGATCAAACCTCGGGAAAAAGCTCTCTCCCTTTTTAATTACATTCCTCTGTCAAGTAAAGAAGAGGAGAAGAGAGTGAGAGGGAGGAGAGGAAGAGAGGAACCTCTGAGCAATTATTCCAGACTTAATTACATAAAGGTAAAAAAAAAAAAGAAACCTGTACCTCCGTGTCTGAAGCTGAGTGTGTGTGTGTGTGTTTGAGAGAGAAGGAGCTTCACTATATAGATCTACACCTGAAAGACTGCCATTCAAGTGTCAACTGCCTGCCCACACACACACACACACACACACACACATACACACACACACACACTACTGTCATACTCTCTCTGGCACTGGCAGCATTCATCTCCATGACGACTCTGTTCTGGCATGGGGAAACAATATTATGCCAGAGTAACAAACAACAAGTGATACGAATTGAAATTGATACTCTGCATTATATGAAACATCTGAGTTTGACTTCAAATGGAATTTAGCTTTTACTAATACAGAGTGAAAAGGTCTCAAACTGCTATAACTCAAACGGACAAAGTATCCATATTTCAATGACTTATCTGTATAAGCAATGTCAACAGGTTCTTATGAGCATCTGAAACATGTCTCCACATGAGTTCTGAGGTCGTCATGGATCCACCCACTTCCTATTCTTATTCAGTCTAATCTGGTCATACACACTCTCTTTCTATTATATTCCTTTTCCACCAAGATTAGCAGGTTTTTTAAACGCAGCTAACCCCGCTAATAAAAGCCGATGACCCCTTTTCCATTGCCAGAGTTTGTCTTTCTGCTCAGACTGAGGACACACACAACTGCAAGGAGTGATGTCATGTTACAGAGCGCGCACACACACACACACACACACACACACACACACACACACACACACACACACACAGATGCAGCGGAGAGAGAGAGAGAGGGAGCTGCTACCCGCCGTGCAAACTGGTAAAACAGATCCATCTTGTCTCATCCATGGGGTTGGAGCTCCTGTCAGTGTCAGAGCCTCCGTGTGAGACGCTTTTGATCGAGGGTGATTTTGAAACTAATTCACTCTTTCACCCTGGAGCGCAATGTAGCCGCGGTGTTTCTGGTTTAATAACACCTGTGTTGGTCAGGGGACAGGTGTGTCTATGGTTTCTGAAAAGGTGCGAAAATGTGTGCGTTCTCCCGAGAGTAGTGTTTACATCACTGCGGATCGGAGCTGAAAAATACCATGTCTACTGCAGAGTCATTTGACCCGGGTGTGAATGCCGATTGTTCCCTTTTCCATTGCCGACACAAGCCTGATGTTAGCGGGTCTTCTGAACAGTGGAAAAGTGGCTCAATACTGCAAGACTCTGGTCTGTGTTTCTATCACTGAAGTGGATTGAATTGGACTATTAGTTCTGATCACATGGTGAGTCACAATCATCACAGGAGAAAAATGTGTTTGTCTTTATTCATTGGTGGAGCACCATGCTGCTGCCAGTGTTGGTCTAGGTTGACCACATTTTGGGCCGGGTCTAAGGACTGGTTGGGTTTGCAGGACGTGCTGTCTGACCACATCATAAATTGGACCAGCTGGGAGTGTGAAGCCGGCTCTGGCTCCCTCTGGATGTTTCTGATCCTCGTGCTGGGAGCTCAGGAAACTTATTTTAACCATTTGCATAATCTCATTTCAGTTAGCCAGTTCATGTGGCACAGATGATTACACGGACCCAGAAAATGTCCTGTGTTGATATTTGTCACCTAAGCTCTGACCTTGTCAATCCCTACGAGGACACATCAAGCTGAGCACAGTAGGGATTGAGGAGTTACGATAATAACAACTCCGATTACATTATATTTTAGTGGCACATGCTTTGGTCTGAAGCTATTTCTTTTCCTAAGCATACGCAGACATGTCCGGCAGGGGCAATGGATGGCTGTGCGAGGTGCTGGTCTCAAGGACACTTTGACATGTGGACAGAAGGAAGCCGCGCTCAAACCTCACCATCTGAGCAACAGCTACCCCTGGGGCAGGGTGGGGGGGTGGGGTGGGTTGTTAAAATGCTATATGAATACTATATGAACAGCAGCTGCGACAACATTAGTGGCAACAGATGCAGCAGGCAATACAGGAGCACTGACTGCTAAAATACAGTATTGCAAGTGTTGCATTGAATATAAACTGTAATAAATAGAGAACAAGACCACAAAAAAAAAAGGCTAAACTCCTGCCGAAGAATGACTCAAAGACCCCTGAAGTTGAAGTTGTGAAGGAGCGCCTCACATGGGGTCCCTTTAGGAACAGGACCCCTATGCTGGCCGGGGTTGGACCTGATGGACGATGTGTTACGGCAGTGGAACTGGCTGAGACTATCCTTTGGTATGTGAAATAAATTCATTACATCTGATGGAAATAATTCCTCATGGAGTGGAAATACAGTCGCAATGAATACCAAGCTCTAATAAAACCAGATGGACAAGCACTGCACGCTGTACAAAATTTGCATATTTCAAAACAGTCCCAACAGAATATATACATTTTTTTGTTTGATGTCTCTCAAGCATCAAGTCTTTCAGCAATTCTTA
The DNA here is from genome assembly GCF_021018895.1 of Seriola aureovittata. Classification (NCBI taxonomy): domain Eukaryota; kingdom Metazoa; phylum Chordata; class Actinopteri; order Carangiformes; family Carangidae; genus Seriola; species Seriola aureovittata. The sequence goes on from NC_079386.1 coordinate 2,856,012, forward strand.
AATCTTTCATTTTTTCCCTCCAGGAAAACTGGACTCTGTGGATGTGAGCAGAAAGAAAACTCATTATTCTGGCATCTATTGTTTATTGTTTATGAGGCATGGATTCATTATTGAACTAATTTACTTTCTTTTATGGAAAAATTCCTCTGCTATTTTGGATTTTTTTTTTTTTGCTAAATCGTCTTGGTCTAATTCACACAATCTGTACTGACTTTTAGAGTTGCTTTATCCTGCCCAAGGTTGTGCGCTGTTCATCTTATCCCAGCATGCTTTGAGTGAGAGGTTGGGTGCCCCCTGGAGAAGTCGCCTGTCTAACACTAGACCTATAACATAAATAGATAACCAAATTCACACTCAGCCTCAGCAAGGAGTAGGATTCGACCTTCACGCTGTGAGGTGACATTGCTAAACCGCTGAGCCCGTCTGGGATCATTCACTCCCGTTTAATTCGAAAGACACTGAAAACATCTCCACAAACTCATCAGCAAAAGTCAAACTGCAACAAGAAATAATTCCACTCCCTGTTTTTCATTACTGCAATCATCCAGGAACATTGCGAATACTGAGATAAGATTGGAAGAGGGAATCTCATTTCCAATTTCTGCCTCTGTTTCATCTCCAAAATTAAAACTTTAAAGTTCTTTGTGGTTATCTTTGTAGGACATGTGTTATGTCAATTATGGTTGACTTGAGCTAACAAGACAGTTCAAAGCAGGACGTTTCCAACAGGTTTAGTCAATAAAACTGCTTCATATTTTTACCTTCTGTCCTGAGAAACTCAGGGTTGTATGAGGTAGTCTATTGTTTTACTGTATCACATGGTACATGTCTTAAATAAAAAATACTATTTTTAATTTGAAAATAAGAACGATTAAAATTGAAGTATAAATAATAATAAATAATAATATAAATATTAAAAACATTAAAAAAAAGGTAAATAAGCCATATGAAACAATATAAATACATTAAATTATAACAAATAAATACAAAAAAACATTTGCAGTCATGCATAAACTGGTAGGTTTTAGTTTTGTAAAAGCTACATTAAATGATCCCTTTGGGAACTGCAGTGTTTGTGGGTGACACCCTTCACATCACACATCGTCCTGTGATCCACTGTTTCTATAAAAAACTGATCAGAGCAGCTTTAAAGTTGTTTGCAGCTTTAGGATATTTGATTATTGTGAGTTAAAAATGAAAACAGACAAAGGAGGAGGAATAGAGGTAGAGACAGAGAGACAGCAGAGAGACAAAGAGCGAGAGGGCAGCTACAGCGGAAGCACCTCAATGCAGCCCCTGACTGACACAATCAAAAGCAGCATTATGCAGCCAAGACCCTCTCATGCAACAGACACAAAAAATTCAATTACCACTTATCACCAGTGACAGGGAGCATCGGTCTGACTGGCATACATATACCTGCTTCTGGAGACACACATACACACACACACACACACACACACACACACACACACACAGACACACACACACACACACACACACACAGAGCTTGGCTAGCAGCTGTTGTAAGTTTATAGTATATATAGTATACTTTAGTTTCTGTCATGTTTCTTATAGACTGGTCAGTGAACAGCTGTTAATACTAATGTTAGCTATGTAGCAATAGCAAAATGTAGCTTTAACACACAGATGTGCGTGTGTACCAAGCATCAACCTCTGAGGCTGAAAACTGAAGCAAACACTGGAGAACCAAAACCTGCAGTTCCTCTAATGACCACTAGAGTCTGGCTCCAACAGTGAGTCAGTCCCCATAGACTCCCATGTTAAAATGTCCAACTTTACAGCAGAAATAAACATGTTTACAGCCTGGTACAAAAACAGTTTTGCTCTCTGGAGCTAATTTCCTCCTTCATGACACCTGTTTATATAACTCATCTGTTTACATTTGAATTAAGGATTAAATGTATACATAATTTAGGGCGTGGCCACTTTGAGTGACAATTTGTTGAGTGTCTTCTTGCCACAAACTGGCATGCACTGAATCCTCAGCTCCACAAACGCCCCTCCTCTTTGCCCAGTTCTGGATTAGCTGGGAGTTCGGGGCGGAGTCACGCGCTGCCAAGATGGCGACAGTTGAGCAGCTCACTCTGAGCTTCAAAACCTCTCTTCAGAAACTGTGGGTGATGTCACAGAGGCTACGTCCATCTTTATTTACAGTCATCACTACTGTCATAGATATCTTGCTGTAGCTGATGTTCTTTTTTAAGTGAACAGCTTTCCTTAAAGGTTGCCGTGGCTGCCTACACTGAAGCTTTTTTTTGAAGCTGCCAGTCAGCAAGTCATCTTACAGTAACCTCAGCTACTGAATGTCTCAGCTTCTTGAGGTACTAATTGCTCTTTTCCAACACAAGGTCAATTGTCCGTGCAATAGCGAGCTCTCAGCGTGAAATGACCATCGCTTTCAATAGCTGAAGTGCATTTGTGGTCACCTGATGCGCTTTAACAAGGTTGAAAGTAGACAACATGCTCCTAGCTTCAAATTCAATCACTGCTGAACCTGCGAGTTTGCAAAATGGATATGAAATGGGCTCAAACAAAAACACAGGGTGGATAACGATCTTAATTGCTGTGGAGAGGTTTGATACTGTCTGCGTGGGAACAAAAACCCATTAGCTCAATCATTTCACAACAGTGTTGCAGGGCACTTGCGTGGTGGTGATAATTGATTTGAACAGATATGGAGTATTTAATTGCCTGGCTGACAGTGTTTTGGGAAATTTGACAAGAAGTGGGGTTTTTAATAAGAAAAAAAGATTTCTCAGCAGTGTGAAGGGATTTTTGTGTGATGTGAATCTACATTTTTCTTCTTCCTGCTGTAGGCAGTTGAAATACAAGTAGAGTTGTGGATTATGGCGTGGCAGTTGACAAGTCATAGGCTCACATTTCATTTTCCTTCACACGGATCTGACTTCACGCTTCACTTATTTTACTACCATCTTCTCAAAATGAATTTCTTTTTCCCTTCTTCTCTATTTTATACACTCTTTTTAAAACTTTGTTTTTTCCCCCTTCCGTCATGCTTTAATTATTTTTCTTTGTCTTTATTTTCCAGCCCTTAAGACTACTTTTTAATGTCAAAAACTTCTGACAAAATAACAAGCAGATGGATATACCCAAAATCTGAAACTACCAGAATAAAGTCAGAATTTTGAGAATATCAGGTTTCAAGAAAAAAAAGTCATTTTTACTTTAATTTTAGGTCGTGTGTTTTAGAAGGGAAATATCAGAAGCTTTAAATGAGGAGCATCCTGTGAAGTTCTACTTTAGCACAGGTTTCACTAATAAGGAGAAAGTTCATCCTTTGGCTCATCATCATCATCTCCATCATCATCATCATCATCAGCATCAACATCAACATCAACATCATCAGCATCAACATCAACATCATCATCATCATCATCATCATCATCAGCATCATGACACTGAAAAGATAGTGGAGAAACTGAGTCTGTTCTATTGTTAGACAGACAAACAGCAGCTGCCAGAAGCAGCTCAGGCTGCACTGACTTGAGCTGACAACTTATACCATTTAACACGGTTTTATATTTCTTACAATAATAATCAAAGTGCCAAATCATATAGTTATTCCAAAGAAATTTCATAAGAAATGGCTCATTACCAACCAAAGAAATCATGTGTTAGTAAATTACATTTAATTGACAGTGGCATCTTCCTGGCATCAGGATGAAGACGTGTTACTGAATGAACCTTGTACTAAGATTATTTTGTGTATTTCCGAAGGTCAAGAATGAACCTGTGTACAAATGAAATGCTTCAGCTCTCCTGCTTTAGCTTTGTGCAGACAAAGTTACGCAGGACTTCATCACTTTGAGTGCCTTTAATATTACCTCTGTTTTTTGAAAGCGAAGCAAAGACAGCACCCCTGGTGACAGCTGGTATTAATCAATAGTGGGAGAAGAGGGGAATGAATTTGTTGAAAACAGAGTGATGAACCTAATACAGTTCGGCCTCTTTCTCTCCTGTGACTGAAGATGTGCAGCGGGTGTTGGATCCGAGGAGCAGTGGCAGCCCGTCACCCTACATGCATATGTGTCTCTAATTCTCTTTTCAATTACGGCGACTCTCTGCAACTTAGACCCCGTATTGTGTCAAAGAGCTCGATTATTTTTTCCTCAAGAGGCAAGACATTTCATTGAAATTAAAAAGTGGATGGAGGGAATGTAAAACTCACTTAACTATTTTATAACTTCTGGAAAATGTTCCCCTTACTATTCACCTCACCTTATGAGACTATTTCTAATATCCTGAACAGGCTGAAACCTGGAATGAGATTTATGAATGAGCAAGAGGAAAAAGTGAGTTTGACACACCATAGAGCAGATTTAACTTAGGCTCACATTCAAGTCAGGTAATATACTGCAACTTCTTTCAAGTGTCACACGCAACATCTGCTCAACTTTCAGTACGTCGTATTTATTCATTATATGTGTTTTGTGGAATAAAGTTAATAACAAAAGTTAATAAGAAAACTTTGTTGCTTCAAATACTTTGTCTTCTCCAGTTGTGTTGCCTCAGAGAGATATCATAAAATATAAAAACTTTAATCTAGCAACCAGGCTAAAAAAAGGCTGTAGTTCAGTTGGGGTGGGGCATTTTTGTTCTATCTTTATGCCGGCAGGAGAGGAAGTCACAGAGTCCCTGTTCAGACCTGGTATTAACATCCATCTCAGGTGATCTGATCACAGGTGGTCAGCTCTAAGTTCAGGTGTGAACGCACACGTGTCCTGGGCCACATCAAAGGACCAACTACTCCACTGACGTCCTCTGACACAGTCTGATTAGTCCCAACACAGTTTATAATGAACCCAAAATATTTTTCAAATGGCTATTGATTCGTTCGAGCCCTCTACGCCTCGCTCTATCACTCTCTCTCTCTTTCTCTCTGCACATACACACAAGCACACTGACAACGGACCCGTCTGTCGATTGGCTGAAAACAACAACACATACCTGTTTATTTTCATATAAAGCAGGAAGTGAAATCTGGTCACAAGTGGTCACTGGAGACGCAATGTGCAGACGCATTAGCGCTGACCACTTGTGATCGGATCACTAGATACGATTGTTCCTGCAGGTCTGAACGCGGCCGGAGTCAGAGCCGGAGATGAAGTTGAAAGCTCCCAAAAAAAAATAATGTAGTAAGTGGACGTCATGTGTGTCTTTACGGGAATGTCTACTATGTTGAGTTCATGTCATACGTTACGTCACGTATCTAAGATTTTACATTCCAGAGGTATAACTCTGATAAAGAAAGCAAATAGGCCTAATGAGGAGACTCTTTCAAACTTTACTCACACGAGAAACACACACCTGTAAACTGCACTGATGTGCACAGGCACACACGCACACGCACACACACACACACACACACACACACACACACACACACACACACACACACACGGATAATTATCTTTTTTAAAATTGTAATGTCATTGTTTGGGTGCAGACCAGACCGGATGATAAATAGCTGTTGAGGGTCTGTTTTGTGCTGCAGAGGCGAGAGGGGACAAACAGGGTCGATCCTCGTTGAAGCTTCGTGCCTGCCAAAACAAACAGCCATTATAATGATTTGTACCACAGCACAAAAAAAAAAAAAAAAAAAAGGTTTTCATGGTTTCATCAATTTGATTTGCAGCCAAAAGGACTGCGATCACTGTTGTAGTCATGTCCCGGCTTTGTCGACGTGAATCGCGGAATGGAGAAGAACACGCGGGAGGAGGAGAGAAAGCGAAGCGGCAGAGTCGGGGTGGGAGGCGAGCTGACCTCTCTGCTCTCTCAAATGGATCGCACATTGTTTGCTCAGAGCATCAGAGCAGCCTCTCTGAAGTGGCTTTTCAATGCCCTCTTGTTTTCATTGACCCTTCATCCTTGAGTTTGATGAAACCGCCCCGTTTCTCCTTTACCTCTTTCGTCTATTCCTCCTCCTCCTCCTCTGTGACGGATCGGAATAATGAGGCAGAGGCTGTGGCAGAGACGTTACAGCCGATGAACGAGACCCCCGCTGTGAGCAAAGGGTGGAAACTCTCTTTGCGACACTAATCTTATTCACCCACAAGTTTCCCACTGGGCGTATGTCTATATCTCACTTAAGTTCTGTTATTAGTAATCTGTTTGTGTCTCACGCTCACAATGTCATCAAAGCTCAAAGCTAGGTAATGGCTGAGCAGGGACTCATTTAAGCTTCCACTACACAGTCCAGGGTGTAATTTAGTTTAATGAACAATGCAGTTCATGGTCTCTAAATAAAAAGAACAGTGTTGTCCTCAGAGGGCGTCGTCGAAAAAGTCTGTCAGCAAAAAAATGGACTTAAATCAGAGGGATCAGCACATTGAAGCTATTGGCAAAAGATTTAAGATTGCACTGCAAAAAATATTCCTTTTAAAGAACTCCTCCAATAAAAATTCAATGTTTAACCTTGCTAACATTAATATGATGTTTTTTTATATAATACAAACATATGATGAGTGATGTAATCATACAACACCATGTAGACAGCCAGGGTTTCATACGTCACAAACCTCAGGAACCAATCCTGTCAACTTGTGGGGACGGGGGGCGGGGCTAAATGAACCTGAAACCTTGTCAGTACAGAGAGAGAGAGTTAGCATCAGCACAACAACTAACACTGTGTCAGCTACTGCCAGTTACAAGCTAACAAACAACATAAACAAATAAAAGACGCTAACTGCGCTAACTGTTCTGATCCGTCTGCTGAAACAAAATATTAATCATTGCTGAGGAGTGGAACTTTATTAACACAGGCATTCTCTGTTATTAATGGGTTGGGTCAACTAAGTTACAAAAACATACACAACATGGTCAAAGATAGTGGCAGTAATGAATGACCACCCTTGTCCATATACTTTTGGCTACTTGTCATCCAGGGCTGTTTCTCATGGTTTGGCTACAGTAGGTGTCAGTGGTGCAGCACACAGTGATGTTTTAGACAGCAGTGTTCTTTTAGCTTTGTTAACACCTTGAATTTGACCCCGTGCACAGCGCCAGCTTTCATAAAGTGCAGGTCCACAGAGACCTGACCGCAGCTCCACCCAACACCTTTGGTATGAATTGGGATGCCGACTGTGAGTAACAGTTATACCCCCCAACACCAGTCTTTGAACTCGCTAATGCTCTTGTGGCTGAATGGGAGCAAAGACCAGTAGCCAGGTTCAAACATCTTACTGATTTGAGTGGAAGCTGTTATAGCAGCAGATTCATGCCCATGGTTTCAGAATGACCACATACTCCGTTCACATGTCCAAATACTTTTGTCCGCATAATTAACTCTTTTTTGGTATGAGGCCATGCAGACAGTTTTGGATTTCTGCCTCTACTCCAATTACTGCAGAGGCTTAATCTGTAATTAAAGGGGGCTAATACTTACACCCACAACAATTACAAACCAGGCTTCATATTCCAACCAAAGACACTTGAGCACTGTCAAAATACATTTTCAAGTAGGCCAATATTCTCTGTGTATTTCTGGTGAAGAACGCTGAGATGATGGCAAAATATTTCCAGTGGAGTTTGACAGGAAAACAAACTGCAGCCACTCTCTCTGAATCAAAGAGGAATGGTTTCTTTGAACAGGGAGACGTCCTCGAGGAGGCAGAACAGAAGCCTGAATGAACCTCAGTGCAACACAGCCACCGGCCGAGTCTTATCCATGACCGTACACATGTTCTGATATTCATGAGGCAATTGGCTGGTTAGTTTCGTCAGTTAATAGAAAATGACAAGTTCAAAATTCAAAATGTTAAATTTAATATCCCTTTTCTGAGCTGTGTCAGAAGGGATTCTGGGAAGAACAGAATCTCTTTTGCAAGAGATGTTTCAGGTAAAAAGAGAAATAAATATGATCAAATAGCAACTTGTCTCCTACAAATTATATTTATTTACCTACTACCAATTTGCAAGAGCATTTTCTTAAACGCAGTCTGTACCTTCTGCCTCTAGGTGTCTCTTAATCAAAACAATAAGAAAAGATGGCGTTGGATGACGTCATGAAATAGCCTGGGATCACGGGAGTTGTTGTCTTCACCACCATTACCGTAAGCTCCTCCCGGTTTGGATTCCTTCAGTGTCAGTGGTTCAGGGAATCAAACAGACCCGGTGATTCTAACCGTTAAAAACACTGGATGAAGCAGTTTGACATTTAAAGTCAGAGTTTGAGCGACGCTGTACGGAGGACAGAGACTCAGGGAAGAGCTGGAGCTGAGATTGATGCTAACCTTTGTTCTGATTGTTTAAAACTAGATAAAAGTCAGTGTTGAGCTTCTATCAGACAAACACAACACAGACACATGATCATAGAGGATATGATGTCATTGATAGGCAAATTTAAAATACCATTACTGTGATTAAAATCTGAATTTCTTTGGTTTGAGAATGAATGGAAACATTTGGGATAATGTGAGAACACAACTCAAAAAAAGGTATAACAGAGGTCTAGTCATTTTTAGACGTTTTAATGTGGAGAAGTTATATATTATAACTTTAATGAGAATTTTTCATTGGCCTACTTTATGAGTCTTATCTCCTTAGACTTATCATATTGTATATCTCTTAATCATAGCATGTCCTATTAAATCTAAATTGGACTTAGAATAACCCTACCTCTGGACTTTCTATTATTGTGTAGCTTTGTTAATGAACTTCAAATGAACTTCCTGTTCCGTTTCTGGTAATTGCATTTCTCCCACTCTGTGCCATCAAGGGAGGAGAGGGGGACGGGGGTGGGGGACGGGGGTGGAGTTCTCTTTGAGATGTCAGGTCTGGGGTTTCTAACATGTTTTTTCTTCTGAACTGTTTTGTTTCGTAAGTGATATTGGGCTGCACATTTAGTACATTACATCTGTAGTCACGAGTGCGTGGCCATTACATAACGTGTTGTTCTCCTGCCTAGTGGGACACAAACACAGAACCCCGTGCCCTCGAAGGGACAGAGAACAGGGACAGGTTGTCATTATTGTGAAACTGTACCATACACTTAAACACACAAACATAAATACACACACACATACACAATCACACAGTCATATAACCCATTTAAACACCCACGGCCCAGCGAGTCTCACAATATAAACCACAATAGACTGAACACAATATTTCTCTGGGTTCAGCTTTTCAATACTGTGTAAACAAAAAAAAAAACCGCTGCTCTGGCTGACTTCTTGTATTAGAGAGAAGATAGATGGTCCTGTGTTCAGAGCAGCACATCCAAGCGTGGGCTGACACACTGTAAAGCCTCCAGCGCTGCACAACACTAAACTCCGTTAGTGGATTACCGGCAATCAATGGCAACAAGTGGGCACAAAACCTTGGCTCGTGTTCGGGTGGGAAAACCCGCGGTGGTGCATCCACTTGCATGCATTAGCAAGCACAAAGGCTCTTACCGTTCCGACAGGTCATTTGTTCAGTTTTACCCAGGCTCTGATGGTGGTGTGCAGCTACACTGGAGTTTCCCACACCCTCATATCTGACTGGTGCTGTCTGGCTAGCGTAGGGGAGACATTTAAGGACATCAGGAAATTCTCAAATCAGCTTGTTTCTCACAATGAACTCAGCAAACACTCATTTGCCATCATGTTTTCTGCCAATACTTTTGTTTAGCATTTAGCATTTAGCATAAAATGGAACATTACGTTGGAATTTTGACAAGCAGAACTTTTTTTTAACTTTCAAATAAGTGCTTTAGATACCAGGTTAAACCTGACATTTGAAGCATTTGATGCATTTTTTCACTATGAGCTGACAAACTATAGACCATTACTAAAATAACCACATTAACCCAAGGTAAAAATGATCCCAGCTGCAGGCGTCCTGCAGTTACAACATGCTGAGATGGGCGGCTGTGGCTCAGGAGTTTGGAGCGGGTCGTCCAGTAATCGGGAGGCTTGTGGTTTGATCCCCGACTCCTCCTGTCCACATGTCGAAGTGTCTTTGGGCAAGATACTCAACCAAATTGCCCCTGATGTACCATTGGTGTATGAGTGAGTGTGTGTGATAGAGATGTGCTGTAGAATATGTGTGTGCGCTCTGAGTGGTTGTTAAGACTAGAAAAGCTCTGTATAAATGCAGTCCATTGAGCCTCTCAGCAAAACAGACATTGCGACTAAATCATGACGTACATAAAACGTGTGACTTAAACATCAGAGAAGATGAAACATGGCGAGAAACAAAATCATCAGACATCATCTGTGTGGACTGATGAAGGGACTGTGATATTCCTCAATGTGAAACAAACATTAATCCACGGTTTATATTTGTTTAAGGTTTTACTGGTGCTCTTTTCATTATGTCACCTTCTCCACAACGCTTTAATGCCACCACCAGGAGGAATAACACCACCAACTGTTTATCTAAATGGACCAGCTAATATTTGCATAACGACAGCAAATTAAAACATGCATTCATTTGCATTTTCTTTTTTCAGATTTATGGATGAATGCACTGTATTTGTGTGGAAACCTGACTTATGTCACGATGCAATATGACCTTCTATGAAACTTAATATTGGGTTCTTCTTTTCATCTGCCACCCACCTGTATATACACTGTATGGGATTGTGTACATAAGGTACACAATCCCATACAAAACCATACTAACCAAAAAAAAAAGGAGTTCATGTAAATGTTTACATGGCTGATAGCCACCACAGTGTCATGCTAAAACACAAGGAAGTGGTTTGTTAATGGGACTGTCCACTCTGTTTGAACCGAGTTCATGACGCAGAAGCCTGTAATCATGAATGGATTATCCTGCTCTGTACACACCCAAGCTATTGTAGCGAGCACATGTTATCATAGCGAGGCCTTGTGCGTGCACTGTGCACTGTGTACTGTACTGGTAAAACATGACTGTAATAGAAAAAGACTGCAGCAGCTTGTCGCAGGAAATGTTTGCGACAGGCTGCCAGCTCTCGGACTTTTGGCAAGCTCTTCTTTTTGTCTTCTACCCGCACCTGTTCACATGGATTTGCATTAGTATGTCTTCGGGCTTGTTTGGCTGACACAGTTCCAGTTGCCTTAAGTCAAAAAAAAAAAAAAAAAGGCAATCCAATTTTCTTGAATTTATTTCAAAGCCAACATGAACCTTATGGCAGCCCATCAGTTAATAAGAGCAAGTGCTTTTGACAGTGTTGGATGTGTTTCCATGATCCGGGCTCTGCTACTTTTTATTTTTATTTTTTTTATGTCAAATCCAATAAAAATTGTTGCTCAAAGCTGCAAACCTTCCTAAAACACAACCCTGGTACAGTGTGTTTCCTCTCTGGACTTTGACACCTCATTCTCTTGCTCTAAGACAACTGCCCTGAGAAATAACAGCTAGCTTCTCTGGTAGTGCTACTCCATTAGCTTAGCACTGGCACCAGATATTAGCCAAACGCCCCCCTGGTAAAAACCAAACCATCATCAACACTCTTTAGCTCCAGGTCGTTTCTGATTAGACACAGAAGAAACAGAGGTTAAATGGCTGTTCTTCACATGTGAGAGGAGTCTTGTAACGTGTGTGTGATCGTGTGTGTGTGTGTGTGTGTGTGTGTGTGTGTGTGTGTTGCTGGGTTCTTGTTTGCAGGAGTCTCTTTTGTTTATCCTCCCAGGCATGTCATAAAGCAGAGCACAGCGGAATAAATTAGGTGAGGGATGAGGGTGAACAGTTACAGTTAATCAGTCTAATTGTTACAGTCAGACTCGTTTCTCCTCTCGTTATACACCCTCTCCTCTTTGTCATCATCTGTCATCACCATCTTCACCACCTGACTTCTCCTTATTTCCATCCTCCTCTCATATATTATCTCTTCTCTAATTTCCCGCCTTGTATTCCTGCCCTTTTCCCTCCTCCCTCATCTGAAAACTGTCCCATCTCCTCTTCCTTCCCTTTTGTCCGCCCCGCTGCTTCTTCTCTCATCTTCTTGCCTTTACTCAGTTTTCTTTCTGTCCTTTTCTCTCCCCTCATTTTCTTATCTTCTCTCCATCTATCTCCTCCCGTCTTCACTCCTCCCCTCCTTTCCATTCCTCCTAACCTCTCTCTCTCTTTCTTTCCTTTCCTTTCTTGTATCCTTTCGTATCCTACTTTCATCTCCTTTCTTCCTCTTCATTTCTTTCATTCTTTCTTTGGTCTTTACTCTCCTCTTCATTCTTATTTCATCCTAACTCCTTTAGTATCATATCTCCTCTCCTATTATTTTCTTTCCTCCTTTCTTCTCCCCTCATCTCCTGTCCTCATTTGATCCTTTCCTCTCCTATCGTCCTCTTTGTCTTTTGTCCTCTCCTTTTCTTTGTTTTCTTTTCCTTCTTTCCTTTTCTCTTGTCCCCTCTCCTCTCTCTAATCCTCCCCAGCATTTCCCAGGGAAACCTGTCTTATTACCTCAGTGGGACCCATAAAGGGACTGGGGATGTGTGATCAGGCTAATGATAATTAAATGGACTCATCATCAAACAGTCATTATGGCAGATTGGCCTTCCTGCCCTCACTTAAAGTGGCAGCTGACAGCCCGACATCAACAGTCTGTCGCTGATTTGAACAGGGCACAGACAGGGAAGGAAGCTCAATCTCACCCTGCATTGTTTTTTCCCCATGAAGCTCCACTGCATTGGGCCTATAAGTCGTTCACATTTTGGACAAGAAATTGGAAAAAATCATTAGTGAAATTCACGAAAATCTCCAAATAGAACAAATTCTCAAAACTTATGAGCAGTAACAGCAGAGTATTCGAGTGCCTCTTCCTCTCTGACACCTCGGACCATTTTCAGTTTGAATACAGGCCAAACAGGGCCACAAATGACGCCATCGCCTTGGCAACACACTACGGTTACCCACCTGGACAAATTGAATACATATATGAGACTGCTCTTCATTGATTACAGCTCAGCATTCAACAACACCCCGGGTCGTGAGAACCGGCAGCCAACCAAACCAACCAATCAGAATACAGCTCCAAACCAACCAATCAGAATACAGCTCCAAACCAACTAATCAGAATCGAGTTACAAATCAACCAACCAATCACAACATGGCTATGTCTACATATCAACCGATAAGAATACAGTAAGAAATCAACAAATCAGAATACAACTACAAACCAATCAATCAGAATACAGCTGCAAACCAACCAACCAATCGGATTACGGCTACAAACCAACTGAGCTATCACGATGTATAACAAGAATGAGACGTATGGACATATGTATGTACGTACGGACGGACAACCCAAAGACGTAAAACCTCTGGTTATGACTGTCACCGGTGCAGAGGCATTAAAAACAGAAAACAAGAGATGCTGCTGCACACACAGTGTCCTAACAGACACACACACACACACACACACACGCACACACACACACACACACCTCCATATGCAGCAGTAGTTTAACGTGTCTAACAAGGTGACCAATAGACCAATAGTGTGAAAATATTCACTTAGTCAACATTATATAATGATAGACAGAGTAATGACGGCAGCCCAGTGCTGTTGTGAGCAGCTCGCGTAATGAGCTGTTGCTCCATTAGCTTAAACAAGATAACGTTAGCCTTTGTGAACATAGTGTGTGGAGCTTTGCTCCAACAGATGCCAGCTGTCGCAGTTGTTAGAAAATTTAAACTACTGCTTGCACAGTGATTAGATGGAGGTGTGTGCGTGTGTGAGTGTGTGTGCGCACGTACGCACGTGTGTGTGTGTTAGAGTGGAAAGCAGGCTATTGCTCCCTTTTGAAAAGCAGCATTAATTACGCAGGGTGGAGGAACATCTTTAGGTAATAAATTGCTGTGATATGAAACGATATGAAAACATCTTCTCATCCTATTAATTCAATAAATGCATCTATTTTCTGTAAGCACTGCAGTTCCAAGACAAATCTTTTATCAAATCTATAATCTCTCTCCAGTCAAGCATATTGATGACAGTACAGCCATTTCCAGTTGTTACTAACCAACAGTCTCATCACAGTGATGCATGCGGTGACTCAACTCCTGAGTTCTTCAGTTAAAATTTTTTTTCAATAAACCTGAATCCTCGAAAAATATCAAGTTCAGTTAAACAAATGAATTTGTGCAATCAAGTAAACTCAATTAGCCAGGAGAGGAAACCAGTTTGGAAGACGCTGAGGAAGTTAAACTGAGCAATGCTTTTATTTTTATTACATTGTGAGCACAGCAGTGGAAGTGTGTTAATTAATTTGTTCACATGAATTATGAAATTGTTGCACAAAGTAATGAAAATGAGGGTGGGAAGAAGGGAAAAGGGAGAAGAATACGTATGTTGTGCAGCAGAAAGTATCAAAGTGAATGCACAAATTTAATCACATTTGCATACAACAGCCTGCAATAACCCCAGTGCACTAAACTGTGGCCTTAATATATCATTTTATCCACTATCCCTCTTTCTTTCTTTTTTTTCTTTCTTCATTTTTCTCTTAGGCTTTTTCATTTTCAGTCCCTCTCATTTTCTGTTCCCTCCTCACCCTTTCCTCTCTTTTATAATTCTTTCTCACACTCTGCCTCCTCCTCCTGCTCTTTCTCAGTGTGATTTGGACTGCAGATTAAAAGACACCCATGTTTTAATAAAGTAACCGCTGACCTCCCGTAGACCCCTCCTGCCGGACCTCGGGGGCTTATTGAAGGAGCGATGGTGGGATCGCTCATGAGAGGTGAGACGAGATTTGAAAAGAGGAGGGAGGTGGGTGTGGGGTGTGGGGGGTGGTTGCCGTTGTCATCCCGGAGAAATGTGACGGCTGCATAATCCTCACGGTTACATTTATGAGAGAGGGAGCGGATGCAGATGAGGAGGGGGGATTGTTTGGAGGTGAGGACAGGGGAGGGGGGAGACAGAGACAGACAGCCGGAGAGCAGGCTGTGGTGTACGTCTATGACAGCATATCTGTGTCAGGGTCAGTTCTCATTACAGAGCGAGTCATGGCAAACTCTGACTGTGTGTCAGTGCATCAAGGCAGCAACCAGACAGACACAACAATGAAATCAGATGAGAATCACAGAAGTGGTGGTTGGTGGAAATCATGAGGAGGGAGTACAGTGCATTATGGATTAGATAAGCAGCTCCTTGTGGGCGCGCACACGCACCTTATGTGAACTGACCGACCTCAAAAGCCTCTATTCTTTACTGTAATTACCAAACAAATGATTTCCAATAGGCGCACCAGATCACACACTCTCATCTCATTTCCTCCTCATCTGACCGTACTGCTCACACCATTTTTGTCACAAATAGACCAAGACAGGACCAATAAAGCTAGAGGTAAGATACACATCTTGAAAAGTGGTCCCTAACCAGGGGGTCTGCCCCCTCTAACAAGATCCGACTACTGTGAACTGTAAGTATAGAGAGAGAATTGCAAAGATGGAGCCGCAGTTGTCGCCTCTGCTCTGCAGTGAAGGTCAGTTCTATATCACAGTTTATAATAGTGGCAGAAAAAAAAGATCAAGATATTTAGTGCAGCTGGAGGTTTGGAGATGATTTTTGAGGAGAAGCTCCAGACAAACCTGCAGTATCTATAATGATAACACTGTGTTTTCCCTGTAAGCAATGCAAGAGAAGATGCATAATGTGCAAGAAAAATACCCCATTCTGGTTTTAAAGATATGTTTTCAGGCTTGTGCCTTTATAACAGTCATAGAGCGAGAGAGAGAGGAAAATTGGCGAGAGAGAGGATAACACACAAGCTCCTCCTCTTCCCTGCAGTTCGCGAGCAGCTCGGCACTCTGCTGACCAGTGGTGGAAATATCATCACTCAGTCAGTCAGTCAGTCAGCCACATTCCGGATTATAGGGCCGGCCCCGCTGTTGCAGTCCAGCCAAAAATAACAACCACATAAGTAGTAGCAGTTGTGATGAGGCTTACTTCCAATTTAAAAGTACACAGAAGGAAAATGTCATGTCTTTGAAAGGGTAAGTAGGAGTGAAACAAAAAGTTCAATATATGATTAGATAGTGTTGGTTTCCTATAGCTTCCTTATAGCTCATAGACATATGTAACCTATGATGAAGGACTAAAGGGAAACAAGCCAAAAAGGCCTGGCACTAGAACTCTACTACACTGCACACACACACCAACTGATGGGCCGCTCTGATTGCCATGAATCTCCTCATGCCGATGGGTGTGGATGGGACATGACACTTTTAACAGGATTATGTCCAACATGTCCAAACAACCAGAAAGGTTATTTATCATGTAATATATATTATTTGATGATTACCAAACTTTTATAAACCTAAACCTCCTCTAATCTCAGCAAGTTGTCCTCTGGGCCCTGTAGATCATACTGTAGGTCAAATCAACATGGCAGCTGAAATCCATCTGTTTAGATCCATTAAATTCTTCACAGATTTAGATTTAGATCTGTGAAGAATTTCCCATTTGACTGTCTCAAGTAAATCAGAAGATAATCCTCTGGTGTATCCCAGCTTGAGCAGCGATTAAGAGAATGTCAACAAACAAACAAAAAAGTGTATTTCCTCACTTGTTTTAAAGCCCCTGTGTAGATTTTTTCTGTGATTATTGCGTGTTTCAAATTATTTGTTGAAGGGTATCTGCATTGAGTGGTATCTTCAACTAAAGGGGAAATTCAAATTCAACACACGGGGGCTTTAATATTCTAATGCTGGTTTGTGTAATAATCGAAGAGGATCCTCACTTTGCAGTGGTTTGTTTCACCTTGGTCTCAGGGTGAAACATATTCCAGTTCTTACTTACTTCCTCCCTTAAAAAAGTCTGAAAACCTCAGGCTTTCAGAGCCATCTTCCTTTTTCCTCTCATCTCTCTTTATCCGCCGCCTCCGCCCGCTCTCCTTCACTCTCCTTCAACTCAAAGATTATAGTCTGTAAATGGAAATTTCAATACACATCTGCGCTGATCCCCCAGTCAAGACAATGAGGGCTTATCATTAAGCCAGACCCATTGCTGACATGATAGTCAGGCCCCCAACACCCACTCTAGCCTCCCAACCTACAGTTACTGATGTTGCTGGGTTATAAATAAACAGAAAACAGTAGGAGGTGGGTATAGAGGCGTCCGTCTGGGCTCAAACAAACACTCCCTCCCATTCCTGGGCGCTGATAGACAAGTAAAGACCTTGTCAGATACTTAAAAACTCAGAGGACAAAAGTGCATTTGCATAAACACACACACTGACTAACCATTGCCTGCCAGCACTGAGCAAAAACAGCACATGAATGTTCATACAGTGTACACACACACACACACACACACACACACACACACACACACACACACAGAGGAAATGATAGTGATCACAGCAGGCATCCCACTGAGATTTCCCAACATGTGCGTCAAGATGGCAGCAGGCTCCGCCCTGCTATGATTGCCAGGATTTCTCTAATGACAGCCCCTCTCTCTATCATCCCCCCCCCCCAGTATTTTGAACCCCAGTCACCCTCCCCCTCAACCCCATTACCCTTGTGTTGGGAAAAATGATCATCAGGCTATTAAAGATTTAAAATGAGCTCAAAATAGCCAGGATGGGGGAGGGCCGATGAGGGGCTTCAGGGGGTGCTGAGGGCATCTGTGAGGTGAATACCCTCGGGTTATATTTGGGGGCTGCTGCTTTTGAATAATGTACACGCTGTGAGTGAGATGGGGAGGAACGCATCTCCAGCTGTTGAAAAATCCAAAGGCATGCGGGGAAGGGGTTGGGGGGTGTGTGTGTGCGTGTGTGTGTGTGTGTGTGTGTGTGCGTGTGTGTGTGTGTGTGTGTGGGGGGGGTACTTAAATGAGTGTTCAGAGGGACAGCCAGTACAAGCACTGAGGTTCTGACAGAGATGAAGATGAGAGCGCTTTTGTTTACGCTGAAAAAGTCTTCATGAATAAAGGAATAGATTAGTTTTATGAGTAAACAAAGATGGTGAAGTCAGCTCCTCAAAGGCTTCTCAGAATATGTATGGTCAGGGCTGCCGATATTATAATGTAAAGAGTTTTAAAAAATCATTAATCAAATTGACTGTATAATATCAACATATATTGACAGGCTGTGAGATAGATATATATTGATGTAACATGTCCACATTATAGAGTAGCCATACATAAACTTGCATATTTGTATGGGCTAGACATATAAGTCAATATATGAAATTGTTCCAATTTGTAATAGGTTTCATGTATAATTTTTACATATGCGCTTTTATTTCATATGTAAATATGTTTCATATACAGAAATTCAACATACAGTGTGTACATATACTACATTGGAATATTGGGTTTAAATGTGAATCTTGTCACTACGTATGCATAATATGAAAATGAAGACAAGATTCTTGAGACAGGATTTCAAAGCTATACTAATCAATGTATTTATATAAACTATGGCTCAAGTTTAATGAAAAAGGTATGAACACTGCAGTTCCCCTCAGTTCTTCAGAGCACTACAGCATATTTTAGCTCATTGGTTTGGTTTTATGGCCTGCAACTTCACTGTTTTGGTTCAGTGTCACTGCTCCCATCAAATTAGTTTTCAGTTGCAGCTCTCAGCTGCCTCAGCTCTAATTAACCCACTGAATGCTACTTGTCATGCACCAAATAGCAAACACAAAAAGTTAGAGACTAGCTGGGGAACATAGTGGAGCAGTTAGCAGCTAAGAAGCCAAATATTTCAGTCAGGAGTTGGTTGGGACCAAAATATCAGACATTTATCAGATGGACATGAACGCCAACTTTGCCCTGTCTGTTGCATATATATAGGCTGCTTTTTGCTAATAGTTTAGCAATATCTAGCTTTAAAAAATGATATCACAACTGTGTGTGATGTGTGGAGTGACAAAAAAGATTAGTTCTGCTTTGATTTTGTCATACATCACACACACAAACAGACAACAAAGGGGACTGAATTGGATTTTAATATTGGCATCTGTGAACTAATCAGGATCAGTCAATTAAATCAAATAAAATAAAGGATAAAAGGTGCTGGCAGTTTGAGTTAATGACAGAAATAAAATTAAAAAAAATTGTTTGGTTGTAAAACTATGTATAATAAAATAAAAATGTAAATCAATTAAACTCTCACATTTACAATGTTAAAAGCACTTACCTGAAGGCATCTGTGCCCTTGAACATGTTTGCCATGATAAAGTAATTTATCATCAATACAACCTTTCCCTACAGGCATCATGCACACATGCACGCACGCACACACACAGTGCACACTTGACAACAACCATTATAAATCCAGACTGGATGTTAAGATTCATATTTACTTTACAACCATTCAGTCGTCACTCTTTTATCAGGAGCAGTGAGTGCAGCAGCAGGTGACAGCTCTGTCACAGAGCTCTGCTACTGCAGAGGGAGTGGATCATACAAGCGCTTAGAGATGAATAAATAAAGATGAAAAAAGAGGTAGAGGCAGAGAAAAGAAAATACTCACATTTTCATAAGAAAAGTTGTGGTGACAAGATGAACTAAAGGTTAGCTATTAGCCTCTGCAGCAGTGGCGTGCGTGGCTTATACAGAGAGGTCAGCAGAGCCGAACAACAACAACTCTCAGAGACAATAAGTTGGCAGAATATAGAAGGTAGCAGAATTACTACACCTCTCTCTCTCTCTCTCTCTCTCTCTCTCTCTCTACAGCTACGCACATATGTACTGAGCTATTTCTGAAAGGAGCTGCACTCCCTGTGTAACAATATTCTGTCTCAAACTTCTCAAACTTACAGCAGATCTTGCACATAGATGATAAATCACAGTGTAATTAGATTGCTTGCTAATTGTGCAAGTTTAATTTCCATACATGTCTGCGCATACGTATAGTGCTGCAATATCATAGCTGATCTCAGAACAGAAGAAGCTGAGTCAAGGACAGCTTGACAAGCTCACCTAGCCCTTGTCATTGGGACACGTTCACAACCATGAAAATGACAGAAACTATAGATACAACAGCTGCTAGTCAAGCTAGCTCTTGGAAACAATACCCTAACCACATTCAGAGGCAGAGAAAACTTACCAATAATCTCAGTCAGATACCTACATAGAGCTTTCATCTTCTACTTCTCATTCCATTTTCAGGTTCTAGCAACAGATTCTTAAGCAACATACAAATGGCTACTTAGGCTGCCCCTCAAAACTACCAAAACTGTTGCATTTCTGACTACTTAGGCAGCAAAAGCTGATAATACTGTACACCTCAACTGAAATTAGTTTTAGATATTAATTACTTACTCACAAATATTGAAAAATAAGCCTAAATAGATTTGCTAGGGAATTCAAAAGGATGTAGATTCACAATAGACTGTATATAAAGATGGACGTAGCCTCCGTGACATCACCCGCAGGTTTCTGAAGAGCGGTTCTGAAGCTCAGAGTGAGCTGCTCACCGTCGCCATCATGGCAGTGTCTGACTCCACAAAGACAAAGAGTTGGGGCATGTGTGGAGCCAAGACTTTGGTGCACACCAGTTTGTTGCAAGCGTACGCTCGGCCAGCTATCACCCACTCAATTCTACATAACTTTAAGCCTTAATAAAATGTAAAGAGGTGAGTTACATAAACAGTTGTCATGAAGGAGGAAATTAGCTCTAGAGACAAAAACTGTTTTATGTACCAAGTGTTGTCATAATCTTTTCAGCCTCGGAGGTTGATGCTTGGGATTCACACAGCACAGAGTTCACATGATCCACGTCACCCAGCTGTGAAGGTTCAATTAAACCAGGTTAAAATTTGAAATGACGTTGTTTCTGCACTGTTGTTTACAAAAGAGCAAAAAGTTGGTGAAATGTGAAGAAGCATGATGTTTCTGTTTGTCGTTCTGATTTCTGTTGTGACAGAACATCGCAGGTGCAGCAACGATTCTGAGAATACTACAGAATCAGGTGTTGTTTAATCTTGCTTGTGCATTCAATATTCATGTTTCTGCGTGTATGAGTACAGCTGGGAAGGTGTGTGTGTGTGTGTGTGTGTGTGGTTGGTGTGTGTTTGTGAACCTGTGATTCACTCACATGCGTGTCGAATATGATTGTATTCCTCGCAGCAGGCAGGTTGAGGATAATTTGAATTAGCATATCGTCACACAAACCATGTAATTTACTTCACATCTGCCTCTAAAATATATAAACCCTCTAATCTTATTCTCTCGATGGTGAGGGATGGAAAAAAAGTGTTACCTCCAATACAACTCCTTGCAATCCTGAAAATGGGAACAGAACAGAATTCAAGAGAAAGATAATGATAAAAATTAGTTTTGCCAAAATTAAATATCAGAGGTACAGTTACAGTTTGTATTAATTACTGATGATCCAGCAGCAATGGATAGCTGATACACAGTATATTAAACATTTTTCTTTACTTCGAACAGTGATAAACACCAGCTCTACATGAAGCTCATAACAACTGAAACTTTTGCTTTTGATGTAAGCCCACACACTGGTGCTGCCTCAATGCAACGTGGCCAACGTGTGTGACATTATATAAGCATCTTGTTGTTTGACATCCCTGCAGAAGACATTATATAACTGTTTCACTCCTTAAGACTAGTACACTGGCCACCATGTGTTAGTTGTTGAAGCTTTCTTCTCCTTTAAGGTATTACTTCTATCAACCACACGAGCAACAGGGCCGTTGGTATGGTAATATGTTTTGGTCAGCCAGTCCACCCACTTTGATCCAGATTGAAATATTTCAACAACTACAGAATGGATTGCCATGAAATTAGGTACAGACATCCATGTTCCCCGAAGACCGAATTGGAATTACTGTGGTGATTATGTTCATCTTCAGCTCAAATTTTTAATCTGTTTCAGCTGCACTTGTGCTATTAAATAACTCTCTAATAACAACCATGGTCTGGACCAAGAGCTGGGTAGAGTTCTGAGTCAGGTAAGATTTTCTGATTTTTCTGATGTTGTATCGAGCAAAGTGACACGGCCCGGAGAGTATAAAAGACTATTGAATTAATGATTAATGTAAAATCAGCTGTAGCTGTACACCCTTGTTTGTCATTGTTATTTTCAAAAACTAAAAAAAAAAACATTCAATTTAAACATGAAACAGGTGAGAGTAGAAATGGGATTTTAAAAATGCACTCTGGGGTTTCTATAATTAAAGGACGTCTACTTCTCAGCTGAATCATGTGTCAGCCTTTCTTACATTTGTTCCACAGCAACCCTTGTTGCAAACCCACATTATGCTCCACTCTTTTCCTTCTTCCTCCTTTATTTTAATCATTCTAATTCACTGGTTCATTGTCAATGCCAGTACAAAATTTGTTGGCTATTGATTACGGGTCATAGCCACAAGGAGTGGTTGGGATTGGATTAAAAAAACAAACGTCGATCAGGGGCTAAACGGCAGCGCTATGAGGAAGGAAGTCTTCAACAGAGTGCAAACAAGGCCTGAGCAGGGAGACAGTTTTTTTTATACATGAAGGGCTAATATAACTATCAACGAGGAGAAAACAGAAAATTGAACGAATTCTGGAATGTATAACAAGTCCTTCTACTTAAATGACGGAACAGTTCATTTGTCATTGCCTGTCAATAGTTGAGGCATCAAAGAGACACTTCGTATACCCGACCATCCACCACAATCTCTAGGGTTGGGCTCCAACAGCCACATACACAAAACACTTTTGTTGTAAAATGCAATGTGGCTTCTCCTAAGGCTGTGCTAAAAGACTAGCACCAAGAGTATAGAAAGGAACATTTCCGAAACATCTCAAACATGATAAATATACTGTATGTAAAATGGGAGATGTACATATGTAACAATTGTAAGGCAAACTACTCAGGCAGGTAGCTGTCCCTTTTTCATCTGGCAAAAGCGCTAACTATCATGTTTTGCAATTGTAGACATTCTGAGGTTGTGTATTTTGTTGTTGTGTTGTTTTTTGGTTAAGATTAAAAAAAACTGAATGTCTACAGCAGTAACTGACAGTGATAATTTGGATTATTTGACGAGGGGTTGTGTGAGGTGCTTCTACATAGAATCTACCTGTAGTAGGTTTGGATCTGTGCAATCTCAAGTTTGGAGAAGCAGCTGTGTTTTTGTACCAGGCTGCAAACATGTTTATTTCTGCTGTAAAGTTGGACATTTTAACATGAGAGTCAATGGGGACTGACTCACTGTTGGAGCCAGACCTTAGTGGTCATTAGAGCAACTGCAGGCCTTTCAGCCCTGGCGGTTGCCATATATTATGACACATAATCTTAAAAATCTTATATACATATACTTTACTATTCTTGATTTAAATTCACCCCACCTCAAAAGTGAAGTCTTTTCCTAAAATCAAAAGTCCCTTAAAAAAATTCAAATTTCCAGTTTGCCTAGTATCCATGTAGAGATTTGTTTTTCTAGAGGTGTCAGGGCATTTCCTGTTCATTTTGCATGTGGATGAAGCATTGTGGGTAGGTGTTTTTATGCTTTTCTGAGCACAAAGTGATAATTCTCATTCAGCCCAGATAAAAAGATGCCAGACAATCCACCCCCTTCCTCTTCTATTGAAAAATATCCCCCGTCAGCAAATCTCCCTCTCCCACTTCTCTTTGTTTGACACTCACCTCTTTAGGAATTTATCCCCTCAATCCTGCCTTGTCATATCAGATCTCTGTGACAAAGAAGCTGTCACCAAAACACAGAGGAATCTAAAGCGAAATAGCTTCAGTGCAGGGAGAAAGAGAGTGATTCATAGAGAGACATACATCTCAGTCATTCATTCACTTTGCATCTCATCTCATCCCATGAGTTGAGGCACTTACAGTGATGAAGAGCAGTGATTCTCCTCTATGGCTTCTGGCTGCCTCAACCCATAAGCTGTGTGAATATGAAAAATCACAAAAATTAAGAGGAATTCCTCGCTCGTGTCTCGGGCCTCTGCACTCTCATCGGTTCAGCTATTAGTCTAAACACACAGTGAAATCATGTGCCCAATCAGCTATGGCTGCCTGTGAAGGACATGTGGTATAATGCAGCAGGCGTGATGGACTGAGATTGCTGCTTCATTGACCTTTCACAAATGGGAGTAATAGCTAATGACCGAGACAGGCGACTTGAGATGCAAGGCTCATTGCGCTCAGGCGAGGCACTTCAGCATCTGTGTGTCCGCCTACTAACTACTGTTCATTTCTATGAGTGGTAGTGACAGATGCTGTGCTAAACTCTATGGAAGGCTAACATTTGGATGACTTCATCTTATGGTCTGATTTCACACACAGGTTGAACTTCAACTGATGACTTTGTCTCTGTTCTCGCTGCCTTTTTACCTGCCCTGTCCCTGACCTACTTCAACATTCCTCAGGTACGCAATATCTCAGTAACGCTTTGATGGAACTTCTTCAAATTTGGTGCAAACATTCACTAGGACTCAAGGATGACCTGATTAGATTTTGGTGGTCAAAGGTGAAGGCTGTGGTCACCTCCCAAAACACAGTTTCGGATTTGTGAATGCAATATCTCAGTAACGCCTTAAAGGAACTTCTTCAAATTCGACACAAATGTCCATGTGGGCTCAAGGATGAACCGATTATATTTTGGTGGTCCAAGGTCAAAGTTCAAGGTTGTGGTGATCTCACATTCTTGTGAATGCAATATATCAGGAACACCAAGGGGGAATATCGTCACTTCTGTCACACTTGGACCTCACAAAACACATTTTTGGTCAAAACTCACACATTTATTCACTAATTATGACACAATTTAACTCAAATGTCTATTAGGATAAAATTAAGTGATGACATTTTATATCCAAATGGTCAATGGTCAACTTCACTCCTCTGAACACCTCCGGCCATTATTCAATGCTGTAACTCAGGAATGGGAGAGTGTTTCCTGCGAGGTGACTGGTTGGCGGAGGGATACAACCACCAGGTGGTAATTCTGGTTTTGTTTTATGTTTTCAGCTGCTGATGGCAGTGTCATGGTTTGTTGAAGGTATGGACAGAGTTTTGTCTTGTGATTTGGGATCACAGTGCCACAACAGTTTGCTTTTACACGATGATGGTATAAGTTACTAGAATACAAAATGATGACAAGGCCATCCTGACTCTAGCTGACATATTCAGTCAAGAAGTGCAGACTTCGGAGGATGCAACCACTGAACTTGCATGAGAGCGAATGGTTGTCCCTGATGTTGGACTTCATCAGTCTTCATCAGCAGATGGAGTGTGAATGCAACAATCTACTTTGGGACAAGACATTTTCTGTCTTATCAATTGGTGTTGACCTGGAACCAAATGCTGATCCAACTACAAGCTGCATTTAAGGTGGATTAGTGACAATATGCTGATACCCCATAAATAAAGTCAGTATCAGGGTTGATGCTGATCTCATTGTGCATCCCCTCTGGGTTGTCTTGGAAATGGCCCAGGTGTCAGCTCTGCATTAGAACTGACCTGAGGATTGAGATGCAGCTGAAAGCTGTAGAAAAAGATCAAAAAGAAATCAAATCTTGTTTTCGCTGTCACAGTGAACGTAGCACCAAACCTCATTAGAATAAAAGATACAATCCCCAAACTCTGAAGATGTCTTCTGATTTGTTGAAGTTGTGCAGCCACAGATGGATACTGAACTTGAGTCATTTATTTCCCCAGTCCTGTGTTTTGCCACATGGCTATGATAGCAGGGAAAAGCCTTTGAGGTGATGTAGACTGAATATTTATAACATCTAGAAGGTAAGGGGACAGGAATTAATGGCTATAGTTGTCGTTTTGATTGCCCTCCATGAGCCTCCGTCATCTTCTCTATTGCTTATGTTAGGAAACATGTCCCCTCACCTTCGCAGTAAGAATGATGGATTTCATAATTGCACAGAGGTAGTAATCACCGACTCCAGACCTGTGTGTTTTCATCATTCCTAATTGACTAATAAATTACCGCCACTAATGAAAAATGGCGTGTTTGCAAACTAGTGATCAGCTACACTTTGTCTTATAATAGTAGCTCAAGTTGGAGCGTCGGTTTCGAGGGGGAGAAGGGCGCTTTTTTTTTGGGGGGGGAAATTCATAAGGAGGAAGATTTATCTAAGGGGGGCTTTTCATCATTGATTGATAAAATGCAACAGAGAGTGAGGAAGGATTATGAGATTTATGAGATTTGAAGATAAACCGCTGCGTGTTTAATTTAGGGGACAATTAAAGCGACATATCACTGGTGCTACACCACTGCACATTAGGCTAATCCCCATGGAGATTGTTCTAATGTTTATTTAGAACCCCCCCACCCCCCACCCCCCCTCCTCCACAGGGAGGGTAAGCACAGGGATTTGTCAAGTTATGCATCCTGCTTGGTGTGTGTTTGAGAGAATACTAATGCTCACCACAGGACATCAAATAATGCAGTGTTTGCTTCAGTGGAATAAATGTGTGTGTATATAATTATTTTACTTTTTGAAGGCGTTCTGCCTGTAATGTCAGCAAAAAGCTCCAGTAGAGAAAAGGGCTCTCTAATGTCTTCATAATACCAGCTCATTCAACAGACAAACAAAGCTTTAGAATGAGTAGACTATATTTCAGTGGTCTGACATGAAGTATTGTTGAGTATTAGTGATCCACTGTGCATGAGGAGACGCTGTGTAATAGAAATTATGTTCATATAGTACTAAATCCATCCAGCCATTTTCTTCCGCTTATCTGGAATCATGTCGCGGTGGCATTAGGCTTAGCGGGGAATTCCAGACATCCCTCTCCCCAGCAACGTTTTCCAGCTCCTCCTGGAGGATCCCAAAGTGTTCCCAGGCCAAATGGGATATGTAATCCCTCCAGTGAGTTCTGGGTCTACCCCGGGGTTTTCTCCCAGTTGGACGTGCCGGGTAAACCTCCAAAAGAAAGGCACCCAGGAGGCATCCTAATCTGATGCCCGAAAACCACCGAAGCTGGCTCCTTTCAACATGAAGGGGCAGCGACTCTACTCTGAGCTCCCTCCAGATGCCTGAGCTCCTCACCTTATCTCTAAGGCTACTAAATTGCTTTACCAAATACATGGTGATGACAAATGTAATCGTTGGCTGGATCATGTTCAAGAAGCAACGTAATCTCTATTTTTGGTCATTAAAATCTTTGAAATGTAAGTGACCAGTCCCTGTCTTTTGTTATCATGTCAGCCAGCTTCTGCGCTCATGTTTTTTCCAGTTGAGGAGGACTGAGGTCTGTGGTGACCAAGGTTGAGATGGAGATGATTACTCATGCTTTTCCTTCATCTGGTTTAAATGAAAATTCTTTTACCATTTGAACCATCTCTGAAATACAGCTCAGTTTTTAACTAGAAATAAGAAGAAAGCACACCTGACATCGACCTCATCCCCTCTGCACTTCCAAACAGAGTCCACATCCATTTTCTTACTTGCAGTCCTCTATACAACCCGAGGTGACTGTGCTATTCAAGCTGTGGCACCCAATTTATAGGAAGCACTCCTCTTATCATTGTGATCCGTGGACTCCTGTGAAATCTTCTTGAGGCTTTTGGTCTGAATGGCTGCCCCATTTTAGTTTATTGACCTATTTCCTTGTCTGCTTTTGGTTAGTTGTATACGTTATTTCTAGGATACAGGGTTGGAGAATAAAATATCATAATAAAGGGTGAATTTAAACCCCAACCCCAACCCTTACCCAGTCCCTGTAACCTCCTCATAAACCCTGTCTACTTGGGAAGACTGCTTCAACTATTCAAGTCTTTTTATCATTCATCCACATGTATTTATTTTTTGCATACCATCTAGTTACAAGTGGTTATTCTGCCTCATTCCTCAGTCAATTCTGTGTCATTGATTGATATTTTTTTTTTTTCCTTTTAACCACTAACGTTGTTGGAATTGGTGAATGGATTAAGAGCCTCCCAAATGGATCTCTATAGCTCCATTTCTCATGTCATTCTACGTGTTCTATGTGCTTCGAGTATGCTCTCTGCTAAATGCTGCTAATGGTGCTCAGTGGCAGGGACAGGGATATGCACTGTGTTTTAGACTCAGTATAGTATGTGACAAGAATTTCTGTAGCACTATGGTGGCAATCAAACTGTGTCAGAAAAGAAATGTACTCATGGTAAACGCCTGTCAGAAACGAGCTTTCAGGTGTATTCCAGGGGCAGAATGTCAGGCACTGCAACTCATGAGGGAACGTTTGTTCTTGAGGAAAGAAATACTTGAAAATCAAATCAGCGTAAATTTTTTGTGGATGAAAACTTTTCAGACACAATCTGAGATTTCATCATGCGTACCTGTATCATCTGTGGGCTAAAACAAACATATGAAGGCAACATTTTCCCACAGTCCGTAGAGGTACATTGAAACGTGGGTCTGTTATTTCAGTGCAGTTCATTGTCCGTGTCTCTGGCCCCCACTGAGAAAGCTATAAACCCCCAGAGAACAGGGTGATGAAAGTGTACAGCAGTGGAAAGTGAGTGGATCTAGACTGACTTGAAGCAGGGAAAGGGCCGTGCTTTTTCCTCCCCACCAATTACACACCCAGCAGATGATTGAACGCTTAGCTGGTAATCCTTCATCCCTTCCTTCCTTCCTTCCATCCGTCAGTCCCACAGTTCATTCACCCTCAACTGGTCTCCTGCCTTTTTAATTCTGCACCCTGCCATTAAGACCACCAAGGCAGGCTGAGGTTAACGACCCCATGTTGGATTTCATGTTACCCTACAACACTGAAAGTGTGTACAGGAGATATTACATTGGGGTTAGAAATGCTGTTCGACTTTTCTTACAAGTTTTGGCCATTAATCTGATCCATAAAATTATAATTGAGCATCATTGTCTAAACACGGCAGACAGGGTGAGAAACATGAGCGGTCAGAAGATCAGAGAGGTTTTCATAAAGCCCAGTATTGGTTTAACCTCATTGGAGGAGAAAACAACAGCGCATAGTAAAGTGATTACCCAAATTGTCAATGTAAACAACAGTTACCAACTCCATGGTTCTACTTTGTACTTTGAGCTAGTTTTCTGCCTAATGCTTCTGATCATTAGGTAAAACTGTCATCTTATTTACAACCTGTCAGAGGGTCTGACTGCTCCTGCCTGGTTTCAGACCTCTGAACCATATGATTTGTTCAGTGATTCAAAAAGGCCTGGTGTTAGACTCATTGACTGTTTCCACTGGCTGGAAAACTAGCAAGGCATCAGGGTTTAGTAAATTGGATTAAGAATGTGGATGTCACCTTCCTACATCGCTAGTAAGCTATCCAGTTACATTCTGTACAGTTAGTTGTATGTCAACTTATAGAAATAACTCTTAAAGACCCCCTCTGATGAAAATCCAGTGTTTAACCTTATTAACATCCATATGATGTTTTTATAGAATACAAACATATGATGAGGGAAATAATCATCAACACCATGACTGAGTGTTTCCATCTTGAACTGCAGTGAACCAATGACAGTCTCATGAAAACAGATTCCGACAGCCAGGGTTACATACGTCACAAACCTAAGGAACCAATCCTGTCAACTTGTGGGGACGGGGGGCGTGGCTAAATAAACCTGAAACCTTGTCAGTACAGAGAGCGAGAGTTAGCATCAGCACAACCCCTAACACTGTGTCAGCCACTGACAGTTACAAGCTATCAAACAACATAAACAAATAAAAGATGTTAACTGAGCTAACCGTTCTGATACGTCTTCTAGTTGCCGATTTTGGTAACAGTTTGTTGAAAACATGTCTGGAGTGGAACTTTAAATCAACTTAAAAAATGATTTTTAGCTTAAATTCTTTTAACACCCACTAACAGACATGGAACAGACGTGTGGACTGTTTACAGCAAAAGCTGTTTTAGTCGCTTGTCGAGTTTCATTATAGTGATGTCGTGGCTTTTACTGGAGGTCAGTGAGAATATTTTGCTTTCATTCGACTTTGACTAACTTGACTCAAGGAGTTTTGCATGGTCAACCTCCTCAAAATAAACACTGCGAGGCAACAGAATGAGTAATACAGCACTGATTTTTGTATTTCCCATAGTAGGATATAAAAGCAGTTTCAGTGTTGTCTTTGTATGTTGTGCCTCTGTTACTTAGATCTTTATTCACTCTGACTTTCTTTTCAACTCAAAACAAACACCAACCTTGCACATTGTATCCTTGTATTCATCTTTCCCAACACACACATGCCCACACATTCTTTCACTTTTCTTTACTTCCTTGTTCTATGTAGTTGTGTGTTGTTTTTGGAGCAGCAGGAGAGGCCTGCAGCATTCACAGAGAACAGTGGTTGGCCTAGCTTCCAAAAGGCCCAGTTTGATCCTCAGCCCGTGTTCTTGCTTTAACAAGGCCAGATCAGGTCAGTCAAGGGGAAAGCCCCCACCACCACCACCCACCTTTCTGTCTTAGCTATGTCCTTTATCCGACACCTCTCCGTCCTCGCCGCAACACAACCGGAGCAGAACAGGAAGGTGAATCACCATCATCGTCCTTGAACAGTCTGCTACACTCCAAAAGAGACATCAAATCCTTGTTGAGGCAAGTAGTCATCGCTATTCCCTTAAGCACCCAGTGTGCAATTTGTTTCAAATGTGGAGTGGCGCTTTGCGACAGTTTTCCCACACAAGAAGGAGAAATCCCTTTCTCAGCTCCAGTCCTCAATTGCTGTCTTCTCACATCATAGAAAGTTTCTTTAAAGAGCCAAAGTAAGATTTCCTCTAAGTGGTTCTGCTTTGGTGGGTGCACTCCTTGCATTTGCCCTCCACTCTGAGTTCAAGCACCAAACACTGTGACACTTTGTCACAAAGAAACAGCAGGTGGAGTCATTCAAGAGAAGCCTTTTAGAATGTCTCACAACTCCTTGATGTGCTAAGAAACATTTGAAATTAGCAGGAGGCTAATGAGCCTAGCATGACTGGAGACAAAGCTCTGGAGGGCAGCTTCATGGCATTATGAATTACTGTAAGGTCTTTGTTGGTAGTACTGGCTGGCGAGTTTAATGGTCCTTACTGCTGAGACTGACCTCATCAGCACAGCAGTTAGTTGAAGCACTTTAAATGACCAATAGGTATGTTTTCCTGACAAAAAAAAAGAAAGGTTAAGCAAAAAATGCCTTTCTTCTCTTTGAAGCAAAGGTGGAAAGTTTGGAAAGAGGCCAGTAGGAATGGGATGTGATAGCATTTTACATTCATCTTTCATGATTGTAAGTAAAAAAAAAAGCCCACTTGCAATTGCTGTTAGAGAGGGGTCTTTCTTTCACTAAGAAACGATCTTTGCCACCCCCGACCATCACAGATTTGATAAGTAGTTGGTCAAATTCATCAACACAATAAGGTGGGACAAACACTCAATCAATAATGACAACTGTTCTGCTAATATAGACCTAGTTTGCCACTTAGAACTACTACAGTAATGGTAATAGTAGGACTGAAACTGCTCCATCAGTGTCAGTGTCATTTGTGCGGGCTGGTCCCAGCAGAGAAGTCCAATTTCTTTCCCAATCCGACCATAGAGCCAATACTGATTCAGTTTTTCCGTGATGAAGAGCCCCTCCGTGCGGCTAGAGGCCTCTAACTTGAGTCAGAACTGACTTTGCTTCTCCTCGAAGCGTAAGTAACTTGACGGCTACAAATTGTCATGTCTGTTTTCATTAGGGATTAGCGATGTTATGAATTTCTTTGGTAAAATGTTGCCCTCGCTAGTTGGCTTACTGCCAGCACTGCCAGGGAGCATCTCACGTCAATGTTGTCATTGTTGAAGATAGTGATGTCCAATGACCTTCAAGATTAAACACAAATTGTTTTCTCCAAGTGTTGGAATAAGCAATATTTCTATGGAATCATGACTCGTGACTTGGTTGTTGCAGGTGGTGAAAGGGATGAGTCGTCTTCGGCCCTGACAAAGTTCAGCTAAAGTTCACCATCTGTTGCAGTCGCCTTCTTCCATCTCCCTCCACCACTTCCATCATTCCCACTATCACTCCATTTTCCCTCCTCACATAACCTCTCTCAAGCAGCCTTGTAGGTCCTGAAATATTTAACAGAACACAGCCACCACTTGCCCTCAAAAGCCAAAAAAGAAAAAGTTGAACACTTGCCCTCTTTTGATATGTTCTGTATGTCACACGGTAGAGCTGTTTTCTGAGGTGGAGAGAGACAGAAAATATATTTCCTTCTGAATTATCTGCCAGCTCAAAATGCCATCTGAAAAATATTGTTTGCATCAAATAATTGAATCAAAATGTCACAAACTGATCGTCTCTTATTTCTGGGCAGATCTCAAAAATGTTACAGTATAAGTCAGTCAGAAATCAGAATCATCAAGCTTGGACTTTCTCTCTCTTTGTTTTTCTCCAAAAAACATTTTTCGGGCCCCTGTCAACCCGACCAGGACTTTGCAGACCTCGTTGTCACCCTCATGAGTGCCAACGCTAAAAGGCGTAACCATCCAGAAGATGAAAGCGACCAACTGCATGACCACATTCTCCTCAAGATGAAGTAGAAGAAAATTGAGAAGGTGAAGGTACAATATCTCACCTGAACACTCCGGCAAAATGCTTTCTATCTTTATACTAGAGCGAGAAAACCCAATAACACAGCTTGGAAACATGTGGTCGGGGAGTACACAAGCGTGGAGATCCCGTGTAACCAACAAACAGCTCATTAATCTCTGGCCTGCCAGGCAGGAGGGCCAATAAATTGCCCTCATATGTTGTACGCTCAAGCATTGGAGGGTGTTTCTGCTGGTGTGTTGTCGGCATTCTGAGAACATACGTGAAAGTATGTATGTGTGGAGGATTGTTAAATCTTCAAAAGGGGCGATGTGATTGAGGAAGACAGGAAGAAGGTGAACATGCCAAAAAGGTCTCTGTGGATTCTTCCTCACACGTCCATGATTTTGATTCTGCTAATAAAAAGAAAGAGGCATTTCGGGGGATTTGCGATGCTAAGAAAAATGTGTTTTCATTCATTTTACAGTTCCTCCTTTTCATTGATTGTGTGTAGGGAAAAATTCTTTTAGGGCGAGTGTGCATCATGTGGTGTTGCTGGAGGATGCAATGAAGGTGAATTAGAAAAAAATAATTTCATTTATGTGCCATGCATTCACATCACTGAATGAAATTAATTACAAATGAATTACAGCAGCAGCTGCTATTAAAATATGTTTAAACTTGTGTGCCCTGAAAGGCTTCTTCAGAACTAGTTACTCTACTGAGCTTATATTTTTTATTATTATTTTTGCTGGTATTTTTTTTATCTACCATTTACTGCTGATCCGCCTATTACATTGATATACGGACTTATGGGACAGATGTTGTGGACCATTTAGTTATTCTTTTTAGGGTTTTAGGCTTTTAGGTATTAAGTAATAGGATTTAGGTATTTTGTGGCTGAAGTTGTATTTTGTACGTGCAGTGACTTGACTAACAAGCTTTGAAAGCTTATTGGGATATCCCATTTTCACCCATTGCTATTGTCATATTGGTATACTTGTATTCTATTTTTATTTCTGATTTGTCTGAAATGAAATAAATGATGAAAGTTTTGGAAACTGACAGCTGCCGCCCCTTTTCTCTCTAGCAGAATTACCTGCAGGCGACATCAGCAGCAGAGGGAGGAGGACGGAGATGACTGATCGTGACCGATGTCACATTTTGTTTGTTTCTAAACTTGTTTTTAATTTCATTCTTTTCAAAAAGAATAATAAGATCCAATACGAGCATCAATAAAGAACCGGATAAGCTGTACTGTGCTGATGAGACAAGATAAATATAACATTATATAGCTACACCTGATGAGAGTTTCACTGCTGCAGCTTCAACATAAGCCTCCAGACACCTGCATTCATACACAGCATGCCAACATTTGACTTGTCAGATGGCGTCTGGATACATGAGCCAAGCATTCACACCAATCAGATGAATCCCCAGCCAGCCGCCAGCCTCCCTCAAATTAATTCAGCCAATTTGGTGGCGAGTGTGAGGTTATCTAGCGCGGTGCCTGAGTACGAGATAGGAACTGTATATGCACACTTCACTATTTGTTTATATACTTTTTATGATGAATTTATGATGTCACCAGCTGGAGGGCCAGCTTAAATAAACCCACTGCTCATAATGCACTAAACACCTGATGATGAGGGGAGACTGCAGGCAGCCTCTGCAGAGGGTCATATCATTAACTGGCACTGCCGACTGCTTTACGACTTGATGTGATCGAATCCTGAATGAGGCTAATAAGTGGAATACTGTGCATGTGTGTGCACAGATGTCAAGTCAGGTCACCTAGTACTTAGTTAAACAGAACATATAATGTCCTCTGCCTCCTTTAGCGACAATGGTACTTGTAATAAATGCAGTTTATTCAATACATTTCCTCCTGTCGCTCTCTGCAGGTACTTTCTGCCTCCACAGCTGTAGAGTCTGGATCTGTGATTGCAAGCCACCTGCTGCCCCTATGATCCTGCTCAACACCCACTGTGACATTATTATTGCTCTCATTGTTTGTGACTTTATCATTATTATTAGTCATATTCTTCTTATTATTACTATTATTAGTTTTACTGTTATTAGTCTCGTTATTAGTCCTAGTACTTGTCCTTTTATTGTTTTCTTATTCTTCTTATCATTATTATTATTATTATTGTTATTATTATTATATCTTTATTTGTAAGCTGCATTATGGTATGTTCTCTTTCTCTCACCTTCTCTCTCTCTTTCTGTCAAACTTACTGGTAAAAACAGACGGTCACCCACCACGAGGAGGTTTCTACTTTTTCCTCACCACTGTGACCAAGTGCTTGCTGTTGGGTGAATGTTGTGTCTCTGTAAATAACATTGTAAAGAGTCCAGTCTAGACCTGCCCTACATGAAAAGCACCCTGAGATAAAACTTCTGTTATGATTCGGCACTATATAAATAAGATTGACTTGACTTGGCTCATAAAAGTTGTAATGATCCACACCTTGAAAAGAAAGTGACAGTGAAGATGTACCAACATACAGACACAACACTGAGGCCAGTCCACTCACTTCTGGTTAATATGGCCAAAGTATTGGCTTCAAAAACAGATGTTTGCCAAAACGTTGAAACACTGACTGCACACATGTGGAATGGAGTGAACCACTGAGCCACAAGGGAAACAAGCTGCGGAACATTCAGTTATACTGACTGTGTCGGAAAGTAATGTGAGCAGAGCTACTCTGACTTTCAAAATCAGCAATCTCATTTAAATATTGAACATGAGGCGCTAAAGTGCTGCTGCTGGATAAAATCTTTTGTTGTTACAGAAATACTGAGGTTGAAGAGTCTAAATCACATCCACACCAGGCAAAGTATCATATTATTACCTGTGATGCAGGTTTTTACTTCCGTCCAGCGTCAAACTTATTTTTCTGCAGACTTGCTGCAGGCTGCGTATGCACTGTATGCTGCATATACAATATACAATTAGACTAAATACTGAATCACATACTGTCTCTGTACAGAGATTGGCTGGGATGTTGATTCAAAGACAGTCCATCAGTCATATTAGATATCATATCCTGAATATGATTATCACCAGGAGAAGACCCATGACAATGACACTATTGTCAGAACTACTCAGTGACAGACTATGTGTTGTTGATGACACAAACTAAACTAAACTAACCTAAACTTAACTTAACTAAACAGCCCTGATAGAAACAGACCAGCTGGATAGAAACATGCTTCTCACTCTCTTTTAGTTCTTAGTTGTAACAGCTCTGATGAAAGATTGATCTTTCCTGCTGACATCTGACTCAAGCCTCCCTAAAAATATTTGACTGGAGATTAAAACAACATGCTGATGCACCAGGAAAATATTTTAAAATCAGATATCCAAAGGCTAAATCTTAGGTTAGGTGTTTCTTTTATCTGGACCCAGTCATATTGCAGCTTAGATCTCTGCGAGGAGCCCCTCCCCTGTGATGACAACTTAGCAGTTTCTCAGCTGTACAGAGGATGAGTGGTTTTATCCACCAGATAAATATTTAAAGTGCAGACGCAGCCTTAATCAGAAGAAGCTGAAACAAAAGCTACAGCATGACGGAGACTCTTTGATTTGGCAAAGTGGGCCTGACTCAGCGACTTGAAGCCATCACAGCAGATTCAACCCCAAAGGCCTTTTTAAGTATCTGACTCTGTCCAGCATCAGAGAAGTTGTGATGATTTAGTTTCGTCTCTGCCAGGGTTATACTCTAAGATTTTGATAAAAACAAATCCAGAAAAAAATTCCTCAAAAGTTTTTTCAAAAACATCAAAAGACAAACACAGAAGATCATCCGTCTCTGAACCAGGACAATGTCTGAAGCTGAATGAATCACAGCTCTAATGCTTCCAGGGAGCCTTATGAAACCCCGGCTAATGAAGACATGTTGATTTAACGAGCCATGGCCTTGTCTCACATAGAGCTGAGCTGACTCTGTCAGATTAATGGGCACCTCGGCTAGCACGATGGCTAATAATTCAGCACACGGTAGTTTGCTTCTCTCTCTCTCTCATTGTATCTAATCACTATCATTGCTGCATCCGGTCTGGCTGACAGTTGAGACCATCCATCACGGCAGAACTTGTGATTGTGCAATTACATTTGGGCTTTGAGTTTAACAGTCAGACCGTCCGTTGTTGGAATGGAGAATTATTTCATTTGCAAAAAAATTCATTTCTTTTGTTTTTACCCATAATTATCTAACTCTCTGTCTGACTTTCATCTGGATGAGAAACCAGACAAAGGAGGGGACTGCTCAGGGGCCCAGAACCCCAAAGGACCCCAAGGGCCCCTAAAGCCCCAGGTGATAAATATGAGCATGGTTTTTCCTCAGCTGTCTTTTGTCTTTTTTCATTCGTTACACAACCATTTCAGAGTGTGACAATGTCTTCCCCCTGAATGTGTGCTGTCATTCCCATATGTTATTCCCATCACGTCTCCCCCGCCCCTCCCCTCCTCCATGATGACTGGCTTTTCCCACCACCAGAACAACTAGAGACACTTCTGACTTCCAGTGATGTTGGACAGCCCGTGGTGCACACTGACTTCTTTTCTATCAGATTCCTGCACATTCGCCCGAGCCCACAGACTCCCCCTGAAGATGTAACACGGTTCACAAACACATTCTTTCATTTCTAAAAAAAAAAAAAAAAAAAAGGCTCAGTCATTTTCTAATTACGACAGAGTATTAGAGCCACATTGAGGAATTTTCGAGAATAAAGTCATAATATTAGGTTGTGTGTCGTTTTAGAGGGGGAAATATCAAAAGCTTTAAAATGAGGAACGTGGAGCATCCTGTGAAGTTCTACTTTAGCACAGGTTTCACTTATAAGGAGAAAGTTCATCTTTTGGCTCATCATCACCATCATCATCATCATCATCACCATCATCATCATCAGCAGCATCAGGATATTGAAAACATAGTGAAAAATATATAGTTAGACAGACAAGCAGCAGCTGCCAGAAGCAGCTCAGGCTGACACTGACTGTCTTCTCACCTGTTTGGTTGGTTGATGAAACATTCCTAAACATTATGTTTTTATCTCTCGAATTTTTACATTTTTAATTCTCCTAATATAACGACTTTATTCTTGTAATCTTATGACTTCAGATTTCTTTTTTTTCCTCAATGTGGCCTTAATACTCCGTTGTACTAACGCAGCTGGGTGTTGTAGTTTTTTTAGCAAATATGACTCAAACAAGAGGAAACACTCTTTATGTTTCTCTGGGCCTTTTCTCAGCTGCAAATGAAAACACATGTCGTTAGTTGGTGTTTCTGGCAGCAGGACAGTGTGTGTAGGATCTGGTCTGAACAAACTGCAGTGTGTGTTCATGGTAGTGAAAGAACATGTGGCTCACTCATGTGTTTTTAATAGTTCTTGGTCAACAGTGAAGCTCTATGGTACAGAGGAATAATATATATCAGACTCTGGACACACACTGGCTGGTAGGATTGTTAGATATTGTCTCTTCATGGGATTCGTACTGACGTTACCTTAAACTCACTGACACGGAGAACCTGGCAGCAGTGATTATTCTGGTACTTGTCCCCATGAGATGAGCAAGGTGTTGCTTTTCTTTAAATCCAGTGCCAAGGATTTTAAAACTGGGTTTTTTAAATATCTGCACGTAACAAATAGAGTGATCGCGGGTATGACAAATGAACTATGGTCAAGGTCAGTCAACTAAAATACTTGTTGAAATTGAAGTGACTGAATGTGAACCTCGGTCTCCAGCATCAGAGCTGTACATGCTACACTCCCATCCATCAGCCTGACCTCCTCGGCTGTTTTCCCCCTCTGGCTACATATGGGGCAAGCTACCTTTTTGCTTTGGCACTGAGTGCTGGCGTTGGATATAAATCATGACGTCCAGTATGGCTGTAATTCTTAGGAACACTGGGCTGGAGAACCAGTTGCTTTGAGTTACATGGTGAGGACTTGGAGGCAACAGGAGCTGGGGGCCGTAGGGGTCAATCAACCAATATTTGCCCTGGGGCCCTTTAACAGGTCGATCTTACCATCATACAGAGGGAATGACTGATTATCGGATTCCATTATCCAGCATTTTTACGATTATCACAATCAATATTTTTTCTAACCAACTGCCGATGAAATAAATTAATTCAAAAATGAACCATTTGCTCTGATGCAGCCACATCCCCCCTGCCTGTAGTCACCACTCTGTGGTCTGGAGCGATGTCCCGCCCACAGCATGAGTAACAGCCTATCACGCTGAATCGCTGCTATGTACACAGATGGACACAGACTAGAGCAGCTGCGGTTAACGAGCCGAGCTGTGAGTCGAAGGTAAGACAGCAGACATCACTGAGGCTGTAATAAACATCACATTCCTCCACACTGAGGTTGCAGCAACACCACACTGAACAAGCTCATCTGTTGATCCAAGACACGAGAGAGAGAGAGAGAGAGAGAGAGCGAGAGAGAGAACTGCTAAGCTAAAGGAGCTAGCAGATCTGAATAGTGTGGGATTAGCGAGAAAGTTGCTAAACGAAGGAGAGAGCTCCGAGCGGCAGAACTAGCGTAGCAGCTGATTAGCCGCTGTGATGACGAAAACAGGTTCGCAACTGGAGGTGAGACACTGTGCTGACCACGGCGCGTCAGCATGTTACTGAAAAGACGTTTTACTCAAGCAGAAGGAAAATGACTTAGATCAGAGGATAAAGTAAGTGGATTCAAATGGGGTTATTATATATAATAATATATGATAAATGTATGAAATTAAAGAGCATCTTTGGAGCACCGTTAACATTGCAGTGCAGACTCGCCGTTGTCAGGTGAGAACCGCACCAAGAGCAACCAGTAAATCCCAGGCAGCCTCTCTGCAACCTCTGCATACAGCTGATTATTAGGTGCATCTGGATAACACTGATGTAGTGTAATGCAACAGTCCTGCAGTAAATCCTCCTCCATGAAGCTTATAATGTTCAAGTTTCATTAGAATACTTTTAGAGAGTTGTTGATCGGACTGTATGATCATCGTGGAGGATGTAGTGTGTGGAGAGATGTCTTTGTTGTTCAGCCCAGCTTCATTGATATAAATGGGGTGAACAAAATAATAGGATCACCTACATTTAATGTAGCAGTAGTTTTGTGTTGGTATATTGGTTCCAAATATGGATTATCAATCTCCTTGATTTCTAATAATCGGTATCGGTCCGTCCCCCTCTGACATCAGGCAGCAGGTGCAGTTCAAACGGAGCTCAGCTGTCACCAGAGTAAATAGATACCACTGTTTTCTCAATGACAATAAAAAAGTCTGCTCCGTGTTAGCGCAGGTTGCATTGAGGGGAAATGTATCTCTCTCATTGCTGGAAGATAGTGACAAACAACAACAGCAGTAAGCCCGGGGGGAGAGAAATGTGAAATTGATCAAACAAATACTATTATTGCCTGCCTAGACTCTGCTATTCATTTTTCTCCCCAGCCCTGCCGTCTGGCACCCACAGCGAAACAAGGTGCTTTGCAGGTTTAAAAACAACGAACAAAGGCAAAGCTTGCCATCAACTACAGGCTTATGTGGCTCCTCCGGTGACACGACAATGAGACAAACTGATACAGCGTCTCCGGCCTTTATTTGAAAGGGAAAATCACGGGAGTAGAGCTGCGTGCACAATCACATTACACTCAGCAGTTCGCTCTTTCAAAAGATGAATGAATAAACGGATAAGACGGGGGACAAAGGGAGGTGGGAGCCATCACAATATTGTGCTATAGAGTCCCACTCATGACATTCGCAAGTAAGAGCTTCAAAAGCTTTATTCCATCGCTCATCTCTGAGCCTGGCTCGTTTCAGACGACTTACTGGATATCTTCATAAACACGTTGCCCTTACGAATATCAAATCTGATATCACCGTGCGGGGGGGGGGGGGGGGGGAACAAATGAGATGCACAGCAACATGAAAACTTCAGCAGTTGGTGATGAGATCGCATTTTTCTTGGCCACTAATAAAACACCAGGAAAAGAGTGTTTCACTGCGTGAGTCAGCCTGTGCAAAGCGAAGCAGAGGGTGTCATGATGACCGTAATCAAGCGGTACAGAGCAACAAATGCTGATGCGTCAGGTGCTGCATGAGAGAGAGAGAGAGAGGGCGTCCACTGAATGAAAGCAAGGATAGAGCAGTGAGGTGTATATGTGCTGCCAGTTTATAGCTCAGTGTCGCTTTGACCCGTTTCACTTGAAGGACACCAAGGCTTATCTATAAAGTGTTGATTAGGACACTGAGGCTGTTCTTGTAGAGCCCAATGAGGGGTGGAGCATACAAATGCTTTTATTATACTTTTTACTTCATGTAGAGAAGTCGACCGGCTCTTATCGTGGCTGATGTTCAGATACTTCAGGTCATTTCACTCCGTCTGGAACCTTCCTAAGCAGAAATCACGTTTCAACCACAACCTCTCTCAACGGGACACGGTCGCGCCCTCGGAAACGACAGCAGCGATAGATACAACGGCTGGAAGTCAAGCTAGCTTCCAGAGACAATACCCTGCTGCCACCACAAGAGGCCAGAGAATTATATGATGAATGACAAGCATCAGATTCTTTATGGGACAGGAACCCAGTGTACACTACCTGCCCAGCACCAATGGAGCATTTAGTGGCTAAAATCCCAGATATAAACCCAAGTGGCCAAAAAAAATAAATCCGTTAACAATAATAATAATAATATTTCAGCTTTAAATGTTTTCTGAGTAAGTCATATTTCTCAGCAGCAACTTCAGCTCTAAGGAAAGAAAATTCCTGTTGATAAAGAAGAAAAAATAATCCTCTGGGAGACTAATTGCCCATGACATGGTTCTTTCTCCACACACAGTATCAACAGTGAAATAACCAAAGAAAATCTACAGAAACTGAAACCGTCAGGAATATGGTAAATAAAAGAAGAAGATACAAACTGCTCTGTAGTCAGTTTAAAGTCAAATGACCTTGAGTTGTATGATAAATTCATCATTTCTTATCAACAAGCGCAATTTGATAAGAGCTTGTCACCAATAGCAACACCTCTGCCAATCATCTCTGAGCATAACTGTCAAACCCAATTACCTTCAGAGTGTCCACCTGTCAATCAGTCCCAGTGATGGAGGCTAACTGGGGAGGAGCTGCCAGCTAATTTACGCAAACAACTAATCAGTCAGTCAGTCAGTCAGTCAGTCACTTTGGGAACCACAGGCCAATGTGTTTAGCATTGGATTATGAAAGGCCTAAACCTTTATTTCACCTTTATTGAGGAGAAATGTTAGAAAAGAAACAAAAAGCCAGACAGAGCTGTGGATTGTGGATTCAAGCACCAGAATTGGTTTGTTTCTCCCTCTGAGGCCATTCATTTGATGAAATCCAATTAGCCACAAACCAAATTAAAACATTTCAAGATGGTCGCCATAGGAAACACATATTTTACGACAGAATTTTACCTATGAAACAGATTTCAGTGATTTTGGAATTTAATAATGTGTTTTAGACTAGATGATTAGAACTTAGAGGATGGCAAATTTCAGACTCTTAAATTTCCTCAGAGCTTTATTTGTGCGATTTCTAATATTTAATGTATGAAAAATTCTGCAAAGAACACAGTGTATTTGTAAAACATTTATTATGAAAATAACATTTCCTTGCCAGAAATGGCGGCCATCTTGAATCTTTGAGTGGCTAATGCGTTTTATTAAAAGAGTAATACCCAAGGAGGATTTGTGCCAAGTTTAATACTTGTGTCCACATTTTAAAGATTTCCCTTAAATATGCAGTTATCTGCTGAGCTAAGACGAAATGCAATGAAACAGCTTTCTCTAAACAAAGAATGATTAACACAGTTTTATGATTCCTGGATGGGGAGTGACAAATGCACCCGAATGCACCTTGGCTTCCATAGTAGATGTTGCGGTTGTGTGCACAGCTACATCAGCTCCCACACCAATATTCAGTCACCTTTGAACTGCTTCAAACATATCAGTGTCATTCATTCCAGACTGCTGTTTGCAGACGCAGAGCTCTGTGGTAATCCCAGTAAATATGTGATGCAGCCTGATCCCCAGACAGACGCCTGACCACAGCCCGCAGACGTCAGCACTGCTAGGAAATACTTCCAGTCTCCTCTTTCCATCTTCCCTCCATCTCTCTCTCTCTCTCTCTCTCAAACACAAACACATTTACACACAGGTCAGACATTGACAAAAGCTCGCTCTGTCCCCCAGCTGTGTGAGTGTGCTTATCCTTGCCAGCCGCTGCGTGTCTGAATACAAACTTGGTCTGTCAGATTCACATCTGCAGAGGGAGCTGTGTGTGTGCACGGGTCATATTTCTTTCCCTTTCATACACATACAGTATGTGCACACTAGGAGTGCACTGCTCGCTTTTCAAGTAGCTCTGCCTCACTGCCTGCATGTTGAACACGAGCTGCTACTAGTCTGTTCTGTCCAACAGAAGCAAGGATCTGCATGCAGAGAGGCTTCACACAATAAACTGCACCAGCAGGTCTCTG
Organism: Seriola aureovittata; assembly: GCF_021018895.1. Classification (NCBI taxonomy): domain Eukaryota; kingdom Metazoa; phylum Chordata; class Actinopteri; order Carangiformes; family Carangidae; genus Seriola; species Seriola aureovittata. Next base: position 2,898,927 of record NC_079386.1, read on the forward strand.
GTTTGTACTTGTTAATAAACCATACAGACTTTCAACATCTAAAAACCAAAGAGGGCAGACACATTTATTCCTTTCATTTCACTTGATAAAATGTGAGATGGGGCGTAGAGGCGGATAACAGTTATTATCATTTTTTCTGTCTGTTTCTGCGTCGAGGTCCCTGGCCACTGTCAAGCCTGTTCCTGAGTCTGTTCCTCCGTCCTCTTTGTTTCTCAGTTGCTCAGTTCCAAGTCAGCTCCTGATGCCCAGTCCCTGCTGACACACAGCCGCACACCTCCAGCTTTCTGCCTCCCGCCCTGCACCCCGTCCCGACCTGCAGCTAAATCTTCTGGTGCCAGCTGCTTTTGCGGACATCCAGCCCCATCGCCGACCTCCAGCCCGACCTCCAGAGGGGACCCGCCGTCGCCCCTTCTGCTCAGCTTTCTGTCTTTTAGCATTTCTATTCAGTTGCATGTGACACTGTAAATCAGTGTGCTCCACCCCCCCCCCCCCCCCCCACACACACACACTTCGAACACATTGGCTGTTATAGTCATCAGTCGAGTGTTTGTAATTTAGCAGTAAAAAAGCAGGTGCGTTTGTTGTGGCCCTGGCTAGGAGCTCCACTCCTCCGCTCACTTCGCAGCACCTAACGGAAACTACACAGAGCAAGATGTTGTTCAAGACGATGCCTGAGAGGAAGGGACTTCTCATTTCCTCATGAAATGAAACAAACGTCCCTTGATTCCGAGACACTGTAAATTATCTTCCAGGTCAGTCTGGTTTCAATGTACGCACAAAGACAAGTTACCCCAGTTTACAAAATAATCCTCCATGTTCCAAACAGAAACATGTCTCCAACCAGGCATTTGTAGACGGACGGCTGATTCCTGACCTCTACTTAACCCACTGTTATGAACATTTACAGCTGGAGCCGCGACACGGAGGCACAAAATTCTATTGAATGGCACTTAACTGCTCCTCTATAGAGGGTAATGGCTCAGTGCTGCGCTCAAGAGGACATGGAAAGCGCTTTAAAAAGTGAGTGTTACATAGTTTATTTATGCTACCACATTTTCACAGCAGGGGGGTCAAAGGGACAACTTTAGGCTCACAGGTATTTGGCCTCGAATCGTTCCTCACTTCTCTCCTCTCGACTTAATCGCACACTTAAGATTTCAACTCTAATTTAGACATAGTTACTGCTTCATTACCTGCTTTTTTTAAGGCAGCACAGTAACCTTGTACTGTCTCTGTCTCCACAGGCTCAGAAGGCAGGAGCAGAGGGGACATGAGAGGTCTGAAGCAAGGGGAGGGTCACACTGAGTTTTTCGGGACAACGGCTCGTGTGTGAATCTGACAAAAGCATGTTAAACCCATCCGGAGGCAACAATCAATTATTTAGAAGTGTCTACTGTGTCATTACCTTCCACCTCATGTTTGAGGGGTGGGGGGTGTTGGGAGCGGAGTGAGGCGGATTTTAGATGTTAAAGTGAAGGGTGAGAGGCATTGCTGCTTCCAAAACTTCAAGGCCTGGTCACAGCAGGGATGATGGCAGGGTGAAATTCATCTGATCTGTATGTCTTTGCAAAATCTTTCATTCTTGGTGAAACGCTCACTAGGTTAGTTGGGTGAAATGCTGTCCCTGATGAGCTGAGTTAGCAGCAAGCGTCGACATCCGGGACTGAAAAATGAAGCCGACACTGAGTGTCTGTGTGGGCATTTAAGGGTTAACAGCTCGTATAGTTAATAGACTAGAGTATGATGAGTTTTAATATGATAGAAATGACGCATTGTTACAGATCTGCACTATGAGTACTGTTGATATTTGAAGTATATTTTGTTGGAATTAAAGCTGCAGTAACAGGTGCCTTCTACACTGTGGGTTCTCTGATAAATGAAAGGAGGTTTCTGGGCGAGAAAAGCAAATCAATGGGTTATAAAAAAAAGGTTAAAAACTGTGGAGTCAGCCGATAACTCTACACATTACACACACATCATTTCATCCAATGTTAATATGAAAAAGTATTGATGAGTGCAGCTGTAAATTCAAGTACAAAGGACCTGAACACCGTCATTCACAGTGCTGCCATCTTTTCTCATCCTCTCTCCTTATTGTTTTTTCGCCGCACGAGCTCGTTAGATTATTAAGAACCTACACAAATTCCCATGAAAGAGGAGCGGCGGTGATGACACAGTTCCCCACTGCTCAGAGCGAGGGGTTATATTTTGGTTTGGAAGCTGCTACATGCCTGGAGGCGGGAGGCTGTGTGTCTGGAGATTGGGTTTAATTGGGAAGCAGTGACCTTTTCCACCAGAGGAAACACACACACAAGCTGTAAAACGCACATTAAGAGTCAGAGTCGGCTTCTATCGAGCCGGGACAGACACTGACTCGCAGTATTGTGATTCAACAAAGAATATTAATTAAGAGGAGAGTTACTGCTGTGTGGGTAATTTATGGTTCATGTTAAGATGCATAAAGGGCAAACAGCCCCCCACCCCCACCTCTCTTTACTGCAGCAGTCTTCTATGATTATGTATCTCTGCATCTAACCATACTTTCTCTTTGTGTCACTCTGCATAATGAATTTTGTCCTCCCTTAATTGCACAAGCACAAGCACACACACACACACACACAAACACACACACCTCTTTTGTTAGTTTTATGGTGATGGTTCTCAGGTGTGTGAGAATGCAGGACTTTAGGTGATGATGAAAATCCTTGATCAAGGTTCAAACCAAACAACCACAGTGTTTCGAGATGGTAAAATCTATACGCTGTTATTAGCCAAAATGAAATGAACTCCTAATTGACTAGAAAAACTCCCGACACTAGGAGAATGTTAGAGTCTCCTCATTGGTCCACACAGCTGTGATGTTTTCACCTGTCACGACTTCTCGTCTCTTCAGTGGAAGCTTGAGTAACAAATGAGTCCAACAGCTCCTCCGACCTGAACAACCACACAGGTCGTTTTTTTTCAACCCTCTGATACCACCCATAGGAGTGTCTCCTGAAATAGCGCTCCTATGGCGGCAGGCGTACCAGACCTCGGTTGGCATGGTTACAATAATAAACACAGCAACTGTATCGAGAGCAGTGTACCTAACTAAAATGCATACATAAAATGGTAAAGTCCATTCATTTTATATAAACTGCAAAAACATGACAATAACAGAACATACTGTCTACTACGGTGGCCCTGAGAGCTCAAAACACATGCGGACAGACGAAACAAACAATGTCAGAAAACAACTACATCAACTTGACAAAACATGGGCTTCAAACACTCACAACACAATGGAAGTGTTTTCTGAAGTTGTTTGTGTTTTGTCGATTTGCACAACTTTTCTTCGGTTGCAGTGCTTTGAGCTCTCTGGGCCACCGTACATTAGTACACAGCATATGTTACAAAAGTGTGATGCAGCTGTAGAGTCTCGGGCATATTAAAATCAACTGCATGATGTTTATTCTACAGAGAGCTGAAGACAACACTACAAGCATGACTAGTCTTGTTTGTTTATGGTGAGTACACAACACTATCTCTCAACTTGACACTTATATAATGTGCTACTTTATATAAACTGTAGCACCATTACAATGACAGTGGACTCTTCTCTCATTTGTCTTCCACAGTCATTACCAACATTAAGTATTAGAAACTCATTTATGCTCACACACACCCCCACACACACACCCACACACACACCCACACACACACACACACACACACACACACACACACACACACACACCCCCACACACACACACACACAAACGCATAGGCACATTCATAACATTTACATATTCATAATAGGAAAGCAAAGCTTTGTAATCATGCATTGTTTGCCAATGATGTTTACAACAGTGCAGACATCAGACATCATTACGGTCTAAATACGGTGAATTAAATTAAGCAAATGCGGTCGCTCGACAAAATGTATTTTCAAATGAATGGCAAAGCGAGCAGCAGAACTGCATTTGTGTTTAGTTAGTGGAGTGCTGAGCTCATACCAGCAGCAAACATCTGCTCATAGCCATTTAAAGCCGCTGATTCATTTGGTTACTCAGGGAGTGAACTATGGAGGACCAGGGATGTGACATGTAGTAAAGCATTTGATTCATTTTATATCTTAATAGATCTTAAAAATAGGAATTGTGAGGAATTATGAAAAGAGTGTATATGATTTTTTTCCTGTTAGCTAATCGATTTGCTTAATCATGTAGCCTCCTCATTTAGCCTTTCTGTGGGCCTTCAGCGCTGGGAAAACCAGGCTAATCAATCCCAATTGGCCAACGGATGAAACAAGCTCTGTGCTCGGTTGGAGAGCTAACCAGTCATAACCTATCTGGTTTTACCAGCACTGAAGGACCAGAGTGTCACAGAATGGCTAAATGGAGAAGCTAAATGATTAAGCCGATCGATTAGCTCATAAGAGAAGGAAAAGCAGATGGGAAATGGAAACTGAACGGGGGATCCAGGAATGTTTTCTCATTTTTAAAATGTCTTTTTAAATAGTTTTTCAAATTCTATCATTTATTCATTAATTAATCAAATTGTTTATTTAATGAGAGGTTTTTTTTTCTTAATCCATTTTTAAACGGTATTAACTGATGGATTAATCATTCATTTATAAATTCTTTTTACAATTCCTATTTTACTGCCTATTAATGTATGAAATTAAGGAAATTCTATATTACTTTTCCCGTGACATCCCCGGTCCTCCATAAAGAAGTGAACAAACATGGGACTGATGAACAGGAGCAGGGATGCATATTCAGTTTGTAGGTTTAGCCACATGCTAATAAACCCTCGTGTTATTGAAGTGAGTCTATGTAACTGCATTAGCTGAACAGTGGCCACAAGTGAAATCCTTTGGAAATAAGTGTGGTGCAATGATAAAACATTTATTTAACACTGAACGTGTCTCAGCAGCACAAGTAGAGAGCAGTGATGAAGTCAGTTCACATAGGAGATATCTAATGTTTACGAACACATCCAACCCCTGACAGTGCTGAGTGGAGCCGGGCTCTCCCAGAGTATAGGAAGATACGATGTGGCACGTAGTAAAAAGCTTTTCATTCCTGATATTTCTGTGGCTTGGCAGTTAATTTATTGGTCTCCCAAACCATCTATCAAACCATTCAGCTGTGCTGATTGGCCCGCCAGCCTGCAAAAGAGACCAGAAATCAATTTGAAGCTAGGATCTTCAGTTGCATTTGATTAAGTGTTTCCCTCCCCTGGGAGGAAAAAAAAAAGCCTCGCTGTCATTATAATGCAAACTCAAACCTCGCTCATCTTCACCTAACACACTCCTCTCGCCTCCATCCCTCCTCTCTCGCTCTGCCCTCTTTCACCTGCTTCTCTTTCTTTATGACTGCCTCTTTCTCCAGCTCACCTCCCTTCACCTTTCCCAAGTCTTGACATTGACTTGGTGAAATGAAGTCGGTTTTGACTGGCGCCTGTCAAATCAGCGGAGGATAAGTTCTGTTTTTTTTTTCACGTGTCAGAAAAGAAGGGAAGGTGAAAATGAACGTCAGAGGACAGAAACGTGTACTCTGCCCTGATTCCCATGAGTCTCCCTGCTGGCAAAGAGAAGCATTATGACAGCAGCAGCCAGAGGTTAAAGCACCAATTAGCTACAGTTAATGAAGCCTCATTAGCCTCGACTAAGTTTCTGCCCCTCTTTCTCTCTCAGTCGTTCTATTTCACTTCCTTCCTTTACACTTCGCCGATGTCACTGCTCACAAATGACCCCGGGTGACCTCAAAGAGCAGAGAAAGGAGGAGAGATCTGTATTTAGACATATAAAGATGACTGACCACGACTGACAATGGGTACATAAAAAAAATCACAATGAAATAAAAATAGACATAAGGAAAGAGCAACCCAGACAGGCTGCATTCATTTGAGCAAATTGAAACACTGAGACAGATGCTTTGCAATCTGTGCTGCTAGATTGATCAATGAAGGTACAACTGATGTCACTACATGTTTTGAAACCCATTCATACCTGCCCAGTTTTTTCTTTTTTAATGGCTCTCCTGTTTTGTTCCACCATCCAAAGATGAGACCTCTTATTCAGGGTTTTTGTTTTTATTGGTATTTAAAGTCATACAGAATCTCTATTATGGTGCTATTGTACCATGTGTGGGAAAAAAGAAAACACAGACGAAAGATACACAAACAAAGAGGATAGAATTCAATTTAACAATACAATAAATAGAAAAACTAGAATTACCGCCTCCCAGTTGTCTGTCTCCGCCAAAACACTGTGTTCTCGAGATATTGTGTTCATAAGGCTATAACCGAGTTTAGGGAGGGCACCACGAATTTGACCTGTGACCATCAAAATCTAAACTCATCCTTGAGTCCAAGTGAATGTTTGTGCCAAATTTGAAGAAGTTGAAGAACAGGACAGACGGACAAGACAAAAACAGTATGCCTTCAGCTCTGGGTGTCGCCGGCGTGGAGACATGAAAACAGAGATGAATAAAAATAGGCCGCAAATATATAAATAAATAGCAATAGATAATATGGGATTAGTCTTCCTACATTAGTTAAAAAAAGGTTGCCATATAGCATGGGATTTCTGTGTCCTCAGAAATCCCATGCTATATGGCAACCTTTTTTTAACTTAACGTAGTCCAGTTATTTTATCCAATGTCAAATGGTCTATTAGGTCTTTAATCAAAAAGCTGGAGGAAATGTATCCTTCTATTTAAGCAGGATAAGTCGTCCAGCTGAAAGAGATGTAAAAGCTATCATACTTTCTGCCTGTCGACTAAGATGTGCATCTTGTTAGAGTTACTCCAAACACTGCAATTATAGCAGAAGGTTCTGCAGGTACCCCCGAAACATCTGAGCAGGTTTTAAATATTGGCTGCCTGAAGCTATTTAGTTTTGGACGGAGCCAAAACATATGTGAAAGGGTGGATCGACACTAGCTTTGCTTCAGACCGGCGCCGACGATCCAAAACCGGATAATTCCATGTCGAGAGCAGATTGAAGAGGAATGTATCCTGTCTAAAGCTTTCTTCTTAAACTCCATCAGGAAACTGTGTAAAGGATGAGACGGATGAGATATCTGATACCTTAAAGATTTGTCAGTGTTTTCCAAAGCCCGTCCACCACCGACACATTAAAAGCTGTTCACAGGATCCTCAACAACAACAAGTGCTGCAACACCATCTAACCCACCTGCTGCTGTTTAGTAATTAGCTAATTCAATGTCAGTTCACAGTGGGGTGCCGGTGTCAGTGTCTTGTTCAGCTTTTCCTCTGTGTTGTGTGCTGCCAGTGGCCAAATAGTCTTCATTTGAAGACACTCACTTTTTAATTCCCTCAGTCAAGCAACACTAAATTAATTAATTCACACCAAACGGCACATTTAAAATCTGGGCTTTTCTGTTTTTTTACACGTCTCATGAGCGGAGGCTGTTTTTGCAAATGCCATAAGCCCTTAATAATTTTTAATAATAATCCTGTTAATCTTTTTAAATGTGTTTTTTTTTTTGCAATTTTTGGGGGAGGTTGTGTATCTTTTTACTTGATTTTTAGTTGTTCCACATAAAGATGTTTTTCCTACTTTACAGCCTTTGAATGTTTTTAGTTTTGTCATTAACCATGTTTTTCTTTTCTTGCCATCTACTGTGTGAAGCTGTTTATCTCAGCCCCGAGCAGCAGCATACAACTGTCCTCACAGATACAAATATGGTTGTATTGACTTGAATTAAACTGAATGACTGGACAGAAATAATAGTTATACATTTTCCTGTTCAAAATAAAAAAAACAAAAAACAAAGAAGAAGATGGACTAAGCTCTTGTGGTGAGTCTTTCACCAGGTGAGCTGCCAGGTGATCCCACGCTATTCTAATGATGTTATCCAACGCCGTCTGGTGTTGTTGTTTTGACTGAGAGACGCCTAGAGGCAGAAGTTACACAGGAAGCGTTTGAGGAAGTGCTAGTGTGTTGGCACACTGACCTGGACCAATACATTTTACTTTTAAAGAGCACCACTAACTTCATCACGGTATTGCAATCGAAGAAGTTGCAGAAGTGAACACCAGCGTGTGTTAGCACAAGGTGACATCGCTGTCAGTTACAAGTGAGAAAGTGTACAGAACCCATTAGTGATGGTCAGAGGTGAGTGAAACACTGACTTTTAATCCTGGCATTAAGTTTCTCTTCATAGGGACGGGCTGCGGTGACCTCATAGCACAGATCTAATCGTGCACCTCTGCGGCTGTACAGGACCTTTCAGAGTGTCTTTCGAATGTTGGCAGGAGTGTTTGGCCGCGGAAGTCACCTTTAAAACATTTATCATCTTCAGAAAAGCCAATGGGGTAATGAATAAAGATCCTCTTTAGGGCAGGAAGCAGTGGGAAACACCAGAGGCACAAGGCTGCAGATTGGCTCAACAATGGTCTCATTTATTTGAGGTAATTGTACTAATTCATCAGAGTTAACGTACCATTAATGTGTTTATGCGTATAAATGATCGCACCCTCATGGAATATAGGCAATACTGAAAGAAATTTAACATTCTTGATACCTACACTAATTACTTCCTATTTGATTTTTATCGCTCTCCAGTCGCTGCACTTCTTGTTCTCGCTCTTGGTTTGGCAGCGAATCAAATTACAGCTTTGAGCTGAAAGTGAGACTGAGACGGAGAGAGAAAAAGCAAAGCTGTAACAAAGATAAGTTGGACTGGACAGAAGAATATTGGATTATAACACGCGAACGCATAAAGGGACTTTATAGGTCAAGCCCATTGGAAAGTCAAGTAGATTTCTGTAATGTGAGCTCATTAAAGGCAAAGTGAGTTTAACTCCAGGCTGGAGAATTGGCCCCACAGGTATGGGGGCTCTGCAGGGACACACAGGGCAAGCTGAGCCTCAGGGGACCAAAAAGATGATAGAATGAACTATTATGTCCTGGCTCGTCCTTCTGCATTGTACCGACACCCTAAACCCTACACACTACAGACACACAAACTGCCATGCACACACATAAATCAGCATCATTAAATCGACCCCCTGCTACTTCTTCCCAAACAAGGGAAACCCCGAGAGCAGTGCGCGGTAAAGATCTCACATCAATTAACATGGAGGCAGGCGTGTAGGGTGAAGTGAGGGACAGAACTGTATCACTCACATCAAAGAGAAGATTCATGATCTGCAACGCACCCCTGCCTCAAAACATATTCTATGTGTGTGTATGGTATATCGCAGCAGAATCGACTGATGAATGCTTTGCATCGTTTAGAGTGGGCTGTATATAACAGGCTTGTTATGAGTCAATATATCACACATCTGCAATAAATGAACTGGTTTACAGTGCGGCATGTTTCTGCATTTGTTCAGTGTCGGTTCTCGTCCACTGCAAAGAGTGTGTAGTTTGGTAGAAAGGCAGACGGATAATCAATAATCAGATTGAGTTAAAATCTTAAAATGCCTTAAGATTGTGCAACAAAACTGATCACGACACACTCGGCACCTGTGTGTGTGTTTACTCAGTTGCAACTGGAAATATGAGTAGAGTCACTAAAAAGGGGTGAGATATTGTTCCAGTTTTAAGCAGCTTCATTTAAAACCACAGTCAGTCATGTTTTACTGATGTGACTCCAGGGACTCTGTTTTTGGCAGAATCGCAACAGCAGGGCCAGTCCTATAATCTGGAATGTCGCTGACTGACTGACTGACTGACTGACTGATATTTCCCCCACTGGTCGGACGAGTGCCGAGCTGCAGTCTACCAAGCTGCTTTGGTTTCCCTGCTGCTCAGGAACTGCAGGGAAGAGGAGAAGCACTTCCAATACACTGAGCCTCGCCTCCATTACAGCGAATAAACTACCTACATTACATGTATCATTATTACTAAAGGAGGCAGAGGAATAACCAAACATAAGACACAGAGAGCAGAGAGAGCAGGAGAGAGAGAGGGAGAGAGAGAAGTCGTCACTAACGAGGCTTCGTACTAACGAGGCTTCGTACTAACTACAACTCTACATATCAAACAGAGGGAGTCAGACATAAAGACCTGCCTCTACTAAAAGTCGGTTACTTTCTGGAGTTGAAGTAAATAAAGACTAAACTATTGTGGATCCAGACGGAGGCTGTGCTCCGTGAGAGAGACTGAATAACAAAGATAGTCTGACTCGGGTCCCGGTGGCTCACCTGGTGGCCCAGGTACGAGCCCGGCTTGTGGCCCTTTTCTGCATGTCATCCTCTATCGCTCTCTCACATTATGTAAGTAAAGTAAGTAAGTAAATCCAGCTGAAATCACAGCTGAGTCTTTGTCTTTCATTTATGGCTTTGGTGATTTTGTCAGACGACGTCTCAGTTATAAAATAAGGATTTGACCAGAGGAGATCCAGACTTGTACTAGATTTAGACTTAGTCTTGTTTCATCTTACGAACACTGATTGTGTCTCAATGCACTTATGTATAGTACTTTTCTTATCTTATTGACCACTGAAAGCGCTTTAGAGCACATACCACATTCACCCATTCAAACACACATGCGGCCAATTCAACTATATCACATCCGTATACACTCATAACTCATAACAGCCCTCAGGGGCAGCTTGGGATTCAATATCTTGCCCAAGGACACTTCAACATGTGGAGGAGGAGCTGGGAATTGAACCACCGACCACTAGCTACAGCTGTCTGGGGCTGATGTGTGAGCAGTGACAAAACTGAGAAAAAACTGATGCTGCTGTGCCGCTTTTGCTACATGACCCGTGTTGGCAGTTGTGAGGTGCAGAAAGAAGAAGTTGGGTATTGTCTTTATTCAAATTGTGCAGATGAGTCTTTACATGAAGATAAAAAAAGAGCAACCACTGCTCCCTGCTCCCTCAGTCACAGCTGAGTGATTGATGAGACGAGAACACACTGGTCGTGATGCGTTTCCACTTGTAGACATGTGATCTGTGTTCTCTGGTGTCTTAATTGAAAGGGGGCATCTGGGATTTGTTGTAGTAGTTCACATGCTGTTAAACTCCGATTACATGCTATGCTGTTGGGTTTCCCCACTTTACTGCCTTTAGTGATCAGACAACAAAAGCAGTAATTAAGTGATTGCAAACATGAATACTGCCTGTTGTTTGCAAAGGCTCGCCAACCATGAAATGAGCCCCAGAGAAGCTATCGGTGCTTCCAGCTTGAAAAACAGCCATAGCAACATTTGGTGTTGCTGATAAAATACTGATTGATTTGATTCTGCCTTGATGGGTATAGAGAAGGAGCCTTTTGTGTGTCTCAATGATATTGTGAAGAAGGAGAATTTTGTGTCTTGTGTATAAATCCTCTGTCACACGCATAAGTAAGATTTATATGGTGCCATCACAGTGGGATAAACAAAGCGAAAAGATGCATAGCGCACCAGCGGGGCTGTCCGCCTGAGAGAACACGTTTCCCAGCAAAGAAAATAAATTCCTGGACAGATATCAAAGGGGAACTGTACACTGCGGAGCTGTGTGCTGGTGGGAGTTGTTTGCAGTGCTGCGTGGGGCATCAGGCTGCATCTCAGCAGGGACTGAAGTCTGGACAGACATAGCAGCACATTTATTATACAACAAGGTCTCCTGGAAGCAGTTCTCAACTTCCTTTTCTTTATACTTGATACTTCCTGTTTCTCACACACTGTTACATTATATACAGTCCAGTTGATTTAAAATGCATTCTTTACAGTAAAGTTGTCTGTTTATGCTAGCACGGTATTTGCAATATGGAATTGTGTTTAAACCACCATAACTTTTACAAAAAGGTGTTTTTTCTCAACACTGCTCATCTGCAAATACTAAAGGCGCCATTACTGACTGGTAACTGCTAAGCTAAAGAATATAGCAGATCTGAACAGTATGTATTTTTAAGAACCAAAAACCAGTTCGGTGTAATTTTACATCTCCTCTCTCAGGCTTCTCTCTGGAGCTCTGGTAACAACAGATCAGTGAGTCAATCAGAAGAGAGGAAGCTCTGAGCCTCTCTTCTGATTGGCTGACTGTTTTTCTCAGTAATCTAATAAAAAGGTAGGAGATTTCAGGTAAACATTCAGAGAAACCAAATGAAGGTTGGATGGTGGGTCCAGGTGGGCGGGGCTTGGGGCTCAGTTTGTGAATACAGGCTGTGTGCATTTCTCTGTGGACTGAGGCTTTGATACTTTCACAGTATTAATATAGAACCTAGACCTGCTTTATGATCAAACAACACATGGACATATACCTTTATACTATAGTGGGCCTTTAAAGCAAATATTTAATTAATTTTATATTAACCAGGTTAAACACTTTTTTCTATTGTGAACATTTTTTATTCTTTTCATCATCTTAGAAAAAAACATCTGCTGTTATATTACATACCCTTCATTTCATACTTTTAGACTGATGATTGAAAATCCACTTAATTTCTGTTATATTTTTCATTTGAATTATCATACAGCTATGTGATGCAAATATTTAATTACCTCGCAAACTTTATCTCAAAATGTGACTTCTTTTAGTATGGAATATCTGGCTTTTAACTCAGCTTTGTGACGAAAAACTTCTACACCAATACTTTACAGTATGAAAGAAAGAATATGAGTGACATGAAAGAACAATGTTAGGCGAAAATATAAAACTAAGTGCTTCAAAAGACACTAACACACTATCAAAGTGGTTCATCATCAAGTCAAATCTAATATATTCTTGCCTAAACAAAGTAAAGTTCTCTCAACTAAGTCTGTCAGACGGCAAGTAGGACATGGTTTGAATCTGTTTAATCAGCTTTTTTCAGTCCATTTAAAATCAAGAATATGAGGCAATTAAAAGCAATATAAAATGTCTGAGAGCTGATTGCTCTGAATTATTGATTTGTGTGGCTTTCGGGGAGCAGCGAGTGTCTGAGCTGTGAGGTGGAGAGGATCAGAGGGCTGTCTTGCTTTGCTCTGTTGTTAGTTCTGCCAGTCATCCTCATAGCGCTCATTCATCTCCATTGAATATGCTGTCACCGTTCTATCCTTGTTCACACAGCATATCCCTGAGCTCATTACCCTGCCAGCACGCACGCACACACACACACACACACACACACACACACACACACACAAAGACACACACGCACGCACGCAAGGCCCAGATGCACCGATGCATTAAAAAAAAGCATACTTTTGTTTCATTATTAATTTTTTTTTATTTATTCATAGCATCAATAAAACATGGCGATGGGTCTGGAGACTGATGGAGCGATTCTGAATCAAATGAAGATCAACCAAGTGGTTTTGAAGGAGATCACACCTCACACAAATTGCCTGGTGTTTTGTTCACACCACCTGGGTTACTATCGCAGCAGATCATGATAGGCAAAGCGAATCACAGAATATCTTTTCATATGGTGATTTTTTTACTCATTGGTAGCAAAGTCTCATGCTGAATAACAAGGCCGTGGATATTGATAATTCAGCCTTTCACAGTAAAAGCAGGGCTGGGTGAACCACAGCCCGGGACGTGCATGAGGAGAACTGAGCTGAATTCCATTTTGATTTCTCCATAAAAATGATTGAACGGATGAAAACCAAGTGTATTCAGTGTGAGATCCTGATTTAGTCTAACAGACTGAGACAGATCTGATTTAATGAAACCTCCTATGTCGACCAAGAGGGGCCAAAGGGCCAAATGGATTGATCTGACCTGTCAGACGATAACTGAGGAAAAAGAAACATGAATATTATCTCCACTTACAGTCCACGTTTATGTCTTGTGAAGGCAGCTATTTCACTCCACGTCTAGTAAGTCTGACAATTCGAGGCAAGTTCAAAGTGTGTGAAATCCATCGTGCTGTTGACAAGTGTCTCCACTGGTAAGAAGTAGATGTCAATTTGACATTTCTGCTCCTCGCCTGACGGCACATTTGATAAAACTGTAAGTCAGTGGTAGCAGTGTTTGACAGCTCTTCTTGATTTGCAACCATGTGCCATTTCAACTGATGCTTAATATTACAAATATGATACGTATATATTATATTGGAATACCATTCGGAAAGAATATCAAGAAATGTGATGTTCTGTAACGGCAGCTTGATCTGTCCCCTGAGTTTATGAGGCTTAATCTGAGTTTAAATTCATCTTTTGAGTAATTGATATAAAACATTTACAAAAGGACGTACAAGGTTAACATGTTTTTGTTTTGCGATACAACAGAGAAAAAGCTTTCAGGTCAGTGGCGTCATCTTTAAAGAGAGACTGTGTAACATTTGACAGAAGAAATGATGTTGAATTCATGAACAATGAATCACACCGTTGCTCAGTTCAGGTCACTTACAAGTTTTACTGCTGCAGCCTTACACGGTCTGGTATGAAGCTATCACTGTGTTACTGACATTACTGAGTCATTTCACTGGAATTTTGACTGGCTGTGCTGAGGTAACATTACACTGCAGCATGTCACAAATAAACACCTCAGTGGTTTCATCACAAGCCAATCTGTTAATGTAACGGTCGCCTAACAAAAGTTACATAGAGAGTTTCCACAAAACATAAAACTGTATACACAGTCTGCCATATTTAATCTTTACAGCATATCGTTTCTTCAGTTAGCAAACAGCAGTAATACAGTTCTGTCCCTCTTTTATTTAACTCGTCTACACTAACTGGAAATGATAATGAGATATATATAGATATATATCTATATATATCTATATATCTATATGTATATATCTATATATATATATATAGATATATGTATATCAAACATGTGAACAATAGACTGTACATAAGATAGCCTCTGTGACATCACCCACAGGATTCTGACGCCCTCAATTCTGCATAACTTTAGTCCTTAATCAAATGTAAACAGCTGAGTCATATAAACAGTCATCATGAAGGAGGAAATTATTTCTAGAGAGCAAAACTGTTTTTGTACCAGGCTGTAAACATGTTTATTTCTGCTGTAAAGTTGGACATTTTAACATGGGAGTCTATGGGGACTGACTCACTGTTGGAGACAGACTCTAGTGGTCATTAGAGGAACTGCAGGTTTTGGTTCTTCAGTGTTGCCGCTTGGTTTGACCAAGGTCAGAGTTACTATGTAGTATTGATGGGTCACATGAAAAGTATGTGATCAAATGTTCAAGCCTTAGGTGAGCAGACTGAAGTGAGACACAACCGTGAGTCCATTCTCATTGTGTGTCCCCAGTCTCAAACTGTAAACCTGCAGCTGGTTACGCAACATGTAGGGATGTGTGTGTGCGCTCAGTCACTAGGCAGTGAGGCAAGCAGTGGTTTCCAGAAAATACATCCAGTCTCAGCTCCACTGTGTATTAAAACTGGGGTAGGCATAGACTTTGAAAAGAGCCGCCCTGGTGCAGCTCTCCCCTCACGGGAACATGCAGCACGAGCAGCACAGCAGCTGCGAGCCCTTGGCTTCGGTTAGCAGAAGGCCAAACTATTAGCAACATTCAACACAGCCACTAGCTTCGGTGTAATGAAGCTTTAATTCAATGTAGCTTAGCTCTCTGCACTTTCCAAGTTGCTGGTACAACACAGTACAACCCTAACCCCAACTCTCACCCCATTAAGACACACTGCAGTCACACAAAAGAGACACTAATAAACTCAGAGACAGATACAGTATATCATCTTTATCTCTCTCTGCCAACAACCCCCCCCCCC
This sequence comes from Seriola aureovittata, assembly GCF_021018895.1. Classification (NCBI taxonomy): domain Eukaryota; kingdom Metazoa; phylum Chordata; class Actinopteri; order Carangiformes; family Carangidae; genus Seriola; species Seriola aureovittata. The sequence goes on from NC_079386.1 coordinate 2,914,563, forward strand.
CACCACACACACACACACACACACACACACACACACACACCCCACACACACACACAGATTCACACTTGCAAATTAACACTCTTCTGCTGTTTATCAACAGATTCAATTAAAGCGGTGGAGGCGAAGTGATCAGACTCCGCAGGACGGCATTTTAAACGGCCGCAAAACAAATGAGGTGAGGTTCAGACACTGACATTTAAATGAGAGTAATGAGGCTGCTTGTCATCACCCCTCCTCTGCCAGCCACAGAATACCAGCCACTGCTCTTTTTCTTTTTTTTACACTTTGTCTCTGTTGTCTTCTCTTTCTATCATTTCCTCTCCTCCCATCACTTCTCAGGATGGCAAATGTTACAGTTTGCGCTGGCAAAACGCTCCATCTGCCTCACCTTCCCTCCCCTGCCGTGATGCTCGTTCTTCTTTCATCACGTCGTTCATCATCTTTCAATCCTGGCAGAGGAAATGCAATGTGCTCCGTCTGGTTTGCAGATCTCAGGCGAAGTCTTCAGAGACTCGGGTTTAGCACAACTCCCCAAACATATGAATCACTGGCTCTTATTTATTTTGCAGTTGGAAAGCACGGACTACAACAACAGGTCATTTTTGGAATATAATGCAGATGGGACCAATAAAGCCGATGGACTTTAAATCCAGGCGTGCATTTTTGTGAGCCGGGATCCCGGGACAAACAAAATTAACAACTGTCAAACGCTCCGAGTGATAAAAGACACTTCTCAAGGTGTTCTGGGTTATTGTTATTGAAGAGAGACAACCAATCCCATCTGGTCAATTATACCAATCCATTCCTGCTCATGACCAAATTCTTATTTACATCTCCTTGGCAATAATGTAGCTATCAGCTAATGGTCATTGTTAAAACTTGTTTTGATTGTTACAACCTCGCAACCACCGAGCGACTGACAAGGGCAGAGAAGTTCAGACGCATGGTTTTTTTTTCAGCGGCCAATCAGTTCTCACCTGCAGCTTATATTTTAGCAAGAGCCGGGCTGAGCAGAGCATCATGGGACCTCATTAGCTGGTCGCGGCGGTCGTGCTGGGTGGCGTGCGTGCACTTGACATACTGTAAAATCCACCAGTGAAATAAAATAGTGAAACCGGTCGCCAAAAGCAAAATGTACATTCAGATATTCTGAGGTGAAATGTAACGCAACATAATCAGTGGAGCAAGGAAACACTGATGAAGAGGAGGTGCTGTAATGACGACGGTCCTCTTCCAGAGATGCACCCTATGCATGAGGAGACGTTCATCAGTCCACTGACTCTGGTTAATTGGACCGTCTGGCTCTGCCTCACTTCACTTCCATGGCCTCCTTCACCCCGCACCAGGATCACGGATCCCATGTGTTGTGGAATACATTAACTAAACTTAAATATAGAAATATCAGATGCTGTTTATATTGGACCTCTTCGAGTATGTCCATTCATATTTGAATTTTTATTACATTTTAGACCTTAGTTTGTCTTATACTCTCTTGTTTCCCCCTCTCTACCCTCCTGGAGTAAGTTCAGCTAAATTAAATCAAACGGACTGTTTTAATTTGAATATAAAGAAATTTATTACACAGTTGGAGAGCCAGACCACTTGGGAGGGAGCCACCATATTTATGAAGTTTCAGTTGTGTTCTCCAGCTCCGGTCACACTTTAATATAAAAAACAACTTTGTCATAAGACCAACACTTTGGCAGGTTGCCGTCATCAGGGTCGGCCTCCACAAGCTGAAACTAGTTGGTCTCACTGTAAAGTTTTTCTTTATAGTTAAGAGTTATAGTTATAGTTAAGAGTTTTTACACCTTCAGACCATACTTCTTGTTTTCATCCTGCTGCCTCCAGCAGAATCCAGGACGGTTACATCTTCCAGAGGAAAGGAGGAGAGGCTGGAGATCGCTGGATCTATGGATTATATTTAATTGTTAAATATCATCAGTGTGTGTTGATCAATGTCATCCATGGGTTCTTAACTTTTTAGGTTTATTAGCTTTTTGGCTGCCTACCTCATCTACTATTACTAAAGGTCTTCAAGGGCCTAAAATTCTGGACCTGATCCGAAACGGACAGAAGGACATCCAGAACTGGCTCGACAGGGATCCTGGTTTGTTTCTTGTTTACAGCCCTTACAGAAGATATACATGAATTTCACATGTGCCAAAGTCACATGACCACACGAGCATGTGATTTTTGCAAATGTGAAATTCAAGATGTGAAAACATGTTAAAATCACATGTGAGATGTGTGAAACACACGTGCTGAACATGGGAAACGTGTCGTAATCTGTTAGACCCATGTAAATTCCTATGTGAAACCAGTACACATGTGAAATCACAGACACATTTCACATGTGCTTGTTCATAAGGGCAATCATCTTGGTTTTCTCTTTATAACTGGATTCTGTGGCTTTGACATTGAAGCCTGATGTTTCAAAATCACTATATTATATAGTGTATAATATTTTTACTTTTTAAATAAGAGCTTATATTCCGTTCTTCACTTTATCACAGCTTCGGTCACAGCAGAAGTAGCACACATTTTTAATAATATCAATAATAGAAAGAGGTCAGAGTGAAGGCACCGAAGCAAATGAAATCAATGCAAGAGAAAGAAACGGAGGTGAAGTCAGATAGATCAGACGGAGAAAAAGTCAAGAGTCATTGAGCACAGCCCGTCCTGTTCAGCCTGGACTCTGTATGCACTTCTCTCTCCATCTTTCTCAGCTCATTCTGCAGAGACAGCGAGCGAGCGAGCAAGCGAGAGAGAGAGAGAGAGAGAGAGAGAGAGAGAGAGAGAGAGAGAGAGAGAGAGAGAGAGAGAGAGAGAGAGAGAGAGAGAGAGGTGTATGGAGGCAGCAGGTGTGGGAGAAACGTTGTTGCACAGCACAGCAACTTGGCCTGTCCCATTGATTTCAGCTCAACAACAAATTGGACCATTCTTCACACCGTCCTGCTGCAGCCCCACTTGGCTTTTTATTTATTCCCCCGTTCAGCAGAGCTGCCCGCACCACGTATCCAGTCTGGGAAACCACTGACACACACACACAGTCCGGTAAATACAGTACGAATGTATAAAACAGTGACACAAATACATTTGTATCACCCAGTCCTGATGCTCACTTAAGATGGATCTCCCTCATCCTTCTACCAATGCGATAACATTTTACTTTCCTTAGCACCACTCATAAGTGACCTTCACTAAGCCCCGCCCCCTTTAGTCACTGCTGCTTCGTCTGTCAAGCTGTCTGTTTTCACATTTTATAGCAGCTCATCAAATCTCTCACAGCTGTTTAAGTTTGTTCAGTAAAGTGTGCAGCTTCTTCTAGCCTTGACACAAACTGTCTCTACATTTATTAATTTATTTGTTTATTTGATCGGGACAATGCATGTTAATGAACATCAGTACAAAATCAACGGTGTAAAGAAGCCGGATTGCAGCAAAAATGCTCATTTTCATCTGTAGTCCCTATAAGCAGGTGACAAACGAAAAAATGACAAGTCACAATACACTACTGCAAATGTAAAGTACACAAATAAAAAGACAAATATATTTTGCTGCGTACTGAGTTAAGAGGATCACAGATCTGGTTTGACTTAATATTTATGTGTCTTACAGTTGGGATATGAAGGACTCTCCGTTATTAAAAGTGGTCAGCCATTCCAGTATTTACTTCCCTTTACTGACAGTACAGTTTGTCCAATGGGGTGCGCCTCACAGCTGTCACTGCCACTGTCAGCCTTTTGTTTAAAGGTGGTGGGGCAATTGTCCCAAAGGTGTGTAATCTCTAGTGGTTGTTTTGTGAACATCATACACCAATTGTTATTAGTATTCAATAAGAGACATGATTTAGTAACCAATCGTGCACATGGCTCATTCCAGATGTAAGAAGTAAGGAGGCTTCTTGGACGTCTTTAGCACATGTAAGAATTAGGGAATCATCAGCTTACATTTGAAAGTTCATATCTGGACATGCATTGGGTAAGTCATTGATATAAAGTGTAAATAATATTGGTCCAAGAATAAACCTTGAGGGACTACAACAGGACAGTCAGGGTATGGGGATCTGGTGCCATCAACACACACACACACACACACACACACACACACACACACACACACACACACACACACACACACACACACACACACACACACACACACACACACATTGTTTTCTATTGGATAGATATGATTTTATATTTGGTCCATTTGTTAAAAACTTTCTTTCCTCTGGAATTAATTCAGTGAGTAGGTGGATATCAAACATCACCTTGTTGACATGTTATTTATTTTCAATCAGCATGAAAGATTGTGTTATGAATTTCAGGTGGGGGATCTGAGGCAGAGTTTCAAAAATACTGTAAAAATGTAAGATTGGCTTTTCTATCTGAAATCATAACAGAGGGAAAACTTGGAGACACATTGAGATATTACTGTCATATCGATGGTTTGATGGAGCTATTAGTATTCACTGCTGTACTGAAGTTGTTCGTCATTATCTTCACATGCGACATGAAAACTTTTGGCTGTGGGGTCTCAGGAGTTTGGAAAAAATAGTTTCTTAGAAAAGAAAACCAAACTTTAGAAAGACAGGATCATTTCAATGCAGGGAGGCACTTTGAATGTGCATTTGAGCTCATATTGGAAGTTTCCCTGGGAAACTGTCTTTACTCAACAGTTTGGTGCACAGCAAATCATATGAATCAACTGAAGTCTAATGGGGGAAGTAATTTCCTCCTCTGGTTGGAAATGTGACGTGAGAAAAAAAAACTTTATGTCAGAGTTAAACTGGTCCTTAATCCATAAATCACAGATTGCTGAACTCATAATCCAGAGCTTCCTTCCTGGCACTGGGTGGGATCACGGCTGGATCACATTTTCCCTCCTTCAAAAGTTCCAGAGTTGGTTTGAAAATGTACCAGAGAAACCCTCAGTACAACTGCAGCATGCTCAAATTACCAAGCAGGAATAGGTGCTCTCATAGGTGTAGACTTAAGAATTATCAGAATGCAGGAAATGATGTGTGAAGACCCCGGCTTCTCTTTATTGTAGCGTATTTGTTGTGTTTTTGCTACTACAGAATACAGCAGTGAGACTGGGAGTGTTAGTTGAGAAGGAGAGCAATTAAATCAAAATAGTGTGCGTAATGTAAAAAGTTAGCAACTAGCTAGTTCACATGAAGCATTGAGCAGCTAAACAGCCTGACATTTACAGATGGACCAAAACAGAGCAAAAAGTAAAGTAACTTCACGGGTCAAATGAAGTCAAAATAAATCTCCTGTTTTCTCAAAGTGTACTGCAACAATAATTCAAAAAAGCAGCAGTTATGAATTCAGATTCCTATTTCATATTATCTATTGACCTTCTCACAAGTTCATGCTATAGATATTATCACATGGAAAAATAGGACCTGGTCACAACTATAACAAAATCTTGGACAGAAATGAATTAATTTAATTGGAATGGTGAATTTTCCGGTGGAGACTTCAACTTTCACTCTGAATTTGTGATATTTCTGTGACACTGCTGACCGTGAAGTGATCTGAGAGAACTATAGAGTCCAAAATGAGTCTATCATACAGAGATTTCCTTTTCGTATCCATTTTCCATAAACAAAATTTGCCACAACCAATGGTAGAGCCTACACCTTCACAAGTATTCACCTTGTCATCCAGTACCATCTGTTCTGCCAGGGCAAGCAAATGCATCTTGTTCTTCTATTTTCTGCTATGAGCGAACATTAATATGAAAACCAGGCCAGCACGGTTTGCCCTCTCTTCATTTGTTTGTGATGCCTGTGCAGGCTTTCTGCTCTGCTGATTCCCATAAACCCTTGTGTTTGTTTCATGTGGTTGGTTCAAGCTACTATTAATAGAATCAAGTTGTGTTCTCAGGCTTTTCAGTCTGCTTTTTTGGCACCACCCCGGGCTAAATGGCATTATTACCAAAAAGCTCCAAAGTTTGAATGAAGTCTGGCACAACATAAACTAGGGTGACCCACATGAGACACAGCAGTGCTTCACTCCTGACAGTCCCAAAGTGTCTCTGTGACTTCACCTTGACCTGCCCTTTCTCTCACACACACAACAAGCCTCAGAGAAAGTCCTTGCCATTTCGTCCTTCTCTCTCAAAGTCACTGTTAGTCCTCTTCTCTCCTCCTCCCTCCTTCAGCCTGTCATGTGTATCACTCTCTCCCTACACTCAGACTGACAGGTCACCTCCTCTTTGCTTTATACCTCCTCCTCGCCAATTCCCCAGCTCTGTCTGAGGAGGTGGCTTTACATCACCACATCTGCATCACTCTACTTCCCTTCCTCCACTCTTCATCACTCTGCCTCTTCCTCCTCCTCCCCACACCCTGTAGTTCTGACTTTAAAAGGCCCGGGAGTGATGCAAAGACTTAACAGCAGTCTAAGCCAAAGTGACAGTTTGGTGTCACTGCCAGGCGTGAAGTCCGTTTGGGAAATGTCAAACTGTTGTACGTGAAGGTGGCTACCGGTGGGTTGAGTGTGAACATAATGGATGACTGGCTTCGGGCGCCGGCTGCAAGCTGTCGGGCTGTCCGGCTCAAACTCTGCATTGCGCGTTGGCCTGAATTAGGTTCAAAAGTTGATGCATTCCTGCGTCTGAGTGGGTTAGAACTGCTATTTCAACTTTCTTCTTTCATTTGCTTCACCTGCACCTCAGCAAAGCAAAACAATCCTGTGATTCAAGGATGAATCACAGCAGAGGGATTTTTTCTGCTCAGATATCTGAAAGCAAGACAAGGTACCACATCCTGATAACACGCTTAATAAGTGTTTTGATGTTGTGACTAATGCAGTTGTAAACGTTAGTAAGTCGTTGATGAAGGGATTTACAGTCACATCAGCGGTTGTAAATGTTAAAGAGCAAACATGCCCCATTAATTCATGGCTGAGAAAATGATGTAAAAACTGGATTTTCAAAGATGTATTCCCAAACATCCACCAGTGATAACAGGACTCATTCTGTGACACAGTTTTCATGTCCAGCTCAGAACAGAAGAAAATTGGACATGACATAACAAAAGGTAGAGCTGTCAGGCTGGGTCAAGATTAACAATATTAAATATGACACTGATGTATGGGATTCATTTTTCCCTTAATAAAAACCTCAAAGAAATGTGGGCGCCATCCAACTGTAACTACAACCCAGAGTTACTACCGTTCCAAAACATGACCGAGAGCAGGAGAGTGAAATGCACAGAAATGTGACTTGCATCCAAACCCACAGCTTCAGCAAGACTGTGTTTTACAACTCACTGATGTGTTGTTCACTTTTAGCTCGCGAGTCATAATTAGATGAAGGTTTTAAACCTACATTCTTCAACATGTAGGTCTATATATTACCAGTGGATCAGAGGACTGTTTAAATTGTAGCTACCTCCACACTACTAGATTTCAGTTTTAAAACGCATCTCTTTTGCTACGTTTTCCCCTGCCGTCCACACTATCCAGAGGTTTTTTTTTTGGCAAATTTTATGCCTTTATTTTGCAGGGAAAGTGGAGAGGAAATATGTGAGAGAGAGTGGGGGAGAGACATGCAGTAAAGGGTCCAATTGGCTGGAAGTTGAACCAGAGACCAACTACTCAGGGCTCAGCATGACCTTATGGTGTTCACCCTAACCACTGGGCCAACGGGTCGGCCCCAACACTTAAGATGGCACCTGCCTTTATCCTCTCTGCCTGAATTCACTGTGGGGTGATAAGGTAAACTATCAAATAGAAGTACAGGCACGGCCATTGGCCAATCATCACCGTTGTTACCGTTGTAACCAAGAAGAAAACAGAAAAGCAGTAGAAGAAACAAATGAGATTTTATTTGAAACCATGAAATTCTAAATTAGAAGTGCATTTTCACAAAAACCAGGGCAATTCTCGTGCGAGGAAAGATTATTAGTGCTTGGGATGGAGCTCAAACAGTCACCTGGATGGAGACTGTCTTAGTTTTAGTATTAGTGTGGACACAGCCTGAGAGGAGTCCCTCTTACTGAAGACCCCACAGAAGACTATCAGTTCATTCAGTGATTCCCTCTGATGTCCTGAGATCATACAGAAAAAGACAATAAGAAGAAGCTGATCAGCTGTGGTCAGGGAGGATGTGATCAACTTTTTTAATAAAAAAGCAAATATTGATTTGATGTGTTACCAGCTGATGTATTGATTTGGCTTCAGACTACCTCAGCACAGGACCAGTGTTTGCTGTAGCAGCTCGTAGATGTTAAAAAAAGACAGTGGGTATAAAAGAGGAGACTTGTTTCCTTTTCCCTTTTTTTCTGTCATCACCATGGCGACCGCTTCATTCTATTACAGGTGTGTGTGTGTGTGCGCGTGTGTGCATATGTGCGTGCACAGTCGAGTTCCTCCAACGCAGCTCCGTCTAAACTTCATAGTCAAGGTCAACAGATAGTGTAGATAAATGTTTGCAGGAGGCAAGGTGAAAGGGTGAAAGCCCTATGTGTAGTAACCACTCAGAGATAAAGGTGAGTGAAGTTTTGACATCTACTTCCAAAGCAAACAGCAACATACTCACACACACATTTGCAGCTGATCAACCGACACACATCTAAAGCCCCTTTTTACACACCTTGCTGTTCTGTATAAAAGGAATGAACATGAAAGGGGGGGGGGTGCTAAAGTTAGCATACAGTAGTAAGACAGTTCTGTCCCTCTTTTAATCAATCAAATACTAAAATTTACATTAATTTGAAATGATATATATCAAACATTACCTGATGTTATCACTTTTCAAGTGTGAACCATAGACTGTAAATAAAGATGGACGTAGCCTCTGTGATGTCACTCACAGGTTTCTGAAGAGCGGTTTTGAAGCTCAGAGTGAGCTGCCCCACCGTCGCCATCTTGGCAGTGTCTGACTCCGCCCCTAACTCCAAGCTAATCCAAAAATGAATAAAGGGGTGTGTATTGAACCGAAACTTCGGCCCATGGCAGCTTGTAGCAAACACACACTCACCCACAGCTGAGTCATATAAACAGTTGTTGTGAAGGAGGAAATTAGCTCTACAGACCAAAACATTTTTTGTACCAGGCTGTAAACATGTTTATTTCTGCTGTAAAGTTGGACATTTTAACATGGGAGTCTATGGGGATTGACTCACTGTTGGAGCCAGACTCTAGTGGTCATTAGAGGAACTTGGGGTTTGAGTTCTTCAGTGTTGGCTTCATCTTTCAGTCTCGGTGGTTGCTGCTTGGGTGGGACAGACACTAACACTGTTGTCTTGCACGCCACAGCTCTGATTCCAGAACATTGGCATGATATCTAAAAATCACACATGGGCGCAGAATCATGCTGGGTTGTTTGGTTTAGTGTAAACAAGCGCAGGCTGCAGAACCAGGAGTCCTCTTAATGGCAATATAGCCAGATCTCTGCATAAAAAGGGGCTTATGTGTATTATATGCAACAGTATGCATGGTGTGTGTGTTTGTTTGCATGCCTGGTCCCAATTATATCTAGTTTTGCTGTGTAGCACTGACACAAATGGACACACACACACACACACACACACACACACAACACACACACACACACACGATGTGATAAAATACTAAGCGCTCGTTTCCCCCTTTGGCTCACAGATAGCTGAGAACTAACGAGGGGCATGTGGAGAACTGACACACACACACACACACACACACACACACACACACACACACACACACACACACACACACACACACACTAATAGATAGAGAAAAAGAAGACTGAAGGGAGACGGGGAGCAGATGACAGACAGAATCGAGGGGATAGAGGAAAGTAAGGGCGGAATAAAAGGAGCTAAATAGAAAGAGAGCAAAAAGCAAAGAAAGAAGAGAAGAGACTGCGACAATGAAAGAGAAGAGAAAATCAGAAGGGAGAGAAGAAAAAGAGACGAGTAAGGAAAGAAATTGAAGAAATTGAATTCAGCCTGCAGCATTAATGCAAATTTCTGTCATTACATCCATCCATAATGAACCACACTGCAGCTCTTATGCAGGAGGGCACAGACCCTGCGTGGTTATATGGTTCAACCCAGGTCTTAATATTAATATCACCTCACTTGATCAAACTGAGCAAATCAATAATCTAAGACAAACCTTCATGGTGTGAATCTAACCAAACAAACCTGTATCTTTCACATTTTGAAAGCCACTAGGAAGCTTTTATTTTTTTATCCAGACCTTGAAACATCCATCCACTTCAGTGTTGCACTTTCCCTGCTGCCAAACGTGAATACTCGTGTTTATGCTTCTTCCCGCAGCTGCTACATTTTACATTTTCAAATCAAAGGGAGCAAACAACTTTAAAATAAAGATCGTTCTGATGTAACCAACGTGAGTTTTGCCGAGCAGGCGGCACCAAATGTAGCAGAGATTGTAGATGCAGCTGTCATGAGGCTGCTCAGGCTGTCTGCTCCAGGGTTTGGGAAGAGATAGACCTGTCTAATGTACATAGATACACATAGTGACAGTCTCAGCCAGGCAGCATAAAAGTGTAGCTTAAGCATGAGAGTGGTTCTAAGAAAAGATCCACTATTTTGTTAGCCACACACACGGTAAAGAATGGACATCAGAGTGGATTTGTTAGCTTTGAGTTGGATTTATACTTCACAATAAGTGGCGATGCCTTTTCAGGATGAGGTTCAATACCATATTTTCATCTGAATCCTTTCTAATCGTTATCAAACCTTGTTCGTTTACTTCTGCAAATTTTGCAAATAACTAAAGTATACAAGAGACAAACCCTGTGATGGGATCACATCTGCCCCATGAGTACTCAGAACCACTTCCATCTTCAAACCTGGCCTTCATTGTGATCTCAACTACACACCTGTAAAGACTGCATCTGTGCACAGACACAAACCCCTATCCTGTGGTAGTTCCTGCAACAGCAGGTCTCTTCAGGACCACACGTTGCCATGAAGATACACACCCAGACTCACAAGGTAACTAGAACCACCTCCTCGTGCTCGTATCCCTCCTCTGCTCAGACTAGTTTCAGGTTACATCCCTGTTTATCTGGAGTTATATATAAAACATTAAACATTAGTGTGGACTTTTGTCATGAATGATGAGTGAAGTCTTGACTGGCTAAAAAATGTTTTGTGAGATCACACTGACCTTTGACCAATTTAATCAGTTCACCCTTGAGTCCGAGTGAATGTTTGTGCCAAATGTCAAAAAAATTCCATCAAGGTGTTGCTGAGATATCGTCTCCAAGAGAATAGGGTGGACGGACGGAGGGACAACCTGACAACCTAACTACAACTCAAAGATGTCTGATCACCTTCTGCTGGTTGAGATGCCAGAAACACAAACGCGTTGATCCAGCTGTTGATCCACTGAAGGTGTCTTTAGTTTGGGTTTCCAGTGTTCGGAACACTGGATGGTTCTACAATATCAGTAATTGTGCCTCAACCCTATCAAGTGACTGTGTTTCTATACGCTGATGTTTATAATTGATATGCAGTGATTATGGTCTGACTGCTTTGTCTGTTTATACGTCTTATTTGACTATTGCCTTTCAGTTTTAACAGCCAATGCTTTCTGAGTCACTTGATTCCCTTTCTCTAAGAATGATACTTCATTACAGCGTTTGAAAAGGGTTGTTTCACCCAAATTATAAAAGAGTATATTTATTTCACTTGTGTTATTCTGCAGTGCAGACAGTTTTGCTATTAGTCGTCCAGGTTTAGAGATACTGCAATCGCTCCAGTACTTGAGGTGAATATGGTGCCGTTTGAAGTGTTCACAGAATTAAGAAAAAAAGTATTTAAAAAAATCTCAAAGTACTATCTCTTTCTTCTGTGTTATGGAAGCCCATTTCCACCAATGTAATGAAAAAAAAGTAAAAAAAGTCATTATAATGAGACATTTTCTTGAAATAACACTTACTTTCTTGTATAAGATATGAGGAAACATAGAGCTGTGCAGATTTTGAGAACATTATTTGGAGAAAGTTTCTCTATATTTTGAGATACTAAGTCATTAAACCAAGAGTCATTACTTTGAGGGTTTCTCATAATAATCACTTACAGGACCTTTTTCTTTATCACATTGGTGGAGATGGGCTTCCATACTGTATAATCCACAGAAAACACTGTCAACAGTTTTCATATGGGATATTTCCTCAGTAGAAAGTTTAAAATGTAACCACAGATGCAAGTAATGAAAATCCACAGAGGTTAAATGCATCACAGAGATTTAGTGAAGGAATTATGTCTGATAATTGACCTTATAATGCATCCTGTAGTAAGACAAAGCACTGCTGCACAAAGCTTCTCTTTTTTCCATTCTTTTCTTCAAGTCATATGTAATTTCCCAGACTAAGTGACAACAGTCTTCTATATTGGAGGCCATAATTGAACCATAATGCACTTTGTCATCCCCTCCGCCCTCCCTCATCCTACGAGAGCATTTTAGCCGGAGCCACAGAGGCACAAATTGACAAAGCTGAGGAAAAAATATGAAGTATACTGTGTGGGGGGAAAATTCGCAATTTTCAAGGCTCCGATTCTGGAGACAAAGTGACGCATGTGTGTGTGGATGTGTTTTCTCTAAAATGTAGATCAGGACGGATAAGAGGAAATAAGCTGGGAAATCCTTTCCAATAGATGTACGGTTGTGCAGAACATGCTGCAATAACGTCTTGTGTTGTCTCAGCCCGATATTACAAACTAGACCGTTCCCACTCTCCACATTGACATGCTATTTCAAAATAAAGCAACATCTGCTTGGCACCATGCGAGGTAGTGAAGCGGGTTTTCAGGCAGCCTTCACCTGTTAGTCTGAAAAAAGACTGACAGCTTGGCTCGGCAAGTGACTGCTGGTATTTTGTGCTGTCAGCGTCATGTTTTCATCTAATATCGCTTTGATTCTTGCTGTGGAGCCGATTGGGACGGATGAGAGGGAAAGTTGACTTTGAACCTTCTCTCCAATATGTGTTTGGTAGATCTTTTCTAGGACCAAACCTCTCACACACACAAGAGAGGAGGAAGGCTGTTTTATTGTTTCTTTAGATTGAATAAAAAAAACCTTGTAAGTTAAGTTGTAAGTTTTTTTTCATTATATTTAATTTTCATCACACACACACAGACAAAAAATAACATCTACAAAGTTGGCTGTTCCAGTATCTGTACAGGACCAATGAAGATAGCTGCCAACTGATTACAGCCTTCATGTAGAAAATACCAATTATGCTGTCAACAACAAATTGACTGAATGATTACAATAAACTCAATGGTAAAGAAACGACACCAGTTATCTCTTTACAGGTTGGATGGGTAGGAAATGTGATCTGTTTACAATGAGTCTTCATCATCATCACAGTGTATACGAACACAAGGAGACTGGACAAGCTGGTCAAAAAGGCTGGGTCTGTGCTTGGCAGGAGTCTGGACTCACTCAGGACTGTTGTGGAAAACGCATGCAATGTAAGATGGAGGCCATCTTGGACAATACCAACCATCCTCTCCACAACATTCTGGCAGAACAGAGAAGCAGCTGCAGCTGCAGCAAACGTCTCGTCTCACTGCGCTGCAGAACAGAGAGGTTCAGGAGATCCTTTGTTCCCACTGCCATCAGGATACACAACACCTCAGCCACAGGAAGTGGATCTATCTATCTATCTATCTATCTATCTGTCTATCTATCTATCTATCTATCTATCTATCTATCTATCTATCTATCTATCCATCTATCTATCTATCTATCTATCTATGTATCTATCCATCCATCTTGTAAGTTGTAAATGTTCGGAAGGTATTCACAAATGCTTTTCATTCATTTGTAAATGATGGTTGGTTTGTGTCTGCAGATCCGTTTACAAAATGTATTTTTTGTGGAAGGTGTTTTATATTTACAGATCACACATTTACACACAGATTGTCAATCTGTTCACAAAAATAATATTGAGACACGTCTACCTCCAGAGCAAATGACCAGACTGTCAAAGCTTACAGCAACGGGCAGCCCTCTAACATCAGCACCAGTGTTGGCACATCTAGTCCGACAAAAGAGACCCAGTCAAAACTTAGAACCTCATCACTTCATACAAAACTAGCCCGTTATTTAAATTTTCATTTACAATATAGCCAAAATAAAAACAATAAATGAATAAATCAAATGTGATCAGGTGATATATTGATCACTTTCCAACTCTCTGTATAAGTGACATTTGAAACTAGGTGTAATCCCAGATGCTCTTTTCTTCTAAGACCTCCTCTTCTTGCTGTGTCTATACCAGGGAGCCATATCTTACTCCCGGCTTGCCTTGGGTGTCATAGCAAGTACAGCCTGGCAAATTTATCAATTTATATTCAGTGCCGTTTGCAGTCAAAAGAAGAGTCTTGAAGAAAAAGATCAATTTTCCACTTTTAGATCTTGGCTTTAATCACTTCTCTCTCCCCCTCTGTCTCTTTCTTTCTTTCTCTCTCTCTATCCCTCTCTTTCTCTTCCGACCCGAGTTTCTTTTCTCCTCCTCCTCCAGTCCGTTGCCATGGAATTGAGGAAAGATAAGTGGAAAACTGAGAGAGAGACGCTGGAAGACGGCAAAAGGGTGAAGAAAGGAGAGATTGTGAATGACGGAAATTGACTTGAGTGTGGATGAGGGAGTGTGTGTGTTAGAGAGAGAGTATGATAACAGAGTAGTCATAATGAGTATGAGAAGATATTTTGTAACAATACCCCAGACTGCCTCTTTGTTAAAGTAATAATTTGAATTTATGTCTTTGCTTCTCTGTGTCACTGTATCAGTTCCACTGTATGAAATAATTCAGCCCAAACCCAGATCATGAAAACACAACACATACAGTATATGTTGTGCATGTTCACTCCTAATCCATCCACCCCCCAGCCCCCAATCATCGCCACTGCCCGAACTGAAATGAATGAATTTATATACAGCTATTGAACCACAGACAGCGTTGTTTTAATGAAACAGGCAGGTTTCCTTGTTCTGCACCGGTTGTGAATGGCCAGCACCAGCCACGCCAGACATGCATGCATAGATGGAGCCGTAAACCCTTGGGTGCTGCAATAGAACAATGTTTGTGTTACATGCTAACAAATGTTATTCTTCTGATGTGTTTTTGCCGAATTCACGTTCATTAGTTGCAAACCGATGCCTTTAGTTCACCAAAAACATGAGCAGGTCCAGTGAGGGGTAGACTGCTCCCTCTCCTTCCTCTGCTGATCCTTGAATTGGCGCTATCCATTAGCATGTGTCTGATTTACCTTCCCTCGCTCCCGCCATGACGAGTTTAATGACGAGAGCATTTGCAATATTCAGTTAAAATCAGCACGGGGAGGCGAGTAGGAAAAGCTGTTCATGACTTCCATATCTCTCTCTCTCTCTCGCTCTCTCTCTCTCTCTCTCTCTCTCTCTCTCTCTCTCTCTCCCTCTCTCTCTCCCTCTCTCTCTCTCTCTCTCTCTCTCTGACTCCAAAAGTTCTTTTTACAACCTTAAAAAGCAGCAGGATCAGAAACCAAACTAAATGAGGTGTTCTGTCTGTCTGTCGATCTCCACCATGTGTTTAATCACAGCGCAGCTCCTACACACAACAAGCAGCGCTTCAGCGACCATCAGCTGGTCGGAGTGTGTGCGCGCACGTGTGTTGCATCGGTTATATCTGGTGATGTATGTTAAACTGCGGCAGGGCAAATTCAATTTAATATTAATTTAATACAACAAATAATAAGTTACTACATTAGTGGGAAGACAAGTCAAATATTGCCTTGACATTTGCAAAAGCACGAGCAATCAGCGAACGATCTGATGATCATCAATCACCGATATCATCGTTCATTAGCACAACCCTAGTGGGTGACAGCCACATACTGAGAGCAGATATCGACTGGATTAGAATCACTTACTCCACCTTTAACAGAACTGTGAGCCCACCTGCCTGGATCCAGTGTGACCAGCATCACATCTGGGGGCAAAAACATGTCATTTTCATAAGTGAAGAAAAAACTCAAAATACAGCTCAGCTTCTCGACTTTTTAAAAAATATAAAACATATGTCATTCTTGCTCTGAAATACATGAATTACATCATAAATGTAACTAATGTAGTTAACAAATAATCTATCTGCCTGGGGATGAGGGATTAAAATTAGCTGCTGCTGTGTTTCCTCAACACTTCCACTTCCCTTTGAAGTTTATGGATTTATTCCGTGTTCCCTATCAAGTGAAGTTGGAACTGAAGTGCCAAGAATAATCCTCAGAGAGGGCTACGAGCCTGGCTGTGGGTAGTTACCAACACACACACACACACACACACACACACACACTCACTCACACACAAAACTCTTGCTAACCATGACATGTAATTCATCAAATTAACAGTTTTGGCGCAAATACACGAGCTATCATGAGAAACAGCTCAGTAACATAGAAACAGTGAGGTCTGTATTAGGTGACACAACACACACACACACACACACACTTACAGCAGTAACACATTATTTGTCATAGATGCAAGTCAATTTTTCAACTTTTTTTATTGTTTTACTTATTTATCATCCATAACTCTTACTCACTCATAGCATACACACACACACAGGATTATAAAACTCGCTCCTCTTCTATCTCCAGCGTACCTCATCCATCCTTCCTCTTTTTCCTCATTTGTCATTTTCACACACACACACACACACACACACACACACACACACACACACACACACCTGCATCAATCTCCAATGTCTGGCTTGTGGTGTCTCATCTGCAGCTATCGAAGAAAAGGCGGAATCAGGGTGTGTGTGTGTGTGTATGCCCGTGCGTGTGTGTGTGTGTGTGTGCGTGCATGTGTGTGTGTGAAGAGGAACAAAAAGAATAAAAGAGTGTAAGAAAAGTGAGAGGCAGGAGAAAGAGGGAGGAGGGTAATTGCAACATAAATAGCATCTATTGTGTTGTGGTGTTAATATTTATGATGGTGCGGGTGCGGGACACAAGTCATTACATATGGGAGAGAAAGACAGAGGAAATGGCTGGAGAGCAGAGAAAGAGCTGACAAGGAATAGTAGTAAAAAATAAAAAATAAAAAAGTTGGCACTGTAAAAATGAAAGAGAGAAAGCTGAGGAGGAAATGGAGTTGACAAACAGGGAAAAACAAAAGTAAAGGTGAGAGAGGTGAGGAGAGGAGGAAAAATGAAATGCAGAGAACAAACGGAGGTGAATGTACAGCGGGCAGTGTCGTCACTGCGATGAAGAAGAAGGAAACATCACCTGTTTTCAGACAGAGCAGCAATAAACTCTGCAGAGACTGGAGATGAGACACCACGCTGACGTCAGCACGTGAACGCTCACCAACTACTGCTACTGAAAAGACATTTATTACAGTAGAAGTAAAATCACTGTGAAAGTGAAAATCTTCTCTGAAAAAAAGAACAGAGTGAGTCAGTTAAAATGTCTCTGAATTAACGTCACATTTTAAAAGGGGAGGGGCAAAACGTATATATGATATGGTGATAATAATAATATATTAACGATATTAAAAACATATCAGTCGATCCCTACTGTAAATAACTAAAACCTGATCATTAGAAACGAATATGAAGTCATTAGTAGTAGTAACACTGAGGGCTGCAAATGCCTCCATAACACAAACTGTTTGCAGCAATTCATTTTGAAAGAGCTTCACTTTTAGACAGGGTGGATGAATGATTCAGAGTGAAGGGGATGAATGGATGAAGGAAAAAATGGATGGATGCTGAGAGGGATGAGAGAGAACTACAAGATGCCGTCTTTTGATACTGGTTGATATGAGTGATGTTGCTTTCTGCGCAGCCTGTCCTGCCGCTTTTTATTTGGTGTTGTACACAGCACGGAGCTGGTGCTGTTGGTAGATATATACATGGGGCCGCAGTATATCGGTTCTGTAATGAAAATCCGATAACAGCTGGTGTGTTGTCTGAACGTAAACCTCTGGGAGAAGTCTAAAATGGAATCGCGTGGAGCTAAACTTGGCTCAGGAAGGGGCATTATACAAGGATTAGTGACAGCCATGTTTATTTTTAGAACAACTAGGCCAGTTAAAGTGCTATGTCAAAGCTGATGTGTCGCTTCTTTGGCAGTGGTTGTCTCAGCGCACCATACAAATCATCTTTAATGACAAATTAATTCATAAATTTCATGACACATAAAAAGCTGAAAAACGCTGATTTTATTCTCCCCTCCTCCTGTGTTTTCTTCCCTTCTGTTGTCCACTGATGTCTTTATTCTACTCCAGCTGCACTGAAATATTAACCAAGCCCCATTAAACTCTAGACTGCATCAAACATGTAGAGCTCCAAGGCACAGGGCGGCATTTACATCCCTGCAAAAGCCGCGTGACGGATAGTTCAGAGTCCGGTCTCCCTCCAGGGTGAGCCAGCACATAGCAGTGTGAGTCAGTGGCTCTGGCTCGCTGCCTATTGATCCGAATTGGTGGATCCAGGTCAGGTCAATCATTTAGACCCTGCATGTGAAAGGCTGAGAGCAGCAGCGTTGATCCCAGTGGGGCTCCGTCGTGGCACAGGAGGCCAAACACAAGAGCCCAGCTGGACAGAGCATGTGGGTCAATAGCTGCTGATCGATGCTAGGTCAAAGATGACCACAGCTAATGTTATGCTATAATCTGAATAGGACTGTGGCAGTATGATTTATCACGCTCCGCGGGGACCTGTAGCGGCAGCACTGTGGATGCTTTGTCAGAGGCAGAGCGGACAGAGGAGAAGATGATGCAACAGTAAACCTCAGAGAGAATGATCATTATCAAGTGTAATCTGCCCAGACTCATAGCGTCACTGATAATATTGCAAGACTAATTAACGTTTTCATGTTAGGAACGGGTCAAATGACTAAGTAATGTCTCAGAGTAACAAACCCACAGAGAATCATCACCCAGTTCTACAGATCCCCCTCCATGCTACGTAGCTTCGGCAGGAGCTTGGTTCACTAGCTGGTGAACATAGAGGAGCATTTAGCAGCTAAAGGGAGAGATACCTTCCTCAGATTCACATTCAACTGCAAATGAATGCCAAATGGATCTCAGGAACCAATGACATAAACAATAACTTGTTCAACTTGTTGCCTAGCGATGTTACGTGAGAGGTCGAGACTTTGCAGCGTGTGCGTATCGACGTGTGTATCAGTTTATACGTGTGATGTAATTGATGAAGTGAGGCCTCGCTTCTCGTCTGCACCACGTGACTGATTTTGGTGGCCGTTTGACCTATGGATTTTATCGTTTTTGGTTTATAACACTGATTGACATTGACTGGTTGTAATTGCAATGGTTCCCCCAAGACTTCTCCAGTTTGACGACACTTCTTCACGATCTTATTCCTTGTTATTTCTTATAGTGTACTGTTATTATAAATGCTTTAAATTGATTGAAATATATTTTCTTTACAGTAATTACTATAAAGGTATGATTAGAATACGTCTACTTTACATTCTGGTCAGTATGTGTCGCTCTGATAGAATGAAGCATCAAGAAATGAACCTTTTCTCGAACCACTTTGTTGGACTGGTTCAGTGATTCATGAAGCTTGATCTCACCAAGTTTTACAGACACATAATGTGTATTTTAATTAATAATCAGATAAATAGCAGTACACTTTTTTTATTTTCTTGAATGAATCAACATCACATCTTGTTTACTTTGACTCAAAAGGCATGTTTTAGTGTTTACTTCATGATATAGTCTACATGATGTTCCCCCTGCCACACCCTTAATTATCCATGATCCCTGCATCCTGTTTCAAACAGAAATACATTCCCTCTTCACTTTAAGGTCTGTTATCACTGGGTTTTCTTCTATGGCTAAAGCCTCTTCATAGTCAAGTCCCAGTCAGCAAGCAAGATGAATCCATTGTCTGCTAGTCTTGTGTGTGTTCTTTTGTTCTCTGATACACAGCCTGCTGATACAGGGAGAGCTGATAAGCTGTGAAAGAGACAGAGAGAACGCAGCATCTGACGTGTCATAACATAAAGTAAATCTAGCTCCACCACGACCTGGTGCCCGCTGCCTCAGATGCATCATGTCTGTCTCGCACTGTGTTGATATCTATAATAAAAAAAACACTCCAAAAGAAACTGCATGAACTCTGGCAGTTTTTCATTCTTCCGTGCATAAACTAGAGAAACATCCAACATCCAACAACAAATCTGCGGCATCATGATGCTTAACATTCACTTCCAACAAGTCAATTGAAATAAATTATTATATTATACCTGTTTTCAGTTTATCATGTTCTGTTCCCCTCATTATTACCTAACGCCATACACAAATATAAACAAGGCTCCATGCCACTGAATCTATTACTAGTCTTTATGTGCGTCAGTTAATCAATGTGTCGTCGTCAAGGTTGTTGCTAGCCTATGAGTCATAGGCAGGCGTCAATGACGATGACGCTAGTAGCTCCATCTGACCTTCTGTCATTATGCTAACAGTTAGCTGTAACGATACACTCAACGGCTCTGGTTTGTGGGTTTGAAATATGGTCACCTAAGAACACTGTTTCCATGTGACTGTGTGGGTGGACTGAACCTCTGCAGTGGAAACCAAAGTCCCCTCCAGCAAGTATCAGCCCCAATTTCTGTGGTGTAACCTCGCTTTCAACTGTCCTGAGTTCATAGTCGCACCATGCACTCCAGTCTCCTTATCAGTCAATGTGCAGGCCCCAGATCAGTGCCTGGGCAGAGGATAAATGAAATATTGCATATCTACAGTAAAGATGACATGACTGCAGGGATAGAAGGAAGGAGGAGGAAGAGGAAACAACAAGAGCATTGCTGGTCCTCATGTGGCTAAGCTGTGGTTTAGCTGGTGTAGCTCTCAGCCCTGGAACACATTTTTGTTCTTCAATAAAGGAAAACCTACAATCTTTGCTGGCGCCCCACAGCTCTACTTGTCAGTGAAAATACTATGGGACGCATATTCACAAGCTTAATAGCTCAACTTTCTATCTGCAAGCGTTGTCACACAGCCAGTTTCTCAAACAGTGGATGGACAAATACTTGCTTAAACCCCTAGAGACTGAGAGCAGAGTGCACCACCAAAGTATGTCTGTAAACCCACTGAACTGTTGACAATTAATCAGACAGACAGGAGCCAGGTTGGACACATCATGGCTGTCAAGTGTCAGCAGCTCTGAAGTGAAACTGAAATGGGGAAAGTAGCATGAATGAAAAAAATACCTCAGAATGGAAGATGACTTTTCATCCTTAATGAATTGATCAACAATGATGTTGACATACAGTTGAATAGCCAAGTGGTCTCAAGTCTTTTGGACACCGCTTTATTTACAGACTAATTAAAGGAAAAACCAACATGAAGTGTCTTAGTAAGATGCTGGCCCATCACAAGCTGCCAGAACTGCTTCAGTGCTCCTCGGCATTGATTCTACAATTCTCTGACCTCTACTGGAGGGGTGATCACCATTCTTCCAAATGCTATTCCCTCATTTGGTGTTTTGGTGGCAGAGAGCGCTGTCTAACACATCGGTCCAAAATCTACCATTGGTGTTCAGTTGGGTTGAGATCTGCAAAAGCCATAAGATATGATTCACATCATCTTCCAGCTAGTTTTTATGGACAGAATTCAGCTACAGTGAAATCTAACCCCAAAAAGTTACGACACTAATTTCGCCGTATCTGTCTTGGATTTCCTACCAGGACTTGGATTAAACATTTTAAGCATGTCATATGTTTGATTACTTGCACATATAGTGTAATCCAGAGGAAGCACATATTGGATGTCACTATTGACTTCCAAAGAGGAAACTGGAGTTAGAGTCAAAATGGCCGATTCTAAATGGTGGCGTGAACAGTAAACAAAGGAAGGCCATACACAAGATAACAGTGAACAATGGAGACTATAAGACAGAGGACCAAAGATGGCTGCTGGGACCGCATGGCTACTGGTTTCTTTGTTTCAGGCTGATTCATATAGGTTAAAGGTTTCCAGTTAAAAGAGAGGTTCACAACCCAGTGCTGGATGTGGCTAACCAGCAACCTAACTATAAACAATGAAGCTCAGTGGATACAGTCACAACTACATTGACAAAGGTGAAACTGTCCTGTGCTGTGCTATGCTGTGCTAGGTTAGGCCCAGTTAACGTTAAGCTACCCATGGAAAGAGAGGGTCCTTTCTGATGTGCTGCTTTGTTAAGTCCAGTGAGTTGCGGTGCGAAGGTCACTGGTAGCTCCTTCTCCGTATACAGTTAGTTATACAGTACAGCGGCTTTATGCTAACTCTTCGGCAGGCTCTCTGCCGGTAAGAAGAGGGTTCAGCAGGCAGCTGTCTGCTGCGAGCATCTCCTGTTAGCAGCAGTGCTACCCTGCGCCAGAGTGAAGATAAGAGGTAGCTCTTGAGTTCCTGCTGCACCCTGCACAGTGACCAATAGCAGCTGGAAACTGGGTGCATGGGTGCGCTTCACACCCATGTATGAAAAGGGGAAGTTTCCTGGGAAACTTAGTTCAATGGCTCTGTTGTGATCTTGTGTGTGGAGTGATCTCACCCACCATTTTGAATGGGTTGAGTCACTACATATTACTGTTGAACTGCTTTCACCATCATTTTGTTCATAATTACTTTCAAGGTGCACTCTTTGGTGATAACACTGGACAAATGAGGCACATGTCTCTCAGAGAAAATGATCCAGTTTTCCTCTCATGCAAAGCAGGGGACACAGCTGACAGTCAGACAGAGATCACGGAGAGACAAGCAGACAGTTATTTCCCTGTCAGTCAAAGAAAAGAATAGGATATTTTCTCTGAAATTACAAAAATTGCTCTTCATCACAGGGATATCATAATGTGACCACATCTGAATATCTTGCCTTTCTCTTTGAAGCTCTTTGAAATGCCAATCACTGAAGTGCTGACAGTAAATCTGGAGTATCATTCAGTCTCTTTTTCCCATTATTCTTCTTTTTATAAGCCCTTTCACTCATGTCTGTTTACTCGTCTCAGTGTCTTTTTCTTCTCACTTTGTTCTTTACTTTTTTCTAACCTCATCTTTTCCTTCTCGGTAGGTGACTAAAGACATTTTCAGAACCACTGTCAATTTGTTTGTTTTTTTGCCACAGTCGAAGAAGCTGTTGCTCTGTAGCATTTATACTTTGGTTTAGTTACATTTCAGACTGCAGATGTAGTTCATTAACAGAGGTTGTATTGGAATAGTTCTTGCTGTAGCAATTGACTTTCTACTGCAGTAAAACCCAAAATTAATTTATAAATCACACTGTGCAAGAAACACTTTGTTTTTACAGTCTCGGTCTGACTTCTGAATGTGGTTGGTGCTCTAGTGTAAATGCTGCAAGGTACAAAAACATTCAAAGGAATCTGCACTCACACTTGTGATGGCCAAATATGGAGGTGGGTGAGGGTCTTGGACCACTTACCTATACAGGATGGTTCCTCTCTTTGTGCTGAAATGGACTTCATCAAGCTTTTAAAACCACAACCTCTGGGACTATGAGATTACATGAAGATTTTATACACAACAGGTTTTAACTAATCATTCTGCATTCAGAAACCCCCCTTTGCTGATGTTGTAACTTTCCCTAAACTTCAAAGACTGATAAAGATTTGAAGCATTTGCATGAGGGCACTAAAAGACCAGTTAAGGCGAAGGCAGAGGCCTTAAACTGGTTCGTTAAAACCTTATCTCTACTTTCGACCCCTCTGCTCTACGTATAAAGAAATGTTTAAACTCTGCCATCCTCTAGACAGATTCTATCACCAGTGGTTGATGTATCTCTCTGCCTAAAGCAATATTTTTTTGGTCTTGTCAGTGATCTGCTCACTTATTAAATGAATATTGTGATATTTCATTTTTGAACTTTAGAATCCCTTCTGGCTGAGGAGTGAACTCCACTGGAACTTTGCTCATTTCTTCTTTCTCCTATGCTCTGTCCTCTCAGACTTGTCTTAATGGCTCAATAAAGAAAAGCAGTGCCTGTATATGAGTGTTGTGCTCCAACACTGATTGTGATATGGGGTTATTAGGCATGAAGGGTCGTTCACTGAGTGTATCCGTTTGCAACTAATGAAAGTGAAAGTACGAGAATGTGGCGAAAATGCCCCAAAAAGCTGTTTGGGAACCGCCAAAAAACATCAAAAGAAGAACTGTGTTTTACGCAGATGACATACAACTCTACATAACAGTGTCACTATGTAACTACAATCCCTTACACCCACTGAGTAAATGCATTTAACAAATCAATGACTGGATGTGCCCCAATCATCTATAATTGAACACAGAAAAAACTGAAATAACTGTATTTGGCCCCAAAGAAGAAAGATAAAAAATCAATGCTCATCTTGAATCCATGACACCTACATAAAACCTACAAGTCAAGCCAGAAATCTTGGTGTAGTTATAGACTTGGACCTAAACTTCAGCAGCCACAAAAAAGACACTTGCAAAAGCAGCCTACTACCATCTAATGAACATTGCAAGAATGAAAGGTTTCTATCTAAACAGGGTACAGGAAAACTTATTCATGCATTTACTTTCAGCAGGCTTGACTATTGGAATGGTGTCTTCACAGGTCTCAGCTGCCTCACTAAAACCAGGACAGTGGAGCACATCACACCGCTCCTTAAATCACTGCTTTGGCTTCCTGTGTGTAAAAGGGCAGATTTTAAAATCCTACTTCTTGTCTATTAAGCACAAAATGTTCTTGGTTTCAGACCCTTAAGGTCAACTAGGACAGGTTTACTCAGTGTTCCCAGAATTAGAGCATTTGTTTTTATTGTTTTTAAATGTTATTTTAATATCATCTTAATGTTTCTACTTTTAATGTATTTCCATGCCTCTGTAAAGCACTTTGAATGGCCTTGAGTCTGAATGGTGCTATATAAATAAACTTGCCTTGCCTTTTTTACGGCGGCACCTCAGGATTTATGGCACCCGGCATGTGTCCAGTGTCTGGTGCTGACAGTACAAACAATGCAGCGACTCGTTAAGCTGAAGCCAGAACATCAAGACAACAAGACTTTTATGAACAAATCAGTGCAGATTAATGCTGAAAAACAAATCAGAACATCAGTCACATCAGCAACACATTTGAAATGTTGAGTTGAAGCATCTGACCAGTCTTTTGAAATATCTGCGAGTGAATGATGATCACACGAAATCATTAAGAAAAGAGTCAACAGTCAAACTCACAGCATATACACATATACTCAAATTGGCTTTTCTAGACTGTTAACAGTCATCTCTGTCTATGACTCTATAGTAGTAAACAGTAATTTATTTAGTTTGTGAAGTGGCCATGGTTGGGGGCTGGGGAAGGGTGGTGGAAGGAGGAGGTTTAACAGAAAAAAGAATATCGGGCCAGTTTATTAAAAATGGAAGAGCGTGAACTAGCTGCTTTTAATCTGTGTGAACTGAACTTTGTGCCACTGAAGACCAGTGGAATCACTGTTGGATTTCCTTTATTCTTCACAGTAAAACCACCATCCTCCCTTTTTTAAAAATATGTTCATCCTGAGTCCGGTGTGGTTCATGGGTGCATCAGTTACATCATAAAAAGTGGCCAATTTGAACATTAATGTTTCAGAATCATCTTGGATTATATTACTTCGGGGGACTCACATTTTATTATATAGTCAAATACATCATAAAAATACATTAACAGTGTGTAACTAATTATGCAGAGCTTAACAAGCTGTAGGAATATAGGAACGGCCTATCCAGCAAAAAGAGAACCTCTGGTGTCACTTATGCAAGCACTGTCACATTAAAACAGTCCACTGGACCTCTTATTATTCAGCACAAAACACTTCAGTTCTTATACCAGGCAGGAAATCATCAGCAACACTCCCTAAGGAGATGCTATGCTAACTAATGGCCGACGACATAATTGAGAATGTTCGCTCAGAAGGTGGTTCGCCTTTGATGCCCTCTGAGCTTGATGGTACTCCCCCAGGTGATGCCTTAGATTTGCTGAAGTGCTGATGGCAGCTTTATAAACCACAGTGGTGTTGCAGTGACGCCATGTTAAGGAGGTGAGGTACAAAAACATATATATTTTCTGAGAGTATGTCCTTAAAAAAATAAGCTCAACTACCAGGAGGCATATTATCTGCAACAGGATAAGCAGTTAATGGACTAATGCAGGAGATTAATCTACACTAACATACTGTAGTTCTGCACTTGTTTTCTATGCTTCCAGCTGCATTGCTACATTGGCGCAAAAATCAGGGTCAGGGATTGTTTTGTTTATTCAGTACAACAAGGCCAAATCACCTAGAAAGCATCCATCCAGAGTATTTCTATGAGGGGACTAGGGGTTAAAATCACTTATCAGTTTGCTCGTTCACTTCAAAGGTTCATAATCGCTGAATTACTAAGAGCCAGGGTCACAGGTTGCCATTTGACCTATGGATCAGTTGCCAAACATCAGGAGGGAGACAGAGGAGAGAGAGAGGAGGAGGAAGGCGAAACGGCGTGCAACCAGTGCTGAGCTGTGAGTCGTCAGCACGTGGTTTGGCAATAGACCAGAGAAAGTCCAGTCAAGTTGAAGGGGGGGTGACCAACGGCACTTAGTGTATGTTGTGGCCTGTTGGTAGCTGGCAGAGCTGTAAGTCTCAGTGGTGATTAATTCCCCTAGATGTAACAAGAAAGCATTTCTGCAGCGCTACGTGTGCCCTGTCATATAAACGCTCATGTCCCAGTTCAAACATGCTTCGGTGAGTACACCAGGAGGCAACAGCACAATGTTAGGGCACGACTTCTGACTGCTTTCAGTTCAGTCTGATACTGGTTAAAAAAAATTTGTTGACTCCAGTACTACATTGTTGTATTGGCTAGACAAAGCTAGTGATAGATTGTCTCAACAGCCATGAATACATCATTTTTCCACTTCCCCCCCAGTAATTAAAGAAATATCCCCGTGGTTTATAGCCCTGGTTGGGAGTCACTGTTTTACCTCATGTCTGGGATGATGATCACATTTTCAGTCAACAGCAAGGAGAGCTTCAAGGCTAAACGCTACTGATGCAGTTGGTGATACCAATGATTCATTGTATATTCATATAAATGCTTGCAGGAGAACATTTCTCAGAAGGGGTCAAAAGAGATATTATATATATGTAAGGTGCAGATGTTAATTTATACTGTGTATAGTTAACTTACTAAAAAAAATATGTACAGTGTTTATACAGTTATTTATTTACATATTTATGTTAACACAATTATTATTTAAAAGTTTAAATATTTAAACATGCATCTTTAAAGAATTAAGTAACCTCCTGAATCCATCTCTGTAGTTTTCCTTTTATTTACCTCAGTCCAAGTCCTTCTAGCCTCTGATTGGTTAGTTTAGCGGCATGTGACTTTGAGACAGGAAGTGTTGGGGTTGTGAAAACTGCTGCTTGGAAAGTTAAGCCGTCTCCATCCAGCTGTTTCATTTATTAAAAGTGATCCAAACCACCACAACGTTACACAAAGTTAGCACATTTCCCACATGTACAGCTACTAACTGTCATGTTTTATATGCGGATTGTGATTGAAAGACTGAATCCACTGTTACGTGACACAATAAGAACCGAGAGCAGAGATGTCCTGCTGTAATCTCTGCTGTTCCACTCTCATACTCTGGATTGGATCTGAGCTTGAACATGTATGGATGGATTTGGCAGTGCTCACAAGCTGCAGGTGCGCTGCCTCTTAACAGGGTGTTCAGCCAATCAGAGGAAAGTGGGCCCAAGCTAATATTGCCTGTTTCAGTCAGAGGGGCTCCATTACAGGCAGGAGGAGATAAATAAACACTCTTTTTGAACTGTGAATAATGCATAGCGAGTCCTAGAATAGAAATACAGAGCTGTGAATGAGCATAAGTCTCTTTTAACACTCGACAACAAGAAAATAGACTTGTGCAAACACTCTCCTTGCCGACAGCCCTCTGGAGACCACCATTAAAGGAAATTGCTGAGGGAGAGCACGCTTAGCCTCCAGTCTCCAAGTTTATTTGCGACTCTATTGGTGTTGAAGTGTGTCAAGGGTCCTTGGGAGACCTCTCCCGCAAAGGGTCTTGAGCGGATCTTTAATGGAGCCCTCAATGAAGCCATGGAGAGAGACAAAGAGAGGATGACATTGTCTCCATCTGAAGACTCACCTCTCCCTCTAATTGCCTCTAGTCCTATTGATTACCCAAGGCCCCTCACACCTGTTCCGTGTGATCCCTTCACACTGTGTGTAATCCCCTCACAGGGATCACAGACCCGCTCGTCTGCTGTTTTCTGATGTGATTAGCGCTATTGATCAAAGTGCATTCACGTATGTGTGTGTTTGTATGAGTGTGGGGGCACGATCACTCACGATTTCAACACCAAAAAGAAAGAGGTAAACACATGGCTGCATACTGATATTTAGTTAGATTGATCAAAGTGTTTGATGATCATAAACCTACCATACACCGCTTTTAATAAAAGAACACACAACTGCTCCTGCCACACCAACAATAGCACACACAAGACGCCCACACACACCGGTTCCAGCAAGCAGCGCTGAACCTGAGCCTCCATCGTGCCCGTTCTACCCGGCCCGGAGGTGTGTTTAAGCAGCAGCTTGATCCCCAGCTCATATTACCAGACATCTTAATGTCACAACACACACTTCCAACCCCTGCCCTCTCTCCCTATCTGTCTCTCTTTCTGTCCCGAAGGGAAATTAGGATGACTCCATTCCCATGCAATTAAATGCTCTCATGCTGTCTGGCCCTCACACTATTCTGTGTATGTGTGTGTGTGTGTGTGTGTGTGTGTGTGTGTGTGTGTGTGTGTGTGTGTGTGTGTGTGTGTGTGTACTGAAGCAGAGAGGGAGAGAAAAGTGACTACATCAAATCTCCTTCTATCTCTTGATCGATCGGAAGAACCCTGGACCCCGGTGATAACGCCTGCCAAATTAGACAGGCTGCCACAGTCGGCAGTCCACTCGTATCTCAGCTTGAGTCACCTACTGTACCTCTTGGCTCTCACTTCACCTTACCTGCAGTGGCAGTACAGCCTGTCGGGAGCACCGGGCCTGGGTCGAACACTCAACTTGACCAGTGATCATATAATAAGCAGGTATGAGGTGGCGAACCTTAAGCATGACTCTCACTTTCCAACTTACGTGCAAATGCTCAAAATAAAAATAATAATATTTATAGTTGAATATATTTTTTTCCGATTTGTTTGTATTATTTTTTATAATGTGGAAACATTTCCTCCCGGATGAACATAGTGGCAAAATTTATAATTAGTCTGTTAGCCCGTTAGCCCATAAAATTAGCAGTCTGGTGGTTTGTGTGAAGGAGGTGGCCTGGGATGAAGAATTACTGCTTCAGTCCACGCCTGGCTGCCTGCTTCTGGAGCTGCCCGCGGATCGAAGAACTGGAACGTGGGTAGAAATAGTGACTGGCCGAAGGGTGTATGTGGAACAGAAATGCCCTGAAGAGCTTCTCTGTGAGACTTGCAAGTCCTACAGGAGAGGAGGAAGCGCTGGGGACTGTGTGGGAGCCAGGATGTCAATCATTGGCATATATTTTGGGAATGTCCAGTAATAAGACATTTCTGGACAGAGATGCACAAAATATTGGAAGGCATATTTAATAGGTTTACTAGGTTATGGTCAAAATGGGTTTCCTATGTATGACAGCCACAGCCACATTTTATGGAGTTAACAAATGAATTGCCCCATGGTTGTTTGTCTGGTGGTTGTGTGTGTGTATATATATATATATATATATATATATATATATATATATATGTATATACACACACAATCTGTCTTCCTTCTTGAAATCTATGTAACTTACTGGATTGTCTCCCAACATGTTACTATACACCTGGGTTAATATACATCCCTTTTTCAGATTGTAACCTAGTTATGGGAAATTCTGTTGGATACATATCGTTTAATAAAACAGGAAAAAGGTTGTGGGGAAAGGCCATGATGTTCATTTGCTGCTGACCTCTACTTTGTAACTGCAAGGCTATTTCTCTGTAAGTGGTGAAATGCTCTCAACAATCCACGAAAAAAAAAAAAAAAGTCAAGTCTATCATGGTTGTGATGAGCGTTTGATCATCTGCTCCTTCATCTGCTTTATCTATAGAGTTTCTCATGATAATAAGGGAGAGAATGACATTCGGTTCATCAGACATTTCCTTAATGTTAACGCTCCAAAGAAAGCAGTCGATCTGAGCCGATCACACAGACCTTGAGTAATTTAATTAGCGCATGTAGAACTTCTGCGGAAAGAGAGACCACAGCTTTACAACAAATAAATCAACTCAAACTACATTCCTATTGTCTTCTGCCTGCTGCTTATTCTGTAAAACTGGACTCATCGCCAGCTGTGGTCCTGAAAACACTCTGCTGCTCTGCTCCTATGTATTGCTCCCTCACCCTTGAGGCACAACAGCACAGCCACGGCCCGCCACCAGGAATTTTCCCATGCCTCCCAATTAGCCACTCCATGCCCGACACACACCAGAATTCATTATTTTCCTGGGTTCTTCAATGGCCTTGGCTCCATCCCTCCTCCGCCACGTGCAGTGCAAATCAGTTCACTACTTTTTTTTTTTTTGCAGAATCCTGCTGACAAATAAACGACAGTCATGGGTGAACATGTCTGAACACGCTCCTTAAAATCTCGAGTGCGAGTCGTGTCTCATGTCTTCTGAGGACGAGTTTCAAGTCACTGTGTGTGCGGCGAGTAGCAAACTCGACTCGCCGTCTCTGATGTGGAGCCAAAAATTTGTGCAAAAATACCAAATGATTAGAAAGATCAGTTGCACCATCACATCACAAAAATGAAACCCATAATGCATTTCTACCAAAGAATGGAGTCAGTAATTACACAAACATTAGCTGTTATGATTAAAGCCTCCGGATGTCAAATCTATATGTGATTACAGTATCGTTCAAATGATGTTGGTGATGGAGGAGGTGGAGGTTATGGTTTTTGTTTTGAGATAATTCAGTGTCTGTGTTGCTTTCAGACCATTCATTCATTCTGCGTCTCTGTGTCGGAGCCAGGGCAGATATCCTGTCACAGTTTCTCTTTCAACCCAGTCGTTATTCATTCATTGTGGAGTTGAAGTTAATTTTGGCGTCTGCAGCACACGGTTTGTGAACTCTAACGTTTACCGCCACTGCAGGAAGTAGTGCAGTAGTGCAGTGGAAGGTATACGCAGGTATACGGCGTATACTCATTTCTAAATACCGTCTGATGCACGTCATTCAGTAGTGTACTGCAAGGCCCTACTACGAGTAGTGGGGGGTCATGTCACTGCTTCCTGGGAGAAAAAACATATTGCCTGCCCCCTACCTGCTCTGTTGGTTTACCAGATCCATATGAGGTTCAGTTGACATTGAGGTCATACTTAGTTCAACAGATTATGAACCTATACCGATTTCTAGAAATGCTCTGGGCCTAAATGTACAATGTGTATTTTATTTTGAAAATCAGCTGTGTCATTCTGAATGTTCATTAAAAATAAACTAATCTCTGATTGAAATGTTTGCCTCATATATGGATATATTTCTTATTCATGCATCAGGCTGGTGTAGAACCGGCACCACTAGCAAACTGTATCTTTACATACTATCTGCTACAAATCAGCTGTTCCAAGAGACGACCGGCCCATAGAAGACAAGTGAGAGAATAGTTGTCCAATTTTCATGTGTGGACTAAAGAATAAGGAATACTTCCCTCAAAATACATAATTATGTAGCTGTCTCACCAGAACCATAGTGTAGTCGCCATGCACAGATAATAATTTAAAGAACAGGAGGGCGTCTTTAGTTTAAGTGGATCATATTCTCAAATCACACACTAGATATCCTGTAATTCCAGCCCAGCCTGTCTGTGTAAATATTCATTCAGACATCCAGCACGGACTTTGAGCAACACACTGGAGAAAAGCTTTTTTACTTCCCACTGAAATTGGCAGTTTTCAGAGGAGAGAATGTGCCGTCCATCTCAGCAGGTCCACAGACGGCACAATCATTCCCACAATCAATACGTCCTCCTACCTTCTTCTTGTTGGTCGGGCAGATGTAGAAACTGGTCACTACGATGGTCGTCCCCGGCATCAGATTGAGTTTGGTGTAGGTGGTGCCGTAGTCAGTAGATCTGAAACGCAGACAGAAACAAGAATAAGAGGGGACAAAGTCTCACAGTAGAACAGTGTTCGATTCCCATGTGAAACTAGCAGTTTATATTGTAACCATGACAACAAAGACCATGTAATGTTGAGGAAGTACTTATGATCTTTTCCTAAACCTAACCAAACCGTGGCCGTTATTATAGTATCCATGACAACAAAGGTTGGTACGCCGCTCTCGGTACGATCCACGTGTTTATTATTGTAACCGTGACATATTTATAGTAACAGGAGACGCTCAGTTCATTAGATTAGAACTATTGTTCTCCTGCAGATTGAAAAAAGCAGCATCTCCATGAAGAACCTTGGAAAAAGGGAAACTTTCTCTCAACCCTCCGTGCACCATATTACCGCTCTGTGTTCTGCTTTCTGAGCTCAGTGACAAATCAGAATTGGCTGGACAACCTTCATCGCCACGACGATGCAAAAACAGCCCCGGGGCAGCAATTAAGTAATGGCCAGTCCCCAAATCTCTCAGGTTTAAGAGCAGGTATGGAGCACTGTGTGTGTTTGAGATTGATAGCTAGCTGCTAGGATTGTTTCTCCAGTCCGGTTTAGTCACACCCAGCGAGCAGAGTGAAGGTGATTGCTTGTGACAGGTTTTGAAAAACAGCACAGGTTTCAGCTCAGCGAGGCTGAAGTGAGGTGACCGCTTATGTATAATTAATGCCTCAAACTCCTGTCAGGAGCATAGAGGGGAAACATTCTCCTCAACCAAATAATGCAGGCGAGGGAGATTAAAGCAGCAAATACTGATTATGACAGATTAAGAAACTGAATTTATCTGAGGAGTAAGTAGAGGTTACAGAATGCAAATGTAACATACTGCATATTTGCATTTGCCGTTTCTGGTGTGTAGCTTCTGACAGCTTTCTGGGGCTAATTTGGAAAAGTAGTCCAAAGGCACAGAGGAAAAGAAATGCTGCAGCATTTAGCCGAGGGCTGAGGGTTCAACAGGAGGGAGCCGGAAAGGAGAGGCCTTGATGAAAGACAATGATGAGCTAGCACGTCAGCCTGGTTAAGGATGAGAGGATTTACTCCTTCGCGCAGTGGGACATCAACCACTAATGGACACACACCCAATGAAACACATACCCACCCCGAAGCCCTGCCAAGCCGTTCAGCAATCAGCTCTCCCAGAGTGCTCTGATGCAGCTGGAGAAAATGGAGTGGCATAGCAGGGGTGAGCTATTTCTCTGCGGTGAGCTGGCAAGTGTTTTCATCTTCCTCGCCGGCCTGTGTGCGGTGTTTAACCCAGGATCACTTGGAGGACGTGGACAGATCTAGCGCTGATGGCTGTGTTAGCAGCCAGAGCTCAGTGCTTATCTCAGAGACTCACTTGTGGATAGAGTGAGGGCCCGCTAGGCCTGCTGTGCAGAGGCCCACTGAGAGGCTGGATCATCTGGGTGTAAGTGGAGGAACCACACAGAGCGCTGAGCTCAGATCTGCTCCTAATGAGTGAGTGATGATAATAAACAAAGCAAATTTAGAACCGTCCATCTGCCTTTTTTTTCCTTTTTGACAACAATAGTAACTTAATGTATTCTAAACATTATAATATTATACAATCCTCACTGCTGACCATTTTTCCAAGCAGCATACCAGAAGTTTGCATATTGATTTCCCTTCCGTTCAGGCAGCCATTGTTTTCAGAATCTATACAAGATTCAAAACTCATCCTGGATTCACCTGCTTATGTTGAATTCAGACATATCAAACATGAGGACTGTAACCAACCACCACTTTATTGCAAGAAACTATCAGATTTAAATGATATATTCCAAGATGTTATGATGTCCAAAGTCTCTGGGGCTTCAGTGCTGGTAAAACCCACTGTTTAGCTCTCCAGCCAATCACAAAATTGCCTAATTCGGGGCTGCAGCTCACTCTTTCATCCCTGACCGCGGTGTAGCCGCGGTGCTTCCGGTTGAACAGCACCGTGCTGGACAGGTGACAGGTGTGTCTACAGTGTCTGTGCTCTGAAAGACCTCAAAAGCCTGATGTTAGCGGGTCTTAGCAGGTTTTTTAACCAGTGGAAAAGGGGCTTTAGAGTCAGTGGGAATTTTCTCTGGTTTGCCGCTATAAGCAGTGGTTAGTGCAGCTTTGACTGTATCATTCTGACTCATAACAGAATGACAGAACTGGTAAAAATCTATAATTGATTGATGTGATATGAAAATATACTAAAGACTGATTTTGCTGAATGATAAATCATCAAAAAATTACATCATCATTCCCCGTGTGTTCCTTGGAACAAACATCTCTGTTTGACACGGAGCTCTCTATTACATATTCATAGTCTTTCATTAGCAGGACTTAATGATCGGTGGGACCGGGCCTCTTGCCCAGAAACACATCTCAACATATAGATGCTGACTGTACACATCTCTCTGTCCTCATTACCCTCACCACCAAGGGCCTGTTACCATGGAGGCTCCTTCCCTCCATCCATCTGGTGTTAAAGACCCAGGGTGTCAACAGATGGAAATGACTAGGTGGTTATACGTGTCAGCTTTGTTAAAGCATTCAGACATATGAACAAATTATATCAGTGAGATTTGTGTCGGAAATTTGCGAAAAAACTGGGGCAGTCTTCTCTTGTTCGTGCAGAACCAACAACTATACATGTTACTTGCTGAGTATCCGCATCTGCTGGACACAGGATTTTGTGGTTGCTCATGTGAAAATCATTAAAAAAAACAGCAGCTGAAAAATGTTACAAAAGCAGGGGAGAGGAGTCAGGGGGCAATGGAAAGACGTTATGCCACTAATAAGGCTAATTTGGGGTTTGGGTGGGGGTTGTTGTAGAAAATCAGCTGCCCCAGCGCCTTATATGGCAAGAATAATGATGTTGAGTTAATAAGAGAGCTCATTTTGCCATCCAGACCTTTGGATTAATAGACTGGTAGGGAGCTATTGTAGATTAATGAGGAATAATTACTTTGAAACAGAGTGGGGAGCAGATGAGACGATGAGATGGCAGAGAACAGAGAAGATGGGGGAGGAAAAAAAGGAACTAAAATTTTATCTATTGCTCTAAATGCAGCCCTCAATCCTGGTAAAATGACATTCAGGCAGGAAAGTGGGGCATCAGGACACAGACAAACACACTGTTACTGCTTATATTACCCTTCATTTCTCTACTGAGATGTGTCACAGTGTCGTTCACTTCAGACGATATGTCCTCAAACATCACAATCAAGATATGCTTGAATAAACATCCTGTTCGCCTTAACAAAGCTGCCACGGACACAAGTGATTTGTTAGAGGCCGTACAGTTGAAATAATAACATTGGAAGAACATAAACCACTAGAATACTGGGTTATAAAAGAGGAGGAATAACAAGAGACAGAAAAGGGGAGAGAAAGGTGGACAGGAGAGTGGATGTGACGAGACAGACAACTGCGGGTGAAATTGTATTTTCCTTGATGCGCTTGAGAAAACAGAGAAATGTGGAAGCACTTTACGGCGGGCGACAGGTGCTGATTCAGATTTAATGTCCTAATATGTCAAGGTTGCTCCCAGCGGCTGACGTCTCGGGGAAGACAAATCGGGAGTGTCAAGCCGACGTGTGATGAGACAGAACACAAAAAAAAAAATGTAGAGAAGAGGGGGAAATAAGAGCGGATACGAGGAAACTCGTCTCTAATGAATTTATGAAAATCCAGCCGCAGATCTTCAACGTGTTAGCTGGTGATGGATTGTGACTGACATGTGCAGAGACCTTTAGAGAGGAAGGTGCTCAAAGTTAAACAGGGGTATGTAAAAAAAAAAAAAAGGCAAAGGCCTGGGGTGCTGGTCAACGGACACCATTGAGGCCTGAGGGCCTCAACAGTGGGACTGGAGCAGCACTTGTCAATGGATAATAATGGAGGTTGTGAGTTGTACTATTGGATTGAATAAAGGGAAAGAGTAACTTTATCATGAAAACAATTGTTGTATTGTACATTTATAACTTTTGAATCTGTGTAGTTGCTTGAGGTGAGGGACCTGGACCTTCACTTTAGTGTGAACTGGTAGATTGAGTTGTTACATCATTGCAAGAAACAGATATTGCTGTTTAACATTTGAATCAGTTTAACTGTTATTGCTGTTAGCTTTTTCTAAGTAATTTAAAGTGAGGATTCCCTCGCCCCGTTGTGTTAAGTCTATAAGCTTCTGTGTGCCAGTAGCCTGTGTGTGACTAAGTCAGGTCCAGAGATGAAGGTCAAGACTCAGAAATTAACATTTCCCTCACAGTAAAAGTGTCCTTCCAGCTTAAAGTATTTTCCAGCAATTTCTAACAACTGTTGCAATTATAGAAGGGAGCTGTCGTTAGTGTTTTGGTATCGTTAGGACAGGTCAGTAAGGGTGCTAGTGAAAAGGTAGAGAGGGAGACTTTGGGAAGCGGCAGGAAGAATCCCCTTCACCCCGGCATATATTTCTTTCCGATTAAAAACCTTGTCAGGCAGACAAGCTCATCTTCAGCACTTTGAAGTGAGGGCTGAGCAGCGCTCCTGCACTGGCTAACAATTTACAGCATAACCTGTTGAATTATAGCAACCTGTACGGAATCTTACAACAAACCACATCATTGATTATCACCTATCAAACATCAAAGAGTAGCATCAATCTGACCGATGAGTGGATGGGACTGGATGTTACTTTACTGCCAGGAGTTTGCTCCACAGCCACAGCGCTGGTCCAGAATCTGTCCTGCTTCGTCTACAGCTATAATTAGTTAAATAAATACTTTCCACTCTGAGCAGGGCAGGAAACTAAACCGCACAGATAGCCTGTTAAAACCTGCTCATGCTTGTTCTACTGTGTCGTTAGTTGTCTCCGAACGTCTGCTCGTACTGTGGAAAGTGCAAATACACAACGTTCTCACTTGCTCTTGTAAAATACAGCAAAACAGTGCACACATTAAACTGTTGCAAACCCAGTTTTCCTGCCAGGTAGAGCTCCTCCTTCTGAGAGGGAAATGAAATGCTAATATGTCTCCTGTTGAGTATCTGTCCCGGGTCGCAGCTGCACCTCCGTTAGGGCACATCACGGATGACCTCAGGTGAAAGCTCATCATGTGATGTAAATTGACAGCAGCCAGGCCTTAGCATTTATTTTCAATTTAAATTAAATTTATTATCAATTGTTAAAAGCATTGAATAATGGCCACAAGTGTTTTTATAGAACATTATGATGTCAAAGTGAAGTTGAACTTTAACCTTTTAGATATAAAACATTATCACTTAATTTTGTCCTTATGCAAATTTGAGTTAAATTGTGTCATAATTAGTGTCTGAATTTGTGAGTTATGGCTAAAAAACGTGTTTTGTGAGGTCCCAGAGTGCCAGAAGTAGAGGGAACGTGAGATCACTGTGACCTTGAACTTTGACCTTTGACCACCAAAATCTAATCAGTGTGATATGAGGACGTTCCGTCAAGGTGTTACTGATATATCACGTACAAGTGCCGACAACCCTGGAAAAAAAACACCTTTGGACATCTGAACTATTTCACTTTTTGGGAGTATGAACTCAGTTTGAACTGAAATCTGAGCTCTCTCTTGTGAAGAGTGAAGTTGCACATCACTGATACTCTGGATGAAATGAAGCAGAGCAGTGATGTGGTGTGTTATAGACAAGCCAGGGGACATATACAGGAGCAGGATGTGTCCTGACATGTCGGATTTCTGCAGGAAGTCAAACACTGAGGTAGACAGATGCTGTCAGTCCGAATCAGGGCTGGACAGCCAGACGGCCAGACTGCCAGACTGTGGGGTTTGACGATCAGGCTCATCAGTGATTGGCTGACACACAGATGTCCCCTGGAGCCCAACTAGCAAGTGGGGAGCAGTAAGGAAGAAGGCAAGTGTCCGCCGATAAGACGGAGGATTGAGCCGTATCCGCCTGTGGAGAATGTGTCTGAGTTTTCAATCATCTGTGCAACCTGCAGCACTGCCACAGAGACACAAGGTTGGGAAAATCTGCAATTCATTACAACACCACCACTCCGCTGACAGGAGTGATGAAGCATGAGGCAAACTTGTCTTTCTGCCAGAGTATCACTCACTGGGGTTATTAGCTGCATCCCAAAGAATGTGTGCCAAATGTTGTCCAGAGTGGGTTAAAGATCAGGTCTTGAGCGACCATAACAATCTAAGCCTCCCCATCTTTCTTAATGAAAGAGCAGGGAATTAGCAGGAGATGGCAGCTTTTGATTTATCACAGAAAAGGTAATTGCCATGACTAGTGTTAAAATTACTGCTGAGAGAGGGCCACCATTAGCGTTGAAGCTAATTTATAGTGGTTAAAAGCAAGGCGTCATAAATACCACCTGACATATTGCAGTTTCAACAAGTGCAATCCCATTTTTATGCTTTAGAATGGTAAATGCAGTTTCATGACACAGCTCTGTGATGCTGAGATAATGAGCATGTGAGCTATGATGCAAAAAAAAAAAAGAATAAAGGAAAGTCAGACGCTCCCATCTGCTCCACACATGGACAGGTCATCAATTCTGACCTCTCTCTGGCCTCGCATCATCCTTTAAAAATGACCACTCTGCTTGACTGCAGCTGTTTTGTAGAGACCAGGCAACACCTCAGTGCCATCTATCTGTGTATTCTCCCTGCTTTTACAGCAGAGCAGTGGTTATGGATGATAAAGCTCAGGGAGTCTCAGGTGTAACCTGGACAAAGGCTTTATGACCATCTGCTACGGCCTGATTGCATCAAAGCCCGGCTTTATTGACTGCAGAATGCACTGTAGAATGATATAGAGAATACAGATACAGAGAAGCTGCAGGACAGTTGTGAGGCAACTTTTGAGGAAACACTGTTTTGATAGAAAAAGGCTGTGGAAATGTTTACTCGCTACTACGACACCGTCTTTTCAAGACATTCGTGGCCCTGAAGTGATGAAAGTGGTGGTGACAGTCGCACAGTCGGAAAAAAAGAGATTTTTAACAGCGAGTCCGTTAGTGTGAGTGCTCCTCAGCTGCGGATGCCTCCAGAAAATGACAGCTAAAAGGATAACTGCTCAAGTTCTTTTGGACTTGGGATGACAGCAGCAGACGTGTCAACCACACTGGGCACCACTCATGAAAGAGGAAACAAGTCGCCACGTCTGCAGGATGGTGTTAGGGTTGACAGGCTCGTGACACCACTATAGACCAAAGAGAGGAAACTGTTGCTGTGGACACTTTCTACCAAAGTAGAAGTCTGAACGAAAAACGCCTGACAGCAACATCTGAAGATTATCCAAAGTAACAGGAAGAGATGCAGCTGTTCAATGCTGCGAGCATCAACAATGACTGGTGGAGGAGCTCCATCTGTGGGGACATGAGATAATAATTCTCGGGTCAGATGGGATATGTAATCCCTCTGTGGTGTTCCAGTCTCCTTCCAGTGTAGACAACCTTTAAAGGGAGGGGGGTCTAGAAGGAATCCAGATCAGATCAAACTGCGTCTTTTCAACACAAAGAGGCAGCACTTGTAGTCAAAGCTCCTCATTGGTGAGTGGGTTACTTGCTCTTTCTCTGCTGGTGAGCCCTAACACCTTGTTAAGGAAAGCCACTCCCATTTTTCTAGTCATTAAATAAAGGTCACGAGTCATGAGCATATAAAAACAAAACTATCCTCCACAGCTAAATACCCCTGAATGTGAAGAAGATATAACTTTTTTTATAATTTGTGTGAACTGGTACTTTAAAGACACAGTCTGTGACTTCTCCCTCCAGGAGTCACTCAATCAAAACAATAAGTAGTAACTAGAATCACCTCGTCGTGCTTGTCTGCCTCCTCCACTCAGACTAGTTTCAGATTACATCCGTTTATCCAGAGTCATCAAATATCGTCACATCA
Source organism: Seriola aureovittata (assembly GCF_021018895.1). NCBI lineage: Eukaryota > Metazoa > Chordata > Actinopteri > Carangiformes > Carangidae > Seriola > Seriola aureovittata. The sequence continues at coordinate 2,954,584 of NC_079386.1, forward strand.
ATATCATCAAATATTGACATTTAGCCATCGAATTTTGATCAATTTGTCCTTGAGTCTAGATGAATGTTTTTACCAAATTTGAAATAATTCCCTCAAAGCCTTACAGAGATATTGTGATCACAAGTTCAAAACCGTGTTTTGTGAGGTTAATCGTGACCTTTGACCCCCAAAATCAAATCAGTTCATCCTCGAGTCCTAGTGAATGTTTGCGCCAAATTTGAAGAATTTCCATCAAGGTGTTTCTGAGGTATCATGTCCATGAGAATTGGGCGGACATACTGACAGACAACCTGGAAAACAGTATTCCTCTGGCGCTGGCTGTTGCTGGCACAGAGGCAATAAAGACAGCGTGGGATCATGGGAGCTGTTATCTTCACAACCATTACCAGTTTGGATTCCTTCAGTGTCAGTGGTTCAGGAAATCAAACAGACCCAGTGATTCTAACCATTAAAAACACTGAATGAAGCAGTTTGACATTTAAAGTCAGTGTTTGAGCGACGCTGTACGGAGGACAGAGACTCAGGGAAGAGCTGGAGCTGAGATTGATGCTAACCTTTGTTCTGATTGTTTCTCTGATAACTTATGAACCAGACGTTCAGCAGGTTTTTACCAGCAGCTGAATTGTCCACAGAGGTGTCCTCCTCTCCATAACAAACACACCAGGGGATTAAAACCAGAGATTCACTGACGCTCTTCAGTGACAAAGTACAGGACGTCTCCAGCAGCTGGGAGCTGAGCTGTCTAACATTTCCTCAGCTTGTTTCTCTGATAACTTCAGATCCAGACGTCCGACGACTAAAATCCTTCATCTGCTTCAAATATAGAGCTGAAAACCACCAAGGTGTCAAAAGTGTATGTGGCTTAAAACTAGATAAAAGTCAATGTTGAGCTTCTGTCAAACAAACACACTGACACATGATCACAGAGGATGTGATGTCACTGAGAGGCCACCAATGACACGGAGCGTTACCATGATTAATATCACAGATTTCTCCAGTTTGAGAATTGATGGAAACATTTGTCATAATGTAAGAACACAACTCAACAACATGTAGAACATAGGTCGAGTTGTTTTTAGACATTTGAATGTGGAAAAGTTACAGATTAGAACTTTAAGTCAGTGTAGGACTTCACTTGAGAAGTCTATTAATGTGAACATTCCCCTTCCTTTCCCTCTCCCATCCTTCACATACTATAAAGCACACTTTGGATTTTCAGCCCAACCTCTGCACTTGGCACCACTTTATCAAAATGGCATTTGCAGTGCCAGACGGCCTTGAAGGCATCGTCATGGGTAATGCAGCAGAGAGGACAGGGAAGATAATGCACCTGTATTGTCCTGTACTGTAGAAAGAGACGCACGCTGTTACATGAAGGAGCCATACTGTGACAGATTTGCTTATGCTTGCACTTGCTGATACTGTATGATGAGAGTAAATGAGGTAATTTACATGAGAATCACAATACCAGGCAGCAGAGGGTGGGAGAATGTGGGCTACATTTTTGTTCAGCTTAGTCACTGATGCCTCAGCAGCAATTGGCAAATTGCATCTGGAAGCACCTTCTATACGGCTGCAAGTAGTCTGAGCAGGCAGTAAGCCAGGATACAGTGATTCATGCTGAGTGAGGGGACTTCACAGCAGTGGATATTCTCTTGAAGTGCACAAAACCACTGGAGCGTGGTTATCAGGACGGAGCGCTGCTGCCATTTGAGAAGCTGCTTATGGAAGTCCCCTGACAGTCCATTCTGCATTTATTTTTCCCGTTTATACGGAGAAATGACATAATATTATGACTCAAGAGAAAGAAAAGAAAAAAAGGGTGAGTCGAGGAATTGAAATTCATCACCATCAGACCAGAGAGCTTTGAATGGGGAGGCATTTCTAAGAAGTCGTTGTTGTATTTTACCCACTGACCTCGACTATCTGAGGTTCCGCCGTTGAGTCACTGGCCTCGACCTGTCAGCTGTGAAGACAATTCATTTGGGTTCTTTTGAACAACTGAATAAATAAAAAAGAAACGATAAAATAAAAGACACATGGAGGTTGCCACGGCCACCAGGTCTCCCTTTACCAGACTCTACCAACACAGGCTTTTAGAACCGAACCCTGGTTCGTTTTCCCCCTTGGTACGATTCGTGTGGGCAGATGTGAAAACGGTAATCTCACTCGGGTGCAGACCAAAACAATCGCACCAAGACCCTGTCGAGGAGGTGGTCTCGGTGTGGTCCCAAACAAACTCTGGAGCATATCGTTTTTGCTGTGAACTCAGTTTGAGCTACTAAGTTTGAGCTACACGGTTCCCTTCCCTTCTTCCTGTGTTTACTTACTACTCATCAACTGAATCGGACCAGAGCAAACCACCTTTAGGTGTGAAAACGCCCTGAGTTAGCACTTGGTCTAAGGCATTCAGCCACAGCTCTGTCCCTTGCTGTCATTTATCCCATCCCCACCACCTTCCTTACTATTGTTCCCAGAGATGATGTTTGATAAATCACTCTTTCAGTGCGGGGCTGAAGCTCTGGGCCTCCACTGTTAATCTGTTTCCAATTAGAGGTCAGTACGTGCCTCACAATACAAGTTCCATATGCCTGTCGTTAGCACCCTGCTTGCATCTCTCTTATGAAAGGTGCAGAGATGGTTTTGAATACAACACCCACAAAAAAGGAAAAACACATTTATATATGAAAACCCTTTATTACCAGGAGAAATAACCGCACTCCCTGGAGCCCATCAACAAACCGACTCTCCCAGTGAGCATAATTAGCAAAAATGAAAACTGAAATCCTTGATGAGACGTCGATCCTGCTGCACATGTCTGGGGTCCTTTAATGTGAGAACTATAGTTACTGCCTCCACCAAACAGTTACAGTTTACCAGACTCATATATTATATGTGGTGTGCAGATGTTAAAGGAACTCGAGTGCAGTGTTTGAATGAGAAACACGGTGTCCTCACTTTAGAGACTGTTGTTATCACTCTTTCACATGGTAACAAGCTAAACTAAGATGGAAAACATGGTCAACATTATATCTGCTTAACATCAGCATATTACCATTGTCACTGTGAGCATGTTAGCATGCTGGTGTTAGCATTTAGCTCACAGGCCACTAGCATTGCTGCAGACTCGTCCCGAAGTCTTGTTGAAGCAGTGCTGGCATGTTTCCACGTTGGTGATTTACTGCAACACTGTACACTGATGCAGACTCTTTGTCCTTTGTGTGCAAATGTTACATTTTACAAATGTGCTGTGTAGCTAAGGAGACCTTCTCATTTTCATTTTACTTTTGTTTTTCAAAGTTGTTATTTTACACAGCTAAAAGAAGAGTACTCTCCCTGTTTGAAGTGTATCTGTCATGAACATGTAAACTCCAGTCGAGGATGTATGGTCATGAAATGGTCTCTCCTGCAAAAATCCATCTGTGACCCATAATTCCTTCCTCTGATTATGGGAACATGGTTGCAAATGTACACCATGGTAAAAATTAGGTTACTCCTGCAGAAAGCTTACAATTAAAGGCATTTAAACCCACTGACTGAAATGTGAGCAATGTAAAGAAGTGGCGATAATAGCATTGAATTTCGTGGCAAGTCCACTTAGCAGCTCCACTTATCTTTCCCCTCTCTCTCCCTCTCTGTCTCCTGACTGAGATTAAACACTTCTTACAAGCTTCTCCTCAGTCTTCCCGCTCTAATGTGGTTAAGCTATGACTCACCCACTTCTGCTGGCTAGATTCGGCTCAGCAGAGACACCAAAGGCACCATGAAACACCCCCACCCCCATCCATCCACTTATTCTCTGTAGCACCCACACTGCACCCTCTGTGCACCCATGTCCCAGCTGAATAGAGGGAGGAAGGACAGTAAATGGGGACATTTATCTAGGTGACATCCCCATCAGTACCCTTGGGGACACGTTACCTGAACATCATGCTCTAACAGACTTCCCATGAAGCATTGCTGTGTTTGTGTCCTGTTGAATCTGTGAGGTTTGGCTCACATCTGGTGTTTTAGGTATGAAGTCAGAGCGAGCAGAAACGAGCAGATAAAAAGGAGCAACTCTTCCGAATGAAGTCAGCTGTGAAACCTTAAACAGGAGACGTCGTTCGCAATCAGAGCGGCAGATCCTCTCCTCTCTCGACTGTTTCAATCAGTCCATTCTACAAATGATCCCATCACCCTCTCTGCACTTTGTTTTGTTTCTCCATAACCACGCCGAGGCACAACAGAGGAAGTACAAAGACAAAAGAATGCTCTCAAGCTTAATTGCTTTTACTGGAAAAGATGTTTCTCTGTTTCTTTTTTCCTCAGGCTTTTGGAAAATGCTCATCACTCCTACCTCAAAAACCTAATTACTGATCTCATATGGATGATTAAAGAGAGAAGAAATGCTCATGTATTAGAGGTATAACCCACAAATTCAGCAATTAGATCACTGCAGAGAAAGATTAGGCTTTCAGCTGTTTTCCACACTTAAAGGTGTAATCCATGTTATTGGAACGACATTAACTAAAGCCTGGAATTTTACTTCACTTACAGTTTTCAAAGTAGTATCGCGCTTTGACTGAAGCTGCTACCACTTACATGTATACAGTGGGGTCCAAAAGTCTGGGGCTAATTTCCTGATGTGTTATTTTTGTTAGTCAGAATGTGAGGACTACATTGTTCACATTATTGCCTAAGATTGCCACTGTCGTGTTTCAAATGCAGCACTAATTTAAAAAGTAAAAACAACTAAATAAATAAATAAAACTGAACACCAGGGTAGGAATTTCAAGGCTGCCCCTCCCTCTGGCAATGATGCCCTGAAAATATTGTATGCCCTACAGCCACTATGGCCTTTGTGCCCATGCTACTGTCAAAATATCGAGGTTGCTTTAAAAATATTATTGCAGCAGTCCTTGCAGCTTCGATTGGTTGTGCGCATATACTACGCTGCTAACCTCTAACCAACTAGTTAACTCTCTGCTCCGGTTGCCAGCATTACCACTTTCTCTTTCTCTCTCTCTCTCTCTTCCTCCCTCTCTCTCTAACAAGCTACCCACACAACCGTGTACTGATCTATTCCTGAAAGGCGCTGCTCTACTCCTGTAACAATATTCTGTCTCACACGTCTCAAAGTTACTGCAGATCTCACACAGAGATGATAAACCAGAGTAATTTGCTCGTCTACTTGCTACTGCTGCCTCCCAGGGCTTAATAAGTTTAGCTTCCACAAGTCTGTGCATGCTTATAATGCTGCAATATCATAACTGATTTCAGAATGGTAGAAGCTGAGTCAAGGACAGCTTGACAAGCTCCAGTCCTTGTCGATGGGACATGGTCAGGCCCATGAAAACTTTCATAACTTTACTGTGATAAATGATTTATGTGAGTTTGATACTTGAAAACTGTTCTTACATTCATCTGCTGAGAGTGATACGCTTTTCTGAAATGAAATATATTTACATATTTATAGATTCTGGTAAATTGATATATAATATTGGACTGCATCTTAAAATATGTCTTTTTAATTATATTAAAAAGTGAATAATTTATGATTTTCATGTCATTTGTGTTATTTTCTCGTTTTTTCTTATCACAAAGTCAGGTTATTTATTTGTAGGCATGGGCTTGCCACTGAAATGAAGAAATTCCTGGCCTGCTGCACACTATTCTACTTTATCCGTAGATGTTCCAGCCACACAGTGAAATAAAAGCTTAGATATCTTGTGTCAAATTCCAAAAACACTTTCCTACTTTTCCCATGACGAATGCAGCGGCACATCATCCATGCAAGATTAACACCTTCTTTCAAAGGCCACATCCCCAATTTGTAACTTGGGTTTTCCATCAGAAATTTGTAGTTTTCAAACTCAAACTGATCCCAGATTGTTTTCTAGTCCAAACTGAGATAACTCCGGATGACATCATCAGGGTTTATTTTGTCAGACATAACACAGGCATTACACAACTGTCTTCTCAGGTTGAGTAGTATTCCCTGTGATTGTCAACTGCCCTGATCGTACCTAACAAACATCAGATATTGAAGAAAATGGCAGCAAAAATAGCAGCAAATGGCAGAACAACAAAACATGCATCTTACTGGAGATAGGTCTGTAAGAGAATGTGCACATTCTTCTTAAAGATATTTTTAAGACATTGAGAAGCTAGGCAGAGCCATCCCTGAACTGTAAACCAAAAACTAGTTTTCTATAAGCTAATTAATTTTAGCAGGAACTGGCAGCTGGTAGCAACAGGAGCAGTAACTGGTATGTATCTGCGCCTGCTAAGAGATGGTAGCTGGTAAACCAGTTAGCATCTACCAGCTGAGATCTGAAGATGCCAGAGGAAGATGTATTTTCTGATATTTTATTGACTTGACAATGAAGTGGTTAAAAACATTAATTGCTTGGTGATGAAAATAATTAGTTGCAGCCCCGGTACCAATTGTTTGGGAACTTATTAAAGCAGGTATGAAATTAATAATGAAAACAATGTTTTGATGGTTGAATCTCTAGTCATCACCGGATATCCCTCTAAGGGTCCTGACTTAAAAGACCAGCAGGCTCGCCCCACTTGCTAACCATGGCTTCATGCTGGGAGCATGCTCTGCGACTGCCAGGGGGCATGTCCACAGAAAGTGGTCCACAGAAAGGCCAGTGATGCTGCCGTGCTGGCAATGATCAAGAGCACATTTATAGACAATAAGATGAAGGACATGAGAAAGTTGCCTTTGATGTGCTGAATGCTTGTGCTGTATGTATAACTTATTACCACAGACCCTTCACTGATTAGTCGAACACGGAGCAATGCTTTGCAGAATTAATTCAGCAATGGGAGGCTCAGTAGGATTTCTTTTTTTATGGATTCAGAGCGCAGCTCACACATACATTTTCATTCTGAGCACTTTTTCCTCTACACGTACACAGGATTTCGTTTGGATGAGTTTGTGGCGATTAATATCAAATACACCTCCATGCCTCTCATAGGTTTCCCCCACTCTTTGTCCCATTTTGCCCTTTCTTTTTTAATCTCAGCATTTTGACCTTTGACCCCAAAAGGAGACGCCTGACAGGATCGCCAGACACCGACACGTGCCTGGGTGTCAGAGGTGAAGCCTCATGGGAGGCGGTCCTGTGTCAATGTCAGGAAACCCGAAGACAAAACAATTTGTCACAGTAACTGACTCTGACAAGACCCAGAGACTAATCAGCCTCTACTGATTGCTGTTAGTTTGACTGTCGATACATCTGCAGTCAGAGACGTGGACTAAATTCAGACTTAAAGTTCTTAAAATCTTAACCCTGATTATGCCTGGCAGAAGATTTTAAGAGTTACTAGGGGTTTATATAACAATGGATAAATGTTACTTCTTCTCTTAAAGTGATAGTTATTAGACTTGGGGTTGTGTGAGGTACTTATCTATAGTCAGTGTATTACCTGCAGTAGACTCAGATCAGCTCCCAGTTTAGAGAAGCAGCACCAGCACAGAGGCTCAGTGATGAGCTGCTGTGGATGAGGTCAGCAAAATTACACTATTTTACGTTACCCTATGAGTGAGAGAGAAAAAGGAGCAACCACCTCTCTCTCTCTCTCTTTCATGGTTATCCCGAGTGATGACATTAGGATGACAAATAGATTTTATGGCTTTGTTAAAATAAAACTGTCATCACAACCTGACCTACAAACCAAACTAAATGACGTGTTCTGTCCGTCTGTCCATCTTCTAGACTCTTAAATCACAGCGTAGTTATGTACGTGAAACTGTGATGGGGCAATTACATTCAATATTAATTAAATACTGCAAATAATTAATGGGAAAACAAGTCAAATATCATCTTGACATTTGCAAAGGCATGAGCAATCAGCGATCGATCTGATGATCGTTGATCAGAAATGTCATCCGCCATTGGCACAACCCCAGCTTGTGGCAAGCATATGTTCACCCACCTGTCACCAGTCTTAATAAAAATGGAAATTCATCCCTGAACAGTTGTCATGAAGGAGGAAATTAGCTCTAGAGACCAACACCATTTTTTGTACCAGGCTATAAACATGTTTATTTCTGCTGTAAAGTTGAACATTTTAACATGGGAGTCTATGGGGATTGACTCACTGTTGGAGCCAGACTCTAGTGGTCATTAGAAGATCTGCAGGTTTTGGTTCTTCAGCGTTGGCTTCAGTTTTCAGGCTAGGAGGTTGATCCTCGATTCCTACACATATGGTGTGCACTGTATTACTCTGCAGATCAGCTGTTTGAGTCAGACAGAGCTAAACGTTTCTATGGGAATTTTTTTTTTTGCTTGGCTAAAACGTGATTGCAGACAGCCCCGTCCACAGAAGCACATCACTGAGCCTCTGTGCCGGTGCTCCTGCAGCTTCTCTGAACTGGGAGCTGATCTGAATCTACTGCAGGTAATACACTGACTCTAGAGTAGTACCTCACACAATCCCATGTCAAATAACCCGAACTATCACTTTAAAAGCTCCATAGTCTCATTTTAACACACACACAAGATTGATATCCATCTTTTCATGAAATCAAACATGTAGATTTCCTCAAATGAAGTGTTCCCTTTAAATGTTAAGATAAGTTTAAAAAAAAAAAAAACAAACAGCAATAGATCTGGATAATTTAGTTCATCAAAATCTACAGTGGTGGGAGCTGACATCAAAAAGAATTAGCATTATAATACAAACAGCCCAACTCTGCTCTCACACTGGATGCATTACAGTTTGCAGCCTTCACAGACAGACAGAGAGAGGGAGACAGAGAGAGAGAGAGAGAGAGAGAGAGAGAGAGAGAGAGAGAGAGAGAGAGAGAGAGAGAGAGAGCCAGACGCTGGCGTCAGTCAGTGGGCTGATAACACAGTGAGAGGCAAGCGCCGTCCCAGGGGGCTGAGCGAGCACACTGCAGTGCCTTCACATCTCCTAATCATCTGTCACCCCCAAAGACACACACACACACACACACACACACACACACACACACACACACACACACACACACACACACACACACACACACACACCACACACACACACACACACACACACACACACACACACACACACACACACACACACACACACTGTATACAGTGCATTCGCTCATGTTCCAGTAATCAGTCATATTTATCAATCAACACGATAGTGAACATCTCCAAATGTTGTTATTTGATCGGGTTCGTCTCAGGTTTGCCTTAAAATTCAACCCCCCCCCATCTATAATCTGTGATTAGAGTTTAGGAAAGTACACCCATGAGGGGCTGTAAAAGCTAGAATGTATCACTGTGAAGGACATCCACCTTTTAATGAACAAAATGCAACAGAGATGGCTCTAAAATGTCTAAATGCCACATTACAATGAATGTGTTTACAGGCCTATAAACTCATGGGGTAATCTTTATTGCAGCCGCCTGCCTTCAGTGGGAAGCAGATTGTGTGGCTGTGAGAGAGCTATCCACTAACCCCTACTATTAATATCTCCACTGAGCTGAGGGAAGAGGAGGCGCCATTAAAACACTGCTGGAAGGATTTGACCCAGAGCTAGCAGGGGCACTGGTGGTGGCAGGAGCCTTACAGCAGGAAAGAGGCATTTTATATATATGTGTGGAAAAGCGGTGCAGAAGAAAGCCATTGTAGTGGAGTGAGGCCGGTGTGACACATCCACATATCAAGACACCGGTGTGGGAAGCAAAAGGAAAGTGTTGTATCATCTATTTTATTTTGACATACAGTGTCTGTATAAGGCTCTGACGTAAGACTTTCTCCATCGTTCTCATCAACAGTGATACTGATTTTTAGACAAAGTGTAAATCCAGCATATGGCTGACTGTGTGTGGGTCCATTCTTGCTGTTTGCACTGTAGACTGTTCCATAGTCGGAGAAATCCTGGTAGGTCGCCAAATTGGTGTGTCAAAAAATCCATAAAGTTTGTACTGGCCCTCTCTGCATCACTGTCATTCATTCCTCGAGAGCGTGCTGAGTGCTGCGTGCTCCAGGACCGGGCTCACACATGTAATCAACCCTCCCTGACACGACCTGAGCCACCGCCACATTACCACTTTAGGAGGGGAAGAAGAAGTTTGTCCCCACCGGGGATAAAAATAATTCAGAAGAGGCAGAAGATATACAGACCACAGAGGAGGGAATTCAACAATATAATCATACTATTTTCAACACTTTGCTGGCACAGCAGCGGCATGAACTTCAGGCGTGGAGCTCTGACTATTGTTACAGGCAGTCACCCCGCTGCCCTGGTCCTGGTGGAGAGTCAGAGCTACACTGGGTTTTAATAACTCCTCCAACCCGGAGCAACTATCAACCCTCTGATACGACCTATAGAAATACGGCAGGTGTACCGGACCTTGGTTGTCGTGGTTATAATAAGAAACATGCAGACTGTACTGACATTGACTTACCTACCTTCTTTGCCGGGGTTACAATAATAACAGTCACGGCTTGGTTTGGTTTAGGAGAAGATCGTGATTTGGGTTAACACAAGTACTTAACCAACATTAGATGATCTTTGTTGTCATGGTTACAACATAAACTGCTGGTTTCACATGGGAATTGCCATTTATACTACTTCAACACACTTTTCCCTTTGCCCCTGTCATAGTTACTATGACCACTACATGTCTCCTAGAAACAAAACGTAACTATAGGTCATAATCACCTGCTGCACAGACAACCTATGGTTTATATGGTGAAGGGCCGCACTTCCAATACACTGAGCCTCACCTCCATTACAGTAAAGGAACTACATTTATTGCATGTACCGTTATCACTAAAAAAGGCAGAGGACTAACTAAATATAAGATCAAGAAACTCTCAGATCTAAGTAGCAGGCAAACAACAAAAAGACCAGCAACTGGAAATGAGACAATATGTTCACTGCAGAACCTCAGAAATAAAAGACGTGTTAAGACAGAGAGGGTTTCTGTTCACCTTCCTGGCCCAAATAATGGTTTTATAATTGAATTTTTATTCTCCCTGGTTGGTAATTTTGAGTTTTGGTATTTATTGGTAATTTAAATAAACATGTAAGTAAGTTTTTAAGCACAGCTCGGTGTATAAGTTTAATTCACCTCACAATCACGGTCATATTCTTGTTTTGGTTTTTACTTCAGGTCCAAATCTTAATGCTATATGCACTGATGGCTTTTTCATGTCTGATCACGTGTCTTATTTTTCATGCTGTCTTCAGTGTTGGCACACACTCCGCTAAACATATTCTCACATGTCAACAGCCACTCTGCAGACAAACTGCCCTCTGTCTTTGCAGACCTTAGTAAGGAAATGGCCTCCCCTGCCCAGACCAATGACCTATTCTGTTCCTTTAATAACCTATGTTAAGCCTAGAAGTTGTCACTCCACTTAAAAGCAAATCTGTTTGTACTGTTAACTCATTCCCTTGGATGATGACATAAGCTGTCTCAAAGGAGAGAGCAGAAGGTCGAGCATAGGTGGAAAAACACTAAACTGGAGGTTCTTTTTATTCCATGAAGGAACGACTTTCATCTGTTAATAAAAAAGTAAAAAAGCTGAGAAAATGCCTGTAGAGTTTGTTTTTGTTTTTTTTCAAATAATAACTGAAATCTTTTTTATTAACATTTGTGTGAACAAGGTCACTGAGATAAAGTATAAGACATTGCCTTCCTGCAAGGGACTGAACTGATAGGGGAATGTTGCCTCAGAGGAAAAGAGACTGGACGTGGTTTATTAACTTATTTTCTTTGTATGGCCCTCATTTAAAGTGGGCATGATGAAAATACGTATTGATATGTTGGAAATGACTACACTGCTAAAGCAACACTGCTACAGATCTCTGAATTAACCTTTAAAGCTGCACAAACACAGGCCTCGGATTCACAGGTGGTCCTGACTGTCCGTTTCCCCGGAGACACACAGTGATGCATGACTTGGTTGATTTACAGTCAGCTGTACAGGAAGCAGTCAGATATGTGTGTGTGTGTGTGTGTGTGTGTGTGTGTGTGTGTGTGTGTGTGTTTTAACAATGCTGCTGGGGTGATTGTTCTCTCAAGCAATCACCCATAAAGAGAAGAGAGGTGATTAAATAACGGACAGAACGTGTCATGTTTAACAGAGGATGCTGGTTAATGGATGGACAGTATGAATGTCTTTGCATAACTACTGTGGAGACTTGACTTACTTGAGACTTTACTCTTGGCTGATTTGACCTTGAGACTTGACAGCAAAAACAAACTGAAGTTGAATATGTAAATATTTAAGTAAGACAGCATTGAGTAGCATCAGGCACTTTAAATAATTAGACCTTGAGAGGCCTTGCTGTAAAAACACTATAAACCCAGCTTTGGCTGATGCTTCAAATGTTGTGTGACTTTAAATGTATATTTATATGTATTGCTACCGCTACACAGCTAACATTAGCATTAACAGCTGTTTACTTGCCAAGAGCTTCAGTCATTGTTTACGACATGAGGTTATAATACATCCTCTAAGCAGCTACTTCTTCAGGGCAGACCGGAGGCTACAGTATCAGAAAGTGACGTGACGGGCCGGAGCTAGCTGGTTAGCATGCTAACTTAAGCAGAAGAAAGGAAGTGATACAAATAGAAGCAAAACAAGAGTAATCGATGATTCTTCTTTCTTCATGTGGCAAAATCCTGTAAATATGTTTTTTATATAATACAAACATATGATGGATGAAATAATCATCAACACCATCACTGAGTGTTTCCACCTCGAACTGCAGTGAACCAATGACAGTCTCATAAAAACAGATTCCGACAGGGGACCGGGGGGGCGGGGCTAAATAAACTTGAATAGTTGCTGATTAGTTTTCCATCATTCAGCTAATCAGACCTGAACTGAACTAACGTTTTTATGACTGCAGGCATTAAACACCAGCCTGAATCTAACCATAGGACCAGAATTGACTGGTGCATACAACAACACACACAGCACAGGTATGTTTCTTTTAAACACAGGTTGTTTGGGGGTGACTGGAGTTTTTGTGCACCACAGGCATGTTCCAGCCTCAGCGAAGAGGCAGTACAGTGTCGCAGAGGGCCCACAACTTTCAGAGGGAAGCAGACTCCAGCTCCTGGAGGAATAACCGTCGACAGCTTTGCAGAGGGCAGACATGTCTATACAGATATACACAGCTTCATGCAGGTGACTGTGCAGTCAAGTGTTCTCTCATTGCAAAGCAGACTGGCCCACCTGGATTTACCACACTACAGTTGTATGGTGGATGTCAGTAAATACAGTGTAGAGCAAGTTAGAGAAATTTTTGTTACATTAAAATGATACAACAGACAGCATCACATCACAGCTTCTGGACCGGACCATAAAATAAGTTGGTGTCGTGAAATCTTAAGCATGAGTAGTACAAGTATAACTGGTGAGAAAAAGTGTTTTTTTGACCAATGATTCAATACAGTTCATGACCACTGAAAGTGCAGTTATGGCTCTCTCCCCATTCACTTCTTCACATTACATTACTTCCCTTGTCAGTACAGAGAGAGTAAGTTAGCATTAGCACAGCTACTAACCCTCTGTCAGCCACTGCCAGTTACAAGCTAACGAACAACATAAACTAATAAAAGATGCTAACTGCGCTAACTGTTCTGATCCGTCTGCTAGTCTCTGGTTCTGGTCTCAACAGACTCCGTCTGACTGAGGCTCAAACATGTGGCTGAGTCTCTCTGATGTTTCCTCTTCTAATCATCTTGATACTCTCTGCTCTTTCACCTGTCCACCTGGAGACAGCAGGTGGTGGGCGGGGCTCAAGGCCTGATCATGGTACCACGGTAAAAAACTTGGAACTTGAAAGTGGATATTGGACAGCAGATTGTGGTGTACTGTAGAGTGTGTGTGTGTGTGTGTGTGTGTGTGGGGTGCAGTCATACTTCACTGAATCTTGCCTGTGATTCTGCCTCAGACAGAACACACCAATGGAATTCACTTAACCTCCCTTCCCACTTTTACCTCCTCTACCCGTCCACATTACTCTCCCTGCTTAACACACACTCTCACTTACACACTCTCACTTACACACTCTCACTTACACACACACACTCTCACTTACACACTCTCACTTACACACACACACTCTCACTTACACACACACACACACACACACACACACACACACACACACACACACACACACACACACACACACACACACACACACACACACACACACACACACACACACACACTTTGTGCTTCAGGTTTTCTCTGTGGGCCCTGCATGCCAGCCTCCTCTGTGATGATCCTCTCACCTTGACTATACTTTTATCTCTGTGTCTTGAAGTTTTTGATCTCATCTTCTGCTTGCCAATATAGTTGGAAATGCAGGAGCTCTATTTAACCTCTTCATGTAGCTGTCTGATTTTTTTTTTTTTTTTACAGCTCTCAGGATGCATGAATCTTCTCCCATCAGCTGATGTCACTTTTGATTTTGAGCCAACAACTCTCTTATCTTATTACTTCACACGGCAAAAAGCTTGCTGTCGGCAAATTCAGCCGTTATATTTCTACTTGTCCAATGAGGAGGCAAGTGTGCTTTTAAATGCAATTACATAAATGAGATGACCACCCTCATTTGCATCCGGTGAACAGCGACGGCACATTCGGCCAAGGACGAGCAAACATTGGTATATTTGAATCCAAATGTTCTTTCTGTGAGCATTTCCCACAACAATGAATGAGCACGGTGATAAAACAGTGCTGGCTAGCCCACCTTGGAATGCTTTCTGTGTAATTGGAGCCAAGATGGTGTCGACAGGTTGTCAAGTAAGAATGGAGGCAGCTGGAAAACATCAGCACCACGGACAGCTCCACAATAAGACTTAACTGCTCATGAAGGGAGGAACAAAGCATTGCTCAAACTGGGTGAAGCATTTTCCCCTTACGTGTGGAAAAAGACAAATTTCACACATACTGTATTCAAAATATTAATATAAAACTGGACAAAATGTACATAAAGTAGAAAATGGGTGTCAAATGCTCTGTGTGCACTCTAAATATTGATCTTTATTGATTCCCTCTCTATCTTTTATTCATCTTAAGTAGGAAAACCTAGACATATATCAGATACAAGAAAATATTGACGCAAAAGTGGAGGTTTTATAACATCAATTGACTGACTTCAATAATATACAAAATATATAAATAATATAACCCACTTCATTTAAAGCTCCATATTTTTCAATTTCCCAGTATTTTATTTGAAGTGTTGATCCATAAGAAATAAATTTGTGATTTTAAGAACCAAAAACCATCTCTGTGTAGTGTTACATCTCCTCTCTCAGGCTTCTCTCTGGAGCTGTAGTAACAACAGGTCGGTGAGCCAATCAGAAGAGAGGAGGCTCTGAGCCTCTCTTCTGATTGGCTCACTTTTGTCTGAGTCATCTAATAAAAATATAAAAGATTTCAGGTAAACACTCAGAGAAACCAAATCCTGCAAGGTTGGATGGTGGGTCCAGGTGGGCGGGGCTTGGGGCATGGCTGAAAGCGATGACTGCTTTGTTGTGACATCACAAAGTTCCAGAAGTCCTGACAGCTGGTTTTAAGGATCAGTTTCTGAATACAGGCTGTGTGCATTTCTCTGTGGACTGAGGCTTTGATACTTTCACAGTATTAATATAGAACCTAGACCTGCTCTATAATCAGACACATGTACATCTACCTTAATATTATATGGACCTTTAAATGAAATAAGAACCTTGTGAATTCAAACACTGTTTAAATTCCACTTCAGCCTTTTGGACCAAAATTTCATTCTAACATATATAAAGCAGGCCACTGTTGTTTACGTGTGAATAACCCATCAATCAATTACTAACTGGAGTCTTGCAGCACAACACAGAACAAATTTGCATATATGAGTCATGTTTTTCCCAAATGAGGATTATCATAAACTGCTGTAGCTCAGTTAGCCTAGAATAACTAAGTCAATAAAACAAGTGAATGAAGCTGTTTAAACAAGGCTTACTGAACAGTTCTGTATGTGACGACCCCCTCTGGACTCCTCACCATTTCCCTGCACTTCATCGCTTTTGTGTTATTATTTTGTTATAATGCTGTTGTGAGTCCATACTTCCTGTTGAAGTTATACAGATATACTGTATGGTAGAAGCACAAAGAGATAATTGTTGGCCTGGGACTGAAAGGGTTAAAGGCTGTGGTGTTAACGACTCTTCAGCAGGGTTGCTCTTTTCTACCTTGCTCCACCTCGCCTTGCCCAGACATGATCCTCCATGATCAGACGTATCTTACGAGTGTGTGGTGTGTCTAAACACTCCAATCAACGCCGCTGTGTCACGTTCGATCAATAGCCCTTTCAGAATTAGGAAGTGTGGACGAAACGTGAGCCTGTGATGTTGTGGTGAGTGAGTCTTCACTACAGCAGAAGTGGGATGTCAGCAATAGCTGCTAATTGCCGTCCTCAGATTATGGCATTCACTCCTTCCTGACAACCAGCAGATTTAATTGCTCCATTAGCTGCTACTAAAATATCTCAAAAGATTTGAAGTGATTTGAGTCGATGCATGAAGCCAACACAGCCATAAAAACTGCACAGTTAGTATGAAGCTTCAAGCTCTTTAAAAACTGATTTTGGAAACTGGAAATGAGGCTGCAGTTAAATCTTTCCTCTGTTCCTCTCAGTGTACTGGGAAAAAAAGGAAAACTATCTGATTTTCAAGCAACTGCTCAACTATTTTTACATTCACCACAGGTCAGTATTTTGCAAACTGTACAGCATGTCAACACTACATCCCTTTATATTCACCACTATGGATTTTTGACCAGCTCCTTCTCTCCACACTTTGTGGTTTTGGAGGACTGGTCTGTAAAGACAACATGAAACTTTAATGATCCCAGGGAGGGACTGGGCTGTGCAGCAGAGACAAGAATGAAAATCACATACATAAGGAGAATGCATGTAGCCTGTGTAGTCTTTGATGAGGCTTAGATGATAAATATGGACCAATAATACTCCTCTGATAAGCAGCAGAAATGCTGCCTTAATACATAATTTAAATGCAATCCTGAATCTGATAGCGTTTGGGAATTAGCTGAAGATCAATCTTCGGAATACACACAGATATACACACAGATATACACACAGATATACACACACACACACACACACACACACACACACACACACACACACACACACACACACACACACACACACACACACACACACACACACACACACACACACACACACACACACACACACACACACACACACACACACACACACACACACACACACACACACTACATACATAAGATGCCTAATTATTTTGGGAGTCACATGCAAAGCCAAAAATTGAGATCAAAAAGAGTAACTAATTATCATTAACCCATTTAATCCCATTGGTCACAATAGAGACCGTGAAAATGTTTTCAGTTACAAGGCTCCAAAAATGTCACTGAATGTTCTGTCAATGCATTTCCAGAAAATATTGAAATACTAAAGGGTCCCAATGAAAAATGTGCAGTGTCACGTCTTTAATTTAAATAGTAAATAGAGCTGTTTACTTCCTGGTTGCACCATCTATCTATCTATCTATCTATCTATCTATCTAAAGTAGTTCAATAAAGTTCCAATCAAGTTCCAATATTAATGTTTTAATACATGTTTTAATAAGTATACTGTATGAATGTATGTATACACACACTTTTATGTATTTTTCCATCACTAATGACATTTGGAAATTTTCATGTCTGGGAAAGATTTGGGATTAAATGGATTGAATTATTAAGTACAGACTTCCATCCAGTCTGGACTTTGAGGCAGTCAGTTCTAAATGTCATGCATATTCATCAGAGATGTTGCTCCTTGAATCACGAAAAGATTTCAGTCTTTCCTTTGATCAACCATCAACCCCAACCTCATCCCTACAGAGCAACACACACCGGTGGTGCTGCGAGGCATCACATCATTTGAAGAATGTCAGTTGACAATTGCAGGAGACGTTGTGTGTTGTCGACACACATCACGAATCCTTAAGAATTATATTCATATTGGATGTTTCTGCTCCTCACAATTTACACCCAACACCAACGCTCAGAGTCGATGCAGAGAGAGAGAGAGAGAGAGAGAGAGAGAGGTAGAGAGAGTAAGAAAAGCTTTGCGTCCCGTCACAGAACTGCTATCCAGAGGTAAAGACAGCCCGCCTCAGCAGAAGAAGCAGTCACAGCATGAGAGCTGCATTGTGGCAAACCAGGAAGCCAACGTGGTGACATTGCTGCTTTTCTGGAACAACTTAACACACTGTCAAGATGCCATCTTTGTGTGGGCTCTTAGGGAAAACAAAAGGCGTTTTTGATGGTTGTCAAATGCAACTGGTTTACGTCACTGTGGAGCTCAACTTATACTTTCAGCATCCACATCATTGGTTCCTGTGACATAAAATTGTTCATCTGCCCATGTCTGCGAAGGTCTGCGTGATGTGTTTGCAGACATCTGCCCAAAACATATGACCACAGGGACCATATGCACAGAATGTGAGGGCTGGCTGCACCATTGTTGTCAGACAGGAACGTAGATATTGGACAGAGCCAGTTGAGAGAGGAGACGGTGCACTTGGAACCATTTCCTGTAACTGTGTCACATGGGTTTCTCCACCTCCCCGCCCCATTAAGAGACCAGCAGCAGGTCTGAGTCTGTTCACTCCAATGAGAGAAGTGAACGTCTTCACAGATTATTATTCTTTTTATTCTGAATTCTTTCATAGTCATCGAAATAAATATTGGACCCATTTTTCACAAGCCACAGATCTTCAGAACATTCTGACATTAAAATTACATTTTTCAGACGGATCAGATCAAATTAACTTCATTCGAGACCCGTCACTGTCTCAGTAACAAACTTATAAGTGCAACTATGAATTAAAAGTTAAAACTGAGATAAAACTTATATTCTTTACGTATTAATACTATTATTTTTATTATTATTCAACTGTTTTTGGAGGGAAAACAGAGAGTATAAGACTGATATGATCTTGTTCTGGGTTGATCAGCACACCCACTTAGGAGAGAGGACATGTATACCATTTCTTACCACTGGCCCTGCTTTTGTTATTGATTTTGTATTGGACAATTGTGTAAAACCCTGTGTAACGTTCAATGATGTTTTGTTTTTTTTGTTTTGTGGAACAATGATAGGGTTTTTAATGATATGGATGTATGGCAAATACAATACGGTGGTTCTGCCAAATATACTACAATTAAGGTATGGTAAGGGTTAAGCAAGTAAAACACTTGCACACTCACACACTGTGGTTTAATTTGATAAAAAAAAGCAGATGAAAACTCCAGTCTGACACCAAAACTTCAAAACTTTACTTTCCAACTCTCTCCAAAAAGATCAACCTTCTACCTACATTTGCACTAAACATCATCATCAGTGACATCATCACCTCGCTTCTTGAAGGGACAGTCATTATTTTCTCATCAGGGAAATGACTGTTTAAAGCATTTAAACAAAGGACGAGGATCGTCTCCTTCCCTCCCTTCATTCATTGCATTTCAGTATAAAAGCTGGGAGCTGTACTGACAGTCTGACTCCGTCCCTATTTATGATCGCACTAATAAACACAAGACAGAACAAATACAGTTTGTAGATATACACAAACGACGTGGTATTGAAACTGCAACTGAGACTGGGTAGCACTCGCTTTAAATAATCCCCGTGGGTACAATGCAACTCGTTTAACTCAGATGTTTTGATTAGTATTTATCACTTAATGTCCTCCTGAGGGAGCACTCCGTCATCTCAAAAATGCACTGAACCTTTTTCCACCTTTTCCTGCAGTGGTTCAGCGCATCAGCGAGCTCACTGTGATGTCTTCTTTTCCTGCCTCTGATGGAAGGGTTTTGATTTCGGTATCTGAGCCGGGGGGCTGCGCTGACAGTCTGACTCTGTCCCTGAACCCTGCTTCAGCTACCTCACACAGACTCCCTGCAGACTGCCCGCTGGATTTCAAAGATAACGCCAACAGTCCCTGACCTCAGCTCACCCACAGCCACTCAGGTATACACACAGTCCTGTCCAAATACACACACATACACACATACACACATATATATATACAGCTACAAGGCCGCGACCGACTGAGTTACACACAGATATCTTCGTCTGTATTTTTGGGGACCCGTCATTGAGATAATGTTAGCACCTTAACCTTAACCGTAAAACAAAGAGTTAACGCTCTGACAGCCATTTAAACAACATTTTCCTACTCACACACCTGGCGGACCCCGCAAGTACATTGGGCTCAAGGTTTGTGGACCCCACAAATATAGTAAAACAAGTCCACAGACACAGACACACACACACAGACACTCTCTCTCCCTGTCTGAGTGCCCTCTCCATCGCTCTGCCTCTCTTAGTTAGGGCTGAAGAGGCTTTTTGTAGCCTTGAAATAAGAAGCCTTTCACAGCGCTGCTGACAGAGAGCACCCATGAGGGATGCTGGATGGCCCGGGCTCAGCGTGAGGTGAGAGGGCCGTGAGCCGACATGCCCGGGGTGTCTGATTGGATTAGGCTCTGGTGGGGGAGTGCACTGAAGGAGGTCGGTGAGAGGTGAACCCACCGGGCTCTGGGGACGACGCAGGATAGACGGGATGTCACGATGAGACCAGACTCTGACATGATGGCATGTAGTCCAGGCGTGGAGAGGCTGAGGGGAGGGCGGGGGCTGGGCTGGTGGGTGATGAATTACATGATGTTGTACTGGAGGGATATTTACTTTTATGTTTCTTTTGTCTGACAGTCATAGATAGATAGATAGATAGATAGATAGATAGATAGATAGATAGATAGATAGATAGATAGATAGATAGATAGATAGATAGATAGATAGATAGATCGATGGATAGACATTTCACGAATCATTTCAGACTAAAAACCTTGTGTTGCTTCAAATGTTTGTGTGTGCTGCTGTTCATTGTTGTGTGGGAAGCCACCCGCTGGTACCAGGACCTTTAGTGTCAGATAATGTCAGTTTAGTAACTTTTACAACTTTGTATCAAAAAATCCAAAGGCATAATAGGGAGCGGTATAATGATTTTGGAAGAAATGCTGCATCTGGCTTCTTTTTAGGCAGAGTAAATACAGAACAGCTTGATATAGAGACAGATCAATCACAGCAAAGACAGGGAGTTAGTTCTGTCCAAAAACCATTATCTCAAAAAAGCAACTTTTCATGGACAAAAAGAAACAGCTCTGTTTTCAGCTTTGTGATGTCACTTTTTCATATTATCCACTGGGTTTTTAGAAACTTGGTGACAATGTGAATACTCACAGAGCTTTTGGTGAACTGCTGTAGCTGGCGAGCTAACCGGGCTAACGTTAATTAATAGCTCGTGGAGTTCCTCTTTATTTTCTCTGTACTTTTCTGTTTACCTCCCCCTGGCATTTAGTTCAGCATTGAACAACCATTTCATTTCATTAAATAAAAAGTTACTGAAGCAGGAAAATTAAGTTAAAAAAATAAGGCTCTCTGAGTTAACAAGGTTGCTAACGGTCACACAGCTAATCAGCTACAATAGCTTCCTGTATTTTGGACTCTCCAGGAATCTGTCCCCTCAAAGATCAGCAATGCCAAGTCAACTTGCTACTGGTGCATCAATCAATTGATCTTGCTTCCTCAACAAAAGTCATACTTTTCTGTTAAGTGAAGACTGGTCTCTATATGTCCACATGTATGTGTCGAAAATTGATGGATTTAGATCAGATCAGAGCACCCCACACGTCTTGGGGTCTCTCAGACATGTCCACACGGATGAAGGACCACCACCTTCAACGAAACTTCTCTAAGACTGAACTCCCAGCCAATCAGAGCGCGGCATATTTCTGTCCAAGAGAGTTGTAAACGAGCCTGACCTGAATCCGACTGCCATTTTTGTTTTTTTTTATGTCTGGACTTGACCTGAGCCCCGTTTTGTTATTGTAAGCTGAAGTACTTGAGTTTGTATTACCCTTTCACACAGATGTTGTTACCATGGTCACAGCTTGCTTGTTCACCCTGATTACACATGCGGGCACCTTGTAAATGACTGTTGAAAAGGCCAGAGCGACTGAGCCTGACCCGAACCTGAACATCATTTCAAAATCTTTATCTGAATCCCGGTCCCACCCTCTACAGACAAGCATAAAATCAGCTCTTCATCTCCCACCCCAACCAAGGTCTGTGAGAAATCTGATCGTTATCATTGATGGCCTGCTGTCCTTCTCCGACCATGTTACATCTGTCTCCCCGTCGTGCCACTTTGCTCTATTCAATATAAGAGAACCGTATTCAGTACTGCACACAAA
The DNA here is from genome assembly GCF_021018895.1 of Seriola aureovittata. Classification (NCBI taxonomy): domain Eukaryota; kingdom Metazoa; phylum Chordata; class Actinopteri; order Carangiformes; family Carangidae; genus Seriola; species Seriola aureovittata. Next base: position 2,976,904 of record NC_079386.1, read on the forward strand.
TCTTGGTACAGATCATGGTTATCTCCCGCCTCGACTACTACTCCCAGCATGCACAGTGAAACCCCCCCCCCAGAGATGGTCCAGAATGTGGCGGCATGTCTGGTTTTGGATCATCCAAAACTCCACCCCTGGCCGGTTGAATCTAATGTGAGTCACTGGTACCTGCGTATAGAGTGACTGCCAGGTCGGCACCATCTACTACATGTCTCCAAGGGGTGTCATCTGGCATTACCCGAAGGTGGAACCAGTTACCACATGCTGTCAGAAGTAGGAGCACCCTCTCTATCTTCAACAATCTCTTGAAGACTCGTCTCTTCAGAGAGCACATCCTGTCCTAACACCTCTCACACTCTAACATGTCACCCTGACTTCTTTGCACTAGGGTTGCCATCTTTGATGTGTGAAAAACCTTGACATTGGGAGGATTTTTTTGTTGTTGTTGTTGGTACATCCTCCTCGTCCATCTCTTCCCCACTTCACCACATAAACTAAATAAACTGAAGTTTGTAAAGGGTCGGGCTGAAGCACCAGCTGCTGAGGGCTCAGTGTGCCCACATGGTATGCACCCTAACCCCTCGGCCATCGGGCCTCCCTGAATTCCTTTTTTTTTTCCACTAACACTCTTACTGGTTCCCAGAATGTATAGGTAATAGGGTAAACTTTCATATTTCTGCTACCAATCACATTAAAGAACAGAAATGGCCATTGGCCAATCATCACTGTTGTACTGTTGTACCTGTTTTCATTTATGAACACAGGATTGGACATAACCGGGAAGAAAACAGAATAACAGTAGAAGGAAACAAATGAGGTTTTGTTTGCAACTATGAAATTCTACAGTAGAAGAGCATCTTCACAAAAACCGACACAATTTTCAGTCCCGGGAAACGATATTCATTTTCCAGGAAGAGAACAATATATGTCTTACTGAACAGATTAGTACTTAGTGCTCACGTCTCCTACTTTAGTTTAAAAGAATAAGATGAAACCATCACAAGATTTCTATAACATCCATACCAAGCGGAAATGTAATGTAATTAGCTGATTTTGCCAACATGGGTTTTACATGAGTCACAACAGAATTATATAAAAACAAATCATTAGGAGGTTTAACATGTCAGTGCCTGCATTTTCATCTTTGATCTTTCCATATCTTTAACTTCAGTGTGCCTGCTGTCTCTCCTCAAACACTACTCCGTCTGCTGCCTCTTCTCTCTCATCCATGGCTTGTTTTTATTGGATTGTGTATTCTTTCATCCTCCGCCCTCCCCCCCCGACCTCCACCCACCCTCCTCTATGTTGTTTAGGAGTCATCAGAGAATTTGGTCGGGTCATCAAGTGTAGGGACTGTGCCTTGGTCAGAGGCCAGACAAACTGGAGAATATTAAGAAAGCAGAGAGTTATAGGTCAAGGTGTAGTGCTGAAGGCTTAATAGACTGCAGATGTAGTGGGGCGGGAGATGACTGCTTCACTCACACACACACAGACACAGACAGACACACACACACACACACACCTGAACTTTTGACTTGACACAAGCACTAACCTAAAGTGGAGGGGGATTGTCGAAGGTTAATGCCCTGTAATACTGAGATTATGTCATTTTACATCATGCTCAGGTACAAAACTAGCCTGTGCTGTAACTGTAATAGTCTACTTACTGTGAGTGATGCAGCTGTAATGATAATGAATGGTAGCTTTAAAGTTACAATCTGTAACTTTTCCACATTAAAATGTTTAAAATTGACTTGACCTGTGTTCTATATGTTGTTGAGTTGTGTTCTTACGTTATGTCTCCATCAATTCTAAAACCAGAGAAATACGTGTCTTTAAAATACACAGAAGATGACAAAGAAAACAAATAGCATACCATGCATGGAGGGGCAAAAAGCCTCCGCATATTTAATGCCTCCACCTAAGTAATGTTGAAATATGACATGTGGGCGACATGTGTAGCAAGGACTAATAGTCTGTTGCACACGTGCTACCAGGTGAGCCGCCTCCAATCTCTGATGTTTAAAGTCAAACTGCTTTCTGGGTGTTTCTACTAGTTTTAATCCCCTGGTGTGTTTGTTATGGAGAGGAGGACACCTCTGTGGATAATTCAGCTGCTGGTAAAAACCTGCTGAACGTCTGCTTCATAAGTTATCAGAGAAACAATCAGAACAAAGGTTAGCATCAATCTCAGCTCCAGCTCTTCCCTGAGTCTCTGTCCTCCGTACATTGTTTTTAATGGTTAGAATCACCGGGTCTGTTTGATTTCCTGAACCACTGACACTGAAGGAATCCAAACCGGGATTATTTTACGGTAATGGCGGTGAAGACAAAAAATCCCATGATCCCATGCTATTTCATGGCGTCATCCAATGGCATCTTTTGTTATTGTTTTGATTGAGAGACCCCAGAAGTTGCAGACTGTGTTTAATTTGGGGATGTGAATAATAATATAAGTGGGTATACTAACACAGATGACAATTACCACTGTTAAATGCGGTTTCCCAGGCGCGCACGACAACTCTCTCCAGTGTCCAATGTCCTACATTTAGAGTTAAAACTGTGAAAAAAAGAACCCTCAGAATTGCTCTGTCAGATCACATGAGACCAGATTTAAAAGGATTTTGAGCATGTTAAAGAGAAGGACAACAGGCTGCCAGAGTGTGGAGAGCTTCATTACTGCAGAGGAAAAAGCCAGGGGCTGCAATAGAAAACACACAGAGACACAGTGTTTGTCATCATTATCTTTCTTTTCATGTCATTTGAGCCGCTGGTCGGTAATTCAGTTTGGCTCTGGTACTTCAAACTGGGAAATGTCGGAAGAGTAACACCTGACGTGAAGAGCAGTGGTGGTCTGACAATCATTAGCATTAGAGTGTGTATGTGAAGGTCAGACTGGTATTAAAAAGCAGGTATTCAACAACAGTTTGTCCATCATTCACATAAACAGAAAAAGTGTTAGTTCTTCAGTGATAACTATGGAGTTGACTGGAGTTATCCACTGAACATGTTATGTTTAATCTGTCCTCCAAACCACGCATAGCTCTCACAGGATATCATGTAGGATGAAGAGCCCTCTACAAAGGATTACCATCGTACAAAACAGCTAAATAGGATTATAGGATTCTACAAACTAAACTGGATTGTGGACATTTCCCATTCACTCTGATATTTTCTACCATTTACTAGATTTTTTTTTTTTTTTTAATACGAGTCCCAGTAAGATCGGAGAGTTGAGTTACATAAGGCTGTGAATTCAGAGAAGCCCAGACTTCTCAACAGTGAACGTGGTGTCATCACAACTTCCACCTGCTTTCAATGCTGAGATTAAAAGGCTCAAGGTTCATGGTTATTTAATTAATCCAAAAACATCATGAAAATCACATCGCTCTCCTCCTAAGAAACTAATACTGATTATGAATATGACATACACACATAAACCTATTAATAAAATACAATACTACAATAAAAACATGATGCCTTTGACTGATTTGGTTAAAAGTTTCAAGCCTGTTTCACCTCTTTGCTTTATTATAACAGTGATGTCACAGAGCCCTTGAGCACACCTGTACATCACTGCAGTGAGGTGAGAAGTTAAACCAGTGGAGGTGACTGAAGCAAAAACAAGATTTTTTAAAGGGTGTTAAATTAGGCCTTGATTAACATCAACTCTCTATTTCCGACTCGCTCCCTTTTATCTCTTTATCTTTCTGTCATTCTACGTCCTGTCCATGTGTCTGCCTCCATCTCTTTTCATTATGTATGAGTGGGAGTTATGGTAAAAAGCAGCGACATTGAAAAGATTACATCTCTTAGATAACTGTGAAGTGAATTAGCTGACACAGACTGATGGAGAGAGCAGAGAGATGAAGAGATTTTAAACAGAGGGAGAAAAAAAAAAGAGGAAGCCATAATCAAACCAGAGCATCCTTGGTCTTATTGCAGTTTCAATAAAATGAGCTTTTTCACACACCACGATGACCTTTCTGTTACAAGTGACGACAATAACATGGAAAAAAAAAAGAAAAGAAGATTCAAGCACTTTTGTGTTTGTTATTCAAATAGTCATCCATTATACTGTACTATTCACTACTGGAAAGAGTAAAGCAGTCAACACCAGTGTCCATATTGTTGTGTCCATATGTTCATGGTGACAAAGTTAACCTGTCAGTTGTGAATGCAATTCATCAGCAATCATTAAATATGAAAGGCAAATGACAATAGCTAATTTTACACTGCCACAATATCCAACCAACATGTTCCCAAGGTGACTTCCTCTATATCCGTTAATATTACTCTATCATTGTTAGGCCTCCACCAATAACACACTATTACTCGAATGCCACTGAAAGTTATTCAGTCAGATTTTTTACCAGAGTTAATGTACTGAAATATTTGCTTTTATATTGTTCCACATTGACAGAACCTAATGAGTCTGAAACAACCTACTGACTGACTGACTGTAGAACCTGTAGAATAAAAAGAATGTAGGATATGATACAAAGACTGGAGACACGGACATAAAAACCACAACTGAATCAACTAAAGTAGCCGTTGTTGTTTTCATATTTCTTTTTTGTTACGCAGTGATGAAATATGGTCATGGTAAACACAGCAAACATTTCAAACTAAAGGAAATCTTTCTTTATTTATAAACCTTCAAACACAGACTTCAGATCAGATAAGGTTCTCTGGTGAAGAATCTCCTGCCTCATCTTTATCTAACCTGGCCATCGTCAGGACACTGACAGGTTCAAACATGACTGACAGTGGAGGAGTTGACTGTGATTGCTTTTCCCTCCTGTGACGAACACAGTGTATGGGCTATCACATTTTCAAAATAAAATAAAATTCATTCCACTTACTAAAAGCGGAGAGGAGTCAAAAGTACAGATACTGAAGTACACTACTCAAGTAAATGTACTTAGTTATTGTTAAGCAAGTCCAGCCTCCATTCTCAAAAAAAAACAATGCTGTTTCAAAATAAAAGCCCCTTAAAATTATTATACTGCAACTGTAAACTTGGTTTAGTTTTGTGATGATTGGACAAACCCAATGATTTATGGCACAATTTGTTTGGAGCTGGTGGCATCTAAACAAACAAACATCGTTCAAAATTATTATGAAAAATATCCAAAACCCAAGTTTTGTAAAGATTAGACGAACAATTTCTGATTTATTCATAATTCATCGTTCCAGCTCCATTCCAGCTCACGGCACAAAAATAATAATAATAATGATGATAAACAGAGAGGAAAAACAATGTGGTTCAGCTCCTTCACGCTTTAAACCTTAATGAACATAAACTAGAAGCATAATAAAAAAGGAACGCAGCAAGAAAAGCTAGATGGACTAGAAAACAGCAGGGCAGCTTGTGATCACACTGTCTCTCACTGGCTGCCTCAGCTCGGACCTCAGGCAGGATCTCCAACCCGCCAGGCTGATGGCAAAAGACCCGCAGCCAACATGTCACCAGGAAGCCCTCACTATCCATTTCATAATTAAAATATGCTGAGGATGAGCCGGGCTTGACTCAGTCGGGGGGTCCGAATGCCTGAGCTCACATTCGTCTTCCAGTCGGCAGGGGGAGAGAAAGCATTGGGCTAAGAGGATTAGCCCAAATCCTTGCTGATTTTTCTTTTTCCGCGGGTTAAAGAGGAGCCAAATCAGAGCCAAATGTCCCAGCCGGCCGCCAAATGAGCATTATGCAATCTCTCCCTGATTGTCTTGGGTTTTGGGGCTTTTTGTTTCCCTGAAAGGGTTTTTGTTCGGAGATGAAATTTAAATGATACGGGGGCCGGAATAATGCGCTTCAGATCACCTCAGCCATGCAGATGAGTGCGTTCAATGAAAAAATCTGGAGTTTTCTTCAAAGACAAATCTCTGTGACAGATGACAGACAATTCATTTATGCACACGCACCGTGTATCTGCCTCTGGTGAAGAAGCAGGGGCCCGGCCTCTTTCGGCAGCAATCCCCATCAGCTCCCATCCACTTAAAAGTGAACAAGCTGTCCTCCTCCTTCACTTCGCCTTCTCCCCTTTCTCTGAAACATTAAGGATGCTGATGTGGGAGAGGCATTAACCCTGATGTCTGAGTGTCTGAGCTTTATCTGTGAAGGGCATTAGGCCATCGGAGAGAGCAGGAGAAATACTCCAAACCAAAATGACAAAGCAGGGAGGGAGAATATGGCGGAGGGAAAGGAAGGATTTGGTGTATTATACCTGACAAACCTGAAAGTGGTGAAAGGTGTTAATGATCATCATGGCTCATTTGGGTTACAGCAGAGAAAATGCCAAGAAAAAGGTATAAACCCAGTGTTCTCAGCTTTTGGAACATGACAAAAAATATCAGTGACTCATTTCACTGAAAACGCACAACAAAGAAGTTACATTGCTTTGTTACTTCATTACTCAGGCCGACACTGTCTAAGCATATGTCCTAAGGGTGTAACGGTGTGCGTATATGTGCCGTGCCGTTTGGTACAGGATGTCCGCTTCGGTTCACTTCCAAATGAATATAATCAAGCTTTAACTGTGTGCGTAACGTTTTGTGTTCTGATGCTCAGTCTGTCAAGTCCTGCGAGTGAGCGAGAGGGATTTTCAATTGCAGGAGACATTGTTAGTGCCAGTGGATCTGCCCTTCCCTACCATAACGGCTTAGTCCTAACTGCAGCAGCCTGGGTTTGAATTCCACCCATGGCCCTCTGCTGCATGTCACATCCCCCCCCCCTATCTTTCCTGTCTCTCTCTCACTGTTGCTATCAAAATAAAACGCACAAAAGTCCTTTCTGCAGACAATGTGGATACATTGATCTTTCTGAAAAAAGCATGAGAATAGAGTGGATTTATCAATATTTTTCTACATGCTGCACTTTAATGGATCTTTATTTTATTATCCTATTAATTATTTCTTATTTGATAACCTTCTGAAGCACTTTAAGTCTTGCTAGATTGCAGCAATATCAATAATATCTAGATATATATATCTAGATAGGTATGATTTAGTTTTTTGGTTTGTGTTGGGTTAAACTTTAGTTACATGCAATTCATTCCAGGTGTAAAAACAGTGTTGACCATCACTGACTGGTCAAACACAGATGCTACTGCGACTACAACTTGTGCACAGCTTCATTCAGAAAACAACAGCGTACTGTTGCATCGCAATTCGGATGAGAGGTGGACATTTGTTAAGGTTTTAAACCAAACTGGTCTTCGTTAGCAGCTTCCCAGCTCTTTTCAAACACTTCACTGATTTGGACGTTGCTGCTGAAGCAAAAATGAAAACAGTTGGGCTTAGTTCAGTTTGCACTGATGACTAGTTACTAGTAACCAGCCGTGGTAAAGTGAGCTCCTGGATCAAATACAGATGACCAAATATTGACATTCAGTAGCAACCTCATGAAGAGGGTTAAAAATTGAATATTAATGATTGCCATTTACATCTGCATGATCACACCCTCAGCCACATCCCTCCACCCGCCTATGGGGTTCATTTAGAGAGTATAGAAATGATCAAACAGGGACGAGCACAAAAAAAAACTTGTAACTGTTCACGACTGAAATAGCGCATCTATCTGCTTTGTAGTGACATAAAAATGAGTTATTGAAGTCGATATTTTTTTGCAGGGCATGAGGAACCGGGATGAAAACAGACAGTGAAATCACAAAGGGAGGATGAGGAGACGGTCTCTCGCCGTAAGTCCAACTGAAAGCAGCTTTAATTAAAGCACCATTAAACCCCCCCCCCCCCCCCCCCCCCCCCCCTTGTGTGCCAATGAGAAAAGCTGCTAAGGAGCTCCAGCTAGATTAAGTAAGACCAAAGCTCCCTCCCTTCAGCCCAAAATCTTGTTAAGTCATCTTCGTCATTTTGTATAGAGGTACAGGGGGTTTTTTTTTTCCCTCCCTGGTGGGCTTTCCACGTTCTTCTCGTTATGAGTCGGAGTCGTGTGGTTTAATTTGCCGGCTGAAACATACAGCAGTCATAATCTGAGACTGTCTGAGGGGGCAAAGAAAAAAAAAACACGATGGCCCAGCAGTCAAACATAATTAAATCTCCTGTCAGATGCAATTTTGATTTCCCACTCTGTATTTACACAGCTGATGGCATTTAAATCAATGTATTAGTCCACAGTGCCAGAGAGCTGCTGCTGTGGCTGTCGTTGCTCTTTGCAGCTGGTGGTCATGGAGACGGCGACGGGCCAGGCACTCCGACGAGGGGGTGTGTTCGGTACAGGCGGTGGCGATCAGGGGCAGCTTGCAGCAGCTAGGCCTCCTGGGAAACGGAGTCTATGTGTGATCAGAGTTTGGCTCATGGCAGCCTCTGGCCCGATCATCCACCCTCTCTCCAGGCTTCCTGCCCAGACCTCACAGCCAGTAGTATGTGTGTATGAGGAGGGTGGGGGGACGCTGGCAGTATATAGGGTCTGAGCAGCCGTCTTGACTAGAGGCCATATATGTGTTTCATGTTTTATTGAGATAGCCAGTGGTGACTGGGCCTGGCTTAGCTCCTTTCACCCTCACGCCTCGGGCAACAGTGAAAACCAACTATACAGTAGCGTGTGTGTGTGTGTGTGTGTGTGTGTGTGTGTGTCAAGGAGAGTGACAACTGCACCCCGAGGGCTTGGCAGGGGGAGGAGGAGCGCGTTTCTGACCATGCTGCCCTTCCCCTTCCACTATCAAAGCCCCTATACACCAGGCCGGCCTCCGCTCCATACTCACACCTCTCTGAGCCGTTTTTTTTCCTTCATTTTTTCACTCAATAATTCTCTCTCTCTCTCTTTCTCTGTGCCAAGGCCGTGGATTTTCAGCTTCTCACTCCATTATTCAATGTCCCTTCACCCCTCTTCCTGCAGAATCCCAAGTTTCACAGGATGTCACAAGCTGCAGATTCTTTGATGTAGTTGTTTGCTGAGGATTTATTAAGCCAATATCTCTTATAAAATCACATTAAGTCTTATCAGTGTCATCCATCAATGAAAAGATGGACATAATTCTGTTTTATTATGAATTTATTGTATGACGACAGGCGGCACCGGCCTCACAGCGACAAGGTTCTGGGTTCTAACCTGTCGTCTTCATCTAGAACAATAAATTAGTCATTATGCAAGAAACCAAAGTTAAAACAAATTAAATAGTCCTTTCTAAGCTTTTCAAACAAAGTTAGCAAACTTAGAGCAAGACAAACACATTCCTCTCAAGTTAAATCCATAAGTAATAAAACACGCCTTTACCCAACACATTACACTGAGGAGTTTTGCTGCTACTGATATTACTGAGTTAATTCCAAATCCAATCCAAAGCACATTAGTCCACGGATTAATACACACGGACCAATGCTGCATAAGTCAAATCATCCGGAAGATAATTCTCCATCATGAGTTAGCAGGTAAACATTAGCCATAGAGTGATATCAACAACAGGGCTGCACTCTGACCTTTCGATTGAAATCTCACTTGACCAATAGGAGCTTCCGTGTCCTGCCCGCAGCCAATAGCCAATCAGAGTCCGCGCTGAAAGCAGGCGCCTGCCCCTCTTCATTTGTGTATAGATCGGGCCAATTGAGACCAATTGTGCTGACGACTGGCGCCTTTGTATAGCCAATGAAAACGATGATGTGCTGGTTCAGTTAGTATCAGTCACAACATAGAAATTCATGCAAAAGCTAAACTATCTGCAACCCTGCGAGCAGTGAGCGAGCCGTGCCTAAAAGACACAAAGTGGTTTTGTCTGTAAATGTAAATAGTGGGTAAAACATGTACATTGTTGTAAATAGTTTGCAATGTTCCGTGATGACACTGATATGGGGCTGGAACAGTTTATGTGACATTTATTTAGGGTTTTTTTTTTTTTTATTATTATTATTAGGGTCTTTTTTGGCGTGTCCAAATGCCTAGACATACCCAAAGAAAAACTAAATATGAATTTTATGTGGTATTATTATCAAATTTGAACTTGGAGGAGGTAAGGCTTTATGCTGTTGTCACATGATGTTTTCCAGCTAATAACTCACATCTGCAGGCATCTAGTTTACAAAAAAAAAAAAATATTCAGGCAGAAATAAAAACCTTCACCTTCAGTGTTTTCAAACTCTTGTGTTCAATCTCACTGCCAGTGGCGTTTACAGTGATTCTTACTGTTGGGGAAAAAAAACCTTCATAGTGTTCCTTTTCAATCGAGACCAAAACCATGCAGGTACTCCAAATTGTTCGTGAATAGCTTTCCGTTTCCTTTGGTATGCCTTTGATAGGCGTTTTAGGCTAACTTCACAGGGTTGATAAAGGGACCAGCTACAAGCCTGAAAGACTCACTTATCTTCTATCTTTTTAGTGACACACATGTAACCCTCTGCTCACTGTGATCATCATTAACTTTGCCTCTTCAGCACAAAGTAAATGAAGGAATGTAAACACAGTTACTGTGGGGACTGTGATCTGCTGCCAGTGTCTCTCCACATGCCACCTCTCTGGCACCGGCGAGTGTTGGCTGGAATTTCATGATGATGCTTTTCCCCCTGAAGCACTTCCTGCCCACCATGCTAACTGCCCGCTGGAACAGAAACAACACTTGCTGCTCTGAGGGCTTGAGAGCAGGATCGTGGGGCCTGACCATGGCTTCTGTTAATACAATGAGACCTCCAAACTCTACAGACATTTTAAAAACCTATAGTCCCCGTCCAAATCCGGTGGCAGAAACCTGGCACAGGGAAATGACTTATGTTTTAGATATAAATTAGTCTTCAACCTTTAATTGCCAGCAATTTGAAGGCAACTCGGTAGAATATGGCAAATCCTCACTTTGGCACGCTCCAAAAATCTGATTTATGGAAACTGAGGATGAAATGCTGGGACTATGTATCAGAATTTTCAAAAAAAATGTTTTTTGCTGTTTTCCCCGTGTTTCCAGTCTTTATGCTAAGCTAAGCTAAATGGCTCTTGTTTAGCCATGACAGCAGCATCAATCTTTTCATCTTCTTCTGCACAATAAGCACTTTCCTCACGTATCAAACTAGACTTCATTCTTTGTTTCATATCTCAACTCAGCACTCTCCTAAGAAATCATACAGCCAACATCACCTCATTTTACCCCATTTATGTAGCCCCCCACCCCACCCCCCCAATTCCTCCTCCCTGCACAAACAGCTAATAAAAAGTCATAAACCAAGCCAAAGAGAAAACTGTGCTCAGGCCCACGACTTCACCTCATCAGCTCCTCTGATGGTCCCGGAGTGCATATATTAACGACATCATTAACGCAATAATGGCCATTGTTTTATGGCAATTATCTATGCCGTGTTATTGAAAGGCTCATTGTTCTGACGATGGTGGGCTCATAAATAAAACAGCAATAAGACTTTGAGAAGAGCTCTCTGTGACCACTAAAGTGTTACTGATGATGGCACGATGGAGATTGCCAAGTCTATTCAGAAAACAGAGCTGGCACAGTGTGATGCGATGGTGTGTGTGTTTGTGTGTGTGTGTGTTGTTGGCAAAGAGTGACAAAGAATGACCCCCTGCTCAGTTCCAAACTCTATCAAGACTTGAGAACAAGAGCATGCATACACAATCCTTAACTGCTCTCTTTATAAGCTCCGCCTCCTGAGCTTAAACTTAATGGAGTTGTGACGTGGGAGGAGGGATGGGTATCGTTAAGATTTTAACAGTACTACTACTTTTATCAATACTGCTTATTGATCTGGTCCTTTAACGGTTCTCTTAGCAAAAAACTAATCAAGAACAGAATTAACATTGCTTCATTTTCCCATGTGTACTCAATTAACAATCCTAAATAACAAAATTCAACGGCATTGTTTTGAACAAATCACAACTATAGACTGATTTTGCAATTGTGGAAATGTAAAATAAATGTAATAAGCAATGAATAACACAGGACTTTCTCTGTGACAGTATTTTTAGTTTTTTTGTTCAGGTTTAAGGAGGCAAGTCAGATGCTGAGCTCCCTGCTCAGAAACCTAATGAAACAGTCAGCAGTTTAAATGAATTCGCTTTCAAATGCAAGGTCAATTTTTGATTAATTCAGCAGCTGTGGAAAAGTGTTTGTTTGGGGTTTTCTTTTTCAATTTCAGGGACAAACTATTCTTAATATGCTGCAGCAACAGTGGCTGACAGAAAAAAAAAACACAATTTCTTGGTAACAAAGTTGAAATAATTTAAATATGTGGCCTTAACATTAACCTAGTAGTAGTGTTAAATTATCCAGGAGATCCAGGAGACGACTCTGATCCACTTTATTACAACTTGGGTCTCATTAACAACAACATTGTTGTCATCCAGTTAACTGCTGAGAATGCAACAACAGCAGCAACAGCAAAAAGAAAAGGCCAACTCCAACAACATTAGATGCCTTACCTCCAGTCTAACTCAGGCCTAAGACCAATGTTACCATGGTAACAATCAATGACACTCGCGCTGACCAGTATCACCCAACAACAAGAAAACACGGCTCATATTTTTTGGTTTACTAACATTATTATACAGAGAGCAACGAGAAGGGAAAGAGTTTTTTTAGAGACCAAAATCATGTTTTTCTTTTTATCGTTGGGGTAAATGGAGCTGGGCAGTTGGATGTCGTTCCGCAATCGGCCATTTTTTTAATATTGAAAAAAGTCTTAATTGACCCATAATTCATTGTACCAAAGTCCGGCTTAAGACAGTCAAGAACTAAACTGTTCTTTCCTCTTATTGAAAGCTTATTTGGCTGGTGTATACAGACAGTGGCTTCTGTTGTTGTTCTAAATGAAAAGTTATGGGATCACCAAACTCATTAATATTCATCCTCTGGTGACAACGAAAGTCTGAACCAAACACTTTGCTAATCCATGAATTAGATGTGAAGTTATTGGACTTACTATGTGAAAACTCTGAGCAGGTGGTGGTGCTGGAGAAATGGTCACCAGAGTCATTAGGATTCATCCTGATACCATGAATATCTGCATCAAATGTTACCACAACCCATTTAACAGTTTTTATATTGAAAAAAGTCTTCATTTACCCAGAATTCATGCACCAGAGTCCGGCTTAAGATAGTAACTAAACTGATCTGTGCAACAGATGAATTCAGATGTGTATCTGAAGTCTGACTGTTTGTTGTATCTAAGACACAGTCAAAGTCCGTCTTTGTGAAACTGGCCCCTGATCAGACAAATGACTTTGATGACTGCAATGATATCAGAGCCAATATATAATAAATAATGCACAATGTTGCACCTACACTGCCAAATCTGGATTCAACATAATGAATTTTAATCTCTGAAACAAACTGCTCTTTTCATTCAATACTCTAAATATCACGTCTCCCGACTTCCAGCACCTTCTTTACCTCTTAATTGAAGATGTTTTCTCAGGTTGTAATTAGGACACATGAAGGGGTGAGCCGGCGGAAGCTCCAACCGTCAGAGCTGCTTAGTAATGACACAGAGCCGGGCGGCTGAGGCAGTCCAGCTTTAGGTATATGATCAAAGCCTGTCCAAACACATCGGCTGCTTTTATTAGACTAAAACAAACAGCCGGCCACTATCTTAGGTACACACACACACCTGTCGTTTCATTATTGAAGCAGTTTGTTGTTTTGGCAGGGGTAAATACCAAACTGGTGATGAACCTGTATGTGGTTGGGTTTCTACGTGCGTGTGTGCATGCGTGTGTGTTTGTGTGTGTGTGTGTTTTCCATCTTCAGGTGAGTGTAAAAAACAAATGTGCTGCAGGTACCAACAAGAGGATTAGTCCCAGTTTCCTGTTGTTCCTACTGTACATGCAAACACACCGGGGACAGCTTGGGCCTTGTTTGTGTGTGTGTGGGTTTGTGTGTGTGTGCATGTTTAAACATGTGTGTACTTCCAACTAACTTCTCCCCACACAGCTGCTGATCCGGCAAAACAAGGTTTTTCACTGATGAAGCCAGGAAACTTTGGCTCCACTCTGACACGCCATGCTCACATGTGCTTTTCTTTACCCACAATCCCCAGATTTTCTATCTAATTGAGGGAAACTGTTTTTTTTTTTTTTTTTTGCCTGTGCAAATTAAGTGGGTGGCATGAAACAGACAGAACAGTCAGACGAAGAACAAAAAGTAAGGGATGAAGCATTCTGTATCACCTAATGACTACACGAACAAGACGTCATAAGTGTGCGGTGTTGACAAGCCAATTTTCCTCTCTCTCATCTTTAAGAATATGTCATGTTTTTCTATTAAAGGGAAATTTGTATTTCACATGCTTGTCCAAACCCCAATTCCCACTTTTTACCTCTGTCCTCCATCTGTATCCCCTTGTTCTTTCTTCTCTATCTCCACTGTGGCACAGAACAGTAAGAAAGCAGCTGACATGAGGTTAAAACATCAATTAATGTTCACTGAAGGACTATAATTCTTCTCAATCTCAGTGTTTTCTCTCAATTTTCACTCCATTCCATTAATGATGTTGCTGCTTTGTCCATCTATTCTCTGTCCATCTACAGTATGCTTTTCTATTCATTTTGTTTTTGTGCCCTCTCGCTGGTGTATACAGACTTTGGCTGTTGTTCTAGATGAAAAGTTATGTGATCACCAAACCCATTAGGATTCATCCTCTGGGGGCCATGACAGTCTGAACCAAACACGTTACTAATCCACGAGTTAGAAGTGAAGTTACTCATCAAATGTTACCACAACCCATTTAACAGTTGCCAGGTTTTTTTTCCCGCCTTGACCAAAGTGGTAGATGGAAGCAAACAACAAACTTACAGACAAACAGAGTGACATTAACATCCATAAAGCCAGACCACTACCATAGCTAAAACATATGTATTTGAGAATCTAAGCATTTTTACTGTAGCACAGTTTAAACCCCAATCACTGTGTTGGCAGATTATGACTGTTTATGGGACTACAGGAGAATATACTCAGTGCAACTCCATGTTACTTTTAATGGCATTCACACTAGATACGGCTTTGAAGCAAGAAGTACAAACTACGGCTACAGCAGCTGGGTCAAGAATGATGGTTCTGCTCACCAGCCTGTGTTCACTGCAGTGAAAGAAGCCCAAAAACCAACATGTGGCCCGTGAAACCCTGTTGACTGACTTTTTAGATCCTGTCTCAACAGCTCCTCCGACCTGAACAACCACACAGGTCGTTTTTCTCAACCCTCTGATACCACCCATAGCAGTGTCTCTTTAAATAGCGCTCCTACGGCGGCAGGCGTACCGGACCTCAATTGTCATGGTTACCATAATAAACATGCCGACTGTACTGACAGCGGCAATCTACTTTTGTAGACATGGTTACTATAGTGACGGTCTTGACTTGGTTAGGTTTAGGAAAAGGTCTTGATTTGGGTTCAAATGAGTACATCCTCAACATTACATGGTCTTTGTTGTCATGGTTACAACATAAACTGCTGGTTCCGCATGGGAACTGAACACCGCTCTCCTGTGCCACGTTCATCCGTCACCGCACTTGTCCCTTTGCTCCCGCCGTCATTAATGCCACCACTATATGTCACCTAGCAACAAAACCTAACTATGGGTCATAATAACCTGCTGCACAGACGACCTTGGAGGACAGTCTCTTCTGTCTTCTTGATGTCCTCACTTTTGTTGTCCAGTGAACTAGAAAAACACTTAGCCTCATGTTCATTTCACTGAGTTCATAACTCACAGGCGCCAATACTATTATGCCAAGCCCATCCATTCCAGATTTACTAAGTCAAAACTACAGCAACAAAACTACAAAAAACCCTGAGTTACAGTTATTCTTGCAGCACTATTGTTGTCCATTGCTCTTGAGTGTGTGGTCCAGAGGTCAGTGTCCTTCTGGAAAGTAGCTTCCAGCAAAGCCATGACATTTGGATAAAGACAAAGAGAAAGAAGAAGTGGAAGAAGGATAGCGTGTGTGTGTGTGTGTGTGTGTGTGTGTGTGTGTGTGTGTGTGTGTGTGTAAGAGAAGAAGACAAAGATAGACAGTCTCTCTGGCTATGAACTCTGCCAACTATTGTTTCCTGTGGGTATACTTTTCACAATTTAGTCAGAAGTAAATCCAGCAGACCTCTCTGTCTCCTCCAGCTGTGTGCAGTTGTGGACCTGTGATCCTCCTCACAGGAAGAATGTGGAAATGGGAAACGTCTTCCAGATGTGCGGGCACATGGGCCCGTTCAGCCGCTGTGTGAAAACGATCCGACTCCCATGCGCGTACGTGCCAAAAACACACCTTAATATGCTCAACATGCAGTTCATCTACACAGACACACACTGCATGGCATTATGATCTACACACAGCCACATGCTTGCACAGTTGTCTCAGTTTCCAGTTCAACTCGGGTCCAATCAGATAGTACCTGAGTGTTCTGCACCTCTCCATCCTCCTCCGTTTCCTAACAGATTAATATTGGCAGTCGTTGTGTTATTGGACGATGCACAAACTTTCCATTTCTGGCTTGAATTTTAACTGATACTGACCCTCAGTCTGTGGACCATTTCGGCAGCTACACGGCCTAACAGCAGTGATGTATTTTGTGTGTACGTTGTATTTGTGATTTGTGCGGATAAATAATGTAATACTGCAACTTTCCGTTTTTAAAGTATGTACTGTAACGATGTAGCTATTTTCATGTAGTCTCATAATCTCAATCCAAGAATCAGAGTTTTAATCTTATAGAGAATATTTCTTTGTTATAAATTAACTAATGGAATAAAAAACAAAACAGACAAGAAAAAAAAGAAAATAAAAAATTTCTTAAACTTTTCAAATTTAGGGGCCAGCCCTATTAATGCGAATGTCCATTTCTGACTGACTGACTGATTGACTGATTCAGTGAATGACTGGCTGGCTGACTGACTGACTGAGTGACAGAGTCGAGTGATCAAATTGGTCAGCAAAGTACCATTAGTCATTCTGCCAAGTGTTCGAGTTTCCCCATTGGCTCTTGCAAAATGTGTTGGCATGAACAGTTTGTGGGCGGGGCGTTTACAGCCTGCAGTGTTGCCAATTCAGTGCATTTTTCAAAAAACCTAAAGGTTCAGTGAGTAACAGAGAGGCGGAGCAGCAGTTTGTTACCCAGACGGAGGCTGTGTAGTGTGTGAAAATAAAATAAGAAAGATGTTCTGTGTCTTACTTTCTAACGCTGACTTTCTCTCCGAATGATTATTTTACAAGGAAATGTAGCTAAAATTACTGCTCAGTCTTTCTCTTTAACTTATGTGTTTGGTGATGTTGTCAGATGACGTGGTTATAAAATCAGGATTTTAGCCACAGATTAGCAGCTTGAGAAGTATGTAGATGTAGACTTAACGTTCTGTGCTTCAGTCATTATTCCAAGCTTGTTCCCTTGTCTTCAACAGAAACAGAAAACCATGTAACAGAGAACAGCTTTACTGTGAGCTCAGCTGTATTAAAATGCTGTATATGTGAGCACAGAGAGGAGGAGAGATGAGAACCGATAAAGAGCTGAAACCAGCTGATACTAAGCTGAATGCAAATATGACACGATGATGTCAGTTGTTTACAGCGGTTGCACAACAGTTCTCAACTACATCCTCAATCGCACTGACCACATGCAGCCCAGACATACAGTAGATTTTGATCTATTTAAAAAATATCTGTCTCTTCAGCTGCTAAATGCAGCACTATATTCACCTGCTAGTCTGTCCGCTATTTGGTGCTGGGCAGGTAGTGGACAAAGGGTTTACCATAACCTTTTCTACCTACTATCTACAGTGTTGATAACATCAAGGAAACAAAGAAGAAAACAGCTAAATTTGTGGGCCTTAAAGAGGCTAAAAAGCCTTTCACAGGGTCCATCAGTACAAGCAAACCCCTTCCACATTCCAGTCATTTGGCCTATTGATTACATAACGGCCAGATAATGATTAGTGTAGCTTTAAGATGTGATTGTTGGTCTTGTGAACCGAAAAAAGTTCACCTGGAGATTTCACACTCAGATGTCTTGGGAAGAAGTATTTATTGAAAACTTGACACACTGAGGAGAAAATGATGAGCCCAAACAAGGCTCGTCTATAGTCTTCACCTATATGTGTGAAGATTCTATTGGTCACTAAACATAGCGACATGTCTGACCTAACCACTGCTGCCTGTCTTTCCTTTTGCTTCACATCCAGAGAACTGGATTTGAGCAGCTCTCTCCGAGTTATGCTCTTCCCTGCATGCTTATCTATAAGACCTTGGTCGTCATGGTTACTGAGGATAGGAATGGAGCCATCTGGACACAATCAGTCATTATAGAAGTTAAACAGCGAGCTACTGTCTAACAGTATGAGGTCTGTATGACACGTACCTACGGTGGCAGTGTGTATCTACTAAAAGTAAGAAAATTCCTTCACAGTGAGAACAGCTGGTTTATATAGAGTGGGTTTCAAACTGCAGCTGAGTTATGCGTCGCTTTCTCTGAATAAGCAAATCCAATTAAAGTCAATGTTTTCTATCATAATGTTTAAAACTAAACTAATTAAACCATGTTCAATTAACTTTATTGAAGTACCATTGAGCTGTGCGTTCACAGAAACAAAATTAACAAGGATTGAATTTAATTCAATATTCACTACTGAAAATGAACTGATGATCTGAATCCACTGAAAGGAGGGAAAGTGCATCTCCTCTCATGAAGGATACAGATCAGTAGCTGGCTGCATATCTACATTGTCCCTTCTTCTATGAGGAAACGGAGACAAGACCAGGGGCCGGACGCGTCAATGATGCGTACACACAAAAACCATGCATACGTCATTTCAAATTCACAAACTGAAATAACTGTGTTTGTGCTCAATGGTTCTTTCAGCATCGTTTGATATCTTTTCATTTATTGTGAGTAAATTCATTAAACTGTTTGATATTATTTTAATATTTACTGATCACAGTGTTAGAGTCTGTCTGGAGCCTCATTAAGACTCTCGAGTGCCAATAAATGAGGTTCAGAGTAAATGATTGTAGTAAAGTAAACTGATGAGTGTTTTTGTCTCTTATCTGTGAGAGTCTCAGTTTCACACTCATCTCTGTGTCTGATCACTTGTGGCACAGACAGTGTTTTTTTATTATGCAACTCGATTGATTGAGAGAGCGTCCTCTGTGGAACACGGATTGGTCAAAAACATCTATTTTGATGTCCACATTTTATGTCACATCAATTATGTCTTAAGAATGTATTTTCTGTCGTCTTGAGACGTGCAAAAAAAATTGTATTTATTTATTTATGGCTAAATGTGGGAGTGGAAATGAGGCTCGTGCACATGCGCCCAATTTCTCAATGAGTGAGATTGATTAAGCGAAACCATGCGTACGCACGGCTTTATAATCCTGATGCAAAGAACGCGTATTTATATTTCTGGTTTTGTGCGTACACATAGTTCTTTTCATGAATCTACAAGGTTTCATGCATCTGGGCCCCCAGGACTTTTCTCCACCCAAACACAATAAATTATCCATCACTGGAGCAGCTTCTTGTCTGTTCTTCATTGTACCTGTGTACAATGATTCACCCAGAAAAAGCTCTTCAACATCTCCCCAGTTAGGGTTTAGTTTTCTATTTGTGCCTGTAACGCCTCAGAGTTCTGTAGAGATCCTTTCTAAAATGGTTCTGCCAGCACCGTGTCATGACCCTGGAGACCTGTTTTGTGGTTCTATATCAAACCACTTGTGTTAAGAAAGTAGACTCGCTGGCTGCCATCTTAAGTAGCAGACAGAGCTCTCTTGGGTGCTGCCTCTCTCTCTCTCTCTCTGTCTCTCATTATCTATGTGTCTCTCTCTCCAGGCTCTGAAATATGCATGGATGAGGGAAGCGGTGAGGTGGTGGTGGAGTTGGGGTGTGTGGGGCTGAAGGGAGGATGATGCTCTCGCCTCAATTAAGTATTTACTGCACCCCAGACCATCTGGACTGAGGGAGCAACACAGCGAGAACGGGGAGAACGGGGAGAGAGAGAAAGAAAGAAAATGGATGGAAATCAGCCTGAGAGGGAAATAAATGAATGGAAGTGAGGAGTGGGTAAGAGGAAGAGCGGAGGGGAAATGAAACATGCTGTCCTGATTAGGCCCAAAAGCGCATGTTTCTACTCTGTGGCTCTCTCTCCTGGTTTAGTTTGGGGAAATGTGATCTGGACCCCAGGGAGGGCTAATCATCAACACATTTGTGATGGTGAAATAACCGTGTGTGTTAGCGTAAGTAGACACACACACACACACACACACACACACACACACACGTCTGAAATTAACTGATTAAGGAGGCATCAAAGTTAGCAGTGAGCTGGAGCTGCGGTACTGAGCCTCAAAGCAGCAGCTTCAAGACACTGAAACAAACTGAAGCAAAGAAACACGAGTTTATGAAGTGACTTCTTTCACTCGTCTTACATTCCATCTGCGCTCTGCATCGACGCTGTCGTTCAGTTTTACTCTTTAACTCTCTCTCTCAAAGTATGTTTACAGGTGTTGGGGAGTAATACTGCACGAGGTCTGATCACTGTCCTCGTTCTTCTTGTCTCTGAAGATCGTTCCTTCTCGCTGTGACTGTACCGGCTTGTCGTGCGAATGACTTTGCAGCCGATCGGACACCTCCCTTAAGCCGGGAAGTCACTGCCTGCGTTGCGTGAGCTGATGTCACTGACCTGCTTAGGAGAAAGACGTGTGTGTGTGTGTGTGTGTGTGTGTGTGTATGTGTGTGTTCACACCAGCTGCTTCTCTGCTCTATCTCTCTACATAAGAGTTTGCAGATTACTTGAATGTGGAATTTCAGATTCATTTTTGACATAAAAAGTCACTAAAATGTCTCCGTCTCCACATGCAGCTGCTAAAATGGTTAAAAAAATATAGAGACGACTGTAGTGGAGGTGTCAGTTTCATGATGTTGCTGGTATGATGATAATATGAAATCAACGGGTCTGTTCTCTGTCTGTTTTTGCTGGGAGACACATCACATGTGACAAATCTCTGATGCGTGTCATGTGCGTGTCACACAGGCAGCGTGTCGCTCTAACCTGTTAAACGTGAAAAACTAAACATGTTTGAGGCCAGAGATGTTACTTAAACTGTCAATATGGATGTAAAACGCTTCGCAGCCGCCACTCACACGCGGCGTATCCAGTGTGTTCCTGGAGGCCTGTAGAGTCAATGACGACTGAAGGATTTGTAAGGTCACAGTAACTTTGACCTTTCACCACCAAAATCTAATCAGCGAGGAGGCATAAAAACATATTGATGACGGTAAGTATAAATAGTCAAGAATAGAAATAAATTTGTAATGCTGTAATATTGAAACGCTCTGTTGCATTGAAGATGCTTACAAACTGTAGGATTTCCCATAGACAATGTTGCTCACTGTGTTTGCCGGTTGGTTGCATGATCTGACTGTCGATTACAGTAATTATTCAACTGCCTGCATATTAATGTGTTAATCTATATGTATATGCTCTGCTTAAGTAAATCGATTCATGTGTTATTTCCTTCTACTCATTGGTATCGTATTGCTGTTTTGCTGCTGTCGTGACCTCCTCTGCCGACGAGAACCATCAAAGCTTCTGCTACCTGTATCATCACTTTTCATCTCCCTGATTGCTCGGCTTCTTGAACGCGGCTTTAAAGAGCGGCTTTGTTGAAAACAGAGAAAATGTGCAAATTGACTTTGAGTCGGAGAGAAAGAAGCAGAGAGGAATGGAAAGGATGAGTTAATTGATGGAGAGGGGGGGGGGGTTGTTGGAGGGGCTGATGAGTATGTCTGAAGTTTGATGCCCCTACTGTTCAGAGTAAAGAAGCCCTGGAGGCTCTTTTGATTCGTCCACCTCTCTCTCCTCTCTCTTTGAGTTAGCTGATGTCTTTCTGATTCTCACATTCCCACAGACACACAAATAATCACAAAAAATGCAAAGATGCATGCACACACACACACAAGTAACCATAAATGAAACAAGTACAAAACAAGACCTCCTCTTGGGTGCCTGCCTCTGGCCACTTAGACTAGTTTCAGGTTACATCCCTGTTTATCCTGTGATATTGCATTTTTATTGCAACTTTTTTTTTTTGAGGTCACACTGACTTTGACCTTTGACCTTTAACTAACCAAATCTAATCAGTTTGTCTTTCAGTCCAGGTGAATGTTTTCACCACATTTAAAGAAATTCCGTCAAGGCGTTACCGAGATATCACGTTCATAAGGATAAAAAATTGCGCTGTGTGATGTCACCACGCCCTTAACCGTTAACTTTTGACCCCCAAAATCTAATCCGTTCATCCTTGAGTCCAGGTGGATGTTTGTGCCGAATTTGAAGAAGTTTCTTCAATGTGTTACAGAGATATTGTATCCACTGGAACGGGACGGACGTACAGAAGTGCTGGCTTGCAGACGACCACCTCATCCACAAGCGAGCAGTGAAGCCCCCCCCCCGCTGTGCAGTGGCTACCACTCCCCCTCCCCCACCTCTTCAGATGAAGATGTGTGAAGAGGGGGCATGAATTATAAATACCCCCCTGACTCTCACACCAGCACCCAGTTTATGAGAGTGTATGTTCATTTTTGGGTTAAATTGAAGATACAAAATGAGGGTACACTGTACATACCAGGATTCGATCAACGCGGCTTTGGGAAGGTTCATTCCTAAGGCAGATGAAACCTCCACCAATATCAAATATGCCTGGATTTGAGCACAGATAATTGCACTTTCTGTGTTCATCTTATAAAAATAAAATCAAAGGATGCTCCAATATATGGCAAATTAATTTAAGAGATGCAATTTGTGGTTTTAGAAGCATCTAGAACAGAATTTAGCCCTTTCTCAGACAGTAAAACACCACCAGAAACCAAGATATTATCATCCATCAAATCATAAACCTGTGATGGCTCAAAGTTTGAAGCTCTGTGTATCATCTAAAAATAAGAAACACTCGCACTGAGGATTCAAAAAAGAAGAAGTGCACATCTGCTCCGTTCAGTTTGAGGATCAAAAAGGTTTACTGAGTGTTTCATGGTTCGACTTGGAGCAACAGAGTCTTAAGATTCGTTCTGTCAGCCCGCAGTCATCACAGTGTTTGGTAATGCAGTGGCAAATCCTCACATCTCTGCGTAATCTACAAGCACCTTTCCCTCTGTGTACTCCGATGCCGTATCCAAATTCGATCTGCATTTAAGGCACAAGTGGGGACGAGCTGAGTGGGTGACCATATCTTATTTAAGTGTCTTCAAGCAGGACACTCGTTGTGGCTCTCATATTCAGCGTCACACTATTCACCATCTGCTGTTTCCAGAGACTGTTAAACATTTACCGTTAATTACTGAAAATCACTTCATGTTAAAGCTCCATATTTTCCTCTTCTTCTGTGTTTTATTTGAAGTGGTGACTCATAGGAAAATATATATTTGTGGTTTTTAGCCTTTCTCAGGCTAGTAACACCTGGTCAGTGAGCCAATCAGAAGAGAGGAGGCTTTGAGCCTCTCTTCTGATTGGCTGACTGTTTTCTCAGTGATGGAATAAAATATAACAGATTTCAGGTAAACAATCACCAAATCTTCTAAGGTTGGATGGTGGGTCAAGGTGGGCAGGGCTTGGGGCATGACTGAGGGCGGCGACTACTTTGTTGTGACATCACAAAGTTACAGAAGTCCTGACGGCTGGTTTTAAGGCTCAGACTGACCAATGCACTACTTTCACAATATGGATAGAACACCTAGACCTTCTTTATAATCAAAGATGACATGGAAATTTTAATTCATGCAATATGGGACCTTTAATATTTCTAAATGAATGCAGAAAAGGTCTCAGTATGACTCAAACTTCAAAACACACTTCAAAGCGCCTGTTGAACTGTCACAACATCTGATTCAGGGAATCAGGTGAGTGGTATTAAAAATTTATGCCAATTTTTCCGAAACTGACAACCTGACACTTGTGCCTAGTTCATGCAGTGATTGGCCAGGTGTGCAAAGGTGTTAAAGTAGGTGGGGTTCAAATTTGTTTCTGGAGTTTTTTCATTCTACACAGAAATAATTCTGTCATTTCTTCCGTCACCAAGAACCGATTTTGAAAAGAGGCTGTCCGAAAGTGTTTTGTCAAGGCTGAAAAAGATGTTATTAGAGAGAGAGATCACACAGGCAGTGGGATGCATCCAGGAGGAGGCTGGGATCACAGGGTTTCCACATCATCTTCAAGTGTGGCCATTTGAATAACACTTCCTTAAACTCCCATAGGACCTCAAGTCCTTAATGTTTTACTGATAGCAGGGTAAATGTAGCACATTTAAAATCATCATTAAATAACCAAATGTTATTTAGAGTGAAAAAGTTTGGCAAAACTCCCCTAAATGAAGACTCTTGTTTTTCTCTGAAATAGAACATAACATCAATGCTGCAGCATCAAGGAAAACACTAGACTTCTATGACCACAGAAAGAACGAAAGAAAGAATGAAAGAAAGAAAGAAAGAAAAAAGAAAGAAAGATGAATCTGCATCAAATTTTTTCATCTTCTCACTTTAACACCTAAAAGAGGAGCACAACCTGCCCAGAAAGCCTCAGGTAGTCCATGAGTTTCCACTGGCTTTCTCCTGCTCTCCCTTCAAAAAGAGAGCCGCTCTCACCAGGCGAGTGAGGGGGGATGTGTGGAGCTCTTTTATCAGCCATGTTATAGCACGGGACCTTGGGCCAGTCATAACAGACTGAAGGACAGACATGCTGGAATAACAGGCAGCCATTACAAAGGAGCCAGCACTGACGCCAAAGCCCGAGGGCAGACAAAACTCTCCACAGCACAACGGGAAATACAGACATGGCACCGAGTGTGGTTCTGGTTACGATTAGAAGGTGCGAGCTGGCAACGTTTGATAATGCAGGAAAAAGCCAAGAGTCTGCTATGAAATAAGCCTCGCTTAAACTTTGGAAAGACATTTTACTGACTGATCCTGAGAATTGAATGACACTGGCCGATATCCAGTGTTCTGGCTGGGATTCACCTGAGCTGCTCAGATATAGGTGCTGAACTGTGAAGACAGCGGCTGTGTGCTTTGCTCACTGACACAAGACGAGCCTCTATAGAGCACTGCTGATCTGAAAGGTTCTCAGTTCATTTACTCAGCCGCCCTCAAAAACTTTTCCTCTGTGCTGTTAACTTTCCCCCTGTGTGAAATCTGGCATCTTGATCTACGCCACCTGACAGGGCAAGACGCCAAACCCATTCATCTTCCCCCCATCTTCCTCATTTGATCCTGCAGCCCTGGGACTTCAAAGCCTATAGGCTGTTGTGGATTCTGTCTGTCCACGCCACACCACGCCGAGCTGACAACTACAAGACACTGAGGTAACACCTCACACATAATACCTACCAAGACGTGGCCACAGAGCCCTCTTGGAAACATGCTAATTTCATGGTAAATTCCGCTTTTTTTGGGACATGAACGCCGACAGGCAGCCTGGCAGCTTCTTCTGCTTCTGCCAATTTAGATTCAATTCAGATTAAACTCAACCATTTGCTATGTTTTTTTTTTTTCCCCCCTTTCTCGAGCCGGCTGTCCAGTGGTGAATCTGGAGCATTATTCATAGACTGCAACAATTAAAACATCAACAGGGGCAGGATAAAAATATGTACATTATTCATGTCTGTCCTCCAGGGAGACAGGCAGTCAGCTAGTGAGATAATGAGAGGCTGAAGCTTTGAAGTCATGGAGCCCTCAGTGAGGTAAATGGCATGAATTAAGTACCACCATCAGAAACCTTTTACTCATGCGAATGTCTTCTAGACGGCTAATTTTAGCCAGTGTTATGAGCCCTGTCCTCACTATTGTCTGAGGTTTTATTGGGAAATTTTAATATAATTAAGTCTCTACAACCCCCACTCTGTGAGAAGGTCAGCCTCAGCTACATAGCAGCACCCCAGGAGCTGGAGGGGGAAGATGTAGAATAAAGAGGAAATTAATATTCCATGAGAAGAAATATCTACAATCACAAGATACAGTTGTTGTGAAGTGGAGGGGAACGGATGCGTCGCTTTTTCTGCCGCTCAAACGCAAAGAGCAGTGTGAAGAGTTGTTGGCGAGCAGCAGCTTTGCTAAATAGAAGAAGCTCTGCCAGCCAGACTTGACCCCTTTCCCTGGCACTGCCGGCGCCCGCCGTCCTGCCCTGTGCCATGCTGATATGCTATCTGCCCAAACAGATGCCCACTCTGGCCTCCCAGCGCCGCTCTCCGGTCCCCCACTTCACTCCTAGCTGCCTGCTGATGTTTTGTCCGTCCTAGCGCTCGCAGCTCTCTATCAAACCCCTCGTCTCCTTGAGGAAGCGCGGCGGAGAGGAAACCGACATCGGCACTGACCTCGCTGAGGCAGGACGTGACATATAGATATTCCAGCAAGAGTGAACATGGTGTAAACGTTTGGCCTACCTCCACAGCGAGCTCTCCAGCACCTTGGTGGAGTCAGCGTGGTAGTACTTGGTCAGGATCAGGATGACCTGCGACAGAAGGTGGAGGAGAGAGATACACGTTAGACATAAGATAGAACTGAAGAGAAGGACTGGATGGTGAATGAAATCAGAGCCATAGTCAGGATTTTTTATCCACAACCCCTCAGATCATTTTAAAGAGGCATGAAAAATTCAGTTTTTTGTTTTGATTTCTCATCCATTTCTTAACTCATACAACTGCTCAATTACATCTTTTGTTGTAAAATATTTTATTCATTTCAAAGCAGCTGTATTTCATTTAACAAACAGTATCAGATTATAATTCAGTACTTTCTCTTTTTTTAAAGCTACACTAATCAATATTTTTACATTAAAGCTCCATATTTTCCTATTCTCCTGTGTTTTATTTGAAATGTTGATCCATAAGAAGATATATTTGTAGTTTTAATAACCAAAAACCATCTCAAAGTAGATTTACATCTCCCCTCTCAGGCTTCTCTCTGGAGCTCTAGTAACAACATGTCAGCCAGCCAATCAAAAGAGAGGAGGCTCTGAGCCTCTCTTCTGACTGTTTTCTAAGTGATTTACTAAAAATATAACAGATTTCAGGTAAACACTCAAATCATGGATGGTGGGTCCAGGTGGACGGGGCTTGGAGCATGGCTGACAGTGGTGACTGCTTTGTTGTGACATCACAAAGTTCCAGAAGTCCTGACGGCTGGTTTTAAGACTCAGTTTCTGAATACAGGCTGTGTGCATTTCTCTGTGGACTGAGCGCTTTGATACTTTCACTGTATTAATATAGAACCTAGACCTGATATATAATCAAACAACACACGGACATCTACCTTTATATTATATGGAACCTTTAACAATGTATCAAAGGACAATGAACTCACAGAGAATCATCTCCTGATTTAGCATTTAGCAGTTCCCCTCAGCTCTACAGAGCATTGTACCATCTTTCAGCTCATTGTTTTGGTTTTACTACAACTCTTATAAGGTGATAATTTTGTCAGTGTGGTGTTTACAACTTGTTTCTCTGTTATCTTCAAATACCTAAAATGAATAATGATTAGCCACAAAATAAAAAACCTTCTAACCAGCTTCAGATCACTTGTGCATTAAACTAGCTTAATAACTGAGGAAGCTTAAATAATTAATCATTTTAGACATGATCAAACTGAGCAATTCACAGTTCTCTTGATCTTGTGGCTTCACAAGCTAAATACTAGCCCATGCTAACAGCTATGAGAAGTGCTAATGGATGATTTAATATTGTTCAACAGTAATAACAAAGAAATTTCAAACAATTCCTGATTTGGTGTTACACATCTTCTCTCATTGGTTCTCTGTATAATTCAATTTGTAATTTAATATTTACCATTTTCCTCATAAGAATTTTGATTAAACTGCCAACTATGAATTTTACATTGTTCTTAATTTGGTAGATTTTTAATAATGTTCTATATTTTCATTTTTCTTTATTAAGCTTTAATGGTACAAATTTAATGAGGAAAAATAATAAATACAAACATGATAAACTAGTGTTTAAAAATTCCATTTTAACCCTCAAAGGCAAATAAAAGAAAAAAGAAAATCACATTTAAAAAAAATCTACTCCTATTTCTCTTCTCTCTCTCTTTTAGGCCCATAAGCACAAACAGTTTCAGGCAACAGGACTTGAAGAGAGTGTCTTTAATCAATACTTCATAATTACTTACTTACTTTATACGTAAAAGCACAATTGGTGGGTCAATAGACCTGCATAGATGTGATCAATGTTTGGCCAAGATTTCAACTGATCTCTAATCTGCAAAGGGAAACTACGTCTGCACCGCTGCTGATTTTCATGAGTTTTATTAGAGGGTGCTTGGAGAAACTATCACCCGGAACAACTAACTTGATTCTAGAGAAAGCTCACGCTGTGCTCTCCTCAGTGTTCCTCCTTTGTGCAAGCAAAATTATAAATTTAGCTTAAACACATTTTTCTTGAGGCGATTTAGATGTGAAATCTTTATTTCAAGTAGAGTACTCGTTTGTTTTCGGGTTAGGAGACTGAAAACATATTATATATATGATATACATATATTGTATATTATGTTATTACAGCGTTTCACAAATAAAAACTAAGATGTATGTATTATTCATATGACCAAGACATCTTGGTCCAGGGCAGAAACCCCATAAGTGTGTACTGGATCAGAGACTCTTGTCTTTCATATTTCTGAGATCTCCTGCTCTTGACAGCAAGGTCTGCTGGGATTTGCGTTGTCATGGCAAGAGTGCCAGTGGGTCAGGCAGCACAGTGGGGCCTGGAGGTGTGATTGACAGGCCAGCTCGCAGTTCTAGGTAACGGAGCGAGTGAAAAACCGGGGCCTGCCTTCAGGCAGAGGCAAGTTGATGGGCCAAGGGTCTTGCCCAGAGGCAGCTGCCAACAGACTGTCTTGAAGGTGGCTGCTCACAGGTAGTCAAGCTGCAAGCTCTGTGCAATATGGACACTCCTGATACATCTTAATGTGGAAAGCAAGCACTGCCTGTATCACCATATTCTCTATGGTGCTAGTTACATGACTAAGGCTCTTATTTTTACTTCTGAAAGAACAAACGTGTGAAATTTTTACAGTCTTGGTGGCCTCTGAGAAAATAAAAGCCTGCTAACAAGCTCGGGAGGTAAATATCTGCTTGATCTCTTTGTCAGAAAGGCTGAAGGCTGCGTTGTCTTGCTTAGTTCACTTACTAAAATACGTGGCTGCAGGCCCAAATGTTTTGCTGAAGCGCTACAAGACCTCACCTCTAGGAAAAACTAGAATTACGCCTCGCAGTTGTATTCCTCCGCCAAAACACTTTTTGTGTTCTCGACATATCGACCTCAATCACATTTTGTGAGGTCACCATGAATTTGACCTTTGACCTTTAGCCACCAAAATCTAATCACTTGGTCCTTGAGTCCAGGTGAATGTTTGTGCCAAATTTGAAGAAGTTCCGTCAAGGCCTTACTGAGATATCGCATCCACGAGAATGGGACAGACGGCTCTGGCTGTCGCCGGCACCGATGGCATAATAAGAGCCCAAGAGTTATTGCCCTCTCATGTCAGAGCGATCCCACAGCCTGTAGCATTCAAGCACAGTTACTATACTATTCTTTAACTGTGTCTACAAAAAGTTGTTTTTTTCCCGCACCGAACTAAAAGTTGGTAAAAGCGGAGAACCACAGCTGGGGACATACCCAATGAGTTTTGAGAGCTCGAGACTCATTTCCACAACACAGACTGCCATCAAAGCCACTCAGTGGAGTCTCAAGGCACTTGGCTCAAAGCAACCCAAACTCAGGAGTTCCAAGCCTGGTGGAGCTTGGCTTCCAAAGATGTTTATGGAGTCCAGAAAAGCAGAACAGAGGACACATCTCCCTGAGCGGGAGCCTGCTTGCCAGGGCTGATAACAGCTCTAACAGATGCAGTGACAGCGTACAACCCGCTTCTTTCTACGACTCTAACTGTCATAAAAACTTTATTTGCTGATGAAGATTTAGATAGCATCCCCATCTGAAGTCGTGAACAAGCCGCTCTGTGAGGCCTTCTGAGTCGTGCAGAATGTAGCAAGTATTCCCTGGTTGGTCTTTGGCCTAATGTGACTCAACTGGTGTCTCTGGAAACAGGCTGTCCGCCTCTGCACAGCTGTCTCTCTCCTAATGAGACACTAGTGCAAAGTTTGACACTCTCCCCATGCAGGCAGAAAGGCAGAGTGGAGGCAGAGCACTGGGCTCTTGACGTGAGGATGAGATCTACCACACTCTCTCAAGCCAATCTTAGTTTCCTTCCTCCTTGAGCTGTATTCATTTTATTTCGTTTTGTTCGATTTGATTTGATTTGATTTGATACACTCATGACGTTGGTTAGCAACAGCGCTACGTTAGCTAACTAACTTTTTCCTTACTGCTGGGCAGGTAGTGCACTGTGGCTTTACCAGAGCTTTTTCACTGAAAACAATTGCCTGCTGGGTTGCAAAGAAAGTTACCATGAGTGATGAACCCACACAGTTATTTGATAAATTGTTGATATAAAAAGAGTAATAAGTGCAGCTTTAAAGCAAAAAGTGATCCAAAGAATGATTATTTTCATTGTGGGCTAATCTGCAGAAGATTTCCTTGATCGATCAATAATTCATATCGGTCTTTAAAATGTCTGAAAACTGTGAAAAACACCAACAACCATCAAGATTTAGTGTAGTACAAACATCAAGTACCGTTGATACCAGCTGTGAACGGTGTGCAGCTTCCCTCCCAGAAACCAGGGAGAGCAGCCAACAGATCAAAACCCAAAGAGATTCAATTTACTTTCAAAGACTCAAACCAAGGCTGCACGATATGCAAAAATACCTCATATTGCAATCATTCTGGCAGATACTGCGATACGTGATTGTGATTTCAGTTTCACATTTAAAAAAGAAAAGATTTCTTGCACCAAACAAACATGTTCCTTTTCATCTGGAGAATATAATGTGTAAGCCAGGGCATCTCTGAGCACCACAACACTTACGGTGCTAACAATGCACGACAATGTGACACATTTTACCTTTTATCAAAAACAAATTGCAGCTCCTGTGACTTGGATATTGCACTTGGCCATATTGAGATTTCAATTAATTGTGCAGCCCTAATTCAAACAACTGATTATTAAAAATGACTGATTAGTCGACTAATTGTTTCAGCTCTAATCATGATCTCAATCGTTGGAACATACAGTCATTGTAGGGAGCAGGGAGGACAAACACACCGCATGACTTCACTCTTGAAATGATGGAGTTGTGCAACAGAACAACCTGATAGTATATACAAAGCACATCACTTTGCATCGTCTTTGCATTGTATTGTGTCAACACATAGAACGTGCGCCGTGTCCCAGTGCCGGGTTCAAGAAGCACAGCCTGTACACTTCCTCTGGCACAAAATACATTTGGCCTGCTGCTTCCAAGGAAGCCATGTCTAGAATATAAATCTATAATTATAGCTTTGTAAGTGTGGCACACATTAAATCACATCCTCTGTCTGCTACATGAAAGAAACAGAGAAAATAAACTGTACATCTCAATTCTATCAACCCAATGAAATTGACATATGCATCATTCCTCAAAATGCTACTCACTAGACCGCAGGCCTCCACCAAAGCAAAACAATCCTTCACGTCTGTCAGTTCAGATTATTATCTGAACCTCAACCAAAATTCAAAGTCATAGATCTCAACACCATAAATAAGTCTCATGTTTTACACCAGGGGTTTCTAACAGGAGGTAGCTCACCCATTGGTTCTGAGAACAGAGTCTGTACAAACCAGGGATGTATAGAACAAACTTTAAACACAACTTGTTGAAAAATGCAACTAACGTTACTTACATTACGCTGTCATGTTTGTTTACATCAGATCAGCTGTAGGTGACACGCAGTGATAGCAACTCTTCTGATAACAGAACAGATATAAACTAAACTTTTCCAACAAACAGGAAATATGTTGCCATGTAACCAGTAATATAAAACATGAGGAGCTCTCAGCCACTTTTATTTTGTCAAAGAAGCTCTCAGTGTAAAAAGGCTGGAGAACCCTGTTTTACATCAAGAACCAAACATTATTTCCTGAGAAATTCATGCGTGTCAAACAATGTCTTATCTCACAATGTTAGGGAAAGAGTTTCCCAGAAATTCCCAGACCCGCCTCTTTTAACCAGCCCATGCCACATCCATCAAGTTTGGTCCAAATCGGTTTGGTACTTTTTGTGCAATAACAAACAAAAAAACCAAACAAGCAAGCAGTCACGGGCGAAAAACATAACCTCCCTGGCAGATTTAATGATATATTCTGCCTCTCTTTCCCCGTGTTTAGCCGCTCTTCAAGGCCTAAGTTCTGCTCAATTGGAAAATAATTTGTCTTTGGGGATGAAGTGGACAGGGCAAGGATGTATTCCACCATAAATCACTGCTGGCAGGAGGCAGAGAGAGCGTTTATTTGGCAGCAGCGCACCAACCCACACTGACAAAACTGCTGAACAGCACAGGAGCCAGATTCCTCTATTGCCTCTAGTGTACAGAGCAGTGCATTAAGACTAGAACTTGGCAGCTTCTTCCTACAGCTCATTGGACTCAAGGGCAAAATTGGCACAGACTGAGAATCCAACCCAGAGTGGTACTGGAAAAAAAATTCCATCTTTTTTTTTTTTTTTTTTTTTAAAGAAATGCCAGTCGGTTGCAATTCAATAGAAATAAATCACAGAACCATACTTAGACACAACAAGTATCGGAAAACATGTCAAGCTAAAGCCAGCAAAGCGGGAGCTCATTTTTTTTTCACGAGCAGTGACAGAAAAAAAAAAAAAAAACTCTTCCGTATCCTCTTGTTATCGATTCAGATAACAAGTTGCGAGGAAGTTTGTGATGAACCCGACGACCTAATCAAACTGTCGCCGAGGAAGTATCGCTCTGTTGTAACCATCTTGTAATACCGTGACCACATAATCAGCCACTGTGGGCTCCTTGTTTGTAAGCTGGCAGACAATGAAGCTAATGGCTTTTATTGGGGGAAAGTCAACAGGGTGGTCAGGACCCCTGGATGACTCCGCACAAGAGCTACAAGAGGCCCCATTGAGAGTCCAGCTCATGGCCAAGTTGATCATGAACTCCAGCTTGACAACCGCGGTTTGTCCTCCAGACATTTCCATCAACTGTGTCAATGGAGCGCTATCAATCAGCTGCTGAGGAGGAGACAGAGGAAGAAAGAGGCTGAGGGGGGGAAATAAAGACAGACAGACGCTGAAGCTCCGGAGAAAGAATGCACTCATTCATTTACAAAGCAAAAACAGTGAAATACAAATACTCCATCGAAGTGTGCAACCCCGACCCACCCCCCCCCCACCCCACCCCACCCCCCACAATCCTCCTCCTCATCCCTCCAGGGCACCTCGCATTCTCCAGAAACAGACCACACACATAAACAATTCATCACAGGCTGGAATAAAAGACAGGAACTTAAAAAAAAAAAAAAAAGCTCAATTTATATTCTTGTGGCACAAAAGTAAATTACACAGTGATTAAATTTGGGGAATGACATTTTGACACCATCCCTGTCTCTCTGCCTGTCTCTCCGTCTCCACAGAAAAACACAAAGACACAGAGATGCAGATGCAAACGTGTGCATGAAGCCTTTCAGTTTGTGGACCTCAGCCTTTTTGCCTTTTTACCTTTAACAGCAGAGAATCAGGCAGGAAGGGGGAGGCTGGGGAAAGGAGGGAGATGCAGTTAGCCGGCATGCATCTTAACATGCACTGGATGCTACTGCGTCACGTTCCAGCTCCAGAGACAATCCCCTGGTATTCTAACCAGTCCATCAAACGTGTAACTGGAGCATCTTGCTTGTTTGCTCCTACAAGTCAAACCTCAACTGTGACACACAACATGTCAAACAGTGAAGTGTATTTCCTTTGGTGATATTCTGGGCTCAAAAACAGTACATTAGCTTAACCACTGACTGAATCACACAGCTGCTCTCTTATAGAGGCGTAAATGTGCATCTAGGTACTGTCAAGGTGCTGCCATCCTCTGATAGTGCAGCAGATGACTGCAATAATCCTTCAAATGTGGATACAACATTAGTATGTTTCTCCCTCTGGGACCATTCATTTGAAAAATCCTATTAACCACTGGAAATTTGAAGATTTCAAGCTGGCCGCCATTTCTGGCATAGGAAACACATATTTTACCAGAGTTTTACCCACGAGACATTTCAATGATTTTGTTATTGCTTTTAATCCTTTGTTTTTTTACAGTGTACTAAATGCGCATTCTGCATTGTTAAAATGTTTGATTTGACACCTGGATTATTCATATGAGAAAATTGTATTTGATGTAATATAATGTAATTAGCTCTGATTACTAGCATTAGATCACTATCCATGCTACACTGTGCATTAGTCAGACAGTTTACCTACACCTCAAACCCTGATCTACTGCATTTTTAAAAGTATACTTGGAGGAGGGGTTCTATTAGAATTTCAGGGTGTACTTCCTCTTTAAATATAAAATTCAACACACAAAAGGAAATGCTTTTTTTTTTTTTTTTTTTGTTAATCCATAGACCTAACTGTATCTTTTTCAGTTGAACTACCTTCTACCAAAGAAATAGTCCCTTAAAAACTGTTCATCTTTATTGTATCAGGGTTAACTGTAGAGACCTGAGACAGAACTGACCCCTTAAATAAGTGACAATTAGCCAACATGACAATTTTAACTGGTTATCCACAGGACATTTCAGCGGCTGTAACTTCTCTCCAACCCTGGCTTGCTCGTTCAGACACATACACATGCTCACATAAAATAAAGTGCTTCATTCATCCAAATAGTTCCCCATTATCCCCGTACAATGGCCGCACTAATGGTTCAGGACACCAGCCGCCACTGAGTAGTCACATCTGGTGGAAGTCGTTTTTGCATTGGACCTTGACCACGCTCTTTATCTGAGGCCAGCCGGTGACCCGCGCACTAGTTACCATTTTGACAGTAGTTTGAGATTGCCACCATTCATTAAACTGCTCAGGCGGAGAAGAGAGGAGGGCAATTACATGGACCTTTGCTTCCGCTTGCCTTCTGCTCTGTCCACACAAAAGGCTTGTGCTGACCCCTCTCGCAGGAGTCCATCCACTCAGATGGAAGAGGAGCTCCCGTGGATACCACATGAACTGTGGTAGGTGGTAGGAAAAATAGTCGATTTTTTGCTAAACACAAAAAATAAATTGCTCAAAAAAATAAATCGTGGTTGGAAACATTTCTTCTTTTAAACTAGATTTTATTTTGAAAGATAATTTAGACCTAGTATGCTTTATTTTCTGTCATATATTCTGTATAATGTTTCAATGTCAGATATCCATATTAAATGTTGCCAAATTTTCAAATAATGAGGTAAAGATATGCAAAAGTAAAGTTCCTGTGGGACAAAAGCACAGGCGTCAGTCTGCTCTGAACACGGTTCTTTCTACCTCCGCCACAGTGTCGTCAGCTTCTCATGATTTCTTATACGGTCATCTGCTCCAAGCACAGCTGGTCTACTTTAGTAGTATGATAGGCATTTAATGTACTACAGCACACAAATAACCCACAGTGCAAGTTTACTATACAGTTGTTTGGCGACAGCAGAATAACTCGCACGTACAACTATTAACAGGGGGCATATAGAAACATTTTTTATATACGCGTTGTGATCGAAAGACTAAATCCACTGTCGTGTCACACAATGAGCAAGTAATGGCCGTAATATTCTGATCATGTACATGAACATGTATGGATGGATTTGAGAAATTTCCAATCAATGACGTTACTTACTGCACTTTACTTTCAGAACCTCCACACTGCTAAGAGGATGAGGTGGTGCTTCTGGCAGTTGGCCAATCGGAAAAATGTGGGCTTTTGGGGAGTTTCAGTCACAGGCTCAACCGAGAGACTATTTTTTCTGCTGAGAATCATGCACAGCTACTCTAGTGGAGTCCCAGAATAAAAACATAGAGCTGGAAATTAGCATAATGGGCCCCCTCTAAGATAATAATTCATAATACAAACACAGATGTTTAAATAAGGCACCACATGGGTTAATGGTATTTATCAACTTTTATTCTCAGATTTTTGAAAACTACGTGGACTGAGAATGTGTAAAAGTTTGTATTTTTCTCAGAAAGATACAAATTTAGAAAAATGCAACCTCTCATTTGTCTCAGACTCAAGCCAACCCCTTTGCTTTTCCTTCTACTTCTAGTAGCATACAAGCTAAATCCAAGGCACAACTTCACACTAAAGTCCTGGGCACTTCAGAAACTGGTTCAACACGGTTCAACGACACATCCTCATGAAGTAAGTGGTGCTGGAAGCAGAGTTTTTTGCTGCTACTCCTCATCTTGACAATGTCCCTTTCCATGTTCCTACAATGGGTAAAATGGTGATTTAAATGGTATTTAAACGGTTATCATGAAGAACAATATGCATCGTTTTATAAAATGTGAACAAGCAGGACGACCCCTCACCCACATGGAAATCTTTTTTAAATGAAAACTTTCCACTCCTTTTGTCATTTTCACTGTTTCATGTCTAACAGGTCTGTTTGCATCTTCTCATTTTCTTTTCAGTTCTTCTTTAAGTCTCTGCAGTTTTCTTCCCCTTCTCAAGCTTCCCCTGTCCTCCCATGGATATCTGAGCAATAACTATAATTGGGCTCTGATCAAATTGGCGGTAGAGAGCGGAACAGTTAGGGCTGGTGATGTTCTCACAAACGCACGTGCATCCTCCCAGATTCCCTTAAATTATTGGGTTGCATCCACAACAAGAGGCTTTAACACACAGTCCTGTAATTCCACTGCAAACTACAAAAGAGCAGCATCCATACACATTTTAAACTCAGTCAAGAATTCAAACACGATTTCCTCTCTTATCAACAATTCTATAACAAACATGATCAATGTAATCGGTATATAAAAGGAAAAGGAAACCCTGTTACATCTTTCATAGCAGTGGTGCTGAAGTAAAGCCTGAAGTTGCTCCGTCTGTTTTCAATTTCACCACCTATAACGCGTTCTCTTCTGACCGCCCAGCACACTCTGACAACAGCGGTACAGAAGCATCAGTCCGCTGAAGGGAAGGGGCACTGAAAAAACACCAGCCAGGCATTTAACAACCCACACAAGTCAGCAGGTGCTAACACATCAACTATGCCCATACCAGAAAAATCAGTATTCACCGACATCTGTCAGAAACGCAGCTGTTTGATATGAATATCACCACTGACTGCAAGAAAGTTCCACATGAGTGTCTCTCTGAGAGTCTCTCTCTCACTGAACACATCTTTCACTCCAAACAGCAGCACTCATGAACACCTGTTGCCCCCCCTCCCATTCTGATACACAGAAACATCCCCTAAAGATTTCCATTGGATTCTCTGCAGCATAGGACTTATCTGATGGGAGTAACCACAACCAGTATATGTCATTCCACATTTGATCCCTCTGCCAGAGAAGGTCACAGCTGATGCAATCTTCAAAAGAAATGTTTCTTATCATGACTCCTTGTTTTCCAAAGCAGTCAGGACTCCAAACATTAGATAATCCCCATATGTTGTCCCCAATTCACACTGTACATTAGCACAAGACAGGTGGAT
This sequence comes from Seriola aureovittata, assembly GCF_021018895.1. NCBI lineage: Eukaryota > Metazoa > Chordata > Actinopteri > Carangiformes > Carangidae > Seriola > Seriola aureovittata. Next base: position 3,014,452 of record NC_079386.1, read on the forward strand.
ATCGCTAATGTATGTATTACAAAGGTAATGATATCACTAAAACAAGACTAGGTCAAAACCTATTATATGGCTGGACTGCCTATGGTCAAATCCTGATGTTAAAACCACAATGTCATCTGACAAAATCATCAAACACATCAATTAAAGACATGGCATTCGTCTGACCAATGGTGGAAATATGATCACTCAGTCAGTCAGTCAGTCAGTCGGCCAGGGACATTCCAGATTTTAGGGCTGGCCCTGCTGTTGCTGTCCAGCCAAAAATAGCAACTAAATAGTTGATATACAGAAATTAAGAAATTAAATGTCATATCTGTGGTTTCCTCTTTAAACATGTATTCCCAAAGAAAAACCATTTATCCAGGCAAATACATGTTCCTGTGTGTGGAACTGGGAGGATGATTCTGCCTGTGGAGATTCCAATAGACTGACTCAATACGACAACTAATTGGACCAACGGGACTGAGGGAGCTGAATTCATTAAAGCCAATTCATACTTCCACTTCATCTGTCCACGGGCAACTGCATGGACCCCCCTTTGCTCCATGAGCAGGCCTCACGCACCGATATGCTTCAGATAACAAAACTGAAGAGACATTGTGTGAGGAGATCCAACATATATGCTTCTTCTCTGAAGCAATACAAAGAGCCAAATGACGCTGAACTCAGTGCGGATGAATCAAACGGCAGACCAACGCAGACCTTCAACTGCAGTTTGGATGGAACCGAGCGCGCACGTGCCACCGGCGAAAAGTTCACAGCTGTCCGTGGACAAGGACACAAAAAGTGTGTCTGTGCTTTAGATGATTGATAGTCCACTGAGCCTGAGGCCTATGGGATTGAGCGCGAGCGAAGAGGAGGAGGGAGAAGAAGAGATAAAAGAGGGATATGGGAGATACAGTTGGAGACGGCGAGATAAAAGGAAGATGCCAATAGACCAAGAGACAAAGAGCTGAGAGGAGAAAAGCGTTCAGAATGGATCAGTTGGGGGAAAGACATCACATGAAACAAAGAGAGAGAAAGACAAATTATAGATAGAGAATAACTGAGAGAGATAAGGGAAAAAGGAAAGGGCTGGAGATTGATAGAGGAGGAAAATAAGAGAGCGAGGCATCAGAAATAAAATAGTTCAGGGAGGTTGGGAGCGTGAGGGCTGTAATGGGGGTGGTAATCAATGAAGCTGAGGGATTGAGACGAGCCCTCAAATCTATCCATCGATCTAAGCGGCTTACTTGGGACGAGGCGATGGGGTTCGATGGGGCTGCTGGGACCTGGAACCCAACTTAACTTGGATCTAAGTAATCAGTGGTGTTCTTCAAGGGGGCACCTGATGAGGTTCATGACCTTACCAAGACGTGCAGTGTAATTCTCTAAAGCGGACCTGTTTTTCGAGCCTTTACTAAGGGGAGATCTAATCATGTCTACATGTCTGTTTTTTTTCCCCAGAATCATTGAAGTTTCTTTGTTGATTTTTGTATTTGGACTCACACTGCACAGTCATCAAGGCCTTTTGGATTGTTTTGTTAGCTTTTGAAAGATGCTGAAAAGTCCTAACTGATTCTAAGGTGTTTATCAATGATTTCTCTTTTCTTGACCTGGGCTCAGAGAAACATTAGAATTCAGTTGTAGTTGTGTGTCTGGCCGCCTAATGAATAAAATAAAGTAAAATATTCACTCTTTTAGGTCTGTTCTGATCTTCAATAGCTGGGGACAAGATGTCACCGTGTTCACAAGCTACCTGCTAATTCTGCTGTTTGGTGCTGATCTGGAACACAATGGATCCATCAGCTGTGTCTGGAGACAACGCCAATGAAAGCAATGAGACCAAAACAGTAAAGCTGCGGGTCATAAAACCAAAACGGGGATTTAAAAGACGCTCGAACGCTCAATAGAGACGAGACAACTACAGTCGGTTTAATCTGTGTGCATTTGATCCAGTGTCAACATCAAAATATTGATTATAGCAGCTTTATAGATCATAATAATAATGTGTCAGCACAGAATTTGGAGATATTTAAACAAAAGAGCTAAAATGTGACTGATACTACTTATACTGTGTGACCACATACGCAGAAACACAAATCCATTTTTAAAAGAAGAAATGAGTTGAATTAATTGTATTTTTCAGTTCAGAATACAGTTTGTTTCATTCATTGTTGCTTCCAACACCATATTACCTGGTTGCTAGATGTCAAAATCTCTTTATCCACCTCTACCTAATTTAGATTATATGTTTTCTCTTAAAAAACAGTATTTTCTGCTATTTTTGCATTAATGTGGGGATTACATGAAACCGTTTCTGCAGAACTAAAGGGGCAAATACACAGTTTCATCCAAATAACAAAGCATAGAATGGGAAATCTACAGCTCCTGCATCATAATCAAGTATTCTGTAGTCAACATTCGAAGAAATCTCTATAAACCTGACTGAATAACAACAAAATTTCTTCTCAATTTTAACTGACAGAGGGGCGAAAAGATAATCACCGGCGGTGAGCGTCACCACCATATGCTCCTGATGTGCTGAAAGCAGTCAGAAGCGAAAGAAAGCAGATGCCTTTGAACACAGAAGCGGCGATGATCTGTGATCTCTTTCATGTCGCCACTGGCGGTGTCCCACCTCAAGAGTCAGAATTACAAGCAGAGAGATGGACTAAGTAGACGGATAAGTGGCTTTGGGACGCCGCTCCTCCTTTCAGGTGGACAGATGTTGAATTGTGTAGTGAAAGGCCTGATCTAATCTTTCCAGACAGGAGTTTTGGTAGAAGAGAATAAACATCAGAGACACAGTAATAGTTGGGGAGACCACCTGTGTGAGGGGTATCTGTAGCCAAGTGTAAGTGTGAGGGAGACTTAGTGCCTTTGTAAACCTTATATGAAACTGTACTGTTTGCAGCTGGATAATGAATCTCTAGCATTCAAGCTACATTTGAGATAATCCTGATGACATCATCAGGGCTTATTTTCTTATAATTGACACAGCACGCATCATTCAAGGCTTTTCACAGGAGTTAATAAGAGTATTGATAGTGACAAGCTGTGCAGAGGCAGATGTGGCTCAGGAGGCAGAGCGGCCCGTCCGCTAATCGATGTAACGTGACATAGTGTTTTTGCCTGAGCACAGACTGGACACACATGCAGCACACAGAGGGGACCGGTAACGAGGACAGTAAAAACTGTCCCTAGGTCTGTATCTCTGCCAAACCGTGGCAAAAAAAAAATCTGTGCCATCACAGCCCCCTTGAGTAAAGCACTTAAGACTAGAAGCGCTGTATAAATGGAGTCCATTTTACCATTTACCCGTATGCAGAGTGAAGGAGCTTGATATATTTAATTATCATCTGTTTACTTTGATCACACATTTGCATTCAGCTCTGTTTGATTCTCTTTGTGCGTCCGTCCTGGCTACCTTTACTGTCATGGTGGCATGGACAGAGGCGTCTGTACTGGCTCAGGCTTCATCCCCCTCAGTGGGTACAGCTGCTCACCACAGCTGAACAGCTGTCGCCTCAGCATTATCATAATCCCTGTCCCCCTTCCTCCGTCTCTCCCCCGCCACCTCCTCCCATCGTTCCTGATGCTTTTTTTTTTCCCTTCCTCTTTCTGATACATGTCCACTGCCAAACTTCTTCCCTAATTCCTAATACCAGAAAGTGAACTTTGTATCCCACACTCAACTCAACAAAACAAAAGTCTTAAACCACACATCATTACCAAACGCAGCTATAAACAATGGAGCATTGTCTGAGATAGTTTTGTTAATAGGAGTTAAAGATGACTTGGGTAAGTAACATGTACTGAATGCAACATTAAACACAGTAAAAATACTCTCAGGGTCTAATTTGGGCAAATGTATTCGGGGAGCTGCTCTAATTACACAAAGAAGATACATTATTTATCCATGTACGTTATTATACATAGTGTTTTCCCTGTTCCCATTGACCGGGGTTCACTCACAGTTTATCCTACATGTTGTGCCTAAACCTTCATGTGTAAATGAGCTATAAAGAAATAGTAGTTATTTGTCATTTGGTTGTCATTTAGCCTGTTACCATTTCTGCTGACTCTCACTGGAAGACTGAAGGCCTCCATCATGACATTTTTCCACCTTGTCATTAGGTACAGTTAATATTACTTCAAAGGCCGGTGTGTACTCCCCTGGAAATGAACAAGGTTATTACAATACCACCAGTCAAAGCCAGAGGGAAATATTATGGAAATTACAAAACTGAATAGAAATAGCTTATCAACATGTACAGTTGGCTGAGGAGAAACTCAGTTTAAATAGAATAAAACTTGGCTGGATTGAAAAATATGATGACAATTAACCCTGTGTTCCATCCAAAGATCCTGCAAACGGTTGATTGAGTTTACAATGATCATCGCATATGAAGATGACTGATTACAAATTGATTATAGACGAGATCAATATACATTTGCATTGGAAAGCGATGACTGCTTTGTTGTGACATCACAAAGTTCCAGTAGTCCTGACGGCTGGTTTTAAGTCTCAGTTTCTGAATACAGGCTGTGTGCATTTCTCTGTGGACTGAGGCTTTGATACTTTCACAGTATTAATATAGAACTTAGACCTGATCTATAATCAAACAACACATGGAAATCTGCCTTTATAATATATTGACCTTTAAAATAGTTTTCTGGTAACAGGCAAGATCTGATTATAAGGAATGCCTTTATGTAATGATTTCTAGATACCACTACCACCAGAAAGGGAGGGTGTGTATGCCTGTGTGTTCACATTTTACTAAGAAGTGGTGACATTGAGGTGAACTGGATCAACAGGGAGTCATTAGCAAATTTATACCCTGGAGCCCAATAACAAGGTCATGTGTTTGTAGGAGTAACAGTAGCAGTGTTAGTGGGAGAGCTAGTAACAGCATTAGCAGTTTTCTGCAGTGGCATGGCTGCAAGCAACAATGCCAGTATTTCTACTGTTTGTTAATCCTTGTAATTTTTTTCCATGATAATTATCTTTATTTTTTTCAAATGACTGATTACGATCTATCAGCAGCCCAATCACAAAAATATTCACCCTATCCTGAAAGCCCCATTCCCAATGTCCAGTCCAACAGGCCTCTGGCCGAGAGCAGAGGGCTATGTAAATACATTAGGACTAACACGCTCGGTGCAACCAAACGGAGCATTAACACGGATAATTGAGTTTGGTGCTTTTTGGCTGTGATGCTTCATTACTCGTCAGCTGAAGCAAGACATGCTGTCTCAACACTGATCCCATCTCCCCCCCATGAGATCATCCTGCCTCTCTCTGTCTCTCCAACATCAGCTCTTATGGGGGAAACATTAATTGGGGTTAGCCGGGTTGCAACAATATAATAATAAACTGTCTCTTTGTTCCTGCCAGAGTCAGTGTCTGTATCTATACCTCGCACATGCTTCCCAGCTTGTGTTCATTTAACCTGCCAGTGTCTTTTTTTATTACAAAGTGAGCAGGGAGTAGCTCCAATATGACCTGAAGGTGCTTATTTTGGAGGAAACCCCTCAGCTTGCTTCTTACTAGAGGACAGAATGGAGGCGTCTTTAAAGGTCCCATAAAGTATAAAGGTAGATGTGCACGTCTTTTTTGATTATAAAGCAGGTCTAGGTTCTATATTAATACTGTCAAAGTATCAAAGCGCTCAGACAACAGAGAAATGCACACAGCCTGTATTCAGAAACTGTAACTTTCTGATGTCACAACGAAACAGTCACGATCTCAGCAATGCCCCCAGCACAGCCCACCCAGACACACCATCCAATCTTGCAGGGTTTGGTTTCTATGCCTGTTTTGCTGAAATGTCTTGATCTCTATTAAGGACTCTTACTTTTGCTCGGCCTCTCCAACGACCTTTTCAACTTGTAATCTTTTTTAACACTATTCTGCTACCATTCAGTTGGATTACTTTTTGTGTTTTTCAATCACCTTTGGACTGAAAACCAGCTATTATTGTGGCTGCAAACTTGCTTACTCACAGTTAAGTGACGATATCCACCACCTGGAGTTGGAGCTCTGAAAAAAGGATAAGCTGCTTGATGGCTTTGCTGCCCCGGCAAAGCTTATTTCCACGGTAATTTCCCTATACGTACGCTGCCATCATGCCACCGCCCGTCTCTCATCTGCAGTCCCAATCCATCCCATTCTCGTTCTGGCATGGACGGAAGGGTAAACTGCTACTTCTCTTGGTAATCCACTCACCATATTACACTCTTACTGTCCCAACTGCCCGATCACCTACCTCCCTAAAGTCCCTGATGGCTTTAGATTCTGCCAGTCCGCCCAGATGGTCAAGCGGCTGAGGAGGGTGAGCTGGAGCAGGGGCAGTTGGATCCACCACTCCTGCATTTGACCTCAACACTGCAACAGTGCACAAAATCCAGCTGGACACTTTCTGTCTATATTTGACATCCGTTCGATTAATTTCAGCGCTGACTGACCATCGCCATTACCGGTGAGTTTTACCAAGCTACGCTAGTAGGCTATAATCCGTTCCCTGTGGATGGCCTGACTGTGCATCACTCAGAAAAACCTTCAGCCTTCAACCTGTTGTTGGTAAAGCTCCAGAGAGAAGCCTGAGAGAGGATTGACGTGTTTTTTGGTAGTTAAAACCGTGAACATATCTTCTTATGGATAACAAAACTTTAGATAAAACACTGGAAAAGTTTTGACTGTGCCACAAATTGTGACTAATCACATGGAAGAGCGGACTGATTGTTTCACTCTACATTGCTGACAGTTTCCAACAAGAGCAAAATGAAATTCAGGGGGTATAATGTAGGTATTGCTGTAGTGGCTGTTTCTCTGATGGGAGAACACTGCTGTGGAGTTTGTGAGTTGTACCTCAGGACTGTTTGCTGATAGTGGCAGCTCCCCCACTGTAAGTCATTATGGAAACAAATCCACTTTTCATTATCAGTACAAAATGCAGTTGAGGCAGCACTTTCTGTACCGAGAAAAAAAAAATTGGAAAAGTGTAAACATGTCTCCACTTTTGTTTCCATACACAATCCCACTGCATAAATCCCTATTTAATTCTTCTGCTTGTTTTGCTTTGCTGTAGCTCAACTATTCCAAGGCAAAGCTTCAGTACATCCGTCAGAAGAAACATTTGGATGAGTGTAGTGTCACAGAGATTTGAGTCAAGTGTAGTCAGTTTTACCTCATGTGGAGGAGTTAAGGTAAGAGGTCTGCACTTCTGGGACATTTCCCTGATCCCCTCACCTCCGGCCAGGTCTTGAAAGAGGTCATGTTTAGCCACACACCCACACCGTGGCCACTGTCACAAGCCATCAACACACTATTTGCTATTAATCCAACCCTCCCACGCGCATCCACACACACATATTTCCATCCAACCTCCGGCCCCTTTCATCTCCATCTCGCTCAAGGAAAGACCCGGAGCTCTGGTCCTACTTTAATGCCCTGTCACACTTCATTTACCCTCAAAGAAGGAAGAGGAATGGAGTGTGATGTGTGTGCACACTTCAACACAAACATTGCAAACATACCTGTACGCCAACTGTAGGCTCACGCACGAACAAGCACACAAATGCTCTTTGTGCTACTGTTCCGCACTCTTAGAAACTCTGCAGGCAACCAGAGTTTTCAGATTTTCTATGGTTTCCGCTCCTCTTACTCACTTCCCTGTTTCTATGTTCCATCCCTTTGTATTGTCCTATTCAGGCCAAGGCCACCCAGCTATAGAATGAGGTCAGAGCCAGTGTTAAAAGTCTAAACAAGTAGAAACACCCAGGCTCCTTCACCCATTGAGGGATGCAAATGTGCCCTGACACATGGCCAAGCCGCGCTGTCTGTCAAACCGCAGTGAAAACAAGAGCCCTCAGCGGTGACTGAAAGGGCTTTCAAACCTTGCAACCTTTTTTCCCCCGCCAAGTCTGTGAAGTAAGCAAGGTGGTGCATCATTAAGTAAACCGTATGAGGTGTGCTGTAAACAAAGCCTTGGCCATGGGGCTGAAGTGAGCTGTTGAATACCCTGCTCTCAGAGGAGAATCCAGGTTTGTGTTGGCAAGGATAAAATACCATCTTGGGTCTGCTAAAACTTTTCATTTTTATATTTAACACATGGAAACCTGGCTGACAGTGCACTTGGTAACAGTGGTCTGCAGTGACTTTTACAGATGGGCAAGCAGAGCCGAACAAAAACTGACCCTCCGCTCCCTACCTTCATCTTCCTCTATCTCCCTACTGCAGACACATGGTGTCCCTCCGATGAAAACCAAGTGTTTTACCTTGTTAACATCCATGTGAAATGTTTTATATAATACAGACATATGATGAGAGAAATAATCATCATCACCATGACTGAGTGTTTCCACCTTGAACTGCAGTGAACCAATGACAAAACAGATTCAGACAGCCAGGGTTTCATATGTCACAAACCTAAGGAACCAATCCTGTCAACTTTTGGGGACGGGGGGGAGGGGCTTAATAAACCTGAAACCTTGTCAGTATAGAGAGAGAGTTAGCATCAGCACAACCGCTAACACTGTGTCAGCCACTGCCAGCTACAAGCTAACAAACAACATAAACAAACAAACCGTTCTGCGCTAACCGTTCTGATCCGTCTGCTAGTCTCTGATTCTGGTCTCAGCAGGCTCCTCATCTGAGTCTGAGTCTGACTGAGGCTCAGACATGTGGCTGAGTCTCTCTGATGTTTCCTCCTCTAACCATCTTGATACTATCTGCTCTTTCACCTGTCCACCTGGAGACAGCAGGTGGTGGGCGGGCCTTAAAGCCTGATCCAGATTTCTCAATCAGGAAGTAAAAGTAGATGAGCTAGTTTCCTTTTTTTTTTCTCCAATTTTCATGTTGTAAAACTAAGTTAAACAAAACATGAATCATAGAATTTTTACACAGTTTAAAGCATGTTACATCATTTAACATTTGGTGACATATTGTTGATATAAAGTAAACAACAAACTCACTCACCCCAAAGTCTATATACAGCTCTGGCTCCCTGCCTTTGAAGTGCTTAGATAAGGTTGAGGTGCTTCCTCCTTTCATTTGAAATGCTGTGTGGCACCGTTTACATACTAGCTTTTGGTTGTCTGTAACATGACCCTGATGATTCACATCAAAAAAGAAAATATCTCCATAAACCTGTCTTTTCATATCTTAAAGAACTCATAGTTCCCTATCCTCCCAACAGAACACTCTGCTCTCTAAATGCAGGTCTACTCGTGGTTCCTAGACTAGAACGGGAAGCAGAGCCTTCAGCTTTCGGGCTCCTCTCCTGTGGAACCAGCTCCCAGTCTGGGTCCAGGAGGCAGACTCCTTCTCCACATGTAAGATTCTTCCCTCTTTGATAAAACTTACAGTTAGAGCTGGCGGAGGTGAGCCATGAACCATCCCTTCGTTATGCTGCTATAGGCCTAGACTGATGGGGGAACTCCCATGATGCATTGAGCTCTTATTCTCTCTCTCCCTCTCTCTTTTTGCATTCATATCAGAATGCTGCATGTCATTAACTTTGTGTCTCCTGTAGTTTGCGCTTCTGCTCTCTGTCCTCATTCTGCAGGTATCTCTGGCTCTATTATTATTCTTATTATTTTATTATTATGACCATTATCATTATTATGATTATTAATTGGTGCTGCTATCATTGCTGCTGTTATTGATAACACCGTTACCAATGGGTCAGGCTATTATTATTTTCATTATAACAATCCGTCTGAGGGTGCTTAAAGGCAACAGCTGTTCCTGGTCCCTCAATTACATCTCAATTACCCTTCCCCCTCCCTCGTGAATTTAAGTCTCTGGCTTCCCCTCAGTCCTTGTCAGTTTTTCCCCAGTGTCTCCTCATGCTTCTGTTCACTTTTCCTTGTTACTCCTCCTCTTTGATGTTCCTCAGTTTTGGACTTTGGATTCATTGCCAACCCAGACTGGATTTTGTTTCTCCTTTGAAGAAAGTCTTTTGTCTTATTCTTCTTTTGTTGAATAAATCTTTACCAGTCCAGCCTGGGTCCTGAAATCCTTCAACCCACTCTATATCACACTGCTGGATAAGATTTCTTACAACAGTCCAGACATCCGGAAGTCTTAAAAAAAATTATTTTAATTAATAGGGGGTCAAATTAGTAATGAATAAATAAAGTAAGTCTTACTCTTGGTTCTATAATAAGACTGCATAACACAGGGAGACCTGTATGGTCTAGATGAGCTTTGCACTTGCACACTAGAATGCAGTAGTTTTGGTTTGATTCTCTGGAGTTTAACTTAATATATATATATGAATCATGAATTTCCCCTGGGGGATAAATAAAGTATCTATCTATGAAATACCAAACAACTTGTTGTTTTACTGGTACTGACCGTTTCAATGCTAATTAACAAATTCTAACATGCTAAACTAATATGATGCACATTAGCATTAGCTGCTAAACATCAGCTTGTTAACACTGCCAGTGTGAGTGTGTCAGAGTGTGGACAGTGGCATTTGGCCAGAGCACCACTGCACATAATGATAAAGTCTCACACAGCCGCTGGCATGAAAATGGACAAAAACTCTCTTCTCACTCTGTCTTTAATGATACTTTTCACCGACAATGATGTAGTTACTTTTTTTTCCATTTTTCAGGGAGTGTTTTGTCAGTGCTCAGACCATCTGTAATAATTGCTGTAGATGTATAATATGTATTATTCTGGATGATGTTATTTTGATGATGAGGCTGGAGAAAGGCTTCATTGTGCTGCTGAATGGGATGTAAACCATCTAGAGCAATGACGCTAAGTGTAAGCTCAATCAGGAGGCTTATCTTTATGCCTCTTTTATTCACAATTCCTATCGCTCACTCTCACCCACTTCTTGTAATCAGCTGACTTCCGGTGTTTTCGGTATCCAATCAGATCTCTGTCCCTGTCAAACATTAAAATCTGTTCGCCTCTCTCCTGCTCTCGGCTGTCATTTCAGTTGGTATTGTTGCGACCCTCCTCCACACCATCCACCTCCAGTCCATGCTCATCAGACTCCACATCACATCCACATCTCCAGCTTCCTTTCTTCCTATCACCTCCACCTCCACCAGGGGGGGTTTCCTATACTTCACACAGCCTTATCAGCCCTTTTCACATATGATGACATCACAATGGGTTCTCATCGCCAAAGACTCTCACATCTCTCGCTTCTCCTCTCTTGTTTTGCACATGGCAGTGAAAGTTTATTTGTCTCTCCTGATTGATTGATCAAGGAAATGTGACAAATGCTGAAGAGAGAAAATCGTGAAAAACAAAGGACTAAAGCTTGAAATTCTTTTTTGTCGCAGGAGGAAATAAAATGAGAAAATACCCAGAATATACCCACGTAAATCAACGATAAATAAAATATTTTTGTCTTTAGAAACATCACAGTGTAACAGGCATCCTTGTCAAAGTTAAAAATAATCCCAAGAAAGATTACATTTGGAATTAAGACATGTGACATTTACTTAAAATTAACTCAGTCTCGTAAAGTCAGCACCAGATAATCGAGTCTGTACGCAAAACAAGTCAGACTAGATTTTAAATGTACATCAGCATGAGATGATGAAAGATCTAGAAGTTTAAGCAGTTCACAGTATTTTCATCTTCCCAGCAGCCTCCTCCAGACGCAAACCCACCGAGTAGAAAGAGAGGGTAAATTGGCTTTTGTCAGACAGTCCACACACACACATGCACACTCGCTAACAAGATAGTCCGACCGCATTCTACCCGTCATGTTGGCTCACATCGGTTCCTGCACATAAACCACATGGTGGCATGACATTACAACAACTTCAAATCCTGCGCAAGTCGAGAGGTGAGCACCAGATGCTCGCGCTCTCTCACTGGTGTGGGAAATGTCAGCAGTGCAGATGGCGGAGGGATTTTTTATTTCGCGGGGTCCGGTTGCGACCTGTCCCTGCGGTACGGCACGCGACATCTCATCCATAAACATGGCCGTAGGCTGTGGATGTTGTGGTTGGCCTGCCAGATGGCGGGAGAGGTGCCAAGCTACTGTAACAGGCCTTTCATTATTCATCGCAGGTCGCTCTTTGTTTTGAAGCAACACAGATGTGGAACATACAAAAAAATGAAAATTAATCCATCTTATATATAAAAAAATTTAAAAAATAAATGATATTATGCCCTTCATTTAGCAACAGCTCTTGTAAATGTATCCTTTACTGCCTGAAATGTCCGGTTTTCCATTTTGGATCAGAGCGTCTGCTGTTTCACTTTTCTCTGTTCCTGTGAGAGACACACCTGGAGTAAAAATATTCAAGGACGACTTGCAGCTCTCAGACATTTCCAGTTCTTTCTTTGGCTGCTCTTTTGTTCTCACACAGTCTGGGAGAGGGAGTCAGCGCCGTGCACGTGCCTACACATGAATACACACAGGCAGTGATGCAGTGCATGCTTTGGCTGACAGTGAAGGAGTGGGGTGAATAAAAAAAAAAACGGTGGGTAAACTGGGATCCGGTAAAATATTCATGAGCAAAAATCAAATCGTTCACACAATAAGTGATTTTTGAAATATTTTATCTCATGTACAATTTCAGTTTGGTTGCCTTAGAGCCTTCCCCATTGTATCAATGCTTTCTGTGATACTGTATTATACCTGCAAGATAAAATGACACTGGGTGATTATTCATCATAGAGACAGGCCCGCCCTGGCTGACTCACCCATCTACCTCATTTAAAATATCAATACAACAATGTTGAAATTTTATATTCCATGTCTGCTAGTCAAACTCTCATCAGGTCTCACTGTGCTAAATGCTCTCCAGTTACACCAGTGGTCTGAGGCTATAAGCTCAGAATGAACTGGTTACAGGAAGTAACTGGGGAGGAACTGAACAAGGCTGAGGTGAAGCGAAACAGTGAAAGTACTAGTTAGGTTGTTTTTTTTCCTCTGCCTTGTATTGTAACTCCAGCAGGTACAGGCACAGCGACAGTAACACCTTTCAGTGTAACTGTGAGACTGGGTGTTGAACCTTAGCACTTTTGTGGTGTCAGCCGAAATGTGCCCGCAAGACAAAGTGCCAGGCTGCATCCGCACTAACAGGTTTTCATTTTAACACTAAATCCGTCTCCATTCAGACGAGCATTCTAACTCTATATCAGAATTCAGAAACAATGTCCGTCCATACAATCGCACCTGAAAAGGCACATCACACAACCATCCACGTACGCCGAGCACGCACGAGCCGCTGTAAACAGGAAGCGGATTGTCTACTCTGCAGTTAGTTGCAGAAAATACCACGAATGACAAACAGTAAAGACAGCAGCAGTGTTAAAATGCAGAAATCTGCCAGCAAAAACAACAACGTCAGAAACATCATTGTCATGGAGCTTTCACCTCTGGTAGTCGAGGGTGATGAGACCCAATCAGGGAGTGACCGTTGGTGTCTAACGTCACCGTTTCCAAAGGTCTCAATTTTCGCGCATCCAGATGATAACGCAATGTATAGCAAACTAAAACAGGCCCAGCAGCGTTTTTTTTAAAAGTCGCTGTTTTAGGGGCTTGATCTCTCCTGAGTCGTGTGGACGCCAGCTTCAGTCAGCTACCATGTTCATTGTTCAGATCCTTCCTGATTTAAATCAGAAGTTTGTCAATTTTCAACTATTTTAAGTGACGATCTTGAACAGCTGCTTGTGTTAGACAATATTTAAATGAAGGTTGTTATTTTTTTTTGTTTAAGTCTGTCTTAATACAGTGCTCACATGCAATATTTACATTGTTATTGACCACTGCAAAGGTGTATATATGTATGTATGTATATGTATATGTGATTGCCCATTATGCCTGGGAATTTTGTCATATTGAGCAATTTACTTCCAATGCCGACACAACCCAATCTAGAGTAGTGTGCCCGTTATGAAACAAAGCAAAAAGAAAAACAGGGGTCTAGTCAGCTCAGTATTTAACACCGCCAAACTCACCCAGCCAACAACAAGCGCAGTGGCTGCATCTGCTGATATTTCACCAAGCTAATTTTTTTTTTTTTCCAGGTCTCGATATGGGGCCATCACAACAAACCACATAACGCTGTCTGTCTGTGATAATGTGAGAGAGGAGGAGGCGGTTCTTCCAGCGTATCCGACTTTGATGAAGAACACAGAGTTTGCCTCCTGTCACAGACCTGCAATTACATGTGCATGTTTAATAAAAGGGAACCGCAGTGTTTCTCTAACCTTAAACCGAGCGCGTCTGTCGTCCGACCTTTGTTTACCTGAATGAAACTGACGCTGAGCTCAGTTCACACTCGACTGTCAACACAAGAAAGTCGGTGAGTGGACTGACAGTGGACAGTTACTCCCGCGCATTGTGCAGGTGTTCAGAATATTCTCTTGTTTGTTCTGTTTTTTTTCTCACTCGTTGGAGAACAGTTGCGAGCACACATGGCCTCTATCAGCACAGAGGAACTGTCACATCCCAAACTAATTCACCAACAGAAGGTAGAAAACTTTTGTGACAACCTATTTGTGTATGCGGTACACACTTTTATATGCATGAGATCAAATCAAGGACGGTGGAGGAGATTACATAGTGGATGCAAACATCATGTCTGCTATAAACACCATGTCCCTGTAGCATGTCAGTCGAATATAATTGCTCACTACATGAAAAAGAATACATGATTTAGTATAACAAAGGCTCCTGTACGCGTATGCCCGTGTATGATATCAGAAATAATAGACAAAGAAGAAGATGGGAAGCAGGAGAAAAGGGATGTAGGAGTACAGGGGAAGGGGGTTTTGATGGTAAAATCCATGGCCAAACAGAAAAGAGTGAATTTCATTTTCTAACCTTTGTCACACAAAAAGCTCATAAATTCCAAATTGATGCTCATTTGCCGTTTTGGAATACGCAGTAATGTCCAACACCCCGACACACAGGCGAACCCACGTGTGCACCGAGAAGCAATTTCATGTTAAAATGTCTTTTATATTTTATCTTGATGCTTCAGCAAAATTGTTTTTTTTTTGTTGTTGTCTTTTTTTTTACTTTCATGCCAATAAAGTGCAGCAGACTGAGGTGAAATGGAATTGACAGAAGCAGAAACTGTGGTGCATGAAAAAAGTAGGGGGTGGGGGGGGGGGGGGGCAAATGAAAAGTGACTGTGAAACTCAGAGAGACAGAGGGAGACACCAACAAGACTTGACATGAGTAAAAGTGGCCAAATTCACAAACTCTCGTTTCTACTGCAGCTTCTCAAATCTGTCAGTTCAGCTTCTCAGGCAGCGAATTGTGTGAAAGATGGACACTGAAGGCAACAGCATGTGTTCTGACTTCACTATAAAAAAAAAAAAAAATGTGAGCGAGGCCTTCACTTTCACTCTCGCTGCAGAATAACAAAGAGGTATCCCCCTGACACTGGCCAAAAGCATGTGCTTTGTAACCAAGTGCCCCCTCACTCCACAGCCAGACTCCAGCCTGCTGGTTACCCCTACACGACATGCCCCTGGTCCTGGTCCAGGTGCAGGTGATGCCCTCTGCATGCTGGGTGTCGCTTTACCTGCTCACCCCCCCCCACCCCCACCCCCACCCCCCTCCACACACACACACACACACACACACACACACACACACACACAGCTTCTGCTACTTCAGTTCATCTAAACAGAGTGATACATCCTTGAGCTCTGATTTACAGTGATTTATAATGTAATGAGACGGGAGCTAACAACTCTACAAAGCAAACATTTTATCCTCCCTCTCAGTGATTGTGAGATAAGCTGTCGGTTTGCAACATCTAGGCCTATATGCAGCAGGAATGTGGGCTTGCATATATTTTGCCCACATAGTGTTTTGCATCATTTATTCAAATCAAATAAAACGCAGCTCACGTTGTCTAATCCTGACGTACGCTGAAGTTAACGTTCCTCCAGTATCTACTATCTCCTGTGAGGGGCGAGCTAGCGCAGAGCTAACGCCACTGTACAGTTGCGCTCACAACCCACAGCTTCTACTATTTACCTTCAAATGCAAAGTGCTTCGCTTCCTGTGCACCTGAAGCTTATTCACAGAAAAGACATCTGGCGTAAAAAGCTTCATGAACGAGGACATCACTTTTGTGTTGTGTCAGTCTGCCATAGAGAGCGACATAATGGACTTTATTCAAATGAAAATGTCACAGATGATTACTTTCAAACTGAGCTTTACAGGAGGAGCTATTTGGGAAAAGAAGCAATAAATACTCTGATTCAGACGTCAAGGACAATGGAGAAAATACCCAGACTTTGACATATGAAAAAAAAAAAAAAAAAAAAAAAAATTTATATAAAATAACGTCAAGACAGGAGTAATAATCCAAACCATGAAAAAATGATCCTTAAAAAACAGCAGAAATCTGCATGCCTGCACAGATACACATCATCATCCTACACACTGCTAAAATGAAGTCTGAAGTACTTGTGAAATACACACACACACACACACTGATGCATCATGTGATTTCGCCATGTTGTGCCTCTGATAGAGCGTCTGCCAATTTGGCATCACAGTCATTTCTCACACATTCTTGTTCAATTACATAAGTGATGATTTGTGTGTGCAGACAGTTAGATGAGATAACATTTGTAACTGACTGTTGTGACTGTTGCACAGCAATATTACCTGTACTAACACATAAAAGAGAAGTAATGGCAGAAGGAGGATTATGCTTCATTTTAGTGAAAAGATATCATGTCCCATGTTTTAAACTTATTGGTGAAGGCCCCTGTTTAAAGCCAGAATGCAGCAAATGTATACGCAACAGTATGTAAAATATATAGTAACTACAAAACAGAACCGATTCTAGCTGTGGGGTCTATAAGTCATCCTCCACATCACTGCACTGTTTGCTGCAGAGACGCAGTCATCTAGAAAGCCAAAGCAAGGAAGCCATGTTAAGCTACTTGGTGAGATTGTGACACCTAACCTCAGCTAAAGCTATTAGCATTTTCCTACTATCGTCACTCTTTTTCCTGTTTTTGAAAAACCTTTTCTGATGTGTGTGGTGCTACTGATAAACTGTAAATAAAGATGGACGTAGCCTCTGTGACGTCACCCACAGGTTTCTAAAGAGCAGTTTTGAGGCTCAGAGTGGGCTGCCCCTACGTTGCCATCTTGGCAGTGTCTGACTCTGCCCCTAACTACCAGATAATCCTAAAATGGCCAAAGAGGAGGGGCCTGTGTGGAGCCAAGACTTCGGTGCATACCGGTTTGTGGCAAGCATACGCTCACCCACCTGGCACTCAAAGAGGCCACGCCCTCAATTCTACATAACTTTAAGCCTCTATAAAATGCAGGTGAGTTGTATAAACAGCTGCCATGAAGGAGGAAATTAGCTCTAGAGACCAAAACTGTTTTTGTACCAGGCTGTAAACATGTTTATTTCTGCTGTAAAGTTTGACATTTTAACATGGAAGTCTATGGGGATGGACTCATTGTTGGAGCCAGCAAAAGAGGAAGCTGAAGAACTGCAGATTTTAGCACTTCAGCGTGTTGGCTTCATTTTTCAACCCTGGAGGTTGCTGCTTGGTGCTTTTCTACAGTTTTCATACTGTCAATGAATCCCACGAGAAGAACAAAACCAACATGTTATTTCATCTGTCAATAATTCAGATATAGTTTCATTTTTTTCAAAAGGGGGCTCAGTAACAGCAACACATATTGTGCTATATGAGTATTTACAGGAACAGAAACATGAAATAACAGCTAGTGTCAAAATAAGTGGCAATACATTTTTTTTCCCCCTGCATTTCATATTTCACACTCTCACTCTGCCTGAGGCCACTGACCACTGATCCACGTGGGTCGCACACATACTGATAGACAGACTTCATACCCCTGGAAACACCACGGGACCCAACCAGGCTTGATTAGACTGAACATAATTTCACCCACAATTCAGTGCAACAATCTAGCTCCTTCATCTGTAGCTTGAAGTATACAAACAATATTTGTTCAATCCCATTGGACCTTGACACTGCAACACCACGGACGGTCAACGTTATGCCGCCAGATGACCCAGCGGCTTGCACTGCCACCAGGTCTAAGGCTCTGGTATACAACTCCACAATCAAATCCAGCTGGAGCATTTCTGTCTGTATTTGACCGTCTGCTCAGTTCATTTAAGCACTAACTGACCGTCGCCATTACCGGTGGCAGGCTCAGAGCTTCCTCTCTTCTGATTGGCTCACCGACCTGTTGTTACTAGAGCTCCAGAGAGAAGCCTGAGAGAAGAGTTGTAAAACTACACTAAGGTGGTTCTTGGTTCTTAAAACCACAAATGTATCTTCTTATACAACAACAGAAAAGAACAAAATATGGGACCTTTAATGTATTAAATTATACATAAATTTACTGGACTAATTAAAAGTGCCCAGTGGAGTTTTCTTTTAAACAAACAAAAACAAAGTTTATATTCAATATTATTCACAAAAATGTCCTTGAGCCTCGGACTAACAAATGTGTTGAATGCATTTCCTTCCGCATAAAACATTAGCACTGATGGTTTTTTTCAGCGCTCTAAATTGTGTATTGTTTACTAGCGCGCAGTCCTCTTCTTCTTCCCTGCCTGTTAACACACTCTTGGTGCCTAGCACCACCAAGGATCAATTAGCAGAATAGCGTGAAAGCTAGGGCAGAATGTGAATCGTGCCACAAACATGCACACACACACACACACACACACGAGCATGATATCAACAAAGCGAGGGCTCACTCATGAAAACACTGCTGTGTAGCGCTACGAGCGATCAAAACCTTTAAAACTTTAATTGTAAGTGTTTAAATAGACAAAGGAGCTAAAAGAAGACATTTCGTTTTATAGCACATTTCATTAAGAGTGTCCAAAGGCAGAGTGCGTGTATATATTTTATCTTATATAAAGTCTGGGACAATGAATACCTTCATTTTCTGGCTTTCAGTCATAAATAAAGGTATAACTCATCTACACTTGGCTGGCCCTACTCTTTACTCTGTGCCTTTGTCAGGCCGGACAGCAGATATGTTTTATTTACTGTACCTCAATCATGTTCTTTACAGACATAAAAACAACATTGCTTGGCTGCCAGAATCACTTACAAGACCAAATTCTCTGTAGTGTTGAGCTTTCAGCACACTCAGTAGACGCTGAGATTTCCAGATGTGTTCTGGCTCAGGGCTAAAAGCTTCGGTTTCACTTCAACGTGACATTCCCATATAAGCTGAGGAGTTTCTATCTGCAGGGCAGCGCTACAGTCTCTCTCTCTCTCTCTCTCTGCTTCCTCACCACAATATTATGTGGGAGAATGCAAAACTGATTCCAAGGCTCCTGCATCTGAGAGCAACTGTTTGATTCAGATTTACTGAGGTCTGCTTGCAATTACTAATCATTGGCCAGAGGTAGTGAGTGAGAGATGGCTGCACTGGCTTATTATGGGCTGTCCAACAGCAGCGACTGGGCTCTGGCGTCGCTGCGGCTGCAGCTCGTCCAAACCTCAGCCGATTATTCTTTCTCTCCTCGTCTTTCTGGTCTGCAGCCATCCTGCTTTTGTGCTTTTTTATTTGTGAGGAAGAGCGAGTGGGAGGGATGTAGACTGAGAAAAGAGAGAAAAGGTGAAGGAGTAGCAACACATAACAGGCGATGAGGAGGAGGATGAGGGCAAATATGATGATATAATGAAAAAAAGGGTGGATTAGAAATAAACAAATCTCAAAAAGAAGGGGAAAAAATGAACAGGAAGCAGAGCCTGTGGGAAGCTCTGGGCTTCAGCGGGGCAGTCAGGAGGCAGAGACAGAGAAGAGGAGGAAATATGACAGGGAGGGTTTAAAGTGGAGTGGGGGAAGAAGGGGAGGAGGGGTGTTCTGGGAGAGAATAGTGCACTAATGGGACCATCCCAGTTCCCCCCGCCTTCTGCCTCTGTGTATCCCCTGATGGAGGCCGTCTCCCCCTAATCCACTAATATGACACTTCCAGAGGCCAGGCACACACACATTAGACTCTCATATTGACGTGTGCGTCTTAGAGTGAGCTCACACACATCAGACACACACACACACACACACACACACACACACACACACACACACACACACACACACACACACACACACACACACACACACACACACACACACACACACACACACACACACACACACACACACACACACACACACACACACACACACACACACACACACACACACGAGACTGAATGCCAGCATTAATCAAGTAGACTGAAGGCGCACACGTAATTACATATACAAACAAACACACACACTCAGAAACACCAAATTAACATCTGCACCCACACACACACACACACAAACACACACTAACACACACACAAACACAGAAAATGCAAATCATTGTTTCTACGGTCAGATGTGCGTGCTTATGTGCGTATGCATAGCTGTGCCTACACAATGTGGGTTAAATAAAACGAGCTGGTCTGAAATGTGTAATTTGCAACAAATGGCTCACTCTCAAATTACAGGTGCCTGTGGTGTTGAATGTGAGTCTAAGTGGACCCATTAAGGCCAAATTGGACTAATTCAATCCACAGATCTTATTCAGTAATACAATTGCAGGGTTGTTGGATGCAGTTGTGGAATTCAGCTGGGTTCATTTGAAAGTGAGCTCAGCTTTTGACTGAAATGCGAGGGTGTGATGTGTAGATGGGGAGGTTGATGTGAGTGCTGAGACTGAGGAGTCACTGGAGCATTATTGAGCCTATTTACACTATTAGCTCAACGCGGGTCACTGGAGCTAATGATCAGCAAAGATTATCGTTCAGCAGGTTATGATTTCAATCTAAGCAGATGTGAACTGGCACGCTTGATTTACACCTCATAAATCTCAAATGGAAAACATGGCTTCCAAAGGGCCCAGAAAGAATTGACACTGAGAACGTTGGAAGCACTTTGCGTACAAAATTACAAAATATTTATTTGAGCTGCTAACATGCAGAAATCAATGCACGCACTCAAAAGACACTGACAGACGCAGACCCACCTATTCTCATGCAGAATTTGGATTTGTGCATAAAAGATTATTGAAATGCAAGCTCATTAAAACACTGCCTAAATATTGCAAACACAGTTTCATGTTTGCCTGAGGCGCAAAAGTTGGTAAATCTGAAGAGAAGATGCACTGAGGGCTGAGCTGAGCGTTTTCCAAAAAGCCTGTTGTTACTTCATTGTCTTCTTGTGTTATTTCTTGAAACAGTGTTTTTGCACTTCATTGCCGGGCCACAACTCGTTATTATCATTATTTTCATTGTCAATTAATCTCCCTCATTTCATTGTTTTGTCTATGAAATGCCAGGAAATAGTAAAAAAAAAAAACACACAAACCAACGTGATCTATTTTGATTCTTATTATGAGCTGATTTTATTCAACCGACAGCCCAAAACCCAAAGATCTTTATCTTTTAGACTCATTTTCAGCTGGATTCTCTGCCTCCAGTGCCGCGGCCTGACAGAGCTCAGCGACTGCACCTTAACACGAGCCGATGATGAAAACACCCTCACCACTCTGACAACACATACTGTATGTCGCATTAAAAATAATGTGACATCTAGGATTGGTTGTGGACAGCTGTGGATTGGCGACCTAAGGATTTGATTCAGTCAGCCCAAAACTGTTGAACACATGTTCAACAATCCCCAGAAGCCCCCAGTATAATCGAACAAGCTCTAAGTGATCAGAATGCACTTGCACAGGAATGAGTTCTTAAACCCCAGAAATAAGTTAGCATGTTAGCATGTTAGCACTTCCGGTCCAGATTCTAACTGTGGTGTAGTTCCGTTTATAGCTTAACATTAGCTTTTTACTTCTGACTTTGGTTTTTCACAGAGCTCATTTTTTGCAATAATTGAAAAGCCCATGTAAAAATCCCATTGGCTTTTTGTGGAGGGAACCAGGGTGAAGCTAACATCCGACATATACGTCATCCCTGCAGCACTGTATTGGTCACCTATGTGCAGTGAGGTCCAAAAGACTGAAATACGTCTGGTATAGAACACTGTATGAACCTGTAGCTGCGTGCACAGTGAGGTGTATCTGTCTGTGTCTGAGCTCTGTGTCTGTTTATGTGTGGGTGAATGTCTCATATGCATCCATGCATGTCTAAAAAGGTCATCTTTAACCAGGCTGCGGTTGTAACGGCCAGACAGAACCTTAGAATAGCTCGCTACACTTCCTCCTCGCATTAGCATAACAATAAAGAAACCCACACACTCATCTCCTGCTCCCGCTACAATAATCACTTATTTACCTCCACCGCAGGGCTGTTTCATGACCTTGAACGCAGCCATACGCCAGTGTGTGTGTGTGTCTCTGTGTCTGTGTGTGAGAGAGTGTGTGACAGAGAGTGTGTGAAAAGAAGGCTGAGTGTTTCTGTTGCCCTCTGTGTCTTTGTCTATGTGTGAGTGTGTCTGTAGCGGCGTGTGTTAACATCGAAACCTGCTCCACAAAAGCTGCCGTCACGTCTTTAACAGTCTCCCCCTGCACACACACACAAAAACACACACACAAAAACACACACACACTTGGGGAAGAAAAACAAGTGAAGGGGAAAAGAAAAACAAGTGAAAGAAAAAAAACATGCCAGAAATGATGCAGTCGGCACGTCGGGCCTGTTCCAATTGGCTGGGCAGCGGTTGAAGGTTATCCCAGCTAACAAACATATCACACCAACCATGGAAGCACACACACACGCACACACACACACACACACACACATACATACATACATACACAAAAGGTATCCACACCCATACAGCCTTTTGTGGCCAGACAATAGTCTGTAACCTTCAATTCTGTGGCATCGAAATACACGGTGCAACAAACAAAGTGAGTTCCCCACATCGACCGCATCGCCAAGGCAGCTGGGGCTTGCAGAGGTGTAACAAATGTAACAAATGGAATAAAAGTAAATGTAGTAAAGCCTAAAATGTAGAGAGAGCAGATGAGAGTGTTAGTTAAACAAACATGTCTGCGAGGCAGAACTGCTCTGAGGCAAAAATAATTCTCTTCAAACTTTACAGTGCTTACATTTGTTGCAGTTTCTTCATTACAGAACAGGCTTTTAATTTCTTCGCAGGCTGTGTTGCTTTTAGTTTTATCATATTACTGCCTTTTGTTATATTATAGAGAATCAAGGGTATAATTTCCCCCAGGGGATGGGGTTGAAATGACACCGCCTCCCTCCCACACCTTTGAGACACAAGAACTGAGGGGGCTCCATCACCTCACAGTGATTGGCTTCACACATATACTTTTGTCATTTTGTGTTGGTACAGCTGAGGAGACCCTTTTCTATGACGTATTACTCTGGACCTCGCCTCTCTCTATGGTGGTAAGGTGACAGGAACCTGGAGAGTTGGTGTGTAATGTGACGACAAACGGACCCCTTCCTCCCCACGGGTATCAGTTTAAGCAGAGTGACGGCATTAATAATACATTTACAACTGATTAGTTATTATGAGTTTATTTCTTCTTCTTCATCTACATTGAGAAGATAGCCTGAGCCTGAGCCTTCACAAAGCACATTGGTATTTGTGGTCCACTTAAACCTAAACATTAAATGGTTAGATTTGTTGGTTGAATATTTGTTGAACAAACAGATTAATGAAATGTTAGAAATACTTTCTGTAGATGAACTATCCAAATAAAGTGTAACCAAATTACCAACTGAAATCGAATTAACTCCAGATATGAATTCCTTTACAACAAAGGTTACGTGCTGGCTAAAAGCTAACCAGAGCTGTAACCATTTCTAGGTAATTGTATCTATTGTTAATTGTGTTTGTTTGACTATCTGCAGCTTGTTGTTGTCTCTTTTTAGACTTCACATCTTATTAGCTAATTGTGGGACATTATCAATTGTCTTGTTTTCGCTATTTATTGTTTTAATTACATTATACGTATACATTATGAAATTAGCAATAGCTATAAACTTTGTGCAACACATTAGCTTTATGCTTTGTTTGAAACTATGTTAAATTACATTGTCCTATCAAATAAATAATAAAAAAACTGAATTTAAATGAAATATTTTGCATTCACATAGTTGCCACTTCTAAAATCAAACCTTCGCCTTTAAAATTCTCTTTTTCAATGACTGAACATACTGGCCTTTGTTTGCAACAACAGACAGACACCAGGTCTGATCATTAGATATTTATGAACACCTCTCTCTCTCTCTCGCTCACTCTCTCTCTCTCTCTCTCTCTCTGGCAGTCACAATGAATTAGGGAAAGATGGGCAGGCTTTGGTGTTAGCTGAGGGCAACTTTGGGGTAATGCCGACCTGTCAGGATCTAAACCAATCTACCGTCCCGTCAACAACGCTGCCATGAATCATTTAGACCAGGTGAGAGCGAGCACAAAGCTTTTGTTTGGCTCTCCCATAGGACCCATCCTCCATTTCAAACTTCCAGAAACAAAATGCTGAGGGTAAGTGACTGTAAAAAAAAAAAAGGGTGTGGCTAACTCAATGCATCAGCGCATTTTGTTTATCCTATGCTTTTTTTTTTCCTCCATAATAAACTTCAGCAATGTAACAAAATGCCCAAGTTGCACAAAACAGGACAGCCATGGTGATTAATTGGAATGCCTTTGGCCATGATTTGTGATCAATAAGAGCTTTTTTCCACAGTAGAGCACAACTCAAGGAGGGTGTCAGTGCTTAAGGGTGGAAATAGATTGCACACAATAACAATGCAGTCCAGTGTGCAAAGCAAAACAAAATATCTAAACAATTAGTCAATTAAAGTTGAGAGCAAACAAGGTGGTTTCACACCAGCCTGAGGCCAATCATTGGATTTTAATCATTAGAGGGCATTCTGGGAAAAGCTCCAGATTTGGTGGTGTATGGCTCCAAACAGCCTATTTCACACATTTGTTTTATTAGCTCTTTCGTCTTCCCATATGAGGGCATGGATTTAAAGGGGAATTCCACTAGTTTCACTGCAGTTATATAATGTCTACTGTGGCTCTGGAGAAGCTTCAGGTTGAAGAAATAACCCTGGTGATGCCTTCAGGAAACCAGGGGTGGAACAAAGGCATTATTTTGCAAGCTACAAGTAAGTCTCAAATCTTGGCAAGAAGTCCAGTGTAAAGTCCTGACTCAACACAGGTATATCCAAAGTCTAATTCCAAAGTCATTGTCCCAAGTCAGGTCCAAGCCCTGAATTTCAAGTCCTAAACAAATTATCATTAATGACAGATCGCTAATGTTAGACATTGTCAATTGTTTATTGGCTGTGACAAAGATTTTAGAGCCTTGTGCTTGGGTTGAATATCAAGTTTTCCCTAAATCGAAAAGCAAGTTACCTTAAGTCTGAAGTCACAGAATTTGTCCTCAGCTCTTTTGGACAAAATACATTTCTAAACAAAAAGCCTATGTTACAAACTGGTAACATAAAAGTTGAAAGACATGAGCATTTACAGGTCAGTAAAGATATATTTAAGTTGCATTATGGGAACTGTAGGATATAATATGATATATTGTTTTGAAGACCATTTTATGGATTACGAGTTAGAATATCTCAGTCTCCACTAAGATTTGAACACTTCTTTCTTCTTTAATCTGTTTCACAAAGATATTTCTGGTTTGTAGTGTTGGTCCAGTCTTCATGTTGCTCATAAATTAGTCTGTTGTATTTCACAAAAATAAAGACCGACTCATTTTAAGCCAAAAACAGACCAGGCTAAGTCAGGCCTAAGACAAAAGTTACCATGGTAACAATCAATGACACCTGCACTGAGCAGTAGCACCAAACAAGAAAAAACAGGGAACATGGCTCATAATTTAAGGTTTGTCTAACATTGTTATATAGAGAGAAGAGAGGGGAAAGAAACCAAAACCAGATTTTTCTTTTTATTGTTTCTCTCTTCACTAAATTTGCAGAAGTAAAATATCCTTGTAACTGTTGAATTCTTCTCCTGGGGTAAACAGAGCTGAGCAGTTAGATGTGGTTCCTTGGTCGGCAATTTGTTTTATATTGAAAAAGTCTTAATTTACCCAGAATTCATTGTACCACAGTCCGGCTTGAGATAGTCAAGAACTAAACTGCTTTGTGCAATGGATGAATTCAGATGTCTATCTGAAGTCTGACAGTTTGTTCTATCAATTTTACAGTAAATCTTAGTAAAATGACAGCTGTACACTGCCTCTACACAGCCAGCTATGCTATTAAATTACTGTTGTAAAACAAAGCTGTTTATACAGCCATCCATTCATTATCTATACCCATTTATCATTTTCCAAAAGGAAGCAAGAAATATAAATATAACAAGAAATGTAGCCCTTAGGGAGGTAAAACCCAAGCTTAAATAGCCGAGTTTAAGACACCTCCAATTTTTTCTGGAACTGTAAATTTCCCTTTTGGCCGACTGCCCTTTCATTATTCTCGCTCTGATTTCCGCCACCCCACCGCTCTCCTCCTCCCTGGTGTCTACCTTCCCCCGCCTCTGTTTTCTCTCTTCTCATCTCTCCATAATTTACCTGCCTCCTTCAGTCTGTTTCTCCCTGAGCAGGTGAGGAAATCAATCACTGATTTGTCGATTCTCTCTGCAGCCGCTCACACCCAAACAGAAGAGTTTTTAACATCGACCGGCGCCTCACTGTTAAGATTGGGGGAGATAGTAGGAAGACCACGCAGAGGGACAGTGTGTGTTTGTCTGTGTGTGTGTGTGTGCGCGCGCTGCTGATTGTGCACATACGTGTGTGTAATTTCAAATAGGGGTTCGAACAAAGGAGGAAGACAAGCATCTCCCTTCCTCTCTCCCTGAGGATCGACACATGTCTCATGCTTATTCTTTTTCTCTCTCTCTTTGTTTCCTTGGTATCTCTATATCTCACACACACACACTTACATACACACACACACACACTTACA
Source organism: Seriola aureovittata (assembly GCF_021018895.1). Lineage (NCBI taxonomy): Eukaryota > Metazoa > Chordata > Actinopteri > Carangiformes > Carangidae > Seriola > Seriola aureovittata. The sequence continues at coordinate 3,041,327 of NC_079386.1, forward strand.
TACACACACACACACACACACACACACACAGTCTCTGTTGCCCATGTTATTATTTCGTGGGCCCTTGTGACTATGGAGATTTCTAAAGATAGGGCAGGGTTAGTTGTGCTGCTGTTATTAAGATTTCACAGGATGCTAACACTGACTCACACATACACAAACATGCGCACACACACAGACACACACAGCCCCGTCATTGTCCTGTCACAGCTACAGGCTATTTTTGGAAACCTTGCCCACAGCCCTCAGTGTAAATGCCTGCCCTCCCTTTCCTCCCACAGCACCCATCAACCCCTCTGTCACCCTCTGTCACCATGCCAGCCAATCAGAACCTCCTCCGAGTGGCTTTGACAGGAAGCAAAGCTGACAGCCCACCAATCAGCTAATAACTACTTTCTGCAGCAAGACGTTGACGAGGCTCATTGTGGATATGGATGCAGTATCTATGGTTATTTATGGTATAATTGCAGCTTGATTACATGAAAACACTCGCTGTGATATGAGACAGGCTAGTTGGCGAGGTCCACACACACAGCAGGGAGGGAGAAAGATTCAGATTCTCATATGTGCTGTGATCCCCTCTTGAAAGCAGCACTGATGCGCAAAACTACTTAATTGGAATTTCAACAATAGCTTTATGAAGAGAACTTTTTTTAATGAGGAGGATGCTATGCACAATTAACGTTCAGTAAATAATCTAATAGAACTTGTTTAAAGCATCTGGACTGTGAAACGTAAAAAAAAATACATGGAAATAACAAGTGCTGTGTGTAACTATGGTAACACATGTAAGCTTCCTAAAAAGGCAATGAACCACATACTGGATTTCCTGAAGTTGAGGGAAAATAGTAATAACATTTTTACTCCAAAATTAATGGGTAAAATCAGGTTTTTTCTTTAAAAAAAAAAAAAAAAAGTCGATTAATTTCACAAGTTTGCCAGAGAGGACACGCACAACTGCAGGGAGCAATCACACACACTATAAGAGTGAGCTGCTAGCCACCATGCAAATTGGTAAAGCAGATCCTTGGCGTGACATCCACGGGGTTGGAGCTCCTGTCAGTGTCAGAGCCTCCGGGTGAGACTCTTCGATCGGTGATTGTGTGTTTTTAAAACTTACTTCGAGGCTGCAGCTCAATCTTTCATCACTGAGCACGGTATAGCCATGGTGTTTATGGTTTAACAGCACCGTGCTGGGCAAGTGACAGGTGTGTTTACAGTGTTTGTGCTGTGAAACAGCTGGGAAAGAGGTGATGATTAGCGAGTTAGGGGGTTGTGTTAAAGTCACTGCCGATAGGAACTGGAGCCAATAAATACAGCAGAGTCATTTGACCCTGGTGTGCGAGTCGATTGCTTTCTTTTCCACTGCCGACAAAAGCCCGAAGTTAGCGGGTCTTGGTGGGTATTTTGAGTTTTGAAACCAGATACAGATGCAAGCAATTGTCAAATCTACTGCATATTTGGGAAAAAGAGAAATGACACCCTACGTTTATTGCAAAGAACTGCCTTCACAATCCGTCATCAAAAACCTAGGTTTTCAAGCTTGCTGGTGGTTAAGGTGCAGAACATGATCCTGGTTCTTTCTTATTGGTTAATGGTAGGGACATTTCATGGTTATGGTGAGATTAAGGTTGGGCAGTTATACAGGCGCATTAGGAAAACATACTCCTTTGTACAGTAGGACATAGATAATAGTCAAAAACATATAAGTTTAGTTAATTACAGAACGTAAGGTTTTCCATTGTAAACCTTTACCATAAAACCCATATAATCAACCCAATCTACATTTTGTGGAATGAAACAACTTAAATGAGTCTTTAGAAAAATGTTAATATCCAAGACATGAAACCTTATACCTTGAAAATCCAACAGGTCCCTCTGAAAGTCACCAATACCATCTTTTCCAAATCCTCCTCTACGGAGCTTTACATCAAAGTATCCTGTGACATAAAAGTTCCTTGAAGTTTTCTTCACAAACGTAGAAACTCCGTCAAAGCCCACTGAGAATACGTTTGGTTAATTGAAATACTGACTCTTAATTCTTAGGAGTCATTGGTGAACACAGCCACTTCCTGCTGTTCGGTAATTGCCTGTGCTCCTGCAGAAAGGACACCTGTAATCATTGCGGCAGCCTCACCGGTGCAGAGCACAACAAAAACTATTCATAAGCAGAATAAATGAATGCGGGAGCAGCAGAAAGGAATGAGGGGAAATTGAGGTTAGGGTGCGAGACGGGACAGAAACAGAGCAGAATGAAAATACAAAAGCTTGGAAAAGGATGAGTTAGGAAAGACAATCCTGGAGAAAAATGTTGATAGATGAACTAACACCTTGTATAAATTTGCTCTGCTTTACAGACGTCTGCTCACTTCGGGCCCCTTCAAAGAGTCCTCCTGCTTCTAAACACAGACAACATCCACTCAGATGGGTCCTCTTCTTTTGCTGCTGTCTTCACAAGCGATCACAGACAAAGCCGTCTGGAGAAACGGTTTTGTCGCTGATGTTGTTATTTCCATGTAAATCATTAACCAGCTTTTGAATCAAAGAAGCTCACGGGACAGCGTCTGGTGAGGCCGGCTGTCAAGCAGACTGCTGCATGCTGCCACAACAGGCTTCATCATCTGGCTGAAGAGAAGGCACTTCATAACATTGTAGGGACGGATACAGGGACCTACTTTGGTAGGCACTATAAATTTCCACTTTAGTTCTGTTAGGCTAAAGTTCCCAATGAATCAGAATGACCTGTTAAATGAGAAACAGCCCCCAGAGAAGAACAACTTCTGCATCAGGTTTTTAATCTCCATTTTCTTTTAGGTTTTTTCACTATGCAAAGGCTTCTGAACCAATGCTCAACTTAATCTGCAAACAATTAGTCTCTCTTTCCCTTAAGGCTTTTTTTAGCCCCATTCCACTGCAGGAACTTTCCCAAGGGCCAAGGAAGCATTTGAGGATCTTTGAGGCATGTCTAAAATTTAGTTCCTCAAGCTGAAATTATGCTTCTGCAAAGATACACAATGAGCATATTTCCCAAAGCACTTATGCTTTGCATGGACCAAGGAAGTTGATTGGTTGATTTAGCTCCTGGCTGGGGGAAAGGTTTGAAAAAAAGACTGAAGTAACAACCATTGGAATGAGGCTCTACAACTGCAAATCACTTGTCAAAGCACTTGCTTCAATCCTAGGACAAGAGGTGGTCTTATCATCCAAGTTTAGCTGCTGTGCCTCTTTCATTTGTGGATCAATTTGATTTAAATGGGGCTTTAGGCGCCTCAACTAGATGCTATTTTGTCTATAGTCCAAAAGATTCTGTTGGAAATGTTTACCACTCAAGTCATGCTGTTGATTTCAATGGGTGAAACTACAAAGATGCTGGAATCAGCTCTGGGTTAAAATTTATCTGCAGGCATAAAGGTAGCTAAAGAGTTCTAAGTCTATGCTTTTTACTAGATCCCAAGGGGTGATGGCGTTAAAGAAACGTCATCATTTCTCGACTAGCTATACACTGGCAAACTGGTATAACTGGACTCATAGAGATGTGAAACACTTCATTTTCATCCAGTTTCTCAGCTTCTGAAAGGAAGTTTCAGTATATACCAAACAAAAAGGAGATTAGACTTTGCTGCACACTTCAGCAAAGGTGTATTGCTTTCTCTCACAGTGATGTCATCTACAGTGCGGCAGATGATGGGTGACGCTGATGAGAACAGGTTGGATTAAATCTAAAGAAGAAGCTGATGCCAAAAGAATTGAACAGCGCAAAAGGAGAAGGAGGAAAAATAGAAAGAAAAAGGACGGTAAAGAAAAGAGGCAGAGAAGGGGGAAGAGTGAGTTGAAAATATCTGTGACGAGCGCCATGTAATTACAGCACTGTTCCATTATTAATCCTTCCCGGTCCAGATAGGACTTGCATGAGAGTTGTATACATAATTAATAATGGGGACTGGAGCATCCTTTGCTTTCTATTCAGGCGTGGATGGGTGGATGACAGAGTGTGTGTGTGATGGTTGGAAAAAAAAAAAAAAAAAAAAAATGATGAACCCAAATTCACCGCCAAATAAGAATTTCACTGAACTTAGTGTTGGCTTTTGGTGCTCTTTGCTTTTCATTAAGTTCTCATACTCCAAGCTTTGAATCAGAATATAAATTAAATAAATTAAATATGAAAATTTCAGAGGAGAAAATTCTATTGCTTTATATAGTCCCACGCATCATTGTTGCCTAAATAGCTCCCTGCTGCCTCATGAATAATCCAATGAAAGACTCTGATGAATTGAACCCATCTCGTAAACCCCATCTATTTTCCCAGCTTTAATAATGCAAAGGGGCCCCCGATGGCCCCTGTTGGTTGTGTACACGGTATTCAATAGATTATAATTGACTGCAGTGATATCATTAATGCACTATTGGAAGTAGGGGAGCCTGGGGAAACACTTTTTGTGTCAGCACTTGCAGATTTTTTGTGTAAGAGCTCTCAAATCTTTTACACACCACACCGGTATGTGTCTACTACAGGACTTCTCCAACTACATGACAGATTTCATTCATTTATGTCAAATACAAGGAGTTCCATTGTTACAACCTGCCCCACTAGCAGGGTAAGTTGTAACAATAAGAGTGAAGAATTGAAACCACACCAAAAAATACACATCTAACTAAGTTTATAGCACATGTGTCAACACTTCAACATCTTCCTGTGGTTCACCAAGAACACAATTAACTCACCCCTGACTGCTAAATTACTGAAAGAACGACTGTCATCCACAACAATGAGCTGCTACCGACACTTTCACAACTTTAGAGGAAATGTCTTCAACATGAGAACCAGACTGAAAGAAGAACAATGTCACTGTGTTTGTCTTCGCCTTTGACTGTGCTGCTGATCCTGATCAACTTCACAAGAGCTTTCTTAGAGAACATTAGCTATGCAGTGAACTAAATAATGTGTGTGTGTGTGTGTGTGTGTGTGTGTTTGTGTGTGTGTGTGTTCTGTTTAATCATAGTCACAATGGTGACGGATTTATGTCAGTCTGCCAGATGTGCAGTCTTCAAAAACTTGTAATTTATACATCTAATACATTTTTTTTTTTTTTGGGGGGGGGGGGTCATTCCCAAAGGGCTACAAGCACAAAATGCAAAAATGTTCTTCTTCTGTGGTGTCTGAATCCATCTTTATCCTTCTTTTGCTTTCTCTCTGCATGACGTTTGCTTTGAGTCTTTCCAAGAATTTCTTTTTCACGTTATTTTTTCTATTCCTCTTCCTCCTTGCTGAAGTGGTGTATCTGTATAGATCTAGTCTGATTGTTTCCCCCTCCTTGTTCTACCTGTGCTCTTTCTTGGTTCTGCTTTGGACCATTTAGAAAATGGTCTTTCAGTATTGGGACTAAACACTTTCGTTGACGACTCGGCAGGAGCAGTTTGGAGCTAGAACAGTGACAGTAACATTTTCACATTGAAAATAAAATTTGGCATTGAAAACAAAACCTTAACTGGAAAAGGAAACAATGGCATAGAAAAAGTTGAATTGGAAAAAAATGACAAATATTTATAAAAAAAAAAAAAAGCTTGGTTCCACTCAAAAATAAAACAATCTCACAGATATTTTTTGTACTATTCGAATGTCAACCTTCAGATTTTTCTTCATGTCTGTCTTTTTTCAGTCTCACTATTTTAAATGTCAACATATTACTGTCACTGTTCTATCCCCATGGAGCAGATGAGGAGGCTGGAGTCGCTGAATATGTGTTTAGTTGTCATTAAGGAGTTAGCTATAATGTAACGGCATATGGGTCTTTTTTTTTTTTAGACAACAACCAATGTTAACAACAATCTTAATAGGTTACTGGTATTAATTATCAGACATCATCAAACGTACATGTCATCATTTGACATTCAGTCAAACATTCAGTTGAAAACTTGTGGTTGTGTTTTCAAAAGTTAATTTAGCTAACATTTTGTGTGGATTTGCTGAGCTGCGTGGCCTTGGTAACCCAGCAGTGTTCTCACCCCTCCCTCACGGTATCTGGCCATTTCAATTTGAGATACGAAAATACGGTTCGATAATTCAGCAGCCACCTACAATGTATTAATAAGAAGAGATGCGGCAGACATAATTTCATCATTTCAAAAAGGAGTGCATTCATATACTCATATACTCATTTTATCTGGCGTTCAGTTTAAGAGTCGTGCCACAACACACAGACACACACGCTGCTATTCTCTATCTAGTTAAATCATATGATTGCATTAGTCTGGTGTCCCCTGACCTTGTCTTGTCTGAGCCATCCAGATAGAGCAGCAGAGAGGATTAGAGCACAGTGAAAGGCCAGAGGGCAGCCGCAGCTTACAACCACACCAACACAACACTGCTGCCTTTTACACCGGCTTTATAACCTACTGCATTATACAGCCTGTCACTCCTCATGCTGCCGTTATTAGGTAATAAGCTGTAGCTGACGTGGGGAGAAATCATCTTACAGCAGTATGTGCTGCTCTTTAATTGAATATTTTATTGATCGTCATGGGGAAATTCTCTGTTACCACTGCAAACACTACAGGTAGGTCAAAGATAATGTCAGTGACAACACAGCATCCATGGAGGTGGTATACAGTGTTGCTCAAAGATGCCTGGTCATTACCCATGAACTGATAAACAAGCTAAATAAAGCAGTGGCTTCAAGCAAGACTGCACTTTTTAAAAGGCGGTAAGTCACAGTCTGCCTCTTACAAATCTAAAGATGAAGCAATAAAATACATGATTTCTCAATTCAAATATAAACACTCAGAGGTCTTATGGTGGCCTATGTTAGCAAAGTTCACATAGACTGACATTAATGAGTCGGTTTGGTGACTTTTTGACTTTTCACTGTGTTTCAGCATTAACCATTACGACGTGAAAAAAACATCAAAAGTTACATATGCTCAAAATATTACCCCCATAAAAAAAGTGACAGTAAATATGTGGGGGTGTAAAAGGAGTTTGACAATGGAAGAGTATATGGTGTTGTAAAAGTGTCAACTTTTGGGTGGTGAACGGACATTTATCTCTGTCTTTACCTTGACCTGGCGTGATTTCCCAAAATCATACCATGAGGTTTATAATGAAAGCAAAAGCTATTTCTGGCAAAACAGTGACTTTTTTTTCCAGAAATCCTAAAAGTGCACAGGCTTAAATTATAACAGTTACAGATCCATCGCCATGACGACCGAGCAAACTCCATCTGCTGATAGGCACAGTGTGATATGGCTGAAAGCTTTGGAAAATATAGTAAGTGTTTCTTAAATAATTGTTATTTTGTCAAACTACTATTCTAAGGTCAAGAATGAACTGAAAGCAAAACCTCAAGCTGACATTCTGACGGAAAATTTTCAGTGAGTGGACCTTGTGCTGAGGTTTTTTTGTGAAGACAAAAACTGGACTACTGTTCATTTCCCCTTTCCTACCACCAAGAGTCAGTGCTGGTTTCTTTTAACCGTGACCATGAAGATTTCATTCTGCTTTAAGCCAAAGAATAATCTTTCTTTCCTTGCCCAAACAAAGTCAGTTTCAGAAATCAGTCAAACAATGCTGTCCTGTGGGTGTCAGATTAAAAGAAAACCTGTATGGTTTTGTTTTGGACAATTAAAAACAACATATTCTTACTTGTTACTTTCCCTCCCGTTTGCTTCAGTTCCCACATCTCCCCTTTTTTGTTTTCCTGCCCCCTCCTCTCAGCACCCAAAAGGGGGGGGTGGGGATGAAGCTCCAATGGCCCTTGAAAATGTGGCCCCAACTCCCTGGGTTCAGTTTCTTGGCACCCTCTGATCTTCACCAAACAACAAACCCAATTTTAACCCTAGTTCATCCCCTAACCTCAACCAGAGTCCCCCTTACCCTCATTCAGCCCTCCACTCAGCATGTCATGTCACTAAACTCATTTGCATAAGGAAGAGGTCAGTCTTTGTTCGTAAAATCTAAACTTAACCAGAACCATCTTACACAACAAACACTTGAAAACTCTTGAATCTTTTTTTGGAGAATTGAGAACTTGTGACCAATACACAATTACTAATCTGCATTTCCAAGTAACCGCTCACTTCCTGTGCAGGTTCTGGACCAGTCTCTCTCTCCTGGTGACCCCTCAACGACTGTAAAACAGCTTGTCTAAGCTTTCAGCTACTAGCTAAACCCTGATAAAACTGCACATGGTCTCTGGTGACGTGTATGAAAGCTAACTAGGATAAGTAATAAGTAATAAAAGAGCAGTGGAGGAATTAAGGCAGAGGTGAAGAGGGCCTCTTTGAAGCTGCGCTGTTGCAGGCCTGAATATGTATACAGCAGACAGTAATGCTGAGTTGCTGAATTTCATCGAGAGGGTTATACGACCCTCGGGGAGTACGACTTGGTATCTGGGTTGATAAGGCTCTACTTTAGCCTGCAGCTAACAAAGCGAAGCTCTCACAGCCAGCAGTTGGGGAAAGCGAGATAACCGGGGAGTGGGTGGGAACTGGCTGCCATTTATGAACACAGAGGCATGAAAATGTATGCGTATACCCACATACAGCACGGCTCGTATCACATATCCAAAATGGAAAAAGGAAAAATGAAGGGGACGGCTTTGAGAAAAAAGGAGCACACAGTATATCCACAGAATGAGTTTTGGACTGTAGAGAAGAAGAGGGATTTTAAGGTTGGAGATATTTCTTAAATTATCCAGCATTTACAACCGTCGTTACATTTTTACACCCATTTATAGGATTTTTCATCCCAACACGAGGCGTCTATTTGATCCACACATGCGACATGAAGTCAGTTAGAAACCTGCACTCGTAATCAATCTTCATCTCCCCTTAATCATACACACACTCACACTGTACACCTCATCCTCCACCACCACCCTTCTCCTTTCATGTGGAGCTAATTAAGTAACAGTGTTGCTGTTAATTAATTACTAGCCCGCGCTAAAGGCCCCCTGCTCATTTGGGCAAATTAACAACATCCTTATTATTGTTGCTGTCTAAGGAGCACCCCGGGTTTGGGAAATGTGTGAGTGGGTTGGATCTGCGTGTGTGTGTGTGTGTATGTTGCAGGTGTGTTTATATAGGAAAAGCAAGACAGAGAGGAAGGTTGATGCTTTTGATATTTTCAGTCTGTAGCAGTGTTGCTTGGTACCAGCAGAGAAACAGTCATTGTTTCCCCCGCACATTCACATCCTCCCTGTGTATTTGTTAAGTTATTGTGCCCAAGCATTCACATACCCCCCCCCCCTCCCGCCCCCCTTCTCACACCCACTCTTCCATCAGTCCATCCAACCAGCCTTCCATGTCCAAAAATAAAGATCTAAAAGAAAGCACAAAGGGACCCCCCCCCCTCTGCGGCTGGCCTGGTGGCTGTGTTTTTCGTGAAAGCTTTTTTTACCGCACCCAGCCGGTGGAGTTTGAAAGTGCCAAATGGGGCGAATTGAAGCAGTGTACAATAAACCCAACCATTCCCGCCGCCTAGAAGGTCTGGACGCTGACCCTGTCCAACCTCACTACCATTTACACAATCTGGGAACGTTCCCGACTGAAGGAGGTGACTGACTCGTATTGGTCTCAGCCTCTGCACTGGATGGCAACATGAGTTTTCCTTCCTATCTAATGTGTGGAAGCATTTTCAGCCGTACAAACACATTAGCTGTGCCCCAATTCAGGGGCCACATCCTTCAGAGGCTGCATTTGAAGACTGATTGCGTCACAGCGGCAGGACTACACTGTCCCATTTCAAAAGCTCCTTCAAATGCGCCCTTCTTTTCCTGGGCAACAAAGGCTCCAACAGGTGGCTCCTTCGTGGCCCAACATATCACAAGATTCATTGAGCGCAGGTATAGAAATCAAACAACACTGAGAGACCCTGAGGATTACACTGTTACATGTAAGTATTGTGCTTCAGCTCAGTTCAACAGCTAACGGTACAACTGTTAAAACCAAAGGCCTTAAAACCAAGCTTCTGTGATCAAGCTTCTGTGATTAAAAACGTACGTTTTGTCAAGGTTGCTAGGCGGAGGTGCGTTTTCCGACACCTCGGTAAGGGCGTGCAGAGCTGGTGACGCACAGTGAAAATCCTCCATGGATCAAACCGTCTCATTTCAGTTCTGCCTTCACGGTCTACGACGGCTACAAAAGGCCAGACCTGCGTAGACTGTGTCCCTCCGAAGGATGCAGCCCCTGAATTGGGACACAGCTTTTGTATAAGTCCATAATCTAATGAGCTTCAATACTGAAGGGTTTAGCCCAGAACTCTGTAGACAGATCAGTTCTCCTTTTCAACCCATTCTCACATTTGAAAACATGTGTTAACTCTTGGCTTATGTTTTCTCTGGTCACAGACTTCACATAACATCTCTGCAAACTCTAGCATATCCTCAGCTCCTCCTGTGTATATAATACCGCTCTTTCATCCACATAATGTAATACTGTAGTTTGGACTGTGCACAAATCGTCCAGAACAACCCAATATGTCATCCCCAGAGATGAAACAATGAGGTTCTGTTTCCACAAACATTTTGATGTTTGTCTGAAATATTTCCTATAGTGGCAAGTCTGGATTACCAATTGCCCCGACACCCCAAGACCCCCAGGGCCTCAAAAGCCCCAGGTTCACTGCAAATCAGTCTTAATTTACCCAGAATTCATTGTACCACAGTCCAGCTTAAGATAATCAAGAACTACACTCCACAGCAGATGAATTTAGATGTCTATCTGAAGTCTGACTATTTGTTATATCTAAGTTACAGTCAAAGTCTGATTGGGAAATGTGTCATTTCGCTGTAATCCTGAAAGGTAGTGCAGGAAGGACGGCTTTGGTCCACACTTCAACAAGACTCACATTTAACGACGCAGGGGTTTCATTCGATCCTTAAGATACTAAAAAAGGTATACATGTAATTAGCTGCCTGTTATGTGACATAGATCTGGTCCTCCCTCACAGCAGGATATCTCTTCCCTATGTAAGTTTTGTCAGCGCTATTTGTTGATCATTTCCTGCATCAGTGGACCAAGATCATGCTCTATTTCTGCACATGCACCTGTGAACGAGCTAATTGTGTGTGGCGTGTGAATGTGCCCGACACGCTCGAGTCCAGGAACGTCTTATATTTTAAACATACCGACAGGTGAACATGCTTTGCCGACAGGGTCACTTTATCACTTCTCATATTTCACTCTCCCTCAATCTCAAACAAGTTCAGCGATTTACATAATTATTTTTTTTTTTTTTAGCAAACACATTAATGCAGACATGACTACATCCATCACTCCCTTGTAGTCGCCTGAGATGCCTTAACGAGCATGATGTTCTTGTCACCGTGCCACTTCCCCTTCCTCGTGCGTTGTCACTTTCATGCATAAATCACGCAGTATTTCCATATGCTAGAATAACAGCGTCGTCTGGTGGAGTTCTCTTCACGTAGGTGGCGGAAACGAGGGCGAGGTTTGGCTTAAAACGTGGACACGCACCTGACTGAGGAGAGAGAATGGATGTGGGAAATGTTACAAGTAAGCATACATAATTCTTATTCCTTTCAAGTGTGTTAATACACCTTGAAAAGCACTTCTTCCATTATTCCCTTGTAGTTTCCTTTCTCTCTGCCTGGGTTTTGATGTCTAATTGTTGTCTATTGTGTCCTGGCAACGCCAAATTCACTTCTTGGGGTCAGTGCTTTTTAGCAGGAGCCCTCTTAGTCCTGACATCCGTGATTCATTACAGAGGAAAAGCATAATTACCTGTGACATCCTGTTATTTGTCAGGAGCATCAAGAAGATCACTACTGGGATCATTATTCTTTTCCCATGAATTAGCAGTAAACCCTCAGCAGCCACTACCAAGGCGAATATCTCATATTATTGGTTTATTCATGGCTGAGATTCAATTACAGAGCAGCAAAGGTGTGTTGTAAACAGATTAACCTGAATGAGACCTTAACGGGGTTACTCCATGCATGTAACACAGCTGGCTGCACAGAGCTGCTGTTAGCACCAAGCCAAGAAGTGGGAGATGTTTTCAAACAGCTGCACACTCAGCCTGTGACTTTAAAGAGTACTTTTTTCTATTTCTTTTGACTGATGAGTCTCATTCAGACTCATGAGTGGGTCCATTTATCCCTCATTCATGTCTGACTGATTGCATTATACTGTATTCCAGCAGTTCAGAGAATGACAGACAGAAGGGTGGAAGAAAAAAAAAAAAAAAAAGGGAGGGGGAATATTCAAGATAGCCAAAACTCTAATAAATGTCATCTGGCTGTCAGTGGTAGTGTTGCACTTAGAGGACTTAAAAGTTTTATTTACACCCCAGGGCGCAGTGGCGTGGCAGCAGAGTGGCTAACTGAATAATAACAAAGGAAATAGGTTTTTATAGGGAACAGTGTTTTTCTATACAGAGAATTACGCTGCTTTTTATGGTTTTTATTGCTCATAACAGTTTTATGTTCCCTGCTGAACTGACATTTGAGTTTGCTACTATGCACACACTTCCCGTTAAACTTCACGTGCTTTGGCAGAGTGTGTGTGTGTGTGTGTGTGACAATGATAAACTGTACTGCTTAACTCACCCGCAGGACATCACACTTTAGACTTGAGAGAGGTCAGTCAAAGAGGCACACAGGCACTCATGCTTCCTGCAGTACAGTGCAGTATGCACATGAACCAGCTCTCCTCCTGGGGGAACAGTAGAAACACATCCCCCAGGGGGGGGGCGGTGGGATCACGACAACAGGGCTCTGAATAAGCCGCGAGGCGGCACCTCATAACTCGTTATCCCGACCCAAATTAACTGCATCAACAACAGAGGGAGGGAAGAGTGGGGGCAAATGGGGCAAATGTGGCGGGGTGGGAGGTGGGGGTTCATCAGAGCTGTAAATAAACACGACTCCCCAGTCGCGCCTCGTAATTATGCCGCTGTCTTGTTTACGCCGATACAAAAAAAAAAAAGACCAGGGGAAAAGGGGTGACGTGGAGAGCAAGGGTAGAACAAGGAGTCTGTCTATCAAGTTACATATATACTTATATATTTTACTGAGCTTTTTAACACATGTAGCACATATGTGTATGTGTGTGTGTGTGTGTAGGCAGGGAGGTGAAAAGGGTCGCAGAGGATGAGAGGCACTCATGTGATTATTTATTAAAAAGTCCTAAATGTGTGTATGTGCATGTCTGTGTGTGACTTAAGTCTGGACCCTCACACTGCCACAGGAACAATCTCAAAATATTCATATAAACTACCTGATGGAAAAAGCTCCATAAAAGACGGAAACAGATGAAACAATAATGAATCATAGTGGACTGTTAATGTGTCCACATCTGGATAAACAGCTGGTTTATATGCACAGACGTACGTACACATGCATGTGTGTCTGCATGGCTGAGTTGCACTAATCACACACACAGATTCACATAGACATGGACTTTCAGAAAATAATCACATGAGTGCTTCTCATCCTCTGTGAACCTTTTCACTTCCCATAGTGTGTGTGTGTGTGTGTGTGTGTGTGTGTTCTTTTACTGAGTGTCCCCGATTACATCAGTCTATACTGCAGAGGGATCACATAGATAAATTCTAACCAAAAAGGATGAATCTGTCGACATCTTCCGAACTACAAAGTCAGATTATGGTGTGTGACTGTGACAGAGTGTGTGTGTGTGTGTGTGTGTGTGTGTGTGCGTACGCGCGCTGCCATAACACCTTACTGAAAATATGAAAGAACACATTTACATACTTGACTGTACAAAACAAAAAGTCACATCCATGAATACACATCAACCAATCTTCCTCTCTTTCCGCATCCACGGTGCCACATGTCAGAAAAACAAACTGTTGTTTTCCTGACATGCAGGTTTGTGTAAACCTGACCTTTCAGAGCTCGATACTTCTGTCAGTGCCTGAGGGGGAACATCTCCCTCTCTACCAGCTCAGATCCATGTTCATTTAGAGATGAGCCCTCACAGTCCAGCACTGGCACTGCAGTACCGCTGCCTTTCACTAGCCCCCTACTGGCTAATAAACAGCTGCCTGTCAAACAAAGTCACAACCACACACATACCGTACATGCATGCATCTGACACCCACATATATTATAACATACTCCATTCTTTTAATATCTGAGTGTACATTCACAATATCCAGAATCTCAGTCAAACACTACCTCCTGTCTCCTCCCGCACCCTGACATGTCCAACACCTCCGTTGTTCAGTCAGCTGAACACGAAGCAGCTGAGACTCGCACTAGAGCTCCTCACCTTGATGCACACACTGTCTCGCTACATCAGTATGTCGTGCATGAACGTGAGACTGTGAGAGACTGCTTCCCATACCAGTGTCCTTCTGGGCTGTTTAAAGCTGGTAAATGTCAGAACGTGTTGTGGAGTCAGTTCCTGAAGACGTATGATGTTAACGCAGTTTGATACTGGACTTCACAACAGCTCTGTGACTGTTTCAGCTGCCTCTCCGACACCGAGTTTGTCACAGTATTACAGTAAGTTCTTGAAGAGTATCAAATTCTATAAATGTGAATATAGTTGAGCCAATGCTCGGGGGAAAAAAAAAAAAAAAAAAGACACTTTCATCACAATCTTCAGATGACAGCTATTTGATAGAATAGAATCTCAATGCCACTAAAATAAGCTGGAGTTGGTTTTGTCAAATGATACATTAATTTCAAATTTATAAAAAAAAAAAACTCAGCATGAGCTCAGATTTATTTATATATTTGCACACACATGATGTGGGTTCGGTTTGTGTTGTAATCCAAATGAATATGATCTAGCTTTAACTGTGCACATTTTATATATATATATATATATATATATATATATATTTATATATATAATATATATATATATATATATATATATATATATATATATATATATATAAAATGTGCACAGTTAAAGCTAGATCATATATATATATATATATATATATATATATATATATATATTATATATATATATATATTATATTATATATATATATATATATATATATATTATATATATATATAAATATATATATATATATATATAAATATATATATATATATATATAGTAAATGGGATCAAATATGCAAAAACAGTTTTGTTTTGTTTTTATAGTTACTATCATTAACCCAGCATCTTAAAAAATTATGTTTTTGCTTGTTTATAGCTAATCACACATACTTCACATCCATTCATTAGTTTCCATTTGTGCTATGTGAAAATATACAAGTATTGAAAAATTTGCATCAGTCATGTCACTCGTCACAGTGAACGTCCAGCCGTATTAGATTTGTTACAATACTGTTGTGCAGTAATGAAATACAGACTTTCCTGTACTTCAGGTCATATGCAGATTAGTCAAAACTAGTCAACTAGAAACTAGTGATTTTTTTTCACAATAAAATATCTTTAAACATAGGGAACTTCAACAAAAATATTCAGTGTTTTCTCCAGAAAAGCATCTGAAATTACTGTGAGACCACCCCCACTGATTGAAAGTTGAAAGCCCCTTGCTCTCAAAACTGAAAACATTTCTTACAGCTTCTGATGTGCAAAAAAAAAAAAAAAAAAAAAAATCAATAAATGTTTGAATGCAGCCTGAGGAAGAAAACACACATTGTCTGTTCAGATCTGCACATTTCAGACATTTCAGCCACTTGTGTTCATCTTTTGTGTGTGTGTGTTTGGTAATCTCAGCACATTGGAGCTTTCAGAAACCCTCTTTTCACACTGCAAACATGCAGACAAACTGTGCTAAACCCTTCAAGAACAGTGTGTTGTACATGACTGTGTTCACAGAATACAGCGTGTACAGTATAGTACAGTGGGTACAGTATACTGTAAATAAGTGTGTGCTCAGCTGTTGAGGCTTACGTGCTTTACATTCCTCATCAACACCATACTCGCAGAAGCATGACCATGATATCATCATGTCTGTACCTCATACATCACACTCTGCTGTTTTATTATTGAACACAGCTTCATGGGAAATGTGGAAAAAAAAAAAATCACTTTCCCCCAGAACAACAACTATAATCTTCATCCCAACACAGGATCTTTTGACCATCTGTCGCATCTCACGGTGATGTAAAGTCGAATGTATGTTGTGCTTATGTATGTACTGTATGTTATATTCGGGAATGTCCATCTGTGTGCGTTTCACCCGAGTAAACCTTATGGGACAGCTCCAGGTGAAGGATTGTGGGAAGGAGGAGAGCTGCTGAGTCTCACACTCCTTCAGACCGCTCAATGCCACATACCCAGCATGCCTTCAAATTTAGGAGTCCCCACCCACCCCTCCCCAGAACCGGCTGCCATTGACCCAGCTGTTGCTATGCGTGATGTGGAGCCACCACAGTAATCCAAGAAAGTGGAGGAGGCAAGGTGGACATGTTCACTTTGATCACCCCCCTCCTCACTCCCTCTCTCTTCAGCTGCTGTCCCACTGTTTGCTGAACATCAACATTCTGATCCCGACTTGTGGGACTTGATCATCTTGAAGCATAAAAAGAACGTGTCAAACAGGACATTATTAGACAGACACAAACCATATCACCCGAGACACACCACTATCAACCCCCTTTTGTACTGCGCCGACAACAGACGCCGCATCACCATCCCTCCTGGAGTCTAGACATAATAGGCAAATGTCCCAACGATACAGCGAAAGACAGATTAAGGATCACACATACTCTTGCTGTGGGCAGATTGCACCAGGAGCAGACAACTGGGAGCAGAGACAGCCATCAAAGCCAAGTAGCCCAGAGCAGGAAGTGAGTTAGTTGGCACTACTCAAGACTGTCTATGTTTTGGAAGATGAATGACTTGGTACTAAAAAGAGGTTTTGTCTGCGTTATGGTCCCAAAGTGGGTGTTCATCAGTACTATGTGCCTTCCTTTTGCCAATTTGCATCAAGCACACCTACTGTGGTGACAGTGTGTTATTATATTATCATAAACAGACAGGTAAAGAACTGGCAAATGATTTCTTTTACACAATGACTGAACACCAGAATTTGATGCTACTGTGTTTTACTCAAACAAAAAAGTTCTCAATGGAATACATCTGAAAGACCAAAACTCAAGGAGAGCTATTGTAGATGGATAAAAAAGAAATGACCTTAGCAAACGAAACCCAATCCCAAAGAGTATTTATGATCATCAGTTAATTGCCTCTGTTTTTAATTTCGGTTTATGTCATTCATCAAGTAAAAATGTCAAAAACATTTTCAGTTTCCAACCTCTCAAAAGTAATGTTTTGCTGCTTTGGTCAGACAACACAAGCAGTTTGAACATGTCAAATTGGGGTCCAGGAAATTGTGTTTGGCATTTTTGGCTGGACTGCGACAGTGAAGCCAGTCCTATAATCTCGAATGACCCTGACTGACTGACTGACTGACTGACTGACTGACTGAGCTGCTTTGGTTTCCCGGCTGGAAAGAGGAGCCTCACCTCGATTACAGCAAATAGATTACATTCATCACATGTATCATTATTACTAAAGGAGGCAGAGGAATAACCAAACATAAGACACACAGAACAGAGAGAGCAGGAGAGAGGGAGAGAGAGAGAGAAGTCATCACTAACGAGGCTTCGTACTAACGACTATGACCAACTCTACATATCAAACAGAGGGAGTCAGACATAAAGACCTGCATCTAATAAAAATCTGTTACGTTCTGGAGTTGAAGTAAATAAAGACTAAACTATTGTGGATCCAGACAGAGGCTGCGCTCCGTGAGAGACAGAATAAGAGAGTATCTGTCTTGGGCCCCGGTGGCTCACCTGGTGGAGCGTGTGCTCTTTGGATTTAGTCCGAGCGAGGCCTGCGGCCCTTTGGTTAGTGTGATCCTCTCTCTTACATTTGTCCTTATTAGGCCATGGCATTAATATGACAAGATAAAGGAATTAGCAACTTCCAACCTCATTAAGGTTTTATCAAATAAGTGAGATATACTCACTCACATATAAAATGTCTAAAAAAGAAAAACAAGAGAAACTGGAGTCAGGCCACTCACTGCGTAATAATCAGGTAATTACAGTTACCTATGCGAGGCTTTGGAAGCTGATACAGGCAGACAGAGTGAGTTGGCAGCTCCCTACACCCAGGATGTGCTGCTCCTCCAGGCTCTGTAGGATCGGACCACTGCCACCTGCCAAGGCTTCCTCTGGAGGATGGATGTTTTCCACTACGCGGATGATTTTGGCAGCCTGCACTTTGATGAATACCCAAGTAATATGGTTTTGTATGGGCGGTAGCATTGTATTGTTCAAGAAACATGCCAAAGAGACAAAGACAATGAGAGCACTTAATTACCCACAATGCTATGGTTAAGCCATATTATTGTGCATGATTGTAAGCATAGAATAAAAAGCATGGAGAGAAAAGAGTTTGCTGGCTGGCTTCCCTGATACAGCACAATGAAACACAAGCACACCTTAGAGGCAGATCCACCACCAAGACCAGTACTTACCAAAGTGGGGTTTGGCAAGTCCTACTATAGGAGGCCTTGAGAGGAAGGCAGCTCATGAAGGAAGTTGTGAATTTGATGTAACAGTTATCATAGCTAAACATATTCCAACATGTTTTGGTGTAACTGTAGAGGCTGCTCCGAAACACCAGCCTACACAGAGACACGCGTGCCACTGTGATTCTGATAACAGAGACGAGTATTGATCTGTATCTGAGAGAGACAATCACACACAAGGTGGTGAGACACACAAGAGAAACTTCTATCCACACTCGTGTGTCTAGGGAAGCAGACGGTATCATGTAGAGGGCAGAGAACTGGCAAACACTGGGAATTGTTTGGAGCTGTTCGACTGAACGTGACCTTGAGATATCACCTGCCAGCATATGAAGTGTTGAGCAAAATACAGAACATCTTTATCAGTGCTACTGCTGATGTGTAGACTTATCATGTTTGGTGTTGTACTTACAGCTGGCAAAGCAATTAAAGGAGCTCCATGCTTTGCAAGCACTACAGGGCCAATGTTAGCATTAACAGCTGTTTACTTACCAGTCTTGCCAAGGGCTGTAGCCACTGTTGCATTTACAGTATGTTCTCTGAGCAGCGCTACATCTTTGGGGAAGATTGGACACTAAAGTGACTAGGTATCGGAAAGTGACAAGACGGTCCGGCCAGTGGTTAGCATGCTAACTTCAGTAGAAGAAGAGAAGTGATCCAAATAGAAGCAAAACAAGAGAGTAGCTTTCCACCTTTGACATGTCAAGGAATGAAGTTTGATACTGAACCCGCAACATTCCTTCTAGACAGCTGTTAATGCTAACGTTAGCTATGTAGTGATAGCAAAACTTGAATATAGTTCCTTTAGAACACTCTCTACTGTTTTAGCATTGTACTCCTAAAACTTACAATATGGACAGTTTAAAAAAACAAGGATCAAAATCGATGCAATTCAACCTGAGATATTCAGTTTTTTTTTTGGATAGTCTTCTTCCTCATCAAAACCTGGTGCCTACAGTACCCACAATGCAACTTGACCACCAACAACTCTGTTGCAGATTTGGGTGTATTATGCTAGTAGCAGCTACTGTAGCATAAAGCCACTAGCATTAAGCAAAGATGAGCAGGCAGAGATCTGGTAAGCTCACTTCTATCTAAATCCACACCTCCATATTTTTTTCATTGTCAAATTTCTTCAGCCTCAACAAATGCTGACTCAAGTGACATCACTTGAGGCTACTTATCAGACTTGGCATAGCTCCTGAACATGTGAAGTACTACTCATCAACACATTCAAGTTAGATTGCTATAGCTTTCATTCTTGATTTTTAACAAGGATAAATGCACTAAAAAGTGGTTTTGAAATTATATGAGGGTCTTTGTGGAGTTGGAGCCAGAGAGGGAAGGAAATCACTCAGGCATTATGCATTCATAGAACACTTAGTGAAGACAGTCATGTCTCAAGGTGCTGGATCAGGGAATTCATGATCTTTTATTCCACCACAGAAGCTTGGTAACATTTTTCTTTCAGCGACACTGAGGGAGATTTGTCAGAGCTGATTATATCGGGGTTGCTGCTTAAATATAACACCCGATGAGTAAGAGGACTTTGATGCTAGTTGCACTCATCGAACAGATGGATGTATGGCCCTCAGGTCTACTTATGAGTTTGGTTTCCTTTTGTCCACCTTTGATGTCTTCTTTTTAAACTCTGACATGCTGTTCAGTATTCTGCCGGGATGGAATGGAATGGAATGACTATTTATTGGCCAAAGAGCAAAAAACACCACGTGTTTCTTAAGATCTATAGACTTGACTGCATATATTCCACACACAGTGTATTTTCACTGTCAGTTGCTAAAGCTATGCAGGCAGCACAGAGTGGCATCAAATTGCCTTAACATTAGAAATAAAGGTCAACTCCCCTATAAACACTTGGATGCTGACAAATTGAGAATCAGACAGTTCTATGTGGTTGGCTTTCTGTCAAAAATAATGTACTTTTTAAAGGCAATTATTGTTCTATTATCACATAATCTAATGAATCTGAAAGGTTAATGGTTTTCCCTTACCATAAATCTGCTTCACCTGTGTCTACCTACAGTAGCAGTATAGACAGAGACAATCTGCTGAAATGGAACCTATTCTGTGTTGGCTAAGCCTAGAGAGATACATTAAACAGGTGTCTGCTATCACACGCCGACCCCTCTGTGTGTTAGCTGAGGTGGTTATCAGCAATGGTCTACATAAACCTGTGTTAGCTGAGGTGGCTATCAGTAGTGCTAATGGTGTGGACTCACTGTTTCCTTCTATATCCTCTTTCATATTGCCCCCCGCTTAAGACAACACTCCCTGGGCTAATCGCTGCACACCTCTTATCTATCCACAGCAGACTGAGTGTGTGTTTGTGTGTGTGTGTGTGTGTGTGTATGTGTGTGTGTGTGTGTATAATGTTTGTGGATGACTTGGGTGTGTGTGTCTCTGATAATAGAGAAAGAAAAGTGAGGATAGTGACATGAAAACAGGAGAAGACTCATGAGGAAGGGGAAAGAGGAAGGAAGAAGAAGAAATGGTGAATGACGAGATCAGCAAGGTGATGAAGAGATTCTCTGCTAGAAAAGAGCTCAAGGGGAAGGAGAGTCAGTGAGGAATGAAAAGAGGCAAAAGAGAGCTAGGGGAGAGGAGGAGAGATGGTTCAGAGGAAAATAGAAAGGGTGGACAAAGAGATAGAAAGCGAAAGGATGAGCACGAGATAGATATACGGTAGACCGAGCAGGAACACCCAGTCTGTATGACTGCAGAGAGCGACAGTACAGAGCTCCCACATTAATGCCTCCCTGTCAATTCAGTTCTCCATATAACTTCTCTTCTATTGAAATGTTCACAGCATTATCTGCTTAATTCTCCCACCACACATAGACACACATCTGCCGGGCAAAGAGACGTCGAGATAAACCTCTGAACGTACACAACACTGTGGAGTCAGTTCCTTCACTGCTCACCCACCCCCCCGTCATGTGGAGGAACGGACTCTTTGCCTTTCAACATTTTTAACACACTGCGACAAGGGCAGAATCATTTACAGCGTAAAAAGGAAGAGAAGCCACTGAATTGGCGATAACCTTCGACCGCCAGCTCTTACGCCTCGTAAAGGTTATTGTCGTGACCTGAAGATAAGCAGGTCCAGAGTTGAGCCCTGCCGTAATGACACCCAGCTGCTCTTCATGGAGCCTCTAAGTGAGAGGGCAGGTAGCATCACTGCAAATAATGTCTGTGCCAACAAGTAATTTAGATTTGAACTGAAACTTGAAGAGAAAAAAAAAAAGGCTTCTTGTTTTTCTACGAAAACCTGCCAGCGGGGGCGAGATAATTTCACGCTTCAAGTGACTGAAATAAGGTGTAATTCTCTACAAGTATCATGATGTCACCTAATTTAACAAAATGCTTTAAACCAATTGCATTGTATCGAAGACATACTGTCATTTGGGAAATGACTTTTCAGCATGTACTATTTCCCAACACAGACTCCTGATATTAAATGCAGTCAGAGACTCAGAGGCTGACCGAACACATTTGGAAAACTTCTCGGTCAAAATTAATTCCTTCTGTGAATGTGACTGTGAATGCAAAGCAGCAGTGGTGAGTTCCTCCAGAGATGAGACGCAGGGTCGGATACACTGCGAGCGTTGTTACGGTTTAAAGGGATTAATCTGCTGGAATTCGACAGCATCCCTTTTCTCCGGACTCGCAGTCAAGCTCTGCAAATGTGACTCATTCCATCTCCTGTAACAAGTGCTTTTTTAACCTCTGGGGCACCCTTATCCTCTTCCAAGCTCCTCAGTAAATTAATTACCATGTGTTAATTACAGCCAGTACACCTGAGCCCCCAGGCTAACAGGGCAGGGAGTTAATCAAACACTAGTGACAGTCATTAGCTTCATTATTAAGCCTCGAAGATCTAACTAGAGAGTCCATGAGAACTGTCGGCATCTGGAGAACCCAACGCCTCATAACACCCATATGCATGTCCCTCATGGAGCATTTTAAGAGGGGACGGACGGTGTGGGATGTCGTAAAACTATGCCCCCTCCCTCCATGCTCTGTGTATATAGAAAGAGCATGTCGAAATGGAATTCGGTGGAAGACACTTGCTCGCGCTCCCTTCCTCTAGTAATAAATCATCCCTGTATACCTCCATGTTTGTGTAGTGACAGCTTTTATATCTGTTTCTGATGACTGGAGTGAAAGATTCCTCATTCGCTGAGGTCTGACACGGTTTCACTGTTTGCACATTCTATTGTTTCGCACAACCTGATATATTTAACATCCACACACGAGCTGCAACTGCATACACTAATTCCTATTAGCATATTCATACTGTTGGAGTATCACCAGGACTGTCTCGGCAGGTAGTGTTGCCTCTTTTGAAATGCAGGTGTATTATTCATGTCAGATATCCCCCCCCCCTTTTTTTTTTCCACGTCCTCCTCTCTCTCGCTCGCTCTCGTCTTTTTCATTTTCTTCAATTGTCACAGTTGACTGGTGCTATATTCCAGTTTTCCCCTTCAGGTGAACACATTGAACAACTAAACAATTTCTCCATTCACATGCATGGGGAGGATACAGTATCATTCACCTGCACTTAGTCGCTTCCTCACTGGCAAACACACACAGCAAGGACACGACGCAAACGTCTCATGGTTGGATTCACAAGCCTCGGCCCACAACAACTTGTAATCACTGTCAGGATCAAACAGGAGGTATTCAAATGCTTCCACACTGAAACAGATGCTGGTTTTTGGGGTTTGCTGCTGGACACTGCCACAGAACGAAGAACAAAGGACAAGGCATGGACAAAATTACCACCGTATACACCGGCAAAAAATTTTAGTTTCTATGGTGATACCTTATATGAAAAAGAAAGAGCAGGGGACTTTATGTATAACTCTGCATGGGTGTGAATGGGTGCTTTTCTGCTCGGGTGTGAAGTTACAGGAGAGGAGTGATGACACTCCTGAGAGATGTAGGTTGGCGTTTGAGGAGGAAGATGGAGTACCCAGCAGACAAAAGGAGATACAGGAAAAGTTTCCACCCACATAAGCAGCACACATTGAGAATACAATAAAGACAGTGAATAGACTGTGAGCCTACAGTTTTTTGCACTTTGGGGGTTTTCACATAACAGGCGCAGGGAACACTAGGTCTCAAATTTGTGAACAAAACAGTAATTTTACAAAAAACACATTACACAACTTTTAACCAAGACGATTTTAGCATCTAAATCCATTGAGGAATCCCCCCTCAATCCAACCTCGAAGGGCCACTGAAAGCATTTTTGCGGGTCACTCCACAGGTGCTATCATCACAGCTCAGTGCAGTTATAATTACCAGTGGCCCCCAAGGTCAGCCACACTAATTAAAGGTGTTACCGGACAGGTAGGCTTAAAAGGTAGACCCATTTCAGCCTCCACAAAGAGCCATTGTCTGAAGGGCAGCTTGTGACGGGGGATTGAAGCTGCCTTGTTTTTGGTGATGGCAGCTGCCACCACCCCTCTCCTTTCCTAAACCAACCCCCTATGTGCACACCCTAAACAATGCCACATTGACCTCTGTATGAACCATCCCATAGAGAAATGTAATATATCTCCCTACATCAAAAGTGATGTTGTCATATATGTCACCTATTGGGGATATATTATTATCACATATATACATTCTCTGGATATATGAAGATGCAAGTTAAAACATATATGCAATTCCCATAGTAAATTTTGAATATGTACATATATTAAAAAATCTATATGATACATTTTTACATGGTATAACATGATACAACCATATATGTCCATATATATTTAATTTGTATATGCAAGTTCATTAAAACAACAGACATATAAAAATTCTATATGCTTATATATTGTAGCATGTAAGTGGGTGGAGTTAGGGTTAGTGGGTGGAACCCTAAACCGGCATGCTCTGATGCGGATTTACGGACATAGGTTGAGTAGATAATATTCTCTGTGCGTGGTGACAACAACTCTGCAACATCTCTGGTAGCTTACAGTCCCTTTATGGAAAAGGCATGTTACACCATGAGTGAAGTGAGTTGTACAGATAATGACCTCCCTGGAGGTGCAGTGCTTCGTTGTTCTAGTTATGCTGATAAACTGCACCCCCAGTAATTGTGCAGTGTGAGGGGCATGATGTTTGCTACAAACCACAAAATACACAGCAAATATTTCTCATTAATTCTAAACATATCTATACATATCTACACATATGTGGAACCTATATAATATCAACATATAATGGCCGGTTTTGGGATGGATATATATTGATGTAACATATGTCTGCAATATAAACATACATACATACATATTTGTATGGGCTAAACATATATGTCAATATATATGAAATTGTTGCAATTTCTAATAAGTTTCATATATAAGTTTTGCATATATGTATATGCCTTTTTATTTTACATGAACATGTATTTCATATAAGGAAATTCTATATCATGCCACAGAGGTCTAGTCTGGGTCAGAGACCCTAAACTGACTACCTTATTGTTTCTAACACTTACCCTAAACCTAACCCTCCCCTGCCCTAACCTTAAGTTTAAACTGAAAAAATAAACCAGGAGGAGTTGCTATAACCACATAGCAATTAGCATGTTTTAATTAGGTTCCCCGTAAATAAACAACAGCACAAGATTTCAATAATGGGCGGAACTATTTGCATGCAATGCTTTGAGACTTTTATTATCTGAGTTGTTCACTCGCCAAATATAAAAATAATTTACAGGAAGTGCTTCATTTGTAAACTGTGAGGACCCAGTGTTATAATTGGAGACCTCTCAGATTCTGTGATACTAAAAGGTTTATTAGGGAAAAGATGGATGGATGTAGCAAATATTAACAGATGGGGTGTTAGGGCTCAGTCAGATACACTACTCACCCTCCATCTGCTTCTGTAACATGATTCACAGCTGTCAGGATTTGTGCCCCAATATAAATACTGTGGGATCAACAACTATGAGAATGCAACACATGACCATGGTAAAGTTCCACGAATTAAGAATAAAGACACACTGCACACTAGGTACAGTGAAGCCAGATCCTTCATGAGGAGCACAACTTGATCACAGCATAGAGGGCAGAGTTTAGATGAACAAACTGTGACCTAGAAGGGTTGAAAAATTATGCCATAATAAACAATCACACCTGAGATCTGACATGCTAATAATATGTAGCCTATTACATAAAACTCCATTCTGAAGCACTTCCTGTTTAACTGGAACAGGGCCATAGGCCAGGTCCATAGGCCAGGGCCATAGCAAAACCTGGAATTGACTTGAAGGCTTTATATTCTATAATTAAAAAGTAACAATATGTTAATATTGTACAGTCTGACTCCAGTATATTGAGACAGTACATTTAAATTTGACTGCTTTGTTGTTGTATGGTCAAGATGTTATATGGCAGTTGGGGGACTTGTAATCTAAATTCTAGCCACGGCCCCACTCTTCATTTTGAACTACATGAAAGCAAACATTACAGCTCGACTAACTTGCTGATTGTGAGAGGTGTTGACAGCGTCGTCACATTTGATGCGTCTTTACCGCCAAGCCCCCGAAGAAAACAACTCTGACTAGCTGATGGACAATGACCAAGAAAGCTCCAGCTGTAGCTGTGTTTTCACACTTGATAAGCTTGATGAGCATCTGTGCATCTGGTGTGTTCCCCTGATCACTCAGCCCTGTGCTAAATGAACAAATCTTCAGTCACTAGGTGATTGTAATTATAGTAAAGCAAACATAAATCCATAGGTTCACAGGAAACAAAAAATTCAGCGAGTTGATTGATAACTCTGAAAGCTTAAACTGACATTTCAAACAAAAAACAGCGTTTCCCTTATTTAAATTTTATTTTAATTATTGATGCTGCTGCGATATCATGAAGTTGCAATGACATGACTGAAGAGGGCTTTTAACTTGAATTGATGGATAACGTGGAGAAACTGCACTGGGGCGAAAGGGGGAGAGAGAAAGAAGAGAAAAGGCAGATTTAAGAAGGATTCACCATTAAATTGGACAGATTTTTGTTGCCTATCGATATACAGTGGGCTGGTGCCTGTCATTCAGGGGGCACAGTGAGCAGCATGTGTGGTCCAGGACTGGGCTCACTTCTGCTGGTTTCTTTATTTGTGATGCATTTGCAAAGAAACTTGAAACTATTAAACTAAGACGTGTGCAGCATCCACAATGTTTCACAAAGAAGCAAAACAAATCACAAAGTTTGCTTGTAATATAATATATAAAGTCAATCTAACATTGACAATCTAGCTAATTGCATGTAAACTTGCCACAGTAGGAACAGTGGTTACATAACCTTTGAAATTACCCATAAGTCATAGGTGCACTCGGGTACTACTCGCAGACGACCCCAATTCTGCTTTCTCAAGATCTCAAGACATCATTGAGGAGAAATTTTGCATTTATTTTTCAGCAAAGTTGATTCAACCAATACACCTGGATGAACAGTCGGCCTTCACAGATTTCCATTCAAAAACACAATCTGCTTCTCCCTCTCCTGTGTGACTCACAAAGCCCTTTACACGACATCACATCAACTTCCACAGCTGCTTGGCTGCTTCTTTTGTCCCTCCACAAATATCATTTTCACTGCAGAGCAAAACAATCTGAGGGCGAATTGCTTAATGTGCATGTAGAAAATTACAGGGAAGGTGAATGTCAGACACAAACAGTCCTATCTTTGCTGTTTTCATACACAGTCTGATCACGACTTCTGAAGGCCTTGTTTGAAAGGTGTGTCACGACAGAACTTGTGATTGATATTCCAGGCAGTCCACCACCTCTCCACCTCTGGGGTCACATCCCCCGCAGAGGTGAACAGGTTTTTGTGGCCTGTCAAGCTGAATAACCCCAGTTGACAACTGCACAAAGAGGATTCAGTGTTCTCTAAGACGTGCTGCAATTTATTGGTCAATATACAAAGTTCTGCACAACAGCTCATTCTGAGAAATGGCTATGGCTGTAAAAGTAGACCAGCACCACTGGACTGAGAGGGTTCACATGGAAGGCACAAGCACATAAGAGAAGGCCAGAGCAAACGAGGGTCACAGAAACTGAGCAAAATTCGATTAGTGGACTTCCTGCCTGCCCGGCCTGGAATTCAGCATCGCCTGAGAGAGCACCACTGGTCATGGGACCCATACACAGCATGTACAAGACAGTAAAGCCAATGGATACAGCCAGACTCCCAGCACTCCTTCGTCTTCCCTGTTCACCTGTGTCTGAACAACTGATTAAAAGGTGAAGATGTGAGAATCTGACTCTGTAGGGCAACAGACACCGGCTGTGTTCTGTAGTATCATGTCCTGTGTTACACATACTGGAAGAAGTATGGTAGCCAGAATGTGAGAGTATTGGGAATTAATATTAACTGCTGCAACAAGAAGCATCAAAGCTGGGATATATGACAGCTGGATAACAGCTAGATAACGACAGACATGGGTGTTTTGTTGTCTTAACACCCTCAGTTTGAAATTCTCAGACAACAGATTCTTAAGGTGTTTTAAAACCGGACACAGGGTGAATTTTAGAGGTGGCACAATTGCATACACAGCCAACAGAAAGATGGAAAGTAGATGCAAACATTATGGCAAGACACGTCCATGCAAGTTGAAAATGTTTCAGCTTGACCTTCAATTTGCACTTTAATGAGGCTTTATGATTCCTTAAAGAGGAACATTGTTTGCAGGTGCTGGGGAAAACTGATGTATGAAGTGAAAAAGTTGTTTAAGCCCTATGTGGCTCCAGAGGTAGCCATGAACAAAGTCTGATAAATGCCCTTAACCTCCTAAGACCCAAACTCTTGCATGGCGTGCATTTTTAATTTCTCTTTGCTATTTAGGCTGATTGGGACCTGAGAAAAATGATGTCCACATATGAGGACATTAGTTTTAAATTTCGATTACTGAGTGGCAGTATAATATCCTCATATGTGGTCACCAGGCCCTTGTTGAGAAAAAGTTAGTATTGTGGTCTAGAGAACCCAAAATGTGAGGTCCACATATGTGGACGCCAGGTCCTAGGAGGTTAAGTGAGGTCACTGCCAGTCAGGTCTCAATACAATAAGTTTGTAAATAACAAAACCTGAGGGTGTGGAGTTAGAAAGAAAGAAATTATCTTAAAGGTTCCATATAGTATAAAGGTAGATGTCCGTGCGTTGTTTGATTATAAAGCAGGTCTAGGTCCTCTCTTCGGATTGGCTCACTGAACTGTTGTTCCTATAGCTCCAAAAAGAATCCTGAGAGAGGAAATGTAAAACTACACTGAGATGGTTTTTGGTCCTAAAACCACAAACAGATCTTTGTATGGCTCAACACTTCAAATAAAACACAGGAGAAGGGGAAAATAAGGGACATTTAATGGACCTCTGTAGCCCATTCATCATCTCTGCTGCAGGCTCCAGGCTATAATAGCTGCAAATAACAACACAATGCAACTCAAGTGTTATGCTATCTAGCTATAAGCTACAGCATTGAAGGTTTCGTCAAAAAATTATAGGGAGCCATAATTGTGAAAATAAAACTAGACGAAAAATGTCCTGGAGTTCACCTGAGGCCCTGCTGACAAAGTGAAGGACACATGAGAAACTGAATGAATCCAGCTCAGCAGAAGGAAAAGGTCATCTGAAAGCCACCTCTGACATCCTGCCCTGTCTTATCTCTGTGCGGATGCAAAACGCTGGTTACCTAAGTACCTAACTCACCCTCTTTGTCTCTCCCTCTCTATCCTCCCCCTCTCTCTCTTCTCTAAATGTCTTCAGAGGAAAAACAGCCTTTTTTTTTTCTTTTTTTTTTATTCTTAGTTTCCAATCAGGCACACCTCAGTGCTCTCTCCCATGCACCAAGTTCTCCCTCGTTGTATCCACATGAAGAATATGTAATTACAGAAGAGTCTAGGCCTGATAGATGAGTGTGTGTGAAGCCACAATGCAGGCCAGGAGGAGTCATTCTGCCCAGGAGCCATTATCAGATTAACAGCCCTCTCTTCTTCTGTGTTTGGGCATCGCTGAAATCTCCTACGGCTCTTTAACTGCCTCTCTCTCACTGTATGCCTTTTTCTGTTTTTGTCTTTCCCTCTGGTCTCCCAGACGTGCCAGGTTACATGCCATTGTCCAGCTGGGTACACGGCACAAAACCAACTACAGGAAAAAGCTTGAGATAGCAGGAGGGGAGTGAGAAATCTATGAGGAACAGAGCAGATGAAAGTGTAACTTCACAGCGATCAGGAAGAGATATAAGCACTGGGTGGTTTTGCAAAATCCAAAATGATATGGAATGTTCTGTTTTGAGTTTTCTTCTGCTACTAATGTTTTTAAATGCTAGTGGAATGATAATGATAGGATATTATGTGGGTTTTGCTAAGGCGAGTTCATTTTCAGTGTAGAATTGGTTTTTGGAGTTCCCAGGGCTGGATAGTTTCCTCTGACCGTCCACTCAGCCAATCAAGTCCAATTACCACTGAGCAATGAACACACAAACACAGTGACACTGACTTTTTTTTCAAACTTCTTTAACTGGCTTCCCTGTGGAAATACTGTATAATCAGGTTCACCCTGGCTGAGGTTCACTTCACATGATAGAAATGAGAGGAAAAATCCCGGAAAAGAAATGCTACATCTGCAGGGTTTTCTTAGTATTGTGGCCTGAAATGACACACAGCTGTGCCCTGTTTTAAGACAGGAAGAGGTTAGAAAACTATATGGATGTGTATATTTTCCAAAAGGTGGCTATTTATGAAATAAGCACTACACCACAAACGGATGGTTTGGATTTATCAGGCACAAAGATGTGTTCACATCAACATTACCATATGAGAAATGATTCATGGGGCTGCACCTGATATATTCATATTAAAATTTCAAAACAAGAGGGAACCATCATCCTTCATTTTGCTTTGGTATTCTGCTCTACCAAAAAAAAAAAAAAAAAAAAAAAAAAAAACACTTGGTAAACAACTGTGCCATGGGCAAACGGTCAGTTTACCCCTCCAGCACGATGAGTGGCATTTGAAGCTGCTCTGGGTGATGGTGAAGCAGAGCTAACTGCAGCAACATGAAGAGCTTCATACATATTAAATCTGGCAAGAACCAGATGTCTGTTTTAACCCCTGAGGAAGAGACTTCAAAAGATTTGCTTAACTAGGAAAAAACGAGCGGGAGATTATAGTAGAGCGAGTGTGATTTATGCTCACTGGGTAGACGTGTCAACGCACCTGCAGAAAGGAGAAAACACTAAAGATCCTTTTAGATGGCAAACTACTGCTGTGGCAGCTGGGCCACCAGTTACATCCAGCCCTACCAACAACCTGTGCCATATGCTACATTGTTTCTATCCCCCAGTCTAACCTCATCATCGTGTAGCTTAATAGAACAGATTGCAGTTTAAAGTAGAAGAAATGGAGCACAATATGACATGTTTAATACAGTTTAAAAGTGTAAGGCTTGGGCATTTGTTAAAACGATCTAAGCACATGGAAGCAAGTGCATTTAGGACGTGTCAACATCAACTTTTGCTGGTCTAACGGTGGGGGAAAAAAAGGTTCAAGCACCAGGCACATGATTCAAAAGGGTTCTACTTAGTCTCTTAATTAATCATTGGTGTGTTTTCAGCATAACATGCAATAAACTAGTCAGAGTGCAATCTCCAGACATGTTTTAAACTGTGTAAAAATCCTCTTATGATTAATATTTTGTTAAACATGGTTTTCCTACAGACAAATTGCAAAGAATCAAAAAACTGGGTGTGAAGCTCATCTAACCTCCTGATTGACAAATCTGGATCAGGCTTTTAGCCCCGCCCACCACCTGCTGTTTCCAGGTGGACAGGTGAAAGAGCAGAGAGTATCAAGATGGTTAGAGGAGGAAACATCAGAGAGACTCAGCCACATGTTTGAGCCTCAGTCAGACCCAGACTCAGAGGAGGAGTCTGTTGAGACCAGAACCAGAGACTAGCAGACGGATCAGAACTGTTAGCGCAGTTAGCATCTTTTACTTGTTTATGTTGTTTGTTAGCTTGTAACTGGCAGTGGCTGACACAGTGTTAGTGGTTGTGCTAATGTTAAATCTTTCTCTCTCTGTAAAGACAAGGTTTCAGGTTTATTTATCCTTGCAAATATCAGTGAAATACTGCAATATTGATTTCTGTTTTTGTTGGTCAATCACGCAAACGCTTTCTGTCAATCCGCCAAACATCACGTCTGACCACACCTCATTTTGAGACCAACACGCCCATGGGCGCTCAGATGAGCACAAGTGCATTTGCTATTTAAACAACATGTGAGCTGGACGGGAAAATGACAACTGAGTCAGTCTGGAACTAGCAAAGATACATTTGTGTCGCGCTTGGCGTCGCTCTGGGCCAAATGTAAGAGAGCTAATAAACTCTTTCCTCAGCTGGAAAATCACTTTTATGCTAATGTTGCTCAGTTGCACTTTTTTTAATTGACATGTTTGTTTACTGCTGGTGAAGAGGCATAAGGTATAATTCATAGTTCTCAGATAGAAGTAAAATTAGCTCCCGAAGAAATTAAACTCTGGGGTGAACATGTCAGGAGAATAGTAATATCATCCTGATGAATGCAGTCAGATCCAGATAATCAGAGGGTGCGACATGGTGTCAAAGCAGTGACTTTTAACTGCAAGCTAAACTTTGTGCACTGAGAGACTTTCCCTCCAGCGGATGAATGTGAAAACTAATTTTCCTCATTCATCACTCGGCCTGGTGAAGCTCAAATATCCAAACGAATAAACAACCAGTAAAACATCATGTTGATTGGAGAGAAACCAAGGCACAAACACCTGCAGTGATTGAGCCTGTATTTGTAGCTGTGTACTGTTTATGTATTTGGATCAAATAGCCAATGTTTGTACATGGAGAGTGTGTAACGCAATCTTAATTTTCTGTGCTGATTGTTGTTGATAATGATTCGACTTGGTTGGTGTTAGTTTCTTTAACTGTTCTTTTGTGGTGATAAAGTGGTTGTTTTGACCGATCACCTTAATATTAGGTATATGGTGATATTAATGGTTCAGAGATGCCTTAGGTTTTTTTTTTTATTATTTGACACCTGTGCCTGCATCGCTTTCCTTGGTGCCATAGTTGAACGCAAGTAAAAAAAAAAAAAAGGTTGAGTCATTGGCGGCTCGGGTAGCAGTGGTCAGGGGTGGGCATTGATGAAGTATATTTACTTGAGTACTGTATTTAAGTATATTTTTCCAGTATCTGTACTTGAGTATTTTTTTTAATAAACTTCTGACTTTTACTCCACTACACTTAAAAGACAAATATTGTATTTTTGACTCTTCTATGAAGTACTCTTACTTTGAAGCAGAGCTTTTAGTCGTTTTAGTTTTATTTTATTTTGACAATGTGATAGACCATACACTGTATTCATCACAGGAGAATAACCAATCACAGCCAACTCCTCCACTGTCAGTCATGTCTGAACCTGTCAGTGTCCTAACGATGGAGACGTTAGATGAAGGTGTGGCAGAAGATTCTCCACGACCAAATCTCATCACTGCTTAAAAAAAGAAACATGAAAACAACAATGGTTCCTTTTGTTTAAGGCCATTTCTATAGACTTTGTATCATATTCTACAGTTTCTACAGGTAGTGCAAGTATTCAGAGTCATCAGGTTCTGTAAATGGAACAATACAACAATATGTTGACATACAAAAAATTTACTTTTTAATTCTTCAGTATTGCAAGTACTCCAGCACTTTTACTCAAGTTAAAATCTGACTGAAATATTTTCACTTTTATTTGAGTAATGAAATGAACGCCATGGTAACTGCTCGTCTGTAAGCCTCAATGTTTGTCTGAAGAGAGATCCTTGGAGCCTGACAGTACAAATAGTATTACAAAACCAACAAACTGGGCGTGTGTGTGTTTGTATGTTCATTGTTTCTGTGTCTGCTAAAGTAGGTGTGTGTCTTGAGAGGAGTGTGTGCGCATGTGCAATCATATGCACTTGTGTTTTGAGAGCCTCATCCACCAGCCATTGTCTGACATGGGAGACAAGCCCATAGGCATCTGGATATACACTCATTACTGTTTCCTGAAATACATGGGGAAATTATATCGGCTCTCTGCAGTGGAGCATGGGTAACAAAGGAAATGATGGCGTCCTTTGTGAAAAAGACAGACGGGGCTGAATTCAAGAGGCTCTTAGCATGAGGGCTGATGACAGGCATGATACTGGAGTTTTGTGGTGTTACACACAAGTGGTCTGTAAATGCAACTGTGGAGAGAGGGCAACAGCATACAGCGCATAGAGAGAGGGCAACAGCATACAGCGCATAGAGAGAGGGCAACAGCATACAGTACAAATTCAACCAGACAGGAACACTCATAAACACAACACACACACACACACACACACACACACACACACACAGCAGGTTGTAATTACGCCGACATGTGTGCGCAGCATGCTCTGAAGTCACACAAAAACAGGCTGCGAGGGGCGACCTGCTGCGAGTGTGTGACTGAGACTCTCTGGGGTTCCCTTTCTCATGAGCATGTCATCACATGGGTGTGTCCTGCCTGTGTGAGTGTGTTGAGTGTGATGGCATGTGTGCGTGTGTGTGTGCGTGCATCTGTGTATGCTTGCCTGTGCAGCTGTTGCGACCCGGTTCACACACCACCACCGCCGCCACCACCTCGGAGGATTAGCCGCCACGCCATGCTGGAGACCACATCACAGCCAATCACGTATTCAGGGAAATTCAATTTCTCCCAACACACTGGGATGATTTGCGCCCTGACATGGGGCTCTATCTCGCCCGGTGAAATGTGTAGCAAATTGGAAAAGCAAGCAGAGGACGTCTTCGACAATGGGCCCGAGCAGAGCAAAATATGGGAATATGAGGCAGGGCGGCGGTGGGGAAAAAACAGTTAATGTGCATGCGTTTCCAGTCCACAGTGGAGCGAAACAGCCCTGACTTATTTGTTACACTCTTCCCTGTGGTGTGAGGGAAATTCATCTGCATATCAATACTATTGTAAAACTATTTCTCTGCAGCTGGTGACAACAAGGAGGCAATCTGCTAGCATTTGCACCACCTCTCTCCCTTCCAGTCGTTTAATACAGATGTTTCCCCACCCCTCGCCATCATACCATAACATGGATCTGAGGTAGGTCTTCACCCCCTTTCAGCATCATTAACATCATGGATCCCATCCCCATATCTATCTCAATATAAGCCCATCTGCCTGACAGAATCGTCATGGCAGTAATGGAGGTGGCACTGTTGGGACAAACGTGTTGTGCAGGTGCCAATGGGCTAATTGAAGCAAATCACCATTTCACACAGTGAGTGTCGCCCGCATAATAAGGGTGTTCCCGCCAAAAATTCCCCACAGTGATTTGCTCATTTTCCTTCCTGCAGAAAGTGTCGTTTCTCTGCTATTTCCCTCTCCACACGCAGCGGACGCCGCCGTGCTTCACACTGCAGACTTGGCGTGCGTTCGCAGGGTCACAGGTCACGAGGAAGAGGTGCTCAGTGGGAGTTCACGCAAGGGTCTGTCTCTCACTTCCCGCCAAGATGGATCTCAGCCCAAAGGTAAGGCTTCGTATGATGAAGCATTAAATCAGATAGAGACCGGCGGGAAATGTGGAGATCCCCCCCCCACAAAGAAACACAGATAAAGATAGAAACTGAGGAGCCTTGAAGATGGAGATATATCCTGAGAGATAATCCCTTCTCCGGGTGGGAGATTTTCAAGAAGGGAACCTTTTCATCAGCCTTCATTTTGCTCTTTTATCTTCTCTGTACCCGGCAGCAGTCCTGATGATTTTTCTTTTTCATCCTGACTGACTCCTAAGGTTAGAAACACACGTACTATTTCAGCCCAAATTTTGTCATTCTAAAAAGGCATGAGGAAAATGGTGGAAAGAACAGGTACAACACCATCGGCTCACACTATGGATGACACAGAATCTCTGAGAAGGTAGCAGGTCTGATTTTTTTTTATATCACTTTGCAGTAAGACAGTTTCTTAAATGAGATGTCTGAAAAGGCAAAACAGAAAGCACAGCATTCAATAGATTTATACGCCTATTAAGTTGTTTGTCTGCAAATCTTGACTCAACGTCCCCGCTGCCAGCCTCAAGCTACAGCTTATTAATTAGAACGGGGGAAAACCGTCTTAAAAACATTTCATACAGCTGCATTTCTCCAAGGTGAACTACTTCTTCAATTTGGTGAGTGTCCACTGTTCGGCTTAATTAATTTGTAGCTCACGCTAAGTCGACAGACCCTCACGCATAATTATCCGCCATGTTTACACACGAGGAGACTTTGTGGATGCTTTCCGCAGCGACCAACAAATCTCCAACCCTTTTTAAAAATTCATTCAGGACCAGTGCTCCTCGCCGATGAGCCCCAGCCTGGCTCTTTGTACTTGAAGCAGTGCTAATGAGAATGAGGTCATGGGGATTTTGGCAGCCATTGTGACGGATGTGGAGAGAGACACAAGCCAGAACCATAACACCCCTTTTCTACAACACACATACTCCCCACCCATTGTGTCAAAACATACTGGCTGTAGGGCCGGTGGCAGCAGCTGACTGGGAAATAAGGGCAGCTTCTTGGCAAATGGCGGCCATTTTGGAAGCCAGTTTCAGTAAAAGATTTATGAGGAACAAAGAGAAGAGGGAAAAAAATCCACTTTATCTTTTCCGTTTGACACTCAAAGCCCCAGCTGAGCAAAGCAACTGATGTAGAGATGAAGTATGCAAACACACTCAATCAAAAGTCGCCTCGGGGGGTACTTTTAATTTACACCAATCAGCCATTGTGCTCCTTTGAGTCTGAATGGCAGGTGACTGACTGTCTTTCACTGCCTGGAGAATTAGAGGAGGGGGAATGGTTGAAGAAAGGGGCTGTGAGAAAACCTCGGTTTAACAGGGGAGGAAGCAGGGGGGAATGGGTTTAATAAGGCTGTAACACTGCAGAAAAGAATGTCCTCTTTCCATGGGCCAGCGGAATGGGACTAACAGGGACTGACACTGTGACACTGCAGCGCGCACACACACATGCACGCATCGGCATTGAACGCAGGATACACTGTCTGTCTGTTTCATCATCAAAGTTACAATTTTTATCAGTTGTGTACTAAAGAACTTCCTGTTCTGATGCCACTCAGACTGAACTTCAGTTACTTCACAGGACTCTGGATGCGGAAAACAAGGTCAGCCCAGACACGGACCAAACACCGTCCACATGATATCATTCAAAAAAAAAAAAAGGCTTTAAAGACGTTTTTTTAAGAGAAAGACAAGCTGTAAAAATCTATGGTTTAGTTAGTATTAATGAGGCGTTATTCTGTGGAAGCATCAGACTAAATACATCATCAGTCCTCTGATAAAAACAGGTCTAACCACTGCAATGACACCCTCCGCTTAATGATGCCAGCACACCCATGATGCTTCACCCATTGTGGTCTGGTTCAAAGCGTCACTTTGCCATACTCTAGATAATTGACAGGTGCTTTCTTTCACTGACACATGGCAACCAAAACAACAAGTGATAAATACAAATCTACATTCAAGTATCCATGGTCAATGTACCTTAAATAAATGTATTGACACTGAGAAGTCTGGGCTAAATTTGGTTGAAAACCCTGTGGTGTATGGTTGAAAGTTCTAGAAAGGTCCTTGAGTTGAGACTGTTTGGTCAAACTACTATTTTCCAGGTTAAGAATTAACTTTTACAACTTAACCTAACAGTTCAGCCAATATGTGATTTTAAAGGATCACCTTTGATTACAGAAGGTCTCTATACCTCACAAAATACCCTGAATATCAGGGAAAAATAGGAAATGGAATTAAATATATGAATTAAATATTATAATAGAAGATAATATATGAGAAGACCTGTGTGCTAACTGTCATAAAATCATGGAAGGGATCTGATTGGAAATCAAAAATCAAGTATTTTAACACACCTCTCATTCATTTCTATATTCCATATGTGAAAGAAGCTTCTTTGGAATTATGTCGAAGAAAATGCAAATAAAAAGGGGATCACACACACACATCTCTTTTAGGACTGTCCAATAATTCAAGACTCTGGTGTTGAAGCAGGTCCATACAATGACTGAATGAATGACTGCAAGTCTACAACTGAAAACGGACACTTTTATACAAAGGTGAACTTGTGTTACACAATGCAGAGAGGTTTAACTATGTGAGAAGTGTTGTTGTAACTAAATTGTGTTGTTCTAATGAGGTGTCACTGAAAATGCCATTGTTATATTCCTCTGTAACTGACAGATATGTGTTCCTCTACTTACTTATTTTAATTTTTATTATTTATTTTATTTTTTAGGGTATGAGGTCCAATGTAAAATGAGAATAAAATAAAAATAAATTAAAAAATTTCAACCATTGCC
Organism: Seriola aureovittata; assembly: GCF_021018895.1. Taxonomy (NCBI): domain Eukaryota; kingdom Metazoa; phylum Chordata; class Actinopteri; order Carangiformes; family Carangidae; genus Seriola; species Seriola aureovittata. Next base: position 3,079,276 of record NC_079386.1, read on the forward strand.
ATGTTCTCACTAGATTACAGGCTGCTCCAGATGATTTCAGCTTGTTTGTGAGTTTTCCCTGTTGCTGACTTAATTTACTCCAAGAAAAACAATACTCCGTAGCGGATCCCCGGTCTTAGTGGTTTTTATTTCAGCGTTTACTGACAGCTGCACCTGAAGCTGCTGTGAAAAATCACGTCGTCACCTCGATCATATTGGCAGTCACACTGTACGGCTGTGAGCTTCCAGTGTTATACCGCATAGACCTCAACATAAAGACATGTCCTACAATGACCTACGATCATCCCACAGAACAAAACTGACTTCTTAGCGAAAGCAGCTTTACAGATCCCAGAGAAAGAAAAGAAACACCACACTCTGGAAATCCCGCTAGTGTTTTGCGCAGTGTTTGGCGCTAAGCTGTGTTTCAGAGGCAAATGAAAAGAAGAGGATGATAATGAAAAAGGGGATTAACCACAGAAAGAGAGAACCAGTTGGGCCCGTTGTTGAATACACACAATAAATTAAAAGAAAGGGCAAACAAGCTTTCCTCTGCTGGCCTCTCTGGCCCTGCTGGAGTGCTGCTCACCTCAGTGCACCAGCTCTGAACCTCTACAGGGTTTTCTGTCTGTGTGTGTGTGTGTGTGTGTGTGTGTGTGTGTGTGTGTGTGTGTGTGTGTGTGTGTGTGTGTGTGTGTGTGTGTGTGTGTGTGTGTGTGTGTGTGTGTGTGTGTGTGTGTGTGTGTGTGTGTGTCCGTGTATTGGGAGCAGGGATCTTCCAAATGACATATTTGCATACAAACAGCCTGTCCAAATTCACAGAGAGGGGAAGAGGAGAAGAAAGAAAGGAGGATAGAAAGAAACAGGCCAATATAGTGAGAGTGAAAGTATATGATGAATGCATGTGTGTGTGTGTGTGTGTGTGTGTGTGTGTCTCTCTCTCTCTGGGAAGGGGGTTTGTTTGTCCTCCTCAGGTGCTGAGGGGCTTTCAATTTAAGCAGAGTCGAGAATCTCATTACCTGAGTGATGCACTGCCTATGTTTACACGCGTTATTCCAAAGAGGCTTCGACGCTCCGTCATTCCTCCACCTCTCTTTCTCTACCTCTCACCCCTCTCTTTCTCTCTCCGAGTCGGAAAATACGTTTAAAAAAAAAAAAAAAAAAAGAAGTTCCAATTGCAATAACAAACAGTCCAACTCAGCCGCAGAGGAGGCTGAGGGATCAAACGGTTCTTTTTCCCAGAGCAGGGAGGTTGCAGACGGGACGGTTCGGTAGAATTACTTTGCTCAAGTTTGTCCCCCAATGACAGCACTTGAGAAGTTGCAAAGGCATGAACAATATGGTGCTGAGAGAGACTACAGAGTGTGAGTATGTTTGTGTATTTATTCTGAGGACATCAACTAAACCTAATATGGTTTAAGTCATCCTTGTAATCTATGTGTTGACAAGAAGCAACAAGGAAAAGAGTCGTGATGTGAACTGACTGACACAGTAATGTCAGTTGTGATAACTATCAAGAGCTTGCTCACACTGGCGACTATTAGCCACCATAAGCTAACAGTTACAATACACTTAAATACATATAGACCTCTAGCAGGGCAGTACTGATGACTCTCTTCTACGGGAAGTAGCTAACATTTTGTCCAAAAAGCTGCTACATTTGAAAGAAGTCGCTACAGGGTCTGAAAAGTCAGTAAATCCAGCAACAAAGGCGCCGGGTTATCAACGCGCTAAATCATTTTGAAAGAGCAACGACCAGTGGGAAAACTCAGTCAGACATGCAGGAAGTCAATGCGTGACATCATAACACAACATTACATAAAACTGACACCTTCCACTAGAGTTTCTATGTCTAGGCCCAATCTGAATATGACAACGACGTGAAAAAATACAATTATATTTTTTAACCATTTTAGCAGCTGCATGTGGGGACAGTGGCACTTTAGTGACTTTTTCTGTCAAAAATTAATCAGAAATTAATTAGTAATGAAAGGTAAACCAACATTCCAGTAACCTGCAAACTCTATGTAGAGAGACAGAGCTGGTAGCAGCAGCAGCAACGCAGCAGAGACGAAGCCGGTGTGAACGCACACACGCTCACGCAACGCAGGCGGTGTGTTCCCCGTGTTACTTTACTGGCCCTGCTGTTACAGTTCAGGTGCCATGTAAATTAGCCCCCCAGCTGCAAAGCAGTGGGGCTGGTAATGTTTTCTCCTTTTGAGTTTGTGTGCGTCATCATGGTAAAAATCCTAGAGGCACCTACTGTAGAAGGAACTACTACTAAGGCAGTTTTGAGTTTTTTAGCAGGTGTCTCTCTGTCTGCGAACAGATTCTGTCACAATCATTCAAGGCACAGGAACAAAACCTTACAGGTGTGTAGGTGAAATCAAAATCAAGACATTGGAAGATGGGTGTGGTGCCACCCGTGAGTACTAAGTAGTTTCTGCACTCATAATAATCCAGTCAATGTGAACTGGCTGACTGAAATCCTTCTAACTCATTGCCATTATTCCAGAGAGGAGAGTGACATGCAAAAGGGGCTCTTTACTGAAACTAGGAGATGCTGCGTTTCCATACACCAACTCTGCTATTTTTAAGCTTTATTATTTGGTATTTCTTGGTGGATCGGGGGCATGCAGTGGGAGCACAACTTTGCCTTCAGTAGAAAAAGCAAAAGGCAGGTACCTTCATATTAACGATAGTTTGAAAAATCCATTTTCAACATCATTTACTGCGTCCTATCTTTTCTCTTATGATTTTTTACATTTCTGACATTTTCACTCACGTATAACTACTTGAACTGCTATCAGCAAAAACATCATTTTGATTCATCTGTTACATTACTCCGTTCACTCTTTTTTCTTACTTACTTACTAAGTTCTTTTCTTCCCTAAAGAAAATTTTCAGTAATTTAATCCCATCTTCTTCCTGACCAGTGGAAGCTGGGAGCGTTTTTTATCTTCAGAGACTTATTCAAATGAAAAGTTGCTGCATGAATCCATACCTGAACAGCTCACATTCAAATGACTAACCCGCATATTAAAAACCACATAATCACCCCTTTCTGCATTTAAATCTATTTTTAGGACACCAGTGGCTGACTGTCACCTCGCCTTTGGAAGCTGCTCCATCTCTCCCTTTTGCACCGCAGAGGACTGAAATCACCTGATGCCACTGTTGTGACAAGCAGCACTCCAAACAATAATTCAATTTGTCACTGCTCTGCATCTTTATTCTCGCTCACAGGCGCATGTCTCCTTTCAATCAAGCAAAAGTAAACCAGATAGAGGGTAAGTGACAGAAAGGCAGACAGAGGGAGAGAGATGGGGGAAGCGAACAGTCTGGGAGCCCGGCAGAGAACGCTCCACTGTTGCCAGCGTCGGATCACAGCGCACAGCCTCATCTTTTTCATGTAAAACAACGGCTGTTTTTGACAGCACGTTTGTTAAAAACCACCCGAGGAACGTGCAGAGTTTAGATGAAAGAGGCCTGAGTGTTCCGGTTTTTTTCTTCATTTTTTCTTTCCTCCCACACACACTCACCACTAGCACCACCACCACCACCTCCACCGCCCCTCCCCTGATACACCGGTGCTCTAATTGCTATCAACATGAGTCACAAACGTTTTTTTTATTTTGGTTTTTTTATATTTCCAGTGAAAAGAATTATTACTGGCAAGCTTCACGTCCGTCAACACATGCTAATTCCCGTTTTACTGCTTTGAGTTGCCTTGCCTTGTCTGTGTGTGTGTGTGTGGTTGGCACAGTGAACGAGCACGTCATTCCCGGTAGAACTTGGGTGGCGGAGTTGCCTTTGAACTGCTGCAGACAGGGTTGAGCTAAAGTCTGTGCTTGAGCTCCATAACATACTTCAGCCAGCTGGGAACATAGGACAACTACAAAAAAAAAAAAAAACTGTATTCTCTCTAAATAACCAGGAATCTTTATTTATTTTTAAGCATTAAATGAAAGCCGAGCACCTTCATGATTATCTGAGAAATGTTAGAAAAGTTTTCACTAATATAGCTTGTTCATGATAGTTAAACGAGCCCTTTACAAAATACTCAAAATCCACAGTTTTAAAAAGAATGCTGACCTGCTTTTTGTCATCTTTAAACATCAGAGGTGTGTCTGAGTAATTATGGCTCCATATAAAATCACTACCTTTACCAAAGACTGTTTGATGAATGCTGCTTTTTCTCACTCTTCAGATTAGAAAAAAAAAAAGAAGAGTCTGTTCAAAAGCAAATTAACTAACTGTTATTTAACTCATTTGCTCATTTCACAGAAAGCCTGACTGAGAATTAGCTAAAAGCATCAAGGGGCTGTGGTTTGTAGAGGTTATAGAAAAGAGATTTCATATTATGATGAACATCAATGTTAAACTACCTGTGTTGGTGGTGAAAGAGAACACATTATGTTCTCCTGTTGGAATAGTTAATTAAATGTACATGAGGACAGAATGCCCAGTCTCTATGGCAGCGTTCACTAATTATATAGAGTTTGCTTCATAGCCGACTCACTAGGGGATAAGTGCAGACGGAAGTTTATACATTTCGGACACTACTTGAATGTTAAATTGCTACATACAGTAATGGTGCGTCAGATAATTGGAATTATTATGCATCATATAAACAAACACCAGAGCCTCTGCATCAATTGTGCTTCTAAACACATTAAAAAATACATGCTACAGTGGCGTGTGTTGACTTTTACATGTGATTCAGCTGTTAGCTACAGCAATGTCAGAAATATTGACCAGAAACATACCTTTTCATGACAGTAGTAGCAGCAGACCTCTCCTAAACTCAGAGCCTGTTCTGTCTCATGACTTTGTGCTGCCTCTTTCCTGTGCTGGAAGTCTCTGGTCTCTGTATGGACATCTTCACCTTTCTCCTTCCTGGCTGAACACGTTTTAGGATTATTCTTCTGAACTGAACATATCAAATGAGCAGTATGGAGGACAACTATCTAAAAGTCACTTCTATTAAAAATATTTACCATTAACTGACAATGACATCCTCCAGTGACAATGTAGAATCCTGTATTTACCTGCTTCACCTTTCCTGGCTCATTGGGAAGCACAGAGGAGACACCACTGCTGTCTTCAGGAGTTGTAGCTGGAGCTATAGTTGTAGTTGTAGTTGTAGCTGTAACTATAGTTGTAGCTGTAGCTATAGTTGTAGTTGTAGCTGTAGTTGTAGCACACACAGCCTAAAGTACAGGTACACCGCACTGTATGTTCAGAACTATACTGCTAACTCCTAGCTAACTAGCTAACTAGCTAACTCTCTGCTAGGTCGCCAGCTGCCGCTCTCTCTCTCTCTTTCTCTCGCCCGCTATGCTCGCAACCTACGCACTAAGCTATTGCTGAAAGGACGTGCGCAAATTGTGCAACAATATTTTGTCTCAAACTTACTGCAGATCTTGCACAGAGATGATAAATCGGTGTAATTTGCTCGTTTACTTCCTACTGCTGCTTAACTCTTCCTGCACAGGTTTAGTTTCCACACACGTGACGTCAGCCATGCATATAATGATTAGCTGATCCCAGAACAGTAGGAGCTCAGTAGAGGACAGCTTGACAAGCTCACTTTCACTAAAGCTAGTCACCCGTCAATGAGCTCAAGATTATCCTCAATGAGCATGCGCAAACCCCTCCTCTCCGCTTGACAATTGCTCTAGCCTTTATCAATGGCACACGGTCACGCCCACAAAAATGACGAAAACATGACAATAAAACTATAGCTACAGCAGCTGGTAGTCAAGCTGGTAGTCGAGCTTTCAGAGACAATACGATGCTGCCACTGGGCACTATTATTTTATATTCATTTAATTTCATATATAAATAAATTATATATATATATTTATATATATATATATATATATATATAATATACTATAACATACAATTGAACGTACAATATTGAACATACATATTGAACATATATATATATATAATTATATATATATTCACTATAATCAATATTCAATATAGACAGTAGTAAACCCCATACCCAACTACAGCGACCCCCCTAGGGTAACACCACCAGCCCCAACCAGCCTTACACGCTCATCCATGCACCAAACAAGTCGTCCAGACTGAACAACAAAATGAGTTATGTGTGACTGCCTTTAATTAGCAGGACAACATCATTCAAGTGCTTTCCAAAACCGCTGTTAAAAATATTATTCATATTCTGTGGTTGTTTTCTGATTCTCCAATGCTTAGTGGTTAAAGTTTAGTTAGATCCAGGCACAAAAAAATACTTAGGGAAATATCATGGTCATGGTTAACAGATGCCAGCACTGACAGTCGGTAGAAAACAGGAAATAAACTGAGGTCTCCCATGTCAAAGTAAAACGCTTTGTTGACCCATCCAGTCCCCCTTGGATCACCTCCCAGGCTTTCAGGATGTGTAGCCATGTTACTCTACTTTTGTCTCTGCTCCACACATAATGTTAGAAATTTGAACTGATGCTGCCTTTACACGCAGAAGGACAGTCTCTAAGTACCTTTTTTCTAAGATCATATGCATTTTCCAGCGCCTGCAAAGCACAAAAGAACGCGTAGTGGGCCAGTTGCAGTTCAATTAAATCAACAAACATCTCTGTATCAAGTAGTTGATTTTTATTGAGCTGCAGTAATTCAACTGGTCTATATAATTAAAACTGTAAATTATCCAAATTATCCTTTTTCAGTATATATACACGTATAAATAAACTGTTATGCAGCTGCTGTGTGTGTTTACTGTACATTTACCACAGCCAATCATAATAAAGGACATGGACTATTCATTAAATGCTATGCCATGTTCTTTTTCATCCTGTTCTCTCTCTCTCTCTCTGTCTCTCTCTCCTCCTCCCTCCTCCTCCCTCAACCGAACCGGTCAATAAATAATATCTAAGAGTATTGGTCTGCTCTATATGAAAAGTGCTACATAAATAACATTGACTTGACTTGATTATATCTGTACCCATTTTTTCTATTGACGCCTGACTTGTGCGGAACGCTTCACGCTGTTGTTGTGCATTTGGCTTTAGACAGAAGCTGAAAATACTCAGGTCCCTGGTGAGAGATGGGGTTCAGATGGGTGGGTTTGATAGAAAGTGGGGACAGCTTTGCGCCAAGGGAAGAAGATCCAATCTCTGAATGTGTTACTGTGAAGGTGAAATACTGGAGAAACCCTGCTGGGCTGCATTTCACAAATCTCTGAGAGGCTCTATATGGATAGTGTTCCCCCTGTTCCTACAGTAGCTGCAGGCAGACAGGCACACACACACACACACACACACACACACACACACACACACACATCTTACACCATCCTCTCCTACACATATGACAAATTTAAAAACTTTTTTCAAAGCCAAATACTGCAAGCCTGTATATATCTATATATCGTTACTGTCAGATGAAAACGTATTAACTCCAGTCTGCGTCATTTTAATTTTGAAGATATTTTGAATGTTCTCTGGTTACTTCATGGCAATCTGGTCATTAGGTGATGACATTTTGGACATTTGGGCTAGATGATGGCACCAGAGGAAAGGTCAGGAGGTCAGCAAAAATCTTTTTCCTATAGGGACCATGAATATAAATCTCAAATCTCATGTAAATTATTTTCTAACATACCATGTCATGGATGTTGATCAAAGAGAAGCCGATGGAGGCACATCAGAAAAGTCCACAGGGACACCGAAATTATTAGGAAGTAATCCTCTGGGGTGGATGAATCCACAAACTATATTTCATGAAAATCTGGCCAGTCGTTGTCAAGATGTCTTGCTCTTGCTCGGACAAATTTCAGACAGAAGAATCAGATGAGAGCATCGATAACAGAGCAGATAATTAAAGAATAACTGCAAAAATGCATGACGGTCAGCCCAAAAACAGGTTTCATTCCCTCTGTTCCTGAAAAGTTGAATTTTGAAGAAACAAGGATTCCACTTGACAGCTGACATACATTTATGCTAGAGCCATACATGAAATATGCAGGAACCTGGGAGAAGTGTGAGGCGAGGGGCCGCTCTGAATTCAGATCAGGAACCAAACCACTGGAAGACCCCAACAGGATTCCAGTGTGGGTTGCCAGGGCAACATGAGCAAGAACTTTCAACCATGACAGCCAAACTGCAAGACGACGAGGAGAGCACAAAACAACGAAGAGCGCTGGAGACAAAAAAATTCCTCTGTTTACAGGGACAAAACTGGAAAAACAATGAACGCATGCTGGGTGTATTTTAGAACTGTAAGAAAGGGAAGAAAGTTGGGGGAATGTCTGGGATGTTAAGGCAGATGAGGGGCTGTCTTGTCTGTCACAGCCTGCCAACTAGTTGTTTTGGCTGTCGCTTGGTAACCAGTAGCCCCCCCCCCCCCCCAGCTCTGTCACACACAGGCATACAGACCAACACACAAATGCTCATATTAAGCATTGCCTTCAAACCTTTCCACCTTACCAAGCCATGAGGAGCAGAGGAGAAAAGAAAGTACACACACAGACACACACACACACACACACACCTTCTTCTTACACATACAGCGATGCAGAAACAAACCGCCAGCAGCCCCAGAACAACCTGTACGACAAACACATCCCGATGCTTTTATTTAGCCGCTGGGCAGCCAGCATTCACCTGGCATCACTAAACACTTAATTAGACAGTAACACAAGTAGCATGCTGCTTCATATACTTTCCCAAGGTCTCGTTAGCGAGGCATCCGCGGCATTGAGGGGACAAACGCTACCTACTGCCGAGCGGCAGAGAGCGAAGCCGTGCCAACATGGAGGCCGCACTAAAGAGGATGGCCTTGGACGCAGATCTTATGATCGGATGAACGTTGCTTTTATGTTTCACACAATTAACTCGCTATTGTTGTTTGTGTCAACTCGCGCCAACAGATGAGACACAGATATATGCATGTCTCGCTTCACAGTCAGGACTAATAGCGTTCTGCCATGCCAGGTAGCCTGATTAGATTTCACTGATACGTGTTTTGGAAGATGAGACGGACATCTTAGGCCTGTTTGTTTGAGTTTGACAATGTAATGCCTGGAAAACACAGAAAGTGAGTTCACTGTCATGAATCTCCAAGCTTCAGTAACACCATCATGAAACGATAAAACTTTCCTTTGATGTTAAAACCTTGGTTAGCAGAGCATCAATTCATTAACGTAGAGAGAACCACCACTGAGGCAGTTTGGAGTACTTTGGCATGTGTTTACATGTCTGTCTGTCTGTCTGTGTACAGATTTGGTTGGTATGATAGTGTTGCAATTCTTTTAAGTCATGGATCGGCTGTGCAACTGCAAGATGGTCTCTAATTTTTTTTTTTTTAGTATATTTTTGGGGCTTTTTATGCCTTTTTGATAGCACAGTAGAGACACAGGACATGGGGAGGCAGAGAGAGAGGGAATGACATGCAGTAAATGGCCGTCCGATGCGGGATTCGAACCGGGGCCGACTGCAGCCTCTACATATGGGGCGCCCACTGCGCCACTTGACGCCCCTGATGGTCTCTAATTTTTAAAACTCACAACAAAGCATTTGAATAGGTCTAAATGAGTAAAGGGACAGCTGGCCACTGTTCTTGTGACTGTGTTTGCTGGCTCTCTTGATTGTGACCGTGCTATGTTCAGACTGCTATCTAGCTCCTACAACGCTACCCTAGCCAATGGTAGTGCCTTCTACTGACAATAAATGGGTTGCTGCAACATTTTTAAAATAATATTAAGCAAAAATTATTTTTGGTCACAAATACTGTTGTCTAGAATGTAGCCAGCCAAATGATGAGCATACAAAACTAATTCTGGACATAATCCATAACAATTCTGTGTCCACGGTGCCACAAAAGCTAACCACACTAGCAACAAATAAACTTTTTATTTTGCCATATTTTGATTTTATTTTAAAAAGTATCATCAACCAAATACATCATTTGGAACATACTGAGCATACAGACAAAAGTATCTCTTTAACTGGAAAATATGCTTTCTTTTATTGGCTCAACATAAACCTTGTCCAACCCTCACGATGATATAATGGATGGGAAGTATCAATCATCCATAAAAAAGAAACCAGGAGCCAGCTGACGTTGAGGAAAGACACTCTGCTGGGCTTAAACGTGTCCTGTCGGCCATGTTGGTTGGCAAGTCTGCTGCAGTGGTGCTGTACTTTGTAATTTGGCTACAGTGAATGATTCATATTTAAAAAGAGACAGAGAAGAACCAAGCAAACAAATGTGATGATTTACAGTCTGGGTTTTTGAGTGTCTCCTTAAGCGGGATGAACAAGGACAGACGAGATAAATGATGAGAAAGAGGCTCTCCTCACATGTGCAAACAATTTTCTACCACAGAAAAACCCGGGTCCTGAACTGTCTGTTCACTATGTGAAGCGTGAACAAAGCCTTTCACATCAAGGACACTGGAGACATAGTGTGTGCGCACACGTGTACGTGTGTGTGTGTGTGTGTGTGACCAGAGAGAGAATATGGCTGTGTACTGTTGCAACGTACACGTGTGTGCACACACCTGCATGAACCATGATTTACCATTCAAATACAGTTAAGCACCTTATTATAAAACATGGCTCCCTCTAAATACTCAATTTAAATTCAACCAATGCCATGTTTAGATTAGATGTATACCGCAGGCGGATAATCCTTTGACCTGATTGGATAAAATAATGCTTACAATCTGAGGGTGGTTTTGGCGAGTTAACCGCAGGGGTTGGTGGGAAGGAGAGGGAGCATGAGGGTAAAAGGTGGTAATGCTTAATATTCTTTACATAAAGAAAGGGAAATCAACTGTAAATAACATTTAATCCAATGGCATGAATAGAAGAAGAAGCAGAGAACGGTTAGAGGGAGGAGTTCAGCTAACAATGATGATGACGTGACAGTGAAAAGGCGGACGAGGAGGACAAAGATAAATGAAAGCAGCTATTTATGTCACTGGTGTGAGCTGTTGCTTTAAGTGCAATACACAACGGCACGTTAAGCACACACGTAACACACATCAAACTTAAGTAATCACAATAAATTAGCATTTTGTCAAGATATATTAGCGAGAATTAGAGCAAATGTGTTAAGATTTTACATTTTCTGAAGGGTTGATGCTCATCAGCGCTGAGAAACAGGACGGTTGCTTTTCCTTAGGAGTTGACAAGATGGTTTCAAGACATCCTTTTGAATTTTTAACCATGGAAGCAGCATGGCTTGATTGCCTTAAAACTTTGTACATGCATGGTGCCTAGAGGATGAATCCTAATGACTTCAGTGATCTCCAGAGTTTTCATCTACTGCAGTGCTACCAGCAGGTCCAGGTTTTGACTTCATGTGAAATATCTCAACGTCTACAACGCAAAAGTTGAAACAGAGATTCATGGCTCCTAGGAGATGTATCCCAGGCACATTGGCGACCCCTTGGCTTTCTCATAACACCACCACCATGTTGACATATTGGCCTCATATTGAAGTGTTTCAACAATTGTTATTATTTTGGTATTTTTTAATTGTCTTTTAAATAATCTTTTTATTGGGGATACAACAATGAATATAGAAATATATGATTACAAGTGTTTCCCTTTTTTATGGCAGGAACATCCCCCAGGCCCTCAAAGAAGGTCAAGACTACCCAAACACTGTCTCTGTATAGAAAATAACACTAATAATAAATTATAATATACAAATATATCAAATATATAAAACATACAACATTCAAATCCATGAATATAAATTTTAATAACTAATATAAATGAATAAAAAGTCAAAAAGAAAATTATATAAATACCAAAAGTTAGTTTTATAAGACGAAATAAATAGATAAATAAAATAAATAAAATTTGGACAAATCCTTTGGTTTACGACCAAACATCTGCACCAAAAAGCCTCAACTGGGTTGAGGCTGGTGGGTTGGATTGGGTTTGTTGTAATAAAAGATGGCAAACATGGTAAAAACCATACCTGATACATTATCATTGTCATTGTGCACATAGTAGCGAGCTGATATTAGCGTTTAGCTCAAAACAACCCTATGTACAGTTTCACAGAGCAGCTAATGTTGCTGCAGGTGAAAGGGCAGGATACAGTAGCATCATCATATGCATCATTACAGATTTAAGTGCATCAGCTTGTCGAAACACACCACTGTCCTGGTTGCCAGTATTGATGCACCTCAAATGACACAGAATGGACAATGACATTTTATTTAATATGAATGTTACCATTTTATTCCAGTATTAGAATTTTTATCCTTGGTCCTGATGAGCAGTATGACTATCTCTGACTGTTGTCAGGTCGTTTCAAATAATGACACAGTGAATGTGATTATCATGTAGTTTTGTGCTGTTATATTTTAAATCCTGCAGTATTTATGAGTCAGTAAATTCTTTGTTCTTCTAGTATCGTTTATACCCACCCAGGAGACCTCTTAAACCAGGTAGTGGCAGGAATTACCCACAATTCCCCTATGGGGGTGGAGGGTGGGACGAGAGTTTGGACTGTCAGCGTCCCTTTTGCCACTCATTAATCACTTAGGCTACTGTGGGACAGGCCACTAGGGATCAGCAACAGACACACACACACACGCACACACACACACACACAAATTTAAAAAAGGTGTGAGTGAAATTCCAATGTATAATCTGTCCCTCCACTAGACAATCGATACACGCAAAACCCTATTAGATGTTGGGCTGTTTCCTTGCTGATATAGACACACACATACAGATAGTGACACCCTTCGTCACCATAGAGAGGAGATAGAAATAGAAGGAAGACGAGCACAGCTCAGAGTTCCCTGGGGCTAGTCAACAACTCAGAGAGAGAGAGAGAGAGAGAGGGGCACAAAGAGAGTCCTTTCAATAGAGGAAACTCTCTTCATTCAGAGGGCTGGTATCATGTTATACAGTCTCATATCCCTTCCCAGGACACACAAACTCTATATGCATGTGTGCATGTTGATGTCTGTCAGTGCATATGAATTTTGCATTATTTTTTTTAACAGTATGCGTATATGTAATCTTCAAATCATTTGTACACACTCAGAATTAAAGCCCCTATGTTTGTCATCTTTGAAATTATTGTGATGATGTAATTGTTTGAAATTGCTGTTGTGCAAGTGTTGCTTTCAGGCCATTCATCTCAGTGTATTTTTGATGCCACCACTATGTGTTGCAAATGTCAGACATTTTCAAATCCTACACATGGCTGATTTAGAAATAAAGGTCATGGGGAGAACTATTTTGCCTATGAAAAGATTTTGTATAATGTTTCCCGTGGCTCTGGTGTCAAATCTGACAATAGTTGTGTCCCAATTCAATTGCATTCAAAGACCGATTGTGTCACAGTGGCGTGATTAGGTTGCGCCATTTCAAAGGCTGCTTCAAAAGCAGCCATCTTTCTCTGGGCAACCGGGTGGAGCCTTTGTTGCCCAACCTATCCCAAGATTCATGGCGCACCGGTAATGAATATAATACAGCAGCAAACAACACCAACAGACAGCCTGAGGATTACACTTTTAAATGAAAGTATGGGGTTCCAGCTCAGTTTGACAGTTAACTACGGTGGCCCTGAGAGGTCAGCGCACTGCAACTCAAGAAAACCCATGCAAACGGACAAAAACCCAAAGAACTTCAGAAAACATCTTCATCAATTTGACAACACATGTGCATCACGTGAAAAAAAGTTAGGTGTTGTCTAAGTTGCTAGGCGACAGGAGCTGTGCTTTGCAATGCAAAGGTCAGGGCGGGCAACGCCGGTGATGCAAAGTGAAAATCCTCCTAAGGATGTGGCCCCTGAATTGAGAAACAGCTAATAACCCCTGATGATGTCATCAGAGTCAGTTGCTTTATGACAAGTGTAGCATCCAGCATTTTTGGAGCTTGGCCCCTGTAGGACCAAACACTGAAGAAATATTTTTACAGGCTTTCTATCACAAACTCACATTTATTAAATGGGCGGCTCTTGAAAGCCTTCATATTTACTGTTGTAAACATGAAATGGCACTTTAGAAATAGCACTCTAAAAATGTTTCTGCATCTTAGAATTATCAGTGAAATTCAATGAGTGAAGAGACACGGAAAAGGAGGGAAATGTGGCAATCTTCCCTGCACATTTGGGAAAATACAGACTTCTCTCATGGACTGCTACAGAGACAGAGGAGAGTACACAAGAGCTGTTTTCAATAACAGCACTTTTGCTATGAATTAACAATTCATCCTCTTGTCAAAACACTTTACAGCTCTGTAAGAGGTGGAAGTCAGCCAGAGCACAAACATACACATATTCATGCAGTGATGTGCTGATTAGCCTAAATCATCATAAGGAAACCTGCTACATTCAGGTGGCCTCGATTACATCACCGACAACCCGTCATCAGGACAGATGTGAAAGCTGAAGTCCTCCAAAACTGTCGACCCCTTCGTTTCGTCAGCGACTTACATTTGGAACCTCAAAGACTCAGAAACAAGATGATGAAACAACAGAGGTGGCAGCGACTCATTTTCCCCACCCATCAATCTGCGCACTTCTCATAAATGTCAGCCTTAGGGAAATTGAATGGCACCATTTGTCTGTGTTTATTAGGCTGGGATGAACTCGGTCTCCTCAACCTTTCCGAGTACATACCCACCCCAAATTAACTGAGAATAAGTCAGACTTGGAGATCCTGCGGCCGGCAGAGCCTGAGCACGAGGATCTCTCCGGACTTATCAGCACGATTAAAAAAAAAAAAAAAAAAAAGCTCAGTGGGCACAGGGGAAGTTCATCACAAGAAAAAGTCCAGAGAGCGTTGGGAGAATGTCAGTTTTTTTAATTACTTCGATGTCCAGTCTTAAATGCCAAAGTACTAGAATCCCTCAAGACTTCATTGAATTGTGGAGCCCCATCTTCAGAAGTGACTTTGAGCAGTTTGAGTAGATTAAGTTTTAGAACCAGAGTTTGAGCTCCTTAAACTCAACTGGAATCCAAATTCATTTGTATTAAGCAAATGAACATAACCTTGGTGTTTCTTGTGTAGGCTACACAGTTGGTTAATACTGTAATCACAAAAAAGACACTTTATCTTTAGTTTATTTTAGGGCTGTTGAAGTTAACATAATGATAACACATTAACACAATCTCATATTTGCATACAGTTAAACTTTAAAAACGAATAATAGATCATGAAAAATAAAACGTAATCTGACTGTTAATGCAGTGAGTCAAGCTCCAAATTCAATGTCCCTATAAGTGAATCAGATTGTATTAGAAGTGGCTCTGTACTCTTTGAATCGGTAAATGATGGAGAAAGGCTACAGTATCCTATCACATGTCTAACACCAACAGCATTAGCCCTGATAATATTTGACAGATCATGCTCAACAGTGTTTGGCAGAGAACAATGGATACATCAACCTCCAGCAACAGTAGCAGTTAACAGTATTAGTTGCTGAATGGAAAGTCACAGCATGCAGACTGATTTACACAGTGGAGGATAAAGGTGAGCGACATAATCTGCATCACATCCAGCGACTCAATTCATGAGTTGCCCTCGAGAGCCACAGTCCAAACCAGGATGCACGAGCTGTACGAAACACGGAGGGCAAAACTAGCTAAGGAGCGCTAACATGCGACTACTGGACATCACTAGGCCCAGTATATAAACTGTGCAAACTCTATTCACATGCTTGCATTCTCATGAAAACAGATGCTGAGCCATGTGGATGTAGCAAATCAGTATAACATTGAAAATAAAGTAAACACACTCAGCACAGACAGTGCAAACACAGTTGTAGTGGCGAGACAGCTGCCATTCGCACACTTGCACAGCTTCGACGTTCTGTCACAGTGTCTATGCAGAGAAGAGCATTTGATGGTGCGCTTTCTGAATCCAGAAAGGTGGTGGGGCACTTCAAGCACCAAATACTATGAAAACGAGAAAACAGCAAGTCACACACGGGCTCAAGTGACTTTGTCCACAACGTGCCGACTGGAGGGAACTTCACTTTGAAGACGGTGAAGCGCGTGCAAAGGAATCGACAACCACAACAGACGTCACCGTGCCGACAGCTGCAGACATTGCTGGGGCCCTGCAGGTAACCCTCTCCCTCTGCCTCTGCCGCTCAGTCTCAGGCTGCTCAGACAGACAGACTGAGAGGGAGAAGCTCATTACTTTCACATGCAGTGTCAATGCCGATGGGGCTACACAGTGCTAATGTATGCTAATGTAGATTAGCTTGTGCCAACGCCTTCAGCTGAAATGACGGCCAGTATAGTGAAGTGTGACTGCCGCTATTTAATCCTCACGTCCGTCTAACTGGTGTTGGGCTCTTTGCTTTTTATGTATGAGTGAATATAAATGTGAAGTAACAGTTTCATTGATTTCGGTCTTTGCAGATTCTTTCCTGAGGGAAGAGGTTTGTTTCCTGTTCACCTGACGACCCAGCTCACACACTCAAGTTAAAACAGGCTTCACCACAGACATGAAGACATGTAAGCAGAGCTCCAGACAAACTTTTACACTCATGCTACCAACTTTCTCAGTTGGTCAGTTTTTTTTAAGGCCTCCACGCCGACGACAGTCAGAGCTGGAGTTCAGGTTTTCAGGTTGTCCGTCCCATTCTCATGGACACCTGTATCGTGGATATCTCAGTAACGCCTTGAAAGAACTTCTTCAAATTTGTCACAAACATTCACTTGGACTCAACGGTGAAGTGACTAGATTTTGGTGGTCAAAGGTCAAAGTTCAAGGTCACTGTGGCCTCACAAAACATGATTTGCAATATCTCGGTAACGCCTCGAGGGAATCCCTTCAAATCTGGCACCAACTTTCACTTGGACTCAAAGATGAACTGATTAGATTTTGGTGGTCAAAGGTCAAAGGTCAGTGTGACCTCACACAACTTTTCACTGCAATTATAACACAATTTCACACAAATGGTTAATATTTAATATTCTACATGACTCTGGACAAACAGGAATGTAACCTAGAACTAGTCTGAGTGGAGGAGGCAGACAACCACAGGGCCGTAATTCTACTTTGTTGTTGTTTTTTGGCACAGCATGTTCTTAATCATTGACCTGCCATGCTGATGAATGGTTGTGTTAATTTTCCTACCAGTCTGGAGCCCTGACAGGGACAAAACAAACAGTACATGGCTGAAGGTTTCCCCAGCACTTGACCCTTAGCTTGAGGACCTGGAGTGGCTGCACAGAGCTGAGGGAGCTGAGGTGTGGGCATTGATCGCTGGCATTCTTCAGGAAAAGATGCATGCACAAGCAAAACCAGTGCAAACAGCAACGTCTGAAGTCCCGCAAAAGAAAGCAGCAGCTCTCTCAGCTGCTTCAGAGCCTAAATCTGAGGAGGAGGACAGCATTGAGAAATGTCTGGAGCGCTACAAAGCATAAGCTTGTCATCACCATGGAGAACTGTTCCCCCAGAGTGGTTGGCCCAAACATGCTGCGACACACAACAAGCTAGCCCGCCTCGCTCACAAGTACTTGGCAACACCTGCCACATGTGAGAGGTTGTTGTTCCTCTCTGGGCATGTTGTGCAGAAGATGCGAGCTGCCTTGTCGTGTCTGGAAATGTGACCAGGCCTATAATCCAAAAGGTCACTCTGCTGTTGCCTTTGAGAAATTAACTGGACTAACAGCCTGTTTTTGAATTGTGCTCTAGTTATAAAATCCTGGTTTTTGAGTGACATTTATTGAGCATGAATTAGGAATACATGGACACTTTAGTATGACAGTCTTAAATTTGTGTCTATTTTATAATCCGAGCTTTGTGTTTTCCGTGTTCAGTATTGTTCAGACTAGTTATGAAATTTGTCCTGAACATTCATCTGCGAGGAAATTTATTCAGATTACAAAATACACAGTAGAAAATTCAAAATACTGACCAACGAAGATGAAAAAAATATGTTGAAACATATAAACAACAGTATGTTATTAAAGGGGAAAGAGGAAGCTACATGTGTACTATAAAGACACAGCAATGTGTCATGAAACCAGCGATTCTGAGCAGCACAGGTCTGCTGCTGTTTTATGGTCAGCTTATTTTCTCTTTCATGTTTTTTTTTTCACCCTTGTCTGTCTGTCTGTCTGTCTGTCTGTCTGTTTGTTTGTTTGTTTGTTTGTTTGTTTGTTTGTTTGTTTGTTTTTCAGCAGGATTGCTTAACAAGTACTGAAAACTTGCACCACACTTGTTGGAGGAATGTATCATGGGCTGGGGAAGAACAAATAAAATTTTGGTCCAGATCCGGGAATTTCTGATCACTTTCTCTAACATTACCAGACACGGCATTTTCAACATTTTCACCAATTTCTCAGGAAATAATATTTGGATCTTGATATATACAATAAAAAAAAAAATCTAACATATTTATGGGGTTGAGATCTATGAGTTTGTACAGTTTGGTGCAGATCCAGATAGCAGAGGAAAATGTAGGACTCTTTGACCCTGTATGCGCTCCACTGAGTGCCCTTCTACTCTCTCTACTCTTTTTTTTCTTTCAGTCTTTCTCTCGCCAGTAAAACAGCAACGTGTTACACTGACAAAAAGGCTCTGATTGCGAGTGATGTCCCTACCAGACACCACCACTCAAATCCCCCAGGCCTCTGTCAATATCCATCACAAAGACTGCTCTTGTTTACATGGTGGAGCTGCACTCACTGGAAGGAGAATCACGGTGATATTCATCGTAATATCCCAAAAAATCTCCATAGGAGCTTCATTCAGCGATGACTTCAGTGGATGTATCATGTTATACTATTTTTGTTCACTGTTCGATCCTGGTGGGAATCATTTTTCCTCATATCTCCACATCTGTCTGAAATCTATTTTAGAGCCACTCTTCAGGCACACTGTGATAAAAGTAGCATCCTACATCCGTTTCCATACGATCCAAACCGCAAATAAACAAGCCGCTGCAAAATTCATGAATAAAACGCTCCATCAACATTTCAGTAATGGCTTCATGTTACTAAATCAAGCAGCGCGCTGTCTGTTTAGTGCGCGCTCCTTGTCTCCACGCGGGCTCTGTGCGCTCACACGCGCCTCCTTGAGCTCCTCCTGAATGTTATCTCACATGAGTGCATGTTTGTTATTGTGGCTCTCCAAGGGGTCATCTTCCTGGGGTCAGTAATTAAACACTGAAGGACTTCCCCAAGTCAAAAGAGACAAAGTTAACATAACATAAAATAATATAAAATAATATAATATAATATAATATAATATAATATAATATAATATAATATAATACAATATAATATAATATAATATAATATAATATAATGTTGTTTTCCTGCCCAGCTCAGCGTAAACAGAGTAGATCTAGATGCTCATGACCCCTTCACCATGTGATATAACGGAAGTCTGAGGCGACACTGTGTGCAAGTATTTTTGTTTGCATCCTAACATCAAAGTCCTGACATCTCAACAAAGACTGATAACATCCCCCGCGCGCCCAGGTGGTCCACCTGGGCGCGTAAAGACCCCACCGTGCCTCACCGCTCTTCTGAGAGCAGCGCAGAGTGCGTGTGCAGCGGCAGCCTCCTGCGAGGACAATAACTTGTTTCTGGTGATGTGTGCTGTGGCTGGAGTGATGGATGGTGGAAGGTGACAAAGAAGGGGATGGTGGGGATGGTGCATGAACCAGCAGATCGTGACGGGACGGGGGGGAGGAGGAGCAGGAGGGGATAGGCTACTTACGCTGCTGTTCTCTCCTGTCCAGTGGACCATCGCCTGGTTGTGGGTCGCATCCCCTTTGAGCACGAACGAGCTGCTGAGCAAGGACATTTGTTTTTCCCTGGACAGTGCTCTCCTGAAGCGGGGTGAGCTCTCAGCGGCGGCGGCTTCCTCGTCACCGCCCCTGTGTAAGCCCGGCGGGGAGCCTCTGTCTCCGCCGCCCATGTCAAACGTACGGTCCACCCCGCCGCGTCGGTTTAAAGCCCCGCTGTCACAGCGCACGGGTCCTGGCAGTGCCATCCAGGCCGAGACGGTCAGCAGAAAAACGCAGAGGTGCCCGGCGGCGGACACCGCTTCCTTGAGGCGCAGAGGTGCCATGCTTTGCGCCGTAGTAGCGCTCGTATCGCGGAGACTGATGGAGAGACTGTTGATGCTTGTGGAAGATAGATAGGTGTATACTGTAAGAGAGAGAGAGAGAGAGAGAGAGAGAGAGAGGGAGGGAAGGAGGGAGGGAGGGGGAACTGGAGCGAAGGCAGACAGTGGGAACAACGTGGACGCGTCTCTGTGCCAAGCGGGATCCACAGGGCGGCGCAGCGGTGCCATCTGCTGTCCAGCAGCTGCAGCGTCCCGACACTGCGCTCAATACAAACAGCGTCAGATCAGGAGTTCACATTTCAAATGCGACGTATTCCAAAGATGCATCTGTTACTTACAACACTTTAAATGAAAGTGTCTGAAGCTGATTATCAGTCAGAAGCATGGAGGTTGGAAGCCTTACCGTGTTCCTCTCTAGCGTTGGCACAGTCAGGAACATGGTCTCATAACGCTGGTCTCAAATCAGTGCTTCACTTTATTATAGATATGCATTTCACACAAAATTCAAATGTGTTTACTGTATTTGTGATGGAAATAGACACTGTGTCTCTGCCGAACTCACCATGGAAGCTCACGCGCAAAACATTTGTCATAATATTTAAAAGATGAATGTTTCTTTAGTTTCAGTGAATTTTAAAGATCAACCAGAAACATGTTCATCCTGAAATACACAGTAAAATCACTGGGTCATTAAAGCACCTACGATACTGAGTTAACTTTACCCAGTCACGATGGATTGTTGTGGCTGTATTTATACATTAGTATTGGGTCACTGGATCAAGATAACAAATTATCTTAATGATTTTTCTATGCATGGGTAAATGTAACTCATTATTGTGCCCTGATGTATTGATCTAACTGGGTCAATTTTAACGCTATGATTTTTATATGGCTACAATTCCTAATTGGCATGTATGGACATATTTGTCATTTCTTTACAATGTTATGATGGCCTTATTTATTTAAATTTTTCTCCATTCATTTTTTTATTTAATTTAACTATTTAATTCATTTTTTTCTCCATTTCCTTTTTTATTTTATTCAATTTTTTCTCCATTTTTTCATTTTTTTATTTTACAGTATATACAATACTGGGTAACCTTATCCAGAACCCATGGGTACAGAACTACCCATGACAATGGACTGTTCTGGCTCAGTATGTTTTCATATCAGGCCTATACTTTGAGTTGCTTGCTCAAATTCAAAGTATGGTGTTATATGGTGCAAACTGTTAAAGCTCTTTTTAAACTTGTAAATCATTATATTTGATACTGTGCAGTCAGACAAATAACAATATATCAGTGATAGTGATTGTGAGGTAAAACTTGAGCTTGTTGTCACTGATACTCGTCAAAATAACTGCATGTTAATTTGGCTAAATAACCCAACAGTAAAAAATAACACTGACAGTGAGTCATTGTTTGATAGTTTGAGTCCCAAACAGCATAAAGAAACAACACTATACTTCAGAAGCACCTGTAAAGCTTCCAGGCCATAATCCTCCAGTACATTTCTGTGGGCGGGTAGAACAATGACCAGACACTAACACTTTACATCCTGAGGATCATGTGGAAATCCAATGGGTCCCCAGTCAATTGGCTTAGACGCACTTTGTTCCTGAATTCTCCTCCGGGTTTGTTTTTGTTTCAACTTTCATATGAATTCCTGCATTCTAACATTGGATGTTTATTTACCATTTGAAAAGATGAAAACTTCAGATGGCATCGGATGACCGCCACACCGCATTTGCATGCTGTCAGTCTCCTCATCTTCCTCTCCTCAGCCTGCGTGTTGGTAGCCAGCTGGCCGAGAGGTCGTATAGTTCACATTTGATCCCACTAAGTAATAGCTCCCCTCTGTGTCCGGCCTCTGATCCAATTAAAGGCAGAGGCGGGATTAACCCATGACTGCTTGGGTCAGGATTGGTAGGGGTCGGGTGTCTCTTCAGGTCACACGAGGATTTATCTTCTCTTCATGTTCACATTAAGCTGCAGCCACACACTGTCCTGTTATGAGGAGTTTTCTGTGTATTAATATAAAGCTGTATATTGATAAGTGTTTTTAAATGAAATGGCTTTTACCAACCGAGCAACATGAGCAACTGCTCCAGGGTCTCAAACCCTCAAGGGCTCCAAACGTCTCAGGTTTGCTGTGTAGCAATTAATTTATGGTAATCTAATTAATTGCCTATAAAAACAGGCTTTAAGGCACCTCATGTGTTTGTGTTTTATGTTGACGCCGTGGCTTTGGGTTTGCGTGCTGTGTCAGAATCTACTTCTAATAACAATGATGTTTCATTTTATATTTTGCTTAAACAGTGCGTATTCATCCAGAGAGTTTAAATTGTATCTTGGAGGTTTTATCAGTGTAAAGGAGAATCAACCAATATTTGATCAAAGAAAGAGAGACAGCGAGTAGTGACCCTGCTTCGTATTTATGTTATATAGTTATATAATATATAGTCAATAAATGATCAAATTACTGTGTATAATGTGAAGGTGGTTGCTTATCACCAACTCTGCGGTTCCTCTGAGCTCTACTGAGCTTCGTAGCTTCTTGGAGCGGATTGTTTTTGGTTTTATTGCCGCAACTTGACTGTTTAGTTTCGTTCTCAGCGCTCTCGTCAGCCTTGTTTCCAGCAGGCAGCTGCAACTGTACACTAACCACCAGACAAGACATAGACAAGGTTAGGGAATTAGCTGCTGAGCACTGCAGAGCATTTAAAAGTTAAAGGACCACATGTCATAGAAAAACAAAAACACATTGGATTCAAAAAGGCAACTGTTAACATGCTAACATATTAGCCACATGAACACAAACACACACACACACACACACACACACACACACACACACACACACACAAAATGATGGCAGAGGAAGTAAGTGAGAATTTTTTTTTTTTTCTCCTGGTCAGTATGCAAAAAAAATAAAAATTAAAAATAAATAAATTACATCCATGTTAATTAAAGGTCGCATGTTGTAGAAGGTGAGATTTCTAACATATGATATTCCAGCAGGTGAAGATGCTACATAAATACTGTGGAAGCATCAAAGCACTCAATTTACCAGTTTACAGTAGTACCTGTGATTGGCCTGGATGCGCGTCACTCAGAAAACAGTCAGCCAATCAGAAGACAGACCTATTCTGGCTGGAGCTCCAGAAATAACAAAACTACATAGAGGTGGTTTTTGGTCCTTAAAACCTCAGAAAAATTTTCTAATGGATATAGAAGTGTAAAATAACGGACATTTAAATGTTATTCCAAAATAAAAATGTCAAGGCCGGTAAATACTACAACAAATGAGCTGTCTCTATTACAACTGAACAACCACTGCTGCTGATGAGGCCTGTGAGGTTTGATCGAAAGCTCTGACAAATCTAATAAGTAAACCTTGACTTAAGATTTAAACATATCCTCTAGGAGACAGGATTGGACATGAGGATGTTTCCCTCCACAGCCCGTTCGACGGTCATGTCTGCTCCATGGATTTGAAACACGAGAACATGCGCACATGATTATTTCATCAGAACCTCTCCTTAAAGACACACTCCCGGTCCTGGTGACCTATGAGCAGTATCAGTGTTGAAAAGGGGATCTTTGTGAATTATTCATCCGTCTGAGTCCTTCTGTTGTTGTTGCTGCTGGTTGGGAATAAATGGGCTGAGTGGTGTTGTTTGCTCAGCTGGTTTCAGATCAGTGCACTCAGGTGTCCGGAGAGGCAGAGCAGGAGCCGAGGCGGTTTGAATATTTGATGGCTGTGAGGGCAGAAAGTGCAGCAGTGTTACAGAGCGCTGGAGAGGAAGAGGAGGACAACACATTTCCGCAATATTATCACAATATCATACAGATTCTTGTGTGCATGTCTCTCCCTTCAGACTCTGAGTTTTCATTTCTCTCAGCGGACCTTGAAAATCCACAAAATTGTACAAACTTTGTTGGTAATAAACAGTTTTTGGCAGAGTTAAGCTCCTGTGGGCAAAATCTGGGGAGCCACAAGTTTTCTTATTAGTTATATTTTATTTATTTGGTCATTTTAAAACCAAATAATTCAAAGCGTCAACACTGTAAAGGATGCATGAGCCTGGAAAATGTTGAAGAATTCAGTTAATATTAATGACAAGTGTCAAAATTGTACCTGCATGAGATGCCCACAGAACTCACAGATCTAAACACGGTGGAGATAGTTGATTTGACAGGACATGCACAGGTGAGGGTGAACAGATGATGCTCATGCTCACCCAGAGAATAATGTGCCACATTCTCCTCTTCAAATCAGACAGAGATTGTTGGTTAATAACAGTGAGTTACTCCACTTCCTACTTTCTCAACCACTAACTAAAGAACTTTCTACTGAGCTCCAGAAGAGACACAGAGGAAAGTATTGTAGATGGGGGACTTTTGTAATCTCTTGCGAAATTTTAGGTTCTTCATTAAACTGTTTTTCAATCAAAAAGATTACATTCTATAGCAGAAGTCATCTGATGATCCATATATGCGGCAGATTTTTTATTGGTTTTCTCATGTTGTTTTTGCTGCTGACGAGACACAAGCAAGAAGTTTCACAGGTAAAAACCTTTGCGCCTTTGAGAGTAAAACAAAACTTTTGCATGAGAACAAAAAACCCCTTTGCTACAAAATGTAAAAACTTTGTGAGACAAATATTTTGGGAAAGAATGCAAATTTGTTTTGAGGGAGAGAGAATGTCAGACTTTTACAAGGGCACATGAAACCTTTTTGAGAAAAACAAATTTTGTGACAATTTGGCAAAAGAACAGAGAGAACAACATATGCAAAAGAAACAATATTTTTTCAAGAGAAAGTCAAACCTTTGTGAGAAACAAAACTTTTGTTTTTGACAGAACACAGAAAATTTATGCGAAAACATGTTTTCAAATTAACAAAAGTTTTGCATGAGAGTGTGGAACCTCTGCAAGAGAAACAAACTAGTAGAGTAAAAACACTTCTGCAAAAGAATGACAATATTTTTTGAGAAACAGACATTTTGCAATAGAATTCAAAACAGTCAAGACACATTTTTCTTTCTAGAGCATGTGATACTTTTATAAGAGAAATCAAACTTTTTTTAAAAGAACACAAAACTATTTTGAGGGAATCAAAACTTTTGCGCAAGACAGAGAATTTTTGTGAAAGAATGTAAATATGTTTTTTAAAATAGACAAAACCTCAGCCATAAAGTCTGCAGGAGAAACAAGACAAATAAAAAAAAAACTTTGGCTAGAATAACTAGGAGGGCACTCAGAGAGGCCAAGGCCAGTGTAAAACAAGATGTACCAGACTTCAGACGAAAAAAAATCTAATTCATAGAAAATGCTCCAGCTCTGCCCCAAAAATGTAATGAGTTCTTCCCTGACTCCTGCTCCTTCCCTCCACCGAGTTCAGTGCAAATCGGCTGAGTACCAACTGTGCGTAGTTACTGAAGAGCGAGTAAAGAATGACTCAGGAACAGCCGGATAGTTGATGAGTCGTTAATAAAGTAGTTCAGAAATATCTGTGAATCAACATACTGACACTTTCTTCATGAGTCGTTTCTTCATTAACTCTGAAGCCGCCGCTGAGCAACAGGAAACAGTAATATTTTTTTGTGCATTGTGAAGCGATACATCCTACTGAATACTTACCAAGTACTCCTGCGTTACTCCATTACCTTCCGTTTTTGTGCACCCTGAAGTAAAAATGATACACCATACAGAGTGTTAACTGAATAGGCCCTCAGTACTTCATCACTACACGTTCCATAACAACAAATCAGACACAGCATTTTTCCAAACAAGCGTTTTAATCACAATATTCAGGCTTATGTACAATACATGCCACAGAGCATGATGGGATGTTAATTGTTTAATTGTACCGGTGCACCTCTTTATTGCTTTTCCCTTTAATTTGCCGCCCATCTGTACGTTGTTGCAGAATGTTCTTACTGCTGATTTGTGTTTTGTTTTTTTTTTACACTGGCGGCTTTGCAAATTATGCATATTGTGAAGTGTTTTGAATAAGGCCAGACTTGATGTTTATCCAAAATTCATCAACACTGCATTAGATTCCCTTCACCAGTCAAACAAAAAGTCAGGTCAGAGCTGCAGCAAAACAAAACTTTTATTAAAACTCAACACAGGTTTACAAAGCTTTCACAGCCTGCAGTAACTTTCTGTTTTTCAGACTCCAAAGCTCCTAAAATAAGAGCCTGAGATAAACTGTGTGTAATTTATAACAAGGTATTCCAGCCACAGACCAACCATTAAATTGTATTTTTCATTCCACATTTTTTGCCAGATCAGTCCAAAAATCCTACTAATTCAATCTTTACCAGGTAGCTGTATCTGTATAAAAGATTTGTGTGTGTGTGTGTGTGTGAGTGTGTGTGTGTGTGTGTGTGTGTGTGTGTGTGTGTGTGTGTGTGTGTGTTCCTAAATCTTGAGAAATGAGCAAAAGGTGTAAATAAAAGATAAGAAAAATTTTGATTCACAAAGTGGGGAAAGAGAAGAGCCCTCATATTTTACATTTGGTTTACATTTAAATCCATTATGCAGAGAGAGGAGACGTGGGCAGAAGCGCAGCTTGTCAACAGGCAACTGCTTGGGGCCCCAATCTGTTCGGGGGGGGGGCCCCCGAGGGCTGACAAACTCTACGCCACAGCAATGTCTCAAAACGTTGCTTCTTCTCCTTTACACAACCAATGGACAATTTGCAATGACATCTCAGTTGGAAAACCCCCCTAAAGGGACCCCTTGTCATTCCCTGGAATGCTGATTGGAGGGGCCCCCCCCCTCTCAATTCTTTTTTGCCTTGGGCCCCAACAGACTCTAGAATCGCCACTGGATGTGAGGATTGATTGAGCTGTTCTTTGGCTGACTAGCTTTGCCTTCTTGGGGCCACTGGTCCGGCCGATTCCAAATGAAACATCTGAAATCACAAAATGAAAATGAAATGAAAAGAAACAGAAGCCGAGAACGCAATTACTCAATAAGAGAGAGAATCCACCATGCAAGACATGCTATAGTGGAAACAAGACTAGGTGTAAGCCTAGAATATGTCTGGACCTCTGGTCAAATCCTGACTTTTTAACTGTGACGTCTTCTGACAAAATCACCAAACACATAAATGAAAGACAAAGACTGAGCTGTGATTTCAGCTGGATTTACTGTCACATGATCACTCAAAGTTAGAAGAGACAGACTATCTATTTTTGAGTTATTTTTGAAACTTTTGCCTTTATTACAGTCATAGTGTGTGTGAGAGAGAGAGAGAGAGAGAGAGAGAAGAGAGATGACATGCAGCAAAGGGCCACAGGCCAAACTCTGACCCGCGCCACGACTCTCTTTCTTATTCAGTCTCCCACACAGACACAGCTCCACACCGTGTTAACATTCAAAAGGTAAGAATCTAGAAAAGGGACATGCCACAGCGACATGTTGTCTGCACTGGTTATGATTCTACTCCAAGGAAAAAAACATATTACAGTTTACGGAGTACATTGAGAAATTATTGTAATGACAATGAAACATACAATTAGAGTCACTCCTATGCATTCTCTGATGGGATTCATTTGTGGTAAATTATAGTGAACTGCTGATCATCCCAGAAGCATGTAACGGATGGATACAGATGGTACGGTGCCTTTGGTGCACATGGGCAAAATGTGAATGAATGAACGAATAAAAACAGTCAATCAGGTGAGTAATCATGTGATCAATCAACATTACGCCAATAATATCACAAGCTTCCACTAAAGAGGCCACCGACAGCCCCTGGAAGCTGTTGAGAGTCAGGGTCTTTTGCAGCTCTCCTATGGCTCTGTAAAACTAATGCACATTAATCTTCATAACATCCAATTAAATTTCATGACGAACAAAGCTACGTTCAGCAGCATGCTAACAAGCTGGTCTCCTGCAGTCCAAGGTTTGCCTCCCCCTGAGCTGTCTCTGCACTCAGATGATGCAAGACCTGTTTTATTCATCCATACTTCTCATCTGCTATCGCTCGAACACACACACACACACACACAAACACACACACACACACAAACACACACACACAAACAGGACAATGCCACAGGCTCCCATCAATGAAGGCCATGAAATATTTACTGCATTTAGTTTGCTAAGAGGTCATGCTGTGGAGATCCGCTCTGAAATTTGTGTCTGATTTTGCAGCTTTCCTTTTCAGAAGTTTACAATAGAAATCCCATATTGTGTCTCACATGCACAAATGTGTGTGTGTTTTTTTTACCCTGTACACACATACAGCATGACCACCTGTGGTGGAAAGGCAACAAGCCTCCAGTCCTTTTGTAGGAATCAAAGGTGTTTCTGGGTCATTAAAGTGTTTATGTTAGAATGGATCAAATAATTATATATGATGTAAAAGGGGCAGCACAAACCTACAGACAATTATCACCAACTCTGGATTTCACCTCACTCTGTGGAGCTTTTTAAGCCTAATTCAGCTCATTTTTTTGGTTTTAAGTATAATACTAATACAGCTCTAAACCTGGGAGCTTTACCACAATAATCTGTAAACACAACATTAAAGGTTCTGTAAACAAGAGGTTAAACAAAAATGTAGCAGCAAACAAGTATTTTCTATGTAAAGATATAGTGGAGTTATGGCGTCCTGAGCAGAGAACTAAATCACACCCCTCTGTTTGTGTTGTAATATGAGTTTTCTCTGTTCTTTGTATTGGTAGCCAGTCTGGTCACCTGCTCAAATCATGGTTGGCCAGTGGCCCTTGTCAAAACATCCATGATGTTTTTATTTTTATTATTTTCCCAGTTCCAACCGTGTCTTTACAGGATCCATCAGTACTTTTGACAGCTCCATCAGTGTTCTTTGCCAGCTCCATCAGTGCTTTTTGCCAGTTCTATCAGTGTTTTTTGTCAGCTCTATTAGTGTTTTTGCCAGCTCCAACCATGTTTATACCGGCTCCATCAGTACTTTTTGCCAGCTCTATCAGTGTTCTTTGCCAGCTCCATCAGTGTTTTTTGCCAGTTCCATCAGTGCTTTTTGCCAGCTCTATCAGTGTTTTTTGTCAGCTCTATACGTGTTTTTTGCCAGCTCCATCAGTGTTCGATGCCAGCTCCATCAGTGCTTTTTGCCAGCTCTATCAGTGTTCGATGCCAGCTCCATCAGTGCTTTTTGCCAGCTCTATCAGTGTTTTTGCCAGCTCCAACCATGTTTTTACCAGTGAGTCAAAATAGTGCAGTTATGGGCCGTAAAACAGAATTAAGTGATTTTTGCTTCTTTACTAAAAAAATCATATTGGTCATCTAATCTGTTGTAATAAGGAAATATTGATTAGTGCAGCTTTAAAGTAAAGTAGATGACACAAGGACAAAAAGTAGGTTCTAAATAAAAGTATTTGTTGAAATTAAAGTTTTAATGGCCATAATCATTTCCAGGCCGTGTAGTGAAGCACACACATACACCTTCATCTAATATAAGGCATACTAGCAACACAATTTAAAAGGATGTTCCACACCAATAATGAGGCAGCCAATGACTTACCTCACTGACCTCCTGAGGAGTAATTACCTCAGTTCAGGAACCTTGAAGCACTTATAGACACTAACACACACCTTTAACCACACACACAGACACTGACGCCCGCCAAGTATCTCTTCTTGCATGGTCTAAAAGGTGTGACCGTCTATTAAGGACCACACAGGGGCTGTTCCCTCCTATCTCCCCCCTTCAGCCAGGTCCCTGATTCCCCCGCAGTCACGCTCTGTCATCCCAGATTAAAAACGGCACGGTTGATAACTCACCTTGGCTCATGGATAGACATTCAGACAGGAAGGAACAAGAATCTCTGAACGCCTCTGTTTCCCTTGGCACCACTATCTAACAATGCTACAGGCATGTTTGTAGGCTACTAGACAAATGAGTGTTTTCATGTTCATGCCTCCATGTACATTCTGCACTGTACCCACCTAAATTTAATACACCAGTCCTTTTACATTGAAGCTGCTGAATGCATTATTGTGTATTTAAAAAATCTATATAATGAGTTTTTATATGGTATAATATGACCGCCTACCCATCCACTACATGTTAACAATAAATATTTAATTATATTTTTTATAACCATCTTATGATAATATTAATCATATATAATAATTTTAGTTAATACAATACTTACTTTTTTCTTATTAATTCTAAACATCTTTTATCTTTACATATATAATATCAGCAGATATTGATGCTTATGCATGGATACGTCTCCAATTTAAGCATACATACATTAATTTTCACCTGGGCTAGACATATATGTCCATATATGAAATGATTCCATGTCTAGGTTTTATATATGATTCTTTTTCTTTTTTTTTTACATATATGTACATGTATATGTTTTTACTTCATATAGTAGAAATTCAATACATGTACATGTTAATACATTTGTGGATAGGAATAGAATTTAATAACAAGTGAAGAAATTTATGATCACATGGGTCAGAAGTTACAAGGAACATTTTTGAAGGATGTTTATGTATTTATTGCTTTTTGTGATTTATATTTTTCGTTATTTTGATTATTAGATCACTTGAATTTGCATGCAGATATGCCTATCAATGGTGTTTTTATGTCAAATGATGACGTTTTCTTGCAGATCAGACGGCATTAATTATCAAACAGTTTCCTTTTCTCAACCATCCTGACCCATTTGAGGAGTTCACTGTTGTGTTATGAGGCTGAGTTCTGATGAGTTATGTGCAGAGCTCCATCACAGGCAGGTTTAATTATCAGAGCACTCACACTGACCTACAATAAACCTTCAAGGATGACGGGCTAATCAGAGCTACGGGTGCTAGCTTTGGTTGCATTAACCCACTTATGAGGACAGAAGGAGATATATAGTATATGTTTCTCCTTTTATCTGAACTTGGTGGAGTTTGACTGTGGTGGATTTGTGAAGACCAATATTCACATCAATACATTTGGACTAATGCAATCACACTGTAACTGATATTTTGAAAGCATTTTCTAAATCAGCGCCCTTGTTGATGGGTTTAAAATTGAATTTGTTAGTGCATGTGTATGAAGAGACTGGAAGGTTAGAACTGACATCACACATGGGTAATCTGACTTCTTAATTTGGGTAGTCACTGGGTAAAGCTCACCTTTAACCCCAGATTGGTCAATCCAACAGATTGTTAATCCCCCTAGCTCAGTTTTTGTTTTGATGCTCAGTTTGATGGGGTCGTGACTCCTCGTTATTTGCCAAAGCATTCAGTGATGTCGCTGTTGGATGATTGGATCGATGTCTGCCATTTTAGACATTTTGGTCAATGTCTTGTTATTTTTGGAACTTCTGTGTGATCCAATTTCCTATTAGGCTTCTTTCAAATCATCAACTGTAGGATCACAGAAGTCTTATGTTTTGGCCATGGAGGGAGGTGCATAGTGTGAGTTAAAGTTATAATCTGTAACTTTTCCACATTAAAATGTCTAAAAACAACTAGACCTGTGTTCTACACGTTGTTGAGTTGTCTTCTTACATTATCCCAAATGTTTCCAGTAATTCTCAAACCAGAGACATGTGTGATTTTAATCATGGTTACACTCTTTGTCATTTGGTTGCCTGTCAATGACATCATATCCTCCATGTACTGTTGGTGTTGTGGTCGCCCGCCAGAAGTTACATACTGTGTGTCTAACACAACATACAAGATTAATAAATTCATACAGAGCTTTATTTCCCAACATGGGGGGCACCAGGAGAGCAGCAGTAGAGATGAGGAGTTGTGTCCAACTGCAAGTATCTCCAAGGGTCTTTTATTATTGGTTTGAACCATGTAGAAATTTGGAAAGTTTGATATCCACCCTGTTCACCAATAAAGAAATTGGAGTGCCTACATCATAAGAAGAGTGGGCTGGCCAACTGAGGCCTACTGTACCGCCCAGACAGTTACAGAATGCATGCACAATGGACTAAAAGGAATATCCTTATATCCACCTTGCAACAAGCCTGCAGGTCATGGGTGGAAGTTTCATGTGAGAAAACCTGCAAAAACAACTTGCAACATGCAAAAAACCATTAAGTCTGCAATGCAAAGTCTCAATGTTCATAAGCTGTTTATACATGGATTCTGTCCACATGGTTTTCTAAGGTCAGGAATGAGGGGAGGTTTCCATACAAACATTTTCTATAACTCTCCAAAACTAACAATTCAACAAACACCTTCACTTCCCATGGTTATTGGTCAGTTGTAGGGAGGTTTGAACATTAGGGGGGATTTCAAGCGCTCTTTTTAACTTCCTATACAAGTACTTCAGTCACGTTCCCTGTGTACAAGTGCAACATCATGAATCCCTTTGAGAAGAGATTATGCAAAAGAGCGCAGTTATCACAATGTCTCGTCCCTCTCTGACATCAGTTTTTTTTTTCGGAACGGATAAAGACATGTGATTTCTCTGCTGAGGAACTTGGATTCTTGCCGGGAGCGGGTGGTGGCGAGCTTCAGACATATTGCATTAATAATACGTCCTCTGAGCAGCGCTACTCCCTCAGGGCTGCCTGGAGGCTACAGTGTCGTTCTCGATAAGTGACGAAACGGGCTGGCTGCACCGGGGGCTAGCTGGTTAGCATGCACACCATTATGTGAAAATATAACTCCAAACACAATCAAACCTACCTATCTAAACACAATTATGTGAAATTCCAACCATTTAAAAACTCTTTAATATCTTTAAATGGTTGGAAAGATTGTAAAAAATAATTAGGTATCTGTAATGCTGACCTGGTAAAAGGCTCTGACACAGCATTTTGACCACAATATACGTCTCCAGTAAAACCCAGGACAAGAAGAAGAAGTTCTGCTGTTGATGATGAAAGCATTCCCCCACACTTTAAAATGCTTCGGCTCCATTAACTTTCAACATCTTTAAACCCTCTTCACTGCAGCAATAAACACATCGGAGCAGTTTTATTCTGCAAGTGCTTGATGGAAATTTATGCTTTGGGAATTCTCACAATACATATCCATTTGTCAGATTTCCCCTGAGAACCAGTCCACTTTCCACCAGCCTTCCCGCCCACACCTCCCACTCAATCAAACAAGCCCTCCCCCTGGGCTTTTCTTTTCAACAGAGCTAAACATCTGAGCCTCCCAGTGCCTCAACTCCCCCCCCACCACCACCACCACCACCAGCACCACCACCTCCACCCTGGACCCAAGTTAGGCTACTGAAACGCACCCTGCAAATTGTGACAGATTTGTTTACCGTGCAAGGCAAATGTCTTAATTGTTGTCAAGGGAGGGTGGGTAGGAAAAGTGGATGGGTGGAGGTGGAGGGTTATGGAGGGAGTGGGAGTGTGTGTGTGTGTCTGTGTGTGTTTGTGTTGGGGGTAGATGGAGGGCAGAGGCTAGCGTTCTTGTCTGTGGGGATGGGGGAAAATGATGCACTGTCACGTCAAGAGATGTAGCAGTGGATTATAACTCCCACACGTTATTCCATTCTTCAGGTTCAGCGGAGTCTGCAGCTAGAGTCAGAGGGAGGAAGAGCCACAGGGGAGGTGCCATCTCTGTTTATGTATGTCTATATTTTATGTCCTCACACAGCCTGTTACCCTCACATTGTAATGTAGGCATAGGATAGTTTAATGATACACAGACATAAATTGCATTAAAATGTGATAGAGGTTCAACAAAGTTTTTGTTTTGCAAGTCCCAATTAAGTCTGTGTCTATATATATATATATATATATATATATACTGTATATAAATATTGGTTTGGGACATGAATATTGGGTGTCTGTGTTGCTGTGTTATGTCATTGTGTGTTCCTGTCATCACTCACCTCTCTGTTAATGACATCTTATTGGAAACTGGAGAAAAAAACCTGTAGCAGAAATATTTGTGTGTGTCTTTTTTGGATTTCCTGTCAAGTAACCTAAGAAAATGTATAAAATAAAATAAAATACATTTTTATATTAATAAAATATTATTATTTAATAATAGGAGTACGGTTAAGGTCAAGATGAAAAATGGAGATATGGTGTCAGGAATAGCCAATGAGGGCTCTGTTGCTTGAATCTATCAGCCAACATCACAAACGCATTCCCCCAAGCAAATATAATGTCATTTTCCATTCTAATTTTAAATGTTTTATGTAAATAAATGTAGACCAGGTGTTTTAATATTTCATAATAATTCGAGTTCTTATTTATTGGAGTTCAAGATAAAGCTGAGATGAATTTCACATTATATATTTTTTAACACCCTTTAAATATCGGGTGCATTACTGAGCCTAAATATCAACAAAAACAATGTTTTATGAAGGATGAACAGAGAACAATTTCTCCCCTCTCCATATCACAAAGTGATGGGCTGTACAGATAGTGGTGATGACAGGGTCTCTCTCTCTCTCTCTCTCTCTCTCTCTCCCTCTCTCTCTCTCTCTCTCTCTCTCTCTCTCTCTCTCTCTCTCTCTGTCTCGATGCTGCATGCCTGTCAAAGAAAGAAGAAAATGATGAATGAAAGTCCTTTTTGTTGTGTGCTGCCCTCTGGATGCCACTAACATTAGAAAGCCTCCCTCCGGGCTCCACTGTGTATTGCACGTATTCCTCCTGC
This sequence comes from Seriola aureovittata, assembly GCF_021018895.1. NCBI lineage: Eukaryota > Metazoa > Chordata > Actinopteri > Carangiformes > Carangidae > Seriola > Seriola aureovittata. The sequence goes on from NC_079386.1 coordinate 3,113,898, forward strand.
CACGTCTCATATCAGCTAAACAACCACACGGCCATTCATTAAAACATGTCAGCCGGGAGAGACTTCGTTCCGAGGGAACAAATACTTTATCTTTTATTGCCATGTGCACCAGCAAGAGGAGGAAAGTGAGAGATGCGATTAGACCCCATCGTGATGTCATCACCTATTGAAAACCCCCTCAGAGGTCTAAACTCTGGTGGCGGAGTTTCAATTGCTTGAATGCCCCCTGCTGGTGGTCTGCACACTCTGCCTGTCAAGAACTGTAGCAATCATCTGACCCAAGTGAGCTTGTTTTTTCCCGCTCTGAATCTGATCCGTGTAAACAAACATCCTCTTGGTGATACAGTGAAGGTCTTGTTAGTCTTGTTGGATGAGAAATGAAAGGGCTTAGAGAGGATCCCTGAACATGAATAATTGAACGACCTTGAATATGTTGTCTTCTAGTTTGTGTAGAAAAAATAACTTTCAAAACAATCTGTATCCACGCGCCCGCTCTCGACCTTTCCTCCATTACAAGTGGGCTTTGATGTGAGGTTTATTTTCTTTCGAGCCCTTGTGTTATCTCTCGTCGGCGGCGTCTATGGCCCTCACTCATTTGTGTCTGTCTTCCAAGCAAGTTGTTCCAACGCCTTTGACAAACAAACAGACAGCTCTGTCGCTCCGTCCTCAAGGCTGAGTGCTCACAATGACTACTCATAAGGACTATATTCTTAACCCACATAACCACCCAACAAACATCACGTGCTCCCACGGGTTAAACTGGGATTTGTCAGGAGAGACTGGGGAATATGTTGGTGGGTATTTTTGTTTCTCAAATAGAAATGACCAGATACCATAAGGGAGGGGAGAGAACATGGCTAGTTCACCAAGGCCTCACAGCTCATATAAAATGTAGCTAATTGAGGAATTAGTTTTTGAAAACTCAATGAAGGCTGAGGTTTTAAAAGGACCTTGGTTGTACCGTTAGCGGTTGAACTGAGCTGAAACCCAATACTTACATTTAAAGGTGTAATCCTCAGGCTCTCTGTTGGTATTGCTTGCTTTCATCACCGGTGCACAATGATCTATCTTGGGAAAGGTTGGGCCATGAAGGATCCACCTGTTGGATCCTTGACCTGGAAAAGAAAGATGCATTTTAAGGAGCCTTCCAAATGGCACTGCCAAGTTGCGCCATTGTGATGCAATCTGTCTTCAAATGCAGCCTCTGAAGGATGTGGCCTCTAGCTATACCTTCCTATAATAACAAAATATATAAAAGTTGTGATACAAAACAATAAAGTTCATGGTTTACTCTGCACTTCCATAAACCATGAAGTTGGGGTATTTGCCAATAATAGATTAAACAAAAAGAATATTTGAAATTGGAGCAGGGGAAGTCAAGATGTCCTTAGTTTTAGTGCCTGGTATTGATCAGGCTCCAAAAACACTGGATGCTACACTCCCTTTAATGAAACTTAAGAGAAAAGTCAACTAACACAGCTAAACCTTCTATCAAGTTGTGCCAGTCTGAAGCAGAAACTGCAGCTAAGCTTTCGTGACCACATTGCCCACCAGTCACTTTCCCATTAAGCACAAATCAAAAGGGGTTCAGTGATGACAGACATCAGAGTCCCTCTCTGCCAGGCCTCATCAAAGGAGAAACAAGAGAGATTCATGCTTCACCTCATGAAACAGTCCTCCTCCTAACGAGGAAGTGCCAACCTGTCTGCTCTGCTTACTGCAAAATGAAGGAGTCATTTGCCTCTACCTCCCCCCCAGCCGAGGCAGCGACTGTGACATGTGAACAGGTGGAGCCACAGGGCCGGGAAGGAGCCGAGAGAAATGGCATGCCTATCAATTAGCTCCGCCTTGTCAGATGCATGCTGGAAGAAAGGCAGAGACAGAAACAGGAAATGAAAAATAGATTGGAGTGTGTGCGGAGAGAGAGAGAGAGAGAAAGATGATGCACAGTGAATCTGATTAGTTGACGAGAACCAAACAAAGTGACAAAAGGTCTTTGAATGAATAGTCTATAACTGGCTGTGTGGAAGACACAGGCAATTTGACTGTCAGATCTGTACATTTCACCGATGGCACTTCTCAGGTGGAGTTCAAGCATCCTTTCTCGATAACTGTCAGTAGCTCTTATCCAATTGCTCTTAAACTAAAGTGACTTCACTTATATCCTCTACATGCTCTTCTAAACATCTGTGATCTGGTACAGGTCTTTTTTGAAGAAACCTCCTGTGTGACAGAACCACAGGATTGGGACTCACTATGCACGACTCAGAGACAGTGATCAGAGGCAGGGTCTGTAATTCAGGCAAGGTCGGTACACAGGTGATCAATCAGAACAGGCAGACAAATCCAATGGGCTAAGGCTAAACTCTAAACTGGTCAAAAACACACCAGGCAGAACACGGAGGGATCGCTGGAACGTTTGATACTAAGAACAAAGACGAACTGGCACAGGACACAGGGAGCACGCAGACTAAATACACTAGGAGGGGAAGACAATAAGACACAGGTGAAACAGATTAGCAGCGGGGTCAACAATCACAGGAGCGAGAGGTTAGACACACCCCAAAATAAAACAGGAAGTGAAAACCAAAAATTAAAAAAGTAATGCATCTTATATTTCCAGTGTGGAAAGTTGGAATAATCAGTGGAAGAACTGGATAAAACAAGATTGCCACACACAGACATCAAAAGGCTGTATCCAAAATGCACTACATTTCCCGTACAGCATTTTATTTGAGTGTCGGTATCCTGAAATGAAGCATTAGACTGACAGGTGGATTGGTGCAGCGTCAGCAGTAATGTGGTGTTGTACCGGACTGTTGTGGTGAAGAGGAAGCTGAGCTAGAAGCCAAAGCTGTTGATTTAACAGTCAATCTACATTCTAGTCCTCACCTGTGGTCATAAGCTTTGGGTAGTGACTGAAAGAATGAGACTGAATACAAGAGGCTGAAATCTGTTTTCTCTGTAGGGTGGCAAAGCTCACTCTTATAAATAGGATAAGGAGCGCAGACATTCAGAGGGAGTTCAGAGTAGAGCAACCAGATCCTTGAGCAACCAGGTGAGGGGGTTTGGGCATTTGATCAGGATCCTCCTGAGCACCGTCCATTGGAGGTTTGTGGGCACATTCAACTGGTAGGAGACCCTGGTGGGGTAGACATCGAACATGCTGGAGAGATTATATATCTCATATGACCTTGCCTAACTTGCTGCCACTACGCAGCAGAAAATGGATGGATGGATGGATGGATGGAGAGAAATTCACATTCTGTATAGTGCCTTCAATTTGCTCACTATAGAATATGTTACAGCAACCACCTGTTGGTCAGTGGAATAGCATGAAAAAGGAACACGCTTAACACAAAAATAAGTTTTCCCAGAATACAGTTCTGGTGGCAATATGCTGAAGTTATAGTAGGCCTACAGTAGGCCTATTAACTGACAGTTCTGGCTGCTGCTTATCTATGAACATCAGAAAAAGTGAATTTCAGAGCATAATTTCAGAGCACAATAAAACAAACAAATAAATAAAAAATAAATTAAAGGCACAATACATATTCAAAAATCAGGTTAAACGTGAAAACACTGGATTACAACCACTACTCACTTTCAAACTCACTGACAGTGACATAAAGTTGTAAAAAGTAGAACAGTTGTGATAGTTTTAGATACTCAGTAGTAGTTTAGTAATAATGCAATAATAATGTAAATTTAGTAGTCGTATTAGAAGTGTAAATTTAAAAATAATATCTTAAGGCAACAGTTTTAATACCCTGTAACAAGGGAATCTAATAGTCTACTACAACAGTATTAGGTTATAACTGTGGCAAGACCTCTTAATAAATAATAATAATAAACAGTCAGCTGAATAATCAAAGGATGAGTAACCTTCTGTTTGATAAGCCTTGTTTCTTTTTTTAAAAAACGTTGTCCTTGGTCACATGTGTAACTTTCACCTTTAACTTCAGCTCAACCAAACTACCACTCGTCAGTAAACTCTTCTCTCAATCTGATTGGTCAGCTGGGAGATGTGTTATTCTTCCTGGTTCCTGATTGGTTGAACCCGCACGGGGCTGCCATCACAGTTGTGCGTCCCATCAGCGTGTGTTCCAAGGAGATTTTACCTGCAGAGTTATTCGGAAAATGGCGAGCCTGTGTGCTAGAGCAGTGAGACAGAGCTACTCACTAGTAGCTTCATCTGCACTTACACGGTAAATAGTGTTTATTACTAAAATGTGCCTTTCATCGAAACGCTGCGCTTTTAGCGGGGTGGTGCTGAGCTGCTGTTATCATATGGCTGTAGCCGGCTAACAACGTTAGCTTTCGTAACTGGCCATGGTCCTTAACGTTTGCTGTTGGAAAATACAGACTTAAACTGACCACGGAGACGTGTGTATGTGTGTTGGACATGGTCTGGTTCACATTTAAGTGTATCCATGTCATGTTCGTCATTGTTAGCATGTCATTTCAAGAACCAGAGGGGAATGATGACATAACGTGACATGTTCTGAGCGATGAAGATAGGGATGTAGTTAGCTTAATCTAAGCTAATGTGTTCTGTGGAGTTTAACCCTGAAGTGGTGTGTTTGTGAGTGTTCTCAGATATTTAATTTTTATCAGCTGAAATGCTTTTATACATTACACACAAGCACATTAGTGCTTTATGTGTTGTTCTTGAAAGGAGAAACTGCCAAACCAAACTCCATTCCTAAATCGGCTATTTTACAGTTTCCTGTATCGTCGGTGAGCTCGAAGGGCCCACTCTTTGATAACTAATACGACAATATTGAACAATCTGTGAATGGAGTTTGTGTTGCAACGCCACACTTATTACTGGCAATAGATGATGACATAATATCGGACATGGTGAAATAGGCTTCACCACTACTTACAACGACTATAACAAAATGACACTTGTATTTAGGCTAAATAAGTGAGCATTTATCATTTGGATGACATATAGGGTAGTTGCGTAACATTCTTACTAAGTGTTACTGGCAGTTGGACAATTGGCAGTGGTTTTAATTAAGCTGTCTGATACCATCAATTAGCAAGGCTGGACAAACAACCAAAATACCCTGATGCCTGTATAAGTTAAATATATGAACAGTCTGCGAGGAAAAATTACAAGAATGTCAGGTTTTATTTATATTGTTCAACATCACAATAAGTCAGCTGAAATAGTAAGCACACTGCAGAGATTTAAAGCATTGTATTGTTGTTTGACTTTAACACATTTCTGCACTTGTACGTCCAGACAGCGAGAGCACCTACTTTACAGGTTAAACAGTTGATTCAGGTTTTGAATATTGGTTCAGAAGATAATTAAAGCAGTGAGGTGAGGGGAAGTACCCACCTCCAACAGTTGACAAATGACCTATTGTGTGACCTTCCCACCCAGAACATCTCCACGATTGTTATGTACGGCCACTCAGCAGAAGAATGGCCACAGGTCAGAGGAGGACGCTGAGAAGCCAGAGCAGAGTGCAGCAGAGAAAGTCCTGACGGAGGAAAAGACCCAGCTGGAGGAGCAGCTCAAGGAGATGACGGTAAGCCGGAGTCGGCTGCAGACAGGTTGACCTCCTGTTCAGCATCCAGCTGGAGTGGAGCTGACTGGTGTTTATCTGTTTTACTGAGAAAATCGCTACATCTGCTCTGAATGCAGAGTTACTGATACATATACCAAGATACTAACCTTAGACAACGATACTCTGAATAACATGACATATATTAAAACTATGATACTTCTAACTTCAACAACAATTCACAAACTTGAATTAACATTTGAGTCATTTTGCATCACAGCCTGGACTCAGACATCTGGCTTCTTGTTGCTGCTTTTCTTCATTCCATTGTAAATTAACATCTGGCTTCTTGGTCGGACCGTTGGTTTAAATAATAGACAGATTAGTCAAAAATGAAAACACTTGTCTATTGCAGCCCTTGTTGAAAGATACAATGATTTAATTGGTAAACTATGTGTAATGGTTTGATGCCAGTCCTTACATACAGAGCAATGCTAGGCTTAAGCTGAAGTAAAACTGAATGTACAGTTGCTGTATTTATTTATGAATGGAGTAAACAGTTAAAATTTAGGTTCATTTTTTATCATAACACCTTACAAAACTTACTTAAGTTACTTACAGTGTTTACTCCTGAGCTGCATTAGGTAACAGTTGATGATACAGTGTTTTTAAACCATGACCTCTGTTTCTCCCATGTTTTACAGGAAAAGTACAAGCGAGCCTTGGCTGAAACAGAGAACCTCAGAACGCGGAGTCAGAAGATGATAGAAGATGCTAAATTATACGGTAAACGCTTCTATCCATTTTAGCTTGCTAACATTTAGCTAACATTTGAACCACCTAACAAAATCCTGCAGAAATGATCACATTTTCCTACATAAATTACCCTGCAGTTGCATATTCCCACCACTAGATGTCACAACTGTAGCCTCATTGCTAAGTTGTGTCTTTATTACACAGTTATGCTGTTGGTTTTGTTTGAGTTTGACACATGATTTGAATATGCATACATGTTGTTTTTTGTTAGACATAAGCAGGAAGTTTAATGATGTTTTCTCTTCCTTCCATCACCAGGGATCCAAGGCTTCTGTAAAGACCTGCTGGAAGTGGCCGACATCCTGGAGAAGGCTACAGAGAGCGTGCCCAAGGAGGAGGTGACAACCAAGAACCCTCACCTGAAGAACCTGTACGACGGCCTGGTGATGACTGAGGTCCAGATCCAGAAGGTGTTCACCAAGCATGGCCTGGTCAAGCTGAACCCCGACGGCCAGAAGTTCGACCCCTACGAGCACGAGGCCCTCTTCCACGCCCCTGTGGAAGGCAAGGAGCCCGGCACTGTCGCCGTAGTAACCAAAGTGGGCTACAAGATTCACGGTCGCACCCTCAGGCCAGCGCTGGTGGGTGTGGCCAAAGCCCCCTAGAAATGATGACAACTGTGACAAAATGGGATTTGTTTTGTTGCCTGGGTGACGGGGGACCTCAGTTACAGTAGACTGGTCCCAGCACCCTGCCACCCTTTTCCCATGGGTCACTCCCCCTCCTGCCTCGAAGAGACTTGAACCCAGCTGAAATGAACTTTGTATCTGGAATATATTCATGTGTTCCTAACAGATGCATAACACTCTGTCTGGCACAGGACAGTCTTTGCAGTAAAAATTAATTTAGTCATTACATAAGTCATTTCAGGCAGTTATCGTCAGATGTTTAAAAAAGAAAACAGCACCAGCTCACAGACGGAGGCTTTCATGTCTCCTCACGCTGCCATAAATTTAAACTGGAAGAGAAGCAGTGGAATATATTTCACTGACTTATATAAAAAAAAAAAAGTTTACCATCTGATCATAACCCTCTAATTTCAATACTTTTTGGATGAGAGCTGGTGTAAAATCCATCCACACGGTGAACAGTGACTCTGAACTGCTGATATCATTCCGGACTTTTGTTGAAAGCTCTAATAATGTTGAAATTGACTCTTCAGTTGTCTTTCTTGTTTGTGAGTTTCATTGTGTGAATAAAGCTCAGAGCAGTACTTGTGGATCTGAAGAAAGGCTTGAGATCTTACTCTGTCCCGAGGTGGGCTTTCTAAAGCCTGCAGAGTACAGACATCTTCCTCTGCTTCATTTGGATATGATCAGTCTCCGGTCAGCCAGCCTCAGTCACAGTAACATCCCTGTGCCACAGTGTGGCTCAGTACGGTTGTACAGTGATGTAACAGCTTTATCTGTAAACCATTAGAGTAATTATGTACATGGACCTTTGTCCAAATTGTCACAGCATCAGAATAAACTGATCATCTTTGAAAGACTTGTTGGTTTTAGTGTGTGTCTGTTTACTCACTTTACCCTGGTTCAGTGGTTTTCAAGCTGTGAGGTGGAGACAGGTGTTTGCAGGAGAATAAATCGGAGGCTCTTGTCAGTCACATAGACCTGATACATATATACAAGATGTAGCCCACAGCACAACTCACTGACTCTTAATAACTCCAAGCAATGTTATGAAGGATAATCCTATTATCTTTTCTTGAAGCGGCTGCTTGAGAAATAAGCCCTGCCCATGTGATTCTAATTGACAATGAAATCCAGGTTTTTCCTTTAAAGTTCAAAATTACTACAAAGTATAGAAGAGGAAACAGGACTATTTAGAATTATAAAGTATTTGCACTTTTAATACATCTCCATACATACCTTGTCATGTGCAACAACAAAGTAACGGGACAGCAAAACAGCTCAACAGTATCAGACTGGTAACAAGATTAAAGACAGCACAAAAGCATGCCATCACTATACTCAAAGCTCCAGAAAATGATTCTCTGTAATCCAAAATCAGGTTTTTTTTTAATAACAAAACTATAAAAATTTCCATGACACAAAATACTGTACATTTCACAGGTCAGTAATTATACTTTCTTTTTCCAATTTATCTTACAAAATTATTCACATTTGGTGACATAAAGTAAGCAAACCCCGCCCTCCTCCCTTACAAAAGATATTTCCCCACTGGGAACAAAATAAAATCTAATTGCCATATTTTCCTTTGACACATTTACACCGAAACATAATAAAACTTTGGAACATTTGGTTGCGCATGCAGAGTGACACCACTGTCAAAATTTGAATAAGAAATCACAAAGGTATGTCATGGCTGTTTGGTATATCGGCTGGAAATTAGCATCTCCTCTCTAAAACATTCTGACTCAGATGGAGTTTTGGCCCTTTGAGATGACCTCTGACCTGAAAACTGTTTAACATTTCTTATTTTAACCACAATATAATGCCCATTCTTCCCCCTTCAGCTTCAACATAAAAGGCCTGGCCTGCTGCTCAGTCAGCATTTTCAATAAACCTACTTCACTAATGACTAATGCATCTAACTCCAATTCAAAACATGTTAGCAACGGGTTAATACGCAGCTGCAACAGCCTACAAAACTAATCCATGTTCTGGAGCTGAACCACTATGATTTTCTTTTTGTTACTCAATATATTTATTTATTTTTCTAAATATTTAGATCAGCTGTGCTCTAAATCATGTACCCCTAACACCCAGAGCAAAGTTACAATAAAACAAGCTGAATATAATGAAATATTTTTCATGGTGTCAACAAACCTCAACTAAACAAAAAGTTAGTTACTTTGACTTCCCTACTCTGTTTGTGGCACTCAGCCCCAATCCCATCCCAATGCGTCATGAATATATACTTTTTTTTTTTTGAAAAGGCTAATTTATTTCCTAAAACAGCTGGGTCATCTAGTTTTCAGCAAATGTTATGTGGCTTAATATTACACATTTGCTCCATGGCACAGAGGAATGAGATATATCAGGCTTTGGATACACACACAATAATTGTTTGTGGGCCACGTTCATTGTTGGATTAGGTGTTTTCATGGGATTTGTTGACAATAAGTGTTTGACTGAAACGGAAAATGCTCTGGAGCACCAGATTGATGAAATATTACTGATTTATCACTATCAAAGAATATTAACACCCTCCACAGTTGGTCCACGGTCTCTGAACAGAACCTCAAGTTCTTAAGTGTAACTGTGAAGATAATGCCTCACACTACAGAACTAATGCCACTCGTGACCTGCATTTCCCCCACAAAAAAAAAAGCCTATTTTCCAACAGACAGTGAAGAAGAAAAGAATATGAATTTCAGGTAACACACATTCACATGCCTTTCTTCTCTTGAATTTTAATGCCACTGCTCGTGCTGGGAAATAACATCATTTACATTTAAATAGTGCAGTAAGCAGCACTTAGCTCAGCTTGCAAAAAAATTGCACAAAGGAGGAAAATGAGAATGAGTCACCAGTGCTGCTGTTATGGTCCTGCCATCAAGACAAAGTGAAGTTGCCTCTGAAAAACTAAGGGCAGGCTCCCTAAGAGGGCGGCAGGTAACATCTGTTTGACAAGACCACCTGGGAGGCTGATGTTCAGTTTAGGGTAAAGACTGTGGAAACTCAAACACATAGACTGAGGAGGAACACTGCTATTTAAGTGTATGGGAGGTAATATTAGCCTGCTATGCATACACACTTGGTAAATAACAAACCATAATCTTGGAATTATGCTGAAGCATTTGACTATCATTGGTTAATGCCCTTACACATTCAGCGTCTTTACCTGTATCATACCCAGCGGAGAGTTGAACATTTAAAGCTGCACTATGTTGGTTTTTTTTGGACCAAATACACAAGATGAGAACTAAATATTTCAGGTGACAAACTAATAAAACGCAGGATGTGGGAGGCTGATAGTTTAATTTCTCAATCTGCTTCTTACTATGAGTAACAGGATTCTACTTGAACACATTGTTGCCAAATCCTGATTTGGAAACATTATTTCACAGAGGTGATATCTGCATTTCAAAAAAGGCGGCGCTCCATTGGAAAAATGTGATGTCATGTACTTCCATGCACCAATCAGGATTTGGCAACAGTTTAATGGAAGACAGGTGATGGATGGTTTTGGCCATTGACTATCAAAGCTGATCAAACCACACCAACACAGTTCTGAAGTCTTAATAAATGACACCTAAATATGTTTTTGTATTGTTGCTTATTTAGTGCGCCTACGTCATGTTATAGAGAAATCGGCTAATGCTCTTACGTGAATTAGTATTTTCAGGATGCTAAAAACTGAATCATCAAAGTATGTACTGAGTGGGAAGTTTTTCATTTGAGAAATTACCTTGTCATTGCTCTCAGGTGGACACACCTGGCAACACAGCTTCTACATTACATCTTTCTTTGGCATTTCTTCTTATTTATTGGTCAACATAAGACCCCATACTGATATATCTTTGATAATCTAATATTGACAGATTTATCAAATAGGCCAATTTATTGATCAAGCTCCATGTTGATGCATCAGTCAGGCCCTAATAAAAATTGCCTTCAGGCAGCAGCAAGTGCTCAGACAAGAGAAAGCGAGACAATGGTTCAACCCTGCTGCTTTTTCTTTTCCTTCCCTTGTAGCCAGTGAGAAGGGAATAATTGATTTTACTTAAGTGGAATGACAATTTACAAGAAATCAAAATGTTAGAAATTTCAAATAGCTACTTCCTGCTCGAAAGGTTACCAAAAAAATTTGAGAGATCCTGAAAAACATCTGCAACCACAACAGTGACAATTTCAGAACTGAAACTGTCAAACATTGCATTTCCAGTAAATGTGATGTTGGATTTAAAATATGATTTCTCCATAGACATCTTCAGTGAACCTGTTGCGATAACAATGCAACTACATAATACTTGTTAGGATTGTTGTTATCATTATGGACACCAAGCTCTGCGAACCCACTGAGCTGTATTTCACCCATCCCTTTCCAAATGCAAAAATATAGGCTTATTTTTGTTCCTAGCCCTGGTATGAAAATATACTTTTTTCCAGTGGGGCATTCTCTTTCTTTGCAATGTACATATTCACAAGGTCACCTTTGAAAAGATGGTGAAAGCCAGTAGTTTTGTCCTGCTTATAGCGAAATCAGCTGTCAGCAATCATCCACTTATTACTTCCTGATCAAAGAAGGATCGCTAAGAGGCGTCTCGGGATATCCAGCCGCTTTCTGTGAGGAAGGTGAGAATGCGCTTCTTGAGGACTTTGTCCAGGTAGCTGGGCAGTCGGCTCTTGGCCGGGATGCCTTGCCTTTTCTGCAGGTGGTCTTTGATGATGATGGTTTTGACAGTCAGGTAGCGCGCTGGGCTGAGGTTGAGAGAGTTACACAGCACCTTCTCCCTGTCCGACAGCAGTTCAAAGCCTGTCAGATTCTCGATGGCAGCAAACTCACCATCTTTACCCTCTTCTTTGATCCCGCCTCCTACCCCTAACCCTCCAGTAATGCCTCCTCCCCCTCCAGCTCCACCCCCGAGTCCCATCCCCGAGCCAAGCCCACCTCCTCCTCCGCTGCCCCGTTTGGAGGTGACCACACTTTTGTTCTCCTTGCGTTTCTCCCGTTTGTGGCGTGCTGCTTCATATTCCGCTGACTCCTCCAGGCGGGTGATGCCATTGCGGCGGTAGCGCTGCAGCTCACGCACCTTGGCCCTCAGCACACGCTCTTTATGTATGTTCTCAAAGAAGTCTTCGAACTCGCGATGGGCCATGAACTGGCAAAGCCCCCGCAGCCTGATCCGCTGCTCCTTCTCCTCCTTGGTGATCTTTCTTTTGGGTGTACTTGGAACAGAACCTGATGCTGCTGCTGTCGTGGAACCTGATCCAATTGCACCACCGCCAACTCCCACCCCGCCCACACCACCAGCAGTGCCTATGACTCCCAGAGCCCCTGGTTTCTCCTTCTCCTTGTCTTTCTTGTCTCGGCCCAGGAACACAGGCACCAGGTTGTAGTCTCTGGCAATGTTCTTACGTCTCTGGCGTTCTCTGAGCTTCCGCACGTACATGTCCACATGGGCACGTTTCATCTCAATTTCCACATCCTCGTCGTCATAGTTCACAGAGAGCCCGCTGATGAGCTTCTCTGCGTCCTGGTCATATTCAATCTCATAGTCGTCACGTAGCGGCATGTACCCCAGCTGCTGCTGCTCAGCTAGGCTGATGTCCAGTGGGGGGAGAGGGGTGGTGAGGCTGGGCGACAGGGGCCCTCCGCTTGGGCAGGTGTGGTCGGTTACCCGGTTGGGAATGTTGTCAGGGATGCAGGCCTTACCCAGGTTTCCATGGATGTACATGGTAACATAGTGTTCCATGACCTCCTGAGGAGTACGGGATGCTCCAACATGAGCGGCCATGTCCTCCTGAAAGACACAAACAGGAAGTTGGTACTAATGAGGATAGTGGAAGCAACAGAAATGTCATCTATTCATTATACATCTTACAGAGTGTGCTGGAATATAAACCAGAAATCTCTCAATCTCTCTTTTCCTACCCATTGTCGCCAAGTGCTGCTCACTGTGGGAACTGTTGAGTTCCTCTGTATGATCTTGTAAGGTCTTGACCTTACCTTGTAAAGTGCCTTGAGATAATGTTCAGTATGTTATGATTTGACACTGTACAAATTAAATTTAAGAAAATATAAAAATATATATATTAAATATATATTACAAAATATATATATTTAAGTCATTTCTTAAGCAAAAAAACACAACATTCTCTGACTCCAGCTTCTAAAATGTGCAGATTTTCTGCCTGTCTTCATTAAATATCTTTGTAATTTGAATACCTTTAGGTTTTGGACTGTTGGTTGGACAACAGTCCCCCAGGGCTATGAGAAACTGAACATTTTTCACTAAGTTCATAAAAACTTTACTTAATTTGTCTACATGCAAGCTTACAAGTCAACCTATGTGGAAGATGAGTAATAAATTCCCTGAGGCTTCACGACTCTTCAGTGGTAAACCATAGACACTTTAAGGTGTATTCACAGTTGTCCTTGTAATTATTTCTGGTATTTTAAAATGTTATTACTCAAGTCTTGAACTGCAAGCCCTAAACACTTTAAGGTATATTGATTATATGTTTTTATATTTTAGTTTATCTTTAACGTTTTAGGTCTTCTTACTGTTACTGTCTTCTGTCATGTGTTGTCCTGTCTGTCCTGCAGTATGAGCTCCCCAGCACAATTAAAACTACAGCATGTCATTTTTTTCTGATATTTTTCGGTTGAAATATGCTCAAAACGTCTTAAAGTGGAGAGATGCTGTGATCTGTGACTCAGACTCAGTGAACAGCCTGGCAGCCGTGCAGAGATATTGCCGCCGGAAGTTTCTGTGCAAGTCTCACCCTTCAAACAAATCGTAGAAAGGCCAAAGTAGGGGTATGGAGCCGATGACTGTCAATCAACATGTGCACACACCTCATTACTCCTCTTGTCCTGGGGCTTCAAGTTACTGTTGTTGTTAGCTGCTGGAAGACATCACTATGGCTGACTGGCAGGCTAGCAAACTTCTGATTCCTGCATTAGCTGATGTAGGTGAAGGGCTAGGCGAAGTGGAACAGAGCAGGATGAGGGAGGGATGGAGTGGTGGGGTTTGCTTTGAGTCTTGTGCTAGTGCTAAGATGATTTCAAGAACTTCCATATTGTTGCTTTAAGTCATTTTAACCAAATGATGAGTTATTGTTAACTTGGGTTTGAATGGAGTCATTCTTCTGGAGCATTTCCATAGTTTCTAATGATGTCTATGCTAAGCAATTATTGAATTAAGTACATTAATTAAAATGAAATCAATGGTTAGTTGCAGCCCTGAACCAGACCCAGTTGCATCATGGGATGCAGTGGCAAAAATTAGGAGATTGTTTTCATATAGATTACTTTAGTCTAATGCTAAGGAATGTGGTTATACATTCAATCCAGAGTGATTTATATTGGTTTGTGCTATATAAAAAAAATCGTACAGGTAATTTTGGAGGATTTAACCTGTACTGGGGTGCTGTATACCTGACTTCACAATATATTACTATCCACTATTATTGTATATACTGAGAGCAGGTTCAAGTTTGAGTTAAGTTGAGTTTCAAGTTACAGATTTTAAATTGATGTGACCTCTGCTGCTACAACAATACTTTTTACTTTTTCCCATTTTTATGGCGTAGTCACTATAAACGCAGGCGCTCATTTTGTTCGATAAGTTACTGTTCGTGAGCTCCTGTTTTAATGTGACAATGTTATTAACGCCCCCGTCGAGCTTTTAAATATATAACGTAGCACTCTTTAAAACAAAATTTTAAACTATCTTGTATTAGAAACCATTCACAGAGCTTACAGTTTATCCCTCGTATTTAATGCCTAGTCGTCCAACTTTTACGACAGTATCAAAAGGAAATTAACGTCATTAACGTTGTCGTGCCATTGTCGCTACTTGCTAACTTTTACCTCAGGCATTTTCTATGCAGTTTTAACAAAACTCGTGTAGGTGTATATGTGCACTGCAGAGATAAATTAAGTTAAATAACTTCAACAGTGATGTACCCAGTTTCCAAATCCATATTGCTCGATAGCATCGAGTAGCGACTGCTCTTCCCTGCTGGTCCATCCTCCCTCTGCCTCGGGACCCCAGAGAGAGAACCGACCGCCGTCGACTTGCTGGTAGCCGTGCCATCTCCGGTGATTACCGATTTCTGCGCCCGCCGAGAAGCACTCCGGGCACAGCTCGATATCAGGGCAGTCGGTGCAGCGAAGCCGCAGGTTTGTAACATCTGCAAGGCAGTTAACGCAGTACTTTTTCCCCAGGTCGGCCATGTTGCCTTGCTCCTGCTTCTTGTTGTTGGAAGCAGAACTGCGCCTGCGCACCACGAGCCTCGCAGCGCGAGCTACTCACGGCCTTGCTTTTTAATATTAATGAGCATGGGTCAGGACGCCTGTGATTGGTTTCCCGAACCCAGTTTCCAGGACAACCGAAACAAAACGAACCGTTTCATTGACTACAGAGGTGCACGAGCCTTATTGCTATAGACAAATTGGATAATACTTTTAGATATTCTTTTTAATTGAGATATGAACGCAGAGGCAAAACATGAAGACAATGAGGTGAGGAATGACACAGAGAGGGAGACATTTGCAAATTTCTCCAATGAGAAGAACAATTCTTCCCTTATTGTTAATGGAAATGAAAAACAAGGTGTCTCAGCTGAAGTGGGTGCATCACATCCTGAAGAAGAAAACTCTGAGGATACGAAAACTACTGAGGAGCCCCCTGTTGAAGCCCCTGAGCCAGAGGAGAACAGTGGAGAACAGCTCTCTGTTGTTGACATCACCACAAGCAAAAACTTGGATGTGCAGATTAATGAGGTCAATGATCAGCTAATGTCCCATGAGGAGAGTGTTGTTTTTGAAATCAACAGCAATGATGACGATGGACCTCCCAGACTGCATCTTGAGACCCCGGAGAGAGAGAGGACTTCCAGTCCTGCACAGGAGGAAGAGGAAAAGGAGGCTGAGGAAGAGGAGTTCACGGCTGCTTCAGCAGAAAATGAAGACATCATCTATGAGGACTGCATGCAGGTCCTCCATGAGCTGTGTGAGGAGAGAGACAAAGCCAGTCGGCACAGCAGCCAGCTGCAGATGAAGCTGGCAGAGTATCTGAGCAAGAAGAGCGGGGACGACACACAGCTGGAGTGGGAGATGCTGGTTACAGAGCAGCTGCAGGAGTATGAAAAGTACATGAACATCCTGACTGACATGAAGCACCGGCTCACCACCGACTCTGAGGCAGCCCAGCAGCAGGCAGAGGAGCTGAAGTTACAGTCCCAAGAGAAGGTGGACAAGGTAGGTGATTTTGTCACAGCCTGAGCAGGTTTTCTGCATTGTTCTAAAGATTTGCTGACACTAATTTCAGAGTATTTAAGAACAGAAGAACCCTGCCTCACAATCTGAGGATGAACTGAGGTTCTCACAGCTACATACATATCTTAATCTAACCAATTAAAACCAAACTTAAAATAAGAATAAACACTTGAACATTAGTGTGATAAGACTGTTCTAAAATTACCTTCTTTATTTGACATCTACTCTGATCTGTTAGTTCTGTGAGGACCATGTCCCAACTGCTATCATGGGGGTGGGGTTTATGACTTATACTGCAGCCAGCCACCAGGGGGCGATCAAGATGTTTTGACTTCACTTTTAGGGAGCTTTGATGTTCTCCAGCTTTATGTACACTCATTGGTTCATACCATGGCCCAACATTCCCGCCTTAAACAGGTTGTATAAAAGAGGCTTCTGACTATACTTCCTGTGGGATGTTGCATTATGTATACCAGGTTTTGTCAAGGAAGAAGAATGAGTGGAATGAAAAAGATGATTATCTGTGGTTCTGCTGCATCGATTTTGATCCCTTTTTAAAAGGTTCTATAAATGATCGTCACTGCCACTAGATGTCACACCAAACCACCAGCATCTCAGACCAAAACAAATATTTCCCTGGCGACACCTTTCGCCTCTCTTCAGCCATGACTCCCTGCTCACTTTTTTTTTCAGCAAGGTTTTTGAAGCACAGTGAAAGCGAACACTAAACACACAACAAATGAATTAAGTTACTCTGTGAACACGAGAGCCAACAAAAAAAAAATCAACAACAGCAACCGCCATTAACCCACGCTAGCATTGCTATTATATGCTCCATGGTGAATGATTGCATTAAGCCAACTAACAATTTGCTGAACAAATTCATGATATTAGTTACAGCAAAGTAAGCTAACCTAGTTATCATGCCTACTCTAGTCCGTCATGAATGAGAACATGACATGTAACATTATGTGTTACTTGCGCATCAAGCAGAAGAAAAGCCAGCTCCGAATGAAGCTGGAGCCCTTAAGCAGTTCGTAGGGTTCTCCATCTTGGAAAAGCCAGACCAGTACTGGCTCTGGTCCACGGTCAGACTGGGAGAGAAATTTAACCTTGAACCTATCTGCTGGGACTTGTCCGCACAAATGACAGACATACACATAGAGAGGGCCAGTAAAGACACTGAGGGAGCTGGTAAAAACTTTACAGATGTTTTGACGGTCGATCGGCCCACCAGGATTTGAGCAGGTAGTCCCCTTGGCCAGTCCGCCTGTGCTCTGGTCTCATCTCTTTCTTTGTCAGAGGCGTTTTTAGCCAAATTATGGAAGGTCACTCACCTGAACACTGCGTACTGTACTGTGCCATCTTATATGTGGGCAGTCCATGTGTGTTTATAAACAGGGCCAATGGTTTAATAGGGATGAACTCGCATGCACATGCACCAACACGCATGTGCTGCCGGACCAGATAATAAAACAAAGAAAAAAGATGCTCCAATTACAACACACACAGAGAGGGGGTGAGACTTCATTCCCTGCTCAGGACACCATTATTCCACTCCATCTTTACATAGAAAATACTTGTTTTGCTGCTATATTATTTATCATTATTGATATTAAAATCTCATACAACCTTTAAAACTGTACATCAAGAGTCCAACAATGTTATAGGCATTATAGGTGTGGAGTATTCCTTTAAGTTTTGAAAACAGGATTTCAGGGGCTTTAAATTGTCCCCTATCTCTGCAGGAAAAAGGAGGACAAGGGGTCTACACATGCTGCTACGCAGTGAGCTGGATGAATGTGACATGCATACTGAACTGTGCAGACGCTACTCTCTGCACTGTGTGAACAGGAATGCATTAGAAACAAAGAAAATTTGCAATATACAACTTGAGATACTGTTTAAAAAATTTAAACCTTGTGTCATTTTTGGGAATTAAAAATGACAACACATAGCAGCTATGTCACAATTGACTGTGAATTCTAGACCCAAAAGCAGGTTTGAAACAGGATTTAATAGGGACTGAGTGAGAGAGAGGGAGAGCGTTTAACTAGGGCTGGAGCACAGGGAGCCACAGGAGGGGGGAGAAGCAACATAAGCTAGGTGATGAAGAATATGGGGAAGGAATGGAGGATGGAGGTCTAGCGGCGTGGAGGAGCTGATCCTGGGCTCGAGAGGGAAGTGGGATGATGAGGAGAACCGGAATCCAAGTGCAGACAGAGGCTGGTTGGTGTATGAAGAGTGGAGGGTGATGCAGGTGTATGAAGAGTGGAGGGTGATACAGGCAGTGGCTTAGGTGGAGGAGGGGGTGGGATGTAGCTCTGGAGTCCTGGGACACAGAGCTAAAATAGATGTAAGCAAAAAGTGAAAAACACATGAAAACATGAAAAACACTCTTGAAAATGTTTTTTTTTTTTAAAAACAAGTTGGCTAATAGCTTGCTACCACTGTGGTCGCTGAACAATCAGGCAATGAGTAGAAAAAGACAGTATTTGTATTGTGGTTGATGAAGTAATGGCATGCAGCAGGTGAGGTGCTCTCCAGAGCCAGGTAGGGGAAACTATGCCCACAGCACCACACAGGGGGTGGAGACACAGGGAAACACAGGGATGGAGCTGGCTCACAGGTGAACCATAAGAAAGGACTCTTAAAGACATGGCTCGGTGTAAGCATTGTCATATGTCTGCACATCTTTTTATCCAAAATATAGTAAAGCAGCCAAAACAGTGGAGCACTACAAGCGCCCAGTAAGGGTTACTTGTGTGTGTTATGGTGTAGTGATCAGTGGTCAGAACTGTCTTATCCTCGTCCTCAGGTGGAAAATGAATGGCAAGAGTTTGTGGCACTGAAGCGGCACATAGCTATGACAGTGCTAAGCCGATGCCTGGGTAAACAAGCGTCTCAGGCCAAAGTGGAGTCAACCCTGGCGGCGGAGCAGCGTCGGCAGGACGAGCTGATCAAGCTGCGGCTCAAGCACATCAAGTTGAAGATGAAGATTGGCAGGCTGGAAGCAGAGCTCAGAGATGAGGAAGAACACGGCAGGGACCCCCTCCAGGTCCAGTTTGAACAGCTGCAGGCTGCGAGGCGGGAGCAGAGAAAACAGGCGGAAAAGCAAAGCGAGGAGTCATTAAAGCTGCAGAACAAGATCAGCAGCAGCTTGGAGGTAAGAAGAATCAACAGGTACAGATTGTGCCCAAGTCATTTCTTCTTCGTGAAATATGATTTCCAGTTACTAGGTAACTGTTTTTTTCTGCTGTGTCAGGTCTTGTCAAACATAAAGGAGAAGCTGTTCTGGAACCAGATGGAGGTTCAGTCCAAGCGAGAGCAACTGGCCCAGGTGGAGGCCATGGTGGCCAGGAAGAGACACCTCCTGACCAGGACCAAGCAGGCACGCAACAACCTGCAGAGGGACAACCTGAGGCTAAAGGAGTGTCGGGGATTGCTGGGGAACAGGGTTCTGCTGCGGGACTTTGAGAACACTGTGGATGCCTCTGACCACTTGGAGGAACAACTGGAGAACCTGAAGTGCCGGCAAGCTGAAATCGCCTTCAGCTGTGGCAGATGGAAGAAGAAGCTGGAGACAACTTAACGAATGAATGAATTAACATCCTAAGGTGAAAAAAGACAATACCGACCTGAGAAAAGGGCCAACAGGAACGAAAATGAGTATCAGGCCTTAATATTTGTAGTTTTTTCCGGTGTAGTGTGTCATTGTAGAAAATGACCAATTCTGTGTTTAGGGCACTTCAAAGACAAGACGTGACGCTTTGAGCGCCATAGTCCGGCTCAACAACCAGGAGCATGACCACCAATCACAGCGACCATTTCAAAAAACATACACATCATGTATTCTGATCCTGGCATTGCTGTAAAATGTATTATGTTGAAATTATTGTTAAAGCCTATAAAATCATGATTTATGATTCACAAGGGTAGAAATTAAATAAAAAATGAGGGTCAATATTTGATCAATTTGTGCAAATTTTCTGTCTTTTTTTAGTGTTGTGCAACAGTGGATATTCACTGCTTTGGGTATTTACTACACGGCAATAAAAATAAAAACTGGGCTAGCTAACAACCCAACTTCAACCATCCACTTGTATGGGACAACAATTGCCATCTAGTTAGCTTGCACTCGCTATTCTTTTATAACTGTAAGCGGAGCCATAGACATGTTTTCATAGATATCACCATGTTATCTTTCAGAGAAGCGACACCAGCGAGCTACATTGTTAAATTATTTGGACAACTTTGACTTCTAGATTAGCGAAGTGCCTCAGTCTGTTGTGAGCCTTGCCACAGGATGGATGATGACCTGACAGCACTGTCATTTGTATAATGAAGCAGAAATGCATAAAGAAATGAAAAAAGAAAATACAGAAATAAGGGGGAAATAAATTAAATATATTGATAGTTTAATAAATAAAATAGATAAATGAATAATAAGCAAATAAATAAAATGTAAATTTAAATGGGAAAGTAAATAGTAAATATTTACTTTTGATGTTGACAGTTTCAGACCTTGGTTTTTTTAGTTTTGAATCTAATTATTTCAATGATCTAGCTCATGCTATTTATTCACCACAACAGGAAAAGATTATACATATTTTATAAATATGTCATATTTCCAGAATTATTATTATTATTATTTTATTTTAGCGTTCTCTTGAACCAACATTTTTATTTTTTCTATTTTCTGATATTTTAGAACCAACTCGAGACAGACAGATCGTTTTATATCTTAGAAGTAACTGACACAAGACAACACAGAGCCCTGACACCACTGAATGTATTTGCATGATGTTTATTCTGTGTGATATTGTAGATAATACAAAGCATCCGAAAGGCAGAACACACAAAGGATCCGTTGCACCAATTCAGGCTCAAACTGATTCCATTTGAAAGCAAAATCTTCAATTACTACTTGCACATGAACACTAAAATCATTCCTATATTGTAGCAAACATGTCAAACCTTTCGCAAAATTTGACTTGATAAAACAACAAACACAGTGGTCACGTTCTCCAGACTCTCAGGTCGGTTTAAAAGGTGTTTTCATCCACATTTTTCATGATGCCCTGAACCCAGGAGAGACTTGGATCCACGCAGATGCGACGAGACTTTTGTGTCACAAAACTGAAAGAAAGAGGATGAATATGTTATTATCATTTTGATGACTTACAGTATTTAAAATATATATATATATATATATATATATATATATATATATATATATTTAGCTTAACAAAGAGTTTAAAAAATAAGTAAATAAGACAACATATTTTCTGGATGAAGTAATTACAGACAGAAATAGCAAAGTAGTATAGTACAGTGACTCTGTAGGATGTCAATCGCACATTAAAACAGTAGAATATAGACACCAAAATTAGGATTTATTATGATAAATTAAATGTGTATATCAACAGAAAATGAACATTTAGGCTTTGTAGTGTGCAGGATGTGCAAAATATGCATGTCCATGAAGTGTAACTCAATATGTAAATTCATGTATTAAAAGTCACTCTTACACTTATTTAGGTCATTGTGTTAAAACGTCTTCATAATGAAGAAAACTTACACGACTCCAGTCTTCGGGCAACGGAAATCAGTCACGTCATATGAAATGATGAGGTTCTTCTTCACTCGTCTCGGGTAGAAAGTGAAGCAGCAGTTGTCAGGACCGATGGCAGCTGAAGGAAACAAAGTCAAACACTGTAGTATCAGGGAGAAGTAGCACCTCTAGCACAGAATATATGTAAAATAAAAATAAATAAATCCAAATGTAAGGAGTCCTTACCGTTGCAGGCCACCAAGGAGACAAGTGTAGCTCCCAGCATGCAGAGCAGAAGGATGTGGAAGGTCCTCATGATGACTTGATATTCTTCCAGAGATGACGGATATTAACACGACCGCTCTTTAACTGCAGTAAAGGGCTTCTAAAAGAAACGTGGTGTGGTGGTACATTTATCAAGATCAACCTTTTTTTTTTCTTTTTTTTTTTTTTTTAAAAGGTGTTGGTCGGTTGTGGTGTCAAACTCTTTCCTCTATACTCGGTTTTGCAGATGCAGAGGAAATCGAGTTGTGGTTAGCTCAAAGCATACACACACACACACACACACACACACACATATATATTATATTATATAATATAATATATATATATATATATATATATATATATACAGAGAGAGAGAGAGAGAGAGAGACAGAGAGAGAGAGAGAGAGAGATTATACAATTCTCTGAACTCTACAGGAGGGATGAACACCATCTCACACAGGTGTTCCATTGTGTTGAGATCTGGTCAGTGTGAAGATCTGACATCAGGACTTAGTTCATGCACCTTTGGCAGCAATTACAGGCTCAGGTCTTCTCGGGTAGGACGAGACGAGCTTTGCTGGATTTGCAGATCCTTATCAGGCTGTCGGGTTCAGACGGGGGCGTCGGTGGACAGACATTTTCAGACCTCTCATTCAGCTTCCACGTCTATCTGTCCATGTCCAAAAACCACCCCCACAGCCTGATGCTGCCTCCGCCATGCTTCACCGTCGGGATGGTGCAGGTGATGAGTGGCGCCTGGTTTCCTCCAGACATGACGCCTTAGAACTGAGGCCAAACAGTTCAATCTTGTTTCTCACAGTCTGAGAGTCCTTTAGGTCCGGGGCAGCCAGCTCTTCAGATCCAGACGTCCGATGACTAAAATCCTTCATCTGGTTCAATTATAGAGTTGAAAACGGATTTAAAATTCAGTTGTAAAAATGTTGCTTAAAACTGACTGAAAACTTAGGGAAACATTTGGGATAGCACAACTCAACAAAACATTTAACACAGGTCTAGTCTTTTCTAGACATTTTAATGAGGAAAAGTTACATATGGCTGCTAAAAATAAAGGACATGTCATTTTGTTGTCAGGTTGTCTGTCCGTCCCATACGTGTAGAGGCGATATCTCTGAAATCCCGTGAAGGAATTCCTTCAAATATGGCACACAAGGATGGACTGATTAGATTTTGGTGGACAAAGGTCAAAGGTCAATGTCATGATTACCTCACAAATCACAGTTTTGGCCTCTTGAATGCGATATCTTAAGACCACCGCGAGGGAATTTGTTTAGATTTGGCACAAACATTCACTTTTTACTTAAAGATGAACTGATTAGATTTTGCTGGTCAAATCAAGGTCACAGTAATCACACGTTCTTGTGAATGCAATACATGAGGAACACCCAGAGGGAATTTCGTTACCACTGATAACTCAAGAATTCATTCACTAGTTATGACACAATTCAACTCAAATGTCTATAAAGGATAAAATGAGGCGATGACATTTTATATCCAGACGGTCAAAGGTCAACTTCACTGTGACATCATAATGCTCTGCAAAAACACCTCTGCTTAAATGCTGTAACTCAGGAAGGAGAGACTGTGACTATATTTCCTGCAACCTGACTGGTTTGTGGAGGAAACAACCGTGAGGCGGCGATTCTAGTTTTTCCATGAAATGTGAGTGAAGACACACAGAACAGCTCCTGGTTAAATATGTACAGCTCTTTATTTTAATAAAACCATTGTTTATATACATTTCAAGTGAGATACAGTTGCATGGCGACCCTCTGTCGTCTCCATGTGTGTCTATCAGTCCTCTACAGTTACGGGTCTCTTGAGGAAAAGAGAAGACGATGCAAAACAAACACAACCCAAGAAATTAAGACATCCAGAAAAATCAAAACCGATCATTACACAGAAGTATATTACACTTATTTCAAATTTAGTTTGATTGAATTTGGTTTTTTGACCTCTGTGGATCACACAGCGTCTGTTTTGTGATAAAAAGGGCAGGAAGCAGGTTAGTGTTAATCGAGCTGGGAGGGTCAATTCATACATTTAAAAACAGACAACCTGTTTGAATAACAAACTGATGATGTGAGGCACAACTCAAAGGCTTACATGTATGTGCAAAAAGCTTTATTGCAGTCCTGCGGTTCGTCACCACACTGGGGGAGTGGGAGGAGGGAGTGCATCGAGAAGAGTGATCAGAAAGCTGCTGCACGGTACAAATGTGAAACACACACACACACACACACTCAGACACAGACCGTCTAAAGATGATGATGAGTTACAAATGAAAATCACTTCCTGTTTTCAAACCCAGAGCCTGTCTCATACTTCAGCTGTGGTCCAAGTACAGTCTCTCATAGGTGATGTCTCAATATTACAGGGGCTCAAATGTATAAACTCCATCACGCACAGAATGAGCAGCACAACACACCAGATGAAGCAGCTTCACAACCAAAAACAGGACAGTTAAACTTTGGAAAGAAAACCCTGACGACAGAACTCTTCTCTTCAGACGTCAACAACCAATCACATTTCTACGTTTATTTCAATTGACGAACAGATCTGTGCAAAACAGACTTTGAAAGAAATAAACATCACATGAAAGATATATATTAACTCGCATTCCAATAGCAAGATGTTATTTCACTTTTTTTTAAAAAAAATATGATTATCAAGTAATGCTTAGCACTTGCTAGCCGGCTGTTCGCTCATCAAAACAACGCATGGAAAGTAACTTTTATGTTCGATAGTTACGTAATGACTTGGCGACTGGACGACACTTTAACCACGGTGTGAAAGTCGGGGAACCGACGCACCGACAACCTCAAACAGCCACAAAGCCAGAGAGGTGACAAGTTAAAGCCCAGGTGAGAACCGGTACGCACGTATTCCCTGCATGACAGGATGTTCAGAATGAACAACATAAACCTTTTTATATTGTCTCCGCACCCGTTCTTGCTTTTGCTTGGACTGGTGGTTGTTCAGGTTTCTTTTTTTTTTAAACAGGCAAACAAAGAGTGATGGGAAATTAGGTGTAATTCATGCTGCTGAAGGCTGGACATGCTACAGTCACACTTCCTGAAGATATTCTTTCTGACTTTTATAGCAAATAAAACATCCACAAATCTGCTTACACCTCACGAACTCGCCTGAGAACCCTCTTGTTGTTCATGTTTTCCTTCAGTATTGTAATAACCCAGTAATGGCTGTCTGTACATACATGTACTGGTACACTGTAAATGTCTTGATAGCGAATTCAGCTTTTATTAGTGCTAATTTGTCAATATGTATATGTCAATATGTCCTGAATCCAGGTTTGTCTGTGTGTGAGCACAGAACAAAGCAATGCTTCAGAACGTTGGTTGTGTGCGTCATTCGACATCAATGCTACATGTCCAGCCGACGGCAGACTGTTGAAACTGCTCCAGCTTTCTGCTGCCATCTCCATGGCAACAAGATGTTGGGGAAGATGTTCTCTTTTTGCCCAGATGCGATCCAGATGCCTCACAACCTCGTACGTTTGGTTAAAATCAAGTATACACGCGATCTGAAAACAAGTTCGGGCGAGGAGACGACCCTAAATGTCACTGGAACAAGTTTTATTTATGTCCCGTCATCCTTTTGATAAATATTAAATAAACGCACAAAAGACATCAACACTCACATCAAGACATTAGGAATCAAAACACTCACAAGCTGAAATGTACCTCAAACATATTAAGGGCAGGGGGACGTCCATGTTTGACACTGTATGTCATGTGTCGAGCAGTAACACGTTATCTCATTATTTACTCTTCATAAATACACTGTAAAACTCATTTTACAGGCAGCTTATCACCTCTTTTTAGGGGGTTGAAACATTTCATCATATGTAACAGCGTGGTGCTTTCAAAGACACCAAACTTGTCTTCAAGGATTTGAACTCACTAAACTCGTGTTTGACTTCATAGAAAGGTTCAGGAAACAAATGTGCCTCGGCTGGAAAATGAAAAGCACACAGACGAAATCAAACTCATATTAGGACACAAAGGAATGACTCAAGTTTTGAGAGAGAAAAAAAAAAAGAAAAGGTGCAAAAGGAGAGAGAATGACAGGATTCAACATCGTCACTCACAGATCTGATTCTGGAGATGTTTAACCTTTGCTTTCCCTGCCTATTATTTCTTTTTAAAGATCGAGGAGTCGACTGTTGTCTCTGTCATCAAAATTTTAAGATAAGTTTGAAAAACAAAAAGAAAAAAGAAAAGACAGCTGGAACTGTAGCCAGAGAGAATAAAAAACTGAGCAGAGGATTTGAGGAGTAACTGGTATCTCTGGTCTCCCCTGATCTGTGGAGACCAGAAACCGTCTGCTCGGTGCATGTATGTGGGCTTGTGTGATACATTCTTTAGCCTCTGCCAGCTACAGTTTCCAATCCACTGCTGGGCCTCTGAGCAGAGGAGGGGTGGTGGGGGTTAAATAAGGCCTCATATTCCTTTTCACACCCCTGCCTCTTCACTGACAGACCCCCTCCAGGGTCCCGATTCTAGTCAGAGCAGTGACACTGAACTGGAGAAGAGGTCTATCATAGCAGCTACAACCAGACATGTCCCCAGGTGGAACACAGGTCTCTTTCATGTCCATCCAGCGTGGTGAGCCTCCAGGTTTTTCCCCAAAGGCTGGAGGGGAGCTGGTCCGGTCTGTTAGTGTGTGAAGGTTTCCTCTGATCTCAGCTCAGCGCTTCAGCACTGGGCTGCCTCGCTCCTGATCTTTCTGCAGCGCCTGCAGGACCTGAGGAGGTGCGGACAGACACGGTTAGAAAACAAGATGTAAAGACACACCCCTGACCAGGAAGCCTGAACTCTAACATCCCACCTGTGCCCACTTCCTGTTGCGGCTGGTCATGTGAACAGAGGCGATGTGCTGGAAGAGCTGCTCGGCGGGGATGAGGTCGGGCAGGCGTGTGAGGAACTGAGCCATGTGAATGAAGTCCATGCAGGTCAGGACGTCCTGGTAGAGACGCAGCAGGCCCAGCGCCGTGCGGAACAGGAACTCCTCACTGTCTCTGCAGAACACGTCCCACACCCGACACGCCAGGTCCAACGGGAGAGACTTACTGTACAGAGTGAAGATCCTGGGGGGGGGAGGGAAGAGAGACAGGAACAGTGACTATTGGTTTTATGATGATAGAAAAATCAGGACAAACAATGTAATTCAATAGAAACAGACAATTAGGGGGAGCAGATAACGTATAAAAACACACACACACTAAAAGCAATAAAAGGGCGATATGGAGACACTTAAAAAGACACAAACATAAAAATATAAAAATGAGTTTTAAGAGGAGATTTAAAAGAAGTCACTGATTCTGCCTCATCTCCTCAGGCAGGTCGGACCAAAGCCAAGGGGTCCTGATGGCAAAAGCGCTTTTACCGCCTTTAGATTTAAGCCTCGACTTTGGGACGGCCAGAGGGACCTGCCCGGGGATCTAAGGCTGCGCACCGGCTCGTACGGGGTTAATTATTCTGTAATGAAGCTCGGGGGACCGGCATGCTTTGAAAGAGATCAGTAAAATCTTAAAAATCCGTTCTAAAACAAAGACGGAGACAATGGGTGGAAGCGAGGCCCGAGGGTGCTGTGAGGTGGTCTGTTAAAGCTGCTGTATTCTGAAGCAGTCAGACAGTGACTTCAGCTTTACACCAGAGAGAAGGGAGATACAGTCGTCTTGCCTGGAGAAAATGAATGTGTGAATGAATATAAATAAACAACACTGCTCATAACTCTAACTGTCCTCCAGGTAGTGAGGCCACAAATACACTCACCCCATCCGCTCTACAAATCAACACTTTCACTGTTTTCTTTTTTATAGACGGAAGGACTGATAAAGAAAATAAGGTTGGTTACGAATCTAAATCTCAAGTGTCATGAAGAGTCGAAATATTTGTGAAAGTGATGTTTCCGTTTTTTCCTTTTTAATAAATTTGCTAAAAAAGTTCTGTTTTCACTCAGTCATTACCGAGTACTGAGAGTAGATTGATGAGGGAAAAAAATTATTCAAATCTTTTTTAGCATAAAACTGCAACATAACAACATACGGAAAAAGTGAAGGACTCTGAATACTTTCTGCATGTGCTGTATTGCCCCTCCCTCCCCCTCCCTTCATATGTATGGGTGTGAGTGCTATAAGTGAAAATGAGTAAATATAGAAATCTAGAAATTTCCATTTGAGGTGGGCAGAGATCGGTGACACCCCCGCCTGCACAGACAGACCGTCCTATTTTCTCAGAAACACACCTGACACTGAAACTGTGACAAGTTCAATGTGACACGAATCATGTTTCCAGATGACGAAATGTAACAAAGTTTTCAGCAGGACGGAGAACAAAGTGTTCTCTCCGCGCTGTCTCATATTCTGGTTTTATAGAGAGCGAAGGGTCACGTTCTAGCTGTGAAATGATATAATGGCAAGTAGGGTGAAGTTGAGATGGAAAAAAATAAAGAACACTCAATAGAAAGAAATGAAGGTGTATGAGCTTGAGACTCACCAGTCGATTAAATAAATATCGGGGGTCAGGTTGTTTTTCTTGAAATGTGCAAAGAGCTTTGGTAGATTTTCTTCAAAGAACACTTCAAATGCCGCAAAGTACGTCAACATCTGCAGAGAGGAAACAAGGTTCTTATGCAGCAACATAAACACAAACCACATGTTTCATCAGCAGGGCGGTTAGTCATTTGTAGAAATGGACGACGGTGAAGAAAGTGAAATGTAAACAGGCAGCACAGAGGATGATGGGATGTTTTGGCCGGTCAAGACTGTGTGTGATTTCTGTTGTGTCAACATGTCAGAAAATAAAAGTGTGAAAAGGTTTCACTTAGTGACAAATGAATTAAAATCAGAGCAACAATTTAGGATAGTAGTATTATATAAATAACATGAAATATTATTTGAAATCATTTCTATGAAATTAATTGCAAAATAATCTTCGAGCTTGTAAGATGTGATCATTTTCTGCCATTTCTAAACCGAACAATTAATCAAGAAAATAATCAACAGCTTAATTGATAATGAAAATGATTATTAGTTGGGGAAAAAAGGATGGTGTCAGTTAAAGAGCAGATGTGTAAAAATGTGATAAAAAATGTTTAGAATGCACTGAACAAAATCTGGAGGGTCATATTATATTGTTTTTTTCTTGGTTTGATCATTTGACTACAGCGTGTTTATCAGGTCTGAGGAGGAAACACTGTCCAATAACATTTAGACAGCTTTAATCCAGTGTGCATTTTCTCCTCATCTAAATCCTAATCTATATATATTTTGGCTGTGCACACGGTTCCCGAGGTCAAAAATGAACTTTCACACTCACTAAATACATATTTTTCAATCATCAATTTTTTAAATCAAATTTAAACTACTATTACTTTGTGAATTCATCTCTGGAATTCACAAAGTGCAACTTTGACATTGTCACCTTCTTTAATAACTTATTAAAAATAAGTCTAGACTTATTATTATTATTTTTCATTTTATGTAATAAGTTTTTAATTACTTTTTGAAATGATGGGGAGGAGTTTGTATAATTACACAATTAATATATATATATATATATATATATATATATTTTTTTTTTTTTTTTTACACGTAATATTTTATTTTAACTTCTAAACTAAAAACTAAACTTTAAATATAAAAACAATACAGAACAATCTGATCTGGTCTCAAACTATAATAATTCTAAAAGTCATTGACTGTTAGTGCATGGGTGTGAACATTTCAAGTGTCGCTGGTGGAAGTCTGGAAGAGTGAGAGTATATACTGACAAGGCTGTGGTCCACTCTGAAGAAGGCCATCTGACAGGGCTTGTTGAGCAGGTTGGCAAAAGCTATAAAGGCATCAGCTGTGTCCAGGTTCAGGATCAGCACTGCTGCGATGAACGACATTCCCTGCACCTACACATGCAATCGCACAAAATAAAGTACACTGTTAAAAAGACAACTTCTATGTAGAAAGTAGTGTTAATGTGTCAAGTCTCTGAAAGTGGGGGTAGGGAAAGACACTGGCAGAAAATGAGTATGCTGTGGAAAACTAATGTTAAACGGTAAGAGAGATGAAATGCTGACACAGGCAGAAGAAGAACAACAACAAAAAAAACCTGTGCACAGAGGTGAGTTCAAAGACTGTGTGTGTGTGTGTGTGTGAGAACAGCTCAGGGGTTGGGGTCAGTGCAGGAAGTCACAGTCATTTATAGACAAGTATAGGTAGCATGGGGCTGCGGCGAGGAGCAGAAAGGCAAACCACAGCATCTACAACAAGCAGTGTGGCTCTGAAGTGCAAACATGAGTTCAGTGTAACAGCACAGTGTATTGAAAACATCAAGTCACTTTTTCTATTGCCACAGAATAATTAGAAAATTTTGAATTGGTTGAACGTGCAGGTGACTTTAAAAAAAAAAAAGAAAAAAAAAAAATCTAATTTGTGCTTCAATCTCCAGTCTGGTTTAAAATATCTGAAATATCAGGAGATAGCGTCAGACATGAAGAGGGTCAGGACATCAGCGTGCATCGTGAGTCTGAGAACAGACAGCGATGAGTCATGCAGAGGAACGGAGGCAAATGATTAGTAAATCTCCTTGGAGGGAAGAGAAGCACAAATGGAAGGAAAAGATGTTGAGGTTTAACTGGGAAAATCACACCTACACAGAGGAGGGACCTGAAGCTCATGACTGACCGTGTGTGAGGATGTGTGGAGCTTCGTGCGTCCAGCAAAATAAATATTTACCACAACCACCACTCTGAGCACATGTGATGTATTAACATCAGTACTGATTAATGCATTAATATCAGTGTTTAGTTCTTACAACAGAATACCAAACGTAATGCTTGGAGATAAGATTGATTATCAGTTTTATGTCTGTGCATTAACTAAAGAGCTGGAGCAGAGAGACTGGAAGCACAGGGAAACACTTAGCCAAAGGGAAAAAGGTGACCTCCGCTATCACCCCTCCAAAGCTCACTAACATGTAGCATGTTCGTGTTTGTGTCATCTTCACACCAACAGGAATGTAAAAGTGACAAGTTGTGGTTTTCAAAGGGAGAAACTACAAACTAATATCTGACTGACAGAGGTGAAGAGATGACTAGTCTATTCCATGTCTGCAGACCAGAGAACTCAACCCGATGTGAAGTGAAGTGACAGCTTTCTACGTTTACTCTGTCTGTCAGCTGAATGCAGTTTTTTGGGTCAGCCTTTATTATTCTTTATGGTAAACTTCAGTACAGAAAGCCAGAAATATATAATTAGAAAGAGTAGAACACATGAGGAATTAAAACAAAAGCAGAAACAGAAAGTAAAAAACAGTTAGTAAAAAACATTTACAGGAGGAAAAAAAGAATTAAAAATGATAAAGCGGTTGCTGTCATCGATTCACGTAACAATCTTAGTGGCTACCTTTATCAACTTTCTCAGTTGGATTTTACTTTTAGGTTACCTCCCCATGCTCTATCTATCTATATATCTAAGCAGACTTGATCAAATCTTTTTATTTATTATCTATACTGTATTTAATCAGGAAGTCACATTGAGATCTAGATCTAATTTACCAGTGAGACTTGAGAACAGAAAAATAACATTATTTCATATATATATATCTATATATATAGATATATATATTATATTAATCGCAGAAATACAAATTTTCAATGATTTAAATATACATTCAGATATGTATTCATACACACAATTGGAAGTGTGTTTATATAAACAGTTATCAGAGTTATTACTTAAATGTATACCATTGTGTACCAGGGTGACAATAAGATGAAAACTTAAACACTCATAAGTGCAAGTTAAGAAAAGAGATTCAGTAAAACAATTACACCCCAAGTCAGTCAGACTTCTAATCTAATTTCTGGTATCAGTGTGTCGAGTTTCAGTCTGTTCTGTAAGTTATTCCACACAAACGGGGCGCGATATCTGAAGGCCGTCCTGCCAAGATAAGTATCTGCTGCAGGAACGTGTAAGTCAGTGTATTAAAAGTAGAAGGTCTTGGGCACAGGACAGATGATAGATAAGGAGGTCATTTTCTGGAGTAGCCCTTCATAAATGAACAAATAGCAGTGT
The DNA here is from genome assembly GCF_021018895.1 of Seriola aureovittata. Lineage (NCBI taxonomy): Eukaryota > Metazoa > Chordata > Actinopteri > Carangiformes > Carangidae > Seriola > Seriola aureovittata. Next base: position 3,146,086 of record NC_079386.1, read on the forward strand.
TGATCTCGCCTGATGGAGGAGGAGGGTCAGCTCGCCGTCTGATACAAGACACAATGATGACGCCTGTTTTAATCCCGTGGATCTGGGAGCAGTTTTAATATCGAGCCTGTTGCTGTTGAGCTGTGTGTTCTAGCTAAAAATAAAGGCAGGTCACTTTCGGATAAGTCCAAGTACAGTACATACACTCTGTTACCGTTTCAGCTCCGTGACCAAAAACTTTACAGAATCACATTAGTTTTCAACATAGAAAGAAACACTCCTTATTATGTGAATCAAACAGAAGAAAACAGATGCCACTGTTCCTCCATTCTGCTTTTAAACCTCCTGTTGGAGTCCCACTAGCTGGGGCCTAATGTCTCACACAGACTTAAAGAATATAGTCATCTCACACATCCCACACACTGCGCCCCTCTCGCCTGGTAGATGCCTGACAATGGAAATCTGTCAGTCATCCCGACCGCAGTCGAACTGTGGTTATAACAATACATTGCGTAGGTGATGGTGAGAGATTTAAGTCCATGATGTGTCACCTTTAACCTTCACAAAAACTGCGACTGTAAAACACCTCAAAGATCGCAGGGTATTATTCACGACTGCTACTGTACTACAGGCTGTTTACCAGCGTGCAACATGTTGTGTAATGTTTGTAATTTCATATCAACACAAAAACAAAAAACACACCACATATAAAGTGTCACAAGCATTTTACACATGAATGAAAACCATAAACCAACACTCAGATGTTCATCCACGGTCTTGACTTGTGTTTATGCAAAATAAGCATGCTGCGCGTGTGTGTGTGCGTGTGTGTGTGTGTGTGTGTGTGTGTGTGAGACTTACGTAGCCAACATCTGGCCGGTAACAAGTGTAGGCTCCCAGAATGCTGTGCAGCACATCGTGATAGGGACCACCCTGATGATGAACAAAGGAATAATGAAGACAAAGGAACAAGTGGGCCAAAAAATACACATGCACCAACTTCATCAGATTAATGTCATCTTTTTAATATCTTTGGTGTTTTCTTTGGTGTATGCCATCATCTGCGTTCTGCAATGGGAACACATTTTAAGAAAAGGGTTTGCCATGATCAAAGTGCTGTCAGTGGTGGCAGAGCTTCTCTCACTGACCTGCTGGAAGATACACAGCTGGGGGAAAGTTCTGGAGATGTCCAGCTTGATCAGCTCCAGGCTCGACTCCCTGTCTGAAGAACCAGCATCTGACATGAAGACACGGCAGCACAATAAGAAATACACAGACAGCTGTGTGACTACAAATGGACAAAATTAAAGTAAGAGTTTGCATTCTGTCTCTACCTTCAGTTTCAATCTCTGGGGCAGATGCCGGTGTGTTCTTCCATTTCTCTTTGGCCCGGGACAGGCAGATGTTATACAGCTCTGCAGAGACCCGTCGCAACACCAGTCGATATAAGACAAGAGGGGGAAGACAGAGAACATGACGACTGGACAGAAACAACGTCAGGTGATGAAAGGACTCTGTAACTGCAACACTAAAGGTGATTAAAGGAAACATTTTCTCCTGCCATTTCAGAAGACATTTATTTTGTTGCAGCCCCAGCGTGTGCTCTGACCTGTGGCTGCCCTCTAGTGATGAGATGCAGGATGGAAATAATGAGCTTTGTGAGACATGATGTGGAGCCTCGACCTTGTTCAGCTGATTAATATCCTCTTCAGAGAAACTAGACGCCACGCAGACGGCTTGCAAGGAGCTGAACTGAGGACTGTCGGACTAATGTAAAGATACACTGTTATACACTCTGTGAGCACTTTATTAGGAACTCCTGTACACCTGCTTATCCACACAATTTTCCAATCAGCCAATCGTGTGGCAGCGATGAATGAAAAATCATGCGGATATAGGTCAGGAGTTTCAGTCAATTGTCACATCAAACATCAGAAGAATGTGATGTCAGGGACTTTGACTGTGGCACGATTGAGGCTGGTTTGAGTATTACTGCAAGTGATGATCTCCTGCGATTTTCATGCAACAGTTGGTGCGAAAAAAAAACAAAAAAAAAAAACATCCAGTGAGCAGCAGCTCTGCAGATGGAGAAAAAATACAAGTGAGGTCACAGGAGAATGGCCAGGCTGACTGGAGCTGACTGAGAGGCTTTTTTAATTTTTCCCTCCTTACTCCAGAACACACAGACCAAGATGTTGTTATTCTCACATAGAGAACACTGCACCTGCTTTTAAATAAATGCATATATATATATATATATATATATATATATATATAAATGCTCCCATTAAAACTTTTTTCAATACACACAAAAGACTCATTTCTCTTAAATTTGTTCACCAATGTGTTTAAATCTGTGTTAGTGAGCAAGATCATCCATCCACCTGACAGCATGATTACTGCACAGGTGTACCTGGAGCTGGTCACAATAAGCAGTTTCATCACACAACACAGTGCCGCAGAAGTTGCATGTTTTGAGGGAGCGTTCATCTGGCATGTTGAATGTCCATCAGAGCTGCGGGCCATGAAGTGAAAGGTCATTTCAGGATCATAAGACGCCTCCAACGGAATCTCCAAACGTCTGGCAGCACATCCAACTGGCATCACAACTGAAGACCACATGTAACGATTCATCTGCTGCCATCGCCTCATGTTGCAAGGATCTGTGCACAATCCCTGGCGGCTTAAAACATGCCAGTTCCTGCGTGTGCTGCACACTCACCACACGTCACCCACTGAGCGTGTTTTCGACGCTCTGGATCTGCGTGTACGACAGCGTGTTCCAATTCCTGCCAACATCCAGCGACTTCACACAGCCATGTGTCACGCTGCATGAGGCAAACGGTGGTCACACGATACTGACTGGTTTTCTGATCCGCGACTCCCCTCCTCCCCCCAAGTCACACAGTCCAGGGCCTAACAGATGTCTTTTTTTTCACAATTAAACTGCACATTGTAAAGTGGCCTTTTATTGTGACCAGCCCAGGACACGACTGCGCAATAATCAGCATCTTGATATGCCACACCTGTCAGGTGGATCAAGAAATGCTCACTAACATAGATTTAAACACATTTGTTAACAAAATTTGAGAGAAAGACATCCTCTGTGTGCTCAGAAAAAGGCTTAGATCTTTTATTTCAACTCATCTAAAATGGGAGCAAAAACAAAAATTTTGCATTTATATTTTAGCTCAGTGTAAATATAAAGCTGTGTGAATTCACTCAAAGCCAGTTAGCTAAACTATGTTTCATATTGCAATCCAGCAGATTATAAAGGATACAAGTCAGTGGCCCTCCGCTTTCTACTTATCAAATCAACAATCAGTTTTGATTTGGGAATCGATTCTGAGTGTGAGATTCCTGAAGCTTCCCAACCCTAACTTTTATTACACTTCTGTCCCATAATGCAGCAGTAATAGTAGCCACCAGGAGCATCAGAAGCAGTTGTGGCAGTAACAATAACAATAAGAGCAATAACAGAAATCCTCACAGTAGCATAAGCAATAAGACACTTTTCATCTAAAGTGGGGCAATACTGTCACTTAGCTGCTACTTATAAAAGACAGACAGCTTTGAAGGGACTGAGCTCTGTATGAATGTGTGTGTGTGTGTGTGTGCGTGCGTGTGCAGAGTGATAATGCATTAGCAATGTGCTCCATTTAAAAGGCTGAGGAGCAAAAGTACAGCCAGCTCAGCAGTAAGTGAGCAAGTGCTTATCTATAAGTAGCCCAGAGGAGCAGAGACACACAGAGTGTAGGGGCTGCCAATTTGAAGTTGGTGCTCCTTTAGCAAGTGGAAAATGAATCTGGAGTGTGTGGGTGTAATCTCAAGCCACACTCAAGAGAACTCATTGAAATGCTGCTTGTTCCGTCTTGTACCGTGGGACTCACTGGACCGTGCTCCTTCTTAATGGACACACTCTTCCTCCTCCTTCTATCCATCTCCCTGCCACTTATTCAATTACAAACACAGAGGCAAACTGCTACACCCGTCTGTGTGCATGTGGAACTTAGCCTGTACGCAACTATCATGATGAATGAACCGGTGTATGATTGATTTTCTTGACCATCACAGGTCAAGTACAGCTACGGCTGTTGATGTCGCTATGGTAACAGACCTTATGTGACATTTCCTCTCATTCTCTCATTCAATCTGAGATACACATTCACTCCCATGTACCGTGTGTGATGTTGAGCTCGTTCCCCACAGCCAGGCTCCACACTTTGCCCCTGACGCTGGGGGGGATGCCCTGCCACCAGAGGTCTCTCACTCGTCGAGATGTGCACCTGGAAGAAGGTTAAATGTGGGAAGAAGGTTATGAGGCCGCTCAACAATCGTGTTTCATTAAGGAAACTTTCAGTTATCGATTGGAACCACAAGGTGGCAGTCTTTTCTACTCTTTCCTTCAGAGCAAAACGGATCCTGAACCCATACATCCATATATCCAACTCATACATGCCCCTCTAACTCGTCATGTGCTATTTGTATTGTAAAATGGCACCTCATGTTTATGACGAGTATTACGGCCGCATTGAGAAAAAAAAATCTGAAATTTTGAGTATAAATTTATAATATTTCAGGAAAAAAGTCGCAGTAAGTGTGTTGTTTCAGAGGGGAAATATCAGAAGCTTTAAAATGAGGAACATGGAGCATCCTGTGAAGTTCTACTTTAGCACAGGTTTCCCTTATAAGGAGAAAGTTCATCTTTTGGCTCAGCAGCATCATCATCATCATCAGCATCAGGATATTGAAAAGATAGTGAAGAAACTTTGTCTGTTCTATTGTTAGACAGACAAGCAGCAGCTGCCAGAAGCAGCTCAGGCTGCACTGACTGTCCTTTCACTTGGTTGATGTAAATAAAAAAATGTTCTCTCTTGAAATTTTACATTTTGAATTCTTGTAAAATTTTGAATTTATTCTTGTAATATTATGACTTTATTCTCAAAATTTCTTTTTTTTCCCTCAATGAGACCCAACAATCTGTCGTACATGTCTGCCTTCCACCAAACGTCATTTCATTTTGATTTCACCATCACAGACTAATTTCCAGTGTTGAAATAAAATCATGAAACTTTTACTAGAGTTGTGGCGCTCTCTTGTCATCTCTCTCGTTTGGTATCAGGTGATCATCCGAGCTGTCTTAAGTCAGTCTTTGATGTTCCGATAAAATCAAACATGTTAAATATCATCCATAGATTTCAGTCTTTGCTGATGCAGAAAGTGAAACTCAATGACGTGAACACTGTCATCTTCTCCAGCACCAAACAGGAAGCAGCAAACTGAGCTGATTATTATCATTTAGGCAACTGGAGGCACAAGAATGTGAGATCAAATCATTACTACAAAGGCAAAACAGTAATTTTAGAAGATTCCCAGTCTTTACAAAATCTTATAGTGTGAGACTAAAAACTCTGACTTATGACACATCATCTTTAATTGTGAGAGGGTTTCAGACGTTAGTCTTTTCAAAGTCTTCCAGTGTGTATTAGACATAAGTGAACAAAAACAATCAGGGTAGGTTCATATTAGCACATGTGGCCTGTGTGTAGTGCTCAGCATCAGTGACACAACAAGTCTCCTAGTGGTTGAAGGGCCTTTTGGAGATTGTGACATACTGTACATTAAAGAGAATTAGTAAAGAAAGATGGCATAAGCAACATTTTAAAACAATTTTCATGTTTGGAAATCAAGTCATTATCGTAGTTCAAGCTCTTACACCCAGTGGGAGTGGCAGTATTTTGGAATATGGCCAGTATGCACGTCTAGGACAAAGGTACCGACATGGAGATTAATTAAAGTCAACATGCTGGAATGAGGCAGCCATGCTTGTAAGACAGGGTGTGTTTTTATCAATCTGATAATTAATCATTATCTCAACACATGACTGAGTTGCTGGTCTACAGCAGCTGCTCAGTATGTGCTCACAATACAGCGACTGTGACATCACAATAAATGCTAAACAGACATTTAATGATGATCAGATATACAGGGACAGTCAATTAGCACTCTCCCTGGTTGTAATATCCTGGTCACCATTTTACCATTTTTTTTTTTTTAATGGATCCTGAGATACTGACCATGTTATAAACTTTATGCTCAGGGCATCACACTTATACAGACGCATATAAATTTAATGTAATGAAATGAGAGCCTGAGCATTCAGGGCTAAGTGTATGCCAACATATACTGCTGCATATACTGCAGAGACGTACAGTCACATACAACAATGTTATAAGCATGTCCTTGTAGGTTTGCCAGGGTTTCATGTTTATCAGCATAAATCTGGGCATGTGTTAGTTACTGATAAGGAATCTGTCACTGGTTATTTCTACACTAAGCATTATACATTAGAGCAGTGGCATCTCTGGTGTTGAGGTCTGTCTTTTTCTGGGGCGGGTAATTAATCGCTATAATTGTTTTTTTCCAGTGATGGGGATGATTGTTGCATTTAAATGTGTGCAAATAGTTATTTTATACTTTTGGTTGGTCTGGAAAGTAGTTCTCTCATACACCCACAGAAAACAATAAGTATATTGTAACCTAGCAAATCCAAATGAATTTAAAATGACCCAGTTCATACAGTTAATTGCCGAGTCAGTGAGGGAACTTGACTGAATTTAATCCGACATGAAGCACTTCCTGGCTCCTCTCCCTCAACAAGTTCAGTCTTCAAAATATAATACCAAACAAGAGAGGGAGATGCACTGATGCGTAAAAACTCAGATCATTTGAATATCTGCCAAACAGAACAGATTTCCTCCGCTGGGTTCGGATAATGCGACAAAAGAGGTTTTGAAACAACATGAAGCTGCTGTTCTTTGTTTAAAGCACTGACTGCTCAGTGTCGATACAGAGATGGGATTCATCAGTACAAAGAAGTTGGGTGTATTTGAAGAAAAGGTTACAAACACTTTGAACATCAGCCTTGTTATAGTTCTAAGCTCCGTGACAGTGTCTGTACTCACATCGTACTCCAGTTTGGTAAGATCTCCTGGTTCCAGGTCTGGGCAGCTGAGCCGATGCTCTCCTCGAGCTTACACCGATCCTCCAGCTGCTTCTTCCTCTTCTGAGCCTCCTTCAACTCTACAGACAGGGGGGGTGAAGAGAGGTGGGTCAGATACAAAAACAGCGAAACCAGGCTGAAGACGGACAGGGACAGATTCAGGTTCCTGATCCTTTGTTTGTAGCTGTGGTGAATCCCTGAGCTCCAGGGATGAGCTTACACTCTGGAAAAGGATAGTAAGAGATCATTGATCCTCACCTCTCTTCTTGGCCTGGGCCACCATCTCTTCATACTGCTGTCTGTGTTTCTGAGCCTCCTCAGCTGGCTTGGCAGGCAGATTACTGTAACACACATACATGCACATAAATACATGGCTTAGCAGCTATGTGTTCTCTGAGCTTAACTTGCATTATTCATGTTGAGCATGTTTCTGTGGCATGAAGGAAGGAAATCATACAGAGAACAACAGGACAGGAGCCCTTCCCTGACTTTGGTCTTGTAACTTGTGTTTATGGAGTGAACTCTATACTGTGCTGTACATGTAACACAGCTGCATCATCCAGTGGTTACACAACGTGTTGGACCCATTTACTGCATTTATTATAATGCAACTGTGTTGTATTTGTGACGGCTCTAGCGCGGTGGATTGTGTTTGGTGTTGTTCCGCTCCAGGTGTCGCTCCTCCTCGGGTGGAGCAGGTTAGGTGCTCACAGCTGCTTCCACTCACTGATCAGTGGGAGTACAAAAGTGTAGAGAGGGAGCTCAGCCAGGGCCAGTGTGTGGGCGGGCTGTTACTCTTTGCTGTGCGAAGGAGGGTGTTAACTTATCTAACTTTCCCTGTTCAGTCGTTCTCCGACCAACGGTTAAAAACTAAATGTTAATTTTGTGAAAACCTGGCTGTTTAGTTTTGGTCTTATGTTATATAACGAGAATTAAGTTGTAATTTTATGAGAAAAAAGTTATAATATTTCAAGAAAAAGTAAAAAGAATTAAAAATGTAGAGAGAGTATCACAAACAACCAACCAAACAACCAGGTGAAAGGACAGTCAGTAGCAGCCTGAGCTGCTTCTGGCAGCTGCTGTTTGTCTTACAATAGAATAGACTCAGTTTCTTCAGTCTTTTCAGTGTCATGATGTTGAAGATGATGCTGAAGAAGATGCTGATGAGCCAAAAGATGAAGTTTCTCCTTCTAAGTGAAACCGGCAGTAACTAACAGGGCAAACAGGTGTGAATGAAAACAAGGCCTCCAACCAAAATATGTGTATGACCAATTATAATATCAAACCTGTAGTACAGTACCTGTAGTTGAGGTAAATAAAGGCTCTGTCACTATTAGAAGAAGCACAGTGGTTGAAAACTGTTGTGGAGCCACTGTAATCCCTGATGACGGGTTAGAAAATGTTTGCACCAAATCATTTTGAAAGAACGGCCAATGACAAAGTTCAACACTTGGCTAACCAATGGTGTAACATTATCACTCGCTCAACTCTATCACTCAGTCAGTCGCAGACATTTGCCGCTGTTGTGCTGGCCTGTGGCCGGTCCAGCCGAAAAGCAGGGTAATGGAGCCAGGCTGAGGGAGAACCATTAATCTTTCAGCAGCACTTCTCTTTTACCGACTGTCAGACAAACGGGGGACGCAGCGAGAGCCGGAACAATACTGAACAGAGTCTAATGACCCAGCAGAGGAGGGAGGGCTGGAATGAGGGGACGACGGAGACAGAAAGAAAACAGACATGGCTTTATTTTCTGAGAAAATTTTTTTTAAAAGCTCCACTCGCAGTGAAAGAGAATGAAAAATGTGGGACAGTCAGAGATCAAAGACAATGTGTGTGTGTGTGTGTGTGTGTGTGTGTGTGTGTGTGTGTTGACATACGCAGGTCTGTCCTCCAGTATAAGAGCAGTGGTGGAGAGCGGCTCAAAGTCCAGGTTTTTCCTCACACTCTGCCTGGGAGACGTTGGGTTGCCAGGTCCAGCTCTGCCACTCTTTGTTTCATATTCCTGACAACAGAAATGACGACAGATGATTCAGACAAATGGTCGTAAAAATAAAACTGCAAGTATAATTACAACAGTGTTACAGGGACACCATCAACACGCTTTTGAGGTCAGTTTCATTTAGGCTATATTTAGTTTCACATGGCTGGTGGCAATGACGTGTACACGGCATCTACACACAGACAGAGTGAAGAGAAAACAAGAGGGAGGGCTTGTACATCCACATTAAGTCACACAGAAACGTCTTGACAACCTTGTGTTCTTATGGCCTCTGAGCATTTGTCAGCTGGTGTCTAATGAGTGTGTGGTTTCTGCTCCACCACTGGGAGCGTGATGCAGGCCTATAGAAAGAGCAGGTCATGTGACAGTCAGTCTGTTACAGCTGAGGCCACAGAGCACTTTAACACGAGGCCAACTATCAGCTGATTGACCTACAGGTTTTGTGTGTGTGTGTGTGTAAGGTAGCAGCTCTGAGCTATCGGCACAGGCACACACACACACACACCCCACTGTGTATCCAAAATGTCCTCCAGTGTGTGTTGAACTGGTTAATAATGCAGGCTGAGGTCTGCAAGCAATCAGCTTAACGCTTTGCTACCACAGGGACTCTCACATTGATCAGGCAGGAATATCTATTCCTGTGTGTGTATGCATGACTGTTAGATTTAACAACATGCTGCATCACTGCCTGTTGTACCAGAGCCTGGTCTCCATTGGCCCCGGGAGACAAATAGAGGTAATTGAATCACGCTGAATTTTGCTTGAGGAGGGGGACGACAGGATATCAAGGTGCCAAATGTAAAAAGGCCCGTTAGTGGCTCTTTGAGGTTGTTCCGATGCTAATGTCAGCAAGCAACATGCTCATAATGACAGTGTTAATATGTTGACGTTTAGCGGAGAATATTCCAGTTTTAAGGAACAGTTCCAACATTTTGAGAAACACATTTATCTGCTTTCTTGGCGACTTAGATTATAACATTGAAAGTCTCACATCTGTCCATTAAATATGAAGCAACAGCTTGAAGATTAGCTTAGCTTAGCATAAAGACTTGGGTATGGTGTGATGGGTAATGGGTAATGGGTAGGTGATTGGTTCTGCATACCTTAGGTCATAAACCAAAGTACTAGATGCAGAATAATTTTGACCTGACAATGCTGCTAGATGAAATGTTCATATCAGATTTCATGGCAATCCATTCAATGTCAAAATGGTGCACCGACTGACCAACCAATGACCTTGCTATTCCTGAAGGGCTGGTGCTGGTACTGCTAACAACAAAAGTGACTGCACTGATGTAAAAGCAAAATAAATATCACATTCTCCATTGTTTAAGAGTGAGGACAGAAACACGCCTTAAAAGGTGATGTGTAAACCAATAAAGTAAACCTAAAGTGGACCAAATCTGCTGTAATTCAAGATTTAAATGAGTGAATGACTGCAGTGCAGGATTAGGAGCTAAGAGAATTCAGCTTTAAAGGAGGGAGCAACCACAAAGTAGCAGTCAACAGTATCTACTTATCTTAGAATGACAAGAGGTGGGAGGAGGAGAGGAGAAGAGAGGAAAGCCTGAGAGGAAAATGCCAGAGAAGTAGTCGACTCTAAAGACAGTAAGAAATGAAAGCACTGATGGATGAAGAAAGGATGAGAGGAGGATGTGAGAAGCTGGAAGTCAAAGTTTTAATGGAAAGCTGTCCACCACTGCTGGAACATGGAGGTGATTCATGCTCCACGACTGTCTATCCAGCCCTCACCCCCCTCTTGTCCCCCCCTGCTTTGACTGCATTGTATTCAGGATTATCAGCAGGCTGCAGGTTTGGTCCAGATCACCCTCAGGCCGCAGAGCCTCATGACAAGGCTTTGTGCTGATGGGCAATTTCAGTTATACTAAAACTGACACCTTCCACCTACAGCATCCATGCCATTAACGACTTCAGTTAAAATTAAACAAAACTTACATTTTTGTTGGTGAAATGACACATCTTATGGCACTCATGTTCAATTCCTGACTTCAACTTTGCCTTGAAAGTAAGTAGTGAAGTTAAATTGCATCCCAATATAAATCTAATGACACACCATTAACGTAAAAAAAAAAGCTTAGAGTACAAAGGAGCTGTAGGAGGGAAATGAAACTTCAAAGCAGCTCTAATCCATTTTTTTTTTGCATTAACAATGGATAAAATTATGATGCGTGTAATGTGAAAGGAATCGCTCTTTCACGTAACTGCAGTTCCCCTCTGCTTGGAAATTTTTTGCGTCTTTAAGCACATTGTTTTGGTTTTATGAGCCATAACTTTATTGTTTTGATCCAATCTCGCTGCTCTCAGCAACTTCATTTAGGCAGCTGATTTCAGTGATTCACATTACTCCAAATGTGTGCCAATGTTGCTCTGTGTCTGCTATCACATGAGCCCTATCAGCTTGATAATACGTCAGTATACAGCTTGTTCTGCTGCACAAAAGTTGCAATTTTTCATCACTATAATCAAATCAGCTCAAATACTAATGTGGTAAAAATCATGTTGGTGTCTTCCAGTTTATTTTAACTTAGGCCTCTTTTTTGTAGTTTTACCATCATTTGGAATAGTTATAATACTGAGTAAACAAACCAGCAGTGTATGTAGATTACCTAAATCAATTCATCTGGAGGCCAAACTGAATGTGTGTAAACCTGAAAACTAATGATCCCTTAGTGCATGAGAAAATTAACTACGTTAAGTAGACTCATGAATTTGGTCTATAACCTGTGATGGATGTATCTATCAAGCTAACCATATAGAATATTTTGCAAAGTATATTAATATGTAGAAAAATGAAAAAATAGTCTTGTTTAACCGCGGCTCAGTGCTTAGATGAACAGATGACATGCATGTAGTGCTGCTTGGTTTATTAAAGTCAGTGTGTACCCAAGGGAACAGCTGCAGGTCGATAAAAAACGTTAGCCGGAGCTTTGCACCCTGGGAATGGATGGATATTGCAGAGAGAGGGAGGGAGGGAGGGAGGGAGAGGAGAAGAGGGTGAGGGAGACAGATTGGGGGAGGGAGGAGGGAAAGGCAATCTGGCATCTGTTCAGCAGCAATGCAGGTGCTACCAACAAGGTTGAAACAGAAGACGGGATGTGTATGACAGTGTAGAGAGAAGAGTCTGTGGACAGGGAAACAGTCAGTAAAGGCTCACCACATCACTGTACATTCCTCTGTCACTCAACAACTAGTTCTACTGGTGAATCAGTACTTAAGCTGACAAGAAGCGAGCAGACAGAAGAGAGAAGGAAACAGATTACACATTATTACCTCCCTGGCTCTCCTCCTGGAGCTCTGTTAACCATTTCTGCTTGGACTCGTCCCCTTTAACACACAACTGGTGTTTTTCAACACTTTTGCATCCTTTAAATAATCTTGCGACCCATAGCAAATTACAACCATAAAGTCAACCTTTTTTTACTCAACATGCTTTTGTTACACATTTCAATCAACCTCTTCTTCCTGTACCAACTCCCTTTTTCCTTTACTCCTAAAACCAAGGCGTTTTCGATCTCCGCCCATACTATCACACCTGAAAACACATAAATACATGAGCAATCACGTGCACCGGGCACGCGCGCCATGGAGCCAGTGTCAACAGGAAGCAGATTGTTTACTCTGCAGTTAATTAGTTGCAAAAAAACAAATGCTATGAACGAAGAACAGCAAAGACAGTGTTAAAATGCAGAATTTAAGCGAATTACATCTGCTAGTAAAGACAACAAGGTCAGTAAGACTTGTATTCCACTATCATATTGCTTTCACCAGTTGTAGTCGAGGCTGATGAGACCCAATCAGGGAGCGATGGGGTGTCTATGTCATCATTTCCAAAAGTCTGTGTGGACGAGAGGCGAAAACGTAGTTGTTGGCTGTTAATGGCCATTATGATTGGCGCTTAGTAGCATCGCTCCGTGTGGTCCAACAAAGTCACAGTCTAAAGTTCTACTGTGGTAAAGTCTTATTGTTATGATAAAAAAAAAACAAAAAAACAGCTGGAGGTTCTGAGAAAAAAGGTACAAACTGGGCTTGAAAATACACCACTGTCGCAACTGTTGGTAAAACTGCCTTTGCATCATATCTTCAGGAAAACACCACAGGCTTTCTCAATAATGTAAGCTGAGAGATGAAAGGCCACAGCAGGGTGCTCAGCCTGGTTTCACTGCACGATGCCAAACTACTCTAAGTCCCAGCTCTTCACTGGAAACTGCTTCAGCTCAGAACAGAGTGGGAAGGAGTCAGATAGCAGTGTGGTGTGTAGCAGGCAGGTGTGTTTTGTTTGGCTGCTATCACATGAGAGGTTACAAGTTCACTAATCAGACCTCAAATTCCACGATTCTATTGACTTTTTTTTTTTTTTTTTTTTTACTGACAACACCACAAATTCCAGCATTCCCAGATGAAGTCAACTTGTGAACACATTGTGGGAAGTTTCCGACACCTTTTCATGCGTCTCTAAATTTGCCGCCGGTGGAGTTTGTCTCACAGGATCAACACTTCTAGATAGACAACCAAAGATTTCACCACGTGTCTCTCACAACGGTCAACTTTTACCTGCGACAGCCCTGGAACACTAATGGCTTCTTATTTATTGATTTATTTCTAATAGATACCCTCTGCAAATTGTCATTATCCCCTTTTTTTCCCCCTCTGTCTTTTTGTATTTTTTCCTACGTGTTTGTTGTATCCTCTGTATGTATTTTTACACTTGTCTGCACTTGTTTTGTAATCAGTTAAGAATCGGGTGTGAGATCTGTGTTTCTTCTTTATTGTTATTACATTGATATTGTTTTGATTTGAAACGCCAAGCAGTTCAGCAGTGTTTTCCTATGTACACATTAACAACTAAATAGCTTGTAGCAGTGAAAAAATAATTTGCATTGCTTCTCACATATCCTTTTAGAAAAATCAACCAAATCCATTTAACTTAGACCATATAATGCTTTAGTCTGACTTATCATATCTGGTCATTCAAAATAACAGGAAACTACAAATAAGACAGATTTGGGATGTAATAAATCATTGTTTACATAATCAAATATATCTGAATGAATGTTTTAACACGCAGCAGCTGACGCACTAACATTTGAACCGGATTTACCACAGGGGAAGGACGAGCACAAGCAGCTTTGTTAAGACAAAATGAAGAAAATGTACAATAACCAGACTAACAGATGGAACTAAATGCACCGGCACCAAAACACTCACGATATAACCCACTGCTTTTTTTTTTTTCCTTTTCCCTCTCTAAGCATGTTTCACTGGAAAGCAGTCCCACTGTTTCAGCTGTCAAATGAGCTGTGTCTCTTTAACTCCATCAGAGAGAGCAGCAGGAGGAAATCCCTTGACACGCTTCAAAAAGCCAAATAGAAGAAAGAAAAAAAAAAAAAAAAGTCGGTGCTGTCATGCGGCTGCTCATGCTTTTGTTGTACTAACTTGCAGGCCACAGGTCAAGTTACATGCAGTGATGATGGGTCAGCCCCTGGGTGGACATTAGTCAATCAACGCATCCAAAAAAAAAAAAATAAATAAATAAAAAAAACCCAGACATTTTCATCTTTTCTAGTGACTGAGACATCTTGACAATCATCACCTCGCTTTCACTCCACAACCACCACCAAGCACAGAGCTACAACCAAGCTGAAAGAGGCTATTATGTGAAACCCGAGCCGTCCTCTTCCTCTGCCGCCTCTCGTTCACGCTCTGACTACAGATGCCCTCTGATTCTGCCAGACAAGGAGAGAGACAGTGGGTCACCGTGCTCACCCGCTTGTGTCCTCACCGTGCAAATGCTCACTCACCATGAACGCTGCGTTTCCTTACAGACAGCCAGTCCTCCGGTGGGGGTTCGTTTTCCAAAACCCTAGCCTATCATCATCGCTGCCCCTCAGGGCTCACTCCTGGCAACAGGACACCCAGGAGGTGCGAAAGGAGGCCAGAGGGACAGTCAAGCTGCCGATAGAGGGACACACCCCGCATTGGAAAAGATGCAGTAGCAGCATGATACAACCCCCCCACCCCCCCTCTCGCTCATTCACTCACTCTCTCTCTCTCTCTCTCTCTCTCTCCGTCTCTCTCTCCGAGCAGTGACGCTACGCTGAGCGGCTCTGCATCAGGTCTATTGCTGCTGCTGCTGCTGCGTGTCTGTGTGTGTGTCAGCAAATCAGCACCACCGTGTGTTATTAGTCATCGCTACTGCACTGAAGGAGTTCTGTGCTCTGCTTTGTCCTGTCAGCCATTCTAATCAACCCCAGAGTAACGGATCGTGTTTCAGCCCCTCAGCTCTCTGCTGTTAATCCAGTCAGGACTGAACGAGCAGCAGCAGACGAAGCCCCTAAACAACTTAACATCTTGTATATCTTGTGCTCTAGGACAGGGGAAGAGGCTGTGAGACCGCCCTCAGGACAAACCTTGGAGAAAGGCGTCCTCTCAACCCACCCTAGTTTGCTTGCTTTGTTTCGCTCAATTCCCGGATGCCTATGGAATCATGATTATGTAGACACTCAACAATTGAGCCATGATAGTCTAATACTGGTGTAGAAAAAAACTACTGTATCTCTGAATTGACTGTATCTCTGATGATTAATCTCTGAGATGATGAATGTGACAACTCAATTTACTGTAGAAAACATCAGTTATCACAAGTTTCAGCCTAAATTACATATAACCATCTGTAGTGGTTCTCAAAATCCCTCATTTATTTAAGTTTAAAAGGGGGTTTAAATGACTTTACATTCAGATTTAAACTCCTGCTGGGAATATTATCCAATTTCAATTCAGCCTCATGCCAAGATCTCACACTTGTCTCGGCTGCCACACATTGATAATTGGAGGCTTAGCAGCTTACAGAACACATAATTTTTTCAACACCGAGTCCCCGAACTCACAGCGATGCAAAGTGGTGTAAATTAGAATATCAGACTTGATTCACTGTGTTGCTCTCAAAAGGGGAAACGTTGCTGGTTGAAGTAGCACAGTGCGCACCTGTATAATAACCTAGGCAAATAAAGCATTCCACACACACACACGCACGCACACAGTTTACTGACCCCACCTTTGAATAGCAGCGTCAGTGGCGACACAAAAGCTTGAAAGCCTATCCTTGTTAACCCAATCCTGCGGTCCAATATAAGGTTACAGCCACAGATGAGATGGACCGAGGATTTAAAGCACACGTGGGTGTGTGCAGCGAGTGTGTGCGTTTGAGTGTTTGTGTGTTCACATGCACTTGAGTAAGATATAGCATTTCAATCCTGGCGTTCTAATTTCAAACCAATACCACAAAACGGTCAATATTTACAGGGATTGAAATAGTGTGCGACATGTTAGAGCATTGATATGTAAATTGTAGATTACTGCACATTAACAGGTATCAACAGCACAAAGAGCAAAAAGGAGAGGGCTACTGCCCTGGTGTCAGCCACATGGTAATAACAGGCTTCTCCACGCTCTAATTACGTGCTGCCATCTTGTTCTTAGGTTTGTTTTATCAGTAGAGAGCTGCCATCGTCTTTAATTGGGCCTGAGACACTTTGCTGTTTGCCTTTGAATGGTACTGGGAAATTATAAGTTTCCAGTCACCAGCTGGCTATCTAACAAAGTGCTCTCAACGACCTTGACATTTTGAATTTCAGCTGGCTGAGCGACACAAACACTGCATCACACGCATGTGGCACGTTACCGCTGCAGTGAGGTTAGAGTCTGACACAGAAAAACGGCAGAATTCAATTGCATGGTTAAAAAGTGGCTAGTAGTAACCCATTTTCTTTTAGATATAAATCTACATCTACATTTTTAGAGTTTTGATAAAGCTACTTGACGCTGTTGCTCATGACGCTACAAGCTACTTTTCTTTGGAAGCAGTTAAGATACAGCAGAATTACACTTCTGTTTAAAGAGGGAAGCTAACCTACAAACTACTCCGATAAGGCACCTAACTACATTGAAGTTACTGGACAACAAGAACCATCTAATGTATATAATAAACAAATGCACTCATTATGTTGTGCTATATTAGACTTACTTCTGGGATTTTTTAAATTTTTTATTCAAGAGAAATAAAATTTATCAGCGTAGCATTTGGTGAGTGTGGTAAGTACAGCTTGCTCCTGTTGGAAAGCTCGTGAAGCTTTTCACAGTTTGACTTGAGATTTTTAAGCTTTATTTTTTATTAGCGATGCCAGCCAGGTCTCCTTCCTGGCATTTAAGTTAGGTCAAGTTTTGTTGGTAGTTTTCCCTCCCTTGTTGAAAAAGAAAACACAAGCACAAAATTTTATTGCAATAAACAAAAATTGCTGTATATTGAAAGATATTCACTAAATATTCCCAAATCCCAAAGTCCCAAAACCAACAAAGACCCTTCTTACTCAAAATTCCACTTTGGATTTTGGAGTTATTTTAATTTTGCTAAATCACTGTTGACAAAAAAAAGAAAATGAAACTTAATTCAGCTCGTTTTGAGAAGAAAAGTTAAATTAGTTCGGTTCAGCCTACTTGGACACAAACACACTTGTGTTGTCAGTCAATCAGTTAATCAGTCCAGTCCAGTCAACAAGCGATCCAGTCCAGGAAATTGCTGGGAGTGGAGGCTAACGTGGATGTATTTACCAGAGGCAGCGATGACAACCATTGATGACAATGATCGGCAGGGGATTTAACGACCTTGCTTTTGTTCACCGCACATGAGCGTGTCGGTCCGCGCCGCTCATGCTGCCCCTGCTCTCTTCCTCTACTCAAACTGAATGAGGAGACAAAGGGAAGCGTCTCATGGTGGCGCAGAACGTGGACAAACAGTTGAGTGCCATGTGGTAAGCGTTGTTTCCGGGAAGTGTATACTGTAGTGACGTCCAGGGTGTCACATGCAACATTAATTAGATGGCAACACCATTTTGAAAATAACTAAGCTAACAGTGCTACTGAGAAATGAAGTTTAAAAAAATCCACTGTGTATTAATAAACTTGCTGCTAAAGTTTTTACTCCATTAAAAAGTTGGATGATATTGTCATTTCTCACATGCTACCAAAGCCATGACTGTATACTGTGTGTACATTCATTTTTCAGGTGAAATATTAGCCAGGTCAACACTGAAGACAAAAACACATTGAGCAGCTGTTTGCTTTTCAGCCTGGGGCTTTCTAATATTAGCTGTACAACCTAAATGTCACTGATGGGAGGGTTGTTGCTCGGGGCATTGTGCTCCTGGTATTCAAGAACACAACAGATTGTCACAATATGTTCTCAATATTTTAGACTCCTTTTAAAGTCCTGGTCCACAGAGATTACATAACAGAATCTCAGCCGTTATCTTTCCTGAGCAGGAGTCATAATGTTAGTATACTGATTGGTTTTTACTGTCCCATGGTGCAGTAATGAGCTCTGTAAAAAGGCATTATTGCATCAAAAGCTGGTTGCTCATGTATATGACCTTTGAACAACAGCTGTTCTGCGGCACAAGCTACTGCAGCACCATTTCAATGGACCTTTCGAACCATTATTAAAGTCTGACTAAAACTGCGCAGGACAGAAAGGGAAAGCTGGGAAACAAAACTGAAACTCCAGTTTAAAGACACTAGTAACCGTGACAAAGTTATATACAGTTATGCTTATGAAGCAGTCAATCAGCTGTTGTAATGTGTGTCTGGTAGCTTTACATTTCACCTGACCATGAGGTCACGCGACCCACAGCAGCAACTTAAACCGCAGCTGACAGCCCATGGCAAGGCCAGTAAAAACTATTCATGTGACACTTGTGGAGGGCAAACATGTGAATCAAAGAAGTATGGACCTTATTAATTAATTAAGTGGAATTAGAAGTATTTTTTATATATATAGGACTAAAAAAAAAAAAGTTTACTGTTGGATTTTCTTTCAATACACAGTTAGAAAGGATCAGCTGTTCAGAGGAAACAACACCCCTCAGTTCAAAGTCAGGGCGACCATGTTCTCTGTGATAGGCTCAAACAAAGCATACAGAAAACCAAACGAAGTGAAATAAACAAACCTATTTTTGGCTCATGCGACTGATGTCTTCTTTAGGACAGAACACAGAATGCCGCTGAGCGCAGCCTCAGATGTTGCCATGTAAACAACAAGCTACACTATGGTTCAGCAGCTCTTTTTCAACACTAAGCAAGTCTGGTCTTAAATATTTCAGACAAGTATCTCATTAATTTTCAGTGGAGATATGACTGCAGCTGAACTACATCTGAACTACATCAAAGAACAGACAAACTTAAGAAATGTGAAGCAATGTTAAGAAATCACTTGTATTTGATTGATATAGAATGTCAGATAGAAGAAAACATCTGAGCATCAGTTATTGAAAACGCACTTACTATTCTGAGCTGTAATACTAATAAAGAGACAATTTAAAATATTACACAGGCTTCATTGAACACCACGATTGTTTAGCGACAGGCTTGGTCTAAGCTCTTCTAAATGTGTTGTATGCAATTCAGAAATTGGCACATTCTGACATGTGTTTTTGGAAATAAGCAAATATATTTCTGTCTGAATTAGAGCTGCACAATTAATTCAAAATCCAATCTATATGGCCAAGAGCAATATCCAAATTGCAGGAGCTGCAAATTTTTTTTTGATAAAAGTAAAATGTGTCACAGCATTGTTGTGCATTCTTAGCACTATAAGTGCTGTGGTGCTACAGAGACGCCCTGGGCTTCGCATCATATTCTCCAGACAAGGAACATGATTGTTTGGTGCAAGACAAACAAAAACCACATAATTTTTTTTTTTTTCCCAGTGAAAATGAAATGCACAAACAACCACTCCAATTGAAATATCTGCCAAAATAATGGCAATATGATTTTTTTTGCATATCGTGCAGCCCTTCCTTAACCGACCCCAGTCAGAGAGAGTAGTAAACAGGCCCGACCCGAACCTCACAGGCATTCTCTTTTTTATGTCCAAACCAAACACAAGCCCGATACAGTTAGTGTAACCTGAAGCATATTTTACCCTGTCATGCAGTTGTTGTTACCATGGCCACTGCTTGCCTGTTTACACATGTGGGCATCTTGTGAACGACTGTCAAAAGGTCGACATGACCGAACCCGACCCAAACCTGAACACCATTTCTACATTTTGTCTGAATCTGGACCCACCTTTAATGTCCCATTGGGCTCAGGTCAGGTATCCATCATCTAGTTTTTGACCTCATCATCTAATTTCTTACCCAATTTCCTCCAGCTACTAGGTGTTTTATGTTCAAGTAAATGTAGTCAGTAAGAGGGGCTCTTCATGATCCCCAAAAAAAATATATTCTACCTTTTGTATTTTCTTAGGGTCCTTGATGGAGCCTTCCCGTGGGGGGACTTTCCCAAACAGTTTCCACCCTGGATCTCTCTGCTCCACTGGCCGACTGTCCTTCACTCTCCTGGCAAACAGGCTCCTGAGAGAGAAGCCAGACAGACAGCGGGAATTAGTCATGAGGACAAATAAATGAGGTTATTATAACACAGAGCAAAAAGTGGAACACAAGCCGCGGAGCTGCATAAATGTGTGTCCTTATTACTACTGACCTAAGCACTTAAAAGGAATCAATGGATTTAAGAACAAAGCCATACAGGCCACCCAGAGAAGAACCTATGTCCACACTAATACATTTTCACTTTTAAACAGTGTTTTAAAATAAAAAGGATACTGAGTGTTTTAGCTCCGTATCAGAAATAATGTCCATCCACACTGAAATGCCTGAAAACACATATCACATGACCATTCACATACACTGAGCATGCACATGCCAGTGTAAGCAGGAAGCAGATTGTCTGCTCTGCAGTTGGTTGCTTAGTTGCAGAAAATACTACAACAGAAAACAGAAAACATGTATTGGATGGAGTGACAGGAGTGTCAGAGAATGAATCAGGGAAGGATTCGTTGTGACTAATGACACCCAATCAGGAAGCAAACGTGGGTGTCTGCCTCAAAGATACTCTCTATGTGTAAGAGATTACAAGCAGTACCACTGTTATGAAATGGTTTACACTTCCTGTCTCCTAAGTGGGCGTGGTTGTGACTGCTTGTTTATGTCTAAACATAACAACAATACAACATGAGTTACAGTATGAATTTACACCTGATTTTACTTCACTTTTAAAATCATGTTTGCAAGTAAAAGTCCCTCTAAACTTGTGCTGTTGGAAAGTGAAGCAGTGCAGCAGCGAAACCAGACCAGAACCAACAGATGAGGAGAGATCTGTGTTGCCAGATCTTGCAAGGGGTTTATTGCTGAGACAGACAGGTCTCAAATAAAGTTAATTGTCCCCTGATCCGTCTCAAAAATGCCATTTTAGTGTCAGAATATTCAGAAGAATGACTGTAAGTGTGCTGTTCTCAACTGTCTCTGTCTACGTTGTTGTTTCCAAAAGTCTCCATTTCAACCAGTCCAGACTAAAACACACAACCGGAGTTTTCTAACTAAAACAAGGCCACATTTTAGGGGCTTGAAAACTTCCGAATAGTATGGACGCCAGGCATAAACGTAGCAAGGTAATGTGTTGTAAAACTAAAACATATTTGTGTGAATGTAGCCTGGGTGACCTCGTGTAACCTGGCAGTGGACTAATAAAACTAGCATGCAAAGTGCAACAACGATGAACCATTACAGCTGCTTCAAATTATGAGAAAAGGTCATCTTTGTTGTTTTCACTGAAGAATCCACTTCCAATTATCACTAGACTAACTGCTCTGCACTAAAAACAAAAATCACCTGCTATCTCTTGGACTGAAGATAGAGCAATCTGCATTCTATGTTTAGCCTCCATCCACCACATGCAAAGCGGCTTCCTCTTTTCGACAGGGTTCACTGTACCATTTAGCCAGCGCTTCCTTTCATTTCTCCATCGGTGCGGTGTTGTCACAGAGCTGTTAGTGTGGGCTTTAATTAAAAACCTGAATAGAGCCTAGCTGTGAAAAGACATGAATAAACTGGTCAAATAAAAAGCCTCCTCTGACACAACGGGCAGAGTAAAGGTCCATACCCTGCTGCTCATCTAAGATCAGTCTCACCGAGAGCAAGTCACCGTGGCAACTGCCTTATATGATGATTTCGACTGAAGTTGATAACCCTTTACGCTGAATAAGTTGTGTTGACACTAGGGCTGGGACGATATGATTATTTCCTGATTCTATGCCATCACGATATTTTGGTGTTGATTCAATATGTAGTGCAATTTTGTGGTATCACAATTCTATAAATATTGTGATTCTATATTTTTGATTTATTGCAATTTCTGTTGAAGTTTTTAAAATTAGAACATGGAAAAAACTTGACTCAGAAACTTTTAGAGACTATGTATATCATTATTCATTCAAAAACAATGCACATCACATGTCAGTCCGACTTTCTGTGTTTTATTTCAGCAGCATCATCGCTATAAAACCCTCTTGACTCTGTCTTGGTCAGTGCAAATAACAAAATAAATATCAATTCAGGAATAAACGCGGGCTTTAACAAAATTGTAAAATAAAATAAATAAGTAAATAGATAGACAAATAAAACAATATGGAAACTTCAGTGAATCTATTTTTTCCCCACCCCTGACACAACACAGACTTAACCCAGTTGACCTGAGAGTGCACAGGAGGCCTAAATATACAAGTTGTTTCAGTGAGATCAATATGACCTTTGAACCGCTGACTGCCGCACAGCATGACCCAAGCCCTGTGGGTTGCCTACGGGGTAGTGAGGACAGGAAACATGCTGACAGACACTGAGCAGATACAGCTACAGGCCTGGAGGCTTCATCCACTGATAGCTGACTGTGTCTGCTGCAGGTGTGTTTTGTGTGTTTGTTGCTGTGTGTTGTGCTCAGCTAATAACTCATCCAAATCTACAAAAAACAAAAAACATTGAACTTTAGAAGTCTGGACATTTCAGTAAATCCTTCTAACAGAGTTTCACCATGAATGCTCACAGATCCTATATCAGCTGTGCTTTGCTGCCAATCATCACTTTTCTGGTCAGTGCTACGTGATGTAGCCACCAATCAAACCATACTGCTCATTGCAAAATTATCTACTCCAATCCCACAGGAACAGCGCCAGGCTGTCTGACCATTTTGGAGAATGGTCTACGCTGTAATTGCTGACTTGACGTACTTTTGCCAATAAATACTTTCGGTCATAAACAATCATTACAAAACAAATGGTTATAAACAAATAAAGAAAAGTTACACAGTTTCTCTAAAATTACTGTGTATTTTCCCCCTTTTTTTGGCATTTGGCCTTTATTTTGTAGTGACAGCGGAGATACAAACTTCCAGTTGACAACTAATTATGTTATGTGCATAAAAGCTTTCCACCAATTTCATGAATCTCTCTAAAACCAAAGATAGACCGACTTCAACCCCAAACATCTGAAAGTGATAGCTATTATGAAACTAACTACAGGGTCTGGTTTCACAGAGGTATTTCAGACTGGTCTGTAGTGTTAGTTCAGTCTTAATTCTGCTGAGAGATTAATGTAATACAAGTCAGACCATTTCTCATTTTAAGACAAAAACATTAGATACCTTACCCCTAGGCTAACTCAGGCTTCAGACCAATGTTACCATGGTAACAGTCAATGACTGCGCTGACGAGTAGCACCTAACAACGAAAAACATAATTTGTGGTTTACCAACATTGTTACGGAGAGAGTGATGAGAAAGGAAAGAGTTTTTAGAGACCAAAATCTGATTTTTCATTTTCTTGTTTCTTCAAGCAAAACGTTCTTCTAACTGTTGACTTCCTCCAAAAGACAAACATTTTCTGCTGAGGATAAATGGAGCTGAGCATGTAACTGCAGTTCCTGTCAGCCATTTTTTTTTTGTTGTTGTTTTGAAAAAAAGTCTTAATTTACCCAGAAATCATTGTACCACAGTCTGGCTTAAGAAATTCAAGAGCTAAACTGCTTCTGAAGTCTGACTGTTTGATATATCTAAGCTGCAGTCGGAGTCTATCCTTGTGAAACCCGCCCCTGTTCTGTACCAGTAAAATTTCCGGTGGCAACCTGAACACAAAATGACAACACCCTGGTCTTTTTGTCTCCCAAACGTTTCCTAAAGTAATAAGTGACAAGTCATGTTTAACAAGGACCAAATCTATTTTTTCTTTCATGGTGCATGTCCACACAACAACACAGCGAGCATGAGGCCGAGCGAGCCTGCATGTCTCCTTTAACATTATTTACACTCTATTCTTAGCGCCTCGCTCTTGTTTCGCTCATTGTAATATGTTTCACATCGGTGCTGCATATTTTCCACTCTGCTTACTTACACCTATACATGCGAGGATACACATTTCCTCATTCTGCGGGTTACTCAAGAGTTTAATGAACAGGTTGAATGACAGCGCAGAATTGAAAGGCCAGCACATCTTCTGAGCTCTTCTCTTACAGACTGTGAGGCCAACATGAAGTCACTGTGTGTTTATCAGTGGCATTTAAGCTTATCTCATTCAGCTATTTTCACTACAGCTCAGGGGAAACAAGCAACAATGTTTCTAACAATTTGTCTTTTCTTAGAAAGATAACAGAGAAATGCTGGAAGACATGAGGCGTCAGACACTTGTAGAGCAACATTTCACACTCACATGCAGAACTGCTAAAGGAAGCTGTCATTTGAATACTATCTGCTGTAATCTAAGTCACTGAGCTCCACCAAGAGAAAACAAAATGGAAGGAAATATCAGCTTTTAGCACAAGGAAGCAATAGAACAGAGAAAAGCTACAGTGAACTGACGACCAAGAATTCCTCTATCAAGTTTCCCTTACTTGTTTTTATCACTTCTTATGGTCTTTATCATAATTTAGACACCCATGTTTTTGTTATGAGCTGTTATCATGTGTCCAAAGTTCCACACTTAGGTCATGTGATGTCAACTGAGACATCTATGTAACAACTGAGCAAACTCCATCCTCTAGAAACAGTTCAAAGTTCTGACAAAAGGCTGAGCCTTGCAGAAAGACTTCTCTCTTGTCAAACTACTACTTCCAATGTCAATAAACAAACTCAACAAGTGAATTATTCATTAACTTTACAACAAAAAGATAACTAACAGATGGATCTATTACTGACTTTAAAGAAAAACCTAATTTCATCAATTTCCCCTAGGGGATAAATAAAGAATGTATATCTATCTATCTGTCTATCATCCCACAACACAGCACAACAGAGCAAACCTAGGATGGAAAAAGTAAACTGTGACCAGGCTTTGAACAATAGGGAGTGGTGAACTTGAGTAACCCCATGAGCCACCATAAAACAATGCTGCACAGACTGAAGTGCAGAGGCCACTTTCAAAAAGCAGACCCTGGCTTTAAGTCTCTGAATACTTTGTACATCACATTTTTCTGTACAGTTCCAGGGACTGTGATTTTTTTTTTTCAGATTTCGTGCCTGCCACCAAACAAATGTCAAACAAAGCAGCAGCATGCTTTGCATTCAGTCCGGGCCAAATGTGCTCCAACGTGACACCTGAATGGCTGCAGCTATGGTCGAGTGCTCAAGTGGAACGGCTAGAAAAATCAAAAAGGACAGGCAAAGGGGCTTGTTTGTATGTTGTTGAATTCAAACTGGGGCTTTGTACTGCACTGGTTTGTGGTAAAGTCTCCCAGGAACTCTTGGATTTCACAACGCTTGTGTTCAGTCTTGATGTGTGCAAATAAGGTGATAAAAAGGTGTCCTAATCGTTTGTATGCTTCACCCAACTACCTGGCACAGACATACCAAACAAGCTAGTACACGAAGAAGGAAAGCATAGTACATTGAGTTCCCCCCCCCCCCCCCCCAATCATAAAAGACATGAGTGAGCAAGATGCAGAGCTGCTCCCGGCGTTCCTTTACAACAGTCAAAGGAACAGTGTGTATCTAGTCCACAAGAAACAGGCTGTGTAGCACAAAAAGCCACAGAATTCAACTGCTCACCAAATTTGCTTTCATTAAAAAAAACAAAACAAAACAAAAAATTTTGTAAAGACAGGAAACAAATGTGACAAATGTACAGGCAGGACTGGCTAAGGAATGTCAACCATGAAACAAACTTACATTCAGTCCAAAAGCAAGTAACGTTTCTGTTCTCGTACCTGTCGATGTACAGAAGTGATGGGGCTGCCATCCTGCTCTGTCACCACAAATCACACAGCAGAGACTGAAGCACCAAGGGGTTGAGCTCACAGAAGTAAACAAAAAGGAGGGCAAAAACTCCTGATGAAGTCAAAGCTCTCCCTCAGTCAAGAGTCAGGCCCATAGTTTTAATAACAGAGAGTGTAAAAAAAAGTCCCACACAGCCACTACGCTGAGGCAGAGTGAGACTATGAAGAAACTGCTGCAGCTCCTCAGCGTCACTGCCTCCTCAATGAGAGGCCTGACTTCACAAATGGGTGGGGAGGAATCTGAAGGGCACTGAGGGAATGAGTAACTTCTCCGTGTGAGGGAGGAGGGAAACAGAGAGAGAGATAACAGGACAGAACGGTAAAGGGAGGTGGAACTGCCATTTAACACATGATGCATCACACTGAATCCAATTGATTTATCTAATCAAAAATCAATTACATTAATCAATAGTTTGTGTTCATCTGATAACCTGACAGCCTTTAAACAACTCTAAATCCTCCGCATCCACACTCTGCTTCTTTTGTATTTCACACTTGTAGAAATACAAAACCAAACATTGCAGTTTCACCAGCAGACAGCTTTACAACCGGGATGGATTTACTGACAACCACACAGCTAGCTTAGCCTTGATGACAGCAGGCAGTTACTCCAAAAGACCCGACCTAAGCTGCATGGTCAAACACCCTCCAACGCTAAAAAAGAAAAATGACTGACTGCTGAATGTAGGTGTACCTGTGGCTAACGTTAGCATGCAAGCTATAACCCTATTTTGAAGGTTAACCCCCCCCCCTACACACACACAGTTCAAGCCCCTGTGCCAAGCTGACAAGTCCCGGACCAGGCTGTTAACTGAACACCTTTCCCGGCCTTCAGGCATTGTAGAAACGTGAAAGGCCATTTTACAGCCTGTGCTAGGGTTTGTTCGTTTGAGGCTACTATGGAAACATGGCGGTGCAACATAGTGGGGCCCCATGGAAGAGGACCCACTCCATGTGATGTAGGACCTCATTCTAAGCTGATGAAAATACAACGATTCTTAGTTTTAGGTGATTATGCACCAAATAAAGATTATGAATGCTATATTCCGTTGATGCCAAAAGATTCCCCTAAATCCAACACACTGATCAAGGAACAACAGCTAACTCTGAAACAACAAACAAGCCAACAAAATGTACAAGTAACAATGCTAACATACACAGGTATTTACAGGTATTAACCATGTTCTTAGTTCAGCATGTTAGTATCCTAACATTCGCTATGTAGCACTAAGCACAGAGTACAGCTGAGGCAGAAGGAAAAGAGATGTTAGTTTTAGTTGGTTATAAAATAAAAAAAAAGACAAAAGTCAGACTTTGTCCTGCTGGTGGCATTAAAAGAAAAGTCAATGCATCACTTTAGTCATTAGCATTCATCCTCTTAGCACTGTGAATGCATGAAGCCAATTTCATGACAATCTAGTTGAGACTGACAAACCATTGTTGCCATCCATAGAGCCATGCTGCTAATGTGGCTAAGGATTAAGGGATCAATGTAAAAAGTTATGCTTTATTGACCATTTTATCAACTGCAAGATCAAAGTCATCATCAATTATTGTATCAGTCACAACTAAAACACTATTATTGGTCATCATCATATTATGTAATAAATAAATACCAAGAGGGTTTATGTTGTTGTTTTTACAATGTATTAGCTGGCTCTATAATGCTTTAATCACATTCTTTAATTACAGGTTGTAAAATACTGTAGGTCTTAAAACCTTGAAGAAAACCTTGAACCAAACCTTGAACCTTGTCCAATCTCACTCTCTCTCACACACACACACACACGCGTCATTAAACAACACAGCAGGTGTCAGATTACAGCTGAGAAAAGAATTTTCTACCAGCAGCATGGTTTGAAAAATAAAAGATACACGTTTGACGAGGTGCTATAAAATCCCCTTCCCTGCTCATTCAAGGAAAATTCAGACCTCAACAGAAAATGTTAGTGAGAGATAATCAAAAGGCCTGTTTGATGATTTTTACATGGCTACATGTGAACTAGGCCAGTGGGTGTGAAAACAGCTTTTGTTCACAGAACTTCAAACATAATGTTCAGTATGATTTCAACATACTAATAGGTTGCACAATAAACTCATCATCGTCATTCATCATTTTTGCCGCCAGAGCAATGTGCATCACTACTGTATGTAAATTCATACCAGAATGAAAGTCTTTGTGGGTAAATAGAAAGTGCAGATGAAGGATGTTTGTGGCGACTTGTAAATCATTCTGACTTTGTTTGATCAAGATCTATAGGCCGACCAATTACCTGGTAGTTTGCCACTCTGAGTTGATCAAACAAGCAAAAATCTAGTACATGTCTAGACTGCCTCTGGTCAAATCCTGATTTTATAACTGTGACGTCATCTGACAAAATCACCAAACCCATAAAGACAAAGACTGAGCTGTGATTTCAGATGGATTCACTGTAACATGATCACTCAGAGAGAAAGTGAGAAGAGATGGACTATCTTTCTTATTTAGTCTCACACAGCTCACAGCCTCCGTCTGGGATCCACAATACTTTATTTACTTCAACTCCAGAACGTAACAGACTTTTATTCAAGGCACTTCTTTATGTCTAACTCCCTCTGTTTGATATTACTGTAGAATTAGTCAGAGCGGTATTTTAGTACGACGCCTCATTTTCAGTCGCATCTCATTTACAGTTGCAGGTGTTTCTGTTGTTTAAATGCTATTCAGTTTCTTTATCTTACCAATGACTTCTCTCTCTCCCTCCCTCCCTCCTGCTCTCTTTGCTCGGTGTGTCTTATGTTTAGTTATTCCTCTACCTCCTTTAGTCATAATGATGCTTGCAATGAAAGTAGTTTATTTGCTGTAATGGAGGCAAGGCTCAGTGTATTGGAAGTGCTCCTCCTCTTCCCTGCAGTTCCCGAGCAGCTCGGTAGACTGCTCATAACAAGAGGTGTAGCCTTAAGCCCCTGGTCAGCATCCACACAGTCCAGTCACAACCTGTTTGAAAACAAGTCGCTAAATCTAGAGACTTGTTACGTTAAATGCAATAAAATCTTTCCAACAAATGTTACAAATCTCTCTAGATGGACAGATGTCAACCCCAAATGTCAACACTGGCCGGTAACATACATGTACAGTCTGTTTAAGAGGAACGAACAGCACACACCCAATCATACACACACAGAATTGCGAAATAAGACTTTCAACATGGCTGTATCCTCTTTACAAACAGAGGTATTGTGTGGTCCCCTAGAATGATACAGTGTCACTTTGGGCCAATCAGTAACTTTAAAGCAAAATCTGTAGTGCTGCTTTGTTTTATTGAGGGCTAACCCTGAGTGCAAATGCCAAATAGTTTTTCTTTGAAAGCATAAATGACCCTGGTTTCATCAATCAGGCTTTATAAGCTATGTTCATGTGTTTGTTCATTAATCAATCTGTCCTTGATTCAGGAGAGAGTCTTGAAACTAAACGTTACTAATGTTGTGCCATGTTAGGCTGAGGGCCAGCTGTAACGAGCAAGAGAGCTGGGAGGGGACAGGATGTCTTGGCCAAGAAAATGTGAAAAACAACCATAAGCAATAACACAGTCTGATGAGAGGAAGTAGAGAGGGCAGACTGCCTACAGTTCATGGCACCGTGGCATTTGTTATATAATCAATGTTCTTGTATTATTAAATCATAAATGAAGGACAACTATGTGCTGTTTCCTGTGTTTTATCCAGACAGTGGAATGTACAGATACCCAAAAGGATAACAAAGGCCAATGCAAAACATATATTAAAAACTGTCATATTTCATATTTCTTGGAACAGATTGTATTTGCAAACCTCCCATTTAGCATTTATATGCACTAGATAAACATTCAAAAAATTATTTAGAACACACTAATGTAGTTGTACACACATATAAGTAAGTATTTATTAATATACAGTGTGTCACTTTTATCCTCGCTGCATGTTGACTTGGCAGCAGCAACTCTAACGACAGTTTGTTTTCTAATTGCTTGCTCTTTAGCATGGTGTTTGTCCATACAACTTGCAAAGGGATTTATAGACACAAAAGCCTAAAAACAGTTTTAAAGTTTGCTAGCACAGTGGCTTTATTTGGTTGGATGCATAATTTGAAATGCTATGCCAGGTAACTTTACCTTCCTTGTTAGCTTAGCTTATCTAAACACAAACTCTCACAAGTTTTTAGTCTGTTGCTTTCTTAATGTTTTGTGTTTCTGGGCATGTCGTTTGTTTGGTGACGTTTTGCTGCCGAGTTCAAATATCAACAGAATTGCTTACTGTTAGAGTGAAGTAAAGTGTTACCACATTGCTCACTCAGTGCTAGCTTGAGGTTGTGGATAAACGCAGGTAAAGCTGCCGTCACATTACATAGGAAGAAATGTACGGATGACTCAATGAAAGTGCCATATCATTGTGGAGCCAAATCCAATAGACTGATTGATCAAGGCATAATTAAAACACAAAGCAATGCATTTCGAGTTTGACTCCTACTAAACAACTGTAGAAATATTTGCCTCATCCTTTTAAGACAGATATTCTGTCATAACTGAACTTACCTGTTGAATAAGCTTGCCAGGGGTCCCAGTTTCTTTTGCCTGCCATCTTCTTCCTGCTGCATGACACCTGACCCCAGATACGGTCGTACAGGACTCCACAAGTCTCTTCCTGGAGATGACGACAACATCACATCTGAGAAGTGAGCAGCGCCGATGTCGTCTGTTTCTAGGGTGACGATGGCGCTGGAGTCAGAAGTGACTGTGAAATCCAAGATGTCTTCATTGGAGACCGACAGCTCAGTGCTCATGCTGGACACACTGCACACAGAGATGTCATCGCTGCGGTTTAAGGCTCCGCCCCCGAGACCCATCCCCGTGGTGGCGGATAATCTGATGGCGGGGCTGAAGAGGCGGATGGAGTCGTACCCGCTGCGGGGGAAGGTGGAGGATTTGCGGATGGTGTTGTTAGCGGGATCATCATCCAAAGGTAAAGTGGCAGGAGAATCATGATTGGCGTCCAGGATGAGGCCTGCGTCGCCTGAGCGTTGGTGGCTGTGGATGATGGGCTCTGGAGGGTTGATCTCCAGAGTGGGGATACCTGAGTCCTGGGAAGTGAAGCTGTGGCTGTCCTGGTCCAGGTCTGAGTAGCTTTTCTGGGGGCTGCTGTAGTAGTTGGGGGTAGAGGAGCATGATGGCTTGTAAGTGGGCAGGACGGGCTCACTCTGTGGGGTTGAACTGGATTCATGGCAGTGGCAGTTGGTATGATCTTGGAGGTCAGAGACAGTTGGATCTTTGACTACAGAGCCATTCTCCACTATAGCTACTCCAGACACACCTTCAAAAGAAGATAAGACTCAATTAGTTTGATTTTAACAATTTTTTACAACTGTTTTGATTACCAGAATAGTTATAAAAATAAAAAGTTATATTACTGTGAAAATTCAACTTGATTGATTGAAGAAATTGTAGTGGCGCGTACGTGTGACCCACGAGTGTACAACCTTCTTACCCATCACGGCCCGTAGAATAATGACAGACCTGCAAAAGGAGATCAACCTTCCTATCTCACTTTTGTGTTTCAAAACAAATATTACTGGACAATACCTTTTACTGCTTTATGTTTTGTAAATCCACAGTAAAACATTGCTGCTATCAGTTTCGCTGATGGACAGTTGGTGGCTGTAACGCAGAAAGAAATCAAGCAAAATGCCCATAAATTCCAGGAAGAAGAAAACTGCTAGCTTGTAAACATGGATGTAAACAGTGCAGCTTCAAACATATTTTCTCATAAGGTCTCATATTGTATAAAGGTAGATGTCCATGTGTAGTTTGATTATAGATCAGGTCTAGGTTCTATATTAATACTGTGAAAGTATCAAAGCCTCAGTCCACAGAGAAATGCACACAGCCTGTATTCAGAAACTGAGCCTTAAAACCAGCCGTCAAAAATCATTGTGATGATTGATTAGTTATTATGTAGTCATTTATAAACCAAAAATGCCATGTTGGTCCTGTCCAGTTTCTCTGTTGTATATCAATGTAAACTGAATATTGTCTGTTGATCAGACAAAACAAGTAATCTGAAGACATCCTCTTGGTCTCTGGTGCATTGTAATCAAGGATAATAACCAACCATGCAGAGCAGGACCAGGGGGTTCACCATCTGGCAATTAGTTTGTGGTTGTTTGAGTAATTGCTGATTTGTCTGGTAATACTGTGAGGACCACAGAGGAATGATATAAGGTGACACCTGCATTATTATATTACAGGCTCCTCTGAGGTACATTTTAAAAGTTAAACACTTCATTGTTCACTTTATTTTAGTGCATATGCTTAAATAAATGTATGCTTAAGTCACCACAAACTAATTATAATTACTAAGTAATACAATGCAGAGAAAGTGGAAGAAAGGTTAGGGTAAACAGGAACCCACAGCTCATTTTTGCTCCAGGGACACTCTTAATCTGCCCTGATTGTGGTTTTCTGATATTTTATAGACTACACAATCAACCAAAAAATATACAAATTGACAACTGCATCCTCACTAAATGTAAACATTATTAAAGGTTTCTTCCAATAGATCAGGGCATTAAATACATGGGCGTGGGAGCCTTGAGAGGCGAAAACTAATCCCACAGTAACCAGGCTGTAACAGGACTCTGCTATGTAATGAGAAAAGGGCCCCAGCAGGGCTACATCATGCTTTAACACCAGCTGGGAAGCTAAGCTAAAGCTAGAGTGTCTAAGCTCTCAAGCAGCATTAATTAAACTCCTGACTCTCAGGGACAGACACACTCCCTCCCCCTTCTGTTACACACTTCAGATCCATTCGACAGCATTCAAACATCGCAGTTAAGTTGTAGTTGTATGTGGAGGTGTTCTGTTTTTCAACAAAACAAGGACAAATAAGGGCTTTGAAAACACACACACACACACACACACACACACACACACACACACACACACACACACTTGTCTTTTTATAAAGAACAATGGACTTCGCAATAACTAATTTACTGTAACTGTGAGCATGGTGAAACAACTAATTTGGTAAGTAAAATAAAAAGTCCAAACCCGAGCAGAGGGACTAATGTTTTCCAAATGGTTGACACACAAAGTCAGATTCTTACCCAAGCTCTAAACCATGACCTGCATGTGGTCATGTGAGCCTGGTAGACTTTGTCCCAGCTTGATCCTGTGCCAGTGGGGAAATAATGTATAACTACAGCTCAACAATAAATGTCAGGTTGTTTACAAACTCATTACTATTATTATTATTATTATTATTATTATTATTATTATTATCACCATGTACTGGTGAAAAAGTGGCATCCTTAGCTGAAATGCATTATATTTAAATAAAAATGCAGCATCACTCATAAGATTTTAATCACCAAGTATTAAGCAATTAACCGTGTGAGGGCCACACCAACACAGGCATGCATGTGCTTGTTGTTTTAAATCATGAAAAACAACAAGGGTGTTGTTACTGTCTACTTCACTGAATCACCCACCCAAATCTTGTCTTGTGAGTCATGTTATCACTATCAATAGCCAGCATGAGGAAACGCACCTTCACTTTCATCTTAGGTTGGCTGACATCACAGATTCTGAAAAGTTGTAAATTGCTCAAGTAGTTTTCTGAGTGGTTGAGATAGAGTTCAAATTTCTAAGCGGCACTTTTTCAGCTATAGAGCAGAATGAGCAAACACCTTGCAAGACAGTGGTAAGAAATAGACACGTCCAAGTAGATTAAAATTCACCTTTTTAACTCAGCGAGTGCAACTTATTCATTTAAATACATGCTGAATTGAAGACTGAGCTCATTTTAACTAGATTTTAAAGTTTCAGTTTTATCTCAGCACATGCTGCTTGAAACTTTAAATGTCTGCTGAAACAAAGACTGTCTTCTGACCAAATTAAAGACTGCAAAATGTTAAGAGTCAGGTACATTAACTGTGTGGTTTAAGGTTTAAATTGTATCTCAGCAACCGGCCTTTTGCATATTAAATGTGTGCCGAATTCTAGACCGATATTAAATCATTCACAATTGCTCAATATTATGGTTTATTAACTGTGTAAATGCACGGTATTCAAAGCCACATTTAACTTAAAAAAAAATTTAAATGCAGTTTGGCTTGACCTGCAATGTTACCAGGGAGAACAGCACGAATAATATCAGTGCTGACTTTGTGCGTTATGTGCGTTAACCGTGATAAATACAAAGCGCATCACTGTGACCTACCACAGCGGCTGTCTCTTCGCTCCTGGGTGCCGTGGGTCGTGTTCGCCATGCTGCCGGTTGATGCTACAGGTGGGTGGCAGGTATCCGCCGGCCGGAGCGGTCCATGATGATGCTGTTACTACTGCTGCACCATCATCGCCTCCTTCCTGCCTCCTCAACGTAGCTTAGTGCACACAAGAAAAGCACTAGTGTGAGGCCATTTGCCGGGACAGACACATACATTCAACTCAAGGAGGAAAGGCGGCTGGTAAACATAAACAACACGTCGAACCGGATTTGCTCGCCAAGTGCACTTGCTGCTGTCGCCAACTCACATTTTCCCAGCGCTTCCTCAAGTGGAGACAAAATAAGTTCAAATACGAGAGGCATTTGTTTTTACTTTTGCTTTCACAGCATCAATAGGCAGAAAACAATTACGAGTTATGTGACCGAGCACATTTGGCAAGTTTATCCGGTATCCTAAACATTTCGTACCTGTGTCGACGCTTCCGCCGCCATTTTAAAACAAACTTGTATCGAGAGTGCGGTGTAATCGAGTCAAGAATGTTCACCGTCGATATATTCACCTGTCTGGACCTGAAGGCATTAATAATCGACCTCATAACAACCTGAGCTCCTGCACAGTCATATTATGGAGGCATTTTGGTACAAAAAGTGAACTCCAAACCTACAATTTATTACATAACGATTTATAATAGTCGTTCATGTGAAAAACGTTGTAATATTACTTGTAGAATATCGATTGTCTTATTCTCAGGCTCCAAAATTGTGTTTTCTGTATAGCTGTACCTTGAATACCCTCGTGTAACTCCCTTCTCACATTGAGTAGTAAAGTTGCCATATTGATTGAAACCCGTATTAAACGTCCTGATTATATTGTTTATCAGATTCAATCAATTCGTATGTTCATTGTATGAATGAATGCAGTTCAGAGTGCCTTATGGGTTATTAAAAAAGTAAGACTACTAAGAAAGATATAGAATACATGTTTATGAAACAATGAGACCAGCAAAATTAAACATTTATTTAAAAGTAGTAAGTATACAAAATGAGGAAAGGAAATGTATTTCCAAGGTTTGTTTGTTTATTGTTTGAATAATCACTTGGCTACAGCTACTAGTAACATATACATAAATCTCATATATAAATAACTATAAATAGATATATCTTATATGAAGCAAAAGTGATGGTGACTTGATGGCTGTACTAGTGTCCACTAAACAGTAGACACTGATCAGCCTGACTGGTGTTTAGCACTTTTTGTTTCCAGTGACAACCCACAATATAAATATCTTAATGCCAATGGATGTTTCTTAAAATGTTTCAAACTTTCACAAAAATATTATTAAGCATACACCTTCAAATAAAATAAGAAAACGGCTAAAGACCGATATGTGTTGTAAGTTATGAAGAAGCAGTCTCTGCTACAGCATCCTCACCCTGCCCTCTAGTGTTACCATGAGGTTGTGTAGCTAATAAGTAAAGCTGTTCTTCCTGTCTGAGCAGTCACCGCCTTTGCATGTGCACTAAAAAAAAACCAAAAACAAAAGAGAAACAAAGAAGACAGAGGAGTTCATCGGCTGAGGTTTGGTTTATTCCTTTATTAGATGTTAAGAAAATCCACAATGAAACAAAATAATTTACTCAGGGTGTACATGAAATTAGAACAACACAGCTACTCTGGACAGATGGGATTTAGGAACATAGAGGAAGGGTGAGGGTGAAGGAGCATCATCTGGGTGGGAATGAAAAGACGAGGAAAACTCGTTTTCAGTTTTCAGTGCTAGATATGCATCTGAAAATCAGCCACCCTGTCAATGTCGCTCCAAATGCATATACCCCCACTGAATGCATTTTCTCATAAGTGTTTTTTGTTTTTATTTATTTTGTTTTTATTTTTTTTTTTTTTAACACGGCCTATCAAAATGGAAGAATTAAATGGAGAAAGGTGTGATGCATTCCTTTCAACTCTCATGTAAGTTAGCTTCTTGCACACATTCATTGACAGATTCTCTCTCTCTCTCACACACACACACACACACACACACACACACACACTCTTTCAATCATTGATATCACCTCACTCGCATTTTTTTTTATTTTTTAAACCAAAATATTTTGTTCAACCCAACATAAAAAGATGGAGAGTGATGTCTGCATGCTGCATTTTCAGAGACATTCCATGGTTTATTTTTTCTCAGGTGTCCCTCACTCAAAAGTAATCAACATGCAAAATTAACTGAATGACTTTTCTCCATATACTGTTGAATGTTAACATGCGCCAAGGTATTGCATAGGACTCAGGGCTTTTGAATTCCCCTCCGCATTGCTTATGCAATCTACAATGGCTTAGTTCTTTTTTTTTCCCCCCCTAAAACTATAGCTCTAAATTAATGACAGTCACCTCTGTGGTTTGCTTGGAGAGAACTCCTGTCAATAATTACTGCTCTACAATCAAAGAAAGGTTTTACATTAATGCATCAATGCACTGTCACGGGTCTGAGTGTAGATTATGCAGTATGCTTATATTAAAAAATTCCTGAGTGTCTGATGACTGTCAAAGAAAGGTGACAAGACCCTGAAGTTGAGTACCTTTCATTCAGCTACTTGGGAGTCCTTTTTTCAATTGAAGTGGCATTGGATTGAACAAATCTTGGGCCTTTACAATCTTTGCATTTTCAAATGAGGAAGCCATTTCCAAAGCCATGCCCGCGATAGAGACACTTTCGCCTGCAACACTGCTTTAAAGC
The DNA here is from genome assembly GCF_021018895.1 of Seriola aureovittata. NCBI lineage: Eukaryota > Metazoa > Chordata > Actinopteri > Carangiformes > Carangidae > Seriola > Seriola aureovittata. The sequence goes on from NC_079386.1 coordinate 3,183,220, forward strand.
AAGTCTGCTCACTCTGATAACATATTTTTAATTACCCGTTAATGGAAGGATGATTTTAGTTATCTGTGCTTCAGTTTCAAGGTATGATGTGACAAATAAGTCACCCTGCTACTGTCCTCAAAACCTGTTTGAAAAAATAGTGTTAAATCAGAGGGAAATATATCTGCAGACGCTTTTAACTAAATGTAATTTTCAAAGCACAGGTCACGAGAAGGGTCAGCAAACAACATCTCAAAGGTTTCGTAGCTACTTTGTTCAGGGTGTGTCGAATTGGTGGGGCACTAATGCATTTATATTTTTGTGAATATATGTCTGCATATATTCACATTTCTCTGAGATAAAGTTCTAGTACACTCACTCTGAACCAGTGCCTTCACAAGTTCTATGCTGACACACACAGTGAGACATTACTCAATATTTCAACAAGATATATTGTAAACCAAAAAATAAAAACACACCTCACATGGAAAAAAAAAAAAAGCATTTGTACCTTAGTTTAATTATAACCATGTTTTTTGGTTTGACCATTGCCCCGCCACTTGTTTTGTTATAGATTTTGTTTAGTTGCAGCATGGACAGTTAACATCACTCAATGCTGATTTTGTCCTTTCTGCTGGGAGACAATGAACTGAAACGATGTGTAAAAAAACGTGAGATTTAAATACCTGCAAGTATTTCTGCTTCAGCTGTTACAGGCCTGACAACTAAGAGGTTACCTTAAAATAAAAACCAAGCCACATTAAGCAAAGAATCAGGCAAAACTTTTTTCTTCTTTTCACAATTTTTCGCAAAAATATATTCATGGAGTCTGACTGTCTGGACTACAAACAAAACTAGGCTTTGCCATCTACTTATCACAGCCATAAAATGGAACTGCAACTCCAAAAGATTTTTGAACATACTTATAGCACCAATAGTCTGTACCATAGAAATTACAAAAAAAAATTTAAAAAAGTTTCATTCAATTGCAACACAGGTGTCTGCAGAAATGGCTGTAGTCATGTCTTTTCATGATGGGTCTTGACCCCAGAACACAAACTTTTTTTCGTTTTTTTCCCCAATTCTTTTACAGCATTGCATTTCAAGTAGATTATTAGTATTTTTGCCAACAAAACTCCTTTTGATTTCCTGTTTTTTTCTTTTTTTATTGTTATTTTTAAAGGATTTTTTATTTTAGCCTCACAAACCATACTATGTCTACTGCTAGCTTTTGAAAGACTATCACCATTCAAAGATCAGACTCATTTATGATAACTTTTCACACATGGGGAATTCATGGATATTTAGAAGAAAGCTGCACACATTCTCTACTTCACATTCAGAAAGTCTTCCAAACAAACTATTTAAATTAAACTCTCAAATTCTTACACAACTCAAAAATCTCAACATCTGTTATAATGTCTTTCTGAACACAAGATGGAAAGTAGAGTATGTGATAGCAGTTGTTTCACACAACATTAGGTTTAACTAGAAAAAGAGGAGTGAGACTGGCTGGACAAACATACATGCACAACCATTCAGACACCACCAACTACCAGTAACCTAGTTCAAAAGCAAAATGGTGGGAACAAAACTGACAAGGATAGAACAAAAGATTGTCCCTACTACCTAACTGTGAGACTTGAATGAGGATCAGTGTACAGAAGAATCAACTGAAACAAATTCTAAAATGCCTAAAATGCATGTCCGCACATGGCATCACTCAAAGACAGAATATGTTTTTTTGAGTTTTCCTATTTTTCACTCACTTTTTGTTGATCTGATTGTTGATTACACATGGATTTAAGTTAGTAAATGAAAACCAGCAGGGTTATGTGCGGGGTTTTGGAGGGGTGTCTCAGAAAATTAGCCTACATTAGGTTTTCCAGCTCTGAGATGACCCTGAATCTTTGCTGGTAGAGGTCCAGTCACAAAAGGAGAGGAAGTTTCCTCTCGAAGACGAGCGTCCTCTGCAAAACTGGAGTATTCAAATGTTGCTGCTCCCTGGAGAGGGAAGACAGAGAAAAAAGTTAGAATGCTGCGTATAGAAATATCCATGCTAAATATCACTGCACTGTTGCTTCCTTTACCTCCTGCATCTGTTGAATTTTCAAAGTGAACAGGGTCTAAAAAGTACCAACCACTTAGTGTCAGTTTGTGAGCATTTTTAGAGTTTCATCGTTTGTGAGCTGCCTTACTGTGACCCTTCAGTTTCTGTGACCTAATTAGGAATTTCAGCTTGATTGCCACAGCAAATGTCTTTACCATGTTCACTCAGGGGATTTTGGAAGCTGTTACCAAAAATGGCAGTACTGTTTAGATGGCTTAAATATTTTGACAGCAGCTGAGCTTAATATTTGGCCGATCCATCAGTTTCTTCTAGTTTCTTCATCTGTAAACTGTTAATGTACCGCAATATAACATAGTAGGAATTCACTCTCTCAAAGACTGACCATTCATTCTTAAATCAAGGTTTACAATCAATAAAATGTATTTTATTTTGGGTCACTTCACACTGATCTACTCTTTCTGAGCTTATGTTACAGATTTACACTGTTCACTTAATACACCTGTTGTACTGTTTGAGTGTGACTACACCCAGATCCCACAAGGTGCTGCTGTATTCCAGTGGCCAGCTAAGCGAGAGTCAAGGAAAATGAGAAAGCACATAAATATTGTTGCATGGTTGGATATGTTCTGGGTCCAACAGAGGAAACGAAAAAAAAAATGTTCACTTCCTTCCTTGCTTCCTTGCTTTCTGTGCCCTAAACAAGCACCCTGTTGTGCTTTCGGTTTAAGGACTTTATATTTAGACAATTGCTGTTATTGCTGTATTATGTGTTGGTAATTTCAACTGTTGATGAGTTCAGGTTACAGTATTGCCTTGTAGCTGTGATTAAATACTTTCATTATTACAAGTAGTCCTTTAGATTACATTTATTCTGGTAATATGGCACTGTAAGACTATTTAATATCTATGGAGAGCAGAGTGTCAGTGTGGATCTGTGGCAAGATTTGGACATACAGTTTCCAATCAACAGCAGCACTTTAGAGCTTAAGTAGGTAACTAGCAGTAAAGTAACAAGTTAAAACAAGTTAAGACTTTCTTTGTCCAACACAAATAGTAAAAATATTGTGTGCAGACTTCAACAGAGTTCATCTGGTGCAAGATGACTCACTTCCAAACTACAGTTTTCAGCTCATACTCTGTGTTGGACCATATATGTACAATTAATTGTGTTTAGTAAGTTGTATGTTAACTAATTACTTTTACCCCTAATACAAATGTGAGTGTGATACTAATAGTCTCTTAATTTGAAATAAAAATAATGACAAAAGCATGAACTGTCAGTGGTTTGATGTGATGTGAATGAAATGGTAAAAATTTTAAATTGCTTAATTTAATAATTTAAAGGCTTTTTCTTAACACATTTACCTGTACACTGAGAGCCAGGGAAAAGGGGTGAATAGAGTGTGTTCTGCCACCAGCACTCATCTTGCTGGTTGCCAGTTCCTCCCTGTCCACTTATATTTAACAGAGGGAACTAAACGAGACAAATGAGAAGTGGTTAGTGTGTTTCGGTAAACAGCTGCCTGAGACATCACAGGTGGAACCTGACAACAGCTGATGTCAGATTATGAAATACTGTATGGTTAGGTCTATATTTTTGTTACTGATGACAACACACTGATAATCTTAGGAAATAATTTCAAAGAAACCCTCACCTCTGGCACATCTCCAACAAAGTCATAAGCAATCCCATACTTAGGGATCTGACCTGCTGGTGCACATAAACAGGACTGTTTCTCTCCTGAAGATTCCTCTTTTTGAATCTTGGCGACTGAGACGTCCGTCTGTCCACCTGCAGTTGATGCAGCTGCTGCCGTTTTGCAGTCTAAGCAAATCTCTTGCTCAGCGATTGGCAGGAGGGCACTGGAGCCCTCCTGTGAATCCAGAGAAGTCTGGGCACTCTTCTCCATGCCAGACTTCTTTAATCTGGGTAAAAATTTACCAGATTCCAGTTCTGACTTCCCATAATAAGGGCCCTCACATTCTGCATCCTCCTCCAGAGGTTTGAGGTCTGCCTGAGGATCATCAAAGACGTCCACTGGCGCCAGGACGGGAAAACTCATCTCCTCTTTGTCAGTCTCAGCCTCTGAATCACTTACTCCTCCAGGAGACAACTCTGAAGCTGAAATTGGTCGGAAATGAGTCCTGGGGGAAATGCGAATGGCCCTATACTGCGTCCGGTTGATGCCATATATTCGTGGGTGGAAGGTTTCATTCTCTGAGTCCGAGCAAAGAATAGATTTGGGCTTGAAACCTGGACTGAAAGAAGCCATGTCCTCAGGCTCAAAAGAACACTCAACATGGAGGACTTGAGAGAAGGGATTGTTTAGGTTGAAGGATGCGAACGGGTATTCTAAACCTTGCTCCTCACTATGCAAGCCTCCGTAAGATCCAAGCAAATCTTCATGGAAGATGAAAGAAAATCCCTTATTCAATCCATCTCCACCTCCTTTAATGGCCTGGTCACTCTGCCCAAAGGACACAAGAGGCCTCCACAGGGGCCTGTGCCCAGGGGCGAAGCAGCTGCTCGTGTTCATGAAAACATCTGTGCCAGTGATGGTGAGCATGTCAGAGCTAGAAGCAGATGCAGCTGCGGCAGCACACTGTAGCAGGCTATCTTGGGTGTCACTTGGCGGCACAACAGCCCAATTTTTATCACCGCTTAGTGTCTTCAACTCTCCATACACCCCTCCTAGGATGAATGATGTACTCTCCTTGTCAGAGTTCAAGTCCCAGGGCTTGGACGGAGTCATGTAATCCCCAGCACCATCTACCTTGGAGAGTTTGTTTTTGGCTAAGTCCTGTTCTTCTTTCTTGCCTTCCCAAAGGTGATACTCTGACCGTTGCACTGCTTTTTTCTGAGGTCCCTGAATTGGAAGTCCTTTTGCCTGCACCTCCGGACAGCTGCAGCAGTAACTGCCTGACTCATCTGAGAACAGCCCCTCGCTTGGTTTTTCTGCTCCTTGCCTTGACATTACAGATTTGCCATCTCTGATTGCAGTCCAAATGTCCTTTATTATCCCTGAGCTGTAATCATCACTCTGTTGGTTTGTGTTGTCCGAAAACATGCCAGTGCTGTACTGTTTACTCTCATCCTCCTCTAATGCTATACCACAAATGGACTCCAATTTAGATTTTTTGGTGAAGGTCTGATTGGATGCTGTGCTAACACTGACCTCCTCACACTTTCGTCCAGTCCCATCTTGCAAAAAATCCAAGATTTCATCCTCTAGATATGTACTAGAGAGAGGAGGGATTATACAATCAATCTCTTCATTGCCAATTTGAGCAGCATCTTCTGTGGGAGCATTTCCTTGTTCGTTGTCTGAACGCGTCTCCTCTGAATGTGACCACGGACTGCAAGTTCGCGTTGAAAGGTTAGAACAGTGTTCAGTTTCGTCAAAGGCACTATTTTTGGTCCATATTAGCAAACGAGACTGTTTATTAGAATGTGGGTCGAGACAGCTACAGACGTCTGTGTTGTTTTCGTGACCGTGGGTGAGTGAGTCACGGGGAAAAGGAAAAGTGGGGCTGTCATACTGCAGCTCAAAAAGAGAGAAGCAGGATGAGTTCAAACCAGATGGTTCACTGGTGGCCTCAGGGACAGGTGGCTCCTCCAGATTTCCAGATAGCTTGCTCAGGGTGAATGAAACACTATCAAGGAGGGGGGAAAGCCGAATGGGAGAGTCTCCTATGAAGCTTTCTCCATCTATATCTTCTGAAGTAGATGGTGAATAACATCCCCAAACTTGAGCCATGTTTTCAAGATCCTCCATTAAGAATCCAACAGATCCCGAAGCTTCCTGTGAGTCTGCCCGTATTGCACTTTTCCCTTGCTGCTCAAGGCCATCTAACACTAAACAACATTCTGCCTCAACGTCTCTTTGCTCTTTGCTTTTTTGTCGAATCATGCTTAAGATCCGACTCTCTTGTATCGAGTCTGAGGCACTAGTATCCAATATGGATTGATAAATATCAACTTCATAGAAGTGAGTGAATTCAGACAGATGCTTGTCATCTAAATCTCTACTATCCTCTGGCTGAGGGCAGCTTGAGGTCCCAGTGAGTTCAGCAGTTTCATCCTCTGTTTCACCAGGCCCTTCCACAAAGTGCCCATCCACGAACGAGCCTGCTGCTAGGTATGCCCTCTGGTAGCTCTCATTGGCAATGCAGATTCCCTGGATTCCCTCCGACAGCCTCTCGATGTCAGTTGACAAGGCGAAGCCATCCGAAGAGTCTATCTTGCTTCGATATTTTGTTTCCAGCTTGCTTTGTCTGCTGCTGAAAGGTACAAAATACTCTGTGATGGGCTCAGTGTACCAAAGTGGCTCCTCCATATATTCCTTTTTGTTTCTGGCCTCAACTCCGGACTCTTTTGCTTCCACCCAGCCTGGATCTTTATGAATCTCCTTGAGCGGTCTCTTCCCCTTTTTGTAAAGCTGTGGTTGTTTGGCAGCACCTCCAGTAGCGCTGCTACTGCTCCCTCCTGTGTGTCTTCGCTCTTCTTTGTCCATTACTTTCACCTGTAGCTTCACCTGCCCACTGTTGCGTATTCTCTTATTCTTTGCAGCCTCTCTGGATTTGTGCCTTATTCTAACTGCCTTGCTTCTGGATGACTTAATGTCACCCTGGTTCCCGCTTGAGCTGGAGCCTGCCTCACTAGAGCCAGACGACCAGGATCTGGGTCTGTGTTTGCCCTCAGATCTGTGTCTGGTCTGTCTCTTGGAGTGGACGGTAGATTTCTCCTCCGCTGCTGCGCCACCATGGTATCGGTTTTCTTTCTCCCTCTTGCTTCGTCGTGGCTGGCCTCTTTCGTTGGTCACGGTAGTGATGGTACCACATGCCTCGAGGTTTCGCTCCTTTGCAGCCTCACCTTCACTGTTGCAATCTTTTGGGGAAGAGGTGTCTGTGCTCGTCTGTGGGGCTGCAGAGGATGATGAACTTGAGTATGTGCAGGCCTTAGCCTTGTTCCACACCGTCATGATCTCTTGGAGACAAACAGGTTTCTCTGACAAAGGAGGAAAGGCTTCATAATACCTGCAGTCACAACAGACAAGACAGAAAAGTAGATTTTAATGCATTCACAGCAGAATCATTCAAATAAACAAGTGTGGGTGTGTTTTGCAGCTACTTTTTGTAAACACAAAAACACATAGGTTCACCATGTCCACATTGATATAGCTTACATTTCCACCTGGTCCTTTGAAGAGGGGGACTCAGCTCGCTCTGGAGACTGAGAGCCATCAGATTTCTTTTGAATCTGTTTTTCCTCTGTAAAAGACATTAAAGAATACAACATCATATCAGAACAGCCATTACTCAACTTTATGTATTTATTTATTTAATCAAAAAAGGTTCTGAATTTGTTAGTTAAGGGAGTAAACCAAACCTTTCTGTTTGTTTTGGATGTCCTTAAGTTTAGAGCAAAGCTCTTCAACCAGGCTCTCAATTCCAGAGTTCTGCACAAAAGAACACGACAAACGACAGATTTTTGAGTCACACATTTTTCCATTTGTAAAATTGAGCTTGAAAAATAATTACAATTGGTCTTAGCACACTGACATATAAACATGTTTGGTGAAGGTTATATGCCCAGAAATGGGAATGAAATGTAATTTGAAAATCTGAAAACTGATTGATGATTAAGTCAATCAACATCATGTTCAGAGAAGACAAAAAAAAAAACAAACAAGCCCTGACATAAACACCAAAGAATTGTATTTCAAGAGCCTTAGGTGAGAATGCAGAGTTTCCAACAGCTACTTTTACCACATATGTGACTCAAAACAAAGAATGAAAGGCACGGGGTTGACACAAGTCAAACCAGCTGACTTGTGAGAGCTTTGGCATGCTTGGCGATGACTGTGCTATATTTAGGTATAGTGCAGAAATGGTTTCCAAAAGAAAAAAAAAGAAAAGAAAAGAATAAAAGAAAAATAAAAGGCTAGGCAATAGCATAAGTGATTACCTCACAATGTTCCGAAACAATGAACATTTACTACTTATCATGTTTGGCTTACTGCCTTCTCAAATTGAGCAATGTGATTTATGAAAAACAAATAAACAAGGGTTTGAAATAAACAACACAACCAAGTTAAAATGCTAGCTTAAACCAAACAGGCACTGTCAGATAAATGGCTCAAACAAATCACAACATAGCTGCTCCACAGTCCGAGTCCTGCCACACTTTTTAGCTCACTCATTTCCTGTTCACTCTTCCAGAAAATATTATTCCTTACCATGCCACCTCATGAAAGGCAAAGCAAGGTTTTCTCCTGCCCTGCGTTTCCTCTTGCATCATTGTGCTAATGCCAGTCAGCTGACAGCCGACCGAGTCTGCTGCTCACTGCTGCAATCCCGTGCAGCGTGTTCTGGTTAAAAAATAGACCGCAGAGTCCAGTCCCCAGAGAAGAGCTCAACACTCCTCCTCTTGCCTTGCAGACCATTCCCCCTACCCTCCCCCCAAGCTTTGTGTCACTCCCAACTAAAGCACACCTTCCATACTACTGCTGGACAGAAAAAAAATGTCAGCAAATCTCTGTAGCTTTTTCACTCAGAAGAGGCATAAAATACAATCTATACTTCAGGAAAAGATACTTTCACACAAATGCCATTCCACTGAAGGTCATGGATTGTAAGTAAGGACAGCATTGTTTTATGTCAACGAAGAACTTTGAACTGCTGACCTTAACATAACCTTTCTGATGAAGACTAACTGAAGGTGTGGCCACCCAGCCAAATAAAGTGACATTGCATTTACAATAAAGATCTCCCCTTGTTCAACGCTTTAGCCTCCCACATTGACAAGGCTTTATTCACCGACTATTCACGTGATTCATGCAATTAATATCTGCATGACTGCACTTTAACAAGCAACAAGGAGTACTACAGTAACAGATTCCTGACATTATTAGACAAATTACACCCTCATGCCTTCTCTATTCAGAATGCTTTTCACACTTTTCATTCAAAAGTTTCATAAATTATTAGAATGGCACTAAGTAGAGAGCATAACTCTGTCAAGGCCAAACAATCCTAGATATAATCTGGACCTGCGTCAAACTGTACAAAGTCATAGATCTCAACACTATAAATACGTCTGAGAATTTGACGAAAGTGACGAAAAACACCCTCGCAATGTTAAGGAAAGCGCCCCTCCGTCCCTTTAACCACATCAGCACCAAAATTGGACAGGTTCTTCCCTGACCCATGCCTCATCCCTCCACCAAGTTTGGTGCATATCGGTTCAGTAGTTTTTGCATAATCCTGCTGACAAACAAACCAACAAACAGACATGGGTGAAAACATAACCTCTTTGGCGGATGTAACGAGGCAGGTCAAACATTTCCTGCTTGAGCATGAGTAATAAATGGTTTGCATTCCAGCAAACCGAAAGCGATTCCAACAGTGATTACTTTACATCACAGAAAAATAAAGGATAATTTGACCACTCCTCAAACACAATTAGAACCACAGGATTACAACAATCAGGCAGAACAATACTTACTTCATCAGATGCGGAGCGGAGGCATTGCACAGCAGCTTGTTTCTTCATTTCCTCAAGACTCAGGTCAGTCCCTCCTTTCTTCTTACTCTTACCCCATTTCTTCCCAGCTCCCTTCTCCCAGCCCAAGAAGATGTCATTTTCCTGTCAGTCACAGAGGACAAACCAATGATAAACAGTAACATGGAAATAGGCAAAGCATATAAAGATTATACATATTATATACTATACTACATATGCATATTAAAAACATGTATTAACATTTCTATACAGTCTTATGTACCATAACAATCTGCACACAAACAGCAGATTGCATATCAGCAAATGCAATGGCAAATGACAGAAATCAAAGGAGGAATTAGTCAACGGTACAAGTGCCATGGCATGAAAGAAAAACCCCATTGTTAACTTGTTGCGGTAAATTGATATCTTCCTATAACAATGTCATTATATTCACAACACAAACTTCCTCTCCTGAATAAAAGTCACTACCCATTCAGATGACAATACACTGCACAAACAAAGACAAATAATTATTTTATAAGCTGTTTGAATTGACAAGAAATATTTTTTTAAAGGTAGTAAGAAGGCACCTGGTCCTGCAGGTCGTAGTCATAACTGTCATGCAGGAGAAGGCTGAGGACATAGCGGGTGTAAATCATGGCATCAATCCCGCACTTCTCAAGCTCCTGGCCAAGCCAGCTTTGTACTGGCCCCAGCGACTGGAGCAGGGACATCTCTGAGGCAGGTAGGGGGCCCACAAGGGGGTAGGGGCAAGAGAGGTTTTCAGGAGGAGCAGGACCGTCTGAATCGGTGCTCACTGGACGCATGGGACCTCAGGTGTTGGCCATTCTCAGGTGGAGCGGCATTGTGATGGGTAGTTATGGGTGGTTGGCGGAGAAGGGTATGGAGAGAGGATGAGGCAGAACCTATCTGGAAGAGGGGGCAGTCACTCCAGCAGGATGCACTGAAGGGGCTCTACATGTGGAGGCATGTAGTAGGTTTTTTTTTTCTTTTTTTTATTGCTTTGAGCAAAAGAGGGGATTTTACTCGTCAGGCATGGCTTATGCTGCTGATGATCTCAGCTGCTGAGCAAAACACAAGATGTGTTTGCGTCTCAGTTGCAGGGGTCCATTTTGGGGCTATTCTCACTTCATCGGCACAACCTGAAACAGAGCAAACAAATATTAAAATAAAAATAAAGATACGCTGCTTTAAAGTGATAAACAGGTTAGTAATAATAACTGAGACTCCACAGTACCAAGCTCTAAGACAGGCTAGGGTTTAAACTCACTAGACTGGACTCACTTACATTAATGCGGATGTATCTCAAACACCGAAGTTATTCCATTCTATAGGTGTAATGTTTAATAAATGCAATCTAACTCAACAAATGACAGGAGAAGTGGTCATGACCAGTGACAACATCTTTCTGAAATGCCTAAATGAAAGCGAGGTTTTGTAATACCTCTAAGACAGGAAGCACCACCTTACTTATTATCATTATTTTTATCATTACCTCCACTACAATCGCAAAAAACAAAAGCTGTATAGTTTCAATTGTGAGTAATGGAACTAAAAATGTACCGGATTAGAGTCCATGACAAAACAACTGACAAGCAACTGAGTGTAACTGTGTGGGAATCGCTTGCTGTCAAGTTCATGTGTTTCATATGGCAGCAGTGGATTAGAGAACCGACGCGAAGAGCAAATGGAGGCTGCACCGATTTGATTGGCTGGCCCAGTAGTCACTCAACAGTGGCATATTATAGGTTGCCCGTTAGAGACGTCAAAAGGGCAAGATAAGAAGCTTTGCAGTATGCAACCATACCATGTCGGCAGTCAGCGCCGCTACACAAAATAACATTGTGTCAGTTAAATAAATGCAGATTGACAACAACTGAAACGTTTGCTAGCTTTATCGATCGTAGCTAAATATGGCTGACCAGTGTCTACAACCCAGCTGTTTCTTGTATAAATACTAGCCCCGGCAGCTAGCTCCTGACTGCATTATCCACATACCAACTTTATTCTACAATCCATGATTAAAAGGCAATTTAACCGACATGGAAAGGAACAAAATAATGCCGTTAAAGCAGACTTAACTAACGATTAACCTACTTTTGGTGTATTGTAACTTCGTGCGTGCAGATACTGATGATTTGCTGACATTAATGCTACATTGCTGGGCTATAAACGATGTCAGAGATTAAGTATTGGTGTCATTAATATGTTAATATGTCATAGAACCGGCGACTTGGTAACAGCCGAAGTGTCAACCAATGTTTCACTGACTTGTGGTATTAACTCCGGTTAGCTAGCGTCACTTGGCAGTCAAGCAGCAAGGTTAGCTGGACCACCGACCTTTAGCTAATGAGCTAAGTTAGCCAAGTTAGCTGCCGACAGCTCCCCGTCCTCTGTCAAGACAGTTTATTATTATGTTTACGATTACCTAGGACGCATCATCCAGGTGAGACGGGATACATTTCAGTTTAATTAGTTTGATCAAAATGTCTCCCCGTCCCAACGAAGACTAAGGTTAGTTTGGTATGTGTCGGGCAGGTGAACGGAGGCTGCTTCTATACGGTGACATTAAAGCCCGACGGTTCCCCATTAAATAGTTAGCCAGCGTAGCAAACGGCAACGCGCTAACGTTAGGCCAAGTCTAAAGTTTCAGTTGGAAGCATAGCACACAAAATAGCCCAAAGTATATTACAATACAGCTAAGATGTTTGATTCTATTTCAAACCAACGTTATCTTTCACGTACGCTTGTTGTTGTGACCGAGGGGGAGGAGGAGCGGCTGCCCCGGCAGACTACTAGAGGACTGTCAGACGTTTTCCCTTCAAAAATGTGCGCCATATCGTCATACAGCGAAAGAGTAAGCTGGCTAAACATGGGACACTAAACGCGGACAAAAACACCACAGTGCGAAAAGAAAACTCCCATTCAGCTCACAAGTTTACTTACCTGCCGTGGGCTGAAGTAGAGAGAAGCAGCGAAAGGGGAGCGGCTATTTCTCTCCCGCTGCCGTTCCGAGCTTGAGCTCTGGAATCCGCTGCGGTAGCATCGCGTATCATGGACGCCGACAGAAATGGCGCTGTTTCCACATTCAGTCCTTCTTCAACAACGTCAAGGAAACCGGCGACATTCGGGCTCAAACAGAAGGAAGGTCATTCCTTGATGACACATACTATGTAGAGCCACAATGTCGCCTATCAAAAGCCAGTTTCATTCACAGAAGGACTATTGAATGCGCCACCCTCCGCGCTCGTATCTAGGCAACAAGGCAAACTTCCGCCGTCCTGTTCGTGTAAGTTTGATTCCTCCGCTAGGGTATTGCATCAGAAGCACAACTAGTACTCTCATCGTTTGTGCTCACATTAAAATGCTGAATAACATTAAGTAGATTATACTCAAAACTGTAAATTTAATAAATGATACCTCAACCACTGTAGTTTTGCAGTTTGCCAATATTCTTTATTAACAGTGTTATTTTTTATATCTAATTTGTTCATGGTGGCATTTTCATATATTAGTCATGTTGTGCTACACAAAACACACACCTAATCAACAACACCAGGAATATCACGTCTTTGTATTTAATTCTTTTCTATTTTATGACTGTAGATTTGAGTTTTAGACCTCTTCTCTACAACCAGTACATAATGTCCTTTTAAATTAAACTTTTCAGTTATATCTTTTACAAATCAAGAAAACTGAATTTGATTCTAGTTTTTTTTCATGTCCATTTTTTTTTCATTTACACTCCTGTTATAATAGTTTCTATAGAAATATTGTACTTTTTCTGGTGTGATCATATGTTTAATTACTGATGCTATTTTATCAGTAACAGAAGATTAGATGTTGGCCATCTTACACCCATCATAATTGTCCATGTGGTAAGGACAGTGCATCTATTTTGGCAGATTCAAATACAAGTAGATGCCATGTCAGAAAATGTCCTTTCCAAAATATTGATTGTTTTTATTTGAACTAATTTAGTATTACTGGGGCCTTTTTTTTTTTTTTAAATATGGATCACTTTTTGGTCAAAGCATATTATTCTTGCAGCTTAACATTAGACTGTCTTAACTTTTTATCAAGATCCAATACCATCTGCTCCTGCTACTGTACCTGTAGTAACTGCTCCTGTTACTACAACTGTGGTGATACCATTACTACCAGTACTATTTATAGCACTGCAACTCCTCAAGAGCAAAAGTTGTACAGTGTGAACCAGAAACCCTTTACTGCTTCTGGCAGGTCTACCAAAGCCTCTACCCACTAAGTGTGTGTGTTTATGTTGGGGGTGGAGCTTATTCTCTAGACTGACCACCTGCCCTCTCTATAGGGTCTATAGTGTGGCACACTTCATCTGCCCTCTGACCCCAGGGGTTATGATCCATGCGTCAAGGGCTATTGACCAGCTGTTTGCACTCCTGCTGCCACCTCCGCACATGGCCACCTATAGAATGACTCTCTTGTGGTTCGCTGCCTCCTTGCAGTGTTAAAATAGATAATTATCATTAAGTGCATGTGGAGTGAGTGTGTGAGTAGAGAGAGAGCAAAAGAGGTCAAGACTAAAGTGTTCAGTCTGTGCATGTGCACATGGGAGGAAGATCAAAATGGGGGATTGTACAAGTGTGTTTGAGGTGTGTATGCTTGTGTGAGAATATCTAACAGCTGACATGTATTATAAAGGCAATATCTGTAATCTTACTACAGTTCCCACAGTCCCTTGGGGTCAGTTAGCAGACTAATGCTGAGTTCTGCGTTTGATCCTTATCTGAAGCCAGAGCACTGCAGCCAAAGGCCAAACACATATTGATCCTCTGCAGCACAGAGGGTTAATCGATCAGGAAGTTGAAATAATAAGCTGGAAAACTTTATACCAGAGTTGTTGCATGTTCTCTTCATCTTCTAAGTGCTGTCTCAGCAACTGTGTACTTCTTTCCTGTCGCTGATAAAATCTCATTTGAACCTCAGCCTCAAGCACAGTAACATGCAACAATTTAACATTCACGGAGAAGCATCTCCACTGCTCTTTGCTCTGACAGCTCTCTCGTTTGCCAGTGTTAATTGAAAGTCAATTTGGAGCAGATGGCACAGTTAAAAGATGACCCATAATCCTCTCCCTGCAGGGGGGGTTTAGAGGAGTGGGGGTGGGGTTTGGTAAGAGGCCTCTCTGTGATTTTACACCAAGGTTGTGAAAGCAGTACGTTTCCCACAAAGCTTTAGTGTTGCTTTCCACCTTAACTGTGTGTTCACAGTGCTGTCTGAGGTGAAGCTGGTCATCATCCACAGGGTGGGTCAGCAAGGTAAATCCTTTATTAGTCACAGCTCACAGGCTAGATAACTACAGACATGTGGTTTACTGTGCTGTGCACACCCACTTGTTTACATTGTCTCTGTGTCCTAACAGAACCTCAAGTGTTTTCATACTGTAAATCAAAAGTGATATTATTCCACGTTTTTTTGTTTTTGTCCAAAAGAGCAATAAGTAACAAAAAAAACAGAATTCAGAATTTAAATAGTTTGTAGATCATGTGGTACAAACCTACAGTGACTTTTAGGAAAACAGGAAAAACATATTCATACATGATTATATTGAATGTACCCTTGTACCAGCTATTTGTGAGTCCATTACTACTGTGTGTAAAGTCCTTTACTAGTACTTAGAAACAACTATAGACAGGTGACAAATTAAAGATTAAAATCGGGTTGAGATGTGGTCACATTTTTCTGTTTGTCTACTAAGAAATTATTTTAGACTGTAAAAGTCCATCACATTTTATCCAGATGGTTTTCTGGCTCATTCATCACCATCACCAGTATCCAGACATGTGAAGGTTCATCATAGGAGTGGCTGATGCTATATGAGGGGCTATCAGCAACTGATTGCTGCCTCCCGTTAAGATGACACACTTCTCAGGACACTAATCCTTTTACAGAATTTAAATACTTGTCTATGTGAAGACCAATCACAGCCTGAAGTATTAATCAAGAGACCAATCAGCATCTTTGGGAAGACACAAATCCCGCCCTAAACAGAGCCATATGACTTTGGTTCCTCTTCCCTGTTTGCAGAGCTGTTTACCACTGTCTGCGTCTGTCTGGGCTCTTTATGCACGCCTGAGTGCATACATGCATTTTTATGTGCTCTCGTACAGATTGTTATAATAGTGACTTTGTCTGGTTGTGTAATGTTTTGTTTCCTGTGCTTGTAGTTGTAGCACAATGCTTCCCCTGGCAATGGCCTGTGTATTATACCTCACCTCAGGCCATTCAAAAATATGATGAAAACAAACTATACCTGCACTGCTGACAAACTACTCAGCTCAATTCCTGTTTTTATTACTTGCGACTGTTGTCATTCCAGGTGTTGCAGAGGTAACCAGGCTGCAAACTTTTATCTAGAGCCAAAACAGTAAAAACAGGGGGTGGAGTGCAATTATGTGTTGTGTTGAGGATGAATGTAGCTCTTCACTCATTTACTTCCTGTCGTCTGTGGTGGAGAGGTGTGTTTTCAGTGTCCCTGTTGTGGTCTTTAACACTAGTTGGACACAAAGCTCTTGTTGTTGTCTGGACCATCCATGTATCAGAAAATGTGAACTTAAGAAATTACACACGTAAAAAATTATATTAAAAAAATCACATTATAATTCAAATGAAGCATGTGAAAATTCTTGACAAATAATATGAGTGAAAATAATTAATTTAATGTCTCCTTTTTAAATTATACACAGGTAAGCCGACACAAAATCTTATTATTTTTTTAAAATTGTGAGTTACTTTGAGAGTACTGTATGATTCAGTCTCTATGTCTTTGTTTTATTTTAGTTAACCTATAACTCAGGATAGAGTTAGAGATTTGTGACAGTTTGTCCTGTGTTATTCATATTTCCTGTTTTATTTTGTAGTGCTCACCTCTCTTGTAGTAGTTTCCTGTCCTTGAGTGTTTCCAGCCCTTCCTCAGCCACACCTGTTGCCAATCACTCACCTGCCCCTGATTATCTTTATAGTCATCCCCTTGTATATCCTCCCATGTTTTCCATGCCTCTTTGCCAGATTGTCTTTATTGTCTGTTCTCTGCTTCCTAGAATTTTTCCTCATATTTGCTTCTGTTGTTTTTGACTTTAGTTAGTTTCCCTTGTTATTGATTTTTGCCAAGTCCTTGCCTGCTTTGTTTTCCTTTTTTGGACTGTTTACCTGTGTATGACCTTTTGGACTGTGAGTAAAGACTTTGCCTATTTGAAGCCAACTTTGCCCCCAGTAAGTTTCCAAAGAGTCTTTGTTCCTGCCAGAGTTGTTCCAGTGAAGAATGTATGCGGGTGCCCTGGTGGTACCGACCATGAGCTGCAGGATCCCTGGTTCAATCTGGATGTAGACATTAGTCATTCCCCATCTCTTTCTCTTCTCAATTCCTGTCATCATTCTGCTGTTTTTATCTACAGACAAAATGGCCTAAATATACCTTTTTGAAAATGAATGAATGTATTTATACAATTAGATTTAGTTTAGTCTTCATTCTAACTTCCTGAAAATGCCACAATTTCAGTAATTATTTATTGATGGGACCCAATAAGAACTAGTGGACAACAATCTACAAAGGATAGATTTCTGAAGAAGTATACCATGTCCTTACTTACAGTATATAAAGCTCCTTATCTATGAAGCTAAAGGAAGTTCAAATTCAACTATGCCCATATAAATCACACTTGATTAGACAATAATCACTTTATATCCATTTTTATATGACATAGTTTACCAGCAGTAAAGTTCATTCCACCACCATGGAACATACTTGTACTGAGGGGTCAGTGAGTTCTCTCTGCAGCATGTGTCTGGCTATTTGCGGCCTGACAGATCGTTTGTCTACTGAATACACTCTAAAAGGTCAACTTCAGCGGTGAACATGTATGATCTTCTTTATCTTTGTTTAGGAGAGGTCATTAGCACGTGATCTAAAGGAGCTGATTTCCCCGTGACTCAATTATTATTCCAGCACAGAGCTCAATCAGTGGGTCAGTTGATACAGATCAATCAGTCTGATGGCTTTGGCACTCTATAATTACGCAAGGCCACAAGCAAACTTAACTTCAGGCTACATTTAGACTTCTTTAATGATTATGCATTAGAATTCACAACTAACATTATCCCATTTTACAAATTGTAAAACAATGCAACCAGACATTCAAACACATAGATTGATAAGGTGATATTTGACTGTTCAGTGAAGGGGAAATGGCGTATGATTGTTTTGAGAATGATCTTAACACTCAAGGATGTCTAAAGTGGTATCCGGTTTAAAGGATTTCTCTTTTTGCTACTGGCTTTGGATGAATTCAGATGTGTGCTGGCTGATACTGAAAACGTATAAACGTGTCTGTGCTGAAGGACTTTTCTATGGCTGCTGACAATAAAGAAGGACAAAGTCTCCTTGTCATGTGTTTCGCTGCATGTGTGAGTGTGTGTGTGTGTGTGTGTGAGAATAAGAGAATAAAACAGGGCTGGCTTGTTTGCGTCAGGACAGTGCACAAACACTGCAAGTTTTAATTACGTCACAGGCAAGTGGCTGTAAAAGCAGGAAAATGTGGATTACATCATGCAACCACAGTCTATCCACAGAGAGCCTGTTATCAGCATAGTGCTGGCGTGAATGTGCTCTCAATGCAAATAGCACAGCCTCACATGCCCTCTGTTAACCTGCTGCAGACGATGAAAGATTACTGATAGGTGGCTCAACAATGCACTCCCAGTCGAACAGACCTTGGATAGTTTTCTGTCTTTTTCTCTTCTGTAGATGACTCTGTTAACTCTCATTGATCAGTTTGCTTAACAGACAAAAAAAAAAAACTTGAAAGCTAAAACAAATCAAAAGCAAATATATCCACATTATTATTTGCGAAGTAAAGTAAAAGGAAAGTTCCAACATTTTGGGAAATACACAAGAAGGAGAGGGAGACAGTTCTTATAGGTTATAAATGATTGAACATACAAATATCACCTGTTTTTGGTTGGACTGCAACAGTGGGGCCAGCCCTATAATCACAAATGTCTGTGAGTGATTGACTGACTGACTGACTGACTGACTGACTGACTGACTGATCATAGTTGAGTGACTGAGTTTCCCAATTGGCTCAAACAGTTTCTATTAGGGGGGGGGGGGTTACAACCTGGAATTTTGCCAACAATGACCCAAAACGGTGTTCCCATACCTTCGATTGAAGAACCACTCCGATGAAAATCAAGTGTTTAACCTTGTTAACATTGCTATGGTGTTTTTTTTATATAATGCAAGACATTTGATGAGTGAAATAATCAGTCAACATCATGACTGAGTGTATTATGTTTGAACTGCAGTGAACCAATGACTCATAAAGTGAATGTCTCATCAAAACAGATTCAGACAGCCAGGGTTTCATACGTCACAAACCTAAGGAACCAATCCTGTCATCTTGTGGGGACGGGGGGCGGGGCTAAATAAACCTGAAACCTTGTCAGTACAGAGAGAAAGAGTTAGCATTAGCACAACCACTAACACTGTGTCAGCTACTGCAAGTTACAAGCTAACAAACAATATAAACAAATAAAAGATGCTAACTGCGCTAACCGTTCTGATCCGTCTGCTAGTCTCTGGTTCTGGTCTCAGACTCCTCATCTGAGTCTGAGTCTGACTGAGGCTCAGACATGTGGCTGAGTCTCTCTGATGTTTCTTCCTCTAACCATCTTGATACTCTCTCTTTCATCTCATATCTCAATCAGGAAGTTAGGTGAGCTTCAGACCCAGTTTTACCTTGTGAGTAAATAAATCTGAGTGTCTAAACAGTCAGAAGAGCAAAGACACACACTCTGGCCCAATTCCAATCCGGCCCCTAGACTTTCCCCGTACCCACTCTCACTCTGTTTGTGTGGAGGTTCTGCTGCATTAAGTGTCATTACGAACCAATTATCCTAGTGGGTTATAAGCACATGAGCAAACTGAGGAGGGGAGAAGCAAACAGATGAAGGGCTCAAACACTGGGCTGAATACGACATGATGATGTCAGCTGTTTACAGTGGTTCCAAAACAGATTTTCAACCAATGTCCTAAATTGTGCATATTATATACTATACGCAGTCCAGCCATATACTAGGATTGGACCCAGTATTGTTTGAAAACTACAGTGCCCAGGTGTTTTAGAAAATTACTGACCCTTAAAAACGAACCCTGTTTTTAAAGTAGGAAGCACCGGAGTCAGGAAGTGCACAGCTCACCCTAACTATTGCGTTGACAAACAGACGGACTGAAAAACGCCTCTGTGGCAGTTCCTGCTGCTGTAGATGTCTCCAGGACCACATTTTTCCATCATGACACACACACACACACACACAGAGAGAGAGAGAGAGAGAGAGAGAGAGAGAGAGAGAGAGACTCACAAGGTGTAAACAATACCAGCCACAATGTCGTGGCTGGTAATCCTCAACCTTATCCTTTTACACAAGGACAAAACACTCAACACATTGTATAAGAACTTGCCAGGCATTCAGACCGAAAATGTGTTTTAAAATAAAATAGGTTGGGCGTGTATAAACATCATCCATTAATTCATTTTTTTTCTAGCTTGCTTGTTTCACTGCTTCGGTTGTTTTATTTCTGCTGGTGTGCTTCTGTGGCACTCTGTAAAGCACTTCAGATTGCCACTGGTATGAGATGTGCTATACAAATAAATTTGCCTTGCCTTCCTTTTCCTATTTGGGTGATATATAAATATAGAAGGAAATGTGGCAGTAAAAACAATTCAACGTTATTCTACCAGGAGTATAAATTTGCATGAAATAATCCACCGTAGGATAATATAATTTTATCAAATCTAATCTAATCTCAGTTTACGTTATGCAGATGATCTCATTTTAAACTGGAATTTTGCTTTTGCAAACTCTTGGATCGCTCACTTTTGATCACGTGGCTGTTTCTTTTATACTTGTATGTTCATGTTTGTTTTTGTCTCAAAATGCCCAGCCAGGAAATGAACCAGTCAGTTTGATTAATGTGCTGGAATGTGCCGGGAATAATTGACATTTGGTAAATGTGCCCGCTGGTTTCTCTTCTCTTCTCTGTGTAGATTCATAGAGATGTTTACATGTATCTTTGAAGAAGCATAATTCCATCTTTAGTCTACCTCTCATTCAAATGCTTTGGAGTTGTTGGAAGAACTTTGGTTGAACTAAACTTGCTGTTTTTTCTCTTTTTTGTTAAAACTGAATTATTTTACCATTACATCTGGATCTATTCTATTCAGTTCTTATGGTTTCATTTTATTGCTGAGCACAGATCAAATGCAAAGTGCCCGTGTCTTGAGACTCAATCAACATTTCAAAGGAACAAATGAAGCAGTGACACCTTGGGCCAGATAGTAAAATGATACTGTCCAGGTATCAAAAAAAATTGATGACTGGTAGAGCAAACAAGCTGCAACACAAAAAGAAATCTCCTTCACAAGAATTCTATTGCTGCTTATCATGTGTGTAGGTCAAAGGTTACAGTGCTGACACTACTGCCTGGTATGAATGAGGAATGCTTTGCTGCTTTGTGTGTCTTTCCCCTTATTATCAGACTGTAGAGACTTTCCGAGCATCGCTGCCGTGTTGATAAAGACAACACCGCATATCATGTCAGTAACTCACACATATTGTTGAAGAAGGCGTCTGGTGGTGCAGACAGATAGTGTTGCTCAGCTTAATAAATCAGTACTCAGCAGACACAGGACTTTAGACTTCAAAGCAGGCAGATACCAGCATCCTATTTGACAGAAATGGCCTCTGTGAGAGTAAGTGGAGCGGAATGCATGGTATGGGAGGAACTCTGTGGTATGTTGTATAAGCCCTGGCAACTGTTTGTTAGGCGGTACACAAGGCTGCAGTCAACAGGTCGTTCTTGGGAGACAGGTTTAAAGGTAACAGGTAAATAATACGCCCATTAACACAGCCTTTGTTTGGCAAATGATCCATGCATGATCCACTACTCTTTTGCAATGCAAAAGTAGCACAAAAGAAAATTTCTGTCCTGTGTAATTATTAAGTCTTACTCAGCAGCTATTTCTAGTATAGATAAAATCTCTCACATGGTTTAGACTGCTGGAGGGTATTTCACAGATTTTTCAAGCGTATCTGTCTGTATTTGATATAATCCTTCACCACATAGTCCACTTAATGATTTAGCTTGATTTCACTTTCAATTTTGACAGTGTATAGATAATGAACCTGAGCTTGCATCATCTGCAGGAGGATTTTAAAAATACAAGTACTCATATTCCATTTATGACCAATTCATAGCAGACAGGTTGAAAATGGAATATTTAGTTTAAATTCAAATGGAAAACGAATCTTTATTTAAAGCCCCTATGTGTAGTATATATATATATATATATATATATATATATATATATGTGTGTGTGTGTGTGTTTGTGTGTGTGTGTGTGTGTGTGTTTTCTGTTCTTTTTTATGTGACAATACTGGTGAATATGGGTTGATTCTTTCAATTGCTGTGAGTCCATTTATTCTCAGAGGGTGGGGTTGGTACCAACATGCATTGCCATGTGTGTTCACTGATAATGCATGATAAGACACATTATGACAGCCAGCAGACACACGGAGCAACATTAGCATTCATCTGGAGTTGTTTTTCCAACCAACTGATAATGTTTATCTGACTGAATCTCTGGCTCTAGCTGCTATATGTTGCACTATATTAACTAGTCACTAACTTTGTCTGCTATTTGGTGCTGAACATGTTGTATACTACAGGGTTTTTCACAGCTTCTTAGCTTCCTGATTTCACTTGTACAGCTGAGGGGAACTGCAGAGTTGGTGATGATTCTCTTCGCGTTCGTCACTTTGAGTGTTCCCTGTCACATTACACACAGTTATTTGATTCAGTGTTAACATAATGACTAATGATTAGACAGAGCGGCTGTCCCATCAAAACAAAATTCACATTAGAATCAGTGTAAACAGAAAAATACTGCTAGGTGACACATTTCTAACAATCAATAATCTATTAACCTAAGACTTGTCGGGATTTGTCAGTAATGACAATTAAGTCCTACATGATTTGTCCAAATTTTTGCAAAACTTTGTTTGACTGAGTCGGCGTTAGCATGAAAGAAGACGCAGTTATTGAAATATGGCTGACTTGAATGGAATTTTGGATCAGCATATACACAATGAAGTGTTGGAACAAGTAGATACAGAATATGATATTGTTGTACATATTATTATTATATTATTCTACAGTTTATATGTAATATGGTTGGTTTTTAAAGGTGTTGGGCTTTTAGCAACTTTTTCTTTAAAAAAAGCACCTTAGCAACAGATCTACCCACAGTTTGGACAAACGATAGCTACTTTCTGTAGAAGAGAGTCGCCATTATTTCCCCGCAAGCGACAGGTCAGGCTTTCCCTCTACAGACACCCCTCCTAAGTATGTTCCCCTCTGGAGGATGGTGTTCTCCAGAGAGGGAGGTGGGTAGAGAGACCATTCACCTACCCATCCTCCCCTCCGGAGGATGGGGCGTCATCAGAAACAATGAGAACAGAGAGGTCACCCCACTTCCTTTCAGGCAGTCATACCAGGACGGTGAGGAATGCTGGCATCTTCGTTTGGAGTATATCTAGATATAGATTGGGGCAGCCTTTGAATCTAGCACTCTAGTACTGCATCATTTCCCTCAATGACGTGTTGCTAACTGGCCTGGATTTGAATAACACCGTAATTGAGATCCTTTCTCCATTTCCGGAAAGAGAAGGTAACAGCTCTTCATCCGCTGTGGCGATCTACGGCTCGATATCTGTACCCACCGACCATGAAGCAATCCAGCAAACACAGGAGAATCAAACCTTCCTCTCCACAAGCTTGCTTTGAACAGCCAAACCATGCTGAAGAACTTTCCCCCCTGAGGACTCTGCAGATTCCCATACATGCTTGGAAAGATAGGGGTGAGTGAACTGGTCCTTTAATATAAAAATATCGATTAAAGCAGCTTTAACAGCTATTTTGTGCATTTAGTATTTCCTTGTTTGTTTTCCTGTCGCTCACAATCTGAAGTCGTATTTTACTTTTTTCTTCTTTTTTTTTTGTGACACGGCATCACACGTTGAAAGTTGACATAATCAGTTTTCAAACAACCCAGGAGTCAGACAGTCATGTGTCAAATAGCCTTTCAGTAGTCCCAGACGTACTGCGGTCCCTCGGTGAAACCCAGTGACGCCCCATGACGGCTACAAGGACGGGAAAACACACTCGGTTAAAGTTTAGAGACAAAGAGCAGCAGTGTGTTTAGCTTGTTTCGACTGCTGAAAGTCAGGCCACGAGATGAGCTAGACACCCTGGCAGCTCATATGACCTGAGATGTGTGGCTTTAAAACAGAATGAGGTATTCATAACTGCTCTACCTCCTCACATGTATGGAGCTGAGCTGAGCTGAGCAGTGTCTGTGTGTGTGTGTGTGTGTGTGTGTGTGTGTGTGTGTGTGTGTGTGAGAGTCTGTTGGGGTAAACCTCTGTCCACAAATATCCTGCATCGACACACGCTTTTCAGATTGTGGAGACCTTTGTTCCAAAATTAGACAGAAATAATATGAAAGCGTTTTTTAAAAATAAATGATATGAATATGAATACACTCAGCTACTCAGTGTCTCCCTTTCTGATCACACCTCTGTCCTATCAGGTCTATTTATTAAGTGACTGAAAACATTGGATGCTTGATTTTTCTATCTGAATAAATATCTGGGGAATTAAAACTTTAAATTACCTTCGTGAAATTTGAGAGATGGTTAGACTGATGTCTTTGGATGGTATTTAGTAGCAGGTACATTTAGTACAGAGTTACTAATGAACATCTTTTTTGGCCTTGTTTTAATGAAGTTCAATCAGGAGGACTATCTTTATGCCTTTTCCATTCACTATTGTCTCTCTCACCCACTTCCTGTAATCAGCTGACTCCAGGTGTTTTTGGTAACCAATCAGATCCTGCCACGATCTCAACCGGCCAATCACGTTGTCCCTGTCAAACTTTAAGAATCTGTCCTCCTCTCTCACATCTCTCACCTTTCCTCTCTTGTTTTGCACATGGCAATAAAAGTTTATTCGTTAACTGAGAATTAAGTCTCTCCTGATTGAACTAACACATACGTACAACTGCAGCTGCCAGATTGTTAAGCATGTACACTAGGTTAATGACTGAAAGTCAGAGAGAAAGGCTAACGGCCTCTCACTTCCTCACAAGTCATTATTAGAAATGTTAATAAATTGTTCGTGGATTTTGGTGTAGGTGCTCTGCACTGAGGATCTTCATTAATAGCTTATAATTAATTTATAAAACATCATTAGACAAATTATAAAAAGTTAATAAGGACATTTGCTATTACTAACAAAGGCTTTATAGAGGCTTGAGCATGTTTACTCATTCTTGATCTGTGTTAACTACTCTAAACCCATGATCCATTTACTTTCCTGGGGCTTTCGACCATATCACATGACCTGCTTCAGAGAGAATAAGTCTTGCTTATTGACGTGGTAGAAAGTGCTAATAAAACTATAAAAGCATATGATGAGACAAATAAAAAATAGAGCAGAACACACACACTTCACAGTATATAGTACACTCTTCAACCCCCCCCACCACCTTTACCTCTCGACTGCAGCCACATCCTCCTCCACTTGGGACACCTCCCCATAATCCCCCATAAGCCTTTATAATGCCCCGGACAGAGAGACAGAGAGAGAGAGAGAGAGAGAGAGAGAGAGAGAGAGAGTGAGAGAGGAAGTGGAGAGTGGAGAGTGGAGAGTGGAGAGTGGAGAGTCTCAGCTTAAGGATTACAGGCCAGCCACGTTTCACCAATGGCACAGTAAGGCCTCAGGATCAGCTCACACTGTCAAATCAGCTGCAGGCACATAGAAAAGGGAGGTCATGCATACGGCAGCGGCAATTATTTGCGATAGGGATGGTGATGAGTCTCTGCTGTGCATTGTTGAAGTGCCAGTCAGAAATACAGTACCAGTAAAATACCTTTTTAATACTGCTTTTTGAAAAGGAGAGTTTATCTGCCACTAGAGGGCAGCATCGGTGTTCAGGTATTACACAACTGCCCTGACTGGAGAAAGTGTGTTACTTGGCCAGTGCATCATGATAGAGTGATGACCTGACCTAAAGACAGAAAGTATCACAGAAGTGGATTAAGACGCAGCGTGACGCCTCTGATAGGAGGATTAACAAACTAGCTGGTCCAAACGTTTTGCCCTCCATGTGTCTTTGAATCTCTAAATCAGTGTGTTGGTGTTGTGATGTCTGGCACCCCAGAGTTATACGGTGTAAACTCAATGCATGTCAGATATCAGCTCCACTCAGGCTCAGTTTACATTCCTCTCATTTCCTCTTCATAAAGATCTTGTCGTTAGAAATGTCAGTGCAAGGGAAGAAATGACAAAACAGCCAGATATGAACAATTAATGTTTAAATTGAACGTATTTTGGAAAATACGGAGCCTCTACATGAATACAATATTCAGTGGCTAACCAGCGAGAAGTAGAAAGTGTCAATGATGTGATTTCATCATTTGTGAGGGACGGCCTGGATCGTATGTCAAAATGTAAGATGATGTCCCTTGCCCATTAAGGTGTTATCAGTATATAGGCAAGATGGCCATACTTCTTTAGACAGGAATGACAGCAATGTAATGCGAAGTTTGCCCTTATTTGTTATTAGTATTGTAGGTGTGAGTAGCAGCATTACTATCTGTTACTTTCATTTTGATAATTTTATTTACCTATGATCACTGAAAAACAGACTATATACAGATATATATACAGTATATATATATATATACAGTATATATATACAGTATATATATATATATATATATATATATATATATATATACTGTAATGATTGTGACAATGTGATTTATTTCATTTCACCTGGGTAATTGGGACACATAATGTAATCATTGTACCAGGTCAAAAGTGATTATTGATGCATTTAAATAGGAATAAACAGAGGATTGTGTCTGAAAACAAAATTATTCAAACTTTATGGGCGAATATATATATATATATATATATATATATATATATAATATTACCTATTATATACATATAATATGTAAATACAATAAATAAATAAATACAATAAATACAATTATCAAATTGATAATTAATATATATATATATATATATATATATATATATATAATAGGTAAATAAAATTATCAAAATGACAGTAACAGATAGTATAACTCAGCACATGGCTGCTATATATCCACTATATATATATAGTAGAGGAGGCTGTGGACTCAAGAGGTCGTCAAGAGGTAAGTATATATATATAAATGTAAATATGTATATATTTTTTTTTCAAATGTATTTTTTTTTTGTCTTGAGTTTTCTTACTTTCATTATTTTAATGGATATTATTGTTACCTCTTCTGTTGGTCTGTGTGACATGAGTTACAGGAAATGTCCCATGCATGTGATCACTAAGGTGTTTGCAAGATGCTGTCTGTGAAGCGACAACTTACCTTGTCTGTGGTTATTGTGTGCACCTCTAGCTCACAATGCATGTCCCCTTGTCCTAGTTAGACAGGAAGCTTGGTCTGTTCTAACACGAGTGTTACTTTCTGACCACCTGCTGCAACACTTTAAAAAAAATGTCCTACTGTGTACAATCTCCCATCATCATTCATTTTGTGCTTCATCCACCATACAAATACCTGAATTTATGTTATTTTGCTACCATAGTAGGATCCAAAAGTAAACTGCTGTGTATTTTGTTTCATATTTGTACCTTTTGTACCCTAATGCTTTAAGTTGGACGTTTTACTTTTAGTATTGCCTTGCTGCTGTTAATGTTCATGCCTTGCATATGTATATGTATATCCGTCATTTTGACACTCGTGGGAAAAACCTATGAGAAATTTTCCAGATGTTTTAAGGAACCACATTTTAAGGAACAAAAACCATTTACTCTTGCAGTACGTTTTTCAGTGATCATGCAATGGATTTTGGGAGAATTTCATCATCCAGGGTATTTCAAAATGTCATCCAAAGTGGAGCAATTGTACGTTTTTGGACTCTGTGTTGGCATCAGCCGCCAGTTCAATCCTGGCATGGCCCCTTGACCCGGTGGAGGTGGTGGGAGAAAGGATAATGAAGGTGAAGCTATCATCCCAGATAAAGAGCATGTCCCACCTCATGCAGGACACTGTGACATCACTGGACAACTCCAACACTGACGGGCTGCTGCACCCGCTGTGTGTGAAGGAGAGATACTGCAGGTCCTTACTTCCTTCAGCTAACTAATGTAATGTGTATATAATAATGTGACTTCAACGGTTACGTCTGTTATTTACTTTACTGCACTTTCCCCTCTGCCACTAACTCTGCAAATCTCCCCACTGTGGGATTAAGAAAGCATTGTCTTGTCTTGTCTTGTCTTGTCTTGTCTTGTCTTGTATTAATATAGAAAGCTTCTGTCTATAGTCAAATAACACTCGACAGTCATATACAGGTAGATAAATGACTTTATTCAGCTGCTAAAAAAATTAAAATAATAACTACAATACAGATTTTCTGATGCAGTTGCCGCCATTTGGCCCCACCCAAGGGTGAAGTGGACTTGCTCACTTCTTGGGACCTCGGTTGTGGCAGGCGCAGGTCAGAGCAGCTACCATCACCACAAATTCTGTGAAGTCGACCTCAGAGTCTCCATTAAAATCCAGACCATTCAGCAGCTTGTCCACCTCAGCTTGGTTCTTCGCTCCCTGTACAAAGCAACAAAACACCATCAGTGTTGCCAGATGACACTAGGTCAAAATGTTTTTTTTAACATGTCCCTCCTCTTTCCTCATCAAACTCTTTTCACAGCCAAATTTTAGTATCACGAGTGTTCTATTTATAAAGTACGAGATCGATCTTAGGTCAGAGAAATGGCATCAAGTTGAAACTTATTGCTGAGGCAGAATGGAACGATGAGATTTACTCTTCAAAAAGTGTCTGCGTTAACAATAAATCCAAAGATACAAAGCTGTAGAAGCCATTATCTTTAAGTGACATGGCTTGTTCAAAAATTTCTAGGCCAGGAAGGAAATAAAAGTTGGCATAAAAACCTGAAAATAAAAACATGTTTTACCATTAGTTCAAACCGGAAGATTGGTACTATGATGTGTCAAAGTATATTGAACATGATTCTTTAACTTTCCTACTTTCCTGACACCACAAGTCAATGCATATTTTCTAAAATATTTGAACTGTGAGCGTATGTGCCTGAGCTTCATTAGGTAGGTCTCAGTGCTGTCACTATGAACCACAGATATCCTCCCCCACAGGTGTACGGTACCTTGAGCAGTGCAGGAAGTTCCTTCTCCAGCAAAGTCCTGGCCTCAGCTTTGGTGAGGGTGTCTGGTTTTCCCTGATCAGCAGCGTAAGTATCGAAGGTCTTCATCAAGATGGCCATGGCTGTCTCTAGCTGGGTCATGGTTGCTTCTTGGGAGGTGCTTCGTAAAAGTACAGAGGAAAACGCTGGTTGACAGAGCAGTCGATGTGTCAGGGGTGGGAGAGGAAAGAGGCGACGCTTTCTTATACCTTTTGAAAAATGGGTGTGGCACCAGTGCACAAAAGGTTAGGTAAAACTGGTTTAAGTGTTTGATGAAGGTGGCGGCTTCAACTTTGCCTCAGTCCTACTACGCCCAATGTGCACATTACCTCACCAACCATACAGAGATTTAGTCATTTATTTATTGATTTAAAGGGAGGGATTTCCATTAAACGGACAACAAAGGCGCTTTTTTCTGTGATATGTTTCATTTGAGGTAAAGTAAATCATAATTATTCTATTATACAAGGTATAAAGCGTGTGTCGGTTGTCACTTTGGGAATCATCACTTGATGATTTTGAAACACCACTTTCATTGCATCCACTGTGGTTGAGTTGTTGTCTGTGCTGCTGCGTTGGGGTGGACATGAACCACTAGAGGAAACTTGAAATTGAAAAGCTTGAGTTAAGTACATGAGTGTGTTTGTCTGCTTTCTGTTCTCTCTGGTATGCTGGTTTCCTAGAAACAGTGCTCTTACAGTAAACTGTACATACGATATACTGTGTATTGTCTAGAAGCGTTTATCTGGTCACACAACCAATATCTCAGCTGCAGGACTAGTCTGGCTGCGACAGAGTACGTCAAACGCAATGAGAAAGACACATTATATGAAGCCCAATATTTGGTATACAGTTTATTACTGCAGGATGCATTTAAGAAGGTGGCCTCAATGACATATCAGTTTGAATGAAATATTACAGGCACAATATGGCATTATTTACAGCATCACTATATCCCACTGAGGTGGAGAATTAGTATGTACAGAGTGCATCTTTGCAAACAGAACAAAAAGGGCGAAAGCGTGAGAAAGCTTCAGGCATAGCAAATGTTGGTTAACACCTTTTGCAAGTCATATGGGAGGGCATGCAGGTACGGTAACGTGTGTAAAGGAGCGTCTCTTTGTAACCTCCCCCATTCCTTATCAATATAAAACTGGCTGACTCACTGGGACGAGTGTCTCTGTATTGACAAAGGTCTTGGCAATCAATCGGCATCAATCAGACCAGTATTTATCAACTTATTAATCATTGCTTTCACATTATGACTTTGTCATAAACACAAATAAATCAAGTTGAATAAGTGTGACACCAACATCATCTGGGTTGTAGGTTATAGTACCATCCAGTGCACATTAGGGATGAACAATCAATTCAAATATTCTCAAAAATCGCAAGTGCCGTATTCAAATCACAGAAGGTGTAACTTTTGGATAAAGGTAAAATGTGTCACAACAGACCATAAATACAGCATGGTGGTGCTATACAAATGCCCCAGCCTACAAATCACATTATCAAGATGTAAGGGAATATATGCTTGTTTGGTACAGCCCCCAGCAAAAATCACATTATCATCATTTTTATATTTTTTTTTCAGAGAAACTGACATGCAAAAAATTTACATTCCCACTATAATTGGGAATATTTGTTTTTGCATAATACATGCTAGCAATTTAGCATACAATACATTAAAGAACTGTAGGTAAGACAATTAGTATCACTGAAAACAAACTAAAGTCACACGTAAAGTTTGCAGAAGAAAGATATCATGTTAAAAGTCTTTAATAGCTCCATTTGTGAACTCAGTTCTCTGTATGTTACTCCATGATTTGGTCACGTTATGCAAACCTTAAGGTCAACTGTCTCCCTGTAATAATAAAATGTTTGCATGAGTTCAAAACTAACATTTAAAGCCAATGTTTGCATAGACTTCACCAGCCACTGACTACACTACTAGCTACTGAAGAGAACAGAAAGCAAAAAGCAAAGTAGCAAAGTCAGTGGAAATGTTCAACTTAAGCAATGGTTTTCCACGGGCTAATATTTTTATCTTTCTGAGCAGCTGGAGGAACAAAATAAATAAATTTAAAAAAACAGTTGCAGTTTATGATAATGAAGTGCTCAGTCACCAGTTGGGCTAATTTCAAATCTATCCAGTATAACCTACATGTCTGATCGTTGGTGACTAACTATCTTAGAGCAGCTACAGCTTCACATTTTCAGTGCTTAAGGATGCTATCTGAGTACAATTACTTCACAAACAGCATGCTAATGCATTAGCATCTTGAGCGCACACAGCTATTTGGTTTAGACAGAGATAAAAATCTTAACCTCAGACTTTACATATCCTTTGAGTTTGAGTACAAAAAAAAAAAATGAATCAGCTCTACAATGAGCATGTGTGCATTTTCTAAGCATGTTTTGATGGCTAGCACTGAGTGTAATTCTGTCTTCAATAATGCTACAGTCCTCTACCAACATGGTCTCTGGACATTTTAGAAAAGGAAACACACAACCTCAAATGTAGATCACATGTTTACCCCTGCAGATGTTCTGTATCAGTTTCTTGTGCCTTTGTGTGATGAATATAAACAGAACAAGGCCGGGGAGAAACCATTACGTCCGTCACAGGCACCGTTTCCACTTCCTGTCAATGACCTATTACAGAGCAACCCCATAACACCACAGTTTCCACTCAGTGTCCTAATCATGATCTGAAGTCATTGTGAAACCGACATGTTTGCTATAGAATCAATACCACTCACTAATGTGGACCACTGACTAGCTTATAGTATGATCAAGTCAAAACAGAAGCAACTACTTTTCTCCTTTTAGTCTGCTACAAGTAAGCCAGATATTGAGATGAACTGAGACCACGAAGATGAAAAAGACTTAGTTTATAGAAAAATATTAAATATTTGCACTGATATAAAATCTTTCACATAATTCCATTCTGGGAAAGTGGTTTCAGACTTTTGGACCCCGCTGTACATGCAGAAAAGTTAAGGGCACGAAATACCAGAGGATGAAGAAAGTCCACTGAGCAGATCCTCATCCACTTTCTTTGGTCTGCACGCGTTCAAAGTAATCGAAGGATTCATACACAGGTACCTGATACTGAAAGAGACAGAAAGATAAAAATGAAATTACTGCAAACTCACATACCGCATCAGTAGAGTATAGCAGTATATAAACATTTGTCAGATAAGCTTGAGGGTATGTGGTGCTCAAAGGTCAAGACCTTTGCTAAGGTGCATAACATAAAAATGAGTAGGCGTGATCAACAGGCAGTTAGTCAGAAACAGGGTATCAGTCAATCGAGTATAACAGTCCTGTATTAAATCCTATCACAGTGTATTAAGCCTGTTATTTGTGGGGTTGTTGTACCGCTTTGCATTATATTGCTCCTACAAAAAAAAAAATTATTCAGTACCTATAGTACAATAAGTATAAACAATATATATATATATATATATATATATATATATATATATATATATATATATTAAATAATTGAATTCCATGATACATCTAAATAAATCAAAAAAATTCTAATTTGGTTTTGGTGCAGCCTCAGAGATTAGATCTATAGGAGCAAAGTTCACACCATTCACCACATGTCACCCGCATTTTCTCACATCTCAGCTAAAACAAATATGGACATTTTTAATAGGTCTGCTAAACGCCATTTAAAGAATAAGACAGTTAATATATAAATGAATTTGAATGGGTTAAAGAAGCACAATGCTATCACTAAAACATGGAGCAAACACGCTGTTTTGCCTCCCCCTCCTCTCCCCCGTCACCATTAGACTCACCCACTGAGAAGAGCCTCTGGAGGAGCTGGTGCTGTGTTTGTCCATCTCTGCCACCTCAGAGTCAACGTGGGGAACCTCATAGATCACCCTGGCTGCTTGTGCTGAACCCATGGGCCACACACACACACACACACACACACACACACACACACACACACACACACACACACACAGACACACACAGAAATGATTAGCAGGACTCTTCCATAAGATATTATGAAAATATACAGAAGTGGCACCTTTAAGCTTTGTTTTAAATTGGATGGGCATTGCAGTCACTACTGCATTGGACTGTACCAGGAAACCAAGGGTGGCAGTGGTTTCCTGGTACAGTCCGATGCACCGTTTCAAAGTCGCACCAAGTAGCCTTATATCATATACATCCTGTAGAGCTAACCCTGTTGCACCAACCAATTCCTCATTATTCTCAGTGGCCCGTGGTGTACCACAGGCTTCAATTCTTGGTCCCAAACATTTCACACTGAGCCCAAGTCATATCCAGTGTTAAAAACTATAGTGACCCCACCTACATAAAGACGCCCTAGAATTGTGCTTGCGGAAATAAGGGTGCATTGACATACTACACATAAAAGTGTCTGAGCTGGTTAAATGTTGCGCATGTAAACATCTAACATGCTAGCAGTAGGACTCCAATAGATACTAGGACACTGTGGCACATGCAGAGCTTTTTCAGGGTTGTTTCATCTTTTCCATCAGATGCGCATGAGACAGACGACTGAAAAACATGGCTGCGTATACATGCCATTAAAATTACTACAGCACGCTGATATTTATGATTTCATCCAGTATACAGTATCGTCTCAATGTTCTCTTCTTTTATAGCTTTCTTTTATAGCTGTTTGTTTTTGCTACTTGTAATTTCTGTTTTTCACTCTAAGAGTTGGAGCTACCAACCTTCGAGTCACCTTTCTCTAAGCTCTAAAGTAAATCAAGGACTCTCTGTGCCAATCTGTGTCTCAATCTAAATTTATAGAATTTCTCATCTGCAATATCCAGCTACTACTACCAACCTTGTTTTTATTTTAGAAGTACTCTCATTGGTGTCTTTATTAGGTACACTGCAAAAGACAATCCAATACAACGGCTCAGCAATAAATTCTTTATCAAGATCTAATTATCAATTTTGATTGACACTGTTAAGCCCCTTTTACACTGCACAATAAACCGCTAACACTCACTAACATCTGGCTGTGAAAGGGCCCATCAGCATTCACTCCCAGGTCAAATGACTCCATAGTGGCCACGGGTATTTATCGGGTCCAGCTGCCATCGGCTGTGGTGTGAACATGTTAAGTTTCTTCCCCTTTACGTGCTGTGACATCTTTCAAAGCACACAAACAGTGTAGACAGACCTGTCACCTGCCCAGCACAGTGCTATTAAACCAGAACGGCCGCGAGTAGACCTTCCACTGAGAGTGAGCTCCGAAATAATTTGAAATTATGTGTTTGAAAAACACACAATCACCGTTCAAAGCGTCTACATAGCGTCCTCTCAGTCCAAACAGAAAGGCAAACTCATCAGCAAAGTTGCCTTTTTAAATAGCATGTTTACCGGCATTTAAAATCCCACTTATATGTGCTAATTTTGGTGCAAAAAGTGGATTATTGATGTTAGAGTTCGAATTATGTTTACACCGTTTACACCAAAAATAGCATGTATAAGTGGGTTCTTGAAAAGCGGTTAAACTCGCTAAAAAGCCAATTAATTCAGTTCACATTGCCATATCTGTAATTTATTGAATTGTGATATTTTTGGGTTTTATTTTCCCAGCTTTTGAGATGTCTATCTTTGACATTTCTGGTATCCCAGTAAATCTGAAGTGAAGGAAATTTTGTTTGGGAAGTTCATTGAAAAAATACATTAAATTAATTACATGAATTACATTTCAAAATCAAGAGCAGCATCTCTTAAGAAACAATGTACCAGTTATTCTCGATAATTCACAGACTTTACAACTACTTTCTACTGAAGAAATCATTGCTATGAAAACTTTTGATGTCGGGTGGAGACAGATGACTCAGGGAAATTGAGCGTAAACTACCTGCATGGCTAGATACCACTATAGGTTAGAAATGTGTAAAATTGGATGGACCAGTTATTTAATTTTACAGGACATAACATTAATTGAGCTTCTGATGAGTAACAAGACTGAATTTATTATTTGTACCTTGTCTCCTTCGCAGAGAACAGAAATAGATGAGAGTGATGAGGAGCAATGGAACCACTACAGCCGTGGCAATTATGATGGAGAGTGGTATGGATTTACCTTGGTCTTCTCCTCGGTCTTGTGAGAGAAAAACACAGACATTACAATAATAATTACGGGACTGTAAGTGAATTTATTTTTTGTCTTTTTGTTAATAAAATATTATTGGCATGTGATATCACAAAAGTTTTTTTTTTTTTTTTAAATCTTGCAATAGTAGATTATATTAATAAACAAGCAAGATTTGACTGATCTAAGATTTACAAAGTGATATAAAGTCTCTCTTCAGTTTTGAATACATGTCATTATTCACTCTATCCACTGGCAAACCAGGATATTAGTCAAACCTTTAAAACTTTGGTGTTTTGTCACCTACCCTCATCTGTGTCATTTCCTCTGTTCTCTCTGGTCCTAACTGTGATGATTGTGCCATTTCCTTCACCCTGAACATAAACTGGTATCTCCATACTCAGTTTGCAGGTGTATTTCCCTGAATCATTTGTTGTGATGTTAGAAAAGGTCAAAGTTGAACAGGAAAGTGATTCTTCAGACTGTGGTGTTGAGTTGTATAGGTCAGTCTTAATAACTGTTTGATTTCTCCCCCAGTTAAACGTTATTCTGTCAAACGTCCCTTTCCAGCAGCAGGTGATGTTTACAGTCTCTCCCTCCAGGACAGAAACATCAGGACTCTGGGTCACAACTAACACGTCTGTAGATGAAGCAGCTAAAGAGACAGAGAGACAAATGATTTTGAGGTCCATAATGAGACTGTGTACACTGCATCATTAGCTAAACACATCAGGTTTTTGGCACTTTACAACAAAATCAGAGGATACGTGCTACATACACATAAAATGCTTCATAGTGATTTAACAAAGAAATAGAATAATAAAGAAATAGTGGTCTTTTTTTTTTAAACTTCTGTTTCTTTTACAGTGAAACTAATGCTCTGAAATTTTCTGTGCAAAAATCATATTAATCAGTTAAAAATATTCCAAATGCTAATGTTAGCATGTACTTAAATCATTATGAACAAGATACTGTATATCCACGCACTCTACGAACATTCATGTGTTACCTGTTTGAACAACGTACACCTACAACGATAATCTCTGACACTACCAATAATTTCAGTAATTAGGAGCTCTGGTCACAGTTTTGACGTATATAGCACAAACTCTAACCACACACAGATGTGACATTTAAGGTTTAAGTTGAGTTTCTACTTACTCCAAGATGAGATGGCACAGAGAGAGGCCAGCAGCAGGCTGCTCAGTAGGAGCTTCATCTTCTCACACTGCTTCACCTCTGACTACTGACACTCATCACTTCACAACTGCTCTTAGTCCCTCCTACAACATACTCTCACACACACACACACACACACACACACACACACACACACACACACACACACACACACAAAGAAACACACTGGGCATCATCTTTTATCCACGGTTTGAGAGAAGTGTGAGAAACCACAACATGAGTTCCTTTTTCCTTTAGATGCAGCAGCAGGCAGCGATAGATTCTCTGCAAGAAACTGTAGCTGAGATTGTTTCGCTCTTTTCTGTTCTCATGAGTTTGAATGCGGAAGTGCCCTTTTACTTTACTATGACACAGAAATACTGAAGTGGGTTTACCAACAAGATAAGCAGGGGTATTTTGACACATGCCATACACTGTCTCTGTGTCGCAATGAAGTCCATCTCTCAATACTCTCTGACATCTCCAAAATGAAAATGCAACATAGGAGGGAAGTCACAGGGTGGTATTTCACAAATCTGCAAAATAGCAGATGTTCTAAGATCACACTTTTGGATGTGTTCATTAGAAATGAACAACAAAAAGGAGAAACTGATACTCTGTTTGTATCTGACATGCGGATATTTAAATACACCACATGAGCCTTTGGTTGATGTGGTGCATCAAAGATAAGATAGTTAAATGATCCATCCCAGTCAGTTGGAGTACATTGTAACTGACATGAAATTGAGATGTTGCGTCTTGAAAGTTACCAGCATTTGGAGACAGGTTGTGGGTAGGACTTAGAGGAAGATTATTAGTATTGTGGTCGAGTGGCTGGAGCACCTGAGGCAACATTTTGCTTCAGGTTACAATGATAGACATCTGATAGAATCCTAACATTTTATTCCAGTGGATGCCTAAGGAGGCATTGACAGCTCAACGCACTGCAACTTCAGAAAACGAACGCAAATAAAACAAGCATAATCAGAAAACATCGTCATCCATTTTTACAACACGTGTGCTGCACATACTCACAACACAAGCAAATACAGAAATGTGCCGTGAGTAGCACAGATGGCAACAGAAATGTTTCCAGGGGATACCTAAAAGTAATTAACCTGGCTGTGACGCACTTGTTCAATGCTTTTAACTTGAAAAGTCACAAAGCATTGAACAACAAGTGCAACCCAGGCGGGTCCATTCTTTGTTTTTTTGTTTGACCAGTTTGTGCCAACAGAACAAGCTGTAAACACAACAATGACAGGTCATCACTTAATTCTAAAGACACAACATAAAAAAACAGATTTAAAAATCCAGACTTATTTATTGGGAGTTGTTTTCTTGCCACCTGATTCATTTAAGTCCAATATTCACTCTACTCTCAGCTATGTTTTGGTGTCTTGGTGTCCATCAACCCCCTCCCAAAAAAAACTAAGTACTGTATTTAAAATAAACAGTGCAACAGTCAGTGTGTTGATAATGTTGTAATAATAGACGTTATTTATAGAGGATTTTTCAAAACACAGTAACGGGAAAGGGTTACAGTTGTCAGACAAAACGTGAGTTTCCAAGATTTTCATAATTGAAGACAGGGGTATTCTCCCCAGTCTTCATCTCTTTCTTCTTCTTTCTGAACTTTCTCTCCTCTTTGGACTGCAGCGGGTGTATTTTCAGGAGCAGCTGAAACATGAATAAACTGACTGATGAGCTCCATCCATGGTAATGTAGTACGTATGCTGTTAATGCATGATTTAACAAGACTAAAGGCCAAGTCATGGTTTCCATGTCCTCATGTCTGCAAGGGTCCTGACGTAAATTTCATCGCCTGCCCAAGTCAGCGAGGGTCCACATAGACACTGTGTGGATGTCAAAAATTTGAGTCGGATTATGAGCATATCAACTGGCCATACACCAGCTCTTTTCCTGCACCGTGTTGTACACTGTACAGCTTAGTTCCCTTCCTTGGCCCTATTCTTATTAAAAGATCTGTAAATGATGGTCCCTGCCCCTAGATGTTGCACTGGACCACCAGCATCTCAGACCAAAACAAATGCCACGTCAGCCACACCTCCTGGCCTCCATTTGCCCAACCCCCTTGACACTCATCCCCTTTAACGTTATCAGTCAGAAAGGTGTTATGAAGCCCAGTGTAAATGGCCACTAAATACAAAACAAGAAGTACAACTGAATGAAGTTATGTACCCTGCGTATACAACAGCTCCATGGTCGGACTGGGAAATAAATTCAGCCCTGGGCCTATCCACTTACTTATCCACACTAACAGAGTCAATAAAGACTCTGATGGAGCAGGTAAATACTTCAAAAACTTACTGGATGCTTTGCAGGTATGCCAAATTCTATTAATAGAAGGAATCTGACAGCAAGTAGAAAACCACAACTTGACCTTAAGAGTTTAACATTTGGTAATTAGCACAAACACAAAGTGCAGGCAATCCTGATGGGAATGTCATGAGTTGGATAGATGTTTGGTCATAATTAAAATATCAGACAAGTTAAAATTTTCACTTGATGATGGCATTAGATGAAAGCTTATGGGACAAACAAAGTTATTACAATTTATCTTCATCTAGTTTATGTTTATCAAAAACCTTATGGTGGTACTAGCGGAGAAGTCAGGATATCACTGAAGTCATTAGAATTCATCTTCTTGAGGTCATGAATGTTTGTTCAAAATTTCATGGCAATATTTCCAATAGTAGTTGAGTTATTTCAGTCTGAACCAAAGAGATCCCACAGAGCTATGCCATTAGCACAGCTGACAACCTTTTATATAATGGAGTTTGA
Source organism: Seriola aureovittata (assembly GCF_021018895.1). NCBI lineage: Eukaryota > Metazoa > Chordata > Actinopteri > Carangiformes > Carangidae > Seriola > Seriola aureovittata. The sequence continues at coordinate 3,222,282 of NC_079386.1, forward strand.
GTGCATAAGTGAATATTGTATTGTACCTGCTTTGTGTTGTTGAGGCTTAGTCCATCTGTTGTTGAAGTAGAAGAAGGTCACAAGAAGAACAAGGAAGGGCAGACACCTCAGACAGTAGATTAACGCAGATCCTGAAATTGATTGACAGGGACAGCTGCTCGGTTACACCTTCTTTGCCATCACTTGTCACATGAACTACTGCTTTAAAATGAGATCATTTGTACACATTGTCATCACATTTTTCTGAGCTCGCTGAGCTTTCCTTTCACACCTCAGTAGATGCTCAACCGTTTTAGGGTAAGAGAGAAGAAGAACTGGACTTTACCCAGAATTTAAGAGTTTGTTTATTTTATATCAAATATGTTGCTATCCATAAACAATATTTCATTATATAAATATTGAATTAATATTTTGTTTCTTTCTGTGGCTGTCAATCTATGAACCAGTACGGCCCCTCGGGTCCTCTGGCATAAGTCTTTTAGTTGTTCCAAAGTACAAAAAAAAAAGAAAAAAAAACTTTTAGTGAATCAGCTTTTTTATTTATTTATTTTTGTCATTTCCAATTTTATCAGGTTTTTATTTCATTATATTTCATTTTTAAATCTGTTTTTTGATGTTATTAGAACAATATCTGTTACAATACTTTGTGTGTTTGATGTTTAAATCACTTAACACCATCTGTGTTGTCATTTGTAATCTCCGTCTGTGATGACTGTACCATCGACTTCAGCCAAAGTGTAGACACAGGTTGCAGGTGTATCTACCTGAATCCTCGTTTGTGATAGTTGAAACGGTCAAGTTTGAATAAGATATATGACCCTGGGTCTTAAAGCTGATAAAGTCATTTTGAATTTATGTTTGATTTTTCAACCTGTGAAATATCACACTTTCAAACACCCCTGTCCAGCAGCAGATGTTTACTTACCATATTTATCTGATGTACCTGATGGAGCACCTGTAAAAAGATAGAGATAAATTATGTGTGTGATGTGTGTGACCACTAGGTTCTTCCTGATTCACTCAGCCCCTCCCACTTCGGTGAAGGACTGGTAAAGTGCCCACACACCACTGTTTAGTGTAGCTTGTTTGTGACATGTAGACCTATAGGTTAGCATCTACAGTTTTCATAGCACCAACACCCACACCACACCACTGACCACTGAATCCACACATCAAGCCGTGCTTCTTTAAAAAAGATTTGCAGTTATTGACAATATTCAACCAAATCAGTCGGTTTGTGTTATGTGGACACATGTTTAAAATGAATGAGTGATTTAATCAGATTTTTGGAAAAGTTGCAAGAAAAACATTTTTTAATCTTGTATTAGTGGCTTTTAGATTATATTAATAAACAAGCAAGATTTGACTGATCTAGGATTTACAAAGTGATATAAAGTCTCTCTTCAGTTTTGAATACATGTCATTATTCACTCTATCCACTGGCAAACCAGGATATTAGTCAAACCTTTAAAGCTTTGGTGTTTTGTCACCTACCATCATCTGTGTCATCTCCTCTGTTCTCTCTGGTCCTAACTGTGATGATTGTGCCATTTCCTTTCACCTGAACATAAGATGGTATCTCCATATTCACTATGCAGGTGTATTTCCCTGAATCCTTTGTTGTGATGTTAGAAAAGGTCAAAGTTGAACAGGAATTTGATTCTTCAGACTGTGGTGTTGAGTTGTATAGGTCAGTCTTAATAACTTTTTGATTTCTCCACCAGTTAAATCTTATACTTTCAAACGTCCCTTTCCAGCAGCAGGTGATGTTTACAGTGTCTCCCTCCAGGACAGAAACATCAGGACTCTGGGTCACAACTAACACGTCTGTAGATGAAGCAGCTAAAGAGACAGAGAGACAAATGATTTTGAGGTCCATAATGAGACTGTGTACACTGCATCATTAGCTAAACACATCAGGTTTTTGGCACTTTACAACAAAATCAGAGGATACGTGCTATATACACATAAAATGCTTCATAGTGATTTAACAAAGAAATAGAATAATAAAGAAATAGTGGTCTTTTTCTGTTTCTTTTACAGTGAAACTAATGCTCTGAAATGTACTGTGCAAAAATCATATTAATCAGTTCAAAACATTCAAACTGTTGAAAACTACTGATCCAGATCCAGATATTCTAAATGCTAATGTTAGCATGCACTTGAATTATGATGAACAAGATACTGTACATCCAAGCTCTCTACGGACGTTCATGTGTTCCCTTTTTGAACAAAGGAGACCTACAACATTACAACATCCTGACACAACCAATAATTGGTAATATAATAATTAGCACAAACTCTAACCAGACACAGATGTGACATTTAAGGTTTAGTTGAGTTTCTACTTACTCCAAGATGAGATGGCACAGAGAGAGGCCAGCAGCAGGCTGCTCAGCAGGAGCTTCATCTTCTCACACTGCTTCACCTCTGACCACTGACACTCATCACTTCACAGCTTCACAGTCCCTCCCACAACGTGCCCACACACACACACACACACACACACACACACACACACACACACACACACACACACACACACACACACACACACACACACACGCACACACCATCTTTTATCCACTTTATGTTAAAGAATATTCATCGAAGTTGAATGAATGGTGAATGATGGCAGGGTTTTCTTCTTTCTGTGTTTCAACTATGAGGTGGCATATCCGACCTGACTGGTGAGCTGACACGTGTCCATGCCGGAAATTAACCGTAATAATCTCTGTCAATACTTTCTGTCTTATATAAGTCCATGTAAATGAAGATCTCTTATTATCGTTTTATCTGCTAAACACTTCACTAGGTTCACTGGCTAGTTGCAGACTTAACAACTTTGAAGTTAGACTGGTGCGTATTGTATGTTTATGTTTATGCTTCCTGCTGCTGTTCGAAACGAGACTGATGAGAGCGAAGCAGCTGAATTATACGATAAATGTGCCATAAAAATATGTAAACCTTCGTTTCTGGGAAAGAGAATAAATGAAGTTGTTTTATTGTTATGTCTCAAAGCAGATCATTCTTGTAGAGACTCTGAAACGTACAGGTTTTCTCTTATGTCTACTAAACATGGCGGCGCGCTTTGCTTTGGACTGTGACGAGAGAGAACAACAGGAAGACCCCAACCACAAAATAATCTCCTGATGTCTTCAAACCCATGACTGAAATCGCCTTTTAGCAGCCCCGAGCACTTCTGTGTGGCATGCAGTGTCTGCACGGATATACATATATGTTATTGTACATGTTAAACAAAAACATTTCGGAGAAGTTTTTGCAGAAGTGCACAAAACCACAAATTCTGTTCTTTCTTCTTCAGATGTCAGTTAAAATCCTGGCAGGCAAACTTTAAATGAGCTTTAACAAAAGAGATTCAAAAGCAACATGATATCACTGATGGCATCCAGTGGTGAACCTAGACTAGGCCAGATGTCCCCTAAACGCCTCACATGCAGACTCTCAGTAGACACTACAATTTACAGATGTCTCCGAAATACCTCATATACAGACTGTTGGCACTACAATTAACAGATTTTCCCTAAACAACTCACACGCAGACTATCGGTAGACACTACAACATACTGAATGCCTCACATGCAGGGAATTGGTAGATGATAGCTACTAATTTGGTGTCAATATGTGGGGTCATCAACAGTGGGCCTCTGATAACACAGTTTATTGAAGGGTTAGGGTCTCAATGCTCATGAAAAAAACTGCACTTGTCATCAGATTCCCAAACTGATCAGTAAGATGTCAGAAGAAAAACAGTATTTATCAGTGTATTTCATGGTTTACTTCATCTACTTTCTCCTGCTGCTGCACTTTCTTCTTTCCTCTTCTTCTTGGGTTTCCTCTCCTCTTTGAGCAAAAGTGGGTTGATTTGCAGGGACAGCTGAAAGATGAATGCACCGATCAGTGATTCACAATATACTTCAGCAGAAATGCCACTAAAGCAATGGTCAAGATGTTGTAGCATCATAGTGGCGATAAGGGAAATTTATATTGTACCCGTTTTTTGTTGATTAGCTTTAATCCCTAAACTGTGGAGACAGAATAAGGTTATGACAGAGGCAAGGATGGGCAGGCACCTCAGGACTCTAATTAACGGGAGTATCTGAAATCCCCCCACAGAGACAGCGGCTCAGTTACACACAAACTATCATTTCAAGTGATGATTTATCAAAACACCTGACCTGAACTACAACCTTGAAATGGAAACAAGATTACAGGTCTATAGCAGGCACAGTAGCAGGCTGTAATGATCACTAGTGTGCTGAACCCTGGTATTCTGTTCTGACAAACCCTGTATGTAGACAAACCCCTTAGTGAACGACAGGCCAATGGTGTTCTGTCACCTACCGTCAGCTATGGGGTGATCTGTGTTGTCATCTACGTTCTCTGAGGCCGTAACTGTGATGACTGTACCACTTCCTCCGCTGACACCTTGCAGCTGTATCTCCCTCAATCCTCTCGTGATTCCTGAAAAGGTCAAGGTTGAACATTTACATTTGCTCACTTTGCTGAGATCCTTGACAAGTGGTCTTTGAGCTAATACTCACAAACTTCATTTCTCTTTGATTTTTTTTGTTATCCAGTTAACTGTCGTTCTTCCAAACTCCTCCATGACAACAACGTCAGGAGTCTGGGTCACAACAAATATACCTAATGAAACACCTGTAAAAAGACAGAGAGATCAATGATTTTGTAATTCATCATTAAGTGCGGCGGTCCTGGGCCGTATGACAGTAGTTTGTGTGTTGGCCTGTCTCTGCTTCCCTCTACCAGGTTCCTCCTGATTGCCAATACTCAGCAAAATGAATTGATATGTGTTATATGGACACATATTTAAAATGAATCAGAGCGACTTCATCAGATTTTTGGGAAAACTCATTGAAGTAGGACAATGTCAACATAATAAAGGAAAATTAGTTTGTTACAGGCTGACCTCAGAAGAGTTGTTTTTAGAAATCTAAAGCTGCTTGACCTGCTGTCACCAGGACCCGACCTCAGATTAGCAGAAGAAAATGGATGGAGGGATGAAGCTGCATTAATCATTTAAGGGCAACTGGCGGGGTTAAACAACAAACAGGTACGCACATTGGCTATATCTTTGTTCTGGTCATGATCTTGCAGTAGAATGAACCTTCAAACAACTAGTCTGACTTCCTTTGTCAATTGTCTTTTTCTCACCATCATGACGGCAATACACAGTAGTGCTTCCTGCAGTGATATCCTATGTGAGTCAGAGGGTGTTGTAACACGGCCATTGTACAGACAGATGGTTTCTTAGTAATCAACAACCCATTGCTGCAGAAAAGCTGTAAAATCCCCCAATTTCTTAATCCCTGAAAGGGTCTGTTTTATATAAAATATACAGTATTCAGTTTTTGGCAACCTAAACTAAAAAAAATGTATTTTTGGCACTTATTTTTGTTCCATTTAAGGTTATTCACTGGACTTGAACTGCTCAGAATATAAGAGTTAAGAGATAAAAGTTCAAAAACTTCAGATACCGTCCCTTTTTGCACATTTTCACTGTGTTGTAAATTTAATTTTAAGTGGATACAAAACATTGCTCATCAATCTACACTCAATAATCTGTCCTGACAAAGTGAACACATAGTTTTTGCTACATTTCTTAAAAATCAAAAAACAGAAATCTCTCATTTACAAAAGCATTCAGACTCTTTGTTGTAACACTTGTTGCATCCTGTTCGCTGGTTTGTCTTGAGCAGCTTCTAGAACTTCACTTGAGTCGCGTGACAAACTGATTTAACTGACACTGAACAGCATGCTATGAGGCAGCTTTCTCAGCAGCAGAGGAGAAAGGGACTGGTCGGAATTGAGGGAAGAATGAATACGGAATAATACAGAGAGGAAAACTTGTTCCAGAGTAGATGGGACCTGAAACTGGGACGGCGGTTAACCTTTCGACCCAACAACAGAATGGAATGAACTGCCCAAGTCCAAACATGCAAAGCTTGTAGAGACTTTCCCAATAGTTTTCTCAATGAGTGATTTCAGTTTTTGTTTTTAAAAAACAGTGCAACAATTGAAGTGCATCATAAGCCAACCTGTACTTTGATTTCTTCAAAACCCAAACTTCAAAAACTTCAACCTCCCTTTGACAGACTGTCCTCCTGTGAAAAACGAGCCCACAGATTGTGCAGCAGGTTATTATGACCCATAGTTACATTTGTTTGCTAGGTGATATCTAGTGGCCGTAGCCATTGCGTCAGGAGCAAAGGGGAAAATGCAGAATCTGACACACGAGAGTGGTGTTTGATTCCCATGTGAAACCAGTAGTTTATATTGTTTCTACATACACACACACACACACACACACACATATATATATATATATATATATATATATATACACACATATAGACACGAGCTTCCTCCTTTCACAGATCAATATCATCTTCATTTTGAGGTTTTTCTTTTGAAGAGAAATGTTTTAAACCACAACCTCTCTCCCTTCACCTTCACACCAGTTGAAGGCAGCTACAGGTTCTATTTAAAGAACCTTGTCTGTGAAGCTGTAAGAAATTTTCTACGTCTTGCTTGAGCTAGCATGTCTGACAGTATTCCCTTTTATTACTGAAATATGTCCAAAACGAAAGATAAATGCCATGTAAATTGACATACAGTTGCAAAAGCAGTCTTTCTATCAAAAATGTTTTAACATATTTCACACAGATATCTTAGGACAGGATACACCAGTGTTGGTTTTGACTCTAAATCCAACCTTCAACTACACGCTGACACTAAATTTCTAGGAACTGTCTTCACTGTCACACTTTAATACCACACATTTAACCATTCTGCACACCCACGTGTTGGTCATACCTGTCACCATTTATTTTTGCCACTCTCTGCCACCATGTCCTCAGACTTTCCTTCCAGTCTCACTGGCCTGACTTCCCGAGCCCACCTGCTCACCTCCTCACCTGTCTTTCATTCACTAATCCCCCAGTCCTGAGTCGACCCGGCAACCTCACGGATTTGTTCTAGTTCCCTGTTCCTGTACCAATCATCAGTGTTGTTCGATCTATGTTTAAGGCACTCCACCTCAGCACATGTGTTTTGGGAAGTAAGTGATTCTACAGTAGATACGATGTACTACTATGACTGACAGTAGTTTAGGTTGTCCAACACTAACAGGAACTTAGGGAAGATATCATCAAGTGCAGTTTGTAAACCCTCAAACCCACACACAGTCCTGAAGAAGAGGCCTCAGCAGGCAGCATTAGTGTGGGTGGACTTTGGGTGTGTAAGTATTTAACCAATGGATCAAATGACCAAGTGTAATGTGAAAAGTTGTCACTCATAGTGACAGACCACATGAAACTGTCACCAACTCTGAAGCTCAACAGAGTATTTCTGCATCTTTCAACTCAGACAGGTTTCACCAAGTACAACATCCACTACTCAAACATGAGCATTATAACCTGCACCAACTCTACTGGCTGCCGTCTAGAGAAGTACAGCAACAAAGAGCTAGTCCACCACAGCAAAACAGGCAGGCACCACCTTGTAGTGCACTTTGGTATTACAGGAGAATCAGAACACAGACCTACACCAGGTGGATTATTCAGCAGCTGCAGAGGCAGACATTTCCCTCTGGAGTTGGAAGTTAGCTGCCCTCAAGTGGCCAAAAAAAAAAAAATCAGTTAATTAAGTTTACTGCTCACGGTGACGAGCCGTGCAGATAGTCTCGGTTTTACGTGCCCATTCTGAGCTACGTCTCTTTGCCATGAGACGTATCTCATGGCATCTTGTTCACAGAAACATTTTTGATTACCAATTGCAATCAGGGACAAACTCTGGGTTACATGCATTAGGTAGGTTATTTCCATCCAGCATGTAACAGATGTGTATACACAAGGCAATGAATCATGAGTGTATATTGATGCCCTTGCTCAGGAGCAGGACATTAGTACACTGAACCATCTTGGGGCTTGAACTGGCAACCTTTGAACAGTGTGGGAGCCTTCTTTTTTTTGGCACAGAGAACAATGGAAGTTTATTTTCCTGTTATATCTGCAATGGTACACTCTGCCTGCATCAGGTTGCATTTTTCTCTAAGGTCTGCTTAGAGGAAGTGGCTTCATGAGCTGCTTTTGACTTGTCAGTGCGTTGACAGAGAAAAACAGGAAGACAACAACCACAAATTCTCTGACGAAGGTCTTCTTGTTTGTGGCATGCAGTGTCCACACATGAACAAATAGCTGTCTATTCTTCAGACTAACTTTGTTGTGTTCACATCGGTTGCTCCCTTTGACCTCACTGTGTTGTCACTCTGGGTTTTAAAGTTACTCTAGAGTCAAAGTTAAAAGCTGTTGAAACTTTGATGTACTCATTGTCCTGTACCTTTAACATGGTCTGTATTTATTGTAACCTTTGTGCGGTTGCGTTGACACTTACAATATAGTAATGTCTCACATATCATTATTATTGTTTCTTGCCTTTTCTCTCATTCCTGTCATTTGAAAACCATTCATGCTTCAAATTATGCGTACAATTTTTTGTAGCTTCCTGCATTTGTATACAATTAGCATAAAACTGCATATTCAACCAGCTAGGAGGCCTCTTCCTTATTTTCTCTTTAAAGGTCCCATACTGTATGAAGTGAGATTTCGATGTGTATTTTGATTATAAAGCAGGTTTTATATTATTACTGTGAAAGTATCAAAGCACTCAGTCCACAGAGAAATACACACAGCCTGTATTCAGAAACTGAGCCTTAAAACCAACTGTCAGGACTTCTGGAACTTTGTGATGTCACAACAAAGCAGTCACCGCTCTCAGCCATGACCCAGGCCCCGCCCACCTGGACCCACGATCTGACCTTGCAGGATTTGGTTTCTCTGAGTGTTTACCTGAAATCTGCTATATTTTTATTTGATCACTCAAATCAGCCAATCAGATTGGCTCACCAACCTGTTGTCACCAGAGCTCCAGAGAGAAGCCTGAGCGAGGAGATGTAAAAGTACACTGAGAGGGTTTTTGGTTTTTATAACCACAAATATATCCTGTGGATCAACAGTTGAAATACAACACTGGAGAAGCGTGAAATGAGACCTTTAATACTAACAAGATGATTGCAATGTAAACCAAGTGTTGAATGACTCCATTCATGTTTCAACTGCTCAGGACTGAACACTGATGAAGTGTATTAAGCTCATTATGATTACATTTACAGTTGCGTTACATAATGCATTAAAAATCTATGGCAGCCCATTCAGTCCCAAAGTAATCATAACTAGACATCCGTAAACAGTGTAAACTATAACTAGTTTAATCTCTTCTTGTGAATATATTTTTCATTTATATTTTTATAATGTTTGCTACTTTAATCATTTAATGCTCTTGTTTCTTATTTTTTCTATTTTCCAGCACACAGCATGTGATTATGTCACATGCATTATTTGACAGTGCTAAAGAGTTTATGTAGCGACAGGAAGAATTAGATATGACCTTTTCAATGGAAAAAATAATAAGTGTTGAGATTAAACACTGGAAAGGATTGTTCGGTTTTTTTATTGCTTAAATGAGTGAGTCAGGGCACAGGCTAAATGTTCACACCTTCCTCTGCTTTCCTTTGTGTTCTGGCAAAGTCAGATTACATCTGCTTTAAGTTTTCTTACATGTTGGTTCTCTGGTGTAAGAAAGTACATTTTCCACTGGCTTGTTTCATTCTAATAGACAGTTGTTATTTTCCAGGATGTGTGGTGTCTTCATTAGGATTACAATTTCTCAAAGTTACTTTTTTTTAAAGAACGCAACAGTGCCATCCATAGCCGTGTAATAGAGACGTCATCTTTCACTGTAACTCTACAAACAAGGTGTCCAGGAGAGTGCCAGAAGCATGTGTTCAAATCTTCATCCGTGCACACACATATGACCATGTACACTGCATTGTGATATTTTAGTACCATATTGTTATGCTTCTATTATTTATATGGTTGGAATGAAAAAACAATTTTCTGTCATTTTTGTCATTTTACTGAAGAAAGTGAGAAATCAGAGTAGGGATTTGTGGCACAACTCAGAGCACAAAAGCCGTTATTTGGGTCATTCAAGAGCTGAAATTTGTTGCTTTTACAGCAAAGTTCTTAATACTACAAGTGTTGCTGGAATTCTGTCCTTTTCAGAAAAGTTTGAAAATCCAGTTTTTGCTGCCACCTAGTGACTGAAGTTTTCACCTCACCATTTCAAAATTTTAAAATGCAGGTACGCAGTGGTTCCATTTGTAGAAAATACCATGAAATATAAGAATATTTATGACTGAAATGCATTTGCACTTGCACAACCCCTGTATATAATTATTCTTACAACTGATTACACAAGTCAAATCCTTGGTAATCAACAGCCACAAATATCACCATAACTAACAATACCGTAATTATAGTAGTGCTGTCTGTTTAACCACAGTCATGACAGCATGTATAATATTCACATTCATGCCATCATACAGTCTTGATATTCAGCTGTATGTATGTATGTATATGTATTGTATGTACATTGCTTACAGTATTATCACTTGATTTTCACGATCTGGAACATGGCTGACAATAACACAGAAAAGTGATGCCACTGGGTTAATCACCCAGCTTCATAGATTACGCTCCTAAATGCATCAAATCCATAGATACACATTATCAAATGTGCACAATGCACGCTGTGTGATATAGTTCAGTTCCCAGATTTTACCAGCAGAGGGCACAGGACACCACTAGTTTATTTGTAGCATCAGGAAACAGTGGCTTTTCAGTGAAACTGAAAGACCCACATTGTGACCCATCTCTTTTCAGTTTCTTACATAACTTCTCATTGGGAAATCTGCAGTCACATCAGGCTGTTTGATAGGTTCATGCAGCTCTTCAAGACATTTAAAAGGTTTTGTCATTCCTTTTTTAGTGTGAATGCACCACCATGATCAATAATGTGAAAACTTTTTTTTAAAAAAAGGATAATGAAAAATATACTAAACTATATAGAGGTGATAAGCCTTCAGTAGAGGCTTGAGAGTCAGGGTTAACCCGTCAGAGGAAATGCAAAAGGTCACACTGCCCCACCTTACTTCCTAGAAGTAGCTGCACTAGAAGTTACTTCTAGTTTTTGCTAATAAGCCTGTCCTCCACATGAAGAACTTTAAAGGAATATGACAAGTATTTTACCATTTTTAGACTACATGAATAGTGTAATAAATGTCCTCTGACATGATGGTCACCACACCCATCGCTAAGTCTTTGTGTTGTGGCTTTCTTTTGTTGAGGTCGAGGTTACCAGGCAACTCAGTTGAAGGCCACTGATAATGTGTGTCAACTGGTCTGAGCTGATTTCATTGAAAATCTATTAGTTAACATGCTGCACTTGAAGGCCTTCAGATGGGTCTTGTTTATCTTGAGGTATTGAAGAGGTTTGCTGTGTGCTGTTTTTACAAATCAAATCACAAATTACTGAAACCTTCCTGTTTATACATTGTCAAATATTATATGTTTTTCCATAAGCAACTGGTAAAAAGGTTGTGAAATTATATACATATGATCATACAATAAAGCACATTTTATAAACTGTATAAAATGCTATGAACAACTTGACCCATTAAAGCTTGTCCCTCCAATCAACCAATCAGACTGTTACCATTTATAGACCTAACTGGTGACAAATGCCCGCAATAAAGATTTAATTACAGGGATACCAAATTTATCACGACACTGGAAGTGCTTGCTTTGTAGCTTTGCACCTATGATGACTCTGCAGCCCTACATAGGAAACTACAGTAAACTGCATTAAATGAATGCCACTCCAAAATGAGCTTTGCTTTCTCAGTATCTGTTTGCTCTCTTATATTGTATCATTACCAGTACAATCCTACACTTCATATTTCATTTGAGCAGATTTATTCATGCAGAAATAAACCACACACAAAAAAAAAAAATTATGCCAAAAGTATGAGTTGGAATAATGCGGTGTATCTCTTTAGTCTACTTCTCTTCTAAAACAAAATTAATAAATAAAATAAAATGAACAAGATTATATCACTCTTCTGATCAAGCCTAGCCTATAATTTGACATAATCCAAAATCAGATTTGCAGGATAATTCTTGCTTGTATTTCAGAGGATCAAATTTGTTTTAGCTTATTCTTGTGAATTTCATACATGTAATATTCATCTTAGCCTCTAGCCAGTCCTATATTCTTGGCCACTCAAACCAAGTTGTACATTTATGAATCAAAAACTATATTTGAACCATTTTTTCTAGACAATTTTAATTCAAGAACTTTAATACAAGAAAAAAAAGCTAAAACATTACTTTGATCAGCAGTGCATCCATTTCTCAGAAAGGACACATGCAATAGGCAAAAAAAAGAAAACTGACTGAATGCATTTGACACCCATTGCACGACTATTTCCTGTAATTTCTAAAGCCTCTGTCTGAAAACACATGAATCAAGAAGAGAAGAGTGTTTTCTTGTAATATTACTATTTTATTCTCATAACATTATGACTTTTTTCCCAGAAATTTCACATTTCTTTTTTCTCAATGTGGCCCTGATATTTTATTCTAACACAGACAATGTGACTGTCAAAAAGCAGACAGTGCGCGTGTGGGTATATTTTTGGCCCTAATGACACGCCTTAGATGATCAGTCAGGAAGATAATCCGTAGCTAGCCATTTGTACTCTCCCGCCACGTGTGAACTACGAATACATGTAGCTAGTAGTCTGTCTACGCCGTTTTGGACCATATTTAACATCTCGAGTGTTTGGTTTTACGGTGGGAACATTATGAAAACACAGTGACGACCAACATTTTCTGCAAGGTGAGTCTCTGTCACATCCCTGCATCACGTTAGCTAGCACTGATGGTCACAGATGGTGATGTTTCTAACGGCCGGCGTTGTGTTTTACATTGAAATGTTGTTTTCGTCGTCCTTTTGAAGGACCGTCGACAGGCTGATGAAACAAGAATGAGGCTCAGGTTTCCTCCTGTCTCAAATAACGTTTGACTGCTAAACTGGACACAGAGTGTAAACTACCATAGTAAATGCGTCATTATGATCGCGTGTCATCTGCTATTATTTGCTTATCCCCTGCTTCTTCACTGTAAGGACCAGATTGAATAATTGAATTGGTGCTTAGTAAAAACAACATTTTACAAAATCCCTTTTTATATATGACGGGGCCATTCATATTTTTGTTAAGTTATATATTTCAGTAATGATGTTGAGTCACAACTGTCTGAATTAAATAACTTTATTCAACTCTGCTACAGTACACCTGTTTGAAATTACACCACACGCCATCTAGTACTTTAATCTGTGTCTATTCTACTCTATGTCTATTTACCTGCTATTGATGTAGCCACATGTCCCACATGGTTGTTATGATTCAGTCTGGATTACTGTAGGAAGTGATAATCTCCTGTGACTCAGAGATTCAGGAGCATCCCAGTATTTGACTGGTGTCTTTTTCAATGAGAGTTAAGTGCTATGACTGGAAACGGCAGCAGCAGGGAGTGGAACAACAAACCCAGCAGTTCCCAAATTGAAGTCACAAAGTTTTAATGGGTTTACTTCCACTGTACAACCACTTCTGCTCATTGTTTTTAAATGCATCTCAATATGTGAGGAACAGTCTGATGTATTATATCAGCAAATGGAAAGCTTTTCTGTCATTTCTGTCAGAGAAAGAAATAGCTGTGTGTGTGTGTGTGTGTGTGTGTGTGTGTGTGTGTGTGTATATATATGGCAAGATGTCAGAGGATGAAGACACAAATAGAGAAGAGAGACACAAACAAATACTGTTTTGATGGTTCTGGGATCAGAGCAAGTCATGAATAGTCCTGTGTTTTAGCAGCTGTTTATCCTCCACACTTTATCATCTCCCATCTTAATGGCTCTCTTGGATCCCTCAAGCTAAACAGCCAGTGTCTGCACATTGTTGTTTTTCTCACACCTAGTGAATATGCTGACAAAACCCTCATTTGATAAATCCTCACAGTTATGTTTCTGTGTATAAAGAACAGTGAACTGGAATGGCATCTGGAGAGCGAGTTATGACGTTGGTAACACCCCACCTCTGGTAGACCATAAACATTTTTCTCATGTTTGTCTCAGTGATTTTGAAGGTGTGTTTCACATACAATAATTATGCCGCTCCTCTTGTCTGTTCTGTACATTTAGTAGCTGAAAGACGGGGGTGGAGAAATGTAGGAAATAAAGAAGACTCAAGTGCCCCCCCCCTTTGGCTTTGCACTCAGTTTAACATATGAATGTACAAGCAGGATTTGTGACATCACAACCAGTTTAGGAACCAGTTGTGGTCCAGTGTGTATGATGTGGAAACTTGAAGCCTCCAGGTCAGATACTGCTGCGAACTGTATCCAGCAGTTAAACATGCATGTTCGGATCAAATTTGTTGATCTTCTCCGTAGAAAATTATTCCTATTATTGTCTCAAAACTTTCTTTCTTTCTTTCTTTCTTTCTTTCTTTCTTTCTTTCTTTTCCTTAAGGTTTTTTAGATTTATCTTTCCGTCTTGTTGGGTATTTTATCATTGTGCTAACAGAACTCACTACGCCCTAATAAAATGGGTCCACACTGTGTTCACAAGCCAACAATCATTGCCTCCTATCACAGAGACTCGTTAATGGGAGACGTGATAAAGAGTTGAACTTGAGCTACTAGCATGATGGATGAAGAGCCGGTACTTTGGCAGCGGTTCAGCTATGCACAATATTTCTCAAAGCAAACTTGTAGCATCTGCAAACCACTACATAATATAACAAATCTGTTCAACCACTTTAAGAAGATGCATCAGTATTTTGGCTGTAATATCCAGACTTGAGTCATAGGCTGGTTTAAGTCTGGATTTTCTCAACAGTACATTTCAAAACTGAGAATAAAGATGATAATTCAGATTGTGGATCACGATTGTGTGTTAAAAAGATTGTGATATGATTTTTTTTTTTTTTTTACCTTGTTCACAATTTGTTTCTATCTCTCTTCACACGTCAACAAATTGTTTTCGTCTGATGTCTGCAATCTTTTGAATCATGTGTTCCTATGACTGGGCTGTTCGACAGCCAACCACCATGTGTTTGCCGATTATAAAATAACTCTGGCAGAAGATGTGTATGAGCTGATAATATGAAATCCGGGCTGTTGGCCATAAAGGACCAGATTGATTTGAAGAACTGCTCACCTGTAAGTACAATTACAAAAGAGAGTGAAATGTGGTTGAACAGTGTTTTGTATGATTTGACTTCCAGTCATGAACATACCTCAGTGGCTTATATCAGGCTTTTAGTCAGATTAGACAAGCTGACATTCCTGTTCACACAAGTGACCTGTAAAGAACTTTTGCTTCTGTTAGGTGTGTTTTCAGGCCTGATCTTAAACGACCTCAGGGTGTGTTTGCTGTGTCGACTTCAGTGTGTCCTTTGTTACAAACACACAGGAAAAACAGAACGCCGGCCAGTTGTTTGACTTTTTTTGAGATCAGTGAGGATATATGCAAACTCTCTCTGTCCACAACACAGACTGTATAGGGGACAGTGTGATATTAATTCTTTGGGTTTATCTCATGCTGTCTGCCTCTCGTTTGATTGAGAAGAACAAAGCTACACTATGGGAGCTGAAGCAGCGCGCAGTCTGTTATAACTGAATGTGTCTAGTCTGCTCCTCTAACAAGTCAAAACAAGCTGAGCAGCCGTACTGAACCGTACTCTGCCAGCGTTAAAGCTGTCAACACCTTTACAGTAATGTTGTTGACTTTGCCGGCTGGGTTTTATTTCTAGAGAATACACTGCCGTGTTTGTGTGTACACAGGGAGTGGACTCTCAGATTCTTGACTTATGCACACATTAAAAAGGGACAGAGTTTGTTCCTGGCCTTGGGGTGCTGGTTCCACTGCCAACACGTCAGTGGAAAATCATTGAAGCTGCACTTAGTGCGATCCTTTAATTAGACATATATTCCCAGAAGCTTTTATGCATTAAACTGCAAGTTGTTAGATAATTAAGTTCATCCTAATAGTCACAGGCTCACTCGACATACCAAAAGTCAAAGTGAAAAGACTTAATTATCCTGCATCCAGACACACCGCTGTTCTCTACAGCTTCTGTGGAGGCGATTTTGTAGGGACAGCCCCTCAAAGCCTCCTGCCAGAATGTAAAAGGATTCCTCCATCTCTAAGAAGCGAAACTTTGGCAGAAACCAAACGACACGCTCAGTAATCTTTGTGGAGACGTGTCTGACCATTCCTCTCTCCTGTTGCCCTTGCAGCTTCACCAGAACCTCCTACATCAGGATGAAGGGACGAGAGGACGCTCCTCGAGACCAGTGAGTTCAAATCAGATTAAAAATGAGAACTTCTCACAGGGAGTTTTTGCTCTCAGTTTCTGTGTGGTTTGAGAAAATTTTTTTGCTGATTTTAACTTTTTCATTTCTCTAAAAATACTGATACTGTGCTAAGGCTGTGCTTTAAAAATGATACTATGGTAAGGCACGTGTCATTTGGGTGCTGTAAATCCTTCTTCAAATAACATGCTTTACTTCCCATCCACAGGGGCTACCTGGTCGGAATTTGTTTCTTCATTCTGGGCCTGGGAACACTACTACCATGGAACTTCTTCATGACTGCGTCATTGGTAAATACGCAGCAATTATTAATCCTAGTTCTGACACATTAAAACATCTGATGTATAGAGTCATAATCCACATAAAAGCCTTTCTCTAAAGCAGTGGTTCTCAAACATTTTCACACCGTCACCCCTCAACTGACACAAATTAGACCATGGACCCCCATCTGATAAGATCTTTGCTTTTAGATTGTCAAGGACCCCTGGGGGTCCCCGCACCCCATTTTAAAATTAAAATATGTAACTTTTCCACATTCATCCAAATGTAAATGTTTCAATCAATTCTCAAACCAAAGAAATCTGTGATTTTAAACATGGTAACAGTACGTGTCATTGGTCGCCTGTCAATGACATCATATCCTCTATGATCATGTGTCAGTGTGTTTTTCTGACAGAAGCTCAACATTGACTTTTATCTAGTTTTAAGCCACATACACTTTCGACACCTTGGTGGTTTTCAGCTCTATATTTGAACCAGATGAAGGATTTTAGTCGTTGGACGTCTGGATCTGAAGTTATCAGAGAAACAATCAGAACAAAGGTTAGCATCAATCTCAGCTCCAGCTCTTCCCTGAGTCTCTGTCCTCCGTACAGCGTTGCTCAAACACTGACTTCAAATGTCGAACTGCTTTATTCAGTGTTTTTAATGGTTCTGGGTCTGTTTGATTTCCTGAACCACTGACACTGAAGGAATCCAAACCGAGAGGAGCATACAGTAAACTCCCATGATCCCATGGTCTTTTGATTGAGATTGATTTGATTGAGAGACCCCTAGAGGCAGAAGTTACAGACTGTGCGTTTAAGAACCACTGCTTTAAGTGATGGTGAGGGAATTGTTGGTCTGGGGCTTTACTACTTAAACCTCTTAAAGAATCACATGAAGGATGGATGACAGTGTTCTTAAAGCTGTTTTTATATATTTCAAGAAAATGTCTGGAAAAACAAGAGCATGTAACATAAGTGTACATGATGGATCAGATTAGTCAAAATGGTGTTATGTAGCCCAGTGACTAGTTGAGGTCTTTCATGTTGTGCAGTGGGTGTATGATGTTGTCATGACATGCAGTGACCCATAAACCCGCACAGTCTATCATATAACTGAAGGTAACCATGTGCGGGTGACTGCACATGTGGTCGTGTGTCGGAGTGAAGCCTCTTTTCGCATAGATGTTACCTGCATCTGTGGCGTCTCGCCAGCACTTTGATTCCCGCTGAAAGCTTTGACACTCGACAGTCAGGGATATTTTCAGCTTCTCACTGATAGGACATGGAGCTGTGTGAGTGTGACCAGCATCTCAACAAATGACAGCAGTGTTATTATTGTCATCTGTCACCGTCACTAGACTTATCTGGGTCTGTGCTCTCATCAGCCAGCTGGATATTATGAAAACCTGGCTTCGTGTTGACAAAAGGCCGCTCTAATTATAAGCAGTTTCTTGTCTGCTAATTCAGCATGATAGGTCACAGGTGGTGAGGTTGTTATCATTTTTGCCCTTTACTCCTTTTGTTCTTGAGTGCACTGACCCCCTTTAGTAGTTTACCATCTGCCTTTGTCTCTTTTGCTACATTACAAGGCTGTAGTATTGGATATTTCATTGTCATTATAACTTGTATAAAGATACAATGCCAGTGGATTGTTTCGAGCTGTCTTAAAACTGTGTTAATTATTTTTTTGTGTTGTGGCTACTTAGGGCCAGTGAAACAATCTGAATAAACTGTGATATAATTAACCTTATAAAGTTGATACGGGAGGAAGGAAATAGTTGCTTATTTACACATGAAATAGAAACAAGCAACGTTAGCATTCATCTTTGGTCGCTAAATATTCCACTGTTTCCATGAGCTAGTTGCTAACTTTGTTTGCCGTTTGGTGTGTTGATCTGAACACCTGAGATCTGCTGAAACTGTCAGCTCATTTAAATCGGGGCTTCATACATCACTATTTGCTGCAGCTTACCAATAAATTACATGCATCTTTTTAGTCCATGCATTTGCTTGTTGTTAATGTCTTTTATCACTATCTTATCTTTTTAAAATTGGTGGCCTAAATTTCCTACCTGATCTTATGTATTTAAATATTTTTATTTTCATTTATTCATATTAGTTTTTATCGTTTTTAAATGCTATTTTAATGTCATGTTAATGTTCTATTTTTAATTTCCAAGCCACTGTAAAGCACTGAATGGTGTTCTATAAATAAATGTGCTTTGAGCAGATAATGCACTGGGCTCATCAGAAGTGCTTGGTTGAAAAGGGCTGAGGCTGGAAATTGTGTGGATAAAAAAAACAGTGACAGCAAATCATGACAGTAAATTTGTGGGATGTAAAACCAAAACAATGAGCTAAAAGATGCTAAAATGCCCCGGTGAGCTGAGGGTACCTGCAGTTCAACACTTTTCACATTATTTGAGCCATGCAGCATTAAAATGAAGGATTGGTGTATAGTATATCCTTTTGAGTTCAAGTAAATATATTTATATGGAGATAAATTCTCTAAATAGGCTGAGCAGTATCCACTGAGTAAAAAACTGGCTGTCTAAATTGTAACGGTAACAAAAGTTGCCCTCACAACTTTAGAATTGACATTGATTGATTATATGCTTGCATGTAAAAACATACTGTCTATGTGTATGTATCTTTATGTGAAATGGAAGGATGATTTGACAGTGATAATCTAAACTTCTGTGCTGTTCCCTCTGGGTGTTGTAGTATTTCCAAGGTCGCCTAAATACAATAGAATCGAGCAACGGCACAGTGGTGGTCCGCAAAGAGTACTACTTCAACAACTGGATGACCCTGCTGTCCCAGCTGCCCCTGCTGCTGTTCACGCTGCTCAACTCTTTCCTCTATCAGAGGTCAGTGAAGGCGTGTTTTTTCCAGGCACAGAGGGATGTTGGTATCCCTCCGGTGTATTTTTCTTCATTCTTGGTTAAATCACTAATGTGGGTGTTGACTCCTCTTGTTTCAGGATATCAGAGGCGATGCGTATCGCAGGTAGCCTTGTTTTTATCCTGCTGCTCTTCTTCCTCACGGCTGTCCTGGTCAAAGTGCCCATGGAGGAAGATCGCTTCTTCTCTGTTACCATGGCTACAATCTGGTTCATCAACTGTAAGTCAGTGCGAGTGTGTGTGAGCGAAAAGCCTGACAGAAAGAGACGCTGAGAGTAGTGTACAAGAGATTTAAATGTGACACTTGCTCCCCCCAGCGTTCGGCGCCGTGCTGCAGGGCAGTCTGTTCGGCCTGGTGGGTCTGCTGCCTCAGAAGTACAGCACCGTCTTCATGAGCGGCCAGGGCCTCGCCGGGACCTTTGCTGCCATCGCCATGCTGCTAGCCATAGCCAGTGAGCCACCCACATACACACAAAAACGCCACCGGGTGCCTAATCCCCGGTTGCCTAGTAACGGAGGACATAGAAAATGGATGTGGAGCTGGTCAAATTAGCATGACGCCACCCACCACACAACACACTCTGTTCTGTTTCAGAGGACTCAGCTCATGTTGGGTGCTTTCCTCTCTCCCAGAACTCTTCACTAACGTGTGTGTTTTTGTGTTTGTCACTCAGGTGATGCAGAGTCTGAGTCAGCAGCGTTGGGTTACTTCATCACACCATGTGTGGGGACAGTCATCACACTCTGCAGCTACCTGATTCTGCCTCGCCTGGTCAGTCAGCTTCCAGATCTGCATGCCTACATTACCCACAATCCATTTAACTTAATTATAGTATCCCTCTCTTTTTTTGATCCCTGACCACTAAACGCAATCACCCTGAAGCTACTGTTAGTTTCTGACCCCCCACTGCAAATGTAATCAGACTTTTTAAGACGCTGTTTTCTTTGGATAGTCAGACTTTGGATACTGGAAAAAGATTGTCAGCACACAGTAAAATAAATTAAATCAAAGATGGATTGCTGTTAAACATTGTCTTACCTTGTCTGACTGTAATCAGGCAGAGAACTGAAGTGGATTTTTAAGGAAATGTGAATTAACTTAACTCATCCAAGTTGGTCAGTAAGAAAAAGCTGCACATACTTTTCTGGAATCCCTCTAAACTCATGCTGTCTTTCTAGAAATGGCTCTGAATAGTCGCAACATGAAAACAGAATATATGGGACACAGACAGTGTGACAGCTGTTACATCAACATTTTAAGGAAGTGAATGTGAATGCAATAGATGTGAGATTATTGATGACTGAAGTCCGTGATTTTCCCGCCACGTCGTGCCCATAGTAGATAAAGATATAAAATAAATATTATGGTTTGTATTAATTTGACAGAAACTGCAGTTGTAGCAGGTAACATGGAGCATTGACCATTATAGATAGATATAAAATACATTTAGCTTTAAACTACTCATTAATTATTAAAGAAGTCTGAACGATGACTGTGGTCTCACTGTGAAAGAAGTGTTATATTTTATTGTAATAGAGGCAAGCAGTCCATCTAAAAAAACATTTAAATCCTGTTTTATCTTTCTCTAAACGATCTCTTTTTTGTAAATGATACAGAGCAGATCACAACATTAAAGCATAATCCATGTTTTTTTTATAGCAGTTTATTCATTTTTAGTTTTTCAGCTCTAAGGCCTAATTTGTGTCGTGTGATGTCACCATGCAGGAGTTTGCGCAGTACTATCTGAACAAAAGCAGCACCTACGAGGTCGGCACCAAAGACGAGCTGCTGAGCGGTGAGTTTGGCTTCAACACACAACCTCTGACTCTCCGAGGGACACTGTCATTTCACCACGTGACCACATTTTGAAGTGCGAGCTTTTTAAGATTAGTTGAATTATCATCATCAAACGTTGGTCCGACAGTGAGCGAACATCTGTTTGCCTTTCCACCGAGTTGGCGATTCCGTCCCTCACAGCCTGCTTGAATCAAATCAATTCAGTGGAACATTATCTCGTTAAGTCAATTGACCCTCTGTTTATCCAATTAGAGCCCCGGCAGTGCCCAGACAAAGACTGAGCCTGTTAGACTCACACAGGCCCACGCGCTTTTCCATGAATGCTAAAAAGCCCCCAGAGCTGCACCTACTCACATAAGTCACTCAGCCACATGCCATATTTGAAATATTCCTCCAAGCACGTGTTGAACGATAAAGTGTTTTACGCGTAAACGGAAGAGTGGATGAAGTGTGTGTATATTCAATTGCAGAGAGCAGCACAGTGGAGAACGGGAAGCTGAACGGCCATGCTAACGGCTCAGTGACCGGCAGTCCGGCTGAGACCGAGGTGGACCCCAGGCCGGACGGGACCACGCAGGCCTTCCTGCCACTGGAGCAGGTGGACAGGGAACAAGCCAAAGCCTCGGTCATAGAGGTCTTCAAAAAGGTAAATCCACTTGTTTGATACTCACAGTTTCTCAGTAAATCAAATGTTCTGCGATGTCTTAAAAGTTTTTATTTTTTTCCTTTTCTTTTTCAGATCTGGGTGATGGCGTTCTGTGTGACGTTCGTGTTCACAGTCACTCTGTCTGTCTTTCCTGCCGTCACCGCAGATGTCAAAACATCATTCCCAGGAAAATGGGGTAAGACTGTGCCTTAGTTTAACTCACTGATTAAGGTGGATCCCCCCCTGCACTCGGGACAACAGAGCGCAGCTGGCCAGCACCCTGACCAGCCCATTGGTCCAGCCCCTGGGTCTGACAACGTCTCTGGTGGAAACCCTGTTTGTAATCTGTCTGTTATCTGATATGCTGTAGACTGATGGTCAAATCCTCCTGTCTCCTAATTCTCTCTTTTCATTCTTTCATCAGATCGCTTCTTTCTCTCAGTGTGCTGCTTCTTGATGTTCAACATCAACGACTGGCTCGGTCGCACCATCACCACCTTCATACGTTGGGTGAGTATCTAATAATAGATCAGAGATCGGAGAGGATAGAAATGTTGTTTGTCTGCCATTTCTCCCACTGCTTACTCTGTTTTTAGAGTTTGTTGATTTAATATATGTAAAAAAAAAAGTTAGAGGAGCAAGCTTGTGACTTGAAGGTCGCCAGTTCGATCCCTGGACTGGCAGGATTGAATCTAGGTGGGAAAAAGTGAAAGAATAGCACTTACTCAACCTTCATCAACAGCACTGTGGTGTCCTTGAGCAAGTCTCTTAATCCCATCTGTATTGATTGGCATTGATGTAATCTTGGATGCTCTTTTTATGGCCACATTATTGAGCTTTACTGCCTCTACGTTAGTGCCACAACTTCTCTATATTAATAAGGATAATATTATATTACAGATTTTAATATAGGACATTTTCAGTAAAACAAATGAGACACTGTTTAAGGTTAAAGTAACCAGACGGAAATGTTTGTTTTATGGCTAACCAGGCACTTTGTCACATCGTTGCAAAATTCATTTAATAAGACTGAAAGTCTACAGCTGAGCTAGAGACTCTGAGTAGGTACTTAGTCTTAGTTAGTAAACAGGTATAATGTTTGCCATGTTCACCATCTTATTTATAGATGATTTAATTTTCTGCTACTTCATACTTCTACTTCGTTCACAACAGCTGAGAAGGAAATATTTTACTTTCTACTCCTGTGCATTTACATGACTTCTACAGTTACTTCACATGTTAAGATTCGACACGAAACAGACGATCATCATATAAAAAGGTGCATTGTTATACAATAAATTACCCAACTATATATAAAACACTTAATATTATCTCCATCTCGACCAGCTACAACATTAACATGGACTTTACATGTTAATACATCAATAATGATAATCAGATAATATCAAATCTAATAATAAAACACCCTGAACAGATCATTTTTGAATCTTTAGGTACAAAGTATGACTCTTAATTTCAAATCTGGGACTTAGATTTATATATATATATATATATATATATATATATACACACACACACACACACACACACACACACACACACACACACACACACACACACACACACACACACACACACTCGCACTCATTTAAGTGCTGTTTGTTGTGTGTTGGTTCCAGCTGTGATCAGCAGAGCGGAGCAGATTGAGTGATTTGACTGTGGAGAAGATCGCGCTGGCAGCATATAATGCTATTGACATACTGACCGACCCTGTTGTATTCAGGTCTAATGTGTTTACACAACCCGTCCAAGGGAGAGCAGTCATTAGAAACGGTTACAGTAAGTCATGGAGGAAACCTGACTGTGTCCCTGTGTCCTTGACTGGAAATGACCTCATACATTCTCCAGTGGAACAATGATGATAACATAAACAGCGGCCTGTGGGCTGATGGGATTGGGCTCTCGCTCTTGTTGCTGTTACTGTTTCAGAGACTGTTATCACATTTTAGCTGTTTTTATCGCACCAGATGGTTCTGTCTGTCCCACACCACTGCTTTCTCAGCTTCCACGCCTACACATCAAAATCCCTCCTGTGGCCCACATCCACACTACCAGGCACTGTTTGATTGCACTGCAACACAGAACTAAATTGCAAGATCATCTCCTATTGTAGGAATGTTTGTTATTGCGCTGACAGTTTGTTCTACAGATGGTTTAAGTTTGAGATGTCCATCCGCTCCCTCTTTAAGTTCTGACTCTACCTCTTTCTACCTAATGTCGTTTTTATGCCTCCACGCTGGCAGCAGTCGGAGCCGGAGGCATGTTGTTTCCGGTCATACGTCCATCCCGTTCTCGTGGGCTGGATGTCTCAGTAGCGCGATGATGGAACTTCTTCAAATTTGACACAAATATTCACTTGGACTCGAGGCTGAACTGGTTAGATTTTGGTGGCTAAAGGTTGCAGGTCAAAGGTCATGGTCACGTGATCTCACATTCTTGTGAATGCACTATATCAGGAACACTGAGAGGGAATACACGTTTTTGGCCATAACTCACTAATTCATTCACTTATTATGACACAATTTTTAACCCAAATAAGGATAAAATTAGGTGATAACATTTTGTATCCAAATGGTCAAAGGTCAACTTCACTGTGACATCATAATGTTCTGCAAAAACATTTGTGGCCATTATTCAACGCTGTAACTCGGAAAGGAAAGACTGAGACCATGTTTGCTGATACTTAGCTGGTTGGTGGAGGAAACAGCCACGAGGTGGTGATTCTAGTTGATGCTCTTCATTCATTGTGAACTCTTCTTTCCTGTCTCCTCTGCAGCCTTGTAAAGAGTCTCGTCTGTTCCCGGCGCTGGTCGTCTCCAGGGTGGTGTTCATTCCTCTGCTGATGCTCTGTAATGTCCAGACCCGCTCCTACCTTCCCGTCTACTTTGCTCACGATGGTGCTTTCACTGCCATCATGGCTCTCTTTTCTGTGTCCAGCGGCTACTTCGTCTGCCTCTCCATGTCCTACGCACCACAGTAAGTACAAACAACTTTGACATTAAATTTGGCACCACCTTAACTTTTACTGCAGTTCTGCAGCTTGGATTACACCTGACTGCAGATCCACTTTCATAAACAGTTGTTTTTATAGTTGTTTATATGTGTTGTTATTTTGGAGCATGGACTGTTTCAGCTAACTGTGTTCTGCTGCTAAACCTTCTTTTAAATGATAAAATGGTTGTTCTTTATCTTCTTTAACTTTATCTGAAATTTAGTTAAATAATAAACATATATAATCTAATACACAACTATAAAACTGCTGACTAGGAGAATGAAATCCACAGGAAAATCAAACTAATTGAAGAAGGAGCTGTGTTTTGGTTGGAGACAAATTGACAGGGTTCTGTGAGTCAAACATCACTGGCACTATATATGGGAGATAAAAATCTTACCGAGCAGCACCTCCTCCACCTCATACCAGTTCAGGTTAATGAGTTCTTCCAAGTGTAAACAAACATGGCAACTGAAGTTTGTCATAGTATGTGCCAAGATCCATTCTGTATTATACAATAGAAACATTTGTGGACTTTTTTTTCCTAAAAAGTATTCAAATCAAAGTAATAAAATGACAGCCTGCAACAATACTTAAAAAAGTGTTTGGGTTATATCAATAACCTTAAGTGCTCTTTCATAGCATTTGTTTGATGTCTCACTGTGGGAGATACTGACTCCCAGATTTGCGAGACAACCGTCTCCAGTGGCGCTACACAGGGGCGGAGCCACATTCTGAGAAGAGTCTGCACCACAGATGGAATGTGCTGGAGTTGGTGTCGTGACATCCAACCTATCAAATCTGGCAGCTATGTGGGGCGAGGCCCAGCTGCACACACTTCTTGAATAGCCCTTAAAGCAATCGAGCAAAGCTTTATTCATAGGGCACATTTCATTCCCGGTGGAAGCACAATGTGCTGCACGAAACAAGAGCTACCACAGAAGCTTCAACCACGAAGACGATGTGGATAGAAAGAAAGAAAATATGTTAGACATCAATAAACACAAATTAAAGCAAATGTATAAATGATACATATGAATTAAAAACAATAAAAATAAAAAAATAAATAATTAAGAGCAATGACTGATCAAGACATGGAAATTGGAAACTATTAAAAATTAGGAATAAAATAGTAGTAAAATAAAATAATAATAGGCCACCCAGCTCTGGATACCTCTCATACAGACGTCCCAATGGAATGGCCACTACTGAGGAGGCCATCAGACCCAACAGCCTCTGACATTGTTTGAGGGTAACAGTATTGCCTCTGTGAAACGGCGCTAGATTTGCCTGCATAGCTTCCACCTTTTCTGGGGATATGGCTCAAAATATCACTACTTTCCCAATAAGTGTAGGGGTGAAAAGTAGTGCTACTTTTTTCTGAAGGTATTCCTACCTGTGAGGTATTGCTAACGCCGCCTGTTACAAGGTATTGCTACCTTGCTGGCTGTGCCCTCGAATCAGTGGACAGTTTAGCTTAGCGCCCAACAGCAACGTTGTCAACAGGCTCCTGTGAGAAGCCAATGAGGGCTGGCGATATGCTATTTGTGGCTCTATAGAGGTCACGCAGGAGTTGCTCTCCATAGTGAGCCATGAAACCGAAGTACCTAAACTACACTGTATGGCTCATGATTACCATGGTATGCAGATCCAACCTTTGAGTCTTGGAGGCTCCTTGAACGCACCAGCACAGTGTTTTAAAATCACCTCTGGATCACCATGACAATATAGCATAACCAACTTGGTACCACTTTACAATAAGACTACCCTTACAAATGATTTATGAACAGTTTATAACTAGTTATAAGCTGTTATAACATTAGATAAAAAGGTTAAGTGACCTGTTGCTTGCCAAATAGTGAGCCCACATCAATGTATGAAAACTATGTTATAACTTGTTTATAATGGTTTATTTATGATTTATAAGTGTTAACAACCAAATTAATAACCTAATTATAAACTATTAAGTGGATGAATGTACACTGCTGAATCAGCAAGTTTATGCAAGTCCCAGCGGGTTTATTTGTATTGTATTGTGAGGTGAAACGACCGGCTGCCTATAAAGATTTCTGGAAAATGATCAACATAAAGAATGTGATTTGTCTGCCGCTGACCTTCTGTTCCCACCTGCTCTCATCAGGTTAGTGGAGCCCAAGGATGCGGAAACTGCAGGAGCCCTGATGACCTTCTTCTTGGCCCTGGGTCTGTCCATAGGAGCAGCCCTGTCCTTCCTTCTGAGAGCTCTGGTCTAGACACACACAAACACACACACACATACACATACATACACACACACACACACACACACACACACACACACACACACACACTCACACAGAAAGACTGTATACACACCTGGAGGCAGAACTATGATAAATGGTTTGTCATCAGTCTGCCCTTCGTGGTCGGTATTCTCTTCTTTGTCCTTATTCATCGTCAGGTGCTGCATCTGCATGTGTTGCCGCATGTTTTGCAGCTTGACAGTGTTGACGACCGAGGACCCTGAGTGACTGGTTAAAAAAACAAAACAAACAAACAAACAAAAAAAAAAAACAGCTGATGAAGTGATATTCCTAAATGAAATAACTTCCTACTGAAGTAGGAATAAGGGAAATACTGTTTACTTTGATTAACTTCTGGTTACCTGCTGCAAGCCTGAAGAGGAAGGTTAGAAAACATTTGATTTCCTCGGTGTATAGTTATCATCATAGGTTTGACAATAAAAAGAGATTTTGTTGGTCTTTGTGTTTCTACATTTTTAGGTTTAGATTTTTTACAGTTGGGTCCAAAAGTATTTGGACAGGGACAAAATTTTTGTAACTCTGCACTGTAATGGATTTTAAAATGAAGCCATCAAGATGTGATTTAGACTTTCAGCTTTAATTCATTAACTGTTTAGGAATAACAGACATTTTTATACATAGTCCCTTAGTTTTCAGAGGCTCAAAAGTCATTGGACAATTTACTTACAATCAATTTCATGGCCTGTGTGGCCCGTTCCGTTGTTATCTCAAGACAAATTAAGCAGATAAAAGGCCTGCAGTTGATTCCAAGTCATGAATTTGCATTTGGTAGCTGTCCAAAGAGGTGTTGATACCAGTGAAGGAAGCTGAAAAAGCAAAGCTATCGGACGGAGAGCAGAAACTTGCAGGACTGCCCAAATCAACAGTTTGGTACATTCTTTAAAAAGAAAAAAAAAAAAAAAAGGAAAACATATATGAGCTCAGCCACAGCAAAAGGCCTGGAAGAGCACAGAAGATGAATGCAGAGGGTTTACCACAAGGTGCAAACCACTGGTAACACTGAGATGGGCCAGATTAGACTAACAAATAAAAAAGCCTGTCCAGTTCTGGAACAAGATTCTTTGGACAGATGAAAGCAAGACGAATGTGGATCAGAACGATGGGAAGAGGGGGGAGCAGGATCCGAAGCATACCATCCACATCATCTGTCAAACATGGTGGAGGCCATGTTGTGTTAAGCATGCGCATGTATGGCTGCCAGTGGAACTGGGTCACAGGTGTTTATTGATGATGTGACTGCTGCTGGAAGAAGCAGGATGAATTCTGTGTAGTGTATGAGGATTCAAACTCTGCCCAGATTCAGCCAAGTGCTGCAGGACTGATACTTCACAGTACAGATGGGTATATTCTGTGAAAGCAACTCAAGAGCTTCTCAAGGCAAAGAGTCACCTGACCTCAACCCAACTGAGCATGCTTTCCTCTTACTGAACACAAAGGCAGAAGGACTCTCAAACACACAGCAGCTGAAGATGAAGCAAAAGATTGAAAAATAATCCTTATATTCATACTTGCATTAGGTTGTCCAATTACTTTTGAGGCTCTGAAAATGGAGGGATTATGTGTAAAAAGTTAAATATTTTTTATTAACTGAGCCCCTTGAATTGAAATTGAAAGTCTTCAATCACGTCTTGATGGTTTCATTTCAAACTGCATTGAGGTGGTGCACAGAAGCAAAATGATGAACCTGACTGATTTTTTTTGGTTTTCTTGTATGTAGTTTTAGGGAGTATGTAGATAAAGGGAAACATTAGAGAGTGTCATTATATTCATTTCCACATGCTGCAGTCAAGAAGACGGATGTATCATATGTGTACATGTTGCCTCAAATAATTTTAGTGACTCTACTTTTTGTTAGAATAACGAGGTATTTTTGATGTCAGGGTCTTGCTGGGATTCTTCTATATTTTTCTAGTGAACAAAAAATATGTTTTAATGCACTGTGCCAGTGGAAGGTCGATGACCTGCCTCATGTGCATGGATGGGTAGCAGAATGGGTGACAACAAAAAATGACCTGAAAGAGATGCAAAACAACCACAAAGAACTGCAAAAAGACAGAACAAGCATGTTGCATTATGCTCAGTACTTCTATGTTGGACGGACTTTAATGTGTCTGTCCCCAGGGGCCCATTCACTCAAAATCCCAAATTCCTTTTTCCATTTCCAGTTTTATCTCCCAGTCTCCTCCGAAAACCTGCTGGACCAGTCGTCTCTCTTCAGCATTTAGCCTACTGCTGCCATCTACTGGTAAAAAGACTCAAGTCCTTCAGAGGTCCAGTTTTATGGCCTAAAAACCATGAGATATTACTGACTGACAGGAAGTAGAAATACAGTTTATAGCACTTGGTAATACTTAGTTTTATCCTTAGACATGCCAGGGTTCAGGCTAACATGATATATTAGTGAAATAACATTCCTCTGTTGACATGACCCCAGGCTGACATGGAGGATAAAGGCTATGATACAGGAAGTAGTTTACTTGAAATAAGTTTTTGAATCTTGATGGTGACACCAGGCAGCTGCTGTTTTCTTTTTACATGTACAAGTGAAGTGATGCTGTTATTACTGTAAGCCATTAAAACAATCTAATCAGATGTAAATATTAGTTTTTGAATATTGTATAGATATTTATATTGGCCACTTAACTATGTCCAATGGTGTTGGATTTATTTAGACATTGCTACCAATGTGCCATGCTCCAGTAACAAAGAAACTGAAAAGTTTTGTTGGGATTTTTTTTCTTATTGTAGTTTACAAACATGTATAAAAGTTAACTTATTGCCCAAAACTGACGTTGCATCACATTTTATGTCGACTGAAAATTTACCTTTTGTTTTTCTTAAGTGCTCAAAGCTCAGTCTTTATTTTTCTGCTGGTTATTCGATTGTGTGTGTGTGTTTTTTTATAAGCATCATGCACATGTAAATGGGGAACATTTGTCTTGTGACAGCTGCTGCTTCATAATGAAATAAGGGCTGAGTCCTAATGGACAGAGCAATATTAATTGGAATTATTATTATTATTAATATAATAATAATAATAATAATAATAAAGAGTGACTTGATTTATACAATCTTCACGTCCAGTGGAAAAATGGACAAATACGGCAGGTAGTTGTCATGGCAACTAGATCATGTCAATGCAGCATCAGACTTTTGAACTCAGTTCATGTTGCAGTGATTTTACATTGGGACTCTAATGTATTATTCCATGTCATACTTCAAGTTAACTAAACAGAAGCCAGTTAAATTTCCTTTCTACTTCTTAACTACTTGTGTAAAGAATGTAAATGAGCTATGGTAGTTCTTAAGCAGTGTACAGTCTGTAGTTGCAGTTATTCTAACAGTTGCAGCCTTAACAAAAAAACCTGCTTTCGAAGGTTCATGTTGTGTTTGCATCGCATTGGATTGACAGTTAACACAAGCTGCTGTTCGCCTCCTTGTAAGTACTCTGTGCTTGTTGCTAATTGCAGATGTGTCAACATAGAGCAGCAGGAAATCCTCCAACATTAACAGTCAAGAAACTCAGTGTCAACAAAACAGAATAGTTTTTTTGTGAGTGGATTCAGAGCAACAATATTCATACTTAATGTGATCAATTACATGCAGTTGACCTGTGCTCCATACAAACACACAGAGGATCTTGAACTATCAGTCCGTGCGTCATGAGTTACAGTAAAGGGAATTCATGCCTATGCATGTTCATGTGTCTGTAAGGGTCTGACTATTAATAAATTGATGGTTTCAACCCGCTGTGTGTGTGTGTGGTTGTTTTTTAATGGTCATTTATATTAAAACATGAGCTGTATTTTGAGTTAGCTTGATTTGCTACAAGTTGTGATTCTTTGGTTGAATTCTGGCTGTAATATAAAACTGTTGTCTTGGCAACAAATCCTTCAGTTAGCTGAGTCATCAGGACCGAGACCTTTTAGGGTTATTGAGCAACATCTATGGTCTGTTAGTGTAACTATCATTACATTTTCAGTATAAAGTCACAAGTCCTGTAGGACACAATGAGGGGAAAATCTTTGCAGTGTTTGCTGAGTCTGACACTTTCTTGAAAATATGATAGTTAAATCTACTCTGATATTTTGTCAGGTAGAATATGTTTAATGTCCGTTAAGCTTTAAAATAACTCTTCTACAACTGTAGGGAAAAAAAGAGTGCAATGTGTTGCTATAGGGACATCCCAACCAATCAAGAGTATAATTGTTAATCATGATCTCTAATTTCTGTGATGTCTTAATTCCAAAATAAGAGCTCACTGTTATTGAAGATAACTTCACCTAAGATTAAATCCATCATCTATCCGTATTCAAAGAACCAGTTTAACCGGATGACAATTGGCAGGATTATGTTAAATAAAATCATGTTAACCTGGATTATTTAAACCTTGTTTGAAGAAACTAAATTTGACTTGATTGTTGATTATCTGACATGGATTTCAAGTTCATCCGGAGCTGTTGTCAGAGTAACAGGTCCTGAGGGCCAAACTTGAAATAGTGCAGCTTAGTTGAAAGTGTGATGGATCATGACCACGTCAATATGTTTTTAACTTCATACATAAATATGTTGAGATACAAAGATTCATTTTCATGGAGGTATCAATTAAAAAATGTGGATTTTGATTTTTGATGGTGTAAATTAAATTCATAGAGGCCCACAGACATGACAATAGATCTAGGGACCCTTTGAGGGGTCCCAAACCCAAAGTTGGTCACCATTGTTAATAAGCTATAGGATAATAAGATTAGTACACTTCAAAATAAGAGCTGTTCCAAATGTATTTCTTGATGCTGAAAAGTATGAAATGTTGCTTTATAAATATACATGAAATGGATTTCCTTCAATTTGAGTCATAGAATACTTGAGTGTGTTGTTATCCATGTCTTAATTTATTAAACTTTCCACTGCTTGCTCATTGTGTGAACTGTTGGGTTTCCCTCTATCAGACTGAAAGGTCATGACCTTTCCCTGTAAAGTCGCTTTAGATAATGTATTCTGTGATTTGGCACTTCACCAATAAAATTTAACTGAATTGATCCTAGATCAAAATCAAACCTAACCGTTCCAAAAACCACGATAGCTTAATGAGGATTAAAGTGATAATTACAGCTGGCTAACAGCACGTTGGATTAGTTAAATCCAGGTTTATACAGTATATACTGTAGCTCACACTGAGGGCCAAGGGGTTAGTAAGTCGAGCTCAGGCATCATGTACTTCTTTTGCACCACTGTTGTAGTGTTTAATTGCAGGTTTCATAAATGAGCTCTCTGGAGAAGTGATTAACTGTAAGAACCACACAGAACATCCAGATGGATTTATTCCCTGTATTATTTATTGAAAACCCAGCAGTCGTCATTAATACCTGTTGTGTCTGTACAGGCAGGGAAGTAAGGAAATGTGGTAAACTAAACTAGCTGTCATTCTGTTTTCAAAAATAAAAGGCAAAGGACAAAAAGACACAAAAAAGAAACACTCCAATATGCTACAGAATGATACCCTCATGTTTTTCATTTTTCTTTTAACGCTTGTTTTTCAAAATGTTACACAGATGCAGAGAAAAAAAAAAGCATTGATGAAAAAGAAGAGTGTGTGACAGCAGTTCAGAGGGAGATAAAGAAAGAAAAATTTTAATGAAAGACAGGTTTGGGTGGGTGTGTCTTTTAAAACAGTTGTGTTCATCTGTTTTCTCCTCTGCCAACTGTTGCTTTTACTTATGTTGTGAAAAGCCAACGGGAGACAATTGTTGACAACCATCTCTCTCTCGTTCTGTCTCTTCCTCCCTCCGTCCTTCATCGTTTCTTTGGAGGTTGGGCTGTGCGGGGAGGAGTGACGGGCCGACCAGAGTTCATCCCTCCATACTGGTACTTGGCTTTCTTCTCAGATGGCTTCAGGATCTAAGAACAGACATGGAAGCGTTTGTTTTTAAATTATAGAACAACAAAATTATCTGTGTATGTAATACAATGTCTCACAGCCTCTATCGGAGATACTTGTATTTGACTATTTCCATTTTTCCTTATACTTCAATTCCTAACGGAGATGTCTATTTTACTTCTTTTATAATTTATCATATTATGTATGTTACTGTATTATTTAATCCTCTCTGTCTGACTTCTTTGTGATTTCGATGGGGATAGAATTTACACGCACCATTATGTCCCTGCTCAGACCTGGTGTTGACATCCGTCTCAGGTGAACAGCTCTAAATTCAGGTGTGGACGCATCTAGACCACAATCAGAGGCGGTCTGGACCACGTTATTTCAAGGCTTACAGAAACTTTGTTTTTATCTTTCCAGGTGGGACTTCTACTGCTTTACTGTGAGGAGTTCATGGTCCTTTGTGTGTTTCGTACCTGGAAGGAGCACATCAGGGTTTCATCCACGCTCATCATGCCGCCTGCATTGTCGAACTCTCCACAGTAGTTTGGAGCCGAGAACAGAGTCACCAGCTGCCGCTTGGCAAAGAACTCGTAACCATCTTCTACCACCTGGGGGCGTCAGACACACAGGGACGTTACTCAGTGCAGAACTGCTACACAGTATTTACATATACAGAGTATTCAGAAAGTCTTCAGACCCCTTCAGCGTTTTTGCAGTCTGTTATCTTGCAGCCACATGCTGAAATCAAAATAATTCATTTCCCCCCTCACAAGTCTAATCTTAATACCCCGTAATGACATAGTGAAAACTGAATTTACACATTTTTGCAAATTTATTAAAAAGGAAAAACTGAAATATCACTGACATAAATATTCAGACTCTTTACTATGACATTTGAATATTAGCTCAGGTTCCTCCATTTCTCTTGATCGTCCTTGAGACGTTTCTACACCTTGAACGGAGTTCACCTGTGGTAACTTCAGCCGATTGGACATGATGTGGAAAGACTCACACTCGTCTTTATCAGGTCTCACAGCTGACAATGCAGATCAGAGCAGAAACCATGAGGAGGAAGGAGCTGCTGCAGAGCCACACAATACCACGTGATACTCAGAGGTGGTTTTCCTTCCGGAAGTTTCTCCGTCTCCACACAGGCTCTCTGGAGCTCAGCCAGAGGGACCATCAGGTTCTTGGTCAGCTCTTGTACCGACTACAGGTGGACTCCATTCAAGGTGTAGAAACATCTCGACGATGATCAAGAGAAATGGAGGAACCTGAGCTAATATTCAAATGTCAGAGTAAAGGGTCTGAAGACTTTTGTCAATGTTATATTTGAATTTTTCCTTGTAATAAATTAGCAAAAATGTCCAAATTTCTGTTTTCATTTTGTCATCATGGAGTATTAAGTGTAGACTCATGAGGGGGAAAATGATTTATTTTGACTCTGGCATACAGCAGCAACAAAACAACATGTACATCATGATCTGATTGAGGTTTTTCAGCAGTGATGTACTTCATACAAATAAGTAAACTTTACACACATTGTGAAAACACAACTAGACAGATGTTTCTAGGAAGCCTGATACATCAGTGCAGCTGTTGTTATGGTGAAGGGAGGTAGTTTTCTGTGTATTTAAATGGCTGAGTAATGAGAGGGTGTGTGTTTGTGTGTAGTACCTGGTGGGCTCTGCAGATGAGGTCCAGGTCGTGGCGGTTCAGGAACTTGCTGACCACATCAGCTCCAAAGGTGAAGGAGACGCCACGGTCGTTCTCTCCCCAGCCCTGGACGTCCTTGTCTGGGTCAGACCACAGCAGATCACACAGGAGGCCTGGAGCGGGAAAAAAAACAGTATTTTTACTTCATCTAATTACCCAGTTAATGCTGTTCAGAGAGGAGTTAACTAACATTCACACAGGAAAATAAGACGTGATTCATTTCCATGTTTGACCTGTGATCAAACACTCAAATCAGGGTCACAGCATCTGTGAGTTTTGCTGTAAATCCACCCGCTCTACGGGAAATCACCTCCACGTCAGGTAATACACATACACACACACACACACACACACACACACACGTTTGTTACTATATACTCATGGGGACAACTCACTGACATAATGTATTCCCTTGCCCCTTAACTTAACTATCACAACTAAATGCCTAACCCCTAACCTGGCCCTAAAACCAAGTCTTAACCCTCAAAAAAGCCGTCTGGACCCGGGATGTTGAGTCTCCACGGGTTAAGTGTGTATTCAGCTTTTTAGTCCCCACTGGGATATAAAAACAAGCCCACACTCACTCACTCTCACACACACACACACACACACACACA
This sequence comes from Seriola aureovittata, assembly GCF_021018895.1. Lineage (NCBI taxonomy): Eukaryota > Metazoa > Chordata > Actinopteri > Carangiformes > Carangidae > Seriola > Seriola aureovittata. The sequence goes on from NC_079386.1 coordinate 3,257,810, forward strand.
CACACGGGAGTCTCCCCGAAGGACCATAAGAGGATCTGAGAGACAGTGGCTGCCAGGGTCTGAACACTTGCTGCCTTATAAGGACAAAAACAACCAGGTTTAATGAGGAGGCCAAACACTCGGACTGAGAGGAGCTTCACCTCTACTGGTTTTACTGGGACTTACAGACAACTATGTATTTCTTTTGGTGGTGGTGGTGGTGGTGGGGGGTGGGGGGGCAATTAAAAAAAAAAAAAAAAAAGTTGTATCATTATATTATTTTATGATTAATACCAATTAAATGAACAGACCTCAAATTGCAAATATTTATGAGGAGACACTTCCTGTGTCTTTACCTGGTGTTAGGACCATAGAACATAAATCACCACAGACATATTCTTCATTAGCTGAGTTCACAGGGACTGGAACCAGGACCTGTACTTATCAGGCATCTCAGAATCACTGCCATGAAACGCAGTAAAGGAAAACTAGGTCCGGGTAGGATGAATGAATCTGAACATGTTTCTGAAGGACCTGTATGTTTGATTTATTACTGCAGAAACTATTGGTTGTTACAAGCCAAAATCATCATTGTTTGCAAAGCTGTATTTTCCCTGTCGCTGTGAGGTTGTTGACTTTATAATGAAAAGCATAAGTGTGTCTTATGCATCCTACACAAGGTCTGTCAAAAATGATTAGACTTTTTGCTAAACTGCATCTTTTAATAAAGTCCCAGTCATCAATAAACATCTCTTCTTCCACAGAGTGTGTGTGCATATCGATGCGTAAACACAATCTCCTCTCTCTCCTGAATATCAGCAGAGACACGAGTCATTTCAAGCTGAGAAAGCTGATAAAGTGTTTTTACTCCTAGGGCCGATTTCCTGCTCTGACAAGCTCAAATAAATATATGGCCAGATTTGTATTTTTACCCCTGTGTAATGAAAATCAACAACCTGGCAGGACACGGTGCTACAACTGTGGACGTACTTTCTATTAAAATGGGAATGTCTGCCCTTTATATGTCAATTCAGAGTCCTAGCTCATATTTATTTGTTTTAATCTCTGTCCCACATTATACACAGTGCACATTTAGAGGCTACAATAGAGGCTCTTGGAGAGGTTGGCTCTGTTGTAGCAGGAGGGTTTCAACAGACTCTCTTCATCATGAATAAACTCCTCGAGTTCTAGTAGAGCACTCAGCTCAGAGCAGCTCTTCAGAGGAGAGTTTCACCTGAAAAATATTGCTGGAATAGATGCAAAATGACATTTAAAAAAACCAAAAAACCAAAAGTGAGTCTGTGCACAAGGTTCACAGCCATGCTGAAACTCAGCTGCTGTGTGTTTGTTTTATGTGCTCCTTGGGTAAGTATCGATGCAGCGGAGCATGATACGGACGATTTCTGCAGCTGGCAGATCCAGACAAAAACAGAAGGTCCGTGCTTTAAATAGTCAACAAACAATCCATCAAGAACTGTCCGGATCAGGCCTGATCTGGATCCTATGTGTGAGATTAAGACAATCCTCTGGTTCACTTGTACATTAGTAATATCATATGGAGCCGAAACAATTAGTTGATCAATTGATTAATTCACCAACAGAAACTTAAAATCGATTACTTGTTTTATCATTTATTAATCAAAAATGGGAAATATTTTGATGCCTTTCTTTGGCACATGTGATGGTAAACTCAATGTCTTTGGATGTTCGATTCTTACTTGGACAAAACAATTGATATGAGGACGTCATCTTTATCTAAAGGTGATGGCATTTGTGGTTATTTTCAGCTGATTTGCACTATTTAGTAAAAATGTTGAGTAATTTAATCTATAAGAATGCACCACATTTCATAAGATGATCATAAAGTGAGTTTCTATGTAAAATCTGAGACTGAAAACTGACTGGTAAATGCAGGGCTTAGGGGTATAACAACCTTAAATGCAAGTGAACTACAAGTATCTCAGACTTGTAGGATACCAAAGTAAATGTGCTAAATTACTTTTCACCGACTTAAGTGCAGCTGTGATGAAAACTCATTGTTCCGTACAGAGGTACAACGAAGTGAAAAACACCTGGCCTGCTGTGTGCATGTGTGTGTGCTGACCTACCTGTGTCAGGCACATCTGTGGGTCTCATGATGCGTCTGATCTGCTCCATAGACTGTAGGTCAGGAGAGAGACCTGTGGGCAACACAACAACACGGTTACACAAACACCGGTGCAGGTATTAACCCATATCCATCTATAAACTATCTCTGACCCATTTACTCAACATCAGATTGGCAAACAAAAAAAACTGACGGGAACTTTATGTTTCACACTCCAGCTCACATGTAGTGTAAACAATGACAGCAGAGCACGGCATGAAGTTTTGACAGACGGACGGATAGTGATGGATCAGGGCAAACGAAGAGTGAAAGCGCAAACATCAAGGACTTCAGGTCAAGAAACGTTAACGCGAACACAGATGTGAATTTCTGAATTATATCCACCCAGACACATAATAATCTTTATTTACAGAGCACTTTTCTAAACCCACGTTACAAAGTGCTTCTCATAGAGTAGCTAATTACACAAACAAACACGTCATACGAAACACAAGTGAAGTACAAATCAGGAAAATAAAAATAAAAAAATCGTGTCACCAGCTAAAGGGCAATCCGAAAAACAAACAAAAAAAAACAAAAAAATCCATTAAAATATATTAGGATCAAGTAAAATTAATCACAAAAAAAGCTCTTTGATAAAAGTAGAATCAAGATTTGGAGACAGTGGAAGAGGCTAAAACCAGCATCATATGGTCACTTCTCTTGGATTTTCTTAAAAATCTGGCAGCTGAGTTCTGTACAGTCTATTAATAGATCTTTATTGTACTGCTTGTGCAATGGTGGAGGCATGAGGAGAGGAAAACATGTAAAATGTCCTTTGTGTCTTCGAAAGATTGAATAGATTGTATTTTGGAAATATGGTTTGTTGTTAGTGTGGATCCAGATCCAGTAGCATCAGTATGTGGTCATGTTTTAGCTTTTGTATAATGTGTAATGATCAGTAGCGTTTCTATCATGAATACCTCCGTGACAGCAGAAGATCTTCTCGTCCACTATGGCAGCGATGGGCAGGCAGTTGAAGCAGTCGGTGAACGTCTTCCACAGCTTGATGTTGAATCTGCGTTTACCTGTAAAATCAACAAGACAGTGATTGAGGAGGCCTCAAGGCAAAGAACCATATAAGGCGTTCAAAGTGTTTTTACAAGTTCAGTCCTGAGATACAGGGATCTAAGACAGATCTGGATTAAAGCGTGCAGTCCTCTTTCACCATGTTCAAAGTTTGACTCTGAAAAGTTACCAAGTGACCAAACCACTGGTTTCAGTGAATTCACCATTTACCCGATTAATTATATACCCGTTACTACTTTTGAATGACCACCTTTTAAGATGGCATATCATGGGGCGTCGAGTAGCTCAGTTGGTTGAGCATCCGCCCCATGTGCAGAGGTTAAGGTCCTCGCTGCAGTTGAATCATTCAATAAAGGCATAAAAGGCCCATAAAAATAATTTTAAAAAAAGAAAGAAAAAAAAAAAAAGAGATGGCATATCATAAAAGGTGCACCTTACCAGAAAGGACCTTGTGTAAATTATTACATAGCAAAACAAAATGTTTATAATTTGCCTGGAAAGTTGTGTACAGTGATTTTACAGTACTTGTGTCTTAGTATATCCATTTTTTTTTTTGCAAATTTATAAAACTCAACCACATTCATCAGACAACTGGAGTTACCAGTTAGTTTTTAGATGATGATTTTACATTAAAAACATGATGAGCTTATAAACTGAAACTTATTGTTAAGGATCAAACCGGCGGTTTCCAACCTTTCTGACTTGTGACCCTGTACGAAAAAAGATAAACTGTGTGCAGTTTGGGCCCCTAAGAGCCATTTCCCATCTAAACGTCTCTTTCATTCAAAGTGTGTGGCATTAAGAGGTCAAACTATCCAATGTTTCTAAAAAAAAAAAAAGCTCAAAATGATTAAAGAAAAATTAAACAGAATAACAACTGCTTTTACTTCTTCAATTCAGGTTTATCTTGTGACTCTTGGGAGGAGCCCGGCGCCGCCCAACCCCTAAGTTGATAACCACAAGACGTAACTACCAAACTAAAACTGCCTCCACTACAACCAGTTAAAACAATAAAGTGTTGCTGAAACATTAATGCATCAATATTAATAATCTAATAAAGTTAATATGATGATTTATCCGTTAAAGGGGCCACTTCTCTGCAGAGAAAGTACTTTCAACTTTTTCAAACTTTTATTTCAGTGAGATTTTGAATGCTGAATATATATGATGAATAATAACAGTAGGTTTACATTGTGTTGGTGGTGGTGGAGTGTTTCCACCACTGGCTGCAATATCTTTGAACTTTAGGCTACGTCCACACAACTGTGTCCAGACTGATCCATACCATCACACCTAATAATGCATACATCCATTCACATACACTGGGCATGTGCGTGCCGGTGTGAACAGGAAGGAGGTTGTCCACTCTGGAGTTGGTTAGTTGCAAAAAATATTATGAATGAGGAACAGCAGGGATGGCTATAGCATTATAATACAGAACTGAACTGCACAGCAGCTGCTAGGAAAGACAACAAGGTCAGTAAAGCTTGCATTTTAGGTTATCCATGTTTCATTCACCACTGGTAGTCGATGCTGATAAGAACCAATCAGCGAATGACCGCGAGTGTCTACATCATCGTTTGCAGAAGTCTCCGTTTTAGGGGCTCCAAAACTCAGAGAGTAGTGCGGACAACAGGTGAAAACATAACAAAAGTGATGCATTTTAAAATTAAATCTAGCAGTGTGGCTGAAGCCTTGAAGAGAGCTTGATTCAAGGTGAGACTAACTTTTTAGATTTTCTTTTATAGCTTTAGGGGAGGCTATAACATGCAACACTTTGTTCAGACTTTTAGACCCCACTGTATGTTGGCGGAACAACACAATCTTCTCCATTCATTGTCTTGCTTTACTCTCTGGTCATTTGCTTATTATCCAAAAACAAAACTACTTTATTACCGTTTTGCATTAGGGTCCTTATTTCAAGGTTAAAGGTTACTTGTTATTATCTGAAATTGAAACTACAATGCTAATTTTGATAATTATTGTCATATAATTTAAGCCTCACAATGACAATCACTTTTAAGAGATAAAAAGTAACACTTCATCCTATTTGTTTTCCATTTTACCCTCTACAAAAAGAGTGTATTTATCTACATAAATGTCTAGAGGAACTAGCTGTACCACCACAGTGAAACCTGAGGGGAACTGAAAATGAAAACACACTCCACTTCTGTGTCACGATATGAGAACTGAGCACTCACACTCGTCATAAAAGCCATAGATGCGGTTGATGGAGGCACACTCGTGGTTGCCCCTGAGCAGGAAGAAGTTCTCGGGGTATTTGATCTTGTACGCCAACAGCAGACAGATGGTCTCCAGAGACTGCTTCCCTCTGTCCACGTAGTCACCCAGGAACAGGTAGTTGGCCTCTGGGGGGAAGCCGCCATACTCAAAGAGCCTCAGCAAGTCTGTGTATTGTCCGTGGATGTCACCTGGGTCAGAAGATGGAGAGGAGGGCAAAGATGGATGAACAGGACATAGTAACAAGACAGACTACATAGTACAACTTAAGAGGAACAAGGTGAGATGGGAGGCTACTGACCACAGATTTTGAGTGGAGCCTCCAGCTCCAGGAGGATTGGCTGACTGAGGAAGATCTCCCGGGACTTGATGCAGAGGCCGCGCACCTCAGCCTCTGTCATCTGGACAATCTTCCCTGGACGACATCCTCGCACTGGTGGAGGGAAAGGAGAGGTGGAATAAGGTTAAAGAACAAATGTGTGAGTGTTTTTTGGATGTCCAGGGGTGTCGCTAACAAAGCTACCAACTCCAATTGGAGCGTTCTCATCTCTATCATTTTCCTTTTTAGATTTTTTTCTCAAGGCTATGGCTCCTTTGGTCGTCACATCCCCGTACACATCACCTCCCACAGGGTGAGCTTTTAAATTAACTTCAAACTAAATATGGAGGCAGGGGTCAGTAAACAGAGGATGGAAATAGCCTGTGTGAGCATTGTTGATGTTGCTGGGAGTGTTTTTGGAGACGCTTCCTGTTATGTAAGAGAGGAAAAGAGAAGGGGGGTGGGGTCCCACTGTCGACACTTGACTAGAAGGTCTTGGACTGCATGTCAATGACTATTAAATATGTAAGTCTGGTAATGAAGTCAGCAGGTCAATTACAGATGCTTAATAAAACTTAATGAACGAGGTCACTTGCAAAACGTATCCTTAAAAAGGTCAATGGTGGCAAGTGACATAGTTTAAAGGTGACTATTACACTGCTCAAATTACCGTGTGACACTTTATGTGTAAATTTCAATACGCACACAGCAAAGGTGCAAACAAGTGTGAGCTTCGATCCTGCATCATGGTGGTTTATAAAGTTAGTCGCAGGTTCAATCCATAAATGTGGCCATACGACAGAAGTATACACGATAATATTACCCTAATCTTTTCAGAAGGCTTTTTCAAATGTAATATTTAATCTATCTGAGATTTTGATTGTTAGCTAAGCTTTTCCAATTTCTGCACCAATACCACAATGATTCTTTCATTAAGGTTTGTTTTTCTACATAACTCTTTACACTTGTTCACAAAATAAGCAAAACCTGAACACACCAGTGTCTGGATGCAGCACAACAACTTTACCCAAAATAAATCAATTAACAAAAAACAACAGACAAAGAAAATGAAAACACAACTGTGACTAGACATTCAATGCCAACAAGGGACAAAATGCATTCAGCATCCAAAAAGTATTAAATTACTTTTCAAATCAGCAATACTACGGCAAAACCCAGTATATGTCTGGGCTGCATGTGGTCAGTGCGATTGAGGATGTAGTTGAGAACTGTTGTGCAACCGCTGTAAACAACTGACATCATCGTGTCATATTTGCATTCAGCTTAGTATCAGCTGGTTTCAGCTCTTTATCGGTTCTCATCTCTCCTCCTCTCTGTGCTCACATATACAGCATTTTAATACAGCTGAGCTCACAGTAAAGCTGTTCTCTGTTACATGGTTTTCTGTTTCTGTTGAAGACAAGGGAACAAGCTTGGAATAATGACTGAAGCACAGAACATTAAGACTACATAACCTCTTCTCAAGCTGCTAATCTGTGGCTATAATCTTGATTTTATAACCACGTCATCTGACAACATCACCAAACACATAAAGACAACGGCTGAGCTGTGATTTCAGCTGTATTTACTGTAAAATGTTCACTCAGTGAGAAATTTAGAGGAGACAGAACATCTTCATCATTTTGTCTCTCACACAGAGCACAACCTCCACCTCTCTGCCACACTGGCTAAGATTTGTCCAAAAAGGTGCTATCTTTTCACTAAGTTTGTTTCAATTCAGTAACAGCCAATGGGGAAACTCAACCAGCTGACCAGTGGTGTCACTTGATCATGCAACTCTATCACTCAGTCAGTCAAGGACATTGGCGTTTATAGAGCTGCCCCCACTGTTGCCAAAAATCATTACCTGGATTCAGCGTCCTATATGTGGGAGGTTTGCCTCCTTTATTTGTTATATAACATTATACTGTATATGTGTGTATTGGGATGTTGATGGGGCGAAACAAGACATTTTAAGACATCACTCTGGGCTAAATGAAATTCTAACAGCATGTTTCCCTATTTTCTGACACTAATGAGTAAACAGATTAACTGATAATGAGAATAATCGTTAACTATATGAAGAAGCCAGAAACAACCTCACACACCATCCTGATAATATACTGAAGAACAGCTGCGCAACGTGTTTTATTTTGATAGAACAGTTTTCCATGAGCTGGCCACACTGTATACAGTTCTCTGTCAGCATTGCTATGTGAAAGTAACTGAGAGCAATGATGTTATACCTTAGTATACATTAGCAGATACAGGATGACTTATATGTGCGCTAAAAGTAACCCAGCACATCATCGCAAGCTCCATTTGAGTAGAAAGCATGTGTCAGACTGTCCACCTTTCAAAATAAAAGGCTCTGTGTTATTTATGAATAATATTCCTGCAGGTAAATCGCCTCTGGAAATCTCTTCATTTCCTAACACGCTCACAAGTACGACTACTGTAAAGCTGACACATAAAAACCAGCATCGACGACAACCACATGTAGCTACCTTTGCAATTTCAACTTTCCCTGCAGTATCTCCATGTTTTGCCACTGCCCTACATATTCTCCCTGTGCTCAGAAGAATGGCAGCATCACAGACACCTCCTCTTTTCCCCCTGCCTGGTAAACCACAGAAGTGGGCCAGAGCTGACTAAGAGCTGCTGCTGTCAGATGACACCACAGCAACATGATGGAAATCCAAGCAGGCGTCAAACGCCACTTAATAGGTAAATCAAACAGACGTGGTCAGAGGAGCCCAACAGCTCTGTAGGCAGAGGAGTTTGTTTTTAAAAGGAAGAGAGGAGTACTTTCTCCTCTACAATGAGAGGAGGAATGCATGTCAGATTCCTGCAGGTGACTCCCGCTCTGAAGGTATTTTACATCCAGTTTTTAAGGACAACAGTGTGTGCAGCACATAGAGGATGCAGCAGTGTGTGTGTGTGTGTGTGTGTGTGTGTGTGTGTGTGTGTGCGCGCAACGTGACCCTGCTATTTCTGCCTGAAGACCATAGGCAATAAACACTCCACCACAGCCAAACACAACCTCCGACCGCACACGCCCCACCTGAGGGGTAAGACCGAGGCTATATTTAGACTGTTCCAAAAGGTAGGATTTCACAGGTGAACATAAACACACCACGAGCCAAATCATGTGGAGAATCTGTGACATTTTAATGCTGCAAAACTGACGAGGGCATGACGCCATTAAAAATCCTCCCATAACATGTTGTATTATTGGTATTTATGCACAACATATCCTTCAGTGCGCACAATACACAAGCAAGGAGCGCCGCTGTGATGCCAGCTGAGTGATGACGCGTTTGCAGATCTGTGCTAGCTCAGCTGACAGGGAGGGAGGCCTGATACACACAGCACCACTAGTGTCACTTGCCTGGGAGGATCCCCTTTCATCATATGGTTAAGGCAGAGCCGGGAGAAAAAAACACACACACACACACACACACACACACACACACACACACACACACACACACACACACACACACACTTCAATTTCTCTATCTCCTCCTTCACACACACCCACAAAAACACACGTACACATACACGAACACACACACTGTGATCCAATGACCTTGACTCGCACCATTACGCACTTGTGTGTGGAGGTATCCCAGCATCCTTTACTGTCACCCCTGCACTGCAGCTTCCCCAGTGAGGAGAAAGAGAGGGAGCGAGAGATACTGAGAAATAATGAGAGAGAGGGAGAGCGCAGGAGGTGGTACCCACATCTGATCACCATGGCAACCCAGCAAGACCAATTTCCATCCTGCAAGGTGTTGGTGAGCGGAGCTGCTGCTGTATCTCGAGGGGGGAAAGGAGCTGATTTGCAGATGTATCTCTGCCAACCCACGCACTGCATACTAACATGTACCGCAACTGACAGCAGTGAAGGAAACCCGATGAGACCCACACACTGTATCTGTACCACCACACTGGCACAATCCCACTTAAAAATTAAACTTCCCAATATCAATACTTCTAAATCATACAACCTGATTTTTTTAAAACGCCCTAAATGCTTCCAAATCCCCCAAAACAAACAGCTAAGAAGTTTGAAGATTTGGAGGTGCCTTTTAAAAAAACAAAACAGACAGAAACTATTGTAAATAATACATTTAAACTGTAAATGTTACTATTCATTATCAGTTTCAGTAGATAATGATACATACTGATCATTTTGTATTTCATCACACTGACTCAAATAGAAATGGCCTGTCCAGCCTGCTGCTCCACACACTCAGCAGTGACAGCAACAGGTAGCAATCTGCCTGCCAGCTAAATGTTTCAGCTGTGACGACGATTACAACAAAACAGCTGTGAAGCATCGTCTGTGGCTCTGAAGGAGCTTTGTCACGTCTGAGAAAGTACTCCTGAGACGTCCTAGTGACGTTAGCAGTTTTATCTTGGCTTGCAGACTACCATTGTATGTTAGAGAGTTACAAACAAGTTGCATCATGGGAAGTGTAGGATCCGGGGGGGGGGGGGGGGGGGGGTATGTGAAAAAGCTAATATGCAATACACTGTCTTCTGTGGAAAAGCAGTTTTATAATGAAAAAGTAAAAAATGAAATAATACATCCATTTATTATCTAATTATCATCTACTAATAACTAATTATTGTTTTTAATGTTGTACATTAGATTACAAAATATTTCTCAATAGTCGATAAAGTTACTGGATTCAATGCATATGTACACACTCAACTGATGCACATATTCCTGTATTTGACGGACTGAAAAACTGCAAATATAGCTAAAATTATTAGACTAATTGATCAAACAGCTAATCAACAGAAATTAAGTAAAATTAATTAACAAAAATATTAATTATAAGTTAATTTGAAGGGAAATCTGTTTTTTTTGTCTTGTATTATATGAAACTGAGTATGTTCTTCTATCACTATTTTCTGAGATTTTATTTACCAAACAATTAACTAACTAACAGAGACCTGTAACCAATCATTAGTTGCAGACTGACATTTCTAAGCCAAGGAGTACTAACAATCAAATAAGTGTAAACTCAAGCTAAATGACACAAGGGCAGACAGTCCACACAGATGCAGTGTTTATCAGTGAGTGTCACTACTTTCTCAGTGGTATCAGTGAGAATAACCCCTGAGTCTGTGGCTAAAACAGCTGTCGAACTTCACTTCATGACTGCCTAGTCTGAACCGGCTTTTTCCAGCTTGCTCTTACACATGATCACAGCAAATCTCCTCGATCTTCCAGTTTATCCCTCCTAATTTGGTCAGGTACATACGTCGGTTTCCCTGGGCTTTTAGGTTTGGGTTTGGTCACACACTGACCATTCTCCACTCTTGGGGTGCTGCAGCACCCTCTCACCCCTCTTCTCACGCCCCTTCCCAGTGCTTCCCCTCCTCCTTTCCCCTTCATTTATTTATCTATAAGTTGTATTCTTGGCTGTGGCTTAACTCCAAGTCACCATCCTCCTCCGCCTTGCCAGTGAACTGTTTTGATGTCAGATGCCGATGCCTCACACCCCTCCCAGAGTCCTCTTTGCATTCCAGACAGCACAGACCCTTCAGACAGTCACAACTCTGGCTGTACTTGGCCTCAGTGCAGCCTGGGATACACTCTGGTCAGGGCTTCTGCAAAGTCCATCAAATCCAACAGTTTAAAATATTTTCTATTTTTTAAAAAAGCATTCTGGATGGAACTAAGTCTTTAGGACTATGACTAAAATTATACTTCACTAGAAAAGCATGCACATGGAAACCACAGCATTTTCACAGATCTAAAATCGTACTGTTGAATTTAGGTTATTTTCTTCTCATTTATTTCTGCAGTTTATGCATCTTACAATAAGTGAACAACTGTAGCCTGTAATTAAAGTGCCACAAAAAGAAAATTAAGGCTTTAACTAATGATTCTATTTGTTATCCATTAATCAAGTGGCTTGATCGATTAATCATCTGGTCTATTAAATGTATGAAGGTAATGAAAAATGTTCAGTCCACAGTGATGAGTTCATGTGTGTTGTTTTGTCCAACCAACTGCCCATAATTCAAAAACATTTCTTTTGCAACGACATAAAACAAAGAAAAGCATAAAATGATCACATGGAGAAGCTTCAGTGGATCCATGGATTTTCTGTCAGTCAATCATTTCACTTAAAGATAATGACTTGTTTAAAAAGCTAATTTCAGGAATATCTGAGTATCTTTGGGCATGGAACTGATGGTCTGACAAAACAAGTATTATAATTACAATTTTCACTATTTGCTGATAACAATCCAGAGAATAATCGGCAGATCAGTCAATACTGAAGATTTTTGTTAAGCTCCTTCCCCTAAATTTCCAGATTGAACTTGCTGAAACCATTGATTATTATAATCAATTAATCTGCTGATTATTTCCTCTACTAAATATTTGACCTACATAACATCAGAAAAAAGAGCGATGTCATCAGGTGTATTGATTTGTTCGACTTAAAGTGTGAAAACCGAAGATGTTCAATTAAATCTAATGTTAAGAGAAGGAAAAGCAGAAAATATTCAGGCATGAGAAGCATAAGCAACGGCATGTTTGAAGTTTTTTCACTTTAAATTATGACTGAAAAAGTTAATCAATGATCAAAACGATTATCAGCTTATCAAAAACAAATGTTATCTTATGATTGTGCAGTGTTATGTTAAACCATCCTCTGACGTCCAGCAGCCAAGCACTTGGCAACTTAATTCACTAAATATTTGGGAGGATGACTTGGTTACTGCCCAACCCACCATTATGCTCAATGTTGAACAACACCAGAGCTGTGTTACGACATTCAGCACAGCATGACACACGGTGTGAGCACACAGTCAAACTATGACTGAGTTAGGTTAGTCTGAAGACAGACCCAGCATGTAGTAGAGACAGGCCTGTGTGAACTTTCTCCAGAGTCAGAGGTTCAAGAGTTTACTTTTTATTCTCTGTGGATTCTTTTATCAGTGTTTCCCAAAACTGCCAGTACAAATAGGGAAATAGAAACATGTATAAAGACATCTAAAGGCAAAAGGGGGTAGTTTTCTACAAGTTGTTTTCAGTCATCAGTTCTCCTGCTCCATTGGTTACAAACTCCTTACTAAGGGTCAAGGAGGTCAACTATTTTTCCATTCATTTAAAAGAGCAGAGTTCATTTGAACAGAGCGGGTTAGAGAGAGAGCGAGAGAGAGAGAGAGAGAGAGAGAAGAGAGAGAGAGAGAGAGAGAGAGAGAGAGAGAGTGAGCGAAAGATAAGTGAATTACAGACAGATCGCCTCTTCACGGCATTGCCATATATGGGCGCTACTGTATGGAGGAAGGAGGAAGTCAGACGGGACAAAGGGGGGGTGCTTGAAGCCTCTGGTGTTGTATGTGATGGAGAAACAAGACTAGTCAGGCAGCACAGGCCACGTCTCCATCACTGAGTGAAGGTCCACAACAATGTAAGGGCTGTCACATCAACAAGAAAACGCACACTGACGTCAGCGCAATGTCAGGAGCTTAAAAATAGGTCTGCCCCCTATAAGTCAATTCTTCAACTGTTCAGCTGTTAGCATGCTTTTCAGTCCGTTCTTTGCGTTAGTTGCAATGAAACAGCTTTACAATGAAGTCTACATTCATTTCTGTTGAGATCCTGCCTGCTCAGTATATGCTAGTGCTTTAGTTATTGCTGCTTTATTACTTTTCTTGGCTGGATTCTTTGGGATATTTGCTCTAGAACATGTTTCATCTTGTCTTAATCTTACAGATTTGTTTGTTTAAAAATGTGCAAGGTCTCTATGCTGCAACATAGAGACACAATCAAAACAAAAGGATGGGAAGTGTTTTTAAATTTCAGATACAAGTACCAAAAATTTTTTTTCAACACTTTAAAGAAATGTAAACATGCTTTTCTACAAATCCCTTTTTTGGGCTGCCCAGTGACATAGTGGTTTAGGCACATGGTTTGAGCAACATATAACTGCAACGTCCCCAGTTCAATTGTGGCTGGGGAATTGACTGTTGTTAATTGTTAAATAAAAAAGGTAAAAATGCCAAATAATAATTAAAAAAACTAACAAATTTTAGTTTTAAAGAACAAGAAAACAAGATTAAAATTCTGATCTGATATTCACTGTCAGGTTCAGAAGCTGGAAACACAACACTGTTATAATGTCTACCGCCTGATATCGTCTATGTCGAAAACATATTAGCAAACAACTACTCATGTATACATCCAGTTGACAAAGAGCAACATTAGCATTCACAAAGATACTCAATAACAAAAGATGACGTATTAGAAGCAGCACCAATGGTGTGAAGTGGTGTACACTTCCTGTCTCCTAACTGGCCGTGGTCGTGATTGCTTGTTCATGTCAAAACATAACAACAATACCTGCCAGCTTATACAGTATCTGATCAACCGAGTACAAGATCATATCAGTCTAATAATATTCTCTTTTTTCCCCTCCAAAAATAAATAATAACAGTAATAGTATTATTATGCAAAGAAACAAGTTCTAATTCATCTGACGTATCAGTCTTCTGTTCATGTGGTTGGAATGTGGTGTTGGCAGCACTAGAGCAGTGATACCAGACCAGAACCAACAGCGAGATCTGTGTTGCTATATCTCAAGAGAGTTTATTGCTGGGACAGCGACAGGTGACACAAGAGGCAGGGAGGTGGAGAAACCATGTGAAACAGTTACAGGAAATGATTGTAAGTGCACCGTCTCCTTTCTCAACTGGCTATGGCATTCATTTCAAGTCATTTTAAGTCCAATAATCACTCTACTTTTAGCTCCATTTTGGTCACCACCAAACCTAAGAAAAATATCTGGCTCTATAGCTACTATAGACTCCACTATGTTCACCAGCTAGTGACTAATTTTGTCTCTCTGCTGCACACAGTGGATTTAAGGCTTTTGTGTTGAAACACAGCTGCCCACTGACGTTGGGAACAAAGTTGATGAGAGTGGTACAAGTGAAACAAAACATTCAAGTTGCAAGCATTAAAATCAAAACAATGGACTGAAATATGCTAAAATGTTGGTATTGAATGAGGAGAAATTTATCCTTGGGTTTGTCACTATGCACAACACCTTTCACAATACATGTAGTTGTTTTCCCCGTTGTTGATACAAAAATATTGATTAGTGCAGATTTAATATTTTCAATAATATTGACTTGAAATGGCAAGATTAGCAAAAACATGATTTTTCATTTTCTATAGCTGCCAAGAAAAGATTTTCCGAGGATCTAATTGGTCAAGCAGTCCCATGAATTTTTGAGCAGGTATGACTGTGCATGTTTCACTCGCTGCTGCACCTCACAGCACCAATAAAGATGCCCCATCAGACCTTTTTTAGCTCGCCACATCCATTCTCCATTCTTCCCAGCTGGGCACGAGGCCAGCAGCTCCCCTTCACTACTCCATCTAACCCTCTCCCACACAGGGGCAATGGAAAACAGTGACCCCTCAGTGAACGAGAAACAAAGTAACTCTGGCGAGGAGAGCGGGAGCAAATCTTAAGGGAGAAATCCTGACTGCGATGGCATTTCTGTGCAGGCTTTGCATTTTCCGAGGACATTTTGTTCGCCTTTAAGTGCCACGGGTGAATGGATGTCTTTGTGAGGCAAAAGAAAGGATGAAATTGAGAGGAGAGACTGGGGGAGAAATAAACAGGAGGCACTGCTCTAGACACAGAAAGTGGGAGAGACGGAGAGTGGGAGGAAAACGAGAGAAATGTAGGGAGAAGCTGAAGCTTGCATGGAGGAGACAGAAGAAGAGGGAGTAAATAGAGGGACTGGGGAAGGGGAGGGGTTATCGGAAAGCCTAGCTGGACAGCTGAAAAGCCGGGGTGAGCTCTGTGCCACGTTTGGTGCCAGGGGGTGAACGTTCCCCACTGCACAGGCTCCACCATTGTTGTTTCCATAACAGAGTGCCACGCCAGCAGCCTGAGCACCACGCACTACAGCAGCAGTCCTCCATGTCCGACGAAAACAAGCAGGGTGACTCCAACGTACAATGCATTATGAAAGAGCAGAGGACAGGCCTAATGGTACATTATCAACTGCTATATATTATATATGCATATATACAGTATAGTACTTCTAGTGGGACAGAAAGTGGCCAGAAAAAGAGAAACACTGATAAACCAGTCTTCTGGATGGGTCATTTTTAGGCTGGAGACCTGCCACCACCTCTCACACACACAACACCTATTAAATGGTAAAAAAAATAAACTCTGGGATACAAAAATGCGTACACTCTAAATTTAGGAGAGACTATGATAGAAGAAGAAATAATATTACTCTTACAAATGCAACAATAGTTCACTGCTACAGCCTTATTTGGTCTGGTATGACCTGTAACTAATGGTCGCTAATGTTAGGTAATGGTAAGACAATTGAAGTAGACATTACTTTATATGAAGGACATAACACCTTCACTTCTGCTTTTATGCTATGCTATGCTTTAGCAACTGTTAATATACTTTAATTGACACTCACAGTAGCCACTGTAAAAAGTTACATAAAGTCACTTTAAGAAATTGTTGAATTTAGTTGATTTAATAAAATCACTAAAAAGTACTTAGAACACATTAGAGGTAAGTTTAACAATGCATCTATCCTTAATGCAGGTTGTACCGTCCTGTAAAAATGATGGAGTATTACTGATATATTGACATTTTTTCCTTTTGACCATATGCCAACGTTGCAATAGCTTTATTATTATTAATACCAATGTGCTGCCGTTTAATCTTTACAATTTTAAAAATCACTGACAAGTGTTGTCTGTTTAATTTCCCTTGCTGTACTGAGAGCACACAACATTGAGGTATATATATATATATATATACCTATGCACTGAATTTGTGTCTGAAGTAACTTGCAATAATACATTTATTTGCAGTATTTTGGTGCTCGACTTTGATCAAGCAATTTCCTGATGAGGCTCTAGCATGATTTTTGCAAGTTCGAAAGTATGCAGGTTTTATTGTTTGCTACTTCTGATACATGCATCCTGCTCCTACACACCTGCCTCACTAATTAGGCGTGCAAAGCGTTCTTCTGTACCAACATTCCCCTACGATAAAGTCTCTACACTTGACTATAACCACACCTTTCTTACATAATAGAAAATAAATAGTTTGCTAGTTTGCAGATTATACAAACCCTGTTCAGCTCAATAGTCAGTGACAAAACAAAACCTGGACAGCTCCTAAACAGAGATTTTATGTTCCCATACTGGGTTACAACTTGGCTGGCGTCTTTGCCCATAAACCAAAATGATAAAATGACTCCAAAAAGCAACTTTTCCATCCTGCCTTTCCCCTCTCACTGGCTGATGTATGGGGCTGTGTTGTTGATTCTGCCACATAAAGCCTACGGGCCACCTGTGCTGGCAGGCCAGACAGAGGGCTTGTTGTCGCTAAAGCCTGGCCCAGTGTGGGCTTAGCATGGGAACGCTGGGAAAGCTGGGGCCTGTAATAGCTGCTTTGCTGAATCACATTACATAGACACGATACAGCACTAGTAAAAACTAATGAAGAGGAGGAGGAGGGGCCAACAAAGAAATAAACAAACCGAAAAACACAAGGCTGGTTAACAAACTGTATGCAAACACAGCAGTAAATGTGCAGTCTTGCTGAGGAATGCTGCTGCTGTCCACTGTGTTGAGACAACTGAAGGATTTCTATGAACACTGTGAAAAATGCAACGTCAGCTCAAACAAGCTGTAACCAACTGTAGTGACTCTGCTGTGAAGTCTGAAACATGCTACTGAGAGTTGTACTGAAACAGCAGATGATGATTAATTTCCCACAGTGTCATACAGTACTTTGAAATGTGGCTGTGATAGGACATCACACCCCAGTGATACAACACCTAACTGCCTATTAAGTACTTGTTTTTAACAACTACACACTTTGCATTAGGATTAACCACCAATGCCTGTAAATGCAGCCTGGCAAACTGTGTTGGAATCAACTGTGGCAGAGCTTCACAGCCAGATGTGAATCAGTGACAGGACTGAACATGGCCAACAACAAGAAGAGTGAGTGAGGCTTAATGTAAACACTGACTCCTAAATGTTAACATCCAGACATACAAATGCAACTTTATTAATGCAGACAAATGGCTTCGGTGATTATATCTATGAACCCTTTTGTTGCTTTGCTGATAACTGTGACTCACAAGACAGCAAATGACAAGCCATTGTATTCACTGTGACAAATGAAACCAGAGAACCTGCACGCCGAGGCCACTGAGGAGGCTTCAGTGATTGTAAACCATGTTGTCACTCGATCAGGTTTAGCCTGTCGGCTAGACAACGCCTCTCAACCCCTCCACCAGACAACTGCTGAAGGACACATGCACTGCGTGTGTGTGTGCGTGTGTATCTTTGGATGTCCACGGACTGAGGTGGATACATTTGAAAATGCGACTCTTCCTATACATTTCATTTAACCAAACCCAAACGTTTTCCACAAACAGGTTTCTGATGAAACCAACACTTGTTTTGTGCTGTGGACACAAAAAAACAAACAAAAATAAAAGCAAACATACACAAAGATGATGCTGCACAGACACAATCAGCTGATGCCACTTGTTCATTTTTGCCAACAGAGTTGATAACAACACAGGAATTGTCATTTACTTTTATTTGGATTTTTGCTACAATCCGGCATGTTTACATTTTGTATTTTATACTGATGTTTATTAATTTATGAATGCATTGTCCCTATTAAATAAATAAATAAATAAATAATGTTGTTCCAAAAGTGGTCTTGGTTCATAATCAACACTATTACACTGTTCTCAGAATGGATCCTGAATTGTTTTTCAAATACGTCGTGCATAAAAGGGACCTGGTGATTGAATTGTATTTAAAATTCAGGACAGTCCACTGTTAAAAAAAGTTCAATGCGTGGTGTTTCCTAAGTCAATGAGTAATCATGTTAAATAATCACGATTATGCCATAATCAAGCTGCCCTAATTTACGCATTTTAAATCTTCCAGTTTTCTGTTATGTGAGTTTATTTGATAAACTTTTTCTTTGTCCATGTGGAAAAGTAAAAACATACCAAAATACTACTTGTGGCAGCTTAAGTGTAATACCAACATCAATGTACCCAAACAAGACAATGGAAAAAGAACACCTGAGCTGAAAGTCTACTGTATTACAGTATTCCCCTTTTTAAAGTGTACCCCTGTGTGTATGTGTCACTAAAAGGGTAGGTTAATTTCTACCAGGGACAGCTGTGCCTGCTGACATTTAATAGTTCAGAGAGCCCTCCATATATGCGCCAGAGTCTGTGACCGAGTATAAAGGTTCCTGGCTGGAACCAGAGTTCACTGAAAAAAAAAACTAAGATCAACAGTTGAGAGGGTGAAGGAAATCCTTCCCTACCTGAGGGAAAATATCCCTTTATTCTTGCAAAGAAGAATAAAATGAATGCCCAGTGTGGGAAATGAAAAACTGAATGAAAACAACTCTGATCTTCTTGAGCTGAATGATAAGAGAAACACGCTGACAGGTTATTTAGTAAACTTCTAAATAATAGGAGGGCTGTAGATGTGATCTGGTTAAGTAAACTAAGATGAGGAATATCGAGGCTTCATCAGTAAGGAAAAGCCAGTGAAAGGTCTTTGTGTTGTGGAAAGGTCAAGTCTTAAAATAAAATGCAACCCTTACGAAAACAAACTGATACACCAGTGACAGTTTGTGTGTGTGCACATTTGTATTTCTGCCTATGTATGGCCCAAATATGTCTGCTTGTGTTAGACTAATGTCACTCTGCCTTTGTTGTTCTTATACAAATACAGAAAATATTAACCAGTCAGCCCTGGCCACCTCATATGATACAGAATCTGATCCTTATATCATTTCAATTCATGTTAAGTTTATATTCATGGACAAGCTTCACATTTGATCAAAATATATCCAAAATCACAATATGGCCAAGTGCAATATCCAAATCTCAGGAGCTGTAATTTCTTTGATAAAAGGTCAAATGTTTCACAAATGGTTGTGCATTGTCAGTACTATAAGTGTTGTGGTGCTACAGAGCCCCCCCCCCAGCCTACTACCTATTTTTTCAGTAAAAATGAAATGCAAAAACAATCATTCCAACTTAAATCGCAATATCTGCCAAAATAATCTTAATATTCTCTTTCTTTCATATCGTACAACCCTGACATAAACAAAACTTTTTGATAAGAGTCCCTTAAATTTGCTTATTAAGGACAGGACAGTACAGGACAGTTAAAAATGAACTTT
This sequence comes from Seriola aureovittata, assembly GCF_021018895.1. NCBI lineage: Eukaryota > Metazoa > Chordata > Actinopteri > Carangiformes > Carangidae > Seriola > Seriola aureovittata. The sequence goes on from NC_079386.1 coordinate 3,277,791, forward strand.
TTGGTCGATTTACATCCCTGGCTCTGCTGCTATGGAGCTGTTACTGAAACTAGTATTGAAAAAATATAAAACTTTAAATTTTCAGAACATCAAATTTTTGTATTAGTTGGACAAAAACAAATGTTAATTTATGAGTTGAAACTCCATCAAACTAATGAATACCTTGAGATACAGTTGGGAGCTGCAGAAAAAGTTAGTAAGTGAACTTAATGTAAAGATGACTTTCAGGTCCTTTCATGCCAAACTATCAATATCAGCCTTCAGAAAACCGTAAGCATTGGGTCTGCTTCTCAGTCACACCATTTACCAAAAGTAGCCAGACGGATACAAACTCGCTGTAGCGGCTGAGAGGAGTTGGATGGTTAGACATATTCACAGCTCACATCTGGAAACCTTTAGGGCCTGATCTCTCCAATTTCCTTCACTGAGGTTTCCTAGTCGCTGCATCAAAAAAAAAAAAAAGCTGAATATGAAGTCAGCCTGTTTAGTCCTGCCCAGCTGACAATACACTACAGTTGACACTGAAGAGCAAATAAGTATCATTATGTAATCAGTCCTAATCAATCCAGATGATTAAGTTATACTGACATACTGATCCACAGCGTGCTCATTCATTACGCTGACAGACTGTGTGTGTGATTTACAACACACTGAACCTGTGAGAGAATCGATCACAAATGTTTGTTCACAACTGCCTTGGCTGTCGACATGTTTACTGAAAAAAAACAGAGGGACACCGTCTCTGTGTTCTCAAGAAAATGTGTGACAAAAACATCAGCTCACCTGTATCTGTACCTCTGTATCAGGATCCCTTATTTTGCACTGACTAAGAAAGTCATCCACTGCTACCCAACACATAACAATGGTGGGGGAGCAACAACAACGCTTTCTTCGAAAGTACAGAGGTTACCTTTGTGCAATATTATCGACCTCAAAGTAGACACTTTGGAGGTAGAAAAAAGCCAACCTTATTCAAAGCGTGCACATAAAGATACAGGGGTTATGATTCAATATATTGCAATCTTATAAGGAAGGCAATGTATTGCATTTTTTAATATCTAATTGTAGGGAAACTGTCATACTATAAAATAAAAAACACACCACCATATATCTTTCAGTTTATGCCACTCATACAGTGAGTCACACTGTACAGAATCAACAAATATGCATGTGCCTAGCAATGTTGCGTTTTGTGGAGTTTATATATCTCTGCATTTTCTGCTGCTTTATTCTGCTTCATTTATAAAGCATATTAGTCTATAAGAAGCTGTTTGATCTTAATATTACTACATAAAGTCCATGGAAATATGCTGTGGTGGTTGCTTTTGGTGCTGTTCTCACCTGAACGGTATATTTGAAATACCAATGCATATACGCCTGTTAGCCTAAAGATGCGCTTTAATTCAAAAGTTTTTTATCATATAATCATCATAATCACCATACAACATTTTTACCCCTCCCTTTCAAAAATCATATTCTTAAGTAATACTATGACTCATGATGATTTAACTTAATGTATGAATTACTGCAGCATGTATCACGAATTACAGTCATGACTTCATATAATGAGTTCACATACATTTACTCAGCCTCTATTATTAAAAAAATAAGGGGGGGGGGTGTAGCTGCGGGGCCCATGGTACTTTTATGCGGTCTTGCTTAGTATATAAACACAATAAGTCTATGTTTTGCCTTCACTTTCCAGCTGAGAAATCCTTACACCAGATCACATTTGGAAAACTGACATTTAATCTTTTTACTGGATAAAAATATTTGGGCGATATACTGTAACAACGATTATACAGCTCTTCACAGAGCAGACAATTCTATTGAAATTTTCGGCACACTTGATTTACCAAGCTGCATATTGTTTGAAGGGAAATGCCAACTTTTGTGACTGATTTGCCCTACAAGCTCCCGCCTGTCCTAGTGTATTTTGTTGTGAAAAAGCTAGTGGATATAGAGAGCAGTAGAGTCGAGGTTTTTGAATGGTAAAAGAAACTTAGCTAGTGTTTTGTTAGCTGTATGCTAAAGTGATGACACCGTCAATGATGTAATACAAGCAATGCAACATTTAATCAAGAATAAATTGCTACAGTTTTAGGGTTGGTCTGACGTTCACTCCTGTACCGTCGGGGGAACAACAATCAACAGTCCTCCAGCTACAACTTTCTTACCACTGAACCTTGAACCCACACTTTTACAACCAAAATTGAATTTATGAAAACACTCAAGCGTCACAGACATGAATTAATCATAACTTTATCTAAAAAAAGACACAGGAAAGAGGCGGCGGCTGACTAAATGTGTGCCTGTGATTCGTATTACCGTCAGACGGGACTAGTCCTGTACACTCCAACCCGGGCTACGCTAGCAAGTAAAGCGGCTGTTTTTCTTGTCAACTTGCCTCAACACGAAACATAAATAATGTTTCAAAGCTAAAGCCGCAAACAACAGGACAATACAGACGTAGTGCGGTTGTTAACTCACCCTCTAAAAGCCTGGAAATCAGCGAGTCGACGTCCAACTCCCCCTCCGCCATTTCTGTACCGAACAGCTCTACCCGCCGCAGTCTGGAGCAGGCAGGGAAGGCACCGCCTCACCGCACAGAAACGCGCCGACAACCTCCTCCCACTCACGGGCCTCCCATGTAGGACTCCTATGCTGCCTTCAAGTACCTCTCGGACACTCTAACTTCTATCACAAAGATGGGAAGAAAAGACAGCTTTTAGATTTTTCAAGTGATAGTTTTACCTTGAATAGTTTTACAAAAACATCTTGACTCAAGTCTACTTATTAAATCTTATTCCCCAGAGCTTTCAATCAAATTGAAGATTTTCTTAGCTGATTGAGTTTGCTCAATGTAAAACAGTGATGCTTCCAAAGTCAAGAATTAACTCAAGTTAATATCCTAAATAAATGACATATGTAAGACTATAAATACATTTGATAATTGACAGCATATTAGATTTCTGAACATATTTTTTTCTACCTTGCATACAGCTACCACCATTGGTTTCCAAAATCACTCACACTTACACACAATATTATAGTTATTTCTCTCAAGTGCATTTACTTGTAAAATTCAAATGGTCCATCTAACTGAAGGCATCAAAGAATGTTGAGTGTATGAATACATTAAATAAAATGCATGACATATTGATGTGTGAATGTTTTTATTAGAGCAAAACAACAAAGATACAATGCGAAAAATGCAAAACTTCAACAAAAGACAACAATAAGATACAACTTGACATTGCAATGAGTAACCCCACCCTCATGGAAAATCCTAGAATGCACTAAGCATTTGAAAGTTTAAAACAGACATATACCTGTATTAGTATAGACCGTGAGAAGCCTCCTGAGCGCCCAAGTGGCACCCATACAAACAGGGGGCAACATGGAAACTCAGTCCGAAGAAATGGAATTCCCACCTTCTTAATTCTATGCAACTTTTTCTTGTTTTCTAACAAGTCGTATGTGTAATTCCGACGACATTTGAAAGCATCAGTATAGCCATGGCTATAGCCAACAAGTTGCTGTGCTTGATAATAATAATAATAATAATAATAATAATGTATGGGTAGAGATTTTTTTATTTCATTAACTCAGCTGACAATTTTTGTAACAATTTGATATTTCAGCTTCTTTCTTATTTCTGGCCTCCTGCATGAGAATGAGAATCTGTGCAGACACAATTTTGTCAACATAAGTGAATATGAAATGAAGAAAACGGTGGGAAAGTTAACACCAAAGAAGCATGATTAAGGGCTAGTCACTAAATATGAAAGGATAAATGCTCAGACAGCAGATCCTGATTTATTCACCGGCAGCGCTCTCTCCTGGCCAGAATATGTATATATATACATTTCTCAAATAAACTGTGTTTTCTGATTATTTCGTGATTAAATAATAGAAGAATTACATTGTCCTCAGTCGAACAAATGAAATAATGAACAAATAATGCTGTAACTGCCTTGCCAGTGTTAAAGCCTGTAACTGTGTTTTTTACACCAGCTGATTGGAAACTTGTAGTATGGGTCAATAATAAAAATTGTCATAAAAATTTTTTTTTAAAAAGGATTATTACAAGTAGATGTTTTGCATTAACGAGTCTGTTTACAGCAGAAAACCCTGAGAATAAACTACTGGCAGAGACTGAGATGGATCCGGTCTAAAACTCTCTTCCAGGTTATGACTAAAGCCAGAAGTTATGTTATTGCCTCTCCCACTCACAACTTACTTTTCTGTTCCTTTCAAGTCCGTCATCTGGGTATTTCCGCACTGTTTTGAGTGGGTGGTGGCAAGTTGCAATGCAGAGGAAAAGCGGGTTCACCTTGTCAAGCTAGCCAGAGGATAACACCGGAAACAGACGACTTCTCTTCAAAATAATAGCATAAGTTTTAATGGCCTTATTACCTAAAATGTTACAAATTGGCCTTTATTATTTCCTAATTACTTAAATAAAATATTATCATTATGATTAATAAAGAAAAAGTCAAAAAAGAAAAGAGATCCCAAATATTCACATGGAGTGAAGTTTATACACAAATCATGAAATGCACTGTCAAAGTACTAATTTGTTTTCAAGGAAGACTCAATGTTTCATCATGTATTGTTTTTAAATGGTACAATTACATTTTTACTTTTAAATATTTGTTGAATTAAGATTTTTTGGTTATAGAAATATATTTGCCATTTCCTGAACAGTTTCATTACCATTATTCTGTATATTTCAGTGGAAAACGTGTGGTACAGTACTTAAATATAAACTTTACCACCAATATTTTTTAAACTAGTACATGAAATGCATTAGCTTTATTTAGAGGCTTTGTTTTGTTATTCATCTTTAAATCACATTTTTTGGTTTAAAGATGTAATAATATTTTGACAATGACAGTATTGTAAAACACTTAAGATATCCTAATTCAAAAACTGAAATTCGATTTTTTACTATTTCTATTTAAAACTGCCTTGTTTACTTGTCCAAATGAATAAGCAACTTAAATGAATGGAAAACAGGAAATTAAAAAATAATAAATAGCCCACTGTGGGAAAGACATTTTCATGAAGACAATTAAGTTACATTTTCATGAAGCCTACTACAGAGTGAAGTCATCAAAAAATAATGTTGCAGCATAATGCTCGTCAGTAGGTGTTGTATTTTTTGCGCTGTTCTTACCGGAAACATGTGTTATACCTGCGTTTAGCTTTACTGAGCAGTCTTGGACACAGTTGTAGGTGGAGCGAAGGAGGCGACAGAACAGCCCTGTAAAGAAGTTTTTAGAGTCTCCTCTGTCGTGTTTGCACCGTCTTTTAGTTGGAAAAAACAACAACAACTAAACAACAGATAAGCTGGGTCGTGGCGGGAGAAGCCTAAGTCTGAATCAGACACAGCCATGGACGGTAAGTGGAGCTGATTTTTATTTGTTCGAGCTGTTTACCCAGCTCAGACTCTGGAGGTGAAACTGTACAGGGAGTTGTTTTGCGCACAGGGGAAAGCCCCGCTACCGCTGGGTTTTGCTAACAGGAGGAGTCTGCTGTTCCCGGACAGTAAGCTAACGTACAAATAGCGCGTTTACTAGCTTAATTTATCTGATGTCAGATTTAATATGTTTACTCTTCTGTCGCTGACTTACTTATCTGGCACGGGTGAACCAAACCGTGTAGAGCTGCCAAGAGGCCTGATGTGTTTGTCCACCTCATGCAACAAGAAATGCCAAACTCCGTTTAAAAAATTGGCAATTTAACGGTTATCTGTCTATTCTGGGACATATACGAGTTACATATCACATTTTAAAAAGTTGTCACTCATTGTGAAAAAAATATCTTCAATTCCGCTAAGATGTTAGACACCAGCTTGCATTCGTTTCAATTAAAAATCTCCCCTGTTACCATCGGCCCACGCTGCTAGCAACCGCCCACCTCAATTTTAGTGGATGGAAATTATGGAAATTACGCACCATATTTTTGCACAAAGTGTGATGAGATACGGGTTGTTGTTGTGGCAAATATATGCCGAAGTGAAGAGTGTCATTTTACGATTAAAATCTGCCCATGTGTATATTTTACATCACAGTTTCCTTTGCTTTTAAGAGAATAAATAAATAAATACCAAGTTTTTATATTGTTTTTTTTTTGCCTGATTAGGATGAAAACCTAACAAGAGATTGACTTTGTTGATAAACACGATTTATCCATATCTAGAACATGGATAGGATCATTAAGACAAAATCATATCACACAGGTCAACAATGCATGTGACAGGCATGACAAGCTTGTTAAAGCATTGACACCTTTCAGGGCAATTAGAGTGACAGTGACTCAAAGTGTCCCAGATGTTTCAGCTGTTATATTAACACATTCAGTTATTTTTATGGGCACCTTCACTTTCCCAACATCCAGTCTCAATGAATAAACTGGGATATATTTCAAATAAATAGTCAAAAGTGCAATTATTACACACTATTTATTATTTGTCCAAGTCTAAGATCCATAATAATTCATTTTAATCTTACATTACATAACTTTTAACAGTGACTCTTTTCATTTGTCACTGTTTGGACAAAACGTTTTTTCCCCACATTGTATTGCTTTGGTCTTAGGCCGGGAATCAGGCTTGTTACAACTTGGAAAGCATCCCACTCACGCTTTGAAATTGAACAAGTCCTACTAGGTGATGGGTGGAGCTCTAATCACCTGATCATATGTCACACTTCACTCGTTTCTATGAATCTCAACAATACATTAACCTTCAGGAACCTGAAACTAGAGTGCTGGTGCTGCCTTGCTCTTCAATCACAATGGGGGCTTCTCATAACATGACGGGTAATGTGACACTGATATTACACCCTGCCCGTCTTTGTTTGCTTTACTTGGCACTTCTTCTTCTTTATCTTATGGCAGGCAGTTTATGATGAGTAATTATATTTAACTGGGAAGTCCTCGCATCTCAGTGTCCCTTGACCTCTTTGGACGTAGCACTGTTGAGATGTTTTCCACCCAGACCACACCACAAATGACAAACTCTTACTAAACCAAAAATACGTTGTGAGGCTGTTTTTGGTTTTTGTCATGTATGTTGCCACTGTGCCCTGTCTGTCATTACTATACATGGTGATCTGCTATTTTCTCTAAGGGGGTTAAATTTTCTTTTCTTGTTGCCCACCACAGGTGTGTATGGATGGGGCATGACCCCACTCAACCCAGGTAAGAAGCTATTTCCCGCAAATGATCAATGTTATGCATGAATCAGTTCTCATATTGACTACAGCGTTTTCATGAGTAAACATTTCGACACTCTCTGTACTGGTGATCAATGACAGAGCTATTTCTGTGTTTACTAACTGATAGAGGTGAAGCAGTGTAGATGGGCAGTTGCACAATCTGACCACCGTGCTTTTGGATTTCCAAAAGTGACATTTAAGCCAGATTCTTCTTCTTCTTCTTCTTCTTCTTCTTCCTTCTGCCGGTGCATCAGTCCAAACAGCGAACCCCTTCATAGAGATCATTGAGCAGCCAAAGCAGAGGGGGATGAGATTTAGGTATAAGTGCGAAGGACGCTCAGCCGGCAGCATTCCTGGAGAGAAAAGCAATGACACCACTAAGACTCACCCAGCCATCAAGGTGAGTCAGACACAACTTTTTGCTACATGTCTTCTAGCTGTGAAACTTTTAATGTAGATTAGGTGATATAAAACTGCGTCTTTACTTTACCGTACTACTCTGACATACTTGTCCGCATACCTAGTGTGGACCTAGAGGCACTGGGGGGGGGGCAGGTCAGGGCTGAATGAACTCTTGCAGCAAAAGGAACATCTTTGTTAGGAATGTCAAGGGTTTGCACAACATAACTGAACATAGCAAAACTTGAGGAGGTTATCATGTTGTTCATGTTGACATCACAGCAGAAATAAACACGGTAGCAATAGACACAATGAGTAACATCATTAGATATATGATTGTTTCAGCCACAAACCAAAAAACTTAGACTGAGATATATATACTTAGCGTAAATAGGACGGTTGTGAAAAAAGGTACAAAAACCAATGTGTGTACTTTAGATAGATTTATCCAAAATAGATCAAGGCATGTGCTAAAGCATGATAAAATATGCAGTTGCTATAGTGTACAGTGCATTCGGAAAGTATTCAGACCCTTTACGTTTTCCCACTTCAATCTACACTCAAGACACCATAGTTACAAATTGAAAACAAATTAGTTTTAAAAATTGTTGCAAATTTATTATAAAGGAAAAAAATCGAAATTTCACATTGACATAAATATTTAGACACTTTGCTATGACATTTGAAATTTAGCTCGGGTTCCTCCCATTTCTCTTTATCATCTATGAGAGGTTTCTGCACCTTGGTTGGAGTCCACCTGTGGTCAGTTCAATCAGAAGCACACACACCTCTCTATGTAAGGTCAATGCATAACAGAGCAAAAACCATGAGAAGTGTGGCCACCATCATTCTTATATAGAAGAAGTGTGGAACAACCAGGATGCCAGACGATTGCAAGCAAGTATCCACCCATCTAAAAAAATATCTTTTCAAATCATTAAAGTATGACACATTTCCTCCATCAGGTGCACAATTACAGCGGCCCCTTGCGTGTTCGCATTTCACTGGTAACAAAGAACGCACCGCACAAGCCTCACCCCCATGAACTTGTTGGGAAGGACTGCAAACATGGCTACTACGAGGCCGACCTGCAGGAGAGAAGAATACACAGGTAAGCGTTGTTCTTTTCACACTATTTAGAGAAACGTGGGGAATTTGTTGCAACTTCATGCCCGTGTTTCAAAATTACACTGAACTGCCTCGGGAGAAACTGTGTTTGGTATTTGTTTGACACTGACCTAGAAAAGGCCTTCATTATTTGTGGGAGATGACGTGTTCACTGTTGCTGGCTTCATCTTGGGTTTGGAGTTGAGTAAAACATTAACAGCATAAACTGCCCAATGACTTTGATTTCTTTCAGCTGCACTTTAAAACAGTAGGAAATAGTAGTAGGGAAGTAAAAATGGTGGCAGACAGCAGCGACTGATAAGACCAGATCCCTTTAATTGCTAAATATTTAAACTTAACGTAACATAATTGCACCAGTCCGTCTGGCTAGAGAAAATTTTGTTTGTCTATCTTCATCACAAGTGTGATGAAATTCAAACAAACTGCATGTGCTGCAGTTCACTGCCAGTGTTGTGATACAGGGTGAGTAAGTGTACAAGTTTATATTGAGTCACTTAAAAATATTGATATTTTGATAAAAGCAGATGTAGAGTGATACAGCAGTTAATCTCCAGTTGTAGGCGACAGGAGTCTGAAGTGTGGAAACAGATCTCTGATCATTGTAGATGGAAGGATCTAAGCCTGTTTTTTTTTTTTGAGTAATCAGTGGACACTGTTTTGAAACTGTAACTGTGTAGGAATTCAGCCAGTATGAAGGGAGGTGTTCACTTTTATTATCAGACTAGGAAAAGCTACAATACATACCCACCAAAAGAATCTAAGAAACATGAGATAATACAACATCATCTTGTGATTACGCAATTCGAGGATCCAAGCAAGAAATTAAAAAAGGAGTAAAAGCAGTGGAACTAATAGATGAATTATGATCAAATAAAATGTCAGTTAAAAAAGATAAAATCTTTATAAAAAGAGTTTAAGTAATTCACTCTAAGTGAGTTTAAAAGGTGACTACCGGTTTGCCAAGGCAAAAAATCTTAAATGTATCACACTTTTACATTGTTAACAAGCTTATTATAGTAACTGATGTCTAAAAATATTAATTTATTGGAAGCGCACTTGAAGTCCAGTATTTTTCCACTTCCACCCTACTCCCCTCAGCTGTCCTCTGAGCTTAGGATGTGGTCAGTGATCCATAATGATGATGCATTATTATTTTTAAATGTGGCTTTTATGGGAGCAGAAATGTCCAAAGCAGATTAAAACTTGGGTTAATGGACCACGGTATGTGTAAACTGTAAATTGTATAGCCACAGTTATGTGTTGGTCCAGTAAAAAGAATCATAAATGCAAAAGAACTCATAGTATTAAATACTACAGCAGTTCTTTTCTTCTTCTTTCAGTTTTCAGAACCTGGGCATACAGTGTGTGAAGAAGAAGGATGTGAATGAGGCCATCACTTGCAGGCTGCAGACAAATAACAACCCCTTCAACAGTAAGTAGTCATGGTTAAAGATGAGTGTACAACACAAAGAGCTTTCTGTTTCGTTGCCCTTCTTCTGTTAAATCTGTCATTGTGTAAAAAGTTATTGTGCTGAGTGGAGAGAGTCCCCAAATGTCCCACTCAAATGTAAGTCTTTTATTTTGCTGAAGTTTTCTCAACTAGAACGGAGATTTCCAGCACAAACGTGCTTTTGTAAATGTAATGCCATTTAAAATTCTAAAACCAAAAGACTTTAAATGTGGCAATCTGAAATTAATGTCATCATTTCATCTGCTTGAAAAAACTAAAAATGCCCATTCTTCCGAAAAATTACTTCAAATGCTGATAACTTTGCAATAACACAGTAAATCATCTTGCGAGGCTAACGAACTAGCTTGAAAATGGCTGCTCTCATGCAAAACAATGGTAAAATACCGTACCTGGATAGGTTTTTAGCTAACTTCGTGGCTAACATTAAGCTAGCTACTGTACATTTTATGGGGATTGTGATATCTATATCTTTAGCTTCCTGTTTATACAACACATTTGTATTTCAACCTGTAGCTAGTATAATGTTTACCTTTGCTGGGTTAAGAAATAGCTAACTGGGTAGGTAGCATTAGCTGTGATAGCCACTAGTCATGTGTGGGTCAGGGGTTTTTTTTGCTACCCACACTCGCACTGACCAACCCACAAACATATGTGTTAATCATCCACCTGAACACGACCAGCAAACCTCCAACTTTAAACTGTCTCTCTTCCTCTCACAGTGTGCATAATTTATAATACACTTTATTTCTGATGGAGAGAGAAGTTTTACTAATCCACTCTCCTGTGTGGAATAAGTAAACTACATGTTCGTATTCGTGACTGCTGTGGTTGTGATAACTAGTTTAAAAAATTTTATTGGGAGTTACAATAACAACATTAAAAAGGAAGTTTAATCTGCTCCTTTCACCCTGCTTTGATACTAAAATACAGATAGCCTACATATGACAGGATGCAGTGCTCTGCCAGACTGCTGTGTTGCCTGTTTGTCCACCCCACCCTAACTCTGCTTTTTCTTGGCTGCAGTTCCTGAGGCGAAGGTGTGGGAGGAAGAGTTTGACCTGAATTCAGTGCGGCTTTGCTTCCAGGCCTCCATCACTCTGCCTACAGGGGAGCTGTTTCCTCTGGAGCCTGTGGTATCACAGCCCATTTATGACAACAGTGAGCGGAAAACACATATACATACACATTTCCTAATAAACTGTATGTTAAAGTTGAATTGATGGTAACTTTTTAACATTAATATTAATATCAATAGTGTGCTCTTCAATATCTTCTGACCATTTTTAATTTGCATATTCCCCAAAAAACAAGTTCAACTTTTTTAAAAACTCAAAACCTTTCAAAATACAGATACAGTTAGAGAATCTTTTTTAAAATCCATTTCTTGGGGATAAATCATTGTCTAAATATTATTTTTACAACACTTACATTTATTGAAATGTCATGACGACATGAAACATCAACAAAACATTTTGAAATTCTCTGTACATTCTCGTTCAGATTTGTTTATTGTGCATGTGTCACCAAGACATCTCCATATGTTTTGCACAAACAAAAATTGTTTTTAGTAATTTTTGTTTTTCAATCTCCACGATTGTTGCTCTTTGTAGATTATTCAGATTATTTGCACCAAAAGTCAGCAGTCTCCACAGTGCTAATGCTAATATGTACAGTTGCTATAAATCGTCAATATAAATAATTGTCTCAAAGATGTAAATGTAACAAAGTAAATTTACTTAATTTACGTACAAATTTGAGGTACTTATTGTAGTGGAGTACTTTCCCAGTGTAGGGGGTTGTGCTTCAGAATAAGATCTGAGCACTTCTTTGACCACTGTCTCCATATGATTTTGCCCACACTTCTGAAATGTGACATTCACTATTTGAATTAAAGCAAGGCTGAGTTTTTCACAATGAGCAGTAGTTTTGAGTAAAGTAAGTAGATGGTTTTAGAAATTAGCTTTTTGCTTCCCTGTAGAGGAATCAAGATTAAATAAAAAAAAATATATACAATCTGTAAAGGCAGGTATTTAATTGTGTTTGTCTGTCAAAAGATTTCGAGGTTCGCTATATTACAGAGCAAAGAACAGAATTTTGTATGATTGACCTGTGTCTGGTATTAATCGGTAGCTCTGGTATATTTGTTCACGCTTGTTCCATGTGGCAGGGGCCCCAAACACAGCTGAGCTGAAGATCTGCCGAGTCAACCGCAACTCTGGAAGCTGCAAGGGAGGGGATGAAATCTTTCTGCTGTGTGACAAAGTGCAAAAAGGTACACTATGCCTGTACCGTACAATGGTCTTTCATTTTATTCTGCCACTGTGTGCCGGTATGAACAACAGCCCCGTGCAGCACAGGAAGTTTGTTCATAACTCTGAACCTTTACTTTCATGTTTAACAATCCATAAATAGAACTCAGAACTGACTGAGGTGTTTGTAAAGCTTGCAATCAGTCATAGCAGTGAAGGTGTAAACCCATCACACCCACCCAGATACAAAAGCGAGATATTATACTGACAATACACTGGCTCTTTTTGAGTAAGTGAGCGTGAAACGCAGGTTCATTGTTACACAGAGTTTCTATGTTCTTTCCTTGTAGATGATAGAAAAGATAACCTCATAAATTACACATTCATAGTCCAATTTCCTTCTTTAGAAGTGCAGTTGAATAGAAGGAAATATGAGTAACACAGGTAATGACTTAGGGCATTGATTTAATAAAAAGGATTGTTAGCCAACATACACAAAAACTGATTACACCAATCTCTTATTACCAGAAGGATTGTTCGCCTACTTTCCCTTGACACCACAGAGAAGTAAATCTCATATTAAAATGCAACATTACAGACACTGTTCGCAAGTTATACTGAAGCTTGAAAGTAACAAATGCTTGTTTTTATTCATTAAGTTAAACCTAATACAGTATTTATTTTTTACTATGCAGCGATTACCTTATTCACCAGTCACTACTCCTCACCCCTCAAATTGATGTTAAAGCACTAATCAATATTTATATGTGAATATTGTATCAAGAATTAAAATTATAAACCAAGCCTGCAGCATTAGTGAGAGCTTTAGCCTATTCTAGCTCATTGTTTTGGTTTTCCTGCCTGCAACCTCATTTCCTGCCACAATAGTGAGTGCTTTCAGTCAAAAAGCTCCTGAAAATGGACCACTATGGTCTACCTGCTCAGCACCCAATGGCAGACAGACAATATTAGCAGATAACTAGTGAAAACAGTAGAGCATTTAGAGCTCAAACGCAAGAGCCAGATATGTTTCACAAGAGGCCAAAACACAACTAAAGAGAGAGTGAATATCAGACTTAAATTCATGAAGCTGGCCAGAGACATGACTCCAAATTAATGCTAATGTTGCTAATGAAGCTTTATAAGGTCTATTTTGCATTTTCAGCTCGATCCTGTAGGCCTCCCCAGCTTTAAGTATGCATCCCAAAAAAACTCTGCTTTTGCATACAACCTGTGTGCACTGGTATTTTGGGCCACCACTATTGTTGCACATGTGAGGTTTTCTTGCCTGTCGCTGCACTTGCACTGCAAAGCAGCCATGTTACCACTTAGTGACTTTTATCACAAAATCCAAAAGCTTTCTTCCTCAAATTGTAGATCCACTTCTCATTTTTCTTTTTTTTTTTTTTTTAATAAATCCCCAGTGTGTTTAGTGACTGCTTAACTGTCTATGCTTCTGGTGTTCATGTACGGAATATGAAAACACCTGCATGATTTTCCTTGAAAAAATGTAAAGTTTTTGAAGTATACCATAGGATTCACATCAGTGTGGTGCTGTGCTGCTGATATAGAACCCAACTCTTTAAACTTTCACTTCCCTACTCCTGGTGAACATTTTATCGCTTCATCTTTTTTGGTTTCTTTGCATTATCTTTTCCTAATTAACACAAAACTAAAACATTTGATCATTATCAGTCTTTTCCCTTCATTGTTTGCAGCAGTTTGATCAAGGCAGGCGAGCATGCAATAAACCATGTTCTTTGTATTTTGGAAATTGGAGCTGTGGGAGACTTAGCCTGAGATGCACATTGCATCAGTGTGAAAACAGCCTGTGAAGCCTTCATAGACTAGATCATGAAACTCTTTGTCCTCGTCTTTGCAGGAGAATGTCATGTAGCCATTCTCACAACAAGTGGAGCCATTACATTGTCATTTAAACATTAAGCCTCTTCCTACATGAAGTTTAACAGCTGAAGCTAATTACACGGTTTGTAAGCTCTCGTCAGACTTTGTGTAGCATAGCAGCAAAGGTGATGCAACACTTCAGGGACTTTGAGCTCTTGTGCTCTGTCAATGGTAAACCTCAGAGCTGAAATGACTCAATGTCTGATTTTGATTCCTCTTTGAAGTCAGTTTAGTATCTTATACTTCCATTTTCTGTTTCCCTACAGAGGACATCGAGGTGCGTTTCTTCCAGGACTCCTGGGAGGGAAAGGGCACTTTCTCACAGGCCGATGTCCACAGGCAGGTGGCCATTGTGTTCCGTACACCGCCCTACCGCGACACTAATCTCACTGAGCCCATTAGAGTCAAGATGCAGCTCCGCCGGCCCTCTGACCGCGAAGTCAGTGAGCCAATGGACTTCCAGTACCTGCCCTCTGACCCAGGTAGGAGGCGGTGTTCTCATGCTTCCAAATGATACTTGAATTTGTTTATTAACTATCCAAACTGCGTCTTATAACTGCATTTTAAAAATGGCCCCTGTAGATGAATACAGACTGAGTGAGAAGAGAAAACGTACAGGAGACATGTTCCAGAGCCTCAAGCTGGGACCCATGCTGTCTAGTGGTACGTTGATGAGATTTGTTTGTCTGCCATAATATAATGAGGTAAAAGGCAATAGTATTTTTTTCAGTTGCAATGTAATATAATCATATCTATTACAATTTCAGTGTCCATTCCACAAGATAGACGGCACATAAGCCCAGCAAGGAGAACAGTCACAGCCAAGCCTCCATCAATGAACCCACAAGCTGGTGAGACTGTTTATATTGTTGATGTCACATATGGAGATCCTTTTCAATCCCTGCTCAGATGGGCTGTGATTTTATTAGACCTAAAAGTTGATTAATTAAATTGTTAATTGACAGAAAATTATTTGGCAACTATTGTGATAATCAGTTGTTTCAGTCATTTACCAGGCAGAAATGTCAAACATTCTTTGGTTTCAGCTTCTCCATTCTAAGGGTATATATATATATATATGTATATTAATATTTGTGAGTTTTAGAGTGTTAGTCAGACAAAATATGTTATACTACAGAGATGAGATTTTGAGTAGTGGAACTCAACTTGCTTGTCTGTCTGTGTGTATTCAGCAGCTGTGGTGCCCCCTGTTGCCAGTGCAGTGAAACCCCAGGCTTCATACTCCTTTCAGCCAGGCCAGCTTTTCTCCATCCAGCCCAAGGTAGAGGCCTCTCCCTCCAGCTCAGCTGTGACTACAAACCAAACATGGAAAATCATGGAGAGCCTGAACCTGGGCCCCCAGCCCAAAGCCACTCCAGTGGCCAACTTCACAATAAGTCAGGCGCCATCTTCCTCCTCTTCCTCCTCTACAACCACCTCCACTGCCAACCAGGACTTCTCCACTGTCAACCTGTCAGACCTTCATGAATTTTTCCCCAACATTTCCTCAGCCATGGCCCAGGAGCCCACACCTTCTCAGGGGACCACTGTCTCCTCTCAGGCCAGCAGCTCCTTCACCCTCCAGGCCCCTCAGTTCCGGGTGGATGATGATGATATCCCAGAATTCCCTATCTTTCCTGAAGCCCAGGCCCCAGGTACCCTGGACAGCCTAAACATGGATGACTTTGAGGACCTTCTGAACCCCCGCCTCATCAGCGAGGCTGGAAATGGCGCCTCAATGTTGGCCCAAGCTTCATGTCAACAAGCCGCCCCTCCCAGCTCCTCCGCTGCTGCCCAGAACACAGTATCCCAGAACACTTCTGACCCTGCCAGCCAACCAGGTAGCACCTGGATGAATTACCCCAACAGCATTGTCAACTTGCTCCAGAACGAGAGCATGATTATCATGGCATCCAACAACAACAACCACCAGGCCCCTGTGCTGGATGAGTTTGATGAGTTGATGTCTGCTGACGAGGATCGTCTTATTTCCATTTTTAACAGCGAAAGCCAAGCTGGGTATGTGTCAGGACACCAGACTTAAAGTTTGTCCATGTGATTCTTTTTTTTTTATTTTTATTTTTTTATAACAGACACATTGACATAGACCATGTGAGCTGCCCACTTCGCCATCAGGACTAAAACTCCTTTTTTATTACCAAGGACAGAAAGGAAACAAGGTGGACATGAAGGGCTGGAGGAGACTGAATGTAGCAGAACTGTTCACTGTGGACTTGCTTTTTGAAATACCAGCAAAGACATTTTTTGGTATTCAATTAACGGGGTTTGCCAGGCTTTATATACAGTTTGTCTGACAAATGATAAAACACAGGACAGAACATAATCAGATTTCTTTCTTTGTTTAGCATCAATCATTTACTGTTTCAGCCAGTGTCAACACAGTGGTAGAAGATGGATTCACCACAAATGTTTGTTTTAAAAAGACAATCAGATCAGATAAGATCAATTGCTGATGGCATCTGTTAAGATGTTTCCCTGTAACATGTTAAGCATGTTTTTACTGTCCTTGTAACAATTCTGGCAGAGCTGATCAGTGTTAATGTGATAATCACTGTCTCTAATTAAAATGCTGTTTAGTCTGCTTTTTTATTTTAAACAAAGCGGCTGGTATATAGAATTTAATCCAACCTAGAGGCAAGTCAATGCAAATAATATCTATTGTCATTTAATTAAATATCCCCATGTAGTACTTTGTAACTGAATAGAATGTTTTCTGACTGTCGGCAGTAACTGTAACCACTGTCTGTACACAGGTGCCTCTCAGCAAAATACTATGGTAGTAATGTTTTAAGAGCCAAATGAAGGTCTATATGTAAATAATTATCAAACAAGCAACATTAATAAGTACATGCTTATAGCACAGAAGAGTACAAAAGTTCATGCATCACACTCACAGAGCTGTATCAGGTCTTCCTCTGGTCTCTAACCAGTTTTTCCAGTTATTTTATCCATATGGCTACCATTTAACTCAACAGTTTTAGACCTGTAGGTCAAATTGCTAATTTGCTTTATTGAGATGGCATTATGTGGTTTTATACTAGGATGATGTAAGCAGATTGTACTATATGCAATTTTTCGCTGTCATGAATGATGAATTCTGTCAAAATCTAAAAAACACTTTTCTTGGCAATAAAAAAAGAAACTGCATAAAAATAAAGGTCTTCAAAAGTAGATTTTATTTGGCAACTCTGTAAGCAAAAGGTAAAGTCAAAAAATGACAGAAAGGTATCAAAATCAAACAGAAATGCTTCATTGGATGCAAATTTTCCCCTGATGATGTGCATACAAATCAAGGATTTCTTTAGCCACCCTATTGGTCAGGTAAGTGTAAGTGTGTTACAAACAGAACCTCAACAATACAAATATTCTCACATGAATACAATATATTCAATACAAAAAAGGTGACTATTTTCAGGTGACTTAGAAAATATTACAGCGAGAGAAGACAACTGAAATGAGATTTTGTGCTTTTTGCCAAAAGGAAAAACATGAGATCAAAATCCAACCACTGACTTTCAAAACAATTTCAATCAGAAAGTCATACTGCACAACCCAACTCATGGGATCACTAAGTGCCTCTTCATTCACTCATCCTACAAAACTATCCTCTTGCTCTTTATGTTACTTCAAGATTGGTGACTTTGTTGACAATGTGGGAACGCCTGGGTACACACTCCAGGTCAAATTTGCTCTCATATATGGTCGGACAAAGCTTCCAGCGGTTGTTTCGGTAGATTCCCAGGTATGTGTACACATCCGGCTTATAGGAGAGAGGGCACTTGACCCCTGTGGCACGGATGACAGAGTCCAGCCTTACAACCTCGCTCTCATCAGTGAAGTTCTGGTTATAGGCACAAATGACCTGCTTGCCCTCTGCCTTGGAGTCATAGGGACTGACTTTAACTAGGGAGACTTTGCCATCCAGGGCTGCTCTGGCCACACATTCCCATGCATGGTCCAACTTAAAACCAGAATCCAAGTGCATCAGCCACTTGCCCGTGAGCACCCCGTGGTTCAGGGCCAGCTCCTTCACTGTCTGGAAGCTGACAGGCCGGCCACTGGCCAGAAGCTTCTCCCAGCTCTCCTGAAGACCCATAACATCAGCACCACTGGGGCAGTGGGTCGGGCCCAGCACAGCTATCCACCCCACAGGGCTGACACCACCATCCTCATCGCCAAATCTGTGCACTTGTGAGGGCCTGTTGCTCTCCAGCCAGCCGTCAAACTCGGATCTGGGAGTTCGTCTCGAGTCAAACACTATCCAAGGGTCCATGTCTGCAGCCATGGCCTCAGCGGCATAGGTCTCTGCAGCAAAGGGGGTCTCCACCTCGCCGTCGACAGGGGCCTCTTCCTCCTCCATAATACTGCCAGTGTGAGGCTATTTAAGTGCTGGATCTTGTCCTGTTAAAACGAAGGTGTTGTAAATTAAACTTGAAAAATGAAAAGTGCAGCCTCTCTGTTCATTTATGGTGCCCCCAAACAATTGGATAGATGGGTTGCCTGCGGATGTTTACTAATGCTGCTAGCTAGCCTGCTACATTAGCAACACTTGTTCAACAGCTAACGTTTATCCACATCCGATTCTCTTACAAAATATAAGATGTTTTTCCTTTGCGTTTGTGCATCATCTACAGTGGACATGTGACTAAACACTGAAACAGTATTTCTATTTGCTTGGTTCCAGTCTTATTGTAGCTAACCAGCTGCTTAGCCATTTTACCAATCGTCCATGTTCCGTCTTCTTGAATTTGGACCAAGATTATTTACAGCTGACTTTTGAACACAACTAATGTATTAACACGCATATTTGCTTGTGGACGATAGAAATTATCGAACGCTCATCGGAAACAATAGATATTAAGGCTTAACATACCTGCAGATGTTTAAGTTTGTTGTCCACTGTTGTTCTTCCGTACAAGCACAGCCCCGATGGTATATGGTCCGCTCTGTATCAAAGGGCGATATGACAATCTCCATTCAAGTGACTGGCAGATTAACTAATACCGTCTATCCACTAAATCACATACTACGGAAACGGCTCGGGCTTTAGATACATTCATCACACAAAGAAAGCAGTACAACTGCGTTGTTAAAAAAATACAATACACTCCTGGTATAACAGTAGTTTTATTTAACAATTTAAGCGGATAATGTACTGAATTCAACAACGCAGTAATACAACGACAAATGACAATATACCAGGTTTCTCTGGGTGCGTACAAAAATGTCCACAAATGTGCTGGTTGTTAGTTTTTCTGTTGTGTATCTGTCAAATATATCTTACGCTACACTAATGGCTCAGAATTAACATCATTTGAACTACATTATATTCCTAGTGTGCTCCAAAATGAGGGCGCTGGGACCCTGCGGAACTAAACTGACCTGCCAGGCAACAGGGAACCAGTGACGACGACGTGCTAACGAGTTAGCCGGCTAGCTACCGCTATCTGGTGTGTGCGCGGTGGAGGCGAATTACATATGATATAGAGTAATAATCCAGCATATACTGTATTTTATTTTTAGGCTAGCCATCCACGTAATTTAATTATGCCCAGCAAAAAGAAGAAATACAACGCCAGATTCCCTCCGGTAAGTTTATGACGGTCTGGACCGGTGTTAAGATTAGCTAACGTTAGCAAACTGTACGATACAAAGCTAACTTCTCTAGCTATCTTGAGTGAGATTCGGCCTGTTTTGTTGCTTAGAGAGCTAACAAGCAAATCATCAAACAGAAGTAGTTCACCACTAAATCTAATTTGCATTGGTGAGAAGTAACATCGCATTATACCAGCGTTACCACTTTCATTGAATAGGCCAACTTTCCTTGTATCCCAGTGTTTGCTACAGTATATTTAAGGTATGCGACGTATGTTAGCTACCTACCCTACTAAATAACGTTGTTTTTAGCATGGCAAGCTAAGAAACTGGACGTTGTTTGTAGCTGCACAACGAGCAAACTTTGTAGATTATCATAGGGAATACGCTATGATAAATCTCATTATCCTGACGGGAATTAACGGGTTTAAACATGCATGCTGTGCAAGTCTCCTTATGATGTAGTTTGCTAACATTGTTGTGAACGGGCCTTTGGTTTTGATAAACAGAAAGTTGTATCCAAGTCTGTTTATAATACAAATCGTGAAACGGTGTCACCGTATTTACACGTATTGACTCAGTGTGCGCACACACTTAAAGTTAAACCTTTTGTCATTACAGGCGAGGATTAAGAAGATTATGCAGACAGACGAAGAAATAGGCAAAGTGGCTGCAGCAGTACCCGTTATTATTTGTATCCTTCCTGCCAAATATCTTCACAGCTCCTTGGTCTGGATCATCTGCATGAGAAGTTTGAATGCAGAGGGGTGTTAGATTTATTTAAATTACACTCTTCATTCAGTCATGGGTGTTTAAACTAATGGTCTGACTTGGTGTTAAAATAATGATTTGATAAACCAGTTGATCAACAGAAATTTGACAGAGAAAATATGAAGATTTATTGTTTTGTCTGTATTTTAACACAAAGCAACATGAAGACATCTCTTAGGGAGCGCATGATGGGCATTTATTTATTTACATTTTATAGATTAATGAATAATCTTAAAAATAAATGATAGGTTAACTGATGAAAAAAAATGTCACCCCTTGTCTGACTCTGAGTGGCACTCTGTCATGTAGTATTTCAAATAATAGGCATTGGCAGTAGGAAGTTATTTTTGTGGTATCAATACAAACATTGTAATGATTGTGTCACAATCTGCTTGTTAAACCCAAGCAAGCTGTTCATGTTTTTCATTTTCAGATTTGAAAGTTTTCAGGCTCCGTGCAGTAACAACGTAAGTTAGACCATGCAAGTGAATCTGTTCATTATAATGAAGGACATAGACCTGCTATATCATACTTTCCTTAACTGAGACATCAGCGAGAGCCTTGGAGCTGTTTTTGGAATCGTTGCTTACAAAGGCCTGTCAAGTCACCCAGTCCAGGAATGCAAAGACGATGACAACGTCACATTTGTAAGTTTCTGTTCATATTAAAATTGTATTTTGTGTAATAATGTAGCTGAAAAGGTGTTATGTCTTCATTTCCTTTGGGATTTAAATAAAGACATACCCATGCTACTGTTACTTAGATAGCGCTGCTGAGTGGATTTGCAACACACCGCCAAATTAAATCCCTTGTATCTTAAAGTATCTCTAGCAATGACTAAGATGTATCTGCCAAGAGAATCTTACTGTGTGACTTGAAATTAATATATAATTCCATTTTATCTCTTTTTCTATTTGATATGAAGTGCACATTTTGCTCGTCTCTGAGTGTGTCTTAAGTCTGTAGAGGAGGCAATAGCCTGATTTAAAAAGTGTGTGTGTATGTATGTTCACAGAAAACAGTGTATTGAACTGGAGCAACAGTTTGATTTCTTAAAAGACCTGGTGGCAACTGTGCCGGACATGCAGGGAGAGGGGGAAGAGAACCACACGGAGGGAGGAGGAGAAAAAGTCCCTCGCAGGTATCACTCACACTCAAACACACACCGACATGTTAGTAGCCATGACTACCAAGGAATTAAACAGTCAAACACAACAAAGTTGACACCATTAAGCTCTGGTCTGGTTTATGACTTGATTATCTTTACATGGACACAAGGCCAGTTACTATCATTTTTGCAATGTTACCATATTACTTATTTCGTTTTGTTTTGTTATTATATCATTAACAGAAACCAAAAAGAAAAAGGCACATGCACATATCGGTTTCACAGAGGGGAGAACTAATTATTGAGGATTGTAGAGAAGAGAAAGTCGTATTGACTGTCAAATCAAACAGTGACTCTGCAGCTAAATTGATGCTGAGTCTGGCACAGAGTTATACTTAAATGAGTAAAAAGTCTTCTTTTCACTGAACAGTGTGGCTGATTCGATTCTGATACAATTTAAAGTGGTTGTAAGCTGCTTGGCTTTGGTAATGAGGCATGTGGCGTCACAGCATCTTTGAATATAAATGACCCCAACAAATTTCCACCAGCAGTATTGGTCACATTATTCTCGCATTTGAAGTTATCTCTACTGATTTTAATGTTCGATTTGGGCACAACTGTCTTGCAGATTTATGCTGTAGAATAACTTTCTAATTTTTTTAATTGTTTTATAAGCTTTTAAAATGTGGTTAGTTATGTCCATATGTACGTAACTCTGTCCCATTCTCGTGAATATGATATCTCAGTAACGCCTCGAGTGAATTTCTTCAAATTTGGCACAAACGTTCTCTTAAATTCAAGGATGAACTATTTCAAATTTGGTGGTCAAAGGTCAAGGTCACCATCACCTCACGTTCGTCCCATTCTTGTGAGTGTGATACATCTGGAATGCTAGGAGGGATGATTTGATTTGATTACATCTGGCATAAACATGCGCTTGGACTCAAGGATGAACTGATTCAAATTTGGTGGTCAAAGGTCAAGGCCAGTGTGACCTCAAGAATTCATACAATAATTATGACAAAATTTCACACAAATCTCTGATAGGATGATATTTTATATCCATGAAGTCAAAAGTCAACTTCACTGTGACATCATAATGTTCTGCCAAAGAAATCTTTCTGGCCATTATTTAACAGCAACATCCATATTTGATTATTGGTCAGGTATATTAACACATACAAGGAATTTGGCTCTTTTTTTTTTCTCAATAAACTTACACACTAATGCAACAGATGTACAGCAGAACAAGAACAACACATCTTAACAAAGTAGAGTCAAATCAATTTTATTTATACATTCCTATATCACAAATCAAAAAATACACTTAATACCTTTTATTAAATTCCTTCAAACTCTTCACTACATTGTTTCGATGATTCTGGACAGACATTGATGTAAACCGCAACTTGATTGCATGGTGAAGGCATGCAACAGCGAGGCAGTAGTTCTAGTTAAAAGCTGAGAGAATGACTACCTTCATATGTCATTGCATAACTTTTCTTTTGTTTTCTTCTCCAGGGGTCGAAAACCAGGATCTGGACGCAAGAATGGAGGGGCAGGCTCCAAAGGGAAGGACAAGAAGTTGTCTGGCACAGAGTCGGAGCAAGAGGTGGGCGTTGATTTGCATGCAGAGGCCAATAACTATCTGCAGTTTCAAAGATTTGTCGTCAGATGGCTCACTTTGTGTTCCTCCCTGATGGAGACAGGATGACTCTGAAGACAGCGAGACAGAAGGGGACGAGGATGATGGCTCTCAGTCAAGCACAAATCTACAGGCTGCATCCAGATTCCACAGGTATGGACACAGAATAACCAGTTCACATCTGGCGACACCGTGTGGATCTAGGGTCTTTTGTCTGTCCTCTCAAGCTGCATAGTGAGAGAGGGATTTTGCCAGTTCATACTGTATTTGTCTGTGTCTTGTGAAAACGAGGGGATTTTTAAGTGGTTTATATAAAATAAGAGCGAGGAGCCCAGAGAAGATCCAGCAATTTATCTGAAAGAACACCAAATTTGATGATCGATGTGAACAGGGACACATTTGAGCCCCTTTCCAACACGAACAATTGTATGTAAATTTGATGATGAGTTTAAATCCATCACTGGTGCAGCCTTTGAGAACAGAGCAAACATTCTTCCCACCTCGTACACATTTTTCAACTCACTGCCGCTTTCTCTTGTTCAGGAACCAGATATTGTGTGTGTGTTATGCTCTCAATGAATGTCCTATCGAATCAGAATAAAACCAGTGAGCAACGTTTACATAAGTCACCTGTTTAAAACGCCAAATAGCTATCACTTTAACCGCCTGTTGAAACCAGCAATATTATATATTAATGTGTGAAAAGGCTTTCAATTGGATCTACACCTCATGTGGAGTGTGTTCCTGAACACCCCTGAATAAACCTTGAGGGATGGCATCACACTGTTGTCAGTACCTTTTGTCTGCAGTCATACTTGAATTTAGAGCTGATCACTTATGGGATCAATCAAGACCAAATCCATCTTAAAGTTAATTTTGTTTAACAGCAGCCACTGTGGCCTCCAGTGACAATTACAAGATAGTGGTGAAAGCTAAAACATAATGTAACAGTAGCACGAGGAGAGAGGAGTCATCAAGTCAGTGAACACACTCAATATCATGAGGACCACTGCACACTAAAGTTAGCTAACATTAGCCAACATATGCTACTGCTCAGTACCAGACCAAGAACCAGACCTGTGAGAGTAATGGTTTGAGTGCCAGTGCTTTTTATTTATAAGAGGAAGAACATCTTATTTCTCCTCTGACTTTCACTTTAACAGCAAATCATGACAGATTTATATCAATTATTTGATTCTAAATGTGGCTATTGGAAGTTCACTGCTTCTATTATACATTTAAAAATTGTATGCCAACTATTCAGACAGAGAAATGCAATTTTCCTATGAGCCCTCAAACTGTGAAACAGTCTGCCAATTGAGATCAGACAGGTTACATCATTAGTGTCTTTCAAAACGCTTCTTAAAACATTCCTTTATTGGCAAGCTTTTATGAATGTTTGATGTGTTGTGTTTTATTTTGTTGCGATTTATTTTCCCATGATACAGACAGAGTATATTCTCATCCAACTGATTCTGTTTTGTGATGTGTTTGTTTTTCTCTTGTTTGTATTTTCTCTTTTTAATTCCCCTTTTTCTTTCTGTAAAGCACTTTGAAACGTTGTTAAGGAAAGTGCTATATAAATTATTTATTTATTTATTTTTTATTTTTTTAATTTCACAGTAATTTATTGATGACCTGATTTTCTAACACCTGGTTTACACCTCTGTCTGTACCCCTCGCAGCTCAAACGCGCCCCCCCCGTACATGCACATGGGAAACATGGTCTCAATGGGCAGCATGGCTCCAGCACAGCCCCAAGGCGGCATGGCCTTCGCCCCCCACCCCTCCATGATGAGTGTCGCACCGCCTCCCCCAGCCCCCGCGCCGCACAAAAACGAGGATGACGACGATGAAGACTATGACTCTTAGCTCCGTCTGCCCGCCACCTCCACCACTCGCTCTCTCACACACACACACACACAAACACACACACACACACACACGCACGCACACACACACATAAACACACACACGCTCTTTCAACATTATTTTCAATTTCTTAAGTTGTAATTGCGGCGGCTGCTCTAAGCAGAGGAGGGAAAGACTCTTCATCGCAGCCCACTTACAGAAAAACCCTCAACAGCCGGCTGTAGAAGAGACCGCCGCAGGAGACAGAAAACTGGTTGTATATTATGTGTTTTAATTTTCTTTCTTTTTTTTTTTTTTTTTTTTTAAAAGGTTTTATTTTACTGTAGGAGGAGAATCCAACACGGATGTTTTTTAACAAGTCAGTCGTTCTATTTTGGCTATTAAAAATGGCAGTCGTCACCGTTTTTGCCATTAGCCCCTGCAGACAGGATAGGTGTGGTTTGTGTTGCCTTGTAGCTTTTTCTTTTGGCACTTTTCTTTCTTCCTCAATCCTCTGTCGTAGACATGATGAAGTGAACTTGTCAGTCATCATGCAAACCCTCAGGTTGGCTGAAATATTCTGTAAGTGGTAGTTAAAGCCTTATTACAGCCTTTGGTGCTCATACAAAGGCAGTTAATTGAGATGAGTTCAGGGCAACAGCTTGTTAAGTATCTGAAAGGTGATCAGCACTTGTCTAAGGGAAAGGGAGGTCATTGTCTCACCCATGAAGTGTTATATTACTCTGTTATCTATTGGCTATGAATTACTGCTGTTAAGATGTGAGCCCCACTTCTGGGCTTTGCCACAACTTGCTAGTCAATTCAATTGTCAGCCTGTAACATAAACAAGGAAGCAGGTGTATTTTTACTATAGGTTAGCTAGCCACAGCTTTTTTTGAATTAGTTTCTATTTTTAATTCATGTTTTTTATCAAGAGAACTGTAAACTTCCATGACCACAACCATATCAGCAGGTTAAAGATTTACAGTGTTGTTATTTTTGATGCTGTCAGGCATTTAGACCTCCTTTATTATTTTATACGACCATTAAATTCCCCTGAATTGGCCATCAGAAGTATACTGTGACTGTTGAACTATGACTTTGTTTTTAAAGGTGTTTGTCCCCTCTAATTTCTCCTCTGGCCACCCCTCCAATTTTGAGTAACATCCTCCTTTATCTTAGATTGTTTTAGATGTATCCAAT
Organism: Seriola aureovittata; assembly: GCF_021018895.1. Taxonomy (NCBI): domain Eukaryota; kingdom Metazoa; phylum Chordata; class Actinopteri; order Carangiformes; family Carangidae; genus Seriola; species Seriola aureovittata. Next base: position 3,304,363 of record NC_079386.1, read on the forward strand.
GAAAGCAGAGACGGGGCTCCCCATTTATATGTCAGTCTCAGTATGAAATGTTTCCAAATAGACAGCTGACACTGTATTGTAAACTTTTAACATTCTTTTTATTTTGTATGGGTGAAATAAAGTTCATATTTCAATTAAAAAAAAGCAACTCTTGTTTTGGTTAGTTGTGTTTTCCAGATCAGAAGTGAAATGGCCTGAAATACTTTTCACATCAAGCCAATCTGCAATTGCGATTTTTTTAGACACACTTCTTTATTTGCTGGCTGGAAGGACGTAACCTGACCCCTGCAGCATCTTTAAGCAAAAAATATTTCAAAGAGCTTCTCTATTTCATTTTTGAATTTCACAGGCATGGGACATCCTTTGCAGTCATGATTCAATACTGTGCCTTTTCAGCTCCTTTGAATTTCTTTACTTTCCCATGGATGTATCTTCCATTGATTTACTGGCCAATGACTCATGCAACCTGAAAGGCAAGAGCTGCTGTTTGCAGCCTCCTCCTGGCATTTGAATCAGATAAACACATGACAGTACAGGTTTGTGGAAAGGTTTTCACAGAGAGCTGATTGTTCGCATCGTAGAAGCACACACTCTACTTTCACAGCAGCTGCTACAGTCGTCCCTGAGTGTGTGTCCAGCTTCTTTCCTCTTCCTCCTGCCTTCTTTATTTTTTTTAAACAGCCCCCCCCCCCCCCCCCCCGCCCATCCAACCAAGCAACACAAGAGCTGGGGCCGCATAAACAACTGCATCCTTCCTGCACAAGCGTTGACTCAGCGGACTGCGAGAAGGGAGGGGTCTGGTGTGTCTGAATGTGTGTGTATGTGGGGGAGAGGGTGGCGGAGTGGGTTGTAGGTGGTTGACTTTAGCACGTCGGTGTCCAAACAAACGGCAGCCATGGGGCAGGGAAGGAGAGCCATCAAAGGTCTGACAGAAGGAAGCACACTGTTTCCACACAGCAGCCAGCGGGGCCAAAGGTGGCCCTCTGATTCCCATCCCCTCTCATGAAGCTGCTGACTTTTTTAACTGCTCTGTACTTTTGGAAACATGGACAAATGTGGCAAAAAAAAGGAATTCCCTTGACCTTTTTACAAATATAAAAGCCTTTCATTGTGTGGCTACTTAAAAAACGTGTTTTAAAATGTACCTTGTGTTTTAGCCTTGATCAGAGGGCACACTAGGAACCAACTCATTAATATACACTTAATTGTAATTAGTTTTATGTGACTGAACACATTACAATAAGGCAAGGCAATCTTTATTTCATTTAATACACAAGAGAAAACTCAATGGAAAGCAAACAGGAAAAAGAAAATAAATGTTCCTTTACAAGTAAAACTAGCAGATTGAAATGCCTCTTTTGAATTGTTAAACTAGTATATTATACATATCTATACAACTATAAAGTACCATAAAATGGAAATACTTAAATACAAGTGCCTCAGACTTGTAGTGCTGCTCAAGTATAGTAGTACATTCTACCTCTGGATTCAACAGTCATTATTGAATGGCAAAAAAAATAAAGTAAACACATTGAACACATTTCAAGTCCTCCACAAGGCTGTTCCAGCAACAAGGAGTGTAAAAACTAATACTTGTACTAAGTGCTATAACCACTAAGCAACCCAGCCTGTTGATTGTGAGGATGAAAAACTTGAACTCAGTTCAGCGAGTTTGAATAAGTAGATGAATACATGATGGAAAAATCCACTGACAAATTATTTGGATTTTTTTTTCGACGCATATATTTGCATCTAAAGTGGAAAGTGGATTTGCTGTGTGCCATCTCAGTGATATAGAAAATGAGTTTAATTTTGTTTTCTACTGTCCCTTTTACAGGAACTATTTAACATTGTGTTAGGAATAACAAAAAATGATTTTGCATTTTGGATTAGGATAATTTGGTAAATGTTTTTTGAGCATTTTTGCTTTCCCAGGTTCATTTAGCACCTGTTACAACCAATGTAAAGTGAGCTGTAATAAACAAACATGACTTCTAGTGGGAATTTCAAAACAAGTGCCACATTAAAACGTGTCTTGTGGTCAAGGGAAAATCTGCAATTAATTAGATAAGTATTTTCTTTTCATAATGTCACTACACAAAATAATCTCATAAAAATCACTATTCTAGTCATTTCAACACTATGATAGCCTCCTACTCCTAAATTTTACTCTTTTATTTTGAAGGTAAACGCTTCCCCCTACATTGTTTCTTTTTTCGTAGGTATGTTTGTGCTAGCTTGACGCACCTCCAGTGGTCTGGCCCAGTAGCACTGTGAAGTTAGCAGGAAGATAGCGATGAAAATACAAGAAAATCAAAAATTCAAAATAAAAGTGGGATAAATACATAATACAACACGAAGTTGTACACATAGACTGTAAATAAAAAGGTTTTATACAATTAGATAATTACTAGTCCATAAACATCGCTTTAAATTAATTCCGTACGTTTTGCAAGGATAGTGAAATAATATCTGACATTATTTTTATTGCAATGTAAAGCAAAATCAAGCAATGACCAATTCGACATAGGTCATGTAATTAAAGTAAACGAGTCGTCACTAATTACTGCACTAATAACTTCCTCTTATGATTTATTGTCCATGCAATATAATCTTGACACTGATCACATTTAAATGACTTATGTCATCAGAGTTGAACAGCTTTGGCCTAAATGTTTTCTCAAGCTACATTTGATTCCCTGGTTACAGTTTAAATAATGAAGTTGTAATATGTAATTCTTGTATGATCTACTGTTTTTGTTATACAGGTTCAAAACTAAAGCAAAAGCCATTAAATTACTCCCAACCATTTGTGCCAGTAAACTAAACATGCTAATTTTACTTTGAAAGTGATAACCGGATATTTGATGACGAATTGTATCTAACTCGACCGTTGCCCTGTCATCTGACTCTTTTCCTGTTGGGAGAGAAAAAGTTTTGAAACCCCACCCTCTTTACTGACTGTAAGCACAGACGTAGAAGTGGTTCGAGGTCCTGACGAGTGAACACTGACCGAGGAAGAGTACTGGGATAAGAAGGAATGATGGAGTTATTGTGCTGTTTGGATACCGACTGTAACAACACCACCGAGCTGGACCAGGCCACGCGCTGAACTCCATTGAGGAACTAACGGGATTTGTTTTTACTGCGCGTTTCTCCCTGGAAAGTAAAGCCGAGCAGGTTTGGATAGCTCTTCCTGTTACAAAGTCGGCGGTTCGTAAGTTTTATGTTATGATCAAACCCAGCTCATTGTGTGCTTCTGATAAGACCGTAATTATGGATACTCTCGCGGAACGGGATGCGGGATTTCCTGCGGCAGCGCCGCAAAGTTGCGGCCAGACGCGGTTATTGGAGATTTGGGCTTAATAATGCGAACTGGTCAGCCCTGAAACTTGTAAAACACTGGTTGTCTGGACTGAATGCTCCTTTCCTGCTATTCTTCTCCGCTTCTCAGCGCTTCCTGCTTGTGGTGGCCACTGCACTTGATGGCTAAAAATACATAAAACTCAAAATGGACAGCTCAAAGTTGTGGGAATCTTAATTTGCAGTTGGCATTACAAAACTTGAAGTATTTTACAACAAGTTTCAGACCATTTGATTTTTGTCCTCATACTTTTAGTCTTCATAATCACAACTCAACAGGTGGCAATTTAGAATGAGGGAAGAGAAGAGCTAATTTGCCCATAATGAGGTGATTCAAGAGGCTCTTAAGTACAGGCCGGTGAAATGATATTGAGCTCAAACCATGTGTTGGGAAACCACATACCACATCACTTACACAGAGAGAAATTCAGTGGAGACAGTGCTGCCTTTCTAAGCTTTGATACACTTAGCCGTCATCAAACAAAAGCAGTCTCTTGACTGGTTCATGAATTGCATTTCATGTTAAGATGAATGAAAGACACTTCAGTTATCTTTGAATCCTCTCCTGTAGCCCACTTGTTGGTCAAGCTTTTGAATACATTTCACTGGTCCCTGATGAACCAACAAGAAAGACAGGAAAGGGAGCGAGGCGCAATAAAGTACTCCTTTGTACTTTATTTTCAAACCCTTAGGGTGCAAAATCAGATCCAGTCAAAACATCTGCTTGAGGCTCCATGGAGCCACTGAAGAACATATTCAGTCGTGGCCCACTGTCGAACTGGAAAAATTTGGATCAATCACAAAAAGGGAACTTCACCAATCCTGTGTGGACAGCCTTATTTGACTATGAGGCATCCTGTAAAGATGAACTCACCTTACGTAAAGGAGACCTGGTTGAAGTCCTCTCTCTGGACTCTGAGATATCAGGGGATGAGGGCTGGTGGGCCGGAAAAGTCAACAACAAGGTGGGCATCTTCCCATCCAACTATGGCTCCTTCAAGCCCAGCGGATACGGGAAGCTTCCAGGCAGCAGCGTGGTTGGCGAGCTCGGCCCAGCTGTGGTGGGCGAGTTTGAACCCGACGTGTTGGATTTCCGGGAGCTGAGCCTGGAGGAGGTCATAGGGGTCGGGGGCTTCGGGAAAGTGTATCGCGGTACATGGAGAGGCGGGCTGGTAGCCGTGAAGGCCGCTCGTCAAGACCCGGATGAGGACATCAGTGTGACGGCTCAGAACGTGAGGCAGGAGGCGCGTCTCTTCGCCATGCTCACTCACCCGAACATCATTGCCCTGAAAGGTGTCTGCCTGCAGGAACCCAACCTGTGCCTCATCATGGAGTACGCCTCAGGTGGGCCGCTGAGCCGGGCCTTGGCGGGTCGTCGCATCCCGCCGCATGTCCTGGTCAACTGGGCCGTGCAGATAGCCAAAGGGATGTTGTACCTGCACAGCGAGGCCATCGTCCCTGTCATCCACCGGGATCTCAAATCCAACAACAGTAAGTCCTTCCTGCCTACAGTGCGAGTCATTCATCGGTTGTTTGTCAGGGTTACATTGATGAAAATAAGGTATAGACATGCTTACTGGGTCTGATGTGTGGCAACATTCCCCCATGCCAGTGATGGAACATAGTGTACTAGTGTATGTAAAGCTGCTAAAAGGAATCTTTTAGTGTTTACATGGCCATATCTAGAACAAAGACACTCTTTTAAACTCTCTCAATATACTGAAAGGCCGCGAGCAGAATTATTAACCCAAACATCTCATTCAGTCTGGGAAATTGAATTCTCTCTAATTTCAATTCTGAACCATAATTTTTTACAGTCAGTCATTGTCTTAGGGTCATATATCAACTTTATCTAGAGTTATAGGTCAAGATCATGAAAAAGCATTTAATATTAGTAGTACGACAGCACATCTGTTTGAATTGAAGCTCGGTTACGTGACTCCCGGGCTGTAAAACGTAGGCCAAGGCTACAGAGACTGAAAGGCCTGCAAATATGTGTTGATGATAGCACGAAATGCCATGCTTTGCTAGCAAAGGTCAGGAATTCAAGAGGAAGCTTTGCATCTCGGCACCATCACAACTCACTCTCTGGACTTTGATGCTGCCCGGGGGTGGCGGGAAAGGTCTTGCGTCAGTGTTTCTGGGCCTCGTGGCAGACACGTACACATTGGACCTTGTCATTAAAGCTACACTAGGGAGAGATGTATTGCTGATAAAGCTTTCTGTTCCCCCTTTTGAAACAGAGCAAGTGCCTTTACTCTTAGCCACCTGAATTTTACACCAGTCTCCCCTCTGTTATTATCATTCTTGTGATACAGCATATAATCCCTGTCAGCTCTGTGGCTGCATCTCTTGCGGTACAAAAGATTTCCAACTTCCCTCTGCTCATCCTGTCTTGTTTCTGCGGATCCTGATTGCTTAAGTACACCAAAATAGAAAACGATAATGGTTGCTCCTTGTTAAACTGGGAACGACTGAAACCACAAAAAATTCAGTACTGTAGTTTCCGAGAATATGACCTTAGAAGGTGAACACCCTTGATTCAAGTTTTGTTTAAAGAATACAATCCCCATTCAACACATCATAAGAATACCTTTCTCCCAGAGACACCTTCAAAAGTTCCATCTTTTTCACTTTTTGAACGAGCACTGACTGTTTCTGTCAGTCTCCTTCAGCATCTGCTCTGTTTCACCCCTCGTTTACCTTCACCCCCGTGTCAGGTTCTTTCCCAGTGAGACCTCTCCACTAGAAAAACATCTCCTGTGGTGCAAAGAAAGAGCAGTTATGTTAATATAATCTTTGTATATGAGGCAGGTCTAAGCGAACACAATCCCTCTCTGTGTGCACTGGGAGATCGTATCGCTCCCCTGCCTCCTCCTGCCTCCTCCTGCCTCCTCCTGCCTCCTCCTGCCTCTTGTTTTTTAATTCTTGTCTGAATCTTTGTCCCTGGCCTGTCCCTACATGTCTCCATACAGCCATAACCCGGCTGTGCCACTGAGCAATATCCTGTTGTGGTGGTGCAGGGGGTGTGGAGGAGGCAGATGGGAGCAATAGGGATTGTGTGTATGTGTGTGTGTTTTTTTTTTTGGGGGGGGGGGGGGGGGGGGGGGGTGCATTGCATTTCAAACAACGCCCCGTCAGTTTGACAATAATGTGCCACTCTGTAAGTGAGGCGATGACAGGTTTAATGCACAGGTGCAGGAGCATCTTGGCACAAAGGAAAAATGAACCGTAAAGTAGTGAAAAAAAAGAAAAAGAAGACAGATAATGGGGCTGTTGGGTTGCAGTACAAAATGTACTAAAGCATCAATGATGAACCTCAGATTTGGGTGTCAGTTCCTCAGAATAGTGGTGCAAGTTCTTCTTTCTAGAGCTGCCATTTTGCAGTCGTACAGGAAGAAATAGAGGAGGCAGAAACTCTATGTCCAGCTGTAGCCATAAGTGAACCAAACACTGTGTGTTACATACAGAAAATGTGGGAAATAATTGTAGGAGAATTAAATAAGGTGGGTTGTTAAAGAACACCTTTTTTTGTGATGATATGATGGTAAAAGATCACTTTCTTCATATTATATTAAAGTATCATATCAACAGGCGAGGACAGAGACCACCAACATATAACTAAATTAAAAAGTGACTGCTTTTGACCATTAGGACTATCTGTTACAGTGATGGATTAATGTGAATATCATTCATGATCATTATCCCTGAAGAGTCACAGTTTTAGCTAATGACCTGCAGAACATTTTGGCCTGGTTGGTTTGGAAGATGCTGATGAAACAGGATCATTGAAGAAAGTGAATGGTGGGGCGCTTGGGTTGAGGCCAGAGGCCATAACTGGAATTCCACCAAAAGTAAATGCAGAGAAGAGAGAATAGGAGCTTCTTTCTGTCACTATTGTGTCTGTTTGATGGGGGTGAGAGTCTTTCACACCTTACACACTCAGTCATTTTCTGTTTTTCACATCTTGTGGTTATCTTAATGGGGTTTCAGGCATATAGTTCTGCAGGAAACATGTAATCCTTTTATAGTTCCCCTCCATGCACGCTCTACACTACTTAAAAATAATCTGCTATGATTAACATTTTGTTCACCATGGTTTTCACACATAAAAAGTAATTAAAAATCTGGGTGTGAAGCTCATCTACTCTTACTTCCTCATTGAGAAATTCTGGATCAGGCCTCGTGCCCTGCTCACCACCACTGCTTGCTCCAGGTGGACAGGTGAAAGAGCAGTGTGTGTCAAGATGATAAGCATTAGAGGAAACGACTACACCAAATGTTTGAGCCTCAGTCAGACTCAGATGAGGAGCACCAGAGACCAGCAAACATGTTAGCAATGGTTAGCGTACTTAGCATCTTTTATTTATTTATGGTGTTTGCTAGCTTGTTAGCTTGTAACTGGCTGTCTGAATCTGTTATTTTGAGATAGTCATTGGTTCACTGCATTTCCAAGGTGGAAATACTCAGCTATGTCGTTGACTGCTTATATCACTCATGATAAGTCTTGTATCATATAAAAACCACAATATGGACATGTCAACAAGGTTAAAACTTGAATTTCATTTGAGGGGGCGTTTAAACTGAAATTCTGTTATATATTTTATTAGTTTTTGTTTCAAGAGATTTTCTCCCGTTTTATCATATATGGATGAGAACAGTGTTGTTTTTTCAAATATCTATCACTGGCTGGTGCTGACAGTTACGGTCACACCAGAGTACAGCTATATGCTAGACAAAGGCTGTGACAAAGCTCCAAAAGAGCCTCAGACTTTGAACCATGACCTACATTAGCTTTTTAGCTCTCTTATCAATCATGGAAAAATCTTGCTTTGGACCTTGACTTGCTTAATGAGCTAGCAAACAACATCCATCCAGGTAAAGTGCACTGCTAATGTCAGTTTTGAGGTTAGACAGCCAATTAGCTTGCTAACTGTGGCACTAAATAACTTTAAAGCTCTAAATGTCAATACTTCTCAGTTTAGATATGAAGTGATGGTCCTAATTATTCCATACCACTGCAACAAAGCAGTGATATGAAAGTCTTTCTTTGGCTTGCAATTTACAGCTACAAGTGTGTGTCTGTGGTCCTGCCAGCTTAGCTGTCAATCAAACACATCCAGTAAACTGGCTTGCCAACTTAAACGGCTTGGAGCATTTTTGAAGTATCTCCCAAGACCTTTTTTTATATGCATCAGTATATTAACAGTAAATTTGTGAAATTAATTAGACATTTTTTATATTGACTTTAAAGCAGTAATTGATTATTTTATTTTTTTGGCCACAAGGATGGTAGTTGGATAACCTGTAAACACAACATTGGTATATTATCATCTTACAAACTAGTTATGGCAATTGCATTAGCAACAGTTCTCAGTAAAAACAGTAACAGTTGCTTATTTACACATCCAGCAAATATGGAGCAACATTAGCATTCATTTGCAGTTATTCGTCTAGGGATGGGCGATCCAGCCAAGAGATCAGATCACAATTTTTTCAGGTGTAATCACGACCCACGAGCTGAATCTGAATCATTTAGTTGAACTCATGATCACATGACTAGCTGTGCATATAGTTTCCTGGATACAAAGCCAGTAACTTCAACTCAAAGGCCCAACTGACAAATCTTTGCATCCTGTTTCCGCTCTGATTTTATTGTGAAAGACCTCACCGGAAATTGTGATTCATAGCTTTCCAAAGCTTTGACGCTTCATTCGGACATTTGTCTGTTCGCTGCTACTCTTCATCCACAATGCTGTCTTCTGTTTACAAATTGTGTCACAGCCGATCACCCTTTTTGCTCAGTTCATCTGGAGTATTCGTTAGGACAGTGCTGTTATTTATTTATAAGGTGCTGTATGTAAATACTTTAATTTGGAAGTGCAGTCACTGCTAACCAGCTAGCCTTAGCTCATCCCATTTCCTGTTTCTCTGCCTGCAGGCAGGTTTCTCATCCCTGTAACCGTCAGGCCAGCTGTGGTTAGCAGGCTAACCGTTTAACTGTTAGCAATTTCTGGGTTAGCAACGACTGAACTTAACATCTAAATATAGCACTGTTTAATGAAAAAGTAGCTCATATGCCAAAGTAAGATCGTCCACAATATAAGATTGTCAGATCACCCACCCCTAGATTTTTCTGGTCACCTTGCAAATTTAAGGACAATATTCACTTCCTTTTTAGTTTAGTTTTTGTCTCTATGCTCCACTTTGTTCATCAACCTTGTGCTAACTTTGTCCGTCTGTTGCTTGGTGCTTGGCAGTTAGTTTATCAGCTTTTTCACTGAACACAGCTACCTGCTGCAGCTGGAAACGAGGCTGATGACAGGCATGAGAGTGAATCAAAACATTGAAGTATCTGGCCCTAAAATCAAAACAGTGCTCTGTAGTGCAGGGAAGATCTGCAGAATTAGTTATAATTCTCTGCGGGTTCTTTACTGGAAGCAACCCCTTTCACATTAAACACAGTCATTTGAGCAGTTGTTTACAAAAAAAAATATGGATTAGTGCAGCTTTAAGTTTTCTGTAATGAAAGTATCAACACATCCTCTTGCTGCAGCTGCAGTGAAACTCTTGCTATCAGTAACAGCCTTCAAAAGCTGGTTCAGTCCAGCTGTCGTGCTCACACTGTCAGTTATCTGCACAAAGCCTTCATAGATCCAAAAACAGCTATAGGCATCACCACACGCCATAAAACTCTGCAGAGGCTTTAGTTAGAACTGGGGGGGAAAGTGCCAAGCTAAGCACTTGCTGGGCTGGAACTCACAGGAAGAAGCCACGGTTAGATCTTGGATCAACATGTCCCTTTTTTCTCTCTCTCTCTCTCTCTCTCTCTCTCTCTCTCTCTCTCTCTCTCTCTCTCTCTCTCTCTCTCTCTCTCTCTCTCTCTCTCTCTCTCTCTCTCTCTGAGCCGACAAACATCTGATACATCCCTCTACCGGCATGTTTTCATTCAGGGCCCCCAGTGCCCCTCTCTGCAGCGCACTCAAAACATCCCCTGTGTCTGTGTCTGTGTGTGTGTGTGTGTGTGTCTGAGTGTATGGGTGGCTGGGTGTGTGATGTTTGCATGTGTGTGGTGAACTGCTCTCCTGTTATCACTGCACTTACACACATACCAATATCCCTCTGTGCAGCAGGAAGATTTATGAAGGCAATTTAGCCATTTTAGCCATTTATTTTTTGATTGCGCTGAGTTATTTACAAAAGATAGTAGAAGGGTTTAAACTTAATGAACATGCACCTGTATTTTTTTTAAAGCAGCTGTAATGTGTAGTTAGGTGATAAGTGAGCCAATAATTCAGTTCAGCTTGCCATTAGAGAGAAAGAACACGATAAAAATCCCATCTACAGATGGAAATTTAGCGAAGACCATCAGGCTTGACTTTTTGCCAGTCGGATCTTTCATTGACTGTTCAAAGAACTTCACCTCAGCAGCAGAAAAGCCATGCCGTCTTATTCAAAGCAGCATTGGTATGTAAAAGCATAAAGATGGTGCTGTCAGTATGTGGAGATATTTCTATTCCTGCTGAGCTCATTGTCAGGCCAGAATCAAAGATAATTTGTTATAGGGTTTTAATGAAAAAACATATTTTGTTGAAATAAAAATTCATGTTATATTGTGGTAAACAGCAACATTCTCATGTAAATAAGTCCGTTTTCAGCTGATAAAAGAATAATGATTTGATCCATAGCTAGTTCAACAAAAGCTGTTTGAAACCATAGACAGGAGAAACCCATGTCAGTAGTGTCTGTGACATCACCTGTAGGTAAACTTTTTGCTGCTATATTGACTAGCTGGAACAAGAAAATCTAACTGATGGTGTGAGCAAGAGGCCATTAGGGCTGACTGTGATAGCCTGAGAGACCTGTCAGTCAAGGCAAACTTGAAACCTGTCCCTTGGTAAATCCTACCGGCTCCTCAATGGACCAGTTTTAGGAATAACTGTCACGACAAACTATAGAAGAGAGGAAATTGAGGTATTGAAGGCAGCATCTTCAGACACTTAACCACACATATGCTTAAAAATTCAGCCGTTAATGCTTGTTCACACAGTGAGGAGACACTTATGTAGTTTCAGACTAAAAGCACAGGCAGAAACAGAATACACATCTGGACTTCTCCACTGTATATCTCATTCACTGAGCTACCACCATTATCCATAAATGGATAATAAGACTGATAAAAACATATTGACGACACAACAAAGGGGAAAATAGCATCATTTAATCCCCACTGAACAATTTGGTAATTAAGTGTGAATGTTCATTCTTCACATTGGAATTTGTACTCAAGGTCCATTGAGTGGCTTTTTTTCCCCAGAGCTTTTGAACACAACTCATAGTCTTCATCAGCAAATGGTGTGTGTGTTATCATATGATTTAAGGGGGTCGTATGTGGATTTCATTTCATGCGATGTGGTCGAAAGCTCAGGAAAAAGCTAAAGAGTTAAAATGGTATTGACAAAACTAGTGACATCTAGATTACAAACAATCATTATGAAGGATTTTAAGATGTTTTAATTACAGTTGCAATGATTAGTTGATTAATCGATTGGTCTATTGACAGAAAATCAATCCGCAGAAATTTTGATGAGTGAATAATAAAGAGAATATCTTTGGATTTTGGTCTTTTAGTCTTTAGACATTTATTTTCTTTCAAGACCAAATGATCTTTTCGAAAACGTAATGGAAATATTAATCAATATTGAAAATAATCACAAGTTGCAGCCCAAGTTATTGAAATCCATAATAAACTATTCAATTCAAATGTCAAACAAATTTCCTCTTTGTTATACTTTTCTCTTCTTAACCACTTCATCTCACTGTGTACAAAGTGGTGTCATAATTTCTTTATCTGTCCCCAGATGTTGAATTGGCTGCAATGTCTGGCACACAAAATGTCATTTTAAATTGTGGAGAATAACAGCTGATTTTTTTTTTTCTAATAAAAAGAGGAACTGGTCAGTTATGAGAATGAATAGCCATGACCTGAAGAAAGACGGAAAGTACATGATTTATATATAAGACTTTGACAACACGAAATGTAATAAAAAAAGATGCTTTCTCTGGATCTGGAGGAATATCTGGAAAATACCGTCCAACTGGTGAAATTTAAATCTTAAAGAAGGAGGAACTCGTGCATTATCACTACGATACTCTGTAATAAAAATATCGCATCAGTTTCCTCTCCAAGTCATGAGATAATTCCGCAACAGACATAGAAAACATTCAAATACACCGTATTGTCTTAGACTCTGAAAGTGTCTGCCTTCAAACTTTATTGAATCACTCAACTAGCTCACCACTTTTTGATCCACGTCAAGAGCGGAATTATGCGTGGGTATAAAAGTATTTTTATTCAGCAGGAGGTGTAACCTCAACAGTCAAATGTGGCAGAAAGTACATCATGATGAAGTAACACATCCATAAACATGACTGCGTCTTCAGCTCCGTGTTTGCTGACTGGCGTATCCGAGGGGTGCCTGGGGTGTCCTGGGAGGGGGTTGAGAAGGAGGTCACCTGGGGTAGGAGCTCAGCTGCGTTGCTGCTAGTGTCAGTGGGTGATAAGGCAGAGGGGAGTTCGTTAGCCTAACTTAGCGTGCAGCTTAGCCAGCTGCGAGCCTGTATCCCTTCACTTCACACTTGTATCACTTTATTCTGTATTGGAGAGAAGACAGACAGGATCCAGAGGTCGTAGCCTCATGCATATAAGCATGGAGAGATTTCAGCTGAAGGTTTACCAGTGCTAGTACTGATAATAGTATTTTTAGATCAAATCTTTCAGGAGATGATTTTTTTGAAGTTGAATTTTGACCACTTTCATGTCCTCAAGGTGAGATTCAGACTAGATTGATGTCTTATTGAGCTGCTTGACTAAATACAGTTATGTGCTTTCTGTGGACTGGGATTTGAAGATTGGTATCAGCTTCATTTCTATGTGTAAAGTTCAGGGACCTCATTTATAAAACCGTGTGTGTGATCCGTACTGAAAGTGTGTGTGTGTATGTATGTGTGTGTGCACAAAAATCTAAGTAAAAAAAAAAAGTATCCAGTCTTAACACATACATATCTGATGAAATCGCACAATAAACACTGTATTTAACTCCAGAATCCAGCGTATAGATGTTTCTCTCATTGTCACAGTTGTTGATGAATGCAGGTGGTGTCAGGTGAGGTGTGTGTGGCAGCCACTGTGGTGCATCCAGTGTGCTTTGTGAGCCTGACACCACAGTTGTTTTCACCGCAGCGATTTCACTCACAAAAGATATAGGAAAACTAAAATTGCACTTTTTGACTTATGCACAGAGTTAGAAAATATGATTTAAAACTATTGATGCTCTGTTCTGCAGTTCTTTTAATACTATTTGATGCTTTCATGAATTCTGCTTCCTGCTACATTCTGGCATCATCCTGCTTTTCAACAGCTGCAGCGGCTCCACAGCTATGACTGTCAGTAGCATCTAGTCCGGCCCTCCCCTCTGTTCTCCGGAGGATGTGAGACAGTGCTGATGAAATATTGAGTGGAATTTAATTTGAGATTTGAGTTGAATTATCTTCAATTGAAAGGTGCTTGTGGAATAGTTCTGGCTCACTTGCACACGTAAAATGTTTTGAATGTTTATGATCAAGTGGATCTGTAAGTAAGGTGATATGAAATGAAATTAAATGTGTGAGAGGATTTCTACAATTTATATTAATCTTGTGTAGTTTGGTCATTTAAAATCTAGAAACACTCACACACATTTACACAGTTTAACTGCCATCACAACCTCTTTAACTGATTATACTGTGACTGCCACTTCAGTTTCTTTCAGTACAATTTTTAAAAAAAACTTTCAGCAGTGAGCAGACACATTTTCTTAGAAATGTTTGTTTTTTGAATTTATGCAATTATTATGCCATTATTATTTTATCTGGGAAATCTCAATTAAAACTCAGGTTTATATTAATATTAGAAATCAGGGCTGATAAATGTATTTAAATCACAATCTGTAAATTGCAGCAGCTTCAATTTTTTTGACAGAGGTAAAAATGTGTCACATCATATCATAAGTGAAGCATTGTGGTGCTACAGAGATGCAGGCCTACTAATCATACTCTCCACATGTAATTAACATGCTTGTTTGGTACAAGCCCCAACAAAAAAATCACGTTATTATAATTTTTTATAATTTTTTTCAGTGAAAATTAAATTGCAGAAATGACCACTCCAACTGAAGTCTGCCAAAAATAATCGCAGTATGATTTGTTATTGTTTTTTTGGATATCATTCAGCCCTATTAGAAATAATAATGAAAAGTGTCCAAACATATATGTGTGAAGTCCAATCAAAAATATTGTACTATATCAAATTCAAATCCAACAGATATTTAATCAAATTATATCTGCATGCTGAAATTTGGGTTTTAATAAAAATGATTTTGACATAATATTATAATGTCTGCACCATATACTGCCTGTGTCTTCATATAGATTTTATTCACTACTGCATGTCCTGTAGGTAGACAATGATTTGTGCCCACACAATGACGACACACCCACGCTGAGTCATGACAGCTGCAGAATGTGTATGTTTTCATATACAGTCTAGTGTGTGTGTGTGTGTGTGTGTGTGTGTGTGTGTGTGTGTGTGTGTGTGTGTGTGTGTGTGTGTGTGTGTGTGTGTGTGTGTGTGTGTGTGTGTGTGTGTGTGTGTGTGTGTGTGTGTGTCTGCGTGCGCGTGTGTGTGTCCAAGCAGGATGAGTGAAGGGCAGTACAACTGAACTGCAGGGGAGGAAAAAGAGAGAGAGAGAGAGAGAGAGAGAAAAAAAAAGAAAAGCAGACACTGGAAGGTCAGAGCGCACAGGAAGTCGAGAGGTTTCCAGAGCTCAGGCAGAGTGAAATCTGTTGTTGTTTTTTCCCCTTCTCTGTTCTCAGCTCGGCCTCCCTCTCGCCGCACAGATCACAAGACAGTTCCCATGCAAATTGAAAAAAAACCTACATATCTGTTTGTGGGAGAGAAAATGGTTGTGAGGATTCAGACTCATTTGTTTCAGAGAGTTCAGAAAGGGAAGCAAAGTAAAGAATACTACAGTGTAGTACATGACTGTTGACATATTGACTTCTTTAACTTCACTGTCATGTTAAATACTGTAATTATATAGATGACAATATGCAGCTGTGGCAGGTCTTCAATCTGCTCTACAAGAACAGCTGTATTAACTTAATACTACAGTAGATAAGGAAATACCGTATAATAAGGTTGCTATAAAGTCACTGCTATTCACGACTGGCACATTATAAATCCCTACACTACGATACTCTATAATATATTGGTCTCTTGCGACATGAGTTAAAACTTATTTTGTTAAATTACGTCTGGATCACGAATGTAATGGATGAGATGCTGTTTTATATTTGGCTGATATATGTAGCTGCTTTCATTTTCAGATTTAGCTTTACTTGATGGCTCCACAGCAAATATAGATGATGTGTGTTGTGTAGGTGGAGGGACGGGGGGATATTTACTTATTTTGGGAATTTTGCTCTTGTTTTCTCTGTCTCGTTTCCTTCTCTCTTTCACTTTTGGCCTGTACAGTCTATGTTTCACTTTTTGCTTTGATCTGGTTTGCTTTACTGGCAGCCCTCTTAAAATATATCACACACAACATGTCAGACTGTGTCAGGAATAGAACAATAACACCCTGGATTTATTTCCATTATTGTCCCTGTTTTTTAATTTCCCCATCAACCTTTATCCAGACAGAGACAGACATCCAGAATCTGACATCAACATGTTCTAGAGTACAAAATCTAAAAAAAAGTTTTTTAAAAAAATGAATCATGAACAAACAATTGATATTTTTTGTTCAGTTAGTAGAAAGTAGTAAGTAAAGTGAGTAAAAAGTCATACACTTAAAAATAAAATCAAAGACAAGACAACATGTTTGGTTTATGTTATTATTACTTCTTTGTGGTTTGAGTGGGTCATATATATATATATATATATATATATATATATATATATATATATATATATATATATATATATATATATATATATATATATATAGTATGTGTAGGGTAGGCTGTATATTTGGTATGACCACACACCATAGTAGACCAGTAGGAGGTGTTCTACTGACCTATGTTCTATTTTATTTTAAGTTATAAAATAATACAAATTTATATCTAAAAAAAAAAAAAAAAAAAAAAGAGACATTCTGCTTTTTATATGCAGACTAATATTGTGAATGGGTGACCCTACCTCAAGTGGGTGAGCCTAGTGGGTGTTTCACTCTTTGCCTTTCAGTCTAATGTTACTGAACCAGACAAACAACTGGTCTGTAACTCTATCTAATATATTGTTTTCGTGTGTGTGTGTGTGTGAGTGTGTTTGTGTCACCATGGCAAAATATGATCCTGAAGACACCAACTCCAGCAATAGACTTTGACAGGTGTTTATATGTCTGTGGACAGGTTTTGTCTGAAATATTACAGGTGTGTAGTTGAGATCAAAATGATGTTCTGACCCATGAGTAATTATATAATAATGTTTTCATTATCAATTAATAATTTTCTTCATTTTATTGATGAACCATTAATCCAGGCCTAGAAAAGAAAAAAAGATATTCAGGTTACTATCATACTTTGTATGACAAAGGAAAATATCAACATTTTCAAAACTGTAATTTTTGTTTGATCAAGAAATGAAACGGTTAATTAATTTAAAAAAATCTTTTGACCAACTAATCAGTTAAATGAATAATTGTTTCAGCTCTGACCCAGTGTGATTTAAATAAAATCATCAATTAATTTCTGCCTTCCGAGCAGTTTTCCATCTAATATAAATGTTTGCATAACAACTCTAATCTACATTTTAAGTCCCAATAAGAATGTCATACTGATGTCACGAGCACAATAAAGTTAATATAAAGTTAGTGTTTATCACATAAAGATGTGGTCTACATTTAGTTCCTGACCTGCATAAGACTTTGGAGAAGGATGAGTTTACTGCAGTGAGTTTCAGGAAATGGTCAAACATAAGCTCAAGACAAGCAGACAAGTGTTCCTCTGTTTCACGTCACAGTAACTTACATCTGCTCTGGATGTCTCTGGATTGTGATTGGTCTGTTTGTCTGATCGTCACGGTTCCTCCAGTGTGGTTTAAACACAAACAGGAATATTCATGAAAGTCACTGTATATTGTCAAAAAGTGGCTTTTATTTGACATGACTTTATACTGCAGACTTCATGCAGTAAATTTACTTTTATACCTGGTTGGTTGATCACATTTACCACCTCAGAGCATCAGCCTTGCCTGCCACCCCCACCTTGACCTCAGAGCTTCTGGGATCAACCCAGCAATGGCCCTCCTGCCTGAGTTTCTAAGGAAATGGCACTAATGGAGGTTAATTTTAAACATGAACACTGGACGCTTGTTAATAAGTCACCATTTTCAGGACCTCTCGGTCTTTTCCTCAGCAGTGGATACTTTGCACAGGGAATCATTTATAACCCCCCTCTGACAGCGTTAATGTGGAGGCCCAGAAACACACTCTGGGCATGTTCAGTATCGTCGTTCTGACGATGAGTAGCTTTTAGCTTGTTTGATACAATGTGTTTGATACAAACAGGTTTGTCTTAGTCATATACCAGTTTTTTTTATCATCAACTGAATTACAAATTGGACTCTGAAAAGTTGTGATGGGCATTTTATACCATTTTCTGACATTTTATTCACAAAATTATTTATTGTTCACTTGAAAATAATCAACGAATGAACTGATAATGAAAATAAATGTTGTCCAGGTTGTAACAAACCATAGATTTTCCTTGATGAACAGCCGAACAGTTAAATCAACACATGTTTTATTGACTGAAGTGAAGGAATTAGTCATCACTGACATGTCAACCTGTAAAGGTGAGACCTGACAAACCTGATCAACGTTTCTCAGCAGCAGAGCATGGCGAGTGTCTTGCAGTAAATGGGCCATTTGAGTGTTTCAACATGCCATGCAAAGTTATTTAATAACTGTGCCACAATAAAACGACCATTAAGGATTTCAGATTTAACTAATCACAGCGCTGTGGTGGAATGTGAAATGTGCTTAAACCTGAATCACAACTTTTATCTTTACACGCATCAAATGAGGAAGAAATGCCATCTCAGACTTGATTGCAGAATCTTCTATTTATAGTGAAGTCAGCTGTGCTCTGGTTTGTAAACTCACTGACATTACCTCATTCCTACACGCAGTGAACAGTATGTTGTGTGCCCCTGAGCTAAGACGAAACTCCAGCGGAGTAAAGCGCTAGTTTCGCCGTGAGATGACATCTTCTGCACCATGATTATGCCCTATCACTCTCTCTCTCTCTCTCTCTCACTCTCTCTCTCACTCGCTCACTCACTCACTCACTCACTAGCTGCCTGGTCAGAGGTTGCCAGACTGTCTGTCAGCCTATGGCCTCGTCCCTCAGGGGACAAAGCTCCTGTTCTTCCTGGGGAAAGCCCCCACCCTGCAGGAATTCTCCCCTCGCCTACGGGTGCAGGGCAGGGAGGGGGGAGACGGAGGAAGGTAGAGAGAGCATAGAGGACGCTTAGGTTGAACTGATGTGGCTATTTAAAAGCTAATACAGACATATATCTATATAGTTTTTGCCTTGGAGTGATATTGAGTTTCTTTAAATTGGAGCATTTCCATGGACAGAATTTAGACTTTTTGTAAAAAATTTTTTCCTCCTTATTTTCTGTATAGAAAAAATGCACACAAAATACCAGATCAGATCAATATTTGCCTGATATACTTTCAAAATGATTCATCAATCCACCCCGAACAGAAACTGAGGGGTGAGGAATGATAGCATGCATAGAAAAATGTGGTGAGAGATGGAGTTGTAGCTCCAGCGTTGAATTATCGAGAAAATGTAATTAAGTGAGGTGCAGAGTGAAGAGGCAGAGAACGGCTCTGTGGAGTTGACTTTTGCGTCTGCCGTGTTATCGTGACAGGGCTGGATGGTTAGAGAAAGGCTGCTCTGCAGCTGAAAGGTTACAGCCTCTATCACTGCATGTACTGAATGTTCAGCACGAGTCCTCTCAAATGTCCTTGAGCAGGATGTTGAACCTTTATGAGCTTTTGCTCTTTTTGAATGTCAGGTGCTGTAGATGTTAGTTACTGATGCTACACCTGTCAAGCTGTCTGGTACAACACACACAGTTTACAATGGTAATGGTGGAAGATTTACCACATATATTCTTAAAGGAGCTATTTGTAAGTTTTGCTAAGGCTACATATCCAAAGTTAGCATTAACAGCTGTTTATTACAAGTCTACAAGAAATGTTGCAAGTATAACATTAAACTTAATTCCTTTACTCACCAAGAGCTGTCTCCAGAGGTGGAAAGCAACACCAATGTTAACTCTCGTTACAGTTAGCACGCTAACCAGCTAGCCCTGGCCCGTCTCATCACCGATAGTGACTCACTGTTTTCTCTAATCTGTTCTGAAGATGTAGCGCTGCTGAGAGGGAGCATTATAACATCTTGTATTACAAAGACAACGATAGCTAAAGCAATGGTCAACCAGAGAAAACTTACAAATAGCCCCTTTTTTAGGGTTTTAAATTTTGAAGCAATGGGTCATTGATTTAAGGTACAACAAGGAACAAAGAATTTAAAAAAAGGGGGGTGGGTACTTTAATGCAGGCACTGCCAGCCATCTGATGTTGCAGATAACTAACTTTGGCAATTCTATCCTGTGTCTGCTATAACTTCCTAGAAATACAAGGTCACTACTTTGCTAGTGATGTCACAACAAATGCCCTGAAACTGTTTGACTTCATTTTTTTTTTCTCCCAAGATGTTGAACTGATTTGCATGAGGCATTTTAGTCAGCTGTTATGAAATCCAAACAGACCTAAGGCTCTTGTTTTAATAACATGAAGAATTTGGGGAATTTAAATAGACTGTATTTGGCAGGGATGGGAGATTTTATACTTTATCAGTCAGGTAATCTTATGTTAAATCAACCCTAGAAGGTCCCGTGTAAAAAAAAAAAAAAAAAAAAATTAAAAATTAAAAAAAAAAAAATCCCTGACACTGGGATCCTCGCTGAGGTAAAACTGCTGCAGGGTTGAGTCAGCCCCAGCACCAAACTCATATCTAGGCCGCTGCTGGTAGGAGTCATGTCTGCTACTGACACACTCTTGTTTCTGAACAACAAACAATGCCAAACAGAGTCCCGTTGCCATGGAGACCAGTCACGGTGTTTTTGTGGCAACATTGTTGGTGTCGCCTCTCTATCAGGAAGACGCTCTGTCTGGGCAAGAGCGATCTAGTCATGATACTTGCCGTTTATCCTTTTGAAGGAGAGGTGGATTTCCTGCCCTGTTCGCCTTTTTTGTAAACACACCTCTTCAAAATGTGATACCAGGTGGGAGATAAAGGAGGATGCAGATAAGAAATAACTCATGTGTCCTTCATGTATAAGCTCCATACAATTTACTAGATCTAAACCATAATCTTACATTTTTCCATCATCCTCTAAATCCTGTTGTCCTACATGCACAGATCCCGATCCGGCTATTTGCTACTCGGCATGGAGGTCGTTAAGGGTATGAGGGTGTTTTTTAAAAAAAAGATTTATTTTTATCCACGCTGTTATCCCGTCCAGACTTAAACTCACTACTTTTCAGAACAGCTTTTTAAAGATGTCAGCAGCAGGCTTGATGTTATGTGGGTCAGTGGCTGATTTGGACACAGTGTGTTGCCACATGCTGTCCAGTAAGCAGCTGACTAACGCAGCGGTCGTCGGCAGTGTAACGGTGGTGGTGAGAGGAGGAAGGCTTGAACAGGGCTGAACTGTGGATGCACTCTGCCTCAACTCAGGAAGTAGAAGAAGAATGTGGCGTGTATGTGTGCTGAGACTGCTGAAATGCTTTTATTGCTTGTGTCAATGTGCATGTTTGTTTCTGTGCTTGGTTGCGTGTGTGTGTGTGTGTGTGTGTGTGTGTGTGTTGTGTGTGTGTGTGTGTGTGTGTGTGTGTGTGTGTGGGTTTGTGTGCATAGATGATTGTTGTGGACCCACGTGGGCATACATGAGTGTGTGTACAGGTAGGCTATATCTGTCTCATAAGTGCAGAGACATTTATGTGCATGAGTTTTGTACATTTATTATGTATGAGTGAGTTATGAAACTGTGAGAACCTTGCATGTGGTGTTTACAATGATTCTGTTCTTAGGCCTGTCTACTTTTGTTCGACGATATATAATGTCAAGTACAAGGCAAGTACACCCTTTAAAAGAACAATGGACTTTTAATTCTTAAGAACATTCAGACTTTACTTGTAGTAAGTGGTGGTGCGGCATGTGACTGATGAGCATGCAGTACTATTATCTGTTGCTGCAATTTACCAATGTTCCCTAAATGCCTCACATGCAGATGGTAGCTAGGCAGCCTGGAGTCCCCGCTCAGTTACTGCAGGTGTGTGGCCAAAAATGACTTAGTTTGAAAAGAGTAAAATAAGGTGTTATGTTGAAACTGAGTGATTTTATCTACCTGGGTGGGCCACCCAGGAAGAGCTCATGTATTGGAAGTGCTGGCATTTGGCTTAAACCTAAAATGTTCCCACACTGGAGCTGTGGAGTGCAGCTTTGAAACCAAGTCAAACTTCCAAACTTTCTGGCTGGAATTATGCAGTCCTCTGGGAAAAACACCTATTATCCTCGAGTAGCACGTTATCCTCACTTCACCTGATTCTCTGTGGAGCCAGGTGAAACTCAGACAGCAACACAGAGCATTGTAATGGTAGTAAAAACCCTGCTGTTTATTCTGGCATCATGTTGGCTAAAATGTTGGTGACATTCTTATGTATCAAGTTCAGCAAAAATGATCAAGGTCATGTCCATATATTATGTTATAAGTTGATAATGTAATTATCGTTATACTCTGAGTCTAGGTGCATGTGCTGGAGTAAGATAGGCCCGTTATGGGACTGTTGTTATTTTGCCTCTTTTTCCAGCTTGCCTCTCAATTTATAGACTTTCAGTTAAAAGAAGGACATTGTGTAACATATAATACATATAATACATATAATAATATCAAGTCCAACTGATTCTTCAGCAAAATCTTTAAAAGGAGCACAGGCTTTAATAGTTTTGATACATCCATCTGTCTTGGAAGTTATCGTTCGATTATATCTCAACTTCTCCAATAGAATCAAAGAAAGTACTTCTTTGACCCAGAGTTTAAACGAGATTTCCAGTGCGGAATAATTAGTCTCTGGGCCAACGGAGACACAGATGCATTTTCCCGGAGAGCAGTATATTTTTCTTCAGACAAACACTCCAAAGATGGCGGTTATGGGGCTAGGATGTACTGTCCCACTACACATATAGGTGTCATCTTCAAATCTAGGCTAGCTGTTTCCCTCTGCTTCCAGTCTTTATGCTAAGCTAGGCTAACCATATGCTGTCCACTTCTTTTTTTAATGCACAAATATGATATCGATATTCTCCACTCACTCTCAGCAGCGTATACTTTGGCCAGTGCAGAGGTAAAGTGGGTGGATGTAATATAATGCAGCAAATATCAATCAACTGTACATAGACAGCAGCAGGTCAAAGGTCAAACTTTTGCATTGATTGCCTTCAAGTCTTTTAAATAAGACATTGCTTTTGTCGAAGTGGAATTTAAGCTAAACAAGAGACACACACAGGTTTTATAAATGTTTATGTTCAGGAATTATGGCTGTCACTTAATTTATATTTTACAAAGGCAGCAAACAGCCTCATCTTTATGCACAATTTTTCCATCTGTGGTGTTGTATCCAAAATCCTTCCTCTCATTACTTCTCGGATGGTTCCCCATTCGAGCAGCATCCCCTACAAGGCAAAGGCCTTTGGCAGTCTGTTGGCACTGTGGATTTGGAATTATCATGACAGATTGAATAATTAATTTGACCCACGTTTTAACAGTTCAGATTTTAAATGTAATCTTTGTTTGTTTTTTTCATTATAAATGACCTGTGGCATCAGATACATTTCCTCTTGATTTGATTTGGATAAATGACAAACTTGTATCTGTGGACACACACTTTGAGCACATTTAATAATCTATTGCCAGGTGGCTGATTAGGGTTTCGATGGTCCAGCAGTTATATCACACCCATACACACCTCTGGGATTTAGCCTTCACCTCTGTTGGTGTGTGTAAAGCAGTTGAGTGAGTGGTGTGTATTCAAGTGTGCAAGGGCATGTCCTCCAGCTTCATGCCCTCTCTGTGTGTGTATGTGTGTGACTGTTTACATTCATGGATGTCTCACACTTTGCTACTTGTGTGCAGCTGGGTGTGTTGCAAAAAAAAAATGGACTGGAGCGCTGAGTCGTGACAGCTGCAGAATGTGTATGTTTTCATATACAGTCTATTGTGTGTGTGTGTGTGTGTGTGTGTGTGTGTGTGTGTGTGTGTTGTGTGTGTGTGTGTGTGTGTGTGTGTGTGTGTGTGTGTGTGTGTGTGTGTGTGTGTGTGTGTGTGTGTGAGTGTGTGAGTGTGTGAGTGTGTGAGTGAGTGAGTGAGTGAGTGAGTGAGTGAGTGAGTGAGTGAGCACCATTATCTATAATTCTGCGGTTCAAGCCCAGGCAGCCACTTTTAGCTGTGCCCTGTCTCACTCAATCATATGATAATGATCAACATTCAGCACCTCGCTCTCTCTCTCTGTCTCTCTGTCAACTCTGCTCGCTTTACCACAGTATCTACACTTCCCTCCTGTCTGTCTGTCAGTGTCGGAAGCCATGTGACCCCTCTTAACCTCCGTTTCCTAAAATAGCGCTGTGCTTATTGTGCACAATGAACGGTGAGCAGGAACAACAAAATTGGCTCCTGTTTGTGTTTTTTTTTTTTTTTTTTTCTTTAAGGAAGGGCCCAACACTGAGCACTGGTGGCTAATTGGCTGATACCAGCGTCACTTCCTGGAAGTGGGGTCACGCCATGACGAGTGAGCACCTGGGGGGAAACAGGGGTGATTGACCAGGGCTTGTTTTTACCAGTCACTGACCGGCAGGCGGACAAAAAAGGTGGAGCAAGGGATCTGGGCTTGTGGCAGTAAATACCCCCCCACCCAACATCACCACCACTCCCACCCCCTCCCTTAGGGCCTGTGGCATTGACAGAAACAATGACTCAGCTGTAGAATGGACAGAAATTGATTTTCTGCAGAAAGGTTAAATGAGCAGGCACTTTTTTCCCCTCACTGTAGAGCTTGTTTTTGTTTTGGCCGTTGGCTACTTTTGCGATTTTATTGTCTGTGCCTTCGTCTTGAGGCAGAAGTCAATTTGCATGTTTGTGATGGACATACCTTAATGCCGTTTTTTCTCAATTTAAAATAGTGTCTGGCTGTTAGAATAAAGGGAGGGTGAGGTAAAAGCCTCCATTAATTTGTCCGTCTTTGCACCTGTCATCATCTTAGTGGCAGAATGGACGAAACTCGTTGCCATGGAAGTCGTCTGTGTGTCTAGTTTTGAAGGAGTGCGTGCAGAAATTGTCATGCAAGTACATTATGAAAGGACCAAGTCTCCTACCCCGTCAACATATACACACACACACACACACACACACACACACACACACACACACACACACACACACAGAGCAACACAACACAACCTCTTGTGATGCATTCCTTTCTGACGTAAAACTCGCTGCCTCTGGGCTATAGGGGAAGCACAGGATGTCTGAGAGAGAGAGAGAGAGAGAGACAAAGACTGAGACAACAAAGCGAGAAAGAGAGAATCATTTATATGCGTAGAGAAAAGATAAAATTCATATTCGTGTAGTGAAAGAAAAGACAGACTGGAGAAAATAGATTTTTTAGTGAAAGACTCAAAAGAAGAAAAAAAAGAAAAAAGGAAAAGAGCGGCGAGCCCAGAAAGTCGGAAAGTGACTGCAAATAGCAGGAGTCTTACTTCCCTATAATAAGTCAAATTCTTTGCTGCTTCTCCTCCCTGTGTTTGACGGCCAGCCTTGCCCTGAGCGGTGCCCAGCCTGCCAGCGAAGGGGAAGAGAGGCACGGCTGCCGATCATACTGAGACATGTGATACATAGTCACACCACAGCAACCGACATCCTCAGCATTATATTCTATTTTCATAGATCTCGCCTGAAGAACCTTCCAACACTGTGCGGTTGCAGAGCGCTGGCTGGTTACCAAACTGTGTTTACTTATAGGTTATTATATTTTACAGTGTGCACTTTTCTCATTCTCGATTTCTCTATTTACGTCCATGTTTACAGACCGACTGTATGTGGACCAGTACTGAAAATCACCAGTCATCCAGATCTGATTGATCTGCTGTCAAGTAACAGTCCTCAGTAAATCCAGTCACTGATTCTGCTTTTTACTGAATCCTGGTGCTGATCATCATCATCATATTGTTTGATAAGTTGAAAGCAAAAACACCATTTCCAGTAGATGTGGGGTTTCATAAAGTCCCAGTGATCATGGTTTTGGTGAACTATAGACATCTAGTCAAAAATGACTAGATGCCAAAATAACTAGCCCATGCAAATATGTCTGTTTATGTATGTATGCTTATATGTCAATATAATATAAGCCTGTCAATATATGTTGATATTATACAATAGGGTCCAAAAGTCTGAGACCACTTTCCTTTTAATGTGAAGAAAATCAATGTCTTGTGCACATGCGCAAGACGTAAAAAACTGGACCATAGTTCTACCAGAGGTCAAAAACTCCACAGGGCACCTATAAAACAACAGTTGATCTTTCTGGTATTATGACATAATCAGAAACCAAAGTTTGAAAAAGTTACAGCCCATAAAGGCATTAGTTTCTCAGGCACTATACTCAATGCATATCAGCTGATCCCTGCAGAACCATGTCTGCAGAAACAGCTTCTATTTGTGACTCTTGGTTGGTCAACTTAAAGAAAACCCTTTTTTTCACCGGATCTGTGGAAATGGCGTTACCTCATTCTTAGTTTAAACTGCATCAGTGTAGTGTTCTTTTACCTCAGTTGAAGAACTGTGTTTGCTTTTGACATGAATGGGAGCCCAAGAGGCCCAAACAGTTATTTCATCCTGACAGATTTAAATGAGTTGGTTTTCTTTCCTTTATTTGACTAATGAAATACTGCACACTATATTTCTTTGTTGCAACTTTGTGTTCTCTGCTCAGATAAATATGAATTATTTAACTATTATTTCTTTCACTGCAAATCCTAAACCTTAAACAAACAAAGAAGTGACTACATGGAGCAGCACAGTGTCCATCAACACAAATAAGAACCTGCCTATCACCGAAATAGGAACTGAAAGATTGTTGTGCGATGGCAGCACAAGTCTGATTTGGATTGTTAACCAGTAGTGTATCAGTTTTGAAATTTCATAAAAGATGAAGAAAATCCTTTACTGTCCCAGTATGTTACAGTATGTTTTTTTCATAAAATATAATTATCTAATATTCAAAAGTTTTTTGTCACATCCCGAGATTTAACTAGCTAACATTAAGTTAAATAGATTTTTTTTTTTATGACTTATTGATATTCGCTCTGACCACTGGCATAATGCGTGCATGTTACGCCCAGGTACAACAAAACCCTGCATAGTCAGACTGGCTCTTGGACAAATCCCGGTGGGCCAGTGGACCATCAAAAATTCATAACATGTTTCCTGGTCCACACAGTCTCTTTACCGGCCCAATCGTTGTGCCTGTCATTTTGGGTGTGCATGATAGCATGCTACATGCATGTTCTGGACTTCCCGACCCAGTATATAATACACTGATGCACTGGAGCTACTGAACTCTAATTTTGAAAACGTTGCTTCCTCTCTATTGGCCCATGTGACTTACATGTTGAGCCAGTGCACTGACGACACAGGTCAGTTGAGGATGGATGCATCAGTTTGGCCCTGCTCCCAGTCATGCATATGATCACGACTCAGCATGCCAGATAAACCGTGCTATAGTCAGAGCCAGTAGAAATAAGAAACTATGTTTATGCATTGCAGCCAATTGCCTAACACTGATAATCTCAACCATTAAAAGGGGTGGAGATTAATGTTTTCACATTGATAAATCTAATGCAAATGAACTGTGTCATTGGGATACGTGGATCAGTTTGGCCTAAAAACAAGAGGAAGAGGAAGAGGAAGTGAGAAAGAAACGGAGAATGTATGAATGTTTGTGTCGAAGACTAAGCTCAGTTTAGTATGACTTTTTTTCTCAGTTACAAGCAAGGAATGTACACAATCTTCAAAATGATACATTTCATTGAATTATAACCACTCCTCATATTTAACTGTTTAAAACCTTGTCTTTCTTTCCTCCTTCTCTCTCTTCCTACCTACGTTTCCTTCCTCCCTCTAGTCCTCCTGGCTCAGCCCATAGAGAATGAATGTATGGAGGGGTTGACATTGAAGATCACTGACTTTGGCCTGGCGAGAGAGTGGCACAAGACCACCAAGATGAGCACCGCTGGCACCTATGCCTGGATGGCCCCTGAGGTCATCAAATCCTCCACCTTCTCCAAGGGCAGCGATGTCTGGAGGTTAGTGCTTGTGTGTGTGTTTCTGAAGTCTCTAAAGCTCGATGATATTTAGCTGCTGTGTAATTTACAATGGAATTCAGCGGAAGCAAATCCAGGCTTTTTATTATGTGCGCCGGTGTGCTTCCAAGGAATTTAAATTATCAAAGCCTGTTGTGCCCTTCATCATTTTTAAGAAAAGGGGATATGGATTGAGTCGTGCCACTGTAAAGGAATAGTTCAATATTTTGGGAAATACCCTTATTCGCTTTCTTGCTAAAAGTTTGATCGGATGTTAATGCCACACTTATATCTGGACCCTAAATATGAAGCTAGGGCAATTAGCTTAGATTAGCATAGGAACTGACAGAAGGGGGAATCAGCTAGCATGGCTCCACCACCATATACTTTATATACAGTATATTTATACGCATATATACTATGTTTAACTATGCTACAGTGCATAAAGTTTTAAAATGTTAAATGTAATTCAACAAAAAAGTCATAGGTTGTCTTGGTAACAGCCAAATATTATTGCTTGACCAAACCAGAATTTTGACTTGAGATTTGAAAACTCAGATTTGATCATGAGCCAATAAATAAAGCAGCAAGTCTGACTATCCACACTGTAATAGCAGTCACTGATAAAAGTGCTTGCTGACTGATATTAGTGTTTCTATGGTGACAGAGAACTCTCTGATTGAGAGGGATTTACTAAGCTTGTGGGTAGTGCAGGATTTCACAAGGATGTTTGGCATAAATCATTCATTGGTAATGAAATTGAAATGACACTGAGCGGTGGTCTTTACTGACAAATATTTTGTGGTTGCTCCAGAAACTAAGAGCTAATAGCCAGTGCACCTTTAAAATATACATAGTTTCAGCTCTACTGCCGATGCCTCTTACTGTTCCAGTCCTTTAGTCACACCAATGTAGCCACTCTAGAATAGAGGAATTTCACATGTGGAGTTTGAAAGATGTGGGAAGTCCCCCAACTGCATTATTAAATCTTGGACATTCAGTAATTGTGTACTAATTATCTGCAGTTCTACAGCAAGACAGCGGACCTGCTGCAGAGGTCTGTGGACAGAAAACATGATAGAAATAGAGGGGAAAGGGTGAAAGTGCAGAGAAGTGAGGGTGGGGTGGGGGTGGAGGGGGCAGTGATGAAGAGATGGAGGGACAGAGTGATTGATTGCAGCAAGGCCGCTGCAGCCATGTGATGGCGTCTCTTCAAAGAGCTGCTCTGTGCTTTGTTGTGGGACATGTGTGCTGCACACTGTCCCATTGTCTCCAGTATAGACAGAGAAGGAGGCCACACACCAGACCGAACCACAACCTTTTATCTGGGAATAGTTGTGTGTGTGTGTGTGTGTGTGTGTGTGTGTGTGTGTGTGTGTGTGTGTGGCCACATCTACACAAAAAGAGAAAATCCCTTAATTATGGTTAGCGGTTTTATAATAATGACTTAAACAACTGTGTGATTTGTTTAGAGAGGATTCATGATGGCTTTTAAGTGTCGAATATGAATTTGCATTTGCAATGAAGAAAGCAGGGGAATATATATAAATTATTTATTAAAGCAATAACACTTTCACGGCTATGCTGCGTTGTGGTTATAACAGTTCCTCTTATATGCTATGGTTTAATTTTAATCCTGCGGATTTGGACCATTTCATCCTTTCTTTAAGGGTTCTTTGCATTACCATACAGAGTGAAACCAATTGAGCATGCTGCTACAGAGAACCTTTTTCAAAGTGTCCTTGAGAACATCAAAAAGGATTCCTCTATAGTGCCAGCTACTTATGGAATTTTCTGGTACTTTAAGGAACACTATTCAGTGAGAGTGTGTAGTTTTTTTTTACTATACTAATGGGCTGAGGCCCTTCTCACTCGTCTCACACATACATCCTCTCACTTTCCATCTCCCTCATCTATTGACAACAAACCCACATAACCTCATTTTCACAGCAATCACTGCACAATCGGGAAAACAGAAAAATGTGGGAGTAGCAGTCAGGCAGGCAGGAAGCCCTGCTCTGAAAATGAACAGTAATCTTTGTTCTACTATTCTTTCTCATTTGTCCACGGCCGCTTGTCTCTAAAAGCTGCCACGCGGAGACGGCGACTGCCTTGGGGTGAGCCGACGAGCAGCAGTTTCTGCACAGTCACAGTGTGTGGAAGTTGTAATTAAAGACCTAAATAAAAAAAGGCTGCGGCCTTTGCTCTCCACTTAGCGAGCCTCCACAGTGCGTTCAGTCAAGACCGGGCGAGGGCTAATTGACAGTGTGGAAGATCCAAGTCCTTCACCATGCTTCATCTTCTTTGGGCACAGGGCTGCTCCCATTGTGTGGGCCCAAAAGTCTGTTTGTGTTTGTGTGTGTGTGTGTGTGTGTATGTGTGTGTGTTTGTACGCGTTCTGCATGCATGAGTTCACACAGCTTTGCAAGCACGTGTTTCATCAAGCAAAAATAGCTCCACTGCACAAATGTGTCTCGGTTCTGTACTGTCAATGCTAGGATAATGAATTTGAAAGTCATAATGTGTTGTGCAAAGCAAGACGTAGGATTAAGATTAGCCTTCTTTCATCTTGAAATATCGAAACACCATAGATGCCCAAGTGTGTAAAGGTGTTATCTTGTATGCCCAGTTCAGAGCTAAATGAGACACTATCCCTTAAAAAGTGTCACATATAGTTTTTAGTCTAGAAGTAGTTGTTTGTAATTGTGTCCTGAGAACTCAGGGTAGACTACTTTGATTAGTTTGTCACCTTCTCAAGTCACTGTCTAAACTAGAAATACCTCCTCGTGGTTGTATGCCTGTATCAAGCAGCTGGATATAAAATGTCGTCACTTCATTTTATCCTTATAGACATAAGAGTCTGAATATGTGAGTTTGGCCAAAAATGTGTTTTGTGAGGTCACACGGTGTCAGAAGGCGTTCCTGATGTATACCATTCACAAGACCTTGAACTTTGACCTTTGACCACCAATATCAAATAAGTGAGATGTCGCGTCCACAAGAATGGGACGGACAGACAACTCGTAAACAATATGTCTCTGGCTCAGACTGTCACCGGCGCTGAGACATAAAAGTCAATATGAATTTAAACCACCTATATTCTCAGGTAAAACCTGGCTAAAATAAGCTTGAAGTTATATTAGTCTATTATATCTTTTATATTAACAAAGGATCAAATGATTATGTATCTCTGCAGTTCCTCTTAGCTTTATAGAGTCTTTTAGCCTCCCTCAGCTTGTTGTTTTGGTTCTGCGACCCACAGTTTTGGTTCAGTTTGTGGAGACCAAAATAAACCAAAATAGAATGAATATTGGTCTTACATTCATTACATCACAACATAATGGGATAATATGCCAATGTTGGGTTTTCAGCTTGTTCCACTTCCCTGAAAATATTTTTTTAAAAATCAACTGGTCCAGCTTTAAAGCCACTAGAATTCAAAGAGTCCAGTCTTTTGCACCCCCTAGTGGTCGTATCCAAAAAGCAGCTGTGGCAGCCCATAGATCTGATCCGTGAACATTGAGTTGAATGATCTGCAAGTAAGACTGAAGTGAACTGGGATTTAATATAATCCTCGTGCTGGTAATTTAAGACTCATTGAGCTGTTTTTACGGTAAAGTCCATGATTAACCATAATGCTATTTACTGGAAGGCTTTTACTATGAAGCTGCTGCAGGAAGTATTTAGTTTGCACTGACAGCTCATGGATGTGAAAACATTCTCACATGGCAGTGGACTAGAAAGTAAAGTAGCGTAAACACAGATAGTCATTGTATTAAAAAGTTCAGAAATTAAATGACAATTTTGTTTCATATTGACATATTAATATATTTAAATATATTTATTAATATGTCAATATGAAACAAAATTTTCATTTCATTTCAGAACTTTTATATATATTTAAATATATTTAAAATGCTGATTTATGTGTTGCTAGATCCTGTATAACAAACTTGTTTCAGGATATATACTGTGTATAAGTTTGACGAGAGTTTTTACGGTCTCACGCCTTGTTGTGTGTGTTTTTCCAGCTATGGAGTTCTGCTGTGGGAGCTGCTAACAGGAGAGGCACCCTACAAAGGCATTGATGGACTTGCTGTCGCCTATGGAGTCGCTGTCAACAAGCTGACCCTGCCCATCCCTTCCACGTGCCCCGAACCCTTTGCCCAGCTCATGTCAGGTATGACATGTGTTTGCATGTGTAGAAATGTAATTGAATGTGCTCATAGCACTGTTAAGGCTGCAACTCTCAGTTCGATGGTGTGAGAGTACTCTTGCGTGAGATCACTGGTGTCCCCGGCACGCTCTCTTTCCATTTCCTCAAAGCTGGGTTGAAATTGAGAAAACAAATTCCTGTATGCTAATAACCTTGCCATAGAGAGGAAGTGTTTTGTGCTAGAGCTGTCAATATGTTTGTACCCATTTATATTTGCAGCTCTTGCTCTTGCTCTTGCTTCAAATTATAGAAAAATATCACCTGGGTTCTTTCTAACATGCTATCAGTCTGTCTTTGCCCTTGTTCCAGACATGCATCTGCCAAAAATCAGTTTTTACATTCTTTCCACATCGCCACCTCCCTTGATTTGTTGTCTTTTACGGTTGTCTTTAGAAAAAAAAAAAACAGATCAGAGCACAAAACCACCGATAGCCACCTCAGAGGATTAATTAATTATCGGATTGGTTTTTGATCTGCTTGTAATGCCCAAAGTGTTGCAGCAAATTATGCGAACCCCCTCACAGCAAGTTAATTAAGCGTAACACTTTGAATAAGTAATCATCTTGACTCTAGATTATGTTCACACAAGCTCACACAAGCGCCTGAAATATGTGTAAATAAAAATTAGAGGCGTTGCAGGATACTCATTCAACATGAAGGGTAATAAGTGCAGAAACATCCAACTCGGTAAATCATCTGAGTCTGAAAATGCTTTGAAAAAGGCTGGTACAATTTGACTTCTTTTAGTGCAGATCAGTGTGTTTGAGGATCATGGTGAATCAGTGAGTGACTTCCTTCTTTCAGGTCCCTCAATTCAAGAAAACATTTGAAAGAAGTGAAACTGTGCTGGAAACACTTGAATTTGTCTGATTTGTCTTGTTTGGTGTCAGATTTTTTTTGTAACTTGAGCACACAGCTGGATTAGAGTCTTTCCAACACAAAACCCCTTAATACCTGTTCTGCTCTGGTTTGGCCCTTTGCTTATTTACGGTATATTATTTTGTGCCAGTGTGTGGTCACCTATGCGTTCATGCATGATAGATTGGAGCTGTACAAGTAATAACCCCAGGAGTGCAGGTCTATAAATGAAACACTGTGGCGTGGAACCTGGTGTCTGACTGTGTCTGGCGTATGTGTGACAGAGTGCTGGGACCAGGACCCCCACCGCAGACCCAATTTCGGCTCCATCCTGGCCCAGCTGATGGCCCTGGAGCAGCAGGTGAAGGAAGAGATGCCGCAGGACTCCTTCCACTCCCTGCAGGAGGACTGGAAACTGGAGATTCAGGACATGTTTGATGAACTCCGGGCTAAAGAGAAGGTAAGGCAGGGCACGATCAGGGCATGATTGAGTGACCATCGTGTAGCTCTTTTTATTGGTGTACCTCCAGGCTTCTAATCTGTTGTTCTATACTGCTTACTTATACCACTTAGTGCAAATGAAAACATGTCGTTTGATGCTAATTTTATCTTTTTAACCGACTGAATATATTTGTGATGGTGTTGCTGTTGAGCTGACAGAGAGCCAAGGTTGATCAGCTAGTTTATCAAAGCATAAAGATGATCAAGGTCGAGGTTGTCAAACCTTGTAAATACTTGCTGCTTCACGTCATCACCAAACCTGAAACAAAAACCTTTATAGTACATCACAAGTATACTGATCTTATATCCATCTGAGCAAACCATTTGTTAACTGATTGATGTATCTGTTAGATTAAGGCGAAACAACTAGTGGGTTCATCAAAGATCATTTAATTAAAAGTCCCATTTTGTATAAAGGTAGATGCCCATGTGTTGTTTGATTATAAAGCAGGTCTAGGTTCTATATTAATACTATGAAAGTATCAAAGCGCTCAGTCCACAGAGAAATGCACACAGCCTGTATTCAGAAACTGAGCCTTAAAACCAGCCGCAGCAGTCACCACTCTCAGCCATGCCCCAAGCCCCGCCCACCTGGACCCACCATCCAACCTTGCAGGATTTGGTTTCTCTGAGTGTTTACATGAAATCTGCTATATTCTTATTGGATCACTCAGAAAACAGTCAGCTAATCAGAAAAGAGGCTTACACCCTCTTCTCTGCTGATTGGCTCATAGACCTGTTGTTACTAGAGCTCCAGAAAGAATCCTGAGAGAGGAGATGTAAAACTACATTGAGATGGTTTTTGGTTCTGAAAATCTCAAATATATCTTCTTATGGATCAACACCTCAAATAAAAAACAGGAGAAGAGGAAAATATGGAGCTTTTTAAAGATACATCTTTACAAAACTGAGTCATGGATGTATATTCCTCAGGCATAAACCTACTAATATCAAACTTTAAAGTAATTTATAATGCATAGCTAGATGAGATAATGTAAATAAATATATATAGCAGCTATATCTGCCACCATTACTTCGCCTTTACATTATTGAATCATACCTGAAAGAGAAACAATTTATCTCCACAAACAGCACATCACAGAAACATTAATTTTACTTTTGGATGTTCATTTTACTTTGAACTTTGTTTTCACTTTCATCAGTGTCTAATGTAAGATCCCTGGAGGATAAGCCCGCATTCTGAAACCTGTTCAGTTGTGCCAACAACGTGAGATCAAACACTAATCCCTGGGACATCAAATAAAATGTCAAGCGGCAGTTGTGAGCTGTAATGCCACTAATACTGATGAAAGATTTCATTGCAACCAACCTCTTAAGCATCTCATTTCACTGTCACCCAGGAGGAGGTAAGACTTAGAAGGAGGTAGAGCGGGTCGTCCACTAACTGGAAGGTCAGCGGTTTGAACCCTGCGCCTCCAGTCCGTGTGTTGTTGGGCAGGACGCTGAACCCCAAATTGCCCCTGGTGGCTGTGTTTGGTTGTGATGTGGTGAATGTGAAAAGACTAGAAAGTTGTGTTGCTATTTAACTACTCCTCACCTCTTTCGTCCGCCTGCCTTTCGTCCTCTATCAGGAGCTGCGATGCCGCGAAGAGGAGCTGAAGCGAGCGGCTCTGGAGCAGAAGTCCCACGAAGAGTTCCTGCGGCAGCGTGAGCAGCAGCTGGCCCAGTGGGAGCAGGACGTGTTCGAGCGCGAGCTCAGCCTCCTCATCCTCCACCTGAACCAGAACCAGGAGAAACCCAACGTCAAGAAGAGGAAGGGCACCTTCAAGAAGCACAAGCTCAAGTGCAAGAACGGCGAGAAGATCAGCATGCCCCAAGGTTTGTGTGTTTGAAGTGTCTTTTAGATTTGTTCTGTCACAAATCAACCATTAACTGGATTGTGTCAGCCAGAAGTTTTGACTAGAAATCCCATTTCAAGAACCATTACTGGCTCAGAGGCAACAAAAACAACAACAACAACAACAACAAAATTAAAAAAAGAAAAGTACAAGAGATCAGAGAAGTGGAAGTGAGGGAGGGAGCATTGTGGTGCAACTGTTGTAATTTTTTGGCTTTGCTGAAGGTTCGCATCAGGGCTGGACTCATGAAGTTTCATTGGAGGATGATTTTTGAATTGTTTCCTCATATTTTCATCAAGTGTCTAAAGTCACAAGTCTTCAAAGTGTTCTCTCACACTTTATTCTGAAAAGCCCCTGAAACAACATTCGGACCATGGTTAGACGTGGACGTGACTAAAGCACTGTTCCTGTGAAAGGCGGATCACAGCTCCGACTTGTTGACATCTGCACTGACCAACACTCTTCTTTCTGTGCTCCTGTTTTCCCTCTCGTACTCAGCTGGCTGCTGTTTCTTACATATCCTCTACTATCACAAAATCACACAGCCTGCTGCAGTTCCCATCCACTGTGTTTCAGTGTGTGTGAGTGTGTGTTATGGGCTGAGCAAGCATGCATAAATACATTGTGTGTGTGTGTGTGTGTGTGTGTGTGTGTGTGTGTGTGTGTGTGTGTGTGTGTGTGTGTGTGTGTGTGTGTTGTGGTTAGGCCTTTCCCAGCAGCGACAGGGCAGTGATGTGGTGGTGGGGGTTTGATGAGAGGGGAGAGTGAGCCAACCACGCCTCAACACTTCCTGTCCATGGATACACTGTTGGCTGGGTTCTCTGACTTTCTTGCTCTCATTCTATCTCTCTCTCTCTCTCTCTCTCCCTCTCCCTCCCTCACCTTCTTGCTCTTCTCCCTCCCCTCCCTCTCTCTGCCTCCCCAGCCATTGTTTTTATTCTCCTTCTGACCATATCTGGTGCACTCCCTTTTCTTTTTTCCTTTCCTCTTTCCAACAATATTATTATTATTATTATTATTAATATCATCTTTTTTCTTCATCCTGTGTAGCTCTTGACTTTCTCCCCTGTGGAGTAACTGATATATGCTTAATTGGTACCACTTTACAACAAAACTCCCCTTATGAAGGATTTATAAATGGTTTATTACTAGGTTATTAACTTGTTTGTTGTTGGTTGTTAACAATTTATAAATCATAAACAATTATAAACAAGTTACCATACATTGATGTAGGCTAACTATTTGGCAAGATCAGTCAATGCTTACTACTCATTAATCTGACTAATGAGTTACCATGTATAACGGGTAACAATGAGCCTTATTGTAAAGTGTGAAACAGATCATTGTTTATTAATGAGTTACTATTATTTATAACTGGTAAAAGGAGCCTTATAGTAACTCATTAACAAATGATGATCTGTTTTACACTTTACACCTTTGCCTGTAACAAATGTTTGTTACTGATAAATAGATGGTGCTGACGGTGGTTAATTGTTAGTAACTTAAACATGTGATGAAGCAGCAGGTATAAATGCTGATGATGGGGATGATGGCTTAACAGTACAGAGAAGTGTGGGCTCACTATTTGGCAAGCAACAGCTCACGCCCTTTCTGTCTAATGTTTTATAAATGATTTATAAAATGTTAACAAGCTAATTAATAAATTACTTATAAACTATGTATAAATCCTTTATAAGGGTCGTAATTAAGAAACTGAGGCTTTTCTGTTGCATTACAAATTTGTCTCTTTCACGGTTGTATAATGGCTAAATGTAATATAACAAACAACAAATAATTTAAGCCTGACTCATTAATTAATCCTTCCTTCCTTCCTTTTGTCAGTGTTCACTTGATACTGCATGTATTCATCTCAGTAAATAAGAAATATAAGAACATAATTTAATACTTTTAAGGCAAACCATTAATGAAATGGAAGGACTTGAGCCAAGGGTAAGAATGACAGATGAATATATTAAGTGCATCTTAATTTGAGCTAACGGTTCATAATATGAGGCATGAATGATTAATTTGAGGGAATCATTTTTTAATGCATTTTTTTCATTGGTATTTAAAAATTGGGGGAGTTACATGTTAAATTATCATAAATAAAGTAGATGCGTATAATCACAAATATCTGTGCACTATTCAGCACAAAATTGACAAGCAAACCCCCGTCCCATAACTCTCCCATTGGCTCCCTCACACCCCACCCACCCTGGACCTTATGGCCACAGAGGACAGTTATATTGTAAGGATTTTTATTATAGTAATCGCTTGTTTCCAATGTGAAATGTTTTCTGTTTTTTTCCTGGTGCATGTTGGCAGCCCAGTGTTCCATGCTTGCTCTGTCTATGAAGGCAAGAAGCCATCTTTGTATATTGACAGAATGAGGAGCTTTCCATCTACAAGCTCTGAGCACCTTGGCAGCTGTCAGGCCAGCTAGCCAGCAACGTCTCTGGCCAGCTAACACACTGTTCCAAGTTGGAGCTGTCATTAGGTAATAAGGCTTCTGGCAAGTAAGGAATTGTTTTAGACAATATGCTTGATAGCATCTCTGAAACCCTCTCCCACACCATATGAAAAAATGTGCCCAACATATTTTAAGTGCATAAAGTGCAGTTTGGTGATGGTAAAGCCGTCATTTTAATCAATGTGCAGGGAGGTAAGTATGGTCTTTGTATGGCATTAAAATGAATAGCTTGATGGTTGGGGTTCCTGGAAGATAGTTTCATGTTCTTCAAAGATTAGTGTCAAATTGTGGTTTGAACTATTTGAGGAGAGGTGAAAGCTTTTACTCATTTAGAGAACAGCATAAACCTCTTCTGATTAGGTTTAGATAAAGATAGAGAAGTATTGACATCAATGTAATGGTCCTTGAAAAACAGCGGGAGCTCCAGTGGGTTAAAAAAACTATAGTAAGATTAGGTATCATACCTTATTACTGATGTATACAGTGCATGAAAGTTATCATCGATTTCTATGGATCCACACACAGTTTATCAATAATGGATTTAATACAGGTTATATTTGATATATATATTTATATTTTCTTACTTATGAATATGATTTAGATCGGAATCCAACCCCATTGTTTTATCCGATGCATCCCTTCAATGCGTCCCAGAGAATATCAGGATTATAGCCGTGTAGCAACCAGACAAGTGCATTCTTTCACTGTGGGGTGTACAATCCACCAAGCATCTACAACACAACTATCTATTGGCCATTTCCTTAATACTCTAGATACCAGACGTTGTTCTCTTGATTAAGTCACCCCCTGTTATTGGAGCAAATTCAAATTCAGTGTTTTTATGTAAGCAACTCTCCCCTCAGTATCTCTCCCAGATCTGTGTAGTGAGAGTTATGTTTGGCAAAAATTACTACACCTTTATTCTTTTTTAGTATTTGAAGAAGATGGCAATCACATGATAGATTCTACTCTGCATTCTGGCATCATTTTCCAATATATGAATTTCTTGAAAAACGGCCACCTCCACCTTTTTTTCTCTGTAGGAAATCCATAATGCTTTTTCATTTCAGAGGGAACAGGGTAGAATTTAATCTATTTGAAATTTTCTCTCCTGATACCCTCAAGGCTGTGTAGCTCGCTATTAGCAGTTTTCCTTTCAACTCTCAGCAGCTAGCAAGAACTAGCTTGCTCCACCAGTTCTGCTCCTGGTAGCTAATTGCTATGGAGCCTGATTGGAGTCAAGACCATAATCTATGGTAAAGGCTTCAGTTAGTAAAATGTCCCTGAAGTATCAGGACTCTGAAGTTACTAAGTGCAGTCAGTATAATTGTTGTGTCCCTTCAATTTAAAAGTACTATAGGTAGGAATGTGGAGCAATTGACATGTATTAATCCCTTTTTACTGCCAACAGGTGAACATATTAATGTAACTTAAAAAATGACATTTATGCAGCGGCAACAGTGTGCAACACTAGCTAATGTTATCTTAGAAATGCAGTCACCAACCAAAAATGTTTTTATCTAGAGGCCTGTCTGGCCATATGGGAATGGACCAACATCAAGTGAAAACAAGGGTCAACATCAACTGAAAATGGTATTACGCTTTGTAAATCTTGTGTCAAAGAAACAAAGTTAGTCAAACTATGCATAGCCAGACCTGTTTCCACACTTTGTTTTAATGCTGTGCCAGCACTGTCTGCACTGTCTAAAATATAGTTTATCAAACTATAATAGCAATGTAACTTAAGTTACCTCATTTATCAACATGACGCCGGTTCCTTCCATCCACTCGCAGATATGTCGCCACCAGTCTCTTGTATGGAGTCCCAGCTGAGACTCCACATGGTCTGGTGGCAGAGGAAGTGTAGGCTGCTCCTTCTTCTTCTCCTGCTAATCCTTAAATTGTCACTATCCAAGAGCCATACAGGCCTGCCCTTCTTTCCCAGTTCATCCATCATGTCACTGTTTTGGCGGGTGCCCAGGATGCTGGCTCGTGCCTACCTACGGAGTTCAAGCATGCGCGTGAGCAATAGGATGCTGTCTGCAGTTTACTTAACGAGCATCTGCGTCATTAATAACAAGGGAACGTTACATATAAAACCTTTAAACAAGTCAAACCCTAGAATTCCCTAATAACAAATAATGATTGAAGGCTAACTGGACATGGCAAAGGTGTAATGCTAAAGGGCTGATTAAGAAATTACTAGTTTGAGGAAATAATTTATTAAGATTTCCCCTCCTGACACCCACTGAGCTCTCAAGCTTGTTATTTGCAGTGTTAGCTAGTAGCAAATTGTAGCAGTATCATTCTGTTTGTCACAGCTGGCAGTTAATTGCTAAGCTGTTCCCAGTCAAACACAGCACAAAATTAGCTTTGTAATGTAAGGATACTGAAATCCTCTTACATGACTGAGTTTTACGTCTCCTTTCACAACATTTGTTACCAAGCTGTGAACATCTATTGCACTGAATTTCCGTGACTGCGAAAACCAGAATAGGCTGTTTTGGAGAAATAAAGAAGATAAAAAAAAAGTGTTGGAACCTTTAAAACGGCTGGTCTAACATCTGTGTGTGTGTGTGTGTGTGTGTGTGTTGCAGATTTCATCCATAAGATCACTGTGCAAGCATCCCCAGGCCTGGAAAA
This sequence comes from Seriola aureovittata, assembly GCF_021018895.1. Lineage (NCBI taxonomy): Eukaryota > Metazoa > Chordata > Actinopteri > Carangiformes > Carangidae > Seriola > Seriola aureovittata. The sequence continues at coordinate 3,344,810 of NC_079386.1, forward strand.
GAGGCGCAACTCTCCTGATTTGGGTTCAGGCTCGTCGCCCTCCTTCGGCCCACGCTTCCGCGCAATCCAACGTGAGTGCTGTCACTTTTCCCTTGCATACACACATCTACAAAACCAAAGAATGCGGGATCTCTGGCCTCCTTGCAAACACACACAGACTCTGTTGCAACATCACATCTCTCAGTTTCCAGTACTCTCTTTCATGTGCTCTCAACCACCCTCTCGTCTTCTTTGTCTTCCCCTGTTTCCCTGTGGGCCCCCTCTTGCTCTCTCTGCCCCTCCCTGGCCCGCTGCTCTCTCTCTCTCTCTCTCTCTCTCTCTCACACACACACCCTTTTCCCTTTTCAATAGTCTGTTCCAGTCCAAATATTATCTGACTTCCTCTCAGTGGCTCAGCACTTCTCGGCAGCCTTTGTCCACTGCAGCCCTGCTCCGCTCCCCCTGTCTGTGGTTAGCTCAGTGCTGCAGCAGGGGGAGCCATTGAGCTGTATTTTCCAGGCAGAAAGACTACAGTTTTATATGCATGAAGTGGCTACAGTGCGGTTGACTGAATTAAAAATAAGCTGGGAGGAATTCATTGCTCCAGGAGAAGGGGTTGAGAAGGGTTGCAGCAGCGGCAGAGATTTACAATACTCCTCTGCTTGTCAGGCTCTTAGACAAACGCCCTGAGATTGCTTCCCTTCGAAGGGAAATTGTAGGCAGTAGGTCACAGGGCGTCTTAACAAAACCCAAAAGGAAATTTGTGGTGTAGCAACAGGCCGTGAACAGGATTTTTATAAACAATTACCACTGGGGGTTGACATAAAAACACAAATTGCGGTGAAACATTTATCTGTAAAAGCGGTTTGTAAATCCAAAACATCTGTCAGCTTCATTTATTCATTAAATAGAGGGCTGGTTTTCTTTACCTCCTAATGATTCTCTTTAATGGCAATCACTAAGCCATGAGTGTGCTTCTCATTAAAATGTGTTTAGTGGATATTTATGCCTGCCCTCTCAGTAGCATGCAGTGATTTATTGCCAGATCCTCCCAAATTTAGATGTTTACTGACTTTGATGATTCCCTGACTTTTCCTTTAGAACCACCTCCAGGTTACATCTTCAGTTTTTTTGTTCAATTCGATAGTATTAAGTTAGTATCTCAACATTTACTTGAAGGAATAGAACAAAACTGAGGACTTTTTTTTTATGTAGCATCATCATTTGGTCATTTTTGCTTTGCCCAATACTTTCCTTTATGACCAAATACCTACAATATTGATGACATTTACCTCAAGCTCAGCTGTACTTTGTTTGCAGTGCTAATTAACATATGTTAACTTATTAACAAATTAAACTAAGATACTGAACATGGTAAACATTATATCAGTTTAACATCTGCGTGCCACTGTGAACATGTTAGCATGCTGACATTAGCATTTAGCTTAAAGCCCTGCCACGCCTACTGTAGGTAGACTCCTACTCCTATTGTTTCCTATGTAGCAGTAAGTGAATGTCATCTTGGTTATTCTGTATAACAGAAGTAGCCATGCAGATTCAATACGAACATGGAGTAGATGATGAGTAGAGGAGTTCATCCGGAAATGTACAAAAACATTACAACCACTAAAATATTATGACATCATCAGAGACATATTGCAAAAAGAACATGTTTACATAGGAAGGGGATTTTTTTTCATGTCACATTTTGATCTTGATGATATTGCAACACTGACACTATCAACTGACTTCTGTGCTTGCTTTGAAAAACAATGTGTTGGAGAGTGTGAGGCAAAGTGCATGAGCCAGGCCTCCAGTGAAGCAGGGGCCAAAGAAAATAATACAACTTGTCCATTCAGAGAGCATATTTACTTTCTCCAATTTCTGAAGCTGAACTGAACTGACACAAACCACTGGGAATAAGCAGCACCAGAATTCTGTGAAATAAAATAGCAGCTTTAAAGTAATGGAAAGGAATCAAGCTTCATCACAATGAAGTGCAAGACATTTAATGTAATTTATTATTATTATTATTACTATTGTTGTTATTGTGGGTTTCCTTTGTTTTTTTATACATGTAGGTGTGTCTTTGACAATTTATAACATTAATAACTGGTTTATTGTCAATAATTAGATCAAGGACATAGTGTTATTAAAGCTTTTAAATGTTATGTAATAATGTGATGCTCCCTATACTTGACTTTATGTGATTTCTTCGATAGTCAACTTTATATTTGCAACAAGATATCATTCATTAAACAGTGTTTAATAAGACTCAAGACACGTGCTTGTTGCAGTCTGAGCTCTACTGAGCGCTTTTTTTGAGTAATATAAATAATTATTGATAAAAATGTACGTATCATGATTACCATTACCAGCACTCGCTGAGTATAAATTGATCATTTATATCTACATGTGAATGCCAGCTTGTAGTTTATAGTAATGTTACCCAATGTGAACATTGTTTGCCACATTGGTTTGTTAGCTAAAGAGATAAAGCCAAATTAAACAGTCATCATTGCCCTTAATTTCCTCCTCAAACTCCAGTGGTGAAAAGAAGTTTACGCGTAACAAAGTGATTCACACTCATTTGACTTATATTTGAGGGCATGTGCACGATGTAATTACATAATCTGTCACATTCTCCAACCTGTCGCTCATCCAGCCGAGGATAGTCGGCAAGAGCACTTGTATTTGCAGCCATGCCTCTCATTCTGTCGCTGTCATGGTGAGTGGAGTCAGAGCGCTGCAGACTCTCTGCCCCGCTGTCACGCTTCGACACAACTCATAGTAAATACAGCTCCTATTAAAACACTGTCTTTCTTTTTTTTAAAGTACCAGTACTAATAAAGTGGAGTACAGTACTGTTTTTAACAGCAGGGGATTGTGCTAGCAGCTCAAGCTCGTTCGTGGGGAGGGTAGTGGCACGAGATGTAGTGTCACAGCCTGGGAGAAGCATGTGAATGGTATTTGAAATGCCAACTTTTATTAGCATGCTGCACTTCCTCAGGTGAGTTTGGCTCCTTTTCACACCTCCTGCTCTGTAAACCATTTAGAGGTTACCCATTAGACTGAATCCACAAGCTGAGGTAGTGTTAGCACAGTTTAAGAGGAAATCAGGAAGCATTGAAGTCTCATGAATTCTGGCTGTAGCCGGAGTCAGTGAAATGTCACTGTGTTGGAGATAATTGTAGGTCTGCCATCACCGTTGCTGAAACCTGCCTTTTAAAAAGCTCACCTCATTAGAATACAGCTAGACAGAATGCATAATAATGATGTGCTCGCTGATAATAATTTCACCTTGTTTTCTTCTCTCCAGTCAGTCCCAGTGACAACAGCAGGACTTTTGGGTTGAGCGCTGTCTGGCCCCTAGAGGCCCCCTCTCTCAAACAAGCTAATGGAGACCTGAGGTTGGGCCCCCACTGGAGGCCCCAGAGCCCGAAAAGTCCCAAAAGCCCCAAAGTCCTGCGCCTAAGTCCCCAGGAAAGCAGGTACAGCAGTGGTGCCCTATTCTTTTACATGTAAACATTTAACATCCTAAAAGGATAAGATTTAAAGCACACCGTGCTTACATGTTTTTGAATTTCTTTTTGCTTTCAGTCTCTCGATGAGAGCGAAGCTCCTGGAGTCAGACAGCAATGAGAATGGAGAGTCCAAGGATGACTTTGAGGAGTACCGACCCTCCACTCCAACCCCTCCCCCTGCTCAGAACGGTATCTGACGCCCTCCATCACCAGCCTAACCGCCAGTCGCATCTTCCATTAGCCATTGTTATAATTCACACTGGCATGAGTGTGAATTATAAATAGATGCTAAATGAATAATAAATACATTGAGTGTTCCTTTTCTGTCTCTTTCTCCTTCTCTTGTCTTTGTAAAACTTAAAAAAAAAATGTTTTTCTCTTTCTGCAGGCTCCTCAGTGAAGGACAGCATGCGGCTTCCTCTACCTCACGGAGACTCTGGCAGCGAGGAAGGGGGTTCCTCCCCGGCTGGCTCCCCCAGGCCTGAGAGGGGTTCCCTCAGTGGCATGTTTAAGAGCACCCACCGGGCCCTACTTGGCGGTGGCTCCCTCCTGGCCTCTGTAGGACTGGGTCGCTGCCTTGATATCCCCCCAAGGGTGCCCCCTCGAACTAACCCCCCTTCCCTAGAGGACCGCACCACCTTCGAACTGGAGATCTCCTCCCCTAAACCCCTCATTTCAGAACCCCCAGTAGTGGACGATCTCATCACCTTCTCCACCTCTGAGCCGCTCCCCAGACCGCTCTTGGATTTAGCTCTGCAGTACCAAGAACTTAAGCCCTTGCCCCTGACTCCGCCACCGCCAAACCCCCGTGAGAGGAGCGGCCAACGGACGCCGCACAGTCCACAGACTCCCAGGACCCCCGTGCAGCAGGACAAGGCCAGCCCAGGCGAATGGATGCCGTGTTCCCATTCTACCAACGGGGAGCTGGGCTGTGAGGCCTGGGAGCACAGAGCTGACAGGAGGAGGAGGTCCAGCCAAGGACTGCACACCACTCAGCTCGGTCAGTCTGAATCTGTTTTTCACCTTTTAAGTGGCATTTCACCAATTTTTAAAAGTCAGTTAATGACGACTACTACTACTCACACTTTATCAACTCTAACAAAGTTACTCAAGTGACATCACCTGAGTAACTCTGGGCCTGGCAGCTACAGTTTCTGTGAAATGTGAAAGTGGTTTTCAAAGCAATAAGGGATAAAGAAAAGTTCCTGTTGACATGCATTATGGGAAGTGAAGGAAATCCAGTGTTTTGGGAATGTGACTCATAGTCAGGATATCTCAGTGTCTGAGCGAGAGCCCCTTTAAATTACAGATTGGATCTTTGATTTTGTTTTTAATTCAGCTCCACCATTTATCCACATTTCTTCAATAGCACCAAGCATGTTTTAGGAGGTTGGCTCCGACTTTTATCTTGAATAATGTACCTCCTCCTCAAGACAATGTTTCCTCACAGTTCTTGTAGAATTATTTCAGTGCCTTTTTTTTTTTTTAGCAAGATCTTTCTGGCACAAGGGAGGCTTCGGTGCTGCACAAGCTTTTTAATTTACATCAAAGCTTGTCTTCAGCGATTTGCATATCTCAGGTAACAGCTGGCCCTCCATACTTCACCGCTAATACTTGCTAAGCAAAGCTAGCATCCAATCTTCTGTTGTTTTCCCTCTTTCAAGTCAGAGTTTTTCTCGTATTGCAAAGTTGGAGATGAAAGCAGAACATCATGCGGCGCAGCTGAGGTCACACAGCCTGAAAGTGCTAAATTCAAAATTTCTGATCATCTGTTCTTGACTTCACCGACCCCGCAGTGTCTCTCTGGCCACCTCCTCAGAAGATTTGGGAGTTTTGCTGGAGCTCAGCAGTGCATCTTGGGTGCTATTTATACTGCAGTTTGAGTTTTTCATATTTAAGCATGTCAAATATGTGTTTGTCATATGTAAATAATACATACATCACACACAATAAAAGAACACATTCAAGAAGAATAGCACTCATTTTCCCCTTCAAAATTACATGTGAAAATAACCAATTTTCTCAGGGGGCATATTTGTATCATATCATATTTAGTTTTAATTCACGTGTCATGCTAACAGATGTGATCTGCATATCAGCAGCACATCCATTTACAGTACATTCACATGTTTTTCCTGAAGACTTAATATGCATTTCTTAGAAGCACTGACACATTTTAGAGCTGTAATGACGGAGGCGTGGGTATTGGTTGTTTTAAGAGCGAGTGGGCTTTACGAGGGGCTTTAAAAGTGCCCCCTGGTAACATTTCACACTCTATATCTGGTCCGTTTGACTCACAAAGCCTTGGATTCTCCACAGAGCGATTCTTACAGCTCTGCCCCCAGGTACCGAGCAGACATGCCTCGCCTGTTCCGCTGCTAACAACCGTAATCTCACAAACCGCATGCGCTCATTACATCGGGCACGAAGAGGCGAAAAGCCACACATAATTAAACAGCGAGTGTTTTAGCTAAACATCTTATTATGTTTATTGAGTGTGATGACTCAGGCTCAGATGCAGAGACATACTGCCACAAGGTTGCTGGCTGTGAGTGTCTCGCTTGAAAGAGGGAGATGAATTCAGAGGATTCCTTCACTGGCGTTCTCGTCTGCTCTCATGTGACTCCTGATTGCTCTTTTTTTGTCAGCTGAATAGCTTAGCATGCTCAGAAGGTTGCTGTTGATGTAAATAACGCCATTTGGCAGACACGTCGCATTTGGAAATAGCAAATGTTCATTCAAGCTGATTTACTCTGAGTTAAATGTTCTTGTCAGTGTTAATTTACACTTGCTGTTTTCTGCTCGCAGCTCTGTCAACTAGTTACACAGCACTACGTTGTACTTAATGTAGACTAATTGCATCAACATCCTGTGCTGGTGATTGTTCCGTCTCTTTTTTGCTACAGTAATCTATGACTTTCATGTTTCTGTTTGAATCAATTTCATCACACAGATTTATGTGCGTAGCAGAATGTGTGAGAACAAATGCAGAAGTCTGATTGGATAGAAATGCATTAAAGAGCAGCAGAGCAACGCCACAGCAGTTTGAGAGTAATTTCCAGATTAACAATTAAAGCCTCCTCAAGCAAGAAAGTGAAGGACGGGATGATAAAGATGTTTAATATTTTGAATATTCAGCCTTTCGCTCATTTTGTGTCTTTGTCTGACAGTTCTGTTCACTCGTCATGGATAGTACGACTTAGCCCTTGACAATAGTGGTATAATGTCTTCTGTGCTTCTGGAGGAGTTTTCTATAGTCCAAGATAATAACCCTGATGATGTCATAGAGTTGAGCTAAAGGTAACCATCATGACGTCACTATTATAAACTGCAGGCATGGAGGTTGAAAGGGGAGGGCAAGAGGCAGATCAGGTCTAATGAAAGATGCTTTTGAGTTGCATCATGGGAACTGTAGGATCTAGTTTTTTTTGAGAGTTTGGGACTGAACTCTCAATTTTTGTCTCTTGGAAGCCCCTCAGTTATGTAGAATGTAGTCGTAAATGTGTGGAATGCCCCTTTAATGGTTTTTCTTTTTATCTTCTTTCCAGTTCTGGATCTGCCCTTGTGCCAAGACACACAGGAGTCTGATGACAAGCCTGCAGTGCCCTATGCTCTCCACCCCAACCCTGCCCTCTGGAGCCCCAAAACCCGGCGCCTGGAGGTCAGCGTCATCCCCCGGCCTCGCCCGTCCCCCATCCGCCCTCGCATTGACCCCTGGAGCTTCATCTCAGCCGGCGGCGGGAACTCAGGTGGGGGCCGCAGCCCTAACCGCTCGGACAGCAACCATCTTAGCTACCAGCCCTCCCCTACCAACCCGTTCACCAACTGTGACCCGTTCCCATCACCAGACTGTGACCCATTCGCCCTCAAAGCCGACCCCTCGAGCGGCTCGGACACAGCGTCGCCCTTTGACCCGTTCTTGGCTCCCTTTCCCACATCCCGCTCTGCCCCGTGCTCCACCAACGGCTCGCCCACGTTGCCCTCATTCCGCATTGCGCCCCTCAACCCAGCTGACTCGCCCCTGATTGACCTGGGCTGGGCGGCCTGCAGCAAGCCCCTGGATAGCACCAAAGAGAGAGCTCACCCCCGCAGGACACTGGGGCTCAAGCCCTTCAAGTCCCCGACGCAGCTCCGAGACGACAGGTTCTGAACCCGGCCTCGCCTGTGGCCCTCGTGGCCGACTCTCACTTACGGATGTTAAAAAGTGCAGTTTTTATCACAGGAACACAGTCCAGGACGGTGCCACTACTATGTCCTATATCTTACAGGAAAAGTGGTACATTGGATTGTGGGATAGTTACCTGTGAACCAAAACTGGTGCCCATTTCATTCTCCCTCTCTATCTCTGTTTCTCTATCCCTTTGAAGGAGCAGAACACAGATCACTAGTCCCATCTTCAGATTCTATCAGACTGCTCATATCACCTGCTTTCATCTCCCCCTACCTTTGAAGCATTGTGACAATGCAGAGGTGGATAAGGCGACTTGCACATCTTCATCTGCCTCTACCTCTCTGCAGACTGAAAGCATTCGGGACAATGGAAAATTGGAGTGCCTTATTTCGTGAAGTGTTTTTAATATATATCTTTTCAAGGTTCCTTGAATGGTTAATCTGGTGCGTAGGGAAGATGCTATGAATTTGGCTTAAATTTGCAAATCAGCTTAGCATTGCTGTGGAGGAAAATGTCGTCTGCGCATGCATGTGTGCGTGTATGTCTAGACTCATTGTTCAAGGAAAGCTTAGTTGTTTTTTTTGTTGTTTTTTTTTTTTTTTTCAAACAGCGTCTGCCTGTTGCATTATGGGAGAAAACACTCAGAGTGGATATTCTAGGCTGCTCATGAAATCCAAGACAAAACCATGACCCAAGCATTCCACTTGGAACCAGATAACATTCCAGTCACATTCCCCGGAAAATGCCGGGGATTGGACAGATTCATTCGGCTGGCAAGCGACAGAGCACAGGAAACAAGACGGGGGAGCCCTCTGCATTCCCTTCATATGCCAAAGAATGCCACTGTGACAGGGCTGGGACAAAGAGCGTCTGCAAAGTTGTTTTTACCTCCACAGAGTGCCAGACGGGTGGGTTTTCCACACTGGACAATACAGAGAGTTGAGACGATCACAGAGAGTATTTAAAGACAACTTTAATATACTTTTCTGTGGTTAGTTGACTTATTTTCCACTTTCCAGACTGTCTTATCACTGCACATCTGATGCTTTAGGAAGGTTCAACCAAAAATGTGTTTCCTACAGTACATAGGTGTGGACGCTTCATTGAATACATTTTTACAGTCCACCAGAGTAGGAGTGGCCTCACAAAGCCAGCCCGCAATTTCACAGTGACTTCCATATCCACACTTCTAAATTTTTGTCTAGAAAATCTACCACGCGTGTTCTAGAAGTGATAAATATTGTTCCAAAATGATCCACCAAAATTCCTTTCTGAAAAATTATGAGCCAAAAAGTTTTTCAATGAATGCTTCATTTTACCACAATAACACCAGATTGTAAAGGAACAGTTTCGACATTTTAGGGAATACACTTATTCACGTTATTGCAGCAGGCGAGATGAGGAAATTGACACCACTGTCATATCTGTCCATTCATTATGAACCTGGAGTCAACATCTGGATACCCAGCGGGCGCACAGCTGTTCACCAGTGTCTTGAGATGCTGATATTATGGTGAATGTAGGTTGTGATTTCAGGCGACCAAATTCAATTTTTCTGTCTGATGAGCTCAGCGTCTTTCTGATGTTACATTGACGTCCGGTGCTAGCTGGGTAGCTTAGCTTAGCATAAAGACTGGAAGCAGAGGGTGGCAGTTAGCCCAGCTCCGTCCGCAGGTTAAAAAAAAAAAAATCATCTAACTCTTAATGGAGGAATTTCGTTTTGTCTGTATTTTTGCTTTCCCCGACAATCATTCATCCAATCAACTTCAGATTTCGCGGGTGTATCACTGACGACCCAAGAAAGTGCGGTGTCATGACTGTGAAGTTTTTTTTTTTTAGGATGAGCTTCAAACATCGTGACACATCCAGTGTTAACTGTTGAGCTTTAGAGGTGCTGGTAGGTAAATGTTATCACTTTTATCCCCGTTTCTGGTCTTTATGCTAATCTAAGCCAACCATCTTCTGACTCCTTACAGACATGAGAGTGGTATCAGCCGTCTCATCTTCTCACGTCCTTAAAGTTGGTGACAGATGACATGCACCGAGTATCATCAAATGAGGAAGCTTGTGAGATGTAGGCTGGCTTTTCAACTAGAGTAGCAACACTCCTCAACTCTCCTCAGTTATTTTGTTTAAAAAAAAAAAAAAAAATCCATCCTAAACCCATTTTAACAGTACTAAAAAAGATCTGGTAGGATTCTCTGAATAACTGTGATGTCATGTTGAGATACACTCAGTAAAGAAACAACAGAGAATATAACACACATATAACACAAGGTAAAATATTCCACCAACAGCAGCCTCCACAGGTCAAAAGCACAAGCGCATTAGTGGAAAAGCTAGCTCTTCCACCTTTTGGTTCACAAACATTATCATCAATGGTCGTTTTTAAATACTAGCGGGTTCAGACAGTTTCTCAGTGGTCTTTCAAAAAGCACCCTGGGAAATGTGTGAGGTGAGGCAGGTTGAGGGGAAAGTGAAAGAAAGAACTCCTGGAATGGGTTGAACATCACACACTGATGTTGCATAACAGTATCCAAGTCAGCTGGTTTCATGTAGGCCATTAACATAATTGGCGTCGGTCAAGCATGTAAGCAACTGAAAGAGACCCACTTGGCACATGGCACAAACTCATCGTGTTAGCCGCGTCTTTACTTGAGCATTACAAGGTACAAATACTGATTGAGTTCATCACTGACACCGTGTCATTGGAAGACAATAACAGCTTTGTTCCGATGAAGAGCGAAAACCTCGTCTCCAAAGGGGAAAGCTTTGAGATTAGCCTAATAATCCTACTGACAAATAGAGGAGGCTGATAGCGATAATTAGCCTCTTGATAAGAGCAGGGAGCATTAACAAAGCACTCAGATATTTGGTTAATTAATTTGCCCCGACGTTATGAAAATGCCCTGCATCCTCCTCGCAAGGTATCGAGTCGCTTCCTGCATCAGCTTACGTCTCGATTGAAGCCAGGCTCTTTTTTTTTAATGCATAAAGTTCCAAAGGCAGATTGAGCTGTCTTTCCTCCATTCCCTTCCATTTCTCTCTGTTGCCACTGGCTGTTTAGCTGCTGACCGGATGAAATCTTCACTGTCAAGGCTCACCTTTTTTTACGTCCCCCTCAGGTGATGTGGGAGATAGCGTTCTTTTTTTTTTTTTCTTTTTTTTCTTTTTTTTCTTCTCACTCCTACTCCTTTGCTTCCTTCTGCTTCTCTGGAAAGTTTTCTTGAGGGCAGTTGTGTCCTGACACTGTGGAGCGTTCAATTCAATAACAGCCAGGTTTTCTATCCGCCAAAAAGAAATGGCATTTGTGCAAGTCCATTTACTGAGGAGTGCTCATTTACCAGAGACAATTGAATTTGTTTGGAATTGAAACAGGAGCTTTATTAGATGTTTCTATTGCACATCAATTTGTCTGTTCATCATCTACTGAACATCCAATAATACTCAGCGGTAACAAAGAGACGCAGTGACAGACAGACTAGATTGTACAATGTACTCTCCATCCACATCAAAAGGCAAATGTGTTTATGGCAGATCTGAATGGCCACACTGAAAGATGGGCTGAAAAGCCTGCTGTCAGAGACGGGGGAGATGTCGTGAGCCGTATGAATGGGAATAATGATGCACACTTTTGTCGGTTCTTGAAAGCATTTTAAGGTGTTGCCCTTGTTTGTACGTACGAGAATTGACGGAAGTAGTTGTGTCGGAACAAAAAAAAGAGAGCTTTAGAGAGTTCACACACTGCCTACTCTGTACATCAGATACTTGCTGTTTTAAAGTGGACATGAGTGTCGGATTGTCGGTTTCAGAATGATGCAAAAAAAAAATAGTTGTACGAATTCTTCGGGTTATGACATAGGAAAAGGTATCTACCAGGGGGGCTATTAGACGATATGACAACACTTAACTTGAAGCTTTAACCCTGAAAATTCATTTGATTCCAACAACATGTACTCTTAGACAAGCGGCTGCGGTGCGAATGTCATTTTTCACATAATCAGCATGTACCTGGTGGGTTCCCATGAGGGGACGGCAGGATCATCCTCCCTAGTCGGAATGTCCTCCTTTGGATCTTCAGATTTTGCTTAAGCTTAAGGGCGTTACTGTCATGTTAATGTTGAGATCACGGCAGAAAAAGCAGCAGCTGCTACATCGTATTTCTTAGTTTGTCCTTAAAATGTAGATGCAGTTTCTGAGAAAGCACATCCACCATTCAGAATCTGACAGCCTCACCCGAACAAGAGATCTCACTGTTTTGCTGTTGTTTTATATTATAGCATTTATTATTATATATATATATATATATATATATATATATATATATATATCTCACATGCTGTCACCTGGACGTGAGCAGTGTGGATCTTCTTCAGGGATGGCAAACGTCAGAGTTTTAATATAGAATTCGTCTCTCACAGCAGTGTTCCCCACCTTCCTCTGATCTCTTGTCCTCACCACTAACATTTTGCAGACAAGACAAGTGATGAGTTATTGGCTCGTCTCTTTGTGTCAACACACAAAGACACAACAGCTATCCTCTGGTAGTCATTAGGTTCAGATAGCTATTATTGTCAACAGAGCTGTGTGAGCAAAAAAAAAAAAAAGCTACATGAAAGAAATTGAGATGATTGAAACGTCTAGCAGATTATTTCTGTCACAAATTCACTGCGTGTGTCAAGTATCCACTTCAGCCTGCCACTCATGCCTCGTCTGTATGTGCTAGACTTTTAATTTTCCCTCAGACCTGATGCTGAGAAGCGTTACCCGTCGTTCCCCATTAAGGGTGTGCACATTGAGTAATTGACCACATAAAATATTACTTATATATAACAGCAGTCACCTTGCTCTTAAGGTATGATTAAGAGGAGAGTGCCGGCATCTCCTTTACCTTTTATGATTAAGGTATTGTCGGTAGTCAGAGTAGGAATTCTTCTTCTCCTGGTAATAATTTCTGGAAGTGGTTCATTTTAAGTAGTGAAAACTACTAATACTTAGAATATGTGCTTATTTTTTACATAAACACATTGCTCCTTACCTTAGCTCCTAGGGTATAATAAGAATTTGACAAAAGTCCTAGTTCGGTAGCTGAGGGAAGAAGCGGGACGCATTTTAGGAAGTCTTTTGTGGACAGGGACACCCGCCTCTTGGTTTTGTCTGTCTGATTTAGGAGCCGTAGCTGCCAGGAGCTGACTCCAATGAGAAACTCCTGATATGTTGTTTGTGATGCGCTGCTCTTCCAGGCATTGCCCCATCTGTCATTGCAAATCAGCGTCCCAAGTACAAACTGACAGGGAGAATGGAAGTGAATTCTCCACAGGAGAAAGCGATATCTCGCCACCAGTGATCCACTCTCAGCCTCACAGCAGCAGGGAGTAGACATGATTTGATGATCTTAATTCAAAGTTCAAGCTCAGACCGTTCCCCCTAATCAGTGAATGGCAAATGTTCAATACATTATATGAATAAAAGCTAATGAGACAGCATGATGGAGGAACCCAATGCCCTGACCCTCATCACGCCAAGCGGCTACTGGTCAGAGGTGGGTGTGCTTTGGAATTTCAGAGCTGAAAAATCAGAGCCATTGTCCTGGAGGAAAAAAAAAAAAAACCCAAAAAACATGTCACAAGCTTGTCAGTTTTAAATTGTTCCCTGTTGCCACCATCCCCTAGGGTTACCAATGGATGCTTGATTTGGCTTTGTGAAATTTACACACATACTAATAATCTGATTTAGCCTGGTTAAGCCATTAATTCAACCCTATACTTTGGAAATAATATTGCCAGCCACTAAACTGCCACATTTATCATCTTTAGGTCAAAATTCCTGTAAAAAAATACCTAAATTCTTTCACACAGGGACCTTGTCGCCTTCTAATGCTAACCCAGGCCCTGTCAGACATATATTACCAGTTAGATAATTAGAATAGAGTAAAAAGAACCCCCCACTCACTTGAGCTTTTTTTTTCTTTTAAAGGAGCAATTTGTAAGTTTTGCTATTGCTACATAGCTAACATTAGCATTAACAGCTGTTAACTCACCAGTCTAGAAGAACCATTGCGAGTTGGGCATCAATATTCATTCCTTTACTCATCAACAGTTGTGTCCAGAGGTTGAAAAAAAACCCATTTTAACTCTTTTCTCTATCACGTCTTCTCCTTAAGTTAGCATGCTAACCAGCTAGCCCCTCACTTTCATTTTATGAACTTTTCGTCTTGGTTTCTTAATTTTTCAGAACTGTGTGGCTTGCTAAAACGTTTTTTACATCCCATTTTAATGACCTGAATAACAATATTACTTGTTAATGTATTCAGTAGTATTTTTGACCTGTCTGATAAGCTTTTCCTACATTTAGTTAGATTTAGGGCTCCGTTGTTTAGATCTTACTTCTTTTCTTGCTAAATCAGGATGTCTCTTACTTTTATCTTTATATGTTACAGTTCAGTGCAGTCTGTCTTTTTCTGACACCATGCAGACACTTGTGTGTGGGTTGTGAATGTGCCAGAAGGTGATACTTGATTACAATGAGGAGCGACATGTGCTGGCGCTGTGTGATTGTGATGAACAGCTAACACTGAGAGCATTAAAGTGTTGTGTAAACCCATCGGCTTGAACAACGGAGAGATGGTCTCATACTGAGAACGAACTGAGTCTTGTTTCTGCACGGCCCTCTGAGTAAACTCACCAAGCTCCAGGACAGAAATGTGAACCTTGGTTACTGGGGGGGGCTTTAATTCGATTGAATAGTTTTAACACCTGAACTGAACCATCACTGGCATTATGATAAATCAAAGTAACGGACTACAGTGTGCATGTAAACATACCCATGTCTAGTCAGAATCAGGAGGGGACTGTATTAATAACTTGCTGCAGCTGTGGTTAAAATGTATTTTTTCTCCTTCCTGGTTAATGAAAAAATTGAAGGATTCAACAAGGACACAGGGAAAAGCATACTTCACTTACAATATATTTTATTGATGAAATCTTACCCTTTCCGGGTCAGTAAAGAGGGAATTCTCAAACTACAAAATAGATGGCCTGGCATTTCAGTGGCTTTCACACCATTTACCTTTTTCTTGCTCGTGTTCAATTAAGTGGATGTTACAAATATACCTGGTTATCAGCCTCGTTTCAGTTGTCTCACAGCCAGCCGTCACTGCCACAGACACATTATTGGTCTTCCTGGCTCACATGAAACTGAAACACCTGCCCAGGGCTTTGTTTGGCATTAACAGGCCGAGACCAAATGATCAATTATGACCTTTCATTGACTATTCAGGAAATGCACATCCCAGTAGGGATATGGACAAAAGCCATGCCTGTGATAGTCACTGCCAGGTGTGTAAGCTAATGCTCAGCCCCTCAAAGTGTGAATATTATTTCTAATTCTTTTCAATCTGTGCATCCAAGGTCACCATCTGCTGTCCTCTTTCTGTAACAATGAAAACTGAATGAATGGGGGCCAATTCGTTTCTAAGACCACAGTGACAGCTCTTGGAGAAGGCTGGCGCTCTGTTTAGAAAATAAACATGGATTTTATCTATGAGGTTATTAAGTCCAAGGCCCAAACACTCACCCCCCCCCCCCCCTTCACTCAGCAGCACCTTGGTCATGATTAAGCCAAGCTATTGACACTCAATTACCTTGTGATCTTTCCAGAACAGAATCTGTTCAATCTGTAAATTTCTGTTTTTAGAGAGTTGAATGCTGCAAACCAATTTGTTGAGTAAACAGTATCCATTGTGTCTCAAATATAGACTGCAAAATGATTTATTGTCGTCTGCTTAGCATTTTAGATAAAAGGAATTAAATAGCTGATATTTTTGGCATTTTTCTTAATTACATAATGTCTTACTACAAATGTGTATGTAGAAAGCCCCGGTCAGACCCCAGAGCACAACCTATCCTTGAAGCTTGGTGATGTAAAGTATAACATTTGCTACTTCGCCAACATTTTTCCAGCCTCACATTTTTCCTGCCTAAAAAATGCTAAGAAAAAAATCGATGAGATTGTAATTTCAAAATTCCTCCAGTGATGCATTTTATGAATTTGTGAGTGACTGACATGCTTGGGTTCTATCTGATAGCAATCCAGGACACCAGCAGCCATGTTTAAAACTATGTATAGATCAATTTATTTGGATAAAATTGGCCATTGCCCTGCTAGCTGGCTAGCTAGCTGGACCCATAAAATAGAGTAATCTAGGTTTTGGGCTTTCAATATGTCCATTTCCTCAAAGGTCAGCTAAGCTTAAATTGAGTGAAATTGATCAATGGCACACATTTGTATGTCAAAGTTCCCCCAAAGGTAAAATATGGAAATCTATGAATGGATTTTGTTCTGTGTAGCTGTGGTCGTTGGTTTGACATAACAAAACCTTACTTTAGTCGCATTGTTAACATGTGTTCTGGGAAAATCTACCTGATTGTAGACACAACAATGATAGATATGTGTAAATTAACAAACATTTCAATGAAGCCAACAGCAACATGCTTACTGCTGCCGATGGGAACAATGTTGTCTGATGTTGGAAAAAAAATTTCATGAATGCCTAAGTGACCAAAATGTCTTGGCTCTGTCTGATAAGCGTTTAGACCCGTGATATCTGGAGTGATTGTCCTGGATCAGGGCTGAGACTATTGTCGACACTCGATTAACGTCTTCTAAGGCACAGATAGTTCAGGGTGAAGTATTTGACTGCGGCTTGAGAGTATTTATCAGTAGGTGGTCTCTTTCAGGTGCTCATGCTTGGGCTTAAATAACTGAACTCTAAATGATCCATAGAAGCAATTTTAAACGGTTTGGATGGTACAAATCCCCATGACTCACTGGTCAAATCTCTTCCACTCACAGCATCACAGTGCTGTAAAAGGCTTTTCCTTCTGACAGCTTCCTACCAGCAAGCTAAGGACATTAAAAATAAAATAAAATAAAAAATATATATATATAAACAGGAGAAAAGTGGATATTTATAAATGGCCATTTTTTTACACACTGGATTAAAACTATTTCTCTAGATGGCCATGGACACAGTCTACATTAGGATGATGAATTGATCGATTGCTTCATATGAACAAGACATTTTATAGGTTTTCACTGGAGTATTAACAAATGCATGTATGGGTGCTTCACTTGAGGCAGATTAACTTTACATTCCAGTTCTCCAATTTGACCAAATCTGTATCGAAAATGATTCCCAGTATTTTTGTGTAGCAGAAGATTCAAGAGAATTGCCTGGTAGAGCTTGAAATCCTGTTTCTCGTGTACATTGCAGCAAAATCCCAAACCTAAATTACAGTCTAATGTCCCCTTGGGGCACCCATACTGATTTTATGTGCATAAAACTGCTAGGTGGAGATGAGGATTTTGTCACTACCATAAAGTGGTAGACAAGGTTACCTCCTCTCTGTCTTTGTATCTATTTGCTTTTATTGTAATTGTTCCACATTCGTTTCTTTGTCTTTTTCTTTTTGTTTGTTTTATTACAACCTAGGTGATGTGATAACACAATTATTGCATTGCCTTGGCAGCCATTTTTACATCTCTGAGAACTGCCTCTGCTCATGTGAGTGAGAGGTTTTTTTCCAGTCATCGGGCTTTGAAAATTCGTTATTGTTGCATTTTTGTGAAATCTCGCACTGGGCTGGGCCTAATCAACTGTTTTTATTGTTGTGTGTCAAGAGGATTATTTCTGTATACAGATGTGAAAATGTTTTTATTTCTCTTGACTATTATAATGGGTTTTAACCTGTGGAAAAAAAAAAAAAAACAAAGGAAAAAGCTCAAAAAGAGATAAGACCAAATAAAATGTAACACTCCTCACCAGTTGTGTCCTTATTTTTATCGTAGCCAAAAAGGTGGAACGACACAGTTTGATGCCATAACAGTTATCTACTTTTTTACAAATAAGGTTGATTGCTTATATTGGTGTAATTCACTCACTGCCATGTTAGACGCCAATTTGGAGTGTACAAAACCTTCCAGTGTCTTACTTGTTGTGGAGGGCCAAGGAGGACGTGTGTAATTATCTCCTTTGTGTTTTCTTGTGAAGCTAAGTTATTATTTAATGATCTTAACATAAAAATAATCATCACAAGAAAACACCCCGACTATTTTTTATTGAAAAATATCAGAAAGTGGTTTCGACAGACACTGTATGCACTGTAGTTGTTATCCTTTTTTTATTCTTTTAAAAAAAACCTGTGTAGTCACAGATGATAACATTGACAATATGATATTAAGTTAAACTATTCTTTCCCAAAAGTAGTCCCTATTATTCAGTTATAGAGCTCAGTCCCTACAATTTATCAAAATGCAGGTTGTGGCCAATACATTTGTGTTGTCTTTTTGAGACATCTTTTCAAGCTATTTGTTTGTGAGCTCAAGAAGACTGGGCTTTTCAACATTAAGAGATTTCTTTCTTCTGATTGAGGTTTCAAAATCTTGATCAAAATCAATATAATTCATCCTCTTAGGAACACCAGTGTACCAAACTGCTTTGCGGTCTATCCAACAGTTGTTCAGACATTTCACTGAAAACCAAAAATGTTCAGTGAAATATAATCATTTTAGTTATATAACACCTTTAAAAACAGTTAGCTTTGAAAATCGAAGAAATGCACTGGAGGAAAAGCCAGGGGATCACCCAAGTCAGAAGGGTTCATTCTCTGGACAATGAATATCTGTATGGACTTTAATAGCAATCCATCTGGCAGTTGTAGTGTAAAGCGCTGTCAACGGTCGATAAGACTAGAAAAGCGGCACGTAAGTACAGCCCATTTACCATATTTCACTTCGGACCAAAGTGGTGGACCAACCTGTTAAAATCCCTAGATACTCATGAAAGTGGCTAGAAAGATGTACCTGTCTTGCTTTCTGCAGTCACCTCTAGTGGGCAGATGTGGACATTTTCCTACAGGAAGTGGATCCTTTTAACATTAAACCTAGAGTCGGTCCTGCCAAGGGAGCAGAAGGAAATTCTCTCATCACCATATTACCAAATCTCACATAATTTGCAGTCTATAGAATGAAATGTAGCCCAGCATGGTTCAGTGGAAATAATGACTGCATGTATGTTCGTACCTTCTATTTCTATAACGCGGCCATAAGATGTTATGTCAGTGTTGAGACCTGCTGCTTTACAGCCACATGACAGGTGATGACAGGACAGCGACAGCTTGTTGGTGCATATTCCTCAACACCACAAATTTTGGACCCCTCATGCAGACACATGGATGCACTCACACGCCTTTTACCACTGTGTTAGTGCCTTGTCAGACCAGATGTTCTGTCTCTTTCAATATGTGACTTGCCATCTTGAGTGAAGACGAGATGTGATGTAGTAGAATAGATAACGAGGGCCTCTGATGTTTTTGACCCACATTAAACCCTTTAGATCTCAGTCTAATCAGATTTCTTTCTCGAGTGGGAAGATTTTAAGTTAATAATGACGAGGGTGAAGCCTAATACCAGGGTAACTGTCTGGAGAATTAAACTGAATTAAACTCTGAAGCACATCAGGGACTCGTTAGAGTATCTGAGCCACTAAGATATCATGCACTCATAGATGTGTGTGTTTATATGCATCTGCGGATATGTCTGATGCAAGGGCATCGGTTTGGTCTCAACATTGGTAGGGACACGTCAAACCGGCCCCCATATATTTACATTTGAGATCTGAATATCGTCATAGTATTGTAAGGTATAATAACGTCATAGTATAGTAAGGCATAAAAGCATCATAGTATTGTAAGGCATAATAACGTCATAGTATAGTAAGGCATAAAAAATCATGAAAATGACATAGTATTGTAAGGCATAATAACGTCATAGTATTGTAAGGCATAAAAAGTCATGAAAATGACATAGTATTGTAAGGCATAATAACGTCATAGTATAGTAAGGCATAAAAGCATCATAGTATAGTAAGGCATAAAAAGTCATAGTATTGTAAGGTATAATAAGGTCATAGTATTGTGAGGTATAATAACGTCATAATATTGTGAGGTATAATAACGTCATAGTATAGTAAGGCATAAAAGCATCATAGTATAGTAAGGCATAAAAAGTCATGAAAATGACATAGTATTGTAAGTCATAATAACGTCATAGTATTATGAAGTTTAATAACGTCATAGTATAGTAAGTCATAAAAGCAAATATAATGGTATAGTAAGGCATAAAGTTTTGTAAGGTATAGAAACGTCATAGCATTGTAAGGCATAAAAAGTCATGAAAATGACATAGTATTGTAAGTCATAACAACGTCATAGTATAGTAAGGCATAAAAATTATTATAACGTAACATATTATACGATGAAGTTTTTTGACATTTCATAGTATAGTCAGGCACAAAATGTCATAGTATAGTAAGGCTACTATACTATGACGTTTTGTGCCTGACTATACTATGAGTTTTTTGGGAATTTTCACGCAATACTATACAATGACGTTTTTTTTGGCATTTTTATGCCTTACTATAATATGATGTTCTATGATATTTCAAGGAGTAGTATACTGATATTTCATATATCTTGCTATACAATGACTTTGCAATGCAACAGCATTGTGGTGCGATGGTTAGGACTATTACCTCACACTGAGAAGGTCAAGGGTTCAAACCCTGGTTTCAGACTTCATAATCCTGTGATGTTTTTTGATAGTTTCACGCTACAGTACGCGATTACGTTTTTTGGCATTTGCCTTACTATACTGTGACGTTTTATGCCATACTATACTATGATGTTTTTTGACATTTTTATGACTTAATATACTATGACATTCTTTGAAATTTTATTCCATACTATACTATGACGTTTTTTGAAATTTTATGCCATACTATACTATGACATTTTTTGGCATTTTTATGACTTACTATACTATGATGTTTTTTGGCATTTTTATGAATTATTATACTATGTTGTTTGATTCCTTGCCATACTATGACATTTTTATGACCTTTTATGCCTTAATATACTACATTGTTTTGTTGACATTTTTTGCCATAGTATACTATGACGTTTTTTTGGCATTTTTATGACTTACTATACTATGATGTTTTTTGGCATTTTTATGACTTATTATACTATGTTGTTTGATTCCTTGCCATACTATGACATTTTTATGACCTTTTATGCCTTAATATACTACATTGTTTTGTTGACATTTTTTTGCCATAGTATACTATGACGTTTTTTGGCATTTTTTTTTAAAATATATATTTTTGGGCTTTTGTGCCTTTATTGGATAGGATAGTGGAGAGAGACAGGCAATGAGGAGGTAGAGAGAGGGGGAATGAGATGCAGTAAAGGCCGTCCGATGCGGGACTCGAACCGGGGCCAACTGCAGCGAGGATTGTAGCCTCTACACATGGGGCGCCTGCTTAGACCACTACGCCACACAACGGTCCCTTTTTTTCGGCATTTTTATGAATTATTATTGTATGTTATTTGATTCCTTGCCATACTATGACATTTTTATGACCTTTTATGCCTTAATATACTATGTTGTTTTTTTGTCATTTTTTGCCATACTATACTATGACGTTTTTTGGCATTTTTATGACAGTATACTATGACGTTTTTTGGCATTTTCATGACTTACTATACTCTGTTGTCAATGCTTTAGCATAGTATTATGTTTTTATGACTTTTTATGCCATACTATACTATGACGTTTTCTTGGTATTTTTATGACCTATTATACTATGTTGTTTGATTCCTTGCCATAGTATGACATTGTTATGACCTTTTATGCCTTAATATACTTCGTTGTTTTTTTGACATTTTTTGCCATAGTATACTATGATGTTTTTTGGCATTTTTATGACTTACTATACTATGATGTTTTTTTTTATTTTTTTTTTATTTTTTATTTTTAAATATATGTTTTTGTGCTTTTGTGCCTTTATTGGATAGGATAGTGGAGAGAGACAGGAAATGAGGAGGTAGAGAGAGGGGCAATGAGATGCAGTAAAAGCCGTCCGATGCGGGACTCGAAGCGGGGCCAATTGCAGCGACGACTTCAGCCTCTACACATCGGGCGCCCGCTTAGACCACTACGCCACACTACGGACCCGTTTTTTGGCATTTATATGAATTATTATACTATGTTGTTTGATTCCTTGCCATGCTATGACATTTTTCTGACCTTTTATGCCTTGATATACTATGACGTTTTTTGGCATTTTTATGACTTACTATACTATGACGTTTTTTGGCATTTTCATGACTTACTATACTCTGTTGTCAATGCTTTAGCATAGTATTATGTTTTTATGACTTTTTATGCCATACTATACTATGACGTTTTTTGAAATGTTTTGCCATACTATACTATGACGTTTTCTTGGTATTTTTATGACCTATTATACTATGTTGTTTGATTCCTTGCCATAGTATGACATTGTTATGACCTTTTATGCCTTAATATACTACATTGTTTTTTTTGACATTTTTTGCCATAGTATACTATGACGTTTTTTGGCATTTTTATGACTTACTGTACTATGATGTTTTTTGGCATTTTTATGACTTATTATACTATGTTGTTTGATTCCTTGCCATAGTATGACATTGTTATGACCTTTTATGCCTTAATATACTATGTTGTTTTTTTGACATTTTTTGCCATAGTATACTATGACGTTTTTTGGCATTTTTATGACTTACTATACTATGACGTTTTTTGGCATTTTCATGACTTACTATACTCTGTTGTCAATGCTTTAGCATAGTATTATGTTTATATGACTTTTTATGCCATACTATACTATGTTGTTTTTTTGACATTTTTTGCCATACTATACTATGACGTTTTTTGGCATTTTTATGACTTACTATACTCTGTTGTCAATGCTTTAGCATAGTATTATGTTTATATGACTTTTTATGCCATACTATACTATGACGTTTTTTGAAATTTCTTGCCATACTATACTATGACGTTTTCTTGGTATTTTTATGACCTATTATACTATGTTGTTTGATTCCTTGCCATAGTATGACATTGTTATGACCTTTTATGCCTTAATATACTACATTGTTTTTTTGACATTTTTTGCCATAGTATACTATGACGTTTTTTGGCATTTTTATGACTTACTGTACTATGATGTTTTTTGGCATTTTTATGACTTATTATACTATGTTGTTTGATTCCTTGCCATAGTATGACATTGTTATGACCTTTTATGCCTTAATATACTACATTGTTTTTTTGACATTTTTTGCCATACTATACTATGACGTTTTTTGGCATTTTTATGACTTACTATACTATGACGTTTTTTGGCATTTTTATGAATTATTATACTATGTTGTTTGATTCCTTGCCATACTATGACATTTTTATGACCTTTTATGCCTTAATATACTATGTTGTTTTTTTGACATTTTTTGCCATACTATACTATGACGTTTTTTGGCATTTTTATGACTTACTATACTATGACGTTTTTTGGCATTTTCATGACTTACTCTACTCTGTTGTCAATGCTTTAGCATAGTATTATGTTTATATGACTTTTTATGCCATACTATACTATGTTGTTTTTTTGACATTTTTTGCCATACTATACTATGACGTTTTTTGGCATTTTTATGACTTACTATACTCTGTTGTCAATGCTTTAGCATAGTATTATGTTTATATGACTTTTTATGCCATACTATACTATGACGTTTTTTGAAATTTTTTGCCATACTATACTATGACGTTTTCTTGGTATTTTTATGACCTATTATACTATGTTGTTTGATTCCTTGCCATAGTATGACATTGTTATGACCTTTTATGCCTTAATATACTACATTGTTTTTTTGACATTTTTTGCCATAGTATACTATGACGTTTTTTGGCATTTTTATGACTTACTGTACTATGATGTTTTTTGGCATTTTTATGACTTATTATACTATGTTGTTTGATTCCTTGCCATAGTATGACATTGTTATGACCTTTTATGCCTTAATATACTACATTGTTTTTTTGACATTTTTTGCCATACTATACTATGACGTTTTTTGGCATTTTTATGACTTACTATACTATGACGTTTTTTGGCATTTTTATGACTTACTATACTCTGTTGTCAATGCTTTAGCATAGTATTATGTTTTTATGACTTTTTATGCCATACTATACTATGACGTTTTTTGAAATTTTTTGCCATACTATACTATGACGTTTTCTTGGTATTTTTATGACCAATTATACTATGTTGTTTGATTCCTTGCCATAGTATGACATTGTTATGACCTTTTATGCCTTAATATACTACATTGTTTTTTTGACATTTTTTGCCATAGTATACTATGACGTTTTTTGGCATTTTTATGACTTACTGTACTATGATGTTTTTTGGCATTTTTATGACTTATTATACTATGTTGTTTGATTCCTTGCCATAGTATGACATTGTTACGACCTTTTATGCCTTAATATACTACATTGTTTTTTTGACATTTTTTGCCAT
This sequence comes from Seriola aureovittata, assembly GCF_021018895.1. Taxonomy (NCBI): domain Eukaryota; kingdom Metazoa; phylum Chordata; class Actinopteri; order Carangiformes; family Carangidae; genus Seriola; species Seriola aureovittata. Next base: position 3,368,958 of record NC_079386.1, read on the forward strand.
AGTATACTATGACGTTTTTTGGCATTTTTATGACTTACTATACTATGATGTTTTTTGGCATTTTTATGAATTATTATACTATGTTGTTTGATTCCTTGCCATACTATGACATTTTTATGACTTTTTATGCCTTAATATACTATGTTGTTTTTTTGACATTTTTTGCCATACTATACTATGACGTTTTTTGGCATTTTTATGACTTACTATACTATGACGTTTTTTGGCATTTTCATGACTTACTCTACTCTGTTGTCAATGCTTTAGCATAGTATTATGTTTTTATGACTTTTTATGCCATACTATACTATGTTGTTTTTTTGACATTTTTTGCCATACTATACTATGACGTTTTTTGGCATTTTTATGACTTACTATACTCTGTTGTCAATGCTTTAGCATAGTATTATGTTTATATGACTTTTTATGCCATACTATACTATGACGTTTTTTGAAATTTTTTGCCATACTATACTATGACGTTTTCTTGGTATTTTTATGACCTGTTATACTATGTTGTTTGATTCCTTGCCATAGTATGACATTGTTATGACCTTTTATGCCTTAATATACTACATTGTTTTTTTGACATTTTTTGCCATAGTATACTATGACGTTTTTTGCCATTTTTATGACTTACTGTACTATGATGTTTTTTGGCATTTTTATGACTTATTATACTATGTTGTTTGATTCCTTGCCATAGTATGACATTGTTATGACCTTTTATGCCTTAATATACTACATTGTTTTTTTGACATTTTTTGCCATACTATACTATGACGTTTTTTGGCATTTTTATGACTTACTATACTATGACGTTTTTTGGCATTTTCATGACTTACTATACTCTGTTGTCAATGCTTTAGCATAGTATTATGTTTATATGACTTTTTATGCCATACTATACTATGTTGTTTTTTTGACATTTTTTGCCATACTATACTATGACGTTTTTTGGCATTTTTATGACTTACTATACTCTGTTGTCAATGCTTTAGCATAGTATTATGTTTTTATGACTTTTTATGCCATACTATACTATGACGTTTTTTGAAATTTTTTGCCATACTATACTATGACGTTTTCTTGGTATTTTTATGACCAATTATACTATGTTGTTTGATTCCTTGCCATAGTATGACATTGTTATGACCTTTTATGCCTTAATATACTACATTGTTTTTTTGACATTTTTTGCCATAGTATACTATGACGTTTTTTGGCATTTTTATGACTTACTGTACTATGATGTTTTTTGGCATTTTTATGACTTATTATACTATGTTGTTTGATTCCTTGCCATAGTATGACATTGTTACGACCTTTTATGCCTTAATATACTACATTGTTTTTTTGACATTTTTTGCCATAGTATACTATGACGTTTTTTGGCATTTTTATGACTTACTATACTATGATGTTTTTTGGCATTTTTATGAATTATTATACTATGTTGTTTGATTCCTTGCCATACTATGACATTTTTATGACCTTTTATGCCTTAATATACTATGTTGTTTTTTTGACATTTTTTGCCATACTATACTATGACGTTTTTTGGCATTTTTATGACTTACTATACTATGACGTTTTTTGGCATTTTCATGACTTACTCTACTCTGTTGTCAATGCTTTAGCATAGTATTATGTTTATATGACTTTTTATGCCATACTATACTATGTTGTTTTTTTGACATTTTTTGCCATACTATACTATGACGTTTTTTGGCATTTTTATGACTTACTATACTCTGTTGTCAATGCTTTAGCATAGTATTATGTTTATATGACTTTTTATGCCATACTATACTATGACGTTTTTTGAAATTTTTTGCCATACTATACTATGACGTTTTCTTGGTATTTTTATGACCTGTTATACTATGTTGTTTTTTTGACATTTTTTGCCATAGTATGACATTTTTATGACCTTTTATGCCTTAATATACTACATTGTTTTTTTGACATTTTTTGCCATAGTATACTATGACGTTTTTTGCCATTTTTATGACTTACTATACTATGACGTTTTCTTGGTATTTTTATGACCTATTATACTATGTTGTTTGATTCCTTGCCATAGTATGACATTGTTATGACCTTTTATGCCTTAATATACTACATTGTTTTTATGACATTTTTTGCCATAGTATACTATGACGTTTTTTGGCATTTTTATGACTTATTATACTATGTTGTTTGATTCCTTGCCATAGTATGACATTGTTATGACCTTTTATGCCTTAATATACTACATTGTTTTTTTGACATTTTTTGCCATAGTATACTATGATGTTTTTTGGCATTTTTATGACTTACTATACTATGACGTTTTTTGGCATTTTCATGACTTACTATACTCTGTTGTCAATGCTTTAGCATAGTATTATGTTTTTATGACTTTTTATGCCATACTATGCGATGACGTTCTTTGAAATTTTTTGCCATACTATACTATGACGTTTTTTGGCATTTTTATGACTTACTATACTATGATGTTTTTTGGCATTTTTATGACTTATTATACTATGTTGTTTGATTCCTTGCCATACTATGACATTTTTATGACCTTTTATGCCTTAACATACTTTGTTGTTTTTTTGACATTTTTTGCCATACTATACTATGACGTTTTTTGGCATTTTTTGACTTACTATACTATGACGTTTTTTGGCATTTTCATGACTTACTATACTCTGTTGTCAATGCTTTAGCATAGTATTATGTTTATATGACTTTTTATGCCATACTATACTATGTTGTTTTTTTGACATTTTTTGCCATACTATACTATGACGTTTTTTGGCATTTTTATGACTTACTATACTCTGTTGTCAATGCTTTAGCATAGTATTATGTTTTTATGACTTTTTATGCCATACTATACTATGACGTTTTTTGAAATTTTTTGCCATACTATACTATGACGTTTTTTGGCATTTTTATGACCTATTATACTATGTTGTTTGATTCCTTGCCATAGTATGACATTGTTATGACCTTTTATGCCTTAATATACTACATTGTTTTTTTGACATTTTTTGCCATAGTATACTATGACGTTTTTTGGCATTTTTATGACTTACTGTACTATGATGTTTTTTGGCATTTTTATGACTTATTATACTATGTTGTTTGATTCCTTGCCATAGTATGACATTGTTACGACCTTTTATGCCTTAATATACTACATTGTTTTTTTGACATTTTTTGCCATAGTATACTATGACGTTTTTTGGCATTTTTATGACTTACTATACTATGATGTTTTTTGGCATTTTTATGAATTATTATACTATGTTGTTTGATTCCTTGCCATACTATGACATTTTTATGACCTTTTATGCCTTAATATACTATGTTGTTTTTTTGACATTTTTTGCCATACTATACTATGACGTTTTTTGGCATTTTTATGACTTACTATACTATGACGTTTTTTGGCATTTTTATGACTTACTATACTCTGTTGTCAATGCTTTAGCATAGTATTATGTTTATATGACTTTTTATGCCATACTATACTATGACGTTTTTTGAAATTTTTTGCCATACTATACTATGACGTTTTTTCGCATTTTTATGACTTATTATACATGTTGTTTGATTCCTTGCCATAGTATGACATTTTTATGACCTTTTATGCCTTAATATACTACATTGTTTTTTTGACATTTTTTGCCATAGTATACTATGATGTTTTTTGGCATTTTTATGACTTACTATACTATGACGTTTTTTGGCATTTTCATGACTTACTATACTCTGTTGTCAATGCTTTAGCATAGTATTATGTTTATATGACTTTTTATGCCATACTATGCGATGACGTTCTTTGAAATTTTTTGCCATACTATACTATGACGTTTTTTGGCATTTTTATGACTTACTATACTATGATGTTTTTTGGCATTTTTATGACTTATTATACTATGTTGTTTGATTCCTTGCCATACTATGACATTTTTATGACCTTTTATGCCTTAACATACTTTGTTTTTTTGACATTTTTTGCCATACTATACTATGACGTTTTTTGGCATTTTTATGACTTACTATACTATGACGTTTTTTGGCATTTTCATGACTTACTATACTCTGTTGTCAATGCTTTAGCATAGTATTATGTTTATATGACTTTTTATGCCATACTATACTATGTTGTTTTTTTGACATTTTTTGCCATACTATACTATGACGTTTTTTGGCATTTTTATGACTTACTATACTCTGTTGTCAATGCTTTAGCATAGTATTATGTTTTTATGACTTTTTATGCCATACTATACTATGACGTTTTTTGAAATTTTTTGCCATACTATACTATGACGTTTTCTTGGTATTTTTATGACCAATTATACTATGTTGTTTGATTCCTTGCCATAGTATGACATTGTTATGACCTTTTATGCCTTAATATACTACATTGTTTTTTTGACATTTTTTGCCATAGTATACTATGACGTTTTTTGGCATTTTTATGACTTACTGTACTATGATGTTTTTTGGCATTTTTATGACTTATTATACTATGTTGTTTGATTCCTTGCCATAGTATGACATTGTTACGACCTTTTATGCCTTAATATACTACATTGTTTTTTTGACATTTTTTGCCATAGTATACTATGACGTTTTTTGGCATTTTTATGACTTACTATACTATGATGTTTTTTGGCATTTTTATGAATTATTATACTATGTTGTTTGATTCCTTGCCATACTATGACATTTTTATGACCTTTTATGCCTTAATATACTATGTTGTTTTTTTGACATTTTTTGCCATACTATACTATGACGTTTTTTGGCATTTTTATGACTTACTATACTATGATGTTTTTTGGCATTTTTATGACTTATTATACTATGTTGTTTGATTCCTTGCCATACTATGACATTTTTATGACCTTTTATGCCTTAACATACTTTGTTGTTTTTTTGACATTTTTTGCCATACTATACTATGACGTTTTTTGGCATTTTTATGACTTACTATACTATTACGTTTTTTGGCATTTTCATGACTTACTATACTCTGTTGTCAATGCTTTAGCATAGTATTATGTTTATATGACTTTTTATGCCATACTATACTATGTTGTTTTTTTGACATTTTTTGCCATACTATACTATGACGTTTTTTGGCATTTTTATGACTTACTATACTCTGTTGTCAATGCTTTAGCATAGTATTATGTTTTTATGACTTTTTATGCCATACTATACTATGACGTTTTTTGAAATTTTTTGCCATACTATACTATGACGTTTTCTTGGTATTTTTATGACCAATTATACTATGTTGTTTGATTCCTTGCCATAGTATGACATTGTTATGACCTTTTATGCCTTAATATACTACATTGTTTTTTTGACATTTTTTGCCATAGTATACTATGACGTTTTTTGGCATTTTTATGACTTACTGTACTATGATGTTTTTTGGCATTTTTATGACTTATTATACTATGTTGTTTGATTCCTTGCCATAGTATGACATTGTTACGACCTTTTATGCCTTAATATACTACATTGTTCTTTTGACATTTTTTGCCATAGTATACTATGACGTTTTTTGGCATTTTTATGACTTACTATACTATGATGTTTTTTGGCATTTTTATGAATTATTATACTATGTTGTTTGATTCCTTGCCATACTATGACATTTTTATGACCTTTTATGCCTTAATATACTATGTTGTTTTTTTGACATTTTTTGCCATACTATACTATGACGTTTTTTGGCATTTTTATGACTTACTATACTATGACGTTTTTTGGCATTTTTATGACTTACTATACTCTGTTGTCAATGCTTTAGCATAGTATTATGTTTATATGACTTTTTATGCCATACTATACTATGACGTTTTTTGAAATTTTTTGCCATACTATACTATGACGTTTTTTGGCATTTTTATGACTTATTATACATGTTGTTTGATTCCTTGCCATAGTATGACATTTTTATGACCTTTTATGCCTTAATATACTACATTGTTTTTTTGACATTTTTTGCCATAGTATACTATGATGTTTTTTGGCATTTTTATGACTTACTATACTATGACGTTTTTTGGCATTTTCATGACTTACTATACTCTGTTGTCAATGCTTTAGCATAGTATTATGTTTATATGACTTTTTATGCCATACTATGCGATGACGTTCTTTGAAATTTTTTGCCATACTATACTATGACGTTTTTTGGCATTTTTATGACTTACTATACTATGATGTTTTTTGGCATTTTTATGACTTATTATACTATGTTGTTTGATTCCTTGCCATACTATGACATTTTTATGACCTTTTATGCCTTAACATACTTTGTTGTTTTTTTGACATTTTTTGCCATACTATACTATGACGTTTTTTGGCATTTTTATGACTTACTATACTATGACGTTTTTTGGCATTTTCATGACTTACTATACTCTGTTGTCAATGCTTTAGCATAGTATTATGTTTATATGACTTTTTATGCCATACTATACTATGTTGTTTTTTTGACATTTTTTGCCATACTATACTATGACGTTTTTTGGCATTTTTATGACTTACTATACTCTGTTGTCAATGCTTTAGCATAGTATTATGTTTTTATGACTTTTTATGCCATACTATACTATGACGTTTTTTGAAATTTTTTGCCATACTATACTATGACGTTTTCTTGGTATTTTTATGACCAATTATACTATGTTGTTTGATTCCTTGCCATAGTATGACATTGTTATGACCTTTTATGCCTTAATATACTACATTGTTTTTTTGACATTTTTTGCCATAGTATACTATGACGTTTTTTGGCATTTTTATGACTTACTGTACTATGATGTTTTTTGGCATTTTTATGACTTATTATACTATGTTGTTTGATTCCTTGCCATAGTATGACATTGTTACGACCTTTTATGCCTTAATATACTACATTGTTTTTTTGACATTTTTTGCCATAGTATACTATGACGTTTTTTGGCATTTTTATGACTTACTATACTATGATGTTTTTTGGCATTTTTATGACTTATTATACTATGTTGTTTGATTCCTTGCCATAGTATGACATTGTTATGACCTTTTATGCCTTAACATACTTTGTTGTTTTTTTGACATTTTTTGCCATAGTATACTATGACGTTTTTTGGCATTTTTATGACTTACTGTACTATGATGTTTTTTGGCATTTTTATGACTTATTATACTATGTTGTTTGATTCCTTGCCATAGTATGACATTGTTACGACCTTTTATGCCTTAATATACTACATTGTTTTTTTGACATTTTTTGCCATAGTATACTATGACGTTTTTTGGCATTTTTATGACTTACTATACTATGATGTTTTTTGGCATTTTTATGAATTATTATACTATGTTGTTTGATTCCTTGCCATACTATGACATTTTTATGACCTTTTATGCCTTAATATACTATGTTGTTTTTTTGACATTTTTTGCCATACTATACTATGACGTTTTTTGGCATTTTTATGACTTACTATACTATGACGTTTTTTGGCATTTTCATGACTTACTCTACTCTGTTGTCAATGCTTTAGCATAGTATTATGTTTATATGACTTTTTATGCCATACTATACTATGTTGTTTTTTTGACATTTTTTGCCATACTATACTATGACGTTTTTTGGCATTTTTATGACTTACTATACTCTGTTGTCAATGGTTTAGCATAGTATTATGTTTTTATGCCATATTATACTATGACGTTTTTTGAAATTTTTTGCCATACTATACTATGACGTTTTCTTGGTATTTTTATGACCAATTATACTATGTTGTTTGATTCCTTGCCATAGTATAACATTGTTATGACCTTTTATGCCTTAATATACTACATTGTTTTTTTGACATTTTTTGCCATAGTATACTATGACGTTTTTTGGCATTTTTATGAATTATTATACTATGTTGTTTGATTCCTTGCCATACTATGACATTGTTATGACCTTTTATGCCTTAATATACTACATTGTTTTTTTGACATTTTTTGCGATAGTATACTATGACGTTTTTTGGCATTTTTATGACTTACTGTACTATGATGTTTTTTGGCATTTTTATGACTTATTATACTATGTTGTTTGATTCCTTGCCATAGTATGACATTGTTATGACCTTTTATGCCTTAATATACTACATTGTTTTTTTGACATTTTTTGCCATAGTATACTATGACGTTTTTTGGCATTTTTATGACTTACTATACTATGATGTTTTTTGGCATTTCTATGAATTATTATACTATGTTGTTTGATTCCTTGCCATACTATGACATTTTTATGACCTTTTATGCCTTAATATACTATGTTGTTATTTTGACATTTTTTGCCATACTATACTATGACGTTTTTTGGCATTTTTATGACTTACTATACTCTGTTGTCAATGGTTTAGCATAGTATTATGTTTTTATGACTTTTTATGCCATACTATACTATGACGTTTTTTGAAATTTTTTGCCATACTATACTATGACGTTTTCTTGGTATTTTTATGACCTATTATACTATGTTGTTTGATTCCTTGCCATAGTATGACATTGTTATGACCTTTTATGCCTTAATATACTACATTGTTTTTTTGACATTTTTTGCCATAGTATACTATGACGTTTTTTGGCATTTTTATGACTTACTGTACTATGATGTTTTTTGGCATTTTTATGACTTATTATACTATGTTGTTTGATTCCTTGCCATAGTATGACATTGTTATGACCTTTTATGCCTTAATATACTACATTGTTTTTTTGACATTTTTTGCCATAGTATACTATGATGTTTTTTGGCATTTTTATGACTTACTATACTATGATGTTTTTTGGCATTTTTTTTAATTATTATACTATGTTGTTTGATTCCTTGCCATACTATGACATTTTATGCCTTAATATACTATGTTGTTTTTTTGACATTTTTTGCCATACTATACTATGACGTTTTTTGGCATTTTTATGACTTACTATACTCTGTTGTCAATGCTTTAGCATAGTATTATGTTTATATGACTTTTTATGCCATACTATACGATGACATTTTTTGAAATTTTTTGCCATACTATACTATGACGTTTTCTTGGCATTTTTATGATCTATTATACTATGTTGTTTGATTCCTTGCCATAGTATAACATTGTTATGACCTTTTATGCCTTTATATACTACATTGTTTTTTTGACATTTTTTGCCATAGTATACTATGACGTTTTTTGGCATTTTTATGACTTACTGTACTATGATGTTTTTTGGCATTTTTATGACTTATTATACTATGTTGTTTGATTCCTTGCCATAGTATGACATTGTTATGACCTTTTATGCCTTAATATACTACATTGTTTTTTTGACATTTTTTGCCATAGTATACTATGACGTTTTTTGGCATTTTTATGACTTACTGTACTATGATGTTTTTTGGCATTTTTATGACTTATTATACTATGTTGTTTGATTCCTTGCCATAGTATGACATTGTTATGACCTTTTATGCCTTAATATACTACATTGTTTTTTTGACATTTTTTGCCATAGTATACTATGACGTTTTTTGGCATTTTTATGACTTACTATACTATGATGTTTTTTGGCATTTTTATGACTTATTATACTATGTTGTTTGATTCCTTGCCATACTATGACATTTTTATGACCTTTTATGCCTTTATATACTACATTGTTTTTTTGACATTTTTTGCCATACTATACTATGACGTTTTTTGGCATTTTTATGACTTACTATACTCTGTTGTCAATGCTTTAACATAGTATTATGTTTTTATGACTTTTTATGCCATACTATACGATGACGTTTTTTTGAATTTTTTGCCATACTATACTATGACATTTTTATGACTTTTTATGCCATACTATGACATTTTATGCCTTAATATACTATGATGTTTTTTGGCATTTTTATGACTTACTATACTATGTTGTTTGATTCCTTGCCATAGTATGACATTGTTATGACCTTTTATGCCTTAATATACTACATTGTTTTTTTGACATTTTTTGCCATAGTATACTATGACGTTTTTTGAAATTTTTTGCCATACTATACTATGACGTTTTCTTGGTATTTTTATGACCTATTATACTATGTTGTTTGATTCCTTGCCATAGTATGACATTGGTATGACCTTTTATGCCTTAATATACTACATTGTTTTTATAACATTTTTTGCCATAGTATACTATGACGTTTTTTGGCATTTTTATGACTTATTCTACTATGTTGTTTGATTCCTTGCCATAGTATGATATTGTTATGACCTTTTATGCCTTAATATACTATGTTGTTTTTTTGACATTTTTTGCCATACTATACTATGACGTTTTTTGGCATTTTTATGACTTACTATACTCTGTTGTCAATGCTTTAGCATAGTATTATGTTTTTATGACTTTTTATGCCATACTATGACGTTTTTTGAAATTTTTTGCCATACTATACTATGACGTTTTCTTGGTATTTTTATGACCTATTATACTATGTTGTTTGATTCCTTGCCATAGTATGACATTGTTATGACCTTTTATGCCTTAATATACTACATTGTTTTTTTGACATTTTTTGCCATAGTATACTATGACGTTTTTTGGCATTTTTATGACTTACTGTACTATGATGTTTTTTGGCATTTTTATGACTTATTATACTATGTTGTTTGATTCCTTGCCATAGTATGACATTGTTATGACCTTTTATGCCTTAATATACTACATTGTTTTTTTGACATTTTTTGCCATAGTATACTATGACGTTTTTTGGCATTTTTATGACTTACTATACTATGATGTTTTTTGGCATTTTTATGAATTATTATACTATGTTGTTTGATTCCTTGCTATAGTATGACATTTTTATGACCTTTTATGCCTTAATATACTATGTTGTTTTTTTGACATTTGCCATACTATACTATGACGTTTTTTGGCATTTTTATGACTTACTATACTCTGTTGTCAATGCTTTAGCATAGTATTATGTTTATATGACTTTTTATGCCATACTATACGATGACGTTTTTTGAAATTTTTTGCCATACTATACTATGACGTTTTTTGGCATTTTTATGACTTACTATACTATGATGTTTTTTGGCATTTTCATGACTTATTATACTATGTTGTTTGATTCCTTGCCATAGTATGACATTGTTATGACCTTTTATGCCTTAATATACTACATTGTTTTTTTGACATTTTTTGCCATAGTATACTATGACGTTTTTTGGCATTTTTATGACTTACTATACTATGATGTTTTTTGGCATTTTTATGAATTATTATACTATGTTGTTTGATTCCTTGCCATACTATGACATTTTTATGACCTTTTATGCCTTAATATACTATGTTGTTTTTTTGACATTTTTTGCCATACTATACTATGACGCTTTTTGGCATTTTTATGACTTACTATACTCTGTTGTCAATGCTTTAGCATAGTATTATGTTTTTATGACTTTTTATGCCATACTATACTATGACGTTTTTTGAAATTTTTTGCCATACTATACTATGACGTTTTCTTGGTATTTTTATGACCTATTATACTATGTTGTTTGATTCCTTGCCATAGTATGACATTGTTATGACCTTTTATGCCTTAATATACTACATTGTTTTTATGACATTTTTTGCCCTAGTATACTATGACATTTTTTGGCATTTTTATGACTTACTATACTATGATGTTTTTTGGCATTTTTATGACTTATTATACTATGTTGTTTGATTCCTTGCCATAGTATGACATTGTTATGACCTTTTATGCCTTAATATACTACATTGTTTTTTTGACATTTTTTGCCATAGTATACTATGACGTTTTTTGGCATTTTTATGACTTACTATACTATGATGTTTTTTGGCATTTTTATGAATTATTATACTATGTTGTTTGATTCCTTGCCATAATATGACATTTTTATGACCTTTTATGCCTTAATATACTATGTTGTTTTTTTGACATTTTTTGCCATACTATACTATGACGTTTTTTGGCATTTTTATGACTTACTATACTCTGTTGTCAATGCTTTAGCATAGTATTATGTTTTTATGACTTTTTATGCCATACTATACTATGACGTTTTTTGAAATTTTTTGCCATACTATACTATGACGTTTTCTTGGTATTTTTATGACCTATTATACTATGTTGTTTGATTCCTTCCCATCCTATGACGTTGTTATGACCTTTTATGCCTTAATATACTATGTTGTTTTTTTGACATTTTTTGCCATACTATACTATGACGTTTTTTGGCATTTTTATGACTTATTGTACTATGTTGTTTGATTCCTTGCCATACTATGACATTGTTATGACCTTTTATGCCTTAATATACTACATTGTTTTTTTGACATTTTTTGCGATAGTATACTATGACGTTTTTTGGCATTTTTATGACTTACTATACTATGATGTCTTTTGGCATTTTTATGAATTATTGTACTATGTTGTTTGATTCCTTGCCATACTATGACATTTTTATGACCTTTTATGCCTTAATATACTATGTTGCTTTTTTGACATTTTTTGCCATACTATACTATGACGTTTTTTGGCATTTTTATGACTTACTATACTATGACGTTTTTTGGCATTTTCATGACTTACTATACTCTGTTGTCAATGCTTTAGCATAGTATTATGTTTTTATGACTTTTTTTGCCATACTATACTATGACGCTTTTTGACATTTTTATGCTCTACTATAATATGACTTTTTTGGCATTTGTTTGCCTTACTATACTGTGACATTTTGTGCCTGACTATACTATGACGTTTTTTGCCATTTTTATGCCTTATTATACTATGACATTTTTTGAAATTTTATGCCATACTATACTATGACGTTTTTTGCCATTTTAATGCTCTACTAGAATATGACGTTTTTTTGGCATTTGTTTGCCTTACTATACTGTGATGTTTTGTGCCTGACTATACTATGACGTTTTTTGCCATTTTTATGCCTTATTATACTATGACGTTTTTTTAAATTTTATGCCATACTATACTATGACGTTTTTTGAAATTTTATGCCATACTATAATATGACGTTTTTTGCCATTTTTATGCCATACTATACTATGACGTTTTTTGAAATTTTATGCCATACTATACTTTGACGTTTTTTGCCATTTTTATGCCTTATAATACTATTATGTTTTTTTCAAATTCTATGCCATACAATAGTATGACGTTTTTTGACATTTTTATGCTCCACTATAATATGTCTTTTTTTGGCATTTGTTTGCCTCACTATACTGTGACGTTTTGTGCCTGACTATACTATGACGTTTTTTGCTATTTTTATGCCATACTATACTATGACGTTTTTTCCCGTTTTTATGCTCTACTATAATATGTATTTTTTTGGCATTTTTATGCCTTACTATACTGTGACGTTTTATGCCATACTATACTATGACGTTTTTTGACATTTTTATGCCTTACATTATTGAAATTTTATGCCATACTATACTATGACGTTTTTTGAAATTTTATGCCATACTATGACGTTTTTTGCCATTTTTATGCCTTATTATGCTATGTTGTTTTTTTGAAATTTTATGCCATACTATACTATAACGTTTCTTGCCATTTTTATGCTCTACTATAATATGTATTTTTTTGCCATTTTTATGCCTTACTATACTGTGACGTTTTGTGCCTGACTATACTATGACGTTCTTTTTGGTAATTTTTATGCCTTAGTATAATATGACATTTTTTGAAATTTTATGCCTAATGGACAATCTTTTGTGATATATCATGGATTAGTATGCTAAAATATCCTTGATATCATGCTATACCAGGAGCTTGTGATGTAAAAGTATTGTGGTACAATGGTCAGGACTACTGCCTAACACTGACAGGGTCATGGGTTCAATCCCTGTTTTGGGGCTTTACTGTCCTATGATGCTTTTTGGCATTTTTATGCCTTACTATACTGTGACTTTTTATGCCATACTATACTATGATGTTTTTTGACATTTTAATGCTCTACTATAATATGACTTTTTTTGGCATTTGTTTACCTTACTATACTGTGACGTTTTGTGCCTGACTATACTATGACGTTTTTTGCCATTTATATGTCTTACTATACAATTATGTTTTCATGACATTTTATGCCTAATGGCCAATCTTTTGTGATATATCTTGGAGTAGTATGCTAAAATATCCTTGATATCATGCTATACCAGGAGCTTGTGATGTAGAAGTATTGTGGTACAATGGTCAGGACTACTGCCTAACACTGACAAGGTCATGGGTTCAATCCCTGTTTTGGGGTTTTACTGTCCTATGATGCTTTTTGGCATTTTTATGCCTTACTATACTATGACGTTTTTTGAAATTTTATGGCATACTATACTATGACGTTTTTTGACAAAAATAAAAAGTCATGAAAATGACATAGTATTGTAAGGCATAAAAAGTCATGAAAATGACATACTATTTAAAGGCATAATAACGTCATTGTATAGTAAGGCATAAAAAGTCATGAAAATGACATAGTATTGTAAGGCATAATAATGTTTTAGTATAGTAAGGCATAAAAGCATCATAGTATAGTAAGGCATAAAAGTCATAGTATTGTAAGGTATAATAACGTCATAGTATTGTAAGGTATGATAACGTCATAGTATTGTAAGGTATAATAACGTCATAGTATAGTAAGTCATAAAAGCAAATATAATGATATAGTAAGACAAAGTTTTGTAAGGTATAAAAAGGTCATAGCATTGTAAGGCATAAAAAGTCATGAAAATGACATAGTATTGTAAGACATAAAAAGTCATGAAAATGACATAGTATAGTAAGGCATAATAACGTCATAGTATAATAAGGCATAAAAGCATCATAGTATAGTGACATAAAAAGTCATAGTATTGTAAGGTATAATAACGTCATAGTATTGTGAGGTATAATAACGTCATAGTATTGTGAGGTATAATAACGTCATAGTATTGTAAGTCATAAAAGCAAATATAATGGTATAGTAAGTCATAAAGTTTTGTAAGGTATAGAAACGTCATAGCATTTTAAGGCATAAAAAGTCATGAAAATGACATAGTATTGTAAGGCATAAAAAGGTCATAGTATAGTAACGCATAAAAAGTCATAGTATTGTAAGGTATAACAATGTCGTAGTATTGTGAGGTTTAATAACGTCATAGTATTGTGAGGTATAATAACCTCATAGTATTGTGAGGTATAATAACGTCATAGTATTGTAAGGTATAATAATGTCATAGTATTGTGAGGTATAATAACGTCATAGTATAGTAAGGTATAATAACGTCATAGTATAGTAAGTCATAAAAGCAAAT
This sequence comes from Seriola aureovittata, assembly GCF_021018895.1. Classification (NCBI taxonomy): domain Eukaryota; kingdom Metazoa; phylum Chordata; class Actinopteri; order Carangiformes; family Carangidae; genus Seriola; species Seriola aureovittata. The sequence goes on from NC_079386.1 coordinate 3,384,342, forward strand.
ATAATGGTATAGTAAGGCATAAAAACTCATAGTATTGTGAGGTATAATAACGTCATAGTATTGTGAGGTAAAATAACGTAATAGTATTGTGAGGTACAATAACGTCAAAGTATTGTGAGGTTTAATAACGTCATAGTATTGTAAGGTATAATAACATAGTATTGTAAGGTATAATAACGTCATCGTACAGTAAGTCATAAAAGCAAATATAATGGTATAGTAAGGCATAAAAAGTCATAGTATTGTGAGGTATAATAACGTCATAGTATTGTGAGGTAAAATAATGTCATAGTATTGTGAGGTAAAATAATGTCATAGTATTGTGAGGTATAATAACGTCATAGTATTGTGAGGTATAATAACGTCATAGTATAGTGAGGTATTATAATAACGTCATAGTATTGTGAGGTATAATAACGTCATAGTATTGTGAGGTATAATAACGTCATAGTATTGTGAGGTATAATAATGTCATAGTATTGTTAGGTATAAAAGCATCATAGTATAGTAAGGCATAAAAAGTCATAGTATTGTAAGGCACAATAACGTCATAGTATTGTAAGGTATAATAACGTCATAGTATTGTAAGGTATGATAACGTCATAGTATTGTAAGGTATAATAACGTCATAGTATAGTAAGTCATAAACGCAAATATAATGGTATAGTAAGGCATAAAGTTTTGTAAGGTATAGATACGTCATAGCATTGTAAGGCATAAAAAGTCATGAAAATGACATAGTATAGTAAGGCATAAAAAGTCATAGTATTGTAAGGCATAATAACGTCATAGTATAGTAAGGCATAAAAAGTCATAGTATTGTGAGATATAATAACGTCATAGTATTGTGAGGTAAAATAACGTAATAGTATTGTGAGGTACAATAACGTCATAGTATTGTGAGGTTTAATAACGTCATAGTATTGTAAGGTATAATAACATAGTATTGTAAGGTATAATAACGTCATCGTATAGTAAGTCATAAAAGCAAATATAATGGTATAGTAAGGCATAAAAAGTCATAGTATTGTGAGGTATAATAACGTCATAGTATTGTGAGGTTTAATAACATCATAGTATTGTAAGGTATAATAACGTCATAGTATAGTAAGGTATAATAACGTCATAGTATTGTGAGGTCTAATAACGTCATAGTATAGTGAGGTATTATAATAACGTCATAGTATTGTGAGGTATAATAACGTCATAGTATTGTGAGGTATAATAACGTCATAGTATTGTGAGGTATAATAACGTCATGAAAATGACATAGTATTGTAAGGCATAAAAAGTCATGAAAATTATATAGTATGGTAGGGCATAATAACGTCATAGTATAGTAAGGCATAAAAGCATCGTAGTAGAATTAAGGCATAAAACGTCATAGTATTGTAAGGTTTAACAACGTCATAGTATTGTAAGGTATAATAATTTCATAGTATTGTGAGGTGTAATAACATCATAGTATTGTGAGGTATAATAACGTCATAGTATTGTGAGGTATAATAACGTAATAGTATTGTGAGGTATAATAACGTCATAGTATTGTGAGGTATAATAATGTCATAGTATAGTAAGTCATACAAGCAAATATAATGGTATAGTAAGGCATAAAGTTTTGTAAGTTATAGAAACGTCATAGTATTGTAAGGTATAAAAAGTCATGAAAATGACATAGTATGGTAAGGCATAATAACGTCATAGTATAGTAAGGCATAAAAGCATCATAGTATAGTAAGGCATAAAAAGTCATAGTATTGTAAGGTATAATAACGTCATAGTACAGTGAGGTATAATAACGTCATAGTATGTGAGGTATAATAACGTCATAGTATTGTGAGGTATAATAACGTCATAGTATAGTAAGTCATAAAAGCAAATATAATCGTATAGTAAGGCATGAAAATGACATAGTATAGTAAGGCATAATAACGTCATAGTATAGTAAGGCATAATAACGTCATTGTATAATAAGGCATAAAAGCATCATAGTATAGTAAGGCATAAAAAGTCATAGTATTGTAAGGTATAATAACCTCATAGTATAGTAAGTCATAAAAGCAAATATAATGGTATAGTAAGGCATAAAGCTTCGTTAGGTATAGAAACTTCATAGCATTGTAAGGCATAATAACGTCATGAAAATGACTTAGTATTGTAAGGCATAAAAATGTCATAGAATTGTAAGGCATAAAAAGTCATGAAAATGACATAGTATGGTAAGGCATAATAACGTCATAGTATAGTAAGGCATAAAAGCATCATAGTATAGTAAGGCATAAAAAGTCATAGTATTGTAAGGTATAATAAAGTCATAGTATAGTAAGGCATAAAAAGTCATGAAAATAACATAATATTGTAAGGCATAATAACGTCATAGTATAGTAAGGCATAAAAAGTCATAGTATTGTAAGGTATAATAACGTCATAGTATTATGAGGTATAATAACGTCATAGTGAGGTATTATAATAACGTCATAGTATAGTAAGGCATAAAAGCATCATAGTATAGTAAGTCATAAAAGGTCATAGTATTGTAAGGTATAATAACGTCATAGTATAGTAAGTCATAAAATTAAATATAATGGTATAGTAAGGCATAAAGTTTTGTAAGTTATAGAAACGTCATAGTATTGTAAGGCATAAAAAGTCATGAAAATGACATAGTATTCCAAGGCATAATAACGTCATAGTATAGTAAGGCATAAAAAGTCATGACAATGACATAGTATTGCAAGGCATAATAACGTCATAGTATAGTAAGGCATAAAAATTCATAGTATTGTAAGGTATAATAATGTCATAGTATTGTGAGGTATAATAACGTCATAGTATTGTGAGGTATAATAACGTCATAGTATAGTAAGGCATAAAATGTCATAGTATTGTAAGGCATGATAACATCATAGTATACTAAGGCATAAAAAGTCATATAACATAGCATAGTAAGTCATAAAAGAAACACATAAAAAGTCATGAAAATGTCATTGTATTGTATGGAATAAAAGCATCATGGTATAGTAAAGCATAAAAGAATCATAGTTTAGTAAGGCACAAAAAGTCATGAAAACGTTTTGGTATAATTAGGCAAAAAACATAGTATAATAAGGCAATGAAAAAAAAAGGCGTAAAATACCGCATAAAAAGTCTAGAAAATATAATGGTACAGTAAGGTATAAAAAGTCATACAACCATCATAGTATAATAAAAAAAAGGTAGTTACGACACTGTATAGTTAGATAGAAAAAAAAAGTCATAGTATAGTAAGGCATAAAATCAATTAGTCAATCAAATACTAGCATGCCTAAATCAGTTGTCTTGGAGATGTAGCTTCTTGGAGGGCAAATTGGAATCACCCAATATGATTTCACTCCCAGCATAGTGCGGATGATCTCACTCATATTGGGAGGGAAAATTCTGTCCTCCTAAAATACTGGAAGGGATATGGTCCCTACTGTCCAAAGACAAACCTAGGCCCTTGGTCTGATGTGTTCTGTTGGATGGGGTTTTTTATTTTTGAATATTCTGTGCTGGGATGTCAGATACTGCAAGTGAACACTCCCAACATCAAAATCTCAAATATTAATCTGTTTGATGAATTATATAGTCATAGTATTGTAAGGCATAAAAAGTCATGAAAATGACATAGTATTGTAAGGTATAATAACGTCATAGTATTGTGAGGTATAATAACGTCATAGTATTGTAAGGTATAATAACGTCATAGTATTGTGAGGTATAATAACGTCATAGTATTGTGAGGTATAATAACGTCATAGTATAGTAAGGCATAAAAAGTCATGACAATGACATAGTATTGCAACGCATAATAACGTCATAGTATAGTAAGGCATAAAAGCATCATAGTATAGTAAGGCATAAAAATTCATAGTATTGTGAGGTATAATAACGTCATAGTATTGTGAGGTATAATAACGTCATAGTATTGTAAGGTATGATAACGTCATAGTATTGTAAGGTATAATAACGTCATAGTATTGTGAGGTATAATAATGTCATAGTATTGTAAGGTATGATAACGTCATAGTATTGTGAGGTATAATAATGTCATAGTATTGTAAGGTATAATAACGTCATAGTATAGTAAGTCATAAACGCAAATATAATGGTATAGTAAGGCATAAAGTTTTGTAAGGTATAGATACGTCATAGCATTGTAAGGCATAAAAAGTCATGAAAATGACATAGTATTGTAAGGCATAATAACGTCATAGTATTGTAAGGTACAATAACGTCATAGTATTGTAAGGCATAATAACGTCATAGTATAGTAAGCATAAAAAGTCATAGTATTGTAAGGTATAATAACGTCATAGTATTATGAGGTATAATAACGTCATAGTGAGGTATTATAATAACGTCATAGTATAGTAAGGCATAAAAGCATCATAGTATAGTAAGTCATAAAAGGTCATAGTATTGTAAGGTATAATAACGTCATAGTATAGTAAGTCATAAAATTAAATATAATGGTATAGTAAGGCATAAAGTTTTGTAAGTTATAGAAACGTCATAGTATTGTAAGGCATAAAAAGTCATGAAAATGACATAGTATTCCAAGGCATAATAACGTCATAGTATAGTAAGGCATAAAAAGTCATGACAATGACATAGTATTGCAAGGCATAATAACGTCATAGTATAGTAAGGCATAAAAATTCATAGTATTGTAAGGTATAATAATGTCATAGTATTGTGAGGTATAATAACGTCATAGTATTGTGAGGTATAATAACGTCATAGTATAGTAAGGCATAAAATGTCATAGTATTGTAAGGCATGATAACATCATAGTATACTAAGGCATAAAAAGTCATATAACATAGCATAGTAAGTCATAAAAGAAACACATAAAAAGTCATGAAAATGTCATTGTATTGTATGGAATAAAAGCATCATGGTATAGTAAAGCATAAAAGAATCATAGTTTAGTAAGGCACAAAAAGTCATGAAAACGTTTTGGTATAATTAGGCAAAAAACATAGTATAATAAGGCAATGAAAAAAAAAGGCGTAAAATACCGCATAAAAAGTCTAGAAAATATAATGGTACAGTAAGGTATAAAAAGTCATACAACCATCATAGTATAATAAAAAAAAGGTAGTTACGACACTGTATAGTTAGATAGAAAAAAAAAGTCATAGTATAGTAAGGCATAAAATCAATTAGTCAATCAAATACTAGCATGCCTAAATCAGTTGTCTTGGAGATGTAGCTTCTTGGAGGGCAAATTGGAATCACCCAATATGATTTCACTCCCAGCATAGTGCGGATGATCTCACTCATATTGGGAGGGAAAATTCTGTCCTCCTAAAATACTGGAAGGGATATGGTCCCTACTGTCCAAAGACAAACCTAGGCCCTTGGTCTGATGTGTTCTGTTGGATGGGGTTTTTTATTTTTGAATATTCTGTGCTGGGATGTCAGATACTGCAAGTGAACACTCCCAACATCAAAATCTCAAATATTAATCTGTTTGATGAATTATATAGTCATAGTATTGTAAGGCATAAAAAGTCATGAAAATGACATAGTATTGTAAGGTATAATAACGTCATAGTATTGTGAGGTATAATAACGTCATAGTATTGTAAGGTATAATAACGTCATAGTATTGTGAGGTATAATAACGTCATAGTATTGTGAGGTATAATAACGTCATAGTATAGTAAGGCATAAAAAGTCATGACAATGACATAGTATTGCAACGCATAATAACGTCATAGTATAGTAAGGCATAAAAGCATCATAGTATAGTAAGGCATAAAAATTCATAGTATTGTGAGGTATAATAACGTCATAGTATTGTGAGGTATAATAACGTCATAGTATTGTAAGGTATGATAACGTCATAGTATTGTAAGGTATAATAACGTCATAGTATTGTGAGGTATAATAATGTCATAGTATTGTAAGGTATGATAACGTCATAGTATTGTGAGGTATAATAATGTCATAGTATTGTAAGGTATAATAACGTCATAGTATAGTAAGTCATAAACGCAAATATAATGGTATAGTAAGGCATAAAGTTTTGTAAGGTATAGATACGTCATAGCATTGTAAGGCATAAAAAGTCATGAAAATGACATAGTATTGTAAGGCATAATAACGTCATAGTATTGTAAGGTACAATAACGTCATAGTATTGTAAGGCATAATAACGTCATAGTATAGTAAGGCATAAAAAAGTCATAGTATTGTGAGGTATTATAACGTCACAGTATTGTGAGGTATAAAAACGTCATAGTATTGTGAGGTATTAATAACGTCATAGTATTGTGAGGTATTAATAACGTCATAGTATTGTAAGGTATAATAACGTCACAGTATTGTGAGGTATAATAACGTCATAGTATAGTAAGGCATAAAAAGTCATAGTATTGTAAGGCATGATAACATCATAGTATACTAAGGCATAAAAAGTCATATAACATAGCATAGTAAGTCATAAAAGAAACGCATAAAAAGTCATGAAAATGTCTGCAACGCCTGACCCTCCTCTGTCCCGGCACAAGTCTCAAAGGCTCTTGTTGCCATGGACACTGTGAATGAAAGTCTATAAAGCGCAGTGGTGTGGCTCTGCAGTGCCTTCACACTGAGGACTTAATGTTTCTTTTTATCTTGTATTCAGTACACTGCTCATATGCTCAACATGTATATTGAAAATTTCTATCCGAAATAGAACAATACATCATTGAATACACTCGCACTGAAAGTAAAAAGGTGAATACTATATAGTATTCAATGTTTTACAACGCTGCTCACGATTGGGGAAGAGGGAAGCAACATAATGAGTTTGAATTGGTAAAGCAAACTTCATTGGGTAGTAAACAAAGATAATCAAAGTGTGAGCATAACTAAAAGAGAGGAATGGGGCAAGCAGATTGGATAAATAAACAAAATACAACAGAAAGCGGACTCGAACTGAGTTGGCAATTTTACACTCTAAGCTAAAAATTGAAATGAGAAACACCTTTCTGCACTCTATAGAAACAGAGAGAAAAAAAAACATATCAGTATAGATGTATGTGCAAGTGAATAATTCACTTGCATATACTGGTTCTAAACAGTTGCACATATATGCATACTATCATGCAGATAGATTTACATATAAACACATACATACTTATACGTGCATGCATAACGTGAGAATATGTGTGTATGTGTATACAAGTAAGTATGTATGTGTGCACCTTATGTATGTCTACAAGTATAAGAACGTGTGTGTTCATGCAAGTATCTATGTATACGAGTGTTTGAATTTATCTGTGTGTATAACTATGTGTGTGCATAAGTATGTATGTATATATCCCAGCACAATGATCGTTTATGTATTGAGAAGTCAGTACATTAACACACACACACACACGCAGCCTATATCACGCTGTGTTAATACGATGGGGTGCGTAAATGTGCAGTGTGTATATGCATGTTTTAGATGTGTATGTGAAGTTTTCATTACGTATGTTGTTAATTTGATGTGTATGTGAACACTTTAATGGTGTTTCACCCTAATCTGCCTCCCATGAATCAGAATACTTTCATATGCGAAACTTTCAGACACACACACACACACACACACACACACACACACACACACACACACACACACACACACACGAGCTTCAAGTTCAGTTTCTGGTTGATAAGTTCCAGTTGTAGAAGAGCTAAACAGCAAGAAAAAAGGGGAATCATTTAGAATTGCGATTTATGTACATTTTTCCTAAAATATGGTCAGATCTTCATCCAAGTTACAATTATGAACAAATACTATCTATTTTAACTAAAAACACACAAATCAGTGTGTTGCTCACACACACACACACACACACACACATTCCCAGTGGAGGCTGGAAAGTATTCAAACCCCTTTTCGGATACCATTAGTTAACTGGAGTCCGATCAACAAAACAAGATGCAAGTGTGCGTTAGTACTTTCACCTATTGAAGTAACACCTAAACATTTTGAGTTTGCTGATGTGAATGTCTCAGAAGACTTCCTGCCTAGAAGTGGGAGTCCAGTTAAAATGACTCCAAAAACATGATGAAAAATGATCACTGAGGTAAAAAAAAGAAAAAGAAGAAGTTCAGAAAGGCTTCAAAGAATCATTGGAGCTGGTTTACATCTCTGTTCATGAGTCTACCATCAGCAAATCATGGTGCATGATTGAAATGTAGCAAGGTGTCCTGCCATGGAGGAAGCTGCTTCTCCCCCACATTCCTGCACCTCCGAAGTTTGTCATAGAGCAGCTTGACTCTCCACTACACTACTGGAAAAAAGTCTTGTGGACTAATGAAACTAAAGTTGAATTGTTTAGGAGGAACATGCAGCACTATGTATGATGTAAGGAGGAAAAAAAGAAACATGAAATCATCCCAAAAGGTGCAAAGGGAATGGAGCATCATGATTTGAAGCTTTGCTGCCCCGGGGCTCGGACAGCTCCACATCATTGAGGGGGAAATTAATTCCTACATTTTTCAACGTCTCCTACAGGATAATGTCAGGGCGGCTCCACCTGCTGAAGGTCAGTAGAAATTGGATGATGCAGCAGGAGAATGACCTTAAAACATCAAAAATAAATCTACTACAGATTGACTCCAGACAAAAGAAAATCCACCTGTTGGAGTGGCCCAGACAGAGTCCAGACCTTAATCCAGTAGAGATGCTGTGGAATGACCTGAAGAGTAAGAAAAGCAGACGTCCTTAGAACACGTCTGAGCTGACGCAGCTCTGCAGCAGGAACAGTCCAGAATTCCTCCTCAGCACTGTGCAGGTCCGATACAGCAGCTGCAGGAAGGGCTGGTTCTAGATTATTTCTACTGAAGTCTATTTCTACCAGTCAGTAAATCCAAGGGTTCGCTTACTTTTTCCACCAGCACTGTGAATGTTTTCTCTGTATGTTCAATTAGGACACAAAAGGTTATAATTGTTTGTGTGATAGCTTAGGGTCACTGCTTTTGTGACTCGACTGTACAGCTGCCTTTACAAATACCACTGATGAAAATGGAGTTTGCAGACAACACCAACACAATGACCTGACAGATGCTGGAAGGTGCCAGCGGAACTGCCTCCAGATCAGCGCCGGGAAGACCAAAGAGCTGGTGGTGGACTTCCGCAGGCAGAAACACTCTCCTTTCACACCAGTGAACATCCAGGGAATGGACATTGAGACGTGGACTCAATTACAAATATCTCAGTGTTCACCTGAACAATAAACTGGACCGACGATACTAGTGTACTGTATTAAAAAACACAGGACAGAACAGGCTGTATCAGGGGGCAATGAGGACCTTTTAAGACTGTGTTGACATCAGCCACCTTCTACGGTGAGGTCTGCTGGGGCAGAAGCATCTCCGCTGCTGACGGGAAGAGACTGAACAGGAAGGCTAGCTCTGCTCCGGCTCTCGAACCCAGTGGAGGTAGTGAGCGACGGGAGGATGACGGCTAAACTATCATTCCTGTTGGAGAACATCTCCCGGCCCGCGCAGTGACGACACTCAGCAGCTCCTTCAGTGACAGGCGGCTGCACCCGCAGTGTGTGAAGGAGAGATACCGCAGGCCTTTCCCTCCTGCTGCTGTCAGGCTGGATAACAAACACTGCACTCAGTAGACCCCCCCCCCCCCCCACACACACACACACACACACACACACACACACACACACACACACACACACACACACACACACACACACACACACACCATCTGCTGCTATTTTTTGTTATATCCAAGTATTTAAATTGTACATATGTTAATTATCTTTAAGTACTCGATGTCGTTTTGCAGTTTCTTTCTTTGTACTGTCACTTTGCTGCTGTACTCCTGCACACTTCCCCACTGTGGGCAATAAAGGAATATCTCATGTTAGAAAGCCCAGTAGAACAGAGGGGAACTGCAGACGCAGGCGATTCATTCTCAGTGGGTTTGTCCCCAGAAGCGACAGCATTGGCATTAGGCTTATAGTGATTTGATTAATTTGAAACATATATTGATTAGTGCAGCTTTGATTATGCATCTCTAATATATTTTACATTTGTCAGGTGATGAACAGATTCACCTCTTCACGAGTTTGTAAAATGATTATGTTAATATTGTGTAGACACCTTCCAATTGGCTTTATGTGAAACCCAGATGAACCCCAAGTACAGAACTTAATTTCCCCCCTATTTGAAGTACTTACAACCAGGGCATCAAACTTTCACTTGGCTTAAAATAAAATGATGCAAAAGTTCATAAGTTAATTATGTTGCCGAGCTGAGCGGAAGATATTAATATTTAATCCTTTGTCATCTTAACCTCAGACACCTTCAACACAGCCACTAGATCTGTGTTAAGCCTCTCCCCGTCCACAATAAACTTGTTAACTTTACATTTTTTTCTAAAGATGTCAAAAGATTGTGTTCAGCATCATTTAACACACACACGTTCTAATTTCCAGCTCAGTACAGTAATCAAATCAGGCTCCCACAAGTCAGGGTCCTATACTCCCCAAAAGAGAGCGTCTTATCAACATTAATAAGCAGTGGGAATAAACTTCTCTCCGTCTCTCTCTCTGCTCAGCTGCCTTTGAAATGAAACAATTTTGTCTGACGAGAGTAAAAAGGAAAATATAGCCACAAGGAGCAATTTGTGGGTTCTAACCTTTTTGTGCTCAACAGAAGGAAGCAGCTCAGTCGCCCCAAATTAAAGCCGCGAGCAGCAAAGAGCAGGTTTCAGGCTCAAAAAAAGTCACTTCAGCTGGGATGCAGAAGAAAAGAAAGTCTTTATATTATTAAAACAAAAAAAACAAGACTATATCCTGAATTTGGTGGGGATTGTCAATGAATATGGCATTTCAGATTTTGGTTAATAAAATACTACTAATAATACTTTCCCCAGATCATGTTTACCAGACTTTCCTGTCCACCAGGTTGAGGTGCAGCACGGCTTGGCAGGAAATTGGGCTTAACTCAAGTTTTCTTTGAGCAGAGGTTAAACAATTTGCCACTTGCAGGTTCTGTATATTTTTCTGTCTGGAACTGATTATATACACGAGACAAACAACAACAGGATTAATCTAGCCTCAGGTTTCAGTTTCCCATCCATGGCAAGTAAAAGCACATTTATTAATCAGTAAATACGTTTGTAAAAAATTTAGAAAAAGACAATATTTCAAGCTACACTTTAACCTTTAGGACATTGACTTTTATAAGAGCAGCTAATCAAATCAGTGTAATGACATTCAGATAGAGGTGCCCTGTTTTGTAACGTTATCAACCTAGTGAAAACGTGTCCTGGTTTGGAGAGATGTTGGCAGAAGAGTTGTTCAATCGCAGAAGGTTTGAAATGGCTACAGAAGGTGTTGCAAAGACCAAATGAACAAATGGGAAAAGAAAAAAAGAAACAAACAGAAAAGCAAGCACCAGTACTGTTTCCTTTAGGACAAGTTGTTCTACAAAGCTCACTGTAAGAGGACAATAAAGATCTCAGTGTGACAAGTCTGCAGCCTTACAATATTCTGTTCTTTTAAACGCCTGAATCCACATAAAAGAGTGAAAACAGTCAGCCTGTATTTTCCACAGTGAACCGTGCTCTGTGGACAGATGAGCAAAAGTTCAACTTTTGGTAATGAAGAGATCAGCATTACTTTTGAAAGAAAAAGTAACACATATCAACTTCCTTACCTCATCAAAGCTGTGAACCAGGAGGTGGAGGGAGCACGAGGGCTTTGAAACTGCTTCTCACCCTCAGGGTCTGGACAACCTGTAATGATTGAGCAATCAATGCAACACTGAACATTTAGATTTAACATCTAAAGTTAACATTACATTTAATACTTTTTTTTTTTTTTAATGAACACTAAATATGACAAATTACTGAGCTACTTACTTAGCCAACAGCAGCCATTTATTGAGGACAGCTATCTGTTAACTGCGGGCGCTTCTCCAGAAGGGAACTGTTAAATGAACTCATAACCATGAGGAGCCACATCTTTGTCATGTGAAAATTAACTTCATTTGTCAGGGTTTAAAGTGTTAAGGACCCAAAGGCAGACAATCCAAGGGAGTTTGTGGATAAAAAGGTGTTTTAATAACAAACAAACAAAAAAAAAAGTCACTTATGACCAATCCAAGACACAGAGCGCTTCAAACACTCCAAACTGAACCAAAGCCGGATACAGCAGGAGTCAAACACACACTCTGACAAGGACACCAGGGAGCACAGACACTAAATACTCACAAGGGAGGCCAGGCTGACTGAACACAGGTGAAACACATTAGGGTGGGGCAGACAATCAAGGAGGGAAACAGGACAATGACAGGAAGTAAAGTAACCACCGGACACACAAGGGGCGTCATTTCAAAATAAAACAGGAAAAACACAGAAGAGTCCATCAGGGCAGACCAAGACTTGATTGAGTTTACTGAATATTGGCTGCACAGTGGGAGTCAGAGAAGAAACACTTAATTCAAGGTAGGACAGCTTGCTCAATATTACCACCTATTGTTTATTCCTGGTTTAATGAGCAACGTGCAACAAGTTATTGGCCTCCATGACCAATTTTTTATGAACCATTAAGATCACACCAGCCGGTCGGCGCTGTGGGCTTGTGCAGTTCAGGTTTGGTAGAGGAGCAGACCGATGGATCGGGACGGGAAGTGTGTCATTTAGGTCACACTTCAAATGTGTTATGTGTTATAGGGCAACATTTCAAATAGAAAACTAACAACGTTAAAGAGGTTTTAATGGTATGACCGTTTTTAAATACAGCACTGTAAAAGCACACAGCTGGACTCAGAAGTGTCTGTGTTCTATAACCGTCTGTGTGTATAAAGTGCTACTGTACATCGCTGCAATATTCAGTGATTCCTGTGTCTTACTGTCACATGTTTGCCCCTCACACTAATGTAATGCTCTGATGCTGATCCTGTTATAAAATGGAACAAAAAACTGAAAAATCACCATCAGAATCTCTAGTTGTGATGTCATCAAACAGTTTTGTTTTGTTGTTGTTGTTGTTGTTGTTTTTTCCTGACCAACAGGCCAAACCAATCATCTTCAAAGTTAATAGGCTGCAACTTGTAAATGTTTGTATTTACAGGTTATTAAACTGCTTAAACAATGTAAAAATGATAGAAAGTTATTGAGGGTGTGTGGGCGCTCTCGGACACTGTATTGTTTTATATTTTTGTGTGTGTTGTTAGACGGCTACATGTTGTAAAACAATTTGTTACAATATTTAATTTTTGTTTTAAATCCAGAGGGAGCATTGGAATTAGACTGATTAAGAGCTGCGACTAAAGTAACTATTATTTCCATTACTGATTAATCTGGTGATTATCTTTTGATTAATTGGTACTTTATGAAATGTCAAAAATAGTGAGATTGCTCACTCCAATTTCCCAGAGTTCAACGTGACAATTTACAATGTCTTGTTTTGTTTGATGGCCGGTCCACAACCCAAAGATATTCAGTTTACAATGATATACAAAGAGAATCAAATCCTGACTATTTAGAAGCTGAAACTAGAGAATATCCAGCATTTTTTGACAATTCTTGCTTTAAAATGATTTAAATAATGATTCAAATATCAAAATAGTGAGTGTGGCCAAGGGAAAAATTGGTTATTTCAGGGAAAGCAACACATAAAGAGAATTTTTTTAATTACATATGTATATTAACTGAGATATTCAGTAGGTGTTGGTGCTTGATAAATAAGTTTTTCCATCAGTGCAGTCAAAAAAAGCTGGAACCTCCATTACTGTATCATAACCTGAAATGAACCACACATCCCTGAATTGTCAGTGAACTCAAACAGTCCTTTTTTTTTTTTGGTTTCTCAGTTTTATTTTTCAACCCAAGCCTGGTTTTGTCAGCGTAGCCTCGAGGAAGCAGTTTCTGCAGGGATTCAGGTAATTCTCTGGAGGTCACACACTCCTTCTCACAAATGTAGGTGGTGTTAATCAAATCAGCAAGCCCATGTTAAATATAAACCCAAATGAAAAGGTTTTAATTAGACTCAAAAATAGTTTCTCAAAGACTGCTGAGGATGAGCTTCTCTCTCTGCACTGAAAATGGGAAAATTAACATTTGCATCATAATTTTGTGTCTAACTGAAGATGTTTCTTTAGTTAGTAAACTGAAAATTACAGTCTGGGCTGGATGAGACTTTAATGTCTTTCTATGTCCCAGAGCTAAACAGTCGGTTGGACAAATATTTGAAAATGACATCATACTATTTATAACATGATGGTTCACCTGCTCTCTGTGTGCAATAATTTTTGTATAATAATTAAGTTATATACATCTTTTTTTTTCAGGACAATCTGGGCTATCACAATACAGTGGGAAGAAAACATTTGTGAATGACCTGGTTTTCTGCATTAATTGATCATGTTTGTATGTGAGGCCAAGGGATAAAGGGAATTCATTTCCAGGCCCAGAGGCAGCAAAACAGCTCCAAATCATGATGCTCCCTCCACCCTCCCCCTCCTTGAGAATGATGTTTTTACACCATACGTAGTGCTGCATGTTCCTCTAAACAAGTCAACCTTAGTTTCATCAGTCTACAAAACATTTCCCCGCTAACACTGTGGAGTGTGAAGGGGCTCTTCTGAAAACTTCAGGTATGTTGGTGATGTTTATTTTGGAGAGACGCGTCCTCCTCCGTAACGTCCTGCTTTGGACACCATGCTCCATTCAACCCTTCACCATGTTAGTCAGCTGCAATGATTCCTTAAAGCCTTTAGCTGCTACTTTGAGTTTCATTCTACCTCAGCTGGACACCCACAGAGTAACCACACAACAAAATCATCTCCATTTTGAGACAGTTGGTCAAACTGTGGCCTGATGAATATTTAAACCCTCTGAAATTTTCATTAATTATTATTACTAGTTTCTCCTAAATCGGCAAGTTAGGAGCTACTTTTAGCCTTAAGATGCTTTGTGAATACGAGCCCTGATTTTTTTGACTAAGAGCTATTCACAAAGCCACTTGGCGTTAAAAGTAGCACCTGAGTCTGGGAGAAGTTAGAAGTAGAGGGGAGGATTCCTAAGTCACTCAGCCATAGCAACGGAGTTGTACTCTTAGGTCACGAGTTTCACTTTTCCTTAGTAAAAGTTGGTCTCAGCAGCTTTGTGAAGAGGATTTAGGAGAAAACTTTTGATGTAGAAACCATTAGTGCGCTTAGGAGTACTCTTAGTGGTAAGATAAATGCTTTGTGAATAAGGCCCTGAAGACAAATAAATAAAGATCATTTCAAAGGGTTCATTTAGCTGCAGTGATGTCACATGAATGCAGAAATAGTTATGACCTTTAAGACAAAAGAAAAAAAAAGAAAGAAAAAAAATCAATCTCACAAAATTTTATTCAAGTCACACAGAGACCAATAACAAAGAAGGTTTTTGGCTTTTGAAAATTGTTCTTCCGAGTCAAAAGAAATCATTCTCACAAACACGTATCAAAAAAGAACTATATTTTCGGTACGACTGAACTGTAACAACTGTAATAACGGTCATGGCTTGGTTAGGTTTAGGTCAGGATCATGATTTGGGTTAAAATAATGTAACTAACAATGTTAGACAATCTTTGTTGTCATGGTTACAATAATAACAACGTGGTTAACTTTGTGGAACGGTCATGGACAATAGAAACAACATAAACAGCTGGTTTCACATGGGAATGGAACAGCGCTCTCCTGTGTCACATTCATCCATCCACCACAACCTCCTCCTGACGTGGACTTTGTCTCTCTTTATACTACGTCACCGCACTTTTCCCTTTGCTCCTGTCATCATTACTACGACCACTAGATGTCTCCTAGCAACACAATGTTACTATGGGTCATAATGACCTGCTGCACAGACGACCTGTGGGCTCGTTTTTTTTTACAGGAGGACGGTGTAAGGTAGGAACACAGCCTCTGATTGGTCAAGAGTCTCAACCCAAGGCATCATGGGATTGCTAGCAGATGGCTTACAACCATGCTAATCACATAAATAATTCTTTTCAACACGTAAAAAAAGATAAATAATCACAGAAAACATTCAGTGTTGGATTTACAAAGTCTCCAAAAAGACGATTGTACCAAAGCGGCGTTCCTGAGGCAGCCACTTGTAGAGCCACTGTCCTGTGAGTTTTGTGTCATCTGATCAGTTTTGACAGAGACCACAGATCAAATTATTTGGAATGAATATTGGCCGACGGATCGGAGCAGCCTCAGTAAGTGAGCGAGAGCAGTGTGATAAGACTCAGCTTGGCTTACAGCAAACTGACACTGGAACAAAGATGCCCCCAGTGCTGTAATAATGGAAAACCAAGACATCTCAACTCAAGGATAACAGAGCTCATTTTTCATTTATACTGAATCAAAACTCAGGGAAAGATCAAATTCAGTCATTTAGCCAACTGATTAATGCGTTTAATACTGTTTTCATTTTAATGTCATATTAAAAAGGGGAGTATCACTGAAACCAAACACCCTCAGCTAAAAAGATAAACCTCTTCGCACATGCTTTTATCAGCGTGAGGAGGCCGTCCAGTCATTCATGCTTGTGCGGACGTAGCCACCGGAGGGAAATGTGTCAGAGCAGCCGCTGCAGCACATAAAGACTTTGCGCGCTCATCTATTCTATTTGTTATCACTATCCTGCCATTTTGCCGCTGTGGTTCCCCCATCTCACACCAGCTGGGAATTATATATCAACAGTGCATTGGGGTCAGAGGTTGAGCGTGTGTTTCCTTTACCCTGCTCATCTGGAGCCCCTTTGATGAGCTGCTGTCAGAAATAGCTTTAGCACAGCGGGGCTGCCTAATGATGTTTTTAGGGAGAGTGGGTCCTCCCACCACAGAGAGCGGCACGTGTAACTGAGCAGGCCTGATTGACAGATTGAGATCATGGAAATTACAGACAAATGGTCTTCATGGAAATATGTGCAGAATTAAAATATTACACACTCCTTAGTCTTCACTCTCACAGACAGAGGGAGAAGCAAGGTGAGAGGAAAGGAAAGGAAGCATGAGAAAATATCGCTTTGAATCCCAGTCATTGTTACGAGCTTTGCAGAACACACACACACACACTTATTAGAAAGACTTCCTGGAGACGGTTTATTGAGGAGATGGTATTTGCTGCAGTGGCCTCTTACGGATCGCACATCGATTTTTAGATTTCGTCTCTGTGCCAAATTGGCCAATGTTCTTGGTTGCCTTAGACACGCATATACCTTCACATAAAAAAAAAAAAATCATCCGTTTTCTCGCTTGATTTCACAAGTAACCCTGTTCAACGGGAGCATGTCCGAGATAGGACTGTGAAGTGCACGCCAAGCGGTGCACAGACAATTACACAGCACAACGCTGCCACAAAACCTGCCTGTTTTTGTGGAACCTGATAAGAGAGCCCTGAATAAATGCGCCTGCATGCAGGAAAGACTTGAGACGGGAGAAGTGTTTGCAGGGTAAATACTGCGGTTGGCCTTCATGCATGTGTACAGAACAATCACATGCTTCATTGTCGTGACAAAAGAGGCTGAGACAGCAGCTATTTGCTGCTAATTTAGCTTGAGAAGTCCCCAACAGTGGAGGGATAAATCTCATTGGATACTGTATGTCAGCAGCTAATGCTCCGCTGCAGGCTGCTGGCTGTGACAAGAAGCTTCAAGCACTGGTCTAATTACTGTATAGTGGATCCATTGTGGATAATAAGATCTTTAGCTTAATTTACTAATAGATGTGAGTTTAACTTATATTGCATTTCACTACGTTGTATTCCCTTCAGCAGAATTACTAAGACAAGATTCTAACAACTCATAAGTTATATCTGCTGTAATTGATGGCAATGTGAGACAGTCTATAAATCAAGCTGTCGCTGCGTGCTGACTGATATTTTTTACATAAAATATAAAGAAACAGAGTTTAAAATTTGATCAAATATGGGCTAAAATTGTGACAAGGGCTGCAAGTAAGTATTTCCATTAACCATTAATCCACCTATAACTAAACTGATTAATGGTTTGATCTTAAAAATGTCCAATAATAGTGATACTAGATACTAAAAAATCCCCATTATAACTTGTGCAAGTGCAAGTTTTTAAAATCAAATGTCCAAAACCCGAAAGATATTAATTTCCTGTCAAATAACAGCAGCAAATTTACACATTGTAGAAGCTGGAACCAACAGATTTAAGGCATTTTTGCCTGAAAAATTATTAAAATTTTCACTATCTATTTATCAGCCCATCATTTTGTCTATTAATCATTTCTGATACTGAAAGTATTGTCCACCGCAGTTTCCCAGAGCCCAAGGTGAAACACGAAATTCACATTTGGAACCAAAACAGAATCTAAAGCCTGTGTATCTTTGACTTAAATCATTATCAAATTTGTTATAGATTAATGTTTTGTCCGTTGACTAATTGATTAATGGTGTAAGCCAGTGGTTCCCAACCTTTTCCAACTCATGGCCGACTTGAAAATCTCAAAAATGTTGGTGGACCACATCCGACCCCATCACGATAAGGAGGCCAAATAATGCTTCAGAGGACTGAAAGCATTTTAATTTGTTGTTTAACTTATCAATTCATCTGTCTCGTGACTCTCTTTCCTTTTACTGAGCAGCTATCCAGTTTGATTCTCCAGTTTTTGTCAAGGATGTAATCTTTTAGCCTGCAATCATACTGAGATATTAAAGTGTATGATGTGGTCCGGCGGTAGAATGGTCAGGCAGGCAACAACATAAAAGTTCCTATCACTGGTTTATTACAGTTATAATCTTTAATACAAGGACAAAAAGAGTTGTTTTATTATAAAACATTTAAAACATTATTTATGTTTATTTTCTATATATATTTACATCTTTTCACCAAAATTAAACTGTTTTGCAAATGATTTGTCGACCCACTTGCAATACCTTCACGGTCCACCAGTGGGCCCCAGACCACAGGTTGGAAACCACTGGTTTAAGCTGTAAATGTAACCAATATACAAACTGAGAACATTTTTCAGTTGAGAAATAACTTTGCCATCGCTCTCTGCGGTCAAATGGAATTGCAAGAATCCATTTAGCCAACCACAGTTTCCAGAGTCAAGAATGACCTTAGAATCTTCCTCAATCACATCTTTAAAATCAGATGATGCTGACGTGTCAGGTTATAATTTGAAGCAGATTATTCAGTCTCAAAATTAATGAGCAGAAAAGACAGATGGTGGTGGAAGAAAATTGGCAAAAAGAGAGTAAAATGAGTCCAATTCTTCTTTTACCAAAAAGATCAAAACTAAGTTTAAAGATGAGGAACATGATGATATTATCACCATCAGGAGGCTGCACTGCTGCAGAGGGCTGATGGTGCGGTTCATTTTTCTCCCTGAGGCTCTGTCCCGGGGGATTTGAGAGTCCATGTCCTGATTCATGGCCAGCAGTGGCACAATTGAACATTTTAAGAGGAACCTGGGGTTTACAGAACAGCGGAAGCCTTAATAAATGGTGTTCTTAAGAGCCATTCATAGCCTTTCCCAGGCACAAGGAAATGATGACGGATCAGTTTTCTTTGCTGTGCCTCATTTCTTATCCAAATGAAATCTGTAAAGTCCATTCATCCCGCTTAGGAGCTAATAAATTGGTCGAGTTGTTGCTGTATATAGACCTCATGAGCTGACCCACCTCTGTGCTCACTGCATGCTGGTGCCCTTTACCTTCTTCCTCTACCTGCTCCTCCTCATTGCTATCTTCACTCTTTATGTTCACTGTTTTTTTTTATCAGTATCAGTTTTGAATATTACAGTATAATAAAACATATATAAGATATACAGTATATATATATAATATATATATTTGAGGTTGCATATGAATAAATATATATATGCAACTGAAGCAGTTTTCCAGATGTAAAATTGAATAAAGTAAATAACACCACAAATCACAGGTCTTTACCATACCCTGAACCTGGAGTTAAATTGACTGGCATCATAGTGATCATTCAGCAAAAATATATAAATAGATAGATAAATGAATGAATAAATAAACAGTGTTCCAGGTCTTAGTTCCACTGGTGATCATGGAATACCACCTAATGAAAATGTCAATTACGCTTTACTAGTAAATAACAGTCAACAACACCTTCAGTTAAAATAGATGGGCTGAAACAGGAAGACTTTTTGGCTGCAAACAAAGCTCTAATTCAGACTTGTGAGCTGTGTGAAATGATGTGATAAACAATCCCACACTAAAAACAGCAGCAGTGCTATTTCTCATTTTTAAGGTGTAATTCAATATGGCAGAGCAGAATGTATCCCCATCCAGCCCCATTCAGGTTTTAAATTTAATCATTCCCTCCTGCACACACTACCAACGTATTTTCATTTTATTCACGAGTTCCTGTTCTTTTATTGAGAACATCTTGAAGAATATTGAAGTGTTAGCGGAAGCCATTACATCTTCCTCCGTCTGTGGTAATGTGTGTGTTAAAGAAAGCAAACACACACACACGCACACACGCACACTTACTGACGCAAACAGAAAAACACATATGCATAGAGTGCATTATCAAATGCATCCACCGAGACAGGTGCCTTTATTAACAACCAAAGATATGCTCTATGTAGACACACACTACACACACACACACACACACACACACACACACACGTAACTGCACATACACAACAATCTGTCTTACATGGATGCATGTTAATGTACTCACATTGCCACAATTACGCACCTGCAGGTACTTATGTGTGTGTGCACATAAACACATCAACATACTCACATATGTAGCCTACACATCTATGTACACACTATCACACGTGCAGAAATGAACACAAATGGACACACACATTTGGTACTTTGTTAAATTAAGGTGTTCCACTGCAAATATTTGAACTGTTTCAAAGTCTTAAAATGTCAAGAAGAAGAAATTTAATTATATGATACATTTATGGGGCTGTTTTTATAAATCTCAGTCGTTGTGGAAACGTGAACAAGCTTCATTTCAACTCCCAGAATGATCCATTAATGGATGCGGAAACTCTCTTATACTGATCTTACACCGTTACGCACGGCTGTGGCTATTTATAGCACCTGTACCACTACATTCATCACATGTACCCATAAACCATCAGTGCAGTAATATCTCAATCATCATTATTAAGCTGGAAAAAAGGATGATCAATAATTAATATATAGATCTCATATTAAAACAGACTTTATAAAGTGCTTGGGGTCAAATGTAAAGATCATTAATGTCATATAGTATGTTAATATATCAGTCAGATTGTATTAGTACTTTCACCCCAGAAAGGGATCTGAATACCTCTTAAGAGCTTGAACTTCAGTGTGGGATTGTGGGTAATTTCATTGATTCTCGCAAATCTAGGATTTATAACGTGGGCCCTTCCCACATGCATTTAGAGCATTGAATGAAAGACTAATCTGAACTACTTCAGACGGACTGACCTCCACCCTGGACAGCACACTTGCCGTGCTCTCTCGCTGCGACATCCATCTGCTCTTTCAGCATCTCTCGCTAACGTGTACAGATTTCAATGACACGACTGAAGGCATGCAAACATCGACCAATGGCTAAAACATAAACCTGTGTCATCTGACTATAACCCAAATGGACTAGCGCAAATGCTAGTGCCAGTGATGTCAGATGATGACATTTACTTCACATGGACCAGAGAGGACTGATAGCTGATAGCCCATTAATCAGCTGATATCACCCGCCTCAACCCTCTGAGCAAGGAAATTTGACACTGTTGGCACTTTCCTCCAAACATTAGAAACAAGAAAAATGGTCAGTTGATTCAATACAACTAATGGTTCAAATATATATTAAACAATGTATTAAAAATATAGCTACTAGTTATATTTTTAATTTGAACTTTTATGTATTCAGTATCTATTGAAATTTATATGATTGAAAGCTAAATCACTTTCCAAAAAGCTCTTCATCCGTTACACACACACTCATTAGCCCAGAGAGAGTGCAGGCTGGTATCGAGTGGATCCTGGTTGCGTGATAGAGCTGAAGTGTCTTCGTAGGCGGTGAGGTCAGCTGGATGCAGCTTCAGTGCCATCGCAGTTTAATTAGAGCGCTCTATAATGGAGCCCTATCTGGAATAGCCCTTAATGAGCACCTAGTTATTCTATGTGTCCTTAATTTGTTCCACATAACTGAGGCCATGAATAATCTCAAACTGTGAATGATTATCTAAGAGCCAGTGGGGGGTATGGTAGGGTGTGGTGGGTGGGTGAGGAGGGGATTATGGGTGAAGTGTGCTTTTGGGAGTTGTTTGGGGGGGGGGGGCACAGTTTTGACGTGTGGACAATGCAGTTTCTGCGAGCCTCGACTTTACATTCCCCAAACACATGCACACAAGCATAAGGATGCTGGTTGCCATGACAACTGGGCACAAATAGGGGCGGGAGCGTGAAGGACACACACACAAACACACGCGCACACACACACACGCACACACACACACGCACACACACACTCAGAAGCTGAGTGATGTTGCAATCTCGTTACACATTTGTCTCCTCCATCCGCGACATCTCTCCATCTTTTAGCTCGGCTGTCTCGCTTTCACATTCTTTTGTGCGAGTGTGCACTGTATGTGTGTCAGGCGGTGTAATCTGCTGACAGCCAGATTGATAGGTAAGTGTGGTGTGTTTGTGTGGCTTCATTCCAGCAGCCGAGGTTTGGAGGCAGCTACCTGTTCATCCATCATCCTCCCCTCTGCCCCGCAGTACGGATTTTTCTCTGCGGTGACAACCACTCTCTCATACATACACACACACACACACACACACACAATAATGCTTTTATTCCTATATATTATACACATTCATGGGCACACCCGTACTGTATAACATGGTACTCTTAACTCACCGCCCCTCCTGCTCTGCTGCACTTGCAGCTCTGTCGGGCTCCCTTCCATTCACGCACCGCTCCTACATATTTGACTTGTAAATTGAGGCTCTATTTGTGTCATGCCCAAGAGGTGCTGTCAATTAGTCTAAACACCGTGACGCATCTTCTGAGGAGAGAGTGAGAGAGAGAGAGAGAGAGAGAGAGAAGAGACAGAAATTGAAAAAAAAAAGAGAAGCAGGCACATAGGGGGCTTTTGCTTGGGACCCCCGGTGGCAGAGCAGATCCCAGATCAGTGCGAGTGTCATCAGAGAAAGCCCCCGCTCCAACCTACTGAGCGTCTTGGCAAGAAGTGCTGAACAGATGCTCACCCCTGGAGAGCTGCTGAGTGAGTGTGTGTGTGTGTGTGTGTGTGTGTGTGTGTGTGTAGGGGGGTGGGGGGTGTTCACACTGGAGAGGCTACATACGTCAACTGTCCAGCATATGTTAGAGAGGCCTGCTGGGTGACATGCACACTCAGATGAGGATGTAAACATTTACTCACAGCACACACTCTGGTACAAATGAGTAATTATATGATACACAGAGGAAAAATGCAAATTTAACACGTATTTGGAGGATAAAATACCATATGAGATAACAAAGTAAATACAGTTAAAACAAAACAAGATGATTATGGTTCTACCAGGACCAGCTGCTTGTAGCTGTTCAGAGAGAAAAGATTCTACAACATAAAACTGGACATATTAAAAAGTAATTCCTCAGAGTAGTTAGTTCTGCGTGAACCTTAATAACACTGTAAGCAGTGGCCATCCTAGACTCTGGGGGCCCCAGCCATTGAAGGTTCCCAGGAGCACAGTGGCCTCCATAATTCTTCAATGGAAGAAGTGTGGAGCAACCAGGACGTATCTAGAGCTGCTGCCCAGCCAGACGGAGCAATGGGGGGGAGAAGAGCCTTGCTATGACAGTTGACAAAGAACCTGATGGTCACTGTGGCAGAGCTGCAGAGATCCTGTGTGGAGACGGAGAAACTGTCATGTGTCATGTCCGACCAGCTCTGCTGCCCCTGTAGAGAAGGCACTAACTACACACACATCTTAACTCATGGTGCAAAATGCATTCTTTCACAACAGCAAACTGTGAACGGTTTCAGTAACAGAACCGAACACTAATGACTGAAAACACTTTAACTTACACTTATGTCCATAAAACACAGGTGAGTGCTCTTATGTTGTTGTTGAATATTCATCCTGGTGCTGGGCCTGTTTTTGTCAGGACTGTCTCCAAGGTAATGGTCCTGCCGCTGAGAGCAGCTAGGGAGCTAACTAGCAACTGAGAGCCGCAGTCACACAGTGTTTCTGTCAGAATGCAGTGATGATCAATGGATAAAGCCCCTCTCGGTATCATGTTAGCAATTTGAAGAATTATTCCCTCCAAGTCTTTAACCCAGCCCAGTTAATAGCACTGGGGGTGGGGGGGCTCCAAAACCTCCATAACCTAGGATCCTAAAGTAATGATTCAGCACCCCATACATATAAATAAGGTATGTATAATCTAATTATCTGTCAACTCTTTTGAGAAGCAAGTAATTATTTCTGTGATTTATCAAGGAAAAATTCTGAATATTTCTCCTTCATGTTCGTCCATTTTCTCGTCCACTTTACCGTACTTTCTTACCATCAACTGTTGCAATAGTGGAAGATGACTGGGAATATGTGCATTTGCAGTGTTTTCAAAGGCGTGCAAGAGATGCAGAAAGAGGACCCGTCCTTACACACATTTCCCCATTGCATCAGCAGTGGTCAAAAACACCACTGCTTACTCTTAATGTTTGTTTCTCTGCACCAGTCTTGTAGTTTCTTTGGGTTGCAGTCTTTGAACTGCAGCAGTGCTCACTCTGCTGTCTGCAGGTGTGTGTACACTTGCTTCTAACAGGTCTATACAGGTGCTTGTACACGGAGCAAGCCGACGGGGCGCAAGGACTACCTGCCTGCTTGTTTTTGGGGGACTTCAAACAACATCCGCTGCTGTGGGAGTAGTCATGAACGTAGCCTTGGGGTGCATGATCACACACACGATTAAACACTAAACAACACACACACACACACACACAGAGGCATCTGACAGCCAATTTGAACTTTTGCTCAGAGAAGCAAATAAACAAATCGAGTCTGAAGCTGCCGCGCCGCCTCCGATGCTCACATTTGCACAAATACACACTCAAGCACAATGCTGGTAATTTGCATGGCAGGGTTGGCTGCTGAGATTGTGTCACTGCTGAGTGTGTGTCTAACCAGTGATGTCCTATTTCTGATGATAGCCAAGTTCCCAGCCGTGTTTACAGCAAAGCTCTCTGCCAGTTGGGAAATGATGCCACAGCTTTGTTTTTTTGGCTTTTTAACTTCATTGATTTAGTGAACGTCGAGCAGAAACAAAGCTCTCTCTCTCTCTCTGTAAGGAGGAGCGGTGAGGGTGAGGAGGTCAACAGGTTTAGTCTGGGAATATTTGAGACGTCTTATTGTAGTGTGATCCACGCACGTGTTTGCACCTCATATTATACAGATTGGAGAGTAAACGGGAAAAACGGCCACGGGGTGCATCACGCGGTTGGATAGATTGGATGATGAAATAGGGAGGAAACACCACGCACACTGGAGCAGAGAAGTCTCGTTCTTCTTTCCCTCCTTACCTTTACTAACCTCGGCTCCAGATTTACTGATAGAGCTTATGATTTGATACTGTCTCTCTGCGTTTGTGCTGATTCAATCCCCACAGAGAGGGAGTGCTGCATAGACTTGTGAGTCACTATGTTTAACTTGATTACAGAGGATTCTCATTATCCTTGGAGGATAGGGGGTGTAACAAACCTTACAAAACTCAAGTAGCACTCACACGTATCACAATGAGAGATGGTAGAACGAAACCGGTTTCAAACAATGTGTGTAATTTGTTTTAAATTGCTTGGTGATAAGGGCTGTTGGAATAAAAAAGATGATGGACTGATGGATATTAACACTGAGGTTTTTCAGCAGTAAAAATTGAGGATTCAGAGTCAGGAATTCTTTTCTGCACCAATGTTCATCAGCCAGACAGGTGAAGATTCACTGTAGAAAAGGAAGAGATAATAACGTCTCTGCCAACAGCAGACTCAATCGACCACACTGCAATGCAGCAGCAACACTTTCTGAGCCAACACTGTCTCTCACTGTTCCTTGCCTGGAAAAACTTGTTGCGCCATCCAAGAAATGTTATTAGAATACCATCGATGTATGAATGACACAATACATTTACATTGAATTCTATGCTAACAAGACTACTGGCAACTTTTTCAACTTTTAATTGAAATTCATATGAACATGAATTATTTACCATATCACGCTAAGGTGTTTTTGTGGATTATTGCATTATTCACTGAATTCATTTTTTTATCCCACATCATAACGACCAGGATGTTTATCCAAGTTTGTTTACATAATGCCACTGTTGTTTTTATGAATTATTTTACATATTTTCTAGATGTTAAGGGGAATTTTTTTTTTTTTTTTTGGGGGGGGTCCTACGAAAAACAATGCCATTAGTGTCATGTGTTAGGATGGCTGGACCCAAACGCAGGCAACAAAACAGGCAGGAAGGTGCAATGTATGGGCTTTTAAATTAAAAACATAAACTCACTCGAAGACAAATGAACACAGGAGATCAAAACAAGATCGGCAACAAACAGAAACTCAAAATGACATGAAGGAAATGGGAAGGAACAGAAAAAACCTCCACGGGAAATAAACAGATGAACTGACAAAGACAGACTTAAATACACAAGGGAGGAGAGGGTGACTGAACACAGGTGAAACACATTAGGGCGGGGCAGACAATCAAACAAAGACAGGATGTAAAATAACCACAAGACACATAAGGGAAGTGGTTACAAAATAAAACAGGAAATTAACAAAACTTTTAGAAACCAAAAAGTCCAAACAAAGAGTGAACAGAAGCAGTCCTGTCAGGGCAAACCATGACTCTCAGCTCATATG
This sequence comes from Seriola aureovittata, assembly GCF_021018895.1. Classification (NCBI taxonomy): domain Eukaryota; kingdom Metazoa; phylum Chordata; class Actinopteri; order Carangiformes; family Carangidae; genus Seriola; species Seriola aureovittata. The sequence goes on from NC_079386.1 coordinate 3,411,246, forward strand.
GACATGCATATACACTTGCATGTAGACACACAAGTGCACCCTACAATTATAAACACACACACACACACACACACACACAAACACACACACTGAAAAGGACAAATATTTCCTTAAGGACAATTAAGGGTTAAAAATCACTACTGTTTTTAGAACATGCTTCATAAATAAAACCGGATCGGATGCTTTTCATAATCCCTTAAAATTAGTCTTTTTTTAAAAAAATAAGAATTACCACTATTTGATGAAATACTGCATGTACTGTAATATCAAAATCAAGTTTATTTATACAACATTTAAAACAACCAGCGTTGACCAAAGTGCTGTACAATAAAATACAACAAGACGCACACAACATAGAAACAGCTCAAATGTGATGCATTAACTATCTCATGGTCTGAGACAGACATGGAACAGTTTGAATTAAAAACACAAGGGATAAAAGTGAAAGATAAAAACCTTAGGGACACTCAAAAGCCAATGAAAACATGTGGGTTTTAAGATTAGACTTGTCCATTAGATAAATGTCCACAGAGGGGGAACACTTAATTAAAAGATTAAAAGATGTATACTGTTCCAAAGTTTTGGGGCAGCTGCCGTAAAAGCCTGATCACCCTTTCCCCCTTAGCCTCGACCAAGGGACGGCCAGGAGCAGCTAGTCTGAAGATCTGAGGGATCTGGGGATGGAGACGGGGCAGAGGAGCTCGGAGATGGACTCTGGCGCCAGGCCGTGTAAGGCCTTCAAAACAAATCAAAGAACCTTGAACTCTATGCGGTATTTGAATGGTGACCGGTGCAAGGATGCATTATGGGTGTGATGCTGTCTCCCTTCCTAGTACCAGTTATCAGTCTGGCTGCAGCGCTCTGCACCAGCTGTAGTCGGGACAGGACGGGTTGGGTAATGCCCACATAGAGGGCATTGCAATAATCCAGCCGGGAGGTAATTAAGGCATTTGTGACGACCTTCAAATCATTGAAAGAGACGAATGGTTTGAGTTTTGCAATATTTCTAAAGATGGAAATAGAAACTTTTCACAACAGTGTTGATTTGTTTGTTGGATTTTAGGGCTGAGTCAAAGATGTCTCTGCAAGAGAGACACAGTTTCCAAATTACATCCGACATTCAAGGCTTTTTTTCTGACATTTCTTTGTACTTATCAAATGACATGACGACGCGATGTATAAGCAACAAGCTAAACAAAGCTAATTGTCTGACATTGAAAGCGTTGTACTGTCCTCATGGATGGACACAACTATCGCTGGATTACTTTGATACTGAAGAAAACTCAATGATTCTCAGGCATGTTCTGCAGTTGTAAGGAGTGTCTCTTCTGTGGACATTTATTCACAGGGGACATGGATGGACGATAGCGATAGTGATATCCTGTGATAGTATAAGTCACACTGTGAAAATGTGTGTGTCATGTCAGTGTGTTCAGAGTTGACTGAGTTATGACTCAGACGGCGTGTGGGATTTGATGCAAATTATGGCAATGAGGTTGGATTTTTAAAGTACCTTAATTGCCTCAAGGAGCTGCTGCTGCAACTGTTCACCATGCAGTGCTGTTTTTAGAACACAACACCCCTCAGGTCCATATCAATAAAATTCACCAAAGCTCTCCTCCATAATCATTTTTCCAATGTTATAGCTGTAATCTCTGTAGTCTAAAAAGCCCAGAGTGCTCTCTGTGCTGCTATTATTACAGTAGTAGCCTTTAACTAACAACTTCCCCCCCGAAAAAAAGCCCTTTCTTGTGTGCAACACAGCACAGACTGTTGAGTCTTCCAAAGCTGTATTTTTTATTTACTTACATTATTATAAATTATTATGGATTATGAATGAAGTTTTTTTACCCTGAAAGTTTCAAATGTCACCTCAGTTCTCCGTACGACTTCAGACATTGCAGTGGGTAGGGGGGAGGAGTTTGGCGTCAGAGGAACATAGAGATTGAGAAGATTTACAGGCATGGAGAAGATTAGATAGGTATATGGAGGTACAGCGGCCCTGAGAGCTCAACGCACCGCAACTGAAGAAAAACAGACAAAACACAAACAACTGCAGAAAACATCAGTTTGACGACAACATGAGCTGTAAATACAACAGAAGTGTTTCCAGGGGACACTAAAAACTGATGAACCTGGCTGGGATGCAATTGTTGTTCAATGCTTTTAACTTCAAAAATCACACTTGAGCGTTGAACAACAGCTCTCAGCTGGGTTCATCACTTCTTTCTCTTTCAGTTATTTTTGCCTTAATGCTCTGAGAGAGAGAGAGAGAGAGAGAGAGAGATGCAGCAAAGGGCCATGGGGTTGGACTTGAATGTGGTACACATTCCACCGGGTGAATTTGTATTTAGCTGTGTTTGCAGCTCATGTGATGTCACGTTGATATGGACGGCTTCTGAAGTTGTTTGTGTTCTGTCTGTTTGCATGTGTTGTCTTGAGGTGCAGTGCGTTGAGCTCTCTGGGCCGCCGCATGGAGGCGCCAAGCCGTGGAGAGATCTGTAGAGAAGGAGAAGTATTTTAAAATGAATGCCTGTATGTATGTATAATGAATGTATATACAGCGTGCTGCCACACTGCAGCAGAACTTAAGCTTAAAACAATACGCTCATGAACCTATACTTCACTCTGTCACGACTCTGACATTCTCATTCATGCTGACTAATTTTATTGAATTCTTTGAACATTCAGCAGCAAACCTACTGGACCGGCGCCTTTGTCTCTTAGAAAAGGCTTATGAAAATCTGTGACAGGTGTCTCACTGCCTACAGTGAACAGCAGCGGTTTTAGGGCAACATGTAACATTTATCTCCACTGCTGCCTCCTCTGCAGCTTGTACTACATCTCTTCCAGTCTGAAAGGCAACCATTTGCATTCCATGTGATGTAAGAGTCCTCCCACTTATGTTTGTGGCACAGAACAACCCGACAATAACTCTGTTCTCACTGCTCAGTTTTCAACAGACATCCAGCCTGAGACGAGCTGCTCCACAAATGTTTGCTCTTTAAATTTAAACAGAATATTTTCCGGTGAGCAGACTGAAGCTGGATCTGATCATGGCTCTGTAACTTAGGGAGCATGAGCTGCATCAAGTGCAAAACTGGGGGGATCGAGCATTAGAGTTGGACTCTAACACAAGCAGTGGTGGTATTTGATTTATCTTCGGCGCCCTCTTGCACTTTTGTTTTTGCTACACCCTTTGCTGCAACATTAAAGGTCACTTCATTTTTCCAGAGCCCTGCCTTGCCTCTGAAATGAGCTGCTCCCACCAAAGCTGGTGTATTTTCCTCACAATATTTTGATGCATCAGTGATAATGGGGATGGGTGCAATACTGCAGTTTACCACTTGGATGAACAGATGATTAAAATCAGCTTTTTAAGTAGTCTGTCACTGGAATCAGGTGATTTACTGCCGCGTGTGGAAGTGCATTAATTACGCTGCTCACCCATTATGAATGTAGAGTTTGTAAATGCTCTGGTTGTGTGTTGAGAGCTGGCTCGGGATGGGAACTGAGAACCGGTTTCAGTTGAGAACCGGTTCCACATTGACTGAATCATCAGAATCCTATGCCTCTGAGGTCACCAACTTCTTTTATCATTGCCAGCACGTGTTCTGTGTCAAAACAAGTGTCACCGTTTTACAGCTTTGACGAGAGGATGAAGCACAGTTCATCTCGGAGCACATAAAGAGAAGGGATGTGCATCTCTCTCTGGTCCGTCTGCCTCGTCTGTGTCTTGCTTCCAGAGCTGTAATGTAACTTTGTGCCTGACAAACTCAGAGTGAAATACAACTATTTGTTACATTTGATAAACACCAACGAACAACAGTGTTTAGAAAGTGAAAGTCGGAAGAGATAAGTGCGTCACACATGAACATGCATTCATGCTTTAGTTACAACTCTGGAATAATGCGAGATGGAAAACGATGGATCGACTGTCATGTGCAGTAAGGTGCAATGCAAGCGCTTCAATAAAATAATGTCAAAACAAAAACTCACTGGAAGGCCTTCAGGAACCGAACACAGGGGATCAAAATTCAGGAAAAATAGAAAGAGCAAACAGAAACTCAAAACGCTAAAAGACATGAGGGGAAACAAGACCGAACAGCAAAAACGTCCATGGAAACTAGATGAACTGACAAAGAGACTTAGATACACAAGGAAGCAAGGGTGACTGAACACAGGTGAAACACATTAGGGCGGGGCAGACAATCAACAAGGAGGGAAACAGGACAAAGACAGGAAGTAAAATTAACATGAGACACACAAGAGAACATACTGGGCAACATGGATGCACATCTCCCAGTAAATAATAACCATCAAGCATTCAGCCAAGCCAAAGTATAAATTGTATTTTATTTTGAATTTTTTTAAAGGGAAACCTGGGGAGCCAGTTTGAATGGGCCCGATGCAGCTGATAAAATGAATAATAAAAATGCAGTTATAGTCTATAGGCTTATGTTTACATTGCATAGCCAAAGCTAATTGTACATTGATATATTTGATCATTTTCTACAGTTTATATTTTAAAGAATTTCTTATTTATTTAATTATTAATTTTCACTTATCTTAAGATTCCATTGAAAATATTCTGTTCCACAAATATTGTTTGTTTATACCTCATTTTGTTTGGTGTAGGTCTCCTTACACTTAGACTGGCAGATGGAGCAAGAGGAGGAGGGAGGATTGTAGTGGCAAAAACCTGTGTAGGCCTACTTTGTTCCACACAGAAAATTGATCAACGCAATCGATAAAAGATCAGACCAATAATCAGAACTGATAATGCCACTGGTATCAATAAAATCGGATCAATTCCCCCTTGTACTGGCTGCAAATAATCTCAATAAGGTCCCTATCACTGTGTTGTGCTTAGTTTGCTATGTTGTTATGAGCAAACTGAAGAGCAGATCAGACTCAGTCCTGACACTGAGGGTCTCATTAATGTTCATGTTTGCATTGTGTGCTGCGTGGTGCACAAAGTGGCAAAGATACACTGCCATGCTAACAGAAGAGCAGCAGACAGACACACAGGCTGTAACTGATGGATGTTAGTCTACACTCTTCAAAATTAAAACTAATGATGTCACCATCAGCCTCAGCTGCACTTATATAGTACTTATAGTACTAATTGGCAAGTGTTAACATGCTGAACCGAGAAGGTGGACATGGTAAACATTACACCTGCTAAACATCAGCATGTTAGCGTTCTGATGCCTCACAGAACTGCTTGCATGGCTCAAAACTCTTTATTGCCTCACACAGATTCAAGACGATGGTATCTGTGGCATATACAATGAATTAAAGGTCACATGAAGTTTGAGAAATGAAGTTAGTAATCAAAATGTGCATGAATATCTGATTACCAAAGTAATCATGTGCATAAGTGCCATATTTATATGTATTGCTGCAGCATCATAGGTTACCATGACGATGTACTCAGATTTAAAGAGAGCTAGCTTGGAGATACAGGAGGGTCAAGCCCAAACACAGCTGGATAATCCATTCTCTGGTGCTGGTGCGTTCACTGCCTCCACAGATTCCACAGACACATCGAAAGTGTACAGTACGTCATTGCTGATAATGTTTCTTAATTACATGCAAAGTAGGTAAAATGATCCAGTGTCACTCACCGAGAGACCTGTCTGATTCTCCTGACAAATCCACTCAGTTTCTCACCTCTCATCCTTTTCCAATAGGAAACTAGTGGACTGAAATTGTGGCCTTTACATACCTCAACTGCAGAGCAGTCCAGACCATTAATAGAGACAGGGCTTTAAATTCCTCTGGTTTTAAAAGTACATTTTTTTATCTATTAATTAATTGTAAGTTATTGATTAATTTATGCCTTGTCCAGCACTGACAGCAGACCTGTATTGTAAGACTTATGTGCATTTGAGGCTCACAACTCACATGATCAAATATAGTTTGGAGAATGTCATTGCTCCTTAGAGTACAATCAGTTATAAATCTTTAATGGTATAAATAAATCACCACGACTACATTAGAGCACTTACCTCACTCTTTGTCTTTTAAAAAACGACTTCTCAAACTGAAGCAAAGTCTCTGCGACGGCAGGCGGCTCCTGATTGGAGAGGTGATGGATGCCGTTCTTGAGCTGTGTGATTGCTCTCTAAAGTTTGGAAAATTAGCATTACCTTCAAACATCTTCACCAAGCTGATTGGCTCCTTGTGATAATGTGTTTTTAACTGTGTGAAAAGTATTTTCCTTTAGAGATGTGAAGAAGGCTGTTAGTGAAGACTCAGATCCAGAAGTGATGATGGTTTTGCATGAAAATTGTGAATTTACAAAAACTTCATCATACAATATTCTCATAATATTTTCAGCTGAAAGTTATTTGCATATGAAATCAAACAGCCGACCTAAGGATTAAGAAATGTATATAAGTGGTTGACGTGTGAAAAATGAGATATGTATACAGTTTTTATAAATTCCTGTGACATCACAGCCAAGCAACACCTATAAAGTAACACTCCTGATGGAACATCTGTCTATATGAAGATATGCAACACCTTGGGAGGTCATAAAGCGATGACAGCAGCTCTGCTAATCCAGGACTGTATAAATTAACAAGAAACTGCATGACTTGGTCGGCCTGGTGGTTTTTCTTTGTTTCAGTTCACAGTGACGCATGGGCTCATCAGGACTACAGTGTATCCCGACCGTCTCCAGACGTGCTGTCCTGAGCTGATCCGGACCTAAAGATTCTCTGCGGCTCTAATTTATGCATCAGCTTTGTCTAACTTTGAAAAGTTCACTCTGCAGCACTCCACAGCAGGGGTTTAAGAAGTCTGACACTGGGATCCTTTTAGAGAATATTAAGACCACTATGTACCCCTCTACCCCAGCCCCTCCTTAACGGCAGGAAGTACAGAGCCAGTGAATTACGCTACATCCTGTTTTCTTTCTGTTTTTTCTTTTTTTTTTACCCTACATTTGTTTACATTTTGGCTCCATTAAAAAAGGATGCTGAATTAGCTATCAGCGGTTTCTGTTTGCAGTGTACCCATGCATGTAGAGACAGGTGTCTGTAGATTACTTTGATACTGAAGAAAACTCAAAAACCTTTTGTTTCTTGGGCAAGTTCTGGACTTAAAAGACCCACTTTTTCCCCCGTGACTTAGTGGATGTTTACTTGCGGTGAACAGAGAGTGCAGCGAGATAATAATACCCTCGGAAAGTGTAAGTCACACCGCGTCTAAAAATATGTGCATCATGTCAGTGTTGTCACATATCACATATGCTGTTTTTGACTTCAATAACTAACTTCCTGATGTGTTAAAGCACTGGGATTCACCTGCCCTATTTTATCTCATGCAGTATCCTTTCCTCAGGTCTCTTGCTTCGTGCTCCCTCTCCCTTCCGTTTCAAAAGTCTGCTAATTGAGCACTTGCTGCCTGAAGAAGCAGACACAATACTGTTAATCCAGGTTGGCAAAATGTAGAGCACATGATTTATAGGTAAGGAGCTGAAATTGTCATCAAATGTCCGCACTGCCATGGCTGAATAGTTTACTTACTGTGTCTCTGACAGTGTAATACTGATTCCTAAACTATCTTATTTTTAAACAGAAATGCCTCATGGTTAATGCATAATGGTCTAGTCTCCACACTGTAATGTGAAAGGTTCTAATTCATTTACTATAAATATTGGACTAAACAAACACCATTAATAAATCTAGGTTGTTAAAGTAGAGCCACTGTGCACTGATAAAATACTCCAGCATTTAAAGGTCCCATATTTTACTTTTCTGGTGTTTTATGTTTGTGGTTTTAAGAACCAATAACCATCTCTGTGTAGTTTTACATCTCCTCTCTCAGGCTTCTCTCTGCAGCTGTAGTAACAACAGGTCGGTGAGCCAATCAGAAGAGAGGACGCTCTGAGCCTCTCTTCTGATTAGCTCACCGTTAGCTACATTACTGTTTTCTGAGTATTCAATAAAAATATAGCTGATTTTAAGTAAACACACAAAGAAAGAAAGAAAATTCTCAAAGGTTGGATGGTGGGTCCAGGTGGGCGGGGCTTGGGGCATGGCTGAAAGTGATGACTGCTTTGTTTTGACATCACAAAGTACCAGAAGTCCTGACGGCTGGTTTTAAGGCTCAGTGTCTGAATACAGTCTGTGTGCATTTCTCTGTGGACTGAGGCTTTGATACTTTCACAGTATTAATATAGAACCTAGACCTGCTTTATAATCAAGATAAAAGACATGGAAATCTACCTTTATACTATACGGACCTTTAAAGCCATGATGTAGAGAATCACAGAACGAAGGTTCTGGGTTCGAACCTGCCGGCTGGGGTCTTTCTATGTGGAGGTTGTATGCGCTCCTCACGCCTGCGTGGGTTTCCCTTCTGGTACTGCGGCTTCCCCCCACAGTTGGAAGACATGCAGGTTAATTGGCGACTCTACATTGCCCATAGGTGTGAATGGTTGTTTGTCTCTATAGCCCTGTGATAGACTGGCGACCTATGCAGGGTGTACCCAACCCTTGCCCAATGTCAGCTAGGATTTGCTCCAGCCCCCAAAAAGAATAAGCGGTATGGCTAATGAATGAAAGAATATAGAATCTAGTAGTAGTTTGAAGTTGTATGTTTAAATTTTGCTGTGTCTGAAGTGTCCAAATCCTCAAATTAGACTGAAAGACATGGAGACGATAAAGAGACCACGCGACACAGGGAGTAAGAAGTATATAACCAAGTGTATTCCCTCTGTTAATGTACACATATTTAGAGTCATCTCACTGGAACACTTTTACAATAACATTTAGAAAGAACAGGAAGATACTGGGAGGAGTATGCTTGGAATGGAGAAAGAGAGAAACCAGACAAACGTGGCAGCAAGGTGAATGGATGGAGCCTGTCAAATGAAATGGCTGCCATCTTGTCTCTAGCCAAGTAGACAGAAATAGATATAAAACAAATAAAAAAAAAAGAAAAAAGATGGAGGATGGGTAGAGCCTGCTTTGTCCACAGGGTATGAGGACATACAATCTGCCATATAGAGAACAAGGAGTAGATGCAGGACAAAAAATAGATTGAGGATGACAGATGGAATAAAAGGAGAGGAACTATTCTCCCCTGGAAAAGGAGCATGTGTAGTTTCATTTGCTCAATTACCAAAAGAAAATACATAGAAATTTCAGTTTCCCAGAATCGTAGACATTTTTTTCTCCAAACAGGAATGATAGTAGGGAAAACACATTTCTCTTAGTAATGGGATGAGAGTCAAATATTTAGACATTTCACAAACTTTTTTCAGGATTTTTCTTTTCTTTTCATGGTACAGTTTTCTTTTTTTTAATAGAGTTGAGAAAATTGGAATACTAGAGTTCTGTTGTACATCTTCCGGGGAACTGCCGTTCACCTTTTTATGTGTGTGCTCTTCCCACAAAGTTTGCTTTGCCCATTGGCTGCCATCAGTCCAGTCAGGCTAGAGAAAGGGGGGCGAAAGACACAGTCGCTTTTTTCAGCTGCAAGGTATCTCTCTCCACAGTGGAACTCCAGCAAGAATGAATTCTGAATTTTTCCTAAAATGTCTCTCGTTTCTCCAGAGAAAAGAATCAAATAAAAAAAGAAGAAAAAAAGAAAAGAAAAAAGAAAAGAGCAAACCAAAGTGACTGAGTCTTGCAGCAAGGCATTGCATCAGCCGTCCTGTTCATGAGAAGGGGGGTTTAGGGGGGAAGCAGGGGTTTGGGCGGTGAAACTGTTCTGACGTCAAAAATCCTAAAGTCCATCTTCGCTGCGTCTTATCAGCAAACTCTCACTTTTCCACTCGCTCACGATTTAGGTCCATAGGTTTCTGCAACGTCTATACATATATTTATAATTATATAGAACAGAGTTCATCTTGTTTGCTGGAGGTTTTTTCTGTTTTTCGGTGATTAGTAACTGTAAGGACGTGACACAGTTTCTCTGCTGGCCCACTAGGGGGCACCTTGGAGCCCCAGAGACACATGACACAGATCTGCTGGAACAAAAGGACGACCAAGGGGTTTTTGGCCTCAACAAGTGTTTGGCGTCTAAACGTACAAGTTAGCATCCATTAGGTTGGAGCAGTTGGTATCTCACATAGTTGCTACGTTTAACGTTGTTATGATCATCAATCATCGTCATATTTTTTGTTTTTTAAACTCCACAGAAAGAAAAACAGTTTTTATCTCTTTTTCGTAAATGAATACTACATGCTTGAAACACGGCAGAGTTTACGTTGCATCGGCTGCTGAGCACCGGAGACAAGGAGAGAAACAGAGTGCACGAGCGAATGAGAGGAAGAGAGAGAGAGATCTGACGAGCGGTGTGTGTGCGTGTGTGTGTGCGTGTGTGTGTGCGCGTGTGTGCGTGTGTGTGTGTGTGTGTGTGCGCGTGTGTGTGCGTGTGTGCGTGTGTGCGTGTGTGTGTGTGTGTGGGGAGGGTGGGGGGTCAGAGATGTTGAGCGCCTACAGAGGTCGGAGAGCTGGATTGGACACAGTGTTTCTGTAAGCTGGCAGTATATTGACTTTACAGAGTCATGTCAAGTTGCTAATTCAAGCCTTGTTGGAAAATATTATGTTGATACTGTCTAAGGTGACGGCTTACACCACGAGCTTGCCTCAGAATGAAGTATAGACCCTGACACAAATACTGATGGTGGTGCTTTCCTACAGTACTCAAGACATTAAATAACCTGTCATATACTAACCCATAAATCACTGGTTTATCAGCATTTGGTACACAGGTGTTGGCACAGTATATGTTGAGATATGAGGTGTAATAGCCTTTCCTTAAATCCACACCATGGTCAACATTTAATAAGTAGTCAAATCAATCAAAGCGATGGCGACGGGTGTGAACAGAACCGTGATGTCACCTTGGCAACTTTTTTCTGCCTCCCTCTGATTAGACTGGATTTGGTACCATGTGTGTTCACCTGACAATACTGAGTTTTAGAATGAATTAGCCTCTGTTCCGTTTTCCATTTTCCATATACTGCCTTTCCCCCGTCCCTCTCTCTCTCTTTCTCACTCTTGTCTCTTTCCTTCTCTAAGTGCGTCTGCTGTCTGTCTCTGTGTGTCACGGCGGCGCTCCCTCAGACGTAGTACTCTTTGTCTTTGTTCTTCTTGTTCTTGGTGACTGTCTTGGCAGTGCTGGGCTGTTTCTCCTTCACCAGGGCTCCGTTGCTCTGCGTGGCTGAGTTGCTGATATAGTTGCGGCTCTGGTCCACTTGGTAGGAGCCCTCGTCGCGGTTGCGGTACTTGTACATGGCGTAGAGCAAGATGAGGATGCAGAGGGCGGCGGCTGCAACGATGCCCACCACCATTCCTGTGGTGCTGCTGGACTGCTGCACCTCAACGGCGCCCGGGAGTCCTCTCTCAGGAGACGTGGGATCTGGAGTGGGAACATGGGGGAAATTTGGGGGGTAGGTTATTCCTGGGACTCTACGGTGGCCCGGGTCTGACGAGGGGTGGGCCGGCGGCAGCAGCACCTGGTCCCGGGTGTTCATTTTCCCAGCGGGGATGTTGTTGTTGCTACTGCTGCTGCCGCCAGCGGCTGGCTTGATGCGAGGGCTGAGTTGGTCGGGGTTGGCCGTGGGGGTCGAGGAGAGAGGTGGGCGGTGGGAGTTTGGAAAGCGGGAGAAATGGCGGTCTCGGGGGTTCTGGACACCGCCCTCGGCGGCCGGTGGAGGAGGGAGGACAGTCCTGTCGGTGACCAGGGGGGAGTTTTTGTAATAGTCCTCGTCATCCGACTCGGTCATCTCCCCCGAGCCGTACGCCGACACCTCGATGGTCTCCTCGCAGTCCTCCTGGTCCAGGGGGCATGGGGGCCGGCCGTTGGGCAAGGGGAGGGACTCTTTGGTGGTTTCGAGCAGGGTGAGGAAAGGGTGGTAAGTGGTGGGGGGCGGGGGGATTACTGGGTAGCGGGTGGCGATGGACGGGGGGTCTAGGGAGTCCACTGTTATTATGGGCAACACTAATTCACCTCCTAGGACAAGAAAGAGACAATGGAAGAAAAGAGTGTCAGAGACCACCTGAGAGAAAGACCACCTCCAGTCATCAAAAGAAAAACACTTCAAATGAATACAGCAACACCAGAATTAGAACAGCACTAAAACTTAACATGAGGTTAGTTATATAAGTTTAGTTAGTCTGTTCTATTTAAAAAGTTAATATGCTGACTAACTCTCAACTGAAATAAAATACAAGATGTAAGAAAATATTCTATCCTGCACCTGGTCCTGACTCTTCTGACCTAACTCCCTGTGCTGCACAGGCCTACATGTCACATCACTAATACAGGATAAAAATACACTTCAAATTACACTCAACAACTTTAACATCTATTGTACTACACAGCCTAGCCTTCACTGCTAACTCTCTAGTCTTGCCTATGCTTACTACGCTAACGCTCAGATGTTTCTGTTGTGATTGGTTAAATAAGATAGCAAACCACGAGGTTCAGGTCACTTACATCAACAAATTGGCCGCATGATTTTTGCATGAAAAAAAAAAATTACAAAAAGAAAGCTGTGTAAGATTGTTCTCGGATAGTGATAAACAACTCCCCCCCCCCTTCTTTACCTCCTCTCCTCTTTTGTTTCTTTATTGGGTGGAAAATAATCATAATGTAAAAAATATATTGTTGAATTATTCAATGTGTTTCTTAAGAAGAATTGGCTCAGACCCCATTTTCCCCCCTTAGGGCATGGTGGTTTCTATGGCTCATTTCTAATTGGCTTAATCTGTATGCAAACCCTCAGGAGCAGCTGCAGGAAACGGATGCCCCGACTTTCTTTAACCCAAAATCTCAGTACACATTACTGTACACTGAGACAGAGCATTAAACACTACTGCTGCCTTTTGTTGTATGAGTCCCTGATGCCCACTTCCCTCCCAAACACCACACATAAACAGGGGGCAATCACGTTCTTCTCAAACAGCCACCAACACAAGAACAGTCAGAAAAAATCATCTTAATGAGCCAGAATTTGTTGTCAAGCCCCAGTTATGTGATTTTACCCCAACACCCAAATTAGATAAAGATTATGGATGTAACAGAAAGTCATTTGTAAAAAAATAAAGTTGCATTAAGTCAGGAGGAATTTATCAGTGACTGGAAGCCGAGCTGGGGTTAATGGTTAAACATGTTGTTGGTATACGTTAACAGAACATGGCAGAATAACAGTAACAGTCTGTTTATACACTACAGTTTTACTTCATAACAATTTTCTATTCAATTGTGTAAGGGACACAAGTCAAGGAAACAATAGAAAAAACATGGCAGGTGGGGGATTAGATTATGGCACATCTTGGTGGGGAGAAAAAGGGAAGGTAACAGCAAAAAACATGACCAAAGAAATGCCAACATCACCAGCATAAAATCATGACTCTGGCTCTTTGTTCATTTGACAAGGTAAATCAGTGTGACTCAGTGGGAGAGGGGGGGTTTGGGTCGGGCAAGTTCAGGGATGGTGGGGGGAGTATAGGGGAGGATTTGGGACTGTAGGGATTCTCCCCTTGGCCTTTATCAGCTCAGCAACTCTCAACCCCCCCCCAAACCTTGTCAGTTATACAACCATACATTTTCACTCAAAGAAAGGTAAAAGGCTTTGTTACAAAGGGTGAGCTAACAAAGCCACTGCAACATATCAGCATATAACAACACACTTGACAGAAACAGGCCTTGAAATGAAGCGAAATGTCAGAGCTGTAAAGGAAAAAAAACTTATAAGAAGGGTTGAAGAATTACTAACGTCTTGTTTCAGTACCAGTGCTGAAAAGGCTAGTTTCCATGGCAATGCTCAAGTTTTTTTTTCTTTTTTCTCTCCATCATACTTTCTTTCTATGTTTGAGGGCTGAGTTTCACCTTGAAGGCTGAGAGGACAGCAGAATGGTGGTGGCACATTTGAGGAACAAAGACGAGTCGCGCCGAGTAGGATTTTGCAAGTTTAGTGGGTTCAAAAAAAAAAAAAAAAAAATCTTTGGTTTTGTGAAATAACTTGTCAAAGTCACGGAAGAAAGTAAAATAAAAGCACATTTTTTGAGAGGACCTCCGAGATAGTTCCTGAGAGATACGGGGCTAATGTGTGACTGAGGGTGAGATGGCAGAGTTGCTATCTCCACTTTGCCATGTGTCTGTGTGGCAGAGATGCTGCTCGGGGTGCAGCCCACCCATTACTGAGGAGGGTCTTGTTAACACAGCACACACACAGGAAACAGTGTTGCTGTGCTGAAGGTCTATATAAACCCACGTAACAGTGCTGTAGACTTTCAGGAGGAAAATAAGAGATATTAATGATCATCTTTAAATGTAAAGGACTGTTCCAACAAATCTCTCGCATCACTCTGCTGCACTCTAGAGCCAAAGCCTGGAGGCCTTATGGCATCACCCCATCTGACCGGCAGGCAGCGGCTACTGGAGAAAATAATGAATCTCAGCCCTCATCCACAGAAACTCTAGGCAGTTATCAGGTGAACCATCTTTTTCATTTTCTCCTTGTGTGACCCGAGCCAACAGCACCCATAGTTTAAAACCAATCAACAGCTTCAGTTGGCTCTCCCCTTCCCCACGACTTGCACCCTCTCCTCACTGTATGCAGCTGTGATTGTTCAGTCGGCACCCAGAGGCAGGCTTGGAAAAATGAAGTTGAGTTGGTGGTGGTGGGGGCAAACATGTCATACAACACATGTCAAACAATACATATGTTTATCGTTTTTTTTCACCTGTTGAAAAGCTGCCAAGAACCACAGACTTGATAGAGGATTTGATTTGGTGGTTGTCACTGTCAACCCAAGAGAGCATGAGATGTTTAGGTATTTTCAACTCTATGTTCATATATCATCATTCTATTTTTTACGCTCCCTCAGTCACCGACGACTGAAACCAGGCCTGACTGAGACCAGCTCTGATGCAAGCAGTGCTGAAAAATACACACAGCATGATTCCAGTGCGTGGGTGTCTCTTCCTTTAACGTCGTAACAGTGTCATTTAAGTGTTAAAGCGAGAGAGACTCAAAGATATTGAGCCTGATTGATTGAGTTTGACTCCATTGATTTGAACAGCTGAGGCAGTGGGACCACGTTTGGCCCACATGATGAAATTTCTTCTTTATCTTTGCCTACACGCCACTCCACAGCGCTGCCAGTATGACTCACCCCCCCCCCCCCTATTTTCTCAAAATGAGAACAAGGCAGATGGATACTGATGCATCTACGTCAGTCTCTTGACAAACATTGTTATTCTGCAGATCACGTTGCCCCGCTCACATCCATTTGAAATATTTAGAGCGAAAAGGTTGTTTGGAGTTTGAGCATTCTATAATTCAGCTTTGATTAGGCTGCAGATGGAAAATCCAACAGCGTGTCCGAGCATAATATATTTTCTCTTGCTTGCTTTTAAATCATGCCACAATAGGTACAATTATGGCCATAATCTCTGCTAAAAAGGGGGAAGAAAGCTGCTTCTTCGTACATGTCATTCAATAAACTGCTGCATTTGCTGCTGCTGCTCTCAGGTGATTTCTTGTGACACAAAGGAACGATGCCCTGCTCATACTGTGTCCCACTGAGAGTCACACTATTGGCTGCAAAATCACCACCCTCCAGCTCATCAGCACCTGTATTGACTACATGCAGCTTGCTGGATTTGTAGTTGTGGCCAGCCTCGTGTTTCTTCTGTTTACACCACCTCACTGTGCTATAAATCTCCAACATCCACAGAGAATCTCAACTTGATGCAGTGAAACCAATTTCTACTACTTCACCACTTACCTCTGGCCCACTTCATGGTGCCTATAGCTTGTTTTGTTTTTTTTAATTAAAAAAGTCTTTTTTAATCTACTTTTTGACCATACTACTGCAAAGTTAACCTGCTGCTGGGAAATCCAAGTGATAGAAAATGGAATAACTAGGTTATGTGGTTCAGACAAACTGTGAACCTGTGCTTCTTCACAACACTCCTGGGTGGAACTAGGATATTTGTTTACAAATGGATCCCCTGCTGAGAAAGCAGCGGCACAAGGAAAATGAATAACCCGTTCTCCATTCGGTGCTTTGGGTGATTTTAATTAGAATTTCAATAAGATTTTGGATAGTTTTGCTGCAGAGATATTTCTTGCTCCATTGACCATTTATGAAATAAAATGGTTACCAGGCATCTGAATAAAATTCAATTTTTCAGTTTTTGTTAGGTGCAGTTAACAGCAGTCCACCAGCCTCTGCAATAACTGATGCCCCTGAGGTATCGCTATGAAAACTATAATCCCCTACACACCTGCAGTGTATATAAACTACTGTGACTGTCCTACTATTAAACAGCAACTATTAAGAAATGGTGAATATATCATAATATTTAGCGGTGAGATACTTAAGTGTTGAGTTCATTTAAGTTTTATTTTTGCTAAATTCATAATCAGTTAATCATTTAGTAATGGAAGTTCAATCGATCAATCAATCAATCAATCAATTAATCAATCAATCAATCAATCATGTTGTATTTCATTTCAGCTCATTTCCAGAGTTTTATTTTGCCCTGTGTTTTTCCTGCCTCCTGTAAAGTACTACCAAGTGTAAAATGGTGCCATATAAATAAACGAGCTTGGCCTTGTAATGAACCTCAGTTCAATCAATAGTCTTTGTTCTATTCTTTTTCTTTATTTTTTATTTTTCAGTCCAACTGGGATTCATCTGAAGAGCGGCTCTGAAGCTCAGAGTGAGCTGCTCTACTGTCGCCATCTTGGCAGTGTCTGACTCCGCCCTTAACTCCAAGCTAATCCAAAAATGAGCAAAGAGGTGGGGCATGTGTGGAGCCGAGACTTTGGTTCATGCCAGTTTGTGGCAAACATACGCTCACCCACCTGCCAACCCCCCCGCCCCTCTGCATTGCTGAACATCTAACCCGTGGACCCCGTACATTCAAAGTGGGGCTGTTTACTTGTGGAGGAAGGCTAGCTAACAGAGATCAATAAAGTGTCACACTGACAAATAACTGACATCTAAACCCATCGACCAGGCTCAGAGTTGCACTGGGTGAGAAGGAGGGGGGGCTCAGTGCTCTGGGTCGTCCCTCATCTATCACCCAATCTCTTAGTTTCAATCCTTGACCCAAAAAGAACATTCACAGGTTGCCTCTATAGTGTGTCGTCTGATGAATTATTGAGGAGCTACTCAAACCTCTGATCTTGTCAGAGTAAAAACCGATATAGCGCCTACAACATCCTAGGACTGATAAGTAGCTTGGAGGTATGTGAGGGAGAAGGAACGAGAGGTCATGCTGAGGTAGAGAAAAGACTGAAAGTGAAATATGGAGATAAAATGAAAGAGATTTAATTAGCTGCTTGTTGGAGGAAGAGACATTTGTATATCTTCTGTAATTGTCTTACTGCGAATACAATTAGCGTCCATAGATGCTGTGTGTTCATGCAAATGTGCAAATACAGTATCTCTCTGAGTGTGTCTCTCTGTATGCTTGCTGACTTTGTCACTCCATCCCCACTACATGTTCAATTTCTGTAATCCAGGTCCCCACTTCCTGGATCTTGTCGCTGTTCTGACGGAAGCTCATTAACAGCACTGGAGGATCCAAACCAAAGCTTTAAGTGGGTGATGTAATTAAGGCTCCCTAACAAAGTCAAAGTTTAATTAGCCTGGTGGGAAAGGCAGGAATCATTCACGCAAATTTCATTCTGCTCACTCTCTCAATTTTGCATCCTCTCCTCGGCTTCCTCCTCTTTTGCTTCTCTCTATCTGTGTCTCTCTGCTCTCCCCCGTTTCTCTGTTCTGTTCTGAGTGCAAAGAAACGTGACACAAATCTCTATGAGGGTCAGACCCTCGCAAACGCAGTCCTTCCAGCTCTTTCCCGCTCATCTCCTCCTCAGGTCTTTTTTCTCCTCATACTCTGCTTTGTCTATTTTGCATCCACTCTGAGCTTATCAGCGAGCAGCAAGTTTTTCACATGGAGGGTCATCACTTAGCACTAGACAGCTTAAAAACGAGTCTAGTGACCAAATGCCAGAGGTGGGATTAAGTCACACGTGTGCAAATCACAAGAAAGTCTCAAGTCTTCACCTCTGAGTCTCAAGCAAGTCCACAGTTACTGTGGTTACTGTGAGAATCTAGCGGGTAACAAGTCAAGTTAGATGAAAGTCTGATGATCAACCATTTCAACATTCGACATTAATGAAAACCTTTACAGCCTGTTTACACCTAATAAATCTTTTTTTCTATATCACTTTCTTTAATATGGAGGATTGTTTGGCCTTGGCGGAGGTATGCGCTCTGCTGAGTGCCATTCTAGTTATTACCTTTACTACACATCTCTATGTGGAGCCTGCATTGTGCTAAGCTCTCTTTCCTCCTGCTATCCAAGTTTTAGCCCCTCCCCATAGTATCTGCCTTGAGTGTTGACCTCTGCTTGTAGGTTGCCAGGTTTGCAGGCATCACACTAGAAATCATGTTTCAAATAAAATGTAACCTGTCAATATCTAGAAAAAGGCAAAGGTTTCATTAAGTCTCCAGTCATGAATACCAAGTCAAAGTCAAGTCTTTTATCGGTGTTGGACAAGCAAGTCTCAAGTCCTTAAATTTGTGACTTTAAGTGATAGTTATTTAACGTGGGGTTGTGTGAGGTACTGGTCTAGAGTCAGGGTATTACCTGCAGCAGATTCAGATCAGCTCCCAGTTTAGAGAAGTAGCAGGAGCACCGGTGCAGCTGAGTGATGTGCTGCTGTGGATGGGAACTACATTTTTCAACCGTTGAACTACCATTTTTTAATCAGCAGGTTTTTTTTCCTGACCCAATCCACAGCAACACATCACTCAGCTTCTGTGCTGGTGCTCTTGTGAGTGTGCTGATCCAAATCTACTGCAAATCTAACGCTTTAAGTCTAACTTAAGTAAATTCATGTGACTCAGTTCCCCCACCTCTGCCAAATGCAGCCGCAAGAAGAAAACAAGTTACATGCCTGGAATTGTGTGCTGTAGCACCACAGCTGCACGTAAAACACATCTGTAAAACAGACGGAGCCCCTCCGGCTGTATGTAGGAAGCTGTTGTATCGGTCGCCATGAATGCACACGAGTCGCATCTTGCTCGGCTTAATCGAAAACCCACGACTGTTCTTAACATTCTCTCTCTGACCTGAAGGCACTTCAATAAGCTGCATTGTCACGTGTAATTGAAAACACCGGGAATCGTTCCTATCATACAATGACCACAGGCCTGTGTTTGTGGAGCGGAGACGGAGAGGGGACATGTTTTCGCGGACAATGTTGATTCTTCTTTCCTTGTCCACAGTTTCCGCCCAAGCTTATCCGACCCCGCTGGCGTGCCTCGCCGGAACTCCTGTGACATCTGGAGGGTGTGATATGGAGCATGTGCGCGCGTGCGAGTCTGTTTGTTGTTTCTCAGGAGAGAAAACTTTACACCCACAGAGCGAGAGAGACATGTGTATGTCTGGAAAGGTAAGCGTGTCTGCCGCTGTATGTGTGCGTTTGTGTGGGCATGAGATAGAGAGAGAGAGAGAGAGGGAGAGAGAGAGGGAGATAGTTGCGGTTCCCCATGGGAGATTAAGACTGGGCATAGCATTCACCAAAAAACTCTCATTTCTCCTTTTCCATAAGAAGGGAATTGAGTCTCTATTTCGGTCCCAGCCACCTACAGAGACTGCAGGAGACTGCTGCACTCCAGTCTCTCAACACAGGTTCAGATCAGTTTCTCCTCACGCAAACATACCAACTACAATAATGTCCTGCCATTTACAGTCCAACATATCCTCTATTCAAACCACTCATCCCCATTCCTGAAAAAAAAGCTTTTTAAAACGAAGTCTAAAAAAATGTGCTTTTCACAAACATTATTGTTATTTATATATATATATAAAAAAAATCATATTTCGTTTTTTATCTGCTCTTTGTCAGAATATTACAAGAGATTTTCCTAAAATCTTCATGGTGGATCCATGCCAAGATTACTGATAGAGATTTTGCTTTTTTTTTTTTGCATTTCTTTCTATTTCATGAAATCCTTTGAAATCATGCTGACTTTATTTCTTTCACAGCGGTTGCTACCAAGGTTGGGTCTGGAAGCAAGACTGCATAGCTGTGTGATTAAAGACAATGAAATTAAAAAAAAAACACACTTTCCAAGTTCTAATCCTCTTCCCATGTGTTAATGGTTCATATATCTTTTATTTCATGCTAAATATATAAATAAAAATATATAATAAATAAAAACACTGTATATGTTTGTGTGTATCATATTCATTCTCTTTTCAAATTTTACATTATATGTAAACTGTTGGTGTAAGAGGAATGGTATTTTATTCTAGATTAAGTGCATGACAAAATGACAGTAAATGAATATTAATCTTAAATCTATGTCAGAAATAAATGAATAAATAAAGCTACATAAATTTATCCAATTGTAAATGATTTGGGGTGACTAGCTAACCCTACCCTGCTGCACGGCACACCCTCCACTCTCACTGTTTATGGTCTAAAAATGTCAAAAATTTAAATGTCAGTTTGTTTACATCGGCGAAAGAGGATGGTTGAGGTTTGATTCATTCATTTCTCCCTCCTCAATAGTCTTCTTCTGCTCTGTAATTCTCCACATCGCTCTCTATGTGCTACAACACGCCCACTTTTGAGTGATCCAATTAAATTTTAAGGATCAGATTTAAACCCCTCTTGTAACTAGCCAATATATTCCTATTCACTCTGGGATATTACACATTATATAAGATAAGAACACACTAACTTCTGTTTTACTATGACTTTAAGTTAAAATGAATAAGGTGAGTGATTGAATCTGATAATAGAGTATTTTTTGCTGCTAGCATATTTTATTGATTGTGTTTGATTCAGTGCAACCTACACAGCAGTCTATAACATACAAATCAAATGAGCATTTATAGACTTAATTTAAAAGATTGCTTATGCCTGAAATGTTCCCAAAGAACAATTTCTACTAATTTTGTTCCAACTTTCAGACGTTTGAGGTTGATGTCCATTTCAGAGGGATTTATAACACCTGCTGGAGAGCTTTTATTGCACTCAAGGTAACTAGTAGTCGACCTGTCTCTCCTCTGCTCTGATGCATGTGGGGAGGGGCTAAGACACACACATGGTGAAACAGGGTGTAGAGAACGTGAGCGTAAATGGCAGCAAACCGCAGCAGTGACTCACAGGGAGCTGAATTGAAATGAGTAAACATAAAAGCAAATAACATGAATACATTTAGTTTCTAAATTTTTTCTCCTTTGGGTCGGGGGGGGGGGGGGCCTGTTGGTTGGGCGTGGGCTGCCCTCCTCCAAAACAATGCTATAAGGGAACCTGGCATTTGTACTGACACTGTTACTGTTTTAATGATAAGATTTCTTTGAGGCAGTTGTTGTTGTCATAACACCCACACCAAAGTTAAATCTGAAGCCATTTCACACGGGAAATCTTTTCAGTCAGGATCTTTCAAGATAAAATGTCATTAAATGTGGATGCTTGTGCGTCTCTCTGGTTTGGGGCCCTTCCTGTAGCAGCAGCAGTCATTTGAATCACGCTGCTTCACTGTTTGTGGTTCTTGGCAGTTTTCATCTATGGCCAGCTTAATAAAACTAGAAACCAGAGAGGCAGGGAGTTAAAACGCGTGGCCTTTAACTTCCATCTCCTGTCATGGTGTCGGAACATTGCTTGACCCGCTGTTCACACTAACAGCACGTCAGCCACCGGGCCCGCCAGGCTACAGCTGTGCGCTGCGCAGAACAAGCTGCGTTTCCACGTTGAAACTGTCCTGGCTTGTTAACGTCGGGGCAGGAGATCGGTGCAACAGCTGGGCGAATGCCAGATACTACCACTTGGCTGAGCGAATGATGGACTAAAGTGCTGCTGCCTTGCCTGCTGCTTTGAAATCCAATAAAAGAGGAGGCTGGAGGGTCCACACCTGGCCAATCAGAGCTGCATACAGAGGGCTGGGCGATCACCAAGGGTCACACAAAAGTGGAGTAAGGGACACGGCATTAGTCTGTTTGAGTTTCTAGACTGCACTTTGTTTTCGGATACCAAGTACAACGAAGACAGAACCCCCTGAGTTGACTCACCATTTCCAGGCTCACACTCCTCCAAATCTTCGTCATCGCTAGGACACTCAGCTGATGCAACCAAAAGGTCATCCGCATTCTGGAAGAACAGAGACAGGAGGGCAGAGGAGATAGAGTCAGGACAAATTTTATTTGTGCAGAGGATACACAGAACATCTGAGAGGATTAGGAGCCTCTGGCAGCCACAGTGAAGGTCTCTGGCTCCACTGATACCCACTTTCACACAAGCAAATGCAACCCGTGGAAGCAAAGAAGAGAGCTTTAGAAAGGCTGCCGGAGAAATATCTTTCTCTGGCTACAACATGAAGAATTTTTCTGTTGTTAGTACTAGCAAATGTACTGAAAATATGGAGGTGGGTGTGCTTTATGAGTAGCACCCATGTGTATTTATGTAAGCTGAGATGTGAAGCCAAAGTAGAATAAGCCACCAGTCAAAGAGAAAACAGTTGGCATCCTCCATTAAGTGGGAACAAAAGTCAGACAATGGAAGCTCTATTGCACATCATTTAATTTTCATATATGTGTATATATGGGAAAGTGGTCTCAAGCTTTTGTACTCCACTTTAATCAGGTAAATTTCATATTAAGGGATTAATCAATTCATGAACGTAGAGTTTTCCTGCAGCAATACAAGCAAACCTTCAGTAGCTTTACATGCACACTAATATTCTACTAATATTCAGAATATGAGCATATTCAGAATTTGATACAGGTTGATGCAGAATATTCTAATTGGATATTCCCCATTTAGTCCACTCCCAAATTCAGCATTTTCCAATTAAGACGTGGAATATGTTGATATTATTCAGGTTTTAGGTTTTTTTTTCTTTCAATGTTATAATTTTTGAAACACTGAGAAATTGAATCATGTAAATTTAAATAAAAGCTGGAAAATGGAGCTGTTCTGAAAATGGTAAATAAATGTAATATAAATATATATATATTTATATATTTATATCAGGGCTCTTTCTTTCTTGACCTAGAGCTTGTAGTCAGTTCTGTTTGACATCTGAACTACATGATAAAGAAGACAGTAGACACGGAGCCTGTTAGTTCAGGGTTTAAAAGTACAGCAGGTAGTACAGCAGTGGGGGTCTCGAGATGAAAGCAAATTAAATCTGACAAGGTGGTTCCAATTTAGCAGCCAAGGTTTGTCCTCACTACTGCATGACTCACGCAGCTGCATGTCTAGACACCCAAATCCCCCCACCCCCCCCCACCTCTCCTCTCAGCCTCTGGTTGTTATTCAAGATGGGGTCATCTGATAGAAAACGGGGGGCTTTTATGAGCATAATTGATTCAAGCGCCACACTGCTACATGGAGTTCTTTCTCTGTTATAAATCCACGACCTGGGTGTTATCATTTATTAATTACATTGTGTGAGCTTGAGTGTGTGTTCACATCACCTGGCTCTGTCAAATGGGCCTAACGATCCTGCCTCAGTTTCCCGGCAACATCTCTATCAAACGTGTACCTACATTTCTAGTCCATCTGTGCAATCAGCTGCCGCACTTTTCCCAACTCGATATAAAACAGCACAGAATGAATCCTTTAAAACATGCTATTCTTTGATCCAAGCACCTTGGACATCAATAAATGTCGACAGCAGGGTGTGTTTGTGGCCACAAATTGAACTAGAATTGCTACCTCCCGATTGTATGCCTCTCTAAACCAGTCAGATTGAAGGAAACATGATCACGATCTCAGTTTGTGTTCTTGAGTTACAGCTTTGAATAATCGCCACTAGTGTTTTTGAAGAACATTATGATGCCACAGTCACTTCATCATTTTATCCTATTAGACATTTGTGTTAAATTCTGCCATAATTTTTGTATGTGAAGTGATTTCTTGGGTTAGTGAGTCGCTTGATATGTCGCCAGCTGCTTCTATGAAAAAAGTAGCTAAAGGGTTTTAAAAATCGCCAAATTTAGCGAGAAAATCACTAAATTGCCAACACCACTCAGTAGGAAAACCTCCTTAAAGGGGCTTCATGTGTTGATGAGCACTGTCCTCATAATGTGGGTTATTTACAATCTGACAACGCTGAAGTTATTTAGTTTAGTTAATGTGAACACTTGGAACATTTGGAAAGAAAAAGGTTCGATTTTGAACCTTTTTCGTTCAGATCGTGTGAGATTATTTATTACATAATGGTGATGAAGGCTGATTGGAGGAGCCACTGCCAATTTTTTGTTAGGGCCCCACTGGACTCTAGAATCACCACTGCCAAGGTCTATGGGCTTTTGATTAGATATCTGAAATGAGGTTTGTGGTTAACACAAGCTCAAGACATTTTCATATTTTATTCTACGAGATAAAATATGTCAGTAAATACCCCTGTCCTGATTTCTTAAGCTTTAATTTCTCTTTAAAAAGGCCTGTTGCTAACAATTGAGATGAGGTACAGAGGTTGTCGGGGGAATTAAAGGTCATCACGCTGAACATTTAAACCGATTTGCTCACCTGTCCACCTTTCAGCCCAGGTCAGAGCTAAATCAAACTACAAGTTGAAGTTTAGTTGTGGTGACATTGAAGTCATGCGACCGTGGTTTGTAGCCTAACATTAGCTTTTTACTTCTGGTGAGTGTATTTAGGCTTCAAAAATCTAAGAAGTGGTGTTTACTTGTGAAGATTATCCTGCTGAAAAAAGTAAGTGGAAAAATCCCATTGGCTTATTGTCGAGGGGGACCAGGGTAATGCTAACTTCCCCATCGGCCTGCAAAATTACATCATCCCTGCAGCACTCTCATCCTTGAGTACAAGTGGATGTTTGTGCCAGATTTAATGAAATTACCTCCAGGGGTTCCTGATAAATCTGATTCACAAGAGTAGGATGGACCTTGACGTAACCTTGACCTTTTACTCTTGACTACCAAAATCCAATCAGTTCATCCTTGAGTCCATGTGAAGATTTGTACCAAAATAGAAGAAATTCCCTCAAAGCACTCCTGAGTTATTGTATTTACAAGAACAGGATGTACGGAAAGACAACCTGAAAACATAATGCCTCCGGCAGTGGCTAACGCTGGCACGGAGCCATAAATGTCCTTCTGGCTGAACGTCAATTGGTTGGGAGTTTCCTGGAGTTATCACAGCTGTAATTTAGTGCAACATCTGTGACACTTGTGTAAACTGCAATTCCCAACCTCACACCGTCGAACATCCAGAACATCCACATCATCAGCACTGTGAGTGTCACATGAGGCACACTCGCTCAGTGTACTGGAGGAGGATATAAGGAGTTCCTCCAAAGTCCAGTTAGACCTGGTCGGAACATTTTTTTTTATCCGTCTCCAAGTTGAATCTACAACATTGAACGGTCCTGCATCCATTCAGACAAATCAAATAGAGATCACAAACACCGGGGAGTGCTCTTGACTTAAGGCAGGCAGGAGCATGGGCGCAGCTTGTGATCTTAGTTTTATAACATCCTGACACCAAATTTGGGTCAGCCTGAGACAAGTGATGACTCCAACTGTTTCATGGAAACCCACAGTATCAAGGGGTGAAGGAAAGAAAAAAAAAAAATCAGAAGCCCACACGCACATCAAAAGGTAGATCTTTTATTCTAAGCATCAAAGCGCATTATTCCACTATGATCAAAGCTGCAGCGTGGCGGGTAGCTCAGAGCTTTTGGAGAAATTGAAATTTGGGCTTCCGCTTGCTCACTTTCCGCCACCTTGGCCTATCTCCTGTCTCCGCTGTGTCTTGGTCGGTGCTGGGGATATTCATTAGGCCTCCATAGTTCCTGTTAGCTTTGCCCCTGCTGTATTTATAATGCTGTTGCTATGTTTGCTCTAGCACAAAATTACACCACAGGCTCAATAGGATGGATTATTAACTACCCAAAGGACTAGATGTGTTTATATATATATATATATATATATATATGTATATATGTATATATATATATGTGTGTGTGTGTGTGTGTGTGTGTGTTTTGTGTGTGAGGGTAAAAGAGGAAGAAATCAGAAGGAAAGCAATTCTTCATGCAACTGTGACTGGGACTAATGTAACTGATGCAGGGTCCAGAGGTTAATTTGAAAAAGTACTTTGCAGCAGTTCAGTGATCACCACTATAAAACTGTAATCTATAGTATTAAAATACTTGTTTGAGCTGTAACATCAAATTATTATTCCTTCAAAAACAATCCACAGAATGCTTCAATGCCTTACTATTCACATTTTGGCCTAAGTGTATGATACATAACTCAAATAACTACACTTCCTGTATATATGGAAAGTAAATCAACACAGACACTGAATTCATTTTTTTCCCCTCGGGCATGACTGAAACATTTGAATCTATATAAAGCCTAAGAACTGAGCTGTCAAATTACAATACAATAATAGGTTGATTAGTCTATCAAAACAATAAACACCACATAACCATTACCGCCTACTAAATAAAAAAAAAAAACATTGTTTGACTTTCTTTAAACACAGACTGTTGTGAGACACATAATCAGCATTTGTGTAAATCAGCAACTAAACAGCAGCATACAGCTTGTGTCTGGGATTTTTAAAGTCACCAACTGTAGGATGTAAAATGTGGAGCTAGTCTGGTTCCTCTGGTGAGATCTCTGTATCACTCTCTCCAAGTTTTTACAGGGATTTAAATAGTTCTGTTGTTGAGATCACAGTTCCTTTTTATTGTTAGAAAAAACTGCAGAACCAATCAGAGCTTTGCAGGCGGGATTAAGAATGGGGACATCGTCTTTCTGTGCACGAGCCAGACAAAAAATGGCCATAAAAATGGTAACAAGCCTGGGTGAGATTGACGCGGCACAAAAGTGCTCGAATCGGCCGAATTTCCTGGAACAACATGAAAAACATTAACTGCTTCTAGCAACACAACTGCAGCTTCTATGACAACTGAAAATGATGTTGACGGGATGGAAACTACAGTCTCTACTGATTGGTTAGTGCAATATAACCCCGCAACAAGCAGATTATAGAAGATGACTGAATAACATGAACATGGTTTCAGACTCAATAGAGTTGTGAAAGTGGGAAGGACCACCAGTTCTGGAGGCGTTTGTCCCCATTCTGTCTATTTTGAATGTTTCTTTAAAGGGGTCTTTGTAAGTTTTCTCTGCCACCGAGCGCGATTTCTTGCCGGGAAAAGGTGGTGGTGGTTGACGCTTGACAAGATCTTCGGCCATTGTTGTCTTTATAATAGAAGAGGTTATAATACGCCCTCTGAGCAGCGCTACGTCTTCAGGACAGATTGGAGGCTACACTGAGTCATTATTGGCTAGCTAGTTAGTATAGTAACTTCAGTAGAAGAACACATGATAGAGACAAGCATAAACACTGACGATGCTTTCCACTGCTGGAGACAGCTGTTGGTGAGTAAAGGAATGAAGTTTGATGCTAAAATCACAGTAACCCTAACCCTATGTAGCAATAGCAAAACTTACCAATAGCCTCCTTTAAATGATATCCAAAATGTTACTTAACACAGAAGCATGGAGCTCTTACAGATAATAAAAGGTATAGGTATAGGTTCATGTTACAATCCCCAGTTTTAATTATTTCAACTTTGTTTCTCAGAAATCACATTTTGTTTATCATTTTGGCTAAATACTACAACTTCCCTTGTTACGCAGTAGGAGCCAGTCAGAGGCAAGAATTCAAAAACGCTCCGTCGTTACATTTGGGAACAAAACATGGCGCCATAGTTGCTGAATATGTTTAAATTAAACCCAGTTTCTGAAAATAAATTGGATAAATCTGCAAATTATAAAATCGACATTCTCAGGGCTGTAATCTTTAGCTTCCACCTGCCGTTAACAGTGCAGAGTGCATAATTTCTCATCTTTTGAAGTGATGATTCAACCAGTTTCATGCCGATCGAAGCCGTGCTCCAGCTGTGAGTCACGCAACATTTTCTATGGGAAAAATGAGAAAGGGCCTTTTAATTCAAAAACAAGTCGTGGCTTCTCCTACTTCTTAACATCATGATGAGGTGAAAAGGAAATGGCTTTGGAAATGTGTTTATATTATAAGGTGATTCTTCTTCCTATTCTTCTTCTTCTTAATACAGAATAAGACGCCGTCAGATCAGCGACGTAAGGGATAACTTATGTCTGGGATTGTCTCACTTTTCTACAAACAAAAATATATAATGAATGCCATCAAAGTAATTTGAAAGATGCTGTAATCGCGTTTGAGCGTTTAATCTGTAAAAATTTAACCACTTCTGAAACCAAAATTATAAAGTACAGGGTCACATAGAGGTGAAAGCACATGACTAATTTAGGTGCTTAGTAAATTTAACAGTAATTTTAATAGAATATGTATGACTAATTACAATGCCGTGTTTATATGCTACCCAACTCTGAGCTACCTGCAGTCCTCATCTGTGATTTTGATTGAGTTGGAGTTGTATGACTTCTGGGTCTCAGTATGTGACTTGATTTTTCTTGTGTGCTCAGCTAAGATACACACCACCGCTCATTCATGCTAAATACCCAATTTTCTTCTATTTATTCCAAACTGCTTTTTCTGCCATAAATATAAAAACAAACAAACCTACTTCCTGTGCACCACAGGCTTTTTCCCAGGACAGACAGACCAGACTCCGAGTGTTTAGAAGAGCAAATATAAAAGATTTCATGCAATGTCTGGAGCCTCTCAGCTGTTCAAAATCAATATAATCCTCAAACTTCCGGGATTTTTTGCCTAATTTTACCACACTACAACTGTGTCTCCTCTAACTATTTTAAAATAACTGTCTTTTCCCTCCCTTCACTGTTTTATTCATGCAGATGAGCTTCCCAGACTCTCAACACCTCTTTGCGAGTGAGAACAAATTCCAAAATGAAAAAATACTCAGGACTATGTAACCAACTACACACCCCAATAACGATTTTATGTGTTTGTACACACAGCAAAATAATCTCTCTTCAGTCAAGTATGTGGATGAGTGAATCACTGGTAATGTCTATTCATTCTCAAGCACATATCCTAATGCTATTTTAGGCTATTGTGATGATACACTCTGTTCAGCCAGGTACATAATAATAATAATAAAGAAGAAGTTGTTAAAATGTACGTACACAAGCCGAAAAATAGATTCTCAGCAATAAAAAGCACTCCAAAGAAGGGACTCTGCTTTTTTATGACCTAACATAAACATCTGTCAGCAAGTGCAGTACACATTAAGACTTGTAACAACAGAGAAGCAGACAACACTCAGAGTCCTTTGCTATCCTAAAATAGTTCCAGATAATTTATCAAACGGGGCTGCCAATTTCACATCACAGACCGCTGCTGTAAAAGCTCATTATATGCTGAACACGGAAGAACGTTTCTGCCAAGAAGTCTGGAGGCCAGAGATACGATATTGAACTGAGTGGATGGCTACATGTGACATGTTGGAGTCGGGTTCTATTGATCTAATGTATAGAGAGAAGAGGCAGAAACACTAAACCACGGACGATTCATCTAAGTGTGTCTTGCCAACGAAGGCTCATACAAGACAGCGTTGCCTGTAAAGGTGCTTTGACTGACCTTTGAGCCCAAAAATTCTTACTTGCTTGTAATTACATGGCGGCTTCAAACATGACTGAAAGCAAATGCTTGGAGGAACGTTTCCAAACACGACCACCTTCACATTTTCTTTCAGCTGGCATCAGAGCACTGCTTTGATGAGGCTATAAAGGCTTTGTTAAGCGACTTTTTATAAATGTACGAGAGCAAGGAAGAAAATAACAAAAAGGAGTCGATGCAAAACTAGCTTTCCAATTTTCTTTGAAGTCAGAGTTTGCGATACAAAGTGGCGTGAATTGCCCACTCGTGCCATCAACAGCTTCACCTTCACTTCACGCTAATTGGCACTGCTGTGTTTATTCGAATCTGCTACAGTTTGAGATCATGATAAAAGGACAAAGAATGAGCTGGTTTAAATATATTCAGAATCTGCTGATCATGGTTGTCAGGGACGGACGAACGCGAGCGGCTTGCTGACTGATCTCAGATAAGCTTCTGTGGACATGAATAGGACTAATGAACAGCACTGAATAAGAGAAACACGCTGGTAATTGGCACCTTGCCTTTGTGTTTGCTGCAACATCATCAAAGTTTGAGGGACGGCTGAAGTTTAAAGTATGAAATGAGCAGCTTTTAAAGACGAGAGCTTTCAAGTAGTTGTAGTACAAAGTGATTGAAATAATGTAGAAATAGCTGACATAATATACATCCAACATAGATGGAGAAGAAACTTCCAGTGATGACCTGGATCACACTTTAACTAGAACAAACTAGAATATTACAATCTTTCTGAGTTACAGCATTGAATAATGTCCAGAAGTGTTTTTACAGAACATTATGATGTCACAGTGAAGTTGATCTTCGACCTTTTGTATATGAAATGTCATCACTTAATTTCTTCATTTTATCCCTTTCCACATTTGAGTTAAATGAGTCAAATTGAGTCCAAATGGACATTTGTGCCAAATTTGAAGGATTCCCTCGAGGAGTCCCTGTGATATTGCACTCACAAAGCCAAAACTGTGTTTTGTGAGGTCGATGTGACCTTGACCTTTGACCTTGACCTTTGACCATCACAATCTAGTCAGTTCATCCTTGAGTCCTGGTAAATGTTTGTGCCAAATTCGAAGAGATTCCCTCAAGGTGTTACTGAGATAACGTGTTCACGAGAATAGGATGGACAGACAACCTGAAAACATAATGCTATGCAACAAGGTCTTTTTGAACCACACACAGCTTATACTGATTGGATGTTTACTGGAGCGGCATGGTCCTCCCTGGAACACATGCAGCCTGTTGTTAAGTCTTTTTATGAGAGTAAAGGGCCTGAATGCCCCACCTTTTCCCTCCTCCACATCCCTACTGTTAGGTAATTGTTGCTTATCATGATGGCTATGTAGCAATGGCTACATTTATATGCATATGTGGATAATCATCGGACCATAAATCACAGCCATGTGTGTGAATGTGGGAGAATCACAAATCTCAGTTTATGGCACTATAAGTTGTTGCGCTGTTGCAGCCTCAGGATTTCCTCTTGATTATGTTCCTTCCCTCCTCCAGCCTTTGTTGATCTGTCTAGATGTGCTGTAATTTCCAGAGTCTTTCCCACGTCTGGGGTTTAGACAGCTACATCTTATTAGAAGAAATCAAAATTGCCGTGTTGATTGGTCTAATAGGACTAACCGCACAATGCTGCTCTGTGACTCGCTCTCAGGCTGTGGGCTGTTTGAACATCTGAACGTGGCTGAGGGCTGACAAGAGGAGGCTAACACACAACACTGTGCTGAGTGTTCGACCTTGCAGCTGACGTATGATTCCTTTTGAAATGCACGTCTGCTTGTCCAAGAGGGTCATCTGGTTACTTGGCCATGCTGTTTAATCTTTCAAATATTGTTCTCAGCACTTTGAGATTTTGGATGAACTTTACAGAGCCAATTAAAAGTAACTGGCAATGTTTCATCACAACGCACTGCACCAAAATATCTCAGTGACTCAAACAGCAGCTTTCTTTTAGCTACGGCTCGTTTTTTTTAAGCTTCTCAGTATGAGTCACGTAAACAAGCCAGGATCACACACTCACCTGTGTCACACTGTCCCTCATGGTGGGCGAGCGCTGTTTGCGGGTGGTGGTTGTGGCCATGGTGGTGGTTGTCTCCATGATTGTGGTGGACATGTCAGCCAGCGGGGTGGTGGAGGTGGTGTCAGTGGTGAGCACCGAGGGCACGTCACCCACCAGCCGCAGGTTACCCTGGGTCTGGACATTGGGGTCACCCTCAGCTGCCAGTTTGAGAACCTGCAGGCCGTTGTAGTACAGACCTGAGATCTGGCCCTGGAAGTGACGCCCCGTCTCTCCACCGCCACCGATTTTGATGAATGCCTGGCTGTTGAAGATGGTCAGCTGGCGACCTGGTATGTGTAGATGAGGAGAACGATGGAGAGATGAAAGAGAGAGAGGAAGTGGAGGTAAGAGAGACAGAAAAGAGGGGAAGAAAAAGAGGGAAAAGGCAAAGAATATAAATCAGTCATGGTCTCTGGTGAGCTTGCACATATAACACAAAGTAATACACAGGCATAGTGAGAAATTGAGGAGATAGAGGGACTGTTTTGATCACATGGGATTTCCTGAGTAACACTTTAGGGAGATTGGATCCTGGCTTGCTGCAGCTGCAGCCATTATGGAGCTGGGCACGTGCCACTCTCCCAGAAAGACAGCCTGAATCTGACAGTCAAATAGATTGTGGGGGCAGTTGTGGCCTGACCCTGAGACTGAGAGTTCACAGCGAAATGCATCTCATTTGCTCTGAGATGGAATGCATTAGAACAATGCTGGGTCTGTGTCATTGACCTCCAATGCACCTGTGCTGCACAATGATAAAGTACCTCTGCCAGCGGAGAGAAATTTCGCCCCCGTTTTGCCATCCAAAGGAGGAAAATAAGATCCTCATTGGGAGGAAATGTTTAATTCAGCAGGGGTTGTCCCTCACTGTGGTCATTACCATTCATCTGGATGGATGGATGGATAAAGGGAGGAGAGGGTCGACCATTTATCCAGGGTCCAATACTAATGTGTTACCAGGACTTGTGGTGAAGGGGTGGATTGGGGGGGGCGGTCTGACAGGTGTAGTTTTTCTCCATGGATTTTCTTCAGCTGAGGTCACTTGAGGTTTAATTCATACTTTTTTTCTTTTTGCTACCCCATATTTGCATCCTGGCTCTCCTCAGGGACATCCCACCATCCCACCACTCGGACTGATGCACACTTTGCCCCCTATTATGAGTCATGTGGAGATGAGAGTAGAGGGAGGGGGTGTTACTGCGGGATACTGTTGGAAGGATGTGGGTTAAAGACAGACCTGATGAGGTAATTACTTAGAGGGCAGGGAAGAGAAGGCAAAGAGCTTTTTTTATGGATTAATCAATCGCTGTAAGGAAAGAGGGAGTTTGTTTGTTTGTGAAAGGAATACTACACTAATGTGTGCATGCAAGAGTGAAATACAGACTCTACTGACGGCAGGCTACAGACCTCTGAAATGAGAGACCCCTCTGCTCTGATGGGAGTGTGTGTCTCCGCATGTGTGGTTGCATGTATTTAGATTCAGTACTCATTACGGGGGTATGGGAGACTACTCCTCAGTGCACATATGCAACTCGTGCACATGCTATTTGCTGAAACTTACTTCTGTGACTTTAATTGTGTGTAATGATGACAAATGAATCCTCTTAATGTCTTTTGAATGTTGCTGTTGTTTTCTCTGTGGGACTGCGAGCCAGTGAGGACAGCCTGTCTCCTCGTCAGCGTGGAGGCACCGGGGACAGGCCCGAGCTCCATTTGTTTTCAATAAAGCGAACTGAGAGGGTGCTTCATCACCGTAATTATGATTTACTCTCCGTCTATATGGATGCACCCGTTCTGATGTATGGGTAACACCCGTGTGGGTGGGTCTATCAGAGAAATGTCGATTAATGCACATGGCCATGTGTGTTGGTGTGGTGTGTGGGCGTGAGACCACATGTTTTACTGTAGGTTTTCTGTAAGTATTCTGCAGAAGTGCTGGAGTGATAAATCTATTCCACTGAGATGGGTCATTACACATGTTATCCCATTATCAGATCATTAGGCCCGTCAGGGGCCCACGAGGGACCTAGCTCCCATCCCCTGACTTTATAATGATGAGATTTAATGTCTGGCATATGCACTGTTGACATAATAGCTGAGTCTCACTCTATTATCTCAACACTTAGCATGTTTGGTATGGGAGTGATACTGCGATGAACAGAGGGAATGGGAAAGACAGACTGTCAAATTGTGGACATCAGCAGGGAAAATACAGGAGAATAACTGAACTTGTACTTGTGTAGAGACAGAGAGAAAAATCACGAATACAAAAACCACAAAACAATATGAAAAACAGTATCATCCCACCTCATGGTCCCCCTGCATCCATTAACAAGAGGACACATACAGTACATACACACCAACACATCAGCCCAGAGGGTCTCCCATTTCAAGCAGCCCCAGTTGGCCCCCCAGCTCTCCACTTAAAGGGGTCATGAAAGGGAGGAGAAGTTGAGGAAACACATGTTCATCAATTCCTGAATGCTATCTGACCCCCTTGAGTTTCTCTACAAAACGCTTCACTCACACACCCCAGTGTGCGAGCAGCAAGAGTCAGAGGATGATCTGTTCAGACAAGACAGTTTAGTTAAGAGTATTGGTGTGTGTGTGTGTGTGTGTGTGTGTGTGTGTGTGTGTGTGTGTGTGTGTGTGTATGGGGGGGGGGTTACTATTATAGCAGGTGACAATGTCCTCTGTAGAAAAAACAAAGTGCAGAAAGATGAGCCCTCCATCTGACAGAGAGACAGTGCAACAAAGAAGAAAGGTGCCCTCTAGACTAGATGAGGGGAAATCAGTGTTTGTTTTTGTAGCTGTCTGGTCAGGATGAGACTCTAACAGGCCCTGATTTAGTTATTGTTTCAGGGTCTGCTGGGTCAAATCAAAAGTGACATGTGGTTTTAGAGCCAATATTGGTGGCGGGCATGAATGGGGTGGGGGTGGAGAGGGAGAGGGGTGTGGGGTGCTCTGCATGACACGCAATCACAGCACTTAATATGACAGAGCTGGATGTGGCGCTGCTGCAGAGGAGAGGGTGTGTGTGTGCGTGTATAATAATTTATGAAATATGTCAGTGAAATGACCTTTATATGTGTGATAGCTGGCCTTTTCAAGGAGTGTGTATTTGCCCAACATTTATTTACATACGCCTTTCCCTTTGTGTGTTTATGTGTGTTTGGACAGCTGTGTGTGTGCGTAGTCGACAGCCCCGTGCACTGGGTTTGCACATTGATGAGGGTCTATTGAACCAATTTGGTGCGATCGGGTGGCTGCTGCCTTGCCTTTCTCCCCAGGGCTCTTAAGGTGATAGACACTTAATGGGCAGAGGCCTGTATATAAGGGAGGGGCCTGGCAGGGGGATGAGGGGTCGGGATGGGTGGGTGGGGGGGTGGCAGGCAGCCAGCCACTCATTATAATAGACATTCACAGCCGTACACAAAGCCTTAATTAACTGCAGTGCAGCAACTGGAATGGTCGGGCTTCTGCAATGAGCTGCTGCAGACACAACTGACTCAAGCTCGATCTGTCCTTCTACCTTTTTATCCATCCATTTGTCTGTCGGTCTGTCTGTCAAGCTATTAGGGCTGTTTAATTTGAATTTAATATATAATTTAATTTTAATTCTAAGACTAAAACATGATTTAAATAAATGTTTCTTCTTGTATAAAATAGATGAGCTAGAATAATAGAAGACTGGCACCAATTGTAAGAGCAGTTGTTATGCATATTCAAACCAGACTAAGGCCCTATTCAGACCAGGTATTAAAGGTCCAATGTTGTATAAAGCAAGATTTTCTTGTCTTGATTTCTTTCTTTCTTTCTTGTTTGAATATAAAGCAGGTCTACGTTCTATATCAATACTGTGAAAGTATCAAGGCGCTCAGTGCACAGAGAAGTTCACACAGCCTGTATTCAGAAAATGAGCCTTACAACGACCCGCCAGGACTACTGTAACTTTTCTTTCTCAAGTGTTTACTTGAAATTAGCTATATTTTTATTGGCTCACTCAGAAAACACCTGTCGTTACTAGAGCTCCAGAGAGAAACCTGAGAGATCAGATGGTTTTTGATTCTTAAAAACACGAATATATCTTTTTATGGATCAACATTTCAAATAAAACACAGGAAAACTGTAAAATAAGGGACCTTTAACATCCATATCAGATGATCCAATCACAAGTGGGATCTGATCACCCAGACCACATTCGGAGGTGGTCTGGGCCACATGTGGCCACATTCTTTTAGCAGTGCGAACGCAAAAGGTCATAATGAAGGGCCACCTACACGACTGATGTCATTGAGGTCCGATCACAAGGTGTCACTCGAGACGCATGTTAATATCAGGTCTGAGTAGGGCTAAATAGTCTACAGCCATGGCAGCAGCTTTGTAAAGCTGCACTCAGGCACAGTAGTGATGTTTAGGGGGTATAACGTTTATTATGTTCATAACATTTTCTAATTAGCACCAAACGCAAAGTGTAACTGAAGCTAATGGGAATTGGTAATAAACTAAAATTACAGTGTTGACCTAAATGAAAAGTTAGAGGATAATCAAAGTTGTTACAGTTCATCCTGAGGAAAAACACGAATGTCTCTGTGGCAATCCATCTATCTATCCATCCATCCATCTATCCATCCTCAGGGAGAAATCTGTGAGAGTTTAGTTAATTTCTTCTTTCGCTTCCCTTCCTAACTCTGTCAGTCCCTATTACATTTAAATCCATATATCATGTTCTCATTAAATCCATAGGGGGAAATGGAAAGCACATTGACGTACACAGTGCCCCTCAAATTGTCACAACAAAGCAGAGTAAAAATAGCTCAGGGTAATGAAGGGATATGCATAGAAACACACTAGAAACTGAGAGTGAAGTGACATAAAGACTGGAGGAGCAGCCTGAGAAGGACTAAGCAGTCAATCATATATTACTTATAGTCATGTTAATCCAAAGGCTAAACAGAGATTGGTGAGGATTGTGTGTCTTTTTCTGCCCATTTCAAAGGTTTCCTTGTGCTTCAGAGGTGCTGCAGTGTGGTAAATCTTTGCTGTTGTCCTATAGGCTGGAAAAATCGTATCGTGGTTAGGAGCTGTATGGCCCCTTGCTGCTTAAATTGGGCATCTGGGTAAAAGGAGGCGGGCATGACTATTTCTATAGGCATTATCATCCGCAATCACACCCGCATTTGGTTGGATCCCCCCGTGGGCTTAGTGGCTGATAGCCTAGCAGGCGTCATAGAGGAGTGAGAAGTGCTCTGACTTCGATTTCCTTGCAGGCCACATGCAGCATGTGGCCTGCACGTCGCAGCATCTTGTGCAGCTGGACGGGGGGTGGGGATGGTGGTGGCTATTTTTACATTTATAATGAGATATATAAAGAGTGCATGGATGGAGGGACACACACAGGGAGTGGATGCCAGGCTTGATAAAAAGACCAAGAGGAATAATGCAATTAAAGACAGAAGAGTCAGACATACAGTCATACACACAAGTAAGATGGTAAGAAAAAAGTGGGAGGGAGAGAAGTGAGGTAGTGAGATGAATAGTAAAAGAAAGCAGAAAGACGCACGTAGGTGATATCGAACCCGTGATGAATTGCCTCTGGCTTCCCACCCTCCTTTTCAAGTGGCGTGGGCCAATCACATGGTTAACCTTTTCGTAATGACAGGGTGTTATGATATGTACCTGTCTGAAGCTGAGGCCACAGCTTCCTGCTGTATATGTCTCACTGCATCGCTGTTGTCTGACCAGAGAAGATGCTAATGCAGAGGAAGTGGGTATACATTTACACAGGGGTGGGAAGAACACTACAATAACACGCTCAGCTAGACGTGCTGTTAAAAGTACTGGTGTGAAAATAGACTTGCTGTAAGTCAAAAATACAGAATATACTGTAAATTATATTCATTACGTTACTGAATAAAATGGGATACTCTGTAAGGGATGGTTGGAAAGGATAATTCCATCTTCGGACAGTAATGATAACGTTGTACTCACAAAGTCACTAAAAAGATGTCTGGGAGGAGACAGCCCCCAGGGGTTCCAAACAAGCAGTATTTGGGTGAATGATCCCAAATAGTCCTTTGTAAACTGTGGTTGAATGTGCACATGGTTTTTTTTATTGTGTAAAGGTGAAGATTATCAGGAAGGAATGTGGAGTTTGCCTTGATTATCTTTGTCAAAATGCGAGTGAACTGCTTCTCAAAACACTGTGGTGGAGGCAATTTAGCCGATTTGTTCACTTCCAGTGGATCTTCACTGCAACACGAAATTACTACCTGCAATTCAGGCTTCCTTATGCTTTTACCTGCAAATAAAGTGGTTTACATAATCTGGCTAGACTTTTGAATTGTTTACAACCTGTCTGAGTATGTGATGTCGCCATTCTCCAAGATCTTAGTAATTACTTTGGTGAGTCAAGAATACATCAGAGTGAAATGGCAAAAACTAAGAAACTAAGGAGATATAATCCAAGTTGTAAAAGGTGTTCCAGTTTTGTTTCTGTATGGTTTGGCAGGACCGCAACAGCGGGGCCAGTGCTACACTCTGGAATGTCCCTGACTGACTGACTGACTGACTGATCATATTTCCACTATTGGTCAGCCGAGTGCCTCATCAATTGGTTGGAACTTCTGGATCAAACAGGTTCTTTTAGGGGGGTGTTTACAGCTGCAGAGTTGCCAACTTAGTGATCTGTCACTAGATTTAGAGACTTTGTTTCAAAGAGACTTGGTATAAACCTGGTTCAGGTCTGGACCGTGTGTTGATGCCAACCAGGGGCTTAGGACTACACCTCTTGTTATGGGCAGTCTACTGATCTACTCTGGTTTTCCGGCTGCTTGGGAACTGCGGGGAAGAGGAGGAGAACTTCCAATACACTAAGCCTCACCTCAATTATGGAAAATCAACTACTTTCACATGTATCATTAGTACTAAGGAGTCAGAGGAATAACTAAACATAAGACACGCCGAG
The DNA here is from genome assembly GCF_021018895.1 of Seriola aureovittata. Classification (NCBI taxonomy): domain Eukaryota; kingdom Metazoa; phylum Chordata; class Actinopteri; order Carangiformes; family Carangidae; genus Seriola; species Seriola aureovittata. Next base: position 3,449,913 of record NC_079386.1, read on the forward strand.
CAGAGAGAGCAGGAGCTGAAATCCCAGCTCAGTCTTTGTCTTTCATTTATGTGTTTATGTTAAGTTATGTGATTTTGTCGGCCGACATCGCAGTTACCAAATCAGGATTTGGCCACAGGTGGTCCAGACAATACTAGGTTTGACCTGGTTTTATTCATTTGGAGAAAGTTTGAGTTTCTGTAGGTGGCCCTCTTTTCTCTGTCTGTTCAGTCAGGGCGACCATAACCGCTCATACTAACACCTCTGTATGTATTCTGTCTGTTGTAGGAAATGTAAAAAGGCATCACTTCCTTCGTGCCTGAGGATTTTTCAAATGACAGACCCAACCATGGATTTAAAAGCTTTTATCAGTTGGGTACAGGTTGCATCACTCTTGTCTGATGTCAGTTTCAAATAGAGCGCAGGATCCTCTTTATATTACTTCTTTGACCAAAAGTGAACTGCCTTGAGAGCTGTTGCACTAACAGGAGTAATAGCAAGTTCCCCAGTTGCGGCTTTGCATCGGTGCACCATCCTCCTTGACTTTTTTTTCTGAGCAGACAGAGAAATGGCTTGTCTCAGATGAGCTGTGGTCGGTAATTACTAGCTGAGCTAAGCCAAGCCAAGCCATGGAGTGGGCTGGGCCTGGGCCACGCTCGGTTTGCTAATGCACAGATTGCTTGTTGGAGGCTGTGAAATAATGGTTGTATGTCTGCTACAACCCCCAGAATGTGGGTGGAGAGGAGGAGAGGGGACAGGAGCTTGATACCATGCTCTCGCTGGTCATACTCCCTCCCCTGGCTGCCAGCAGCTAACCTGGAGGAGGTGGTTGTTGGAGGAGGGCAGGAGGGGGAGTTGGGGAGGTGAGAAGATGATCTAAGTGTACCTATCCCCGGTGGAGGGAATGTGAAAAGGACTTCAGCTGCAGAGAGCAGTATCTTCCTCCCTGCGCCGTCATCATTATGCCTCTCTCATCCTCCTTCTACTCCTGTTATCTCACAGAGAGGAGGGATGCCATATGGTTGCAAGAGGCTTCTATCTGAAATGTTTTCTCTTAGCTGAGTTGCAGGGTGGGAGGGATGGCCCAGAATTCACCTCTGTCAATACACTGCTTTGTGATGTGCAGAACAGAAAGCTGGACTGTTTGCATACAGAGTCTTTATGGGTTTGTGTTCACAAATCCTTCATTCGGCTCAACAAACAGGAACTCCCCCTATTTCCATTTTCTCTTCTGAAGAAAAAGAATGAGAAGGGAGAAAGTCGAAGAAGACTGGAGCACAATGGGGGTGGGGTGGGGGGGATGCTGACAAAGTCGATTATGAAGTGTTCCCAAGTTATCTCCTCGGCACAAGGCTCTCTTTGGTAATTAAGAGCGTTTAGCTTTTTTGCTCCTAAGAAGTTGGGCTGGTTTGGGTAGAACACTATGAATTAATTGTGTCTGACAATGGAGATGAGGGGCCAAATGTGGCATGAAGTTCGACTGAAAGGTTTCTGCAGCAGTGTGGAGTCTGGAGGTCCTTGAAGGCAACAGAGGGTGCTAAGAATGTGGCTGTAAAATCTGCATGGCTGGTGACAGTGCATTGTACATACTTAATCTGTGATCCTATATCTGTATGTAGATCTCAAACAAGTGATACTGTCGCGGGACAGACACAGAGAGAGATATGACGAGTAGCTGGGGACAATCTTCTCTCTTTTTATTCACTCCAGCTGTGACTGCGCTTGTTTTCAGGCCATTTCATGGTAGGGGACCATGAAATTACAGAAAAGTGTGGCTTCTTTTCCAGCCACAGAGCTGCTTCCTCGCAGCCACTTTTCTACTCATGAGCAAGCACGTTAACATTCAAACTGTTTCCCCCTGCTTCCCTCAAATATGGCCATAATAGTGCATAGAGATCAAATTTGAAAACAAGATAGTAGCTCAGCAGGATACAAAGCTCATCATAGGGGCACTGAAAGACAGACTTTGCTCTGTGTTGAGTGCGGCATGATGTGAGGGAATCTCTGAAATGAAGCCGCAATCACGAGGAGCAGGTCTGGACCAATGCCTGGCCTGGAGATGTTGATTTGGGCTCTGGCCCCACACCAAGTGAGAGAATTTGATTGCTTTCGATTAGGGAATGGGGAGAACTTACGCCAGGCCATTAAACACTGCACATTAAACCTGGTTCTTCAACTTGCATTTTAGGTGACAGAGACCTGTTGTCCTAGTATCCCTCCTTTCTCCTCCTTCCCTGCAACTCATGTCACTCAACTCAGAGCTTGATTATCCTGCTGTTGGGGGGGGGGGGGGGGGTGTCCACAGTGATAGACTCCTTGCTAGAAGAAGCTGTGAAGCTCCCAATTCTGCAGGGAGCTTAATATGCCTCCTTGCTCATCTGCTAACAGGAACAACTAAAGGAAACTGATTCCTGCTGGGTTTTTGTAATTTTTATTTTCTAGTGGAGCTCCCCGATATGTCAGAAGCTGCAACACATTATCATTGTTTCTAAAGAAAAAGACTGATGTAGGCGAACGGTTGCCAAGTTTTCGGCGAAAACACAGGATGACAGATCCATCACGAGGAGGAAGAAAGATGCGAGGAAAAGGAGACGTATTGGAGGAAGTTTAGGCTCAGATAGAGCTGTTGAAAACTTTTGGGACTCTAATTCTTCCTCTCCATTGGGTCCCTGTAATGGCTGCCATTTTGGATTTAGTCAGCAGGCACAAAGATGGCCAGAGATGATCACTCTGATCTGCCTCATACACAGTAGGGGAGATGGGATAAGGGCTTCAGAATAAGACGTAGTGACACAGTGAAGCTCTCCTTTGGGACACTGCTGGCTCCACTGACTTCCATTGCATCCTGGTATGATTGTAAGCAATTAGTGTTCTTATTTTACTTCTGTCCACAAATGAACATAATTGTGCAGGAGTCTTGAGATTAATGGATGAGATCTGACAGATGTGGAGGTTTACCATGAGTTTTGCAGAACTGATGAAACATTGAAAGGACTTGAGGAGAGAGGAGACCCATGGGGCTGATTGTTTTGTGTGGGCTGGTCAAGAGCCCGTAAAGACCCTTTAAGGCATTGATGCAATAAAATCACCAAAGATTAGAGACCAGTGATTGTATATAAAGATAGACCAAATGTCTCCACTCCCACTGCACAAAAATGAAGCCAAAATATCCCACATATGGGTGCTGCCATCTTACCTTGGTGATTTGGAGCCATATATCTGCCTCACCCAGTCAGTCACGGCTGTCACTAATGACCTCACACTCTTGTTTTATTGCATCAAATAACTAATTAATACCAAGCTTGTCAGAAAAATCAACACTATAACAAACATCAGCATGATTAAATACCTAAAATGACAGAAAATTTGACTATTTTTTAGTTTGGCCCATGTCCCATCCACTAACACGGAAGGGGTGAGGTTTATGACCTGCACTGCAGCCTCCCACCCGGGGGGCAATCAAGATGTTTTGGCTTCGCTTTTTGGGGAACTGTCATGTTGTCCATCTTTATATACAGTCATTGTTAGACACCAAAAACCCCATATTGGTAACACAGCCGGGACCATTAGTACGCATCTATTACATGAGGGATGATCCAGACTGTCTACCACACAACAGATTGTCACTCATTCAAATGTTCACACACCATTCACCCAGAATAGCAAACACCACATTACATAACAACAATACATTCCAAACATTTTCCATTTCCTGAGTGGTGAAAACAATAAATGTTAAAGGGACCTTGTTAAAATGATCCAGAGCAGGTGCATCATTTTTGAATTTGGTGTTCAGTTATTTGCTGTTTTAACCCTCTGAGTTTTGCATTACACGGAAGTGGAAAACAAGGGGTAGGAGCTGCCACATGGAGTTTTTTTTTCCTTTTAGTAGAAGTTAGAATTTATTTAGCTTTTTATTTAGTTTTTGTCCCGAGCGACCGCCGCAACCTGTCCAAGTTCTTCCAAATACTGACATCCAGGTCCAATTGCATTCAAACGTTAAAACATCATTTATAACAAGGTTATAACTGAGGGCTCTCTGAATTTGTCACCAGCAATGGGCAAAGCTGGAAGATGTACCCAATGGTTTCAGTTTAGGTCCAGCGGTGGAGACGGGGAGTGATGAGAGCAGCCCTCAGCAGTTAGTGGGGGTGGAGTTTGATTTGCTGTTAGGTGGTTAGATTCTGCTTAGAAGGTTCTTAGCTTTAGGCTCTAGCTGCTTCCTTATCAAAGGAACAAACAGCTTTAACCCTTTGAGCTCTGATATGTCCGCTAATCCCCCTCTTTATCTAGGCTAATACGTCCTTATTGTCATCTCAGAAAAATCACTTTGCCTCTTCAGTCCATGACGTGTGTATGACCTTTTTTTTTTTTCTTTAAAAAAAAAAAAAAAAGAATCTAATCAAATTAACAAATAAGCGACCCTGCACATTCTTCTGAACACGTGCCCTGATCAAAGCCCTCACTTGAGTTTTGATGGAAATTATTTGTTTATTTCATCTTTCTACTTTCTCCCAACGCTCTCGCCTAAACGACTGGATGCAGACTCATTTCAGACTATAGAAGAAAGAGAATAATACATTCAGTTTCAAGCTCATTCTCTTTAGAGTTTCATCGCATGCACAAATTATTTCGTAAGTGGGTAAGTCATTTTTTATTGATCTGGTTTTTCATTCAACTTTCATCTCTCTAGCCTTTTTAATTCTGATTTGTGTCCTGACTACCCTGAGCAGAAGAGCACTTCTCAACACAGGGAGCAGGGAAGTCAGTTGGTAGCAGCTGCAGACGAATGCAAGGATTGTTTTGTTTGCATCAAATAAATATGTGCTTAATTTATCTTGTTTGTCTGTCACATGAATACTTCATTTTATCTTCTGAATCCTCTGAATTTGTTCAGTATTCATTCACAATGCAGATTTAGGGGAACCTCTAAAGCTAACTGGTAAATGCTTGAAACTCTTAATTCATTATAATCAATCTCTCTGCAAACAAGTCCTTACTGTAAAATCTCAAGAGTTTTGGACGTTCTGATAATCTACATCAAAACCAATCATTTGTATAGATTGACATCCTCATATTTTTGCTTTTATTCTGCAAAATTTTACCATCTTTCTCCATCATTAACTACCATTGCGATGAGACATAAATGTCTGCGATGCTTTTGCTGCAGCTGTTATTCTAAAATTCATCTCTTTCTTATTTATTTTTCTTTCTTTCTTTCTTTCTTTCTTTCCTTCCTTCTTTCTTTCTTTCGTTCTTTCTTTCTTTTTTTTTTTCTTTTTTTAAGAATCAACCACCTTCAGCAGCACAAACACACGGCACATGACAAAGACAAAGGGGTTGGGACATTCAGCACTCAAAGGGTTAAAGAGTCATCACTTTGACGGGACCACATTTGACCTTTCCGGCACTAGTTATGCATGATGTTAGGGCGGAAAATTGTGCCCACACGCTGCAATGAATGCAGACTGATTACTGAACAAACACTTCCACAGTCCCTTTAACTTTTAGTGACTTTCATGGAGGGATTCTTGTTTCTTAATAAAATCATGTTTCTTTTCTTTTTTCTTCTTTGCTTTCATGAATGATTAAATATAATCAATGCAACTTCACATTCAGCCAACAAAAGACACAGGAAAGAAGCAAATGGAATCAATAGGCTATTTACATGTGGTCAGGTTATTAGGGGGTTATGTCGGGTTATTTGGGGGTTAATTCTCTGAAGAGATGCAGCCCCAGTTTAAGGTGCTTTGGATATGGTCCCCTGGGTATCTATACACCAATGCTAGAGAATGATTATTACTGAACACCATGCTGTAATTCTTTTTTTTGAAGGCCAATTATAGCACAGTGAATAGCTTCAACTGGCGAGTTTATAAAAGTATAGAAAGTATATGATAGAAAATAACAAATCTTGGTTTTCAGATACCAATTGAGAGTAATTGAAATGAATGAGTTTTAATGTATCAGCCAATCATTATAAGGCATGTTAAATTTATGGTGGATTATAGGGGACCTACAGTTCTATTAAAGAGCCAAATCACATTCACCCTTGTTGCTGCACCTCCTCCAGAGTGGAGGTTAACGGTAGGTTAGGTGGTTAGATCATTAGTGGAGTTAAATGGATTTTATTACCTTTGTCGAGTAGCCACTCGTCAACTACCCGACCGAGTCGGTATGGGATTCTTTGTCTAGCAATAGCCAGGCGCTCATTATCAAAGTTCCCTTTAAGAAATTTGGAGAAGACAAATTAAGAGACGTTACAAAAAAAATCTGGAAGTTGAAAGGTTAGAGGTTAGAAGGGCAACATAGCAAATGTTTAGCAAGTTATGTACTTTAAATCAGCTTTAGTTAGGACAGGAAGAACTTGAGGATGTGTTTTTGGGCTGGTTTGTTTGGTTAGACAAGTTAACAATCTTCTAGTTACCTTGAGTTTAAATGATTTTTAAATGTACTAACAAGTTAAACAGATTTATGAATTATTTAGATATAGTATGATTACATTTGTAGAAGTGCTAACTTAGGATAGATATCTGCAAAGTCAATACACTTTAGAAATCCATTAACAGTAATGAAGCAAATTAGGCTAGAATCACAGACAGAACCAGCAGTCATCGAACAACAGAATTACTACACTGTAAATGAATCAAACAGAAAAAAACAGTGTCAGCAATAAAGCATTGTTATTTCACATGACCATCAGATAATCACACAGTATCAAAACACATTGTCATGGTTGTTTCAAGGCAGACGTATTTTAGTTCCCCTCACACACAAAGAGTCAGTGATTAGCAAATCACCACCTCCCAAATCTGACAACAGGATGGCATTCTGCCCGTGGAGCATCACTTCTCTTTGACTCTCACTTTTCTAATTCACCTAAAGTGAGAAGGATTTAGTGAAACTGTCAGCACTCTGCTTTTCTCTGACTCCCTTCCCCTCCCCCCACCCCCGCTCACCCATGCATTAATTGAGCACTTCTCAGTGGCACTTGGCAATTAGCATCACTTCATCAGCGTGTCAAAGACGTTCCATGGCCGCTGTGCAAACTTATTATCCCTCGCTTCACTTTCGTCAATCTCGGGGTCATGTGGCGCACATCTCCAGCACCGTCAATAGAGATGGAGCTGGAATCAGGGGAGATGAGGGCTGATGGTGGCCAGGCTGGGGGCTTTGATGAGGTCTAGTGTGGCGGCAATGTCGCAGGCTCAATTAGGAGTTATTGTCTTTACTATTATAGGCTAAAAATCAGACAGCTATGCTGGCACAGTGATTCAAAAAAAAAGAAAAAAAAAGGGGTCAGGGAATCCCCAGGCATCCTTGAGGTAGGACTAAGTTCTGGGGGGTTCCCAGAAAATGGAGAATATATTTTTATCATTATAATTTATGGGGAATATATATAATGAATGAGAAATTAAATCAAAAATGTATTACTTGCACTAGAATTCCACTCTAAGGGTGTGGTCACATCAAGTAGTTTATGTTACTGAATGCCATCAAGTATTCTTAATTACCCCCTTCTGCCCCAAGCACCATAGCACTCAGAAAAAAATCAATCTCCTTATGAGAGTTCCCACTGTTTTGTGGCTTGGTTATAACTGTGATCCAAAGTGAGCCACGCACACAACTGTGGTAAAGCAGACGTTTCCATAATGAACTATAGCTGTGATTTCACAGTAAAATCACCAGTGAACATTATCTTAAAAGTCTCAGCCCGACTTTCAGTCTGTTTTAGTGGTTTTGCGACATGAAATGTTGATGGGCTTGACAATTGCTGCAGAAATTATCTGCAGAGAGACAAGTTAGAGGCTGTGAGAGCAAACAGGGGAGCTCTGAAGTGAAATCCTGCATCCTAACTAGTATACTTTGATTTCGCTCCCCCCACTGCTTTGTGCTGCTGCAGTGATCTAAAATAGACCACCTCTCCTTTCTGCAGTACCTACTTCCACTCCCCAGGGGTCTCTCTACCCACGCCTGCCTGCGCAATAATGGCTCACATAGGCTGAGGAGGCGCGTGTGCGTGTGCATACTGTACATGGACATGCACGGTTGTTTGTGCATGGGGAAAGAGAGCCACAGTGAAAAAGAGAAATGAGAACTGAACAGGGAAGGAAAAGCAGAGAGAAGGAAGAAGGCAGGGATGAATGGGAGGAGGCGGATGGATGGAGAAGCGTACAGAGGGCCAGCAGGTTGAACCTGGAAGACTATGCGGTTGCAATGTAACATATGACTCAGTGTCATTCATATGCTGCTTCTGAAGCTCTCTGTTCATCTGGGCGAGAGCTGACTCAGAAAGCGGCAGATAGGAAATGAAGCAGTTAATTTGTTATTGGATGTTTTAATCTTTTGGATAATATATAATTGCCAGCAATGCTGCTTTTTATTACCTGCAATAATGCCTCAATTATCCCAATAGGGGGGCTAAAAAATCCAGTTGTGGAATAGTGAAGCTATTAGTATTATTATTATAAATTTTTATTTTTCCTGTAGTTTTTTGTGTGACTTGAAACCCACATGTCAGAGGCGGAATCACATTTTCATATTGTGCTTTATGTGTGATGGCAGATATTCATACTGGTAATGGCAGCAGACTGCTCTAAATGAAGAGAAATGAAACTGAATTGCAGCATCTAAATGTGACTAATTACATGCATGCGTTCACATTGCACTTAAGATTAGCTAGATGCTACTCTGCTGCCTGGAAAGGCAGGGCAGCAAATTACAGTGCAGCGCACATACACAATTTCAGAGACGGCATGGGCAGTCTGCAGCAATCACTGAATTAGAGAGGCAGAGGCAGGTAGCACAGAGAGGAGAGGGAACGATGGAAAAAAAGAACAGAAACTGGGTGGGGTGGTGGTGGTGGTGGTGGTGGTGGGGGGGCTGTTGAGAAAAGGCGATCAAAATAATAGCAGAGGGAATGGAAAATAGTGGGAGGCGGTGGTCCTTAGTGAGATGAATCAATCCTGTGTGTCGTTGTTCTCCTCCTACTGCTGCATCTGCTATCTCGTCCACAAATCCCGTCTAAATCTCCTCCCTCTTCTAACTTTCGTGTCTGAATCACACTGAGGCAGCCACTTCCACTGACTTAATCCTGTGAAGGATCCATTTTATCATCCAATTAATGTTTGGTAATGAGTTTGAACTGGAGGGATGCGGTTCTCCCTCTAGTGGCAGCTGTTATTCACTGCACTCAATTTACTTCTAAAATGGTTCCACTCTCCCTCTTCCTCTGTGCCTCCTCTATGGAATCTTTCCTTCCTCTCTTGCTGCTATCGCTCTTTCATTAATCCCTTTTCCTTGTCTTACTCACTTATTCATTCCTCCTTGTCTGCCTCTTTCCCTCTAACCACTCTTCCTCTCTGCTTGTCCTTCCGTTGTTCTGAAACAATCATTCATCCATGCTTCATTCTGTCCTTTCTCTTACCCTCCTGCCAAAATCCATTTTCCATTATTTCTTTTTTAGCCTCTACTCCTTCCTCCCTCCATCCACTATGTCCTATTTCCCTCCCCCTCCCTTCTTCTAAAATTTCCCCTTATATTTGTCCGTTTCCCTTCAGTGTCTTTGTTCCTTCTTTTCCCTTTCTGTTCTTTGTTGTCAGTTCTTTCTTCTTCCTTCCCTCTTCCCACATTCCTCTCACTTCTTCCCTTAATTCCCTCCTTTTGTTTTGTTTACCGTCGCTCCATTTTATCCCTCCATCCTTCTTCCCTGCCTGGTAACACAGAGAGTTTAGTGCGAGGAGATTAAATGCAGTACATTGCAACGAGGGCTTTGCCATCCATTACTTCACACGTACACAGAGTCTTACTAAGTGCTTAGTGGGGAAAGTAATAAATGCTAAGAAGAAGAAGTGTGTGTACAGTATGCAAATGTGTGTGAATTCTTTCACTTGGGCAAACCAGGCTGACTGACAACATCCTCATGAACAATAAAAAACTGACTGAGGAATCAACAGACAATGGTTTTGTGTATCTGCACGAAACAAAAAAGACAGACGAGGTAAAGAAAACCGGGGGAGCGATGGAAACCACGGAGAACAATATGAGATTGTGAGTTTCAGTTGAACAAAAATGCATGAAGAGATACAAGAAAAAATGCCACAAAGTTCTGTCGGACAGGTTTTTGCATCATCTACACCGCAGTGTCAGAAAATGGAAATTCCTCTGTGTCCTGCTTGTTTGTTTGCTTCTGTTTGCGCTGGGATCCTTGGAGAAATAAGTCATTCTGAGTGAACCAGTGAAACTTTTCCCTTCTCACTCTTCTCCCCACCAGCTGAAGTCTGCTCTGCATGAGAATAGGGGAGGGGACCGATTAAACAGCTGGGCCCTTCTCTTCTCCCTCACTACCATTATCACACTCGCTCCGCTCCCGAGACAATTCCCTTTGCTTGATATGAAAGACGGTGAAACAATGCTATCGTACCTGGCGCTCAAGGAAATCTGATATACAAGAGAGAGAAAAATAAACCAGTAAATCAAACAGTGCTTCTAAGCTGTTGAAGAATATACTTTTTCTTTAATAACCTATCATGATTTATGGACACCAGTGGCTACGGTTGGTTTACAGAAAGACTAATGTTCCCTTAAAGGTGCACTCCACTGATTTTACATGTCAAAACCCATTCATTAATCATGTGGAGAAAAACGCTCAGCTTATGACTATAGTAGTGTTATTTCTTCCGCTGCTGTGGAGGAGCTTTGTCAAGTCTGAGAGGACAACCTGGATGATGTCACAGTGATGTCATCAGGGTTATCTCAGCTTGAGCTTTAAACAAACAAAAAAAAAACTCCAGGCTTAACACAGGCTTCTACTGAAGCTGGAAAGTAATGGGTTCTTACCAGATGTGCATTTCGTTGCATTTTGGGAAATGGAGGATACAGTTAATTCTATGCCTCACAAGCCGCCGCCCCCAACTTTAAGTAAGTGATATGCTACTGTGTTTCATGCTTCTGTAGTATTCTGATTATGAGCAGTTCCATGTAAATATCACAGCTCATTTACAATAATATGAGTAAACTCTTACACTGACTCTGTCCTGGATTGTGATGCATTTAGAAATATGGCATAATAAGATAATACAGCATTATCCCTTTAAGTGTTGATTCATGCTTTATATAGTTAATGTTCCAGCAGTCACAAGCCAGTTATTTGCTGAAAACGTGACCCCAAGCCTTTAATAAATCACTCACATTTCAGAACTGTGTCTTTCTAAGGCTTGTGGGTGTTCAAGTGGCAAACTGTAAGGAGACATTATATGAGTATTGTGTTAATGATCTATTACAGCTGTGATTCTTATTCTTATTCACAAGCCATACTGTATAATTGGTGGACATATGGAAAAAAAAAAAGCTTGTGTATTCTAATTATGGTGCAAATAAACAGCTTATCCTAAATGAGCTACAAGTATGGGCTCAAATTGGGGTCAAAGAGTTCTAAGCTTGGAAAGTGACGTTTACAAATGATTGCAAAGCAAATCTGCAGAAATTCAAGTTTGTATGTGTATAGAAAAGACTTGTATTTGGAAAAAAAAGTGAATACTGTGAATAAAAACTATCAACGGTGAGGTTGCACGGAGGCACTGTGAAAAGAAATGCTTTTGTGAACATGTGTGCACAGATACAAAGCAGAAAACTGCGTCTACCCCCCCCCCCCCCCCCCCCCCCGCACCGTGTGTGAAGGTTACAAGTAAGAATGCTGTTTTTATACCTGAATCTGAATGGACAATGACGATTCAGTCACAAAGCAGAGTCTAATCAGAGGGGGGGTTGTTGCGTTGCCTTCACCTCCCGCCACAGGTCCGGAAAGGTGTAGCAGATGGATGGTGGTGCGGTGCACATGATGGCGCAGTCATGTGTATGTATGCAAACCCACCTGGGTCACAAAAGAGCCTGAGACTCGACTCGACTCGACTCTGCTTTGTGAATTGGACTGACATTATCCAATCAGACTCGGGTGTAAAGACAGAGTCATAAATTTGTTCTTTACATTTAGTGTTACGCACAGAGTGGGAACTTTGCTTTGTATCTGTGCATAAAGCACTTCTTCTTTCACAATAAAGAGTTATGTAACCTCACCGCTGATTTTATTCACACTGTCTCTCTTTTTTTCTCCACAGAGACAAATCTTTTCTACAAATGTACAGACTTGAACTTATTTTACAGGTTGACTCAAAAACTACAAACTTTGGAACTATTTGTGAGAGTTGCTTAACAAGTTCAAAACCTTTTTGACCCTTATTTGAACCCGTAGACGAGCCATCAGACTGTGTACGTGTGAAGGTCAGAGGCTGGTCCACTCTTACCTACACCAGTCATGTATGTTTGCCCACCCAACACGCCTGCGGTTCTGGAGCCCCTGAGGCTCACACCGTCCACCATGAAACACTCTCTCCACTCTGGAAGCCAGGAACCTGTCTTTCTTTCTCTTGCGCCTTGTGTGCGGCGCCTGGAGCAGCGGCTGGATTAACAGCCATGATGGGAACCGTTCGGGGTAGGTATCACAGCTGCTGTGCTAGGGGCAGGGCAAGGACACGCTGATTGACTGGCACCTCTGGGAGACACAAAGCGAGGTGGAGGATGGGCGGGAGACCTGTGCGGCATGCTGGGAGTGTAGACTGTCTCTGTCTATGTCTGTCTGGGAGAGTAACGTATAATCCAACATATGAATCAGACACTGCTCCGTCTCGCTTTTTGTCTCCTTCCGTATCAGTGCATGTGTGACTACATGCAAGTGTGTGTGCATGTGTGTGTGTGTGTGTGTGTGGAGACGGTCCAAGGTGCCAACTGTATATCATGTAGCTCTGCAGGCAGCCAGATGCCCTTGTACAGGACACCCACATCGGAAATCCATCCACGAGAATGGAGATTACATTGGAGACGATTGGCCACCGGCCATCCTGCTCTCCCTCCCTCTCACAGAAACCTCTCTCTGTCAGGCTAGCCTCGTTCTGTTTTTCATTAGGTAACTTTAGATGGATTGCTCTCATATCCACTGGGTGTTTTTGAGAGCAGACGGGGAGAGGAAACCACTGTCCCATGTACTGTAACCCTACGCTCTGCAGAAGTCGTTTTTGTCTGTTATGACAGAGCAAGAAAGAATTCTGCACTAAAATCATGAAAAATTACACAATTATAAGAAATTCTTAGCAGAATGTTGAAATAATCTTAGGGCACTTAAAGCAGAAACTTTAAGCAGCTCACAAAGGGAAAAACTTTACATGATAATATGACATTTCGCAGCATATTTTTTTTCCTCTCCTAACTCTTGGGTGAGTGCAGAGAAGTCGTTTCTTGATGTAAAGCGCACAGGAAAAGAAAGCGATTTACCTACCCACCACTTCCCTTTGTTCAATGTAAATACATCGCCCACTGCTCGTGTTGGCATGCATTTGAAACGGATGATATCTTACTGTTTTAACTACTCATCTCTCTAACTCATCTTTCATCTTGTGCAGCACTTATCAATCCAGCAGCTCGGTTTCATTCCTTTCCCTTCTCTCCTCTCAGTTCGACAGGATTCCTCACCACAGGATCCTCGCCACCTTTCATCTCAGGCCATGGTGGATTTGTGCGAGGGAGGCTGCCGGAGTGAGCGAGAGAAAGAACCCGCCCCACTCATGTGGAAATCAAAGTTGTCACTTCTCTAATTACCCAAGGCAATCTTTTCCCTCTCCTGCTCTGCTCTGCACTGCTTAGCTGTGTCTCCCTCCCTCTCTCTCTCTATCTCTCTCCTCATCATTGCTTTCTTCACTATTCCTCTCTCTCTCTCTCTCCATCATCCCATAGCCACAGGCCAATTATTGGAGATACCTTCCAACTGTGCAAGATCCAATCAGAGGGAGTCGCAGAGCACCAGAGGCCCAATAAGAACCCACAAAATGAGGTGGAGCTGTCATCAGTGACAAGTAACTATGCTGGCTGACTTCAATGAACACTTTCTGAATGTTTCAGCTCTAATTGCTGAATCGAGTAAAAATAAAGCTCCAAACTGTGACATATGTCAATCATGCATCATATTAGATCAATGGCCTAAGAGTACTAGCAAATCCATTTCTTTAGTAAGAGCAGCAGTACGGCCTGCATTCAAAAATGTGCATTCAAGAGATGAAGGTTCTAATGTTCAGTACAAAGCCGATACAGTTATCTGATTCACATGTTAGTCTGCAGAAGAATAATGTTTATAAAAACTATTTTGACAATTGATTAATTGTTTTTGTTAAAACAATACTGCCTGGTGCTGCTGCAAGAGAGCAAACTGTAATTACTCTAAGAGCCATTAAAGGTCCCATATTGTATAAAATGAGATTTCCCTGTATTTTTTGATTATAAAGCAGGTCTAGGTTCTATATTAATACTGTGAACGTATCAAAGTGCTCAGTCCACAGAGAAATGCACCAATCCTGTATTCAGACACTGAGCCTTAAAACCAGCTGTCAGGACTTCTGTAACTTTGTGATGTCAGAACAAAGCAGTCACTGCTCTCAGCCATGCCCCAAGCCCCACCCACCTCGACCCACCATCCAACCTCGCAGGATTTGGTTTCTCTTAGTGTTTACATGAAATCTGCTATATTTTTACCCTATCATTCAGAAAACAGTGAGCCAATCAGAAGACAGGCTCAGAGCCTCCTCTTCTGACTGGCTCACCAACCTGTTGCTACTACAGCTCCAGAGAGAAGCCTGAGAGAGGAGATGTAAAACTAGATTGAGATGGTTTTCGGTTCTTAAAATCACAAATAGATCTTCTCATGGATCAACACCTCAAATAGAACACAGGAAAGGTGTAAAATATGGAGCTTTAATGACAAAGAGAATTACAAGCTAACAAATATATGTACCCAGCTTGTACTGTAAGCTTATCTTATAGTACATAGAGGTGTTTTTCCCTTATAAAGTAATAGTAAAGATGGACATGAGGCTACACTCATCTATCATCTGCTCAGTAGACCATCACAGTCACACAGGGCTGCTTTGATACTCCTTGAGCTAGTGAGGTAAAACCTGGTCCACGCTCAGCTAAAGTCCATATGCCTCCAGTCATTTGTCTGACTGTGTTCTCTTGCACAAAGTGCAACCCTTTCCTGTCCTAGTCCTGTTGCTCTCCCCTACTTTTAGCATTTTAAATGGCTCAGCTGAGTGCTTTCATATTGTTTTAACCAAAGGGAAGACAAAGGCAGATCTTCTGGACTGCCTCAACCTCCCCTCCTCACACTGTCTCTTTATTTTCCCTGCTTATTCACGGTTGGCTTTCTGTCTCTCTGTGTGGAGGTCACAAAGACAAATATGGATATCTAAAAACACTGGAGACATAAAGGCAATGGTAAAAAGGGGTAGGAGGAAGGAAAAGGCACAGCCAAGAGCTTTGTTGACCCCTTTTCTTAGACCATTTATCCGAGGAGTAAGAACATCTTAACAGCTCGCTCGGAAGAGCTGGAGCTGTCTTTGCTGGCACAAAGCTCTCTCTCTCTCTCTCTTCCTCTGTGAATTCACATCTCTCTTCCCTTTTCTCTCAATCTAATGGTCAGCCTTCACACCGAATGGATTCTCTAAATGCCTCAGAGAATGAAAACAGGGAATGACAACAGCGCTCTCTCTTTGTACACCTTCTTTTGCTGTATTTGATTTACGATCAGTATGAAGTGGCATGTTGGTCGACTCAAAATGAACATTGTCATGTCTGAGTGCATTTCAAGCAGCGAGTAATGTGTGTGTTTGTTATGAAATTATTCCTGGCTTGTGTCTGATGTTACGAAATGTGTGCGTGCGCTTGCATGTGAGGATTGTGCACGTGCTGTGTCATACTGTACAAGCTATATGTAATCTTCCCTGCTGTGATGCAATCCACTTTGCGGGGTGCTTATTTCTCAGTAAAATGCAAAGCCTCATCCACCGCGGCAGTGACAGCAGTTAGCTTCCAGCATTCATACTGGATCTCGTCTCTCTTTTTTTCTCCACCCAACCTCCTCTTTTCGCTGTCTCTCCCTCTTCTCATTTCTCTTCTCCATCACTCCGTCATTTTTCAGCAAAGCACGTGCTGTAGAGTACTATTGCTTTCCGTCCCCTCGATCTCCCCTGCCATCAACTCTTCATCCGTGCATTACCTCCCCTCCAGCACCGCATCCTCTTTCTAATTTTGCTCCACTGCAGCCCTGTCAGAAACTAAAGCAATGTGACAGTTTTATAGTAGATTTCCCGTCTGTACATACTGGCAAGTGAGGAAGAGTACGTGTGGAAGAAAGACGGCAGTGTCTGCTCTCATTGGTCATAATGACACAGTTATGAGACATCAAAATATGGTAATCACAGCCAATACGCTGCGATGGTGACACTGTAACTACGGCTGTAAAATGTGAAATGATTTTCCAAAGCTCAGGGAGCACTGCAACGCAAAGTCCAAATGCCAAGTGTGGTATAAACTCAAGGAAATGGATTGATTTTTCCAGAAGCCCCGTTATTGCCGTAATGTTATAATTTACTGTGGCGAATTATCATTATCAGAAAAAGAGTTAAAATGTGGTGATTTGTAAAGAGAGAGAAGAGGATGATAAGATGGAAGGGACAAATTCTCTCAAACAAATGTAAATGTATATACACTACATGCATATACATATAGGCCAATAAAAGTAGACATATATGTATATATATGCAAACAAAATATATAAAGACACGCACCAAGATAAAAGGAGAGAAACAGGATATGACTAATATTATTGAGATATTGAGTTATTAGTATTTGATTCTTTATGGATAAGCAACACTGCTCCACTGCTGATGATTTAACATGATAACAGCAATGAATACTGAGAGCCACAGATGTCACAAAAAATTGTAATTAAATTATTAATTGGGCCTTAATGTTATAGATTCTTTTAAATCATTAAGTCAAGACTATGGAACTTCTGAAAGACTAAATGAGGCATTCTTCCTTTTACAAATGAATAGTTGAATAAAATGCACCACCACAATTCAGTACACTCTGATGTTTCATAATGTGAGCTAATCTTCATCCTGCTAATGTACAGTGTGTTTATTTGAAAATAATGCACAGAAATGAATATTCTTCTTTTGAGAATAAAGCATTGGAAATTAAACATTTAGCCACATTAGCTCTGCAGCCTTTGTCACATCAGATGACCAGTAAATAGGGAATTGGGTGTGAAATGGTACAATTATAGCCCGTATGGCACCGCCACTAACATCTGCCTGTTTATCTGTGGCCAGGTTGAGGTGCTCAGTGTGACACAGGGATGTTTTTATTGAGCCTGTCTGCCATTTTGGGATTGTGGGAGGTGGCGTGGGCCAATAAGTGTTTCTGCAGGACCCACCGGGCACACCTGACACACCGGATTAGCCGGCCGGACGCTCCTCTGACACTTTTTGTCTGCTCTCCGTCCATCAAATGCATACATGCACAGACTCACACACACACATACACACACAGACACACACACACACGATGCACAGTGTCATGCACGTAGACAGATGTGTGCACTCTCTCACATAGAATCAGATTCAGACAAAAACGCCCACAGACACACATTCCCTGGGGACTGCAAACATCACTTCGTGGGACATCAGGAGACGTGTTGCTTTGCCGTTGAATGTGCCTGACCCGTGACGGCCATGTTTGCTGTCAACATCCTGTCTCCCCAAATCCATCACCTCGCTATGGCCTTCTGTTTATAAGCCTGCTGCTGGCAAGCCTGGTCCTTAATGGAAAGCAATTCAAACACATCTGAATCTGACAAATCTTTTGGACCAAGGCCCTAATTATAGTGTGCAGAAAGATGTGTGCGTACGAGAAAAAGATTACCCAAAGATAACCTGTCACAGTGTTTCTTGTGCACGATGACAGATTCACACTCTCTCCTCTACCTCTACTATCATTGTCCTCCTCCTCTGGGACCCCACGGTCTACAAGAGGATAAATCCCACATGTAGCTGTATGCACAAAGCATTGGACAGGGTTCAAAACTGCAATAACATCCCAAGGAGACTGCCTGATGTGGGTCACAACAGTCCTTTTAAGGAGATTTTCACAGGAAACTGCACTTCCTTGTTTTGTTAGAAGAACCAGACAAATTTGGAACCTGTACCAACTAACAGTGGGCCCCACTGGAGGTATCTTTCATGATGTCTTGTTCTATTTTCTTCTCAATCTGGCTACATTTTAAGATGTTTTCAGTGTTCCAGTGGGACAACACATCAACAACACTGTATAATATAAGCACCAAAAAAAGTGTTTTGTCCTGTTTAGAGAATCAGAAGATGTCTAACTCTCCCTGGGTTACAGGAGCTTGTTTCAACAAGGGAGCTCTCACTTTTCTCTTTCCCCTCTCCACAAAATATAACGTCACACCTCCTGGCTCAGTTAGGAAGTGGCCCCCCCCCATCCCTCACACACTCTCTCCCTTACGTATTCCTCCGCCCTCTTGTGCCTCAGTCTCATCCGAGGTTTTGCTTTCCTAATGTGTAACATCTCTGTTTCCCCAGGATGCCGCCCCACCAGACGACGACGACTGGAACCTTCAAAGCGGGTGCCGGAGCCATCAAAGCTGGCGCCCAAAAATAGTTTGAGTGTAACTAGCTCACATAAATGAATCAAAGCTATTCTGAAACTAACCAGCTAGCCCCCTCCTTTCTTCTTCTTCATCCATTTCCTTTCCTTAGTCCCTATAGTCTCCTAAAAATTCAGACGGGCTCCAACCCCTTGCAGACAAACATAAAACTCATCAAGTAAACTAACAAACAACAAAATAACACTCTTCAATTCTTGATCAGAAGAGGAAAAGGAAAGAAATGTTTGACTAAGACAACAACAACAACAAAGAGGGCGGAAGGGAGGAATAAAAAGAATATAATATGGGCTGTGCATTAATGTTTCTTGATGAAACAAAACATAGATTTGGATGATGACACTCACTTGCCAGTGTTAACAGGCGGCTCTGATGTTATCTTCTAAGCGGTTAGTGCGATTGTTAGTTGAAGGCTCCCCTTTGGAGCTTGTGCTGTAGCGAAAAGGGCTGCATTTCCATCATAATAACAACTGAAAAGAGTGAACTGTCACAGGGCGCTTCCTCCTCTGGCTGTGATGCATGCCCCTCAGTCCAGCCTCACTGTGCTGATGGATGAGCAAGAGAATACGCTTCCCTCAATGCCAAAACACAGCCTCAAAATATGGGATCACTGCTGTGACAGAGAATGTCACAGTCCCACTGCTCTATATGTCAACTGGAGTAAATATCATGGCCACATTAGCAGCACTCTCCCTGTTGTGTGAACAATGACGATACATAGACAGTGCTTTTAGACAATGGAGATGGAACACGTTGACTTCAGCGGGGGATGGAGATTTACAGAATAAAAACAGATATATGATTGTACCAGACCCTCAAAGCTTTGAAAAACTCCTCTATTTTAATATTCAGGTTATTAGTTTTCCATTTGATCATTAATACCTAACACTGGCAGGCAGCAGCCTGGTGTTTACCAAATGCAAAGTCATGATGGGAACAGAATACGTCCTCCTTTGAACAACCATGAACAAAGGGGAAACACAATGGAGAGAGAAATTAAGAGAGTGTTTCTGCAAGACTAAAAATAGCCTCATAATTCAGGCCGAAATAGAATTTCATGATTATGGTGAAACAACAAGCGGAGGAATTAGCACACTCCCAGCAGTGACTCATCGGGTATTTGCCCTCATTTAAAGTCTGTATGTGTAATGATGTTGTGACTGTGTTTATCTTGGAGCAGAGGCATGACTTCTAAACACCTTCACATACTTTCCCAGTGTGAAGTGTCCTCTCTCTATCCTGCTCCAAAACCCCCCATGCTTACCAACCATACCTGACTGGCATATTCACATTGTACTGGCCTCGACTCAGCGCTGACTTTCACAGCACCAGGAGCTACAGTAGCAGACTCGCTGCAGAGAGCTGGATGCTCTTACATGGGAGATTGCTTGCCTGAGAGAGGCTGTTTGGCTGTTCCTGCTTTTTAGACCAGAACCTGACTTAATCACCTAGAATAATGCAGGCACGCTCTAAATATGAATGTCATGATAAATAAACCAGAGGCCTTACAGAATGTTCTATAAAAATCCCTTTTAGAGGCACATGGGAGGCCGAATTAATGAATACTTTTTTCCTTTTTCCAAAGCTCCTTCTTTCTCTCTCCACTGTGTTACCCAGTTTATTTGAGAATTCAGACTGTGAAGCTTCTAATCAAACACTGATAGCCCCTCCCTCCCTCAGTCCCAAGATTCCCCTGTTCCTACCTGAGGGGAAACGTTCGATGACGGGCTGGTTGTCCACCTGTAGTGTGGCGTTGCCACCACTGCGTGTGAATCGCACCACATGGTATTTGCCGTCGCTCACCATCACCGCGCTCTCCTCGATGGTTATGTCGTCCGTTCCCACGTTGAAGATCACGCCGATCTTTCCCCGTTCCTACAGACAGAGGACAAAAGACCACATTGTGAGGACACTGCACAAAGACAAAGACATGAAATCCCATGAAACTTGAAGTTCCTATAAAACTGTTACTTTCTGGAGGTAGGTGTAACTGAAAAAGTCAAACAAGAGTCATCCCAAGTTTTTGCTTTCTGCCCATCCAATTAAATCACACTGCCTTTCTCTACCTAACCGGGGTCACTGGTTAACACTTAAAATCAACCCAACACTAATTAATTGCTCCAACATCCTTCTTCAAAAGGAAACACAATACATCAAGGAAGTTTTTGCCACTTTTTCATCCATGCAGGATGAATTGTGACATATATGTGCCAAAAAGTGCAGTTCCTTGAAAGCAACTAGAGTCTGGCTCCAACAGTGAGTCAGTCCCCATAGACTCCCATGTTAAATGTCCAACTTTACAGCAGAAATAAACATATTTACAGCCTGGCACAAAAACTGTTTTGGTCTCTAGAGATAATTTCCTCCTTCATGACACCTGTACAGTGGGTGAATTTTTATACAGCCCTCCTGTTTAAATTTTATTATGGCTCAACTCCACACACACACACACACACACACACACACACACACACACACACACACACACACACACACACACACACACACACACACACACACCATCTCTAGAGTTAGGGGCGGAGTCAGGCACTGCAAAGATGGCGATGGCGGCACAGCTCTCTCTGAGCTTCACAAACGGCTCTTCAGAAACCTGCGGGTGACGTCACAGAGGCTACATCCATCTTTATTTACAGTCTGTGGTTAGCGTGCTGAAGTCTGCATCTTGCTAAAAGCACTAATGCGTCCACATGCGTATGTAGCATTGCGCATACAGCCTTGCAGAGCGTGGCCATAAATGGATCCAATTTGGCGTTGTAGAAAATTTTTCAACTACAACAAAAAGATTTAACACAAACCTAAAACCACATTCCTTCATTACTCACCCTCTCTGCTCGTACTGTGAGCATCAGATCTCACACACATCAGCCTGGTAAAGAACAGAGTACTTGTTGAGGACTCAGGCACCTTCAGCATTCATCAACCTGGTGACCCCCTCCCCTCCCCCATCTATTAGTGTTGACAGCCGCCCACTGCTTCGAGTTTATTACAGTCAACCGCCTACTCTACTCTCATCTCCCGCCATCTCTTTCCTCTCCCTCTGTGGTTCCCGTCCTCAGTCCCAGGAAAGGTCAAAGTCATTTACAGAGTTACAGTCTGCCGGAGAGGCACAGAACGAGGGTGTGAGAGAGAGGGAGAAACAGAATGAGTACATATACCAGACACCACCATTACAGACAAATTCTCTGTCTGGCGGTAAATCTTCTACCGCAGTTTTGTTCAGCACACTGATAAAACCTTGTGTAAAAAAAAAAAAAAACCCAAAAAACTACCCTGCCCATATTTGCCCAATCAACAAAGTCATTCATTCCATTATCTCATTAGCTATGTGCATTTATTTTTCCACCTCCCATATTCCAAGATAGTCAGAGGTGAATGTGTGGATTTTGCTCGCAGCCGTTTTCCATTATTCATGGCTGATTAAGTATTTAAAAAAGGAAAATAACAACCCTAATGTTAACAGAACTTAAAATAGCAAGTTAATTGAGTAAATAAGTGCAGAGGTTGTGTTAATGAGCGGTATAATCACAGCCAAATTTATGTACATCCTAACCATTCTTTGGTGGCGCATAAAGTGGGTCCAGCATTTGGCCAAGGCCACAGTGTGGCTGTGGATGACAGCCGTGATTAGGCTATTAATTGAGCATGCTCAAACGGTGGCGCAAGAGGAAGCTGCTGCTGGCTGTGATTAAATGCTGTGGAGGGATCAGCAGAGTATAAGACACAGCTGAAGAGTCGGAGTAAACAAGAAGAATCAGTGTGGAAGCCGGACTGATACAGCTCAGCGCTCGCCTCCATGAAGACAGAAGAAGTTGGAGTTTCTCAGAGTGGAGCTTGATGGACTGCTCAGCAGATGATCTCACTCTGCCAAAGAGGCCTGAACGTCTCAAATGGCAAAGTGCTTCCAGCTTCTTAGGCACTTAATCAATTGATTCATGTTATGGACTGACCCCTTGCAGTCTTTCCCACCCGCTCTCCCCATGCACGCCAAAATCCAATACTGAATCTAAGGCATGATGTTGAATACTGTTGGTGAACAATTAGCGTGTGAATGAAAATTTAATCAAAGCTTTCCACTATTGATACCTTTGAGATACTGCAGCAAGAAAAACAAAATGGAGAGGGTGAGTGAAACGCTTTTGGATCGAGTGGAAATGCCAGGATCATCTCCATTACAGCCTACACACGAGCAAGCTTAGAAGAGTCATAACACCTTTGCCTGGAGAATTAATTCAATTTGCCAGGGCAAAGCAGAATGAATCCCTGCTATTATGACTGAAAAGCAGAAGGGGCGAGTGAATTTGAGTGATATTTACAGAGAGATTAGCATTTGTGTTCCGCAACATTAGGGTTCTTCCTGGTGCTGAGGGAATGTATTGAGCCCATTACGGTGGGAAGCCGGTGGGAACCAGAGCTTTTTTAAAAATGATTTTGGTGTAACGGTAATGACATTTTAATGGTCATTTCCCTTAAGCGAACATATCTCTGGAAACAGAAGGAAAAAAAAAACTCTGACTGCGAGCAGTCAAGCCTGTAACATTGAAATGAAGGGGCTGGTAGGTAACTTACAATAAGCCGTGGCTGCTCTTTAAACACCACAGCTTCTAAACTACTGCTTAGCAGCCCTTAATCTGCTGCAGCTGTCGGCTAATGTCAGGAGTAAGAATGTTACGCTTTTGCTCTTTTATCCAGAGGTTAGCTCATCTTACGTTTGTGTCTGTGGGTCAATCAGCGGTGTAGGTAGGGGGTCCACTGTAGACCAGAGGGAAAGCACTCTTTATGATACATCCAATCTCAAGTGCCCAAGGAAGCCAGCATCTCTCTGAGTTAACCTCTCTGAGGTTTAATTAAACAATCAAAGATGTTCACTGGTAGGGGCCGGGGGATATCCAGAAGACTGCACTGACTTTTGGTTTTCAAGGTTCAAGGTCCAAGGCTAACAAAGTAATCTTTGGTATCCCCAAGGGACAATTTGTTGCACAGGAAATAAATACAGTAAATACAATAATGACATGCACCAACCTACACTCAATTTACACAAGACTGTTCAAAAAACCAGTGGTAGCAGGGACAGATGAGTTTTTGGGTCTATTGGTCCTGCGTCTAGACATAATATATCTGCGACCAGGTGGGACTGACTGGACCTTTTGAATGGCTCTGGCTCTGCACAATAGTGAGAGTTCATCAAGATTAGTCCCGGGATTTTACTGCACAATCTCACTACGCCTTCCAACCTGTTTCTGTTTTCAAGGGTAAGTGTCCAAAACCAGCAGATAAAGGAAAAGGACAGACTCAGTAAAACAAGAATAAAACATTTTCATAAAAGAGCCGTCAACATTAAAACTTCTAAGCTTTCGGTAAAAGGAACATATGCTGGTGGGCCTTTCCACAAACAGCGTCAGTATTTGAGTCAAATATTAGTTTGTTGTCAATTATTGTCCCCAGATACTTGTACTGTTGGACAACTTCAACAGCCTGGCCATGAATAAAAACAGGAGGAACAGGTGGAGGCCTCGTTCTGAAGTCAATTATCATTTCTTCTGTTTTAGACACGTTAATGTTGCAGCGCTGAGTTTCGCTGAGAAAGGTTTTATCTGATGTGAAAAGAATGCTAGTTAGGAAGAGAATCCTCTCTTGAATATTGTTAAATTATATTACTTAAGCACAATATTGCTGTCCTTGCCAAATATCTAAGATCTGAGTACAACAAAAAACAATGTTTTTCACAGAGCAGAAACTGCTGATCAGCTTGTCACACAACAGCAAGTTGACAACAGACAAGGAAAAATAAAAACGTTTGTGTAATCCTCTCATTAGAGTCTCTCCTTCCAAAAACAGACAAAAAGACAAAAAAAAAAAAGAGAAAGTGCAGCGCTGGAATACAGAGAGCATTTACATCCGAAATATTTCAACATGACCTTGCAATGTGCGAGAGTGTGTCGAGGTAAATGCTGCCGCCGAGAGCGGAATGAAAATGAGGAGGCGCCAGAACAATCCTGCAGTCGGCTTGTGTGTATCAGGGTTATCAGGCAGCCTCAGAGAGCTCTCGCTGATCACGCCGAACACAAATGGAAGAGGGAGCGAGGGGGAAGAGAGTAACACTGCGCGATAAAAGACGGAGGGAGCCTTGATGATCCTCCCGGGCCTCAAGGTGCTTCGACATCTTAAAAGCACCTTGAAGATGTCAAGATCTTGTTCTCTCCCCGCTGCACACACTGGTAGTCAATTAAGAAGGGGGGAAAAAAGACAAAGGGGGGATGTGACAGCGTTTTCTGAAGGATTTGTTTCTCGGTTTCATTTCTTAACAGACAGCTTAATCATGATGCGCTTCTTCTCCGACACCCCCTACAGCTTCATCTCCACACACATCTTCCTCTTGATCTGTTTGCATTTCCTCAACGTCTTCCTGCATTTTCCCTCCCAGATCTGATACACGACTTCCAAAAAAAAAAAAAAAAAAAAAGGCAAATTAAACAGAGAAAACAACAGAGAAACAACAGAGATGCGACTGGCAGATGGACCAGAGGGTGGATTCAGCAAGACTCTGGCAGATACAGTTGTTTAAATCACTCAAGGTGTTTTGCATTTTTGCAGCATCAACGCGTTTCATTCAAACGCTGTGGAAAACACGGCTGACTGGCTCAGGAATTTGCTGATGCTGATGACTGGTTTGACGGATTTCATATTAATAGTCCCATGGGTGGTGGAAATGCAAACTATTCATCATCTTCTCTCTCATTTCCCCAATAATGATCTATCACGGGCTGTATCTGCTTGGGCCTAACTTGACACGCCAGTGTAATTTTGGAGCTGCTTAGTGAATGAATCAACCGGTGGAGCGGCATGGGCAGAGAAATGACTGATAAATAGATTTTTACTGGATGCTCCAACCAAAAGCAATCAATTTTTCCCCCTCTTTCTCTGTGGATGCAAACACATCTGACACTTCCACATGGTTTAAGGTAGCTTAATATTTCATTTAGTGTTACAGCCTCAGCAAGCAATCCAACAAACCAGCTCTCTGCACCAATGTTACATTTTATGTGCTATTTGTAGTTATTGATTGATATTGGTGGCTATCTTTCTTAGATTCCCCACAGGCTTCTGCAGCTGATCATCATAAAGTATCTCTGCATCTCCCTTTTGAGGGTAATTCAGGATCTATGCAGCTTATCAGCTTGTCAACATGTATGCATAATGCCCGCGAGTGGAGATTGGCTGCATCTGCTACAAGGAGAACAGTATAGAGGGGCTAATCTTCCACTCTGAAACTGCAGCGGTTATGTAAGAAGAAATAGGCTGTTGCATAACATGCAGACTCCTCGCCGGCTAAATCAGCCACTGCCTGTTCACCTAACGTCTTCAGAGTGTCTGTGACAGAGAGGGGGGAAGGACTAAGGGCCAACAGCCATTTTGGATCAGGATTACTGTTATCTAGAGCTCAGATTTCATGTCTTCCTTTCTCGTCATTCCCCTCAAATGACACTAGGGCTCGTGCACACAGAGATACACGTGTGTCGTTTTGGATTTGGGTGGCAGGGGGACAAAGAGGAAGGCGGTGACAAAACAGTCACTTTGCAGAGAGGTTATGCTTGGTTTCGTTTACCACACCTCCTCTCTGTTTCTGCTCCGCCAACTCATTTGTATGTGTTTGTCGTGATCTCCTGCAGTCACCTTGAGAAACTTGCCCCCCCCATCCCCTCATCTTAATGGCACTTTATCTCCCCTTCCTTACTTCCCCCAAACTCTTTTCTTTTCTTTGCCTCGTTTCAGCATCAGTGGTCACGACTATCCGTTCTTTCCTGCTCTAAAAGCGATGAGCTGCAGCTCTGATGGAGAATCAGATCTCATTGAAAAAAATCAATGAGTTAGACAAAGGTGGTGTGGGTGTATATATACTGTATGTGTGTATGTATGTATCCGTCTGAATCTGGATCTCTGATCCGAGCATGACTCACGCTGGGCTTGCTCATTTGTCCCGGAGTACACACACACTGGCAGGAAGCCAGAATGCTGCAGAGGGAAGCAGCATTTATGCTAAAGAAGTAGAGAGGGCAAAATAAATCAGCCAAAACATCATCCTCTATAATCCTGATTATGTTGTCAGATAGCAGCAAAGTCTTCATTCACCCTGTGTCAGCTTGAGTCTCAAGCACTAGAAAAACAACACACACACGCGCACACACACACACACACACACACACACACACACACACACACACACTGACTTGATTCCAGCATGATGTGCACCACTGTGACTGTTGATGGATGGTGTCCTTCAGTTCAATAACCATCAGATCTGTAAGTTTGAATCCCACCTGACCCACCTGCTCTCAGCATAAACACAAACACACATACATGAGCAAACATGAGAATGTCCTTGAGCGAGGTTAGGCTGAGCCCCCGCCACACACCAAGGCCTTGTTTACAAAGCTGGAGAGAGCTGATGGATACACACATGTAAAACGCGCGCACGCACGCACACACACACACACACACACACACACACACACACACACACACACACACACACACACAGGCAGGGCTTTGTGTATGAGTTTTCCTAGTGGCTGGGATCCAACTGATCAGACCGTGAAATGGGGCGTTGCTGTTTTGTACCTGCTGAATTTTATACTGTTGTTGTGGTACACGTGTACACAAAAAATAAAATACTAATACATGACCTTGTGAAAAGATGGTGCTGAAAACTCAGGTTTTCTCTGCTGCAAAAACATGGTTCCTTGCAGGAAATGGGCAGTGATAATGGTTGTTCCAGCCATCGTTGCATTTACAAGGTTAGAACTCACCCTCTGATCGGCGCTACTTCCTCATCCTCTCATCCTGAACTGAGGGCAGAGTGGACGCAACAGTGACTCACTATTGCAAATCAGTATTACAAGAAGGGACGGGCCATGGCTTGCTGGTTAGAATCATTAGAAGAAAAGACGTGACATAAATGGAAGCCAAAGAAGTAAAACTGACATTGCTCTCCACCACTGGAGACAACTCTAAAGGAAGAAGGTTTGATGCTGAACCCCTGTTTCTTCTAGACGGGTAAACAAACAGCTATCAATGCTAACGTTGGCTATGTCGTGATAGCAACAACTTACATATAGCACCTTTAAATCTACAGAAAAGCCTCACACAGATTTGCTCTGAGCAAATCCACTCAGTGCAGTTATTCCATTGAATTGAAGTGATTTCTGTCTGAAATTGAGCTCAGACTTGCAATGATTGATTTTTTTTGGCCACTTTGGGGCAGTGCAACAAGCTGTGAACACAACACACTGATATACTTTAAAGGTGAGAGATTACATGTCAGTTTCCTATTTACACATTCAGCAGACATCAACATTATTTGTATGTCCCATATTCACCCCAATATTTTTTGGTCTCCTGCCTTTCACTGCCATATCATATGAAAAATGAATAAATCTGAGAGATGATATTAAGGGAATGTGTCACCTTAGAGCGAAAATAGAATCATTATTTACATCTCAGACTCTCTTGCTGCCAAGAGATGTGTTAAGAAAGATTAAATTTATCAGGATGCATTAGTGAAACCTGAACATTTCAAAGAGAAAATGTTTCATGTCAAGAGCCTCTTCAAGTTGCTAACCACAGATGGATGGAGGATGAAGTAGATAAAGCAGGGAAAGGACAAATGTGGAGGATAAACAAAGCACAGACGTATGACAAATAATGGAGATGGACAGGGAGAAGCGGTGATACAAAGATATGATGAAAGAACCAGCAACAAGAAGGTAAACAGAGGAAAAAGTGGTAGGAAAGAGGGGAATGAAAGGTGGGGAGCCTCAAAGCTGAAGCTATGGGGGCGTATATGAGGGAAAGCCAGAAAAGGATCTCTGAAATCAATCTCCATCAGCCCACTCTTCATCCCTTTACCTGAAGGCCCAGACGCTGGTACATACTCAGTTTGGGTGACTACATATGGGACAAAGAGGCTTGCAGGACCAATAAAGTTTCCCATCCACCTCTTTTTTATCCTTTTTATTCAATTATCCTTTGTCTTCTTCAGCTCCAAACACTAAACACTGAAATATGGCACAAATCGCTGCATCTGCCACTAAAGCTAATTGTGCTGAACACCTTTTTAGAGACAGTGGAGCAATAACTGATGACTGACATGACATTTTATCAGTGCTGTAAGAATATTAGAAACTCATGCAAATTACCAGGACTAAAAGTAGCTTTAGCTTTTTTTTTACATCAGATTATCTTTTTTCTATCCTCGCCCAAAATATCTGTCATCATCCTATTACTCTCACAATTTAGATAGTTGATACTAAAAAGGTAAAACTGAAATAGCAATTCAGTCATTTTAAGCCATCAGGTCTTTTCTGTCTCTTAGAACCATGAGCGCTTCAAAATCAATTTTTGACTTTCTTTACCAATTAATGGATATGGTGCTAACCTTCACATGTCCTCCATTATCATTTCTCTCACTTTGGCTTTTTACCTTTCCTTTGCTTTTTTCTCCTTTCTCTCAATTTTCCAATCAGTCGCTCCCCTGAGGCTCATTACTGTTGACTAGAGTTGCTAACATGGGTTTGGTAGAATCCAATTGATCCATGTGCTGTTGTGAGTGATCTCAGATTAAAAAAAGTTGATAGTCTGGGTGCTCTGCAGCTGATGGAGAAAAGTGCATCAACTCAAAAACAAAATAGCTTTGTTGATCATCCTAAATCTAGTCAAACTGTGCAAATGAATATATGGATATTATGCTGATTTTGTCTTTTCTTTAACAGCTTTGTGCATTAACATGGGATGGGACAGTGAAGAAACCATTACATTCTGGTGCTGATCAGGTTAAAGGAGTTTTTAATCACTTTCCCCAACATTGCACTAAAAGACTTTCATCAATTTCCCATGGTAATTATCCTGATGTAAAAAAGAAAATCAAGAATATTCAGAATATAAATGGTGTTGAGATCTATGACCTTTTCCTATTTGTTGTAGATCCAGATAATAATCTGGACCTGAGAGCTGTGTAAGATTGTTTGGCCTTGGCCAAGGTTTGCGCTCTACAAGGTTCCTTTCTAGTTGGTTTGTTGGTTGTTAGTCATCAGGATTATGCATCAAGTATTGAACTGACTTGCACTAAGCTTGGTGGAGGGATGGGGCATGGACCTGGGAAGAACTTGCTACATTTTGGATCCAGGAATTTTTAAAATCACTTTCCTAAACATCGCAAGACAGGGCATTTGTCAATTTCTCAGAAAACAATATTTGGGTGTTGATGTAAAGAAAATCAGACATATTAATGGTTTTGAGATCTATGACTTTGCACAATTTGGTGCAGATCCAGATAATAATGTGGATCTCACAGACATGCCAAGGGTTGTTTGGCCTTTGCAGAGATATGCACTCCTGAGTGTCAGTGCCTGAGCCAGAACAACACCAAATAACAGGCAGTTTGAAAAGACTAAAACTGTGAAAAAACATTCTTCTGATGAATAAGACGCTCCACCTCATCAGAGCTGATGATGAATCTGGAGCGGCCTGGCTCAGCTACATGTAAGTCGAGTCCATCCATCCCCACGAAGACCTCTGACTGCAGTACATCGTCATCTGCAACTGATTAATCAATTCCCGATTCAATATCTTTGTCTTGAAGCTGAAGTATGGATAGTCACATTCAGTAACAGCATTTGTAAACATCTCAAATTAAATTTTATTTAGAGAATACTGCCACCCTAAGTCATTATCTTTTCATTAAAGTATTATATTCATAAATAGTGGCATTAAAATGTGAGACGTGAGGTGTGAACGAAAGAGATTAGCCAGATTAGTTGAGCAAACAGTGGAGAGTTAGTGTGAAAGGACAGGGTAGAGACAGACAGACAGACAAACAGCAGAGGAGACGACAGCTCCTCCGCTGTCTCTTTTCATCTACAGTTTGCACATAAGATTTGTCATGCCTGACTATACACTGCCAGAAAAAGCCGGAATGGGAGATCACTTCTTTTTGTCATTCTCTTTTTGACGGTGTGACTTTGTGTGTAGCTATGAGCGAGACATGTGTATCAATGTTTGTTTTGGTGTGTGTGTGTGTGTGTGTGTGTGTGTGTGTGTGTGTGTGTGTTGTGAAGCAGCCTGTTCCTCTCTGTTGAGGAGAAGTGAGGCAGGCAGCTGGCCGAAAATTGAAGGGAATGACTGTGACCTTCGGACGAAATCAAGAGCAAAGTGTTTTCTGTCTCCATTGTTTTCTCCACTCTCTGTCCTCACAACCTCATTTTGCCTCTCCTACTTTATCTCTTTCTTTCCTCTGCACTGCAGAACAACAGAGCTGCAAAAAAACAAAACAAAAAAAAACAAGAGCTTGAATCTGTTTACTTTTTAACTTCTCTTCCCCTTTGTGGCTCCAAACCTCCGTCGATTGAAAACAGCAATGGTACATATTGTACTGTACGATTGCCGTCTGTGGTTTGGAGTGATTTAAACAGTGCACTTTTTCCTGGCACAATAAACAAAAACCTCTCTGAAAGTAAGAGCCCTGCTGTGCCTCCATCAAAAGACCTAGAGAAGGCATGTAGCAATAAAACGCAGCATACATAAGTAATCATTACAAGACCTATATCTAAGTATGCAGTGAAAACAGCGCCTCTTTGGTCTGGACCACAGTCTGTCAGATGATCGCTCAGATTGCCCTCTTTCTAACTCCTGCTTTCTCTTCCATCATTTGGTCTCTGTTCAATTTCTCTGAGCTGCCTTTTGCGTCTCTCCATCTGTTACCCTGATAACTCTGTTTCTCTCCCATTCATCCTCTCCCTTCCCCTCTCTCCCTGCTCTCTTTTAGCTCTTTCAGTCTCTGCGGGCAGGGTGTAAGGTTGAAGCCCAGTAGAGGAGAACGGCTGCCGAGCAAACGGGCTAATATTTGCCCTGCACTAAACTGAGCAAACATGGATAAAGCGGACACAATCTCTTTCTCTGTCCCTGGCTGTCTGCCTTGTTTTCCTTTCATTCCCTTCCTGTGTCTCTGGTGCTGCTGTTAGAGCCGACTGCCGGTTAACCAACACACACTCACACACACTCACACTCACACACACACACACACTGTACACATGTTGTTTCAAAGCAAATCACTGGGTGTGGGATAAATCTGATACCGTAATCTGTTTCTGGTGTCTGTCTTTCTACATCAGTGTGTGCAGCTTATTAGGGTACACCTGTTCAATCCAATTCAACCACCCTGCAGTAAACCCTACATTTGTGAAGCTTATAATGTTCACTTCTTGCTGACAAAAGGTAAGCTCCCGACATCCAGGTGAAGTAGGAATTACATTGATAATGCAGGAAGGGGAAAATCATGATTTTTCATCCACTAGCCACATTAATTGCCAAAGCAGGAAGTAGCGTGACGTGCCCTGTATGCAGAGAGATGGTAAGTAAAGGTGCGGAGGTCAGGGTGCTGGATGGATGTCTGACTTCCATGCAGATTTTTTGTCCCGCTATACATGCAATTAATGTGAGCCTTATTATAAATGACAACCATGATCTTCTTCTGCTTTTAATTAAGTGTTCTAATTGCCTAACTTTAACCAGATCAGTTGCCATCACCGTTATATTCCTCTAACCTCAACCATGCTGTATTTGCTGTTGGCAAATATTTGGAAGCAGCAATGAAATACTATCATGTGTTGGAGTTCCCGTTCCTTGATTACTTGAATCTCATCACTTCCTACGTAAAGGTAACTGATGTAAAGAGGCACTGATTCCTATCTGATGTTAAAGCCTTAAAGCAAATTTAATAAAATATTTTTAATAGAAATAGAACTGATGTGTCAAATAGGTATTATTTCATTTTTGAGGCTATAGTTATCAGCATTAGTGCATTCTATTAAAAGGTATATCTAATCTCTCCATAGCTGGACAAACCTGGCAACTCATAACGTGTGAATTCATCAGGTCCAGGCCACCTTTACCCCCCAAGCACCTCTATTAGAGCTAGAACTACAGATCACATCTGCCGAGTGCTGCTGAAGAGCTTGTTCTGGTCATGGTTGCTGAGCAATAGCACCAGCCAACTGCAGCACTCCAGGCTGAAAACTAACCTGTCCACTTCTAACTGTCTCTGTCTGCTTAGGAAACACATGAATGAGTGTTGGCAAGTATCTGTGAGTTCGGAAGCAGTGTATAGTAGTAGCAGTATATGTGTATCGATTCTGTGTTAAATGAAAATTATGATAGAACTTGAATGACTTTTTGTTCATATTAAACATCAAATAGCAGTTGAATCTGTATATTCTGACTTCTCTCACAAAAATTATGGAATAAGCTCTTTAGAAGTTTTTTTTTGTGAAAAAAGAATCGCATGTTCACATTATTTCTGTGTCAGTGTTCAACACTTCACAGAAGTTGAAAAGTCACCTTCTCTCAACCCTAATTAGCTGAATGACTGTCAATCACATTCAAGTACGAGCAGTGTTACACATTTGGACCTTTTTGCTCTGCATAATGAAACACTTTTAAAACCCAGAATCTGAACCAGGAATTAAAGGTCCCATATTGTATAAACGGAGACTTCCATGTCTTTTTGATTATAAAGCAGGTCTAGGTTCTATAATAATACTGTGAAAGTATCAAAGCCTCAGTCCACAGAGAAATGCACGCAGCCTGTATTCAGAAACTGAGGCTTAAAACCAGCTGTCAGGACTTCTGGAACTTGTTGTGATGTCACCACTCTCAACCACGCCCTAAAGCCAAGCTCACATGGACTTACCGTCCAAACTTGCAAGATGGTTTCTCTGAGTGTTTTACCGAAAATCTGCTATATTTTTATTAGATCGCGCAGAAAACGGTGCCAAAAATATATCTTTTTGTGGATCAACACTTCAAATAAAAAAAGTGTAAAATATGAACCTTTAAAACCCGACATCTGAACCAGGAAATAAAGACTTCTAGTTTTTGTACTGTGTGAGATTTACAACAAGTGACAGCCCTCAGAAACAATTAGAATTTCTTCACTTCGCTGCCTCTTCTAAGATAAACAAAACTCACTACAAGCATGAGTGACCTTGATAAAATGAACAGTTTATACATTGTTAATAATGGTTAGTGAATGAAATTATAATGATTGTAGAATGTTTTGCAGTGTTTATGTGTGTAATTCCCTCAGCATTTTCAAGGTTGTACTCTTAAATATTTTTTATTTTAAGTATTTTTATCACATATGGGATATAGAATGCAGATAGGGATTGAAATAAAACCATGTAACAAGTTATAAAATCAATTACTCTGATTTCTCAAAATGTTGCTCAAAGGGAAAAGGTAATTTGACAATGACTGTAAAGAGACACTGTTTTACTCCACGTTATTTTATGCAAATTGAAATGATGATTATTAATCACTGCTGCAGACGATTACGACGCCTTTTAAATTCTAGCTCCTAGATCAAAAATAAATTGCTTGTATATTAAATAGCAGCTAATGATCTCATATAGGCTCAGAGCGGAGAAGTGCACACTTTAAAAATGAAACAAGTGGCACATTATCATGCGGCAAATTGCAACAGATGATGAATAATTAAATGTATAAATTACTTTCTTCTAACCTTTAGCCTGCACCTCGATGGGGTGAGTGCTTTCACAGTCATACATGACGCTGATGAAATATTTACGCTGTATTGTTGCAGTCACTCTCAGCAGAGGCATATGCATTAATATTGTACCCTATGTTGCTCTCTTACATAATTAGTGCATGAATACAGTAGACTATTATTACAAATGCCAAATCATTAAGGCGTTGTTTGTGAATCCTGTTTTTTTTTAAAGGCAGAGGTAAACAGCAGAACACTGTGCTAAAGTTGTTTGTTGTTGTTTGTTAATGTTGTTTGCGACGGGCGCGAGTGCTTGAAAATCAGCACAGTGTTTCTTCACAAGTGACAGTTACAGAGTCGAGGCTGTCTCCAGCAGTGACAGCTGGGTGCGGGTTTTGTTTACAAGGCGGCATCGCAGTGTTCAAAGACCTCAGTCTGAACTAAATGAAAAGAAAAGAGACAAAAAAAAAGAGATTTTTTTTTCCTCCTCTTCCTGAGACTTAGAGTGGAGGATGTCAGGGTGCACATCTTCTTTCTGACTGAGACCACATGATATGAAGTGACAACGTGGCAGGGCGGGACCGGACACACACATACATGGACTCTGACAACCTGCTCACACCTTCCAGCTCATTAGCAGCTCTTGTATTAGCCAGTGCAGCACAATGAATACTTGGTATATCTAACTTACACGATAAGACTAGGGCTGAATCATATGCAAAAAGAAAAACAAAATTTATGATGTGATTATTTTGGAATATATTGCAACTGTGACATGAGTAAATTTCAGTTGGAATGGTCAATGGTAAATGGACTGCACTTATATTGCGCTTTTCTAGTCTTAGAGACCACTGCTTTAATACTTGCAACATCATAGATTCATACATCACACACAGTAGACACACGCAGACTGGAGGAGCCTGAGATCGAACCACCGACTTTCTGGTTAGCGGACGACATTTACACTGAAAAACTATAAAAATGATGATGATGTGACCTCTGTTGAGTTTTGTTCCAAACAAACTTTTTCCTAACAAACTTGTTCCTTTACCTCTAGAGAATATGATTTGTGGACCAAGGCATCTCTGTAGCACCATGTTGTGACATGTTTTTCCGTTATCAAAGAAACTGCAGCTCCTGCAATTTGGATATTGCACTTTGCCATATTGCGATTTTAATAATAATTCAATTAATTGTTCAGCCCTACATAAGGCTGGTTATAAATCTTTTTCTTATGGACTTCTCTAGCCTGTGACTCAGCCTCATGCCTTTTCATTCTTATTTAAATCTTTAAAAAATAGGTCACCAACAAATAGATTTTAAAACAGTCAGTAAGGAGGAAATAGCGCATTTCTGGGAACTATTTGCAGTGGCGGATTCAGTGCATTACCACGTATTTGTGGCTGCAGAATGGTGACCGGTGAATGTTGGAATATTGTCAAAATAAACTGAGTGTGTTGATGGTAATGAAGGATCGTGTCACCCAGTGCAAAAGTAGCTCATTCATGTGTTGTTAATAGGACAACAACAGAGCTCTGAGGCACTGAGGAAGATGATGAATGGCTACAAACACAACACTTTTCAATATGACACATTTTCTTTGTACTACCAAACAGATTCGTTAAAGGGCACTTATCATTCCACTTACCTAAAAACATAAATCTCATAATTCCCAAACCCCCGTTTTCATGAAGCTTAAGCTCCTTAATGCTGACATTTAAAGCACACAACAGCACCATATATGTAATCCCTTTTTTCTCTTTCCGGCTCTGACTTTCCAAATACTGCCTGAAAATTCTCATTTTAACTGTTTTAAATATATAAAGCTAAATGTTTGTCATTTAACTGAGGAGTTGGAGAAATATTTAACACAGAATCACCATAAAAATCTGGAGCGTAGAGGATCTTGTTTGTACATGGGAAACGTGGCTTCTCCCTGTCCTATATTTTCCTTTGCTTATGTGCTACAAAGTGTATCATCAGTTCCAAGCAACACTTTATCAAATGCTGCCAGCGCTGCATTGACTTTCTTAAACTCTTATACTTGCTTATTTTCGAAGATATTTCCATTTGAATGAATGCGTGTTCGTACATGTGTGGGTGGTCAGCTCGCCAGGTGCGACCCCGCACCCCCCAGCAGGTGATAAACGCTGCTGTCTCGCCAGCTGCAGGTGCTCTTGCTGTGCCACCACGGCAACCCCGCCGTGCCAGTTCAGAGTGCCGCCGGCAGCGGTCGTCAAGCGTGATGAATCATGCGCCAAGAAAATGATAGGCCAGTGATATCAAAGAGTCACGGTGTGGCTTTCAATTTGTTTCTCCTCTCCTTGTTTAAAAAATGTTTTTTTTTGCTTTTACCTTGCTCACTATAAACACACACATATGCTGCATGTCATCACAGAACTATTCCCAGCACATACGTACATGCATACACCTACATATTCTCTTAATAGCTCACAATCATTTTGATTGTGCAGCAACAATTTTCCCCCCAAGTCTCAGTCTTTGGCACGTGCACACTCCCACTCTACACATGCATGCAGCACTGTCCTCTGCAGTCTGTCTTTAATCCAGCATATTTTCCACTACGAAGGCCAAACTTGATCAATAAAAACCAGTTTTCCATTTCAGCACTGAATCATCTGCACTCTCCAAACGTCCTCCCACGACATTTACGAGTGCTGTAAAAATAAACTCCCTACAAGGGACATCTTGTTGCCTTTCTTTCACACCCTAAAAACCCATTAACGGTTGAAATGTGAGCAGTTGAAAGGCAAACAATGAGGTGCATTTGTATGTTTTTCTTAACATTTTTGCTACAAACACAGTCACTTTCTTCTCCCGTGACCCAGTGAGCTGCAAAAGTTTTTCTTTTTATGAAACTCTGCAGACAACTTGTGCAATTTTCTCCGCATGAACTGCCCCCCCCTACAAAGCAAATATCCTGTGTCAACTGGCTTCCTTATTGTAGGTGTGTGTGCCCTGCTGGTGGCCGGCTCGTGATTTCCGTGCCAGTGGGCAAGTCCGCCTGTATCAGGTCACTGGGAAGGATGCCAGCATTAATTGCGTGCACATATGCCCACCTGACCTGTGCGGGCATGGGGCGGTGTAGATGATGGGACGGAGGCAAAAGCATAAAAGTCAGAGAGAGGTCACACCCCTCTGGCCTCTGGTATCTGGGGTCTCTGGTACTCAGGCTTGGCCCTGCTTTGTGCACACACACATACACACACATATCATCACACACAGACAGAGGGAGGAACATGGCGATAAATGTACGCTAACATATGGATATTGAGTGAACTGTGTAGGGTCGGGACTTATTAAAATGAGCGCGCACACACACATACCTAAACACACACAGCTGTCCCTCTGGACTCATGGGTTGTGTTTTTGTGTGAGCTTGAAAAAGACAAACACACACACACACACACACACACACACACACACACACACACACACACACACACACACACAGAGGATTTATGAGGCTGTGTTGTTGGTTATTTACAGGTAATGCTCCGCTTTATTTACTGTCCATAACTGTGGACTGTTGGCCTTGTTTAGCACTGCTGGGGCAGAACCACTTACTGTACTGTCAGAGCGTGCGTGTCTGTGTGTGTGTACATGTGTGTGTTGCACCCACCCACCTTGCAGCAATAAAAACCCCACCTCCCTATAAATCCAAGATGATTTAACATGAGCCCTATTTACTCTCGCTCCTCGCATGTGTCGCCTGCTTCAGCGCACATCTCCGAGGTGTAAAATATAAACGCCGCGCCTGTGCGCTCGCTCAAAGGCTGAATGAAAAAAGAAGAAATCACACATCAAACTTCAATCGCACGGCGCCCAAACAGCTTCCACTTCCCTCATTAGCGCTTTGAGGAGCGTGGGAGCGCACACGAGAGCCCCCTCACTTGACACTCACGAGGGTACCTACTCTCACCTACCTGCAGCCTTTCCCTCCAAAAACACTAACCAGACATCTCATCAGCCAATCAGGCAAACAAACCTTCCTCAGATTACTCACCTCATCACCCCCCACCAAATAAAATGTCTTCGGTGGCGGCAGAGGGATGATGGATGGACGGAGGGGGGGGGGGATGAAGGGGGGGGGGGGGGGGGGGTAAAAAGAACAGGTCCAAAGACACCTGTGTGACTTAAACTCTGAAATGTACATTCACCATTCACTGCCACATTTCATGAAAAGGAAGGAAGCAGGTAAAGTCGTGCTTTGCCCTTGAATCAGAAACACATGTAAGCTAACTGAAAGCTAAAACACCTGCATGCTAAATAAATCAGGGTGTGTTGTCCGGTTCCTGTTGAAGTTGGTTGAAAAAAAATGTCACCGAATCAACCCAAACTAAAATAAAACGAAATAATAACTAAATTCCAAGGTATACTTGGTTGTGTCTGCTCTTATTTCAACGTGTCAAATGCCTTATCAAAATGTTGCTGAATACATGTGATACCAATTCAATTCAAACACTGCTGGTTGTAACCCTACCAGCATGACTGACGGTGCTGTCGTTCAAAACATATCACATCTCAGAAAAACTCTCAGAAACCATGTTCAACATGTTGTTGGTTCTGCTGTTCATATGTAGGTCATGTGTCAGACTGAAGCAATCCCCGTGACTCCCATGATTCGGTTTGGTGTCCTTCCTATTACATGTGATGGCCCCGTGTAGGAGATGCTGTGTGAAGCTAAGAAGCCTGGACAAATAGAAAAAAAAAAAAAAGACCTCCGACTCGGGTTTATGTTCCTCTTCCTCATGTCACTGACTCCATTTTGACTGATACACGTGACCGTGCATGCGGAAAATTTTACAAGAGATTTCGTAAGGGAGCTCCTCTCCATGCAGACACACAAACACGAAAACACACATGCGATGACAGACCGTAGCTGAGTGCGCATTGATGTGGGCTGTGCGCTCTCACAGCGTGGAAATCCAAACATGCAACAACATTACTACTGCGTGTCGTGCTCAGGCTCTGGGCACAGGCATTGTGCATGCTCTCTGCTGACATCCAGAAGTAATTGAATTAGAGATTCATGAATACCTAATATTCTACAATACACAGTCGCTCTCTGCACATCCATGGTAACACCAGGGGCAATGCTTGGGCGATAATGCGGTGGCCGCTGAGTACAGTACAATATGTGCTGTGTAAAGTGGAACTAGGTTGGAAATAAAAATAAAAGTGCAGAAACACATACAACACACTCTCCTTCAAAGTCAGTTATAATGCATCACACTATAATACACTCTGTTGAACTGTCGCAGTCTCTATGACAAGTGACAGAATTTAAGAAGATGAGTGATGGGTTTTAAAATGATGCCAAAAGAATAACAGCTACAATATGGATCCCAGTGAAAAGCGACTGTAAACTGCAGAGCCACATGTGAATTGAACCTGCTTGGAAAGATACGAAAGGTAAAGCCTGAGGTGATATTTGATCAAGAGGAATAAATAACAGTCTGCACATGTTTTTAAAGTAAAAAAAAAAAGAAAAAAGTTAAGATGCAAAGACGCTAGAATCTAAGATTCAGTGTTTATTTACCCATTCTGTTGACCACTGGGGTTATGAGCTCAGTTTTGATCTTCATCTCAGAGAAACATGCCCTCCCGGACAGCTGGCTATCGACAGCACATGCATGAGTGTGTGTGTTTGTGTGTGTACTAAAGAGATAAAGACAGAAAAAAAGTGGGAATAGACTTGAGCTGACAACTCCACCAGCATGCATCATCGCCTATCTTACACACAGACCTCGCAACACCTCAACCTCCACTTCAGCCTCGAACACCTGACACTTGCCCCCCCCCGCTGCATCACCGGCTGCCTGCTTTCTCACACACACAAAGACACACACACACAGACGCACAAACATGGAGGTGGGGGAAAGGGGCGAAGGGGAAGTGACGGTGCAGCAGACATGTTACTAAAATGTGATAAGATATTAAGCAGCTTAAACTAATAAAGGCCTGTCTGCGATGTAATGTCTCAAATACAGATTTGACTGTCTCTGTTAATGAGCTAATTAAAGAACATTTACAGCATATTCTCTGTCCTTGTAACCTTGTAAGGAATCAGGGTTTTCATCGAAGTACATGAACCTTAATAAAACAAACATGGAGCCACGCACACACTTGCCCCACTTGCAAGTAGCCTACATATCCAGGGACAGGTGAAGGCTAATGGGAAAGCTTCTGCAAAGAGTAGAACAGGGGTATTTTGAGAGCTGGGGTGACAAACAGAGCCAAAAGAATATTTTTTAAAAAAGGGGACGGAGAAGGATGTGAGGAGACAAGAAGTCAGAGAGTGTAGCGCCAATGACCACGCTCTGCATCCGTTTAGCGCGACCGCGGAACAACAAACTTCTCCTCGGCTTGTTTAATTGCGGTGGCATTGGCAGACGTGTGTTTCTTTCTCATTAATCTGTTTCTTAATTACAAAGCAGAGGGAAAATGCAGAGCAGCTTCTGCCCGAGTTTCTCCTAATGAGCTTCCTCCCTTTCTTCCTCCAGCCTCCCGTCCTTTCACTTCTTTCCCTGTCTGCCTGGGTTCTCTGTTCCTCACTGCACCTGTGTCTGCCTCACTGCTGTTGTTTCATGCAAGTGCCCAGCAAACATTTGCCAAACTACAGAAACACTGCGAACTGAAAGACTTATTATGAGCATTTTCAGCTAGGTTAACAGAAACATATGACATGTTTGTCCCTATATGGCAAGAGATGTTGCCATATATGTAACCTATAAGGGGATATATTATTATCACATACATGTTATTATCATATTATTAGTTTTACTATTATTGTTATCACTGGATATATGAAGATATAAGTTTATAACATATATGAAATACCCATAGTAAAATTTGTATATGTACCTATGTAATATGTACGTACAGTCCATATGTCTACAATATAAGCATACATACATAAGTATTTGTATGGGCTACACATATATGTCAATAATTGAAATTGTGCCACGTATAAGTTTTTACATATATTTAATACATGGAAATTCAGTATCTGTACATGTATACCATTTGTGTATGGGCTGATAAATAAATACCATTTACTGATTTTCATCCGTGAAGAGAGAACGGTGGGTTTTGTTTCTGTTTTGTCTCAAGAACAAACCGGCACTTGTATCAAGTGACAGCATGTATGAAATGTCTTTTGCCTCTGTTGGACGCCTATTTACATACAAATGCTACCATTTATTATTTTTCTGTCACATCTTAATCATCAAACACTTTTCTATTTCAATTAAATATGTTCTTTTTCTCTTTTGTGTTACTGAAGCCATTTATTCAAAGTTTTCTGTTCCTATTCACCTCATTCATTTTCATAATTGCTAAATCTACATTTACATAAACACTGCCCAGCTGGTCGCCTCTCCCTGCTTCTCTTTGTGCTCGTTATTGTTTGCTTCTCACTTGAACTCTGTCGTCT
This sequence comes from Seriola aureovittata, assembly GCF_021018895.1. Lineage (NCBI taxonomy): Eukaryota > Metazoa > Chordata > Actinopteri > Carangiformes > Carangidae > Seriola > Seriola aureovittata. The sequence goes on from NC_079386.1 coordinate 3,491,502, forward strand.
TCTATTTATCTCTCTCGCAGCCTGTGTCTCGGTCGCTCCCCTCGCTCCTCTTCCTCTCTCTCTCTCTCTCTCCCTGCACTGCAAACATTAAATGATAACTCACACCCTTGTCTGCTTGGGTGTGAAAACAGCATTCTTACACAGCTAACAGCACTTCCTATAGAAGACCATTTATATTTTAAGTGGAAATCAGTGTGTGTGAGGCTTTTATTTGGCTTCAACACACTGAACAGGCATTCTATTTTTTTTTGTGGTTATGTATTTGCTGCGTCTGTGCAGTCCATTTGATCTAATAAACACAGATCTCAATTGATGATGATGAGTGTGTGTGAGTGTGTCTGTGCGTTTCCTTGATCACGGAGATAATACATAATGGAGATTGATTACTGCGGCACTGATCAAGGCAGCTGATCTGATAGGTTAGTGTGTGTCTGTCAGGGCGCAGCTGGAGATGCTTTATTGGGAGTTGTTTACATGTCAGAGGCTCGCGGCTCTCGGCTCAGTGTACATGTTTAATAGTTGGCTGTTCTGCTCTGCTTGGTAAGGCATTGACTTTCAGAAAAGTGGCAGGCAGAGACGAAGAGGCAGGGGAGAAAAAAATAAAACGCTGATTGCCGCTTCTGCCTCGAATCTGTCTGAATAGGAAATGAAGCGGCCCACGCATACAAATAAGAAAGAACGCACACTTACACACACACACACACACACACACACACACACACACACACACACACTACACCATGTGCTCATCGTGGCGTCGGGGGAGTAATGACACTTGGGGGCCACTACTGGTGAAAGTCAACACATGCACACTCACACACAGTTTTGTCAGGCGATGACAAGCACGAGATAAAAGTCTTATTTCCAGATAACCCAGATGCCTCAAACCTGGCACACCATACTGTAAGTGTCTTGACAGTGCCTGCGTGAGTGTGTGTGTGTATGTGTATGTGTGTGTGTGTGTGCCCGTGCACGTTTGGCTTCTTTGTTCGCGTGTCAGAGATAACGTCAAATACAGAGACGGCACGATATCAGAGGCGAGTGCGTATGTAAATGCGGCGGTGTAGTGGTTGCGCCCCTGAATCTGTGCGCTTGTGTACTGTACGTGCTGTGATGTGATATGTGCGTTCATGCCTCTGTGTGCGAGTGCGTGTCACATTAAAGGCCCCCCCCCCCTTATCTTTCCATGAGGATTAGAGTGCATAAGCTAAGCCTGAGGTCTCTGATTCCCCATATCAAACACTATCGACAATCGCTGGACGCCAGCACAAAGCTCTCTATTAAAGACCCTCTCATATCCAACAGACAGCAATCTAGCAAAGGTAATGGGCCATAGATAGCTCACTGATTTGACGCCGCTGAAATAGGATTATTCAGCCCCATTGTGATGGTCAAAGAAAAGGCGAAATAAATAGCCCTCATTTGTAGTTGATGATAATTTGTCATTTTGGTCAGCAGTATTTATCCACAGTGTGTTACCATGAATTTCAGGCGTGGGTGGTGACTAAATTGAGCTGCCATCCCAGTGTTGCTGTTATACTGGAGCTGAAGGCGACAGAATAATTGATCAATTACTTACATGTGTGCTCTGAAGTGTGTGCCTTTGCATCAGTAATGACACTATAAAGACTACGAATGTAAGCAAAAACTACATTTCCAACTAAGGTTAAGTTGCTCTTTAAATATTTCGTTTTCTTTTTTTTTTACTGTTTATGTTTTCAATACAATTCTAACTGCCAACTTCATTGCTGAGAATGACCTTCAAAGGAGTGGTCAGATAATCAGAGAGGCAGCAGCACAATACTGGTTCTATTCAGAAGAGAGAACTACAAACTGCTACTCATAATGTGTCCAGTGCAAACATCTTCAGCTTCCTCGTTCAGATTTGACCTGTGGTTCTCAAGCTTTTTCAGGTCAAGGACCCCTAAACTGATAGTCATACATTCTGTCATCATGTTACTTATGGATAGAATTATAGTGAAAATATATTTTGCTGGGAAGCCCCAGGAATCCCCTCAAGGACCCCTGGGGGTCCCCACTATGAGAACCACTGGTTTAGATCATATAGGACAACTAGAGATTTGTTGTACTTGACTACATGTGCTCCATAGACATTACTATCTTGACCATTTGTTGCCAAATAAGTGAATGAAACGTCTGAAAACTTCCTGTCAGTGGACCATAAATGTGGAGATATTGATAGTAGGGCAGTGACAGCAACATTTTTCAGCAAGGAAGTTGCATGGAAGGAACTTTGTAAGAAATAAGACTGAAAATATTGGGGATTTGCCAATATCCTCTTAAAATCAATCTGTAGAGCACTTATGTGAATTTTGGCCCCAGTTCTGTAATGATCTGTCTGCACAGCACATTACAGTAAAAAGCAATAGGAGACTATTGAGCTGTTACTCAGTGACAGAGGGAAGCTGGAGGGCTGACACAGGTTGTATCTAGTGGAGGCTGAGTTGTGATCCAGGCACACCGCATCCTTCAGGGGCCAAAATGATCTCCACATTACTGCAATTCAGAGGGTTCTTCCTTAACCTAATATTGCCTTCCAGCCAGACCCAGGGCGTTCAGCGCTCAGGGCAGGGAGAGAACATATTTCTGATTTTGGTTTAGATAGCCTCTTGGTACAGTGCACACCTGAAGCATGACCCTTTCCTGGACAGCCTTAGCTTCAAAACACATGGAGCACAGCGCCACTGTGCATTGAAAGAAAAGAGGTGAGAAAGGAAAAGGAAGAAGAAGGAGGATGTGAGGTGAAAACCGCTAGTTTTAAATCCCCTGGAGGAAGAGATGTTTTTGTGAAGCTGTCTTGGCCATAAGCGGAGACTGACAAAATAGATAAATCCACTCTCGTCGATGCCGCCTGTCTGGGACGAGCTCCTGCCCTATGAATATTTTAGTATAGCTGTAAAACGTTGGTTTTCTGCACACTAAACAACTTTTAGGCTGTCTTGTTTTAGTCCATTTTGTGTTATTTTTTGCAGTCTTTTACCAGACAAGTAAAACTGTCAGAGTGAGTGACATGTTTCGCATCGCTGCTTCAATCTTACACTGAGAAAAGACAGAGAACGGTGGTATGGTGGGACTGCATCCTGAAACGGATCGAGCGAGTTGGACAGAACAAAAAAAATTTGGTTTGCTGGCAAAAAAACCCCCATAAAACCCAGAAGAAGTGTAATGATTCAGTACTCATATGTAAGACCACAGCCATCTTCCAACTCGTAACTACACACGTGTTAAGTTTTGTGACTGTATCTTGCACGGTTGCAACACTATTGTTGCTATCATAAACCGCCTCTGTGGTTGAGTAAATGTCATCTGAACCATATTTTTCCATGATGACAAAGACACCAAGGGCAGACAGTTAGGCCAGGAACACACTGCGTCGCGGCTACGGAACGTCTTGGTTTTCATTTTGGTGGCCATGTTAATGGGTTAGAGCGGACACACTGCGGCGAGCTCACGTGATCTAGAGAATAGGTGTCTCGCCTATTTCTCACTTGATGAGCTCTCCCAGCAGAAATATACCAAGAAAAGGGGCGTCGTGTGGCAGACGCCCCATGTTTAGAGGCGACAGTCCTCGCTGCAGTCGGCCCCGGTTCGAGTCCCGCATCAGATGGCCTTTGCTGCATGTCATTCCCTCTCTCTCTGCCTCCCCATTTCCTGTCTCTCTACTGTACTATCAAATAAAGGCCTAAAAAAAGCCCCAAAAATATACTTATATATAATATACCAAGAAAAGACTTCTGATGTCATACTGACATCATGCCAGCAACATGACATAAAACTGACACCTTCCACTGCAGTTGTCTGTCTTGGCTGAATCTGAATGACACAGGCATGAAATGTTTTATCTTTTAACCATTTTAGCAGCTTCAATAAATCAGAAATTAATTTACAATGCAGAGAAATCCAACATTCAAATAGCCTGGAAACTCTATGTAGAGAGACAGAGAGAGAGAGAGAGAGAGAGCTGGCAGTGGCAGAGATGCAGCCGGTGTGAACACACACAGGTGCGCGAGCCGCAGCTGTTCAGTGACGCAGCCGCCATGGACACACAACGCAGGCAGTGTGTTCCTGGCATTACAAAGTACATTTACTTGAGTACTGTACTTAAATATATTTTTCCAGTATCTGTACTTTACTTGAGTATTATTTTTTGGAAACTTCTGACTTTTACTCTACTACACTTAGAAGACTCCACTACATTTCAATGTAGTGCAGAATTCATTTCAATTTATTTTCAAAAATGCACTAGACCATATGCCGTGTTCATCATAGGAGAAAAACCAATCACAGCCAACTCCTACACTGTCAGTCAGGTGTTGTATTGCAGTTGCACAGTTATAGCGACAGAGGTGTGTAACTAGGTTAGCTTTTTTCCTGTCAAGCTGCATCTACAGCAATTGCACTGTCTGTTTAATGCAGACACACACACACACACACACACACACACACACACACACACACACACACACACACACACACACACACACACACACACACACACACACTGCCATGCTGTTTTGAAGGGTGGTACATGTTCAATATAAAAATAAGAAATATGAAATCGACAGCCTTTTGTTGATTCAATTGTATTTTTATGGCCATTTCTATAGGCTTTGTAACATATTCTACAAGATTTTATTCTACAGCAGGGGTCCTCAAGTAAGTTTGGCCTTGGGCCAATTTTACTGTAATCCATCAGATGTTGGGCCAGATTATAATCAAAGGCTAATTTAATTGATTAATGCAACTGGAAATTGCTTTATTACTGTTCACATGTGGCACTGTGGCCTACTGTAACATATCATGAGTGATTAACTGAACTCTTATTTTTTTCATATCACACATTATATATCAGCTATTTCAGAGGTCTGCCAAGTAAGCAACAGAACCTTTGGAACTTCCTGTCAGAACTTGAAGATAAAGGAAATAAAGCATTGCTTTGAGAATACTGTGTATGTGTGTATATATATATATATATATATATATATATATATATATCTGTCCATCCATCCATCCATCCATTCATATACACACACACATACTTTGACTCAAGTAATGCAGTTGTGTCCACCTCTGGCACACATGGTGAAAACAGTATCAAACTGGTAACAACGGCCAAACGCTCCTCCGACTCTCTGGTGCAAATCTAATTCCAAACGTTACCCAATCATTTCTACACTCAGTCAGTCTGAATAAGATACAGCTACACTCTGCTGCACTGCAAGCACTCTGGAAATGCTTAACCAAAGTAAGACAAAGGAACAGTGCGTCCTGCCTGCAGATATAAAAGGATGCTTTTGATGCCACTCTTCCTGCCGAGATATTTCAGCTCAGGCTGAGTGGCCTTTAATGGGGAGCTGAATGTTTTTTCCATCTGTATTATGATTCTCCTGGGAAGCACAGGTCCGGTGATAAATGAACAGCCACCTGGGAAATATTGGAGCCGATGGGAGCCATTTTGGCTCCATTATTCTCAATAAAAGACAGGTCAGTGTGCCTCCCCTCCCTCTTGCCCCCACCCCTCCCTCCCGCCCGCGTGTGCCATTAAAAAGGCCTCAGCGAATAAAGCTGGGGAACATCATTAGATCCAAGACGGAAAAGAGGCCATAGTGTCCAGAGAGGAAAGCAATGATGTGCCTTTCAGAATGATGCTCATGGGAAATAAAAGACAGCGGATTTGTTTTTGAGTGAGAGCTTCATGTTTGCATTGTGAATGTGTGTGTGTGTGTGTATGTGTGTGTGCAGTTGTGATGTATAAACCCATGTGTTTGAGGATTTTGCCAGGAGTTATTCGTTTTTTTCTTGTCAGTGGTTAGAGTGAATTCCCTCTCCACAGCTGCGTGTTGGTGTTGAGCGCAAGTGAGCTCCTACACGATTGTAGCAGTACATTCACTGATGCCTGTCCGCACACACAAACACACACCCATCGGTGTACCGTGCATCACCATTCAGCCCATGTGTCTGTTTACAAGCCTCAGTGTTGCTGAGGTTCTCTCCATCGCCTGCATGTCAGCAGTGGTGAATTGTTTTTCCTCCGCAGCCCCTCTCGCTCTGCTGTGGCTGGAGATTGGAGTCCTGACCCAACGTCTTGACGGCGGTCTCTATCTCACGCTGACATCTGACAGCCAATAATGAAAGCATCTGAGGGCTTCATCTGAGACCTCCCTCCCTCCCTCCCTCCCTCCCTTCCTGCCTCCTGCATTTCCCCCACTCTTTTTTTTTCTTATTCTTTTCAGTTTCATCCCCGTCCTCCAGCTCTGGCTCACTGTAGCCTCACGTCCTGTGTCTGTCCATCAGTCTCCCGGGCCCTTAACTGCATCCTTGCCGATGGAATGGTCCATCTTGCTAAAGTGTTGGCTATCAAAGAGCTTGCTGTGTGGTTGACAAGTGATGGAGTGTGCTATCAGTGCCAGAGCATGCTCTACTCTACTCCTGGGCACTTTCACTTTGTGTTGGGAAGCTGTAGCTTTCACCCTCGACCCCTCATTAATGTGTGCTCCGACAACAAACGTGCATGTACATTAGTGAAGGATTTTTGGAAAACTGTTTTGATAATAAATCATGCTTCAGAGACCGTCCAGTAATGTCTGGCATTACACACACAGAAGCTTTCAGAATAACAAGTCCAGCCAGAGCTGGCTGCTGACAAGAATCCTCACTGGGGAGAATATCCCTACAACACCTGCATTGTGCTCACACTGAAGGAGACAGGGTAGAATTGGCAAAAGACAGATCACCTGGCAAGCTAAATCCCACCCGGACTCAGTTATATACTCCCCACCTGTCTACACTACAGTGAGACTGCACAGTTTATTGAATAATGGGTTCACGTCATAAATATAAGCTGCTCTCTCGTCCTGGACACCATTTTAAGTATAAAAATAAATCACTAAAAATAGTGTTGTTAAACATGCACCATTTTAAGACAGGCATGAATAATTTTTCTGGGATTAAAAGTATTTATTACTGGATAATTTAAACTTTCATTGGGTGTCAAAGCATTTATTTCTTTAAAAGCTTTATTCAGCCGTAAACTCTGATTGGACAATTAAGGGGCTACTTGTGAGTTTTTCTCTGGTACCGAATGTGGTTTCTTGCAGTGAGCGGGGTGGTGGTGAGCGTCACTTGGCCATTGTTGCATTTACAAGACAAGAGGTTATAATACGCCCTCTGACCAGTGCTACGTCTTCAGAGGAGTTTGGAGGTTACGGTGAGTCACTATCTAGCTGGGGTTATCAGGGCTACCTGGTTAGCATGCAACTTCAGTAAAGAAAAGACATGAGAGAAACAAGAGTCAACATTGACAAGACAGCTCTTAAAGAGTAAAGGAATAAAGTTTGATTCTGAACTTGCAATGTTTCTTCCTGATTGGTAAGTAGCAAAACTTACAAAGAATGAAGTCACATATTTGAATAAGTGACCCCTCTGCTGTATAATTGTTAGAGGGCATGTGAAGTGAGACTTTTGTCTGCTCCCATGATGGGCCACCACAGCGGATCACAATCCACATATTTGATGGCAAACTAATTTCTCAACTTGCAAGCAAATGCATTTAATATTTGGTACAACAACAAATTAAAAGATAAGTGATACACACTGGAATCACCACGTTATTTGTGAGGTTACAACCAGGCAGCAACCAGAGTATAAAAAGCTACAGTCACACTCTGATATGTATAGTTGGGTACAGGGCATTTTACCAGCCGTTATATCATATTTACATTTTCATGTTTGATAAAAAATACTAGGTCTGTTTGGATAACTACTATAGTTGATGAGCTAATGGCTAAAATGCTTGCCAGCTGGGAAAACACAGCACCAAGCATATATAAGCTTAGTCTGAGAGATCTATTCTGGACAGTTTACTATTGGTCAGCAATGAAAATAGCACGTCAGAGATCGTCAAAGTTGAAATCAACGTGAAAGATTTGTATGGATTTCTTCATTCCTGCTTCTTCGCTGTAGGTGAACACACTGTTTGCAGCAATATGGCTGAAATGAACCGCAAATAGACAAAGGTACTGACTAACTGGGGGACATGGTGGACAAGATCATTTGTTATGTCTTGATTGAGGATAGAATTGTTTTTGATGGAGCTTTTGTGTGTTAACAGCCTCATTTTTTAATAAAAATACATCAACTATTGCTTTTAGGCTTGATTAAAATAATAATCTTGTCATCTACTCCTACACCACTCATCACTGTACTACTAGTGAATATTTACAGTAGGTTGACTACTACTACATGGCATCATTAGGAGGTGAGTGAGGGTTAATGAAGGAGACTTGACTAAATGCTTCCTGGTTGGGTGGTAATGCAGCCATGTTCCGTTGGCTACATTTCAAAACACCTCTCCGACAGCCCCAGCCCCGAACATGGTGAGCTCTCATGTTTTGCTTATGTAATGAGCCCCCTCCACCACCACAGCTGAAATGCAATTATCATTTGTCTGACACCAAAATGCATTTTCTTGCCTGTGGCCACTCACGATGCTATTTAGAATTTCTCAACTTTAGGCGAGGGAAAAGAAAAAAAAAAAAAAGCTTTCTTTCTCTCTCTCTCTCCTGTTGTCCTACTTTTTGGGGGCTGAGCCGGAAAGGAAGAGGGGAAGAGCTACACGAGAGAGGAGGAGGAGGAGGTGGAGGAAGGGGGTGAAGAGGAAGAAGGGGAGGAGGAGAGAAAGGTTGGAGAAGGAAGAGGAAGAGGAGAGGGATGATAGAAAAAGAGAAGAGAGGGAGAGTTTCTGGGAGGATGCGATAATGAGGACAGTTAATTCAGAAACAGGGTGTGAGAGGCAGAGATTAGCCCGCTAGCAGGGCGATGCAGTCCACAGATTTTCTGCTCTGAATGGCTGTCAGTGAGGGCTCCGGGGCTGGGATGGGCCACCGAGCCGAGAGGAGAGGAGTGACAGTTTTAATTAAGTGTTTGGGTAAATATGCATTTTCAGGTCAACTAATACTGCATGGGAGGCAAACAAGGAGTGGAGGAAGGAAGGATGGAGAGAGGAAAACCGTAATGAAAGAAGTAAAATGTTGGCAAAAGAATTCAAGTTGTCTTTCTGTTTCTCTACTTTCATCTTTGTTCTTCACTATCTGCTTCCTCCATATATATATACATGAAACACATGATCATTATTTTTCCATCTAAACTGGCAAAATCAAACCCTCTTCCCTTGTTTTCCTCTTATACTGTGATGTGTTTCTTTTTGTTTTTCCTTTTCAAGTGATCAGAAACCACTGACATTCTGGCAGTGTGATCTTTTATTTCCTGAAAAGGGGGAATATACATAAAATGCAGTAGATGTAACAAAACATGCAGCGCAGTGCTTATCAATTGATTAAAGTGAGAACACACGCAAATGCACCTTTCCACGGTATATATATATTTCTTTACACTGAACCTCATGACCTTCACTGGTGTTGGAGGGCAAACTTCTGCCTCTCACACATTCTTCTACATCCTCCTCTTCATCCCTTTATCTCCAGCTCAATCCCCCTCCGCTCGCCTCTGCTTATTGTCCCGGGTCTGTGCCTAAATGCAGCTCTTTCATCTTTGTTTTTATCTGTCAGATCAGTGAGGCGCTAGTCCCACTCCACACAACTCCTCAAAATATAAAGTTAGAAAGTCTCCCAAATCCGGGCAGATCAATGGATAAGGGTTGGCAGGCCTAGCTAATGGAATGCAGCTCGTGCCCTAGATTAGGATGTTTTCTTTTTTCGCTTGGCTGTCCTCAAACCACCATGAAGCCATAAAAAATGTTGGTAGTGGAGTGGGACGGGGAAGGGGAGAGGGGGGGGGGGGGGGGGGGGCAGTGCAGACTGCAGGCTGGATGCTTGCTGACACAGACAAGCAGATGGACAAACTAATAAGCAGAGATAGATTTATAAACTAGAAAATACTGTAGAATGACAATGGGCTTTTACTGCTGCTGTATATAATGCTAATGCTAAGATCTCTATCTATATAGTAGTTTTCAAAAACATACATACAAAGTCCACAGAAGAAGCAGTAAAAATGAATGATATACTCCTTGAATATAAACAAATATCATTCTGTAATGATGCATCATCTTTTAGTTTTCCCTATCATATCTTTATGCGAACATTTTACTTATAACAGTAGATGCTGTAATCTTCGTGACACGTGTTGATCCATACAAAGATATATTTGAGGTTTTAAGAACCAAAAATCATCTCAATGTAGTTTTACATGTCCGCTCTCAGGCTTCTCTCTGGAGCTCTAGTAACAACAGGCCGATGAGCCAATCAGAAGAAGAAAGAAATCTTCTGATTGGTTGACTGTTTTCTGAGAGATCTCATAAAAATATAACAGATTTCCATCCTGCAAGGTTGGATGGTGGGTCCAGGTGAGCGTGGTTTTGGGCATGGCTGAGAGCAGTGACTGCTTTGTTGTGACATCACAAAGATACAGAAGTCCTGAAGGCTGTATTTAAGGATGATTTTCTGAATACATTCTGTGTGCATTTCTCTGTGGACTGAGGCTTTGATACCTTCACAGTATTAATATAGAACCTAGACCTGCTTTATAATCAAACAACACATGGACATCTATCTTTATACTATAGAGACCTTTAAATAACAGTAACAATAAAATATTATTTGGAGGTGAAACAGACACTGAAATGTCAGTACTAATCCCTACTTGCACACGGGAAACTTTCGAATAAGAAAACTACAATAATAAGACCCAAATGGTTCAGTTAGAAACAGGAAGTATGGTGCTGGTCAGCTCCCAGGATTCACTGTTACTTTATTAATGTACAGCAGGTTGTTCCTAAATAGTTTTTTTTCCTGCAGAAAAGACAATGACAAATGAATGTGTAGCCAAACCTAGAGAGAAACAGGCTGAAAAGTAATAACCTGCAACACAAATGAACAGCACAGCCCAGAGGTGGCTTCTCTCAGGGCACCAACAGGAGAACGGGGAGAGGTATATCCATCTGAAGCAAGCAGGGAACTGAGGATCCTGATGATGTAAGACCCCGCCGCTAAGCCCACACAGGAAGTGAGCGGGGCAATAGGAACTCCAATGGGCTTTTTCTGATTAAATTTTTTGCTAAATGGGATTAGTGAAGTGGGTATACGGTTGGACGCACTCAGCCACAGAAAGGCCAGTGGAAGAAGTGGGAAGAGCTCATAAAAGATTGATATCTTTCTTTCACTCCATCTCTCTCACTTTATCTTGCTGCTAATAGCATTTTCAGGCATGGCTCGAACAAATGAATGTACCATCTCCTCTTCTGCAACATTGCTCAAAAGTTAATATTTGCATGTGTTTGTGAGATAGAGGTCTGTGTTAAGAGGCCTCAGAATAGAAGGACCTCACAAACCAATGCAACATCTATAAGAGGAACTTAGAAGTTAAACTCTAACAGTATTTTCTCAAGCGAAATCCTAAACTCAAAAATAGTCTTGTAAAACTTTGTCAGGTTAAGGAGTCCTAGAGACATTTCTGAGTGAGAACTGAACATTGTCCTCTGAGTGACTCTGAAGCTTTGCTGTGTTAATTAAAGCTAAATTAAATGCTGGAGATCGGAAAAGAAGAACATAAACCAATTCCTCAGTGAGCAACACTGATGGGAGAGAAGAGACAGATTCATTGCTTTATATATAGTTTTTGAACAGTTATTGGTAGAAAATCCTATTCAACAAAACACATGCCATGTTGTTGATGTTTTCTTTCGGCTGCTCCCATGAGGGAAGCAGCCGAAAGCAGATAGCAGATCACCGTCCGCATTTTTGATTTGATTAGATTTGGCATATCATTTATGCCGTATACCCTTCCTGATGCAACCCGGGTTCAGGGGAGCTGGGGATCGAACCATCAACCCAATGTAATATTTCAATAACTAAATTCAGGATCATTTTCATTGGGGGGTACATTGAGTTATGGGGCAGAATTATTCTCAATATTAAGTCATAGTTGGCAGTGCTATGAAAGAGTCAGAAAATTCTGTGGTAGGTGCACTGCACGATTGATTTTCAGTCCCACCGACTTGAAATTTTGGCACATTGTTGTGAGATTCTAACAATTTCAGCTTCTAATATTTCAAAGAGTGTCAAGTGCTCTGTGGTTGGGGTGAAATGACACCTACCGACAAAGATGAAAAGGGACAAACTGAAACTAAGCTGTGCATGAAGCACATTTCACCAAGGTGTAAAGCCACTTGAAATTTTGATTGTCATCCCAATCAAGTAAACTGCTCTTCACAGAAGAGGCTCACATTGTCTCACATCAAGTGACGATGGCAGAAGGCAGAGTGAGGAAGAGAGCAGCGAAGGAAACAGAAAATATAAATTATTAAAGGGAGATAACAACGAACGGCAGCAAAAGACTCCTTGAAAGTAAAGTCGGAGAATTTAAAAGTGTGTGGCAGAGAAATTGAATGGAAATTTGATTTAAGCAAAAAAAAAAAAAAAGCTTGTGTTAAAATGCTGCCTTCTCATATAAAGAGGTTTCATTTGTATGGGTTTTTATTGAGGAGCTTTACTGTCATATTAAGGTCTAAATGCTGCTTGAAAAGCTTTTCTATCCTGCAAGGAATTCTGAACATTTATAGGCTTATCAAATTTTGCATATATTGAATGTTAGTTACAAACACTGGCTACTGTATCGGTACGTTTAATCCACACATCTCAGTCTAAATGGCCACTTTCAACACAAACACAACTTATAGCCTCTCTGCAGCCTCCATCAGCACCACACTGATCCACTGTGGCTGCAGCTCTTCAAATGAACATCTGTGCAACAGGTTTTACATGAGAGAGTGGTGGAGTGAGAGCTGGAGTAATTATCCCCAATATTTTCATTTATTTTGACATTTGTGTGAAATAATTCACAACAGTTATAAATAAGGATTTAAAACTGGCAAACCATAGCAAGCCATATTCATATTGAATTTATTTTAGACCATTTGTTATTATTTGTTTATCAGTACAGATTTGGCTTGGGCATTCATAACAGAAAAAAAATCTGTAATAAAGTTATTTAAAGCACAGAGGAGAACATTTGTCTATTACAGTTCAAAATAAACCGGCTATGGAAGATAACTGTGTGTGATGTGTATCCATTTAAATTTGTAATGAAGTTATTTTAAGCTCAGACGGGCAAAGTGCCATTCAGTGATTAAAGGAAAATAAGGTGTTGTGGGAAAAAAACAGATATTCTGAGACACTGGTTCGTGTGAGACAGTTGAGCTTTTGACATATTAAAGGAGCTATTTGTAAGTGGTGGTGGTTGAAGCTTGACAAGAGCTCCGGCCATCATTGCGTTAACAAGACAAGAGGTTATAATATGTCCTCCAGCAGCGCTACATCTTAAAAATAGATTGGAGCCTACACTGAGTCGCTATCGTTGGGGTTATCTTGTTAGCGGGCTAATTTCAACAGAAGAAAAGACGCAACAGAGACGAGAGTTAGCATTGGTGTTTGTTTCCACCTCTGGAGACAGCTGTTGGTGAGAAAAGGAATGAAGTTTGATGCTGAACTCACAACGTTTCTTCTAGACTGGCACGTAAACAGCTGTTAATGCTAACGTTAGCTATGTAGCAATAGCAAAACTTACAAATAGGTCCTTTAAGTTCCATTCAGGAATGTACAGGTGACCTACTCCAAGACCATTTACCAACAGATAAACTTCTAACATCTAGTAAGTATTTTAAGTAATGACAGCTAAAAGGTGTGGTGGATGTCATTGATTTTAATGGGTTGTGAATACATATGTGTGTTCTGGACTTTAACTACATATGAGAATATAAAGATACACTGTGTGTCAACAAAAAATAAATATTCTCTAAATCCCTATCCTAGACTCTTTAAAGCCCTTCCTACAATTTAATGTCTGAAAATGAGAACTACCGTCCACTGCCACTTTCCACATGGTCATCATTGTCACTTCTCCTATCCCGTTTGATAACAGTTCTGCTGTCTTGGTTCTTTGGGGAGTGCTGTTGTCAATGCTGTAAGCATCGGGCAGCACAATGACACAGCAGAGTTGTAAACAGCTTCATTTACATTTAAGGAATTTAGCACAGATCCTACCCAGAGTGACTTCCATTGACTAAGCAGCTTTAACAAATTTGTGAATTGTACCTGTAATGGTTGTTTAATTAGACGGACTCTCTAGGCCATCCATACACTGTGCCACTTTGACTGTCCAGGACTAATGGCGCACCTGTTTTTCTTTATATTTAGCAGAATTATTATTACAAATTTAGGGCAAAAGATAAAAGATTTGTCACCCTGTGATTTTTGGGTGCAATGTTCCTTTCTAATTTTGTTGAATATTGTTGATTTGACCTACAGAGTCCCCTTCAAACACCTGAATACCTCCTTTTCCCGACAACTAAAACATGCAACTTTATCAACCTACAACTGTGCAGTGAAATGAGGACTTTGTCCTGTGTTTCTCTGTCTTTTGGGAGAGAGTTTTAACTAAATTATTGCAAACAACAGGTGATACTACAAAGCCAGCACACTGACTTCTCACCCAAAGGAACAAAAAACAATTACCGAAACATCTGCTATAGTGTGAAGCAGAAGAGGTGATGTGGTCACTCTTTAAGAAGAAGATGACTCCTTTGTTTTTAAAGAACCATTTTCTCTCCATGGTGTGTAAGCTGACAGGAAGTGACAGCCTCAGTTTCAGGCTGCGGTTAGTCGATATCTTGCAAGCCTGTCCAGATAGTGTTTGCCATAATCATTTCATTTCATTTATCTCTGCTGACCAGAAATCCAAGTAGTGTAATATATACTTCCAGATGGGAATAAAAAAGTGAAACGTTCACTTAGAAGGCTTCATTCGTTTTCTGAGTGAATCTAAATGCCATTGATATATAGTATGATCATCACCCTTGGGGCGCCGTTTACATTTACGCTCTGAGTTGGAAAGGTTACCGACTCACAATTGAGCGGATCATCCTAGTCCCTCCCCCCTCCCGCCATCCTGGATTCATATCAATCCAAAACTATCAATCAAAGTAATTAAAAAGACATCACTGAAATGTCAATGCACTGTAATAAAGCTTATTAATGGGGGCCCACATTTTGTGCCAGAGCCATCAAATGATGGAGGGCCAGATGTTTGTAGCAACGGACGTTTAAAAGACCCACGATCACTAACGGAAATGTCCTGGAGGCTTTTTTTGTTTGTGATGCTGTGACTTGAGGAAAACCATGATAAAATGCATTCATAAAATGGTATTGTAATTTCCTGGGCTGAATTACAGTTTTTTAAGCAAGGTTGTGTTAAACAGACTGAGACAGTCATTGAAAGCAAAGTGGAGGTGGGAGGTGGTTTGACGCCAGTGACCCAAATTCAGGGCACCTTTTCTAGGTCTGGCACGCACCTCAGCACCCCTCCTATCTCTGTGTCCTTCAGAGGCATGGTGGGCCTCAGTGATCAGACAAGTAACATCATTCTGACACGCTCAATCTGACACTGGACCCTGATCCAGCTGCTCACACCGCCGGTGCATGATAGAAAGGAAAAGAATGGCAGTCACTACGTTAGGGGAGTAAATTGCTACAATCATTCCCCCCAGTGCTGCTATTTTATTCATGGAGATAACAAACTCTTTTCTTTGAGGCACTGCTGGTCAACACTGCCTGCAAATGACTAATTTCCTGTGGTATAAAGAGTGCGTTGGTCTCTTCCAATGCACTTTGCATTCTCCTGGTGGTTTGCATAAAACTACATATGTATTTTCAGATTTTTCGAGCACCGGACAAAAGAGCCACAGGCCCTCTGAGCTGGTCTGCTCTCCGTGCTTTTGCCAAGATGATTCTCCAATGGACGAGTCTGTAGTGACGTGCAGTTGCCTTAAGGCTGTGTGTTGTCACGAGCAGGGCATGGAAATAAGAAAAAGAAGAAAAAAAAAAACACCTCTTACTGTTACTCAATCCTACCCTTTTAATCAACAGGCTAATTTGAACACTGGGAGAAGCTTCCTCTCTCCCGCAGCCTCCTACTAACCTATCAGGGATACCATGGTTTGTAAATTGCTCTTGACAAGATGCATTTAATGGTGTGATTAAAAGAAATTGCCAATAATACTCATTCTGCCAAACATGGTGGAAGCAGAAAGAGAGCTAGTTGTCTATTCTGAGCCAGGAACATGTTGTTTTATGATCCAAAATGGAGGCTGGGAAGATCATTTGTATGATTTTTTTACATTTAGGTTTGATCTAAAAGTATATTATGTGTTATGTATGACCATATTTTTTTCAAATATACATGCGCACCCACGCACCCACACACACACACACACACACACACCACGACCACACACAACTCCATCACTGAACTGGTACATACTGTATAACCATCCTACACCCTGTGTGTGCTGAAGAGGCCGGAGCCATATTCTTCCATTTTGGCTGAAAGTGTGGACTGAACAAAAAGCGTGGCATGGTAGATGACGCCAAGCAGCATGATGAGAAAATAAGAGCCAGGAAGATGGAACGGGATGGGGGGAGTATGGGGGGGGGGGGACGGGGGACGACGACTGGTGGAGTCCACGTTGAAGCAGTTGAGCAAATGATGCAGCCTCAGTGACACACAGCACATCACCACAACGGACTTGACAGATTTAGAGCACGCATATAAAGGTTGAAAAGCACAGAATAGAACATAACAGAACTTGACCGGCTGAGTTAAAAATATATTTACAATAAAGCAACATGTGATGTCACATGACGCAAAGAGACATTGTTTTTGTACAGTAGCAAAGATTTCCACAGTATCGACAGTATCGACTTGGGACTTTCTCCATTGTCTGATTCTACCTGTGGTAATGCTTTAGATTACAGTATACTGTACCATATACAGTATGGTACTGGGGACCGAGATGTTAAGTTAGAAAAGGTGGTAACAATTTAAATTCTTATAAAGAACTTACGCTGTTGTTATCTTTATTAAGTTACCGGGTTAATTCCACATGCATATATTAGTACAGGTAAAGTATGAGCTACTGAGCAATCATCTGGATGTTTGGGAGGAACTTAGAGACAATTTATGCTGTAGATACCTGTTAGTGTTAAGGGGTAATGTAAATGTAGCTGTGTCATGCTGTTATATCACTATATTATGAACAGGACTATGAACGTTTTGGAGGAATTTTGTACATGGGGTAAGTTACTATAATGGGTTTGTTGTTTGGGTTAGATGCTGGAGGTTATCACTGAAAGTCTGAGCATTTTATTTTCCGAACTGCACTTGGTTTTACTTCCTCTTCGTTTCGAATCTTTCCTGTATTCAGCACTTGCTCTGTTTTTGGTTCTAAACGTGAAGTTAAGTTATTCAAAAACACATGAAATGTTAGTGTGGTAACATTGTTATGTTTTATATGGATGTACATCTCTCAGTAAATAACAACCATCAAGTATTCAGCCAAGCAATAGTAGGCTATAAATAGTATTTTATACTTGCAAATTGTTAACATGGATCACGGTCAGGTAGATAGGCCCTTAGCCCCTTTGCAGAATTTTGCTTAGGGCCCAAGGGAGGTCAGGACCGGCTCTGATGTTCTGGGACTTAGGAATCGTGCTACCAGATGATTCAGGTTAGTTAGCATGGATGCACTTTTACTGCGGGAGGCTCTGATGTATTGGAGATCGATAAAACTGTCAAAAATAAATGGAGATGGGCATGACTCTGCGAAATGGGGCAGAACTGCAAACCTTTTAGATCATGCAGGAAAAAAAAAATTGAAGAGCCAGGTGTGTGTTTTTGCCTGGTCTACCACAGGAGAACGCAGTATGGCAGTAAACAGTACCAATGGTTATGTATGGGGTAGTGCTGATTTCTCAAAGTTGTTTTTTTCTTTTAGCAGGCGTCGAGGTCTTTTGTACACACTGTCCATTTCTTCTCTCAGCTGCCTCATGAAATCCTATGGGAAGTGAGTGAATGGCAGGTACCGAGTAGTTAAAATAACTGCAGTATAAGTTCTCCGTATGATCCTAATTATTACCCCCTTATTCCATAACTTCACATCTTGTTCCCCCACCTACATATATGTATTGTGTGCTGTGCTGGTAACACTGGAGTTATTGTGGGCTTAAAGCATATTGTGTAACTTAAAGCATAAACATACATTCCCCCCTTTGTATGTGTGTGGAGACCAGTGCTGCAGGGATCTGTCATCAGGCCTTTGTGTTGACACTCTTCTCAGCTGCAGTGTCAATAGGCTCCTTGGAATGGCATACACACACACATGCACACACAAACATATACACAATGCTGACCCTCTGAGCTACAGATTCTACAACCACAGGGATCTGAAGAGTTACAGCTACACAAAGCTAACATTAGCGGAAGAGCTTGCAGAGTGTAAATACAGAGAGGTCATCGCCTATTTATTTATACTGAAATCTTCGGTGTATACTTTTGTTGAAGTACTGTTAGTAAGGTCTGAGTGGCATCAAAAACTCCTACTATTGGTGTCACATACCCACCGAGTCAAACACTATACAAACATTTCTCTTCGCCAAATTTTATGTGAATGATAGCCGGCAACATAAAAAGGTAAATTATGTCGAATGCTGCACTAGATTGTAAAGCTGCCATTTTCAGAGTCCTGCATTTCAGAAGGGCATCATTGCATGGTTAGTAAAAAATATGGCGGTGTAGATTCACACAGACAGTTCTACATCAGACGGTGATTGCTTAATCCATAGAGTGAACGTTTGGGAAACTCAATGAGATGTCCATAACCTGCATTTCCAGGCAGGCCGGCAAGCGAGAAGACGCAGAGAGGCCCGAACATGCAAATACATATGACGATGAACATGCTCGAGGCGCCGTCCTCCCGACAGCCCTTATTAGAGCACGTGTTATATCTGAGGTGGCAGTGGTGAAGTCGAAGCCCAGGGCTCATTTATTTAAGAGGGCGAATAATGAATTCTTTGTGGCATCTCATCTTCCCATCACTATTAATCTGGCTTTCTGCAGGTATCTGCACAGCGATCCATACTGCTCGGGCCTCTAGACTGGAACCTCACACATTCTGTTGATTTACCTGAGACAGATTTACAGCCTCTCACCCTCGGGCTAACTGCATGAGTTTTACCGTCTCGCCCCAAGTCTCCTCCAGCTGTTGAAAATAACATGCATGTTATCCATCACTCACAGCCAGACCGCACAGATATGGTTATTGCACACAGCCTTTCACCACTGCTACAATTTTGCTTTTGCTTTACTCCCTCTAATTGTTCCTCTTTTCAGTTGTTAAAACACCTGCAGCCTGCTCTCATGATAGAACCTTTGGAGTACCATATTTCTACATTTACAGCATGTGCGACACACACACACACACACACACACACACACACACACACTCCCGAAACCAATTTGTGCCACAGGCAGACGAAGAAGTCATTTACCCTCCATTGAAAGTGGCTAAAAAGAAAGGCTACGGGATTAACCGCAGACCAATTACAGAGTTGGCTAAACCCTGTCTAACTGGAACAAATACACGGAAGGGCCAAGGCTTTTTCAACGTGCATTAAGTTGACCATCCTCAGAGGAAGGTGAATAGAAAATGAATGAAAAGCCAGAGAAAAAGTAAATGAGCTGCACGTGAGGAAGGAATGTAGGACAGGGGGAATTCGCCGCATGTGGAAGGCCGGATGGATCAAGGAATACGTTTTGAAGGCGGACGCTTTTAAAACCAGTTGTTGACAGATGCTGCTGACAGACTGCTGAAGAACCTCTATAGCCAATGAAATTATTTCACCTCAAAGCGTTTTTGCACAAAGCAGTAACAACACCAGCAGACGTAACCAAACAGCGGCCTGCTACTTACATCCTGTAGCTTTGTACCTCACATCCCCTCCCCTTTACATTTCTCGTGTTGCACCGTAGCTGCCTGTGCAATGAGCAAACACTGACGGCTGGAAAAGAACACGGCAGACCTGAGTTTGCAGGCTATATAGCGAATTAGCTACAGCACAATGAACAGCTTAAATACATACTCCAAAAGACAAGATTAATTAGGTCGTTATTCCTCAGTACAACAGCGAAAAAAAAAAAGAAGCTAACTGTCAGTTCTCATCCTGTAAACTACAGTCACATGTACAAGTTTGCTTAAGTTGCATCTCAAAGCCCCTGCCAGCTCAAATGTCAATCAAACATGTATGCTTGGAGGGTAAAGGGAGATTTCTGATGATTTTTTGTTCCTTTCGACAGTAAAAAAAATATCAATACTTTTTGAAAGGTAACTAATGCCTAACACGCACCAAGACTTTGAAAAGACTTTTTAAAGACTAAAGTCAGACACCCTCTCACATTTTAGTTTAGAGTTTAGAGTTTTTAGTCTCACAGTATACGATTTAAACACTGGGGATCTTGCAGAGTCTTCTTCTAAAGTTCGTAACTCTAGACTATAATTGTTATGATTTGGCCCTAAAATGTGTTTGGACTTTGTATTTATGATTTCCTGTTTTATTTTGAATTTTTTTCCCCTTATGTCCAATTAACCTCGCCTCTCTTATGTATTTAATAACAGCCTTACACCAAACGAGTCTTTGTGTCTCTAGTCTCCTCCGTGCTCACTATCAACTCAGTTTGCTGCATCCTGTTTGGTGCTGGAGAAGTTTTACGGTGTTCACGTCACTGAACTTCACTATTTGCATGAGCCAAGACTGAAAACCTACGAAGATATTTAACATGTTTGATCAAAACAAACAAAAAAAAAAACGGACTTAAGACAGCTCGGCCGACCACTTTACACCAAGCTGACGGGAGCTTGCTGCAACTCCAGCAAAACCTTTCATGATTTTATTCCAACATTGGAAATTTGTCTGACAGTGAAATCGCTTTAAAAGTAGGTGTAAGGCCGCCATAAATGATTTCAGGGGACTAAAACAGGTTTTATAGATTATTAGCTGCAGTCTGATATGGGGATGAAGAGCCATCATAGTGTAGTAGCAGTGGGGGAAATAGAATAAGTGGTATCAGATAATAGATCAAGCCGGATCAAAGAGAAAATGAACATGAGTTAAACCCAGTAGGAAAGAGCTGAGACCTCTGAAGTGAGGTGAAACACAAAAACTGATGTAAGACTGAAAAACAGCTGGAGAGAGAGAGAGATACAACGAGGAGGATCCAGATGTGCAGAGACAGTGTGTGTGTGTGTGTGTGTGTGTGTGTGTGTGTGAGTGACTCGGGGCAGATTGTATCTATCGTGACTTTGATAAGGAGTGAAAGGTTACATGACACCCCGGCCTCAGCTGACACTAACCCATGCAGAGTGACACTGACGGGGTGAGAAAGGCCGAGGACAAAGACTTGCTGGAGGACACACCGGGTCACTATGTGTTACACACCCGAGCGACACCAAGGTCAACAAAAATCGCTCGGCAGACGATTCTGAAACAGGCTGTTCGGGGGATTTCTGTGTCTGTCTGCTTATGTCTATAACATGCACCATATTCCACCTATCAGACTGTCCAGAAAGCAAGCCTCTCTCAAACGCAGGTAATGTCCTCGCTTTGACAGACTAGTCAGCTCATATTTGGACGCGAGTGGGAAAGAAACGGATCAAACAAGCATCTCTGCGGACGCATCCCTCCGCGCGCATGCTGAATCACGCCGTGCTGCCGAGCCGGGGTGGCACAAGGCAGCCCGGGTCTCGCCGGAGAAATGCATTCAGGAGCCGCCGCTTTATCAGATGCCTCTGAACACAGCAGCAGTGACATTCCACGATTCCCATCATGTCAGCTCTCTTGACATTTTCTCTCCCCCTCATTTGCAAAATGAGAGAGAGGGAGAGGGAGAGGGAGAGGGAGAGGGAGAGGGAGAGAGAGAGAGAGAGCGAGCGCGGCCTTTGCAAAATGGCCACTGTGAATAAATGTCCCAGAGCCCAAGGAAAGGGCATAACTGTACTTCTAGTAATTAGCTCCGTCGTAACAAAACACCTCTTATATCACAGCTAATAGCGTCGCAGCAACAGATTAAAGGTGCTGTAGGACACTGGGAGGAAGTTTACAGTTTAGTTAAAGCTTGTTTTAACTTTTGTGTTTGATGAGGGAATTGGTGCTTTCTCCTCTTCACGAGCCAACTGGGACTGGAGGATGAGCGCTGCATCTCTAAACACAGTGAGAAGACACTGACATATGCTGTTAATATCCTTGTAGAATAAAATTGCATACATTTATTGGTTGAAGTATATGGGAATGTACCTTGAGGATACTATAATGAAGTATTTAGATTCTGCAGCTGCTTTTTAAGGAGGCGTTCTCTGAGTGCTTCGTCATTCCATAAACATCACAGTTAGCTCTCCTGATGATTTTATTTTACTTGAAGACTTATTGCTAATAACATACATATGCTGTATATATTTGCCAGTCTAAGAGTGGACTGGTGTGGCCCGCAACTGTCACTGTCTCAACATCTGTCTCACTGTCTGGTGTCGTGAACCTGCATATGTTTGGTAGAAAGCTGCACAGGCGGGAGAGTGAGTGAGCTGTCTGTGCGAGGTGTCGGTGTGTGTCTGTGACCACACCCTCTGCTCTGCGCCTGTCACGATGCGTCGCCCCCGTATAACTGGCAGATTAGGGGGACCTTACCTCTCTTTAGCTCTCCAGACAGGCATTAGACTTTCTAATGCGGCTCCAGACCGAGCAGGGGATCTCATTTTATAAATGCTCTGCTAAATGACCCGCCGGCCTGCCACGGCTATGGCTCCATCTTTACTATTTCTTTTTCATTTTCATCATTCCGGGGGATAATTAAGAGCCGGGGACTGGTGGTGCTGGTAGTGGAGGGGTGGGTGGGTGCCAGGGCGCTCCCTCGCTCCCTTAAATGGCCATTCAGGCCAAGTTAGTGTTAATTTGTCACCTCTCTCTGTGCTCTCATTCGCCAGAGCTACGGGGACTTAGGGGTAACTTTGTCCCCTCATTTTTTATGTGTCATTTCATCAAGATGCCGTCTTCCTCTAATACAGTTCTCTCCTTTCAGACGCTGCCTGCTGAGAGATGAGAAATATGCAGCACTGTAAGTCAGGCGTCACACCAATACCAAGACTTGGTCTGGTGGGAAAAGTGGGTAAAGTCGGTTGCCTGACTCTATGTAATTACGTTCTCTCTCATTTTGCTTCATTGTTGCTCTTGGTCAGTTTGTTTCTTCTACATGTTTAGCTGACTGCCCTACACAGTACCCGCTGCTCATTACAGCGAATCCTTATTTATCTTTCAATCTGAATAGCAGAGCTAGCTTCCTTAGCTCTCAAACATCTGCAAGAAGACTGAGACTGCATGAACTAACGTCGCCCCTCACTCCACACTTTTTCTTATCCATCATCACGTCCCCTTCTTATAACCGGTGTCATGTCATGGATGTTATTCAGCAGGTGTATGAGAATCTACACTCAGCTGATCTGTTATCTGTTACACCCAGCTGAGCACGGACATGAAGTGATGGCTGTGACTGCAGAACACATCTGTGCATTTTTATGTTTGGTTCCAGAGAAATTTTCTTACTTCAAGATAATGTGTATTTTTTCCGCTAGCCAGCAGATCCACAGGATGTAGCCACGGGATATTTCTTGCTACATTTTGTGGATGTACACTTATTGTGGGGAAACAAAAACGCAACTTTGCATTGTACAGAGACACAGGTGTGGTCTTGTTGTCCTTTGTGGATAACTGTGAGCGGTGAAGTGGTTCTATAAACATACTAAACATGATTTAACCTTTTTAAGTACCTGTGTTAGTTTGCTATCACTTGTTCTCAAATGATTTTTGTGATGTTTTATGGGATTTCTGTCAGCCTGAGAGGGTGAATAAACTGAATTTAGGGAGGTTCATCCTCCTTTATGTGATAGTACACACTGCAGTAATGTAATGCACTATTGCACAATTTTGATGAGGACTTGTCACAGCTTGCATCAATGGAAATAAAGTATGTAATTCTGTTGTAGTAACAGGGATTCAAAGGCAATGTTCTGTTATGGTCTGATAATGACTGAAGTGACTTTTTACATATATTTAGCCTTCTGGTTAAGATGTCTTGTAGTTCAAAAAATCCCAAATTTGAGGTGACACCCTCCATTACTCACTTTACAGCTGAGTATCACCTACTGCCTGAGGAAAGTGGCGTTATTTCTCTCCTGGCATCAGGCCTTACAGGAATATAAACAGGCTATTTGCCACACTTTTCATTTAACATCAGATTCACTGGCTAACTTGGAGGCCCCCCCCCGTCAGACTCCACCCGCTCTCAATGTTCCGGGACCCTCCAGATTTACACATTGTGCTGTACCAGCTGTCTGGCTGACTCTCAATCATCAGGCCAGATGTGCAGCTAATTGTCATGGCAGGCATGGCATCTCGACACCCCAGCGTGACAGCCTCCAGCATGGAGAGATTTATGAAGCATGTGTCTATATGCATGTTTGTGTGTGTACGTGATGTTTGGGGTGTGAAAACTTTCCTTTCCGCTTACCCTCTAAACCTTGCAACCCCTGGGATGCCTCTGTCAACAGCGATGTAGCTCTGGTGTGTGCTGATTTTTGATAAGCACGATGAAGGCCTGCTGGCGTCAAGCCTTTTGACCTACCCATGAAGGCCAGAGAAAGTGCAGCAGGATCCCTCGTACAGAGCTGCAAAGCTGGCGGGGGGGGGGGGGGGGGGGGGGGGGGGGGGGCACTCGAGCTGAGAGGCAAAACCCCCGGCCAGCTGACCCAGCGAAGGCTCACTGTTGTTGGTCTTGTTAAAACAGCAGGTGGGGGCCTTCAGTATAGCTGCTGGGTGTCCTCCCTCTTCTCTGTGTAACTGGCATCATAGTAAGCGCTCAGATCATCCCTCCCAGGTGGGCAGCAGTGAGAGAGACAGAGTGCGGATGTTTGGGAAGTGCCTGTTGTTTACGAATCTTATTTTCTCTCTGATGATAATACATCTGCTGCTTTTGGAAACAGACCACTGTATGCCATTATATCTGCTGATTAGCTAGCCCGCTGCTTTTGATCAAGTGGATCCACAGAAAGGCATTACTGATGCTCAATACATCTGCCTTATGACTGCCAGTGTAAACAGCTCTGTACGCTGCTGTAAGCGATTGCTGTTAATCCATCAGGGAAATGGTCTCCTCGGCCTCGACTATTGCCTTTTTCTAATTATTGGGACTGCCAGCTTTGATAACTATGCCCTATCTGTCACATATGTATGGATTGCGGCCCGGTTGACTGAGCAAAGATTGCATAGCAATGTGAACCAGTGAACAGGTGGAGTAAGCAAGACGGTGGGAAAGCTTCATTTGTCAACACAGATGGCTGTGGTCTGCCTTCCCGTCCATTTGTCACGCTACGATAGCAGTAACGTGCTTTTTTGAATGTTACACCCTGTACCTGAGTCAACAGTAGCAAAGTATAAACTGACATCTGACCTGGCCACCATGGAGGGGGCTTAAGCTTAGCAGAGTGGCTGGGAAAAGCTAATTTTCATCTGTGTATTAATCAAACAGGCATATGGGTTCAGTTAATTGCTCTGGGAAGACATCCAACCAGCAAGCCTCTTTTTTTCCTCAAGTTGGCCCAGCTCTTTGCCCAGGAGATGAACAGCTTGATGGCTACTGCCCCAGTCTTAGTTGAGTGGGAAGGATCCATGTGTCCAAAAGGGACAGGATAATAGGCAGAGTTGGTGGACTCTTTGTCTTGTAAGTGACTTCTTGCACAACCCTAATGAGCCTGTGTCACTGCCAAGTATTCTCTTGAACTCTACAGATCTGCTGGAAAATGTCAGATTTTTCACTGCTGTGGATACGTTTGCAAATCTGGTCACGTCCCTAAACATCTCACATCACACCCCGTGCTGAAATAATGTCAGCAAATTCCCCCTTTTTTTGGGGGGGAACTTTATAAAAACACTGTTTCCTACCCTCATTATAGTCAAAGCGACGAACTCTGCCTGCCTTACTTGCACCAACTCTCCCTGAGCCTTTTGCTACATCAGCTACGGATATAAGGGTACTTATTCAGCATATCATTCTGAAGCCTGGCTCTGTGTAAGTACAAGCACTGACTCAGCAAACAGGGAGTGGAAGAGAAAAACACAGATGTAATAAAAGAACTGGAGAGAGAGAGACTATTGAAAATAAGGAAACAAACAAGAACTAGAACGGTAGAGAGCATACCTCTGCCAAGGCTAAGCAATCTGGGTCTGCACCAAACTGTGCAAAGTCATAGATCTCAACACCATAAATATGTCTGATGTTTTACATCAAGAGCCATATATTAAGTGTTGAAAAAATGTCCCATCTCACAATGCTAGGGGACATGATAAAAAAAAGTTCCAGGATCCTCCTCTTTAACCGGATCAGCACCAAGATGCAATGGGTTCGTCCCTGACCCATGCCACATCCCTCCTCCAAATATGCTGCAAATTCTTTTCGCCAATTTTAAATTTTAAAAAGTCTTGGTTGACTGATTGAGTATAAGCTCAAGGTCTACTTGCTGCAGATTGCCATTGCTTTTCTTTGTCTCTCACCAGTAAATTATGCCCTGGTTCCTTCCAGCAGAGAAGCTTGTTATTTGTACTCAGGAGTTCCAACATGAAGGATAGAAAGGCGAGGTGTGGCGTGGTTACGAACTACATGACTCAAGGCTGTTGCTGACTCTTGCATCTGATTGTCCCAAACCCAAGCGGATGAACATAAGAAACCCAATTCCCAGCGGCAGCAGCCACTGAATGAATGATGAACTTCCTTCTCCTCCTAAATTGTGCAGGAATAATATGATGGCACCAATCCTTCAATCACTTATTAGAGGTTCCTCCCTTGTGGCTTTACTTCCTCTGAATGTTATGGATGGAGTGTGTGCGACAGTTCTGCTCAGTGAAAATCAAAGAGCCTGAGAATTGTCTTGATTCTTGACATCTCAGAATATTCTTAGTCTGACACACTTTTTTTGTTTTGTTTTGTTAGAGATTTTTTTTTTTTTTTTTTTTTCCACATCTTATAAACGTGTCTTGAAAAGAAATGATCTTCTCCCTCTCCAGGTCTTGATTCTCGCAGCTCCTGTGAATGTGAGCTTAAGGAAACAAAAGTGCCTTTTTGTTTTGTTTGCTGAAGCCAGTCGGTGTTTGACTGCTTGTGTTTTTCCCTCAAACTGACCCCCTCCCAGGAGAAAGAGCGAGATGCTGAACGGCAGACGAAATGAAACTGAGTGCGAGCTATACTGTTTTTTTTCCCCCCGTCTCTCCTCTTCCGTCTCTGATCAAATTCAGAGCCAATTCTGACACAACAGAGACACAAAAGAGGATACAGTGGATGAATATATAGTATACTGTCTTACAAAGTGACAGGCAGACAAATTCTTGTTGAAAAGGTGTAGAGGTTGAGTGAGAGTAGAAAGCATTAAGCTGCATATACAGCATCCCCTTGTATGTATTTGCAGCTACTCTCTGTGCCCTTTGTATCCTCTATTTTCATTCTGTCTGTCCACACCTGTCTCCAACTCGGCCGGTCCTTCAAATCCAACCAGAAACGGTCTTTACAGCAGATTTACCAAAGCAATACAGCAGCTGCAGCAAGCGAATCCTATTTCCACCTTATCGGCGCAGGTGATAGCGAATAAAAGATTCAGCAGTGAACATCCACAGGTCGGTCTCTGCAACAGGTTTGCACACAGGCCTCGGGGGCCCATCATGCATCGGTTATTGCTGGTCTGACAACAGGATTCAATATCTTGGGGAAAGAGAGAGGCAGACAGGACAGTTGACTTCTCTCGCTGCTCAGTGAGCTAAGACCTCAGTCACTTGTATCAGTGGGGATGGATTACTGGTGAGGCTACTCCTCGTCCCCAAAAAGAGAAGAAAATATAGGGTGATGTGCTAAGTGTGAGGGATGAGAGGACAGTTTTATTTTTGCTCTTGAAATAAAATTCAGGTCCAGTGACTGCTCTTCTTAGGTTTAAGTTAGGACATTATATCATTTTATATGGTCAGATATGGGAAGACAGCAAAATCACCAAGAGTAAGAGAGGGGGTTATTACGAGTGGTCAGATGGTCAGACAAGCTTTAAACAAACCCACAGGTAAGCCAAAAACAAAGTAGTGAAATTATTACCCAGACTGTCTGTTTGTCTGCACACAGTTGTCCTGAACTATGCTGCTTGATTCCCATGTTTAAGACTTGCTTTCATGTCACCAGACAATTCAAAACAGTTGTATTTTGCAGAGCTGGTTGGCTGGAGGTTGAAAAATCACTGTATCCAGTAAATTGGATTTAAGTACCTTTGACTTTGGATGGTAGGTAGCATCCATATTTCCTTTTAAGCACTTCCCTCCCTGTCATACTTACAACTTGGATTTTGACTTGAAGACTATTTACAGCCAGAAACAAACTGACTTCTTATTTTTGAGGCATTTTTTGCCTTTACTCCGACAGTATAGTGAGAGACGGACAGGAAAGTCAGGGAGAGAGATTGGGGATGACATGCAGCAAAGGGCTGCAGGTCAGACTCAAACGCATGGCCACTGCGGTTAGGACTAAGCTCATGTGCGACGCGCTCTACCAGGTGAACCACCGAGGCGCCAAAATACAGATATTTTTTCTTTTGCAACCCCTTTCTTTTTTTTTTACCTCTCCAAGCACCAGATATGAACTGTCAACTCTTCAAGTTGACTTTATCGACCCATCAACACACCCACACAGTGCACAGTGCACTTCTTGTACACGGACTTTATATGACCCAGAGGGGCAACCAAGTCTGAGCTCAGTAGAAGTCACTGGCCTGTCGTCTCCTTTCCCTCCTCAGAAGGATGTTGTGTGGAATTTACCTCACTGCTGAACACATTTATTAAGAGCTCTTTCACTCCTCAAAAGGAATTACAGTTAAAAAAAAAAAAAAATGAACGCGTTCCTCTTATCTTTGCTCTACACGGGTCGCTTTTTAAGAGCTTCACTCTCCGTTCTGACCAATTTTATGCTGACGGCTCCACACATTCATTCTTAATGGCGTTCATTTTCAGAACAACAAAAGCACTGAATAATGAAGTGGCTTTTCCTGCTCTGTCAACAGCAGAATGGTCAATAGACTCACAAAGTGAAGAATGCATTCATCATTTCTGCCTTGAGTACATCACAGAGGGCTTGGAAATGTAAACATGTGCGCCCTGCATGGATGAGCAGATGTAAACATCTTTCTTTCTTTTTTTTTTTTCCTCTCTCAGCCATCTTTCTCTCTCTACCTCTGTTGCTTTTCCTTTTTTCTCCTCCGTTCTGTAACTTAGTTTCTTTCTCTACCTATCGCTCTTTCCCCACTTTGCTTTCAGCATTTCCTTTGTGCTTGACTATGTTCAAGGTAGAAACATCCTCCCCAAAGGTAGACAACCAGTACAGCGACTGAGATAGAGCGAGAAAAGATTCAGTAGTGGTGTTTGGGCTTTAAGCTGACCACCATTTTAAGATAGATAGGGGGTGGAAAAAGTTCAAAGCAGAGTTTTGGACTCAACACACTGAAAAGTCTGTGTTGATTTTTCCTCACAGCAACACAGCACTCACAGTGTTTGGGCAGTAAGCTATAGATTATCTTTTCTTCCCCGGGAAAGTGGGCCAAAAGTGATGTAGGATGCTCATTTGGTGGTCGATCGAGATATTAAAGGGGGGCATGGATTCATGGTGGATTTACAATCAATAGAAGACATAAGCTTTATTAAAACAGTACAGAAAGTCAATAGGTAAACTTCCATTGAAAGGGCAAGGATGAATAATGAATGTGGTAATGAATCAAAGGGAAGAAAAGACGTAAGGGTCAGCCAAAGTCCAAAAAGTATTAGATAATGCTAATAGGCAGCTTTCAATGATACTCAGCAGACAATTATAATGTGTTGGATATCAGCAATTGAGTTTGCAAACAAGCAGTGCAGGAAATTGGTGTTTGTTTATGGCTGACATATCCACTCTGAAATTCATGCATGTGTCAGCATTATGAGTTAATCATGAAAGAGAAAAGTTTTAATGAGACCATTCAGAATAGTGCAGACACCTGTGCGTTCAAACAGAAAATGAGTGTATTAGTCACAGAGAATCATTAATAGCGGCAGCTGCAGCAGTAGTAGGTGTAGATGAATCAGAATGCAAATGAAGGCATAATTTCTAATGAGTAATGTTGGTTGTTGTGTTGGATGAATGTCGAGTTGTGTTCAATAAATGGCTTGGTCCTTTCTGTGCTGGCCACATGCTTAATTCAATGAGGGAGGGGAGGCCCGGCTAAAGTGTATCCAGAGGGAGCTGAGGGTTGGATGTGCAGCAGTGACATTTGGAGAGGACCTCACAGTGGTCCTGTCCTCAGGGCACCTCACCGAAGACAAAGTAGGCTGGATAAATGTACGCTTTTTCATCCATCTCTTGATTTTCCTCTTTCCTTCATCCTCCCATTCCCATGCTACAACAGCGAGTCAATCCCCACAGACTCCCATGTTAAAATGTCAAATAAACATGTTTACAGCCTGGTATAAAAAATATTTTGGTCTCTAAAGCTAATTTCCTCCTTCATGACAACTGTTTATATAACTCACCTGTTTACATTTTATTAATACTTAAAGTTATGTAGAACTGCAGTCTCGGTTTCACACTCGCCCCACCTCTTTGCACATTTCTGGATTAGCCGGAGTCAGACACTGCCAAGAGCTTCGAAACCGCTCTTCAGAAACCTATGGCTGACGTCACAGAGGCTACGTCCATCTTTATACAGTCTATGAGGTAGACGAGTGGAAGAAAGGAGATGCCAGACAATGACAAGAAAGAATAGAAACACGGTAGTTTTGCCTTCCCAGGTGATTATTACAGCCAGGAGTGAAACCATACAGGCAGGCCAGCTTCCCTGGATAACAGCTTATTGATCCTGAAAGCCCATCCACCACTTTGCTCTCCCAGGATACAACGCCAGTGTGAACTGCATGTACGGTGACCTACAGGCAGTAAAGATAGCGGACGCCACCTTGTTAACACAATGATGATGTTTTTTATGAACTTATCATTAGTTACACTTGATAAAGACCATTTTCGCAGACGGCTATCTTCACTTTATTTGCCAATAAAAACTTTAAAACCCGTTTTTATTGACCACAATTTGCTTAAGTGGAACAATGAGGGATGATGTGTAAATATGAGACATAATTAAATGTAAGCCACCAAACTATCAGGCTGGGAGGACAAGCGATCCTGACTGCACCTGATTCGAGTTTTCAGATAATGCTCTCAGGGTCGGTGGTGGTTTGATCCTCAGTTCCTGTCCACGAGTCCAAGTGTCCTTCAGCAAGACACTAAACTCCAAATTGCCTCTGATGTAAAGGCTGCTTTGAACAAGACCATCTGCCGATTCAGCCTGGTGTAATGTAATGCTTCCTTTTTGTGGACTCACTCAAGCTAAAGTACAGCAAACCAAACTGGCGCCCTTTCAGTTACAGCGCAGTGCAGATCAGCTGATCTACATTTAGTAGATGTAATTTCATTCATCTCTTCCTGAGTGCGTCTTTCTCAGGAGTAAATCAACACTGCATTATATAGACGGCAGCTTCCCTTCTCAGTATGTTACAGTTCTTAATTACATTGCACTCCTGACCACACATCAATCAGTGATGTCAAATCAGGTGCTTCTCCTCAGCTGTCCTATAGGCAGGTACAACAGCTGTTGTGACATTACTACTGGCTGGGGTGTGGCCAAAAGTAAGTGCAACCTGCTTAGCATGCTTAAGACATTGTGTACTTGAAATGCTTCAATCCAGTGCAGCCAAGCAGGACTTTCTGACAGCATATAATTCAGTGTAATAAATAAATTACCCTCTAATAGACCATTTACATTTAGATCTGACACGTTAACAAAGCCACGCAATGAAGTGAATCTTGCTGTACATTTGAGCAGTGGCAAGTTGCTGCTGCTTTGCATGTAGAAATCAAGAAAAATGGCCAAACAGGTGCCAGCAGAGGCGCTGCTTTCAAGTGGTCATTCAAAGAGACCTTTGTATTCTGGTTTAGGCCTCCTGGGCAGCCACTAATCTCCTGTTTTGTTCCACCCTCTACAAGCATCACCAGTCAAACGAATGGATTTTAGTAATGAATGGTTAGTTATGAAAGAATTCTAGTGAAGGAAGTGGGATTTATAGGAAGGTCTGCCTCCTTAAATCCTTGTCCATCCAAAGTTAGCCACCCATGATGAAACCTCTAGGGAAGCTTCTGCCCCCCCTCCAACCCCCAGCTCATGCCCTGCTGCCCCTCCACCTCCACGGGGACAATTAATTAGTGATGCAACAGGGAAGGATTAATCGATATGCTGTCAGCTTCCCGCCGGCTGCGGAGAGAGACCCCGGCAAACCCGCCACGGCCCAATCTCATTACTGATGGTGGCCCACGCTCCCCTTTGCGAGGCATCTGCATTCATCAAAGGAATGCCAACCTTTCCCCCTCAATTGTTCTCCACGCTTCATCCCTTCCTCCCTCCCCCGCATGGTTAGCTTACCCCCCCTTTCAAGATGAAGGAGACTGAGCCGGTTGGAGTACTGACACCCGTTTAAGAAAGGAAAGGTGGTGGAGTTAGAAATAAAGAAATAACAAGATCACAATGTGCGGAAGGAGAAAGTGTAGGGCCGCCCTTGTAAATTGTGACTGTGCATGTATTAAAGTGTGTACTAGAGCTAATCATACATGTCCTGTACGTGAATGTGAAGGTGTCCTTGCAAATGCGTCTGTGTGCGACTTAAGCTGGAACCTGAGAGCAGTGGGTGACTGCGTGTGCTGCTGACAGCTAGTTGGGAGTAAATGCATATAATGTGTGTGGCTATATGTGCTTGTAGATGCATGCACAACCATCCCTCTGCGTGTTTCTGTGTAACCGGGGGTGGGGAGTAGAAAGATAAAAGCCTCTGCCTCCCTCTGACAGTTTTATCTGCATCACCATCTGCCATTATCTGACGCCAGCATCTCGCAGCTCCCCACTGCACTCTGAAAGCTCTCCATCCACCCTGTTCTCCTCACCACTCATCTTATCCCAGGCTATTGTCGCACGTCAGATCATATTTTTCAACCCATAATTAAACAGTTGCTGGCTTAAACCCTTGACAGATAACCGGGGGCCGTCGGAAATATGGAAATGAAAAAAGGCAGGGTGGTGGTGTGTCTCAAAAAAAAAGAAAGAAAAAAAAGTGAGTGTGTCTGTCATTAGAAAGCAGTGAGAAGAAAGGAGATCATCATGAAGCTAATGAAGTCAGATGCCGCACTTCTCAATTGACTGTGGGGATGCTGGCCACAAAAAGCCTGCGTGCAGAAACATGAACACCGGGGAGCGCTGTCTATCTCTATTCCTTTCTCAATCAGCATTTGTCACATGCTGGGAGAAGGGGTGAGGGTGGGGTCAAGAGGAGGAAATATAGCCACGTCCCTTTTCCTTACCGCCCCTTCCCTCGCTCTCTGCCCCTGCTCAAAGTACACAGTTGTGGTGAGGGATGGCTCCCTAACGGGTAATCAGAGGCAACTCTTATTTAATGCTATGAGCCGGGACCGGACAGCCGGTGATGGAGGTACTCGGGGAGGCCCGCTGTGCGCTGTGCACCGGCCCATAACTGCAGATGAGACACTTCCCACAGAGCAGTTAGCGCGACAACTTGCCAGCTGTAAATGTAATGACTGTCAAATGTGAGCGGTGCCTGTGAGAACAGCAATAAATACAAACAGACACCTCTGAAAAATATACTCAGAAAAGATTGGGCAAGTCCTAGGTTGACAGGTGCATCAAAACTCCTACAACTTTATTAAGTCATCTGTCAGGTCATTTACAAAGTTTATGAACAGCTCATGGAAGAGCTGATACTTGCTCCTTTCTTCATTAATGACTCATCTCTCTGTGCCTAGCAAATAACCTCAATTTGCTGCTCTGTTTTTGTGCCTTTATTGCTTTGAGTGAAAACAGCAACATAAAAGACTTCACATTTCAACAGTCTTACGCAACGAATATTACCCCTGCTCACAGAGTGAAGTAGCTGCACGGTAATTTCTATTAATTCCTGATGAGTCGTAAAGCTGGAGACAGTTAAAGTTTTGCGAGGCCCCTCTAGACAAGCTATTTGCTCCATATTGTAGTCAACAAACACTTTTGGATGAGGGTTGCAAAATGTGAGATGGTCTTCCGAACTTAGATTACCTCAGTGCCTTTGCATACAAACGGGTGGGGAGTTGGGGGGTTGGGTGGGGTGGGAGCTGCCTGCAATGCTGTCACCTGAACCGTAGCAGGAAAAGCAGAGCTTCCCAGCAGGCACTGGATGTGAATGTAACATCAGGAAGATGCTGGAAATGAAAATTGGATTGACGTCAAAATCCAACGTTGGCTAATTGACACACTGAGTCTCTGAATGGGTTTTGCTCACGACCAGGTTATCAGTATCTCATACTATATGTCAAGATGAAAGGCATTGGATCTGGATACAACATGAGTTAAAACACAAACATCGACGATATCGACGTCAGCTGTCGTCAGTATTCTATGTCGAATTAAAATTGGCATCGTCTTGACACTGAATTTTGGTCAACCAACATCACAACCTCCATTCAATCAAACTGGTAAATGGTAAATGGACTGCACTTACACAAAGCTTTTCTAGTCTTATCAACCACTCAAGGCACTTTGCACTAAAAGCCCCATTCACACATAATTCATATAGCGCTTTTTTTTTTTACACATACAATGCTTTTCTACCTCACGCATACATTCACACACCGATGTTACATCACGGGCAATTTAAGGTTCAGTATCTTGCCCAAAACCACTTCGACACGTGGAAAGGAAGAGCCAGGAATTGAACCGCCGACCTTCCAATTAGTGGATGACCTGCAGGCTGTGCCACAGCCGCCCGCTGGCCACCAACATCTGACAACGCTGGTGGCCAGCTGCATGCCTGCAGGGATGAAGCTGGAAAAAAGACGAGCCGTTGTCGCCAGGATGAAATGAAAGGCAACACTTCTTGCATGCCCAGTTTTCAAATTGCCAGTGGACAAACTCAGACTGAGACTATCAAGTCAGCACAAAAGAATGTTGTTTGCACTGAGATATGTCTGCGGGCAGACACACCAGCCTCTGCCATGCAACTCCAGCTTTCACATTTATCCCACTTTCAAAGGAGGAATGTGAATATTTACAATAATACTTGAAGGAATTGGTGAACTGACTGGCATAAAATAAAAAAAAGATTCTAAACCTGTGACCATCTGGTGATGAAATGTTATCGTTGCTGCTAACATAACACTGTAGGTGGACATATTTGGCTCCACTCAACCTGCTATACATGATCAGCAAGTTTGAATTCTTACCTAGACCAAATTTTTGGTGTAGCAAGTGATTTCAACTGGACAAACAGCACTTACTAAAGATTAAAAGTGCTTTTGGCTTCAATAAACTTTTTTTAATATAAATTATAGCCTGATTCTTTTTATGACTTGCTTCCAAGGTCTTGCAAGGACATCTACCTTTTCCAGCAGCCACAGATGGGAGATTTATCTATCAGCCCGCTCCCATATCTGTCTGTACCCTTCATTCCCTGAATCTCACACCCCAGGCCCTGATGGTGGAAATGTCATGAAGATTGGCAAAAATGATGTCCTGCCTTCCCAAATGACCATTTTTACTTCTGTAGAGCTAACATCCTGTGAAAGACATCGTGGGGCGTGGGGGGGGGGACAAACTGTCCAGTAAATCGAAGAAAACAGAAATGGTCACTGAAGTAATAAAAATTGTGTTTGTTCGCATTTAATCCGTGTTGGGAGTGGTGTAACCAAAGGATGTTTTCAGTGTTGTGGAAAATAAAAGTATCTAACTAATGAAATTCTCACATTTGTCACAATGTCCCATATTATATGAAGGTAGATGTCCATGTGTTTGATTATAAAGCAGGTCTAGGTTCTATATTAATACTGTGAAAGTATCAAAGCCTCAGTCCACAGAGAAATGCACACAGCCTGTATTCAGAAACTGACCCTTAAAACCAGCTGTCAGGACTTCTGCAACGTTGTGATGTCACAGCAAAGCAGTCACTGCCCTCAGCCCCCACCCAGCCCCGCCCACCTGGACCCAGCATCTTTGCAGAATTCGGTTCTGGAGTGTTTACTTGAAATCTGCTTGATTTTTATTCGATCAATGAGAAGACAGTCAGCCAATCAGAACACAACCTCAGAAAAATACCAAAAATATATCTTCATATGATCAACATTTCAAATGAAACACAGGAAAAGCTTAAAATATGTAACCTTTAAAAGTACATTTCTGTTTTGCTCCCGTTACTGAAACAAATATGAATGGTGAATATTCTCAATACAAAGTCCACTTGATAAAGAGCTTTCAGATGAATCTCGTCAACATGTGACCTAAGTACAGGACCTCAAGGCATTCTGTGAACAGCAGACCAAAACCAGGTCGCTGGATGGCCCAAGAAAAACCAAGGAGTCATTCACATCCAACACCAGATCATCACGAACCAGGATTCTGTGAAATATGGCCGAAATATCTGGAGATAGCTAAATAAGTCGACTCAGCCTTTGCTGCTCTTAACATCAATAAGTCAATAAGGTCTTTCTCAGCAACAGCAGCTTTCTGTGTGGAGTAAAAAGACAACAAACTACATTGGACTAGCAGCAATAATCCACGTTTGTCTGGATAGACCAGTATGATGCAAGAACCAGTGGCTGTCTTCCATAAAAACACTTGTTAATTCAAACCAGTGTGTACACTGGGGGTTACAACTTGAGCTACAAGGTACCAACATGTTCATCTGAGAACAGTGAGTAAAAGGTGACTAGACTCACAGAGTATTCTTGAAAATGTTTCACCATTCATCCAAGAGGCTTAATTAGTTCTACTGACTCTTGGGGAGAAGCGTGGTATTTAACGTGATTAAATACAGAGGAACTCCCCAACAGTCAGTACAAGTGAAGAAGTCTGTTGGATGAACAGCACATTTTTTTCAAGACCAGACAGCTAATCTAGCTTTTTTTTTATTGGTTTACTACTTGATATCACCTGACCTGGATGACAGACAATCTTTATAGACGCACTGCTGCAGGAATATGCACAGTCATGTTTGGTCTGCTCAGCGATGATTCATTCCCATGGCATTTTCCAGATAATGAATTTCAAAGCTTTTTCATCTAGAACTCTTAAAATGTCAACTAGAAAGTTTGCAGCACTTTCAGACACACCCACAGTAAATAATTAGGGAACTGCAAGAAACAAGGTCTTTTGAGGGTATGGTATGTCCTTTGTAAAGCAGCCACAGTCAGCAGATTCAGTTTAAGCACCTTATCCCATAACCTCGACTTCCACATCTACTACCCTGGGGCCTGATGACAGAATGTCAGGACGATGTAGTGAGTGATGTCCTGCCCTCTGTCAGGTAATGGAGGAGGGTGGCCTGGTAAGGGAGGAAGGGTATATAAAGAGATGGGTGGTTCATTAGAGATAAGGAATAATGCTCTATCACATCCTGGTGGCATGTTATTATCAACCATGCCCACCAGTGCCAATATTTCCAGTTAGACAGAAACCGCATCCATCACTGATGTGTCACATCCTGTAAAGACAGGAAATGGTTTTGATCTGAGCCTGTGCGCCACTGACGCCAAGACACAGGCTTAAGAAGAACAATAACGTAAGAATGAACGTTAATAATTTGCTTTGTGCATAATTGTGGATGTCAATCAAACTTAAATTTGTGCATGTCCATTTTAAAATATGTTAGTTAGGATCAAAACCTTTGAAATCCTAATAGAGTCAATGGCACAGGCTTACCTGGACAAAAAGTGAAATGCTATTTTTGAACCAGCAGCTAAGGCTAATGAATGAAGCCCCAAGTACCGGCCTGAGGCCACCATCACTGTTTGAATGTAGAACTATTTTGCAGGCCTTCATCAGGTGGAGTGATACGTGGCCACTGCTCCTGGGATCTCAGGTCTAATTTGACTGTACTTCTCCCCTCAAAGAGAGACGGGCATAATTAACAGGACCCAAACACCCACCACGGGCTGAACAGAGTCATTTAGGGGAGCGACTCGGGAGGAACGGCAGCAAATGAAATGTAATTGCAATGGGAGCAGAGGAGCCGGGGCTGATGTGTTGGAGGCACTGATGTGTGTGTGAGAGGGAGAGGAAGACAGAGCGAGCGGGCCAGACATGAGGGAGTGAGGGAGTAAATGAAAGACAGAAGTTAGATAGAGAATATGCACTTGAGAGAAGAGCAAGCTAAAGAATGACTGATGAGGGATGGGTACAGATAAACAGGAACCGTTCCTTCAGGTTAGAATAAAAAAAAAAAAAAGGATGCACCGAACTTCACCTAAAGCACTACATAAACTTGAGTTAAAGTTTAAGTTCAAAAAAGACATTATCTTGCCAACCACAGTGGTGTCTAGCTGTACTGATAGTTCTGAGATATCTGCCTCTGAGATTTCCTGCAACACTCTAATACTGTGGAGGCAAATGAAATTTTGTTGTGGTGCTCACTACCCTAAAAATCACATTAAAGAAACAGGGACAGAGACATCTCATCCCAAGAAACAGTGCCTTGTTCCTCAGAACACACTGCAAACTGTTTCAATAGGGACTATTTCTTTTGGTTTAAAGTATTTCCACTAAAAACCATGGACAGTCAGGTCTGTGGATTGTCCTCAGATGTTGCAGTTGAATTTTAATGCTGAGAGTACCACAAGTAAATTCCACTGGCTTCCACTGTATTTCAGTAGCTGCATGGCAAGTTACCACTAGAGGAAAATGAGAAAATATGCTTGTTTTTGTAATTTGGTTGAACCAAATATTGACTCTATGATACTGATGATATTTATCTGGCCCACTGTCATACGTGACTCTCTCCAAACAACCTTTTCAATGTTGAAAATAACAAGAGAAATATTA
Source organism: Seriola aureovittata (assembly GCF_021018895.1). Taxonomy (NCBI): domain Eukaryota; kingdom Metazoa; phylum Chordata; class Actinopteri; order Carangiformes; family Carangidae; genus Seriola; species Seriola aureovittata. The sequence continues at coordinate 3,530,422 of NC_079386.1, forward strand.
AAGTTCAGAGTTGCTGCAGTTGAACTCTGCTACCTCACCACTTCAGCCCCGGAATCATTTGTAGTGTCCACTGCATTTACAACTGTAATCTTTCATCATTACAGTCATTATTGTTATTTATTGCCGAAGCTAAGAGCATTCAAATTGGCCTTGACCTACTTGTTCTTTTCCACCAGAGGACCCCCCCCACACACACACACACTTCCCACCCACCCCCCATGCCCCGTTCACCTATCCCTCTCTCTTTCCCATCATCCCCTCCCTCTGTCCCTCTCAGTTTACGGAGCACTGGATGAGAAGTGACCCAGGGTCAACCATGTTCCTGTCGCTTCCAGGCACGGGCAGCCCAAACAAATTGGGGTCACCAGGATGTTGGAGTGGTGTGATCACACACACACACACACACACACACACACACACACACACACACCAGTGCAGATAGCTGAGAGTAGATAAGTGTAGATAGGAGTGCCACTGTCTTATCACCACATACCTAGAGAGTGTAAAGGAAACGCAGGACGCTGCAACATCTTCTCCACCGGCTGCTACAGGAAAATACCGCAGTTATGAACCTGACTACACACAGTGTCTTATTGTGTGACTCTAGCAACATGATGAGTGGCTCAGAGTCAGCAGGTGTGGTCCTGTTTGGTAATTAACAGGAACCCCCTCCTCCATTAAAATGAATATGAGCTTTCAGTGTAATGTTGGGTAGAGGAAGCACAGGGGTCAATGAGACAATTAGAGCCTGTGTAAATGCATTTTTAAATGCCTGCTGTCCCTTAATTGCTTTTTAAAGTTATCATTAGAGGTGGCTTTAGGTGACCTTTAAGCCTAACATATGTATGCAATAAAAGCAGAGATGAGGCTAATAACTAGTTGGACAGGGGACTAAAAGGAGATGCTGTTGGGTGATTAGCCACTCTCTGGACTGCACACTTGGATTCCTCTCAGTGACCCTCTCAAGTACCACACACAAACAAAATCTAGATGCCATTTACAGACAATTCCTTAACACTCGAAGCAGCTTAGACTACAATGTATTGTGAATAAATGAGCCAAACCTGAATATGTAAGCCATTACATATGCACTGTCTCAGTATTCCTCAGGCTTCAGGCGAACCTTAAAGGATTATTCCACTTTAATACAACTTCGGTCTGATATTTGTTGTTTTGGCCATCATTCCCATAACACTGTGCTTACTAGGTTAATTCCTGAAATCAAGGAATGCATTGCCATTGCCAAGTAGAAGCTCCGTCTGAATATCCATGTCAACAAAAGTGCACTCGTGTACAGTTTCATCCTTAGAACCCAGGCACTACTGTAAAGCTGTGCCTCTGTCCTTTCACTTCACTCTTTCTGCTTCAGTGACCCCCAGTTCCTCTCCTCTTTTCTTCAGTGTCCCTCTAAAAATCTGTAGCTCCTGATTAATTCACAGTGCAGGTCATCCCTCCATCCTTTCCATCCTCCCTCCATTTATTATTTCTTCCCTCTTCCTCTCTTTTTCTCTCTCCAGTGACAAGTCTAAATGGCCCCAAGTCCTCTCCTACTCTCTTGTCATCTCTCTACCCCCCTGCACCCACTTTTTTTTTTCCTTTTTCTTCAGCTCCCCTGTCCAGGAACTTCCCAATCCCCAATTTTTCTCTCTGGGTTTTCCCTGGTGATTCATCTGACTGAATATAGCTTAGAGTATTTTCTCATTCCCCTCATCATTTCATCCCCCCCTTCAATATCCCCAAGGCGGTATCTTACTATGTGCAGCTCCAGGTAATCTCCCAGTCCCTTGGCGCTCTCTACCCTGACCAGAACGGCCTCCTTCAGCTGCGTGCTGAAGCCCACTGCCAGCCGGTCTGCCCGTGTGCTCGGCCGGTCATTGGGTGGCCAGGTATATGTGATGAGGGCTCCGCCTCTCCCGAAGATGTAAGTTGTCCCAGCTGCAAAACACAGGGAGAAAACAGGGGTGATCATTCAACTATGACATAATAATAACACTTTGAAAGCTGGACCGAAAGAGTTTGGTGTGCTTTCAAAAAACAAATACATAATACTTTCAGTCCCTTCAAGTGACAGGCTGACATTATGTTCAGTAGAGTTGATTTTTTTCTCTTTATGTTTGTCATAACATTTCATACAAGTAGCGTTTATGTATTCTCTTCTGTCATGTATTTTGTTGTGCTGTTTGTGAAGATAATCTGCAGGCTGTCAAATAAAACTTGACTTTTTTAATTGAATACTACTTAGGAGGGAATGATGAATATAATTTTGTCCTAAAAATATAAACAAGTCCCACAGCACAGAAACAAAAGAGAGAAAAGTCACAAAGCAGCTAACAATATGAATTCTTCTCATCAGAGAGGTTGAAATCTTTGGCCTGAATGTCCTATTTGAAAACTAGTATGTGTTATTGGCATGTGTATATCATGATCGTGAAGTCATGTTTAGCATTAGCACTAGTGCTAGCACCAGCGCTGACCACCACTCCCTTCTGAATTATTCATGTGCCAAGCCACTGCAGTCTCAGTCGCCCTCAGTCGCCTGCAGTTGCACTGCATTCAAAGTAGAGCAAAGTGACAAACTTTGTGTTGGCTACACTGTCAGTATAACCACCACCACTCAACGTCAACAAAAGAAATTCCTCAGATCTCCCTGTCAAAGGAACTTTGCCTCAACAGTATTTTGATATCCAGCCTAAAAAAAAAAAAGAAAAAGAAAAAGAAAATCTCCCCACCTCGTACACTGAGAGATTTCATGTTTGAACTGTAACAGAAGAGTTGGGGCTTGGCTGGGCTCCAATAGGCCCGTAGGTGAATGAGGAATGACGGGCGTTGGCTGTGATTAGTCTAGAGTAATGAAACCTCAGTGAACTGCCCTCAGCCCTGTGGGCTGTCTTCACTGGAACCTAAATACACACACATAAAACACACGCTGCAGGCCTACATACTAATGCATGTATATGTAATGTTATGAAGCTGCACACTAAAGCACATACAGCACAAGTACAGCAGCAATTCAGACACACTGTTAAGCATACACACAATCACACACTCATACAAATATATTATTTCTATGATTTTGAAGATACTTTTGGAGAAACAAGTGACAAAAGTGTTGGTTGAATTAAATTTAAATAATATTATTATGGGGTTCCATTTGTGCCAAACATATGTCCACGTGTCTACATCGATTGAACATGTGATAAAACGTTAGTGTCTATGTCCATTCAAAAAAGAACGGAACTATTGCATTCCCTGTCGTTTGACTGTGTTGTTGAACATGTGGACCAGATATGTTATCGGCATTGGGAGTCCCTTTCCCAGTGTCAACTTGCTCCAGCTTCCCTGGGGTGTTCGGCAGGGGCAACTTCCAAGCAGAGATGCACCGCTTCAGTATTGTCCCATCTCCCTCCAACACCCGCACACTGCAATTACTACTACATTATTTTTCAGGCACCTTATTAGTATCATACTAATAAGACTAATCAGAATAACAGACGAGTAAATTAATAAATGTGGTAACAGTAAAGATTAGTTGAAGTGATCTGAAATTTATTGAAATAATGACACATATGGACGACATGTACAACACAGTCAGATGGCAGGGAGTGCAACAAGAAGACAGAGGTAGAGTTTGAAGTTGAATTGATGCAGACAAATGTTTTGTCACGTCTTCAGTCAACATAGATGCGGACATATTTTTGGCACAAATGGGACCCCGTAATTATTAAGAACATGAACTGCATGCGTCTTGTCAGTTATGTGTCTCGTGATTTCGACTTTGCCCGAATTGCCAGGCTCTTCTGCTACACTGACAGCCCACTCCGGAGCAGGGCTTTATCATATCTGGATTTGACTGACGTGTTTCCCTTCTGTCTTGCTATCTTCATTTTGCTTCCTAAGTAAATCTTGCAAACCTCAATTTTGATAACCTTGCCATCAGAGCACGAGAGCTCTTTGTTTCCAGATGAATAAGATTAATTCAAATTTTGATTCACTCCACATTTTAGCCCCTGGTCACAGTTCTGCGTAGGTCTGTGGAATGTCAAAAAACAGGTAAAAAAGTAAAAACACAATCTCCCAGAATGTGATGCCTATTTGAAACTAGCAGAGAGTTATCAATTAACATTGATGAAAAGCATAGAATTAATTGCAACTCTTCACATACGAGATGATACAACAGATGAAAGTAAATGAAGCAAACAATTAATTATCAATGTTGTTGACAATTTCCTTTTACAGTAAATAAAATAATTGCTTTAACTTCAGCATTAGATTCACATACGCAGTGGAGTAGGGCACAGCATTGGTTTTCATACTGTACCCATGCTCACCTATGAAAGCAAATACACACATCACATGTACACACACGCACACGCAGACACACACACACGCACACGCACACGCACACACACACACACACACACACACACACTCTTGTTTTTCTATGCCCAACAAATCTCTGTCTGGGTGTGCTCCGATCAAAGAGGATGGAAAGCAGAGGCTGTGATGACTGCAGGGCCAACAGGCCATCAACCAACATCCACAGCAACGGGCTGCACACACTCTTAGTCATACACGGGGAAAAGGCAGGCTGATAAAGAATGGAGAAATGTGGTCTTCCTGCACACACACACACACACACACAGACACACACACACACACACACACACACGCAAGCACACACACACGCACACACAAGCACTCACTCAGCTACCTGACACTTTCATTATCTAACAATCCGCTGGTAGCCATTTGAAATCGGCTGACACACACAACTCTCCTCCCTCTCTCTCGCTTCCTCTCTCTCTCTCTCTCTCTCTCCTTCTCTCTGGCTCTCACCATCCCTCCCTCCCTCCCAGTGGAGCTAAGCCCTCTGCTCAGCTCTTGTTGTTTTCTCAAGGCTGTATTATTTTAGCGCTGACTAATTATCGCAGCATGGCAAGGAAGGCTATAAAGAGGTTGTGTGCCGGAGGAGGGGGAAAAAAGGAGAGGATGAAGAACAGACAACAGGCTACGGAGGAGGCAGGGAGTACAGAGGATGGCAGACTGTGAATTGTGGATGGAAGAGAGAAGAAAAGTTGCAGTTTTTCTTTCTTTTTTTTTTTTATTTTTCCTTTCCTGTGATTATTAACAGTGCAGCTTTGCAGAAGCTGGGCGAGAGACAGCTATGGGGGAAGAGCAGAAAAGATTTCTAAAATGGCCGACAAAAAGAGGGGAGGGGAGCCATGTTGTGATGGATGAGAGTGGAGCCATGTTTGGGGAAAAAGAGAGAATGGCTGATGGCAGTTGAGGTTGAGCGCATGTTAATGTATGTGATTGCACTCGTATCAGGGGAGAACGAGTTTGAGAAACAAGGAGGAAAAGTTGAGAGACACACACACACACACACACACACACACACACACACACACACAGTTGGAACTTCAAGGTGCATTCCAGGCAACAGTCTACTCAGAGGGATTACTACTCAGCCTGTCAAGTTGCACTATGGAGAGTCTTTTGTGGGAGCATTATTTGAGTTTGACCGATACCATCAAGCAAAAGCTACTTTAAACCAAGTGGCAACTTCCAGGGCTGAAAAATGAATCACCCAAAACCAGTTCCTCTAATGACCACTGCAGTCTGGCTCCAACAGTGACTCAATCCCCATAGACTCCCATGTTAAAATGTCCAACTTTACAGCAGAAATAAACATGTTTACAGCCTGGTACAAAAAATGGTGGTGGTCTCTACATCTATGCCAACTGCATAGGGGGTTATAGTTATTTTTTGGGGTTTTTCTATGCCTTTATTAGAGTAGCAGTGAGAGAGAGACAGGAAAGTTTGAGGTGAGAGAGAGAGAGAGGGGATGGCATGCGGCAACGGGTTGGGGGTCGGATTCGAACCCATGCCACTGCGGTAAAGACTGAGTCCTAATGGCATGCGCTCTGCCGGGTGAGCCACCGAGCCCCCCCCCCAGAAACCTGTGGGTGATGCCACAAAGGTTATGTCCATATACAGTCTATGGGTTAAACAATTTGGCCATTCTTTTTAAAATGTCTCTCTTAGACGTCCCTCAGCTTTATGGGAATGCAATAATAATAAAATACAATAGATGAACAATGTGATGGGAAAAAACAGTTAAACTAAACTTTTCAAAAATCTATACCATCCTGTGCTATGTTAGTGCGTGATTCCATCTCTTCAGTAAATAACAAAAAGAGGATGTTCTCTGGCTGTTGAAGGTCATTTTCATTCAGTTAATCAAACAGCAGTTTTCACGCATGGTGACACATTACAAGTGTGACTCTGAATGCTCTTCTATCTTTGTTGTTGTTGGAACTTCATTTCAATTGCCTGTAATGCTACGAATGTCAACAGGGATTCCATTCTGAGACACAAAATATCACAGTTTGGTGGAAGACTATCACCACACATTAACAAACGGACGAAAAAACACTTTTTTCAATCAGTAAGTTCAGTTATTCTGTCTTTTAATAATTAGATCAGATCACATCAGTCACTGTGGTCCAGATATGACATTCGCCCCAAAGGTCTTTTCCTGCTTTTATCCGGCTGATGCAGAGAGCGTAAGAAATAGTTTGACAGGGCACATCCATGTGTCACTGTTTCTCCCACCAAACACCAGCTGCTATAGTTGAGGCAAAATCCAATAAAATACTGCAACACAACAAACACTAAAAGGAGATGAGATGGAGCAAAAACGAGAGACAAGGTGTTTATCAAACCAAAGAACAAATGTCTAGAGGGCTTTCTTCCCTGGCTGTAATCAAGAGAATGATCTCTTTTAAATCAGAAAACATCTATACACTTTGCGCTGGGTGCAGAGGATCTTTGAACAAACCAATAGGAAGGAAGTCAAAAGAGTCACTGTTTGTAAGTTCTCTTGTAGGTGACCTCACCACACCTTTGAAACAAAAATAAAAAGCAGTGTTATTTGGAGGCCCTTGCGCCCCTCGAGATGAATCTTGTGTTCAAAGGGATCCTTAAATATCTGCTTCAACCACCTGTTAAGCAGATATTCATATCTGACTAAAATAAAATGAGCAAAACTTTGATGTGTTTATGTGTTTATGATGTATGTAATATCATATAGCAGTTAAATATAGGATTTTTGTAGGATACAGATTAACATAAAAAGCAAATACAAAAATATAAAGACTAGCCTTTAATTAGTTCGTGCAAGAATCAACACTCATCACTAGTAAAGCGACATTGTCTGCTTGTTGTTCAAATGCTTAAAACGACATACGATGATGTTACCTCTCTCTCTAGGCAAACGCACAGCAGCGTGACCATGTTGTAGCACCACAATACCTGATAAGGAGGATTACAGTTTAGCATATAAACTGACTGTGACACTGTGCTGACTTTGTGTAAAGAGGTCAAAACTCCAGCAACACTTGCAGTAAACAGAAGACCTTTATCATTAGACTGATGCGTTTCAGCTTGTGGCCTTCATCAGGGTCATCCCAAAATATACTATAAGCAACACTTAAATAGGGTAAGGATGGTAATTAACAACCAATCATATGCAAACACATACAGTGCATATCTGCTAATGGGGCTTCTACAAAGATGTACATATATATATAAGCCCAACCCTTCTTTGTAGAAGGCCCATGTTGCTTGTAATGTGTTTGGTGTTGACCCTGATGAAGGCCACAAGCCAAAATGTGTTGGCCTAATAATAAAGTTCTTTTGTATACTGCACTTTCTGCTGGAGTTTTGACCTCTTTAGACTTCTTCCTTTCTCTATGCACCTTGGATGTAGGTGATGTTGTGCCAGAAACTTTTTCTATGAACAGGTCAAATGCAGATAGAACTTGTATTACTAAAAACTCACTTTCTGCTTGGGATTATAAGGTATACAATTACCTGTGATGGGTTGGCTGGCAAACCGTGAAAAATTGACTTTGGAGATAGAAATGTTCTGTTTTGGAGTCCAAAAATGAATGCAACTTAAAAAAAGACTTTACATAACTTTAATAGGTTTTCACAGAATAAAAGATGTGAATAACTCAATTTGGCAAAAATGTCAGATAGAACTTTCTAATTCCAAGGGGACAACCTGACTAAACTGTATGTGTTTATGTGTATACTGTTTATGTAATGGTCATTTGTCTAATGTGTGTTGATGCATACAGTTATCACTATGTTTACATGGGCATCTGTTGTGGATGTGTGGGTGCACATAAATGTATGCATGTCCGTGAAAATGCAAGGAAGAACAAGGCGGACAGAGAGATCTGCATGTGAGTTCTCTCAAACAGCAACTGTTACCTTTATTGGAAACTGTGAGTTAAAGGTAAATTAGTGCTGCCTTGGGAGTTACTGGCAAACAAAAACCTGGCCAGGTATGGATTCCTCTGACCTTCAGTCCACCACGCTCTAATCAAGCAATCTGCCGGCCCGCTTTCGCTAGAATAACAACAATGATGGAAATGCTTTGGAGCGCTCATGTGTTTCACACCCACTCACATCCCGAAAAAAAAAAGAAAAAAAAAGAAGAGAATAAAGAAAAAAGGCTATATATTTATTGCTTTTGTCCAATTAGCTTAGGGACCATCGATCTGGCCAATCAATCCTACCTGTGGCGCCAGAGGTGGAGAGAGTGCAAGAAGATGAATTAAAACATTGCATGATGCCCCTTGATTATTATTTCCATTCACATGTGCTGGCTGGTAATTTGGTTTGAAAAAGACTAGACAAAAAAAATACCATTTTGGATCGGTGGAGAAATAATCAGAAAAGACTCGTGAGTCAAAGCAATAATGAAATTGATTTTAGATTTTCCACACCCCCTCCCCACTCTTCTTCTCTACATTGTCGTGAAAGAGGAGTGTATTTAGGGCTGAGTTTATCAGCTGGGATGCTTTCTCTGCGAGGGGGCCATTGATTTGGGATAGTGGATTCTAGCCCACCACCATCTACTATGGGAATAAACAGGTCATATTGGCGCCACAATTTTTCATTTAGGCCTGCGGTCAATGTCGCAGTGTCGAACGTCAGGGGAGTTGACAGTGTGAAAACTATAAGACTGGCTGGCGATAAAATGAAAATCCCACGAGGGAAAAAAAAAAAGAAACTGATGGTGGTGATGAAGTCAGTTCTTGAGAGGCAATAAGCCTCCAGGCGCACCAGCATCGCACACCCACGTAAATTTATACATACTTCTTATTTTAAACTCTCAGACAGGCTCTCAAACCATAACTCAATAACACACAGATGGTTCCTCCAACCTTCATGTATTATTGCATCAGTGCTGACGCTTTGAAGCAGCTAAGTGGTGAGACAGAGCTATTGATTCTTTTTAAACAAGGACTCTCAAACCTTTTTTGCTATTTTTTTGACACATTATATTATAAACATATATTTCAGAGACACTTACGACGTGCATAGACTAGGACGAAAAAAGACGAGAGAGAGAGAGAGAAAGGGGCTGAGATGAGACATTTGCCAAAAGTTTCCAGACACCTGTTGATCTTTGAAGTTGCAGAGTTACATACATACATCCTGACAAGAACTTGGCGATGAGCGCGCACGCACACACACACACACACATATATATACACACACACACGCTGACATTTCTGACATTCCATCTCCTCGCCTCACTTGTGCCAACACACACACACACAAACACACTCCCTTTTTCGTCATCTAACAACCTTGTCAACATCCCCGCCCTTGCTCTGATAGCTTTTTCTCTGTGGTGGTGTATAAGAAAATGTAGAAATTTCATCTGAAAGATTGGCTGCATCCAGAATGGAAATAGCAAGTCATCCCCCCTCTGATGTGGTTGGATAACATTCCTCTTCTATCTATGCTTTCAGCGAGATTGCTTCGAAGAATGAGAGGGACCTTCCTGTTACATGAGGTGAGACGACACTTGATTACGACAGTCTCAAAGTTTCAACACTTTCCAGAGTCCAAGTTAGGGATGACAAATGATTTGTGGAAGATGATATCTAAGAGATTAAGTCAGATCTGGACCACACTGTTCCTGACTCTCGAGCATATACTGTCTGTAGTACAAGAAGGGAAAGATAAGACAGTAAGACGGAAATGTAAACGCAATTTAAAGGCACAGTTTCATTAACTGCCAACTTACTCCATCACACCTGACACTCTAATGCTTCTGATCCGGTTCTAATCCGATCCATTTTATATCTCAAGGAAATTCAAACTCTTTCTGTCTGTTTGATTTTGTTTGATCTTAACAAGCTGATAAGAGCTTCCGTCGTAATTGGGTCTGGAGAGTTCTTCAGTACTAGCTGGCAGACGGGGACACTGCATCCCAGTAGCCTGAACTATATTGAAAAGGAGTAATTGGACTGACCTTATACTTGGAAAAATAATTGGCCTGATTAAACATATTTCATATGCCGCACATACCCTTGACTACATCACCACATCTGGAGGTGAAACATGTTCTCCTGAACTACAGTTGTAAAAGTACGAAGATCTCCTCAAGTAACAGTATCACCAATTACAATGTCTAAATTTAAATTTGGGGGATGTCAAAGTGAGCATGCATACTGTTTAATCTTCAAACGTAATGTATCAGACCAAGAGGTCACTCGATGTCATTCAAGTCTAGCATTTAAACAGCTCCTGCTCACATTTTGTTTTGGGGGCTCTTGATGGTCAAAGGAATTCCACACATGGGCAAGAACAATCTAGTTGGGAAGCATCAGTGGAAAGTCGTCAGTGTCATTGACCGGGGAGTCAGTCGTGTGTTGGAGAACAGTCAAATGGGTATAAGACCAAATTTCGTCATGTTCGTCACAGTTTCAAGACGTTTGTGCGAGCTCCATTCGCTGATGAAGATTGTGAAATGTATTTGAAAGGTTTGGAAAAGCTAATAAGGCTTGAGATGCTGCTGCTCCTAAGGTCAACAACAAACTTCCATGATGAAATGTAATTGGTGTTCAAGGTAGACAGTGACCTTAGACTAGTGTCAGGTTGTAAGAGAGCAGGATGACAGTGTAATTAAGCCTCTTTAACACTCTAACTACTAACTGAAGAAAAATGTTACCTATAGTTAGCTAGTAGCTCAGATTTGCTTGGCTATAGTCACACGTCCACGCAAGCTAGTAAGCTAGTAAGATAGGCATTCGGGGCTCCAGATCAACCACTACAGCAGCAACAAAGACATGATCCCTCACTGTCTTCCCACTGGTGCTGAAAGCTGATTATACTTGTTGGAATCTATGACCACTTCATATCAAACCCAGGTCACCTAGTGCCACCTACAGTACGTGCCTTTATTTTCATTTTGACCACAGCCACATTATGTGTCTTCTTTCCAGTTTGCATTTCTTCTAACTCCAGCTCCAAAAAAATGTGGCTCTTTGACTCCCTTCATTGAGGTTTAACTCCACCAGATAATATATTCTTGACTCTGTAGTCGCACTCTTCCATGATAAGTTTGTAGTATTATAGCCGCAATCAGAAAAACCAATAAGGTTCAGGGAAACACAATCCCTTGGAGTTTGTAAGTTTACAGTCAAGGCTAAATTAACCTCAACACTGTCGCTGCTTCAAAAGATTAACGTCTGGGTGTGAACTCTTGCACAGTCAACAGCACATTATTAGGGAAGCTAAAAGGAGGCAGTGATAGACGCCTTTGTTTCCAAAATGACAGTCATAACAGGGCAATAACAGCTTAACCCTCTCTTTCTGAATTAAATTACAGGCTACAGACAAAATGGAACTGATTTCAATGACAGATTGTTACCTGCTGCTTAAAAGTACGTCTTAAGCTAACTGTTTGTGGATTTGAATGACTTGGCTCACTTCATTTAAAACGATAAAATGACTTTATCAAAGATAAGAAGAACATTGGAGTATTTGTCTTAAACTGTTGTGTCAGTTGTGAGCTATGTCAGCAGAGCACATCTCCACGAATCACCCCTCAAACTGTTTAGAAATCCTTTCTGTCAACTTGAGATGTTTGATGATTATTCCCCTCCCTAATTCTGCCTGTGGGGACTTGATACACAGCAGTACCTTTTACAGATTCAAATGTTTCTCCCCTCTTGCTTTCGACACCAATGATGCGCTTGCAAAGGTTTGTTTGAAACATTTCAAAATGCTTGTTATGTCCCTGGAGGAGATGTTACTATCAGGGACTGAGATTTTGTTAAAAATACCATTCCTCAGCTACTGCTGTGACACTACCCTTGTCTTTTTACAAGTACCTTTAAATGAAGGGCTCCAGTGGGAGTAGTTGGAAAGGTAGTGGGGGGTTAGGGAGTTGGAGAACATGGAAAGGGGAGGAGTCATGCTTTGATGCTGTTTTACACACTGATAAGAAGAAGAAAGGTTGCTAGGTAGGACAGCACATCTGCCCTGCATATACATCATCTAGAAAGCTTATTGATCAGCCCAAAATACCCTCCTCTGTCTGATAGCTTGCTCGATAGTCTGGTGAGGCTGACATAGTGACGCCCAACAGAGCTGCTTAGATGGAAAGCAGCAATTTTTATTTTCATCAAAGGCGCACGCACGCGCTTAGTTACTGAAGCAAAGACTTTCAATTACGTTAAGCAATCTTTGCAAAAAAGTAATCAATCAATAAGTAAGTCAGTTACTTGTGGGGAAAGTGATTATTCCATCCATTTTGTTAACTAGCAAACCTTTTATAGCAAATGTATAAGCCCAAGGAGCTAAATGTGAGGATAACATTTACTTTCCATCACATGTAAAGAGCTGTGAAGAGGATTAAAAAGCAATGACGTAGTTGGGGAAGTAACTTTTGCTTACAAGACAACAACACTGAGTCATCAATGTAAATTATTGTATATTGTGTAACTCTGATGCTTGAATCTGAATCTGTACACAACCGTACTGGAACGATGAGTAAATAAAGGTAAATTTTGGCTTTATTTATGCTGCTGACTTAAAATCTCTGATCTAGAATTCTACAGCAGGTGAAATACAGACTCGAGCAGTTCAGGAAAAAGATTCTTGGCTTCCTTTAAAAAGTCGAACAGGGGGCATGAGGCTCTAGTTGAGTTTCATCCAAAATCTAAACATGAAGTATTGATTTTGAGACTTTGGGGGCAGCAGTATGTCTCGCAGCATCTACTCGACCAGAAACATATTGCAAGAAGAGATAAACTCACCAGAGCGGAACAAAGGCTACACTTTAAATTTACTCTTGTTAAAATTGATGGGTGGGTGTGTGTGTGTGTGTGTTTGAGGTGGGGAGTGGGTAACCAGCTTCTACTAAACATTCATTTCAGACATGTACTGTAAATGAGACTGTCAGTAGGATGTCATCCATGTAATATAAAGAAAGAGAGGAGGGGGGGTGGCACTGTGTCTGGTTCTGTCCTTTCTTAAGAGTTCCACAGCTGGGTGACCACATGGCTGATAACGAAAGTTCACGTCCTGTGGTTATTTGTGTTATCAGATCAACACGTCAGCCTCCCCAGGTTGAAGATGGTACAGCCAGGACGGGCATATGTTACTTTTGACAACTTTATTGTAGGGTGAGAAGTTCATCTGGAAAGTCCTGCTATATTTGAGGCAGTTTCTTCATGAGGATGGCTCATTGTAAACACACTACACACACAAATGTCTGCAATAACTGCTTTCCTGACTTTATACTTTATGGATGGCAAAGCACATGAAGTTTTGCAGCGACTGTGTTTATCAGCGTTAATGCGCGTTATTCACGCATGAATGATTTTTTTTCTCTTCCATGCAGTGGAGGGATCCGACACCTTAATACCTCTTACACAAGCAAAAGCTGCATGCTGACACACACACCCAACACCCCAACACCCCCCCGAAACACACACATGAACATGCAAACTCACTGAGAGCAGCAATACACTGCGGCATCTTTTCACATTAACTCTTCTAATAACATGCCAATCAAACTGCAACGGCAGACAGAGACGTGTGAATATTTCAGCTCCAGACTCTGCCCTGGGACTCTGCGGTTTAATTATTAATCATGTTTGGAGGGTAGGCATTGCCACGCTGACCCTCCCCCCCCAACCCAACCTCTAACCCACCGCCACCACCCCCACAAATGCTAAGCCTGCAAAATATGGTGCAAGCAGATGAAACACTGTGTAAGCAAGCACTTTGGCTGGTGTTAATGTTTAAAAATAGCAGTGAACATAAGGTGTGTATGAGAGGAAGAAAAGAAAAAAGGGGGCTACTGCTTTGTGGAAAAAGAAAGGAGAGGCCTGAAGAGACATGCACACTTTGCACATGGGCTCTGTCAAACACATGTGGGGCATGAAGAAATAATAACAGCCCTCCTCAGCATAATATCCTTATTTCCCATATAGCGTCATTAAGCTGTAATGTCCTGAAAAGGTCAGATTGTTTTGTTGCTGTTATATCTATGGGGATACAGGTGTGCGCTTGAGTGTGTGCACTTCTTGATATTATTTAATAACCACGGGCACCATTAGTGTTAACATCAACCCAATTACCCTGGAGTGGCCCTCACAGTACATAAACAAACACAGGCTAAAGCTGGTGTTAGCCATTCCGTCACTGAAGTGGTGACCTTATGAAATGGTGGCTGAAATTGTAAAAATTACTCAAGCAGGGAAGTTTTTGTTTGAACTGTGCCCACATGCAATTTAATGGAGAGAAATGAAATGGATACAAAAGGGGAACATAAAATAGATTGTTTTTTCTTTCACAGTAACCCATCAGATTCCCAGAAACCCAGACACCCGTCATTTATACCAGGAAAAGCTGTCAGAGAAAACATGCGTCTTATGGCTTTATCCATTTAACAGTACTGTGGATACTGTGGATACCGTGGATACAGCAGTTATGAACAAATAACCACCCTCATTCAAACCATCAGACACACTGGACCACCATGGAGACACGCTGCAGCCAAAGCAGGTTCAGCGAGGTAGCCGTCATACACAGGTGATGTAATGAAAGAGGTCCATCAAATCATTGCTGCTTGTTATTCTGTCACTGGTCAGGTTGACTTTTCAGGGCAAAGGTCTGAAGGACCTCCAGGAAATTACCCGATAGGCTGTCTGCCACTGAACAGTGTACACAATGTACAATACTGTAAAACATGGAAAAGTAACAAATCCTCACACTGGATTGTTGTTTGATATTTTTGCTAGAAGATTTTCTTAAATGATTTACAACTAATCATTTCCACACTAAACAACCTCTGTACAACACTTAAATAAATGGAAGAGTTGCCAATGTTCTGTTAAACTACCACAGCTTCCCTGCTCTGCTTGCGTTGCTCAATGGATAAAATTAGTCTCCACTGACTTCACCTCTCTATCTTGTTTCACGGATGTAATGGCCTCCCGTAAATACCACTTGTCAGAAACAGAGTGAGCAAGCCAACACCTTCCATAATCAGTTTGTCCAAGCCAAAATCAACTTCCACTTTAGCAACATGAAATAGACCCCTACAGAAAAACCTGACCGGAGGTTAGAGCAACGTTCTAAAAGGTTCTTTAATGAAATGAGCTGAGTGTGCTACAGGGCTCAGATAACTTGTTATCGTGGCGCTAGAGGTGTAGGAGTGGTTAGAGGAACAGAGAACGTGAGCAGCTAAAGGACTAATGACCTTCATCTTCTCTGAGGAGGAAAAGCGGTTATGATGGATGTTGGTGGAAGGATGGATATATGCTGGAGAGTGGGGGAGGTGATTGAAGGGGAGAGGAGGCGGCTGAGAAAGAAAGCATGAGATGCAAAGGGGATCAATGGGAAGCCTCTTCCTAGGAGCAAGAGCGCATATCCACTCTGTTTCATTCCCCAGGACTGTATTCCTCAGACTCCAGGGTATCCCACATCAAAGGCGGAGGCAGATGAAGTGGGGAGATGAAAGAACGACATAGTCTGTAGTGAATGTGTGAGGTGCATGCATTAAATATTGTGTGCATGTGTGTTGAATGTGTTTTTGCCACGTGTGCGTGACGAGCTGACACAGGTTTACACGGGATTTGGAGATCTTGTGAAGCTATGACACATGAAAGCTGCTGGCTGGGATTCAATGTTGCACATCTGTAGATCCATTTCTGCCCACATAGAAGGTCCATTATCCGTTCATTCAGGTATCATGAGCTTGAATCCAAGAAAAATAGAACAAATACAATAGTGGGTCTTTGAAGACTGAAGGTGGTCCAGCCCCTCTGATCTCGTGTGACTTAAAATTTTCCAGACACTGCTTTAGTGGTTTTTGAGCTCAATAGCAAAATGCTAAATGCTAAGAATGGTTTAGAGCCAGCATATGCATCGAATTTCAAAAAAAAAAAATCCATAAGCCAGCTCTCTGAGGACCCTTGGTAGTCATCTGAAATGTCATTGGTGCCTCTGTTCTGTGATGTCGAGTCAGTGTTGAAGTGCCCGAATAAAGCAGACAGTCGATTGTATTCTTTTCGTCTTTCCTCCCTCGTTTCACTGGGCCCGGGGGACTCCTGGACAGAGGAGACTGTCTGAGTACGCCTGTCACAGAGCTGATATTTCACATGTGGGGGAGCTGGCAAGATGGACGAGTGAGGCGAGGAATGGGAGATACTAAATAAATGACTGTCTGTACTTCGCTGAGAGCCCCTCAATGGAAAACAAATCAAGCCGAACCAATAATGTGATGAGACAAAACCTAAACACGGGAGAGAAAGGGGAACAGCAAAGGAGATTTGCTGTGCTTGTGTCTGGAACCACAACATTTAGCCAGAGGCGCGTCACTTACTCCTTCTCTCTTTCTCTAACTGCCTGGCTCCCTTTCTCTCGCTCTCTTTCTTTATCTTTAACCCTCCCTTTGTCCCTCCATCCCCTTCTCATTCTCTGCAGGTTGGCAGGCAAACATAGCAGGCTGTGGCCGTTGCATAACAACCCATTTGTTGGCTGGTGCTGAGAGACTGTTTGGCGACCGATGCACATGCAGCAAATAAGGCCCTTAACGGGGGGGAAAATAAGAATTCACAGACGCTTGTGCACACAAACAAACAAACAAACAAACACAGACTGTAAGAAGATGGAATACAAACACTGGGGTTACTAGTGGAGGCCTCATGCTCTTCTTCACTGGTGCATCATGGTAACTGAGGAGCCAGTTCGACTCTTGTGCAATCTGTTGGGTCACTGATACTTAACCCAATGAGTGTATCCCGATGTGTCTTAGAATGTTACAAACAGGAGTTGGGTGTCTATATTTTACCATACCATATTTTAGTTTTACATCTCCTCTCTCAGGCGTCTCCCTGGAGCTCTAGCTTCAACAGGACGGCCAATAAGAAGAAAGGCTCTGAGCTTCTGATTGGTTGACTGTTTTCTGAGTGATTGAATGAAAATATAGTAGATTTCAGGTAAACACTCAGAGAAACCAGATCCTGCAAGGTCAGATGGTGGGTCCAGGTGGGCCATGCTGGAGACATAGCTGGGAGTGGTGACTGCTTTGTTGTGACATCACAAATACATATATATAAACCTAGTTGATGCACATTCCACGTCCCTTCATTTCATGCATATGCAAGATCCTTGTATCTTCAGTTTGTTGGGCAAAATAAATATAAAGTAAAGTCAAGTTTATTTACATAGCCCAACATTGCAAGTTCTCTTAGAGGGCTTCATGATCAACACAGTGGCTCAAAAAAACATTACACTTTGACAAGGGAGACTGTTTGCTTCCCGTTTCCAACTGAGAGTCAACATGCTTTTGATTAACTATGATCATGATGGTTTCCTAAGCTTTACACCCTGATTTTAACACCAATCAACACTCATTTCCTAACTCTATCCAGTAGACCTTGTGGCTAATTATAAAGGTGTCAGAAAATCGTTTTATTTCTCTAACAATCCATATTTTTGTCATTTAATTTTGAGGCCTGGTTGATCAAACTTCCCATTTTGCTGTTTATACTTTCCCTCTCCTGAGAAGCTGTCAAAAAGTTTTTAAAGTCCTTGCTCATTATTTTGACTTCATTAACCCAAATTTATCTTTACACATGTTCATCTGCATGTTTCCCTCTCACAGATTTTGTGGACTTTTGCCTAACGTGCTCTGGGTAGTCTAACCTTCAAACCACGATGCTCACATGTAATTTGCTCTGCTCGCCGCCTGAAGGGGTGCTTGAACCTAAGCTGTGTTGATGAATACAAAGACACTGCACTTTCATGAGGGGAACGAACAGTGTGGAAAAACAAAGGCAAGTGTTTTGCCCCGGGCTATTTCAGAGCCTGTTGAGAATGTTTGGACAATGTGTGGCGGCACTGGTGAGATGGGCTGTGGCTGTTACAAAGCCATTTACAATCCTCAAATGTCACGATGGTGTAATTCAGTAAAGGAGGAAGAATTACTTCCACGCTGAAAAGACCAAACTGTGCCTCTCTGGTGTGAAGACATTTGTTCTCATTGCATGCTCATTCAAGTGCCTTTAAGTACAAAGGACTGTTCACGCTCTGTCTCTGAGTGAAATAAGACAGGTTATAGAAATGAATTGGTGCCAAGATGGCTGAAAGAGATGCTTGGAGGCAAATAAAGCACAAATCTTATTTCATTTTGTCTTATTAACAGCAGCGAGCGGATAACGGCGGAATTGCCCCCCAAACATACACAGAAATGTGATTTGATGCAACCAGGCAGCCATTCCAGTGTCCACACACTCCAATGGCATGTCCACCGCCACAATAACTCCAGTACGCCAAACAACCTAAACTCATTTCCCAAGCTCATACTTACTGTGTGTGCTGCAGCTAATGAGGCAAATTAGACAAATAACGAGTACAGTTCACCCTGGATTTGAGTCAACACATCTCAGACAACAGCCAGTCTGGGGGGCCTCACAATGGCAAGGAAATATATTGTTTCAGCCAGTTCTCGCTGGTAAACAAACAGCAAACATTCCCTCTGTAATTAGCAGAAGCTTCCCTGCCAGAGCACGGACAGGAAGTGGTGATTACAGAGATCACAGCAATCCTCCAGAGCCTTCAAGACGTATGACATATAAGCTTTCAAAGAGTATTCGTTAAGTCCTGCCGGGAAGCTTCTGTATCCCGCTAAGTTTTTGAAAGGTGATCTTTTTTTCTGTGTTCTCCGTCGTACTGTGCCTGGTTTGAACGAACCATGGCACGGTAGTGTGTATGTAGCAGGCGCAAGCAATAACTTTGGTGAGTCAGTGCACTGCATTACGTTGCGGGATCAACATAGGGACCTGGGTTGCACGTGTCTTTGTGACCACTAACAGGTGCGCGTTTGTGATTTCACCATGGACCTCAAACTCGAGCAGAGAGTAAACATCAAATTCTGTGTCCGCGGTCTCCAAAACCGTACAAGGTGCATCAAGTCAGGAGAGTGACAGAGAGTATGCTCCTGATTCACTTCGACATCCGTGGGGTTGTGCACTGTGAATCCATCCCCCAGGGTCAGGCTGTCAACCCCAAGTTCTACTGTACCGTTCTGAGATGTCTGAGGGAGGACAATCGGCACAAACAACTCGAACTGCGGTGCAACGGCAACTGGGTTCTCCGTCATGACAACGTGCCCCCCACACCAACACAATCATGACTCCCCACCTTCTCTACTCCCTGGATGTAGCTTCCTACAACTTGTTCCTCTTCCCCAAAACAAAATCCAAGCCAAGTAACCGCTATTTTGACACAGTGGAGGAGATCCAGCACAAGTCACAGATGCTGTTTGCAGGTATGTCGCACCTGTGGGTTTTACAGGTGTTGCGACAGCCCCATACATAGAAACCTATTGGTTAAGTTAGATTGATTGAATGGCCATCCAGCCATGCACAGCCATTTGACCAAGAGTAAAGAGTATGATAGAGTATGATAAAGTTATGTGCGTATCTTCTGTTACTCAGTGCTGACAGAATCAACGTACTAAGCTCAGTTTACATCTTGTTGTGTATCATAGATTAAATAAGAGAAGAGAATTAAAGTCTTATTCTTTATGTTTTTGTGACAGACAGTAAAATGTCTTAAGTCATTGCTTAATCCTATGGTATGCATGATGTGCAGATGGCGGGGGTTTCATTGTAATCCACCAATCCATATTAGTGCTATATGTTTTCAGGCTCATCAAAACAACACATCTTGGCACAATGTATTGACCCCAACAGGGTTTATGCTGCTTCATATGTGATGTGAGCTCCAACCTTGTGACAAATGATGTCTGCTTGAAAAAAAGAGAAAGGATTTGCCGACATCATGGCTGAATGCCCCTGTTGGCAAGACCAAAGGACGTGCCAACAACACTCAGTAAAAAAAAAAAATCCCTAAGAGGATCATTTTCAAACTGGAGCTGATTTTGTACACAGAAAACTCCATCAGTACTTCCTCTTCTCTCCTCTCCTTCCCCGTTTCCTTTCCCTCCCCATCACTTTCAGTCAGCAGATTAAAAAAGGGTTTCACGGATGTCAAGAAGTATTAGCTTCTTGTATGAGTCTATGAGGATACAGGGATAGACCTCCTCATCTTGTGCTCGCTCTCTTTCTTTTCCTCACCCTGCATCAGAGTTCAGTACACGTAGTTGAGCAGAGGCCCCCTAACTTTCATATCATGAAATTTCCCAGATGTTCATTTAGACAATATCTAGGATATAGAAGGAATGGAAACAATAATGCAATGTTGCTGAGATGCCATACTATGATTTAAAGCCACAAAGGCAGCTACACAGGTGAGTCATGCTGGGTGCAACTTAACTGCCTTTATTGTTTTTGGAAGTCGTTTTTATCCTCGTCCAACATAAAGTACAGTAATCCCAGTGAAAGACACCTCAAAACCACAAAACCACTAGACGTGAGTAATAAGATATTGTCATTTGGGGAACTAAGTCTTTAAGAATTTGACTGAAACTGTAACTGTGCAGGAAGGCATCACTGCGCAAATGCTGGTACACTATAGGAACACATGCAAAATATCCTGCAGATGCTGCTACATCCCATGGGTGAAGGAAAATGTGGGTTTCCAGCAGTAGAAGGTGCATAAGGTCTGCATGAACTTGTCAGTAGAGACAAAACAACAGATATCACTCTCGGCGGAGTCACAGGCAGGGGTGAGATAAATGGGGAGAAGAGAAGATGAGAAGGGAGAGAAAGAACGAGCGGGTGTCAGCCATGTCACACGCATGTTAGTAGCGAGCGCAGATGTAGCGGGTAAGGTGACATTTGCTCTTCAATTCCTCCCACAGCTGTTGCAACCAGCAGGCAAAGGTGCAAGGAGCGAAGGATAGACAAGGGGATGCGTAGAGAGAGATGGATAAAACAGAGTGAAATGAAGGAGAGCTGATGAGAAGGAAAAGAAGGGATGAAAGATTGCTAACCTGCACCTTTGCCTCTCTTTATTTCTTCTATCCCCTGAACCTCAACTGCTGCTGCTACATTCTCTCTGTTGTCTCTCCCCCCCCCCCCCTCTATCTCTGCCCTCATTTTTCTCCCCCGTCTCTCTGCAGAAGCCGACACTTGTCTCATCCGAGGCATGCAGAGGAGGCCTTACTGTTTCTAATGAGATAACGCTGGTGAGATTTCAAACATCCACCGCGTCCCTTGCCTTCAGCAACACAAGCATGGAGTGGTGGACAGGGAGAGGTTAAGGAGGAGTATAAGGAAGGGAAGGATGGAGGGATTAGGATGGAGGCATGGAAGAGATGAAGCATGTGATAGAAAAAGAGATGGAGGGAGAAGCAAAGAGGTAGAGTGAAACCAGACCTTTTCTAACCTCAGTCAAGTCTGGTCAAATTAAGCTTTTCATTTTTATTCTGAAAATGGAAGAAAAGTTGGGTGACAGCAGCATCAACATGGCCGACTTAAAAAACACAAGCTACAGGGGCAATATACATGACCACGAAACAGACCTCAGGCCTGTAATCTAGAGCCAAATGCCAGTCATATAATGTTCTGATCTGAGACTTCACTCTGGCTCAGAGTGGGTTCAAAAGTACAGAGTATAACTTGAGGGCAAGACCTAATTGTGCTCGAAAAAATGATCAATAAAATCTTAAAACTAATCCTCCAACAGGCCGACAGTAAAGAGCTGCCCTACTGGGGTGATTTTCTCAGTTCAAATATGACCGGAGCTCCCTCTGCAAAGGGGAGTGTGTTTTTCTTTTTGATTAAAATTAAACGTGGCTGCACTTAAATCCATCTTTCACCAAAGAAAGGCAATGTGTTTTTCAAGGCAACGTTCCTTAAGACAAGCAGACAACATCTTACAAAACCGTTATAGTTAATGTTCCAGCGCTAATCTATTGTCAAGTTGAGTAATCTGCCTTATTTGACCTTATTTGCTAAAAATGCATCTTTATTGCCTCGCTTTTCATGAAAAATATACTAGGCTAAATAGAGTGATAGACCACATAAGGATTCAGATGTACATAATGATGTTGACGATAATGATTTTTCTTTTCTTCAAGTAATGACAAGGCTTTTAATGGTAAATAAAACAGCATTTAAAGGTCTCATAAGTGTTGATCCATAAGAAGATATATTTGTGGTTTTAAGAAACAAAAACCATCTCAATGTAGTTTTACATCTCCTCTTTCAGGCTTCTCTCTGGAGCTCTAGTAAAAACAGGTTGCTAAGCCAATCAGAAGAGACAAGGCTCTCAGTCTCGCTTCTGATTGGCTGACTGTTTTCTGAGTGTTCTAATAAAAATATAGCAGATATCACGTAAACACTCAGAGATACCAAATCCTGCAAGGTCGGACAGTGGATGTGGACGTGCGGGGCTTGGAGCATGGCTGAGAGTGGTGACTGCTTTGTTGTGACATCACAAAGTCGTGACGGCTGGTTTTATGGATCAGTTTCTGAATACAGACTGTATTCATTGCTCTGCGGACTGAGCGCTTTGATACTTTCACAGTATTAATATAGAACTTAGACCAGCTTTATATCAAACAACACATGGACATCTTATTTTATACAATATGTGATCTTTAATGATATGATCCACATTAACTGTGAATGTGTGCGATTGAGTGAGATGGCAAATACAAAACAAAGCAGCTGTTCTCCGCAGAGGAGCAGAGAGAGAAGGTAGACATTAACGAAAGAGATGAGAGGAGCTGTGATCAGGGGCTACAGTGAGCTGAGGCTTGTGTTTGTTTCTCCCTCTCTGTTTCATTTACCCCTCGGTGACCAGACGCCACATGGTGACAGTAACACTGCAAAGCACTCACTCCACAGCCATCACTCGCCATCTTCTTAACTGAGTGCTTGACTTTGAAATCCTCCCATAATTTGTGTGTCCCATCTTCTCTCCAGTCTCTCCCTCTGTCACTGATTCCCCTTTAGTTCCTTTTCTTGGAGCTTGTTAGCTTCGGACAACTGCTGTGCAGCCCAGTCAGATCACTGGTAAACTGGCACAGTGGCTGAAAGCATCCTTCCCCCGCTCGGTCCCTCATCCCTGGTGCATCTGGAGCTTATACTCCCATGGTAATGTTACAGATTCACTGGCTTAAAGGCATTGAACAAAGCTAACACTCCATCTTAACCTACTGTTCTTGCAAAAAGCAACCGCAGGGGGAGTTAGAGCACAGGGCTGCTTGATGCTGCTTCATCTTTGAGGCACGACAGGGAGGAAGAGCTGCTCACTACTATCCAACGGGCTAAAAACAAACTGGGTTTTAGTCTTATTAGCTGTTATTGCCATGGTTAATAACAACACCCACAATCCCCTAACACGATAAAAATGTTTTGCAAGGCGCAACATCAGCCGGTTCGCTATCTCGCCTGCAGCTTCTCGCAATAAATCCTGCTCCTTAATGCAATTTTAGATCCTTACCCTTGACACGTCAGAGAGCTGACATGTTTGAAATATAAACAGGATCTGTGTGTTAATAAAGGTATACATGTAGAAATGAGAGTGCGCACCGGGGAAGCAGGAGTTACAGCACATGGAAGAAGTGATTTACAGTGGACCTCAGTTTTGCAGTGACCTACTTTTGATTTGGCAGGGAGGGAGAGCGATCTATAATAAATGCATCACAGCTCACACTCTCATTTCCATGAGGTTTTTTTTTTTTTGTTGTAACAGCCAGAAGTCTTTCTGCTGTTGACAAGACTTCTGTCATGTACAATTCTATAGGAGCTATAGCTCCTGTCAAGGAAAGCTTATTCAATTAAAGTGGGTTGGGAGTCTAATTTGTAATCCTAGAAAATACTGTTTTCAAATAAAGAAGCTTCATTATTAGATGAATGTTCTGAGGAGTTGCACTCTCAGTGGCTTTGACGGAGGACCTCTCTGACTAATGAACCGCTCTCTGTACACTCTGTATTTTAAAGCAACTGCTTTGTCTGTCATACCCCTACAGTTGTATCGGATGAGCTGCAGACCCTTCAGTGGCACTACTTGGACATGTTACAAATGAGTGCTTCTGAACTTATTTTTAAACTGGATATTATTCAATACTACTCATTATATCAAAATGGATGGTTAGAATATGCATTTATGCCAGACTTAGTGATCCTGGAATTGTCCACTTTTAGAAGCTTTCTACAGAAGCATCTGTCCATTAGGGGAGACTGGAGATGGTTGCAACACTTTTTGCCTTTCTCTCACTTACTCAGAGACTATATGGACAAGGCCAACCAAACTTTTATATATTAAACTTATCTATCTATCTATCTATCTATCTATCTATCTATCTATCTATCTATCTATCTATCTATCTATCTGCTGATTACCCATAACATTTAAAGATTACATATCATTCACAATATTTATTTGAATGTAAGAATTCAGATGTTGGATCAGGGACGGTTGCAACATTAAAATTCACTACTTAACTTTGTATTGAATTGTGTTCTGAAATTATGAATTGTTTTATAATATTATAGCATCGTTTATCTACTTAATATCTATCAAAGAACATAGGCCTACTTTGAGTCAAAACCGGCACAATTTATCTATTTTATTACTTATGATAAACCGAACAGGCATATACCATGAGAAGCTAACAAGATAGTTCCCAATACAATGTGTTTTTATTCTTTTATACACTAAAATGAGCAATTGTTGTTGCATCTGTTGTGGTATGGGACAAAATCAGCTGTATATATTTTATACTTGAACTAAAATGTTGAAAAATAGTGTTGTATGGTCTGTTTTGATTTGGCTGCTTACCTCTGGGACAGTTAAAGTACCTTGTTGCAACCATCTCCACCCTTTTTTTTTTTTTTTTAAACTAAATTCAGCAGCAGATGTAGAATGTGTCTCGGTGTTCCTGGTGGGGAAGGGTCAAACTGAGCATGTGCAGTACGAGTCTCATCATTGGTGCATGTTTCTGATTCGAGGAATAAGACTTGCAACCGTCCTCAGTCTCCCCAACTTTTTAGAAAGCTATTTCTTTGCTAAGTTTTAAAAACTCACTCAGGTCAGTGGGAGGCGTGTTCTGTGGCTGTCGTAAGACAAATATTTTTGAACTGATCATAATTATTTTGTAAACTAGCTGAGCAAGTCAATCACTGTTTTAAAATATGCCAGTGGAAAATCAAAAAATGACTTTTACCATGAGCTTGGTGCATGGGTTGCTGACATAAGGAAGTGGAAATGAAAGCGTAGTGGACTGGTTTTCTTTCCTAACAGGAAACAAACAGCCTGTGAATCAGAGTGACATGCACAATGAGATGGTGACAGTATGATAGACCAATAATGACAGAGAGGAAAAACACATGTAAAACAGAGTGAGTCAGAAGCTTCAATTTGCAAGTACTGCGTGTGCAGATATCAAAAATAGCTGTTGTGAGTGTAATGTATGTATATAGCTAGAAATGTTAATTGAATATGAATATAGGGAGATGGATAGGTAGATGAAATTAAAAAGAAAAACTCAATTGACAAAACTGATCAGTCTGTCAGTCAGAAAGTGAATCAGTCTCTCACTCTCTCTCTCTGTGCCCCCTGCCTCTCTAAATCAACCTCACACTCCACAGTCGTCTGCACTACTTGACTCATCATTAGTGTTACACTAATCAACCACCGGCCATTAAAATCTATTCCCTTCTAGCAGAAGCGTGCTGGTGATGGGAGGGGGAGAGAGGATAAGGAGTGATGGAAATTGGCCTTAATAACAAGCTAACAGTGGTTTGCTTTGTCCGCTCCATGTTGTGAATCAGAGAGAGAGAGGGAGGAGGGACAGAGGATGTAGGAGGAACAAAGAAAAAGGGACTACCTTACATCAAAGAGAGTGCAAAAACACCACTGACCTTTAGAAAATGGGGACACTTGTCAGGGAGAAAATGGTGGCTGGTGGCAACTAAGCCACTAATCTAGGGGAAAGTCTCCTTGTTATAAGCTGCCTCCAAAACCTCCAAACCAATTTATAGCGCTCAATTTCTGGGGAAAAACTGATGTGATGACTCATGTTCGACTAAATATTATTGAGGTCGTAGTAATAAATCATGTTGAAGTTATAAATCACTTAATGTAGGTCACCAAACTATCACCTCAGAGGAAACTTTGGTCCTGGAGTCTTAATTTGAAAACGGCAAAACGACTATGGACAATAAATGTGACGAAAGCTTTAGCTTAAAGGTCCCATATTGTATATTGGTGGATGTCCATTTGTTGTTAGCAGGCCTAGGTTCTATATTAGTATCAAAGCAGTCACCACTCTCAGCCATGCGCCAAGCCCCGCCCACCCAGACCCACCATCCAACTTTGCAGGATTTGGTTTCTCTGAGTGTTTATCTGAAATCTTCTATATTTTTATTGGATCACTCAGAAAACAGTCAGCCAATCAGAAGAGAGGAGAGACTCAGAGCCTCTCTTCTGATTGGCTCACAGACTGTTGTATGGTTTTTGGTTGTTGAAACTACAAATATATCTTCTTATGGATCAACACTTCAAATAAAACACCAGAAAAGTGTAAAATATGGGACCTTTAAAAAAAAAAGAAAAGAAACAAAAGTAAAGTTAGAATCAGTTTTGACTCTTTAAGTGACTAATGGCTAAATTAAAAGGTTAAAGAGGAAATCCAAAACCATCATCCTTCATAATAAAACAACTGAACACTGACATTATCTTCACAGTAAAACGCACTCTCTAAAACTAATATTTTCTCATTCTTCATAACAGATTAAAAAACCACAGCCTCCTCCCTCCTCTTTTGCCCAGTGAAAGAACAGTGCTGTGACAGAGGCAGCCATTTTGTGCCTGTGTTTTCCCCCCAAGCCTAAGTGCTGAGAGAATAAGGAGAGAGTTGGGATGGGAGCCAGGACAGCATTTTGGCAGGAGTAGACATAGAGACCAATGCATGACAAATGAGTGTGTCAAGCATACTGTTGAGCACGGGCAGAGACCTGCCCGGCTCATCCGTTTGGTGAACACGGCACAAGTCAATTTCACTACAAAGACCCCCTCGCTGCAGCCTCACTCTCCCTCCCTCGTATCTGGGAGAAGAAGCAGGGAGCTGTCTTGATTTGGTTCCAAGAAAAAAAAAAGAGAGAGAGAGAGAGAAAAAGTTATATAGAGAGAGAGAATGAGGGGATGAAAGGAAGGGGTGCGAGGGACGAGAGGGAAATACATGGGAGGAAGAGATGGAATAAGAAGGAGCATCCTGGCAGAGAAGGAGAGAGATGGGCAGCATGGGACAGTCATCAGAATCAGGGAGTGACATGCAGAAGTAAAGAAGTACATGACAGAGAGACAGACAGATTAAGGACAAAAAATAAGCAAGACTCAACAGAGTAAATGGTATAAGAGGGGGAAAAGGGAATATACAGCCAGAGTCAGAAGTTTCAATTTGTAAGCTTTTCGCCACTCTGGGTATTATTATGATTTCATGTTTTAGAAATACTCCTCAATAGGGGCCACAACTCCATCAGAACACATACAATATGCATACAGAGCGGAGCCCTTGTTCTCCCTGTGACAATAAATCATCCCCTCCTGACTGTTTTATGCTCAGCGAAGCACTGGCTTTGACGACATTTCATTTCATGCCAATTGTCCCTCTCCCCCACCCCACCCCACCCCACCCCACACACACACACGCACACACAAACACACACAAACACACACACACACAAACGCCTCCTTCATTCTCTTTTCATCACACAAAGACAGACCCATGTGTGTGTCTGATTAAAAAGCTTGCTCTGACAAGAGGCAAGATGTTGGCGGCGATGCAAGGAAATAAACGGCACCAAATGGCTCCCTATATTTTTGTTAGTGTGTTTAATTCTTAATTTAGAAAAACATGCTGTGCACACACAGGACTCAAGTTACACGGGCGGGAGGTGCAACGGCTAAAAAAAAAAAAAAAAAAAAAACCTCCTCCCTGGTTCACCTGAAGTGTCACTGATGCTGCATTGAGCCGTTAAACCAAAGCCAAACAACATGTGAAGTGAATTGAAGGAAACACCAGAGCATTACTTGAGAAAAATGGCAGCCACAGACAGTTCTCCATTTCAACATCTGTCACTTTGAGTATGGCCTACAAACACTCCAACATCTGACAATACATGCACACAATGCAACATAACAAAACAGGGCTTGACAGAGGATGGAAAATAGAGGGTTATAGATGCTGTGTATCTGTCTGTGGTGGTGTTAAATCACTGCTGCGCCTCACAGATGTCTACTTTTGTTGTTAAATCAGTTCCTTGTGTTGGTTTGTGTACTGGTCTCGCCAGGCTGGATCCAGCATGTTACGCGGCAGATGCTTATGTTTCTGTGATGGGAGCTGGTTGTAAATCTCCTCCGCAGACAGCGGACAGACAGCAGTGCATTAGCTGTAATGACTGCTGGTTCTGATCAGCTGGTCGACCCGGGTCAGCCCGTCCTCACTCTCGCACTCCATTTTGTTTACTACTAGAGTCACGGAGATACTGCACTTGAAGGGTGCTTCTAACTTAAGAGCACGCATCCATCACCTGTCCAATATCATGGAAGAGACAGTCATTCACTCAACACAAATCTGCTACTTTACATATGTTTTGAACATGCTTCACAAATAGTTTGATATTTTTGGAAATCAGCTTTCTTGCCAAGGGTGAAACATCATCATCAGTAACATCATTACCAGTTTCACGTCTGTGCATGATATAAGAAACTGCAGCCAGCAGGCAGTTATCTTAGCTAAACAGGGAGCTACGTGTTAACTGTTTCTTGGCCAAGAAATAGTTCAACTTGTCACTTTTATAATTTGGTTTTTGAATAGATTAACCAATCTTTAACTATACCGATGATGATCTATTAAGCACCACAGAGGCTATCATGGACTTACTGTTTTCAGGTATAGTTAAATACAGTTTTAAAGGTCCCATATTACATAAAGATTATTTGATTATAAAGCAGGTCAAGGTTCTATATTAATACTGTGAAAGTATCATAGTACTCAGTCCACAGAGAAATGCACACAGCCTGTACTCAGAAACTGAGCCTTAAAACCAGCTGTCAGGACTTCTGTAACTTTGTGATGTCACAACAAAGCAGTTACTATCCTCAGCCATGCTCCAAGACCACCTGGACCAACCATCCAACCTTGCAGGATTTGGTTTTCCTGGTGTTTACCTGAAATCTGCTATATTTATATATATATATATATAATCACTCAGAAAACAGCCAACCAATCAAAAGAGAGGAGAGACTCAGAGCCTCCTCTTTGCTGATTGGCTCACTGACCTGTTGTTACTTGAGCTCCAGAGAGAAGCCTGAGACAGGAGATGGTTTGATGGTTTCTTGGTAACTACAAATATATCTTCTCATGGATCAACACTTCAAATAAAACACATCAGAAGTGTAAAATATGGAACTTTGAGACAGTGTTGAAAGTAACAACTGTTACTTCCACTGCTGTGGAACGAGGAAGCTTCATTGAGTTTGGTGTGGACTTGAATAATAAAGTGAAATACATTATTTAAGGACAACGGCTATACTTTTATACTTTGAAGTATACTGATGGGAGAAAAGAAGCAAAAGAGCAAATATTTGGATAGGGGATGCATTTTGTGCTGTGTAGGAGCAGTTTAGCATTTTTATTTACCCCTTTTTGTGCATGGCCAACTTTTGCACAATTGTATTGGGCAATTACGGCAAATTTGTGGAACCTCCGGAGGGGACTATGGGGTTTAGATTAATAAGATGACTTATTTGCTCTTGAAACTCTTGTCTTGTGCAGCTTTTGTTGTATTTATTTACCCCCTTTCTTGAGATTTTACACTCATACATCCCAATTACCTTTCTGCTCTGTCATCTTCCCGACCGGCCCGCTCATCTAATCTCTGCTAATGGAGGTCACTGTCATCGGAGGAGGAGGCTTGACTGTGTCAGACATAATAACAAAGCACTAATGATGCAGCACCAAGTTAAATACCTGTAACTGTAATCTCACCAGATGGGAGGCTTAATGCAGCGTTGCTCCAAGACACATCGGCCTGGAGAACATTAGTGTGTGTGCATCAGGCAGTAAGTCTGTGTACTGTCACATGATCGACCAATAATAGATATAATAGAGGAGGACGAAAGCAGGAAACATAGACTGGCACTTATGTATGAGCTGATACTACAGGTAGGAGGAAATGTCAAGACTAGGTAAGATGTTAGTGAAACATGGAGCCACATTAGTGTCTCCTAAGAAGAAAAAAACTGAACCTCTTCACCACTTCCTTTCCCATCAGACATTAAGAGGAAATTTTAGGTCTGAGGAGCGCACAATTTATTGATGTCACATTAAAGGATTTTGGGCTAATGAAGTCCTTAAAGTAAGAGTGAAGCATCCAGGGTCGCCCACCGGCTCCGTCATCTGAAACCGTCCTATCTAATTAATCAAAGGTTTCAGGATGGGGACCACCCTTAAGGTAAGTTAATTAAAAATAATTTTTTTTCTCCAGGCTGTATTAAGTCTTTACCTCTGGAAAGAAAAACAAAAAAACAAAAATTAAAAGAAAACGTCTCCACTCGCCTCTGGCCCTTCAGAGGCATAAAGTGAAAAAGCCAACTGCTAATTTAGAGCTATTCAAGGGTAAGCGGATTGCACAGAGTGAGGCTTGAGGCTTAGTGCAGATTGCAGGGCAGTGTGTTTAATGCAAGAGAGATAGCAGGGTCATTTAAAGCACCACTGAAACCAGCAGCTCCACTCCCTGCAGCATCCAAACCTCTGTTCACACGTTGTCTCTGCACCATGTTCACTCATCTGCTCCCTGTGACGCTCCACCATCCTCTCCCTCTCTGCTCTTTTCTGCTTCCAATTTAAATCCTTGAATGATGGATACATATATATATATATATATATATATATATATATATATTATATATATATATATATAATTTTATTTTTTTTCTTCTGATCCTACTTCATGTTCAACTGAGATACAAATGCAAGGAGGAAATACATTGCTGATCGACTGCTTACTTCTCTAACTTGAATGTACTTTAAAGGATACAGTATATGAATTTCTCTGACCTTGTTACAATCAGATCAGAGAAACAGCTGACACAGGATTTTTTTTTCTGTCAGATGAACAATGCTGGTGCTTTCAGAACTCATGGACATAAGGGCTAAATCCTTGGCTCTCCTGAGTTTTATGTTCAAATTTGACATGATATTGTAAAAGGTAATGTGCAGCTTTCTGAATAAAAATCAAATCACATCACATCATAAATAGACTGCTCTGAGACCTTTTGATTTATATTCATTCAAAAAAGGCTTCTCAACCACACAGTGAGAAGCTGTGTAGACAGTCTACAGTCAGAAGATGATGAGAGGATTTGAGAGTGTGCCTGCAGTGTACACTGGGAAGTCTCCAAGGACATTATCTCCATAGGGAAGGGAATGATTAAAGATGAGGCCAGAGCACTGGTAACTGTATTGCTGTGTTTATTATATATTTACTGTAAGAGCATTTTCTCTGAACAAAGCAGGTAAAAAAAAAGCCACTCCCCCTCCCGCTCCCCGAAGGTTTCTTTTGACTGTCAGTCAAGCTGACAAATCCAGCAGCGGTGAATCAAAACAGAGAACCCTTGGCTCTCACTGTCACCTCTGCTTTGTCTGTAATACATGTGGTCATTCAGAGAGCAGTGGACACGCCGCACGGAGCACTGACTGACATCTTTACATGCACACACGAGCAAAACCAAGTCACTGGCCTTGTCTCTGAGATTTAAGGAACATTACAGTTCAAACATGCAGGTTTCTAGACCTGGTCAAGCACCAAGCACATCAATCAAATATATCAATGGGATAATGTCATTCCGAATCACAAATTATTAGCTCTGCTTGTTTAACACCACGCTCCTCACTGATAGCTATAAGCATCTAGTGTAGCGGGAATTTCACAAGCAAAATATGACGCTTTTAATCTTTCTTCTTATTTTGACTCCCAGAGAGACCACACATTAATAAACAGTTCAGTGATTTTTGACTTTAATCAGAAAACCATAATCCGCTGAGAGGACAAACCATGGAACTATCCCTGTGTACTCTCATGATACAAACCCAAACACGGTGTTGATGATATATAGTGGTACACAGGTCTGCAAAACCCTGGATTATGTTTGACATTTTATCAATAAACATACACTACATACTGTATCTGCTCATGCCAACTGCGGTATGGTTTATGTTAGATAGAGATCGCTGTCACTACAGGACATTTACAGAACCTGCTGTCTTCGTCGGGCCACAAACATCGTAAGAGACTCATCTCGCCCAGGTCACCATGCGCATATTATCTGTGCAATTTACCTACGTGCAATATTATACATGAACCCATTCTGCTTTCACACCTTTGATTTTGATACTATTTATTGTTTGCTTTATATTTACTTTATACTTGTCTGTAGTTATGTTTACAGTATGGACAACTGGAGACACTTTAGTTGTACACTGTGCAAAGACAATAAAGACATTGAATTGAACTGAATTGAATTGTGACTATAGCAAATAAACTATGGTTTAGGTGTGGTTGGTGGTT
The DNA here is from genome assembly GCF_021018895.1 of Seriola aureovittata. Lineage (NCBI taxonomy): Eukaryota > Metazoa > Chordata > Actinopteri > Carangiformes > Carangidae > Seriola > Seriola aureovittata. The sequence goes on from NC_079386.1 coordinate 3,563,301, forward strand.
GCATTGAGATGGAGCACGTTTATCTACCACCCTGGCCTCCACACCCTCACATGTTTGGCTGCTAAACATAACAAACAGACTACACTCTGCATTGTACAAATGCTCTGATAGCATCCAACAGTTTTCACTGAAATCTTTCTGTCTCCGTTGCAGTGATGATGCAGGTAAAGTGGAGGTCTTTTCAGTGAGGGCACTCATTGGGACAAGTGCTTTTTTAATCTCAGATATTATAAGAAATACTTGCTAAAAGTTGTTGTCACAGCTGTGGTTTTCTTGAATGGAGCTTTTTTTTTTTTTTGACAGTGATTCAACCATTTTTATCTCTCACACACTATTCTGAAAGTGAAAGTGTTGCAACACCTGGGATTAAACGATGCAAACCTGTATGTGAGAGAGTGAGTGGTTTTAAGAGACACAAACAACACAGCATATTTTTCCTCTCTATCTCACAACGGTAATGGTGTCTCCCACCCCGTTCATCTGCACTGCTACGACTGTTCGGGCTAAATGTGGAGGAGTAATCAAGACTACATGGCTTGATTGTTCTTTCTCAGTTTGGAGATGTGATAGTGGTGTAACGAGGTTGTATCTGTGAAGTTTTATTTTTATTTCAGCTCCAGTAGGTCTACTTTTTTATGCATAAAAAAAAAAAATGTTGTTTCACTTCATTCCTGCTGCCGCTTCTCCTCAAACATTACATTTATTTCTGTATCCCAGATGCCTCCTGCACTCGCACCACCTCTTTTATTACCTGTCTACTGGCTTATCAGCTCTAATAACATGTCACTATATGATGCTTCTGGTTTCATCTACCAGTACCATAGATAGGCAATGTTGTGACTGATGTTGTGGTTGGTTAGGTTGGTCATTTTAAAGTTGTCCCAAACTAATTTTCTGAAGCAAATACTTTAAAATATACAACCCTATAAATACCTGGCACTATATTCGAAACACAAGCGCTAACGCTACTATGTTAATACTGTATGTCTTCTTAAGTTAACTTACTAAATTCTACATTGGCAAACATCACAACCAAATGTTTCAGGTTTTGCCACAGTGCACAGTAGAAGAGATAAACAGAAGCATTCTTCATTCTTCTTTAATCATTCCCTTCCCTATGACTAGCAAGAATAAGCAGGATGAAGGTGCCACTGGATGCTTATAAAAATGTTTGCAAATGCAAAGGTCTCAGGAGCTGATGTTAGTTGCTTCAATAAAAAAATAAAAAGATAAAAAACATTTGCTTAGTTCTCAGTGGTTTAGCTTTAGTTGAAATTTCATACTTTGGTTTACGGCGACATGGCCAGTAAATTAAATCTAGATGTTTTTCCACAATGCGGAAGATTCTAGATTTTAAACAATTTTCTTTCTGTCTACATGAACTCAATACACAACTGGATTTATAAATAGTTTTCTGTATTAAAACTCTACACTGTATATGTGCAGTATTAACAACAATAAGAGCAACTGTCATGTCACACGTGATGACACAGGTAAATCAGGCGGCTAACGTTTGCTGCTTTTTAGCTGTGGTTTTGGAATCGGGACGGGAGCTACGACTGCGTGCTTTCGTTTCAGGTGCTGGAACAGGTTTGTTGTGCTGCTACTTTTAGTTCTAATAGAGAAGTGTTTCCCCACAGGTTGGGAATTTACCTATGGTGGTGGGTGGTCCAGCATGTGACCAATGAGCATGCAAACACTCATGCTGTTTAGACAGGGAGTGTGTAATTCCAGGTTATTTTCTGTATCTACAATTTACAGACGTCCCCTAAATGCCTCACATGGAGCTAGGTAGCTGCTCCAGCTCTCACTTCTTTGTTCAGACAAAAATAAGCTGGTTTGAAAAGAGTGAAATACAGGTCTAAGGTAATATTTACCTCAAGTGAAATGTAGTGATTGTATCTACCTGAGCTGCGCAGCTTTTACAAACTTCACACAGCATTGTGGTCCGGACCTTTTCCTTCACTGAGGTAACATGAACTAGTTTTTCGTCATCTTTAACAGCTGCGACTGCCACTACCCGAGCTCGTTGTTGACCGGCAAAGCTCAGACGTGAAGGCATCTCCAAGGAAACGGTGACAGCCTACAGTAGAGTTGTAACAGCAGAGAAGTGCTGGCGGTGGCGTTTGAGTGACAGCAGTGGAGGCGCTGATTTAGTTTAGTTGTACCGATGCCTGGTATTCTTCTTCAGTCCGTCCTGGAATGAATTCTCATCTTTTGGATTTTCTTTTTTAGGCAGTGCAGCTAAAATGGAACTAAAAGTGGCTTCTATAGCAGCTGCTCGTTGTAAAGCCATTACACCGAAGGATATAAATTCACATAATACTGTGGTCTGTCCACTATCAAAAGAGGGCGGTGAGCTGACTATCTGATTATTTATATTAAAACCTTACTGTTAATGCTTCACATTTTCTTGTGGTGTGCAGTACAGTGGCCATTTTCACCCTCACACTGATGATATTGTTGTCACCGACAGGCTAAGAGGCCATCTTCAAGAAACTGTGTAAATGGTTCCAATTACAGAAAGGACTCCATCTGACCTCATGAATTTAAACAGGCTCATGTATTACAAATACAGCTGTCTGAAAAGATCAAATGAGAAAATTAAATTGGAACACATGAGCTCCCATTGAAAGGCAATGCAAACCCCATATTGCTCTCTTTTCCCGCCTTATGAGGTGTGAGCTGAATGACAGTGCGGGACGTGCCTGCTCCGATAGGCATCCTATGTAGAGCAGGCAAAGGGAGCGTAAAAAAAAAAAAAAAAAAGGGACAGAAAAGATGGTTCTCATTATTATGAAAAGGACAAAAGGAGATGGAAAGGAATAATGAAAAGACAGAGGGGTGGAATAAAGCCAGGAAGACAGATGAGCAATTTGCCTTTGTGCTGGGGAGAAAGAGCAGGGTGGTGGCAGAATGCACATGGAAATGGAGGGAGAGCGTGACGAGAGAGAGGGCTAGACAGAATGAAGCGAGCGAGAAGTGAAGCATCACGTCTCTAATGCAGTCTGCTGTGAGCTCTAATGAGCAAGCCAATGATGCTTTGTTAAAAGGACCCAGAGAGAAAAAGTCTGGTTTGATATGGGGATGTGTGAGATTAGTCGATTAAACAATGAAACATTACTCACACCGCAGAAATACTAGTCGATTAAAATTGTTATTGATATTTTATTAATGTACAATGCTGCGTTACACAGCTGTGTGCCACTAGATGGAGCTGCAGCCTCCCTCTCCCTAATTGATAATGCCCGAGTGTTGTAAACAAACAAGGTGCAAAGTGGGACAGATAAGGTTGTATGTAGGGTGTGTCAGAATAAATAAATGTGTAACCACATTCAGCACAAGCGTGTGGATGTTAACCTGCAAGGTATGAAAGCTACTGGTGCTAGCACTGCTAACGTTCGCCACATTTAGCAATGCAACATGACATCGCTTACCCGCAGACGCTGCGATCCCAAATGAATTGCGCTCAGATTTTTTTTTTTTTTCCAGACTGGTCGAGTAGTCTAACTTTAATTTCCATTGACATCTAACTGGTTTGATATAAATTGGCCCATCAACAGCACTGAGGTGGCGGCATGAGCTGCCCTCATTTACACACACAGGAAGTGATTTGCCTCCAGAAATGTGGCGATATTACAACGTCCCCGGAATATTAAAATAAAACACATGGAGGAATAAGTGGAAAATGAGTCAGTGGTGGAGGGAGGTGAGACGCATTGCAATCCAATTGTCTATTCAAATTTAATACTACATCTAAATTCTAAACCACAGAGAATGGGCTATCTGAAAAAAAGCCCCCCCCCCCCTCATTTGAGCTAGATTTGTAATTAAAAGCCAGCACCAGCCTCTGCCTAAATCAATGTCACAATAATGCTTTCTTAACAATAGATCTATTTTAGCAACTGCTTCCCAAGTGCACAGATACAGCATGTAAAACATTGTCGTCCTCATTCCAAAGGGCCAAGATGCCGTTATGGTCATCAGGCAGTGGAAATGCCTCAATGCTGAAGACATCTTGAAGCCAGTTCGGCATCACTTTTGTACCTGCTGCCTAAGCCTGCGCTGCACAGTCTCTGCCTTTTCTAGCAAAGATAATGTACCAAATAACTCAATTTGACATGTTAGTGTGAAAAGTGGGATTCTGTCACTTACCTATTTGGTTGTTTTCAAGGCATCAATGGGAGCCACGAGGAGAGCGCGAAAGAGAGAGAAAGAAAGAGACAGAGAAATCGGTTAGTTTAAACCAAACCTCAACAAGATTGTACATTCATCACACACTGATAAATTCACCACTCATTTATCATACTTAGCCGTGGCTTCTCTTTAGAGGGTGTAATAAATGTCGTCCTTTACACAAAGTCATTCATCCAGGACAAAAGAAATATGTGAGGCAAAGATCAAGAGCGGCATGTTAGAATCCGGAGGCAGAGTAAGAGCCTCAAGACATGATGTAAAAGGTGCAAGCCATAATTCCTGTATCCAAAGTAAACAGCAGTATGTGTGCTGCATTTTAAAACTGATAATACTCCCAGATCGCCTTTTGAAAAGAAATCGTTGACTTTTGCATATTGCACACTTTGTGTCCGGGTCAAATAAAACACATCTGGCGTGTTTTCTGTGGCTAACAGGCTTTATCATTCTGAATAGACTATTCATATTTCCAATTTCCAGGGTCTGATGACCTAGTTTGGCAGTGGCAGAGCGGTATATAAGTAGGACACTCATCCCTGTAGCCAGTGTTTCTCCATGCCTGATATTGGATTGAAACATGCAAACAGCGCATGGCAATGGAAATATGTTTAAGCATGTTTGAGTATGAGTTTTTCCTCTGTCCTTAACAAGTGAGGTATGACTCTGTCCCAGTTTCTGTGCAAACATACAAACCAGGAATTCTGAAGTCAAATGTTCAAAGTTACCTCTTAGCAAAAGGGGAAGTGTTTGGAACAACAGCAACCTTTGCTATAAATACTGCCATCTGGAATTGAATATGCAAGTGCCTATCGAGCTGCATAACAAAAGGCTAGTCTGCAAGACCGTTGAAAAGCATTTTGATTCTGCTGAAGTCATGTTTTTCCATCGCCTCGCTTTTCACTATCTAGGTCAGCCAAGGAAAATATTGGGAGGAAGGCGGGAGGGGAAAAAGACAGAAGGATAGGGGCTGCTGGTGCTGGGGTGGAGTGTGTGTGTGTGTGTGTGTGTGTGTGTTTGCAGTTGTTGATCGCTTCCCATTTTCTTGCCGACTGCGTAAAAACGGAACGGTGTGCAGATGGAGCAGGGTATTGAAAAGGAAAAAAGAAAAAAAAAAAAACCCACATACACTTCATTGTTTATTAGCGGCTATCTTAAAAAATTTCCATATCAAACGCAATGAGCAACAACTGCTTTGTTGAGCATTTTGGCCTCCTTTCAACGGAGCCGCGAGCCTGTGAAGGGGCTTGATGGAAGTGGAGGAGGTGGGGGGCTGTGGGTTTGGGGTTGGCGGATGTGTGTTATGTGTGTGTGAGAGGCAGGGAGAGGGAGGGGAGGGGAGGGGTGGCAGAGTGGAGAGTGGAGAGTGCCAGCTTTCAAACACCTATCCTCTATCACAGAGGGTGTGGCGGGGGGGAGTGTTCCATGCACCTCCTTAATTAAAACCATCATCACACGCACAATCATCCATCCACACACACACACACACACACACACACACACACCACCTGCTTTACTTTCTCCGCCTGCATTAATAGAATCAAGTCTGTGAGCTATCAGATACCTGCTATTTTCTCCTGCTAAATCCAATTTGCTGATATTTCCAGAATGTCTCCCTCCTCCCTCCTCCCCCTCCCTCCCCTCCCCTCTCTACCTCCTCCCTCTGGTCCATCCGTCTTATCGGATTGCAAACAAACTGTCTGGCTCCGTGCACCCTGATTAGTAACACTGGTGTTACGATGGGAGGGTGGGAAAGGAAAGAGAGGAGAGAAGGAATCAAGGGAGGAGGGGCTGGAATGCATCTGTCAGTATGCAAAGAAAGAACTGATAAGCTTTAGCTACTGCAGTGACACGCTATCAAGGTGGATAGAGGCATAGAGGTGAGGTGGTGGCTGCACCTGCTGGGAAATAGAGAGAGACACAGAGAGTTGTATACCGAAAGATCAAAACAGAAAAACTGACACACAAAAATAAAAAAAAACCCTTCTCCATATCCCGTGCATTCTAACCTATATACAGTACAGTGTATCACACACCTCTGCACTGCAGCATCATATCTCAATTTTCCTCTCTTCAACTACCACCCCTGCCTCATGTTTACTTATCATCCTGCAGACATGATATGACACCACGCCAGGAGAGGCCTGTGTGTCCCTGCCAGTGCCCACAGGCTTCAAAATCACAGCGAAACACCACCCAAACAAAGTGGCACCAGTGGGGTATGGCCTTCTCCATCTGTGTCATGCCAGGAGGGAACATGAGACCATAAGGGATGCTGAGATTGCTACAGAGCCCCTACCATTTACTGGCATTTCAGAGAGAACAAGGCGGGAGAGGAGGGGCGGTGTGCATGTGCGTGGGTGTGCGTGTCCGTAAAACACTGTTAGCATGCAAATTGTGATGTTGTTTAGTGTTCAGACTGAGAAAATGATGCTAAGTGTTGCTCCATGCTGCGTTGGTAACTGATTTTTATGAGTGCTGAGTCGTAACGTTAAGTATGAGAGAGAGCACGCACTTTACAAGACTGACGAAGAGGAAACTCGCAACCTCAGGATCACACACATTACATCCTGGTCAGCTTTGCTTGCGGTATTTGTTATCAGTAGAGCAGAGGTAGCATGTAGAGTGGTGGACGATGTTTGTGCCCAACAAGCACAGAATGTAAATGTATGAAAACATGAGTTGGTGTATCGAATCAAAGAACCAGAGACACCGAACTGCATTCAAAGTCAGTTCTAGTAAACTGTCCTAAACATTTAAAGATCCTCTGCAGACATGTTTTGATCTATGTAAAAAAGCACATCTACACTTACTTCCTCATTGAGAAATTCTAATTTGGGCTCTGTGCCCCACCCACCATCACTTCTCAGCAGAGAGTATCAAGTCTTTATCATGTTTGAGTCTGAGTCAGACCCAGACTCAGGAGTTTGTTGTGAACCAAAATTGGCGACTAGACGAAATTATCAGTATGGTTTGGATAGTTATTTGTGCTAATGCAAACACTTGCTCTCTGTACTGACAAAGTTTCAGTGACCGGTGAAAGAGCAGTGCAAATCAAGATGGTTAGTGTTAGAGGAAAGATCGGAGAGACCCAGAATCAGAACCTTTAGCATAGTTAACATCTTTTATTTGTTTATGTTGTTTGTTAGCTTGTAACTGGCAGTTGTTGACACAGTGATAGTTGCTGTGCTAATTCAAACCCTTGCTTGCTGTACTGACAGAGAGCAAGAGCAATATATAGTTCAATGGTAAGTGTTAGAAATCACCTTGCACCATGCTTTTACTTGACTAATCAAATCTGTAATGTCAGCTGTAATAATAGCATATCAGAGAAGTTTGATTCATATCATGATAATACCATTTTCTGTAACATATTTGTAGCAAGGAAATGTGACTCCAACACATCTTTAACACCCTAGTTAGACCCTACATTTCACAGAGGGTCTCTAATGTTGCACGCCGCACATCATCAACACTACATCTTTTTTTTTTTTTTTTGTCAGCCTGTGGCTCAGTCACCGACAGGCCGGTTCATTCTTGCCTTCAGGTCACAAGAACAGCCCCAAGTCACTGGTGTCTTGCTAATGACCGGGAAATTGCCCAGCAGCTGTCTATCGCCCCTTTGACATTCACTTCTTAGTTCACCAGGCAGCTCCTATCTGACATTTTGCAAGCCTTTCCGTGAACACCACCGTTCTACAGCACCCATTACCAGGCCCCTCCTTTCCCTCTCTCCATCACTACCCCCACCCCCCTCGATTCCACATCTTTATCGTTTCCTGCCCACCGCTCCTTCAATACTTCCACCTCAAATGTCAGGAGAAGCCTGCTGGGGAGTAATGGTGTTTTCATGCCAGAGACTGAATAACTGTAAAACCACCACAATGCACCGCTTCAAAATGCGATTAAATGCTGGGTTGATAATAACAAACACAGAGGTAATTTTGTGTCATGGCTAAGCTTTGTTGTTGTAGTGATGGTAAGGTTATTGGAACATGCATCAGGACCTTCTGATAAGTGCCAATTCACTGGAGTGTAAAGGACAAGGTGATCGGGAAATGTAGGAAAACCCAACATAGGAACTGATTCTTCTTCTCTGCATTGTATGTGTGTGTGACTTCTTGGCCTGGGAGTTACCTTTGCCTCCCAACTCACCTGTCTACTCCCTTATATGTCAGCAAAGAAAACGTGCAAAAAACACTAAGTGATATAAGCTATGCTCCTGGCTGTCCCATAAGAGATGGAACTAAAATGGCCTTTGTCTATGCATGTGTGTGCAAACTGAAAGTCTGAGAAGGTGTGTGTGAAGGGGCTTTGAGTGAGCCGTGCATGTGTGTGTTCTTTGCTGTGAGAGGGTAAATTATTTACAGTCTCAAACCCCTGACACCGCCACCACTGTGCTGGGGAGAGCCGGTGCCTCAGGCATACAAGCCTCCTCTCTCTTTTCACCTTTTCTACCTTTGTTTCCTGTCTGCCTCCATCTACGCAACAGTTCTCTCTCTTGGTTGTAATTAATAACGAGATTAACCTTTTAAAGAGACAAGTACATGAAATATCAATATCAGTTCTACTGTATTTTCCTAAACATCACATCTCTGCATCTAGATGTTGATTTGCCAGAGTGAGTCACAGGGACAAATAATGTGCCAAAAAAAAAGCATTACAATAACGACAGAGGATGAGCAAAGGATCCTATCTCACTCTTTCTCTCTCTCTCTCTCTCGGACTCAGAGTTGGCACAAGACAGAAACCCAGGAGGGCGGAGTGAGGCCCGTGGTACAAAATGAAGATTGTGGAGGAAAAGAGGCGACCAAGCGAGTCTCCATGTTCCTCTTCCAGGCCTTTGATGTGCTGGGACAGTGGAGAAAGGAGAATAGAGGAGGGGATGGAGAGGAGGAGGAAGATGGTGCTGTGGGGTAGGTGCATGTGTGTGTGTGTGTGTGCGTGTGTGTGTGTTGAGGAGCTGAGGTGGTTTCATTTCTTGCCAGCGTGGGGTTTCTCTCCCAGCAAATTGGCTGCAGCGATTGAAAGTCAGTGAGGTGAGTGAGAGGAACAGGGAAGCTGAGGTGCCTGCAAGATGGGGCCGGAGATTTCCCAGGGCTCTTTTCACTCTTTCTCTCTCCCTTCTTTTACCCTCCTAAGCTTTTTTTTTTTTTTTTTTTCCCGATATAATACCGCAGTAAAATCATACCCTCTTCAGTACAGGATTGAAACTAAAAGACCTTTCCCAATGGACTTTCTCTCCCACATTTAAGACTAAAGCTGCATTTAACAGCATTCGACAAGGGTACGCTCCTGCACTAAAGCCTCCTATCACCTGTTACGATCACATCTCAATGACAACAAAGCAGGATAATTCAATTTATGTTCTTCCCTTTCGGTTCTCATGAGGTAGTGTAAGGCTTTGAGGTTGAATTCACACAATCATTTTTGACCTCAATGACGAACTTCAGCAGTTTTACACAAGTTTCAAGAGAAACTTTTAGCTCAGTCAGTTGGGATGACACTTTTCCCGCAGTTCTAATCTTTTCTTCACAGAGTGGGAATAAAGAGAAAAAATCAGCAGTAAACTTTTAATATGATTCCTACTTTTACTACGATTCTTCATATCATAGTTGTGACCTTTAATTAAGCTCTTACAATCTTCTGCACATTCCATATTAGTTTTAAAATGTCAAATGACGCAAACTTAGACCAACCTTTTTGCCTTTTGGTTGCAAATACTGAATTTTGGCAATCCTTTGAAAACCAAAGTTTTGGGGAGAAGGCAGACAAAAATTTAAGTTGCTCATTTCAACCTTAAGTAATGGATAAAATGATGAAAAGCCAGTATCAGAAACATGTTTCTATGCAGGCTAATCAGCTGGTGAAGCAGCAGAAGAGCAACAGTCTCAGCAGTGGAGAGCTCCTTGATTTCAGCACCACGGACAGCTCCCCTGGGCTGCTGCAGCTTATTCACACAGGTCTGGACAGGGATCCACAACACCCCATGTCTCCATTTTTTTAACCACCACACCAAGGCTGTGGGAAAGATGACATGACTCTTCCATTAGGTGGAGTGGTAGGGTGGCATATCTCCACTAATAAAACGCCATCTCTCTTCAGGGCAAAACTCAGAGGCTAGCATGGCTCCTCTTGCTGTGTGATGTGCTGAACCTCAGTTAGAAGCGGCATCTGGAGCACACTTAAACTTTTAAGTTGTGCTACAAACAATGCTGCACTAAAACAAATTGCCTATGAATTAGCTGTAACTAAAGGTTGAAGACTGTTATTAATAGTAACATCAGTTCAGATGGGTTGTAAATAACACCTACATCAACCAAAATATTTTTTGAGAGAGAAAAGAAATTATAACAAAAATATCAATTATGTATATACTGTAGTAAAGTATATAAAGATGGACGACACCCACAGGTTTCGGAAGAGTGGTTTTGAAGCTCAGAGTGAGCTGCTCAGAGTGAGCTGCCCCGCTGTCACCATCTTGGAAGTGACTGACTCCACCTAACTCATCTGTCACTAGAAGCATCACACACTCAACTATGCATAACGTCTGAATAAAATTGAAACGGGTTAGTTGTATAAAAATTCACCCCTGTACAGTTGTCATGAAGGAGGAAATTAGCTATAGAGCACAAAAAGTCTGCTGGAAGCTAAAATGTTGGGCATTTTAACATGGGAGTCTATGGGGATTTATTCAGTTTTAGAGCGGGCCTCAAGTGGTCATTTGAGGGACTGCAGTTTTTGGCACTTCTGTGTTGGCTGCATTTTTCAGCCGTTTGCTGGGAGACAGGGAAACGTGAGAGGTTTGTCCCACTTGGCTGTTAGTAATTATAATTCCAACAATATAACATGAATATTGCATTATCTCAAAACATAGTTCAGTTAACCTCTCATCTCGATCACTCATTGGATTTGGACTTCTCTTCGCTGAAGATAGAAATAATGGCCAAAATAATATAAATAAGATTCAAGCTGCAAGAGACTGTAATTTTCCTTTGAGTGGCAGCCTGTTGGAGGAGACATCTGCTGTTCTCACATGAGTAGCTCCAGTATAAAAATGGCAGTCAGGGAAAGAACAGAAGGGGATATATGTGGAGAACGTCAAAGTAGCATTTGGGTGAGTGACAAAAAGATAATCAGGTAAAGAACACAATCCAAAGTGACTTCCTGTACATGCTTGAGGTACCACCAGTATGTGCTATACATTTTCTGATGTGCACTGGTTGCCACGTATACTGTTTGCTTAACCTCATTACTCTGTCCATTTAACCACCAACTGTTTCTTGGTCTATCAGTAGACAATACATTTCTGATTCTCTCCTTCTGTTTGCAATTCTGCATGTCTATGTACCTGTCTTCTGCCAGACTAAACACACATAAACAGACGCACACACACATACACACACATGTTGGGTTTTTCATTAAATATAGCAATGACAGCATATGACAAGCTCTCCAAGCTTTTTAATTTACCGCCGGTGTCCGCCCACCTCCTCAGAGAGCTGGTCTAAATCCTGTCACTGCCAACTGTCATGGGATGACAAGGTAATTAATAGTGTTTCACTACAATACAGCTGGCTCTTTCAGGAGCCCAGACAGACCGGATGCACTGGAAAACAGGGAAACATATGGAAGAGGAGAGATTATGAGACAGGGAAGAGCAGAAAATATCGACAGTCACTGCAGGAAGGGAGAGGAACAAAAATAGTTTGGTAAACCAGACGGATATGCCCCCTTCTTGATGCTAATCGCAGGATGTAGTGGATTTGGATTTATATGTTTCAATGCAAAAATAAACAAGCACAAATCAGATTCAAATTTCTCTTCCCAGAAGCTCCAAGTGGCTTACTCCCTGACAGTATTCTGTGATTGAGAAGCTGCCTAAAGATGAGGGGTAGCTTTGGACATTTTATGAAGCCATTAATCAGCAGAGCAAGCACCCTCAGAAATATTTAGTATCTCTAATGCGGACCAAGCTTTGCCACTGTGTTTCATCCATCTCTCTTGATAAAGCGTCATCCAGTGATGTATAGGGGCTATATATGCACATTCCGCGGAGTGGAGAGATCAATGGTGCTAAAGGCCTGTCCTCAACTCCTTTGATAGATCACTGATGTCACTTAAAAAGCTAACTGGCCCAGCTAAAACTAATGCATGGGAGAGGCCTTGAGGCCAAAGAGGTGTCAGGTGGAAGGTATACAGGGTGTATTTGATTCAATTTGGAAAAAAAATTAAAGACCAAACACTGAAAATAAGAGAGAGTTGGTCTAAGAGAAATGGAAAGCCAAGGTACTTCAATGTTATGATGGCTTCAAAAGCCTTTTTATTTTGTCTTAAAGATCTCATATTGTATAAAGTAAGATTTCCATGTGTTGTTTGATTATAAAGCAGGTTTAGGTTGTTTATCAGTACTGTGAGAGTATCAAAGCGCTCAGTCCACAGAGAAATGCACACAGTCTGTATTCAGAAACTCAGCCTTAAAACCAGCCATCAGGCCTTCTGGAACTTTGTGATGTCACAATAAATCGTTCTTAGTCCTGCCCCAAGCCCCACCCACCTGGACCCACCATCCAACCTGGCAGGATTTGATTTCTCTGAGTGTTTACCTGGAATCTGCTATATATTTATTCTAATACTCAGAAAACAGTCAGCAGATCAGAAGACAGGCTCAGGGCATCCTCTCTTCTGATTGGCCCACAAACCTGTTGTAACTAGAACTCCAGAGAAAAGCCTGAGAGAGGAGATGTAAAATTGCATTGTGATGTTTTTGATTCTTAAAACCACAAATATATCTTCTTATGGATCAACCCTTAATAAAACACAGGGAAAGTGTAAAATATGAGACCTTTAAAGTCCCATTAGGTGTGTTGGATAGTGTTCAGAAACCTGATATAGGAACATATTATAATAATATGCTTCCCAGCAAAGAGTAGAGATTGACTGACCCTGATTTAATTTCCACTGTGTTCTTTCATAATGCCAAATAAGATAAGAAATGATAGAAACGTCTCTGGGTGGACATATTCTGTTTTTTGCTTTATCCACTTAACAGATCAGAACAATGTTGCACATCAAAGTTATCTTGTTTCCCTGGTGACCCACTGGGAAGCAAATAACACTTTGAGTCATCCTATGTTTCTGAAGGGAAGAGAGGGAGTAATTGCCAATTTTGGTAATTTAATGAAAAAGCGAAATAACTTCAGCACATGAGTAATAAATGAGTTAAAGTAATAATGTGGCATTCCACTGACTGTAAGCACTTGCAGGGAAAACAAGGAACGGTTGTGTGACCACGAACTCAGAGGGTTGCAAACACACTCCTGCACACACAGTCTCCCTTTCCAAATGTCACAACATCATTATCATGCAGTATTGATCCCAGCTAGGGTGATCCATTTGAATTTCAACCAGGATGGATGCGACAGCTCTCTGGCTGCCGCACCGCCACTGTCTTGGCCGGTCCTGGCAGAAAGCACGCCATCGTTAGTCCTCTCACGACCACAGATGGCCACAGGATGCTGGAATCTCCCTCTAAAACATCCACTGATTAGACCCAGAATACCTGGGCTCTCTCTGCGTATGTGTCATGCTCCACTTTTCAGACGGAAATATGTGACATTCCTTCAAGGGATCAACTCGGCTTAAGGGTGTTTCTGATGTTTATAAATCTATATTTATAATCCTGAATGATGCAGCTATAATGCCTGTATGGTGGCAGTTTTACAGTCATATATTATATAGCAATTGGTTATAACCTCCCCCTGTAGCTCCCCACACCACTCTACATTGAAACAGCTGGGAGCCCCTCCAGGCATGTGGAACTGGCATGGTGATGGCACAGAGGATAACACAAAGGGGGAACTAATCATCCCCAATTACATCTTGCTGCGGTGTGAGGGAGCAGTAGCCATGTGTGTGCGTGGTCTTGCAAACTCAGCTCAAAGGTCAAACACACACATGATGTGTTTGACCTTTGAGCATGGTGTACACACATTGCCTGTGATCTGTGGTCATTGAGTTTGATCAAAAGCATTATATTTGGAGACTTTTCAGCCATGCTGCTGGAGCCACTTCTATGTGCATTTGTGCACAAGCTTACTTGTTCTCCCTTTCTTTTCTTTCTCTCCCTCTGATCTTAATGCAAGTGCAGATAATCAGAGATAATCTTATCTCTTCTCTCAATCACTGTGATCTTGTCTATTCGGGGTCATTAGCCTGCCCGATTCCCCTGTTTGCTTCAATCACTTATACTATTTCAATTTTCTTTTTCTTCCTCTTCCTCTCTCTCTTTCTTTCATGCTATGTCTCTGAACAGTGCATTAGCATCACCAAGGCCACTCAAGAGTTCAAGTGCGCTTTCATTCCTTGCTTCTCCCTCTGTCTCCTCTGTCTCCTTCAGTTCCCCACCGCCCTCCCAGTGGCAACCAATCATGGGCCAAATGAGAGGAAACTATTGTAAGGTAATCAAACTCTTCAGCAGGTCATACCATTACACATACACTCAGTGTGCTTAGCCATCTTGCTTGCTTACTGCTGCTTCCCCCAACAGTATTATTATGTTACGTGTCTGGACCACCCAGAATCACAAATAGCCACTTTAAAATGCTATTTAGTATTTCGATTTCTCTGTGTTTTGATCAAGCCATAGCTAAAGAAAAACAACATGTCTGCTGTTTGCAGACTATGTTTGAAGGTAAGACCACCTCCAATGTGTCAGATCCAGGGTCATGGATCACGCACATTATCTATAGGGGAAGCCTGGGAAGGTCAGATGTTTTTTCTTTCTCTTTGTGGAGAGTTGTGAAGGTTTCAGTGCACAGCACATATCAGATAGACATGGTGTTAGCTCTGTGTTCCCACAAGGCTGCTTATTTTTATGAACCTTGCCTGCAGTGAAAAAAAAAAAAGAGAGAAACATTTTTTTGTTGCGCGCTAAAGCTAAACTTGTGCGTCACCGGTGACATATTGTATTTGGGTAGCAATAATAAGCTGCTAATGAAAAATGTTGGAGAGTAATGTCGGGCATATTAAAAATCAAACAACTGCTGCAGTCTGCAGTGAGGCTAACCCACAAAAAAAAAAAGAAAAAAAAGAAAAAGGGAAATATGAAGCTGAATCTGCTTTGCATCAAAGGCCGGAGCACAGAGATTCTCATTACGGCTCCTCTTCCGTTTCATCACTTTCATCCCAAGGCCATCCACCTCCCAAACACAGATAACACAGGCACCCCAAATATCTCTTTTAAAGAACCTACTTAAAAATCCACAGTCAAAGAGAGAGAGAGAGAGAGAGAGAGAGAGAGAGGCTCTGAAGAGTGTGAAGATCCTCTCAAATAATTAAGGAGTGGGGCATGCATTGCAGATAATGAGTTTCTAGCATCACTGACTACACAGTATTCCCCTGTCTTATCACCTGCTGCTGTCACTCACTAATGAAGTTGCTATTTCCAATTACTGCTCCCTATTAGGAATCATTATTAAGCCCAGGCTGTTATTGTGGTTGCTTCTGAGGCCAGAGATGGAGCGCACACACACACACACACACACACACACACACACACACACACACACACACACACACACACACACACACACACACACATCAGTCAAATCACATCCTCACAACGAGAGCAGAGTTGAGCTTGTTGGTCTCAAGCTTTTGGGAGTGTGTCTGGAATGTGACGTTTTAGTGTGTATGATTGGCACATTAGCCACAGTAGAGGTAATAATGGAAGTGTGTTGTCATTTTTACACAACCAAAACCCATCTTAGCACACACCATCACATATGGTCTGTATCTGCCCATGTGACTTCCTGGACTCTATTATTTCCTGTTTTATTTTGAAATCATTTTCTGTCTGTGCCTGTTCTGTTTATGGCTGATTTTACTTCCTGCTCCAGTAGTTTTCCTGCCTTTCGTGATTACCTGCTCTGCCCTAATACCTTGCACCTGTGTCTCGTTACCTTCTCCACTTGTGTGTATTTAAGTCTCTGTGTTCACCCTCAGTCTTTGTCAGTTCGTCTGTTCAGTTCCCACGTGCTGCCTCCTGCTTCCACTTGTGTTTCCTGTTCAGATCCCTCGTGTTTCCAAGAGACTATTCGCAGTTCTGCATCTGCCTGCCCGTCTGCCAGCCAGAGCATCTGTAGGCCTGTTTTCCCTTATTTAATATCTTCACTGCACCAACCCGCCTTTGTTTGTGTCTGCCTCTGGGTCCAGAAATCACACAAACTATACTACAGCACTATTACAGTATCATGTAGTAAACGGGGGATAAATTAACTATGATGATTTGTACAACGATACATGAAACAGAACAACTGACACATTAAACTGTAGTTAAAATCAACATATTAGAATTTCTGGTGAAACAGCAGAAATCGAAGCTATGCAACATTATCCTGCAAAATAAACTCAGACTTAGATTCCTGTTGTCTTCTGCTTATTCTGTAAAACTGGAGTCATAACGAGCTGTGGTCCTGAACTCACTCTGCTCCTTGTGTCTGTTGTCAGCAGACTTTCTGCTGCTAGATGGACAACTATAAACCCCATGACTCTGAGCCTCTCTTCTGATTGGTTGACTGTATGTACAAGTATGTGTCGGTTTGGTGGTATTATTTTGAGTGCATGTTCATATTAAAGGTCACATGGCATGTATGCAGCAGTTACATGCTACAGTTTAATTAGTGTACTGTGTGTGTCTTTCCATCGACTAAAAGCCAAGTCGGCAAGAAAAGAGCAGAGAGATCTAATTCACTAAATGCCACATTATTTTTGCCATGGGCCACAGAGAGCTCACACGCAATCTTCCTTCCTCATTTCATGCATCACTTTCACATTCACTTTTACTGCTTTGTCTTTATGTGTTTAAGCTGACCTAAGCAAGTGAACAACATATGTCTTTTTGCGTAGGTGTTTCCAGCGAGGTGCCTTTCTGCTGTAGTGTGTGTGTGTGTGTGTGTGTGTGTGTGTGTGTGTGTGTGTCTGTAGGTAGGTGAGCAGCTGACGTGTGATCATTACTGGCTACAATCAGTGGCCTGTCCACTGTGATGCTGCACCTGATCAATCTCACTGTCACTAGCTCTCCCCTCGGCTCGGCTGCGTTGTTGTATTTCCAGCAAGGTGTCACACACGCACACACACACACACACACACACACACACACACATACAAAACACATAGGCCAAGAGGAAGGAAGAGTAAAATGTACATATCACAAATTCACCTAAGATCATGGAGCAACAGAGGTGTTCAAATATTAGTTTTTCTTTACAAATTACTGAGCTGCCTGAACACCAATAATAAAATAAAACTGCAGTTGGGATCAGATGTCTGTGTGTGTTTGTGATTGTGGAGTGTCCTCATAGCAAGTGTCTTCAGCATTCAGCAGCCAATGTATAATTAATCTGTGTGTTTTCTGCTCATGTGCCTGTGCTCACGTATTTGTTTTTCCTTTAAACGCTGTTGCCTAGATACCTCGTCAAGTCGCGTGACCACCAATTATCAGTACCAGGAAAGCAACATCATTTGCATTAACAGCAAACATCAGTGAAGTGCTCTGTGTGTATTGGCTGGAAGCTACTGTAACTGTTTGTTTACACTGAGGTCCAAATCTGCTAAAGCCTTTTTTTTTTTTAAAGGCATTGTTCACCTAAGGAAATATGTTAGATTTATCAGTGAGGCACAGCGGAGCACTTTGTGCAATCAATGCAACTCTCTCCTATTATTTATCTGCATTTCAGAGGAGAATCATGCAAAAACCCAAGATCAGTATGGTTTAGCAGGCTTTCTGATGGATTCATGCAATTTACAAGACTCCTGTTTTTTTGGGGCAAATCTCTACAAATGCTGTGGTAAGGAGGAGGAATTTAAATGAACCTGCATTCCACATAAATCTCAGTGACATTAGAGAAAAGGTGAATGTACCGTTGGTACAGGGAATTAGTAAAATAATGCAAAGCTTCTGACAAAGGAGAAACCAACTCATCGATAATAAATCAACATAATGTAACTATTTTATAACACCAAACAAAGTGCGGACGGAGTCGTGGCCGTGTGGTCATTAAACTTCAACTGGAGCCTGAAGTTCACTGAGTTGCTAATCCAATATGGTGAAAGGCTTAAATAAAAAGCAGTCCTCGATGCTGATAATGTAATTAGCTGCTGCCATAGTAAGTCAAACCCTATTCCCATACAGACTGAGGGCAAACTTGAAGTTTGCTTTTTCAGGGATGTAAATCTGGTCCTAAGTGTTTCTGCGTTCAGGCTGAAGATCATTGGACATTTAAAAATTGACATTTAAATCTTCTACAGTATGTGTCTCTTTCATTCTCTTCTTTTGTGTTTATTCTTCTGATTTTTTTTATATGTAAGCCTGACAACCATCTGCAAACCAAAAAGGTCTGAAAATTGAATGAGGAATGGAGGACAAGAGTAGAAGGGGAAAGATAAAGGGGAATGTCGATGAGAGAAGATCCTTGGGCAATTCAGACTAAATCCATCTACAATCACTGCTCTGTTTCTCATTGAAATGACAAGAATACCCAAGCTGCTCTTCCTGCTATTATTACATTTTTCTCATGCCAGAGCGAATCATTGACCATGGAGAAGCGGAGCAGTAGTGTAGGAGCTGCAAGGTGGCGGGTCAATGCAGCACACTCAGAGGGTTAACACGCTCCCATATATTCATGCCCCTTTGTTCGAGAGACAAAAGGGGAGATGGAGTGAGAAACGAGGAGTGAACCATGGCTGTAGTGATGCATGAGTGGCTATTTCTGCTTTCAGCGCCTGCACATCCACTGAAGGACGTGGAGGATATGGAGTGGGTGGAACGCTCAAGGAAACCAAGGAGAGGAGGCCGCAGGACAGAGAGCGGGGTTAGTAAAGAAGAAAGACAGTGAGCCATTATCATTATTATTCAATTCAAATTGTTTACGTGGGAATCAAGACTTACTCAGGGGGGATAAATAAGCAATATTTCTTAAATGTTCTTTATGTGCACTTTGAGAGGATACATTTTTTCTCCACAAATATATTTTGCATCATGCATTCAGTCAGTTAAACTGAGGTTGTCCTTTAGCGCTGGCGGGGGGGGGGGGATTGGATAGGTAGGATCTGAGAGCAGGTGCTGAGGTAGTGAGTTGAGTTACTTGCTTTAGTCATAGAGCTGCTGGAGGTTTGAGCTCCGCTTCCTGCAAAGCTTGGACACCAACGTGGCCACCCTCCACAGTTTGGCCTTGTTGGTTTCTGAGAGCCCCCCGAACCAAGACAGAAAAGAAAAGTTGAGGAGGCTCTCTTTATGGCAGATGTAAAAGCTATGGATGATGGAAGTGGCTACATCCATATGCCTTTTGTATATGGCTTGTGTAAAGGTCAGATCACTGTCAATGGTGGTCCCGAGGCACTTGTAGCTGCTGCCCCTCTCCAGAGCCCCATCATTGAATGTCATCTGTCCATGAGGGGAAAGTGCTCCTCACACCACTCGTACAACTTCTTTATTTCCTCCTCAACATGGGCGGGATGTTGGAGGAGTCGACCACGAGAGTGTCATCTACATGCTTCATGGCTGTGCTAACGCTGTCTGAGCCTTTCAGATTGTCGGTACATAGTGAAAAAGGGCTGGGGAAATCAGGGGCACCGGTGGATGTGAGCATGATGTGGAGCTGTTGACCCTGAAAGAACAGCTCCCTTTTGACTAAGAAGTCCACTATCTAGAGGATCATGCTTGTTCAAACACTTGAAATGACCTGCGTCACTACAAGCAACCTCTTGTGGTTGTGCGAATAACAACTGTCTTCTCTCAGAAACAAAGGTGCACAAAAACATGTTCAGGTGGAGGTCGAGGTGGAAGCCCAGGTGCACAAAGCATCTGGATTTAGTCAGTCTTTTAACCACGACATTGACTTTTCCCTCACTTTAACCAAGTAGTGTTAGTTTTAGATTAGTTTGAGTTTAGGCAGAAGATAAGAAAGGATGTGTTGGTGTGTGATGCATTGTTTACTCCAACACAATCCTATTAAGTAATAGGAATTTATTTATTGTGTATCGTGTTGTAATCAATTTAACTTCCATGTCCACAGAGTACACCTACACTCCTAGTTTGAATGTCAGGATATAGATTGGTGAAATTGGTGTTTTAAAGTTATCTCACTGAGAACTTGTTTCTTGCTACAACAGGAAATTGATCTATGTCTTAAAAATGTTGCTCTCCATAGTTTTCTACTCAAATTATAGCTCCCAAAAGATGTGTAAAAAGAGGAGAGAGAGTTGAAAAAGGAGAGAAAAATGCCTCAGACTTGGCTTATTTGTGACATGTAAGGAAAGAAGATACAAGGACCTTGATGTATAACATTAATTTCGAGTAAATCGAAATGAAGAGTATGAGATATCAGCCAGTGTAGCTCTCAGGTAATTAAGTTTTCTTATTCACAATGTCTAGGCCTGTCAGTTTGTGTGAGGACACAACAAATATAAAGAGCTAAATCAGCAGCTGCATGCTGGGCCTGGCTAAATGCTAAAATACTGATGGTGGATCCTTCAGCTCTCACTTCTACAGTCAGGGAGGTGTGCACCACCTTTCTACTGTTCCTGATAATCCCTGTTGTGACTGCAGCTCATTCAGCTCAGTGTTTGAGATGTGGAGGAGCACAGTGAGACCAGACAGGCTGAGTGGTCTGGTTATATTTTGCATTGAGAACTAGCAGAGAAGCTGGATTTAGAGCAGACTGTGGAGAATGTCTGGTGCATAAGACTGACAGAGTGACGTCCGGACAGGTGTGTGCAACAAATGACTGATCACTCACTGTACAGAATCAACAACCAATGTGTTGCCTAGCAGCATATCTTTTTTTTTTCTGTGTTTGTCGGCTGGAGTTTATGGTGTTTATACATCTCTGCATTTCCTGCTGCTTTATTCTGTTTGATTTTTGTAGCTTAATATTGTTACATAAAGTCTGTGGAAACACGCTGTGGTGTTTCTATTGCTTTGTCCCATTTATAGTGGTGAAGGTAGGTTAAATAACAGAAACACCTCTCTGTGCAATGCAATACAGCTCAAGAACTCCACACACTACCTCCTCCAAAATGATCACATAGGTGAATCAACAACTCTCTGCAACAATTTCAACATAAACTGAACATCATAGGGGAAGATTTATCGCAGGGCTGTTATATTAGACTGCATTTGTTTTAGCTACATGTACCTAATAGGCTGCCAAGTTAGTGTATATTGGTTGTGTCAGTTGTAAGCACAGGCTGCAAAGTGCCTGACTGTAAAATTATTGGTTGCTTTTGGTTTCAGCTCTCACCTGGAACCTAAAATACCAATGCATAAATAGAAATACCCCCGGTAGCCAAAAGATGCTCTGTAATTTAATAGTTCTACCATATAATCATCGTTATCACCACACAACACAAACACATTTAACTCTGAACTTTATCTGACTACATTTTTGCACAAGTAAGTGTACTCCTACTTGAGCATCATTTCTTTTAAGTAACAGCACTTTTACCCTTATTGCTACTGACTTTCAAAACCACTCCAGCCTCTCAAGCAAGGGTTTGTGAAGGCAAGCACGCGATGTGTGTGCATGCACACAAACAAACAAAACACACACTTAATCTGCAACACTCTATCTACTCCAAAGAGAAAACACTTAAACAATAAAAAAGCGATTACTCTGAGCTAATTCAATAAGACCCAGTTAATCATTTGTCCCCAATCTATTGCACTACAACGTGTTTGGAAAAAAAAGATGCCTGTGCCAGTGAAAGGCAGCCGATGCCACCAAGGACGACTGCTTTACTAATTTCACTGAGGGGCCGGGCCCATCTGCCGTGGAGCTACTCAGCCGACTACAATAGGGTGACCTCGGCCCAATCGCAGAGTACTACAGCTCCGTCTCCCCTCCCATTTAACACACTGACTTCACTCTGGGGAATCACAATGTCCTTGAGAGAAGAGGAGACACGGTCTTTGGAGAGAAATAACAGAGACAGAAAGACAAGTATCTACTTTTTTATTACCAGACACAAATCACAAATCCCTTAGCATACAACCTCGAGTTTTATAATGCAATTATGAACTGCAGCATTGGAGACATTTCTAGGACACGGGAAGCAGTTGTTGAACTAAATGTAACTCTTCATTTGTGACTGTGTACCTGAATCTCCTTACTTCTCTCCTCCTCTTTGCAGCCCCCCACACCCCCTCCACCTCTTCCATGTTAGGATGTCAATACAGCCTACATGGATGACTGACTTTTCCTCTGCACATTGTATCATTTGCTTCTCCAGCAATCCAATAATCATTTACACCTGTGATGGCATCAGTCAGGGGAAGCTAATAACCTGGTTAATACAGGGTGATGAATGTAGCCAACACTGGCAAGCCATGCTGACCAATGAAAGAAACGCTAGCTAAAACGCTCCCTCTGATTGGTGTCCACAGAGACAAGTAGATACACAATGAAAAGTCCACAATCCACAGCTTGTGTGTTCTGTTAAAGCCAGCAGACAAAGGTTTCTCCTGCATGCGTGCTCCTTTGTGAATATTTGCTCTGACTGGGTCAATGAACACGCTCAGCACATAAATTACAGGTCTGGGTTAGAATACAAAACATGTTCTATAAAGCTGAAGTACAAACACACACACACACACACACACACACACACACACACACACACACACATCAATATGAGATGGAATTGTGGTAAGTAAGACTGTGCTGATGAATGCTAATGCTAATGAACTTGCACTTACAGTTTTCTTTTTACCACTTCCTGCGATGAACATGCCTGTTGAATCAGTGCCCCACTGATTTGATCTCTCCTTGCTCATAATGCCACTTCCTCTAGCTTTTCTATTCAACCCATTTGGGTTTATATTTTCTTTACAGGATCAATGTTAAGCAGACGTCATGAGCTAGATGCTAAATTGGACTCCTTCCTTGGCTGTGTCCTTAATTAATGCTCAAATTTCAAGCTACGTGTTCCACTGTTCGACTGCTGTGGCACAAATAACAAATCTTACCTGAACTTTAACAGCTTCTCGAAGGACACAGTGTTAGCAAGAGCTGTAACTTTATTAAAGACAACTGAAAACCCACAATTTATCTTCGGCTGTGGCATTCTTATGTTATTCTGTCCTATATAGCAAGTGCTTATTCAGCCTTAAATCTTTAATATTTTATTGAATAAACTAATCTGTATTGTCTTTGTATCTTTGAACTGATTATCATAAAAAATATGTTCCACAGATGAATTAATCTAATCTTGGAACAAGAATATGTCAAAACCTGCTATATGGCTGGATCACATCATACTTGCATTCCGTCTGGTGTGTCAGCTTTTTATCTGTTTGCTTCTCTCCTCCTCTCTGTGCTCACATATACAGTATTTTAATTCTCAGTAAAGCTGTTCTCATTTACATGTTGTTCTGTTTCTATTGTCAGACAACAGAACGAGTTTGAAATGTGACTGAACACGGCTCATTGAGACTACATGTTAACCAGCAGTCATTTCAAGTCATTTCCAAACTGCTGCTCTGCTTGTGCTAAAATCCGGATTTTATAACCACAATATCACCAAACACATAAGTTAAAGACAATGGCTGTGTTGTGATTTCTACTATATTTACATGCAAAATGATCTCTCAGAGATAAAGTTACAAGCTCATTTACATCAGCATCATCAGGTGTGCCTGCAGAGGGAAAGCCTGACCTCATGCCTGCGCTGCAATACTGGCAACTCTCTACTGCAGAAGGTAGCTAAGGTTTGTCCAAAAAGTCATGAGATTTGTTGCTAAGTGTTTTGTTGCTAGGTGTTTTGTTGCTAGGTGTTTTTGTGGCCTACCAATGGTGTAGCATTATCACTCAGTCACGTGGCATTTGGCTGACCACTGGTGTCAGTCAGTCAGTCTCAGACATTCACGTTTATAGGCCCTGTTGTTGTGCTGCAGCCAATAACAAGACTGATGCAGCTATTGAGCTATATTAGGAATGTGTGGGCATGTTGTATGTGCTTTGGAGAAATAAAAATTTGAGCACACTACATAGTGGGCGAGTGTAGTCATGCAGGCTGCCTGTGTGTGTGTGTGTGTGTGTGTGTGTGTGTGTGTGTGTTCTTTCAGCACCACAGCCTCAGGGAGCCTCACAGCAGTTGAGTCCTGGGGAAAGTGAAAGGCCTGCCTCCTACGTTTACAACACAAAGAGGCCACACTGTGCACTCTGTTGCACTTGCTATTGACTTTAATAGTAAATCCAGACTTCTCCTCCCCATCACACATCCCTTCACCAGCCCTGCACTGTGGCATTGTCACCTACGCACTGCTGCCTATAAGCATGGCTGATGTTGTCTCTGCCAGGACTGATTTGGCTTTAAAGATTGGGCAGACATTACAGACAAAGCCTCCCATGATAGCCTTCCCCCGCAGAGGTTATGTACAACTTTGCTTTCTTCTCTAATCTCCAGACGCTGCTTCATAAAGGCTCCATTTGAAATATGCTTTTCATCACCTCCTACGTTACTGAAGCTGTTCTCAAATCATTTATTAGAAATGTGTACCACCTCTGTCTCTCCTTTGAGCAGTCAACCTTTGTAGTACTGGCTAACACGTGTCCCCTGCCAAGTAACCACGCCTGAAAGCCCACCCTCGCAACTCCATGTGAATTATTTTAAAGCCATAAGATTATGCTACATCTTTGCCAAGGCTAATGAGAGCGACATACTTCCCCAATGGGGAATGCATACACCACCTGCAGTGGTGTATGCATTAGCTAGGGCTTTATTTGCTACCTTAGGCTGAAAACCAATGAGATCCAGAAGCAGCTCTATAGGTCTGTAGCCAAGGGGAAGAGAGGGCACTCGTGAATAATTCACCAAGCAGCTGAGTTGAGTCAGTGGCAGGAGTTGAAGGGAAGACTTTGGCCAGAACTCTGTTGCGTTTATCTAAATAATTGATGGCTTCAATCAGCAGCTGACACTGTCCCGGGTCAGGCCTACGCAAAAATGATACATGGTAAATAAAAGAAACTGCAAGATGAAAAAGAGATAGAGGCAGAAAGCTAGACGGAGAGAAGTAAGAGGTGAGATAAGTAGAACATGGGGTCAAGAGGGGAGGACAGCGAGGGTGGTAACTGGACTCTCAGCAGCTCGGCTCAACGATGTGCTTTTATGTGTCTTCAAACTGCATGGCTGAGTTCCCACTGTATTTTATGTACACACTCATACACAGCTGAGAGCTACCACGTCCTGAGTGCTTCGTCTCTGGTTTTACCCTTTCCCCATTTGCAAATCATTTTCCTTCTTTATAACTGAACATTTCCTGGTTTATGGGAGCTATGAAGGTGATGTATGGCTGAAGGGCAGAGCCCCTCTCTTCCTTCACTCTTTGGTACCGAATCAAAACCCCTTCAGGTTTTAACTCATTACTCTCTTAGAGATTCGCCTATGAATACTAGAAGTGTATGTGTTCACTTCCAGTTCCTACTAAAGTCAATACTTGTTCTTACCTGCAGCGAAACCACACAACTCCATTCATATATGCTATGAGCAATTTCATAAAGGAGCTACACCTGTGTAATAATGTACATGAGATGCTGAGCTGCTGCTTTACTGCTTCAGTGCCTCCAGTTGTGCCAAAGCACCAATTGCATTTGCTATGCATTTCCATCCTCTTCTTGAATTTCTGTGCCTGCTTATTGATTGTTTGGTGCTATTCTCAGCCTCCCGTCAATGGCAGACCTAACCTGATTGGCGTCACCAGTGGGTTAGAGACATGAGAGTTAAAGAGCAGAGGCTGAATGCAGAAGGAGATGTGATGTGTGGGTGGGGATGAGAGAGGAAAGGAAAATGGGAATAATGCAGCACAATAGACACCTGTGATCATACAGCTACACCTGCTGATTTCACTGAGAGATTTAAGAAACTAGGGTAGAAAAGAATAAAGCTAGTGACACTGAGAGAAGGTACGTTTCCCAGCCAATCGGCCGGCTGGGCTAGACCAAGTGGCAACCTCTGGGGCTGAAAAATGAAGCCAACACGGAAATGACAAAATCTGACAAAACTGCAGTTCCACGAATGGCCCCTTCAGGCTCTAAAAGTCAATCCCCATAGACTCCCATGTTTAAAAAAAACTTTACATCCTGTTGTTTACAGAAACAAAAAACGGTTTTCGTCTGTATAGCTAATTTCCTCCTTCATGAAAACTGTACAGGGGGTGATTTTTATTTATGTCACCTGTTTCAAGTTAATTGAGGCATAACTCAGGGCGTGCCACTTTGATTGACAGGTGGGTGAGCATATACTTGCAACAAACTGGCATGTACCATAGTATCGGCTCCACACTCGCCCCACCTCTTTGCCCTTTGGACGGGCTAATCCAGTGAATCCACATCCACTGAAAGGCATCTACCAACACTGACTGCTACACCTAATGAGCATCGGAAAATTAACTATAAAATGGTTGGATACCATTAATACAGAGGACATATGCAGCATAAAACAGAAAAAATACCGAAAGCAATAGTTTGAATTGGATTTTGAATTGTCTAACCAAGGCTTATTCCATCACCCAACATGTCACAGGTGCGCTTTAACAGCATGGTGACATAACTGCCTGCCTCTTTTAAAGGCTTTACAGAGCAACTGAATGTGGACAGAGTGACAGTGCACACAATGGCTTATGTGCCCAATTACCTTCATTGACAGGCAATTTTGCCTGGAGCTGGCAGCTATTAGCAAGCCATCACCTTCTGTTGGCAAGGCCATTTCCAAATAAAGCCCCCCCCCCCCCCCTGCAGAGATAGAGCAAGTATAGTGACCTCCAGCACACTCAATTATGGAATCATAATCCAGGGTGGTGGGCAGCCCTGACTAACCCCTAATTGGTGGTCCTTTTATGTATGAGGTTAGCTTTAAGATGAGGCGACGCCGCTGTGGGGAAATCAAGGCTTCTTGTCAGGACTGTCACTCAAGCAGAATTGCTTAAGACTGAATTAATTTCCATCCTCAAACAGATAGCGGTCATTGCTGTGCATTCTCTTCTCTGCTCTTCTTCATCTGCAACATGTTTAAGAGTTGCTAACAGAAATGATCCCAGAGGTGTTTAATCTTTTATTGTTTCCAGCTGTAAAATAAAGATTCTAAAAAGAGACGGATCGTGCTAGAGCTCACAAAAAGAGGAAACAATTATATCAATATTAGAATCTTTTCATAAACATATCTGTTTGCTTTCGAGCAAAAGCAATATCCTTTACTTCGCATCAAGAGATAAACTTTGCAGGCAGTCAGTGCTACAATATGACAGAGAGCAGCAGGTGTCATGTTTTCAGTGAGGTCTGATAAAACATATTGGATTGTACATTGTGATTGTGGATGGGACCCACATGCTAGCTGTGATAGACAAATATTGCCTAACATTACAGACCTGGTGTAAATGTAATGTCTAGCACGCTATAGTTTCAAGTTCTTGTTTATCTAGAGTCCTCTTTTGGTTATATCTGTTTCTTTGATTTAACAGCATCCATTTGTGCCTTTTAGTTAACTTTAGTGTTTATATCAACCTCATGTAACTCCTTCCAAATAAATAACTTTGCTTGAGCAATAATATGTGGTTCAATTCTTGATGATGATAAAACTCAGAAAGATCAGATACTGTGATGTAAATGTGTCCACTAAAAATATGCACAAACCATTGGAGAAAAATATATTTTCACTGAGCTGCCACACATGCAGCCAACTCCTACATGTCTCTTTTTTTATTATTATCATAATGCCGGTTAGCTGCTGTTAGTGCTGAAGCATTACTGCTTCCTACAGAAATGGAATGGATGCAGTTTTGTGCCATTTAAAAGATTGGCTTATCTCTGCTTACTGGCAGGATTTTCCAGGATTCCGATATATCTGTGGATGGAGATCGCCTAATTTTATGATTCAGACTTTAAGTCCCAGCATTGTTCGCTCTATTGTAAAACCTACTGAAATACAAAGGTATTCTTAACAGATTTTTTCTGCACAATATGTCATAGCATCCAGCGTTTTAGTTGTTCCATAATAAGGTGATTTAACCACAATTTATAGCTTACTGCATCTCATACACTATAAGTTTGATTGAATTTGACACCCAATCATGTAACATTAAGAAACGTAGACAGGACAGTCATATATTTGAGGTTCCACATTTCTGTGAGATGAATTCTTGCCTTGTAGACATCAATCACGGCTCTCATTCAGTGAGGGAGTGTTGATAGATAAACAGGGAGAAAGAAGAGAAACCTCTGTGAAGTTTGGCATTTGAGTGCGAGAGATTGACAGACTATCAACACTGTAATCCACCAGGGGAGTCATTCTTATACACCTAACCGCCCGAACTAATGGAAACCATTCGACAAGCAAACCGGGGCTCATTCCACGTATCAAGACAGGGCGGGAAGGGGTGAACGCCAGCAAAATGTCAGCTCCGATCAAATGTGAATGACAGCCTTCGGCCTTTCACTGACAACGCGTTTTTACAATAAGCCAGCAAACAGAGCCGAGCTAGCCCCATCTGCTCCATGCTGGCCTGAGAGAATATGCAACCGTTTGCTACAGGTTTTTTATGGTGCTTTACTCTTATCCTCCACTCTGCTACAGGGCAACTCTATTGCAGACACTGAATAATCTGTGAAGTGGCACTTGGCAGTCTGTAACCAACTAGCCACTCAACAGTAGCCACTTAAAGCTACACTATGGGTGAAAACAGCAGTCCTTAAAGGGAAAACCCTCTCCAAAACAAACCTGCTGGGTTTGGATCTTGTGGCTACAAGGATTTTGCTTGAAACAAACTTACAAATAACTAAAATTTTGCAGTGTAATATTAGACTAATCATTATGACATTTATGTCATATCTAAAATTACAAATAGTTAAATCATATTAATATTGGGTGTAAAACACTAAAGTACTCATTATCAAGGTATAACTACATCATGTTCAGTCCCCAGTGTCAGAGATTAACATGGACTAAATTATTGTGCCATTATTAATTTAAGTGAGGAGATTCTATTAGTCGCATGCAGTGGGGGGACCAGCTTGTTTATCAAACACCATGCTGTGCTTCAATTAGTCTAAATGGTCCAGCCTACCAAGAGATATACACCGCATTAAGCCACAGGGGTAAGTCCTCCCAGTTTTTCTAAATGTGATAGATCTGGCTGAAGCTTAGCATTACAAAGAGTTCATTTTCTTGTGAGTGGGAGAATTAAGCTGAATAATGCAGCAGAAAAGAGAGAGCGCTGTAACTTTCCATCACTGAACCTTTTCACGATCAAACTGAAGAGGAGAGAAAAAAAAAAAGAAAAGCAAAACCGGGTCAGTGCCAAGGAAATGTCAAGAGATATAAAGGCTAAGAGGTAGCATATACCCACCAATCACTTTTCCACACTGCGTAACACATACAGAGTACATTTCTCTCCCAGCAGTTCTTGCCTTTTTTTTTTGACAGTGGGTAATTGCAGGCTGAATGATTAGAACCAGTGGCCTAAAGAAAAAGTCTGAATGTTCTGACATTCTCCAGTTAGGTGGACAGGTGATGATGAAGCGCACCATGTGTCTTTATGTAAATGCCTTTGGCTTTGTCAACGTGCCTTGTGGAACACATTACCTTGACTCAGATGCATATGCAATGAGGTGTGAAGATGATGTCCCATATACATGTCAAACTGCTGCCAAGTATGGATACACCGACCGGGTGTGGTACCTCTGGTCAGTGCTGCCGTGTGCACATATCATTTCTATGAACTTGTAAGATGGCACATGATGGTTAAAGAACAATGCCAACATGATGAGTATTTTTACTCAGCAGCTATTTTTCCATCCTGACTAGTTACAGTCATGTACAAAAACCTATTTAATCAGTTTTGCCAAACATGTTGGTCTCAGTCATAAACATGAATTTCCCCTAGGGGATAAATAAAGTATCTATCCATCTATCTATCTATCTAAACTAATGACTTTCAAACATGATTTACCCAAAATCACATTAACATGTATATTCAGGGACACAATGGCTGCGTCCGAAATCACTCCCTACTCCCTATATAGCCCACTATACAGTGAGTTTGCCATTTTGTAGTGCTTTCCAAATGTATAGTGAGATTTATTATACCATAAATAGTGGACTCATAGTATCACACAATGCATCATGAAAAGTAGTGTACAAGTGATGGTCACTAACCAAGCAATATATATCAACATGCACTGCACTATCACGCATCGTACTGGAATGTTGTGGCGATGATGGAGTTGAGCCAGACAGCAAAGCTCTCGACATACCGATTTGGTCTGGGCTCAGCCTTAGAGATAGGGAAAGGAGCTCTGACATCCGGAGGGTGCTTTGAGTAGACCTGCTGCTCCTTCACGTCGAAAGGAGTCAGTTGATGTGGTTTGGGCATCTTTGTTGGGATGCCTCCTGGGCGCCTCCAATTGGAGGTTTTCCAGGCATCACAATCCCCCAGAAACAGCTGGAAAACATTGCTGGGGAGAGGGACGTATGAACTACTATGCTTGACCTTCTGCCACCACAACCTGACCTCAGATAGGCGGAAGAAAATGGATGGATGGATGGATAGATGGATGGATGCATTGCACTCATGCTGAAAGAAAGAAAAATGGCACAGAGAAAATTGCCCAAGTAGTGTCAGAATGTATTATTCTTTTTCCTGTTGAGCTCACTATATAGTCCTCCTCACAGGACACCTGGATAGTGACACAACCAATGAGAGCCAGTACCACTCAGATGGAGGTGAACAAGAGCTAAGAGACAAGATGGCCGATTTAGCCATCAGAAGTTCATAAAGCTCTGTGACTCTCTCCAGGCCAAAAGTGTAGTTAGCAGTGATGAGGACTGGAGCACAGCAGAACTGGCAAAAAACAAATTGGAGAGAACTGAATGAGAGAGAGAGAGACAACAACTTAAAATGAACACATTACCAGGAGGCCGAACAGCCAAGCACCACTGGGCCTGGCATCAGTCATGACAAATCAGCCTCAACTCGTTTCTGAATCCTTCCAACGCTGTGATGCTTCAACAAATCCGCACTGACTGCACCTCTCCTCACAGTAAACTGGTGTCCATGTGTAGGCGGTGCAGGTTTGCCACTAGCATATATACGGCATCTTAAATTAAATTAGCTGCTCTGTGCTGCAATAAAGCTGTCAAATGTGTTGGATTCATTATATTCATGTAATGATACTGCATGTTTAAACTTTAAAAGATCTTTTTGTCTGCTGGTACAAACAGACAGAGAATAGAGGAGAGTGAGAGTGAAATCAAGGGATTTGTGGGTAAAAGCCACCAGGTCCACTTGAAAAACAACAGATGCACATGTTTTTTCCTCAATATTTGTATTAAAGTTTTCAAAATAAAAGCATATTTGTACAAAGAACCTTACAATCTGTGCCCACTACGCTGCACTAAAGATGAAGTGGGATCAAAGTTTAAGTATGTTTCTGCTTCTATCTCTACTTTGCATCACAAAAATAGCACTGCAGATGTCTATGTCACGACAGGGAAAATAAGATGTGAGGCAGAATGAGAGAAATAAGAGCCAGAAGAATGGGGGAAGTCAGGTGGAAAGCAACCGCTAACCGCTGGCAGGGGACCGTGCCAAGCCTTGGCCTGGTACATCAGCACATGGATTTATGGGCCGATTTACCTCACGTCTCGCCGCTGCATAGGTCATTAAGTTTGGCTCCAACTCCTGCCCTCCGCATCCACTTTACTCCATCTCCTCCTCGTCACTAAATCAGTCTGTGTGACATACACTGTCACTCATCAGACTTTTTTTTCGTTGCATAATATTGTCTGTCCTTTCTCCATTCCTCTACTGCCTTTCCTGACTTCGCTCTTCATGAAGATGGTCTCAGTCCATTCTTCTGTCACTTGTGTACTCATATGAGAGGCAGTACCAGGTCACCTCTTTGTATGTTGATAATGTGTATAAATAATAGTTATGGGTTAGGCTTAGGGGGTTAGGGTTGGGTTTGGGTTATGGATTTGGGTTGGGATAGGGGAACTGAGCCCCACTCCTGTTGGGTTAGGGTTTCAAATCGAAACCTAAGATTCAAAGCTTCCGAAGTATCTACTTCTGGTTAAGTGGTCTCCAGGGCGCACAAGTGGTAATGACTGGCAGGGTCTCAGAAACAAGTTACAGAGCTTCGTGCTCGAACATAACCTTCCTAGGAACTACATGATGTTCCGGTCACTACCAATCCCCCCTCTCAGCACCCCACCCCTCCCACCCCTGACTGCCCTTCAGTTCCCCGTAGGGACAGTCATTACTGCAACTATGCCCCTCGCCACTTTTTACCGAAATGAAAATGTACGAACTGCTGATTACGGAGGCCGTTGGGAAAATCAATTCTCATTTCGACGGGAAACATTTGTCTTTGCGCTCTGGTGGCCCGCAGAGATTTGACAGCAAAGTTTAACGTTAAAGGGTAAGTGTGTGAACAAGGGGGGAGAGGGGACAGAATGAGTCAGAGAGAGACACAGAGCAAAAGAGGGGCATGAGAGCGAATGATGAACTATAGGCTATGTGGTGTGTTTGTAAAACGGCTGTCTTTGATGTGACGCAGGTATGGAGGGGGAGGTAAGGAGGCGATCGAAAGTCCCCCTCTTTTTATTGATTGCGTGAGAACCACAGGGGGCTGGGGACCCTCCGCAGGGCAGTAGAGAAAACATTCAGAGGAAGAGTAGCTGTGTGAGTATATTAGCAGGGGATTCATAAGGGAAGAAAGACTCTTTCTTAGCTCTCTCACATTTAACGTGACATTACTGCTTCATAGAACGACTGCAGCAAATACCCAGTTAGAGGATATAGCCTGGTAGATAGGATCTAAATTTTACCACATTTTAGCTCATAGCATGCTTTTACTCTTGAATTAAATTCTGTTATTTCATCCCTGTTTGCATGTGTTTTATGAATTTTTTAATGCTGTCCGAAAGACCCGAGCCTTAAATCCATTTAGTCAGCAAACCTCTGGTGCCTGCTGAAGTGTCCTTGAGCAAAATGCTCAGTCATTATTAGCCCCAAGGCTGCTCAAGGATTTGGAGGGTGTTGAAAAAAGAGGAGGTTTTGGTTCCGAAATACAATAAAAAATTTAAAATTAGTTTAGTTTAGTTTTGAATAAATCTCCACATAACAGAGAAATTGTGAAGCAATTGGTATTGATTAACATTCCCATCAACCCCAAGCAGCTAAATTATGGTCAGTTGCTATTTTAAGTGGGACATTATGAATACTAAGAGGTCACAGGGACACCCATAGAATAGCACCTGGAGCACCCAGAGGACCATTTGGCCCCAGATGGGACTGACATTGGCTTATCATGACAGGATGGACATGTCGTGAGAGATGCATTTCTTTTGACAAGAGATGCAACTGCATTTTATCCTGAGGTTTGAAACCATCAAAATACTGTTGGCAGTGACAGAGAAGAAGAAATAACAAAGGAAAGAAGAAAAAAAGAAATGATATCCACACCGGTGCCAAACACAGCAAGAGAAATAGTTGGATTTTTTCTCTGCCTTTGTGTTACTGGTTCACTTTTTTTCCTCTCAATTTAACTGCTGGTGGCTGAAGTGCAACAGAAAAATATTTGACAACAGAAATCTGCTGATCCGAGACGAACCTGAGCTGGCTGGCTCCTGGCAGAAGCCCCCGAGTGCACGTTTGAAACAGGACCTGGACAAAACACACACATGCACACAAACACGTACTTGCCAAAAGGCATTTGGTACCAAAAAAAATATCTTAGTTAGGCGCTTGCTGCTAATGTGCATTACAGCAAGTAAAAGATAAAAACGCTTGCATAGGGGAAACACTCTCATTTCCAAATGTTCTAGGCCGCTTTTAATGCAAAGCTCAAAGACAGAATCCATTTCACACACATAAATATTCTCCATTTTCCTCAGCTGCTTTTTTATCAAACACAAACACATCTGCCTGGTTTAAAAAAAGGTCCCTTTTTAACCACCATTATCAAATAACAGCACTGCATGTACTCCTAGTCTGGAAAATGAGGGGTAATGCTATCCTGCTTCCTACGGATCATACTGCAGACAAAGTCCAATTTAAATCAAAGGTTGCAACACAGCACACAACGACAGTGTGGTTGTGTGTATTTCAAAGTAAATGCAGTAAAATGTAGGTGGACCAAAGACACATTTCCTAAATTAATAACCAGCTTTAACTTTGAACTATATGCAGTGGCCTACATTAATTACCGCCTCTCTCACCTCATCAGACCCATATGTGTTGTGTGTGTCTTGTTATGCGTCGGGATGAGAATAACAGAGACTAATTTGGCTGCATCGGCTTAGAGTAATAACTTGTGTGTGTATGTGTGTGTGTGTGTGTGTGTGTGTGTGTGTGTGTGTGTGTGTGTGTGTGTGTGGGAGACGGGGTGAGGCATGGCGGGTTACAACCTGACTGTATCACAAACAAATGAACAGCAATATCAAGGGGTACACTCCATTATAATATATGTTATTAGTCTGCCGTGCATTGTGGCAAATCTAATATTTGACTAACACAGCCCGGATGTGAGTCTGGCTGCTGCGTCTTAGGAATGTAAAGTAGAGGGTTATTTTTGCATGCTGCTCTTTGTAACTGTTTTGCATGTAAGAAGAAATACTTTGTTTTAAATAATGAGCAGCACAAGTGGTACTTGTGTTAAATGGGTGTGTTGAAATAAGAATGGTGCTTTTTTTTCTTGATGTATGATATGAAATTAAAGAAACAAAACAAAACAAAATGAGTTGACTATAATGGCTCCTTCATCATCACCACCATGACAAGAGCTGCAGAGAAGGTGAAAGTGACGGAATGCAATGTCAGTAATTGCTCTGGAATAAATGTGTATACACCTTTTCCCCAAGATGTGTTAATCACAAGGTAGAATCAGGTCAGTCTGACAGTGCTGCCTCATGTTATACTGAGTGATACCTGCTCAGCTGCTGTTTAGTAGACTGCACATGTTAACTGGTGTTATGATGAAGACATTTTGTAAGTCCATATTAGATTTATCTAGAAAAACCCATTTTTACTATATGAGGTTTGATGCAGTGTTGACAAGGTCATGTCATGTTCACTGCTGCTGCCTTACCTGTCAGTGTCTGGAGTAAATTGTGTATTTTGACAGCAGTTTCTTAGCTAAATGTGACAAAAAGAGTCTTTGTTGCAAATATTCTGCTTACAAGTACATTAGTGTTGAGTTTAAGAGTTTAAGATTGGGCCAATATTTGATACGATAGGTTATCACAATATTTCCTGCCATATGCAATATTTTTTATGATAGCATTTTTTTCTTTTATTGCTTAACATAAAATACAATAATACAATTATGTATTTTAAAAACAAACAAACAACTGAAACATAAAATACAACAATAAGCCTGCATATTGTGATGTATGCTATTACCGCAATATTTGGGCAGGACTGCATCGATATATTTAATTTTGGATATCGTCCAAGCATATTGGAGTTAAAGTTTTTTTTTCTTTATTATAAGGAAAATTAACTTGCAAAGCCATTTTTAACACTGTGTTTCTTCCATTGCCCCATGACCCATATATCTGTGTTTTAAGTCAAGAATATACATTAGTATTCAGTTTTATATAGTCTATATTTTGTTGCACATAATTTCTTGAAATGACCTTGGTGCATAACATATAGGCTACATTAAATATCAAACTTTGAATCTTGACTGTTTCCATGCCAACAGAATAAAAAACAACTGCTGTCATATCACAAGATAGGATTAGACACTGACCATTGTACAGCACTGACTGACACTGAAAAGAAATCTATAAAAAGCTTATTCAGTAATATATATATAAAAATATGGAGGTCCGTTTTCTGACTGTTACACTGCAGACACAGACAAATCAAGTGTAACTGTTGGATGGGGAGTGGGTATTTGTATTATTCTCCTCAGCCAATTGTTAGTTAATTAAGCAGAACTGCAGTAACTGGTGAATTCCCAAGACAGCTTACCACTACTCTGCTCTTCCTGAATCCTAGCAGAGAACTCATGACCAGTGTAGTGTATTTGATTAAAACCAGACATAATCTCCTGAAAAAGACGTCTCACTCAATGGCTATTTGAGCAGAAAGAGTTTGCTTACTCTTCCTATTGGTGGCAGCGAGATGCACATCCCTTCTCCTAACAGCACAACATCTTCCAGACAGTGAAAAATAAACTGCTGGGCATAAACAGGAGGTGATTCATTGAATTTTAACAAGGTGTACTATGTTGTGCAGGTACAATGTCTTGTGTCACATTTCCCCCAAAAATCTCGTTTCAACCCCGTTTCACACTCTCACAGGGAATAGCAGGTGAATATAGCTATTTCTAATTACCATGCATACTTGTAACATCGACAATTTATAGTACATGAAACTTTACAGGTCTCCATTGGGTTGCACTGGGTACCTTATCAAGTAGCGTTGCTTGTTGATAAATAATCTTGTATGAAACAGGAGAGCAATATCCTCTAATCCCTTCTGAACTGGCCTATGGCTATAGTAGGTTTGCTTTTGTAAGAGAGACACTAATTGGAGACATGAAAGGACGTCTGGCACACATGAGTCACCCCATCATTTTCCATGATAGCACCTGCTGTGGCTGTCTGTGATTGATCTAGCCACCGGTACAGTATATGTGCGAGAGTGTGTGAACGTGTGTGTGTTGGTACTCTGATTTTTCAATCTCTCTCTTTTTGTACTTACCTCCATCTTAACCAAGTGCTTTGAGTGGAATTCAGTATGAGCAGATGTAGAGTAGGAAAGAACAGCAGAGGAAAAGGATGGGGAGCAGGGTGAAGGAATGTAAAGGAGGGAATAGAATGATATGTGTGTGTGTGTGTGTGTGTGTGTGTGTGTGTGTGTGTGTGTGTGTGTGTGTGTGTGTGTGTGTGTGTGTGTGTGTGTGTGTGTGTGTGTGTGTGTGTGTGTGTGTGTGTGTGTGTGTGTGTGTGCGCGAGGGGGTTGTGAAGGTTCATCACCTTTCCTCACCACCGAATGACTTCATCCAGGGTTAATTGAAAAGACGGGGCTCGGAGGGAGAGCTGTGCAGGCTACTCAGGGGGTAAGATGCAAAATGCTAATGAGCTGTGAACATATTTGTCTATTTATATGTTTATGTGTTTATTTATTAATCTGTTTGCTTGGTAGTTTGTTTATTTCATTTGGAATTTGGATTAGTCTCCAGTAGGTGTGTTTGATAATTTAAATGTGTTTTTCGAAAGAGTTTAAAAAAAAAAAAAAAATATATATATATATATATATATATATATATATATATATATATATATATATTCATACGGAGAAAAAGATGATGGCTGCAATGCCATAGGATGCTGGTAGATTATGCCTAGAGCGAAATCTGGTATTGCTAGAGTATTTGTGCTTTAGGATTTTAATAAACTGGAATCAAAACAAACATTGGGAAAATATAAAACCAAACAAGACAGGAGAAGCAAATAGAAGCACAGATATAAATGTACAGTTCCCTGCAAGGGAAGCAGGTCAAACCTCACACAGGCCTAATTAAATTTTGCATGACAGCAACATCATACAAGTCACACCTATAAGAGTACAAGAGAAAAACCTTAGGAAAGCATCAATATGAAACTACAGAGAGGGGGCATGTGAAGGGCACACTTACGCCACAATGCACATTGTCTGTACACAAAGCAACACCTCTCAACACACACACACAAACACAAACACACACACTCCACAAATCCACTTCATGCCAGTGTAACCATCCAGATGCCCAGCTGGGTTCCCGGAGATTTGGCTTCCAAAAGCAGTGTGGCTGGTAACAGCATCTGGGGCCACTCTTTGTCCCATCTACACTACCTGGTGTGCCAAAGCCGTGTCAAGGCTTGGACCATTACTTTTCCTTTTCCACCTTCTTTATTCCCAGCCTCACAGCTGAGCAGGCAGGCCATGCAGCCTGAAGACAAGCAGCCATTTGGAAGAGAGAGGAGAGGGTAGAGGACACAGTGGCGCGAGCATGGCAGAGCTGGCATCAGTCTCAGGTGGACTCAGTA
The DNA here is from genome assembly GCF_021018895.1 of Seriola aureovittata. Lineage (NCBI taxonomy): Eukaryota > Metazoa > Chordata > Actinopteri > Carangiformes > Carangidae > Seriola > Seriola aureovittata. The sequence goes on from NC_079386.1 coordinate 3,601,587, forward strand.
GACGGATAAATGGATGGATGGGACATGGAAGGAAGAGGTGGGAGGAGGGGGCAAACTAAGGAACCGAGCAAATATTCACCCACTTCCCCCTCCACTGTGGAATCTCATGTTTCATCTTGTCTTTGTTCTTTGTCCACTCCATCCTCTTTAAACAGAACTCACAACCGGAATTTCTAGTGTACCTGAAATAACATTGTTTGTGCATATTGACAAACTATTTGAGCATATAATAAAAATAAAATGTGTGAAAATAAGCAACTTACTAAACCAACAATAAAAAAAAAGCAGAACAACGGGAGTGATGCAGCCACCCCACAAAAACAAGGAGGAGTTTCTCAGTGGTGCATTAGGTCCCTCTCACAATTAATTTGGATCATGGTTGGAAAGCCTTGCTTCTCTGAAGCCTGAGCTTGCTAAGCAGGAGAAAATCCTGTGCCAGGGGCTGGAACAGCAGGCGTGGGAGGGCCTGTGACCAAACCAGGGGAGGGAGGCAGTATATAACTGGCAGCAAGGCAGGAAATGACCCCCCGCCCTGCAGCATGGGTTAGGGTTAACGAGAGACCTGACTACAACCACCAGAAGGGGGAGTGGTAACAGAGAGAAAATTATAAAGATGTGGTAGAAGTGGAAAGGGAAGGAAAGGGAAGAGAGGAAACTGAGACAAAGCCACAGAGAATTGGAATATGTGTGGAAGAGATCAAACTGCAAATTAAAGATTATAAGATCATAGTCTCAAATGTCTTCACCAGCCATTCAGTATCCACTAAGGATTCTGACAGATTGAGGATGTAAAGAGAAAAGATCAGGACAAGGAGTTACAATATGACACCTCCACCTGGTCTTTAAATGCTGCTGTGTGTTTGTAATAGTTTCTCTGCAGCCTGTAGGCATACATAATTTCTGATTGCAAAGGCTAAATGCGTTGTTGTTGTTTTTAGCCTGTTTTTAGTCTGACTATGAGAGACGGTCCATTGTCATTCAATCACAACAGAAAATGCTCTAAAGGAATAAGCAATATAGATCATCCATTAAATCTGAGCCATTAACTCACAAAAATAACAATGTAGTGGGTAGTGGACATTAATATTCTTGTCTATGGTTTAACATGTCAGTGGGACGTAAAAGTCCCATATTGTATAAAAGAAACTGAGCTTTAAAACCAGCTGTCACGACTTCTCCAACTTTGTGATGTCACAACAAAGCAGTCACCACCCTCAGCCACGCCTCAAGCCCCACCCACCACCCAAGAGAGGCTCAGTGCCTCCTCTCTTCTGATTGGCTCACCGACCTGTTGCTACTAGAGCTTCAAAGAAAAGCCTGAGAGAGGAGATGTAAAACTACACTGAGATGTTTTTTGGTTCTTAAAACCAAAAATATATCTTCTTATGAATCAACACTTGAAAATAAAACACAGGAAAAGGGTCAAATATGGACCTTTACACAAATAAGTCAATTCTAATGTGTGAATCTTAATATGTTTCTGTATCATTACTTGACATCATATAAAGAGACTCTGAATTTTATGCAGCTGCTATTATGATCAAATACGTGAATGTGTTTGCGGTTAACTCTGTATTAATAATCTCCCAGCTCTTGGAATCTCTGCGAAATCTCAACTCCCAAAATGCATAACCGATAACAGAACAGAGCAGAGGGAGGCACAGAGACTAGCAGGCTTTACTGGAGAGAGACAGCTCCATATTTATATCATCAGCCTCATGGCCTAAATATTTAGCAAAGAGTCTGCTTCAAAAGAGGACCTCAAAAGCAAGGCCCTACACTACTCATTAAAATTGGAATAACCTGCAACACAACATAAAGGGTGATAAGAGGAACTGTTTCACATAATGGACATTTTTCGTGAGACAGTCATATCAATTTATTCTTCCTGTGTGGGTTGTCCCACCTACAGATAAATAAAAAAAGAAATAAAATAATGAGGCCCCTATGATCTCGCTTTGCGTTGAGTGTTGGTGTGTCGCATTGATTATGTAGTGTGAGATCCACAGGAAATAAATAGTTTTGACTGGCTGGAAGGGGCCGAGAGCGAGGACAGAGAATGGGGAATGACACCTTGATGCAGGTCAACATCCTGTTTATCGTGGACTGCTCCCTGGTTCCATACTTCCTATCTATTTCATCTTTTGTTTTCCACCCCAATCATCATTCCTTTCAGCAGCATTATACAAGTTAGCGGCACTCTTTAATACATCAGATTCAACTTCAGAATTTCTCTTATTTGGAATATATGGAAAATACAAAACCAATCTAGATAGCAATAAGCAAACAGTTTATACAGATTATAGAGAAATGTGTATTCACTAATAATAACTAAAGCTGGTGCCGAAAGACTTCATCTCTGAGAAGAAATTTAGATTTGCAGAGTACATGCTGTGTTGCCTAATGCAAACTTAGCTATTTTCCAATCAGTGAATTTAATAACTTTGAGGATGCATTGCTGAGAAGTCTAAGTGTATTTCGAATGATATAAACACATTAAAAATAATGTTGTATGCAATTCACAGTGCATGCAGCCTTGTTGAAATGCTGCATCTCACCTGGGGTTGCAGTTTTATTGCACTTTTTTGAGCCGTGTGTCTATTATTTCGCCATACTTCCTCTCTTCCTCCTCTATCCTCATCCTACCAGACCTTAGCCGCACCTCAACTTCCGTATTTCCTTCCGTAATCACCTTCTCTCGTCTTTCTAGTTGCCTTCTTTATTCCTCTCTTCCCCGTCTCCCTTCCTTCCTTTCTTCTTTCCTGGCCCCTGAAAACTCATACATATAAATGTCATCTTCCCACGGAGCGCAAAATGCGTTAAGCACAGCTTGGAAATTAATGGCCCCTGAGCAATGCAGCGGCCCCAGCAACACCACATGCACTCTTTGGCTGAGGTTGTGGGGAGACCATTAGATAGAAATGGATGTGAGGGTGTATGTATATATAATTTAGCACTGTTACAGATGGGATCTTGCATCTTTTACAAAATTTATATATATATATATATATATATATATATATATATATATATATATATACACACTATACATGTAATTATTCATCTTGTCATATTGTTCAATACTATAAAATTATCCAGTGGGAAGCGGCCGCGATGCTAAAAATGTCTCGTTTCGCTGCAGTACCTTGTGTACACTTGGGATGGATCACCCAAATTGAATATGTCAGAAAACATCAAGTGAGCATGAGCGAGCATCAGAGGTAATACATATAGCTATCCATTCATAAGGGATCACATGTCACTTTCCTACGCTACAGTGCTGCTTTCACAAAGTCTAGTCAAAGTAAAAATTGGTGCTAAAAACAGAATTCTCAACATGGTGTTAACATATTCCCATGACAACAGGAACACTCAGGGAAGACATGAATGAAACTGTAACAAAGAATTACCAGCTTCGTGAGACAGACACTAACCGGATCCTCCAATAGAATGTATTAGCTGCAATGTTACATGAATGGTAGCGAGAATACAGGACTCAGGAATACTGCTTAAGATCAGATAGAAACAATTAACCTCGGAAAATATACTCGCCAGTAAAATGACAGAATCGGTTGTTTACTTAAAACAACCTTTGATTACATTTTCTGTGAGAGTACGTTTTAGCGCCACTATAAAATATGGGAAGCAATGACTGTATATAAAGGTGGACTACACATTTACATTAACGCATTTGGCAGACACTTTCATCAAAAGCGCCTAACAAGTGAGGTGCATCGCTAAAGCTTCAGTGCAGGACGAGACCTTGCAGTTAAAGTTCTAAGTGCTACGTCTATTCAATAAGTGCAAGGAGGTCAGGTAAAGAAGTGCATAGTAAGTGCTGGTTAGGCATATTAGGGTGTTAGAGGTGTTAGGAGATGAGTTTTCAAGAGATTCTTGAAGACAAAGAGGGGGCGCCCTTGCTCTGACAGCATTCACTAGCTTGCTCCATCGTTGGGTCTGGACTGTGATTGCCTGTGTGCAGGGATGGTGATGCCGGACGACATTCCTTGGAGGAACACAGTGGCTGAGAAGGTAAAGCATAAGGCTGAATGATTGAGTTCAAGTAGATGGTGCAGACCCAGAAGTTACTCTGAACGCAGCGTTAGTGACTTGAATTTGATTCGGCTTGCCATGGGCAGGCAGTGGAGGTGGATGAGTAGTGGAGTGACATGTGACCTTTTAGGCTGATTGAAGACCAGGTGGATTGCTGCATTCTGGACCTCTGGACCATCTGTAAGAGTTTCACGGTGCGTGAGGGGAAGCCCCCACATATGAACGCCGCCATCTTGTGCTGAGGATGCCATTTGGAGCCAACGTCTGCGCAGTAGTTGTTTGGGGAGTGGAGCCGTGGGATCAAGGTCCTGCCCACACGCCTGCTTGGCCCAATCACGAGTCAATCACGGCTGTCAATCACAACGTCAGACTCTTGTTTCAGAGCATCCAATGACAAATTAAAACTTGAAAAAATGAAGACTTGAACAACAGCACGATAAGATCTACCTCAAATGACAGAAACCATCTTTGGAAAAAAAAAAAATTGGACGTTTAGCCCATGTCCCTCTGGAGAGGGCAGGGTTTATGACCTGTACTGCACCCAGCCACGAGGGGCGATCGAGATGCTTTGGTTTTACGTTTTGGTTCGTCCATCTTTATATACAGTTATTGGTGGGGAGGAGGGTGGGATGGGTAGAAGTTTTCCTTTCATCTCTTTAATGACGACCCTGAACTTAACCAAGTAGAGTTGGTTGCGTGAACCTACCAAAACCTTCTCATAGATGGAGGTGGTGGATCGGAAAACACTCAAACACTTACGCTTTTTTAGAAGGCAACGACAAACATGTTGCTCATGGGGGTCAGCATCAGAAAATGCTCATATAGGTCACTGTGGAAGACAACCTATTCATATACATTGGAGAACTACAAGTTGAAATGTCTTTTAGTAAGTCGTATTCATTCTCTACTCTTCAACAGACATATGAAGGCCCTGCGTAGGCCTTTAGAATGAAGTTTTTTTTTTTACAAATAAGGCATAAACAAACATTGATTTTGCTGCATGATATGAGGTCATGTGGCTCAGAGAGGCTGGACCAAGTCAATACAAAGCGAGAGTCGGGGATAGACGTATGATAAAATAAACATTACACTTATGAAATATGTAAGTCTAATGTGAGTTGTAGAGAGGTGTGAAATGCATTCATCAAGCCAGACAGCATGGTGCATTACACCAGGGTGCTCCTTTCTTTTATGCACTCCACCATCTCTATCTATGCACTTTCTAAACACGCTAACTCACACACTCACACTTACACGCACAGCCTACATTTGATTTGCCCAACTGTTTCTGAAATAACAATGAATGATGGCAAAATGGATTTCAATGAAAGGAAAGCCTTTTTCCGAGTGAATTGGTGGCCATAAGAACCATTACTCCTTCCCTGGCTCTTCTGCATTTCCCCCTGAGATTTCTGAATGTATCGAGCCAGACTGAGGCCTCCGTGCTTTCATTTAAACGTTATACAGGAGAATATTTCAGCAAAGATGACTTCCCTGCCGTCATTGACTTCTTTCTTTACCCACTCTCTCTTAAATTCCCTTGGCGGGGCCTCTATTTCTCACAAATGCTGGGTTCAGTTTCTTTCTTTGTGTTTTGCAACCCTTCCATTTTCCCTTTGTCTCTCTGTCTTTCTTCCATCATCTTTATCTTTTTTTCTGCTTCTACCCATCTCTCTCTGTCTTTCACTGAAGCCTAAAAAACAGCACACAGAGGGATGAGCCAAATAGGCAACAAGGATGGCACTGAAGGATAAACAACAAAAACATCTTTCCATCTAACACACACACACAAGCACAAACATGCACCCACCTCGTCCCCCATCTGCCCCACCCGCCACCCTCCAAATACGCCTGTGTGTGGCAAAGAGATAGCAGTAACACAAACACAGCGAGCTCTGTTCAAGCTATCCTGAGACTGATAAACTGTCTATTCTTTTCCCCCCAAAGTGATAATTGTTGTTATTAAATCATAAAAACTGGCACTTTAAGCCATTACACACACACACACACACACACACACACACACACATACACAGGCAAAGACGCAACAATGAGAGGATCCTCACATTTGAGGCCGTGTGCAACCCACATGTTAAAAAAAAAAAAAGAAATGTCAAGAGTGTGATTGTTGAGTGTTAACCATCAGGGGCATAAATAAAAACCCCAGTGACTCGTGGTGATTATCAGGAGTTAACAGTGTCACAAAAACACTGGCAAACAAGTGGTGATGAGCTTAACTGGGCCTGTTGAAAGAGACGTGCTGCCCATGTGGCCTGCCAAATATATGAACATAATCAGCATGCACTATAGGGCTGTTTGTACAGATAAGAGTGGTTCAGAAAAAGTGCAGCACACGCGCACGCACGCATGAACGAATGCATGCATGCTTACATGCACGCACGCACGCACACATGAACACACGCACGCTTTATCCATTATGAATGCAAAATACTCAAATATTAATCATACTGAGGTGGTAATGGCTTCACCTTCCCTTTGAAACCCACAGACTTTCAAATATGAAAAGCAACCTCGCCTCTTCGAGACACACCGCACACTCCCACCTCGCACACATCTGACAGGTTTCATGCTGCGAACGTCACCATTGTGTCGAAGGGAGATCCTCTTCCAGGTACTAAGAGGATTGGCTGGCTAAAGACTGGTGACTTTGAAGGCTGCAGACGACCTGATGTGGGGGGGAGAGGGCCGCTTCAGAAAGAAAGAGAGGGCCAAGTCATTGGCAGCAGAAAGCTGAGAGAGGGAGCCTGAACTGGGTTTAATAATCATCCTGTCGTCCTAAAGGCTGCTATCAAATAGAGCAGCGGAGTGTCAGCTGGTTTGCGTGCTGAGTAACACTTTATCTGTTGGCAAGACCTCTGCCTTGATCCATCCACAGTGGAAAGTTATCATTCCTTTTTTTTTTTTTTTCTTCAGGTGTGTGCAAAGCCACGGAGTATTCCCACCGTGTTTTAATCTTTTAAGATTCCAAAAATGGCTGTAGAGGGGTTTTTCTTTGTCTGTTTGTATCATTTTTTTGTGAATACCATCATCAGTACAAGGATGAGAGTGAGAAAACTGAGAAAATATACATTTTGTGGCTTTTTTCTCCAGTGTGAAGTTCAAAAGAAGTGATGAACGAAAAAGACTTAGAGAGAAGAAGCAGTGTAGGAACGAGCAGTGGAGCTGTGCAGTGTACACAATTAGAAGGAAGGGGTTGTAGCAAGCTTTTCCCAGGTGTGAATGTGAAACTTAGGATGCACAGGAGCCTGCTGTCAAGCTTCCATTGGACTATTTGTGTGCTGGTTTGTATAAGTACAGTAAGTGTATGTGTTTGTGTGTTCGGGCCGTGCAGGTTCTGCTCTCTCTGTAACGTCGAATTGTTATCGATTACCTCATCAGCGGTTGCCGAGCTCTGCCTCACCCATGTGTTCCTACAGATGGGTGCTTAGTGCAGCCAAGCATTGCAGGCATAAAAGAGACAGGTACAGATCCACTCCCAAAGGAGCGCTGAACCGTCCCCTCACGCTATGCACTGCTGAACTAACATCTCTTTCTGTACAAAGTGACTCCAGGCCACATGCATACAGTACACACAAGGACACGCATTGCATTTGAGTGTAAAGTCGTACTGATCTAAATTTGTTTGCTTGTTATTTTTAGATCATATTCCTTTTTTGTTCACAATGTGTTGTATCAGAATTTCTTCACCTGTCCTCTTCAGACACCTGCACTGTCCACCACTGTCCATTCCGCAAAAGTTACAGCTGGAAACTGGTGATCCCATTGTGTAACAGTGTCTCTAGCAGATGTCAGTGTGCGGTAAGACTTTAGGCAACGCAAATGGTTAAAATACCCCCTTCAGAGGAGAGAAGACGCTACAAGAATTTGAATGAAACAAATAGAATGTGAAGCAGTATGTCTAAGAATGAACACAGCTGATTTTACTACAACCCTAAGGCCCAGTTCTGTCCAAATCCATCCAAGTATGCAAGCCATCCAAACACATCCATATTTAGAATTCACCACAGATAGGATACAAGAACGCTTGTACTATGCATTAAGCCCAGATGTCTCCCTGCAGAACAACGTAAGACATCTAATGTAGCTTTCTGCACCACAGCTCTGTGTTTTCCCCATCTCCCCCATCAACCTTCCTGTTCCATATGGTTATATCCATCAGCTACCTAGCCATCGATCAGCCTTGGCATTACTTTCTTCTCTGTCTGCTCGCTAGGTCGAGCTCATAAAACATCCTGAGACATTATTGTGCATTAGACAATAAAGATTTGCTGCAGGGAAAATCCATTAGCTTCTATAGAGAGAGGTGGCATGAATAGAAACGTCTAAGGTCTTGACTGAGATGATCCATCTTGCTCTCTTGGGCCGACGTGCAACAGCTTTTGTGCTTTAGGTGAGTGAACACGTGTTATAATGAGAGCTGACTTTCCCAGGGTGGATTTACATAGTGTGCAGGAATAACATTGTTATATGCCTGGGTTTCATTAATGTGACATGGGAGGGAGTCATTGGAAGCATTTTTCTTTCAGTCAAGTTCCACCTCTGCTACAGGTTGTGTCTCACACACACTCGCACTCTTATGTTTACTCTTTTTCTACTTGCCAGCGCCGAGGCTTTAAAAATGAACACTTTAGTTCACAGCATGACATCTTGACCATTACTGGATGGCCTGCCACAATATCTAGTTCTGATATTCTTTGACCCACAGAGAATGATACACTTCAATTCACCTGACCTACCTGACCTTTTGCCAAAGTAAGATCATATTTAACCCTTGAACACCGTGGTGCTAAAAATAGATATCTAAAATTACAAAAACTATGTCTGTCTGAAAACCGCTGAGGACATTCATGGACTCCAGAGGATAAATTGCAATGTTTTTGGTTTTATTTAAAAAAAATAAATGAATGAAAATAAGCACATTCTGCAAATAACTCAGCATTTAAAAGATGTCAATCAAACAGAAATCTACTGCTAACACAACAGGACCTTAACTCAACTAACAGACCTCACAAAATGAGGCAGGAGGGAGATGTACACTATATACTGGCTGATCAGTCTATTAGAAACAAAAGGGAAACGATACAGACAATAACTAAAACTCAATACAAAGACACAATAGTCCCCTTTATGTTGCTACAGCCCTTGGTTTGGTCCATTTCATGGGCCTCTGTATTTAAACAGGCTCCACCCTCAGCCACCTCTTTTCGGGCAAACCAGGAAGGAGGAATGACACGGCAGACACAGTAACTCAAAGATAAAGAGAAATTAATTCAACTTATTCAAACTGATAATGACAAACCAAACAAACTGTGATTGTGTTTTTCGTAACTTAATGTGACTGCAAAGAAAACTAACAAAGACTGTGTGTGGCTGTGGATACCCATGAAATTTGCTGAACACTATCTCATTCACAAAGAGATGAATCCATTAAGTTTTTAATTACACCGCGGCCTTTAGCATCACCATCAGGACAAATTTTCACACTTCTTGTCATGATTCTGTTGAGAGGCCAAATTTGGCAAAACTTTTGCATACTGTTGGGTGTAATTAAGCACATACCCTGCAGGGGGCTTTTAGCAGAGCTGTAGACCTTTAGTCTTGTTAAACATTTATTTAAGCAGGGACAGTCAACTGAGCACGGATGCTCTTTTCCAGCGCTATGCTGACATTCATAGAGTTCTACTGGGAGCCGCCCTGAAAGATCAGAGTCTGCTGATGCCGGTCACTGCACAGACACACTGCAACAGTTGGTTATGTGCCTTAGCTGCCTCTCTCCTGAGAAACAACATTGGTATTCTTCCGTCTGTGTCACAACCAAGCTTCTGTAACCTCAAGGTTACTGTGTGCACCTACTCACTGCCCCTGTCAACTCTCATTCATCCAGTTGGTTATTTTCTACATATTCCTGAGTTGAAGTTACGCTAACTCCTGCCAGATTTCCCCGTCTGTGGCTCCCGTTTTCCTCCTCTCTGCCATTGTGTTTCTGCTGGACAGCTGCTCAGGCTAACAGGCTAATGTATGCTCTTCTCTAACACAGGGGGATGGTCTCGAGGGAGGGGTCCTATCAGGCAGAGGGACAACACACTCAATCTCTCAAGTGTGTACATCTTCTTAATGGTTTGGGATGTGTACTTTTAGATTAGATTAGATTCAACTTTATTGTCATTGCACAGAGTACAAGCACTGAGGCAATGAAATGCAGTTTAGCATCTAACCAGTAATGTGCATGTGTATATCGAGAGATATTAAGAGCTAAAAGATATATATACAGTGGGGTGGGAGCAAAAAGTCTGAGACCATGAATGGAAAACCTGTTCTAATACTTTTGGAGTCAGACTATGTGCGTTAGTGTAAATATGTAGTGCAGGTGTAAGGATGAGTAATGCTAGAGGTAGACATTATATACAGAATAAACAGCTGGATATGAATAGGTGTATACACTGTAGGTCAGATATGTTCAGTAACAACAGTAGCATTCTTCCAATAGTTATTCCCTCATTGGTGTTTGGCACTGTCTAACATGTTGGTAGTAGAGAAATGTTCCTACATGGGATAAAGGTGCTCACTCACAACAACTTTGTATTGATTTGAAGGGACCCCTTTCTTTAAGGGGACAACTGGACCCAAACTATGCCAGCAAAATGTCGCCTACAGCATAACAGAACCACCGGACCCCCTCGCTGTAGGGCTCAAAAACGTAGGCTTATATTCTCCTGATGTACGCCTCACATGCACTCAGCCACTTGTCAAGAATATAGTGAAGTATGACTCATCTGATCATATCACTTTTTTCCACATCTCTGTAGACAATGGTTTTTGCACCGCTGAACTTTCAAAGGTGCATTCATCTTTGTAATGGGACAGACTGCTCTCGCTGACACAGTCTGATCACGTCCTGCAATGACACTTTCAGTCACCCGGAGAACAGTTGCTCTTCTATTTTTCTACTTTTTTCTTATTTACTGATGTCTTTACTAAACATCTAAATACAGATTGTCATTTGAGTTCCTATTGCACCATTGGCCAGTTGAGCATCTTTTTAAGTGAAGCTCCTCCCATCCGTGCCCTAACAATGACCCCTCTTTCAAAGTCACTCTTTTCCACCTGTCATGTTGATACAAAATCAGAATCAACTGAGCGTGCTCAGCATTTTCATACACGCCACAGATGTTAATCGATGTTAATTGCTTAATTGTACCATGCAGTGCACCTGTGTGGAAACATCTGTGTTGTTCCTTTAGTTTCTCACCCATCTGTATACATACATATATGTGTGTCTGTATAAAGACAAATGAACAGTGTGTGTTCTTCTTGTGTACGGTTCATCGGCCAGGTTTCCCGGTTCTCTTGGTGTCTACCAAGCACCATGTCGACTTGAAAAGCTTTCCTGCCAGGAGGCAACACTTCAAAGTAGCTTTCATTTCTCTGATTACAATGTACAGCGTAGATGTTCCCTTTTCATGCTTTGCCCCAAACTTTGACCTTTTTGTCCACCATTCCATCTGATATGTCCTTTCCCATCACACCCTCATCTGTTTCCCAGTGGCACCTTTCAACAGTCTCAGTGGTCACTGTGCCTGTCCGTCTTGACCCGCCATCACTATTCATTTGAGTCAGAGGGAGACCCCTGTGAGCTGCCTGGCGAACCCCATAACAGGCTGAACCTGCCTCGGTCTGAGACCCTCCATCAGTCCACAGCCCTTAGTCTTTTTTCATTTCCTCAGATAATGCCTGCAGGAATGTGTTGCCCAGATTTAGCCCTTCTCCTATTCTTGTAAATAACTTAAAAACTAACTTGCTATAACTGGGATCAGACCAGTGTCATAATTTATAATCAATAATCAAAAACAAATCAACATACATATTAAAATAATATATGCTCATTATGTTTTTCTTATTAATTTCTTATAAATGTTAAGGGTCAATATGGTTTCAATTCCTAATATGTTTTATATAAAATCTTTTACATGTATATTTTTGTTTTATATGTACATAAATTTCACATATTGAAACTCAATATACTGTATGCACATATTACATTTGTTAGCTGCGTGGGCTACAGCTACTGCTCATTATCAAGCTAGATAAGCATCCTTAACATAGCAAGGCTCCGCTTGCAGTGGCTGAGGTATAAATAATGAGCAGCCGACCTAGCAGAAGAATAAAATCAGACCTACAGCGTCAGATCATCTACTAAATAAAAAATGCTGCTTCAGGATTTTCCCCAAACCTACTCTGTATGTGTTGCAATGGAAAGGCTTTGGCAGATTAAATACATGCCAACTTAAATACATGCTAATGGTGCCTCAGGTCTTAGTTTCGGCAAATACCAGTCCAGATCCTAATCAGGTCATAAAACCAAATGTAACTGCTCATGTTTAACCCAATGAATTAGTTTGTTAGCATCCTAAATATTGAAAGTTAAGCAGCTTGCTCTGACATCTGTGCCTGGTGAACACAGATTGAACTGTGCAAGGAAACAGTCAATTGTTCAAGTCCCACAAACTCACAGACCTTAGAAACACAATGAAATAAGGCCTAGAGTGATATATCACTATTGCGTGTTTCAAAATAACTGCACATATTAACGGCAGTTGTATTAGTCGGTAGAGATCAAATGTGAGTGTTGCAGCAGAGCCAACCTGCCGGTTTACTGGTGAATATAACCGAGGGCCTAGAAATCCATTTTGTCAGTATTGGTCCAATATACTCAGAGACAGCGTACTGTGTGGGAGCATTGTTCTGTGTTTGCGTTGCTGCCACAACAGTTCCTGTTGTTGTGCCTTTAAATGCAGGTGCATCAGAGCAGGTGTACACCTGCTGTGTGTGCACTGTTTGCTAACAAGAACAGACACGGATGCATAATTCTGTTGCTGTGCTATGAATATGTGTGTGTGTGTGGTTGTGTGTGTGTGCAGTACATGTACAAACAGCCTGGCCCAGTGACTGTATAATTCAGACTGCAGGATACCCGGGGGTGCAGCCCTCTCTCCTCGCTCGGTTACTCACCAGGAAAAAAGGGAAATACACCTCCGATCCAGCAGCAGCTAGGAAACAAATTGAGCTAAAAGGTCAGTCACCCCCTTACCCCCCACCAAACTTTAATTAACAAATCAGTTGAAAATGCCAAGGAACCAGAGGCTATGAAAATATCACACCGTTAAGTTGCTTCTTCCTCACTACTCAATGCTAATTGGGTAGCATTTAATAGACCAGTGAATGGATGTTAATCATTAGCTAATACACCAAAGCCTTTGTTCTGTTGCTGGAACGGCTTTTGTGACTGATATCAGCTCTGGTGTGTGTTACACTGATCCTTTCTGTCAGAGCTAAAATTAACTGTCAAGTCAGATCAATTAAATGAAGACGTGAAGTCAACATGGAAAAGTCTCAGCTTCCACACTGACACCCATGCTTGCTGAATAAACTTGAGGAAAAAAAAAAAACATAAACACTGAATCTGCCAAAAATCTCTGTGTTATGCTGAGAGACAGCCATTAGTGAGATTGGCAATGCTCTCTCAAACTCAAGCGATCCCCTCCACACCTCCTAGATTTTGTTCCTTCTTTCCATCCTTCATCTGTCTAGGCCTCTGGCGACCTCTCAATTAACAGCAGGAGAGACAGATTCATGCTTTTATTTGTTTGGAGTCCCATAACAATGCACCCACTCAGTCTGGGCTGGACTAAAGGAGGTGAGAGGCAGAGGGAAGTGCTGGAATTGCATTAGCTGTAATGAGGGGACCAGGAAATAAAGATAAAACCTTGCAGCAGCAGAGAAAACAGTAAGAGGAAAGGATGAAAGGAGGGAGAGGCATAGTAGGAGGTGGTGGTAGAGAGGAAACCAGCATGATAAAGAAAAATGAGAAAGGAGGAAATGAGGCCGAAGAGGAAAAGGTACAGAGAGAGAGGGAATCTGAGGATATCGGGGCATGTGGCATGAAGGAGTGCGGGCCGGATGGCAGAGCCGGGGAATGAAAATGAAGGAGTGGGAGAGGGGAAAGCAGATGTCTGATTCACCGACTCATCCTTCTGCTCTGGCACTGAACAGCACAAAGGGAGACAGTCAGGAAGACAGAAGAAGAAGAAAAAGCCATAGATAGATGTAGGTATATCAAGGTAAAAGATGATGTGAAACTGAAGAAATAAAGACAACGGAAAATTCAATTGAAAAAGTGAGAGTTGTGCAGAACACCATAAAAGGATGTGGGGATACAGTGATTTCTAAACTGACTATGAGCTGCGAGATCCATAATAAGATAATAGAAATTACAGGAAGCCTTTAGCTGTACACATGAAGCTAATACACACAGAGGACAAAAAGAAGATTTCCTGTCTTTGTGTTCGCTGTAGCTTTTAGCAACAAACTTTAACCAGCTCGTGGATATCAAGGATGACGTTCTGAAATAGTAGACCTGATAGGAGATGGTGGAGAATAACCATGGCAACCACTCTTCATCACTCCAAAGCTAAGTTAAGTAGGAGGCGATACCGGCATCTTTGAAATATCTTATGTTGAGAATACATTTCACTAGTTTGCGTGTTAAAGATTAAAGGTTCCATATTTTACACTTTTTGAAGTGTCGATCCATAAGAAGATATATTTGTGGTTTTAATAACCAAAAACCACCTCAATGTAGTTTTACATCTCCTTTCTCAGGAGCTCTAGCAACATCAGGTCGGTGAGCCAATCAGAAGAGAGGCTAAGAGGCTTAAGGATCAGTGTCTGAATACAGGCTGTGTGCATTTCTCTGTGGACAGAGCGCTTTGATACTTTCACTGTATATATATATATATATATATATATATACTGTGTGTATTATATATATAGAGCCTAGACCTGCTTTATAATCAAAGAGACATAGACACCTACCTTTATACAATATTAGACCTTTAAATATAATGTACATTTTAAAATCCATCATTATAATTTTCAATTGAAGCTTTTATGTGATCATGACAGATAGAGCCATTGCTATGTGCTTGGCAGTACCACAAACCGGCTATGTTTCTTAATGAAATAATGAAAACTGCAGACGCCATTATAAAATTAATTTATACTGCAGATCCTTTAAAATGGATGAAGTTGTTTTCTGGCCCTCAATTGTCAGCTGAATTATAAGGCGCAGTAATGCAGCCCAAAGGCTTGTTCAGTGGGTTTTAAACTAGGCCTACATGGGCTCTGGCTCTCTCCGGCACGCCTCAGCAGTTACTGCCCTGCTCTGCTCCACCAAGAGGACGGCCCCAGGGGAGCCAATTAAGAGTGTCCGCTGTGCCGGTGACAGCTTCCAGACACAGCCCTGCCGAAAACCTCCCCAGCTCAACATTACTGATGGGGGGGAAATTCTGGCTGAACTGGCTGGAGGAAATGGAATGGAGGAGATGGAACAGAGAGAGAGGAGAGAGAGAGAGAAACAGAGAGAGAGAGAGAGAGAGAGAGAGAGAGAGAGTCAGGAGAGGGAGAAGGATCAATGAAGAACGGCAGTCAACCTGAAAGCCTCAAGAGATCATGGTATGTTCAGGGAGGAACCCCTGATGGGGAGAAGGGGGGCTACAGTGTGACTTCAGGCTGTGGACACTCAGTCACACCTGCACTACGGCTGTGCAGGATGACAAAATGTGGCACTGAGACAAAGATCACATAAAAGATTGTCTCATGTGTGTGAACTTTAGCAACAATTTTGATATTTTCAAATGACCCTGAAAGACTTTTTCTGTCTATTATTATTATTTTCTGTCTATTACTGTTATTTATTTCCATCCATTCTGTTCTTACACAGCTGTAAAACCAACCAGTCCTTCTAAACAATCGACTTTTCTCCCTCTGCCCTTCATATCCTCTTATCATTCTATTCTGTTGCTCGTTTTCATATTTGGATGGCGTGCAAAAGAAAAACATTCTTCGTCATCCTCTTGTCAAAGACAAGGGGAGATAACTGAGGTGAGGAAAGTGAGAGTAAGCAGTATGATGTTTTTCAGAGAACAACAATGTTACTGAATCAGGGGAAGTTTTTAATTGGGGCCTCTGAGATAACGCTTATGATGCAGATATCCTGCAGGGGTAGCGCTGGTGCAGTGATTATGCATTCCAAGACGCATTCTTACGTTCCCATTTACATACTGTAGCAAGCGAATCAAATTCCTCCCCTGTTTCTTTTGGCTGCCAACCTTGGAGCTCTGCAAGTGAGATCCAGTATCTTGCAATGGATAACATCACTCCGCTTTGTGTTTTCTAAGAGGAGGTTTAGAAGAAAGCTTTTCCACTTTCTCTTCAGAATTCCCACACGCCTTCCTTTCTTCATCACTGCTTAATGCAACACAAAGTCTCTGAGGATTTTTATTTGGTCTCACTAATTGGTTAAGAGTTGTGACTTGAGGAGGCAAGTGCACAAGCGTTATGCCCCCTTTTCCAATATATTCTGTTTCTCTTTTCCTTCAGACAGTGGTTATTTATTTGGAAAGCTCTGACAGCGAGTGTCCAGCCTAGGTGCTGGCTTCAGATCCAGTCACAGTGGCAGCCACCTGTGGGCTGGCACTGGGACGAAAAGCTCCCCGTGTCACTTTACAGGAACAGGCTGCCATGCCAGCGCACCTCCGCTAGACATACCGCTGACATATCACCAACCACTTCCTGATACAGGACAGTGTCCAGATGTCTGCTCACTATGTCTGCATTTAAAAGACATGACCATTTTTTTTGGAAGATTCCAGTTTTAATTGAATTATTTCACAATACTGCCTGTTGGTACTTAATATTC
Source organism: Seriola aureovittata (assembly GCF_021018895.1). NCBI lineage: Eukaryota > Metazoa > Chordata > Actinopteri > Carangiformes > Carangidae > Seriola > Seriola aureovittata. The sequence goes on from NC_079386.1 coordinate 3,618,418, forward strand.
TGTAGGATAAAACATAAGTGCACCTCCTGGAAGCAATATCTATATAAAGCTTTAAAAGAAATACAAATTTAATCAAAAATGGAAAACATGTCTACAATTTGGAGGCGTAGGCTGCACCAAAAACTGACTATGCCACACAGCACTACTTGTATAGTAACCTAAATACACCACAAAATTCACTTGCATGATGTTTCTTTGGTTATTAGGCTGCACAAAATGAATTATACACATATAAGTTTTAAAGGAGTACCCCTCCAAATATAACAATTCCAAATGGGTAGCATGCCAGGGACAGACTAAAAAAAGAACGGACTAAAAGTCTAGTAAAGGCGAGCATACACTGTACAATTTGAGCCCGGTTGTGACCCGATTTCTGAGCCGCACAACTCCTTGTTGGACCAAAATTTCAGCTTCGTGCAGTGCACAGGGAGCACGAAGGAGAGATCAATTGCTCCTGACTGGCCGTCAGACGCTCGGATGAATTTCTGAGACGTCAGAAATGTTGACGCTGACTGTGAGTATAGTGGACCAGTACTTACAAATTGGATTTCTAGGCTGACGTCAGCGTCGCCCACAGTTGAGGGAAAGCAACGACACTGTGGGTCAGTGAGAGTAAAACCAGGACACGGTGACACAATACGGACAGATGGACATGAAAATATTGGGGGCAGCGTGCTCGCCTGTTTGATGTTTTCCTCCTCCTATCATCACCGACCCACCTGACAGAAACTTTGGCAGGAATTAGCTGCCGAGCTGCAATCTGCCTGGTAATGTTTTTGTTCTGATTTAGCTAGCTAGTTACCTTGTTAGTTCGTTGGTCCTGATGACTAGTGAGTGTGTGTGACAGAGGGACACAGAGCGAGAGACGATATGAGCCTTACAGGAGCTTTCAACAGGAACTGACGGGCCTATTTCACATGGACAGTGTGAGCAGTCAGGTCGTGGCTTGACAACTGGACCGTACAGTGTTACCAGCTTTACATCACAGACGATTTACTCATACAGTATGAGTTGGAATTTAACAACAACATTTCTAAAATCATACAGTATACGCCCAGTTTAAGAGTCAAGCTCCAAAACCACTTTCCATAGTGCAGCTTAACTGTGCCATTTAAACAAACTCACCCACCCTGGTAAACACCCATGGTTTTCATATCCATGCCCTCCATTTTTAATGCAAGATGACCCAGACAACATCCGTGTGACATTTTTTTCTCAGAGCTGACAGAGCTCTTACAGAGATTACACACAGTTGTCAGAGCGTGAATACTAACCGTTATAAGTAAACTGATTTCCATTTGTAAAATGTGATGCCAGTTGAAATATTTTCAAAATCAATTAGTGCAGTAGCCAAATCATTCCTCTAGTAATCTTTATCTCCTTCATGTTTCCAAACTATTCCTCATGCCAGGCTAACAGAGCCTTCACAGCTCTGAGCTTTTAAACAAAAAGTTAGCTCAAAGAGGACAGAACTAATCACTACTGTCTGAGACCAGGGCCAATGAATAATGACTCAGCAAACATTTGTCAATCAAGTATTGGCTACTACTACTACTGTTTCAGTCAGTAATGGCACCAAAACATAATTTAAATATACTGTTGTGCAAAGTCAGATTTAGTAGAGTTTTCTAAAGTTTTTCAGCCATCTGATAAAAAAGAGAGGCACCATGTAAACACCGTGACAGTAACCCCTTTGTCTTATTGCTTCTTCAATGTGTAAAAAGTCCTTGAGTCTTGAGTAAATATGAGGAAAAGATTATCAGTTATCTCTCGCCACACCTGTAACAAAGTATCTGTTCACTGTGAGCATGCAGAGCTTAATTCATTATCAAATAGCAATGAGACTCAGCCGGAGTGGAGTGGATATTCTCCTGCCAATCAAACATCAGCCTCAACTCTTTGTTCAGAGTGAAAGTCACCTTTCCAGATGCTTGGATGCCAGCTTTGCACCCCCCCCCCCCCCCCACACACACACACACACACAAACACACACACACCCACCCACCCAACACACACACACACACAAACACACACATGTGCATTATACATAACTGCGCACATACCTCCCACTCTGTGCAGAGAGAGGAACCTTGTGTCAGTTTCCACTCATCAGTAGGTATCGAGACGACACTTAGCGGAGCATTTATAAATGCAAACAATGTAATATGTGTTGCATAACTTTCTAATTAGCTTGGCAACGGATTTTGTTTCACAAATTGTACTAACATGCACACAGACGCAGCTGCACACTAACCCACGCAATGCAACTACTTGCTTCTCACTCACTTGATTCTTCCTTCTTCCATAATGCATACATTCAACACTGTGCATTTCCCTGTCAAAAACACATTTACTCTTGCTTTGTGCTGCATCCCACAAAGCAATACCTAGAATAACGAAACACCAGGTCCCTGTGCAGCCAGCTAAAGTTGGCCCCAACGCCCACTGTCCAAAGCCACAACCTCACATCACCTCGTCTTTCACATGTCAGACTTGACAAGCTTCTGACAGCTTCCCTCTAAAGGGACCTTCTGTCATATCTTACATTTGCAACCTTTTAACACGCGCCCATGCCTTGTCGCTAGTTGAAAAGCTTGGATGTGTGATTTACTGCAGAAGATGAGGTTCGCTCCCACCACATACAGTATGAGCCACAGAATGCATTTGATTGGCGAGCAGACTCACTGGTGGTGCTGAAGGTAAAGAATGTAAAGTGTTGTATTAACAGAGTAGTAACGGAGAGCCAGGGTGTTTATCTGATGGTCATGTCTGACAGGTAATTACAGAGAGGAAGTAGTGGCTGAGCTGGTGGGGCGGTTCTCTTCACTTGGTAATTAACCACTAGCACGGGTGCTCATGGGCGCAACTCAAATGCCCAACCCATCTGGAAAACAGTCTCATCTTTGTATGCCGACACATCACCATTGCACTATTTAGAAAGCTGCGATAGCCACACACGTCCTTTGGTGCCATCTTGACAGATTTGTATATGACTCCACGGTCACATTTGCTGTCAATGCTTCTTGTTTCAGCATGGCAGCAAAATGGAACAGGGTCCAATATGGCAACAGAAACGGAAGCAGTGGGAGGAAAAATAAATGGTGACTCAGTGGACGAATGTGCACATTAGGTATTCATGATATCGCTGCTAGCTATTGACCTTAGTCCTGTTTCTTAAAAAAAGCAAAGTTGCCATAAAAATTGTCCACAGGGATCCCATTTTCCTATGAAAAGCCTGAAATGTTTGTGTGTGAAACAGCAGTCCCTTCAGGAGGGAGGTCAGCTCGCCAATGAGAGCGTATCACAGGTGACTTCCTAAGGGAGGAAGCCCTGGACACTGTGGTCCTCCTCTGAGCCTGTCAGCGGCCTGATTAATACATGTGGCGGATCAGAGTAAGAATGTATAAAGGGATACCAATCCTTTCTTTACTGCCTGTTTGTGCACTGCCTGCCTACATCCCACACATTAATCAAGGAGGAAAAGAATTGTTTTCTCTCCACAGCGTGGCACAAAAAATAAAACTTCATCTGCGTCTGGGGCGAAGGGAGGGGTAATGTTGCGTGACATTCTCTTCATATCGCCGAGCTAGAGGTCACCTCCCGGCACTGAGAGAGGGAGAAAAATAACGCTCTCCATCTCTCACCTGCTCGCCCACTGTGCCTGCATTCATCAATCCTCTACCCCCCTCGCTCGCTCTCTCTCTCTCTCTCTCGTCCTTCCATCTATCTGGCCTTGTGCGACACACGCGGTAACAGTAACACACATTGCTACATTCGCCATCAGCACAAATTGACTCGCATGGCCAGCGCTTTGATAATGACATGAACTAACCAACATCACCTTCCATTATTACTGTTAGGGAGCAAATGGAAGTAAATGTGAGCCATAAAGCAGTCTGAACATGCAAGCACATCAGGGCTTTCGTTTTACTACCCAGCATGCTTTGGTGGTGTTGAACTTGCTCATGTGCTTTGACATCATTGAACAAATTTTTCAGGATAAATTCGCACCATGTAATTAATCTAATTGGTCGTGCATTGGTGAGGCGAGGACTTCATTAAAAAGGTATTTATAATGAAATAAACATAGTCAAAGGGTCAAACGTTTGAACAGAAAATCACTCACATTAAATAGGATTTCTGAAGGGATGGATGTAATTATAAGGTGGTTTTTTTTCAGTGTGTGTGTGTACTGGAGCTGCATTTACATTTGCGCAAATGGAATGAGTCATGATAGATTAGCAGGATACAGTACATTTACAACCCCCCCCCCCCCGCATGATAACTTGTGAATCATCTGCATACTTTCAGCTCCTCTGAATCACTGGCATCTCTGATTAAAAATAGTGATGGAATCCCACATCTTCCATCTGTGTGAAAAGATTGACATCATCATCCAAAAATAATGCAGTGGGTTGTTTCAGAGGGGGGAGGGGGGGCGAGACCTAACGGTTTCGTGAGAGCAGAAATTTAATTTTCAGCAAGAATCAGGAAGAGAATAAAAAAGTTGAAGATAGCAGCAGCCATGCCTCCATTATCTACCACTTATAGGCCACTACCAGGGCCCTGCATCAATCTTGTTTATTACTCTTGAATATCTCTGACCTTTTGATCCCCAAAGTAAAGCTTATGGACAATAGTCTCTACCTGTGAGTGAAATACAATCAATACCTTTAGAGCTTTATGTTCCTCTACACTGTATGAGAGACCACAGAGCAGGTGCTGAAAGGAATATGGAGGCTTTGATTGGTGGGAGAGAACTGACAAACCAAGATGGATGACTGACAGGTAGGGAGCACACACTCTCAACAGGGGAAATGATTAAAGTCAAGTGCAGTGCTGGGAACTCCACCTCTGCATAAAGCCAAGCACACGAGATGGCTGTATATCACTCAGGCCACTCATTTGCAAACACTCAGTCTTTATCTGGCCCTCAATAATGGAAAGTAAATAAAATGGAAATTAAAATACTGCACCACAGCCAGGGATGTTATTCAGGAACAAGAGTAATGCTACACTGGATGGCAAGAGGAGAGAAAAAAAAAAGGAGTTCAAAAACAACACTAAATCATTGACAAACAGATCAAGGCTCCTGTGCAGGAAGTGTTTCAAATGCAGACAGACGCAGACACGGAGACAAGTGGACGGCGGAAGGTCAAGTACGTTCGGCGGTATCTGAAAAATGGTGTCCAGGTGGAGGCCGTTTGTTTTGGCAGGATGTAGCCTTAATTAGCTTCATGCCAACCATCCATCTACCTTGAGCTAGATACGTCTGGCAACTGTGCATCTAAATGTCTGTCGGTGTAATTCTTCAGATGCCAAATGACTTTTGCTGCCTCCCCGAATGAATCTTTTCTGCAATTTGTTTGTCTCTGACGTGATGCCAGGGTGTTTGTCTCGGTAACTATAGAGCTAGCAGGTCTGCAATCTGATCATTACAGGAGCCAGCATTACTAAAAATACAACCTAACCAATGCAAGACCCACTTACAGCACAATAATGCTTGTCCCTGTAGGATTTAGTTTCATGATGACAGTTAGTTGTAATCTAGACCAGTTTGTGGGTAAACCTAGCCTCCTATCCAAGCTGACAGGGGCAGAGCTGCCTGAGTACTGGGTGGCCATTATCCTGCAGTCAGATAGCTCTGCACTAACCGAGAACAGCTCCAAGTTTCCAGGACACTTGATACAAATGAACAGTTTTCAAGGAGCCTAAATTACTTTGGAGAGTCAAATTAAGTGTGAATTCTAAGTATTTAGGAGAAGTGTTCGATGCCAATTTCAATTTATGTGGCTAAGGGGCCATTTAGTCCTCCAGCATAAACAAATAAGCAGATGAAATGTCATGTTTATTCCTGTTCGGTGTTTCAGGAAGACATTCTACACTTAGCCGTGCAGTTTAAAACGGGAGATTCGAGGGAAACGATCCATTTTCAAATTCTCTGCCAGACTGAGCCTCTTAGCCCGCCCACGTGCCCTGCCATTGGCGGTCAATAATCTGCCCAATGAGGAAACATTAGCTGGCATGTGGAAAAAGAGAGGGAGGTGGATAGGGTGAATCTTGTAGAGGATGGGCGACTGAATGATTTGCCTTACATACAGGCCATGAGATAAGCCTCTTGGTTTCCCCTTTGGCAGATAAAGGCCCCCACATTACAGTTATCGTCGCAGACAGATTATAGACTCCACTCTCTCTGTAAGTACAAGATGACGCTGGATAGGCCTTCACTGCGCCACTACCATTAGCAATGCTCTGCCTGCATTGTTCTCCCCTGCAATCAATCTAGTTTACAGCCACTTCAAATTATCGTCACTTGACTCTCTCCGAGCAGATATTGACCTCCACTGTTCCTCCATCCCATAAGGGAACAAGCTGCACCTGGTCCACATCCGATCTGAAGCACAGAGCTGACAAACGGATAACTATTATGAAAATCATGAAAAGTCAACCAGTCATGCTGCTACTAACGCAGCACACAAATGGAATAATCCCAAGAGATCTGCCAAATGGCTATACAGTTATATATTATTTCAGGTGCTCCTCTTTTCTGTCACGTGTGTAATAGAGTGTGAAGTCATGAAAACATAAAACAAAGTCAATGCACTTTTCTGTGGTGGAAGCTATTGTAAGCGGAGGAAAAGACGGTTATCAGGAATTCAGATTCTGATGTCTCCGGCAGAAGTACTTACTGAAAGCTTCGCACTAAGGAGAAAAATGATGAGCAGTAAGCAAGTGAACCAGAGAAGAGCCACAACAAGTTTCTGAAGATGTCTAGTCTTTACATATACAGGTAGAATATATAGGTATATATTCTGAGGCATCACATGGTTACAGCACTCTTCCGTGCCTTACCCAAATAAGGCTAAATTATCGTCTAAACCTTTATGCGTGAAAACTTGAGCCTGCTCACTGTCAGATGTTCTTACCTAATTAATATTACATGTGTCTCACCCTCATCCCTACTTCATTCATCCTTGACTAGAACTGGATTTGGCCAGTTCTCTCTAAGTTATGCTTATCTCTACTTTCTTAGACCTTGCTTTCCCCTAGCTATGGAGGATGCTGTTGTCGAGAACTAACCAGTAAACCATTGTCTAACACTATGAGGACTTTATGACCTGCACTTGTGAACGGAGTGTGAATGAGAGCCTACAAAATAAGTAAGAAAACATCTCCACAATTTCAGTGTCTGGGCTGAAAGGCAGAGGTTGGTTTAAGGCCCTGTGGCCCAGAATTGTGGAGCTGTGCGTGGCTTTGGTTAGCCCCAAATGGGACAGTCACCTGGGCACACTCTGTGAATAACCTATTTCTACAGTGAAATGACTGATGGGCTGGGATAAGATGGCAGAGTGGAGTGGAGACGAGTGGAAAAGTAGTGGGGGTTCGCCTATCTCTGGTTCTGCTCCAGTAGTGCCTTGGTTCATCTCTACAGCCCCCCAAAGGCCCCGGGGAGGAGGTTTAAGTGTGTCAAGGCTCTGTGTGCAAGAAGATGAGTTAGGGCTTCAAACACACCGTGCAGAGACTCTATCACTCTCTGTAGTTCTCTCTCTCTCTCACTCTCCAACCTTACTTTGCCTTCCCTGCTGCGCAAGCTCTCCTCCTTTCCCCTACTCTATTAATCTTCACTCTTTCCACCATTCTTCCTGATTTCCATCAAATATCTCATCTTCCCCTCCTTCCTTCCCCGATATGGAAGCTGCATGCGGGGATGACTTGTGGGCACATTAGTGGTAGTGGCAGGGGGGAATGATGGTGATGGATGCTGTGTCTGTCAGTCATCAGAGCCCTGACACAGATGTGTCAGATGAAGATGCTGAGATCTTTGAAGTTCACTTGCAAAGTAACTTTCCTGCCGGTAGAACGCGTGTGGGTGTGTGCATGTGTGTACGTTTGTTTTATTTATATGATGTGATGCGTGCTCAGGCGCAGCAGGAGGTTTCTGTCTGTCGAGCACCTTCAGTAAACCCTCATTTTCAGATCCTTACATCGTATTTCAAACCGTGAAACGCTGAAGCAATATATCACATTTTGCCTTGTGCTCTTGAACCTCCATTACAACACAATACATCTACAAGGAATAATTAAGGCAGGAAATCAGCAGTCCCCAAGGCCTGCAGTAGAAAAAAAAGAAAAAAAAGAAAACATGGGTATAAAACAAGTGTAGCCAATATACTGCCCCCGTCCCGCGGGTCGCTTCCTCTGTCAACCAGATGCAAAAAACAAAAGCTGACAAGGAAACCCCTGTTGACATCCTGCTCGCTGTGAGTGCTCTCAGTCAAGGAAATTACATTTAAATATTTGAAAGCAATACAACAATAGAAAGTTTTTTTCCATGACACAATGAAATGCAGAATGGAGCCAAGCGGGAGACCAGCTGAGCAAAGCTAGCTCTATAGATAAATGTTTAATGGCCCATGCAGTGTTCACAATAGGTGGAGAGAAACAAAGCAGAGAATATTGTGAATGCATCGCTGATTAGTGAGGTATCAACACTGGATTGAAGCCTTTCTTAAGAGATTTATTTTCCCCTTGAACATGAATCAGCAACTAAGGGAAACAATTCAGGTGAATTACAGCACTGTGAACTGAAGCTACAATGCTTGTAACCTCTGAGAATCGTTGCAGGATGCATAAATCAAACACGTGCAAAGAAAGTTCTAAAGAATCTTCTACATTCATGTGTGTCAGGTTTATTGTATTGAACATTTTCAGCAGGTTATATCCAGTATTCAAATCTATACAGTGATGCAATTCCAACATCATATATGCTCAACTCTTTCCTATTACATGCTTTGTACATGAATGATGTGATATTTGTGATTTCCTACTCTGGTCTTTTTATACATATTATATTGCAGTGAATATTTTATATCAAGTAAGCAATGTTGTATTGTTTTGTTAATACTTCTTTCCTCTCAGACAAAGTGCACTGACAAAGTCATTCATGTACATTGCCTCAGATTTGCAGCCTGCTATGTTAAACTGTGTCTAATAAACAGACCCAGGGTTGGCTCAGTTCACGAGCTTCATGTCTCTCAGCTCTGCCTACGCTCACGAGAAGTCACGTGCACAAGTCATTTCTGCACAGATCTGTATCATTTCTAGTATGATATAACATTTGATGATATTTTAGCCTATTAATTCCTGGATAGCTTGGTGTAGAAACAAACCACAATCAAAGCCCCCTTGAAAAGTGCACTGGGAGGTGAGGGGTGTGAGCTGTTGGGTGAGGGGTGAAGAATTCAGATAGTTGCAACGCTGATGAAAGTGTTTTCCCTCTGCTTCCTGGAACTCCTTTGGTTGGGTAGAGTGGCAGAGGTGGCGGCTTTTCAAAGCATCAGTCATGCATAATATAAGCCACTTTGTTTATTAATAGCGAGCACTCCCAGTGGAGACTCAAATCCTTGGCGCAGGCCCCCAAGTCGCACCGCTTTAATATCTGACGGCTAAATAATTAAAGTGGGCTTACATCACCACACCCTCTGAAGATATGGCCCCATCGTCTCCGCCGTCTGCAAAAGCCAAGGCGTTGCCCACACCGCGGTGCACTCCCACTGATGTGCCCGTGTCGCTTTCATGTGCCGTGGCAGGGAAAGTGGGCGGGAATGAGAGAACATCCTCGCTGCAACACTACAGAGTAACCGTGTCACCTCCCTGAGCTCAACGCCAACTTTTTTACAAATCTTCAGATGGCTAGGTCTCAAGGGGAAACAGTTTACTATTAAAACCCATGAAAAATTGTGATTTAAATACACCTGCTGCTGTTGATGGAGGCTGCACATCAGCTTGTGAGGAGGAAAAAGTGACTTTATTATATAATATATAATCAAATAAGAACTTCTTTAGTATCAGTAATCAAGAAAGGAAACACACTGTCGATGGCACAGCTTCAACTGTGTGCTGTGCTTTAACTGTGGTTGGCAAAGGTGACAACATCAACAATGAAAAGACCAAAGACTAATAGGTAACTAGCAGATAATAAGAACCTGAATGCCAGATCCATTCATATCTGTTACTTTGTGACATATTGATTGGTGCGTTCCTTCTCTTACTTTGGAGGGGCATTAATCAAACCTGAGGCGGAGGACGACGACCAGCACCACAGCCTGGCAAAGCGCTATCTCTCCTCTCCTTGCTTAGTTCTTCAATTTAATGGAAAAAAAACAAAAAAAACAACAACTATGAATGGCCGTGTTGGGTGGAATGCGTTCATCTGGTCTCCGTGGCTGGTTGTGACACCTTATTTTGTGTCGGTGCCCCAACACACAAGTAGAAGACGGAGATAATCAATTTCACTGGCAGGCAGGGAAGAGGCGCTTGCTAGCTAGCTGGCTGCATGCAGAAGACTGCGCATAGTGATGTATGTCAAACTATTCTGAGCTTTAGTGTTTATCTTTGCTCCGACTCACACTAATAGAAGGATGTGGAATTGAAGCAAACCCTAACCAAGTAGGAATGATGCAAATTAAATAATTTCAGATAAAAAAAGGTGACAGGTTCCATTGAAGACTACTTAAAAATCAGAGAAATGATGACAAGCTGATAGAACAGTTGGCAGTCTTGCATGTTTATTCGAAATCCAGCTATGCTCTGAGCACAACTGTCATGAATAGGCGGTAACTGTCTTGTCGCTCATCCCTGTTGTATCTGCCTTTGTGGCCTCTGAATGATCACCCAACAGTGCTGCTTGCCGGCGTGCTGACTTGACATCTCAGTATCAAACGGCGGCTGCCATTCTGCAGCAGACAACTTTAAACAAAACAAGAGGACGGCAAGCCCACAGGGCCAACTTCAGCCCGTGGCCTAGAGCTGTCAGAGGGTAACAAACACTCCTGCAGAGAAGACAGCCGCCAAAAAGACACCCATATGTCAGCAAGAACATACACATGAACCAACTAGGCAGCATCGACTTTGAAGGTACTTCTGTGGTATCAGTGCTGCTTCAAACACCCACTTCCCTGCATTACACTTCATAAAATGTCAAACATGCATCAGCCTGAAGCCAAGTACCAAAAAGTTATTGAAAAAAGAAAACCTGTTAAACTAACTCCCGCAATGGTTGGGCTCTGAAGTAACTGAAACTTGATGACACACTCACTCCATTTTTGGTCTTGGCAGCTTTCTGGAAGAGTGTAGCCTGGCACACTTGGCTTATATATGTCCCCTTTCACAGCAGCACAAATGCTCAGGTGTAAAAAGGGGTTGGGAGGGTTAGGAGGGGGGTGTGGGGGCAGGACAGAAAATGTCAAACCAGCAAGCTTATCTTAACTGGCCAGAACACCTGAGGCGTCCTTTCTGTTTCTCATCACTATGCGTGTGTCCGTGCATGTGGTTGTGCGCCTTGGACTTGGTGTGGAGGGAGAATCATGAATACTAATAGTGTTCTCTGAAAGAGAAGGGTTGTGACTTGACTCTCAAAAGAGAGCGCTCAACAGCTCTCCCCAACATCCCTACGCACACAGAAGAACGCTCACACATCGCACCTGACCCCCCCCCCCCCTCCCCCCCTGCAGCCCGGAGATAAAGTGGTGATTATCAAACATAGCAATTTGTCATTAGCCCGGTAAACAGCGATATACGCCATCGGTGAAAGAAAAAAGGACAGAAGTTGAGGCCACACACTGGGCGGTTTTCAGCGGAGATTGTGCTTGGACCTCGGGACAAGAGGGCTAGTGGCCTTGCTTGTCCAGGGCGGGGCAGATGTGTGGGTGTGGGCAGCAGTTGACCTCATCAGTATTCATGTGTGGTCAAGACGAGCAATCAACAACACACAGAGGACTACAAACAGAGACTGTTCTCCCGAAGGAAGTGGAAGACGGGAGACAGAAATAACATCTCAGCAAGAAGAAACAAAGCAAAACAGACAGAGGTAGAAACAAATCTTAAAGGATGACAAGGTCTAGAAGATAAATATAGACTGAAGGTAAAGAGACTGGGCTGACTGGAGTGAGAAAATACAACTAAGAGAACAAAGGTAACAATGGAGAGAGAACAGAGCAGTTCAGAAACAACACTGACATTGGAATTAATCGGTATGGTAATTATATGCTCCAGTTGAATAAAGGTAAAGAAATCCATGCCAGGAGATGACAACGGGGAACTGAATTTAAACAGGGAGGTCAAAAATGTGTGAATATACAATATCTCTCCAATGCCTTCAAGGGCACTGCGTAGTTGGTTGCCATGATTACCAAAGAGCAGCGAAAAGAGGAGGGGCCGTTGCATCTGCCACAGCAACCCTGTAATTAACATCAATACACAAGTCAAGTATAGACTATGTGGCTGCAGATTATTACACTGTATAATTTAATGTGGACAAACACAAAATTGCTGTAAATGACTGTATTTTATTACATTTATATATTGCATAACACATTGTAGTTTTATGCATCAAATTAATTTATTTAGAGGAGCTTTCCATTTATTTCACAGCCTTGCTGTAAACACAGCTTTGTTTTCCTTTGAACATAGCGCAAAAGCTGCTCGAACACAAACTAAGTAACGATGATGGAAGCGTCCAGGTGATGTGTGAGCACTTGTAATTGTCGTCTTGTCTGAATTTTATATCATTTGAATCAATCATTTGGCTTGAGATCATCAAGGTCTCTTTCATTTCCTGTCTTCCTTCCTTCCTTCCTTCCTTCAGCCTGTTTCCACAAACACACCTGTCCTCGCTTTACTCGGGAACCAATAATGATGGACGGGGCAAGAGGTGAATGGTGCTAATGATTCTTTAAGTTGAGCCCTTCCTCACTGAGGGAGAAGCTTCAACCTTGGGAAAATGTATAATATTCGTACGAACTTGTGCGCATTAGAAGGCACACGTATGTATGTGCACACACATGTACGCCTCTCTTGGACCCCCCCTAAGTAGATATATTCTGTCCACTGCCAAGGACAAAGTGAACCACCCAGCAGTAAAATCTCTTGGAAGCTCTCCATCTAAAACATCAAAGACAGCCTGAATCAAAATTAGCTTTTTAATCCCTTTAGCCCTATGCCGTAGGGTGTTCAGGTATGGATTACCTCGCATGGCAAACATTTCCTTTTTCTGTCTCCAATCCAGAGTCATGAAAAATGTGCATATGTAAGTTTGTGTGTGTGTGTGTGTGTGTGTGTGTGTGTGTGTGTGTGTATTTTCAAGCGCAGATGTGTTGACAGATGAGCAACGAATGAAACCAGCCACACCAACAAAACCGCGCTCATGCCACTGGTGCGAAAGAGTGATGATCACACATATAAACAAGACCTGGGCAAAGCGTATCGGTTTATACTGAGACTGATGTCGGCTGTTCACACCTCGGCGCAATCTCTCTTTAATTGAAGAGGTCGAGTATTCATGCATGCACTGTAAATATCTTAAATGCAACACATCTGTACAGCACAACACGGTAGGACTCACGGAGGCATTTAAGATGCAGACCTTGCAACAAACACCATCACGTTCCCTGTGGATCTAAGCGAGAGGCCGGTGAGGAGCACATGCCTGCTTGTGTGCAGGGCGGTTGCTTATCACCAGGCAGACGGCCCAATGAAATGCCACAGTTCAGTGGTCAAGACTCTCCAATTAGCTGTAATCAGAGTAGTGTGGGTGAGACTTCTGAGCATCTGAATAGACAGTAATGAACTACTTTACATATAGAAGGCTGCAATTGGTCAGACAAGACAGAAAGATCCTTCTAAACCGGGTGGCCCTTCATCTATCACAGTGGATAATGGTAACAATGGAGATCTTTAATCAAACGGTGGATGTGGCCCCGTTGTTCCATCTGGGAATTGGTTGCCAATCACTTTGAGGACAAGGAGGCAGATGTGTGTATCAAGCCGAAGCGCCTCCACCTACAGACAAGCTAACCAAGTCCCGTTTTAATATTCACATGTGGCATACAGTACATTCTCACTTCAGCCCCTATGAAATACACAAATCACGTCTCTCTACATGTCTTCAGTGTTGTATAAGGCTGTGATGATTCTATCTGCTGTGCTGCATGTGTGTGCCGTCAAAAAGAGTGCAGCACGGCCCTGCAGGAGCTCATTTAGACAGATGTAGCGTAATAATGAAACTGTGGGAAGAGAGTGGCAGATAAGCCTTGAATCTCATAGACCTGATATGCTAAAACCCAGGGGTGGGTTCAGGGCTAGCGGCTTAATGTACGATAGGTGTCTCCTTTCCTTGTAGACGTGCTTTGCGAGCTGCGCACAGGCAGACGGACCGGCTTTCGGAGCTGACGTGAGGTGTGTCCAAGGTGGTGGTTGCGAGTGTGTAAATGTGTGTTTATGGCGGCAACGGCTCTCAATGGGTGTTGCGACAATGACACCTAGTTGAGAAACTGTCTAAGCAAGTGGGCCCTTATCACTGAGTGGAGTATTAGAGCTGGTAATAAGCTGAGCCACTTGGTTGACAATACATGGAGGGCTGGCATTTCAGACAAGGACTTCATATGCCAGGCTGCGATGGAAGTATTTATGATGGCGATTGAAATTGACTCCCCACACAAGAGAGTCGCTCTAATGTGTGTGTGTGCTGTCTTGTAATGATAATGAAAATGCTGGAAGTGTGCTACTAAAAACAACACACACCGAATGAGAAACAGTGTTTACTGTGTAGGCGCACATTAGTAACTGCTACAGCATACTGCCAAGGAGGGAAAAAAAGAAAAAAAAAAAGAACGGCGGATACAGCCAACCAAGAAACCAAACAACTTCTCCATCTTGCTTTAGCTTAGCTGACGGTTTGAGCACTGGGCGGGTCGACATCGCGACCTGAGCATGAGCTCTAAATTTGCTATGGTAATGTAGCCTTTCCTTTTTCGCAGGGCAAATAGACCATTTCTCTTGCAGGCCAATATCTTCTGACAGCCATAAATCCACAGAGAGAGCCAGAGAACATTTTTATGTTAATTATGTCAATTTAAATAGCTTAGCAGCTCGAGATGTGAGAGGTGCAATCCAATTATCCAAGCTAGACGGAAGAGAAGGCAGGAAAATAAAAAGAGAGAGAGAAAAAAAAAGAATAAGAAGAGGATACAAGTTTGAGCTGCCATTTTAGAAGAGAAAAACTGCCTCCGTGCTGTTTTCTCTCTGATCATCGGGGCCTCGTGCTTTTAGGAGTTTACTTTAAAATGACAATATGAAAAGGTGTACTCATAAATGATTCACGCTCTGCCTCAGTTGCTGAAAACAAAGACGGGACTAATGATTGCTCTGTGTCAACACTGACCGAGCACTATGAGACTGGAGCTCCCCGTGTGCAGTAACAACAACACAGAAAAAGATCCTCCTCCGGCTTCTCTCTGATCAACAGTATGGAAACATTTTGCTTTAAATAAATCACATCTGCTGCATCAAATAAAAGTCAGTTGGGTAAAAAGCAACTATGCCCTTTGAAGCAGCACTGTGAATACAGCAGCACACATAAACGTCACAATGAAATTGAAAAACAGAGCCGATGCAGACCCGTATCACCTGTATTCAAACCCAAACTGACAGCCACGCTCACTTTTAGTGAAAAAAATAAAATAAAATCAATAGGTGGAAAATGTATCTCTCTTTCTTTTTGTGTATATTTTATGAAGTGGGCTATTGACAAAGTTAGATGGCTACAGATGTGCTGTGCTTTAAACTGGATCATGGTTTGCCCTGAAAAAAACAGAGCCATTTGCCTTTATTTTCTGAAAGGCTCTTTAATTGTTAGACTGGTTGAAAATCTGTGTTTTTAATAATTAACTATATAACAATATTAATATCTTAACCTAAGAAAAAAAACAACTGATGTTTGATCTCAGAATCAGAAAACAAATCAGTCCAAGGATTTGGTGAACCATTACCACTCCACCATAAAAAGGTGAGCTCATCAATTTGTCATTGACGAGACACTGGGAACATTCCTTCATATCTCCTCCATGACACAGGTTAGCCCTCATTAGTGTGCTCTGTCACAATTGGACTGTGAGAACTTGTGCGCACGCAGCTGTTGGATGGAAGAAGTATGTGGTTAACTATAAATCCAATGCAGCACTGAGCAGTGTGGGAAGAGGCTGTGTGCTGTGTGGAGAGGCTGGCCACAGCCAATTGACCACAGAGGGCTACGTGAGGCTCCTCTGCCCATCTGACACCAGATTGATTGATACAGATTACAGGTATGCTGAGGTGAGAGAGAGCAGAGAGGAGGAGGGGGGAGGAGGTAGACAGACAAACAGAGAGAAGTAGGGCTTGTTGGGGGAAACACTAAGTGGATGCAAATGGAACGACACAAGCAAGAACATGCTAAGGGATCGATAATTACTAATGACTCCTGTCACAGTAAAGTATGTACCGGGTGTTGAAAAGGGGGCAGGGGAAATAAATTCAGAGAGAAAGGGGGGAGCAAAAAACTCAGTTGGGGAACATCAAAAGAATCACCAGTGTGAAACTGCCTTGTCCCTGACAGCTTAGGCTAAGAACAGCGCAGCAGCTGATGCACCACGACGCACTGAGCCAAAGACATATACTGTAGAAAGTAGGACAAAATAAGGAGTGCTCAGGCAATTATCAATGAATTTTCCTCAGTACACAATCTACCATGACACACGGCACGGGAGATTCAGCATCCCAACAAGCAGTTAAGGCCAGTGGCTGCCATCATGCGTCAACAACAATTACGCTATGGGTGGTAATTACATGAATTTAAACTGGCCACAGTTCAATACACCAGTAGACCCAAGATGGCTGCTAAGCTTGAAAGGCAAGCAGAACCCAGCTGGCTGGGGATGTGCTGCGAAAAATCCCAGGAGGGAACAGCTTCTGCAAACATCATCCGCCAATTCGTGGGCCACGAATCAAGACACTGCCCTATGGGGAGCTGAGGCAGTGAGGTTGGTCGCCTGGGCCTGGCTCCTCTCAATCTTTCCAGAGATGACAGAGATCAATACATGGATGAGCCAATCGCAAGGGCTTATGTACTCAACTCAGAGCTCCCTGCCACCATAAATCTACTTCTTGATGAAAATTAGCTCCCATTGACCCCTTAAATCTATGTCATTGCTCTCAGTCAAACTCACACATGTACTTTGGCCTGTCGCTGAGCAAAATTGCCAATCAATCACTGGCTGATCAGTTCCAGAAGTAACAAAAACAGATGATCTTACCATGGCCCCCACGTGTAAGGAAGGGCATCCGGTTGATGGCAATGGGCACAGTACCATGCTTGTTGTGGAAGTGGTGGACGTGGTGGGTGGTACTGAGGGAGGAGGAAACTCGGGCGGCCACAGCTGGGCAGGGGAACACCAGCAGTGCCAGAGAGAGCACCAGCCTAAACAGGAAGGCCGGACTGGCCCACACCACGGGTGACGCTGCCACAGGCCTAGATACCAGTAGCAACCCTCTGTCCACTTCCACTTCAACTTCCTGTTCCATGGGGGCGGGGCCTGAAAGGAGCATAAGGCCCCTCCCCCTCATACGACACAAACAGGACGTGAACATCTCAAATGAATCCACGGCCCATGATCCCCTGCTTTCCAGCCCGGGGAGGGAAAAATTTTTTTTTAAAGAAAATACGGATTAAAAATATAAGCCAAAAAAGAAAAAAAATATCCTTGTTTGAAAATCCCAAAAATGATTGGAAATTAAAAAAAAATCAGTGAAGAAAAAAAAAAAGAAAAACAAAACACTGGAAAAAAAAAAGAAAAAAAAAAGTAAAAACAAAATCCTTCCTGAAAAGAAAGACCCCAAAAATCCTCCAACAGTCTAGTGTCGATATCCAAAAGCTTCTGACTGTATCCCGGAGAACTCCCACTCTTCTCCTAAAACAATTAAACCTTTTGTACAAATCTTAACCTCTATTGTTTGACATGCGGATTCCTTGGCACCCTAAAGCAAATAGCTTAGCAGCACAGAATTAGTAAACACAAGACTCCATCTTAGCTCCTTGAAAAATATCTTGTGTGCAGCTCTTTGAGTTAATTGTTCGACAGGGTTTCCTTCGCCTTGGGGAGATCTTCAGAGGGTTTCTCCACCCATAATCCAAGACTCCATCGTGAAGAAAAAGACTCCTGACATCCCTTCAAAGCTTTCTGGACACAACTTAAGCGAGGGCAGTGGGATGGATAAATACATGGAAGTGAAGCCAGAGTGCAGAAGGGAGAGGCGAAGAAAGAAGAGCTGAGGCAAGGGTGCTGTGATGACGGAGCAGCCAAATCCTGTTTCAGGGTTTCAAATCCCCGAAGGAGCTGTGAACCTGTTCAGTCTACAGGCGAGAGCGGGAAAACAAGAGATGAATAAATACAATAACAGGACTGGAAAGAAAAAAAAAAAAGGAGGACGAAACAGTCGGCTATTTCCAAATGCGGCGCGGCTGAATTCCCTCTCCTGGTTTCTGACAAAATAAATCAATATGGGTCATGGAACAGAGGGAAGCACCACGAAGACACCTTGACAGGATTAAACCAGAACCTAAGCTCAGAACCCGCATCAGACCAGTTGCTGTCCAGTTCAACACAACAATCTTCCAATCCTTAGACTTGTAACCAAGCTCCGTCCTACTTGTGATTGCTCTTCAAGCTTTGAAGATGTGATTCTGTTTTCTCTCCCCCCCTTTCAGACGCTGCTTTCCAGGGTGGGAGGCAGATGAGAAGCAGCCGCCGGTCCTGTCGGTGGAGCTCCGACACAGGGTGCTGCTGCTGGCTTGCTAAGAGAGTCTGATGATGCTGCTGCTGCCGCTACTGCCTCTGCTGTGAAATTCATGCTAATTGAATCAGAAGCTGCAGCAACGAGCGCATCCTTCCTGCCTGCACAGTTTTCCCTTCTCCCTTTTCCTTCGATCAAGTCAGCCAAAGCCCCCCCCCCCCTCCAACAACAACGGCACACGCGCACGGCTCCGTACTGGGCAGGGCAAAAGAAAAAAGACAAGAGTCAGGGGGAGAAATAGAGCCGAAAAGGAAAGGTGGACGCACTCAGATCCTTTGAATGCACAGACGGTGACTATGATACACTGGGCAGAGCAGAGACAGAGAGAGAGAGAGAGAGAGAGAGATAGAGAGAGAGAGAGAGAGAGAGAGTGTTTCTGTGTGTCTGGTTGGAGCAGCGAGAGAGAGAAAGAGAGAAAGAGAGAGAGAGAGAGAGTGTGAGAGTGGGAGGGGAATGAGTGGAGAGAATTGAAGGAGGAGAGCACGCACACAGAAAATATGGGAGGCACACATGCATGTCGGGTGTGTTGTTTGCGTGCGCGCACACACGCGCGCACACACACACACACACACAAACACACGCAAACACACGCAAACACACGCAAACACACGCAAACACACGCAAACACACGCGCGGAGTCGTCACAATTTTTTAAACCAATATATAGGCCGCCAGCAAACACATCCTCTGGAGTATATAAGGCAATGATACACTTGTGTGTGTGTGTGTGTGTAGCCACAAGTCACACTAAATACTGGTGCAACTACAAAGGAAATATGCAGATGATGATGAATCCAATCATATACACAATTATGAGGGGGACAGTGAGCACCCTTGAGGTCAGTTGATTCATTTACAAACTGAGAAATTTAATAAGGAATGTTTCCCCTCAATCATTTGTGCAGATAGATTTCTAATGTTTGTTTTTTTCCCACATTACTTTCTTCTCATCAGTTAATCCTCCTCTTTCCTGCTCTCTTTTGTCTTTTGACCCCTCTGCACTCAAATAGCTCAGACGACAGTTCCTCCTTTTGTCTTTTATTTTCTCCCTGCACACCTTACACTTATTTTCACCTATTGTTGTCAAAAAAGAGGGCAGGGTACTTATTGTGGGGAAAGACAGAAAAAGAAAGAACGACAGGTGCGGACACCGAGAAAACCATGATGGTAAGAGGAGTGGGAGAAACAAGAGGAAGAGGAGGATGGAGACACGGGATTGCAAAGGGAGGGGAATTATGAATGAGAGAGAGCGATAGAGACGGATAGGCAAAGAGAGGAATGGAGGGAGATTGTGCATCAGATAAATCACGGCTGATAGAGATCTCAGCTGGGACAGGAGCTCAGTGCTCAGAGACGAGAAGCAAGAAAAATAGCCAGAACAGGAAAAGCCAGTGTAGGTCTTCTGCACTGATGGAGAGAAAGAGTCCGGGCTATTACTCATTTACTGCCACACCTCACACCTCACACACACACACACACACACACACACACACACATAAGCATCTCTGCCAGGTGGGAACATCCCAGGTGAGACTAGAGATGCTGCGCTTGCTGCTGTCAGGGTGAAGGAGATATGACACCCAGGGTGACCGGGACACGTGTCCTGATTTTGCAAAAGACTGAACAGCTGAACAACAATCCATCCAACACAATCCATCCAACCGTACCGTATCCAAATCCAAAAGCTTGTGCCCATTCTCCAACTTTCAGTTTCTTTCTTTTATCTCAGGGCACTAAGATGTTTAGCAAATCCTCCTGTGAGGCTGGAAGAGGACAAAGCACGGTAGTCCATGAAGTACTGGAGGCTATATTACACTAACAGGTAACAACACAAAGAAATATGACAACACAAATAACAAATTATGACCTAATCATCAACTCTCTAACAGGTTTTTAACATAACCTAGAAAAATCTCAGTTAAAATGTAACATTAAAAACCTCCCACACCGTATTGCAAGAAGCCATCTATTCAAAAAGTTAGCATTACCGCAGTGCTATTGAATTTGAATTTTTTTTTTTGTCCAGACAAGTTAATGTTCCTCTGAACAAAACCTTCAATGGAGGTTGTGTGTCTCCAAATGTCTCACATTTATTAAATCAGCTGTAATGACTGAGTAGATTCTCTCTCATTTTGAAAAATTTACCCCTCCTCAGCTGGTCTCAATGTAGTCATCAGCTTAGATATTCAACTGAAATGAATAATACCATGCAGGTGTTTCTGTTATTGTGTCCAAAGCGAGCATCTGTTTATTCTAATTTGTCCCAAGATACACAGACTCCCTCAGACTGCACAGATTACCTGCACACTCATTTTTAAGAACAGATTGACTTTACTGTTGTTTTTGGCTCCACGCATTTAATTGGTGACTAGTAATGGACTCAATTTGTCACTTTCATATCGACACCATCTATATCTCATCAAAACAATTGCACATCTCAGCCTCCAAATGTCTGTATTCAGTCATTTTCTGTACAGATAATACAGATAACACATGGCTTGATTAAGATTTATTGATTTGATTGGGCAGCTAAAATATTTTATTTTAATTTTTATTTCTATGACAGCAAATTCAACTGTGAACAA
Source organism: Seriola aureovittata (assembly GCF_021018895.1). Classification (NCBI taxonomy): domain Eukaryota; kingdom Metazoa; phylum Chordata; class Actinopteri; order Carangiformes; family Carangidae; genus Seriola; species Seriola aureovittata. The sequence goes on from NC_079386.1 coordinate 3,639,666, forward strand.
TGACAAGGAAGTGTCTGACTGAATTTTACAAAACAGAAAAGTAGAAGTGAGTAGAAAATATAGATGAAGAGCACAAATTAAACACAGTAAACATTGTATGCAACAAATCAGTATGTCTGGCCAAAATATTTATTATAAAAATGTATTTATTATAATTTCCGTATGTCACAGTATATCTAAACTGTACCGTTTTTATTAGTAAGACTGTCACTGACACTATGGATGTCTCCTCCAGAGGATAGTGTGCCGACTGGGAACTCATTACAATGAAAAACACAGAGGACGGCTCACACCTGCTGTTCCCCTCCCCTCTGGTGCAGCAAAAACAAGGGACGCAGAGCACAACCCACACATACAGGTGAACAAGCACCCCAGACACACATGTACACATTCTAATTGCGCTATACACACACATGCTACTGTTGTGTGATGCAACACCCATGTCCCAGAGGCCAGACGCCTTGCACTTCAGGCACAAAATATTCCCCCCAATGACACTACAAACTCCACAATCCCTCAGGGGAAGTGAGGTCATAGATGGAGGAAGTGGGATTAGTTTACTGACAGACGTGGGATCAAAGCCTATAGACTAATGAAACCTTCTCGCTTACATCTAATTAATTACACCGCAAACAACACTCAGTTTTAAAAAAGTGAAGATGACAGACACACAAAATCAGAGGGGAAATTATTTTCAAGGAAGCAAACTATAAAGAGTCAGTGTGGTTGTATGTACAATACACTTGACACCCAAAGAGGAAGTAGAGGAGAGGCTTGGGTTTTTTTGGTTGGATGAGGTCAGAAAACTAGGACAAGCAGAATTGTATTTGCTTGGCGCAGTGGGGGGAAGGCAATACACAAAAAGCAAGTCATCAATTTTTAACTCCCGTTTCCTGTTTGTGCTATTCAGTAGCTTTCTCCCGCACTGAGTCCCTTATGTTAGCCGCTTATGTAAGTGCACTGTTGGGAAACTTCCTCCTGACTGAGCCACAGTGTCGGCCGCTTATATAAGGCACTGAAAAAAGAAGTGGTCCGGCATTAGCATTGCCAATTGTCATCTGTCATCTAGCAGATAAGCTATTCAAAAGGACTTCAAAGCCTTTTGTGGAACTACAAACATGCCTGATCAAAATTTATTGTCTTTGGAAAATTCCATTTCTGAAAAGATGACTTTGTTAAGAGAAAGAAATTCATCCGACGGCAGAAATCGGCAGATGGAAACTGTCTGAATCTAAATTGAGACACACACCATCCAGGAAACGGGGCTGTCTACATCAGGGAGATGATACCTGACAAAACATAACTGAATACAGCAGTTATCTTGATGCTGAAAGTTTTAAAGCTCTCTGAGAATGTACTTTCAAAATAGTAGGAAGTGAACATCAGATAACTCATTCCCAAACAAACAGAGAAGTGCTCATACCTGAAAGCAAAACAGGTTTATAATGGCCTTTCAATGTGACCCATTTGCACATTTGTCTGCTGTCGTCAGGATGGCCCACATAACCATTACAAACACGATTAAGGAGAGTAGCTTTTAAGGTTTTGGGAAAGATTGTGGTTATGGTTGAAAAAGAAAAAGAAAAAAAAAACTAACATCAACTAAAGAAATTAAAGTCAGACACCTCGCACAACAAACCACCCACCACAACTTGCTTCCAAGAGGTTTTGTGGTCTGATGCTGGCATCACTCATTACTTGTGTTTTTAGAGACGACACGACCGCAAGAGGCGGCTTGTGTGGAAAATATATAAATGGCTCTGTGAAAGCATTTGAAGACAGAAGACTGTTATTTTATCTATTGTTCATTTTCCCAATTAAACCTTTGTGTTATGTCATCTTCTGCAAGTGGATGTAATCCATGCAGCACACAGTCTGGTCAGTGCGCTGTATAGGGCAGGTAAGGACGCTAACATGAGCATGCAGCCTGATTGTGGCTTGTAATGTTATTCATACTGTTTACTTACTTACTTTAATATGCAGCTCTCATAGAGGTTTGGTAATTAAAATCTATTGGTTTTCCACTAACAAAGCATCAATTATTCTGCCGGTAAATAGACGCACACATTTACCCAACAATGGCTTCAAAGTAAGGCACGAAAAAAAGAACACAATGGTTGACTGAAAGCAAACATATTAAGCCACCTATAGAGCTGATGGGTGCATTAGAGTACAGAAAATGAAAAGAAATGAACTAATAGCATGGTGGCTTCACCAGCTTTTGAAAACCAAGAATAGGTTGTTGAATGAATGTATCTTTATGGTGTTTAATGATGCCAGGGTAACAGGAACTGAGATGGGTAATGAACGAGAGGCTGAACATACTGGCTTAAATGCAAGAAAAGAAGGTACAGAGAGAGGTTGGATGAAAAAGGACGGATCAGGATGAAAGACAGACAGGAAAAAAGCAGGGATAGTATGTTTGGTAATTAGAGGGGACGGATTAAAAGAACACGTGCACGTTGTGGGCACAAGGAGCCTCAGCTCGGGAGAGGAAAGGAAAGATAACTAGCGGGGTGTGGGTGGTGGGGGGGGGGTGTCTCCTGTTTCGCTTGGATAGAGGAGCAGGTTGCACACATCTTAATCATGTGAAATGATATATCCTCAAGGGGAGAGAGAGGGAGACAGCAAGGAGATGAGGAAAAAATATAAATCACTTACTCCTCTTTCTCTCTCTCTTCCCCCTTCCTTTCCCCCATCACCATAAAAGCCATTTTCTCTGAGATTCCATTAACGCCGAGTGACATTGTCTGCCAATCTTATGTTAGCTCTCCCTGTCCTAGTTAATTGGGTGTTTGGTAATTGCAAAGATCTGATATCTATCAGCAGGTTGATATGTTGAATATTTAAACAGCACAGGTATGGTCTGCCCCTCAGGGGGCTGTAACAGTGTCTCATCAGCTGAATCAGCTTTTTTCCCCTACCTACTGTCAAAATAAGTTATCGCCTTGACAACACAGGAACAGATGAGGCTTTGCTGACCCCAGGGTAAGGCCACGGCCGATGCTCTTTGGTCTGCTGTAGTAATTTGTGCTTTGGAAATAGTGTCGAACAGTAAGAGCAGGAAGTGAAGTTACAGGTTACAGAGAGGTAGCATACTGATACTGTTCAGACTATGTCCGCTAACAGGTAGCTGAGGTGTAGCCTAATGCAATGCAGCGAGAAATGGGAGTAAAATAGTTTTGATTTTGGAGAGAACTAAATATTTATAGCCTACTTCAGAATTCATCTGTGTTATCACTGAAAGGCATACATTGGGGTCACAGCAATCCCCACTGTATATTGAGGACGGCTGCAGCTCAGGAGATAGAGCGGGTCGTCCACTAATCGGAAGGTCAGTGCTTTGATTCCAGATTCCTCCAGTCCGCGTTTGGAAGTGCAAGATACTGAACCCCAGAATGCCCACTGTGTGAGTCTGTGTATGGTAGAAACGCACTATGTGTGTGTGTGTATGTGAATGGGTGAAAGTGGCTTTCTTAAAGCACTTTGAGCAGTTGATAAGATTTAACATGTTTAAAGTTACATTGTGCTAAAGGTCACATATGTTATCGTTTTTCAATGTTTTATTTGAAGTGTTGATCCATAAAAAGATCTATTTGTGGTTTTAAGTTCCAACAACGTTCTGAATATAGTTTGAGATCTCCTCTCCCAGGCTTCTCTCTGGAGTTCTAGTAACAATAGAGAGCCTGTTTCCTCAGTGATCCAATAAAAATATAGCAGATTTCAGGTAAAAGGTTGGCCAAGAGCAGTGACTGCTTTGTTGTGACATCACAAAGTTCCAGAAGTCCTGATGGCTGGTTTTAAGGCTCAGTTTCAGATTTCTGTGGGGACTGAGCGCTTTGATACTTTCACAGTATTAATATAGAACCTAGACCTGACTTTATAATAACTTTAGACTTTATACAATATGGGGTCTTTAATATGTGCCCAAAAATCAGTGATGCGAGGATACAAAGGCTAGTTTGTGTGCACAATCTGTGCCACAAGTTGAAAACAAATTTACCTGTGACACCTGCCAAGCTGCAGAGATTTCTTTTCTTCAAAGAAAAATGACACTCTTTTTTTCTGCCTCAGTGTTTTTGCAGAAATGCAAAATAAGAGCACTGCTGGTAGGCTGGCAAACGTTTCTCATCTCTCTCTCACCTCTACTTATCTTCTCTCCATTGCTCCCTTCCTCCCCCTCCAGCCATCCATCCATCCATCGCTGCAGCCTAGCTCTGTGTGGTGAGTCAGCTGTCACTGTCTGTCCCTCCAGCTGTGGACCCAGCTGTTTGGGCCAGATGGGCTCATCTCCACCTTATCCTCCCTCATCCGTGATGTCTATGAGGGCCCCACTAACCTGAAGCCATGGACAACTGGCCCCAGAACACATTACTCTCACTGAGCCAAAACAATATGGAAAAGAGATGTCTCTGGTGCAAATGAGGTGTCGGAGGAACTCACACTGTGACAAAACTGCAAGCTGCTATGACTCTTTATTGTTATTAGCACAAGCAGCAAAACAGTCCTATTTTTCAAGTGATTACTTTTTGCATTGCAACAACTTCAGACGGTGATTTACAGGTTTACCGGGACCTGAAAACGATTCCTTTCTACGTGCCATTGTGAAGGTAATAATCAGGGTACATGCTCAAAGGTTGGTGGGGAGGGAGAGTGCCTGGTAAAGCTATTCCAGAATAATACTGGCTCACAGTAATCTCCTGCACACAGGGAGAAATTTTGACAAGGATTTAAGGATTTTAAATACAATTTCTATACGCAATGAAAGCCCAACAATAGCACTGGGGAGAGAGGGGGCCAGAGCATTGGTGCAAAAGAGGAAGTTAGGAAAGGAGAGTGGGGAGAGGGAGAGTGCATGAGAAAGAGAATGAAAGAGTCATCATCTTTCTGGGGAGCCAGATTGCAGAGCTCTAGGGTATGAGACGCCCCAGTGTTTAAAATGCCTGCTGAATCACATCTAATTTATCCAAAGCCTATGCAAAGAGGAACAGCAGTTAATGTGAGAGTGTGTACGAAAAAAAAAAAAAAAAAAAAGGGAGATCATCAGAAAGACAGACAGACTGAGCACACTGTACAACAGCTTATTTAAGACATAAGCCGTTTTTGATGCTCTCTTGGTGTCTCCGTTCGATAAATGGAAGGGCCTATCGATTTAGAGCCGAAGCCTCGCTGTTATCACTGAGATTAACACACAGCAACAATGAGAAATCTGCAGGGATCAGATTGGGGAGAAAATTCTCTTGGCCATATCCTGCACATAGGAGTTACATGGCTTGAGCTGCAATTTTGTCTGCGACTGATAGCGTCCCATATGAGAGTCATCGATACTGGTGTTCAAGAATAACACATTAAGAGTAAATACAGGTGTATTTGGCTGCACGTGATAAGTATTTGCAGAGGAGTTCATGCATTTGCCTGCATTTACCACATAACCGCACAAATGGAGACTTAAGTAAGCATGGCTTTATAATATGTTCTTCAAGGAGTCTCAGTTAACACACAAACATAGAGGAGGTGTACCATGTACCCCGTGAGTGTATGGAGAAAACTCAGCTTTCTCAAAATACAGTATTCAGTGTAAAGTTTTGTAGGAGTCTGAATCTAAACGTGACAGACACAGAAACAGACCCTGCCTCTTTCTGTTTTCTTCCACAATAAAATATAAAAAGGGTATTTATGTGCATGAAACACATGGGTGAATACAGATAGCACAGTCAGCAAGAGACGTAAGGAAATTATTTAATACTTCACAGTTCAAAATAACTACATCTGAACTATGGTCAGGAAGCGGGTTCAGTTAGTTCAGGCAGATAATTATTGTTACAGGTGCTAGAAAGTTAGATATGTTGTAATTCTGATAATAATTAATGATTTTAAACTTTCATCTGAATCATTTAAGTGTAATGGTGGTGTTTTCTATATGTGAATCTACCAAGCAGCACTAAATCACTGATCTTCAAGATCTGTTATGTGTTATGCTAATTATCTTAAAAAAAAAAAGAGGCCAGATTATAAATTCTGAATGAAACTTGTAGCTAAAACCATATAAGCTCCGAGCACCCTGAGCAACCAAGATATGAAATAATCAAGCATTTCTCTGAGACACAATTAGGCTCTGCTGAAACTACACTGCTGTTCTAATTAGATATGATTTGAATCTCAGGTCTTAATACATCTTATCTCAGCTGTAATCAGTCTTTTCAGCACATTTCTTGTAGTGTGATGTAATGTTGCATTGTTGGAGGCAGGATAAGGATATAAATTAAAAGTCTCATATTTAACAGTTTTCCTGTTTTATTTGAAGTGCTGATCTATAAGAAGATGTATTTGTAGTTTCAAGAACCAAAAACTATCTCAGTGTAGTTTTACATTTCCGCTCTCAGGTGTCTCTCTACTAACTGGAGCTCTACTAACAATAGATCGGTGAGCCAATCAGAAGAGAGGAGGCTCTGAGCTTGTCTTCTGGTTGGCTGATTGTTTTCTGAGTGATTGAATAAAGATATAGCAGATTTCAGGTAAACACTCAGAGAAACCAAATCCTGCAAGGTTGGATGGTGGGTCCAGGTGGGCGGGGCTTGGGGTGTGGCTGAAAGAAGTGACTGCTTTGTTGTGACATCACAAAGTTAGAGAAGTCCTAATGGCTCGTTTTAAGGCTCAGTTTCTGAATACAGGCTGTGTGCGTTTCTCTGTGGACTGAGCGCTTTGATACTTTCATAGTATTAATATAGAACCTAGACCTGCTTTATAATCAGACACCATATGGAAGTCTCACTTTATACAGTATGGGACCTTTAAAGGTTCTCTGTCCAACTTTGCACTTTGCACAGTAACTGTTAACTGTTTAAGATAAAAAGTTTACATAAAACACTGGAGAAGGGAAGAGACTCTATATCACAAGCAAAATTGTAATTGAAACAGTAGAGACATTTATTTATCCAGAATAATGTAAGCCAGACAGTATCTGTAGATCCCTGTCTGCACGGCTTCTCTGCACTGAGTGTCCTTCCACCAGGATGCCCCAATCTTCTCTTGATATTCATACCTGTCATTTTAATCCTTTTCCCCAACACCAGCTCTCAGCTTAGACATTTTTTTTTTAAAAAAGCTCTAGTCTTTATCATTCTTTCCCTCTGGGAGGCAGTTTGGTCATAATCCCCCTCTCCGATGTTTGCTGCTTCTCGTGTCATCTCTTATCTAGGGGAGAAACCCTTGAAATAAACACTTTCCACTGATTTCCCCTCAGCGGAAAAATATTTCCTCCCATTTCTCTGTATACACTTTCACTTATCACCAGCAAAGTACAACTTTTCAAAAACAGAAGCAGAAAATATCCTTTTAGGGTATGTTTGGGGTGAATTTGTGGCTACATTGAGACAGATTGTGCATGTGTCGCAAACGTATGTGTGCGCTGTGTTGTGAGTGCAGCAAAAAGTGCAGAGCCTCTGCTGCAGTATAGCTGACTAGAATCAGGATTTCAGAGTTAATGGACGGGGTGACTGCTGCCTCCTCAATGTGTCAGCCTTCGTTACACGCTCTGCACACAGAAGCCGCCGCTGTCCGCAACAGGGCAACACAGCAGCAGCCGAATACACAGCAAAAATACAACACGAATGAAAACTGTTCGCTCTGCTGTGCCTGGTGTTCCAACCTTTGACAGCTTTGTCTCTGTTAAGTCTGATTACTTTCTTGCATCGTTTCAGTCTCAATTAACACACAGGTTAATCCAACACAATTTGAGTTTTTCTATTTCTTTGCCTTGCTGCCTCTCGTCCTCCACTGTTTGTCCTTGTAGACTTAGAGAGACGGATCAATGATATTACTTATGTGTGAGTTTATTTATCTTTGTGTATGCGTGCGTGCTTGAGAATGTGCTTTCTATTGCTGCATGTCTGCCGGTGTTGTTTACTGCAAAGCCTTACATTTCTTTGTAATGATTTTTATATCAAAGCCAAAAAGTAATCCGCAGTGCCCAGCGTGTTAAATCGGTGATGTTGTTTGACAGCAAAGACCTTGGGCCCCTACAGAGGAAGACCTCCACACTTGTGACTGATCCCCAACTTGATTTTTTAAACCTACTATTGTAGGGCAATTGCTGGGAATAAAGGAGGCAACAAAATCATAATTTATAGATCTATATTGTATGGAAAAGTTGGCAACCCTACAGCTTTTTCATACCACAAATCCCTGCTGTTAACCATAACAGACTTTCTTCCATTGAGCCAATAAGACAAGTGGGGTGCCCTCCAGTGGTTGGAGTTGACTGTGATGTGTTTTTGCTAGACATGGACTCGAGCTTCGATCTTGAAAACTTGCTTGAAATAATGATCATACCTCAGGGTGATTTTACATTTTACAATGCCTCGACTGTGTGAGAGAGAGAGAGAAAATGAGAGAATGGTAGAGGAGAGGAAAAATTGTATCACCCATAAAGACAGATGTCCAGGAATGTCCTTGACATTTCTACACCTCTCTCCCTCATCATTCCATTCTCCCTTGTTCTCTCCCTCTGCTGACAGCTCATAGTGCTTCAGCTCAATAGAGGACATTAACCACAAGTGCAGGCCTCCTATCGAGTGGCTTCACGAGGGCTTCATTATGGATGAGGGCTGATGGAGACATCAAGTTCTGGAGCTTATCTGTTGCCTTGTAGCAGCGCAAGGTTGAAGGGTTAACATGCTCAGGTTATCAGTAGGCAGATGGGGATGTCCACTTTGAATATGTGAACATGACTTTCCATCATGGTATCGACTGTTGCTGCCAATCAGGATGGGGAAAAAAGTGCAGTGCTGCACATTTTAATGGCCAGTGAATGACTGAGTTTTTAATTAGGGGAGAGACACCAAAGTTATTTTCAAACAATAACAAAGTAAGCCGATGGGTAAATACATTTCAGGCTAATCTTTCAAATTAATGTCTTAAAATCTTTAGTTAATTGTATTCTTTTTTTCTTCTCCCAGTAAGTCTTCTATGCCTCTCCTTTTCTCCCTCCCATTTTTCTCTCATCCTCATGCACAGTGTGTGCACAAGCACAGGGCCAAGACACGAGGTGATATCGCCAACATAATAATTAGTCATGAAGCCGTCGTCTTTTTCTCCCGCAGACTTAATGACCTAGAGTGGCTGCATCAGTGGTTATTAAATTAAGTCGTTTCAAACCACCAGGAACAAAGAGAGCAACCGTGTGAAAAGCACACGCAACAACACAAACACACACAGTACAGTCATACCGTTGCTGTACAGCGGTTAAGCTATGACACGTCTATGACAACACTGATGATCAGTTTGCCTTGCATTAGTAAGATACTGAGACGTTTACAGTCAAAGGCCACATGGGAAAACCATAAAAAAATGTGGCCTTTATTTAAATTGAAGGAAAAAAGTGAAAGTAAAGCGAATGGGACTCAACATTTACAACACAAGGTCACGATGATGGATTCATAAGAAACACTCACTCTCAAGTACTTTGTGGTAGAATGTGAATGAATGTTTTCATCAGCTTTCAAAGTAATACCATGGTGTTGTGGGAGAATGGAGCCCAACATATAGCTAGAGATGTGCTATTATGTTTCCTGCTCATACAGCTTCAGTTTAGAACGATGTGTTCCATTACTGAAGATTATTGTAAATTTTTGTAATGTCATCTCATGCAAAAATATTTAGAAAATAAAGAGCAGGTGTATATCCGTATTCATTGTGATTGACATGGCTGAATAGAGGCATATATTGCATTAAGGAAAGCGTTTAATTTCTTAATCTACAACTATTCATTTTAACTAGCTCAATATTCTACTCAAACGTGCACATTCTTGCTAAGTTGTGGAGAATTGTATGCTGGGTTTGAGGGGCTGTATGTAAAAGCTAAGTTTTACATTAAAGGGCCTATTATACTTTTCCTTACTTTCTGTCACATATATGTTACAATGTTGGATGTTCATATTAAATGTGGCAAAAGTTTCAAATAATGAGGTAAATATATTTAAAAGTAGAGTCCCTGTGAGACAAAAGCTTCTCTGACAAAAGGTTTCCAACGTTTGTTTCCACTTCCACAATGACCTGGCGTCAGCTAGTCATGGATCCGCTACAAGCACAGCTCAATCTCCCAAAACAGTCTACTGGAGTGGTATTATAGGCATTTAATGTAATCTGGCATTCAAATACCCGTCCGTACAGGTTTATTATAGTCGTTTGATAACAGTGGAATAACATGTTATAAGCAACGTTGGCTTCTGTATAACAGCAATCTTGACAAATTTTCATTTCAGTCGGCAGGTACAGATGGATTTGAGAAGCTGCCACTTCCAATGAATTATGTTCTGTTACTTCGTTTTAGTTACTAGTGACTTAGTTTTGCATTTTGCTTTCAGAACCCCCAGACAAGTAAGAGGATGAGGATCGGGAGATGCTCACAAGCACTGGCTGCGCTGTCTCCTGCATGTTCGGCTAATCAGGAGACAGTGTGCTTTTAAGGAGGCCTGATCTAATATTTCCTGTTTCAATCAGAGGGGCTGTATAACCGGCAGTTTGAGATAAATAAGGACTTTATTTAACTGTGAATTATGCAAAGCTATCCTTTGGAGTCCCAGAATAAAAAATAAAGAGCTGGAAATGACGATAATTAGTCCCCTTTAATGACACTATAGAGCCTGTGATGACCAGGGGGACACAAGGCAAACCTGACGTGAAATTAGCAGATTCTATCAGTGAAAAATTATTGAATCGGTTTAGAATTTCTACGGATTTTGATTGATAAAAGAAGAATTTAAAATATTTTATGTTCAAGGTAATGAATCTATTTATCACCAATAAAAGATATATATACAAATCAAAGAAAGAAGATGTAAATGAAAAATGCTCCTACACTTGAAATCTGTCACCTTATTCTTAAACTTCATCACTAAATAACTTTTGGACCCCACTACATACAGACATAAGAGAAAAAGAATAATCCTAGATGATATAGGAAAGATGTAATCCTAAACTTGTGCGATATGGAAGCGAAGACCAACACAATGCACTCACTGAAGAGGGCTTTCATGTTGGCATCTGTGTGAGCATGTCTAATTCTCAGATCTAATCATAGCACAGAAATAAACCCAGACAAGAGCCGCATTCTCAACAAAACTTCCTCCCTGTTTGCTGGGTGCAGACCTCCAGCCTTCATATCTCTTTACATGCTGCGTGCGTGACACAGCATTACTTATTCATATGGACACAGGCCAAGTAAACACATCACATGTATGCACTCAATAATTTAGACAGAGAGAGAGACAGAGAGAGGGCTGTGTGAGCACTTTCTAGGTGCAATCCATATTTGAAGAATGGGTGAGGTGAAGACATTCATCTTTACTCTTAGATGTCAGATGCTGTCGGATGATTTCAATAGTGATTTCCGAGAAATCTCTGCTAAAGTGCTGACATCACGGCATTAAGTACAACTGGAAGACTGCTCCTCTATCTATCACCATGAAGACATTAAACAAAGTCTAGTTAATACACAAAAAATCATCCAAGAGTTCAGCCAACATTTTTAAATGATTTATTTCTAAAATATACATGACGAATACAATGTGGTTATCTTTTAGGGAAAGATCAGAGGGATAGTTAATAGAGACAAAATTAATTATTGATTTGTGAGGCAATGCAAACTCATGAAAGTCTGTCGCTTGACCTTAACATCCTGACTTGACACCTCGCTTCATCAGTCGACACTAGCTCCTACGCTGTTTTTGCAGAATTAGCCCATATAAATTCAACTAGACCAGTGGTTCCCAACCTGTGGGCGGGGCCCACTCATGGTCATTTCATTTATTTTCTCGTATTAAGGACTATGACTGGAATAAGCCCATGCTTGGAACTTTTAGGTTGTTGCTGGCCGAACCACTTTGCTGCTGGACAACATCATATACTCGTTAGCTATCTCAGTCTGATTGCACACTTAAAGATGACATCCATTCCTAAAACTGGTGATCTCTGCCCCGTGAAAAAAAAAAAGAAAAATAAAGCTTCCCCTGCTTTCAGTTCAATCCTGAAAGGTCGATTGTTATCATTAAAATAAAAAGTGCTCTGAGAAGGCATCCTTTGACCCCCGTTTTGTGAAGGGGCTGGATGTGGACCGCCAACATTTTTGAGATTTTCAACTGGTCCATGAGTTGGAAAATTAGTCAGTATTGCCAGTACATACATTGCCTTTTCATGTCTTTTCTTTTTGCTTCTATTTCTGTTTGTAATATAATTTGTCTTGGCTTCAGCTTGAACCACACACATAGCTGTTTGGTGAGTGTTACTCTTACTTCACTTTTGCAAATAAAAGGATCATGCATTCTTGTCCTGTGTGAAAAACGTGATGTAAATATACTGGCTCATTCACTCGAATAAAATTATTCACTGCAGATGTTGTAGATGGAAGCAGCGAGAATAAAAACATGTGCGCATGAACATTTCTGTATGAGGCTTTTTCTTCTTGTGTGTAATGCTGGTGATTGATGGGGACAGTTAGCTTTCAGCCCCCTCTCCAACCATCAGGCTCTATAGCTGGCAGCCATACCACCCTGCTGGGCTTATCAAATGCCAAGTTGACACATTTAATTAAAGACCCTTACACTCTTTATTCAGCCTCGGCCTCTTGTCTGGTCCCGCTTATGCACTGCAGGGGGTTTACAAGAATCACAAGACGGGGTCTGATAAAGTCATTAGGCTTCTACACAAATAATAGAAAATGTGCAGGGATGTCCTTTTGTTAGCCGAGAGATAAGCACCACTGCTAGCTAGCATGTAACATGAGAGGATGAATGCTCATGGAAATGAGAGAAGAACATGTAATGGAGGATCGCTAATCTGGGATGATTGGAACTACAGAGGGAGCAGTGACATAAAAAAAAGCACATAAGATTAATGGCACACAAAACGACTCCGTTGAAATTTAATCAGGGGCAGAAATGGATCTCAGGATCAGTGGGACTGGCTTGAGAGGCAGCTCTAACTACAGGTTCCATAAATGGATCCATGGATACAATATTGACAACCTCAGCTGTGACATGGTTACTCTTAATTTTTCGTCATGCTTTTTTTTTTTTTTTTCTTCATATCTTGGCAGCCACAGTCTAAACATGGGATTGTGCTTTTCCAGCCAATGAGGCGTGATCTGATTGCCAGGACTGGAGCCCACAGAATCAAATCCAGTCACAGCTCATGGTCCTTGAACCTTTTCTACCTCAGGGGGGCAAGGAAACTTTGCATTTCAAATAACTTTGTTAAAATAACCTACTGAATTTCTACAGGGCAGACAGCATTAGTACGTGCATGGTTACAACAATGTGTGAAAAAAAAAATCTCACCATACACACTAGCCTGCACTTTCTCTCTAATTCTGGTTCATTCGCTGGCACTGTCTCTCTGTTATTTTCACTCCCTTGGCCATGATCACAGTGCGTACATTTAAATAATTCAATTTGCAATGCCCAACTACATAATCATATTCTTCCTCCTCTGCCTTTTCTTTTTCACTTTTTCACTTTCTTTTTCACTCCTCTTTTTCACTGATGCATCAAACCCCTAGGGGGGAAACTTTTCTCCCATCTCTCTCCTTCAGTTTATATAAAAAACAAACAAACAAAAAAAAACAGGCTGGTTTGTAAAGACTTTGATTTGGGGAGGATTATTCTATTGTCTTTCTCCTCGCTTATATTAGCCAATGCAAACTTAATACTAGCTACTCCTCCCCCTAGCTCTTCTATGAAGGACTATTAATTACCCCAACCCACTTGTCGCCATTTGTTGTTTAAGTGGCCATATTCATTTCTAATCAAAGCCACTTTTACTCAGTCATAACAGACCTTCTACTCCTTGTTTATACTCTGCAATATGTCACCACTTGTCCCCAATGAAACAAATCCTGCCTACGATGTGCTACTGCTTTTGTGTGAAGTGCAGTTGTATATTTTAAATCAGGAATATACAGAGAAAGAAATAGAACTAAATAGGTTGGTGTGGTGGTTCAGTGGCGTTTCTTTTACAAATGTATATCAGTCAAATCAAACAGAGAAGGCAATCGCCATTTGAATACTTAAGGTTGTAGTTGTGTTAAGCACAGCCAAAAAAATTATACAATAACACCTTAACCAGCTAAATTCAAGTCAGCTCCAAAGATGTTTTAGAAGCAGAAGTAGTAGATGTTTTAAAACTCAATAAAAAAGTTAATCTTGTAAATATTTGTTTATATTTATGTTCATATAAAATGCCTCAAATTACATTGTTAAAAGGTGTTTAATGATCCTTAAAGGACCATTCTGCATATTCTGAATTTTTTTCAAAAAGGTTGAATGTACCTTTCTTATCTTCTGTGCTACCATTGGCTTCCATTCACTTTTGCATTCTATCAGAGGCAATATAGAGATAGCACACTTTTGAGACATGCTTGAGTTGTGTAATCCAAGATATTGAACATTGAAACATAATGGACATTACATAAAAATGATTGTTCAGTGTGGTGGCAAACACATCTCCAGCAAATTGATAATGACATGGATGGATGAACCCATGAATGGATGCCAATTGCTGTAGGTCACAGGCATTGTGACACACACTGTAGTTACTGTGGTTGTGCATGAAATGGCTGAGTAGAAGTAGTAGTAGTAGTAATACTAGTGAATTAAACTAGTGATTTTTACAAACATGTTTAATGTTTAATCATGATGTTTGATCTGGACTCAAGCTGTGTATTAACTATGTGTCCTCAGATCGTGATCAGATTGTTATTATTACCAATAACAAGTTTAGCACCTTTCCAATTACAGTTCAAACAGGAGCTCAGTAATGTATTTCCTGGAGAGAAGAGTCAGCAGCTGTCTGCAGATAGGTCTGCTCACCTTTATGTCATGCATTCACACACCTGGTTAGGATGCAGAGCAAACGATGTTGTTTTTACACAAGCAACTTCACTTAACCTAGCGCAAGGACACTGGGCACTAAGTCACAGCAACAGCAATATACTACTTGAACATTTCTCAAGCTCACGGTGAGGACATTTGGATTCACTGTAGCCTCACAGGACAGCCACTCTGAGGTAAATGGAGACCATGAGCTGTCTCGTATGGCATTTATTTCTCCCTCTAGGTTTTGGCCTTTCAGATCATGTTACTCTTCAATTACATGCAGTCTCCGTAGATTGTGAACTCAAAAGCAGTGAGAGGATAAAGAAGGACAGCAAAGTACATGCGAGTAAGAACAGACAGAGAGAGCGAGAGAGATGGAAAATACAACAGTCAGATTGTGCACTGGCACTCTACTACTGTGTTGGCACAGCATCAACAGCCTGATGGCTGAAGCAACAAGAAGCAGGCAGGTGGGGGCCGAATACTCCCCAATCTCACACATTCAAACTCTTCCTTCCCTCCATATTTTGCTCCCTTCCTGATTTGTTGCCCCTCTCCTACTTCAGTGACCACCCACCTCTTATGACATCTCTCTGAGGGCCCTGGCCCCTCCACAGGGGCCTGCAAGAGCCAGATGGCATTCACAGTCGTGTCAGTGTCTGTTTGTATGTTAGCGTGTGTTTGCTCCTTCCCAGACAACCAGCCACCGGCCCACCAGAGCTGCGGGGCTTCGGTTGAGCTATTGGCACTGATTAAGACACGTTGGAATGTGCCAGGGATTTCACGCATACCCTCATTCTCACACACACACACAAACACACACACAAACACACACACACACACACACACACACACACACACACACACACACACACACACACACACACACACACACACACACACACACACACACACACACACACACTGCTCTCATTATGTCTCGTCTTCTGAAGTTTGAACACTGGCCTGCAGTGATGTTCAAGGCTTTTGGTGAGGAGTGTGTGGGAAAGGGCATTTTCCTTCAATTTTTTAAATGTATATTTTATTCTCTTTGTATAAAACACTGTCTTTAAAATACAGGATAACACTCTGCAGTTGCTTTCTGATCTTACTGTCTGACCCTGGGGACAAAAGTCTAGGGGAATATCCTAGAAGGGTAACCTGTAAATGCCTATTAGTGACACAGACCATTCTTCAGTGGTCGTTCACTCAAATGACCTCAAGTTACCGTCATGATTGGACTCCTTTCTGTTATAATCTGTGATTTTAGAATATAAAACCCTTTCATTTGCTTCATGACTCTTTGACACCCTGCAGCAAAGAACCATTGCATTCTCCATTCATTAGGCCTATAAGAGGCTTATTTTAATTTTGCTTAATTTGATTTCAGTATCAGGTGCTATAATCTGTAAAAGACTTGAGGCCCCAGCAGTTACATGTTTTGAATACATGATCAGTGCCAGTGAATAAAATGTAGTTTTTTTCCTTTCTGGTGGGTGAGGCTCAGCAGAATCATACAATGGCAGCGATGGAGTGATTTGTTTAAGTACTAGAACGCAACCTATGACGTGCCCACGTGTGCACGCGCTCGGTTAAGTTGCGCCTCGTTTCGAAGGTTATGTAACCACTGTACCTAAGGTGGCAAATTTACATACATGAATCAACTATGACCATATGATCAAATGTTAGACTGACTTTATGAACAGTTTCATCATGTTGAGAATATTACGCGGCAGTCAGCCAAACATCTTGCTAGGTATTGTTTGAGGATGGATGTAGTAGGTTGTAATAATGTCGCATTAACCAACATGAATGAACACAAGGAGTATTGAATGATTTCATTGCCTTGTGCCGAGCAAATGAATCCACATTGGAAACACCCATTCTGGGGAGAAGCTGCAGTGCAGGCAGAGGTCAAGCCAAGCTAACGGGTTGTGGCTGCAGCACAAGCTGTTCGTGTTCAACAGGCTGGTTTTATAACATTCTTGTGTAATTGCATCACAAATAACGAAACCACGAGAAAAGCGAGTTATGAATGAAAGGATGTTTTGTTGCTTTTTCACCTTTGGAACATAAACATTTAATTCACTGTGCAGCTTCAAGGCTACCAGCAGCTCCTGGCAACTTTAAAGGTGGGATGTTTTCTTGTCCCTCCTAAACGCATGAGTTGACATTTGGAAATCAATCAATACACCTTAATTGTCAATATGACAACTCTGACCATTCAGTTAGTTTTTATTGGCTCTCTTTGATCTTCAATTTTGTTTGATTATATAGATTAGATTTTTTTCTTTTCTTGTTGAAAACGAATGATTAACAGGGTATCTCCTACATAAGTTGAGTTGATGTTAAAGGGTTGCTCTGAGCTTCAAATTGTATTTCAGCTGTGTGTCTTATAAATACTTCAACTTTACAAACAGGCCACCGCCGTGCCAGTACGTCACTAGTTAATGGCTTTGAATTGTGTAACACAATGGCTTACTTTAGAGAATCGGTCCTCCAACCTGAACAACCATATAGGTCTTTTTTTCCAGCCCTTTGATAGATAAGATCGTCTCCTGAAATAGAACCCCGATGGCGGTTTTTACAGGTCACTTTCCCCCCTTAGACAGACAGCGATCCAGCCAGTCAGATGGGCAGCTGAAACTACATCAGCACTTAAAATAATTTACCTTTGTTCATCACTTTGCTGTGACATGTACAGATATTGGCTTTGCAGATTTAAAGTCACACTACATGTGTGTCTCTTTTAAAATTATTTTAGGACACTTTGCTCGGTTTTTTCCCTCAGAAAATGAAAACAGTTTGAAAGATACTCCGTTTCCCCACTCCATCACACTGGGTCCCCGCTGTTTTACTTGCTACTTCTGTTCTTTTGCACGGGCTCTGTGACCATTAGTGCAACTCCCCCATCAGTCTAAAGACAATTCCACTCTCCTGCTCCTTTATTCGAAGGCTGCCGCGCACTCCATCTTGTTTTACAGGAAATGGGCATCATCATAGTACGACACTATTCTGAATTTTCCAGCCCATTTCCTCACCTTGCCACTCTCATCTCTCAGTGCTTGTAGACAATGTTCCCTCCACTCTTCACTCTCTGCATGATATATCACAGCAGGTAGTCCAATGTGTGAAGAGGATTCGGTGGGGGGGGGCATGCAAACTAAATCCCCTGAATTTTGCTAGATTAATCGCTAACCAAATCCAAATCCATTTATTAGGGTGTGTAGACTATAAGCAAAAAGAGCATAAAAGAGTAATATGCAACCCAACCTGTGAGTTTACAACAGTGTTGTTCATACTTCAAAAGAGCAAGCTCAAAGTTCACTTCAAATAGATTAAAACGAACTAATTCAAGTTCATTTCTTCTTTTTTTTTTTTAAATGAACTGCTCTGAGCTCTTTTTCAGTTGAATCTCACAATCATTGCCACAATACTGTATACTACTATTGAATCACAGACGGATATTACTTTTAAAAGCCAATAAAAAACAATCTGAGCATATGTTTTACCACTGAAACCTGTGAAGCAGGACAACTGAAAACAGATGGTTTACAAATGTATTTAAATGTTTATAATGCAGAAAGAAGGTATATTATAGATAGAATTTTATTTAGCCTGCATGAAACAAATTATGCAGCAGTTCAAAAACATAAAATCTGCTGCTACATTCTCGACCACCAGCTTCATGACAGTCACTAGATGAAAGATGTGCTATGATTTGAGTTCATAGGATGGGTGCTGTAAATCCTCAGGTGCTAAAGAACAGATCTTCTTCTTCTGATGTTTTTTGGCAGTTCACAAACAGCTTTTTGGTGCATTACCACCGCTTCTGGTCTGGGAGTGAACATTAGTGTCAACAACGTTGCAAACGGATACATTCGAGCATCTTTTAGCATATTCATGCACAACACTGTTTAAAAACATATTTAAATATTATGATGAATGATCATGTAGTATTCAATCTAGTAATTAACCACAGAGGCAACAAGGATGAGATGGCTTCCTCATGACGTAATGTTTTTGCACCATTTTGTAAGCAATTTAATTTAAGTTGATGGTTCTCCTCGTGTTAGTAGAGTGAAGGCTCTCCACCAATATCTTCTCAGTTTCTTTCATTTTCCCTCTAAAAATGCATTTTTCCATCATGCACAAACAGGGCAGCCACTTTGTCACATTAATGACAAAGTCATTCACATCTCAATTAGTAATTGTGCAGTATTTGTTGGTGGTATGAATCAGACACTTTCACAGTGGCCTGTGCTTTCTCATCATTACATGGTATCAATCAAACTCAGATAAACAGTGGTCAAACATTAATTAGATGATAGGGATTATTGAGGCACATACGCCCACAAAGCCACTTAATGCATAAACAGAGTGAACACTCTGCTGAGGGAAAGTGAAATGAACTGACAAACTCCTACACTGATGTTGGGACTTTATCATGTTCTGCCATTGGTTCTAATCACAAACACTTACATAGAGTGTAACATTTTTAATTAATCATCTAATTGTTAATAATTAACTTAAGGTTAATGCATAAGTTTGTCTGTTTTAAGTCAGGTCAACTTAATTATCACAATTACATATTGTAATCATGGGTCCAAGCCTTGTACCTGAAAATGATGAAACGAATAAATGCCCACTTAATTGCAGATATTGTTAGCTTAATAGCTTAGCTCCCAATATTAAACAAAACAAAGCAGGATGAGGGGTGCTATCCACTTCAAACAAATCCCCACACCCTTTTTCATTTTTACATGTTTTATTTGAAGTTTTGATCCATGAGAATATATATTTATATTTGGTTTTAAGAACCAAAAACTATCTCAGTGTAGTTTTACATTTCCGCTCTCAGGCTTCTCTCTGGATCTCTAGTAACAGGTTGGTCAGCCAATCATAAATAGAGACTCAGAGCCTCTCTTCTGATTGGCTGGCTGTTTTCTAAGTGATCGAATAAAAAAATATAGCAGATTTTAGTTAAACACTCAGAGAAACCAAATCCTGAAAGACTGGATGGTGGGTCCAGGTGAGCGGGGCTTGGGGCGTGGCTGAGAGTGGTGACGGTTTTTTTTTGTTACATCACAAAGTTACAGAAGTCCTGACGGCTTGTTTTAAGGCTCAGTTTCTGAGTACAGGTTGTGTGCATTTCTCTGTGGACTGAGGCTTTGATACTTTCACAGTATTAATATAGAACATAGACCTGCTTTATAATCAAACAACACATGGAGATATGGGACCTTTAAATTCTTTAAAAGTACAGTTTGAATATTTGAATGCTGTATATTTACATGTATAGCACATATCCTCTTAAGCCATGTTCCATGCTGTCCTGAACACCTACACACACACACATACAATCCATACGGTAACTTAACTTGACAACTAACCGAGAATAGAGAAATTGAGGCCCTGTGGACATGAAAGCTTGACATGAAGCTACTGGCCATGTTTGCGTCTCCCACCACCCCCGTCCTCCTCTTCTCCATCTTCTGCACCACTGGCAGAAGAAGACCTTTCCCAGCTCGCTGAAGCAGCCCATAACATTAGCTCTGTGTGTGGGAGACAACCCTACAATAGCTCTTATTTATGTTGGCTTTATAGCTATAGCAAGCAGTTACGTATGATCAAAATGAAATGCTGTTATTGGCAAGTTTTCATGCACCAAACAACCATTATGTATGCAGTCGCTAGGACGTGATACGAGTGAGGAGGTGGTTAGTTAATATTGTGGTGTTGTGAAATCAATGCCTCGCTCTCGGTCAATGTGACCTTCCTCTATTCATGATAGTCATGAGCAGTTTGTGTGTGTTCATAATATTCATTCATCTCTTTATAAGCATTCCCGTCTGATAGCAGCAGCGCATTTGTGTGCAAAGTTGTGACTGTGTTTAATATGTGTATCTCTATGCTTGTGAATGCATCTGATCTGCATAATGCTGACAGACAGTTAGGGACCCACCACACACACTCAGTCATCTCCTGCATTGTTCTCTGGTCAAGTCAGATTCAGCACAGCACTTCTTCCCATTGTATTCATCATATCAACACAGGGCTTCCAGATCAATCAGGGAAAAAATGGAGGTGATTTCTATTGTATTTATTCATGAAATTGCTGTCTAGACTTCAGACCAAAGGAAGCGACTGGATGCAAACCTGAGCCAAGTGTGTGAAGATGCTGTCAGTGCACAGCAGTGTTTATCCACAGTGTGAATAAGAGAACTTGTAAACAACAAAGCTGATCTGAGAACCTGGATAGTGATAGTTTGTGATCTGCACCTTGTATACTTGGGTGTGCCTCACGTTTAGTATTTCATTCCGTGGAGAACATGCATCTTTGCGGTCTCAAGCAATGAAGGAAAGAAAATAAATGTCCTTGGTGTCCTGGAGAAGGTTATTGAGCTGGTCTTAATAAGAGGCTAAGAGTTAAAATGTTAGGAACACCCTTCCACAAAGTCACATTTTATGAGTCCTACCCAAATTACGACCACCCATTTCACACCGTGCCCTTTAATGCGTGGGTAGGCTTCAATGAGGACACTGGGTACCAGGGAAGGTTAGTGAGGTCTCAGGGCATCAGTGGAACCAATAATGAGATGAATGCTAGTAATTCACTTCCTTGTTTTTAGACTGAACAAGGCCGCCTGCATCGACCTACATAATGGAGATTTGTCAAGACCTTAATTAAGGACACAAATGTCCTTCAGGAATCTGCTCCTTCAATTGTTCAACATCAGAGAAATTGTTTTAATTTCCTATCAAGCCATGGGTCAGAAGTTATCTAAAGCATGGTGGGAGACTGATTAAACAAGGCTAGCAAGAGGTAATCACTCTGTTTTTTTTTTTTTCTGTGCCCCTGTCTACTAGGCCTCTTTATTAGTGTTCACGAGTTGTGGACCTGAGGAGTTTTCGATGATGCAGGGCTGATTCGTGGGGGGGGCAGAAAAGGGAGAGAGACATTTTTCTCTGTCACTTTGCTTTTTGGGCTTCATATTTCACTGCCTGTTGGTGTCCCAGGAACCACGTCCACCCCTTCACTCACCCATTACACCTTTAATCACTTCTTTCTCCCTCTTTGTCCCCCCCCCACCACCACCACCACCTCTAACTTTTTCCTCGTCTCGGCCAGCTCCCTTGATGGCGGAGTGCTTTAAATTCACTCCATCATTATCGCTGTAAATTAGACCGGTGGGTTGAAAAGGCAGCCTGGAGAATTTTTTAAGATAGGCAGCTCTGAACAGTGGGGGCCTTAAATGTGCCTGTTCCCTTGAATTTGGAGATGAGGGTCATTCTGGGGTGACAGAGGTTGGGATGGGGGGATGTCATTAACATATGAAGATGAAAACTACACTTCACTGTGTGGACACACCCTGATTCCTTAAAGGAGCTATTCGTTAAGTTTTGCTTTTGCTACATTGCAAGCGTTAGCATTAGCAGCTGTTTACTTACCAATCTAGAAGGAATGTTGCAAATTCATTAAACTTAATTCCATTAGTAACCAAGAGCTGTCTCCAGCGGTGGAAAGCAACGCCAATTGTCTCTATCATGTCTATTCTTCTACTGAAGTTAGACTGTGTAGCCTCCGATCTGCCATGAAGACGTAGCGCCGCTCAGATACGCCGCTACATCCTCGTCTTGTTAACTCAACGATGGCCAAAGCTCTTGTGAAGCGATAATCACCACCACCCGCTCCCAGCAAGAAACCACGTCCGTCAGTAGAGAAAACTTACAAGTAGCCCCTTTAAAAGGCATCAGACCATGTTTGTAAATTGATCCAAATGCCATTCATCGTGTCCATCAGCACAGTATGTCTATTCAGCTCCCCCTTTAACCTCTGGGAATCAATGGCAGCAGTTTTTTTTTTTAATCATTTTGGATCATCCCCGTTACAGAAACAGCTCTCCTCTCTTGGTGTGTAAACACTCTTTTCAAGACCAGTGCTGATTTATCACATCAGCTTTTTATGTGAAAGTTCACATTGGATTCAAAGCTACAGAACAGAGCTACTCATTTGCCACAGGTCACCCTCCCTACTCTGTTGCCCTGCTCCACCTCTGTCTGTCTGGGTCATGCTTTGGAAAAGCTTGGTAAAACTGACTGCAAGTAAAAGGCTATAGAAGGTAATAACCAGCCACAGCACTCAGGCACAACATCATGCCAAATAATAAGGCACGAGGAGAGTTCAGAGCAGACCTCAACACAGCTGTCCATTCCTCTCATTCTTTCCTTCAGGAGCCGATTCACAATTGCACACATGCACCCGAATCCAGCTCCGTGCACAGAAAACCTGCAAACATTTTGTAGAACCCTGGCCAACACACATGTATGTGAGGACAGATGCTTACTGTGCCTTTCTTCTGTCAATTTTTTCTGAGGAACTAAAACCTGCAGCAATCATCACTGACCCCTCTGCCATCAAACAGAAGGGGGCTCTTTCTAGCCTAGCTCTCTCTTTGAACATCCAGCACTACAAAGCCAAGGACTGGTGGACAGAGAGAGAGGGAGAGCGACAGCGAGACAGAAGGACAGACTGACAAAGACGGAGAGTGGGAGAAAGATCAAAATGGAGTGTTGGAGTGACGGATACAGAGTTATCCTCTTCCAGCAAGCATACTGTACACACCAAAGATCCAAACTCTAAGAAGGCAAAAAAAAAAAAAACCACAGCCAAACAAACAACTAATTTTAAAATTCTTCTCAGTGACTGACCGAAGTGTCGTATCCTTATTCTGCACAGAGGTCTTGTATGAAGTGTACACAGTTGAGGACTTCAGCACTAGAGACTGAGGATCCCACGTGACGTAAGGTTTACGGTAGCTTACAAAAATATATGGTTTTGGGAAATATTGTGACTTTGGTAATATACTCAGAAAACAAACAAACACTCAATTCTTTAATAATTCTTAGGTATTTAACCAAGCTTCCCAAACGTTAAACAAGTGCCTAAATGAATAATATTTGGCTCTGTTGACACCTGGCAGTGAAATGCATCTCCATTTTATATACATAAATACACAGGTATACACTGTTGTTTTCAGAGGCATGCATGGGCCGAGCGAGTCATTGCACTGTACACAGCTCTACAATGAAATCAGATTTCCGTAATTTGATATAGTAAAATATTCTGGGTTCATTATGAAACTGTGTTGGGACTAATCAGACTGTGACTGTGTCAGAGGTGACTGGATCTCAGATGCGTCCTCAATGAGTCTTGGGTGCGTTCACACCTGAACTTAGAGCTGCCCACCTGTGATTAGATCACCTGAGACAGATGGTAAGACCAGGTCTGAACAGGACCTTACAGCAAAAACAAAAAATAGATAGATATATTTTGCTATTTTGTCAAAAATGTTTGACGTACCAAGGTAATGCCACTCATTAACATATCTGCTAATGCAAATGTCATTTTTGGGATTGAACAGTGACACATGTTTCATATTACTTGTATTTTCTTCCTCTTTGCAAACCTCTAATGTCCAACCTCTCCCCTCCATAGAAATAAATACTCTATGATCAATACAGTTAGGGAATTCTTGACTAATACACCAAGCTACACAGTATTTTAGTTTCATAGAAGGTATCAACACTGAACCCCTAAAATCTTAGCTGATGCTCAACAAGGAGTCCAAGCTGGTAGTGATTATTTTGCTTCATCTCTCTCGACATTTGTTCCAAGAAGGAAGGTGTAATAGAAAAAAAAGAAAGTGGGCTCTGGGGGTGTTTTAATTCAGACATATTTGAGGGTGTGTGTAAGCTGCGCTAAGCACTAGAGCATCTGTCACATTGTCAATAACAAAAACACCACTGTGAAGCCTAATAAGTATAATATTAAGCATCAGCTGGAGTCTGATGTAAACACTGCGCAACATTAAGTGGCTTCCTACAGCGCGACTCCTATAGAAGCAAACATAGAAAATCCCAAAACAAAGTCGTATTTTTTCAGAAAAATAGATGGGGAGAGAGATATGAAGAGGAGGTGAGGTGAGAGAACCAAAGAAATGCAGTCTGAGCGAGAAGGCAGAGGAGTGAAGGCAGATGAAGGAGTACGAAAAGGCAAAGAGAGAAAAAAGCGAAACTGTCAAAAACCCTCACCTGCATTTCCTTCCTGCCTCCTCCCCTGCAACCAAATGAATAGGTGAGGGGGAGAAAAATGGAGAGGAATGGAGAGGAGGAAGGAAGAAAAAAGGGAGGATGGATTGAGAGAGAACACGCACGAGCAAGCATGAAATGACACGTGCTCAGTCCTGCACCGGCTCACATGAGAGATGAGCAATTGAGTGTGGTGCTTGACATCCAACCATAGATCCTAACCATCACCATCACTGTAACCGCAGAGCACCAAGATTATAGAGCGGGCCGAGGTGAGGAACAAGGCTGCAGCTGATGTTAGACTGATGCATTATGGGAGAACTGCCAGAGCCACCGCCAGGGCTGCAGGGCGTGTGGCGGAGAGGAGTCGCTGAGTAAGGGTCAGGTGTGCATTCTACATGTGGGATCTTACTGCTGTCAGTGTATCAAAGTGTGTGTGAATGAATGATATATCAATGCACTCCACTTACAATTTACAAAGAGGTGCAATTAAAGACTTTAGTTATCTGAAATTGATATATGAAATTCCTCAAGCTGTTGTGTTATCATTTGTATTTTGTGCAACATTTACCTTTAATACTTATTCTGTGCATGATATGGCACAGGTGTACTCTCTTAAACCCAGTTATAATGTTGTTGTAGTTGCATATTTACATATCCAGCAATTACAAATCAATATCATTCATTTGGAGTCGTGTTTCCAGCCAACTAGACAAGGACAACTGCAACAACTGCCGTTCCTCAAATGACCACTAGAGGCAGGCTCCAACAGTGAGTCGATCCCCATAGACTCCCATGTTAAAATGCCTAACTTTACAGTAGAAATAAACATGTTCACAGCCTGGTGAGTTTTTCACCCGTTTAAATTTTATTAAGTCTTAAAGTTATGCATAATTGAAGTCATGTCGCTTTGAGTGACAGGTGGGTGAATGTAGGCTTGCCACAAACCGGCATGTACTAAGTCTTGCCACACACGGCCCACCTTTTTGCCCATTTTTGGATTAGCTGGGAGCTAGGTTGAGTCAGGCACCGCCCAGATGGCAACAGCGGAGCAGCTAACTCTGAGAATCAAACCCGCTCTTCAGTAACCTATTGGTGATGTCACAGAGGATACATCCATCTTTATTTACAGTCTGTCAGTATGGTTGAGAGTAAATCCGACATTCACTCATTTTCACTTCTGGTTTTGCTAAGCTCCTATGCTCACAAGATAGTTACTTACTTCATCAGTTTGGCTGCTGAACAGGTTGCGTACAGGTTTTTGCACTGCCTGCTGTAGCTGAAAACAACACTATTAGGGCAGTGAGAGTGAACCAAACCTGCTGAGCAATGAGCTGAATCTCACTATGAAGCACTGTAAAGCAGAGGGAAGCTGCAAATCGGGTGATAATTCTCTGTAGGTTCATCACTACAAGTGACACCTCTCACATTAGACACTGTCATTTTATACAATGTTATAAACATATTGATTACATCATCTATTTGGGGCCCTGCTTGCAATTATTTCTGCACAGACTTCCCCCATAGATCTCAAATAAAAATTTCTATTTGAGCTGCCTGTCTTTATTTGACATCACAACCTAACCAGCTGTAGGTAGTAGCATCTTACGCTGCAACAAATGTAAAAGTGTGTTGATAGAAAAACTACGTCTATTTTAGCGTCTTATATCTTTCTTCACTAGAGTCTTTACTAAAAGGCAGTTTGCTGTGCATGTGAGGGTCTCTGGGGCACGACACATGAAATAGTTGTACATTACACATTATACATAAATTTTCACATCCTATTTTTACATCTGTCATGTTATGGGAAGTGAATGAAAAACAACCTGAATGTAGAAAAGACTTCAAGATGCTAAACAATCCATCACAAGCCCCCGTGACAGGTGACACAGCTGTGCCACATGTCACAAGTAATTGACATCCCTTCAAAGTGACGTGATGGAGCAAGGGTGTCATGTACTTGACAAATTCATGTTGCCTCCGTTCCCTCATCCTCACATCTCTTCCTGCTGTCGTTAAGATGGAGAAGCTGAAGAGAGAGTGAAGGCATGATGAATACATTTTGCTTTCATGTCTGGTTTCACAGCTTCACTTCTCCCTCCAACTGTTTCTCTTTTTGGTGTCCTTCACGTCTCTATTTCATCACTGCCAGTCTTTACCTTTCTCAGCCTCTGTTACATTTGCTTTCTCTCATTCAGCCTCTATCACCTTCTTCTTTGTACTATCACTACTGCCTCCCCTATCTTTTGCTCTCAGTCTGTCTTGACATTTCTTCCAAGCAGAGGTCTGAGGCCAGCTGTTGCTGTCTGATTTGAGCTGTTTCAAGTGTTCTCACAACAACAAGGAGAGATAGTGATGGGCTTGGCAAGGTGTGCACGCTATAACAGCTGAGGGATGTGGATCACAGAGAAGGTAAGGAAATGTTGGAGGCTGATACACATTTTGTATCTACAGTGTAAATAGAAAATTCAGGCATAAGACCAACCAATTTTGTTTAACTGACAGTGTGCATGTTCTGTTTGTGCAAATTAATCTCAGGAAACAGACGTGGTTACTGGTTGGCAGGCTTCTTGGTGCATAGGAGGCGATAAAAAGACAAAAACATTTTCATAACGGTAACAAGTGAGAGACAGCGGAACTAGACACTAACATCGGATGAATCTGATATTTTTTAACACAGTCTCCCTCAAACTTCACTATAGAGGTTAAATTTAGACAAGTGCGCATTTTCAAAGTCACTTTACAAATGTTCTCAGTAATACTTTTTGAAAATCTAGACTGCTTTAAAGTGGCTCCAGGTCATCAAAATACACAGTGCCTGATGCAGCATTATAGACTTCTTTAAATATAGATTAAAAAAGTGCTCTAAGGGCATTTTTAAATTATGGATGGAATTTTATGACTCATTTCAAGTTCAAATATTGGTAAGTATATTACCTTGCATTAAGATGTATATGGTTGTAATTGCATACAGTATGAATAATATGTTAAAGAATCACCGAGTAGTGAAACTGCGAGCCCTGTTACATAATATATGTAGGGAAGACTGCAACACGGGACGGTATCAACACTTTATGTATTTCTCTCAGTTACTCAGAGACTGTTTGGACTAGTCCAACCAAACTTGTATATATTAAACTTACATCTGTCTGCTAATTACCCATACCGTTTAAAGCTGATCACATATGAAATATCATTCACAATGTTTATTTGAATGGAATAATTCAAACGCTGCAACTGACCCAAACCCCTGGGGAGGAGTTGCAAAAGTGAATCAAGGCCAGTTCCAACATATCAAAAATACTTTAAATTTCACTTATTTATTTTAGCTTTTTGTCAAGCATAGTATTCTGAAAATATACATCCGCCAGCCCTCTACAATAATATTACTAATTTTTATGTATTTTGTAATATTTATCAAATTACAGTTATTGAGTTTTGTTTTGCGTAGAACATAGACCTTGAGTCAGAATAGGCACAATTTATTTATTCTATTGCTTATGATGAACAGGACAGGCAAATGAAAAAAGACCATGAGAGGCTAACGAAATAATTCCCACAATAACTGTTACTTTAATATTGTAAAATGAGCAGCTATTGTTGCCCCTGTTGTGCTATGGGACACAATTAGCTGCATATTCTGAACTAAAAATGTTGAAAGATACTGTTGCATGGTCTGTTTTCATTTGGCTGCTTAGTTTGTAGACAGTTAAAATTACTTGTTGCAACCGCCCCATTGCTATCAGTCATGACAGAACATCATGTGCCAGAATGTGTCTTCTCTCTTTCTGGTGGGGGAGGGTCTAACTGAAATGAGCAGAATGAGTATCATCAGTCATAATGTTTCTGATTGGAGGAATAAGACTTGTTTCAACTGTCTCCAGTCTCCCGAATGCAGATGATGAAAATAAAGAGCAATATAGCAGCAAATTTAGTCACATTCATTTTCAACTTGAGTAACTAATCTCTGAAACTAAAAACAAACAAACAAACAAAAAAAACTGAATAATAATAATAAAAGCTCTCGGTAGACAAGGTCAATTAAAAGTCAAGTGTAGTGAAACCAAACTCAATCTCAAACTTTCGCAACCAATCAAGACAAAGTTTTGTACCCCAAGCTATTTCACCTTAAAACTGATAAGAAGTCCATAAACGATGATTCCCCAGATACAAACCCATCTGGCAGCAAGATGGATAGGGCGAGCAGTTCCAAAAAAGAACTCTAATTAGATCAGTCTGGACCTGAGAAGGCATTTTTGGCACATCTCTTTTAAATCCTCAACCTTGTCTGCCTACCAACCCACCCACTTGCTCACAGGGGGGTAGGTCCCAATAGTGCAGGGGGGGGGTTCAATGCTAACACACTCATTGCTCCTTTTCATTATTCATGGAGGCTAATGGAGGTTTGGCTGTCAAGCACCGGCAGACAAACTCAGGAAGAATGGGGCTCAGAACAGGACGAGTATTTTGTCTCACCTCTGTTTTGTCTATTGCCCTCTCCCCCCCACCCCTGCTTCCCCCTTCTCTCAGTCTGCCTGTGTTGCTGACGCAGGGCTTTACCAGGGATTCAGTGAGTAAGAGCTCTTAGGCTGCTGCGTGAGTAATGGGACAGTGAGAGCGTCTGGAATAAATAAAGGAGGGCAACCAGAACAGCCCAACCCGCCCCAACTCATCCTCCACCTCACCTGCCCCTTTCTCCTCTCCTTGCAATTCAAATGCTGTGGGTTGCAAAGGGATCAAACTGTTCTTCCTGAATTTTAATAAGACTTCCTGAAAAATTGAAATATTTTTCAATAACAGTCTCCCTCTTTTAAGATCTATCTGCCATTGTCAAAGATTACAGTTTTTATTTTCTCTTTATAAGAACTTGAATTTGATCTTAGTGCAACTCTGTATTTAAACGACTCTAGAACAAGTGCTGACTGCTTTCTATCCATTCCCCGCATCAGGTAGAAAAAAAAAAAATCTGACTAAGCAGATACTTTCTCTGCATGAATTATTCAACACTGAGGAGAATGCTCTGATTCGCAATCATAATGGGAGGTCCTGAAATGGCACGCCGTCCCACACCACCTCATATATATTTCAGACCTTGGCAGAGTCTCTGTCATGCAATAAGTATAAGGCCTGCCACTCTGGAGAAAACCTGCAGCAATGGAAAATGACTGGTTTTGGATACAGGAGAGGAAGTCCCCGCCCTTTGGCTGAAAAGCCAAGTTACTGTTGATCTTTGCCACTCAGCACATTCACTATGACACATGCCAATGCAAACACAGCATACACACAAAATGAAAACAATCCTGCTTGGATGAAAGCCACATTTTAAAATATGGAAGAAATTTCAGCTGCGGTAATAGTTAGTATAACAGTATTTTTTCCATCTGTTCTCGTTGGATGAGACATGTCACCATATACGGGCTGAAAAGAAGAAATGAGCAGATACTTTTAGAGATGCATCTGTGCACCATCATTCCAGCTTCCACCTTCCCATTACTATTGACAGAGTGATGCATCACAGTGCCTTTGGACACCTCCTTCTCCTTTTCACCCACACTCCAATTCTCTTGTTTTGCAACCTATTAAATTGGCCCTGTTAGTGTTTTCCCTCTTCGCTTTCATTGTGACCAAAGACAGGCGAGTCAGTTCTAGAGCAGCTTAGGCTCTGATGAGGACTATCCAACTCTGAGAACAAGGTGTTGTCTCCGTCTAACAGACCTTCCTGTGGTGTAGTGCTGCTTGCTGACTCTCTGGCTTGGATAATTGCTGTCTGGATTCTCCCAACTCAGCAGATTCCTCCAAGTCATAATGAGGGAAAAGTTGTGTGTTTGTGCACATGTGAGTCTCTATGTGTGGGCAAGTGGGCTTTATGGCTGGCATAAGCATAGAGACATAAACAGTAATACAGTGCACCAAAGCTAATTGAAAGATCCGTGTGGACTCAACAAAGGCAAAGGAAACACAAGGCAACAGAGCGCTGGCTACTGGTTACTGATTACAGGTCAGACAGTAGGAGCAGTTACACTGAGGTGGGAAGTTCAAAATGAACTGTAAATATAAAGGGGATTTCAAAATATCCCAGCAAGCAAACGATGTGGCTAATGCTAATTTAGCTTTACTTCAGTCTGATCTGTGGAGGCCAATCTTACTGTAAATTAGCTACCTAGCTAATGGCTAAACACTTAATAACAAAGCAGTGATAATTAAACTTGATTTTCTAATTCAACTGAATAACATTTGCCAAGAAATTGCTTTATTGGCTACATTATTTGTTTCTCATTCATTGCTCAATGCTTAGCACAGTTCTTTGTCTTGCTTATAAAGGATTAAAATGTTGTCAGACTATTAAATGAAAACTGGAATGGTACAGCTAAAAACCTTCATATAGACGGATGCTTATGAAGTAATCATGAAGTGATGTTTTCACTTGAAATCCCAGTAATATAACGATCCAATAGAACCTCTGGCAGCAGATGTTAGACAGGTGCCACAGGCAGAACCTCTAGAGGCGACAGTATAAATTATGTGTAACACTGCCACCTCACCTTGAACCTGCCCTACTTTGAAATTTCCTTCTCCACCTTGTTCTGTCTCTCCATCTGCACACCCTTGTCCTCACCGATCTTCTCATCCCAGTGTATCCATTAGGCCAGAGCTTTATATGGACTTAGCTAATGGGGGCCTGATTAATGGTGAGAACTCAGCACAAATCCATTAGCTTCCTGACTCCCTCAGGAGAGAATTGAGGGATGAGAGAGGTAAGGAAGGGGAGGCAGACAGGCAGGAGGGACATTTAGGATGAGGCTGGGATACACCAGGCATGAGGCCAAGGAAGAAAGAGAGCCAGCAGGGCGGTGTAAAGAGGATGGAGATGTTTACACTGTCGGTGAAAAGTCACAGTCACCATGGCTCAATCCATCAGGTATCGAATTATCTCTAACAGGCACAAAGTGTAGATGGAGCCTTGTGGGCCCACTAATTCCCCTGCCAAACAAGCTCACTTTCAGCCCTCTCCAGCTTAATATCAGGAGACGATTTGGAAAATTTCAAATGAAAGATCCATTTAAAAAATAAATAAATAAATGATACTAAAGATAGCGCTCTCAAAGACCAACTCTCAAAAGTCACTACCAGATTTATCAAAAACACTTAATTATTCTCAGAGGTAAGCAACAGTTAGAAAACAGCTAATAAGCAACAGTTAGAAAACACATCTGCAATTCACATGGATTGACACGGATTCATTTGGATGACTACCCCTAGGCCTAACAGATGTCTCTGTAGCTTCTGCAGATGCTTTCCTCAGATCGAGTCGTGGTTCTGTTTTCGACACTGCTTGTTATATACTTTCCTGTTATGAGATCCACCAATTAATAAGCGCGGCAGAAAAAGGTTCATCCCTCTTAACTGCGCTCTACCCAGGGCACACTGAGCTGCACTGCTGTGTTACAAGACCATTCGTGGAGCATATACAGGCCATTAAAGTGATTTAATATTAGCACAGGGCCACATGAGTGCGCCTGAGAAACATGCAGCAACTACAAAGCGAAGCACAGGGGGCAGATTGGAACAGAGGAGATATATAAACATAGGGAAGCAACCGCAGAGAGATAGAGATTATAGAGTTAATTCATCGGATGAGATATAGTCAATTCTATCACATACAAGTCTTTAAATTATGCTTCAAAATGGTGACATAATTTTACACTACCCACTGAGTGAATTAATTATTGCTCCCTTTGTGCTATTTATAATAATATACAGCCTGCACTCCTCACACACAATGACTGTGCCAATCCAGTCGTTTTCAAGGTTAGGCAAGAAGCCATTATGTTTAAGTGAGACATGGTTCTTTATTAACTGCTGTTCTGACTCATATTCATTTTTCTTCTGTGTAAATAACATCTTTATTTCTTATTTAACCATGGCCCTTTCATTTGCTACATTGGTCTGATGACAGTGTTGTAGTCGAGTCACTAAAAATCCCCAGTGTTCGATTCAGAGTCCAATCCAAGTTACCCAACAAGTCAGAGTCAAGTTCGAGTCGAGTCGAGTCACCATTTGGAGTCTGAGTTGGGCTCCAGTGCTCCACTCTGACTCAGGCAAACATGGTATGGATAATTAGCAGACATACAGTTAAAACTTTGAAATTCCAAGTCAATGCACACGTCCGAGTCCGAGTCCGGGCAATCAGTGCTCAAGTCCAACTCAAATTACGTGTCCGGAAAATCAGAACTTGAGTTGGACTTGAGTTTGAGCCCTGGACTTGAGTACAAGTCCTGGACTTGAGTGCTACAACACTGTCTGGTGATTATGAGATGCTAGACTGACAAAGAAGACAGAGTGGAAAGGAGAAAGTCTCCACTGCTCATCCCATCTCATCCACAGTAATCACTCTTGGGTGAGAGTGGTAGCTGCTGTAGTGATTGCAGTGTCACTCTCCAATGACAGGAAGGGCACTGACATTGAGGGGCTGTTACAGTGGAAACATATATTGAATTACCCATCTCACACATGAATCCACTATTGACAAAAAATATGATATGAAAAGCCACCACCCAATCCCCCACTGTCCCCACTGATCGGGACGTGCTTCTGAATGTCTCGGAGGAGGTGACCAGGACAACTACACTGTCATCTATTCATGGAAGTGAGGGCAGCTTGTAGTGATACCTCTTTGTATTCAGCTCCTGCCCTGTGTTTATTTTGTCATAATTCATGCTTTGGAACAGATTACAGTGCACCTGTGAAATCATCATGAAAGCCATGCACCAGAAAGTGAGACAGACAGGAGCATGCTGATGACAGAGGGAGGGGGTGAACGAGCCACGGAGAGGCTGCGAATAGAAAGGCGTGAATGAAAAAAAAAAAGAAGAACATACAGTGATATATATAATACTGTTTATAACAGCTGCTGGCACTGCACTGGTAACATTTTTATCTCAGGCACAAGCCCACTGGTGTAATAGTGTTCACGTTCAGAGACCTCTGCAGGAAGTAGAATGAATGTGAGCTGAGGGTAGGGTCAATCTGTCAATTCATTTTGCTCATTTGCACAACAGATCTCATTTCATATGTCTGGAAATCACCACAACAAAAGGAGACGGCCAGTCCACACGATGCCAAGTGGGGATCTGGATCCCCAACACAACACTATTTAGATTAAATAACCAGTGAAGCTGGTGGAGACAGAAGGGAAGGTGTGAATGCTCAAAACAAAACACGCATGTGACTACAAATCATCCAGCAAGGCGAAACATTTATTGGCATAATGAGTTAAATTTGGCTGTCTGCATGTATGTGCACTTGGGAATAGAAAACCAGTTCCAGGTTATTTGTTTTGAGGTTTTGTTTGTGATCAAAAGTGCTGATGCTGACTGAACAAAACCACTGAAATAAATAGCATCAACCCACAAAAAAACTTTGTTACTGAGATAATTTGTGAGGGTGGTTTTCTCCAACAAAAAGTCATGGCTGAAAAAGGAGAATATAAAATTTGCTTTTAACAATTCTTCCTTCTCTCATCATATAAAGACAAAAAGAGCAGAGTCAGCCCCTGTCTCTCTGCTCTGTTGTCTAATCAGGATTAATTAGCCCACCTTTTCCCTAGTAACACCTGGTGAACTGCTTCTAACATTTGTTTGGAGCTTCACAAAGAGCATGAATGTCAGAGCCAGAAGCCAACAAGCTGCATTGCTCTAGGTCATTGTTCTCTAAAGAAGATCTGAGGCCGCAAGTAAAACTCCTCTCTGATTATGTCATGATGAAGCGGCAAACACTGGAAACATTTGATCATAAATAGATAATTATATGACCAATGCTGAAAATCTGCACTGCACTGAAATCCAACAAGAGAAATGTATCATATGTTGAATTTGTATCTGAACATCCCTGAGTGTCTCTCCCGCTGTATCACAGCCCACATCTGTTTCTGCTGTGATGGCGTTCTACATTCATAAGCTCCGCTGGTTCTCAAAGAACAAACACAGATCTGCACAGAGATAATGTTTTTGGTAATTTGGAGCAATCGCTTGTGTGAAATGAGCTTCAATAGGGTTTTGATTGCAATATCTATTTCAACAGGTCAGTCATTTACCTACTTGAAAAGCGAGCCAGGGGGGAGAGAGAGAGAGAGAGAGAGAGAGAGAGAGAGAGAGAGAGAGAAAGAGAGACATGCGTTCACATTAAATAGCCTTCCAGCAGTTTACGGAGCATAATCGATTCTCCAACTAAAACACCTTTTGGTTACTTCACTGCTATAAACTGAGACACATTATATTGACTAATAGTTTTTTCAGATACACTGCATAATCACTATACCAAAATACTACTGGGAGTCAGATGGAATCTAACTACAGGCATGAAGCAAGGAGATACCAGTGGACAGCTTTTACTGTGAAAGCGTAATAACAGGATGTGCTGAGTGTTGATAAAGAATATGCTTAATTTGCAAGGAAGGAATGGATGATCATAGCTCAGAAAGAGGTAAAATAACAACAAGGCTGTAAATAAATATGAACATTCATTTATCAGCCACACCGCTTACACTTTTAAGATCGCAGGGGGGCTGGAGCCAATCCCAGCTGACATTGGGCAAGGGTGGGGTACACCATGGAAAGGGCGCCACTCTTTCAAAGGGCTAACACAGAGACAACCATTCATGCTCAATTTCACATCTATGGGCAATATAGAGTCGCCAATTAAGGTCACCTGCATGTATGTGGATTACGGGAGGAGGCCTGGGTACCTGGAGGAAACTCACCCAGGGCTTGAGGAGAACATGCAAACTCCACACAGAAAGGCCCCAGCAGGATGGCCGGTTCAAACCCAGGACCTTCCTGCTGTGAAGTGACAATGCTAACCACTGCACCGCCTCCAATATGGATATAGTTTTGTTGAAAATTACAGTTACAGTGCATTAAGCCCATCTCTATTCACGCATGCCTACTCTTTTTATAGCCCATTTTGTAATTATCTCATATCTAAATCTGTATCTCTATATGCATTGCCTCTTATTTGGATTCTCTTTGCTGCTGTAGCCAAAAACTTGAAAGTCCTTTTAAGGAATCAATTAAGCCATACCATATCACTGCATAGAAAGATACAGTGTGTTACTATGGATGTGTGTGGATTCATGTCTTCTATGTTAATTAACCATTATAAATATGTCAGTATGGGCCAGATGTTGGCCAGATGTTGGAGGATTCAAAAATAAAAAATAAAAAGTGACTTATTGCTGCAGACATATTCAGTGGATCGGTCAGTGTCTCTAGGAAACAATGTAAGTGAGGTTAAGATAGCCATCGTTGGTAATTTTCCTTTTCAAATGTTCAGTGTTTTGAATCAACCTGGGAACACGCTGCTGTTTTCCACCATGAAATGACAGGTGTCGTTTAGTGTGCGTAATGTCTGCTGTAACTTACTTAACCAGTGCTGCCTATAAGACACATGCCACAGCAGGATAGAAAATAGTGCCTTACAGCTTGCTGGTGCTTTATATCAAGCCTCATTTACAGCAGACCAGAGCTAAGTTATAGTGACCAAAGTCTAAACCAAAATAATAAAAATAAAACTACTTTCATAATAACCTAAAAATTTCCAAAACATTGGTTACTCCTACAGTCAAATCCTCGTGCTTGTATGTTTTATGTTACATAAGTCAAATGCAAAGTGACCTTTTGTCCCATGAATAAAAAAAAATAAAAAAATATATAATATAAGAAAATATAATTCAGTAATTCAGCAGCCAGGATAAGCCATGCAGCTATTGGATAAATTACATTTTAATAAGAGCAATGGAAATGTGAGTTAAGTTGCATTTCTTTTTCTCTCAGTTTCTCTTGGGGAACAAAGCTTCCCAGAGAACAGACAATAATAAAAAAAATGAAAGCAAAGAGGAATTCAGATAATGAACGAGAAAATCATTTAAAAATTGAAATGCAAGTAGTGAAATTTTAATCTAATGGATGAGTAAAATGGACGAATGAAGGATAGGAAAAGGCAAATTAATCTGAGAATAAATTGAAAGAATGAGCAAGAAAGGATTAATACTTTAGTGGCTCCATGGGACTCACATTGGCCTTTACTGCACAGTCAGTCGCTGCCCTGTTCCATTTTATGTCATGTTATAAAAGAGAACAACACCACATCGGTTCATAATGACCACACTGACCAATTAGTTAATCTGAAAAAGGATTTTTGAAATGCATCAAGTCAGACATGCCAGTCTAAGATGGAGCGTACTGTGCTCTCATGGTCATCTGGACACAAAGAGTGAGTATGCACTTTAGACTGTACCATCCTGTGTATCTGTTTACAGGCCAGTCTTGTGTGTGGCTTCTGATTCCACAGAAGCCAGATTACTGTTGCTGTATCTAAGTCTGGCAGAGACTGTGTTTTGGTTTGCCTCTGGGCCCCTAACACAGACCCACTGCCTGTTTGTGTACAGCTCTTTGAGGAAGACTGCGTCTGCTGTGTCTCTATTGTATGTCTGTGTGTTTGTGAACATGTAGACATGCGTGATTGTGTTTAGTGGTCTGAGCTTAGAGTGTGAAATATATGCCACTAAACTGAAGACCGCTCTGTTTTGTAAACTTGCCTATCGCTCAAGGCTTTAGGATGAAGCACAGTGTGTGAGTGCAGATGTAGGTGTGTGGTTTCAGTACTAATCATGTGGTTCTGCTGAGGATGGGAGCAGCTAATGTAGACGTCATTGGACTTTTCTTATCATTAGCTAAATATAACAATTAGATAATAACAACCATGATATCAACATTTACTGTTTTAGTTACCTCATGTTAACCATGCCTTTGCCAAACTGTAGCTGTCATGCAAGGAGATTGTAAGAACATTTCACCACGGCAACCCGATGGTTGAGTGGTCAAGGTGCCCACCATAAGGGCATAAAAAAGCGTGTCCCCGTTTTAACTTCCAGCTCTCTGGACCATTTACTGCAAGTGACTCGTGTACTCTCGCTCCGTGTCTATCCTGTTTATCTCCACTGCCACTGGCAAATGAACAAATAAATAATCAACCATGTGACTTGGGATATTTGCCAGAACTTTTGATTGAATATTACTGCATCTGTACAATCAGTCAGTAGATATTGCAGAAAAAGAGAAAGAGAAGACCTGGATAAAATCATGGCAATGTTGTGGGGAAAAATAAATAAATAAATACATTTGACTACAAAATGTGAACTGTTTGGTGCATAACATATAGTACAAGCTGCATTTACCAGAGTAGCTAACTGTTTGTAAAGTGCAGGTTTATCTTCAAAGATGCAGCATGCAGTGTTTCATATCTACATTTCGTGCAGGCTGGTGTGAACTGCAAGTTTGTCCGCAAATTGTGGATTAAACTATAAAAAATATAGAAAACATTGTTGTATAATTGATAACTTACAGTATTTTTATATAAAAAAACAACAACGGATAAAATTACACCCTCAGAAAAAAGAGCACGAGGTAAGACGCTAAAAGCCTCAAACTATCCAGAGTCAAGTTTCAAGTCGCATAAGTTACACAATTATGCAATGTTTTAGGGACCTTTAATTCATGGTACATTCAGCTCACTATCACAACATCTCTAACCTAAGTAATGACCCAAGTAGATACTGTAAAAAATGCACAAGGTACAACAACGATGCCATGACAGCCTGCATAATAACAACGATTCCACATAATGGCGTCACAATTATCTCTAAGGGTCACAGACAGCTGAGGAGAGCAAGAACACATTAAAGAGAATCACATTAAAACGAGTGTAGCTTGCAGTTAGCCAGGGGAGAGAGACTAGCTTCAAACAAATTCATTATTTAGTTGAGAATGGCTATAGAGGGGGGTGGAGAGGGGACACAGTAGGGGATAGAAATCATTGGAAAGCAAACACTACTGCTGGAAGGGTATTAGCGGATAGGCCAAGCAATTAGACGATGCTAAGAATACAGAGCTTACAACTTGCACCAATGCACAGTCCGTGGGTGTTCATTTCTACGTGTGTTTGCACATTTAAGTGAGGCAAACAAATACAATACCAACTTCTACAACACGTCCATCTTCCAGAGACATACCATATTGCAGCAAATCACAGTATCAATGCTCTCGAAAAACGTTACTGTTTTTCCCAAAGGGTAGGTGGCTCTGATGGCTCTTGGGAAACTAAAACCACCTGTGCGACTGTAAATCTAGCCTGAAGCCGCAAGGTGTGACAACTTAGGACACAGCTCTGACAGACACAAATTCCCCTGTCCTGCTGTGAATTATTTACGCTTCTCTGAAATTGAGGCTAAGACTGAAGAGGTTGGGGAGGGGGGCATGAATCTCTAGGTGACAAAATGTATTGCAGCGCACATGGGAGGCTAAAATGACATGAGAGGGAAAAACGAGATGAGAAATGTGGGAGATGGAGGAGACTCGTCAGAAAGACGTCTGTAGCCCAAGGAGATGACGACTATTTTTTTTTTTTTAACATTAGTTCCATCACTGTAAACTATTGTGAACCAGGTGAAAAGCTGCAGCTTGAAAAGGCTGCAAATGGCATTCAACCAGTACCTTCCTGGCACCAGAGACTCTGTAGCCTCTTCTGGGTTCACATCAGAGATTTAAGGTGTTATGGTGCTGTCACGGAAGAAAAAAAAAAAAGCTAGACTCTGCAAGTTTGAGTCCATTGGGAGATTGTATGTACACTAGCAATTCCCTTTATCCCCTCACAGCCACATGGAAGTAATTTCACAAGTGTCCAAGTTAACTTCAGACAAGTCTCTCAAGGGGAGAGGTCTCAGACAGACAGAGAGGGATTTAAGATGGCTTAACTCTCAATAACCATACTGGAATTTTCTATATCCCCAAGTCTTCACTGAAGTCATCAGAGGCTGTAGTGCCAATGATGGTTGCTGAGTATAAAGTAAGACTCTGAACAGATGGAGTTAGCAGTGATGAGGACTGTGGCATATGGGGGGGTTAGTCTGTTTAAAAAAATGTTAAGGGGTCGAATGCAAAAAAACTAACAAAAAAATAAAAAGATATGAATGAGGGCTCTTAATATGGCTATAGTTATACCACTCTGCTATTAAAAGATGTACCCAAACCTATCCAAATCCTACTTTCATTTATCACATTAATATGATCTCATTATTTAATTGTGCATACACGTAGATGTCAAGGACTTTGGTTTCCTAGGTGCATACCAGCTAACTACACTGTCCTTGTTCATAATCCAGTCCATCCATTTCTCCTATAGCATTTCCACTAGGTCTTCAATTTCTGCTGTACTTTTTTAAGAACAATATTTGGGTGTTCCATTACTGGAAAGTGAAAAATGGGGTCAGACAGAGGGAGAGAGGCAGGGACCATCTGACCTCATGCATCTACACCACCACATACTAAGTTCTGCCAGTAAGCCAGCTTGAATAAAAAAAGGGTTAGCAGCCCTGGGGGCTTAGGGTCCCATTTGTAGAGGCACTGATCTGGGCTTTTAGTCCAGCCAGCTCAGCCTACATCCAGCCTGACTGAAAGGGATAATCATGGTGCTTTGGATCTCCAGTACTCCCAAGACCCTCAGCATGATTCACCATCTGCCCAGGCAAGTCAAACCAATCCCAGGCATGTCACTGGCCAGGGCCTGCCTTATGATAGGAAAAGAAATCTTGCCGATGAGTGATGAAGTCATTAAATGAAGCCATGGGGAAGATGGAGATTGAGGTGGGCCCCTGTGAACGCAGAACAGGCCTTGTAATTTGTATACGTGCATATCAGTGACAAGGGAACAAGGGAAAGGTTGAAACCCATAAGCCTGTTCGACTGTGACAGGCCACTGAATGCGTAATGGAGTTCCCAGGCAATGCTTTACTATGGTTACCTGAAAGTGCTTTATAGTAAGCAAAATGCAAATATGTGAATACTTGCTGGAGGATATTTTTCAGTGTCTAGTCAGGACAGAAGCAGCAGTTATGGCCTGAGCTGTCTTTATTTCCCCTTGTAGCACCAAGAAAGACAAAGAGTTTGCCTTTTTGCATCGTCCTTTACACCCTGACAAGATGAAACACTATCACCGCCACTGGCGGAACTATCAAAAAAATCACTATGTTTAATCTTTAACAGAATACTGGCATGAGATTTTTTTTCATCATCAAAAGGTACAATAGATTTTTAGTTAGATGTTGGGCAAATTAACTCCCAGAAAAGAGCTGGGAAACTTTGGTGATATTGTAATCATTACTGGCAAAAAATTCAGTATATTTACATTCCTGTCTATGGCAAAAATCATTACAACAACTGTAATTACTGACACAGAAGATTTCCTGGATGTTAACTTGAGGAGAGTGACTCCTGCTCTGTATCTGATTTTACAGGGCTTTTCAAAAGGTAACTGTCCATTTCAGAAACTCGGCTTGACCAATAGCATTTTGGCAGGCTGTGACTCTTCCACCCTCTAAAATAAACATCCTCAGCTAACCACTGCAAGGCACGGTGGCAGGGAGTGTGGAGAGGAATGTACCAGGGCAAGTAGGGGAGACAAAAAGCCAAATCAATTGGGAACCATTTCTGTGCTCCAGAGTCATCACTTAACCAATGTGACTGTGAAATATATAAAAAAAAAAAAAAAAAAAAAAGAAAAAGTAGGAGGCAAAGGAGTGTCTCACTTTTCAGCTGTTTGCAAAAAAAAAATTATGCTTTGGATTTCTAAAGCTTTAGATGATAATGTTGAATTTCTGGCTCTTTATTTCTTATCAACATAAAGAAGCTTTGATGGTGTGGTGATGTGAATTTCTCCTTTAAACACCAAAGAACAAAAACTAACTAACAAAATGAATTTGCATAAATTATAAATTTTGCAGTTAGAGGTTGATGATGAGCAAATGCATAGACCATCTCCCAGCTTGGCCTGTGTTCATCTACTAAAAGCATATACTGTTCCACCTAATCTATCTGCAGCAGTATAGATGCAGGTCGACACATGGAGGGAGGGCAACAAAAGTTGACAAAAGCAACATGCCTGTGAGGCAATTCAGCTGGAGTGAGTTTGCAGTCTCCTCCGTACCACTCTTGAGTTTCTCCAGTGTGTCATTGTAGGTGGAGTACTGTTCTCAGTAGTATGTGTGTGTGGAAACGTGTGTGGCTGACAGTCACGCTGTCAATGTCACCTCGCCCTGTGTATTTAACAACACTTTACCACAGAGTGCCTGTCACTTCTACTTGCCGTCATACACCCAACTTCACAGGCTTCAACATCTGGAAAAAAAAAGGGCTTTTATGGGCTGCATCTTTACCGCTGTGTCCGTGTTTCTGCAGGCGCAAGAAAGAGCTAGACTTCCAAGCAACTGAGTGAGACGCTGAAATACACTTGTGTTGACCTGCTTTCTGTAGGACTGTTATTCCAGCAGTGGAGCCAGGTCCAATGGTTAAAGAAAAGGACTCTTTTATGAGGAAAAAGACAAAAAAAAAAGAGAGGAGAGCTTGACTTTGTTCCTTCGGTTCAGAGGTTTTTAGTTTTAAAAATCCACAAGACTAACGGATCCTCCCTCATTACCATAAAAGGCTGAGGCAGCAAAATATAAACGCATTGGAATGAGCTGAAAAATATTAACACGCTCAATATCCATTAGTCCAAATAGCCCTGGAGAACTGAAAAAGTGCTTATCTTTAAATAAGCTGGAAGAACTCAAGTAACTGTGACAGGCAATTTACCGATCATAATAATGCAAGTGTGAAACATGACACTGTAACTGTAATAGCTGTGTGACGTCTCAAACTGACAACTCTATTTATATCTCAGGCTGAGTTTGGAGGATGACTATTTTCTGACCAGTGTTCTGTTTCTCTGAGAGCACATAAATGTCAGTAAGATGGGTGGAAGCCATTGATCCGCAGGAGAGGAGAGGAAACAAGAGAAAGACAGAGAAACAGAGATGGGAAAGAGACAGACACTGAGACAGACAAAATTGGTAGAGAGAGACAAAGAGTGAGATGGGGTGTGTCTAAGGTAACACTCCACCTGTTATTCAGAATTAATGTGATTGATTGTATGTGACCAGTTGCAGTTAAATTTAGTCGAATATTACAAATACAAAGTTTAAGGTCACAATTTGTAAGTTTTGCTCTTGCTACAAAGCCATGACACCATTAACAGCTGTTCATCATCAAACTTCATTACTTTACTTGCAAAGAGCTGTCTCCAGAGGTGGAAAACAATGTCAATGTTAACTCTTTTGCTTCTATTCCTATCACTTCTTTTCTTCAACTGAAATTAGCATGCTAACCAGCTGGTCCCAGCCGGACCTTCTCATTACTTTCTGTTACGAGTCACTGTAGCATCCATTCTGCCCTGATGAAGTAGTACTGCTCATAACTACTGAATTGGGAACGTGTTTAATGACAATGAGATGATGATGATGATGATCAAGTGATCATTGAATGAGGCTGAGCAATAAGGATGAAATCATCACATTTTAGGACATTTTCCTATAAATAATTCACATGCAAAATAAAGAGATCAAAATGATGATATATGTAAAAAGAAAGGATAATTAACTCATCAATAATTGCATTATTTAATAATTACAACTCGCTTTGAATCATTAATCTAAACTACATTTGGAACTATCAATACCTCATTTAATCTTTCAGTGTTATGAAATAGTCAAATGTTTCCATTACAATTTAACAGAGGAAAAATTTGTTCAACCCAGACACATGCTGTAAGTGCAAAAATACAAATTCTCTCACAGCAAAAATGATCAAAACCCACAAAAAGAAAAAAATCCTGAATCACTTGAGTTACAGCAATCCACATCACACTCCACCAGCAGGCTGGGAATGGCAGCTGGTGGTTTCGTCCTCTAGTTGTTGACTTACTGAAGAGCCCCTTAACACGGCTCAAGGTAAATGACTCCAAACAGCACTGCTGGACTGAAAGAGTAAACACCCACAAACAAAGCAGCTGTAAAAGTAATCAGTCATACTGGCAGCGAGGCTGATTACAGATGAAGGACTCTTGTTAACTGGTGCATTTGCCCACAGCAGATGGTACTGGGGCTGCAGCTCACTGGTCTAATGTCTGGCTAACCAATCTGCGTGCATTGTTCTCACTTTAGACACAAAAGCCAGACAATAATCAAAAATACACACAGACACACACACATACACAAAATATGCACAAAACGAGAAGCAAATGTTCACTCAAACACACTGAGATAGCACAATTTTAATTTGCTGGAAGCAGTATTGAATTGCATACGTTTTTTGCACAGTGAGTGACCATCTGTCCTGTTGTGACTCAGCATTTTTTGTTAGGCGCTGCAAGCATTCACACTAAATTTGTAGTGCTGCCTTTCTCCACGTGTGATTAATACAATTTAACCTAACTGTCCTTAAACTCAGACTCGCTGACTCACCCTCTAATTAATATAGGTGAGCTGCCAAGTGTGAATCATACCAAGAGGAAACATATCTTTCTTCAGAAACTGGTAAAACTAAATAATGGAATAAAATAGATTAGAATAATCCAAATTTTTGGATATAAACTAGAATATGTAAACATATATCTTAAATGTCCCACATACACTCAGATTTTTAACTAAGTTGCAGAGTGGTGACTCAGTCGGAGTTTGTGTGCCACAGAAACTATTTCCTATTACCTTCTTCTAACAGGGCTTCATGCTTTCACGACTGTGCCTGAGCCAAGAGGAATTATAATGTTGTTAGAAATGCTGCAACATCACAGCAGCAACAATCAGAAAAAAACTGTGAATGCCAGTCTGACAGATGCT
Organism: Seriola aureovittata; assembly: GCF_021018895.1. Lineage (NCBI taxonomy): Eukaryota > Metazoa > Chordata > Actinopteri > Carangiformes > Carangidae > Seriola > Seriola aureovittata. The sequence goes on from NC_079386.1 coordinate 3,684,393, forward strand.
GGATTAAAAAATACCCCATTGTTATAGTGTGAAAGCAGGAAGCTGGCCAGACCCACATGTGACCAAACACCTACTATATGACCATTTGTGGCTCTTTACAAGGACACTGAGGTGTTGTCAAATCTGTAACACTGAATGTCAATCTAGAGTGTCACTGTCTAATTCAGTAACTTTTAGCATTTGAGCTGCCATCACTGGTGACTAAACCCTCACTTCAGCTATGAATTAACATCCCAGTAGTTCATTCTTTATTTTAAGCTAAGAGTTAACATTCAAATGTGCATCAATATGTCCATCAATATGCTGTATCATCACAATCACCAATCACCAAGACACTGCAGCACTGCTTCTTCTTAATATAAGTGTGTTCACTCTGGTCCTGATTTAAACCAGAACTTACTAAACCTACTATGGAGGACTACAAAAGGCACAGAAAACATCCTGACATGATTACTATGTTTTCCAGATGTTTTCCAAGACCTTATAAACAGGTGCTTAAATAAGCCAAGCTTTGTACTGAAAGAAACTGTTTCAACCATAGACTGTATATAAAAATGGATGTCACCCACAGGTTTCTGAAACTCAGAGTCAACTGCTCCGCCGCCACGATCTTGGCAGTGCCTGACTCCCAACTAATCCAAAAATGGGCAAAAAGGTGGGGTGTATGTGTCAACCTGTCACTCAAAGTGACCAAACCTTCAATTATGCATAACTTTAAGCCTTGATAAAATGTAAACAGGAAAGTTATATAAAGATTCACACCCCGGCCAGACTGTAAACATGTTTATTTCTGCTGTAAAGTTGGACATTTTAACATGGGAGTCTATGGGGATTGAATCACTTTTGGATCCAGACTCTAGTGGTCATTGGAGGATCTACAGTTTTTGGCACATCCACATTGCCTTAATTTTTCAGCCCCGGAGGTTTTTGCTTGGGTTACAACCAGGACAGAGTGAAGACACTTATAGCAAGAAGAAGCAGCGCTGCAGTGTTTAAGTGTACATATAACATGATGCTCTTTATAATACGAATCCTGAAATCACCCCTGCTATCCTGGAACCAATCCTGGTTTCCACTCCAGGTCCTAGAGGCACACTTGAAAATAACATTAAATGCATCATTCATATATCTTGTACTATCTGGTTTCTAACTACAGCAAAACCTTTTACTTCAGTGTAAAGTAAATGGCACTTTCAGGAAAGCCACAGCAGACTGGTTTGGTTGAGTTATAACAGAAGACAGAATTTTGTTCACCCAAAGAGACAGACTATGGCTCCATACAGAACACCTAACCACCACCAGATCAAGATATTCACACAGCAATACCAAAAGTGCTGTTGCACTACACATGAAAATGTGTAAAACAAAACAAAACAAAACATTTTTGCCCCTGTTGCTAAGGGCTGTTTTTAAAGGGGGATTTTGTTGTGTATGAAGAGCTGCTCTCTACTGTGCTATTCTGTTGCTGATTACCCCGAAGGCATGGCAGTGCTACCTCGCCTTTCTGTGTGTATCATTGTTTTGATGTGCAATTGTGATTTTTACCGCTGAATAACTATTCATTGTGCTACTACTGTAGCATAATGATTACAATATCTGCACATAACTTTCAAGACACTCAAAATGATATGCCTCGAGGCATAGTCTTTTAACCAGGGAATACACCCTGACACATAACAACTGTGCGCACACGTGTGCACACACACACACACACACACACACACACACACACACACACACACACACACACACACACACACACACACACACACAAAAACACACATTAAGATCATAGCACAGCCTAAGGCGCCCTGAACCTCACAGGTACCTCTGACCTGCTGAGGTGGGCTAAACTAAGAAATTCTCTGGGCATGGGACCACTGAGCCCTCTGCAGCAGAATGTCTGTCAAAAAAGCTGCAGCAGTTCAGTCAACAACACAGTCAGCAGAGATTGAGACTGAGACATGTTCACCAGCTGATGTTGTTCTGCTATGAAAGTGAATTACTGGAATGAAATGAATTCATCAACAAATAAATACTAAACAATTATAAAATACTGAGAGTGGTTGCCATGGGTTTTGCTACAGGATAACATCTCAATAGATCATTCAAATGATGACACAGTTTTCCAACTTGTGGATTAAGGCAATTTTAGTATTTATATGGGTTAGATCAAAACACAAAACTATGGCTGCACAGTCTGACAAAAACAGACAGCAAGCATTTCATGACAACTCTGTCAAGTTGCTGCAAACATGGCTGCAGTGATTAACCTGGGTGCACGGCTGAACCAACATGGTTACAAAGATGGATGAGGGCTTCAGGATGGGATGTAAAACATCAATGCTTTCAAAGCTACAAGAATGGAGTCGGGTATACCTTTGTGTGTCTGCAACTCAGAGGACATCCAAGTGGGTCTGAACTCTAAATGGACATGATGCAGGTCTGCTCATTTTTCAACTGAATGTAGGCACACTTCCCCTGGCTGTGTTCAAGTGCTTCCCTGGTGGATTTATTATAATATAGTCCAATTCTCTGTCAACTTTCTGCCATCATTTTTCCTTTTAAATGTCTCCCCTACTCTGTGGTGTGCACCTGTGTCATCCATTCTCACTTGAAGGAAGGTCTTGCATTTTGAGGTCTCTGGTTTGCAGAAGCAACTATAAAAATGAATATCTGCCTGACTACTATGCATCCATCTGATCTAGCAGTCTGTCTGGAGAAGGTAGCAAAGAGGGGTATAAACATACAGAAGGGCTTTCTGTGCACCTTCCCTCGTCTTCATCTTCATCCTCCTCATCCGTCTCCTAATGCTGACAAATGGACAGAGAACGCCAGTAGTGGCCTCTAGAGGTGCTGAGACACCAGCTAGTCATCCATCTGCTCTATTCCCTCGGTGCTGCCTTCACCGTGGCAAAGGTCACATATTCGCTGGCTCAACTGTTACTACAAACACACACTTCCCCAACACATGCGCGCCGCCTCTGTAGCTGTCTCACCCACTCTGCCCTCCCTTTCACCGGCTTCTTCTTCATCTCTCTCCTTTTAGTGTCAGTGCCGCTGATGTTCTGTCATTTTCTCTCAAACAAATCTCCTGCTACCTTCCTCTCTGAATTATGCAACACCGCCATCCTCAACCCCTAACACTCTCTTCCAAATATCATCTCAACTTTAGTCTTTTTTTGAAACCAACAAGAGCCAGTAGGTTTGGAATTGAATTCAGCACCAGGGACAGCTCCTTCAAATACACTCCAGCTCTTTCTTCGCGACTAAAGGCATATTCTGCGTGTCTCAGCAGGGCAGGCTTTAGCCATTTTTGTGCCCTTGGTGAGATTATGATCTGGTGCCTCCAGCAGCTACAACAGTAACATGCTGTTTACACATTGATACTTCAGTATCAATAATCCAATGTCTAATGTCATAGGTCAGACAGAAGGACCTAACGAACCAGTACTTTTGCTTTAATACTTTAACTACATAATTATATATACCCCACCATCCCGGACCGACCATCCAACCTTGCAGGATTTGATTTCTTTAAGTGTTATTTTGCTATATTTTTATTCGATCACGCAGAAAACAGTCAGCCAATCAGAAGAAAGGCTCAGAGCCTTCTCTCTGCTGATTGGCTCACCGACCTGTTGTTACTAGAGCTAGAGCCTGAGAGAGAAGATGTAAAACTACATTGAGATGTTTTTTGGTTCTTAAAACCACAAATACTGTATATCTTCTTATGGATTAACACACTTTAAATAAAACAAAGGACAAGTGTACCTGAAGGCTTGGACCTTTTCATTCAGAATAAATTTGAGCTAATAAAAATTAAAGCCTGCCTCTGGCTAATTCAATCTAGCATTTACCATCAGTCAGTTGGTGCTACGTCTCAGCCTTGGACTAAAGTGATGCACAATTGTGCATCAAATGGGCGCAGTATGTTTATTATTGTAATTAAAAAGCTGTGTATTTTAATAATGTTGTTATTGTAACCATGATTAATATAATTATGGTAGTGGCAACCCCCTCCTATGTTGGGTATGCCACAGGCTGGCCATGTGTCTCAATTCAATAACACCAGGTCCGCAACACACAATCTAAAAAGGCTTTATTGAAAAAAAACAAAAAAAAACAAATAGATTAAACACCAAAAATTTTTTCTGATTTTCCATACATGGTTATATATCTCCTGCTGAGGTGTGTGTGTGTGTGTGTGTGTGTGTGTGTGTGTGTCTGTGTGTGTGTGTGTCTGTGTGTAAGTGCATGGGAGGGTGATTTAAAACTTTATAGCACAAGATTTCAAATTAAAATGTGTATAATGTAACTTGCAGTTCACTTGCAAAAGGAAGTTCATAATGAGGATATTTATAATCGTCTCTCATTATCTGCCAGTTAGAGGTGGAAGGCTGATCATGGCCACAACTTCCGCAGCGCTGTAGAGTAATTAAGACTGAGAAATTAATTGTTTTGTTTTCATATTTACAATTATTCATATATTCATGATCATATTTCATTTTACTGTAAATATAGTGGATTGTCTTTCCATCAGCAGGTTCAGCATGGATTTTTTTTTTTTTTCATTTTAAAATCATTTATGGATGATTAGTGAATGATAGTCTGATCTTTTTTTGCTGTGATAGTTAAAGCCTCTGTTAATGCTAATATAGCATACTCTAGTATGTTTTCTAATACAGCTTGAAAGAGTGAACTCTGTTTTACCATCATTTTTGTTATGTTACTAAACCATTATCTTACTACTTTTAAGTTGTCCCAGTAATAATAAAAAAAAAAAAAAGGCATTTTGGATGTGTGCTAGTAAAGCTCTTCCACGTAAAGCCCCACCCATATCAAAATACATCCCATTAACTCAAATTGTTGAACAAATGCCAAACATGGTTTCTTCGTGATTGTTGTTTGACAAGAGCTTCGGCCATTGTTGCGTTTACAAGAGGTTATAACAATGAGTGCTACATCTTCAGGGCAGATTTGAGGCTACAGTGATGACTGATAAGTGACAAGAATTAACATTGACGCTGGCTTCTACTGCTGGAGACAGCTGTTGGTGAGTCAAGGAATGAAGTTCGATGCTGAACTCACAATGTTTCTTCTAGACCGGTAAGTAAGCAGCTGTCAATGCTAACATTAGCTATGTAGCAATAAGTAAACTTACAAATAGCTCCTTTAAACAAATCTGAGATATAATTTATATAATGTACATCAACATCAGTGTTGTCTACTTAACTCTCTTTCTACATTTTCAGATGCTAACAGGATTGTTTTGTTGTGATTTTGAGCCCTGCAGTCTGTGAGATTGTTACACATGTGTTTCCTTGGTGCCTTAAAAACCATTTGTATTGCATTGATTTTTATTAATGGTTCATTAAAGGCAGAATGAATAAATTTCACTAGACGCTAACGACACTTGCATTTCACATTCAGTTAATTTAACTTGAAAGCCCGATACCTCACTGCATATATGCATGTGTTGGAGTAACAGAAAGAAATAGATATGAGGGGCTTTTCGCAGTGTTGTAGCTCAATGTTTTGGCAACCTATTTTTAATTTTCTCCCTATCACAACAATCTCTCACACACTCTCTCTCACACTCTCTTTTGCACACACTCACACACACACTGGAGTCACTGAGCCAGCTGCCCCTGAGTGACAGAATAATCAGTGATTAAACACTTCAGAGATGGCATCCATTGGAGAATAGATCACAACGCATACTGTACAGAAGACTGATCAAACCATGAGTTACAGATTTTGTGTGTGTGTGTGTGTGTGTGTGTGTGTGTGTGTGTACGTGTACCCCTGCGAGTGTTAGTGTTGGCTAGTGGAGCTCTCGTACAAGCAGAGCAGGGAGGAAACAACAGGGGTTCTGATTAATTTCCATTCCTTCTGCATTTCAAGTATTAAGGTGATTTTTCTTTTTCTGAGACAAGCATGCATCATTAATAGGTGACATCTTGTGATATGTGAGTGAGGTTTATGGGGATGGCTACAGTTTTCTTCCTGTTTCATTATCACCTCTCTTATGTGAAAACAGGATGCTAATTTAAACAGTGTAGCCTTCCAGGTGTTAGTGACTTCGTTGCATATGTAGCGTACATACGTGGCCTGGCATCAGTCAAAAGCCATTTAAGGAAGTTCATTATAAGGACATGCAGAGTTACGGACCCCCAATTGACACTTTGCGACTCTTTCCACCATCCATCTATCAGATTGATAGGAAACAGAGACAAAGGACCCCTCTTCCACAAACAGACCATGCTCATAGCATGGCCGAAAGACACAGAACCAGACCAAAGATCAAAGGGTCAGCTCCAGAGGATCAACCAATGGACACCAGACAACTGGAGAATATAGGCAAAATCTCCAGTTTGTAACAATAAGACTTTGTTTAATGATATTTGATTGTTTCTTGTATAGGACAAGTAACAACAAAAGGACTGATTAACACTAAGGTGTGAATCCTGGCCTGTCTGTGCCATGCATGAACACACACACACACACACACACACACACACACACACACACACACACACACACACACACACACACACACACACACACACACACACACACACACACACACACACACACACACGCACGCACACACACACACACACCAACCCCTCTTCCTTTGTCCCTTTCTAGATAAGAGTCATAAACTACAACCCACATCCCAATCCTGGGTAGTGACCAGCAGGACTCTCTTCACAGACACAGATCAAAGGATGAATGTAAAATTAAATATCTAACTGTTCTGTAACTCATGAGATTTTCCTATGCAATAGTTTAATCCCAAACTTCTATCCCATAGAATGTTTGAAATGTAACATGTAGATTTTAATACAATGTTCTTCATGTGACCATACTGTCAGCATCCTTCACACAAGGTAACACACACTACATGACATCCAGAATGTGCATATTATTATTACAGTCAAAGAACTGCTGTGTAATCCATATGTATAGATTATTAGCTTTGGGAAATGTTTATATTGTTGTTTGATCAATTAACCACTTGTATCATAATTAATTCCAGGTTTGAAGGATGTAATATGAAATCAACACTCCTATTACTCCTCTCTGCTATTATTAATGCAAGTAGTTTTATATTATTCCATTTAATGTTTTGTGGTCATGGTGGAAGAAGGATGTGCGAGTTTATAAGTAAACTCTAGAATTAAATTATTCTAAGGTTCAGTGGAAAATTACTCTCTTCTCCAAGTGGAAACACAGGAGAAGATGGGTGACGCCCCTGAAACATGCGCCAGCCCCCAGGGGATAAAACAGTCGTGAACAATTCACACATTGCCTATTGCCTATCCTAAGCAAAAGAAGCCAAAACCAGGCCTAAGCCTAAGTCAGGACGACAAGAAGATGCGAGAAACGATGCAGAAACTAGAAGCTGAGATCTTTGCTCAAAGCTCAGAGTCCCGGCTCGAAGCCCGGCTCTGTAGCCATGTAAACTCTTAGCTCTAAGCTGCTCGCCACAAACTCATGGCTCTTAGTCATTTTTGCACTTTCCGCGTCTTTTATTTTTCTTTGCCACCAGCTCCAAGTAACATGATTTTTGTCTACATGCGCAATCTTTTATTTTTATAAGCCAAGTCAAGACCAACTGAACCAAAGCAACAGAAGTGCCTCAGAGTAATTTTGTAACTTTTAATCATCATCAAGTTTTCCTTTTTGAAGATTTTGACAACTTTAGAGTCATCTGGTCAACGCCAGTCTCCTCTAAGTTACCCAACCAAAGTGAAGAGCATTAGAGTTTATTTCGCATCAACCCGCAAGAGACACCAGCAGATAACATCTGCACGACCGCCTGCAGACACCTGCAGAATCCCTCATCGTGATAACGGGACACGGCCTCCAGGAGAATCCACCTCGATCCCGCGTCTCCAGGGTTACCACGGCAACCACAGCCACCTGGGTTCCAGCCGAGGGTCTTCAGCTACAGCGCAACTCACAGTAGGCCGGTCTTAACACTCTGCACGTGACTGGGTTGATGTCGAAATATAGCAATATTTAATCATCAAACCTAATTCGTAGATGTAGTATCATTAGCTGTATAGTCATGGTGTATAGCCATAACATATCCTTTCCCACCATTGCCAACTCATCACACTGCTCATTTCATTATTATTTTCATCTTTATGATTATTACACCTTGCATTTACTCTGTACATAGTAGTTTAGTTAAATAAACTCATTTATTTACACCCAGTTGTTGTCCTGTTGTATTCTTTTGACGTAGAGACTGGAGATCCATTGAATCGAGAAGTCATGGCTTCCGATATGAGATTGATAAATTTGGCAATGAAGTAATTCATTGTTGTCCTCCTAGAGGACTGGTGCCCCATTTCAACGAGAGTAAATCCTTAAATATGGCTTAACGCTACACATATTATGGCTCATTGTTTTTAAGAGCCCATGGTAGACAGAATCCGTTATAACCTTGGCTTTGAGGTCTCAAAAACAAACAACTTTAGTTGCATATTTCATCTGCAGTTTCCTTGGCTTTACTGTGTGTAGTTGAGGGGGTTTATTAGTATTCTGTGTGAGAAAGGAAAAAGTGGAAAGCACGGATGGCTGGAGAACGCAAAATGGCTTCCTCTAACTGTTACATGTCTTTGCCTCTCTTTCCGTCTCCCTCTCTCTGCTACTATCACGTACACACTTTTAGTGGACCTCTAGTTTATTCTCTGAAAGGCTAATTGACATGCAATCAGTGGCTTACCTTAGCCTCCACAACATGCAAAGCCAAAAAACCCCATGTGGACAAGCACCACCTTCGGGCAGCAAACACTGATTCTGAATCATCAGTCTGATTCACATGACATGTTCCTGTCAATTAAGGAACTTGTTTTCCATTTCCGAGGGCAAGAGTGGGAATCATATGGGAAGCTCACAACACATAGGGAACATGTTTTTAGTGTAGGGACTCGCCGCACGCCAGGTTGTCTCCATCACTAAGGCTGGGACATATTCTGCAGGGATCTTTGCTGCCCCTGAGATCCAGTTTGGTTTTTTTTTACAACAGGCAAACAAGTTTTTCAGCATGTCTTGTGGCTGTATGACTCAAAGCAAGACATAAAACACTCTACGTTTTTGATTATAGGGAGCTACAATATAACTTCTGGCAAAACAAATACTGGGGATGTAGTGGTTCCATCTTTAAGAAGTAACCAAGCAAATAAAGAAAAAAAATCATTGGATATTCAATGTCAGCACCTAAATCTATGTTGTCACTGAAAAGAACAAGCCAGAGAGAGCAACACAAGTTGAGTATTGGGGATTTATAAGCAGAGTCAGCGTTGATTTAAAGCCTGCCTGAACTGATGCTCATGATTCAGACGTCACAGGTGCACTGTGTCTTCAAACTTTAAAAACAACGGCACCATCAATGGAAAAAAAAAAGCTGCTTGTTTTTCCGAAGCTAGCATATAGTTTGTTGTTGCTGCCCCCCAAAAAAGTTCACCTGATGTGCAGGAGATGCAATTAAATAGACACTTCTGTGAAACAGACAGCAAGATGATGAAAGATGCAAACAAGTTCTCTAAAATTGTGGCATCCGTCCACCCACACTGCCGGGGTCTTCCATTCGCAACTCCTTACACACTGCAGCAGAGCTGTTTCTAAGTCTTGACATGACATAACTTGGCAAGTCAAGTCAAGTCTCGGGTCAACTCAGATCAATATAAATCAGGCAACACCTGTCAAAGTGCTTGCTTTGACAGGAATCAAATCTAATGTCTCAAGTCCTTGGGGGTAGTCCAAGTCAGATCACAAGTCTTTATAAGCAAATTGAAGTTTTTAAATCTCTGCACTGTTGTATTGATGCAGTGGCAGCCCAGACGCATGATTAATTGATTCTATTTTTAACCTAAAGAGAAATGGAAATGAGGGGAAGAGAGAGAGAAAATAAAGACGAACTGCTCAGGAGTAAGAAAGAGGCTGGGAGGGGGAGAGTGGCTTGGAATAACAGAGTGAGATCTCCTTAGGGGAACTGAGCCAGAGCTGTGGACTTGAGATTTGAACTAGAATCAAACCCAAGTCACAACAGTAAGGATTTAAGACTTGGACTTGATACTTGACTGCTGTGAGACTTGACAGACTAGAGACCTGACTCGCTAAATATTTGACTTGAGACTTGAAAGCAATAACAATAAAGCCTCCGACTGGGTAAAATTTCCTGAACAATAAGAAAATAGACATCAACAACCAGGTCTTGTATGAATAACCACATCCTCGACACTATCTTTTCGAGGCAGATGGCCGACCACACTGAGTCCGGTACTGAGGTTTCTGCCTCTTAAAAGTTCTTCCTTGCCACTGAGAGCAAGTGCTTGCTCATGGTGGCAATAGTTGGGTCCCTGTAATCAATGTTATAAAGAGTACGGTCTTAACCTACTCTATTTGAAAAGTGCGATAAAAAAGTGAGATAACTTCTGTTGTGATTGGGGGCTATATGAATTAAAATTGATTTGACTTGACTTTTCAAGTAAAATGTTCAATGCTGGACCATTTTAATGGTCTGAATTCAGAAAGATTTGCAACTAGCTAGGAATTTAACCTGGCTTAGAAATGCCTTAAAGAAGTCAAAACTTGGCTTGAGAAGTGTAGACTTGTGACTTCATGTGGACTTGGACTTCCCCCAAATAATAGCTATGTAAACACAGCCAATTCAAGTGAGACAGTTGACAGCCCAACCAACAGTCTATTATTGTCACACAGGCTCTTAATACGCACAGTGTGTTTTACAGCAGGTCATACTTCCCAGTGTTAGTGATGTATGAGAAATGTCATGAGTGAAAACAGTATCGTGTCTGCCCTCATGGTGATAGGGAAAACTGTTCCCAGTGTTCAGGGCGTTAGATTTCCATCTCCACAAACTTAGCGCTAATCAAACACCTAACACCTGATCTCTCTCTCACACACACACACACACACACACACACACACACACACACACACACACACACACACACACACACACACACACACACACACACACACACACACACACACACACACACACACACACACACAAAACCTTCATCTCATCCGTCTACCATCACCACGGCATGCCGTGACCAAGTGATGGATCAGATAAGTGATGGCTGATTAGCATTGCTTCCCCCGCTGGTGTCACTGCTACGGTTGAGTGGAGGAGAGGGTGTAGGGAAGAGATGAGGGAAGGAAGGTGGTTTCTGTGGGGGTGATGGGTGGGGTTGGGAGGTGTCTTGTTAGGGGGCAGGAAGGAAGAGTGAGTTACGTTCCAGGACATTACTTGCGCAAGGCCTGACGTGAAGAGACAGGGAGCATTCAGTCATTCCATCAGATAATAACAGGCCCTTTCTGTCAGATAACTGATCAGAAAATACTGGAGCAAATATTCAAAAGGATTGTTGTGACACATACTCTCACTTGCCAGTTAATTAGGTACACCTAGATGAAACAAATGCAGTATAATACAAAGGGCCTGCAATAAATCCTCCTTAATGACAATTATATTAATCACTTTTTATTCTATTGAATCTGTTTGGAGGTGCTGATTTATTTTAATTGTCATTTTGAAGGCTGTGATTTATGGTGCTGTTGAGGTGTCCTGGGTTATAGTGAGAGGTGTTACTAATATTTTGTCCATGCCATTTATATAAATCAAGGTACATATATTTATAATGCCTCCAAGAAAGGCAAACAAACAATTTAGGAGTAACTTCAATGCAATGGAAGATTTATTTACAGAGTTTGATAATGACAAACAAGGTGTGGGGTCCAGTCACATGGATGTTGGTCGTAATCTGGGAGGTCCTGGATTCTGTTCCGGCAGGATCCGGCAAAAAAAGCACTGGGACCATTAATATAACTACTTGACGCTGTTTACATGTGAACTGCATGGGCTGCACACCATGCAGTAAACTGTCATTCATTCTCTTTTACCATGCCCTTAAGTTCATTTGTTATTACATCTGAGAATACAGTGTTCTGCAGCATTAAGGATATGTTATGATTTTCGAGGCATGCTGTATTTTTGTCTTCTCATTATATCTTTTACAAATAATCATTGTTGGGAAAAGTGAAGTCAGTTAATTAAATTCCCTTGTCTCCCTGTGTAGTTTTAAACCATGACAGAGCACAGGCATTTCTCAGTAATTTACATCCTAAGGTATCTAACTTTTTCCGCACTCTCGACTGTCCCTCTCTCCCTGTGTGTATTGTAACTCTGTCCAAATAAATGGCATGTGAATCTAGGTGCTTTCCCTTTGTAAACACCGTCTTATCGTCCTACTCTGATGTAGCCTCCCTATTGTTTATCTCCTGTGCTGGTAATGGGACAGAGTCATTTCTCATTTGTAACAATGTCAAAAAGCAATTACAGGCCTGTGACTAAAAGCCACAGAACAATGTCCACCATCAATCACTGGAGAGGAAAAAGGCGCGAGTTCACAGAGACATTTCGAGACGCTTATTTCCCCTGCCTCTTTCTGTGGTATTTGTGCGCTCAGCTGAACTTGGCCCTGGCTTTGTGGCTGCCACTGTAGAAAAGGGCAAAGACCTGTTGCAGATAGCCAGCTAATTATTGGTCTTATTTAACAAGCTTAAAAATGTCAGTGTCCACACACTGGCCTCCAAATAGTTTGCTTTAAAGGTCCCATATTCTATAAAGTGAAATTTCCATGTTTTTTTTGATAATGAAGCAGATAGGTTCTATATTAATACTGTTTAAGTATCAAAGCACTCAGTCCACAGAGAAATGCACACAGCCTGTATTCAGGACTTCTGTAACTTTGTGATGTCACCGCAGTCACCGCTCTTAGCCATGCCCCAGCCATGAAATCAGCTATGTATTTTTTATAGAATCACTCAGAAAACAGTGCGCCAATTAGAGATTGCCATGCCATGCTGTGCCATTACATTACTATTACTGCCGCTAGGATCACTATTATTAACATTGCTATCATTGCAGATTCTTGTTCTTTTCCTCTGTGTTCTCTCTTGCTCTCTTTCTCACTCTATCTCTCCAACCCAACCGGTCGAAGCAGATTGCCGCCCACCCTGAGTCTGGTTCTGCTCGAGGTTTCTGCCTCTTAAAAGTAGGTTTATCCTTGCCACTGTTGCCTAGCGCTTGCTCTTGGTGGGAATTGTTGGGTCTATTATAAATAGAGGGCCTAGACTTGCTCTATTTGGAAAGTGCTTTGAGACAACTTTTATTGAATTGGCGCTATGCAAATAAAAATTGACTTGAGATGTAAAACTCCACTGAGACGGTTTTTGGTTCTTCACAAATATATCTTCAAAACTTCAAATAAAACACAGGTAAATTGTAAAATATGGCACCTTTAACAAACTATTATACCTGCTAACATCAAGCTCTGTTCATTGTGTCCACATATGTCAAAGCGTGTTTGACAGGTGCTGCAGTTTGCACCGCTGTAACTAACTAACTTTAAAGAAGAAGTCATATTTCAAAGATTCCTCAGTATGGAGATGTGGAAATACATCATTGCCGGAGGTGTCATTTTCAATTTGCTATTGACTTGTCTTTTACACTCACACAGTTCAAATAAATCACGTCTTGAGGAGATTGGAATATTAAATTAATGTTGATGTCAGGGATTGATTGTTGCCACCTCAGGCAAGTATTGACACCAGCACAAAATGGTAGCTCACATTTACAGTTTGTACATGGCATTCATTTCTCATTTACACATAGAAAACATACTGTACACAGACTCTAACCCCCATATTGCAATGGTCAGCTCCCCCAGCAGCATTTTTAACATACAGCACTTTGACTTTAAAGCAGTGTTGACCAAGGGCTATTCTTGATCGATCCTCAAGTGCTATAGTGCGAAGAGAACACCCAGTATCTCTCAATTCATCTGCCATGTCTGTCTTTGACGTTTTCTCAGCCCAAGGCATGTATTGACAGCCTACCCCCTCCCCACTCCACAACCCCCCTCTGCAGGCAGGTTCATCAAGAGCAGAGGGGGGGTGTCCACAGTTGACCGAACGTGTTTATGCCCTTCTTTGTTGATGCGTATTTGTGCTGCCGAGAGGAGACACTCTATAATGCCCCTTTTGGATTCCAGGCAGGCACAGTATATGGCAAGCAATGAAGCTTAGACGAAGAGAGAGAAAGAGAGAGAAAGAGAGAGAGAGAGCGAGAGAGAGAGAGAGAGAGAGAGAGAGCGAGCGAGAGAGAGAGAGAGAATACAGGAGAGGTATAAAATCATAAAGCGATACGGGAGGGTGATCAAAGAAAAGGAGTAGGAGGTGGGGTTGTTTGGGATTGACCTTGGGGGATTCTGCATTAGACGGAACAGGCCAGGTGTGTGTCCAGTGTCAGCGGCAGTGCTTTATGCCATTAGTGGTGGTCAAAAGGTGACGGCACTGAACACAATGACACGGGATGGCCTGAAGGTAGGTCAGGTCCACACACAGAAACACACACACTTTCTCTCACATATGCCCACGGACAGGGCCTTTGGATGCAGTGCTAAGAACCTCAGCCTGCTGTATACCGTCTGCAGTGATGACTATTTGATGAGATTTGATGCCGGTGTATTGTGAGCTTTATCAGAACTGGCAAGGGCACCCATGCATTTTAATGTCCTGTCTCTTTCCCACTACTTTGCGGTTGTGTGTCTCTCTCTCCCCTCCCCCACACCCCACCCTGCTGCCACCCTCTGGCTTAGTTTTTCCATTTCTCTATTGAACAAGCAAAGACAGAAGGATTATGGTGATAAATTCAACAAAGACAAGCTGAAAGACTGACTCAGAGGACACGGGAGTGATTGAGTGTGCATGTGTTTGATAGAGTGCATGTGCGCATGTGAGATCGTGTGTGAGCATGTGTCTACACTTGAACGTCTAAGTGAGGTTGTGTTTGTTTAAGCGTGGCCCTCTGTACATGGTTTTGCTTTTCTAACCGCATCCTGTCCTTTGAAGTCTTTGATGTTGTCACCTGACATGTCCCACTGCGGAGCTACCTGTGGGAGACCAACACGGCAAACTTGACCGACTTAAACTTAGAGACTTAAGCTGTAAAAAAAAAACAACGCACCGCTTGTCATCTCGTTGACTCTGAAGGCAGTGTGTCGCCTGACAACGCGCAATCTCAAAGAAACTTGCTTGAGCTGTAGCCGATGACATTTAGATGTAAGACAAAGCTCGATCCATGGAACCTCCGTCTGCACAGCAGGGTGGAGTGAAATGGATGGAAATAGATGCAAGAGGAAAATACATATAACCGATACTGCTTGAGTATTTATGCGTGTGTGTTTTCATATCCTGGTGGGGACTTAAACGTGAATACACACTAGCCCGTGGGGAGGCGTGTCACCATGGGGACAAAATGGAGGTCTCGATGGGTAGGGTCTGCTTATTGAGGGTTAAGACTTGGTTTGATGGTTAAGGTTAAGGTAAGGGGCTCTTGGAACAGCAAAAGGTTGAGTTTTATACTAAATTGAAATGTAATTAATTAATTTCAACTTCATTAACAAGCACCTCCAAGAACATTGTCTTGTTGGAACTAACAGTGCCGTGGGAGGACCATTTGGAAGAAGCCCACGAGAGGAAGAAGACCAAGTATAAAGGGCTGGCAACTGACTGGTGAAAGCAGGGCTGGAAGGCAAGACGCATGCCTATCGAGGTTGGCATGCACCTGAACACAAGTCAATGTCTATTCAATCTCGGTTGGGTCACCTGGGAGAGGGTGTCTGATGTTTAGAGACCAGAAATACCCACTGACACCAGATTACATCACTGATGATGTGTTCAGGAGCACAGGAGATTTTATCAGAACCACATTGCTAATTACTGCTGATTAAAAATGCTGATATTTCATCAGTTTTTAATTTAGAAAATATACACACGTACATATACCTATATGAATTTTGCCAGTCCTGCAACCTGGCTATGTTGCAGTCTGCTACTGCATGTTTGGCACTGCAGTTAAAAGCATGATGCATTGTCATTTTGAGGTATGAGGAATGCCAAACCAATCTGCTTCTTACATTCTGTGTCAATTCAATTCTGTCCTGGCTTCAGTACATTTTTGGAATTCATCAACAGTGCAGTTGGGAGGGAATAAGAAAGATTATTTCACTAATTAGAAGAAGACTTCAAAGTTGTATTTTGAGATATAGTTAACTAGATTTACATGTTGACTTCTTTGGCCCCTTTGTTTTTAGAGGAGAACATAATGAAACCTTGCCTCCACAGAATCATAAGCATTCCACAGAGCAACACATGTTTTAAATACTAAATCTTTCATCATCTGGTTTTAGATTAAGCCAATATTTGTTGTTGTGGCAGTTTTTTATGAAAAACATCTCGACTTTGCTTCTGCCCTTCTCTTATTCTCTCAACGTCTCTCTTTATCTCTTTTGTGCTCCATCCAATTGCTTACAATTGCCGGCAATAGCAAATCTAAACTCATGCGTGGATGTTAGTGCTGGAGGTCTAAGGGTCGACAAACACACTTCAAACACATCGAGAGAGGGGCCAGCAGCCAGATTGACTCAGCTGAACAGGAAACCGCTGTCTCTCTACCACTCTCTCTACTTTCACTCTCCCTCCCCAGGGGGCACACATAATTTTTTTTTTGGTCTCAGCCTGTGGTACCAAAAAAATATAAAAGGCAGTGACAGAAAATAAAGGCAGAGCGTGCCAACATTTTTCACGGGAAGCAGGATCTACAAATTAAATGTCTCTGTTTGTCTATGCATGTGGGGTTTCGTGCCTTTTGTAGAATGAGAATACTAATCTTGTTTGCAAGTTGTGTGCGTGTATGTTTGCGTGGCGGCAGCATGCCAATATCTGCATTTGCATTTCAGTGGGTTAACGCATGGATATGTGTCTTCATGCTCTTGCACATCTCCGTCAAATGAAACCGATAACTTTGTGCTAAATGAGTGACGTTTCCATTTGTAGAAACTCATTATCCCTGCCCCCTGCCCTCGCTATCTCTCACTCTGGCCTGGGGACAGCGGCACTCCCAGGACATTCCTCCACAATCCTATCCCTGGATCTCTGCAATCAATATGCACTGGCTACTTTTTTAATTATGCAATTCATCCTCTCCACATGCTGTCTACAACGCAATTTCCCTCCCTCAACCCTCATCCCTCTCTATTTCTGCAGCCATTTTCTCTTTGTTTCTCCAAGTTCCTCCCTTTTACATAATTATCCCCACAGTGACTGAATGCACTAAAGCCAGCCAGCACACACACAATCACACATGCTCTTCTTTTCAGCCAATGACTAACAGTCTCATTTAGGCCTATTATTAATAATTTACTACCTGCTTGCCAGGCAGACCTTGGCATCCTGCTGCCACTGAATTGCATCTTGGGTTGATTGTCATGCACAAATAAAGCCTCCGAGGAACTATTATGAGGGTTTAGACACAATAGTACATCATGCTACAAAGAAGGGACCAAATCAGTTTGATTTGTGGTGTAGGTGGAGCTGCCGGTGCCAGAGGTCAGTGATACTGGTAAGGTGAAAAGATGAACCTCATTAAGTAAGATTTGCCCTGGCTTCAAAACTTACTGATTGCAACTGAGTGGCTGATTTATTCAGTCTTTGTCTGTGACAATGTGTGTAAATGAAGCACACATGGATAGTAAACTTTGCACATTTGTTTGTAATATGACCTCATAAGATAAATACCTTTTTCATGAACCCATCCAAGTAGCATCTTAAAGGTCTCATATTTTACACTATTCCAATGTTTTATTTGAAGCGTTGATCTATAAGAAGATATATTTGTGATTTTAAGAACCAAAAACCATCTAAATGTAGTTTTAAATCTCCTCTCTCAGGCTTCTATCTGGAGCACTAGTAACAACAGGTCAATTACAGGCCAATCAGAAGAGAGGAGGATTTTTGAGTGATTGAATAAAAATGTAGCAAATATCAGATAAACACTCCAAGAAACCAAATCCTGCAAGTTTGGATGGTGGGTCCCGGTGGACGGGGCATGGGGGCACGGGGGCATGGCTGAGAGCTGCTTTGTTGCTGTTGTTTGCTGATTTGTTGTGACATCACAAAATTACAGAAGTCATCACAGGTCCTTTAAGGCTCAGTTTCTGTATACATGCTGTGTGCATTTTTCTAATCCCTTTGATACTTTTACAGCATTAATATAGAACCTACACCTGCTTTATAATAATGATATGAACACACAAAGTTGCCACGTTTTCATTAGATTATTGGAATTCCCTTATAAACCCTTTACTCTTTAGAATACCACTGTGACTGAGCATTCAGTCTTTGCCGGAATCAGTGACGGGAAGAAAAAGAACATGTTGTGTCAAGAGGCAAAGCCAATAAAGATTTTTGTTTTTGGAGCAAATCAAACCAAGGCAGAAACGTAATCAGCATTTCCTTTGTTCCTATGTGAGCAAATGCTACAATTGGATGTCTAACTGTTGCAAACAAAATCTCAAAACTGCACATATGTCAAGTTAAAAGTAAGACTTCCTGGGAAGGTGGCAGAGAGTAATGAGGTTATCGGCAAGCACGTAGAAAAAGACCACAGACAAAAGTGGAGGCCAAGACCGGTCACTGATTACCAGATACCAGAAACGAAGTGATAAGAAGATGAGGACAGTGGAGCTAACTAACTCATTAATGCTGGGGATGACTGCCTCGCACTCTTCTCTTGGCCTGCACACAGATCAGCGTAACTTATCTATCTTTCTCTCTCCTGACTTCTTTCTTACTTGTTCTGTCTGTGCTCTGTGGTGCGCGCACACACACACACACACACACACACACACACACAAACACACAGCTACTTTTATGCATGAAACTAGAGTAAAGACAGGGTTCAAACCCTGAGTGATTTCTCAGAGCTGAGCATACAGACTGCATCTTAAACTCAAATCACCTGCTCTTCTTTCTTTTCCCACACTGACTTTTAACTCCCCCCCCCCCCCCCCCACACACACACACACACACACACACACACACACACACAAAGGAATTCAATCATCCGCTGGGGCACAGCACACTCATGTGCACCCCAAATGACAGGCACACAAAAAGGGCTGGTGAAGACTTTATGGTTTTTTTTCCAATGGTCCACTGATGTGGCGGCCCACCGGGATTTGCCCCAGTGAGCCCGATTGGCCAGTCTCACCCTGTTTAAATGTGACCAGTACTATTCAGTCAAGTGATGTAAAAAATTCCTTTTTATCTCCTCTTTTCTGCTTCCTTGCCATCGCTCCCTTGAGAACCTCCCTCCCACTCTGTTTTTCCCGGTTTTGGTCCAGACAATTGGACAAGGCCTTGTGGCTGGATGTGGAGCACTGTTAATTTAGAAGGACTTAGGAGTAAGAGTGCTTGCAACTGCCATGCTATACATGAAGGGACAAAGCAGGGATAAGAATGAAGGAAATGAGGGGACGAAGGGGAAATAAAAGGAGAGTTGTGGCTGAGGGGGAAAGGAGGAGGTGAAGGCGATGAAGGAAGAGTTGAGAAAGAGGAAGTATAGAAACAACGTGTTGCCTGTTCAATGAAGCAGGGCTTTGACAGAAAGAGGAAGTGTAGGTGGAAAGTGTTGGCTGGAAATGAGTCATAGAAGAAGAGAGGGAGGGGGGAAGGAAGGCCACAGGAGAGAAGATGGCAAGGAAGGAAGGAGTGAGAGTAAAAAAAGTAAGGAGTAAGGTTAAAGTAAGGATATGGGAAGGAAGTATGAAGTAATAGAAAATGGGGAAAGGGAGAGACGGCAGAGGGAATCAGGGTGATGAATCAGGTTGGAGAGGGTTTTAAAGCTCCATCTGCTTGTTATCTGGTACCACTGTGAACATGTGTGTTTGTGTGTGTGTGTGTGTGTGTGTGTGTGTGTGTGTGTGTGTGTGTGTGTGTGTGTGTGTACACTGCTGATTTGTGCTTCTCTCCTGCTGCACTGCTAGAGACCACAGGAAGCAGAGAGACAATCTCCTCCTCCTCCTACAGTGTAGCTCTATTCAACCTCTTCTCTCACTTTTTCATTTCATTCCATTTCTCTCCCTGTCAGTCTGCTTTCTCTTACTTCCACTCACATGATTTGCAGTATGTTATCTTATTCTACTGTTGTTAAAAAAATTACTGAATAATGACACTCATCTGTTTTTTAATTATTTGATGGGTAACACTACATTTGGAAAGAGGAAAAAGCATTTGTAACATTTTAGCAGGCTGAATGTATTATCTTATTTTCAACTTATTTATAACTAATTTCTTCTTTTAATTTAATTAAAATGATCACATCTTATCATGGGACAAGCGGTCAATGAAATATTTTATAGAATGTATTTTTACAATTTTATGAGGCAAAAAAATATCTAGTAAATTACAACACACCATTCAACCTGGTTATCAAAGTAGTTATGATACCTTCTTATTATTCTGTTTCTAACAGCAGTCGTACGATAAACTGTCACACTTCATTGCCTCTGAATATTTGATGTCAGGAGATAGATGCTTCGGAGATATGAACTAATCCAATGAGAATGGCAGACATCGAGAGTTTGCAGCAAACCGTTCAATGATGGAGACTCTGTATGGGTTGTTCACTTTGAAAACATTGAAATCTGATCTCAAACCTTATTTGCATTTATCTTTTCAAAGATAGACAAGCAGATGGTATAGCAACAACAAATTCGTTGTAATTATCATCATTTATTACATAATCTGGATAGTAAGGCTAGATCTATATAGTTCTGTTGTCTTCAATAAATCCAACTAATAAATCAGCCTGTATCTGCTATTAGCATATTCAAGATGAACCCTTGTTAGTGTGAATATTGCCCGGTCAACACGTTTATTTAAATGTCCAAATGCAATCTTTAAACATCTCCAATACCTCCTTATAGAATAGAACTATAGAAGAAAGTACAACACAAGCCAGATATCGACCTCGTCCTAACCTTTCCTTACGATCTGACTTGAAAGGTCACATGAACTTAATAATACTAGAAAAAGCCCTTGTCCCACCATCCTCGGTGTCCCTCTTTGTGACAGATGTAGTTACCATACACTACTCACTGGCTCGTCTCCCTGTGCTTACAGTTGCATTGCTGTGATGAATCACTGCCACAGAGGAGGAGGGTGGTGGAGAGGCAGAAAGAGAGAACGAGAGGCGTAACTGAGAACACTGGTTACAGCAGTGGGATATGGCGAATCATTCACATACACACACACACACACAAACACACACACACACAGAGTATTTGTAGGAAATAAACTGAAGCACACAAGACACAGACAGGAGCAAAGAGCAACTTTTGTCTTTTCTCTCATATGTTGAGACTCTATCTTTAGGCTGGGGCGATATCCAGGATTTTATATCTACTTACAGTCCAGCCCAAATTGTGATTTTTTTTTTCAGTGGGGTAGATTTTTTATAATATAATAATATTCTTGTATTTTATGTTGGGATATTTTTTATCTATATACTTATTTATTTTTTATATTATGGAAACAAATATTGCACATGCCAGGAAATATTTATAAGTGTTTTTCAAACATGATGCCCAGAGTGAAGAACATGTCTGAGATTTACTTTAGATCCAAAAGCTCCCATTAAATTATTTAAGTTTCACTGGGATAAGCTAGTTAACAGTATCCAGTTGTCTGTTATCATGTTGTACTGTATTATACTGTAGTTAACTGGGCGGCCTTTTAATGTGGTCAGAATGTGGCTGGGTGTGTGTGTGTGTGTGTGTACACTGCTGATTTGTGCTTCTCTCCTGCTGCACTGCTAGAGACCACAGGAAGCAGAGAGACAATCTCCTCCTCCTCCTACAGTGTAGCTCTATTCAACCTCTTCTCTCACTTTTTCATTTCATTCCATTTCTCTCCCTGTCAGTCTGCTTTCTCTTACTTCCACTCACATGATTTGCAGTATGTTATCTTATTCTACTGTTGTTAAAAAAATTACTGAATAATGACACTCATCTGTTTTTTAATTATTTGATGGGTAACACTACATTTGGAAAGAGGAAAAAGCATTTGTAACATTTTAGCAGGCTGAATGTATTATCTTATTTTCAACTTATTTATAACTAATTTCTTCTTTTAATTTAATTAAAATGATCACATCTTATCATGGGACAAGCGGTCAATGAAATATTTTATAGAATGTATTTTTACAATTTTATGAGGCAAAAAAATATCTAGTAAATTACAACACACCATTCAACCTGGTTATCAAAGTAGTTATGATACCTTCTTATTATTCTGTTTCTAACAGCAGTCGTACGATAAACTGTCACACTTCATTGCCTCTGAATATTTGATGTCAGGAGATAGATGCTTCGGAGATATGAACTAATCCAATGAGAATGGCAGACATCGAGAGTTTGCAGCAAACCGTTCAATGATGGAGACTCTGTATGGGTTGTTCACTTTGAAAACATTGAAATCTGATCTCAAACCTTATTTGCATTTATCTTTTCAAAGATAGACAAGCAGATGGTATAGCAACAACAAATTCGTTGTAATTATCATCATTTATTACATAATCTGGATAGTAAGGCTAGATCTATATAGTTCTGTTGTCTTCAATAAATCCAACTAATAAATCAGCCTGTATCTGCTATTAGCATATTCAAGATGAACCCTTGTTAGTGTGAATATTGCCCGGTCAACACGTTTATTTAAATGTCCAAATGCAATCTTTAAACATCTCCAATACCTCCTTATAGAATAGAACTATAGAAGAAAGTACAACACAAGCCAGATATCGACCTCGTCCTAACCTTTCCTTACGATCTGACTTGAAAGGTCACATGAACTTAATAATACTAGAAAAAGCCCTTGTCCCACCATCCTCGGTGTCCCTCTTTGTGACAGATGTAGTTACCATACACTACTCACTGGCTCGTCTCCCTGTGCTTACAGTTGCATTGCTGTGATGAATCACTGCCACAGAGGAGGAGGGTGGTGGAGAGGCAGAAAGAGAGAACGAGAGGCGTAACTGAGAACACTGGTTACAGCAGTGGGATATGGCGAATCATTCACATACACACACACACACACAAACACACACACACACAGAGTATTTGTAGGAAATAAACTGAAGCACACAAGACACAGACAGGAGCAAAGAGCAACTTTTGTCTTTTCTCTCATATGTTGAGACTCTATCTTTAGGCTGGGGCGATATCCAGGATTTTATATCTACTTACAGTCCAGCCCAAATTGTGATTTTTTTTTTCAGTGGGGTAGATTTTTTATAATATAATAATATTCTTGTATTTTATGTTGGGATATTTTTTATCTATATACTTATTTATTTTTTATATTATGGAAACAAATATTGCACATGCCAGGAAATATTTATAAGTGTTTTTCAAACATGATGCCCAGAGTGAAGAACATGTCTGAGATTTACTTTAGATCCAAAAGCTCCCATTAAATTATTTAAGTTTCACTGGGATAAGCTAGTTAACAGTATCCAGTTGTCTGTTATCATGTTGTACTGTATTATACTGTAGTTAACTGGGCGGCCTTTTAATGTGGTCAGAATGTGGCTGGGTGTGTGTGTGTGTGTGTGTAAAGTGTTTGGGGTGGAACCACACATCTGTTAAGAGCTAACCACATGTGTGCTCAGATCAGCTAAGACGTACTTAAGCACTCGGTGTGAGCAATATGATAAATGAACACATGAAGGAGCTAAAAACCCATCTTATGTGACACAGACCATCCATTTGATTTTCAGCAGCACTGTCATTGCTTATTAGGTTGTCATTCAAACAATAATACATACCCCAGCTTTCACTCTCTCTCTAACATACACAGCGACACAGGAAATGTGTGAGCTGGGACAAGAACAACCACGAGACAATGTAGGAAAGAGACAGAGAGAACAAGTAAGACAAAGGGAGAGTAATTGATGAGAAGGGGTGAGGTGAAGTATAGCAGCAGCAGTGGGGGGGGTCAGCCTTTTATCTTGAAGCAGAATATCTGAAGAGCGGTGACTGCACTGTGAGCTGAAAACCGCTTCAATATTTTATCACTGCAGCTAGGCCAGGCATCAAAAGTTAGGATTTTTTTTTTCTTCCTTTTTCAGTCCTTGACAGCCCCAAATGCCACTGATGATGGGTGTGGGTGGGGTGTGAGATACTGAAACTGTACACAGTCACACTTTTCTTTCTCTTCCTGTTTAATCTTTTACCTTTTTGCATCCCTTTCTTTCATCCTTTCATAAGTTATAAGTCTGTCTTTAGCCTGCAGATCTTGATCCTAAGCTAATTCAAATGCAGTCAAACTTACGAAACACATAACTAACACATTTTTAAAGAGGTCCAGACAATTCCCAGTGTGCCGTGACTTCAAAAGGTACAAGAGAATGGGAGGCTCAGGCATTTCTGCTGTTTTAGCTCCTGAAATGAACAGATTTCTTGCTTCAGAGCGAAAGACTCCTCTCTCTGCTGTGCACTGCTGCCATGTATTTACACAAAGCTGTGGCTGGACCCTCAGGGGGGACCTGCAGGCCTCTTCATCCCTGTTTCTCTACCTCCCTGCCTCATCCCTGCTTTATTCATGTATTTTGTTCAAAATTAGGCCACTAAATCGTTTTGCTTATGTTGCCTTTAATTAAAAACCTTGTACTGGCTAGTTACTTGGGTTCACCTCTGATATGATGCATGTAACCCCGTTTCATTATGTATTTATCGTGGGTTTGATCAGTGTGACACTGACTGCTCTTAACACGTGAAAACCTGATAAATTTAACTTGTCAAATGACATAATTTAAATTTCAGATTTAAACAACAACTGAAAATATTCATTCTTGTAATTATTATTTTTTAATTCTTAATGACTTCCTTTCTTAACTCCCATTCTCCTTTTATATTTGTCAAAGCACTTTGAGCTGCATCCTGTGTATGAAAAGGGTTATACAAATAAGTTGTTTTTTTTAATCAATTATTTATTGTTTAAATAAAGAAATACAAATTGGAACACAAAATACAACACAAAATAAGATTTAACTGCAGGGACAAAACAAATGCAAAGTATAGTAGGTCAAGTATTCTAAGATATCAGGGGCCCTCCCAGACAAAGAAGGGAAATTACAGAACAAAGGAAAATTACTAAATAATAACAATAGTTATATTAAGAGAGAAGAACCAATTACAAAACATAAACACAGACAAAAAAAACAGAAAACAACCCCACTATCCCCATTCCCTACCCTTCACCATTAAGATTATTATTAATGTAATTTCAAGTTGTTGTTTTTTATTAATAATACATTAAATTCCAATCTGTTTTCCCAGGATACATTGCAGATCCCAGCAATGAATAGACATTTTTTGAGTTGAGGAAATTTAAAGTGGATTACATTTAATGATATTCTGATGTCTACTCAAATGAGAAACATTTTGCAATTATTGTTGTTGTTTTCATTATTAGAGAGTAGCAGCTATATTAGTAGTAACTATACTAACTATAAAAATTGAGTCAATTCAGTGGTTATTACGGATTCCACTGAATCAACAAGGCAATATGAATCATAAGATAAGACGAACACATTTGTTGAATATGTATGAAGGGTTGCTATCTAATCTCCCAGTATGTGTACAATATGTGTGTATGTAACGAAAAAGGCTCCAGGTTTTATTCACTATTCATAAGAGAGCACGCTGCAGAGCACTGCAGCTGTATTCAATCTGGCTTGACTTAAATGGTTTCATGTGACCCTGTGGCCTTTTCCCAGCAGCACATTATGTTGCTGGACGGTGCCTGGCTGTGCAAATCAGGGGTGAGTTGCACTGTGCACCTTGGCATTGAACATTTCTATGATATACAATCAAAAGGAGAAGACACGCCGTGCCCCATTCCCTGCCCCCACCCCCCACCTCGCCTGCTTTCCCGCCAGCTTTTCACACATCATGTGGGATACTGAGTAATTGATTGAAAATGAAACCAAATGAGATTGATCAGAGCTTTTGTGGCTTCTGGCTATACGCTCAAGATCAGAAGCAATTCAACTGGAAGATCAGAGGGAGAACGGGCAGCTGAGATATGTGCTATATGTGACTTGTGGGGAGGGAGAGACAGAGACAGCAAGAGAAAAGTAGAGAAAGAGACTATTGATCAAGAAAAGCTGTGCAGCCTGTCGATATGGGCCTCTCTCCAGGGAGTGGAATGACACAAAATAAGGAGGCAATATTTATTAGGCTGTGTGTACGTGTCTGTGTGTGTGTGTGTGTGTGTGTGTGTGGGGGGGGGGGGGGGGGGGGGGTAGACGTGAGCCTGTGTGCACATTTGCAACCTGGGGAGACTCGCACTGATGGGCTTTTAGGTCGAAACACACTTAATGCCTGTATGCAGACTACTCATGCAAGCTACATCTGTGGCAAGCAGCGGAGATAGGCCAATTCAGGAGTCTGTTAGCCATCTACAGGAAAGTAAAGCTCACCATAAAACAGAGAATTATCGAGGGAAAGCAGAGGGATATTTCTTATTGAGTAACAGCAGTATTTTATGATTTTCCATAAATAATACACTGAGAAATAAAACTTTTATCATCAGTAACTGCAAATTGTTACTGAGAGCAGGAGGGGGGGGTGCATCTTAATATCTAGCGCATGATCTACTGATAGACCAAAAAGGCTGAATGTGAGAGGTTAACATGCAGCAACTTTAATGTATAGTAATTTACAAGAACAAACACACGACACCGGCTACACACAAAATGTAACATTAAGGCAATGCAAGGGAATAAAAAAGGGACATGGTGAGAGGGGAGGAGGAGGGGAGACAAAGCAGGAGCTATTGGCAGAGAGTATAGAGGTGACAATAGGAATCAGGGCGGCTAAATTTAACTGTAGGAACCATGGGAAGGTGGTGGTGTGTGTGGATTGGGTGAGAAGGGTAGGTGGGGTAAAAGAAGAGAGCGAGTGAGAAAGAGAGAAAAAATATTCAAACTCCTCTCACTCTTCTTTCACAGCATTTCAGTGAGATTTAAACAGGCCTCAGGCTAACCCCACAACTGCATGCGATTTTCAATTCAGTTCCCCTCTAGGTAGGTGGACAGTTATTGTCCAGCCTGTTCATTCATGGAACAGGGAGGTGAAGGGAGAGTTCGCTTTGTGGGTTTCTGGATCAGAGGAGGCCACCCCTCCTCAGGGAGGTTTGTGAGAATATTCTAGGCAGCCATGATGGAAGAACCACTGTTGTTGATAGATTACAGTAAAAACCTTGACACTGCTCAGCTTCCTACTTTTTAAATGACTCTTTTTTTGTTCATGTATTTGAATTTAAACCAAGATCTACCCATTACTGTTTGTGATCATATCTTGTCATATTAATAACACATCAACTCCTCCAACCTGAACAACCATATAGTTTGTTTGTTCCAACCCATTTGATACGACCCATAACAGGCGTACCAGACCTATGTTGCCACAGTTACAATAATACACAGTCATGGCTTAGTAAGCTTTAGGCATAAAAACTACTTGGTTAGGTTTAGGTTGTGTCCAGGTTAAAATAAGTACTTCCTTAATATTTGACAATCATTGTTTTCATGGTTACAGTCATGAATAAAAGAAAGGGCAAATTGCTACCTTCACATGGGAATCCAACACTGCTCTCTTGTGTGATATTCCTGTGTTTAATCGCATCTACCCCAACCTCCTCCTAACGCGGACTTTGTTGCTCTATATACTACGTCACCAGACCTTTACCCCTGTCATAATTACTAATGCACTAGATGTTACCTATCATCAAAACGTAACTATGGGTCATAGTAACCTGCACGAATGACCTATGGGCCAATTTTTTACAGAACAGTCTCAAATAACTTTAGATAACAGATGGTGAAAACTTCCTTATTTCAAGAGGAAGGAGTGGATGAAATATCCAAGTTGCCAGGTAAAATGGAAAAGTAATATTATTAGTATGATGAATTCCCTAAAATTAAGTCCCTTCACGTATTTGTATCAACCTGACTTCACCAGAGAAAAAAAAAAATATATATATAAGTATTTTCATAGCCTGGTCTCCAGCTCACCTGAATTTTAAGACACGCAGTGCTAATCCTGAGTGAAAGGACTGAATTAGGACAACAAAGGACCAGAGACATGGACAAGCTAAACGCAAATAAATTATTCAACAGCACTGCTGTAAGCACATTTTCTACCATTTGGAGTTGTGGGGGGTGGGGAAGACTTTCCAGTCCTGTGTGTTTAGCCAGAGTTGGCTAAGGCTTCCGGTTGAGTGTGTGTGTGTGTGTGTGTGTGTGTGTGTTGTGTGTGTGTGTGTGTATATATGTGTGTGTTGGGGGTGTAGTCTTAATGTTGAGACAGCATTTTGTTTCATGGTGTCATTTTTTCCTCTCATTTCCCTCCCACCTTTGCTTTTAAAAGCTCTTACAGTGGGAATGTTTTTCAGGCCTCTCCGATACATGCCAGCTGACTGGGCGGCCTAAGCTACTCTATTTTACAAAGAACAGCTTTGCCATTAATAATACAGAAAGTGCCAAGCACACGGATGGAGACAAGGGAGTGGGGAAGAGGTTCTGGCTTACTTCTAGGTGGTCAGACAAGAAAACACAGTTGGAAAATATATAGATAGATACATCTGTACTCAGCGATCTGTCAGACAAAGAGGATGCAGAGCGGGCAAGATGATTCATGAAGACAGCTCTGATGCTCCGGCTACATCTTCCTCAGCATCCTCAAACACAATTAAAATTCTTCTTGACTGTGTAATGAGTGCCGGGTAACAAATTTGCTCAAACGCATGTATTATCAATTTTACAGAGATGTATTTTCAGCCACAGTCACAATGGCTGCATTCAGAGAGAAGTGGGCCGTCATCACTGAGGGTTATTAATGTGGTTTCTGCTCTGCTCAAGGACACTTGTCTACTTTGTTATGCTCATATGCCTAGCCTCAATCGATCCCTGGCCCTCCTCAGATGCACTGTGGGGTAGACTTGTGTGTGTGTGTGTGTGTGTGTGTGTGTGTGTGTGTGTGTGTGTGTGTGTGTGTGTGTGTGTGTGGGTGTGTGTGTGTGTGTGTGCGAAAGGAAAAGATATAGAGGATACACATTTCTGAAATAATTTCAAAATCTATACAAAAAAGCTGAAGCAGAGATCAGGAAAAGATCACACAAACTTGTGTGATTCCCTGTGGTGGAAAATGTAACTGTGAAGAAAACGTGTGTTGAATACAGAGCAGAAGAAAAAAAATCTGAATGCTAACGAAAATGGAAAGTAGAAGCACTTTTCATCTGATATTCTGTAATTAGGCCTTTGAATTGATTATATGGATAATATGAAGAGAGAATATGAATATTGAGGTTCAGATGCCACTAAATTAAAGTGATAGTATGGATATTTTGGTACAGGACTGCAATGAAAAAGAATGAGGACAATAATGTTTGATGCATATATGTATAAGTAACTGAACTTCTAAAATAGGAATAAAATGAAATAAAACTTAAAAAAGACAAACCTCTCACATTTGATTGTGATGGGAGTTGTTTTAAAAGGGTAAGAGATGGCTGACTTGATTAGACATTCCAACTGTGAAAGTCAAACTTTCCCTCAACAGCTATGGAAGGGTGGGGAGCAGGGGGCTTTGAAAAGAAGTGCCATCACTCTCCTGCTGCCTCTGTCTACATTTTCTTATGCTCTTTCTCTTGGTTGCTCTCATCTGCACTCAGCCCAATCCCCATGTCATCTGTCGGATCGCAGGAATCAAAGACGTTGAAACGAAGCAATAATGTTGAGAGACTCTCAACAAAGCACATCCCGGTGTAGCAACTGCATTGCACACGCACACACACACACACACACACACACACACACACACACACACACACACACACACACACACACACTGTGTCCACATATCTTCATTAAGCCAAACACTACGACTCAAAAAGGTCTTAATCAAAAGCAAACATTTACACTGAAGGTTAGGTTTTATAACGCAGCTATCTATCACAGCAGTAAATATAAATACTCCTTGTGGCACTAACTATCAATAAGATCACCCTCTCTGGACACATCGTATTAACAACCAGACAATATAAAATTCCACGCAGGGCTTTAACAACAGAGGTTTGGGGATAAGCAAGAGGGCAAAAGAAATCTATTAAAATGTCACAGCTT
Organism: Seriola aureovittata; assembly: GCF_021018895.1. Taxonomy (NCBI): domain Eukaryota; kingdom Metazoa; phylum Chordata; class Actinopteri; order Carangiformes; family Carangidae; genus Seriola; species Seriola aureovittata. The sequence goes on from NC_079386.1 coordinate 3,714,532, forward strand.
GAATATAGGCAGTGAAATGCACCTCGATGTATATTAATTCTTTAGGGAAGGGGAGTGAGGAATATTACTGATTTATCGCCCTCTTCGGCCACTGTCATTTATCACTTCACTAGCCACCTGATTCAGGCTTGCTTTAAAACTGCCACTGCTTTTCCGCTTGGGGAATTCCATTACTGGTCTACGGACAGAGCAGAAGATGTAGGGGTAGTCTCAGTCCAACAGGGTACAAAGTATAGCAGCCAGTGTTTAGGAGTCCGTTTCTGCCACACTAGGGCTCCTGATTTCAACTAATAAAAGCACAGACATAGAACAACACATACGCTTCTTGCTCTCGCACAGACATGGACATGAACTCTGCTTGCCAATTATAAAACCTACACAGAATATGGATCAATTTCATTCATGTCGAATTAATAGACATTTGACACGGGGTACACATTTCATTACAGAGGCAATTATGAACAACTGGGGATTTGCTGCAGAAATATTATATGTTCCAACTACATCTAGTTCACTTGTTTCTATATGATTCCCTGTGAACCCACATGTAACTGCTTAAGTGGAAAAAATTCCCTCTACTCAATTACAGCAATCATCCACACTACTGACTCCTTCTTCTTTTTTAAAAGAGGTATTGTGGAGGGAAAAGTGTCTGTGGAGTTAAATCTTGGCTTTAGATGAAGTGTATGTTTTTTAGTTTTTTTTTAACAATTAAATGTTACTTCTGGACAATTCTTGCTCAAAGTTATAGTAAGAGTTCATGGACATGAAACAAGAACCATAATCTATTCAATTTTTCCTGAACTGATCAGTACTTTGGTTTGTGTTTGGAATCCTTTGCCTCCAAATCCACCAAAAAGCTAAAGAGACTCATTCATTCAGATTCACAATTGGTGATTTCAAATGCTTTATCAGCATCAGCATCATCTCTAACAATGTGGGGATGGTGTGTATAATGAAGCATGGAAAAGAAATGTCTGTGCAAAACATTGCTGAGTTATCCAGCTGGAAACAGTTTATTCTTTTATCCATATCTCTGATCTAATCTGACTTTTGTTAAGGCGCTATGTTTAGCGTGTTAGTACGTGTTATCACTATTGCATTCATCTGGAGAAGTAATTACCATAAGCCCAAAAGACAAAGAAAAAAGGAAGACATTTGTTAGACTCCACTGCCTCTGCACAGAGGTCACATTGCTTTTTGGCACAAAGCAGGAAGTCAGTGTTCTTGTACAGCAAACAAAGCAAAGATTTTCAGAGTTTACAAAAGGCTGACATGTAAATATGGACAAAATGAAGTATTTTATGAGCAAGGGGTTACATTGTTACATTGGTTATATAAATGTATATATTCCTTAAAGTTTACATATTATAGAAAGTGAGCTTTCCTTTATTCCTTTAGTTCCATTCTAAATACTGTGATAGTGCTGCACACAGTCCATATTCAGAAATTGTGCTTTTAAACAAGCTGTCAGGATATCTGCAATTTTGTGATGTCACATCGCACTCAACCTTTTTTATTGTTATTGTTTTAACTTTCTTGACAACACAACACCAAGCAATCATTCCTTTGCTGAGCTAGCAAAGCTACAAGAATGTTGAGATGTTGAGAAAATTCTGCACAATTGTTGGAGGTCAGGAAGCCAAAATACCATTACACAGCCTTCCCAAGGATAATAACACTAAAGACTAATGACTGAAGTTGATTTTTTCTGAAATACTTGAGCATTTCAGTCTGAATGTGACCGTCTGTTTGGCTTATTTCAGCACTGATTGACTATCCCCATTTGCATTTACCAGTACAATTTGTTACCAGTGGTCAAACAGTCAGCCAATCAGAAGAGTGGCTCAGAGGATGACAGAAAATGCCCTGTTCTTGCTAGAGATGGCTTTTGGTACTTATGGATATCAAAACTTCCAATACAACACTGGAAACATGTAAAATATGGGTAATCCACAAATTGTTCAGATTTCACTCTTAATGAAGACCGGAACAACTGGAAGTCTGGCTCCAATAAACTTCACAGATCACCATTAATTTAACATCATACAACTATTGTTTAAATTCTTCATGCTTTAAATGCTTAAGCCCCGTTACCAGTAACATGGGATTTCCTCAGCCTATAGGGAACAGCAGTGGAAAAGACAGTAATGGGAAGTTGTAGGGAATAAAGAGCAGGCAGGTAGAGGGGTTGAGGAAAAGGACAGGAAGCAGAGGAAAGACAAGGTGAAGAGGAGACTGTCATCTCGACTTATCGACAGCTCAACCCCCACAGGGATAAATACAAGTAAAGGTGTGTGTTTGTGTGTGTGTATGTATGTGTCAGTCCTGATGATCTACCACGTCAACTTGAGTAAAGGTCTCCCTCCTCGCCATTGCCCTAAGGAAACATTGACATTCTCTGCAGAGTTTCTTGAGTGTTTGCAGGCATGCGTATGTGTGTTTGCGGAAGTGTTTCTCTGGGGGAGGATGATCAAGAACGAGAGAAAGAGAGAAAATAAGGGAATTTGGCTGTCCGACATGGAAGCATTTCATCCCACCTAATCCTATGTGTGGACAGTATTATCCAATATTTCATGTAGGCCTATTCTGGGAGTGCAGTTATCCCAATAGCACCGGCTACTATATCAGGTGGTCAGCACTACCAATGATAAACTCTGCCTCTGCTTGTACTGCAGCTGTCATTCATTCCAGCAGAGACAATATGTTCTTCTAAAGATGAGCCTCTTCTCCAGTCTCATATACTGTAAGTACTGTTGCAACAAAAATAGGGCATGGCCAGAGGCTTGGTCGGCAAACTGCACAGTCATTGCTGTATGTGAGGGAAACGGGATGGTTGCGACAAGGGACGGTTGCAACGGAGGTATCAAAGTAATTTTTTCATGAGCTGTATTTTGTCATACTCTCCATGACCTTTTGTATGAATTAATCAAAACCTACTTGGTTTGAATCCTTGTTTTGTTGACTTGTAAGTGACATAGTTAGCATGTGTCAAGTGTTCAGCTAGCACATGATGTTCTGTCATGGTTGATAGGGTGGGGATAGTTGAGGTTATTGTAACTGTCAACAACCTACGCAGCCATATCAAAACAGACCACACAATGACTGTTCTTTGATAACTATTATTAAATAAATAAAACTATAATAATACTATGAAACAATACATATTTTCAGAATATTGTGCATATTGAAACTAAAATCAAAAGTTAATCGTGAAATTTTATGTATTTTTAATAAGTTGTAACCATCCCCAGGGTCAAAGTCATTTGAAACATCTGAATTCTTCCATTCAAATAAATATTGTGAATGAAATGTCATATATAATCATATTTAAATAGTATGGATAATTAGAAGATGGATGTATGTTTAATATATAAATGTTTGGTTGGTCTAGTCCAAATACTCTGAGTAAGTGAGCAAAATGCAAAAAGTGTTGCAATCGTCTACAGTCTTTCCTTCTATCTAACACAAGTTGCACTTATTTTACTGACAGTACATAATATAATAATAATAATATAATGATCACTATTCATTCCACAGACAGGACATTAGTGACTTATACTGCCTGATATGTCTGCATGGCTCTTAGAGCAATTGTAGAGCTGATAAATCTTGTGCTCTTGTATCTGTAACATAGTAGACGTTGGTGAACTACAACATGTAGAATTTTGCATTTTGGTAGAGTTAAAAGAGAGAGGAAAAAAAAGAAGTACAATTATTTTAATAGATGAACCTATCCATCCCTGCTAACCATGAGTCAGAAAAATGGCTGGAAACTGAAATGAGACGGCAGAAGGCCTTTTAGCACCTGTTGGTGAATGCCATCTGTGTCATGCTAATACTGAACAGTGTGGTAGCATTCAAAATACATCACACATACATACACACGTCACAAGCAAAGTACATCTCTCCGAGTCATGTTTACGGGACTCAGATTGCAGGTGTGTATGGTATTTGGGAGTGTATTTGCACCACTGAATTCAATCGGGTCCAAAATATTGACACAAGTCAGATGTGCGATGCTGCTATTTACAAAGCACCAACAAAGGAATTGACTAACATGAAATGTGTGAACCGTGTGCATGTGAGAAATAATTGCTTTCCCCTGTTTTTTAACCTTTTTTTTAATGTTTTGATTCTCTTTCCCGAGTCCACAGACACACATATTCCTCCCGCCTCTCTTGTTTTTATCCCAGCATATACAGCGATAGGCTTTTGATAATGTTTGCAAGTGGCTACAGTGGTCTCGAAGCAATTACAAAGCCTCATTAATTGTCCTTTAATGCACATTGTGGTTAAAAAGCTCCTCCGATCTTTAATTAAAACCAAGCAAGGAGTGGAAAATTGGTTCAAAACAAAAGCTCATGCAGACCAAACGAAAGCGCCTTTTTGTATTTTTTTTTTTCAGAAAAAGAACAGACAGATGTCTTGCTTACCTGCCAAATCTACCAGGCTCACAGACAAACAGAGTCTTTGGGGAAAAGAGATGAAGAACAGAATGTTCACTGAAACCAGAAGTTAAAGTATGCTACCTTTTCAAAATATGAGTTTGAAATAGCTGCACTAAATCATGTAAATTACACTTAGTTATTATTGTTACTGTGGGTGAGAATGTCTCACCTTGTTTTACTACCTACTTCCCACTGTAAGTCTTGAAAATTGACACATTCATAGAAAATAGAAGTGCGACTACTATAGCAAAAGCACTAAGCCATATGTTGAGCCGAGCTATGACTTTCACCCACCAACACAGCATGTGGCCACCCACTCTCAGCCAATCCCCATCAAGCTCTTGACATGGTGACTTCAAAACTCCTATGGGCTAAGCACTGCCCTCTTTGGGGGAAGCCAAAATTGCCATTGCATGCCCAAACACTATTTCATTTCTCACTCACGCTCCGTTCTTCCCACTGCTTTCCATCCATCCTTTTATTTCACTGCTCATGCTTTCACTCGCACCGTCTGCAAATGGGAAGATAGCTGCAGCCTCCCTGCTCTCTGTCCATCTCATTTCTAGAGCACCCCACAACTGAGAAGTAGAGAGGGTGCTCGTGTGTGTGTGTGTGTGTGTGTGTGTGTGTGTGTGTGTGTGTGTGTGTATTTATGGGCATAAAGGGGAGGTTTTTTTTTGTTTGTTTTCAGCTATGCTTACTCATTCCTCCTGAGTTCAGACTGAGTGATTTCAGCTGGTGATGAGAATCTGAGAAGTGCTAAAGCCTCCCCTTAAGACTATCCTGATCCACGCTGTGTTCAGTCCATGATGAAACCAGTGTGACCTTCATCATAACAGGTGGCCTCTCAATCAATGTTAAAGGTAAAGCAAGTGCATTACAAAAACACAGGATTCATGAGGCCATTTTGCTCGAGAGACTAGCAGCCATCTTTGCTTCTTTTCTTTTTTTTTCTTTTTCAGCATTTCAAGTGATGCAAGCAAATGATCACCTATAGAGTCGCTGGAGAGGATGAGAATGAATGCACTTCAGTCATCAAGCTTCATTAAAGTTTGGTGAGGAGGGATGGCGAGAGGGACCAGGCGTGAGCAGTGCCTGCTGAAACCTATCAAGCTTATCAAGCATTAACAGTAGGCTAGCAAAAGCAAGGACTACAACACTTAGCGAGCCGCTCTCCATCCTTTAGAGCTGTTGTCAGTTCACTCAGTATTGTGGCCCTCACATAAATGAAGTACTGAGGAAACAAAGAGCTAAGATAAATGCACACTGAAAAACAGAGGTCTAATTTTCACTGATGTACCCAAACAGCCACATAATGGGGCCTCTTGAGACCAAATGTGCACCTTCTCATCCTACTTTTTTTTTGGTTTGTTTGTGAATGTTATTAAAGGTTTTTAAATCTATTTTACTGCATATCATTGTCAGCTGTCTTACTTGATTTGTCTCTTTTCTTTTTAGCTCATCTGTGACCTGTGAATCACTCTGGAAACGTGCCATACAAATAAAGTTTGACAGATTGTTGATTAAGTCATTGAGGTTCTAGCTAAAGGTATAAAGTGATCGATTCAGTCCTCAACTAAAGCGACAGTAGCATTCTCAACATGGTGGACTATTTGACCACTCAGTGCTTTACAATACCTGCTGCATTCACTCACTCACACACACACACACACACACACACACACACACACACACACACACACACACACACACACACACACACACACTCACACACACACACACACTCACACACACACACACACACACTCACACACACACACACACTCGCACGCACGCACGCACGCACGCACGCACGCACGCACACACACACACACACACACACACACACACACACACATCAGGGCAATTTGGGGTTCAGTATCTTGGCCAAAGACTTCGACATGCAGACTGGAGGAGCCGGGAATGGAACCACAGATCTACCGCTCTACCTCCTCCACAATCGGTAGGTCAACAGTTATTGATGACTTTTTTTTTTTTTTTGGATAAAAGATCTGAAATGTTTTTTCTCAAACCCAAACCATTCCTGGTGTACTGCTGGTGTCTAACAGCCAAAAACCAAGTGTTTTGTTTTCGAAGGTAAATGCACAAATGGTTGTGAAATTGCAAGACATATAGAGTATCATGTACATGTATAGAGTCCTGCTTCAGCGACTAAGCTTTTGCACTGGAAATGATACAGTCTCATTTTCTTTTCAGAGAGTGTGGGAATGGCGGTGGAGAGAAAAGACACAGAGATGAGCGACTGGGAGAGGAGGTAGATTGAAATCAGCAGTGCTGCAAACACACTGGCACTTTGTGCTCAATTAGTATGCCTGACAGCGCTGTGCACTGGCAGCTGGATTCATGGTACACATGCATGTGTTGTGCTCGCCCAGAGAAAGCATAGTTAAACAAAGAATAGCACAGACACACAGCCTTCTCCTTCTCCGTTCGTTCTCCATCTTGTTTCCTCCCTCTCTCTCTCTCTCTCATACACACTCACATAAACAGAGAGAACGAGGGAGAAACAAAGCCCTCGTACGGCACGCACTTACACAGCATCTCTGTCTGAGTTGGTTCCAGATGAATAAGGCAGAATACCAAGTGGCCCACTTATACGCTACGCAGAGACAAATAGACCAGTCAATCACTGCAGGCTGCTGCTGAATAACAAATGCTCGCTGGTGTGCGTGTGTGTGTGTGTGTGTGTGTGTAAGAGGAGGTCTTAAACAGCTTTCTTTTTTTTTGTATGTGTTGTTCCACAAATGCATGTGCGTGAACACAGAACATAGAGTGTACAGTATCTGCAACAACCTCCAGTTCCAATCGAATATGATGCGTTTTTCAGTGTTACAGCAAATAGGCCAGATGTTTCTGCTGCTAATGAGAACAGCAAAGAAAAGAGGCTGTTTTAGAAAAGGTTTGCATTTGATAAAACGTACATTTAGAGAGGACTTGTGTGTAGATGTGGAAGGCAAGGTTAAGTCTGTAGCCTCCTGCTGTGTGGAGAGGATGAAGGCCAAAGAACAATTTCATTCATACCTGCTCCTTCTTCCAAGCTGTGCTCGATGCATTAGCCCCCCCCACCACCTTACATCTCCAGAGTGCAGCGCAGTCAGCCCTGTCAGAGCAAACTGACCGACAGAAGGGGTCACTGAAGAGGTGCAAACAATACTCTTCAGCAAAATGGGAACGTCTCCGCTGGGACTGGAGCCTCTGAATTACTTCAGATACACAAACATACCCAGCTGCCACAAGTATAAACTGTGGCAATGCTCACCAGCTGTGAGTGGTGTGCAGCCTCCCTTTAATCCGTGAGTGAAATGCAACAGTGTTAACCCATGTGTTATGGTGATCACTTCCAATATAAACCCACTGCCAATCAGACTGCCGGGCTTCCTCAATGATGTCTGTTCTTATCTGCTGTGTTAGGTGGAGGCTCATAAATAAGCAATGCCAGTATAAAAAGAATCCTGCAGTCCAGTGTAACTTGGGGATGTGGGGGTAAAAAACAACTGGTTTAAATCCAGGACTGGCAGTGCGGGAGCTCTTAAAAATAGATTCCTGACCAGGGGATTCAGGAGGTACAGCTCAATTTTTGAAGCCAATCTTGAGTGTCCAAATTTTTGCTTTATGTCATTTTCAACTGCAAATGCTAATTAAAAATTTTTTTGATATGCCATTCATAAGAGAGGTATTCTTAACTGTTCACTGACGCCCACCTACAGCTGTTTTAGAATGAATTAAAAAATAATACTGCTATAAGAAAAAGAAACATCTGAATTTCTGATAGTACAGGGAGAGAAGGAAGTGCTTTAAATATCACCTCAAAGAAATCCACATCAGTGCAGCCCTGAGCATGACCTCCCCCTCATCAACCCCATGAACCCCAGAGCAGATAACCATGGGATAATCCCATTTTAGAACCACCGTCTCATGGTGTCACATTCTATTTTGTCCCCTGCCCTTCCCTCTGGCCACAAAGATGCGTGACTTTTTAAAGGGATATTCCTCTGTACCAGCATTTAGAAAATAACATGACAAGAAAACTCTATTGGAATTAATGACTCATCCTCTTATGCAACTCAGCAACTCTGGGGTTAAATCACTTTTAAATATTTGTTTTTGTCATATGTGTTTTTGTCTTCACCGCCATCATATCTCAGGGAGCAAACATGACTGGCTGATGTCCAACAGCTAATAAAAATCCAATACAGACAAATCACTTCAGTTTATCTGGTATGAAACATCGATGATGAAAAACGCTGCACAATGGAACCTTTTCTATGTATGTGTGTGTGTGTGTTCGAGTCTGTGTGTGTAATATCTCCTCCATTCAAGCGTGAATCTGCTTTCATAAATAATAACTGTAGTGTCAATAATTTTGACAACCTTTCCACCCAGAGTGAAACAAATGACTCTAGGCTTAAACTGAGGAAATTAGACTTAAGCTTTTTTCTATTGAATGATGTTCACCATGTGAAACTGAAGACTCCTGGAATGTGATCACGGCTACATTTACCTGTAGGTATTACAGTTTCTTTAGAGCAGTGTAGTCTACACACACATACACACATATAACTACTATACACCCGAGACCCCCTCCCCGCCTACCTCTATTCATGCCCACCAAGGACAGACTTCAACAAACAGCAGTGTGAACACTGTTGGGAGAATAATTGTGCTAATTTTTTATTCCCCACAGAAAAATGAAATGGTGGTTCAGGTTGAATGGTTTTGCTTTGAAGGTGAAATTAAAATAATTTCCACATCTTCTTTGTCCGAATGAAAGGGGAAGCACATGAATGTATGTGTGAGGGAGTATAAACAGCAAAACTCGTGTGTGCCTGGAAGGTTACATAAAAGGCGTGCGTGTGCTGTATGTATGCACTTGGGCTATATCTCTCACAGCATGGCTGCTGAGTGACAGATATAAATAGTGTGATCACATAGCAGGCCAGTTTCCATGATTCACTTTAGTGGTCCCTATTTCTGATTTTTTTTTTTTTTTGGATGACAGGCGTCCACACCCTTTATAAAAGCACAAAGAGATAACACCTGTTTATGCGGACACAGTCCAGCAGGATCTGAGCTTTATGATTTATGTGGCTACAGAAAGAAAAAAAGAAAAACAAACTCTTAAAGCCTTTCAAAGCTTTCTGTTTCAGATATGCAGAAGACAAATCAAGGGCACATGACAGGAAACAGGAGAAAGCTCTTTCACTCTGATGAACAGGAGAGTGTAACCCTGTCAATAGGGCTGTGAGTGCAAACTTCAAGTCCTCTGTGTCCATAGCAAAAGCAAAAAAAAGAAAAGATGACGCAAGATCTCCAGATAGGAGCATCAGTTTCACAACAAATTAAAAACGCTAGCTGATGTAATAAGTCCTACCTTGGATTTCAGAGCGGGCTCAAGGAAAACTCCCTGAAGGCTGACAGTTTCTGATAAATGTTGATTCATTAAAAAAAAAGGCTCAAGGATAGAAGGCTGCCTTGTATGGCAAGAAGTAAAGAAGCATAAAGAGAAGAAAGGGAGGACGCTGACGAGAAGGAGCCAAAGGTTCAACTCGGAGAGGGCTCTCAAGGTCGAGAGATGAAACGCGTCTTTCAGCGTTTCAAGCTGGCGGAAATGAAGCCAAAATGGCGAGTCAGAAGAAGTGCAGCTGCTGTGAAGGAAGGAAGGAACACGCTGCAATAGAAACCAGCTCCAGCAAAGCATGCACACTGTGAAAGAGGCTGAAACACTGCTGTATAACACATTTTGGAAAAATACTTCATTAGTTAGACAATGTCGGTAAATATTTATTTTTTCAGCTGTTTAACTGTTTTTTCATCAAGTCAAATTTGCACAGAAATTGTGAATGAGTTTCGCCTGTGCTGTCTTATTTTGAAATCGGTTAGAGAAAAGTTAGAGGTGCTGGGTATCCTCTCAGATCTTATATATGTGTGATACTGTAGTATGGCAGCCCCTCACCAAGAAAACATTGTATAAGTTGCAAGAAGCAGAAGAGCAAGGAAGAGCGGACTTCAACTAGCAGCCCATTAAAACCATAATACTAGTACTGTGTGTTCAGAAACAAAACAGATAACAAGCCGGTGTCAGTGTTGATACTCTCATATGTCTGAGATTTTCATGGAGTTTGAAATCATTTGGAACTGACTGTGCCTGTAGAGCAAGCTGAGAGTAGTTGCAGTTCTTTTTTTTTTTTTGTCTGCAGTTGTGCATTACATTTGATCAGGCTGCTGGTGCAGTCCTTTCCTCCACTCTACACACTCATACGAACCAGACACACGTCTCCTACGGTGCACTTCCTGGTGCCACACACTTCTACCTGTCAACCTTGAAACCAGCACGGTAAAAACCACAAACGCTCCCCATACGCAAAAGAAAAGAAAAAAAAAGAAAGAATCCGCTGCGGAATCAGCACCCCTCCACTCTCCTCTCTTCATCTCCATTTTCTCTTCTCTATCAAGGAGCAAGGGATCTCTCGGCTTATCTTGGCAAGGGCTGTCATGCCGACAGAGCAATTATTATCGCCTTCTCCTTGCTTAAGTCTTCCAAGAGCCAAAGGAACACCTTGCTAATCAGCCACTTACTGTCATGCCCAGTGATATTCTGTCTAGCTAACATGGCAACCAACGTTACAACGGCAGCAGCGCACAACAATCAGAGATAAACTCCATCACAAATGAAACATAGGGTGATTTAGTAAAAAAAAAAAAAAAAAAAAAAAAGGAGGTGAGGGTGACACAGCTTAACTCAGCGCCCACCACTTAATAAGCAAACAAAGACTTATGCAAACAAGTCTATTAGCCTGTCACCCTGCCTCTGCCCCTGTTTAAATCAAGCCTGTGAGGAGTGCTGAATGCTAATTGTACACATGTTCTGTCTTACCAAGCTGCGCGCACAATCTTTAAACACTGCAAAAAAATTAATCTAGCAAATCTTTTGTCATCAGGATTTTTTCTCTATTTATGAAGTTGCGTCCAAAATTCAGTAAGCCATATGGTAAAGACGCAGCTAAGCAAAATATATGCAAAAAGGTACACTCGAGCTTCAAACACTAGCCATAATCATTACAATAAATGCATGAATGCATACTGTCAACCTATGGAAAAAGCACTTAAAACCAATAAAACAAACAATACCCTTGCAATAAACCTATTTCGCCCTCTGTCCGTAGCTTCCTGCCAGCCACCCAGCAGGTGACCACATGGCAGGCATGCGGGATTTGAATCACCGTTTCCCCTCACAGCATGCGTTAGCAGAGGCTCGGGAGCCAAGGAGCCAATCTCAAGGCAAACTCTGAGTTGTACAATCTGAGTTGTTACTATGAGTAATGCGTGAGTAATAGGAGCATTAGAGGAGGGAAGTGGATGTGAGTGCAGTCTGTTATTTTGATATTCAACATTAGCAGTGATATGTCATGTAGTTCTATAATTAATGGACAAAAGTATTTAAGAGATGAGAGGGAAGATCTGCGAGGCTTTAATGTGCTGCTGTTGAAGGCAAGATATTTATGTATGTAAAAATGCAACTGTCTTATCAGCTTCAATGACAAATTAAGGCTGTAAAAGAGAAGCACATCCCATTTTCACTAATTGAGAGCCTGAAGATTCACACAAACGGTTTCCTAAAGAGTTGTAAATGAGTACTTCACTGGGAGAAAGCTGGAAGCAAGCACCAATGATGGCTGCCCAACCAACTTGATTAAGGGGAGATTTTGTTGACTGAAATTACTTTAACTAATTGATTGATGTAATCTGACTATAAATGGAGGAATCTCTGTCTATCCTTCTTCCTGACTTTCAATTTTCTCAACAACCACTCATCCGACTTCATCAACTTTGTGTGTGTGATGCTGAGGACCCAAGGAAGTGCGGTGTTGACTGTCATAGTTTTTTCTTGGATAAGTGGTTCTCAAGAAACATAAAAAGGGAAACATTACATGAAAGTAGGTTAGGGCGATGGTGCATTGCAAAGGCAGAACTACACTACGACAATTTATAGCACGCAGCGGGATTGTATTTACTCAGCTATTCATACGCAATAGCTTTTAGCATTGAGCACATGGATTCAGAACCTACAAATTTACACAGGGAACTCTGTACCCTCTGTACATTTGGTACGTTTCTGTTTAAAGACTTGCAATGTCAAGTGCGAAGTTGTTTGTATGATGCTCTCAAGAAAGCTGCAAGCTGGGATGACGCAGGCCAAACAATCAGCCCTTACCGACATATGTTCGGAGATGGAACACACGTCTCTCACTGCCTGACCTGTGTATGGCTTTCCACCTACAAATTCCATTCATTCCAGCCGTACACTCTTAAAACACAGCAGTCACTGTTAAAAACGTTTCACTTACGGTCATTGCAGAATGAGCCACCATAGGACGTCATGGTGCAGTCGCAGGTGAAGCCCTCCCACTGCTGGAGACACACCCCCTGATGGTAGCAGGACTCCTCCGTACAGGTGGTACTGGGTCCTGGGGGGATGACCAGAGAAACAGTTCATAGTTAAGTTTTCCAACCAAACATATGGAAAATTCATGTGGATTCATAGCATTTTCAGAACCCAGAGAGAAAACCCTTCAGCTCTGCTGGCTGTCCACTTCCCTGGGCAATGACAGCTCAGGTTACAGCTCTATTTAGTCTGGGGAAGGACAAAGGAACATGATTAACATAGTATTATGTTCGTTTATAACCAGAGGAATGAAGACACCAGTGTTGGATGAACAACTGTGTGCATTTTATTGCAGAGGCTGGCGACATGAAGAAGATGAAATTTCATTATTGGGAGTGTCTGTTGTACCTTTATAATTATTTCATATCAAAAAACTTTTACTCCGGCCCAACCCTACTACTACTAGCACTGTTGATCCCACTGAGAATCAACACCTTCAGCAGCTTTCAGCTCATTGTGATAGTGAACAGTTGTTGCTGAAAACAGCTGAGCGTTAGTGACATAGACATAGTCTTATATGTAGGAGTTGGTGAGCCAAACCAGGGCGAAAAAATACATTTTAAAAAACGATTTATATTGAGACTCCCATGCAAGTCCCATGTTGCTCTGTATCTGTCGAATGTGTAAGCAAGCAACTGTTATCCATATGAACCTCATAAACTGATATACAGTAAAGTTAACTATTAAATCTTCTATCCTCCATGTTGTCAAAGCATTGTTTACTAGTGTGAAAAGCATAAAATAAAACATAAACCTCACATATCTAATAGGGGTGGAATGGTTCAAAAAAATCCATGGTTCGGTTCGTATGTTGCTGTTTTCCAGAAATACCATACATCAGCGTAAGATATATAGCCTAATAATCTACCATTTACAGTTTAAAAAAAAATCTGTTATTCTCAAGGACATGTCTGCAGAAACTGAAAGAATGAGGTAGTTTGATATTAGGCACCTCATTGTGACAGCCTTAGGTTAAAGCTAGGTGAGAAAGGGGGCAGGTCTGTAAAAAAGAGCTTTTCTTCTCCCACTCCAAAGTAATGTAATTGGCAGTCACAGTTAGGAAACTTTAGCGGCTCTGGAGGTCCATCCATCAGTAGTAAGAGCTACGCAGGCTGTCAGACAACTCCTGACAATTCCTCGTCATGTCTCTTCATAAAGTTCAGGAATTACCGTGTTGTTGATGTGTCGGCAGGAGGGGATACCTGACTCTCAACTCCTTGCGCTGTCAATTAACACACTGGAGTGATGTCTCCGTAGGTGAGCAAACATATTGGATGTGTTGCCGCTAGCATGAACAAAATTTCACTGGGTTACTGGCGCAAGGCTTTTTGGAGCATGCCCTGAACCAAACAATACACACATGCCCCGAACCGAGACAAGCGAACCGAACAGGACGGATTTTTTTCATGAACCGTTCCATCCCTAATATCTAATACTTGTGTTAAAAAACCCAGTGACTGGAACCAAAAGCAGCGGCAGCTCATCCATGAAAGACTGAAAGTGATTTGATTAATGTTGCTTAGAAATGTATTCACATTAAATCTGACGTTAATTCAAGGTTGAAACCTGGTGTAATCGGCGGACTAGGGGCACATTTGCATTGGAAATTAGTGTTGGTGGTGGTAGGTGCAGTTTAGGTTCTCTATATTTGTGTGTGTGTGTGTGTGTGTGTGTGTGTGTGTGTGTGTGTGTGTGTGTGTGTGTGTGTGTGTGTGTCTGGGTGGGGGAGTGGGGGGTTTGTCCTGTTGTTCCCTCCCACGGTCATGGATGGCTGAAGTCATTTAAATTGCCAATTAGAAACTCCACCGTTGTGATTTCTCTGCGGAACTCCAGCCACTTACTCAGATAGGTGCTGTGACAGGCTGCCTAGAAAACTCAAATTTTCCTCCACATTATACATACTACTGACCCAACGGGCATTGTCACATGGTATGGAAAATAATTAATCTAGTCTTTGCCTTTGTTGACTCTGTATTATTAGAAGCCAATAGGGCTTGTGGAAAAGAAAGTAGACAAGATGATCATTAGGTTTCCTTCCAACAAATCCTGACTTCAAATGATTGTTCTCAAAATTACATAGAAAAAGCTGAAGATTAGGATGCAGATCAAGTCTAAGGCAAGAGAGTACTTCTGGAAGGAAGTACGTGAGGTGGCTGTTGTATTGGTGGTGGGGATTCTTGTAAAAATCTCAATCAAATACAAACCCTTCCAAAGAACCATGATTCAGTGCCAGACTAATTTGTTTCTGCATAGATAAACAGACATCTCATTGTGTCATTTACAAATGACCCAATTAAACCCCCAACCTCAAACCAGCAGAAAATACATAATGGAAAAATTAAAAAAATAAAAATAAAAACAATAAACGATACATGAGAGCTTTTAACTCTGCTCCAAAATGTCCACTAAAATTGAATGTTATTTCTTTTTATCAGCTTGTTCTGTTAGTTGCTCCTAACCACCTTATTGCCCCATTAATTATGTGCTAATAAAGGGTTCCCTTGAGGAGCTTATCAAGCACATTGTCATAATTAATAACCAAGTCATGTAATCACTTTCTCACTCTTCCCTTCAACTACCGATTGACCAAACATTACCTCTCTATGGCTGCCTGAGAACCTGTTATTAGATGCCTTGGGTTTGTTGGAGCATAAACCTCCATCTGCCATGTTTGCTCCAAATGTTGAGGAAAATCCTGAACAATAAAGGCAATACGGCTATAATCACTGTAAAAAGCCAGAGTGAACACACACATCTCCACTACCTGGCTGCTGTCACCTGCCTCTACAACTAACAGCTGGGTAACAACTGGAACATCTGCTCACATATTGGTGGTGTAGTGTAGGCCAGAGTGCTCAAATTAAGATGGTTTGAGCTTTTAAAATATGTTCAAAAGGAAGCCAGTAATTTAACCAAGATTCCTAACTTTTTTGGCATTCTAAAATAATCTCTTAATTATTTTAAAAAATTTATTTTTATTCATCTTGGAATTATATTTAACTCTGCTACTGCTCATGCTTCCACTCCCACAATGTCAAATGCTACATTATTTTATTTAGTTTGTTGCAGTGCGTTTTTTCCCTGCAGCTCTCTCAGTCTCGGTGTCTTTCCCTTCTTGTTCTCTGTAGTTATGATCTGCTGAGTCAGTAGAGAAAACAAGAACCCGCTCAATGTTCTGGTCTTTGTTTGGCCTCGGGGTCTGGAGGGACCGGACCAGCAGCCACCTCTGACCACTCTGTATTCCCAGTCCACAAGCTAACAATGACCTCAGAGCCAAGGCAGTCAGGACGTTGGCAGTGATCCATGTGCAGGGCAGCACTACATTTTGGAAAAGTCATTTTCATTACAGAAAGTCAGAGAATAGGTCTCAACAGCTCTTGTTGGAGATCAATCAACACTAGAAACCTATCAATTACAGTTGTAATTTGAATGATTTGCTGTCAACGTTTGGCTTCTCTGCTGCATGGTAAAGAATAACATTCTGAATTAGATTTTAGTAAACGTGGATAACTAATCATGATTGTTTTTGATGTATTCCTGTGATATCAACAAGGGAATATATGGATTTGCAACAGCCACAGGTCTATGTATACTATTATTTGTCAAAAAAGGTCCACCCTTCTATATCCGCTCAATTACAAGCTCAGCTCATCTCTCTGGCACATCCAATCATTAACTAATATTAGCATCCATTTCAGGAGCCTACAGGAGTCAGTGTGATAGCTTAATGCAGTTTTAAACTGTGTTTGGAGCAAAGTAATTGTGGTGTATTACTGTAGGCAGGTAATAAGGCTGGTTGGCAGAAGTAGTAGCGTTAGGGATCGAGAAAAAAAAACGCTGGATCGGTGCCGCATCGAGTCGGCCAGTGTGGCCCTCAGGGAAATCAAGTCTGTGCTCTCCGACACTCAGTACGGCATTGAGACGTGGTGGCGGGGGGGTGAGGAGGTGGGGTGTATGGAAGGGGACGTGCTATGACCAAAATCTACTGTTATACTCAGGATTAACTGCTTGCCACATGAGCTGTGCAGCCTGGTGGTGAACTGAGCACGGCAGACATAAAAAACAAAACAAAACAAAACAAAAACAACAAATGCAAGACTGATGAGGTGAAAGCCAATGAGGGCGGGGTGTCACTGAGATTAGCCACACTGACAATAACATTAGAGGAGGGAGATACCTGCTCCATGTAGGTTTTATGGGTCAATAAAGAGGATGTACAGAGGACAAAGGCTTAGATTGTAAAGACTGCCCAAAGCTGTGAGACTTTGGGCGGGGTTACTGGGAATTACAGCCACAGAAAAATGCACTGAGTTACTGTAGTGTCTCTGTGCAGGTAGCAGTATTGTGTGTAATCAGCCTATAGAGGGGAGCAGATCCAATTTATATGTGTAAATAAAAACAGAAACAGCTATTCAACCCATACAGAAATGTAATATATGACATGTTTGTCCCTATAGCAAGAGTGATGTTGCCATATATGTGACCTATAAGGGGATATATATATGTTATTATCACATACTTTCATACATACACATATATGAAGATATAAGTTTATAACATATATGAAATACCCATAAATGTATACGATATATTTTTATATGGTAACATCATGTAACATTGGACTACAATATAACCATACATACATAAACATACGTATTTGTATGGGCTAGACATACAGTATATGTCAATAAATTAAATTATTCCAATTTATAATAGGTTTCATATATATTTTTACATATATGATTTTATTTTATATGTAGTCGTATATATATTACAAATATGGAAATTCAATATATGTAAATATATTACATTTGTATATGGGAAAGCACAGAACAACTTGCTTGCTTTCTACTTTGCTACAATCACTTGCGAATAATGTTTTTTTTACCTTTTTGAAGAACAATTAGCACAGCATATTATCAGTATCAGAAACACGTAGCAATCAAAAAATGACTTGTTTTTATCTCCTTCTCTAAATGACATTACTGAAATTAAATTGTTCAAAAAAAAAAAAAGATTGCTACCAGACTCCTGAGTAGTTTTCCACATAATTATCTGTCATCTTCTCAAGCTGAGCTATCCTTGATGAGAAAAAATTGTAAAGTTGGCATTCTGTGTGACAAAAAGAAATATTGTCACTAATAAGAACAACGCTGGATTATACACTGGATGATAACAGAATCACTTGAAATCAATTCTATTTAATTTCCCCTGTTGATTCACAGAATAGCTAACAGCTGATGCATCATTACTTTTGAACATGAGATGAATGCCGTGAGTAAATAGGGAAATATAGCAAAAAGCAACACATATTAGGTATTAAGGAAAGTACTTACAAAGTCCCTTTTTAAGCATTTTGTGAGATATGATGATAACCGTAACTGTATGTGATAGACAACTCCTATGCTCACTCACCATCGCAGCCTCGTTCCACCTGACCCACCCTGTGGAGGGCATCTGCGATCAGGTCGGGGAGTCTCCCATTCAGATCCACGGAGGCCAGACAGCCCTGGTACCCGTCCCGGGACGCAATCAGCTTGGGCAGATTGCTGTACATGTTCTTTGTCACGCCACCGATGTACAGCTCCCCTGCAAAACACATACACAGGAACGACTTCTGAGAGCTTGAAAATTTTACATTTCCTAAAGTGTAGACTTAATTCTGAACCGATACCAAATTACTAAAATGTGAAAATAATCACTTTAACTACTTTAATTTAGGATTTCAGCTACATTACAAACAAACATCATACATATCAGTGTTAGAGGGGCAAAGATAAAATGAGCCAAGAGTAAGATAATTAACAATGAAATTAAGATGTGAGGTTATGTAGGCAGAAAAGGAGCTTAAAGATACAACAGTATTTCTTTTTTTAATACAAGTAGGTGATATACTGGAAATCGAAAGGCTGGCCAGTCAATAAATATTTAAAACATGTCAAATACTCTGTAAATGGACCATTGCTGGGCAAAGTAACAAATAATGACAACCACATTTGCATCACCCAATGTGGTATCATCACCTTGGAAATGCATGGAGTCATTTGGAAACACGCCATTGTGTAAATACAATGGTTTCAGTCTTCTGTGACTGTCTATATCAATATCAATATCAATTTAATTTGTACAAAACTCATATTAGAGAATTGAATTCACTCCAACTGCTTTTTATGATATTGTCAACTTTATTATTTCTGTTTTGTGACTGGCTATCTTTTACTTTGCTTTCTCCACACTGATGTTAAATGTGTGGATTGCTTTACATAATGCACCATTGAAATATGATGACATAGTACTGACAAAGGAATGTCAATCAGCTTGATTGTGGGGGAAAAGTCACATTAAAAATCCCCACACGCTCACAATTTACATCTCCTATATACATATTACATCGGTTTCGAAAACATGTTCTCCATTTATGGTCTACTGCTAAATGCAGTCCCAGATGGCATAATCTGCCCTTTGATTATGAGACGTATTCATGTGCAGTAAGTGTTAACATGAACTTTCATGTGCATAAAAGAGAAGAGTTCTGATCAACAAGGAAACAAGGCTGAGATCATATAACTTGCTGATACTGTGCAGAACACTGTACCGTCTGTGCCTGTTTTGATTTAGCTACATGATTAATTTGCTCAATATAAAATGGTTCCCTATAGTGTTACTGTCGCTAAAGAGCAACAGAGCTAGTCACTGACCCATTTGTCTGCATACGAGTGACTCACAGATTGCACCTACACAGTGTTGTGTGTGGCTGATCCACAGTGACTGTGTGTAATACCAGAGACATGCAGCGGAGAGTAAACAGTATAGGCACCAAGAGACAGAATTGACATTTTAAAGCCAAGCAGCGTGAAAGTCGGGGGGGTGCGCTCGCGGGAGACGTCCCCTGACAAAATGCTTGTCATTACAAAAGGCACCAGGAACATGTTGTGACAATTACATGATTCAAAGAAGTAGCTTACAGTTGACATAAATAGATTGTGCAGCATTAAGGCTGAGGCACTGGAAATGACATTTGATGCTCATGAAGATTCATTCCATTGTCCTGCTCATATACTTTACTCTCCTCCTCTGAGAGAAGAACAGAATATAAACAAGAGCACTTCCTCATGAAGGAAGCGGACTTTGTGAATCCTCTGTGAGATGATAAGGCTGAGTTTTGGGATATCTGGGTGCTCAAGTACAATTAAGGTCTCTTTACATTACAACATAAAAGGAAATATCTATCCACTTTTAAGCCCAATTATTTTCCCTTTCTTTCTCCCTTCCTCTCTCAACCCTCTGTTCTGTAGAGTTGTGCAGAAAATGCCAAGTGAAATTATGAAAAACACAAAGGGGCCTTTGATGTAAGTGCATATGAATAAACACGGTTTGAAATGCTTCAGGCATTTCTCATCATCAAAACTCCTACTTTACGCTTTATCTTTAAGTAGGCATAAAATGAACATCCAGCCAAACCTTTCACACGGGGACGAGATCCTGCCGCAAAGATAGAACCATCAGAAAACAGAAAACCTTTCCACTATAAATATTTCTACTATGTACATATCTACACACACATATATACATTTTTTTTTTTTTTTCCAGAGCTGAAAACCACAACTTTCAACTTTAGCGCTCTGCGAAGCAATGAGCCACGAGGTCAATTATATGTGGACTTTGTGTAATGGAATGAGTCAATGATGTTTGCCAACTTCTCTCTGGAATTAATGAGTACTTGACACTTCATATTTCCCAACCGGGGCTCTCGGGCATTATAATCAATACAATGAATTCATTAGCTGTCTGACTGACTGATGTCCTGGAATCGTGGCTGCAAGAACCATTTAGCAAATATGAAATTATCGGTGTGGAGTTGATCTCAAAAGAGCAAACAGTGAATTTCTTGCAGAAGTCAACAGGATGTTTGAGGAAATCCACTGGCTGTGACTACATAACCGGAGTAGACAAGAGAGGAGGGAGGGCTGTGTCAGATGTACTGTAAAAATTAGTTATGCAAGTTTTGTTTTCTTCCAGTGGAGTAAAGACTAGGGAAGACGATTAAATACACACTCCCACTCAGAGAGAATCAGTGTGTTCAGTTTGAGTCGAGTACTTTTAATTTGAATTACAGATTTCTTTGGGTGAAGTTTTGACTTCTTTGTCCAGTTGGGCCACAGACAGTTTGTTCCACACAGCATAAATTACAGCTCGTTTTAAATGTGACATGGCTGCAGTGTTGCAAGGGGTGTTTGCTCTGGAAGTTCCATTTCCTAGCATCTCAAAGCTGTTAGCAGCCAAGTTAGCATGTGTGAAATTCACAATGTCTTCGCAAAAAAACTAATCCAAGTGGTGCTACATGCATATATTCATGCAGCTTAGTGAACCAAGACAAATCTGTATCATTTTCTTTTTTCTATTTATGCACTAGAACATTTTTATTTCACATAAAAATGAGCATAAAGCTCTTCAAGGACATTCACCATTTCTAGGTTTGTTCACAGAAAATGCTCCTCATTAAATGTATTTTTCCGACTTGGGTGCCTAATAAATAACATGCAGAAAACATGACTGTGTAGGGGCGTCGTGTGGTGTAGTGGTCTAAGCAGGCGCCCCATGTGTAGAGGCTACAGCCCTCGCTGCAGTTGGCCCTGGTTCGAGTCCCGCATCGGACGGCCTTTACTGCATGTCGTTCCCCCTCTCTCTGCCTCCCCATTTCCTGTCTCTCTCCACTATCCTGTCCAATAAAGGCACAAAAGCCCCCAAAAAAATATACTTTAAAAAAAAAAAAAAAAAAAAAAACTTGACTGTGAAACACTGACTCATTTTGTTTTACTCTTCGGGTTATCACACAATTATCAAGTGTGTTTTGTACAACATAGACAGGAAATAATGTAATTAATGTTTACTTAGTGCTTGTTGGCTTGTTATGTTGTGTGTAAAGATAGATAGATAAATCTATCTATATTGACATATTCAGTATGTTTAGCCCATACAAATATGTATGTTTATGTAGGTATGCTTATATTGCAGACATATATTACTTAAATTTACTATATCCATCCCAAAGCCTGTAAGTATATGTTGATATTGTATACATTATGGTCCAAATTTCCCAAAAAAGGAAAGACAGACATGATTAGAATTAATGAGAACTTAATAAGAAAAACATATATAAGCGTATAATATTTTTATGTGTATGTTGTTTTAATAAACTTGCACGTGTAAACTGAATATATATATTATTAACATATATACCATGTAAAAATTAAGCATATGTTTTTAGATGTAATTACATTTCTGTAATTAGGGGTGTCGCAATACACCAGTATTGACGACAACAGTGATATTTTTAAAATTAAATATTGATATTGTGTTAGTAATGTATATATAATAATATCGTGATGACAGACGTTAGACCGTGTGGACATTTTGTTTATCAGTTCATCTGGTTGCCTTTTTTCTATCCATTAACTGTAATTGTTCCTTTTGTACGCTATATTACAGTTATGGTTACAGAGTCTCTCTCCACCTCCCTACATTCATATTTCAGTGCAATTCATCTGCCAAAAAAGAGAGAGAAAACACACAATAAACAAAGTGAAACATTAATTACACTGGTGGCATTTCCTTTTCCATACATATTGCGATAATATCGTGAATTCTTTTGGCCATGACCATGGCAGCCCAAGCCACACGATACTTTCTTGCCATTCATACAACTAGATCTATGTTTAAGGCTTAAGGTCTTTGGGACTGTTCCAAAGGGGGCAGGTTAGAATGATGAGTAACCATTTTCCCCCCAGCAAGAAACCATGTCCTGCTCTGGCTCCGCTGCCCCAGCAGTGATGAATGCCTGTGCTGCTGAAGAGCTCAGTGCAACCCACAAGACGGGACCAATTACAGCCTCCCAGACATCGCCAGAGACCACTACCTCCACATCTCTACAGTTACCATAATGACCTCTCAGGGGCCAATGGGGAGGAGTTGGGATGCGATGATACGGGGCCCTGGAGAACCTCTGACAGCACAATCTGGATGAGCACACTGACTTAACATTTACACTGGACAATGCAACTTTTCAGAGGGTTTTAAAGTGAAATATAGATTTCTGTGATGATGGTTTCATTTGTCTTCCGTGGTGTGAAAACCTCATAAATCCATTTCTGCTGATACAAAAATTTGATCCGTGACTTATCACAGAGATGGGTCTTGACCTTAAGACCCATGACAGCCATTCACAATTTGTTATTTGATTTCTAGCAAACAGGAGCACTGACTGAAAAGTATTAGTCATTTTCTTGATACCTTTCAAGTTTACTCCCTTGGAGGTATGTTGGCTGCCCCAGACAAGCGAAAAACCTCACAGCTCCAATTCAACTGTTTTCATTATCTTTGAGTTATCTGCAATGGGAATGAATTCCATGTATGTGAGACCCCTGAAACCCATCTTAACATCCTAAGTGTTTGATGTATGAAGCGCTTCAGATTTTTTCAGAAAATAATGTATTTTTTTTGTGGAAAAAGTTAACTTTTTTTAGACAGTGCTAAGCTATTCATTATCAGTAAACCTTGTCAACTCAAAACAAGACCTGTATTTCATACTTGCCTGTAATTGGCTCCCAAGTGAAGTGATGGTATTGCAGTCTTTGCCCATTTCTAGCAATACTTTATTATACATTATTTATGTCCATCATTAAGAGAGGTATGATGATGACAATAGGCCACAGACGCACAATGCTGTGTCTCATCTCTAAACAATACCCCCTTTTGCCAATTCCCTGGCGTACACAAAGCCGACCATTAACTTTCATTAAATGCTCTATTAAGAACGTCTGCCTCCCTCTCGACTCCTCACTCTCTCCGCCTCTCTTGCTTGTGTTGCTTCGCTCTCATGCTGCCTTTTAATTGACAAAGATTGAATGTTTCCTGATGAGGGATGCAAAACTAGAGATCATATTGTGATGGGATCAGGCCAGCCGCCACACCCGACGACAAGCTGACGTTCAGACCCATGAGTACTCAATAGTATTCATTCATTCATTACAATATCAGCCCCTCTGTCATAGCTGGTAAACCCATTCAAACTCACATATGAAGTCTGCTGTGAGCTGTGCAAATGAATGACTGTTCGGCAGAGGCGGTGTGTGTTATATAGGCAGGGATGGGACAATGGCAGCCAGCAGGAAGATGCAGAGAATCTGTGATTGCTAATTACAGAGGCGCTCCGCAAAGATGCCACAACAAGACAATTGGTGTGAAGAATAAATGTTGGTGCTGCTTGTGCGTTAATTGCTGATGCTAAATTATAAACAGTGTAATTATGTTGTGTGTTGTGTCTCTAATGTGTGTGACTCTGAAAACAAGTGGTATAGCAAGATATGTTTTGTATTCTGCAAGGATAAAAGACTCAAGGCGACTAAAGCTGTAATTATTTGATACTGTAGTGACAGGTTTTCACTAACAGGTGCATGCTCGCTCGCAGTTCTATTGTAAGCACAGGTACTAATACGCTTTCAAAGTCTTTCTCCCTCCCTCTCTATAACTCTAAGTGTAGGGAGCTAAGTGAGGGAGTAATTGGAAACAATGAGCTAAAACGCAACGTTGGACGTCTGCAATGAAATAAAATTTACTTTCTGTAGGTTTAATTTGGATGCTGTCACCACAATTACGAATTACAATTTGAACAACGAGTCATCAATCTTCAAGTTGAATGTTCTCACACAATTACTACTTTAAGCAGTGATGTTTCATTGTGTTCATCATGCACTAATTACTGATTTTGCATTGCAGCGTGTGGAGTGACAGTCATTACATGCCCAAAATGAATCACTGCAATTCAGTGTTTCGAATGCACATCCCCATCTTAACATTTGGGTTTTTACTTTGCTACTGATTAGCCATCAGTTCATTATTGTTTGTTGCGCGGCAAACTATCGAATCTATCTAGCCTTAAAAACTTCAACAGCAAAGATAAGATTCCTGCCGCTAACCGTTTATAAACAACAATCGAGTACTAAGCATTTACAGTTTCAAAACACTTTATCACTGGATACCAAAGCAATGGGAAATAATTTCAGGGGCTGGTTGCACAAAACACCTTAAGTTTCTACTTAAGCATGACACTTAAGGTTTAATTTCTCCTTAGCTATGGGAGTCAAGGGTGTTGCACGGAAAGTCTTAAAAAGGTTTCCCTAGTTAAGGAAAAGATGTAACACATTTGCAGCAGTGAAAGAGGTTTACAGCTACTGTGTCCATGGAGACCAATTTACTGCATTTAGCACTTGCGATACCTGTTATCACTTTTGGGAAGCCGGTAACATTAAAGATGTGTGCTGCTATTTCAGCCTCATTATCACCATATACTCAGTCATGTTGCAATTAAGATAAAGTCAGAGGTACCGTTAGTGTTTTTCCTTGCTTTGGTCGCTAAGGTCTTCTGTGCAACGATTTTACTGACTTTAAGTGATTCCTTAAGTATAAGACTACGAACTGTTTGCTAGATTGTTTATATGTATGTGGACATCTAAAATATAGCAGTTCAACAACTCTTGTTACAAGGTAGTGTGCCTGGTATATTAAAGGTACAACACTTTGTCTAGTTGCATTATACCAGCATTACATTATCTTTGTATGGAACCCAGTAAATTGCAGAAAAATGGAAAAAAGAATTTGTAGGGGTCCATGGCCATAATGCAATGGCCGAATATTATTTTAATTAATATTAATATCATGGCCAGATATCGCTGGTATTTACACACTGTCATCATCATTGTCATGCTTGCTTTTATGTCATGTATTGCACAGTTTATGTACTCTTCAACAGCAGCATTATTATTTGATTTGTTCATCTCCATCACTTCCCTGGTGTGTCTCAGCTGTCGCACATGGAGTTAATAAACCCAGAGATGCCAAGCTTTACAGCACATCTAAAGTCTCTTAGCTGCTCTATAATAATTTATGGCACAGCTTGATATATTAAAATGATATTATATTAAGCTGCAACTAACCCATCATTTCCCTCTAGTGATATGTATCTATAGCAGAGAAAAAAGAAATACCAGAATTAATTATTTCTAAAAGAAAAATTGAGGATAAAGCATGCAACTGCCACCATGATGCTTCATTGACCCAAACACAATCAGTTGGTGTGTGGGTCCTTGAGAGAGCTCCTAATATGTGCCCGCACTCCTTGGTGGCACTTTCTGAAAGATTGTATAGTGACACAGACAGGCATCATTACACATTTTCATGCTTCCATTCTCCCTCTATGAAATGTCACTCCGTATTCAGTGTCCTTTCGCTTTGCCTTGGCTGCGCTCTCTGCTCTCAACTGCACTTCAGTTTTTCTCACTTTGCTCAGTCGCTATCTTTGACTCTCCATTTTCCCAATGTTTGTCTTAATCTCCCTGCCTTTTCGGATTCCACTCTCACAGCATCCTCTCCGTTTTTATTTATTTATTTATTTTTATCTCCTACCCCTCTCTCTTTGCTTTACTTGACTCTACCCTAGCCTCAACTGACTGCAGAGGTCAGTTGTTCAGACTTACTATCTGACTGTTTTACTGAACTACTTTTCACTACTTTTTGCTGAATTGATGATGTCTTCAGTCTGGAGGTGGTCCAAAAAGTTGAAATTGTGGCTGACTGTAGGCTCACTGAAATTCTGTTGAAAATATTATACATAAGTCAGCTTGATCTCAGTGAAGAGATTACCTCTGTGAATCAGACAGTGTGGCTGCTGTCACAGTGTCATAGCAGTTATTCTGTTATTCACTCTCTATAGAACAGCTCTGCAATTGCACTCCTATCAGTCTCTGCTGTTTAACTTGAGAGGAGACACAAATTAAATATCTATAAATTATGTAAAAATAACATTCAGGTTTTAAGGTGGATTTTCCCCTTGATTTTGCCTTAAAGAGGTCTCTCAAGTCTCTTTTAAGCTCAGTCTTTCTGAGATAGGGACCTGTGTGTGTGTGTGTGTGTGCGTGTAAAAAGAAAACAAATGCACCTATGACGATATCCCATTCATCAGGGAGCATTTTTACAAGCCGGGCCCCTGCCAGGGGAGTATAGGCCAGCCAATGAGACCCCAGGGATTTATGACTGATGTGGGACGACAAAGCCAGCCCCAGTCTCTCCTAAATAAGCCTACAACTGATTGTGCACTGTGCATCTATTTTTCCTTTAGTCTTTTGTGTAATTTTGAAAATCAAAAAAGAACAAGTGGAGGGACAATTTAAAAGATTATATCATCGAAAAAGCTCTTACTTGATAATTGTTTTATTACTCTGTTTTTGCACCTATTACCTTTTTCTCAAAAAACATGTTTTCTACATTAACAGCATATTTTGTGTATTTGTCTCTACTAATTGCACCACCTGTATTTTTCCTTTTGAAATGGCCCACTTATTCTCCTGTCAGAAATGAGGCCCTCTACATTTTACCTGGCAGTTATTTAAGACAAGGTTTCTGCCTGGAGAGAAGTTATAAAACATATCATTATGAAAGCAGAGAGGATTTAATTGTCACTCTCTTTTCTGGCCTTTTGTTTGCATGGAGAAGAATTTAGTGTAAGAACTTCATTGGTTGCCTTTCCTCACATATGCACACAAAATGCTTTGCAGTGTGCAACTAATTTATGTTAAATTGTTATCATTATGAACTGAACAAACTGTCAGCTAATCCAGCAGCTAGTCACATGTTAATGCTGTAAATGTAATGCCTTTGCAGTTGCTACATACATAACCTCATAACATCTGAAACATCATATAACAATATGATCGCAACAAGTGAACATGCTAGTCAATAAAGGAGCTTTTAAAAAAAAAAATAAATAATATACTCATATTAGTGCTGCAACCAGTAGTTGTTTTTGTTGTTGATTATTCTATTGATTACTTTTTCAATTAACTGGTTGTTTCTTTGGCAGTTTTGCTAGATAAGTGACTTACAACATCAATTAATTTCTAATTAAAATTGTTGCTGGGTAATTTTTCAGGCAATTGATTATTCAAGTAAGGGGTTTACCATTACATGACCCTGTAATTTATTTCAGGTTTATATATTTTCATTTCTTTTTTATTTATGTGAGTTATTTGACAAGTTGAGTCTGAATATAAACTGTGCGCACATTCAAGTGTGTGCAGACACAGACACACAAATACACTCAGAACAAGTGCTGTCTCTATCTCAGCTGCACCTCTGGTGAAGACGCTGACTTTTGATTAAAGGGAGAGAAGAGGTGGGAGATGGAAGAAGGAGGGGTGGGAAAATGGCCAAAGCTCTGAGTAATGCCATAGTAAATTGTAATGTAAGACAGGTCAGCGGGAGAAAAAAAAGCTAAAACACACTGCTCTATTGCAGCACTCAAGCTACCTAGCCCATCATTTATTAAGAGAGCACTAACTGAGTGGAAAAATATAGGGGGGCAGAGAAGGACACAGGAGGGTTATGAATAAAAAGGAAAAGAAAAGAATGTGGCAGGGAAGGTGATGCTTTTATAGGACTGTGTGAAGGACTTGCAGTTACCTGCAGTATTCAGACCCCTTCAATTTTTACACACTTAATTGTGTTTTCTGCCCATCAATCTACACTCATCCATAATGAGAAGGAAACATGAAAACATGTCTTTAGGGATTAATAAAAAAATAAATAAATATAAAAAGGTCAGGTCAATCCACCTTACCACAATTTGAATCTTACTTTAATGGAGGTTTACTTAATTATCCTAGTGCCTACAACTTCCACTGTGGCAAACTGACTTGACTGGACATAATTTAGAATGATACACACCTGTGTATATGAGGTCCCACAATTCAGAAAAAGTCAGAACCAAAACCAAGACATGAAGTCCAGAGGCTCTCTGTAGACCTCCATGATTAAATTGTAGTGAGGCAAAGATCAAGGGAAGGGTATAAAACCATTTCTAAAGCTGTGAGTGTTCATTGGGGAACAGTGGCCTCAATAATTGTGAAATGGAAGTGGTTTGGAACCACCACAAAGAACCCAATGGTCTCTCTGACAGAGCTTCAGAGGTCCTCAGCCCACTATGAGTTTAAAGGTCTCTGAGCGCATGAGAAAAAAGATTCTCTGCTCTGATGAGTCAAGAACTGAACTACAAACACAGTGTCTAGCAAACACCAGGCACTGCTCATCAGCAGACTAATATCATCCCTATTGTGAAGCATGCTGGTTGCAGCACCATGCTGTGGAGGCCTTCTCAGTGGCAGGGGCAGAGAGACTGGTCAGAATTGAGGGAAGAATTAATGCAGCCAAATACAGAGAGGTCCTTGAAGAAAACCTGCTCAAGAGAGCACCTGACCTGAGACTGGGGCAATGGATCATCTTTCAGCACAACAATGACCTGTAGCATCAATCCAAGATAAAGCGGGAGTGCTTTGAGACAAGTTTCTGACTGATCTTCAGTGGCCCAGTAAGGGCCAGCCCAGACTTAAACCCCATAGACCATCTGTGGGGAGACATGAAGAGGGCAATTCACAGATACCTCCCATCAAATCTGACAGGGCTTGAGAGGATCTGCTAAAAACATTGGGATAAACTTCTCAAATCCAAGTGTAGATGTAAGTGCAGCTCTAATTGCTGCGAAATGGGTACTGAATTATAAACTGAATGCTTTTGTCAATGAGATATTTCAGTCTTTGATTTTTAATACATTTGCAAAAATGTCTAAAAACATGTTCTCACTATGTTATTATGGGTTATTGAGTAAACTGATGGTTTGAGTGTGCAAAAAGTGAAGGGGTGTGAATACTTTCTGAAGCCTCTATATAATTAGGGTGATTTATATCTAGGACTTGACATGACATTTGATGCTGCCGTAATCACTTATAAAAAACCTTCAGCTGACGACAAAAGTGAGTATAATTAAGAGACTTGTGTTTTTTGACACGTGTTCATCTGATAATGATGTAGGTTAAATAATTAGATGTCTACTTTTATATCTATGACAATGGTGATTCATTGTTGATCGATTAGTTAAGAAACGATGCTGCTGATTGAAAATAATTAATATGGAGGAAGATAAGAAAGCTGATTATAGCACCATCACAAAATGTGCTGATTATGATTTAGATTATGACAAATTAATGGAACAGTGTGGATGAACTCAATATGGCTCCCAAACTGCTTGCACTGCCTTCACCCCTCCTAAAGCTTAGAGATGCCATGAAAGAGGCTGAAAACTGCTTGAGACATTTATACTATCTGACGTGAGGCGCTAATCCAGTTATGCTGCATGTGATTTGTTTAGTTATTATTATGCAAATAGATTCAGGTGCAGCTTTGGCAGACCTTGATTACTTTGCGTCCTCCCTCTCTGTCATTCACAGCCCTCTGCCAGGTGCAAACTGAAACAGTGTTAAAGATGAAAATGAATAAAGTACATGAGTTGTAATACTTCCTGTAAACAGGTACAGGCAGAAACTGATATTTCTCAGTTTTCTCTTCCCAACAACATCGCATTTCGACCGAAACCCAACTTCCACACTTTTTCTGCTCACTACGCTTTGAGCTAACTAGTCTCAAGGGAATGAAGGAAAACTTGTATCTTCCTGCATGAATCCAAAAATAATCCATTTAAATATTTTTCTTTATGAGAATAAGTCTTGACACTACTGATCTGTCTGATTAGTTTCAAGATAGTGACACTTGTATCAAGATAGATCTTTGTAAAAGTACAAGGAGCCACATATTAGCCACCTGGGGAATCATTTAATTCAGAATATTAAAGTAGAAAAAGGTAACTTGTTTTTCTTTGTCTGCTTCTCTGTGTTTGTGCATAGATCACGGGAATAAAAACACTTCATCTTGGGGAGTAAATGAAGTCTAGAAAAGCCACATTCAGGAAAGTGCTCTATGGGGGAATGTGATGGTCGCCGAGATCAATGAAGTAGACATGACCTCAGCATACCTCTCTTTAAGCCTTCATATCTTTATCATAAAAGACATAGTGGAAGTGAAATAAGCTGTTGGAAGCATGCTGTATCTTGTAGAGGAAATGGACTGTCTTTGCATTTAAGAGAGTGACATTGTAGGTTTTTTCATGGAATTCAACACAGAGGTTTCAGAGAGCCAGAAACCTAGTGGCCATTAAAGATGCATTCAGCCGGGATAGTTTCTGCTCGGCGTAAACACTGCAGATTCCTCTCCAAGTTGGATGTCTGCTTATTAAGACCTTGAAGCATTTTAAGACCTGAAGCCCTTAAAGCCAACACTGTCTACTCCTCTGAAGATTATGAGGTCAAGAAAGAGCAGCTGCAGTATTTAGACCTTGAGATTCAAATTCTTTTCTGTGCTTTTTCCATGGCGGCTGACGTAGAAATAAACAGGATTTCAATATTCACTGCTGGACAATGAATTTCTTCAGTATGATCGCATCTCTGTCTTGTCACTTCATAGATTTTCACCATCCTCTTGTTCCTGTTGCCCCAGAGATGCTAATTCTAAAGGATATTTCACTGACATGGCGTCATGGAAGAGGGTCACAATGAGAGGAAAAGGAAAGCATATAAATGTTTTCTTCTTGTAAAATGAAGGAGGAATGGAGAGGACCCTTGCATTATCGATTATTATGACATTTAATCTCCACACAATGTAATGGAACAACAGGAAAACCCACAGGATCAAACAATGTACTGTACGTATGTATATTGTCAGAGGATGACAAGATCATTTTTTAGGTTCCAAACCTTCACTTTGAATGAATGGAAAAATTACAGTGTACCCAAGAGGACAGGGCATGAACATGCACAGTGTACAATGGTACCTTCAAGGCCAAATGATGAGCAGATGAAAGAAGGCAGTGGAAACCATATATGCATTGTCAAGATTGAATATAGCTTGTGCAGCAGCAGTTCCAAGGTTCTAAAGAGGTTGAAATCATGTCCATTGTATTCAACATCATTTTTACCAAATACAACCTATACTACTATGCAAGACACTGAATTCCTATACTGCTGCTCAGTGTATCAGGAGAAAAATCTCCCTTTACAGAGGGGTAAGCAGGTGAAAATGATCTATGTAGCATGATGTCATTAACATTATGATTATAAATAATATAGACCACCTCTAAAATAAGGCAGAGGAAGCTGTTAACAAAACAGGCCTTTCAGGGTTGACAAGCACATGGGACTAGAAAACACTGGATTAGAAGATGGGAAACACCAGGGAAGAAGGACCGCAGCGTGTGTGGTCCCAAAAGCAAAAATTCAGGTGTGGGATTAGTTTGGAAAGCATCGACTGGGTGGAGAAGGTATCTGCCCAAAGATCCTATGTGAATCTGCGCCTAAATCATCTAAAGAATACAGGGTATCCAGTGTGTTAACATCAGGGTTGGGGAGAAAGTTGCTCCCAAAATTAAAACAGTTTTTTGAGATCTTGTTTATTAGTGATAGTAGTAATATCAGCAGCTGACCCAATGTGTTGCCGAGTTTATTGCCATCTTGACTTCCAGTTGATTTACATTTCAGCCCTGACCTTTGGTCATGTCAGTCAGCTAAAGAATGATATTGTAGATAGCCTACAGGTTGGCTAAATGAGTTTCCATCACAGGATGCCTTGGCTTACCCTTACTGACAGGCTGACAGGGTTAGGTGATGAGATATCCAGAAAGGGCTCAAAGCAAAGGATGTATGGATGTATGGATGGATTTTTGAGAGCCAGTCGTCAGTGTGTTTTCAATTCTATGGTTGCCTAATTTGGACACTAGCAAAGGTGGGGACTGTGGGTATGGCAACTATGTAAACCCTTTTTTCTGTCACAGAAATAAAGCACAGAAATGAAGCATTTTCTACGTGAGTCTGGTTCTATATGTACATAGTACTCTGTTGAATTGCCTTTGACCAAGGCACTTAACCTGCAGCTACTCCACTCAAGTTATTTACAGACTGTAGACTCTTGTAATAGACAGGTCGCACACGAGTATATACAAGTCTAACTCTGCAATCACTAAAATATTTGCATACATGTGGCTTAACTAAGAGGTTTCCGCTTAGTGCCACTTTGTTCTGCCTCAACAAACTATAGTACTCTGCTTTTTTAACCAAATAATGTATATTCTGTACATTTTATATGTACCAAACAAATAAAATGATTATTATTCTCTCTTTGCTGTGTACTGAGACTAATTTGATTCACTTGTACAATACATTAACAGAATCGTCTCTACATTTACTTAAGTCATTTGTTACAAGACTAATTGTAGGATACCTTTACTTGAGTAAAGATTTTTAAAGTAAAGATCTTCCCACCTCCTGCTGCCTCTGCAGCTGTCAGCCTACTGGCAAAGATCTGGGAGGCACAGGTGTCAGCTTGTCAGCTGCCGTCTCTCTTAGGCGTTTAGCCGGCTCAAAGGGAGGTTTGGAAAAGAAATCCAATCTCTGCCCTTGTGATATTGTCTTCAACTGTCCACTCACCGAATTTGATCCCACTTG
Source organism: Seriola aureovittata (assembly GCF_021018895.1). Taxonomy (NCBI): domain Eukaryota; kingdom Metazoa; phylum Chordata; class Actinopteri; order Carangiformes; family Carangidae; genus Seriola; species Seriola aureovittata. The sequence continues at coordinate 3,747,882 of NC_079386.1, forward strand.
GTGGCAAATCAGGTTAAACGCGTGCATACATGCACATCAAAAGTTCGAACATGAAATATATGACATCTACATGAGGAGAGAGGTTAACCATTTCTGACAATGACATTACTAGGCTATGAAAGCATATATTCTTTTTGTTGTAAGAAAATATGAATGACAGACATTAAGTCTGATTCTTTATTTAAACATATACATACATACATACATATACACATATATATATATATATATATATATTATATATATATATATATATATATATATATATATGTTTGTTTTTTTTTATGGGGGGCTGTCACACAACACACTCGTACTTCCAACGTCTATGATTATTATTTGTCATATTAGTATTTGATGCAATAACTACACCTTTTTTATTTGTAAAACTTACATTAAGTGTTATGATAATCACCCAAAATTTGCTCCTTTTGCAAAAACGTCTAACATGTACAAATTCTGACAATGCTTTTAAACATTTTAAGGGATATGGCCAAAGTAAAGGGATTTCTAACAGCAAATTCCTGCTCCATTGTGATAATTAACGTGCTGCTAGAAACTCTTTTAGTATACCAATAAACACTGGTCATCTTCCAGCCTTTCATGTTTTTGTAACTGAAAAACTCCAGGAAGCATTCGACTACATGTGTTTCCTCTGGGACAGCTTGTACTGTACTTTGTGAAAACTACAGCTTTATCACTTGAGGTGTGTTCAGTCTTCGCGGGGATAGGGGTGGGGTGGGTGGGGGGAGACAATGGTTACAATTAGTGTTGTACCTGGTCTACTATGAGGTATGAAGAGGTTGGAGTATTGTGGCAGGATTAGCAACTAGCTTAGCTTGGTTTTTCAGACACTGATATTAACCGGAAAGCAGAAGAAAGAAAAGCTTTGGGGTGATCAAACAGCTAATCTCAATTTTACCGCTGGCATGAGCAGAGCTCATTAAAATGTGTGTACCTGTTTGTCTTTCTCTCCTCCTCTCTCTATCTTGCCAAACCTCTCCTCCATATTGTGTTTCAATTTGTTCTGCTTTTGTTGAAAAATGGAACATATTCAATGTCATCTCTTTACAATTCAACACAAGTCTGCCTCATTAGCAAGCGTCTTCAAAAGAAAGGGACAGGCACTGTCTGAATATGGTATGCCAAGTAATTCCTCCTCCCTGCATCTCCTCAACCTGAAAAACGCTTCATTAGATATTCTGCTGTAGTCGTTATTCCTCATTTCCCATCACTATATTTAATAATGGCATTAATATCTTTGACATTGTCGTGTTATTTGCACAGTAAAGCAGGTTGTTCCCTTGAGGGCAATGGGTGTTTGTGTTTACTCCCTTTTCCACATGACCAACACTGTTTACTTCAACTTCAGCTGTATAAGGGGCAGAAACAGAGCATAACTATAGCACCAGAGAGTCGTTAAAACATGATGCTATTGGTTCTATCTGCTTGACTTACTTTGATGATTTATTGCTCCGGTTTGAAGGATTTGCATTTAACTGTTGAGGTCTAGCACAGACAAATCACTGATTTCCAACACAAATAATTCTTACTAAAATTTTGAAATTGCTGAACTGAGATTCAAATTTGTAAGGGTAGTGTTGTTTTGTGACAGTGTCATCCATAGTGTTGCAGGACTAGAGACAGTCCTAAAACACAGAAATTAGTTAGCATTTTCGATCTTCCACTTCCTTTGTCTAGAACTCAGTGGGTTTTTTGAATGGGTTTGTGGTTTGATGTCTGAAATAAGGTCTGTGATTAACACAAGCTAAGGACATTTTCAGGTTGTATTCTATGACTTATAATACATCAGTGAATAGCCCAGTCATGATTTTTCAAAACTTTTACGCGTCTTAAAAAAGGCCGGTTGCTAATAAGTGTCTAAATGAGACTACAGAAGTTGTCGGGGATCACGCTGAACACAAAAACTTATCTACTCACCAGTCCACCTTCACAGCCTCGTTGCATTCAGCACTATACTGGTTATAGCATATAGCAAAGCACCAATATTCTCTTTGGCTTTAGTCAGAGAACATTCACTAATTAAACGTAAGTGTCCTTGTCGCACTAATGGATTAATGATCAATATATCATTGCTGAATTAACTGTGATACCTTGGCATAATTAGCATAAACAAATGGAAATAATTAGCCTCTGCCTACACCAAGTGGTATTACTGGTGTGAGTGTTCCCAAAAAGAAGACACATGATATAAACCTTATTGCTTCCTGCCACAAAGAGGATGCTGCTAATTGTCCCTGCTATCTTCCCCAGAGGAGGCTGCATGTCGTCTGTGTGATGGTCTTGTTTGTCTTTGGTAATTATAATGAAGCCTCCAAACGAACACGGTAATTACTAATGTTAAAATGCTGCAAGTCACACCTAGCAAGTTTAAAACATTTCACTGAAAAAATAAATTAATAAATATTTGTATTATACGGCACCTAAGAGCCAAAGCATTTCACACCATTAATGTGAAAGAATGTAACCAATGGCCCATCAGATCCATGTGAAAAAACATTTAAAAACAGGCGAAGCAGCCATCATAACAACAGGCTCATTAATACTTTCCTGAAGAGGCTGAGGGGATGTGTTTGATGAAAGAAATTCCTGCTTCGCTTTTGAATATATTCTGGAATAATTAACAACATTTTTACTGGAGCTAAATATTCACATCCTAGGCAGTCGTAAGGCTCATTTTGTCTGATATCGTCTGTGATGAAATCAAAAGATTTTGCTCTGATAGTAGAAAGTAAAAACAAATTGACCTGAACAAGCAGTCCCAATTTGATCATTCTTACACTAGTGAAATGTATATGGACCTACACCAATCAACTTTTCTTTCTTGTTTTTTCTCTCATAATTTTTTGGCCAGTCTTATGCCTTTATTTGACAGGAAAGTGGAGACAGACAGGAAGTACGAGAGAGAGAGATGCCGTAAAGGGTCCAACTGGCCGAGAGTCACACTGGGGACCTGCTGCTCAGGGCTCATTACACCCATATGGTATGCACCCTAACCACTCGGCCATCCATTTTAAATGTTGCAAGAAAATCATGAGTTTCCCCATCATCTCAATCATTTGGTGTAAGGTGATTGTCCAAGCTGTCTTAAATAATTTTTTAATTATTTTCGTCTTGCTGTTCTGATACAATGTTTCATATTACCGTGAGTTTTTAGTCCTGGTTCATGCAAATAGTTACGCTTAATGATGTGAACACTGTCAACCTCACAATGCATGAGAGTGAGTTGTTTGGTGTAAATCTGGCATTAAATACATATGAGAGGCAATGGTAATTGGACACTAGGAAAAATAAATACAAAGTCAAAACATGGTCTTCTTAGGGCCAAATCATGACAATTACAGTGTTGAGGTACAAACTTTATATAATAATAATAATGATGTGGAATTTCAAAGAGCAAAAACGTCTAGAAATTTTTTTTTTTTTTTTTTGTCCTATAAATGTCCACTCAGAGCATGATGGTAAATAACCTCAAAGGAATCTAGTCATAGTCTTAGAAACAGTAACTCTGCAAGTTCCCCAGTCTTTACAAAATCTTATAGTGTGATAATTAAAACTCTGAAGTGGCCCACAGATTAAATTATTTTCAGCGTGGAAGATAGGAAGGGGGAAATTGAGTGAAAAATGACACATATTTAGTTGTGAGAGGGTGTCAGTCTTTTCAAAGTCTTCTAGTATATGTTAGGCATTAGGCTGGAGTGCGAGCTGCTGGTCATATTGTGTGCAATACTTTCCATATCAAATGAGCAAAACACCTGCGTTCAACGTTTGGTACTGAAAAGTGATATCATGTTCCTCTTATCGTGATTAATTGTATTTTTCGCCTTCAGTGGTATTGCTAAAAGATTCTTCTGTATTATCATGTTCTACCATCATATTGTAAAGCTGCTCTGGCTTCTTTGATAAGGATCCTTTTAAACTATGTTGCACTGTAGAATCAACGAGGCTATTACAGGGAATGAATATGGTAATAACTGCTATCACTGTGTTCTGCAGGTTGTCAACGGGAATGACAGAGCTGTATTCCCTGTATGGTGTATGTTCAACATGTCTTCCTCGGAGACTCGCATTCACTATACAAAACTCCATTCACTCAGTGCTATCCTTGGGGACTGTGTGTGTCGCTCCCTCACCACACTTTAGCTGACAAAAGAGGGATGCCTTGAAGATTTTTTGCCTGTCCAAAAACAAAGAGAAGGAAGACAGAGAGCACAAAACCCATTTTCCCCATTTTCTCTGGGCAATTACACAGATAAAGCTCGGAGAATTGGGTTTTTTTTTCTTTGAAATGCAGGAGAAATGGTGTTAAAACAGAGCAAAGAAATTGTGAGAAATGGCTTATTGTTGCTATTTCTTCTGTGTTTGATTTGCAAAGCCTTGTATGTGACTGTTTAAAAAGAAAAAAAAAACGTGCACAGCATAGTCCATGTGTGAGTCCTGTGTTTATGTAAAAATAAGGGGGGGGGGCTGCCAATCATGCTTGGTAGCATATATCTATGTGTGCGTGTGTGTGTTGTATTTGTCAAGAGTCCTCCTCAACCTACACACATGTTTAGCTCTGGTACTTTGCTCTGGTGTTTATGACACTACAGTGTTTGAGCTGTGTATGATATTTTGGCAAGGGAACTGTCAGGGCACAACTACAGAGCAAGGCCTGAATGCCCAATTAGACGAGGGAATTGAGCATAGAGACATCTTCCCCCCACTAAAGTCCTATGAAATCAGATTTACAACTATTATTCTTCCCAGTAGCACCGAGCCGCCTCAACCTCAATCCCCTGCAGGCAAGGGGTGTTCAGATAAAGAAAAAGACCCCTGAAAATAAATAAGTTTCAAACACAGCGGCTCACAGATTAATAACACAGATGGGTGGGGGGGGGGGTTACTTCCCAGCCATGTATACTGTGTTGATTGGGCACTTAGAACGGCTGCCGTCTGTTTCATTTGTGAGACAAATCTTTCAATGGGGTGTCTGTAATTTTGAATATGCAAATGGAGCCATTGTCGCTGCGTGACTCTGGGGTGGGCAACTGAGGGATGTTGTCGGTGCACGCTTGGTTGGTGGTGTTTTATAAGGAAGAGGTGCAATTGTCTATTAATCATTCAGGCTGAGTGAGAGAGCATTAACAAAAGTTGTGTTGCCTGGAGAATGCAGTTTTTCCCCAATTAAGCGAAGACAGATTATGTTTACATTTTCTAAACTATATATGACAGCTGAGGGTGTGTATCCCTTCTGCTTGGGGGTTAGTTAAGACGCATTGCTGCCTTACTGCAAAGGACACAGTCCAACATGATTGCAATCTGGTGGGAGAGTTTAAAGATGGGGTTGATGTGGGATGGCATGGTCCAGCACCTTCAGAACATCAGCACGCTTCCTTAAAACCCTCACTGACAGCCTCTTAATGATTCTCGTGTCTTATCTCCGAGTTGATTGACAGCAGTCTGTGCCACAGCCTAGACAGAAGCAATCAATCAAAGAGAAAAACCTTTCTAATTACAGACATCAGTTACTTCACTTTACTGTAGGAGATCAGCAGAGTAGATATACTACAAAGAGTGCACAGATGCACAGGAGACTAGTTTTATCTATCAATCACATGCCATGCATAATGACAACACATTATGCTGCAGCTCGATATACTGCAAAAAAAATAAAAAAATTAAAATGAAAGCAAGCATTCATTATATCTAGTAATTGCTGATTACTCTATTGACACAGCAGTCGTGTAAAATGAGTACCAAGTAAAGTGACACAAACAAAGTGACAATTACATTCCTACTCCTCAGCATATGTGACAATAGCATAATTGGCTGTGTGCATGATTCACTTTATTTGAATTTCACCACAAAGTTTTATGAGACCAGGCTGCTAATTACATGTCTCGCTGCTAAAAACACTGTGGCTAATTTTACACTATTCATTCCCCGCATCTCCAGCTTATGGAAGGGTGTTCTGTGTTCAGTAATTTGTGTCTGTAACCCAGCGTGAGGACACTGGCACAGTGCCATTCCTCTACATACTACCCTCTTACGAATATCCCTGCTAATTGCACCAAGCATATCCCAAAGGACAACACTGTAACAAAAAAAAAAAAAAAGTTTAAGTCCGGAAATAAATCATTGTCTTCCACCGAAAAAAAAAAAAAAAAGTCTGGGGCACCTTTTGATCTTATGACTCCTCACCGTCAGTGGGCCCCCTGGGGGGCCCTTCGTGACTTCAGTAACCTCAGCCTCACCACCAGCTTCCTGGTGTCTTGCTGTATCTTTTTCTCTTTGACTCCCTACCTTTATTTCCATGCTGTCACTCTTTTCGCTTCACAGGCAGCCACTCCAAGCATCAAAATAACACACGAGACAACCCGACTTCTGAGGTCTAAAGCCTACAATTACCTGAGCTTCCAGCCCCAGTGGCCCAGGACCAGAGATCTATTCACACTTAAGTGCCTTGTAACCATGGCTATTATTTCAAGATGATTTACGAGGGCGAGGTATTTTAAAGTCAAAGAGGTAAAGGTGTCTCCATCAAAAGACAGTCATTGTACCGTGGGTAAAAGTGAAGTGTGCCAATGTGATTTTTTTTTTTTTGCCAGTCAGACAGGCAGCTCGGTAGAAACAAGCGAGTGAGAGCAAAATAATATAAAAAAAGAACAAAGGAGGAAACTGAAGGATGAGGTGATCAGCTGTCTTCACCTTGGTCCACAATGCTGGATTTAGGTCATGTTGGGATAGCAATTGGCTAAAGGACTTTACTCTGCTCCAGTAAAGCCAACATCTGCTGAAAGGGGGGGGGGGGGGGGGGGGGGGGTCATCTTTCAAGGTGAAGAGGATAGGCTGGCACAGATGCTGCCAGGCTTTTGTTAAATCTTATTTGACCCTCTGTCCACTATTGTTTGGCAAGCACATTTACACTTGGCAGCATCATTTAGGTTTGTGTTTATCAAAACAATGTTGGATACAAATTCCTGTAAACCTTGTTATTTCTGACGCAATATCTGACATATGCACCAAGGTATGATTGTGTAATAACAGAATAGCAAAGAGTATTATTATGTTTTATTATGACGATTGTCTTTTGGTCAATTATCTAAGAATAAAAGGTTTTAAGATCTTTTTTAAGAAACATTCCACTTCTTCAGTGACTGAGAAACCATTGGATGTAATGGATCTAATCTAAATGGAATTTGAGCTGGCATGTGTTCATGGCCCCTGTCCAATAACATTTAAGGGACAGACAGAAAGATGACACTGGAATGGTTATTTCCTCTCAGTGGTGATTTTGTGTGGAAGAGTGCTTGGCAACCTGCTCTTACCTTTGAGGTCCAGGTTGCGGGCTCCATTGGAGTGCTGAGTAACGGTGCGTGAGTCGATCTTGAGCGTATGTACGTTGTTGGCATCCCGGGACACCACCACGTTGTGCCACTGGTTGTCATTGAGCGGCTTGTCTGAGTTGCCCTTCATCAGCGACGGCCCGTTGCCCAGATCAAAGACGTAGTGGACGTAACTGTGAAGAAAGATTTTGGTGTAAGGAGTGTGTGAGAGTGTCTTGTGTATTATTACAACATAATCCAGTGGCTGTTCTTGAAAGGAAGAAAATCAAAATAATTGCGTGTCAGTCAGAGCAAATGGGGACAATTATGTTAGTACTGATTCGGTATCACATCATAATGTTTTCTTTCAGTGACTCACTGATGACAGGTCACAGTCAAAAGCACTCAACCTCCAATTGCCGTGATGAAGTGAGTGAAGATTGGATAACATTCTGCTCCCCTACTTTGTTTCTAATGTCTCTATCCTCTTCTCTGCCTAAGAATATATTTCTTAGGAACATAATATTAGCAGTTCATGTGGCTGCACATGAAGCCTGGGATTTACTCACTGATTTGACATGTAAATATAGAAACCTGCTTTTTTGTCTACAAGCCCGTTTGCCCACAGGCAGCCGAGGTGGCACAGTTCCCTCCTTCACACAAATATGGCTCTCTTGTGTTTTGGGTTAAGGCTATTGTGGCTGTTTCATTCAAGGTATGTGTCTTTTTTTTTCCTACCCCGATTCCAATTCCTTTATGTAGCCTCTTGTCTTTGTGTGGCAGAGGCAGCTCAGGCTTTTGTGTTGTAACAGTGCTGAATATAGAAGCACAAGAGGAAGACAGATACACAAACGAAAGCCTCTTTTTGATACTCTAATTATGAACAGTATTTAGGGTGATATATTCACAAGTAGGTTTTTTCAGGTTTGTGCAAGCTTTTTCAAGCCTTTATAGAAAATTCGACAAATACTTTGACGGTCAGAGAAATGCATTGAGCTCACAATTTTGCATTAATACATTATCAGTTATTAGATTGTTACATAAAGTTTTCAAGAAAAAGTAGACATGATTATCCGCTTTCTGTTTCTCAGCCAATAACAACCTGTGGTATGTAGAGCTTCCAAATGAGTTTTTAAAGGTCCCGTATTGTATAAAGGTAGATGTCCATGTCTTTTTTGATTATAAAGCAGGTCTAGGTTCGATTAATATTGTGAAAGTATCAAAGTGTGCAATCCACAGATAGAAAGAACACAGTCCGTATTCAGAAACTGAGCTGTCAGTACTTTCGTGACTTTGTGATGACACAACAAAACAGTCACCCCTCTCAGCAATGCGACTAAACAACCTTTCCTGTCAATCAGTTAACTGAAATTACATGGAACTCACCCCTTCACCAGTTCCACAACGATGAAGTCGCTGCCGTCCCCAGAATTGAAGAGCATCAGGCCGTCGGGCGTGGTGGTTTTGAACTGAAAGAAGAGGTGCATGGAGGCATAAGCTTGTAACGTGGCTAATGCTAAGTAGCTGCCTTTCATTCGAAACGTCACCGGATCGGCGATGATGTGGCGCATGCCGAAGCGGGCGTTCAGCTCGCAGTAGGAGATGTCCCCATTTTTACACTGGTCTAGATATGGCAGCCCATTGAAGGTCAAGCCCTGGAGGTGGCCAATGAAGTTTGAGGGCACCACGGATATGAAGCGGCGCTCGGTCATGATGCCTGTCTCTATGTTGTGGAACTCGAGACGCGTGTGGGCACCAGTCATCTGGCCTGAAACGTTGGAGGGTACAGAAAAAAGAGCATTAACTTAGAAAACAAGTGGTAATACATTAATTGCAGCACAGTAAGGCATCCTGGGAAAACATTTAGGATTATGTCACATTATAACATTGTGACAGGATTATAACCATTCTCAGCAGATAAATTCCATATGTTTTAAAGAAGAATAAATATGATATAATATTACTAATAAACTTCTACAGTTTTATAATTTCAATGGAAACAGTATGTCAAACTCAAATTTTAATAATGGAAAGCCATGATAATATTATAATGCATTCATAATGCATTTAACCTTTAATGCAATGCTATAGTACATTAAACTGTAATTTATGGTGTCTGCTACACTAATTTAGCAATAAATACATATTATATGGTTCTGGCATCTCTTTACTATGCTTACATTGCTTGGCTTAACAGTGTGCGTGCAGCATATGGTTTTATTGCATAGGTTCACAAAGGTTCAGTCTGTTTTTTTAACCTGCTGTGAAGGATAATATACAAACATAATATTGCAGAAAATCTTTTGTTTGCACTCTACATTCCACAATTTATATAGTGTTTACTGGGAGATGTTGAGTAATGAGCTTGGCAAACTGCCTTCCCTGCTGATGCCCGGCCAGCCTTGCCAAGACTCCCTGGGCGATTCCTCCTTATTTTCTTCCCCATGAACCAGTTTGTGAACCAGTTGGAACTTCACAGGGTCATCCCTTGCTCCTGGCCTCAGCGTGCCTACTCTCTTTCCTTCGTCTAGTTTACACCTTTTTCCTCACCTCTTTCTTCATTCTTTGCCCTGCCATCCTTTTTCGCCCGAGGCCACAATACAGTGAGTGCCTGTGACTCCACCTCATCTCTTGACCTTTCATCCTTCCTTTGCTATTTTCTTAGACGTTGGCTGAACCTTTTCCTCCGTGCTTTGTACACAGCTGCTCAGCTGCAGTTGTTATATGCTTGAAAAGCCTCTTCCCCTTAATTTCTCTTCTGTGCTCAGTCTAAATTGCATAGTTTCTTCTTTCACTTTCTTCATATGAATGTATGGATTCACTACTGTTGCAACCAGCTTGTTCACAATTTATGTTTTTTAATATGTGACGTACTGTGGGTAAGATCGTGTTCCACTTATCTTAATTTCAACATTATTATGACTGCTGTCATTAAACACTTTTTTTTAAAGCTGTTACCAGTCTCCCTCAATATCAGTTTAATTAGCTAATGACTCTTTATTGTCATAATTAGTCAGTTTCCTCTTTTAAATGAGTCAACTTTCTCAAGGTGGATTCATTTAATGTGGGGCTATTACATGGGGATTTTGGAATACACAACCCTTTGAGTAATCAATCCCTCTGTGTCCCAAACACGACTAACCTTCCACTGTGACGTTATCCACAGACAGCTGCAGGCTCTTGCCTCTTCGCACCACCTTCACCGTGTGCCACTCGTTGTCGTTTAGCTTCTGCCCCGCGAACAGTATCTCAGGTCCTTTGCCTGTGGTAGGAGGGGGGGGGATTCAAATCACAAACAGCACAGCGGGAACGGTGTGTGCGTCTACTCACGCACCCACACACAGACACACAGTTCACACATGGTAGGTGACAGAGCTACAGGAGAAAATCTGCATGTTTGCAAAACACATTCACACTATGGATTCTCCCAGTATACTGGGAATGAAAGGAATCAAATATGCGGCCTGACAGACTGTAAAATCGAATGTCTTCTCGAAAGCTCACAGCGTTGTGGCGGGATGTCATCAAAGACAGTTGGACAAATAAGTCATAACCAGCTGAGGAAGTAGATTAGAACAGGCAGCCAACGACTGCTGGAGATGCTCTGTTACAAGCATTTTATGAAGTCGTGTTCTGCTTTCACAGAGCATTTCATGTCTTAGTTCAGCACATGGATGATTCTCTCAACACGTCCTGCAAGTGGGGGAGTTGATGGGCGAGACTAGATGGTTTAACTGCTCATCCCCCCAAACCACTCCCCTCTCCTAATTCTTCTCCTCTCCCAGTTCCACCACTTGCCTCTCGTGCTGCTGTTTTGCCGCTGCCACTGAAAGAAGACAGTTTGATGCAACGGCATATGGTGTTGCAGAAATGCTTATTAGAGCCATAGTTACATAAGCATCTTTTCAAAGTGGGGAACAGGCTATTTATATCCCGCCATGACAGAGCCTTATTACACCAACATTAGAACAAATTGTTGGCATGAGGGATTGACAGCGGGAGAAACAGTGGATTTTGATTGAGACAGTAGTTATTAATACCTTGTTATATGCACCATGATGAGTTGATGGGATTTAGTCAAGGTAGTGGCTATCTGAGCTGTGTCAAAGTTAGTTTAAGGGTTCAAAATAGACAAACATGAGAGGGTACGGCAACTAAAGGGAAATCATCCCTCACACAGCTTCAGGAGCTGAAATGAAGCCCTGGCCATAGTGGGATAGGCACAGCGTCATGACACCGAGGTGAAGGTGATCGGCGAGCACAGACAGGAAGGAGGATTCTGTAAACAACAAAATAATGAGAGGAGACGTCCACCTTATTGGCAACAGGGGAGACTGAAATAACAGAATGCTAGAGGAGACCAGTCGCTTCCATTAAAAAGGCTATTTGTAAGTTTTCTCTGCCAGGGAATGTGGATTCTTGCCAGGAGCAGGTGGTGGTGATTGTCGCTTCACAATAGCATCAGTCATCTTTGTGTTTACAAGACGAGAGGTTATAATACGCCCTCTGAGCAGTGCAACGACTTCAGTGCAGATCTGAGGCTAAAGTGAGTCACTATCGCTAGGGCTAGCTGGTTAGCGTGCTAACTTCAGTGGAAGAAAAGAAGTGATAGCAGCAAGAGTTACAGTGATATTTTGGGTTATTTCACATGGAGTTGCATCTCCAGCGTGCACTGTATTACTCCGCAGATCAGCTGTTTGCGTCGGCCAGAGCTAAGCGTAGGTGTGCTTGTGCGTATTAATATGGATGTTCACAGTTGAAAAAATGTAGTTCCAAAGGAAAGGGCTGTTTGATGGCAGGATAAAGTTGTGAAAATATTCAAAATAAAGCATACACCTCAACTGATGTTAGTTTTCTTTTCTGTGGGCATGTTTATTAAATGGTTAAAACATGTTTTTGCAGAAGGCCCCGTCCACAGCAGCACATCACTCAGCTTCTGTGCCGGTCTCCTGGCCGCTCCTCTAAACTGGGAGTTCACTGATCCGAATCTACGGCAGATAATACACCGACTATCACTCATACAACCCCACGTCAAATAACCCAAACTATCACTTTAACTTGGCCGTCACTTTCCACTGCTGATCACAGCTGTGAATGAAGTTTGATGCTGAACTCTCAACATTTCTTCTTGACTGGTGAGTAAACAGCTGTTAATGTTATGTAGCAATAGTAATACTTACACATAGCTCTTTTAAGCCACCTCCTGTACTCTCTGTGTTTTTAGGCAGCTCTGGAGTGGAGCTAGGGCCATTGTGTCACTGTGGCTGGTAAATAAAGAAACTGTGACATCAAAAGACCCTGCCTTTCTCACACCATTAGCACTGATGATTTGTTTATTATAGATCTAATATTAGAAATCCCTCTCCACTTCCAGGGTCAGTGGCTCTTTCCCGACTGGCTGGCCGCCTGGAGCCTGAGTGTATTATACAAGGTGCTCAAGTGGATGATATAGTACAGACGGGTGAAACATGATTGTCCCCTTCCAGTTGTGTGTGAAATTTAGTTTAGAGTAAAAAAAAAAGAAAAAAAAAAAAAAGAAAAAGGTCCCATCAATTGATGGCCCCGCCTGGCAAGAACACACACATGGCCCACTGGAGAATTGTTTTCCTATTTACTCCCGTTATTTTTTTATTATATTGGGTTTTTTCATGGGCTTTTTGTCTTCAGCCACATGAAATTGGATAGAGAGACTTTTGATCACACCATGTGTGAAGTAAATATAAAGCAAAATGCTGCTATATTGCTGCAAAGAGAGAAAGAGTGTATGAAAGTTGCCAGAAGCTGATACAAAGATAGATAGGAGGACAGGGTGGAAATGTGAAAACAGATGATGGCAAAAAAAAAAAAAAAAAAAAAAAAAAAAAAAGATAACTAAAAAAACTAAAGAAACAAGGTGCAACAGAGTGGCAGCAGCAGAGTCGGCTGGCTGATGTAAGATTGTAAAAGTTAGAGGAGTCTAGTGCAGCACAAATGAATGGGAATGGCTACCCTTTAGAATAGAGTCCATGTAATATTTATTTGGCTTGGCTGCTATAGGCCACAGGAGATCAAGGACCACTGCTTCACACATAGCCGGAGCCATTTGGCCATAATACCACTAACAATGAGGGGGCAAAAGATATATATGCTGCTCTGGCTGGGCTGGCAGAGCAACAAAAAGCTGCGGCCAGAAGGTGGGAAAAGTGCAGCCAAGGAGCCATAAGGTTGCAGGGGCAAAGTGCGATGCCCAGTAACGACAACACTTCAGGAAACGCATAGGAAGGGTTGCAGTCACACTCAATCACAAGTATGACTATAAAATTAAAACACTTTAACTTAGAAAATATGACATATTGGTGTATTGGCTTAATGCCCAGATCATAATGCCAGCGCCGTTACTTAAAAGCAATGACAGCCTCAAAACCACATACTGATGAAGCACCTGGTGTTGGCTCAGTGTGGTATATTGCTGACAGTGAAGTGAAGCTTCATTTCACTGCTCAGGTAACACAGGAAACAAGAAAGCTGGGAGTTAGCTGTCCCGGGTTAAATGAGCCGCTAAGCCTTTAATGCAGCCAGTGGCAGAGAAAAGTACTCAATGCTAGAAAAACAAAGGAGGGGACGCAGGGCTCTTAATAAAAAGAGCGGGCGATTATTAAAATGCAATTAATTCTTATCCTGCCACTTGTGCCCTCTCACTTTTGTCTTAGAGAACGACGGGGCAAAGGACTGCGATTGTGTGCGCAGCAGCTTCCTCTTTCGCCAACACTGCGTCTCTTTTGCGTCTCTCAGCTTGTCACTTTCCTTGCACTTTCTAAATATGTCCCACGCGAGATGAAGAGATGCCAAAGAGATTTCTGAGCTGGTATAAAAATAGCCGGGGCTGTGGATTATTTTCATTGACTGTGTCAGCACACCATAAATGAGAGGTGTGATGTTTGCGGATTGTTGCTTAATTACCAGCAGTCATCCATCACTGGTTGCTGTGTTCTCTCTGTAAACAACCTTGATTAATGCAATCGGATCAATGAAACACAAGCCGTCAGCCAATAGCTGCTGGTTGTTGCCATCAGTCTCTATTCAGGCTGCTGAGTACTAGAGCACAGTTGTATAATTATCATGTCTAAACACCAATCAAAACAATTTGAGAGAGTGAAGCTGATCATCAGTGTGCAGTGGGCAATAATGACAGCATTTCTACCACAACAATCAGGAGATTCAAGAGAAATGTTTGTTTTCTCCTACTGTGCAAAAGTGGCACAGAGCTCCAGATGTCTCTCAGGCCGCTGATGAAAATGCGTACACTCATAAGTCTGAGAAGCATCTGGCAAACCGAATAAGTTGCCAAGCACAATTAATTATCTCATTCTTGTTTGCCACAGACATCGCAGCTTTAAGCTCCAACATCAACTAACAATGCTAAAAACACTGCTGAGAGGCATGTTTCATTTTGTTTCTTTTTTGCATTCTGCATGAAACCAGAGCTCCGTGTGGTCTAGCTCACATCCCCACTGTCACTCAGGATCATCCCTGACTGATGCTGGCCACACAGCAGACCCAGCAAGCTTCCCTGACATGGCTGTTACGCTAACGAGCGTGCCAAAGTCTGATGCGGGCCAGAGGGCTCGAGGCTGGCCAAAGAGGAACGGTCACTGCTAGCCAATGCAGTGTCTAAAACAACACCAACACAGCATGATAAGGCCACAGGCAGTCCCTGGCAAGTCGGGCTGCTGGTGCAACAGTAGACGACAGCAGAACCGGCAGTGAGTCATGCAGTCATACATGAGGACAAGCCACTGAAGCCGGACGTTTGTCAGGGTCTCTCAAGCATATGTATTTATACAGTGTTGGGATTGTAGGAGTCAGGGGTAACTGTAGGGTGTGTCAGCAAGTCAGAGGGTCAAAGTTTGCTGTGAGGGATTGAATGAGATGAGCTAACCAGACAGTTTATACCCCAGTCCACTCAGTCACACTAAAGCCCATTCAGAGATGTTGAGGAAAAACCTACTTTATGTTAAAATGCCACTGGGATTAGGATTTAGATCAGAGGTAGAAATAAATTTATGTACATTAAGACATCAGCGTAGTGTTGGAAAGCCTCCAATCAGCCGTCACAGAACAAAATAAATGTAACACTCGACAGAGAAAATCTTTTATCAGAACAATGCCGTGCCCTGAATATGCCACTTTGCCTTTTTCATCTCAACACTGACTCAACAAAACAGAGGAACCTGAGCTACTATGTTAGTCAACTTCCATAACAGCAGATCCCCTTTTTACTACGGCGTCAAATTCTTTTTTACAATGTTTGACAGAACCTGCCACCCTCTGTAATTCAAATTCCCCGGAAGAGAACATAATGATGAGCAGCTAGCACTCGGGATTTCTGAGGTCATGGGTTTCCATGAATCTACGCACACTTGCCCATCCACACGCACGCGCACACACTTACAAGGACCCATGGGAAGAAAGAAAGTATAACAGTGGACTGCAGTCCAATTAAAATGGGCTCAAGAAAGATCCACACTCCCCAGAGTTTCATTCTCGGCTCAGTAGCCCCACTCTGAGGAAAGAGGGAGGATGCTGATATAGTCCTGAGAGAATGACACACTGAGGAGGGGGGGGAGAGGGAGAGGGAGAGGGAGAGAGAGAGAGCGAGAGAGAGATGGAAAGAGAGGGAGAGAAAGCAGAGAATGCAGAGATGAGGGTGGATACCAGATGACTGAAATGGATTTTTCATGCAGAGCAACAGAGGAGGTTAAAAACAGAACCAAAGAGACTAAATGCTGGCCAGGGGCCTGTAATGCTTGGCTTCTTTGTGGATTCATATGGAAAAGTGGGGGACAGAACAAAAAAAAAAAAAAAAAAAAAAAAAAAAAGATGTCTCCATAAAATCCCTGCTTAGCAAGACAGACAGATGCTGTAATCACAGTGGGAATATGTGCATGTGTAGAATGAGTGTAGAACTTATTTATGTTCATGATTAGCATTTCACTACCAGGTGACCTCAGGCAGCCCCCTGTAGTGCACCCATCTGTGAAGGCACATTGTAAACACACTGTGCCGTTCACACTCACACTCACACACAGGTGCATACAGCTTTAAATATATGGATATACACTCTGTTAATTAAAACTGAAAGCACAGGATATATCTTGCAGCATTGCAATGTCACATGCTGAATAGTGGCACTGCCATGGGAATCAATCATCAGTTATTTTTTTGGGCACTGTATGTCTTTGTTAGACAGTGACATATATAGAAAGACAGGAAATGTAGAGAGAGAATAGGGGAATGACATTCAGCAAATGCTTTGGCCGGCTGGGAGTCGAACTGGAGACTCACTGCTGAGGATATACATGTGCCCTAACCATCAGGTCACCACCATGACACCACAATGACAATTCTGAAAAACTAGTTCAAAACTAAACCTTCATTCATGTCTGAATTACTTTAAACATAAAACTCATTAAAGGAGAAAAGATCCAACTAAATGCAGAATAAGAGTTATCTAAAACAAAGTTTGGCTTTTTTGGATTGACACTGACAAAACAGATTTAATTTCAGTGATTGCACTACATGCCGAATATTAAGGCTATGCTGTATAATGTTGTAATGCTATAAAAAATATACTAAAATAAGACATAAAATTTGAACATGATAATCCAAAACAAAAACCAGCAATCACTAATCCATTGATTAGTGTTTTTCTTTTCTTGCTTTCTAAAGTTACCAAAGACTAAAAAATAACTTTAGCATCTACTGAACAGACAATATCAAACCAACCTCACATGTAGATGGAAAAAGCAATAACAGATGCATTATATTATTTTTTTTCAGTGGAAAAGTAGCAATAAATCAATAATGATAAATATATTTTATCAATATCTCTTGGTGGTGTTTTATTGTCTGTGTCCAGCTAATCATACATGATGAATGAAATGTAGAGTGCCAATACACAAACATTTTAACAGCTGGTGTTAAAAGCTGGATCTTCATGTAACAGAGACACTTCAGCTATGAAGCAGGGAGGTGGTAGGCGGTTCTTAGGTGTACTGTAGGTACAGTAGGCAATGAACTGAGACTATGTGGCTTTCCAGCTTCCTACATTTGTGGGAGGTCCGTCTTTATGTGTGTATGTTTGTGTGTGTGTATGAGAAAGAGTGTAAGAGCTGCTCTTCCGTTCAACCTTGCAGAGGAGAGGAGTACATGCTGCGCGCACAATAGATACATCTCCCACACACAAATACGCTGCTCTGCTTTCCTGCCATGCAAAAAGACCTAATTGGACCATTGGGGGTCTGTGTGTGTGTGTGTGTGTGTGTGTGTGTGTGTGTGTGTGTGTGTGTGTGTGTGTGACAGATAAAGAGAATGAAACCATTTTGAAAAAGGTGCTTTTCAAATTTTTATTTAGGTCTTAGATTATAGCATTGGTGATGGCGAGAGTATGGGGAAAGAGAGTCTAATGCGATGCCTGTGTGTGTGTGTGTGTGTGTGTGTGTGTGTGTGTGTGTGTGTTAGTAACAGAAAGTGAGAGCCAAAAGACAAAGAGAGAGATGCAGCGTCAGCATGGCCGCTTTCCCGGCCAAGAAACTGGCACAGGAACACAATGGGATGGCTCGATGACACGTTTGTGTGTGAAAGTGTGTGTATGGGCAGGTGATTTTGAGGACAATATCTACAGCATGTGAATGTGTGTGTTTGTTATACTTGAACTGTATATCACAATTTTTATAAAAACATATTGAGCTTCGAGGGCTTATTCTTTGGATTTACATCTTTTTTTTTTTTAATGTCTTTTTGGGTGTGTGAATGTGAGGAGTGTGTGTTGCAGTTTATGTGCCAACCTCATGCCCCCTCTCTCCTCTGCCATCTGTGCTCCTGGCATGGCTCCTTAGTGTTGGTAATGAAGAGGAACGCCCCCACCTCCCTCACACACACACACACACACACACACACACACTCTCTCTCTCTTCCTGTCGCCTCCTTGTCAGTCCCTCAATCCTCTCCTCCCTCAACACAACCTCTTTGCTCTCACATGACTCTCTCTGCACTGCCTACAAACACACTCCTTTTATACACACACACAAATTCACAAACAGCTGATCGGCCCCAGGTATCTCTGCTTTTCAAACACCCTCCTGAACTGTATCTCCTCTGAATCCGCTTGACTTGCTATTGATTTTTTTTTAAACAGCCTCACAGCATGTTGCCTCTTAAGTTCAAATGGCTGAGCGTTCTCCTCCCACCCAAATGAACAAATCCTATAAATACTGCAAATCTCACTACTGTACTGAAAGGGACCCCTGAAGTCTTCTGAAACACACACTGATTAGCAACCCCGATTTAAAATGACACTTATTCTTTACAAATATTCACACATATGCCAAGTGGTTTAGCGTGTAATTGAGGACAGGATTCCACTATCACAGACAAATTTTCCAACATCGGAAGAAAATCATGACAGTTTTTGCGATGCACTCCCATCATCTAGATCTAGGTTTAGTGTAAGGTCTGAGCTGCTTTTATTTCAGCTTTATGTTGCATTAAAATCAAGCATGTTTAATATTATCGGAAGTTTTTAGTCTTTGTTTATGCAGATAGTGACGTTTAATGATGTGAACACTGTCAGCTTCTCCAGCACCAAACAGGAAGCAGCAAACCAGGTTGATAGTGAGCATGTAGGTGCATGAATGCGAGTCGTTTTGGTGTGAGACCAGCATTAGATACATGAGGTCCAAACACAAACAATTTTTTCAAACTCAATACTGTAATTGTCATGACACATTCATGACAATTACAGTATTGAGTTTGAAAAAATTACTGTTTGGTCTTTGTATTTATGATTTCCTGTTTTATTTTGATTTTTTTTTTTTTCCTTGTTTCCAATTACCCTTGCCTATATAATGTATTTACTGCAGGCCTCACACCAAACAACTCACATTCTTGCTCCTCCCCAGAGTCGCCTACACGCTCACTAACAAGTTGGTTTGCTGCTTCCTATTGGTGCTGGAGAAGTTGACAGTGCTCACGTCATTGAACGTAACTGTGCATCAGCCAAGACTGAAAACTTGATGAACATGTTTGAATTTATCAGAAGGTCAAGACGGAAAAAAAAACTGACATAAGACAGCTTGGACAATCACATTACACCAAATGATCATGATGACGGGACCACACCACAACTCTAATAGTAATTATTATTATCATTATGTAAAATTTCAAAGAGCAAAAAAGTCTGGAAAAAAAACTTCTTCTTTCTTCCTGTAAATGTCCAACTGGAGCATAATGGGAAATAATCTTAAAGTATGACACTAAAAACGTTGTGACTTATGACACATTGTCTTTAGATGTTTGAGGGTGTCAGACTTTAGTCTTTTAGTCTTCTCATGTGTGGTAGGCATCAGCTGCTACATTTCCAGTCCCACCATAACAATGATAACTTCTATATATCTGACTTTAACCATTTTTAACCCATTGTGCCTAAAACTAACCTCAGTCAGAGAAAACACACATCATATCACACCAGTGGTGTGCTGTAAGCTTTACAGATATGCAAGCAGAGCTGAGACCTCCCCCAAACTCAGCATGCAATTCAGCTGTTTACTGCACCAATGTCAAAAATATGGACCAGACTGAAACATACCTTCTCATGCAAGTAGCAGCAGCAAATCTCTCTTAAACTCAGGCTCTGTCCTGTCTCATGGTTTAGTGCAGCCTGTCTTTCCTGTGCTGAAAATCTCTCTCCTGTATGTTGCTGCTCTCTGTGTAGACATCTTCACCTTTCTGCTTCCTGGCTGAACAAGTATTAGGATTATTCTTCTGAGTTGACAGTAAAAATATCAAATGTGCACTATGGAGGAAAAATGTAAAAAAAAAAAAGTCACTTAGGCCTATGTGAAAAACATTTACCATAACTAACAAGGACACCCTCTAGGGACAATGCAGAATCCTGCATTCACCTGCCTCACCTTTCCTGTCTCATAGTCTGGACAGTAGTTGCGAAGCACAGGGAACACACGGCCAATTCGGTCTTGAGGGGTTGTGGTTCAAACTGAAGTTGTTGCACATACACCGTGCTAAATGCTCGGAGCTATAATGTTTACTGATAGCTAACTAGCTAACTAGCCAACTCTGCTCCGGTTGCCGGCATAACCGCTTTCTTTCTCTCTCGTCCGCTACGCACACAACCTATGTAGTGAGCTACTCCTGAAAACAGCCGTATTACTTGTGTAACAATATTTTTTTTGTTGTTGTGATTTGTTTGTCCACATGCAAGTGTTGCCGCTTACCTTGCAGTTTTTGTTTGTACACACGTCTGCGCATGTACAATACGTGCAACATCATGGCGGTAGAAGCTTGACACGCTGCAGCCCTTTCCAACGGGACACGGTCACACCCACGAAATTTACATAAACGATAGTTAAAACAACTGGAAAACAATAATTGTTCAGTAATTAATTAGCCCTAATTATGCCCCAGTTAGTTGCGACCAAGTAATTTGATAGGACGAGAGGTATTCCGTGACTGCTGATATAGACAACAACAGAACTGGGACTTTTAACTACGTGTATCACTCCGCTTCACAGGTGTTCCATTGACCATTAATTAGCGTTACGTTAAGGGTCGTTATCTATCTTATATTGTAACAAACTTTGCAAAGATGAATACATTTCCAGATATAACATTTGAATTAATTTATGTATTGTCGTCAGAAGAGGATGAAGGGAAGGAAAGAGGCCTGGATACCTCAGCCTAGCTAAATAATGGATGGGATAAACAAACAAATCATAATCTGTTGTTAATTATTATTGTTAAAGAATATATAGAACTGTTGTATAAAAGCAATATCTAACAAGAGGGAGTGATGCACTGTATATCAGCACGGCTGTGATTCGGTCATAGGTATGACTTACTTAACTGACATATTTTTATTCAAATTTTATCATCTTGAAACACAGCCTTTAGCACTTGTAAAATATACTGTATACTTCAGCATATAGTAGCTGCATTCACTGTGAACATAGGAAGGAATGACTTGCCTAATAAGTATGTATTTGAAAATATGTCACCTCCAAAACGTGGCCTCTGACATTCACACTTGCAGCCCCACTGCCAGAACCCACACATAATAACACAGTCATTGTCCTACAGCACCCCACCTACAGCACCCACCTCTAACCCATGATGTAATGAGAAAGAGAAGCCAGTTGGCATCATCCTGAGGAACACATCCTGTTTTGTAACGCTGTACAACTGCATCATTGAAAATGTTCATATTCAAATATTAGTTTTTTTTAGACTTGTTTTCTTTTTCTAAATAACATTGATTTAGTTGTCATTAAGCCAAAAGCAGAACTCCATTAAAACGGCAGTCTTAATGATACTTTCATCAACATGATGTGAAAAACAAATTTGCATAATTAAGACTTAGACCAGCCTTCAACTGTAGGTGAACTACTCCGCAGCTTGTAAGGTGGACAGCTTATCCATTTTTCATGAGTGTATTTGCTCTCCTACTCTCCACTGACAACAAACACACCCTCACACTCCATCACACCCTTGTTTATGCACTGGACTGTTCTGAGGGCAGAGGTTCAGGGGATTTTTTGGAAGCCATGCCTCGCCAAACCCCAGGTCCAATGCCCTTTTCCTCATGCTTGCCTCCAATGAGCTCTCCCTTGTGCCAGCTCGGGGCCTGGAGCAGATGGGTCGGTTCAGCATGGCATCACACCAGCCGACACAGTGGCATGTCAAACAGGCGGTCACAGGCCTGAGCATGCCAAGCACAGCCATACTGTACTGCCATATGGGAATAATGTGTGCTGAGAACACATTGGATAGGCAGACAGAGTTGGATGAATGTCCTGATTTTCCCACAAATCTGAATAAATAGATACAAAATATCAGAGTATATATGAGCAGGTGTGAAACTACACACAAACACACACACACACGACAAAGACTTTTTAAGAGACTGTAGTCAAGGCCTCAAACATGAATGCTGCAAGCACTTTTGCACACACACACACACACACACACACACACACACACACACACACACACACACAATCCTCTCTACTCAACTGATGATATACCTGGCTTCAAACACACACTGTGCACTCACACACTTCCCATCACGATCACACACAATCCAATAAAGGACATGCACACACACACACACACACACACACAAATCTATACTACACTCACCAGCTCTGGCACTCGCTCTCATTTATACACTGACACACACACACACACACATATACACACACACACATACACACATACACACACACACATATACACACACACACATACACATACACACACACACACACACACACACACACACACACACACACACACACACACACACACACACACACACACACACACACACACACACACACACACACACCCCTCCCTCTGTCCTCTGCAGACAGTGATGATGGCCTGTGTTTGGGAGGTTAATGGCGGTTTGCTCCTCATAACCTTCACACTTGATTACTCCAGTCGACTGCTGTCTGGACGACGAGGCCACAACTCCGGGACACCGAAGCCCTCCCTGGCGCCGCTCTCATATGCTAACCACGGTCATTAGAAATGTTAATGAGAGATTGAGTACGCCGTGTGCAAAATGGTATGTGTCAAATCCCTTATGGGATGCAAACAGGACTTCGAGCTAAATGGCAAAGTGTCTATGTGGTATTTGTTATATTCCCCAAAATGAACCACAGCAATGGGAATGATTTATCACTGCATTCATGAAACAAACAAAGAGGCAAACATATATTTTGGCAGGTGTGACAGCAGAACATAGTTACGAACTGACTGAGAAGTATGCAGGTCACATGTTTATTCATTCAGTTTTAAGTGATTCAGTGTGGGCTTTTCACTGCATATGATCATTGTCTGATTTCCATTTGAAAGCGAGCTAATGTTCTGCTCCGTGGCTCATTTTGGGGAATTAATATAAACCGTAGGAAATGACATTCCCAACTGTACTGTTGCAGTTTATATCACAGGTGCTACACTTTCAAACACTGTGTGAAATAACATGCGTGCCATTGTGGCTCGGTTGGTGGCACGAAAGCAGCACGAACAGTGTATGCAAACAAATCTTTCTGTCTTAATTTGTCGAATTCAGCGGCGGAGGTGTTAAAATGAAATGGAAATTATGTTAACGGTTAAATAGTCCCTGTAATATTTCACTTGTCAAGTAAGGAAGACTATGTCCTTGTGCATGCCCTCTTAGTCACAAGCACTGTCTCTTGCTATCTCTGCCCTCCACCAGCTCCTTCTTGACTTCATCCAGTCACAACCTGACACGCTGGCATTTAGCCAATCACTTGTAAGCTGTCACACCAAAAGTCTCTCTCTCTCTCTCTCTCTCTCTCTCTGCTGTCACTTCAGAACCGGGAACATTTGGTGACCCACCTCCACCCATTCACCACTTCAACCATGGATGCCTGTCCATCTCCAAAATCAAAACATCCAATCAGACGTTTCCCTTTCATGAAGACATTCCCATCCTCAAGCTCCATTCCTCATCACCACCGCCAGTGTCTAAGCCCCTGGGCGAAGTTTCCTCTAACTGGAAGGACCTTAAACCTATGCACCACTTTCCCTGGTGATCCGCTTCCTGCTGGGGTCTAAGCAGCAAAGTCGATTCCTTCTGTTCCTAATATTAGTCTCTCCTGATTGAAATACATGTTGAAACAAATACCATAAATGTACCGGTAAGCAGTAACAGAGAATATGCAATCTCTAACCCTAACCAATCAGTATAATACAACCAATTCAAACAGATAAGTTGAAATGAAGGTTGGATGTGCGTAACTATGAAACCCTCATATTGATATTGTAAATGAAAAGAAATCACATAATAGCCTCGAATATATTTTCTCAGTTCTTACAGGAACACGGCTTGACAGGATAAACTAAGTGAATAGAATGTTCTGGAATAATGCTTTTCAGAGAAAGCATTAATGCTGATAGTGTTTCCTTGCGGTATAATGCTTCCCTCTTACACACGACCCAAACCAGCAGGCTGCAGGGTTTATTTATCACGCTGTAGCCTCTTTGGCTTGTTCCTGTAAAAAACCTTGGAATCTCAGCTATTAAAGATGTGGGTTATTGATGGCGAGTAGAATAACATTTTTTATGAAGTCCTGGTTTATACATGTAGTGTAATCTCCTGCCTGCTTTGTAATGCAGAAATATAATGACCTCTACATAAATTCACATTTAATGATAATCTCCTCATGCAGAAGGAAATATTGTATAATTTGTTAACTTTAGGAACAACACACTGTTGATGAGCCAGTCAGGAGATGTAGGAGAGATGGCAGATATCATACACACTTATAACAGTGTGTATGCTCAGCTAAATGCCACTGGTATGACTCCAGCATGATGGGTCTTAATACTGAACTTGAACTGTACCAGTAGAAATGAACATTGTGGACAGATATGATACAGCTTCATGACATATGATAATGTGGCTG
The DNA here is from genome assembly GCF_021018895.1 of Seriola aureovittata. Classification (NCBI taxonomy): domain Eukaryota; kingdom Metazoa; phylum Chordata; class Actinopteri; order Carangiformes; family Carangidae; genus Seriola; species Seriola aureovittata. The sequence continues at coordinate 3,772,696 of NC_079386.1, forward strand.
GTATGTGAATGTGTGTGAGTACGGTCACAGATGGCACTGCAGACGTCGTATGACAGGGCTTCATCGTCTGAAAAATATTTGCATTTTTATGTGAACGGAATAAGTTCATCAAATTTTTGTTATGAAAATAAACGTCCCTGGACGTAGGACGCACAGAAAAACCTTACGTTTTCTATTGAAGTATCGCACTTCAGGGCCTGGTACCTGGTAGAGCGCTTACAATCAAGACTTAGTCCTAACCGCAGTGGCCCGGGCTCAAACCCGACCGGTGGCCCTTTGCTGCCTGTCTCTCTCTGACTGTATCTAGAATAAAGGCATTAAAAGCCAGAAAAAATAACCTTAAAAAAAAACAAAAAGTATGGCATTTAAGGATTAATTTTTCCTTAGCTGAGTTAAAGAGGTAGCTTTTGTTTTTTCCTTACTTTGGTCACAAAGGTCTTTTGTGCAACAGTTTAACTGACTTTAAGTGATTCCTTAAGTATAAGACTAAGATAAGGAGAAAACCTTAAATACTTAAGTGAGCATTTTAAGCAAACCTTAAGGAGAAGACTACAAGGTGTTTTGTGCAACTGGCCCCAGCAGTCAGTGATGTCTTGGGGATCTTAGGGGAGCATGTAGAACAGGTTTAACCTTCTCTCAGTCAAAGCTCTTTCTCTCTTGTTTATTCATCATAGTGCATTTTTCATACTTGCCATGCTTGCATTTACTTTAATCAGCTCAGTGTCTATTTTTGACAGTTTTTTTTTTTTTTTTTTTTAAACACAGTTTGTTCTGCAAGGTTGCAGATAAAGTTAGATGATAAAGTGAAGGTGAACACAATGTGCCCACATTCTGGAGGTGGCTTCTTGATATACTTCAGTCTTTTGAAACTAACACAGCATTCCTGGCATTAAAAAAACCTTTATTTTGTTTACAAGGAATTTAACAGGCTTACTGCTAGAGTTGAAAAGGTGCTTGTTTTTTTTTCTCTCGAAATGAAGGACAGTCCTTCAGAAAATAGGTATAATACATGTGTCAGGTCTTTTATGTAAAAAATGAATCAGACTGGAAGGTCTGCAGGTGATTCTGAATTATTCGTGTTCTTGTGATTGTCTAGTAAAGTCTGGTGTCCCTTTGATTAGATAACCACACTTCCTTTCAAAGCCCTGTGATAAAGGAATATGAATATGCCGCTGTATGCTCTAAATTAACTTATATTGTATTAATTACAGCCACAGGCACATAATTTGAATCAGGTCTTGGTTGAAAATATCTGTGAATATTATAAAGTATTTATACAATGGATAAGTCATGGTATGCACAGACAAACACACATTTCTCATTTGGGGAATCAATAATTTTAATAAACACTTTTCTTCTGCCTTTGTATCTAATATTGACTTTGCTTAAATAAATCTAATGCCTGCTTTAAAAAAAAAAAAAACTACAGGAGGAAAGCACAGAAATACATTTAAAATGATGCAGATGCACATAAGAATAGTGGTTTTCAGTGTATTATGATGCCATGCACAGTACAATTGGGTTATTGTTCATTGGTTTTAATGATATTACACCTTTTTTTTTTCCTAATGGTAAGAAGTCTTAATAGATTTGTGTAACTCAGTGGTGACAATAACGGCTCCCTGCAACCGAGAAAACTGAGCTGTTTCTTATACGTGTGGCTACAATTGAATTTTTGGAGGTAAGACTATGTAAATGATGCCTTATCTAGAGACCCAGGGGTGCTATTTCATGATTCATGACCAGTAACTCTGTTAACTGCCTTCATTGACTTTCAGATTCGGAAGTGTCTTGTTTAAAAATGAGCCGAGGAATGGCTAAATTGCAAAGTGTGTTTTTGGCCGGACCACATAGTCTGTATATACTATATAGACATTTAATGTGTGTGTCTGGATGCAGTTTTTTCCCATGCAGACAGGATTGCAGCATCATTCACCAAATGGTTATTATATACAAATATCATGTGTGGGAATGGGAGTAGAAATGTCTTTTCTACTGCGGCGGAATGTAGGTCTATGAGATGGCTGAGGGTTGTTCAGCGGGGGCAAGTGACCCATGTGGACTTGTTATTTTTCTGTAAAAGCAAACGCAGATAGCTGCAATAGTTACATAAGGCTGCAGCAGTTAATATGGTTTCTATGGCAAGAGACAGGATTTACTTTGCTCTTCAGAGTTATCAGGATAAGACCTCCTTTGACAATAATGCCATTTGGCTCCTATCTTAAGATATCATATTTTCTATCTCAAAGGAGTGCAGGCCTATCGCTGCACATCTAATGAAAAGCTGGGTGTGTTTGTGTGCATGTGCGTGTGCCAAGCGTTCTTGCACGTGCGCCTTTTAAATGGCAGTCATCTGCTTGCAGCTGAAATGCTGCGCTGAAAATGAAAGATATGAGCAGATAACGCTGTAAAAACGCATGGGGACGTCTATATCAAGCCCCTCTCTCCTATCGCTCTTTTCCCTCTTCCCACTCCTCGTTTTAGTGTTTCTCCCGACTATATTTCCACCACCGCACCATTTTCACTATTCTAACCTACATTTCTCCACCTTTAATCTATCAAGTCCTGCCCCCCTGTTAAGTAGCTCTCTTTGTTCTTCTCTGTGTGAGAAGAGGTGTATTTCTGGGAGAGGAACGGAGGGGCTCTCTGTGTGTGGGTGCATGGGAGGTATTGAATAGTGGGGGGGGTTTGGGGGTTTTGGCAGTCAGTTGAGGACACCGTCACATGCTGACACGACAGCAGAACAGCCCCCATGCGGCCACATCCAAAACATCTCTAACATGGTGCTGCATCACGAACAGTGGGCCAGAAAAAAAAAGGGGGAGGTGGTCGAGAGTGTGTAAGAGTGTGAAAGTGTGTGCGGGTGAGTGTGTGTGGCTGTAACGGGATTGTGAGTGTGTATGGCTATAATGACAAGGGAGGGGTCGATGAAAGAAGAGGAATAAGAAGAAGGGAGGGGAGCGGCAAACAGATTATGACCCCCAGCCATGATTATCTACGCCTGCCGCTCTGACCCCCCGTGCCAATTACAAAGATAAGGCTGTGCCTGTGTGCGTGTGTGTGTGCGTGTGTGTGTGTGCATGAGTGTGCCTACTTTCTTTTCTCTGAAGCAAATGTGTGTGTGATGCTTGCTCGCACACAGACATTTGTATTCATTGCCTGCTATCAGGGGCCACACACTTTCTCTTTCCCACTTTTCTCGCCCCTGTGCGGGAGGGGCGCTCTGGTGCTTTAGCATCCATGACAAGATAACCGCTGTTGATAGCTTCTAGAATTGCAGATGGCCACCGCAGGAAGACGTATCGTCGGGAAGATGTTGAGAGGAAGGCAGATTGATTTTGAGAAGTGGGAAATGAATCATACATTTTACCCTTCCTCTCAAGAATTTTAGAGCTCCCTTTGGAGATCCAAATGCAGACAACACCCTTCTACCCTTCCGTGCTGCCACCTCCTCCCTCCCTTCTTGCTCTCCCTCCACCGTCTGCTTCTTCTCAGCTTCCTTACTCCTCATGTTTCTTTTTTCCTCCCCCTCGTCGCATCTCTAGTCCTTGCATTCTAGACAAAGTTCCCAAGGGGGAGAGATGCCGATTTATGATTTGAACCGCATTTCCCAGCATGCTGTGGCAGGAGGGTATGCTCCCATGGGATAGCCATCATTCCTGCAAGGTAGTGTGGGTTTCGACAGCGCCAGGCTGCTCGGTTCTCTCATCAGAGTGTGCGTAATGAGTCCACATCTAACCTGTCGCCGGTGCCATGTAGCGCTGAGTGCAGGCGGACTGATCATGGACCGAGGTGATGCCCGTGAGGCACCCCCACAACCACTCATGACAAAGATCATGTTCTTTGTGGAGTTGTTGAGCTCTGATCAATTTCGACAACTTTGTTTTGTGTGTTAACAAAATTCTGTTGAAAATAAATACAAAGGGCGATCCAGCTCCATCTATTGATGATGGAGCAAAGAGATATTTTGCAACTTCCGTGCCTGAGGATTTCAGCAGAACACAAAACTAAGTTTTAGTTCATTTGTTCAAATAGTGAGTGCATGCTCCCTCTGTGCCTAGATGTTATTGAGCTTTTGAGTTTATATGTTAATTTACTATAAAAGAGACAAGAGCAAGTTTGTTCTACTTTCTATTAAAGTGCTCAATTTCTGTGAGGTACCAGACTGAAAGTCTTCTGGCATTACAAAGGTTCAAACAACTGTTGTTTCTATAAAAAGCTTAGAACCAGAAGCACTAAAACACCTTTTAGAGACGATCTAGACAGGCAAGTAAAGGAAGTTTGAAAATGAACTCACAACCTTTTCCCTAGACTTTCGGTTAAACAGTTGTAAATGCTAGTGTTGGCTATGTAGCAATAGCATGTACAAAGACTTCCTTAGAATGTCTGCAGCATTCTGATCTTTCCATCATGATTATAGCAACCATTTACAGAGGAATACTCTGGAAAACAGAGGAATTAAAACAAACATGAAGGAGAACATTTAATGTTTACCAGCCGTGACAGTGGGGCTGGTATCATTTCGACCTTGAGAGTCTCTCTCTCTCTGTGTATGCTTGTGTTTGTGTTTGTGTGTCATAGCAAAATGTGGTCCTGGGGATATGTTCTGTAACTAGAGACCCTCTTGCGATGGGATCATACCACTTGCGACGCCCATGACATTCCGAACCGGGGTTTACTAAGTAGTTATTACAACATTATAGGTCCCAGGAGAAAGGGCAGAAAATGCACCTTTTATTTATTTATTTTCCTTTTTCTATGTTAAAGAATTAAATTTGGGCAGAGTAAAAGTGGACATGGGAACACTGGTGTGGACAGTTCTTATAAGACAGAAAGGGCGGGAAGCCAGACTTCTCACCCAGTTAGGTCTAGCGAGCAGATTGCCTCAGGTGTCTTAAGTTCAACAGAGACAGGCGTGAGAGAGGAGGAAGTAAATAGAAAAAGAAAAACTACAAGGCACAGTGTCATCCTTGTTAGATCTTCTCCATCCACTCAGTATTACTTATAACCCCTGCCTTCCCTGATTCCTTGTTCTTTCTTTCTCTCATCCTCTCTCCGCTCGTTCATCTGTCAGCGGTCATCAGCATCTATCCCTGCTCGCCACCCCCCTGCTCTGCTTTGTCAATTTAGGTTTCTTTACCATCCCTCTCCCTCCTGCTTAAACTTCTCTCTTGGTTGGCTTCAACAGTGAGGAAAGGGCCTTTGACAGTGAGACCGTTGCTGAAATTTCTAGGCTGTTGAACACTGAATCGAAATATAGCAATGCTTTTAAAACAGTGAATTAAATGATACAAGACTAAGCTTTGTAAGGTCAGTTGTTTTCATACAACCATGGTTCATCACCTTCCCAGCATGTCCTTCAGCTGGAGTATCGCCCTTTCATTTGTGAGAACTTGGCAATAACAGCTCTTCGGATCATTTGTGCAGCTAGGTGGAATGGGGGAATGTTTTGGCTGATTGTCTCTCTTAAAAAAAAAAAAAAAAAAAAAAAAAAAAAACAACATAAAATTAAACTGCATCCCTTATATGAAATATATTTAAATGAATATAATAAATTCAATATAGTGCAAGTCAATAAACAAGATATCTAGACGTCTACAAGCAGACGACAAAGGTCTTGTGTTTCTCTGTCATTCTACAGGAAACAATCAGTCAACACTGGGTTACTAATGTCAATTTTGGAATAAATTTCTGATGACCGAAGTATACACCCTTATATAGGACTAGGTATTTTTGATATCGGTACAAATTCGGATACCTTCACTTCACTTATTGACCCTTTTTTTTTTATACCAATCTCATCAAGTCCATTTTAACAAAATGAAAATCACAGTACAAATTCAATTTTATTTTTAAGATCGGTTTCTTTACACACTCAAACATATTTATGTAAATAAATTATAAAGCATTATTAGATCCTGGTCCAAGCATGCTGCATACTTATTGGCTCACTGATACTTGTTTCCGGTGCAGCTTTCCGCTTTAAGGGCAGGGGCCTTGTGGGTAACCAGTGAATTTGATCTAATCACCGAGTGGTTAGTGGTAGGAAGATCTCTCTCTCGTGTGTGTGAGAAAGCATCTGTGAGTGCTGTTGCTATTGCAGCAGCAGTAAAACTACATGCTACAGGTAGTCAGTAAAAAGTCTCCAGATAAGCTTAGGATTGTGGTAGAAAAGTACTGAAAGGCCAAAATTGTGTTCGCTGCCAGGAGGGGAATAAAGTTATTCCAAACACAACTTCAGCGCCTCATTATCCCTCAGCAGAGCGACCTGGACCCAAAGCTAGTTACTAACTAATTTATGAGCCAGGCTAAACGAACTGGAGTCTAACACCAGGAAGGAGGTAACAGGGTAATGAGATTTACTCATTTAATCCTTAGATATTGACATTTGGTGTCAAACAAAGGCATTTTTTCAATCCTTGATAACCAGTTTGGTCGATCCATAAAAATATCAAAGTCTGATACCCAGCCCTGCCTTTTACACGTGGGCTTGAATGGTCAGAAACGTAAGTCATGCAATTTTTTTAAGAGTGCTGAATAAACCTTGATTAATATTCTAAAACTGTTGGTAGGAAGTGAAGATATACCAAAGGGTTTCAATATGTCTTAACCAAGGCCTTATGCTCAGAGTTATTGTTTTCAGAGTCATACAAAGTAATATATCTGACATCTACCAATTACATATTCTTGTATTTGTACTTGAACTTTGCTACCTGCCTTGGCTATGTGTGCTGGCTTCAGTTGACAGAAACTTCTAACGTCACATTAAAAGTCCCATATTTATTATTTACACTTCTCCTGTGTTTTATCTGAAGTGTTGATCCATACAAAGATCTATTTGTGGTTTTAAGAACCAAAAACCATCTCAATGTAGTTTTACATCTCCTCCCCCAGGCTTCTCTCCGGAGCTGTAGTAACAACAGATCAGTGACTGCTTTCAAAGTGAAAGCAGTCAAAGTGAATACAAATACAGGAGATTTAAGGAAAACACTCAGGTCCTGTTCAGAACTGGCATTAACATGCATCTTCAGTGATCCGTTCACAAGTGGTCAGCTCTGAGTACGTCAGTTCACAGCTGGCTATAAAATGCGTCTCCAGTGACCATTTGTGATCGGATCTCACTTGCTCGCTTCATATTAAATTAAATACATATACGAGAGAGAGAGAGAGAGAGAGAGAGAGAGATGGGCACGGAGCGGTTGAGCGAGTCAATGCCCTGCGCACAGCTCTATACAGAAATAAGGTTTTATCCATTTGAAATAGTAAAATACTTTTGTTTTATGATGAAACTGTGTTGGGACTAATCAGACTGTGTCAAAGGACGTGAGTAGAGTAGGCGGTCCTTCAATGTGGCCCAGGTACATTTGCGTTCACACTGCTGAAAGAATGTGGACACATGTGGCCGAGGCCGCCTCTGAATGTGGTCTGAGTGATCGGATCTCATACGTGTCGTCAATGAATTTAGAGCTGTCTACTTGTGATCAGATCACCTGAGATGGACGTTAATACCAGGTCTAAACAGGGCCTCAGAGAAGTCAAATCCTGCAAGTGTTGGATGGTGGGTCCAGGTGGACGGGGCTTGGCTGAGAGCAGTGTATGTTTTGTTGTGACATCACAAAGTTACAGAAGTCCTGAAGACTGGTTTTAAGGCTCAGTGTGAATAAAGGCTGTGTGCATTTCTCTGTGGCCTGAGTGCTTTGATACTTTCACAGTATCAATATAAAAGCTAGACCTGCTTTATAACTGAAGAACACATGGGAATCTCATCTTATACAATATGGGACCTTTAACACAATGCATATTGACGGAGCTGGAGGTCACAGTACATTATAATGTAAACATTAGCAAACATGTGTACATATAAAATTTACCACGCATGGGGTGTTCCCACACAAACACCCTCTTGCACATTGCACTCCAGCTGTGGTTTGGAAAATGCTCTGATTACATATTCCTTTGAAGTTCATATAGGCTTCAAAGCACTTCTTTATTAGGTCACTTCTGTTTAACATTTTAAGAGGCATTTGGTTCATTTCCATTAAAACATGCAAAAAGCAAAATATGATAAAATGTGCGGAAATTAAATGATTTTGCATCCATGGAGCACATATTTATGTGTATGTTTTCCCCCCCTGCCTTTTAAAGATGATTTGTGTGTGACAGCACGCTACTTCCAGGCAACTGCCGGCAGGGCTGCATATATCCAACGTGTTTACTGGCTATATATTTCTTCAGTCATGCTTAGCAGTATCCTAGTACCACAGAGACAAATGTTAATTATATTTAAACTTGTTAACTGCCGGGAAATGTGCAATTAATTGCTGTTGTCCATCGCTGAACTAGATGATTGCTTTTAACATGAATCTATTTATATCAAATGGCATTCCTGTCTCTGAGGGTGCACAGATCCAAGGCATTATGTTAATAATACACCCCTCTTATTGGCTCATTGCATCACATTTGGCCTGGAGTTTTGGAGGATAAAATGAACATTAAATAAAAAGGGCCATCCTCCATTGGAGCATTAAATTGCCTTTAAAAATCAAATCCAAATCCAAGCATTTCCAAAATAAATTTTATACAGTCTAACTCTGTTACATGCTTAAACTTTGCAAACTGTAGGATGTTGTGTGTGCTGAGGACAGCACCTAGCGCCTACTGCAGATCCATCTTTGACATCTATTGGCTGAGACAGTACGTGATGACTCATGATTTAAGTGAGTGATGGAAAACTCATTCGAATCCAATATTTGTGATTCACTGAGAAAGTAAGAGAGCCATCTGCTGTGAGACAAGTCAGAGAGAGCTGGGATGAGAGATAAGAGCCCAATTCAATACAATACACAGCCTGAACAAACAATCCATTCAAATTTAAAATTGCCATGATACCTGCCGTCTCTCAACACGTGTACTGCGTCTGCAGTGGAAATGGTTACAGGGCTGAACGAACCCTGCTGCATTTCAGTCTCATGACAGTGAAAAAACACTATGAGGAGTGTGACGCCTGACAGCTGGGGTGGAAGCAGCTAAGACTGAGGAAGGTGACATATTTTGAGTGAGAGTGAGAGTGTGTGTGTGTGTGTGTGTGTGTGTGTGTGTGCGTGCGTGCGTGCGTGCGTGTGAAATCTCAGATTCATTTCTCTGCCCACAATATGTATCAAGTGATACATGCATCTGGCATGTGTGCGTCCATGTGCATCTGTGTTTGTGGGGGTGCACATTTCTGTGACAGCAATGGATGGAAATTTACTCATCTCTTGGCACTATTAGTCATCACTGTGCTATTGTTGAATAAAAAGCCAAAAATGCAGACCAAAACTCATTTAGCTGGAAAATTACTCAATTATAGGATAGGGAGTAGGTCATTGGAAAAATATAGTGAGGTATTTCGTTACTACCAAGTGAAAATCAATATGATTTTGTGCATGCTTCCAAATGGATTGATTTCCCTATCTCGGTTTACCTCTTGCAATTAATTTGATACCGCAGGTTTCGGTTTTTACTCACATGAGCAAGGTTAACAGCGCTAGCTATCTCACACGACTGGAAAATATAATCATATATAAAACATCCTTCTGCCATAGTATTCCATCCTTTACATAAAGTATTAAGAGCCATGTAAGGCACCTGCAGGAGAAGAAATCTCTAGCATCCACAACATCATGTTTCACTCAACCAGCGGTGGCAAAGTTGTTTGTTTGGAAGTAGCTGCCATGGCTCAAAAGGCCGTCAGAAACTCAAACTAGCTAAACTGCAGTCCAATGAGAAATCATCACAGTGTAATGTTGAGAGTGGGGTCAAAAAGCCTGAACGCCCACAGGAATCGAGGTTCCTTACCTCAACGATGAAGCTGCACTGTTGACACTGTGTGGTTACAGGTGCAACTCTGTAAAGAATTATCTGCTGTGATTAATATTTTGTTTAACATGGTTTTCTCTCATAAAAAGTGAAAAAATGGAAAACTGGGTCTGAAGTTCAGGCTTTGGGTTTATTTACCACCCCCCCGGGGGGGCAGGATTGGTTCCTTGGGGTTTGTGACGTATAAAACCCCGGCTGTCTGAATCTGTTTTTATGAGACTGTCACTGGTTCACTGCAGATCAAGGAGGAAACACTCAGTCATGGTGTTGACTGATTATTTCACTCATCATATGTACCGTATGTATTATATAAAATAATCATATGGATGTTAACAAGGTTAAACACTCGATTTTCATCAGAGGGGGTCTTTAAGTCCGTTTCACCTCCAGTGGTGATGTTGAAATGTCGGTGTGGTCAGTAGAGCTAGGCTTGATTGCTACACCTGTAGCCACACCCAACAGTGATGTCACAGTATACTGATTTACATTTGAGTCCTTGTCACTGCTGCGAGGTCAGTCGTTAAACCAGTGGACCTCAGCTAAAACAGGATTTTCAGGGGGTGTTAAGTTACTCTTTAAGGGTCTAGTGCTAGTAACAATTTAATGGCACTGAAACATTTTCCCATGTTTTCAGGCATTCTGGCAGGCAGAGCAAGTTCTATAAAAAATAATATTGGTTTGAGAACATAGTGCAGATTGCTACCATTATGCTTTACTCGAGCCTGGAAAAGGCTTACCTTCAGTTTGACATTGTGTCTTACTGTGTGTCCACAGATATGAGTCGATGAAATGTGGGAGCTGTAACACCTTTAGCATGCACACCGGTGAAGAATTTCATCTGAATTCCATCCTCTCCAGCGTCAGTGATTAAAGGAAATTCATATCAGTGAATGAATATCAAAACAAATTACCTGAACACACAAAAACTGTCCAATCACTAACATTAATGGCAGATTAGATCAATTTCGGCTGTTATTATTCTGTATAAAATATTAGTGTGCAAATGGGGTTAAGCCAATTTACGAAAAAAGACAAAGTGGAACAAAGGCTGAAGGCGGCTCTATTGTCAAAACACCGTTATCACTCACCTCACCTCATTAGCTTTAGGCGCCGTCCTGTTTGTCTGACTCACTCTCTACAGAGATGGATTTTTCACTAACGCAGAATAAACTGGAAAAGTTAAGAGAGCACTTTTCTCAACACGCACATCACTACAGCGTACATCTGGTGCATCTCCACTAGAAAGAGCCTGTTTACCTTTTGAAGCCCACAAAAATAAGATTGTGACATGAATAGGAAAAGAGTACTTTGCATATGCTGCACGAGAGCTCTGCTGGTAAAAACACAGATTAAAATATTATCTGCATTTCCCTAAATGCGCCATATTTTGTTCTAATGCAAGTATTTGCCTGTAATTTTTGATAGCAACTGACAGGAAACCCTTTATCACACAGGTAACTGTTTGCTGGCTGAGATATAATAATATTTTAAAGATCATAAGTGCTCTCCACCTTTGTTGAAAAGTATAGAGCTCTGAGACTACAATAATTTCCATCTTAAAGCCTCTGAAAGCTGCCGGTAATGTATGCAAACACAGGGAGTAAATTAAGATGCAAGGAGGTGTAAATAATGATACGTCCAAACCTTACTGCTCATAATAAAAATAACGGTTGAGAAAAGAGGTTTTGAGTGCCTTTAACACTTGCTACTTTCTAGCCTTCTTGGCCCGGTACCATGTTTTCACTGCAGGAATATCTTATAATTTCCTGTGCAGCCCGGTAACGCTGGGATTTAGATTCATACTGGACGAGCTGGCACCTTACAATTTACATCCAGTGCCAAGTCCTGTGCCTGTCAGGGTGGCGGATAGACAAGCATTAGACTTTCAAACAGGAGACCAGAGGTCCCATTCTGTCACAGACTAGCAGTCAGTCTTCAAATTTTTATTAACCAGAAGCAGAATCTTTCCCTAACCTCAACCGAGCGTTTTGGTTGCCATGCACAAGCAAACTAAAACCAAGCCTAACTGGTAGTGCAGTAAAATGCTGGCAACTGATCAACACAGAGCAGATGCGCTGTCTTGTCAACCTGTTACTATCGGGTGACAAAAATGATCTAGATCAGGGGGTTTTAAAAGAGACTGAGAGACTCCCCTCAGACGAACCTTGAAAAAAGGCGCTCCCTCTACCCACCTTAGTCCAATTGCTTTGTCTTGTTCAATTCCTGGATGGCAATGGGATCACGATTGTGTTATTTGAGCCAATAAAAACTCAACAATTGAGCCAAGAAAGCCTAATACTGCTATTTGACATAAGCTCATCTATAGTGATTCCTCTGCCAAAGATTCCAATACGCTGTATTTTGGGACACACAGTCACACTGTGTGTCTCAGTCTGCTCTGGAGTGACTGCTTTAGGTGGATAGGCCAAAGGGTATGACATTAGCAGATGGAGTACTTGCGCCCTACATGCTTTGCCATATGTCACGCCAAATCTCATCCCATCTATCGCTAAGAGTAGGTGTTGTTGGCTGCTGAAAGGCCACTTTCCAAACAGATATCATCACCCTGACATCCTGACCTTACCGGAGCTGAGGGCTTTAAGGCTCTGCTCCGCTACCACATCTAGTCGTATTACGGAGGGAGGGCAGGGTCACAATACAGTGCAATGAAAACACAAGGCTGATCCTTCACTTCCTGAGCCTCTTAGAGCACTCCAAAGTTTCAGAAATAAAAAGGTCGAGAGGGTCAATAGCTGACAAACGGTAGTTTTAGCAGTGGTAACACCGCAAACGGAGAAAGACTAACGGAGAATCAATACTGCATGTAAATGCTATTTGAGTGGTTCACTAATGATTCGGAAGAACTTGCTCCATTAGCGTCTCAAAAATGCAACCAAATTGATCCTCTGATTATTATGAATCTTACTGTTACTGGGGTTAACATTAAAATATGCAACATTTTAATGTTAATGAAAATGTCAATTATTGTGAATCTTTCTGTTGCCATTGTGCTTTTGGTTTGCATTTGCAAGCTCTCTGCACAAATTATGATGCAGTGATGTGATGTAGTTACGGTGGGATTACTGTGCTGTAAAGTAACAAGGGATCTATAACAGTAAATGAGAATAGCATTCAATCGAATACATGGTATTTTTTATGCAGCTTTAATTTAGCTGGAGCCAGAATAATTACCCTGGAGATACTGCAGTAGTTACCTTGTATTCATATTGGCTCATATCTAGAAGCTCAAGACATTAAATCCTGATTTGCCCTCTACTGTAGAGATCAAGGATAGATAGTATTTTATATTTTATTCCTCAGAGGCCGTGTGTGTGTGTGTGTGTGTGTGTGTGTGTGTGTGTGTGTGTGTGTGCAGTATATAATGTATGTATGACTAACATCAATAGTGCTGCTTACCCTGCTATGGTTATATTCTTTTTGCCACGAAAGCCTAAGTGAATGTGAGCAAGAAAACCTATCTGCATGGCCCAGCCAGTGGAGAGACTTTGTTACTCTGATTTTCTTACTTGAATTCGAGGCTTTAGTTACTGTAAGGCTCTGGAGGGAGAATTGACCAGGAGATGTCATGGTATTGAATAAATTGTTGTCTGTAGCTCTGTCTGGTTCGCTCTCCCCTCCCTCTTGCCTTTATACACTCAACGCACTATTGTGGTGGTCTTTTATACACTGTTGTGTGTGTGTGTGTGTGACTGAGTGGCCGTGAAGTAGGGGCAGTGCTGGACAAGGGTGCTCAGTCAACCATGAAATATAAAGGTTAAATAAAATGTTGTTTGCACAAAAAAAAAGAAAAAAAGTGCTGAAACCCTGTGTTTCAAGCCTGTGATAGATTATAGCTCGAGCAGCACTGGCGAATAACCACATAAATATTGAAACACAACAGCTGAATTAAAAAAAAACAATGGCTAAAGTGGTCTTTCCATTTTAGTGCCAGAAAGCCGGGCAGCATGTGGAATTTATGAAAAACTGCAAGAACTGATGACGTTCTCTGACAAGATAAATATTTGTCACACACACATACAAATTTGGCATGGCCTAAACCACCATTTAAGATAATTTTACAATAATGCAGAATCCAAACAGAAATGAGTTCAGAGCCCTGTTCTGGGATAAAAAGACAAAACAGCTTCACTCTCCATCTCCTCCCTGCTGCAGAGAAACACACAACATTCCCAGTGCGTGGGCGACATCTAGTGGTCAAACTGCTGAATAGACATCCTCTGAACATTATTTGAATGTGTGTCATGCCAGTGGCTGCACACATAATAAGTGGTGCAATTCGTCATACACCGAGGCCACTTCCACGCCTGGTGGAGGCTTTTGAAGTTTTTGGATTGCACTCCACGAAGTCCAACACAAACAGTGCTCAAGTGTGTTTTAAGAGCACAGATACGACGCGCATATAGTGGAGTCACAGAATGTGAGCAAAGTTCACATACAGGCGCGTTTGTATGACTCTACAGAAGTCCCTTCCACTGACTGCACTGATTTCCTAACTTTAACCATCACAACAACACAAGAACACTTTAACATTTTGCAAAGTTTAACTTAAAGGTAGAGTAAGTGATTTTAATTTAATACACTTTTTTTAACTTTTTTTTTTTTTTATCAGATTCAGCTCTGTTCTGTGTGTGCTGAAAAATAGGTTCAAATATGACTGGTGCACTCTTCTGAAGCCTGTACTACGAAGCAGGATTTGAGGTTATGGAGGAAACGTCAGGTTTAACTCTGGGTTTTCACTCCTACAACAGTGTTTCACTTGTTACCGGGATAAATCACCATGGTAACTGAACTCCTAACCTGCTCAGGCACAGGTTAACTTCAGAGGATCAGATCAAAACCTGCCAAACTACTGACCAAAAAGATCACTGGAAAAAGAGTCATCTTTCCTACAGGATCCTGACGGGAACAAAACAATTACAATTAAGTGATAAATAATAATGAGCATTCGATTTTTATTTTAAACTTTTAAAAATCTGACAAATTGTTTTATTGTACCAGACCTTGCAAGTGTCCACTCTGGTTTTGAGCAGAGCTTCTGACAAAGTTAATTAGACGAGGAAAGTTAATCAGACTAATCAACTACATAACAACTATTATAGCTCCATTTTAATTGGACAAAGACTCTTTAATTTCAACAGGATTCCTGACAGTGTTCTTCCTCACTGCAGCTCAGAATAACATGAGGAGAGTCTGTGACCAGAACTGGAAATAAAAACTAAACCTCTGATGTCTTTGATCAGAACAATGATCCACACACTGTTAAATATTTCCATGATTATAAATGAACATTTCAGTCAGACTGACTCATCAAAGTCATCCAATACTTTTCCTCTCTTCTCTCCTCTCTACCAGGGTATGTTGAACTTGCTTTGTAGTACAGGCCTCAGCACTGCTTACTCTACCTTTAATGACAAATATAAACTCTGATTCTTATCTAAACCTGATCATTCTGACTCATGTTATTACTGACAATTCAATAAATATTCAGCTGCATTCTCTAAACATACTAAACCGTTTTTTTGTTTGAGGGTAGAATGACCAATGAAAGAGCACATATAGTTTCTATCTCCTCAGCTGGTGTTAGAGGTTGATCAAAGTCAAGTCCCCACCTTTTTACACACACACAAAAATATAATAAAAACTCACAGACACACAAGCACCGTGGCAAACATGAGGTTTTCTCCATTTGTTTCCATCACCGTGGCTGGCTGCACTTACCTGTGGGCTAGTTGCTCAATTGTCAGTGGCCATGATAGAAATAACAGTTTGCTACCATTCTGTCAGCATGGGGCAGAAAAACATTAGCTTTCTCCGAAAACAAGTACACACCAGGTGCTGCCATCTCTCAGAGGATAAGCAATTAGCTTTCTGGGGGCCAAATCTACAGTTTGTCCCACATAGAGAAAACAAGCAACACCTGTGTGTGCAGCCAAGTGGAGCCGAGACTCAGCGCTGCATAATAGAAAATAGGAACATCCAACAGGGGAGTGTCAAGTTGCCCTTTTCTGAATGCATTTTTTTTTTTTTTTGGGGGGGAGACAGTTGACAGGAAAATGAATAGAATGGGTAATATTCAGGGGAGAGCGAGGGAAATAATTTCATGGCTGAATGTGGTGGGCAAGTGAAGAGGACTGCAGGATGAAAAATCCTTATGATTATGCAAGTGAAACATTAATTAAATCTCTGACAGAAAAGGGGAAAATAAAGTGACAGAACTTATGGGAAGGAGAAAAATACAGCTGAGATTAATTATTGAACAAAAAGATTGGGACGGACGTACAAATGAGGCAGAATGAAAAGTGGCAATGAGAGAAAGGTGTGCTATAAACCGATGTTTATGGGAAGAAAATATGGAAGAGCGGAGAGAGAGGTGTCACTCGTCCTGAGGTCAGGAGAGAGCAGAAAAGGGCCACTGCACAGGATAAAGATGAGATAGACAGATACATTTTAGTCAGAAAAATGGATAGAACCACTTACTGAGGCTACAGTCTATCCTGATACAATCTGGCGGGAGAGAGAGCGAAATGGTGAGTCCAAAAAAAAAAACAAAAAAAAGAAAAAAAAAAGAAAGAGACAGAAAGAAAGAAAAAAAGAAAGAAAGAGAGAGAAAGAGAAGAAAGGATAAAGAGAAAAAAAGACATTTTACATCCTTCAAGGTACATTCTGCAGACAACCAAGCAATGCTCTGGGGCCACCATCCGGGGACAGGCTCTGAGTCAGGATCACCCTTTTCCTCCGTCAGTCCCATCATCCATTCCACCTCCTTCCACCCGATACCCCCCAAAGCGCACCAGAAGGCAAGACTTACACCAGTGGATCTACACAGCAGGTCAGCATGATGACACCTCTACTTTTATCATATTTATGAAAATAAACTATGCAAAACGCTCTACTGTTAACATACACACATATAGTAACAGTGTGTGTGATTTCAGAGCCGATATCAAAATGCGAATTGTGAACTTGGAATTATAAGGTTCTATCTGGAAGGAGTGCAGGACTGAAATATTGAACATCAAACATTTAACACAACACATGCACTTTTCATCTTTTTCAATACAGTGCACAGTATATCAAATGCTTTTTTTATTTTTTATTTTTTATACATAATCATAATACCACTATATAAAGCATGCAATTGTTCAAATATCATGACCATATCATTAAACAAGTCAGATAGAGCCAAATAATTTCAACCTCACAAAATTTAGTGATTTTTTTTTTTTTTGTCCACAATTAGACTGCCTAAATATCTTCGGGTGTTTGCTTTCTTCAATGGGATTGCAGTCAAAGCCATTAGGTTCACACTGTGTACAAATACACTTTTGAGAGAAGGTCTTGCACATTTAACTTCAGCCCCGTTGACGTGGGCGTGCAAAGACAATTTGAGAAGCATTTGCCTTCTGCAGCACTTCGGGCATGAGAAACCCAACAGTGTAAAAGACAAGAAAGGGTGATCTGCACATCCCAGCCACCTCACGCCTGGTGCACACGAACCACAAGAAATAAGACCCCGGTGTGTAATGTCTGCTGCATGTGGTGCGACCAAAACGCAGAGTTGGTTCAAAAGTTTTGTTCTTTAACTGGAAGACTCAGTGTGTCAGTAAATATCTGCTCTGGTTTAGTGTCCTACAGCAAGAAAGTAAATCATGAACTGGATCAATGAAGTATCAAATTGTTACCCCCCCACTAGAATCACATATCTTAAAATGAATTCATTACTATTCTGCCCCATCTAGTGGCTGCAAACGACATGTGCATGTGGCAGTGTGGTTGGGTTGTGGTCTCGAGCTGTCAACCGCTACAGAATAGTGGACACAAACAGCCAGGGACCGGCATCACTCTGTACAGATGTGAGAAAGGGGGGGGGGGGGGGGGGTGGCCTGTAATACAGACACTATTCCATTGAAGTGTCTTTACAGGCCACACATGCTGGTTGTTGGTGCGCAGTGATGTTTTCTGAAACACATGTTTGTGCAGTTTTTTTTCATTTATGTAAAACTGGTTCCTACATGATGTGAATGTTTTTTTTAATACTGATAATCAGTCAAAGGAAAGTCTGATGGTGTTAAAGCTGCCAGTGGCTGCCTTAGCTTCAGCTGACACACTGCACATTGAACAGGTTATGATCATTATCCATCACTTATAAATATCATTGGGGCTAAATGTGTCCAATTAAAGCCTTTCTTCGAGATTAATTAGCAGGATTTTAATGATCTTTAACAAGCACTAAAGCCTAAACAGATATCGAGGATTCCCTAATGATGCATTTCACTTTAGGAGTAATTAATTTTCTTGTAAATTAACTATGAAAATCCTGAGTGGCGCTGTGGTGGCAGTCAACAGTCTGCCTTTTTTTAAGGTGTCATTTAATCCCAATTTAAAACAGAGAAATTTAACTTTTATATAAATAGATTTTTGGACTTACTCTTTATGGATTAGCTGCGAGTGTGTGGTTGGGGGATCGCTAACAGGTGAATCTGTGACTCTGTGTACAAACTACAGCTGTGAGCCGGTCTCTCTGACTGTTTGATCCGAGGGCCGCAGACATACAGGCCATTGAAGGGATGAAAAGTTCCATCTTGGCCCGGTGGGGTGTTTATGAGTGACAGAAGAAGAAGAGGAAGAGAGAGAGAGAAGGAGATAGAAGCGAGAGAGAGAGAGAGAGAGAGAGAGAGAGAGAGAGAGAGAGGAATGGCCACCTTTGTTTATCCCACCGCCCACTTCCTGTCTCTATGGTGGCTTAAACTCCCATATTCCAGGTCGCACCTCTGTCATACTCCTCCTGGTTCACAGCTGCAAGTCTATTCCTTCAATAGATCAGGACTTAATGTATCCAGAGCTGGAGCTGGAAGGTCATACCCATCTTCCCCAGAGCGCTAATATTCATTGCAGTGAAATTTTAATAAGTCAAAAGGTCTGCACTCATGCAGCCTTTTATTAGAGAGAATGCATTTGCTCTCTGTATGAAACCATCCATCTTACAAGCCTTACTCTACAATCTCTTCTCTGACCTTCTCAGCACTAAGATTGCCCTTCAGACCTCTTTACATCCACTCCTTCTTTGACCTCATCTGCAATTACGTATGATGAGGATTCATATCTTCTTTTAGCACCGCCGCTGGGCAGAAGTGGAGCCGACCAGCCCCTCAGCTAACTCTGGAAAAAAAAGGGGGGAATAAAGCTGAACCATGAGGAAGAGCGAGACAGGAGCGAGGCCACCTTGAAGCTTCTAGAGACAGGTTAGTGGGGTAAGGGCCGGGCGGGGGATACTGTTACAGATGGAGCTTTTTAACGGGAGGAGGTGCTGTGGGGCTTCACAGGGAACAAAAAAAGAAGACAATGAATGAAGAGTCTAAGAATATGTAAGAGGAATGACTGCAGGGTGGCTCCCCTCAGTGGGCGAGATAACTGTACAGGGGATGCCTTTACATTTTACTTAACATTTTTTGGTCTTATCTTCCTGCAGCAAGCACTTTATCAATTTGTGGAGGAGAAGTTTCTGTATTTGTACCTCAGTTTCCTCAAATAAATAGCCTTTAGGCACAGTTAGCATCCCTCAAGTAAACCCATGGGTAACGATGGGTGTAAGTTAGCTTGTCAGCTTACAGCTCTGCCAACTGCACTCGATAAATGAAATAAAGTGTACTCTATGATACAAAATAAATCTGATGTAACTGAGGGCCAAATTTAGAAGCTTTTCCCACCCATCTGATGATGGAAAAAATAATGGGCTTAAACTCAAAATGCCAAACCATTCCTTTCAGTTCAGCTGTATACGATGCTAAAAAGACAGCATGAAGACGAGGAGAGAGGGGGATGCTGGGGGAAAGGTTAGCAGGGACATCTACGATGAATCACGGTGGCCTACCGAGGTTCACGGTGAGCTTGACTCGCCCTCCGTCGAGCTCCAGTCGCAGGGTGTCCGCCGACTCCTTGGAGGTGGTGGCCATGAGCAGGCCGTACGCCCGCTGGGACATGAACCGCAGCGCCACGTCCTCGGCCTCCGTGTGCATGGTGACCGGCATGATGATCTTCAGGTACATGCTGCCGTCATAACTCAGCACCGTCGCCTCTGGATTGGGGGTGAAGGGAGGGACAGGAGGGTGACAAAGTGGGTAACTCATAACACAGCCTACAGAGGGATAGAGACTCAGATAAGCCCAGACGGAGGCACGGAGATCGACTGGATACGACAGCCCAGTATCAACGGCGTAAGTGAAAGCATTTGTCAAATTCAATGTCGATCTGAATGACAATGAAAAAAAAAAAGCCTACACTGCAGATCTAGTTCTTGCATTTAGACCTCATGGACTATATCAACCAAACAAAGGTGTGGTCATGTGTCTTAGAATACGTACACATTTTCATTTTTCTGTCTTTGCCTTTAAAAAAAAATGTAATTTGAAAATGTAATCAGAATATAAGAAAAATATCAGAATAGAAGATCCTCTGTTTGTAAAAATAAGAGCATTCGGATGTCACATCTACAACATAATATCAAGGGGGGCGTCCCATATGTAGAGGCTACAGTCCTCGCTGCAGCAGGCCCCGGTTCGAGTCCCGCATCGGACGGCCCTTTACTGCATGTCATTCCCCCTCTCTCTGCCTCCCCATTTCCTGTCTCTCTCTACTATCCTGTCCAATAAAGGCACAAAAATATACTTTACTAAATATACTTTAAAAAATAAAAAAAAAACATAATATCAAGGGGACATCAACATTCACTCAGAATGATGATCAAAGCCATGTGTGTCTTAAAACTGACAACATATCATACCGATAGAGATAATATAATAATAATCAATCACCGCTGAACTCTTCAGGCATGTAAGAGGGTGTCTAAGCTGGGTGACAGCATGTAGACTGCACCTCCAGGCCTTTCGTTTTATCTGTTTGTGTTCTCGTAATCCTTGATATTTCTCTAATACATGTAATTATGTCTTCACTTGTGTCAAGCTAATGTTTGCAAGTGTGCAGATTATGCTCAGGACTTCTTACATGCCTGGTACATTTTCATCAGATGACACATCCACCACCCAAAGCACAAAGTGAAAACACTCATTATAGGAAACAAGAAAATGTTCATAATAACTCCAAAATCATACTTTTCAAGCTTAGAAAAATGTCAAAAACATCCTTATTCACCCTCGCTGAGACCGTGCTTACGCGCTTGAAAATCAGCCGCGCCATAAATAAACTGCTGTGGAGAGTGACAGATCCCTGAGGACTGCTCTTATTTTGTAGTGTGGGTCAATATGTGTCACCGTGATGGACATGAGTCACCGTCACAGGGGTACTTCACACATTTAGGATTTAGAGTGTGCATAAACATGATGCTAAAAGATGCAGTAAAATACCTGCTGTGGGTGGGCAAACTGGTCCAAGCAGTAATATTGTACTTCACACACACTCGACCAACACACTTCACCTTCTATGAAAAAGACCTAATTTCCCTAAAAAATGCGATGAAAAGGAAACATCAGTCAATCAAAACAATCCAAATCTCACAAAGATTATTCATTCATCACCACAACCCTGCTCAAAACGCCTATGTTTTTAATTTCATGTGGTCTGGAGGAATCGTGTATTATCCTCTTGGTTTTCTTCCCCTAGTCAATATCATTGATTGTCCTTACACTCTGGTAACTATGCACACACAGAGCAAAATGTGTCTGGTTATTAGAGAAGTGCTCTCTGCCGCAGTAACAGGCAGCTCCACTAGATGGCAGAGGAGCATCACTGAAAACACACCTGTCATCTGAGCACCGAAAGACAAAACTGTTGAAATATCACCCTTCAACATAAAGACATTCCATCCTCTACCTCCACTGTCCTGATTTGAATCCAATCTCTCCTTCCCTCATTACCCTCCTTGTCCCTCAAAATCCCATACTGTCATGGCTCACTCAACCCCCGGGGACGTGCAAAGACAAACCATGAAGTGAGGCGTCTGCAGCTAATTGGGATGAATCAGACGTGCGTGGTGCTGTTCGACTAGCCTCACCTTGCATCACTGTGGCGTATGCGCCACCTGGGTTTGCGTGACTGGCACAGATGGCAGCCGTAGGCCTGGCTGCTCCGCCACGCCGCTGCTGCCAGCCACTGGGAGCTTCAGTCTCGATCCCCTAACCCCGCCCACCCCTCCTCTCCCAGTCAGTGAGCGCTAATGCCACCCAGCCTCGGGTGGCATTTGGTTCACACAGAGCTCCCTGTGGAGCTCTTGCTCCTACTATACAGCAGCTGCTTGGCTGTGTCAAATACAAGGCAGTACACTGCCAAATGTGTTGAAATGCTCTTCTACACTTGTTTTCTTACTCTGGTTTATTAGATGGTGAGAAGACATTTACGATTTAGCAACTTTTCTTTGTTTCATGTTGGGGCCATCTGTGATTCCCTTCGCACACTTCAATACCGTCGTGTTCTACTGATGCCTTGATTATGAGAAATGTATGTGTCAATTTGTGTGTATTGTGACACCTCTATTCTGAATTGTGTATTATTGCAAACAAAGTCTTGATCCCTTCACCATCGCCCTCCTCACCTATCTCACAGTTGGTACCCAGGTATCCGGTGCCGATGCAGTCACAAATGTAGCGGTTCCAGCCCTCCTTGCACAGACCTGCGTTGCCACAGGGAGCACTGCTGCAGCGCTTCTGCAGCTCGCGGGTGCAGAAGCTGCTGACACCTAGAGCGCTCTGGATCTCGGCCAGACGGCGGACGTCGCGGCTCTTGCCGTCGATGAAGAGATCGCGGACGCAGCCTACGTAGCCGTAGTTTAGTAGCGCCGTCCAAACTTCTGGCGGCAGGACGAGGTCCGACTTAGACTCAGGCAGCCCGCCCAGGTACATGTCACTGTCCAGGTCCAGGATTTCACTGCCCTCTGGGGAGCTGAAGGGCATGCTGCGGCTGTTAACTGAGATAGATCCTAAAAGACAGAAACACAAAGATGACATAGTGGAGGTATTGGTCTAACTTTATGTGTGTGTGTGTGTCCCCTCCATGTAGCTTGTATTTAGTGAGTAAAGGTGTGTTTTAATGACTCAAAGACACAAATGATTGAAGATGTGTGGTCTGGATAGGTGGGTGATTGGGTGGGAGGCCAAGTGGGTGAGTGAGAGGGCAAGTAAGTGACTGGATGGGTGAGAGGGGCAGTAAGTGGATAATTTAGGGACATAGAACAGACAAACAAAAGGCAGGGAGAAAAGATGACAGTGGAGTGTGTGAGTGTGTGTGTGTGTGTGTGTGTGTGTGTGTGTGTGTGTGTATGTGTGTGTGTGTGTGTGTGTGTGTGTGTGTGTGTGAGTCTAATGTGTCTGTAATAGGCTAAATGGAGGAGAAGGGAAGCAGAATGCAGCGGGGAGTGGGTGAAACAAAAGGCCCTCTCTCCTTCTGTGATTAACGACTCCGTCTTAATTTTCTATTAAAAGCCAATTACAGCGGGAGCAGCAGCGAGATCACATGCATGCGTGCACACACACAGACACTCGTTCACACCCCTTCCTCATTATAAGACGCCATTAGGGTGAGATATAATGTCCAAGGTGCTCGCCCACCTACAGATCATTCATCAGACGCCACATGCTCAAGCATGATGCTCCTGTTGTGCCCACATGCAGACAGAGGGATTGGAACAAAACACACAGGTATGATGAATAAACTTACCTTAACAAATACCACTAGATGTATCATTAGTAACATGTGCAACTTGTTAGCTTAGCTTTAAGTTTGGGCATTCTTGGACTAGTATGGAGAGCTTGATAGTTTCAGACTGCGTCATATCAGTCTGCTTTTCTGTGACTGATAAATCTGTCAACCTTTCCAGTCTGCTGCTTACAGAAGCTACAACATACAACTTAAGTGTTAATAGATGAAGAATAAGTATGTGTGTAGTCCACAAGCATATCTGTGGTTTTCAAAGTTTAAAGTATTGTTATTGTGCCTTAGGGGGGGAACTGATTGGCAGCCGGGACGTACAAAGACACATGTAGCACCACAACACTTATGGGCATCGACGGACAGTATGACATGATGGCCAGAGTGATATGTGAGAGTTCATTCTTCAAGGTCAGAGTGCAAAGGTCTGTGCAAATAAGCGACCTCCAGACAACAGTAAAATACCACAGTATCTGCCATTTAACAAATGAACAGCAGCAGGAGCAAAGGAAAACATATATCTCTTGGTCCTCACAACAAGCACCCTAAACTGACTACCTGAGGGTGACAGTTCAAACTGGCACTCAGGAAGGAAGGAGCCTTAGACTCAGAACACTTAGAATCAGAGAATCATCTGCAAATGTGATAATGTGTCAAATGTAGAGAGTAGAAAGTAAATGTAGAGAGAGACAGCAGCCTTGTTTTGTAAAACACTATAGAGCTATCCACAGATCCTTACCTTCGAAAAGAAAACTTAAAGCTGGAAATAACAGCCAATGCGTGTCAGGGACATGGATATTTTTGCTGACGTGCTGTACAGAGGAGCACAGACTCGCTATGATACAAGATGACTGTGGATCTTTTTATCCTCAGTGATCATAATACTACCATAGAATCACAGCAGCAGTCACAAATACATACAATATATTTTCTTGAGAAGCTTTGTTCATACAGGTCAATTTAAGAATTTTCTAATCATGTACCAGGGGTAAAGTTATGTAACAGACATCAGATTGACATGAACCCGATATGAAACTAAGAATACCTGAACTGGCTATAAAACCATCTCGCAACACAAATTCTTGTTGCCAGTCTGAACATAGCACAAGTTTAAAGCGGCCCTCACCTTTCCTCCCTTCCCTCTGGAAATCCACATGGCACCATTCACCATCATTGACCTTCTTGTTGCTGGCCTTCAGCTTTGTTTTTCCCGAGCCCATATCGATCAGCAGGTACAAATACCCGTCCAGCAGCTCCATGGCAAAGTAATCAGTCTTCAGCTCCCTGCCGGGCTTCTGCTCTTTGGGACTCTGAGGGCGGCCGTGGCTGAACAGCAGGAGGCCGCTGGGCTCCGTGGTGCGGAAGTCAAAGGAGATAGAGCCCGTCTTCTTGGTGTTCCACTTGGGCAGGGAGATGTAAGACTCGGGGGTCTCGAAAGTAACGGGGTCCAGGGCCGCCACGTCCTCGCAGCGGAACACCAGGTCACCGTTCAGGGTGATTTTAGGGTCGCGCTCGATGGCCAGGCGTGACAGCTCCAGCTTGAAGTCATTGTTCTTGTACACCACCTAAATAGCAGAGAGGAGAGAAAGGTTATCATTCTGTATAAAATAGCGGTGCTGAAGGGATCGTGGGTTCAAATATAGCACACGGAACAGGATTATTATTTCTTCTCTATAGCATAAAAACAAAATGCAGCTGCAACAGAGAAGAACATCCCGTCCACGACACCGAGAGGCCGTGTGTCGGTTATAGCGGCTGCTGAGAAAGCTTGTCAGCGTGGGGAAATGAGGAATCAAACATGATTGAGATACACGACTTTCTGCTGAGCATCAGTGTGAAACCGGCATCGACAAAACTTACAACTGAAGCCGATTTTTCAATCTCCAACCTGCGATTCCCCTAACAAGAAAAATTTAGGTCAGACGAGTGCTCGGTTTACTGATGTTCCAATGATTCGGCGAGGAAATCCTTCACACTTTGAAAAATTCAAACACCGAGCAACCACTCGGGGCCACCAAGCCCCGAGTGGTTGCCGAGGGCATGCTTTCATTGATTCCACTGATGTCTGCGAGTGTTTGGGCTGCGTGGGCGCATCAAGCTCTGATCAGTGCTGTAGAAACTCCAAACTCTTGGTCCGATCCATGAAGTGCAAAAACTGTTTGTTGTTGTACAAAAAATATAGCTCAGAAATATCAGTATAGTTGTACAATAAATGGGGGGGAAACAAAATTAAAAGGCTCCAGGGGATTTCCAGACATGGGGAGAAGTGAATGTTGCCTGCAGCCTTAATGCAAATGGCTCCGACAGCCTTTGATGAAATACAGCTCTATTGTTTCAACTCAAAGTGTGTGTCTATTCCTCACTGTGTGCATTCATAATGGATTAAGTGCTAAAGGCAAAGTAAATTATCCTTGTCTTTCATAGTTTTAGTTTTCCCTTTATTTGTTGAAGACTCTGCAGACAGCGTTTTCAGAGGCCGTCCTCAAGGTAATAGTGTGAAGCAGCTGAGGTCTCGGCTTTTGTTTGTGTGTGTGTGTGTGTGTGTGTGTGTGTGTGTGTGTTCTCTCTCCTGACTGTAGCGCTCTTCACGCTCTCTCACACACCCACACATACACTCTGACAGGTAGTGAAAAAAAAAGAAAAAAAAAAAGGCTTCTCTGCATTTCTATCTTTGTTTCTTCCTGCGTCTGTCACAGGTACGAGGTTAAGGGGTTTGTTCTGTTATTGTAAATTCTCGGGTTTGATCCTGGCAGCAGCAGACTTGTTTCTGTTGAACTGTCACTGAGTAAAGACACAGAGGCACTACCTGCTCAGGTGTTCAGAACTTAACACTCCTCCTTTAATAAAAGCAAAGGCCGTATCAGTGGTTTTCCACGCTTCAGCCTGTTAACTACAAAATGTTAAATTACATTACTGCATAACATACCACTGGCAAGAGCTATCTATTTAATTTTTTTGTTTTATTTTTGGCCATTTTGCCTTTATTGAGAGAGACAGTGGAGAGAGACAGGAACAGCAGAGGAGAGAGGAGGTGAAATGCAGCGAGGCGCAGTAAGGCTGGGAACATTCTATTTGTGTGGTGTTTGTGTGGCGGCTGCGTCTTTGTTTTCATTTCAGCGCACATGTTAAAGGGTTAGAGTGCATTTTTCACACATGATACACGCGGTTCGCAGCAAAAATAGACAGGGAATGACAAGTGGGCTGCGCTTATATCAAGCTTTTCCAGTTTTATTACTTAAAGCCTCTACTACCCCACACACACACACACACACACACTGATGGAACAGCCATCAGATGCAATCTGAGGTTTAGTTTCTTGCTCAAGGACACTTCGACATGTGGAGTGGAAGAGCCGGGGATCGAACAGCCGACCTTCTGATTATTGAACCTACCTTCTGAGCCACAGCTGTTAAAAAAAAAAAAAAAAAAAGGCCTATTGATACTCATATTGACATTAGACCAGCAGCATTACATGAAACTAACACATTTCCCTTTAGTTTCAATGTATAGGTTCAATCTGACTATGACACAGAAATAATAAATTAAATTTAAAAAATACATTTATAATGAAAAGAAATCAGTAACTTGAAAAGTCTATGTAGAGAAATAGAGCTGGCACTTCAGCAACGCAGCAGACATGCACACACAACGCAGGCAGTGTGTTCCCAGCATAAGGTCTCAGGCTTGACACATGGTCCACACTTTTAACCAAATGAGCTATCACTGAGATTTTTTTTCCCCCTACATCTTGCTTCTTAACAAATCCATACTTAGCTGGATCATACCTGCAAATGACAGCTTACCCCCCCCCCCCCCCCCCCGAGTAGAAAGACGCTGAATCATTATCTGTGTATTAAGTCACCATTTGCTTTTGTTTGCATCGGCCTGTCTCTGCGTTTGCACCACTGAAGGGCTCATCTTGTGCAGTGTGGCTCACTCTATTGGTTTTGGACTATCTAATTTCACCAGACCGCTGCTGTCATTGCTCATTGTCTTCCACAGTGTCTCTTTCCAACTCCCTCCAGTCTTACCAGTTTTTCACATGTATTCACACTCTCTCCCTCTCTCTCTCATCCTCTGTCAAACACCACACCTACGCACAGGCACAGAATGAAACACAAGAACACAGATATGCTGGGTTATTCTTGAACTTAAGCCTCCTGTGGTTATCTCCTACATTGGTCACGCTGCCACATGTACTGTACACCTCATAATGTCGTCATTAGGAGAGATTAGTCCTGGTAATTAGCCATGATGGTGCTAAAACTGGCAGCTAATAAGGCGTGAGTTCGCCTGGATTAAGGTGTTAGAAAAAGAGAGGAGTAGGTGAAAGAGAGAAAAGGCAGAGGGAGGAAGGAGGAGATTTATTTTTATTTTATTTATTTTATTTTCAGGTATTTATTTTTGTTTTCCCGTGCTGCTCTGCTTCTACGAAAAAGAGCAGCCCGGTACGAGGTGATGATTTTGTGTTTGTTGCCAGAGTGACTGCCTTCTGTACATGAGCTGTTAGCTCCTAAGGGTACGCTGCATCCAGTCCCCTTAACCACTCACACTCAGAGCCCAACACAATTTAATGTGCCATCATCCTGTAATTACTACCCTTAGCTTCAGAGACCACTGTTGTTACTGCTCTGCCAAAAACACATACATACATACTCTTGCTTTAATTCTTGGGTCAATGATAACACTGATAGCAGCCAGGATTTCCTCTACATTTGTTGTGGTGATCTTGTTTCCTAGACGATGAATCCTAATGTTTCCTGTGACCCTTTGACATCCAGACAAAAATAAAAATAAAAAAATCTTGTTTGAAAGAAATATCAAGGTTTTAATCTCGCCATGAAATTCATTTATACACAGATTCTCACAGCCTGCGCAAGGATTTTCTCTAGCATTCCCCTCACTACTTGACAATCATCTAAAATGTCAACAGTGAACAATCTGATAATTAAATGTAAAACACAAATTCCTGACTAGGTGCTAGGTGGCTGCTAGCTGGACTTCATACTTTTTAGTCTTAACGTCTGTCTGTAATACAGAACAGGGCAACATATAAGTCTTTTAACATAATGACTCCAAACCATTGTATTTCTATGAGATTTGGTTTCTTAGCTCAATCTAGTTGATTAGGCAGATACAGGACAACCACTAATTATCCTGCCAGCTCTCAGTGTGTCACTGACGTCAAGAGCTGCTGTCTGAGGGATTTTGTGCAATCCAACATGTCGACAAAAACAAAGCAGCCAGAATTAGCTTGCTGTTACATCAGCTGTGACTGGCCATTGATAGCGGGTGATTTTCAGCAAAAGCAGGATTTGTTCAAAAGTTCAGAAGACAGGTGGTACATGGCAAACATATTTGTTTTAACTGTACCACCCCAGTGTAAATTTAAGAGCTTTATTTTCAGTTTGATTCAAGCAGCTGTCCTTGTTTGTTTTAGTGTATGTCCCCAAATCCAGGTCGTTGTGAGGTAAGACATGAAGATGCTGCGATAACCGGTCCTTAGGTGCATGAAAAGCTACCTTTTCACGGTCACTTAAGTCTTCCGGTGTGTTTCTAACAAACAGAATACAAATAAAAGGAGAAGAAGAGGGGACAACAAACCAGGGACCAGGGACAACAAAAGGCAAATAACAGAACGCAAAAGTAGGTGGGGAGCACAAAGGAGAGGTGTCAAACAGCTGGGTAGGCAGGAGAAGATGGCAATGAGGGTTAGAGGGACAGAGAGATGCATGGCAGCACTAAAGTGTGCGAGGCATGCAGGGCCCGCTCTGAAAAGTGTATCAGATAGTCGGTGTCTTTGTTAAGCAAAGGGCCCAGACGTGGGCTGACTCAGCATCTCCACTGTATGCCTTTCCTCTTGATCTTCAAGTCATTGAGGCTGTTTGGCTTTATACAAGACGTTTTGTAATAGGTCACTCTTCAATATTGGAAGGGCCAGGCCTCAGCAGCTTACCCACTGAGCCAAACTGCCCACCGCTGAGACGTTTGCCGGCTTTGTCCGCTAATAAATAGGCCGCTGTCAAAACTTTGAAATCTTGAGCAGATTTAATAACGTCTAGCAAGGCAGTTTTTGACCCTGCTTTTGATTTGATCATCGCTTCTGACTTCTGATATTCAATGACTCGGGTAGCAGAACCATGGGGTGTTTTTGAGTTGGCTTAACTTCAGCGATCTCTCTAAAAATCAGGCTGCGTGGGGCCCCGACATTGACTGCGACTTGTGCTTTCACACTGTTTCTAATGGCACCACTAACGCTTGGCCAAAGCCTTCCTCAGGGGTGACTCCATTGATTTGTGTTGTCATTGAGAAACTCAGCAAAATCCAAAACCCTGCAGGTAAGGAGAAGAAAAATAATCAGCTTTTTTCTTGATATACTTGGGGTTTTGAATGCTTGATGAGCCCATACATAAGCCTGTTTTTGCACAAGTCTTTATAGATGGATATAGATTTGTAGACAATGCTCCAATTAATTTCACAAATATTTTACATATTTATCGACTTTAACAACATTTAATGACAGTTTATGATGTACTTCCAGCATTACAACATTCTGTATTGATATCTTTTGCCGTGGTGTTGAAAAGGAAACAAAAGCAGGACCATTCTAACGACTCCAATGTATTTGTGGTTGATGGGGAAAGCGTGGGGGTGACAGGTGACTCCAGAAAATTTCATCACGCAACAAAGGTGAGACGAGGAGGAAGCCGCAGACAAAGAGACGGAGCATCAATATGAAGTTGGGAGGGCAGGAAGGGAGAGAGAGTGAAAGAGAGCGAGGGCAAGGAGGAGGGCGAGCGCATTCATCCAGTGCATGGAATCAGTCGAAGAAATCAATTTTTAATTTGGCCGTCAGGATAGCAAAGCTGGCGTACCAACAGCTCTACCATGGACTTAATTACACAAAACTGCCCCAGAGAAAGGGAAGATGAGAGGCATAGAGAAGGTGGAGAGAAGTGACGAGAGAGGTGGGAAGAGTGAGGGAGACAAGCGAGGAGGGGGGAGAGGGAGAGAGTGAGTGAGTTGGAGGGAGGAGTGTGAATTGGGGCGATAGCAAGGTCACTGCCTGGGAGAGAGATGGGAAGGCAGAGGTTGTGGTAGAGAGACAGACAGTCAGTGACGCGCAGAAGAAGAGAGGAAACTGTTGGGGGGGGGGGGGGGGGGCTCTGAGGAGCTGAGAGACTAGGAGCCTGGAAAACATATACATCACACAGTGTATGATCATAGCATGTGGCTAACTTTAAACACACACACACACACACACAGACACACACACACATCCACAAATGCACATGCTCACACACACACGCACGCACAGCAAATAAAAAACTTCTTAGGGCTTCAGTGCCTCTTTTGGTGCCTTTTTACTCTTCTTCTGCTGTGCTCTTCCTTTGGATTTTTGCTGCCTGGAGGGTGTTGGCCAAGCGTATCAAAGGCGATTGACCACGGTGGTGGCATGAAAGCTTTGCCCCGGACCATAACACCACTGATAATCCAAGCTGTGCCACTGAACTAGCACAGGATGAAACACACCAGTGTCTACCCCCCAACCACTCGCTTTCCTCTGTACTTTCAGCTGCTACCACTCTACCTGGCGCTCTCAGTTACTGTCATTGCAGGTTTTCTCACTGCCTTTACCTCACTGGCTCAGTTCAGTTGATGTATTCATTAGAGCTTGACCACAGCTGAAAGGATGAGCCCATAACACTCAAACACCAGGAAAAACAACCACTGAGCTCAAGTTTCTAGTGAGATAAAACCAGCAAACTGCAGGGTCTGGTATTCAGTCTTAAATGTATTACTTAAAGTGAAAACAATTTGCAGTTTAGGCTTGGGTGATATCCAAAATGTAACATCTCGATACAGTCAAAGACAAATATTGCGATATGTGATATTATCGTGATATTATTATTCTATTTTATGTTGCAGGTGTAAGCGATTCTGCCACTAAACAGCAGTTAAAAATAGTCTTTACTCTCCATGGAAGTGGGCATTTACCTTTGGTTTCAGAGGCTGGTTAAAACACATCATTGTAACTCAACACTACAACAATAAATTAGCACAACATGAGCAGTAGAGACAACAATAATGGACATGATTCCAGTGTGAATGATACTCAGGAGTTTAACAAAGTTTTTGCATTTGGTGTAAGGAACTTTCTGTAAATGTCCCTGGTTGCTATTACAGCTCTATAATGTCCTCTCGAGGGCAGTTTGTTAATTATTTAAAAAGGGGATGAACAGGATCAGACTCATTTTGTCAGCTTTCTGTCTTACCTGCATTCTGTGCATACACTCCAGTTGTACAATGTAGAATAAGCAAAGCAGTGAAATTAGGGTAGGATTCCACAACAGAGCTGACTGTGCAAAACTGTGATATTTTCTATATCATGAAAAATATTGCATACGGTGGGAAATATATTTAATATTATCCAAGCCTACTGCAAATGGAATAAAAGTTCCTTGCTTGCTTCCTATACTTCTGTTGATCCTCATGAGGTAATTTATCATCAGCTCCTTTGAAGTGCCCAGGAAACACCTCCGGTTTTTAGGCCATGACTTTCCCAAGGGCAATGTGTCCAAATACAGTGTTTAAAAAAAACCTAAAAAACATGACCTCCAAGAGGACAGCTATGCAAAAATGGCAGCAGCACTATAACTCATAGCCATACTGTCATAGTGCTGCTAAGAGGATAGCTGCCAAACATAATTTCATTGTGTATTCACATGCAATGACAATAAAGTGTATCTATCTAGGCTGTTCATCTTGGTTACACGCACGTGGTACCACTTCTTACTACTCTAAAGTCAACATTACGATATGGAAATCTTCTCGACCAACGGTTGGCCCGTATGAATAAAGAAAACTGCACCATGCTGTCAGCAAACCATTTCTTTCCATTTGAGGAAAAAGAAAATTTTACAATTCTGTACTTCACAACACAACCTTTTTTTAGACTGGTTTGCAGTGCTGACCCAAACGGAGGCTGCTAAATGAAAAACGGAGCCCTCGGCAGAAGGTCAAACATGAATCCCAGTGTCTGATGTTTACAGTGCACTGCTTCTTTCCTGGGTTTTGTCTGGGAACCCATTCCCTTCTCTCTCCACCAAATCTGACCTTTACCTCAAAACCAGCACCTTTTTTCGTGCACTCTCCTTTTCTTTTGTCTGCATTGTGCAATCCATCCATGTCCAATCCATCTATGCAGCACCTACTCTTCCTTTAGCTACTTGCTGGCAGATCATTCAGTCTATCCAAAAGAGTCTCGCTCTGCTATCTAACCATCTGCTCCGATTTCTCCATTTCCATTTCCTTTGCTTCTTTGCATCACCTCTAGTTGTTGCTCTTAGCACTTGCCATTGTCTGTTTTCCTACTGTGCATCCCCCCCCCCCCCAAACCCCCATTCCTGTGGTTGGTCTGTATGTTGTCTGTAAATCCAGCCTCATCTTGATGAAAGAGAGGATAGTTAAATTCCTTGGGAAGTTAAAGACCCACTAGGGATCCTTCCGATAGCAACCCAAATAATGAAAATGTAATTCTACAGGCATAATTAAGTTAGAGATAGGGCGATTACTGTGCAATCCATTAAAAGTGATGGCAAAAGTAATTACTTATTCAATCAGCATGGGTTTATGAGGAAATGTGATGGCACCATGTTGCGTCGCCTCTATACAAGTCATTACATTTACAAGGGCATAATATGTTAAGCTGTGATTGGTCTTCTTGACAGCTTGTTAAACCATGAATTAAAGACATGGTGGATATAAAAGCCATTTTTTTTGTCAAAGTTGAAGAAATAAAAATTTATAAGGCAACTGCCCTCTACATATCCATCCATGACTGATGTGTGGTTGTGTATAATGTAAATCTGTGATTTTCTACCATCCCGCTGTGGAGTTGGCAATGCCTGTGGATGTGTTTTGTCTGTGGAGCGGTTAGGAGGAGAGGCAGGAAATAAACACTTGAACCGGATTCAGGATACTGTACGTCTGACACCTCCTACTCCCACATATGGGAGTTATATCTGCACAGACTGACTCATTGCCAAAATGCGTTCATGTCTGACCTTCAGAGACACAGAAACCATCATTCATGCTTTCGGTTCATCAAGATTCGATCACTGTAATAGTCTCCTAACTGGCATGAATCAGAAAACAATTCATAACACTTCAAATAGTATAAAATGCAGCAGCCAGACTACTTACAAAAAAAACATTTCTTTCGCAAAGCTTTTGAAGAATCTCTTTCAAATATATCATGTTTTTGTTTTGTCATTTTATCCTTGTGAAGCACTTTGATTTTGATAAGTGCAACAGTATATAAATAAACTTCATTATTATTATTGTTATTATTATTATTATTATTATTATTATTATCATATTAAACTACACAATCACACAGAGTCACTCACATCTTTCAGGCAGCCCATGAAGTTGTTGCTGACTGGTGATCCGGGCAGGTCGGCGGTGTTGGGGCTCCCTCCGATGTAGAAGAAGTCATCGGAGCCCAACATGGTGTAATCCTCCTGGGTGTAACCAGTGGTGGTCAATATACCATCCACTGAGATGGTCACCTGGCATAGGCGTGGCCCAAAAGAGACAGATGAAAAAAGACGGACAGAGGGGAGAGAAAATAGAGCAGGGACAGGCAGAAATAGAGAATGACGAGAGAGTGGAGAGAAATTAGAAGAATGAGGAGGAAAAACAAGGAAGAAAGTGGATTAAACATCAGTGATAGGCGGCGCTGTCCCCCTAAATTGTATCGCTCGGTTGGTTGCTTTTGGTGCCAGTCAGACTGGGGCCTTTCACTCTAGAGTGCAGTTGCTAAGGGAAAACCAATGGAACAGTCTAATCGTTGGCAGTGGAAGAATAACGATCCTTGGTTAGCTGACACTAGTTTAAGTGCTGAAAATACCATTCAAATTACATGTGAGTCAACCTATTTGTTAACATGCCATTGATAAACACTGACAACTATCTAAACCAAACACGCTCAAATAAAATGCTAATTCAAATCAGGTTCAAAATTATGATCTTACAGGTAACACTACCGTCAAAATGTCTATCTAGCTACTCTGCAACATCCCTCTGCTGAGCCAGTACCTCATTCAAGGAACTACCAGTAAAAATAACCCCCCTTTCATTATTTAATTGCCTCAAGTCTCGTCTTTTGTGCAAGGTTACATATTCCGTTGCTTCACGTTTGATCGCTAACAAAGCAGAGAGCGCCGGTTGGAATCAAACACACAGCCGCAAGCTGATGGTATGAGATAGTGTGGATTGAAGCGCAGAAAAAAGACTTTATATACTTCCCCCCAAAAAAAAATAAAAAAAACAGATACACAAACAGTACATTTTTGAGGTTCCCCCAGGCTTTTCTGTGAGACTGTCATTTTTTTTCTTTTTTTTTTCTTTTTGGCTCAAATGATATTCCTCAGTAACCTTGTATTACTAGAACATGACTAACCGGATCAAAAGCGTTTTACCCTACATTACGGCAGCTAGTATGGAGACTCTTGTACTGATGTAACACTCGACCTTACAAGATCAGGTGAAGCAACTGTTTCATGTTACACCAGGCCCTACCTTGTCAGTTTGAAGAACACCTGAAGAGGGAATCAAAATGAGACATGAGTTACACCAAGTTGAAAATAGAATGCATCTGAAATGATGAGAAGGATTTGCTCCACTCAGGTTTTTCCAGGAGTCATCACAAATGAAATCTTGTCTTTTCACTTTGACGTTTAATTGGTGCACTTGATGAAAACGCTAATAAGTATAATTTGGCTATTTGCTGTTACATCCTTGCTGTATTTGCTATCCGTTCCACAGCTATGCTGCTACAGTACAAACATTCCTGCAAAATGATGCTGTTTGATAGAGAGAGACTTCTGCAGTTAGTGACCAATTTATTGTCTAATTATACTAATAGAGCTGGCCTGGGCCAGAAGTGAAGCACTAGTGTCTCTGGTTCAACATCTGTTATTCTGCATAAATGTACACAGCACAAATACAGCACTGCAGGGAGCCGCGGCCATCTGCTTTTCATTACCTTTGCACACTGAAAAGTGATGCTGGACCAAACCATCTTCATTTCATCTGAAGGCCAACTTTACACTTTGGTTATTTACAATGACATTTTGCATATGGTAGCACTTCACTTTGCATGTTGGATCTAGAGTAACTACTTTAGTGAAGCTATGATAATCATTATTATACAGTAACAGCAGGATATGAGTCTATGAAACACATTTCACTTACAAAAAAAATATATAAAGGTCAGAGAAACAGTGAAACCTTAGCAACTGCACTCAATAGATCAGTCACCCCAGCTGAGTGCTTGTCTTCTCTTTTCCTTGGCTGTTTTTTGTTTTTCTTTTCTTTTCTTTTTTCATTTTTATGCCGTACTTCCCTTCTTAACAGGGCAACTCATTTTTATGTCTGCTGTTGCTACTCAGTGAGAAGAGGTATCATATCGGTGTATCGAGCATGAAGAATCTGCGGTCGACAGTGCTGGTGCGCTGGGGTGTTTGGAAAAGTCTCGGGTGGGATTTTCAGCAAGGCCACTTCATTTATCCCACAGTGACAAGAGAGACATTAGAGGCGGCTACGGAGGAGAAAAAGAGGGGGGAGGGGGCAGAAGTCTCACGATATAAGCCCTTTAAACCAAGATCCTACAGAGTTTGGCCAGAGCCTTCTACGTTTTGACGTAACCTCCTCTTGAGGTAAGGATGTAGGATTTGAGACGTCACTGGGTGGAGATATAACCTGTGAAGCTTGTGAAATTAAAATGCTGACTAAAGCTCTGAAGAACACCAACGACTCTTTTTTGGGGAGGGCTGCTAATGGTACATCTTCGAGGCTGTGTGTGCTCACTGGGGGCCATGAGGGATTAGCATTGGCTAGCTGCCAGACACCTATAAAGTTCCCAACTAAAGAGGGGAGATCAGAGATTAGCAACATATTTGTCCTATCTTTCTTTCTCGTGCTCTCTCCATCAACCCCCGGATTCCACCATTTAAAAGGTTCATCAAAGCCTTTAATGCATGCAGTGTTTGAAACAAAGTACCCGCAGCCTAAACAGCAATAAAAACCCCACAGAGACAATATGTCAAAGCACATGCATTATTAGTACAAAAGAATGAACAAAAGCAAAACAAAGTGTTTTCTCTGAGGTAGCTAATTATTCACAAGAGTTAGCTAGTCTCTGCTTCAACCAGACTTGCACACACAATCCCGTTGAGTAACATTACAAGCACTTGCATCACTGGCCGGAGGAGGGAGAGGCTGAAAAAATCACAGGTTGAGAGTTGAACTACCCTGGTTCTCTCGGCCTGGAAGCCACGTAGCCTGGAGGAAAGTAGCACGCACTCCCATCTCAAAACATTTTGTGCATAATGCAAAGATGGACTGACAAGTAAATTATTAAGGCTAGACCAGAGAGGTTTTGGCTGCTCGCTCTCCATGAGATCCTGCTGAGTCTGATTGAAGCAAAGATGCAGCTAACAGCGAGTTGGAGACACCATGACGTCACTTTAAAACAAAAACTTTCACTTGATCAAAAACGGTAACACCTGCAGTGCTGAACCTCCAACATTAGCTCCCTCTTCTATACTAAATGTTGATGACAGCTCACAGGTAAAATTATTGTTAGATTCAGGTCACTTAATGAAATACCACAAACAAGCTTGCTCCCTTGATTGTTCCGTAGTCAAAGCAATGGGAGGGACAGAACCAAAGCAGAGCTAAGTGAGGACATCCAGAAGAGCCAGGGTTAATCCAACGCCTGGATATTGCAACTTGCACAATTCCTTGACTTATTTTCGATCAGTAGGAAATGATGGTTTAGCCCATTGTTTACTGCATGAAAAAAAACAAAAAAACATGTGATATCCTTTGATGGGAAAACATATGTAAAAGACCTGAGACCTGAATATGGGCTGAAAATAATTCTTTGTAATTGTGTGATCACAGTTTCCTTCTTGAAATATGGTCTAGTGTGATAATCTAGGAGACGTTCCTGAGAAATAGTGAAATTAGAACTGGCTTAGTAACAATTTTCTAGCACATTTTCTCATGTACAATGATAAAAACTCAAGTCTAAAAATCTGGCTCCGTCCCTGCTTTCATTCTTACCTAAAACAAGCAACTAAAACGCCGACAAACAAAAAAATAAACAGGACAACACATGTAACACCCGGATCTGTCTCCAAAGCCCCTCACTGTTTCTGTTGGATCCCTTGATTTTTACCCAGCTGCTCTTCAAATACTTCTTTAGCCCAGTACACACAGAAACCAAACGGACCTGGCTGAACTCTGTGTCCCAGATAACACAGAAAACACAGAGCGGAGCTGTGTACAGCTGAATCCACTGTGAAAGGATTGACACAGCTCTGAAGTTCAAACCACGATAAGCGGTCCATTTAACCCGTTCGCATGCTGCTGAACTGGCCTCCTGCGTGGCCCTGCAGTGGGGGAATGATTTCCTTTATGCTTTTAACCTCCATCCTATTCAATCAATTTTTCACTTGTGCACTTGCTCCTTATAAAAGCATAGAACTACCTACGGAATAACAACGTGATTAACGTGGGTCCTCACATGCAGTGCGTGGTGAACTACATCTGTACATCTGTGAGTCCTGCTCAGCTGAGCATGTCACTGGCTCAGTGACCATATCTGACTCCATGACTTCAGGCTGCTGGCTTACTGAGGCTACATCCATACTACGACGTTTTAGTTTTAAAACTTTTTTCATCTATGTTTACTCGTGGCATCCACACCGCTGCAGACCTTTAACACCTGAAACGGAGACTTTTGGAAATGCTGTTGAACCCGTTTTAGTTACCCTAAAACTCCAGGGAAAAAACAGAGACCTTTTGCAAATGATGACGTAGACACCCACGGTGGCTCCGTGATTGGGTTTCATCAGCATCGACTAACAGTGGTGCAACATGAACGAGTTACAAGCTTCCTGTCTTTGCTAGCATCTGTTCTTCAGCCTAATTCTCCATTTTAACGCTACAACTGTCTTTGCTGTTCCTTGTTTGTAGTATTTTGTGCCAACTAATCAACTGCAGAGTTGAATATCTGCTTCATGTTTACATTGTTTTCAGGTGTGTTAGTATGGATGCAGATCGTTTCTGATACGGAGCTAAAATGCTCGTCTGGGCGGAGATCATTTTCATTTTGTTATTATTTTTTATATTTCCAATATCGAAAGCGAGAGAGAAACAGGAATGTAGGGGAGAGAGAGGGGAAGACTCAAACCGCCGCTGCGGTCAGGACTAACGCGCTCTAACAGGTGAGCCCCTGGGACGCCCCAATCATTCTCACTTTAAACCACTGTTTTAAAATGGAAACATATTAGTGTGGATGTAGCCTGAGGGGCACATAAAGTAGATCCCCCTCCCATGAAATAAACAACAGTCAAGTTAGTTCCAGCTGTGGTGGGAGATCTCACTGACCACACAAAGATTGCACATAAAGTGTCTTGTTGAATGCAGTGAAGACAACTCTATACTAGAAAAGATAGGACTAAGCCGCTCCACTATATACTTCAATTGTGTTTTAATTGAATGTGCACAAGTTGCAGATCACATGTGCTTGGAGATGTAGCTACACATGATGCTGAGGACACACACGGTTCAGCCATTGTTATTCATAATGTTGAGGAGTCAGGTAGTGGCTTATGAGCTGACGGTAAGAGAACTTTTACACTTTATGGTATTTGAAGCCATATGCTGTCAGGCACATACAATGGGGAATAGCTTTGTGTGAGTCACTCTCTCTTGCGCATCTCCCATTCAGGAATACAGATCTCATTCAACCTTCAATCCCCAAAGGCAGTCGTGATTTTCAGCATCCGATCCGAGCGAGTAGTTTCTTTGTCAGCAATTTCTAACTCTTACAGCACAGTCTGTCAGTACCTTCACACATGAACATCACGACTCATGCAGTGAGGTGGCATCAAGCTTACCTTGGAAATGTATCACTTACCCTTTTGTTGGCACTACATCTAATTACCAGAGATCTTTTGCAGGGAGAAATAATGTGTTATATGGTGGATTGAATGAAGAACACAGTTGAGAAGCTCAGACAAGAAACATGTCACAATAAACTGCACACACTCTTCCTCCCTGTCAGTTCAGGTCAAAGCCAGACCCACAGGGAGGAAGGATGCTCGAGAGAGAAAGGGAAAGAAAGGGATCTCATCCAGCGGAGGACTTCGATAGGTGTCTGGCAGCTTGTCAAAATTTATTGTTGAGGGATATTTCCTGTCTTTCATTAATAAATCATGAACCTTTGAGCTAAGCAACATCCCTAGGTTAGTAAAGACTGAAAATGAGGGAAGGTTTGGAAGTCTGGGGCGAGTGGCGTTTTGGTAACAGTTGTCAAGAGGATGGGGTAGAAAAAGGGGGGAAGTTCTTTAGCTCTGTGCCGAAAGAGTTAAAAGGGGGTTGGAGGGTGAACGAAATCGGTTAGTACTTTTGTAAGTAAGGGAAAGTCAGACACAAAAATGGTTGTTAGTACAGTTACAACAAAGGTTTGATTCAAACAGTAGATTAGTAACACTGTTTTAGTAAATTTAGTCAAAGTGGGGAGAGTAGGTGAGGATTCTTTAAAAGTCCTCTGCAATTTGATTGCTTCAAACCAGATCCAGATTTGGACTGAATGTGTTATTTCATGTGACAAGGGTTTGTTTTGGTTAAGAAGAAACAAAATGAATCCATCCAAGCTAACAGGGTGACACACAAGCCATGCACTTAAAATGGAGAGAGATGACAGGGAGAGTGGGTATGGAGGGGGAGAATTCCATTAGACACAACACAAACAGACCGACTATTAAACAAAAAACTGAAGGAAGAAGAAAAAAAAGAAACCATTTGGCAAGATGCAGCAAAATGGGGAAATAGTGGGGAAGTAAATTTAATTGCAGGGCAAAACATCACCAGACAAATGGGGAAAGGAAGAGAACTTTCAATGTTAATTTTTTTTTTTTTCTTTTCTTTTTGGACAAAAATGCAACAGAAAAAAACCCATCAAGACACGTGTACAACAGACTGACACGCGCTGGGCTAGAGCAGCATTTACACCCTGTGAGGATGCTGATGTGAGGACGTTCTAGCCAATAGAGACATGCAAACAGGGTGCAGGAGAACGACCACTGGATACTGTCAGTTTGGTGGTGGGAGTGGGACAGGATGGGACCGATGTCACCAATCACGGATGAAATCAACGGAAATGAGAGGGTTTTTTAAAGAATAGGGAAAATTGAGAGGGGAGAGAAGACGTCTGTGTCTTGGTGAATAGAGCAATTACGAATCACAATGGTGGGACATATTGTATCATAACTACCCCTGTCCTCCCTAATATTGGACCCACACACACAAAAAACTGCACTCAGTGAAGATTCCAGTTCTCATTATGCCTCCACTGGTATTTCTGATGTTAGCTCAAAATTACTTTTCTCAAATCTGAGTGAGTCAGACAGATACAGTCACTCTTTGCACACTCCTAACACTTCTCTCCAAGTCATGTGTCATGATGGATTGGCCAGATGTCTTCTATGGGGCGTCTCTATTCACCAAGAAAATGAAAATCTGTCTCCCCTCTTTATTTTTTCCCTTTTTTTTTTGTCTCAGCAAGATAAGGTGTGAGGTCATTATTCATTTTAGTAAGTTAATTTTGAAGTTAAACTTATAGAAATAAAAAATATACATAATAATAATAAAATTAAATTAAATAAACAAAACGACAAGAGGTGTGGCTAACATGTTTTATGGCCATATTGATTATATTAGGACAATTGATATATGTATGTATATATGTTAGCCATGATATATACATATACATATATACTCAATGCAATCTGTATATCAAAAACAGAAACAGAATTTAAAAAAAAAAAGAGAGAGAGAGAGAGAGATAGGGGAGGGGGTTCAAGTCTCTTCATGCAAGGGGTGAGGCCAGTTAGTGTTAATGAAGGGTCGATCGCACACAGTTCAGATTTTCCCAGGCAGTTCCCTTCATGGTCTGCGTCAACGGGCAGCTTCAGTTATTGATTGGAAAAAGTCCAGTGAAAGCAAGTAAGTCTGATAATAGCTATATGCCACGGGTGGTCTATAGTTCATTCAGCCTGATAAGAGTTTTTAAAATAAGATCCCACTAAGGTGTCACACAGAGAGTCTTTATCTTATTTATTTATTCAGTTTTTTAATATAATTGTCTGTAAATGATTTTGGCAAATGTCCCCCAGTCTGCAGTTTAATGCAGCTGCAATTGCTGTTTTATTTTCAATAATGAGCTTTCATCAGTACTCTTGGTCTGATCATTTCTGCCCCGGAGTTCAGGGGACTATTGGTACATTAAAGCACTTTATTAAGAGTGCACGTGTGTGTGTGTGTGTGTGTGTGTGTGTGTGTGTGTGTGTGTGTGTGTGTGTGTGTGTGTGTGTGTGAGTGTGTGTGTGTGTGTGAGAGAGAAGGAGGGAGTGCGTCCAGGTGCAGGTCTGGGAACAGCCCCATCTTGATCATAAATCAGCCTAAGGCTACTAATGGGATCAAGCCCTCATTTGATGCCTACTTTACAGTGGGGGCTTTGGCCACTAAATCAAGAGTTGTAAATACTCTTCATGAGTCCATAAACCACAGGATGGCGAGCCAGGATAACAGGTGGCTCCATAACAGGCTGAGCAGGTCCAACTGAGGCAACATAGAAAGATGGTCTCCTCAGTGCCATTCCTTAAAAGTTGTTAAAAAAAGTTGGGGAAATTAATGATCAAGGAGTTTTATTTTTTTATGTTTTATTTTTACTTCCTCTCACTGGAGTTGCCATAGCCGGCTGTTTGTCTGCTTGAGAAGTCTGCTGCGTACGCTCACTTAATAGGGTTTGTCTAAGAAAATAAATCAGGAGGAAATAAATTTACAAAAAGTAAAGGTAACTCTTAATACTTTTCTAATACTCAATTGAGAAATATCTTGCATTATGATTCTTTATTTCTTCATACGGATAGATTTTGTAGTCAAGGAATAAAATAAATAACCAAACAAAAAGAGACAGAAAAAAAAACAGCAAAAAATAAAATAAAATCTTAAACTCGAAATTTCTGTATGTTTTTGGGCAGACCTCTTTGGATGAACACGTTAAGTCTTTTCAGGAAGGGGAGAACTGGATGGCAATAAAAAAAAGCAATAACATATATATAGAGAGGGCTAAACGAAAAACAGAGAGGTGGAGTTTTTCAGCTACCTTGGAATTGATGGCGGATTGTACTTTCAGTAAAGCAAACAGAATAGAAAAAGGTAACGGAAAACCCAGGGCAAACCAAAGTATAAGACAATTAGAATGATATCTACCATATAATGCAGTTTGTTTACCATAGCGTGTCCAATGCCTGCGTGCTTCAGGAGAAAACAGGGGGAGGAGAAAGAAAAAAAAAAATAATGACAAACCTTAAACTCAAGAAAACACACCTCAACCCCAAAAAATGGGAAAGAAAAAGAAAAATCGCCTTTTGCAAAAGCAGCTTCTCCTTTTCATAGGCGACTCGATTCTATACAAAAATCTTATGTAATAGTAAAAAAAATACAGTGGGGTCCAAAAGTCAGAGTCAGACTTTTGGGCCCCACTCTATCAGCCGATTTTAATAAAAATAAATCTTTCCTATTGTTTATGTAGTAAAACATCCAAATAAAGAAATAAAGAAAGCAATCGTCTAACTGTTTTTGATTGAAAGGGTCTTCTACTAAATAAAATCATAAAGAACAAAAGGAATAAAAGGATAACAATACATTTGTTAGTATGTAAGTCGCAAGTTAAGTAGAGAAAACAACAGATGGTTCACATTCCGTGAATGACACAGTGTTAGTCGTTGAAATCATAAAAGGTAAAGGGAAAAGTAAAATTCACCAATGAAAAGAATCAAATTGGAAGAATTCTGAAGCTTGTTGTTAGTAAAAGAGACAAGAGTTAGCAAATCAACTTCCACAGAGGGGACTTGGGTAGTTTTGATGGGGATGTTTGTTTTTTGGAGTGGGGGAAGGGAATGAGGGAAAAGTACATCAGATTAGTATTCACTCTGACAGGCGTGCTGGCTGTGGGGAACTACTCCATTTCAAAGTGGCGGACATTAGCAGTGGGCGTGGCCAACCATGTTTTTGTGACTTCAAAAGGTGCAAAATCCCTAAGCACAATGTCTCCATGTAGTAGTCATTAAGGGGCTACTGTCACATATGCAAGAGGAAACCAAAAAAAAAAAAAAAAAGAAGAAATTATTGCATTGTAAAAATGAACAATTATAGTTACAGAAAAACTACACTGCATTTCCAGTTTTAAAGGTAGTGATGTGAAATCATCAGGGCTTCTGGGAAAACAGGATTAATTCAGCCTGTTCTTCAGCATGAAAGGATAGACAGAGGAGGGGCAAATTTGATTTCATTTGAGGGTTGTAGAATCTGCAGCATCCTGAAAGAGAGAGAGATGTCCATTTAGTCCTTTATGTCATTTCCACAATAAACAGCAATGCTGGTTGTCCCTGGGAAGACAAAAACATACAAAGTAGAATATGAAATGAAAATAAATAAGAAGTCAAGAAAAATATCCTCTGCCTGTCACTGCTGTGTACGTTTTAATTTCTTTAAAAGATCTGATTATTTTGAGCTTTTATGCTCATTTGCAGAGTGAGAGAATATTTGCAATTTCTATTTTAAAACACTGTCAAGTTGTATATGTGATATATGCTGGTAGATAGCTGTGAGAAGGGTAAAAGATCTATCTGGGAGATCTGCCCTGGGTTCTCCCTCTGGACACAGTGGACATCTAGAGGACATCTTATATCTTGATCTGAGGGTTGAAATAGTAAGCTGCTGT
Organism: Seriola aureovittata; assembly: GCF_021018895.1. Classification (NCBI taxonomy): domain Eukaryota; kingdom Metazoa; phylum Chordata; class Actinopteri; order Carangiformes; family Carangidae; genus Seriola; species Seriola aureovittata. Next base: position 3,817,100 of record NC_079386.1, read on the forward strand.
GGGTGACCATATCTGACAAACTGAATATGGACAAAAAGGGGGACGGCTCAATGGGAATGGGGCACTTCCTGACTGAAATACCAATTTGTGATTTCAGCTGTTGAGACAGATCAGATTTTAGATACAGTTACAAAGCTCCAGGCCCGGCAGGTGAGATACTCTACATAAGATCAAAAAATGGCATCACAATGTTTGTGTAGGAGTCTGTCAGTCCCTTGTACAGTAGGTACAGTACTGTGTGTGTGTGTGTGTGTGTGTGTGTGTGTGTGTGGGCTGGATTAGTATGTGTTTGTGCCATCTGTGTGGGAGCTGAGTCTAAGTAGTAACCATAAACAGAGTCCTCCCTGTGGGGCTAACTGGCCGATTTGAAGCTTCATGCACGCCCACTCTTTGATCCGGGGTCATGTTAAAGTACTGTCACCAGTCAACCACTTTGTCTAATGACTCCTCTTAATCCATTAAATAGGTAAATAAGATTCAATGGTGGGTGTGAATTTGCATATCCACACTGTGCTGTACTCCCTTGTCTCTGAGCTCACGAAAACAACAGCTGATACATCAAAGAGTGGATGTGATACGGGGCTTGAATAACTGGGAGGCTGACAATGGTTTATTAACTTAGACAAATGTATCCTTACAAAGGTGACATTGACTGTAGGCTCTTCAAAACTCATTCAAAGACAGCCTGGGATACCGCAGGGGCAAAAGAGAAGGGAGATTATTAAATGCAACATTTTGAATTCTGTAAGTTTCAGATCCCTCTCAGGCATTTGATGTCTGGATTTTGAACTTATCTCTCTCTCTGTTCTTTGACAGAACAGCCCTGGGATGGTTGTGAAAAATGTATCCTTCAAAAAATTGCTAATGGTCTTTGAAATGACACGATAAAGTGATGGCAGCGAGTGAAAAGATGGGTGGTGTGAAATGAAAGGGAGAGATTACATTTGGACTTCTGTGTGCACAGTCCCTGCATAATCCCCTGTAATGAGTGAGTCTACACCAGCCTCTCTCAAAGAGTGGTGCCTAAATTTGTTAAAATATCATGTTTTAAATTTGGTGTTTCTCGCCTACTAGTGAGTATTGTAAATGTGTCTTTTTCAACATTAAATCAACCCATACATAAACTGAAACATTATTATTTGAGTTGGCTGTTCTGCGTTGTTGTTGGACTTCACTGTGACCGACACTGTCTACTCAAGTAGCTTCGCGTTTTAAAGTTTGTTTTCACGATTTACGCCGAAAATGATGAGCGTGACATTTGAATGGAAATGTGGATGAAGCCAGCTGTTAGTTTGCCCTGGGACTGTGCTAAATTTCACCGGTTATCAGCCTATGAACGATCAAACAAACACAACGGACCAGTGGCTTAAGAGCGTGTCAATTAAAAGAAAATCAAAACAAACCTCTGACATATCGCACGCAACAGGCAAGTGTTAAGTTTTACTACTCATGTAGTCACCACAACTGAGACTCATCGTGTGTTTGATAGCATATGCCCAGTGTCCATATGTGTAATATTGATGCTACATAAAGAAACATGTTGATAAAGTTCTGTCCCAGTTCACATTCTTCCACGCAAGCTCACCACAACATTATTGAAGTGGTAGGCCCTATTGGATTTGAGGATGTTTGGGGAGTTAGGTGGTTCGTGAGTCCTTGGTCTGAAAAAGTTTGAGAAACACTGGTCTACACAGTTCTGTGAGTAAGCAGTTTGTGCATTTTGAAGAAAAGAGGGCAGATTTATTTTGATTTCCCTGAGTGGGTCTTAGTAAAGGAATAAAACTAGGAGGAAAAGAAATGGACATGAATTTGGAACCTGTTTATGCAAAACTTAAATTCAGTGAAGGAGGACACTTAATTAGCTCCTTGTTCTTTCTTACATTTGTCATGTTGCTTTGTTAATCTTTGGAGGTGTCTTAATGAAGCTTTGTGGGTTGTGAAAACTAAATTATGATGTCTTGTTTTAAGTTTATCTGCACCATAATAACTATTCACTTCAAGGAAGACGGAGTTGAAGGTCCATATCGAATAAAGGTAGATGTCCATGTGTTGTTTGATTATGAAGCAGGTCTAGGTTCTATATTAATACTGTGAAAGTATCAAAGCCTCAGTCCAGAGAAATGCACACAGCCTGTATTCAGACACTGAGTCTTAAACCAGCTGTCAGGACTTCTGTAACTTTGTGATGTCACAACGAATCAGTCACTGCTTTCAGCCATGCCCCAAGCCCCACCCGCCTAGACTCATCATCCAACCTTGCAGGATTTGGTTTCTCTGAGTGATTGCCTGAAATGTGCTATATTCTTATTTGATCACTCAGAAAATAGTCAGCCAATCAGAAGAGAGGATAAGAGTCTCTCTTCTGATTGGCTCACTGACCTGTTGTTACTAGCCACAGAGAGAAGCCTGAGAGAGGAGATGTATAACTACTTTGGGATGGTTTTTGGTTCTTAAAACCACACATATATATTCTTAAAACACAGGAGAAGAGGAAAATATGGAGCTTTAAACTGGGGACTGGACTGATTTGAAGAGTAAGAAGCAGAAAGAGCTTTGTGAATAAACTGCCCGACTAGAAAGAAATGTAGTGAACTGAGCCACTGAAACTGATGTGTGAACGTAGATCTAGGGTTGCAGCTGCTATACAAGTCAGACTTTTTTTTTTTTTACTGCAGGCTCAAGAACTATAAGTACTGCTGAACTGTTGTTCCATTGTCAAGATCAATCGTGCAGAAAATTAAACTTTTGTCCTGTTTTTGTTATCAAACGGCAGACAGAATGGTCGGGTTACTTAGTTGGTTTAAAGGGTTTTTGTCACGATTTCCCAATTTTTGTTGTATTTAATGAGGGAAAAATTCAGGACATCTCCTACAATAACAAACCATATGAGATGAATCCCTCCTTATCCCACGCAGAGAGCATCCCAGGAATGCCAAATTGTCTCAGTGAGAAGGGCGAGCGTAGTATAGAGGGAATACAGTGGGCTGATAACAACTGAGAGTACCAAAAGATAAATATGAATAAATATGTCGAGGGATTCTGGAGAAAAACAACTCTAGTACATGAGAATAGGAGCGGAACAGGGATGCATGATTATGAAAAACAGACCAGCTTGCCCCTTTTCTGTCCTGCTAATTTTACTGTCTTACAGTGCATTTCCTCTTCCACTCTGTACTTGTTCCAAATTTGCCTCAAACCCAACACGCCTGAAGCCCCTGCTGTGACAGCCCGTTACGCTCTCTGTAATTGACCCATGTGGGAAAACTAAGGCTGTGAATACCGATGTTTGCTGATGGAGGATAAAGCTCCCAGTCATGTAAACAACCACGGGCCCAGACAAACAACTTTGTGCTGCATCTGTCCCAAAGGGCCCCCTGGGCTAAGAAATCTTCATATTAAATACTGGGGGATGGGCTGGTTAAAGAGAGGAGGAGGGAATGCTGGTACTGTTAACATACCAATTCACTGTCTTTGTTCCGTAGCTGTGAGTGGTGAAATAATTCATGAGGCTTTGTCAGCGGCGTTACACAGAAGTCCTGCAGGATGCCGGCCGCAGTTGGCTAAGATGTGAAATGATGTTTTTGTAGAGCTGCTGATCTTTTACACACTCGTCACTCTGGACGTTACTGAATTGCGGCCACCAGCGAATAAGCTGAATAAATATTTAATGACAAAGCTGTGAAAATGATCAATGACTAGTGCAGTGGAGCCAAGATTCCCAGTCCAGATAGATTTATCATTGTAACTGAGAAAGTTCTAAGACTGATGACCATTCTCCTATAAATTTCCAATTTGGGCCTTTAGAAAAAAAAAAAGTGCTAAAAGTGATATTGTGGGATAGTATTATGGGGCAGGAGGGAAGGGAAGAGGTGTGATTTGTCATCAGGCAGAAACTTCAGTGTGAATTAATGATAAGTGACACATGAAAAATAAGTGTGTGTTGTAAACACCTAAGTACGAGCTGGATCCATATTATATACATCTACGTGTCTGCCTGGGTAATTACGCATTGGTGGTCTATGAAGCTGTCCTCGGTAACACAGACACTCTGTGGGTGACCCTGTCAGATGGAGTGGAGCTGGGCTTCAATTCAAAATAGCTCTTTCAGGTACATTTGGTTCCGCGTTCATTCCAATCATCCGGCATTCACTCCAGTCCGCCTCCCTCTAAGTCTAGCTCCAAGTAATGGAAACTGGCAGACAGGCTTCAGGTGCAAATATAAATGTCACTGCAATTACAGTGGAGAGGAGTCTGCAAACAAACAGCGGGCAAGGGTGTATGCTTCTGTATAGGTATGTGTGCATGGAAATTGCAGTATAACATATTGTGTATTCCAATGCAGACAGTCATCACTTTCTCTCTTTTTTCTGTGAAGCTTCCCATCATCCCAATCTCTATTTTCCCATCTGTGACTGACAGACGACTCTCCCTTTGAACAGTGGCCCTTCTTTCTCTTTAGATTTTATCAGGATGTGACCAAGTTTAATGTCAAACAAGTGCGACTGCAGAGACTTGAAAATGTGACAGTAAAGATTATTTAAGTACTAATCAACTGCCTTTTTACAGTGTGCCTTAGATTATTGTACAAAATAAACCATGTGACACAAGCTGAGGACGCGGCCTACGACGGCATGGCTGACGTGGTCCACGAAGGCCAAACGGAAATAAGAAGGTCTTACCTACAGAGGATTTTTGCCTGGCGTCACCAGCTGTGCCCGCTCTTACCCTTGCATCACAAAGTAACACGCTTGTCGCCTAGCAACCTTGATAACATCCTATTTTTCAAAAATTTGATATTTAAAGGTACTGTTAGCTTTTAAACTCAACTGAAACCCAATACTTATATTTAAAAGTGTAATCTTTGGGCTCTCTGTCTGTGTTGTTTGCTGCCATGTTTCATTACAATTACATTACGCAATGAATCTTGGGATAGGTTGGGCCGCGAAGGATCCGCCCATTGAAACCTTTGTTGCCCAGGAAAAGAAGGCCACATTTGAAGGAGCCTTCGAGATGGGACAGCCACACGGCTGTGATGCAATTGGTCTTCAAATGCAGCCTCTGAAGGATGTGGCCCCTGAGTTTTGGTCACAGCTATTTTGTTGTACTGTTTTAGGGACGCACCCTTCTCCATTTTGAGTTTGTACCTGGCTAAACATACTGCTTGCATCCCTATAGAACCAGTATACAATCTTCTTCAAACTAGTGAAATAGACTAAACTTTTTTCTCTGGTAGATGGCTGATCTAGCTAGAGAGGGCATTTTAATTTAGGAATTAAAAACACATTTGAATAAAAAAAGATCAACTGCATAGTTACCTTTTGTTTCTATCTCTGAACTCGTCTAAACTTTAATCCAGTGTGTGAAACTAAAAACTATAGCAGCTGAACATGAATATGCATGTTTTAGACGCTCTCGCAGTTCATAATTGGTTATACTTTGTATGTACTTGTGATTGGACTTGATCAGAAAAAAAAAATGTTTCAGCTCAGCTAAAGAGTACAAAATAATAACAAATTACTTCTTACCTACAGAGCACAAAGTATTAAGCCCACAGCATTGGCAAGTTTGTTTTCTTCCTGTTGACTGAGTGTAAATGAGGAAAACAACATGCCATGTCTCTAGAACCCAACTCAGTCAGAGAAAATAAGAGACAATAAAAGACATCAGCAGTAAAGGTGTGGGGGTGTGTTGTTTTCCCCTCGGAATTAAAGTGTGAAGCTGTGTCATTTCAGTGTCACCAATTTGCACAAATGCTGAATTATACATGCTGGTACTGCAGACTGTGATTTGGCTTGAGTTCTCTGGTGTTGTCAAGAGTAACTAACTGATGCAAGAGTAGAGAGGGAAAATTGAGGGACAGCACTTTCCCAATTATGATGCAGGTAGCGCCTGAGGATGATTGTTGTTTTTTTTTTTTACATTGATGCTATTTTACAACAGGCTTTCACACGGATACAAAATGCTATAAATATGTTCACTGCTAGTGTTTTCTTTTACAAGGCCACCTCTCCTCACTTTCTTCCTAAGTCGTTTGCCCCTGCTGACTTGTCCTGTGCTCTCCCATAATCTCTTTCTGGAGATCTCACCTGTTTCTGTGTCGCTAGCACTTTATTACCTGTTTCCACCTGTTTGAATCTACTAATGGTGCAGAGATTTGTTATCAGATAACAGGTCTGCGAGACAGAGGAATGAATAAAGATGAAAGTGCTGGAGCAGGTAGTGGCAAATGAGGCTGATGAGTGAGCGAGTGTGGGAATGCGGGCAGATATGCTAATGCAGTGGAAATGTGATGCAAATGAGCTCCTTTCCCCTCAAATGCACAGAACCTCTCCATGCCAGTATCAAACAGCTGGGATGATGTTTTAACATGAGGTGTTTGTATTAATTAATTAATTTTTTTGCAATGCAAAGTCAGATGTTGTGATTCAGATACTGACCTCTGATCAGCGTGGGGAAGGAAGCACAGGGTGGGGGGATAAATAAATAAATAATTCCCAAATGGAAATCCAGATGATGACTGCGCCTCTCGGCACGGCTAAAACACATTAAGAATATTTAAAATGTCATTGGCGGTAAACTGAGAAAGGATTACAGGGGTGTTAGCATGTCATTATATACATCAAACAAATCCACTACTCTCCTGCCTGCCCTGAATAGCAATACCTATCGTCTGCCATAAAAAATGCATTGCTCTGTGTGCTGGCAAAGCCAAGCACTCTAAATGGCTTTTTCAATTTGGCCACAGGAGGTTGAACCTGTTATTATGCTAAACGCATTATGCTGACTTGATTGAGATGTTAACGTGAATGGTAGGAGCTAATCCACAATGTGTGTATGGAGTGGCCATGACATTTAAGCCTAGGGTTCAAGATTAAAATTGCTTCAGTCACTGATTAAGTTCATTTGATTCTTTTGCTCACCAATTACTTTTGCTTGAATCATATTTTTCCGTGTTGCACATGTCAAAGCACTAAAGGATGAGGTTTTTCTAACGCCCTCACCTCGTAAATCAGGACTTGTCAGACATTTTTTTTTTATCAATAATATCAGAACGTTTAAGTGGAGGATGCAGTTGTATGGAAAGGGTTAATACGACTACTGCAGGCAGGGACGATTCACTACCCAATAGCAAAGCAGACACAGTTGCTAAGTGACAAATTGCTAGCCGGAATGGACAAGCGAGACAGAGTGAAAATGAGAAAGAGAGGGAGGGGAAGATGTGCGGGAGAGAGAGGAATTGATTGGCTCTCTCTTAGGAATTCTAGCTGCCTCTTGGAGGGAGGTTGGGTGAGATGGGTGGGAGGATGGAGGAGTGGGGAGGGTAATTGCAGCTGATCATACCTTACAGAAATGGATGAAAAACAATCTGAACAGGCGAAAGAGGTAGAGATACCAAAGCAAGACGGGGGGTGTGGGGTGTGTGTGGGTGGGGTAAGCTTCTAGTATTGATTGAAGGGGAGGGCTGATGTTCTCATTCTGCAGTCTCATATGAAACATGCTATGGCGGTTAAAACATGACTCTTGAATATCTTTTACAGGGATTACAACAAATGAGAAACTAAATGATGAACGAAGGGTTTAAACCGCTGCAGCACATTTAGAAATTCCTTGTTAATGCTTTTGCCTGTAGAAGATCTTATGACGCTAATAAATGACAACGATTCTCCCTGATGAATCTTTCACTCATGACAGCAACTGAGCTGTGACAGTGTTTCATTTTCAAATCACGCTATTATTTGGATGGGAAGTCTATTTTTTTCTTTCTTATCAAATGTTTTCCATTCTTGTTCTATTTCTCTGCATAAAAAAAAAAAACCAAACACTAGCTGAATGAAACAGCAGACACAGGCATCGTGTGAGAGCAGTGCTGTGTGGTGGATGTGAATACATACAGCTAGTTAGCACCAATTCCTTTTTATGTGTGGGAGACATGTATGGAGGCAAGAAGGAGTTGTGAATTCAATTTGGTGTGTTTGTGTGTGTGTGTGTGTGTGTGTGTGTGTACACTCAACTGAATAACTATGTTGGCCTTCTTGGTTTTTATCTAATGTTGCCTTGCTGCTTGTAAAACTTTGTGTGTAAAGTTTTATTATCCATTATTGACTGTGAGGTCGGGCTTCAGCCTCCACAGTCATAAACAGCTGTGTGCATGCCTGTGGATTCACAATGACTTTGAAAGTTTCTTTTTTTCCCCATAGCACATATGCTTTTTTTGTGGTTTACATTAAAGGTCCCATATTGAATAAAGTGAGACTTCCATGTGTTGTGTGATTATAAAGCAGGTCTAGGTTCTATATTAATACAGTGAAAGTATCAAAGCCTCAGTCCACAGAGAAATACACACAGCCTGTATTTAGAAACTAAGCCCAAAGATACTCTATAACAAAGATGACGCATTACAAGCAGTGCCAATGGTGTGAAATGGTGTACACTTCCTTTCTCATAAGTGAGTGTAGTTTGATTGCTTGTTCATGTTAAAACATAACAACAATACAAAACACTAGATACAGTATGAATCATGTTTCTCTCATAGGACTGAACAGACTCAGACCTGCTGTCGGTCTCCTAAAGGGGCGGGGGGGTGAAGAACCCCACGTGACACAGTTACAGGAAATGATTGTAAGTGTGCTGTCCCCTTCTCAACTGTCTCTGGCTGTTAAAATGAACTGTCAGGACTTCTGTAACTTTGTGACATCACAACAAAGCAGTCACCGCTCTCAGCAACTGACTTTTTAGGATCTGGTTTCTCTGAGAGTTTGCCTGAAATTTGCTTTATTTTTATTTGATCACTCAGAAAACAGTCAGCCAATCAGAAGAGAGGCTCACAGCCTCCTCTTCTGATTGGCTCACTGACCTGTTGTTCCTAGAGCTCAAGAGAGAGACGCATGAGAGAGGAGACGTAAAACTACATTGAGATGGTTTTTTGGTTCCTAAAACCACAAATATATCTTCTTATGGATATCAAACCTTCTATTATACAATATGGAACCTTTTAATAAAACATCAAAAACTAACTTCTTGTATAACAGCCATGATTCATCATCTTGCTTTAATCAAGCTTTACTGCTGGTAACAAATAGGTGAAGCACAGCGCTTCCTGTGTAGTGGGAGATTGCAGAACAAGAAATATGAAGGTCTCCTAAGAGACTGAATCACTAGTCTGTTACATCAATCTGTGCTCCAGCAAAGCAAACATTTATATTTGCATTTCTCTATAGATTCTCCGGGCAGTTTATCCCCTAAGTAATTAAAAGAAATCCACTTTCTCAAAATTCCAGCACCTCAGTGGATTCCAATATGTTTCACAATGGTCGCTGCCTACGTGTAACAGATTATAATTCTCAACGTGACCTTCGCTGAACCCTATCCAGATGCAGATCAAAGCTCACCAGCTCTCCAGCTGAACTCCGGGCCAGTAGTTCAACCTTAGGGCTGTGTATCCAGCACTAAAAGAACATGAAAAAATCTGTTTGATCCATTCATGAATCCAATGGCTGCATCCAGGGCCCAGTTACATGGAAAAGAGATGTGCGAGGGGTGGGCAGACTTAAAGAAAATCAAAGCAGACAGAAAGCAAGAGTCAGCCAGAGACAAGGGAAGGGCCCATGATACTGTAGGTGAGGGGGTGTGGGGGGATGACAGTGATACAAAATGGAAAAATGGGATAGTTTAAAAAAAAAAGAAAAAAAAAAAAGATATTGAGTTCAAAGGTCTCTCTATCTCTCTCTAGATGCCGGCGATGCTACTGGCCCAGTTCTGTGACACAGTGGATGTTGAATCTTTTGCTCATAAAGTCACATTGGGGAATACATAGAAAACTTTCCTCTGTTCTCCTTTTCGTAGAACAGAACAAACTGCTATCTCCCTCCCAGTGCTCCCCCCAATCCTCCCACCGCTCAGATTCTCCTTTAGTCTCAGATGGCAGCACTACACTTCATTTCCCACTCTCTGTTGTACACACAGCCGCTCTTTCACTCTCTCTTCTTGTCATGAACAAAAAAAAAACCAAACCAAAATACAGACATACAAGCACGCACTTCCTTTCCCCTGCCAATGTGTGTCTCATGTTTCCTCTGACTGCCTGCAGTGTCCTGTGGGGCCCGGGGCGTCTGCTCAGCACACAGACAGACAGACTGTTGTGATGTGAGGCCGTCGTGATTATTCCAGTGATCATCCGTGTGGAAAGTTAGTCCTCCACGAATACATCAGTATATAGATTACTGTATTTCTGCATCTCTTTCTTTCCAGTATATCATAAGCAGAGGGTCCGACATGTTTCCTGGAATTGCATTGCCGCAGTCTGAACCAACCATGGAATGGGTTTATATTAATGATTATACAAAGTGATAATATTAAAGAGGATGAAACACCACAATAAAAAGCTGTTTGATTTGAATTCTACGGTCAACTAAAGATCGAACTACTGTAAGGCATAGCATTCCATTCCATTATTACACTTTATTACATTCTGTTATTGTTATATTTTTTCACATTTTTATCATATGTATTTTATTAAAGACATTTTCTATTTATATTTAAGTTAACTGACTTGCTGTGACTTTGCTTATGCTTTATATTTCTTCTTCTTACTATATTTATTGTTATGCACCAAAACACTAAAGCAAATTCCTCATGTGAAAAACAACTTGCCAATGTACCTGATTCTGATTGAGATTTACGTGGAAGCCGTGAAGGGCAAGTGAAAACATTGGTTTTTATCAGGATTCCCCAAGTTTTTTTTTTTTTTTTCCATCTGTGAAAACAGAGAGGCCAGTGATTTTTTTTTCTTCAACTGTATAAAAAATCCCTGAGGCAAGTGATTTATTTTTTATTTATTTATTTTTCTTTTACTAGGAAGAAAATATTTTATTTATTTTCTTTATTTTTTACTTGCCTGTCAGGGCTTCTGTAGATTCAGCATTACATACATTACACAGTAACAATGAGCACTAAAAAGTGATTTTCTAATCACAGTTTACTTGTGTTGTACACAGACGCAGAGGCTCAGCTGAGTTTTGCTGGTTAAACTTTTAATGCTATGGAAATACTGAGTGTGTGACAGAAGAGGAAGCTGATAAAACAAATCTGCTGACTGCTGTCAGGTGTTTCATTCAACGCTCCTGTCTCAGTGCTGGCTGTGATATCACAACCTGTGTGCAAATCTAATGTTTAAAGGAAATACATTAACATCTGAACATTCACTGTACATCAGCCTCTACCTGATCTGCGCTTACTCTGCTGCTACTTTGCAACACACATGCACACATACATGCACGCACGCACGCACGCACGCATACACACACACGAACTGATTGATTGACTTTTGAGTTACCGCAGCTACAGTAATGGATATGAACGTAATAACAGAGGCGCCAGTGGTTTAAGTTCAGTTTTAGTCTGAGGTGTTTTCAATTCAATTGTGGCTGTGATGTGTCTACAGGGACTCTGAGTGGGAAGATCATAAAATAAATACTCAAAAAACTTGCAGTACGATGTTGTCGATGCTCTGTGCATGCACTAAGAGAACGACCTTAACTGCTACATGCATGCTGACTAGCCTAGTGCACTAACCTTGCACACTTAATATATGACATATTTTCACCATGTGCTCTCTTTCTTGCAGTGTATCAGATATATCTATCATTTCCCAAGACACCCTAACATCAGGGTTTCCATCTTTGTCTTTGCCCTTCTTTCTGCAGGGTGTTTGGACAGTGTGTGTAATCCCAGAGGCAAGGAAAAGGGCAAGAATGGTCACTGGTGCTAAAGTCTATGAGATGTCCATGATGGTACATCACCGTGTCAGGCAGAGCAGAGGGATGGGGGGGAGGGGGGTGGAGGTGGGATGCTTCTCTGCTTATGCCAACCAATGCGTGCAGTGAACGGGGTCAGACAAGTGGGGGTGTGTGTGTGTGTTGAGGGGAAGAGACTTGCACTGATGAGAGGTCAAGACAAGTGTCCTTGCTGTAGACCACAGGGATTTGCCGAATTTTTCAAACATAAACCACTTTTCCTCCCACATAGACACTTGCAGTTCTGGCAGATGCCACCAAGGGGAGCTCTGAACCTGTGATCATTCGTTAACCATGTAGCATACTCATTTCTCCCCCACCCCTCCCCTTTCTTCTTGGTGGAGAGTCCCTATCACCTCACCTAATTCTGTCTGCTTCATTTTATCCTGCACAAAGCTGACAAATTCATAGGTTTTTGTGGAGAAAGATGGTGAATATACATATACAGAGGGAGAGAGAGAGTCAGAGAGAGAGAGAGAGAGAGAGAGAGAGAGAGAGAGTGGAGAGCTCACAGGCTTTACTTATTTTGGGGCTTACTGATGCAACCGTAGATATGGATGACGTTAGAGGAGCCACTAAGAACAGACAGACAGAGAGTGGATGAGACTTTGGAGGCAAATGGGACTGTACGATAACCTCAGCTGGATTTCAGTGCTTGTCTTGTAGACTGTGGGTTATTTTTAAATACAAGATATCATGTTAGCTACGACGGGAAGAGCAGTGGGGAAAACAATAGCTGTGTCTTAGTGTGGCTGCTCTGTTTACATGTTTAAGTTGTATTTAAAGATTAAATGATGGAATAAACAGTACTTATAGCATCTAAACTATGCCAAATAAGGTAGATGGGAGGGACAACGTATTGAAGGTGATAATCTGCGCTTATTAATATGCATGGCCACACTTAAAATGACAAAAAATGCTATTTAATAGGAAAGTTGTCCAAATTAGTAGTAAGTCTTTGCCAAGCTTGAGGTGACTGTCATGAAAGTGTTATTGAAGTCTGGCCGTCTTTGGAAGATGTAGTTTATAGTGTCTGTGTTGTGGAAAGCACTGCATTGTTCCTGTTAGTCGATTCACCTCCTGTAACCTCACGTCACATGTCACTCTCATGGGTCTCTATGATGTGCGAAGAATGATATTAAAAACCTTCAGGCTGTGCACATCTTATTATTTATACACAAGTGCTACTGATTATTGTTGCGATCTATAATATATTTATTTTAGCTCTTAAGTGTTTTCCTTAGATGTTTCTAAGGATACGTGACCGTATGAGCGCCACCACACTACACTTCCTCTGACATGTGTGTAACTGTCGAGACCTCGGAGCATTCAAGTGCTCATTGATCAGCTGGGTATCGGCTGTATCAACGGATGTAAACACAGGGTCAGAGGTGGTCAATGTCATCGATGCCTCGCTCCTTTTTGTCTCTCAGTGTTGATGGTCCATCGTAAATCCAGAGAGCTCTTTAACACTTACATTGCCCGCTAGGTCGATGGGAATAATCCGATGGGGATTCAAGCTGTTAGGCAAGTTAATGGAGATCGCCTGGACAGCATGATGAGTACAGGCATATGATATCTGCATGAAGTTCAATCAAAGGTTTTTAGAGCACATGCTGTGTTTTCTTTTTTTTCTTCATCCTGAGTAACATGCAGGGCAGAAGCGAACTCTGTCTATTGATTTTCAATACAGGCATGATGTTAATTTTTATTTTTTCCCCAGGAAGATCAAGGATAAATAGAGCTAACCTTAACACTAACAGATGCGCTTGTTATTATATTATTTATTCAATTCATATTATTGTTATCATTATAAATTTGAAATGAAACGAATAAACTTACTAACTATGTTAGATACTGTTGCATAGGTAACATTTAGTAACTGATTGTACTGTGCTGCTCTAATTTGATCTTATTTTCCCATCACAATCCTTGCAGTTTATTGTATTGTTGGCGAACTGACCGAAGATCAAGATTACCTAATCTCGTTCTTTCCCTGAGCCGTTGGAATCAGACAGCAACAGCAAAATTAATCGATCGTTGTCAAATTGACATTGTTTTCTTTCATCTTACATCATTGTCTATGGCGCATGTTCACATACACAGCCTAAGCCTAGATAAGACTTGGCAGTATAAGACCATTCGTTGTATGGATCTTACAGACTCTTTACACAGCCTCCTCGTCCTTGTTCATGTCTTCATCCTCTCGCACCTCTACTGTTTATAGCCTACTCACAAAACACTCTACACAGCGAGCCATGAGAACCAATAGACCGCAAGAGGCGACCGCAAGAGGCGACCGCAAGAAGCGACCGCAAGAGCTTGTGCTGTTCAATGTATACTTCACTACTTTGTAGTCTTTTCTGTAAGTAAAATGCTACTTATGAATGCGTTATCAGTATCACTCAGTTCAGTAGGCTACTTCCTTTCCGAATGTTATCATGCGGTTCTCATGTTTCTTGGCAGGTTTGAGTGATTAACTGATCCCATAAGCCACTGTGTTGTTTTAGTGCATATGCAGTGGTATCTGCTCATGAAAAGCTGCACAAATTAATGATGGAAAAGTTAAATTCGATGCACAAGTACCGACATTCATGTCATTGTCTGTTGGTGGACTGTTATTTGTGACTGAACTGTATTTGTGCTACAAATAGGCTAGTTAATTTGTTAGGCTAGGAGTGTTTTGGTTACTCAGTACTCTCTTTCCCAGCGTAATGCTGCGACACAGACTGTAAAATCGACCAATCCCATAAGCCGCTGCGATGAGTGCGCCGTGGTTCTCAGTCCTCAGCAGGTTTGAGTCATCGACAGATCCCATTAGCCACTGCGCTGTTTTACGAGCAACAGCGCAGAGATTACTTTGCCAATAAAGCAGTGCAGTGTACAAACTAACATTATCAAGCCATCAACTTACTGATGTGACCTTAGACGGGCTATTAATTTGTAATGTCAATGTTATTTGTATAGCACATTTAAAAACAACAGGAGTTGTACGGAAGTGCTTGAGGCATACAATAGAGTTGGAGGCCTATGTGAACTTTATGCAAATCACTGACTGAATCAATACCCCGGTTGTTAAGGCACTGCCTGGTATGCCACTCTCTCTGTTCCATCTCTATTTTATTGTTAATGTCAGTATAGACAGATGGGCACAAGGATGGATGAACAGACAGACAGATACTGAGAGAGACAGACAGGCAGGCAGATAATAATAGTGCTTCAGTCTAGCATGTGTATGCGCTTGTGTTACTCATTTGCCTAATGGTCATTATGATGCAGTTGGTGGTAGGTGGGTTGGCTCATGCTGTAAATCTTTAAAATCATGTTGGCTTCCCAAACTCATTAAGCTAGTCTCACTCTGCTGATCACACATAGTTCTGCAGCATTACATATTTGACCCCGACTGTGTGTGCGTGTGTGTGTGTGTGTCTGAGATGGTGCATCTGTGAGTGTGTGATCATTTGCCCTTATGAAAGCACGGCATATGCTAATAAAACATCAGTTCCACAAATCTTGGACTTTTTCCATGTCTTAGTTACCACAGTGAAATATATAATAATATTATTGCAATATGACAGAAATTGCAGAGTCTGGTTGGCATGGAAATTCCCCCCTATAATTTAACAGCACTTAGTCTACATTGAGAATCACTTTGCTCTCAGGTTTTCCTTTTTCTGCGTGGGGAGGAATTTCTTCAATATCTGAAAGTTACAGGAGTGATACTATTGCCGTTTTCTTCTTGGTTGTTCAAACTTTCAGGGGACGTTTTTGCAGAGACACACAAAAAGGCTGATATACCATCTTTGTGTTAATGCATTCACTTTAGGCTTTTTTGCATTCGTGGCTGCTTGCAATGGCCATTATTGGGTCTGACAAGACATTCATTCCAATTACAATTACCAAAAAAAAAACGCAAAGAAGTAAGCACGGCAAGTGTAAGTGAAATTGATTGTATCTCACTGCTGGTATCTGCAACTGCCAATTGATGACCTGGTGCATTCAGGGAGTGGCGCGCGTGCACTTTGGTCCACGTAGTGCTTTGCTGTGCATGTGTATGGATGGAACATGCACAGACACACACATACACGTGGCCATCCGGGTTGCAGGTGCTCTTTTGTTTTCCATTAGCTTCAATTAAAGATTTGTAAAGATGTGTTGGGTAATTTGTTCAGAAAGGGTTTAAGTGCATTGTCACCATTGATAAATTAAGGTGCATTCTATTTGTGTAGCCAAGTACATTATGTGCATATATACTGAGCAGAGCACTTTCTTCACTTGTTCATTAATAACAGCACAAAACAATGTCCCTGGTAACACCCAAATATACATAGTTGTCATTGATTCCCTTATAATGTATGTTAACTAAAATCTAGCTGGGATTAGTCTCATTGTCACTTGGGCTGTGATGCCTTTTCAATTTTTGCTTTAGAATGACCTTTGAACATGAAGGTGAGATGGATCTTTGGTTATTTTAGAAATAAATATGAGGCCAAGAAAGAGAGAAATAACTGTGCCAGCCTTCTGTTCAACTCCAGCCTGGAAAAAAGAGACTTGTTAGTTAATCCGGGAAGAAACCAACAAGAGAGGAGAAAAGGAAGGTGAGAGAAACACTCCCTGTGCGCTTCACGTGCAGAGAGAAAAGACATAAAGATGGAGAGTCAAACAAAACCTTAGAGGGTGGGTGGCAATCAGAGGCACCACTCCGAATGTGGTGGCCCTGGTTCAGACGGGCAGTGTTTACCTGGCGCAGGTTGCGGGTGACGCGCACATCATGCCAGGCGTTGTCGTTGAACTTGCCGTTCACGGGCTCCACCAGGGCTTCGAAAGCCCCCGAGCCCAGGTTGATGACCAGCCAGACGGCGCCGCTCTTCAACGAAAGGTTTACGTAGTCGGCCGACTTCCCAGTGTGCAGCATGAGGCCGTTGCGTTGCAGCGTGCGGAAAGAGAGCGTGATCTCGTCGGTGCTGCTCTGGATGGGCGTCAGCGACAGGTCGTAGCAGAAGAACTCGTTGCCCTTGAAGGTGGCCACTGACTCTTCCTTACCTGGAGAAGAGAGAAGGGAGAAAGAAAAAGGAACCTAAGTTAAAATTAGGTTGCTGCAACTTGTTCGCCTATATAATTAATTGAATAAAAGTATTCCTAATCATTGAAAGGAAAACATTTAAAGTCAAAAATGTGTTAAAACAGAAAGTTAAAACATCCAAATGAACAATAGAAAAAGTTACAAATATCTACTTTAATGAGAAGGAAGGAGTGTTCAGTTATTCAGAATTCAGTTAGTTGATTTGCCTTTTTTTGTTGCTCCAAACTATTTTTTCATCATGGGGCTGAAATAATATTTGTAAACAGACAAACTAACTAAATTATGAACACATTAATTAAACATTTTAAAACAACCTTGGCTACAGAGTGAAGCATCTGCATTATGAGGAGTATGTCTCAGGTAAAAGAAAATTACTTCCACCAGAGCAAAGCAAGCAGCTGGGTTAGAGTTAGATAGGAAGATGTCTTTGAATTTGTGGAATCAGACAAAGTGGATTAAAGGAGCAGCTTAAAAAAAAACAAAAAACAAAACAGAAAGGGAGGGAAAAGGTGTTGAAAACGTTGCTAATGCCTGTCAGTCTGTCTGCAGCACATGGACACCTTCCACTGCAGTGAGCTTCATTCACACGCTAGCAGTCAAAACAGCCAGTTTGTACTATGGACACATGTCAAACAGCAGCCTTACAGCAGCAGGGGAGGACACAGTGTGCATCTGTCAGGATCTGAACAAACAACCGCAGCTGTCACAATAGAAAGTAGCGCTGCAACAACATTCACAACAGTGACACCTCAATCAGCGTGTGGACGATGGAACCAGTGAGCATGGAAATGATTAACATTTTTCTTGGTCTCCATACTATTCTCTGTGATTATGATCATATGCAGCATTGTATTTACTCCTTATACTGTTATATTTTTATTCTTTGGAACATATCCTGTCTTTCCGAATGAATCACACTACTTTTGCTACAGTGATGACATCATTTCCCTGCAGGATCACGGCAAGGCAAGTTTATTTATATAGCACATTTCATACACAGAGGCAATTCAAAGCACTTTAAATAGAAATAGATAAAAAAAGAACACATAGAATAATAAAAAGATTAAGAAGTATAAAATGCAAAAAACCCAAATCAAAAGTCACAGTGCGTTTAAGAGTCAGAGGGCAATTCTTAGCAGCAATTAAAAACCGATGTTAACATAAAAGTCATTAGCCTTTTTTAAAAAGTAGCCAGAGTTAGTGCAAATCTAATATCTTCCAGTAGTTTATTCCAGCAATGTGCAGCATAATAAGTGAATGCAGCTTCACTCTGTTTTTGTTTGAATCCTAGGGACACTTAGCAGACTGGTGCCTGGTGACTTAAGAGGTTCATAGGGTTCATAGTGTGGAAGCAAGTCAGAGATGTATTCAGGCCCTAAACCATCAAATGATTTATAGAAAAGTAACAACATTTTGAAGTCAATTGTTTGAGACACTGGTTGTCAGTGCAGAGATCTAAGAACTAGTGTAACGTGTTCATCTCTCTTGGTTTTTGTTAGAACTCCAGCAGCATTCTGAATGAGCTGTAGCTGCATTTGTGCTTTTGGGAAGGTCTGAGAAAGGACTGTTACGGTAGTCTAACATTCTGGAAATGAAAGCAAAAATGTGTTTTTCTAAATTTTGTTTTGACATGTATCGTCTAATATATATTTTTTGTAAAAGACTTGATGTTGGGGTTAAAATTGAAATCAGAGTCAGTAATAACACCCAGATTGATGACTTTAGGCTTGAAAGAAAGAGAATGGAGATGGAGAACTTTCAGCCTTCCTTATTTAGCACTGAAGACAATTATCTCAGTTTTGTCTTTGTTTAGTTGGAGGAAATATTGGCATATCCACTCATTAATGCACAGATGCGAGTGAGAAGTGAGTCAATATGAGCATAGTCGCTTATTGACAGTGCTGAGTGTTGTCCACATAGCTAAGGCAAGCAATAAGTGGGAGCATATAAAGGTTGAATAAGAAAGCTCCCAGAACTGAACCTTGATGTACTCCACATCATGCCAGATATGTAGTTGCCAATGGAAACTAAACTATTTGCAGTAAGTCTGTCGCCCGAGTAGCTGTAAACGTTTTTGTGATGGTTCGTTGGAAGAACGTTGAGCATGTTGATGGCTTAAAACTGGGTCATGTTTATCAAGTTACTTTTATGTAGAAGTAGTGGTGACACATTTATTTAATGAGGAACTACTGAGTGCTTGTCTAATGTTTTGAGTTTTATCCCTCAAGAAAGAAGCAAACACATTGTCGTTATCAGTTGAAAGGAGTTCAGGGGGCCAGTTGTCAATTTTTCAATTCCAGATTATGTATGC
Source organism: Seriola aureovittata (assembly GCF_021018895.1). Classification (NCBI taxonomy): domain Eukaryota; kingdom Metazoa; phylum Chordata; class Actinopteri; order Carangiformes; family Carangidae; genus Seriola; species Seriola aureovittata. Next base: position 3,836,286 of record NC_079386.1, read on the forward strand.
AGCTGCATATGTGCATCATAGATTTTTGCCATTTACGCTTTTCTTTTTCATGGATTTTTACAGATGCATCATTTCTCCATGGTGTTTTTTGCTTGACATCATTAACATTTACAATTTCTGAATTGAAATTATCTGGGAGATCATCAGCAGAGGTTGAGGTAAAAGTTGATGACAGGCAGATAGCCTCCATAAACAGTGTACCAGTATTATCATTAATATAGCGTTATTTAACAGTTTCTGATCTAACATGAGTGTCAGGAGTGTTGCGAGTATCAGGAGGAGTTGTTGGGGTGGAGTCTGGCTGTGGCGGTGTGAGAGATCACCTTTGCAAGGCTGTTGCCCTGGGGCAGGGCTCACACCTTTTTCCTGGGTTGCTGAGCTGGTGTTTGACTGTGTGGGGGATGGGGTGGCCATCTTTATCTTTAGGCTGTCCTTGCACCTCACCACATTTGGGTGGCAAATAGAGTAAAGTAGGTTCAAGGTGAATAATTCCATTCCAGATCTGTTACAATGAAATCCATTATCTCTGAAGAGGTACATGTGCTCCCAATAGAGGTTGAAATTGTCAATAAAAAAAATTCACTTTATGTGAAGCACAAGCAATTGAGAGCCACATGTTCAGTCACAGTAGCCTGCTGAACTTGTTTACTCCCCATCCGACTGACGGCAGAGGGCACTAATGTAAGCCTCAATATCTAGGGAGCTTAGCCTCTTCAGCAGTCCAGTAAAGACACAATGGAAATACCTCGTGTCCTCTCAATGCACAATACTTTTGTTCAGAGTTTGCTGAGTAGTTTGCTGGGGTTTTTTTCTGTTGTGTCACAGAGCACATAAGATCGCCCTCTTCACATGGTGATCTGGGCTCACACAGCAGTGGTTGAGCAGAGAGGGCCAGCCGGTACCAGAGTTCATTTCAGGGGAGTTGAGAAGAACTCTCCATTGCTACAGCTATCACTATTTTTGGTGAATGGATTCATTTTTTTCAGTTCTGCCTTATGCATGTTCCAAAAGGCATAATTGTTGCTGACAGCATGTTTCCCAGGTACACCGTTGACTGCAGTGGCAGCCTCAGAAATGTGCCTTTCATTAGTTGTATCCAGGGCTAGCATTAGTTTAGCATGTCTATCGGTTCATGCCAGTGTTTGGCTAACATTAGCCAGTCATAATATCACCTACTCTTGGCGCAACCTTTCACTCCTGCAATATTACTCCAGTAAGCAGCTGATCATCTTCAGTTCTGTGGTAGTCTCAGAGCTAAGCATCCCAGCAGGATCAGTGCTAATGTTAGCTTAGCGTTTGAGCTCCATAATAATGTTGGATGATTCACACAGTCTGTGAAGTATTTTTGTTTCAAATACAGCGGTCTTCTGTAGATGTCCATGACAATCTTTTCACTGTGACATATTTGTGGTGATAAGGCATCATTAAAGGGAAGCAAAAAGAAAGAGAGAAGCATGCAGGCAGCAGCAGCCTTCCTCAGGCAGACATCTTGAATTAGGAACAAGATATCTGCCTGCGAAACTCAGTTTCATCTTAATTTAAGTATCATGACAATAAGACGGCTGATCTCCAGACTGAATATTACAAATCCTAAGATATGTGGTAAAAATCAGCTAAAAAATAACTGACCTCGGGAAAAAGCAGAGATATACACAACAACATCAATAACATCAAGATCTCTCAACTCTCAAATAACTCTTCCCCGCTCTGCGGTGATACAAATCAACTGGTTCCTCGACATGTACTATGATCTGAAGTGACACTCCACTTCCTGTCTTCGTTTGCCCCTACGCACCTCTGCCTCCCTGGGGAGGAGAGATTAAAGAATCAGCCTCAGCTAATGAGGTTTAGGGCTGAAACATGAGGAAGAGGGGGCAAACTCGAACCGCCAAGAGGCCCCTGTATGGGTGGATCATCAAATCTAGTTTATCCTGAAGTTCCATTACAGCAAAATCACTCCAAGACCTCGGTGCATTTCCCGGGGGGGGGGGCTGGCCAGAGAGGGTGGTCCTTTGGCAGACAGATTGAGAGCCAAATCTTGTGAGCGAGAGAGTTCGGCACAGGAGCAATCTCTGGTGAGTGGAGATGGATAATAGTGTGTCCATGTGATAGTTGTGCACTTTGTACTAAGAAATGACTGTGGTCCATTCAATGTGTGATAGCTTACATGAGTTGATTTCATTAACATCCAGTTAAGGAATAACTGCAGCGTGAAGAAGGAAAGAAGGCTGTTTGAAGTGAAATACTAACTGCTATACTTCTGGAGCCTAATATGGGTGCATGCACTCACATAAAAGAAAACATTTCATGTGTAAAAAAAAAAGAAAAAAAAAGAGGAAGTGAGGGACAAATGGCATCCAGACAGAGGCAGCTACTTAAAAGAGCATTTGGGGTAAAATCGAAATTTAGAGCAATCTCAACTGAAGTGTAAATTGTCATCGAAAAAAAAAAGGCATCAAAGGAGAGAGAAAGAGATGGAGGGGAAAAATGACACAGAGAAAAAAAGCAAATCCCCCAAGAGCAGCCTCCTGGCGGTGCCTGCCTTGCTGATGTTGGAAGAATAAAAGCGTGGCAAATGGACCACAGCAACCATTTTCAATTATGTATTAAGTTGGACCCCCTCCCACAGTATGAGCTGTTAACGGTAAGCAACAAACAGCTTGTGATTGCTTCTATGGGCTCAGCGAGATTGAGCCGGATGCAACGGGAGAGACACGAGCTGCAAATAAAAAACTTTCTTTTGTTTATGTGTGTTTAATGAACAGAAGGCTGAGAGGAGGAGATAAAGCTGGAGAGGATCAGGGAGTGAGAGGAGAGGACAGGGACTGACTGTTGCACCAGTCGGTCTGGTCACAATGGCAAAAAAAAAAAAAAAAAAAATCCCTTTGATAAGTTATTTTTAAAATTTACACAATCGCACGATTTTTGTTCTTGACTTTAAAGGCAGATGTAGGATAGAATAAAAATGTCAAACCAGTAATACATCTTTGTGTTATCCAAATATGTACACTAGAGTCTGGTTAAGTAATTCCCCATATGCCCTGTATGCTCCAGGAATCCTCCTCCACACTGCAGAACACTGGAAAAGCCCTCCTCCCAGTTTCCCAGAAGAGAGAAGAAGATCACTTCACCCGTTGCTTTCAAGACACAAAAAAAAAAAACGAATACAAAGAATGACTGGTTTCTCCCCGTCTCTAGGACCACTTCAGCTCCTGTGAATATGTGCTTGTCACTATACATCTGCTTCTCCTTTTACATCTACTGTACATCTCCATCTCATCCTCTCATTCCCGTGGCACCACTCTTATGATTACATGCGCACACACGCTTGGAGTATACACTTTTTTCTTTTTTTTTCAGTCAGATCAAATCTCTCTCTCGTAAAAGCCCAAGAGCCGCACGCCGTAGCCAGAGGTAAGGCAAGACATGCGAGCACACAGCAGAGACTGAAGTGCTGTCAAGGTCTCAATTAACCTCGCACAAGGCCCCGGCTACATTAAAGAAATGACTCATTTGAAATTTAGCCACCCATAATGGTGCCTTTATTATTAATTAACTGTTGAGATCCTCTGGTGTTTGATTTCATTGCGCTGACTGAGCGGACCTTTAGTGCTGGGTATTTTTAGGGGTCAAAAATGATACTCCCTGCATGAATAAGCAGATGTAATGAGGAAAAGAGCCAATGTTTCTCATCTGCCCACATGTATCCTCTGGCTCCAGTGGCCTTTCCTGGTGCTCACGCTTTCAGGCTGCTTCTTCTGGGCCTCCGATTCAAAAGTTCACTGGCTTCTAATATTTAACGATACAGTACAAACACGAAAAAGGTAAATGCACACTGAATAGTACTGAAAGACTTGTTGCTCATAAACAATACTTTTATTCTTTATAGCTTTTTCCGGCTGGAATAGATGCACCACTTTTCTGTCTTCTGAGGAATATATTTGAAATGATTAGCTAAATTGCTTTGAGTTGCGTTCTAGAAAACTCACATTATACCAGCCTTAATGCAGCCATTTTCTAATAACGTGGCAGGTTACTGATTGCAAAATGTTAAGCGATATGTGTACTGCAAGTTTTTAAAGGCCATAGAACCTTTCGAAATTAATATTCCCCTCAAGAAAATGATTTCAGATATCCTGTAATATGATATCTGTAAATTTCTGTTTTGTAAATGTTTAAGAATATACACGTGACTGACTCGTTTGCAAACAGCAGAATACAGATATATAGCACAATGTTAACACCTACAGTGTTATGTAGTGTTAATTACAGTTCAAAGCACATGCATAGTTTAGTGGAATGCTTCTTCTAGTTTGTAAGTTGGCTGAAGGTTACTTGAATACTTGTATGTGTGATATAACTGTGCCATGGAGCCATCTGAAGTGAGGGAGATTTAGTCTGAATATTACTAGTATTTTTAAAGATTATTTTGAAGATTACTTATTAGGACTCTCAGAATGGCGTAAGAAAAAGAAAAAAAAAAATCTTGTAAACTGATCATTCTTTGTTGTGCTTACTTTATTTATCTTAGGCAGTGGTTCCCAACCTGTAGGCCAGGGGCCCAGTGGTGGACTGTGACAGTATCACAAGTGTCGTTACAAATCATTTGCAAAACACTAAAAGATCCAATCCTTGGCAAAAAGTGGAGTATTAAAATAGATAGCTGGTTTGCAACAGGAAGAGTTAAAAGGAGAGAGTCGAGAGACAGATGGTGAATCTACAAGTGATCGCTCCCCGTCAGACAAAGACCAAAAATTGAATTTCCTTCATGTTTGCCCTGCTTTCAGTTCAGTCCTGAATGTTCCATCATTATCATCAAAATAAAAAGTGCTCTGAGGCATCATTCGGCTTCTGTGTTGTTATGGAGCTGGATGTGGGTTGCCAACATTTTTGAGATTCACAAGTGGTTCCGTGAGTTGGAAAAGCTCGGGAACTAAGGCGGTTTACTAAATTCTACTGAGTAAACGCAACAGTTCAGTTAAATCAGACTAACTTTAACTTAAGTTGTCAAAACTCAGAAAGAGCAAGTTCATTTTACTCATTTTTTAAGTTGGTAAAACTTCATCAAGTGAATAAAAAAACAAAATTTCAAGTAAACTTAACAAGTAGATATAAAGTCAACACAAAAGAAGATTAATAGTTATATTCACTCAGCTTTTTTAAGGCTTCGGTTTCCTAGATTATTTTCAGTAAGATCAATTTGTCAGATTTTACAGTGTGAGGGTTTTGGCTCCCATACATACAAATGAACGTAAACCCCAAACCCCTGCCAGCTGTTGAAGTGCTACTCTCTCCCTGACATCTGATCTCTCTGGAAGTATCATTAAGGTCTCAACCCCGGAATGACAACAATATCGTACCGCTTCATATTTTAAGCACTGCTTATCTAACTTAGAATTGACGTTTTCTTTCTGCCCTCAGCCTTTATGCTTTACACAAAAGGGATTCAATAACCCCAACCTCCACTGCGACCTCGGTCGTACCACAGTTTTGGTTTCAGACAGCCTTGCTTCAGAGACCCCTGGCCTCCGCTGTTCGTGAGGGGCGGCGCTTCATTTCTGTGAGCTACACAATGAGGGGGAGGACGGACGGCGGGAGAGGGTTGAATTTCCAACCTGAGTGGAATCAATGCCATTGACTCGGACAATCACACACTCCGACCCACTGGCACATTCTGTACCCATACAGTGACAGTCCTGCTGTAGCTCCGCTGGAGAGCCATGAGCAAGTATAAGCATTAGGATGTGTAAATACATATGCAAATCTGGCTTCCCTGCAACAATGAATCGTGAATCTATGCATATTTATAACAAACATCCCCACTCTGGGAAAAAAAAAAAAAAAATAAAAAAAAAAATAGCATCATAAATGGTGATAAAATGTCATAAGAACATGAAAATAATCTGTGTTTCTCAGTGCTGCCCTGAAAGTGCCATTTTAGGCTCGTCTTTGGTGGATATTACAGTAATAAAAGTGCAGTGCAGCATGTGTTATTAAACTGATTCAGCTCAGACAGAGAGAGACAGAGAGAGAGAGAGAGAGAGAGAGAGAACAGGTTTAATAAGATGAGCTGCATGGCTAGCTCCATCCAAACTTGTGTGGTGCATTAGTCAACGCATAATGAACCTTAACATACTGCTTTTTGGGGAGTAAGAAAAAGGGAGAATGCGTCGAGACGACTGTATGTATCTGTGGACGCGCATGTGAAAACATTCAAAATCTAGACGGCCGCACGCTGGCAAATCCTCCTGTCACATCACATTACCTTGCTGTTCTTACACACACACACACACACACACACACACACACAACACACACACACACACACACACACACACGTGCATATATAGTCACCCTCTATTAGCTACCGACGAGTGCCATCCACCCCGCAGAGATACTATCCGACAGCTTTGGAGAAACGGTTCAACAGTGAGATGAGAGAGCAGTGGGAAATGTAAGGGGCATATGAAAGCTTTGATGCTGCTTCATGAATCAAACAGGCCTGCTGGGTCCACAGACAGAGGCTAGTGTCCTGCGCTAGCTCCAAGGCACAAGCAAAAGCCTGTGAACTGCTGTGAACATTTGTTTGCTTATTAAACGTTTGGCCAATGTTTAAGAACACGCCACGTGCGCACACACACACACACACACACACACACACACACACACACACACACACACACACGCACACACCACACACACACACACACACACACACACACACACACACACACACACACACACACACACACACACACACACGCCTGCAAAAGAAACAAAAACAAAACATCACATAAACACCACCATGGAGGGTTGTGTGTAGTAAAAACCAAGCAGTCACATATGAATACATCATCACTCCTAGGCGTTGATAAAGAGTCTGGCACGCAACACACAGTGGGGTTCAAAAATCTAAGACTACTTGTAAGTGGTGCACACAAACCCAACTGAGGTGGACTGATCGATTGATTGATTAATTGCTCAGATCTTTGTGGCCCCTCCCTGCCTTATTTTACCCTCTTTTACTCCCTCACAAATAAATCTGAACTGTCAGCTGTCCTTAAGAAAAACATATGTGGTTTTCTAAGCTCGGGGAAAAGCCACTGGATGATTCTCCCTGGCAAAGGCCAGGCTCTCAAAGCCTTGTGTTTACAGTGCAGTGGATCATGGGACTTCGGCAGGGTCACTCCAAAAAAGACACACAGTACTGTATGTCACCAGAAGGTAATGCAAGCGTAATAATTACTGCAATGAAACTAAAGATTGTCTAGAGTTTTAGCTGTAATTCTGTAATAATGTTGAAAAATGTTTTAAGCACCACCTTTGTAGAGAGTACTTATGTAACCGTTCTTTTCAGTTCAGTTTACTTTGTGCTGAAATTTGTTTAAATACATATATGCACAGCTTAGATCATTCAAACTGGACTGGGTTTTAATTGATCTTGATCCTGGATTTAACTGCTGTAGACCCAACAGAACCTGGTCTTAAAGTCAACTTACACCTGACTGACCTTTTAATAAAAAATACAAGCGTTTGCTTTGGTGTTGAAGTGCTGCTGCAGGCACAGGTGACATAATGAACGATGCTTTTCCTGTTTCAGTAATACATTTAAACATTTTTAGGCTCATCAGATGTTAAAAGACTCTGTAGTTGTTTACAAAACAAGGCAATGTATTTGACTGACCACCAGATGATGCCACGCTGTTGCAGCAAATGCTTGTTTGATTTCTGTTTTTACCCTCTGTGCTCTGACCCCTGTTGCCCCAACAACCATTGAAATGATCGGTCTGAACAAGGCGTCAGAGTCAAACTCAGGTGTTTTGTTGCCCCTAACTTGAGCCTCCCATGCCTCCCATGGTATAAGACATTAGACAACCAAGTTAATGAAGTTATTTTTAGGGCATTTTTCGCCGTCATTCCAATAGCGACAGTGAGAGAGGGAGGGAATGACATGCAGCAAAGAGCTGTGCGCCGGACTCCAACCTGAGCAGCTGCTGTCAGGACTAAGCCTTTTATGGTATGCGCTCTACCAGGTGAGCCACTGGGGGGCATGAAATGTATCATATCACTAGGTATGTAGTTATCATAGAAATGATCTGTTTTAATATATAACTCAGCAATTCCCCATAATACGAGGCTATTTTTCCCCATGTCCAGCCCTGACCTGTGACCTCTCTATTTAGCTGTATTGGTAATTTGTGGATATGTCAATGGACCTCTGCCTCCAGTCTCTTGAGGAGCCATCGACAAGAGGCTGAAACAGAGGAACATTGCTCCCATCACCATCACTCCCCTTTTCTCTCCACAGCTGGTGATTACTGTATGTATCGATCCATGGACTGATTGCAATGCGGTAATGAAGGAGCTATAATTTTCTGTCTGCCCAGCTCATTTGCTGGAGGCCAAAGTTCTTTGTTCCATTGACACCTCCACCCAAACCCCTACACCCACCCTTCCCCACATAGCTGCTTGTTATAGTGAATGTGCTATCACACCATTCACTGTCTTTCTTTTGTTCGGCCAAAAAAAAAAAAAAAAAAAAAAAAAAAAGCAGCAATGTCGATATCGACGGAGCCTGTCTGCAGTGACACACTGTACGAGAGTGAGAGTCGCTCTTCAGCCTTGCTGACAGAGTTTCGACTGATAGAGCTTCACGTTTTCCAGGAAAAGAAACAGGTGGAATAAGAGCTGCAGGATTCTTTGACAGTATTTGTATCATATGATGGTAAAAATGTAGTGGATTGTAGTGTGGTGGTAACTCCATGTCCAAAATATCCAAATCAGGCTCAAGATTAGTTTAACCAAACTGAATCAAATCACATCTGAAAAAGAAACCCCTCAAAAAACACTGATGTATTCCCTCAAATAAGCTTTTTTTTGACATTGTACTGTATAATTTACCAGTACAAAGTGCAAGTATCTGCCTGTCTAATCACCCACTTGACTTTATTAGTAAAATTCATGTCCACATGGTGTCCACAGACTTTATTCTAACCCACGACTAAGTGAGCTAAGTGCGCTGGAGGAGGACATACATTTTAAGAGCCCTTGGCATAAAGACACTTGATTAGATTCTTTTTTTTGCTCCTCCACCTTTAAATGTAGCTGCAGGTCACATTTTAAGAGCACACGGTTCGTTTTAATTTAATCCCTTATGCCATTGCTTTGATTGACAGTATTTGAAGGACGCGGCAGGAGTGTGCGGGAGGCAAAAGAAAGACAAAAAGAAAGAAAGTAAATTGTTCCATAGTGAGAGGGTAAGAAAAGAATCCAGCATGATTTGCATAGTAAATCTGTTCTTCAGTGATAGACCTGTAGTGTAAATTGAGTCACATAACCCTGACATAAACCTGAAATGAGGTGCGTCTGCAGTCAGGCTGTGTCAGCACTGTGTGGCAAGAGGCAAGGTGGCGGCGTTGATTTGACCCCGTTGACTCCCTCACTCCCTGTCACCTCCACCAGTTCATATCCAGCATTTCTTCATGTTCTTGAGGATAATCTTAGGAAGTAAAAGATAAGACTTCATTGGGGATAAAGCAGTTGCCTTTAATTGTCTGTTGCCTTGGAAACAATCCATTTTTGTAATCGCTATATCAGACACTGTGGCAGAAGCCTCGTGACTCCACTCCAACTCGTTCTCTCGCTTTCTCTCTCTTATTTGCACTTTTACTTCTTTTTTATCCTTGTTCCGTTTTTTCCCCCTCTGTCATTTATTTTCTCTCCCACTGTGGGTGTCTGGGAGATGACTATTATCACAGCGGAGGGCTGTTCAGTCGCTGGGTTCAACCGGGACACAAAGAAAATGTCAAATAAACTGACACTAACGATAGCCTCATGTGCTCCTGAGTGGCAGGCTTCTTAGCCAACGGGTGGGGGTGGGGGAGTTGACTGTAAGAAAGGCGACGTACATAATAAGCCCTATTAACTCGAGCCAGAACATGTCCTTCACTTGAGCAATGTGAGCTTATCCATTGTCAAGTTGCACTTACCGCCACACATCCTGTACATTGTATCATATTAGTTCCATAGTTAGTTATATGAGTCATATTTCTTGGACACCTTCTCCCTTCAATGCTGGGAGGAAGATGATTGCAAACTGGCTCCACCTGTTATCAACTTAATTAAGTCATTTTTCTTAAAGCTCCATATTTTACACTTTTCCTGAATTTTATTTGAGGTGTTGATCCATAAAAATATATATTTGTGGTTTTAAGAACCAAAAAGCATCTCAGTGTAGTTTTACATCTCCTCTCTCAGGCTTCTCTCTGGAGCTCTAGTAACAACAGGTCGGTGAGCCAATCAGAAGAGAGGAGGCTCTGAGCCTCTCTTCTGATTTCAGAAGAGAGGCTCTCATGCAATCACTCAGGGAAACCAATTCCTGCAAAGTTGAATGTGTCCAGGTGGGCGAGGCTTGGGGAATGGCTGAGAGCGGTGACTGCTTTGTTGTGACATCACAAAGTCCTGACGGCGGGTTTTAAGGCTCAGTTTCTGAACACAGGCTGTGTGCATTTCTCTGTGGACTGAGCGCTTTGATACTTTCACAGTATTAATATAGAAGCTAGACCTGCTTTATAATCAAAGAGACATGAAAATCAATTTATACACTATGGGACCTTTCAGCTTCCGCTGTCATCTGTGCTACTTGCATCACGTTGGTGTTTTTGGTTGTGTTGTGTTTTGCAACATGAGTTTTCAAATTGATGTAGATGTTTTCTGAATTTGCTTGTGTGTTGTCTATTTTCATGGGTTTTCTTAAGTTGCAGTGCATTGAGCTCTCAGGGTCACCATAGTTGTCTGTCAAGTTTTCTTTTTTTCCAGAGGCTCCAGTGATCATTGGTTGGACTTGTCTCATTAAATTTATATTGAACTGTGGTGAGAATAACTCAGAGAAGACACTAAACAATTTTCATATTTGCAAAAAGGTTTATAAGTTAGTCTTGAAAGTTGTTTAAGTTGTATTATCATGTGAACTGATAAAACACACATCAAATTTAATGAAATGCACAGTCTGGCACAGTTTGTCACAAATTGTCACTCTCAATAAAGCACAGAGAAAATGAAAGACAATGTGGTATTATTTTTGTACGTGTGCCTGATGTTGTTTTATGTGACTTCTTTTAATTGTATGAGAATCCTTGGCAAAGCGCCTGAAGAATTATCCACCCTAAACTGCTTTATTTAATATGTTAATGTCAAAGCCGGCAGTAGAGCGGAGTAGTGTAGTGGTTCAGCGTGTGCGTGCACACCCCTCATTACATTAAAGGCAATGTGTGCTGCAGCACTGAGTTGGCCCCTTCTTTGGAAAAAAAAAAAAAATCATTGTAGACAAACAAAGAAAGTGTGATTTCTTCAGGGGCATGGTTAGTTATTGAAGATCTGTATATGACAAGGCACAGACAAAACAAGGGAAGCATCCTGTTTTTACTCCCCGCCAGTGATGCCTTTGACACTCTGACACCGCAGAGATGAGGGTTCATTTCCAATTAGTGATGCCTCTGATATGGAACAGCAACAGACACAGTCGCCTATATGGGAAGCAGGTGAGTTTCTACATTTTGTCGCTGCACTTGGAACTCCTACAGATTAGACTGGGTGTTTGTGGAGAGGTGGAACTCAAGAGATGGTAGCGTGGATCTCCCATGTGTTATGCCCACACTGTGATGTTCATCACTCGCAGGTGAAAAGAAGACGTTGGCCAGTGACCAGTGTTGTGTCTTAAAGTGGATACTTCACTCAGCACACTCACATGTAGTACAGTGTGTACACTACACTAACTGTTGTAGTGCATGAATTTCGACAGGGTATGGTTGTCCCAAATCAAAAAAGATGTGCACTCGCTGAAAGTGACGATCACTACATGCGACCTCGATTATCGCCCGCCTGCTGGCTGTTTTGCTCGCTTGACTTGAAAATGAACTTTTTATTTTCCTGTGTTTGCCTCCTTTGTCATGCGACATGGAGATGAGACTGGCACGTCAACGTCTACATGTCTTCCCTTCTCGGTCACCATTTGAAAATACGTCAGTGGTCCCTATCCTTCCGCTAAGCAGCCAAGATGGCGACTGTTGAGGGCGAGTGGCCACATTCGATTTTTTGACCACTGAGTGCACCATCCGTGTACTTGTAGTGCACTGCATGTTGCTGCACTTGTCAATGTGAGAGCACGTCTGCACCCAAAACATGAAGTGTATGTAAGTACACGAATTGAGACACAGCACAGGTGTCAAGGTGGTTATATGTGACTGCAGCCTTCCCACAGTAGTGCTAACAGTAACAGGGACTACAGCACGTTGAATAAAACCAAACTGGGTTGAAATGGAAATGACTGACAGTTTGGGAGGACACACACACACACACACACACACACACACACACACACACACACACACACACACACACACACACACACACACCACACACACACACACACACACACACACACACACACACACACACACACACACACACACACACACAAAAAAAACCCCACTCACAAACAAAAGGAAACAACAACCTTAGTTTAGGTCAAATTTGAGTAAATGCCAATGTTGAGAGAGGCGATACGTAACCCAGTATGTTGAACCACTAATAAGGCATTCAGCTAGCTGAGGACCAGTTTTAATGAGAGAAACTTGTTGCTAAAGGCATTTGACCTCTTGAACCTGGTGTTGAAAAAAAAACTGTAACTGCCCACAACGGATCTGGAAAACATGGCTCTTTGCAGACAGACAATGTGGTATGAGGCAAGGAAAGGGGGTATTTGGTATTATGTATCTGACAACTTTTAAACTATTAAACAAATAAGGGTGACAAATCAAAACTGCACTCTAACAAGTACTCGGGGCATCTGGCAAACCTTTGGGCACCAGCAACTTGGACCCCTTTGTTACACCAGTGGAATCCTAATGAAGCCCATACCTAAAAAACTAAATGTTGCAATGACTCAGTGAGTGTAGGTGGAAATAAAATAAACAATGTACAAACTTAGCCAGGCACCTTACTTAAAAAAAAACAAAAAAAAACAAACTTTCATATCTAATCAATACTTGTAACTGGAGCAACTAATATAACTCAATGATCAACTTAGAGTGTTCACCGACTGGACAACAGAGTGCGAATGAAAGTTCAAATGAGATTTAATCTGCAGTTGTATTGGAAACCCTTTAGCTCAACGCTAACTTTTACCTCTGGAGGGTCGTCAATGATGAATGTAGCAACATGAATCAGCCCATATGACGTGGAGTTAGAAAGAAGCAATGCACCGGGCAGATAACCGCCCCCCCCCAATATCAGATTAAAGAAGAGTAAATAGTATTGTTGCTTCTGTCTGGTCAAAAGTTTCAAGTTCCTCCAAGGTCAAATTATAAGTATCAGTTTCAAATATTGATAAATAAGTCTATTACTGTCATGATCAGTTATTTCTAAAAGGCTTTTAAGGAGGAAAAGGAACTCGTTTGTCTCCTTTAGCAACTATACAGTCATCATGGAGGGAAGTGTCTACTTCGATTGATGTAGACATGATTAAGCAGTAAATAAATGGTAATAAATGTCATTGGCAGTTTCATACTTAATAATGTGAGCTGGTGGAATGTCAAAAGATCCATGAAGGTTTCATCGGCTCTGTCTGTCTCTTTACCAGCCCTCTCTGTGTAAGAGAGCCTGCACTTACTGACATATGTAAGCAACCTAAACCACTACTGTACAGGCCAAATCCATTTCCTTCCAGAACCAAACAAATTCAACTGATGTATTAAAGGCAGGCGTCTAAAAACACGGAAATAGTGATTACAGAAACATATTCAGAGGTTTGCATTAAGTTGTTTTGGATTTTTACCAATTTAGTACTGACTCACAATTACGCTGGCTGTCATTTGTCACACACAGAAAGTGTAGTTTTTCAGCTTCATAGATGAAAGTACACATTTGTGTATTTTATTTTACAGGCTTGCAGGTCATACTGGAACACCCTGCGTATTTCAAAGCAAACAGCTTGTAGCTTAATTTTGGGTTGGAAGGAAAAGGGAAATACAATATGTATTAGTAATCAGTCACAAACAACTAAAAAAAAAAGTTTTTTTTTTTTTCCTGCTCATAAAAGATTCTGCTCACTTCATCTGTGCAGGAAGTTTAAGATAATCTCTGCACATGTAAGAAGAGCATGGTGACTAATGATTGAGACCATGCCCAGAAGGGTTGGATAGGAGGATGTTTTTGGACAGAATAACTACTTAACTACTTGAAAAAATCCACTCCAAATATAATGACATGCATTACTAGAAATGTCTTAAACAAAATACTACTGTAACACGTTGATTGCTCTTTATTCCATGTTTAACATGAATACAACCATAAAACTGAAAATAACAACAGGAAATGACTTGGTACAATAGATAGTCTGTAATGCATCAATAACTCACCCACTAAGGGAGAGGGAATGCACAGCTGCTGCTTCTGAATTATTGAGTTTGAGTGTGTATGTGGTGGGAAGACCCGTGCCGCAGTTTGATCTCCTCACCTCCACTGACCCTACATGGAGTTCTTCCTTACAGATGTAAGCCAGTAATATATAGAGCCACAGTATTATGACAAGTAAGTTATAATTTTGGCAGCTGCTGTAACATCAAATTTTTCAGAACCCTTCCCTGCATCCTTTGTGTTCTCTGAATCAGTATCCTCTCGCCTGCTCCTGTCTGACTTGACCAGGATTCCCATTCTTGAGATGTCAAGTCAAAGTAAGAGTATGCCGGACTGTGAGGGCCCCCTCAGGTAAGCCCCTACTCCAGACTACTGTTGTCTGCAAACACGCAGCTCTTTCAGCTCAGTCTGCAGCAAGGCTCAGTAGTACTAATTTATACCACCGTGATCACTCTGAAACGTTACAGGAGAACTGGGATTTCTCCCGATCCTGATGATTAACATTTTGCTCCCGGTTCTTCCCCAGCTGTATTTTGAGTTACATGACTTCTCCTACTGCACTAGCTGACTGGCTTCCCTTCCGAATAGACACACACAAGCTAGTGAGGGATTGCTCAGTTTCCCTTAAATAAAAACTTCTCTTGAGCTTGTAGCCAGAGAATACCACTATTATATACAAACAGGTGAAACCCTTTAGGCTGAGTGTACGCACAATAATGTAAAATCATATTTGTATATCTCAGTCAGCAGGTTAATGGATTCAAATAGAACATTTAACCAGAGGTCATGTTTTCATTTGTACTGCTGCTAAGGATTAATATTTCACACTCATGTAGCTTTAATGATGTATAGTCTGATGTCATCCAACACCCATACACTCGCATCAGTGCTCGTGCACACATAAACGTACACAACACGCACGGCTCTTCTTAATCAACAAATGAATTGTGTAGTTAGTTGACGCTACAGTGGCTATTGACAGTGAACTAGCAGTACGGGTGATGGGCTGTTTGTCTAATAACCAAGGCTGCATTTCAATTTCACAACTCACTGAACAGCCTGCTTAGCCACACAAGACTGATATGACACCGGGCTTAGCAAGAGGCTCTATTTGTGCGCCGCTGTGCTGTTGCTGAGGATGATAATGGCAAAAAGTCACACATTAACCTCATGGTTTACAGAGATGACTTCAGCTGTTTGAGGCCAACCTTGAAACAGGTTGAACGTGGGGAGACTTTTTGTCAAGACGAACACACTCTCATAGTCACACACAGAAATAAACCAAAAAAAGAAAGAAACATCTACCCCCTGCTTGGTCCCATGAGGGCCCCATTATATTACTGGAGCTTGAAAGTGACTTTCCTTTTATGCTCCTCCCTTTAGGCTTAGCCTGTGTGATACATGCAGACAGCACTCTATGTCTGGTCTAATTAAAGACTTTAATTCACTGGCTCCCTCTGCCCCTGCCTCTCCATCGCTTCTCGTTCATCTTCTGTGTCTTAGTGAGTTTGTTTTTCAGTCTCACACAGTGATTTTTTTTTTTTTTTTGCTGCAGCCTTCAACTCTCGCCTTTTGTCGCTTCTCACAAAAAAACAAAACAAAAAAAAACCCAACAAAAATAAAAAAACAAAGTCTGTGAGCAAATACTGCAGATGTGGCATCACTGGGAGTTTTGGTTCAGAAAAATAAAACAAAAAACTGAACCTACAATGCGAGCAAATACCCATAGCATGCAACATTCACATAGTGGTGTTCCCTCCAAAAAGTATTTGGCTTGGGTTTTACATTTGTGTAACTGCTGTGGAGAATCGTGCCTGTGGAAGAGCTGGAATGTGATTCTGTAACACCCCACCTTTTTCTCCTCACATAGGATGTTTAATGATCTGTTCTTCAGGTGTCCACTGATTTTTTTTTGATCACTTTTTTTTTTTTTTTAATTTTTTATTATTACCCTCTTAAATTATTTGGAAAGAACCCTGTGTAATTTAACTCATAGTATATACGAAAAACAGTGGTACTTTGCATGTCTCAGCATCCTCGTTCTCTGCATCACTGCAGCCTGCTCCCTCCTCCTGTTCTCTCCGGCCCCTCCCTTCCTTCCTCCCAATGGTCATCATTTGCTTTGGATTTAAGGACACACACATCCTCTAAAGGCAGTAAGTTAATTAGACATTGGGCCCTATCTGTCCCACTCATTCCCCGTCTCTCCCTGACTATCTGAGGGCTTAGAAGAGTATTGCTGCCTCAATGAAACCATACGCACACACTCACACACACACACACACACCCACAGACAGAGACACACACACACACACACACACTCACACGCACAGGTACTTCCTCTGCGCATTGGCGTGGGCAGCCGTTCAGTGAGTATACGAGGGCGTTTCATTGTGTGTGTGTGCTGCAGTGCGTATGTGTTTCCTAAGGCCTGTGGGTATTTAAAGAGATTGTTGAGTTTGTTTGTTTTTTTTTCTAAGTGTGCAATTCACAAACACAACTTCGCCTTGCACTGAGAACTACGCTGCACATTCTGCCTCTTCCCTTTATACGACGGCAGCCTCGTCACAACCTTGTCAAATGTAGGAGACGTGACTCCACTGTGACTCCTGTGTCAATGTCACAACTCTTTATGCTGCAGACATCTGAAGAGTTCCCCGAGGCGCAGCTAGCTAACCTTGAATGAAGAACTAAGAAGATAAGGTTCGTTTGACACCTTAGGGTGTATTGTGACAACTCCACCCATTGTTTACAGTGAGGAGAAAGTGACAGTCTATTATTGCTTGCAATATGTAAAAGTTATATTTATAGTAAAAAAACAGAAGTAAGTTCACAGTAACCACTTCATTCAAAGTAACTACTGTGTTTTAGTGCTTTAAAGTTAGCAAGTTAAAGGTCCCATATTGTATAAAGGTAGATTCCCATGTGTTTTATTGATTATAAAGCAGGTCTAGCTTCTATATTAATACTGTGAAAGTATCAAAGCGCTCAGTCCACAGAGAAGTGCACATTCAGAAACTGAGCCTTAAAACCAGCCGTCAGGACTTCTGTAATTTTGTGATGTCACAATTATACAGTCACTGCCCTCAGCCATGCCCCCAACACAACCCACCTGGACACACTGTCCAAGCAAATACCTTAGCGTTTTAGTCTGAATTTGAACCTTGGTTCATATCAGCGCTGACTGACCATCACCATTTAAATATACCAGTAAGTTTTACCAAGCTACAATAGCCGGCTATAGTCTGATACCTGTGGTCGGCCTGGCCATGCGTCACTCAGAAAATCAGAAGAGAGTGCCACAGACTGACACAAAATGCCCTGTTCTTGCTAGAGCTACAGAGAAAAGCATGAGAGAGGAGATGTAAAAAATATTCAGATGGTGAGAGACGATACAAAAAAATGTCTTCTTCTTATGGAAAGCTATATATATATATATATATATATATATATATATATTTTTTTTTTTTTACAGGAATTTATTACAGAAAAGCATTGCTGTTGGTCACATTACATTACCAGAATGGATTTACTGTGTTTTTTTGGCCACAGATAAAACAGGCATTATTCCCTGCAACAGCTCAGATAAGAAAAAAAAAGGTACATGCAGCCAAGCCAAGACTGGAAGTAACAAATTATAATTATCTTGTTACTGTAATTAAGTAGGTTTTATAGAGCTTCATTTATTTATTTTATTTTTTTGTGGAGCTTGCAATTACATTTTATTATTCTATTGTGGTGTTATACTTAGCTAAAATTTTAATTACATGTGTTTTACACTTGGTTCTAATTTACTAATTTAGTGATGAATGAGGAAAACAAGCTAAAGAAAGAAATCAGTGGATAGAAGTTATTAGCTGATGTTTGTCTCATTTGGAGTTACAATACAGTGTTTTCAGGTGTGTGATTAAATTAAGAATATGGCCTCTGTCATACTACCTCGTTGTTGATGCTTTAATTATACACTAGCTTTTGTACAATTTTCCTTAGTTACTCTGTCACATTACATGCAAATGATCATGTATATTGATATTATGGTTAAATTGACTTGAACTTCCCATGTTTGGTTACAGATGCTCTTTTGCCATTCATGCACAATGTGTGCACCACATACTGTTGGTTTTAGTGACATAAAGCAAATATGGTTTCAATAGAGAAACAAAGCTGAATATAAAATCAATGGAAAATCCAACAAGTGTGACTGCACCCTGACACAGAGGCCAGGCTGGCAGTGTTTTCTAGAGGCCTCCCACTCAGAGCAGTTAGCATCTGCTGGTCCACAGTATGCTAACACGATAGTCTTTTCGCTTGGAGAATGAACCAAAGGGGATTTCTGCTGCGCTTGGTTGGTTGCTCTTGGTAGGAGGAGGATGGGTATCGGTAGGTCTTCAAATCATTGCTAACTTCAAACATTTTTCTGGGGTTGGCATCAGGACTGTGGTTCACCAGATGGGGAATAGTGATAAATAGTTGCATCAAAATACAAACACTGATTATGCAGTTTTTTTTGTGTGTGGTATTTGTAGTGGAGAAGCATAAAAACAGCTCCAGTCAAGAGACTTCCCCTCATCTCATCCACTTTGAAGGTATTCAAAGTGAATCCAGTCAATTTCTCAGACAGAGAGTGGTGGATTCTTTGCCGTAATAGGCTGTGTAGTTTGGTGGTGCTTTAGAACAAATTTTGGGGGATAGAGGGCAGAGAAGAGAGATCAGATAGCCTATTTGAGAGTTTTGCTTCTTTTTTTTAAATTTTCTTGGGCTCTCCTCCAACCCCTGACGCTAGCTGTTCTGGATAGGGCAATAAAAGCCCATTGTGGTTGATGAGCTGCCTGTGTGCTCATTATTTCACCGCATTTGAGTATAATATATCCTGGGAAGGGGACACGGAGCGGCAGTAAACAGTTTTACACGTATTTGCAGCTTGGGTTGCAGAAAATGTGACGTGGATGGATGGATGGTACAGTAGGCCAGCTGTATGAAGAATCACACATATCTGCCACTCATGGAGCGTGATCCAAACAAAGCAGAGAAACAAGGGGGAGGGGAGGGCAACGTGATGATGTACGAGAAATAGAGCTTGACAGAGAGCCGGAGTTCTTATGGGAGTTGAGATGAGATACGCAGACAGGTACATGCACGAGTGAGAAAGATGTTAACCTTCCATCTCTTTCCCCTCACTGCTATCCAAAGTTACCCCCTACAACCAAACTCTCAGCATCAATACTGGAGAAGGTTTCCATCACTGTTCCTCCTCCCTTCCCTCTGCTTCTGTCATCCCCCCCCCCCCACCCCCCCCCCGTATCTCCCGTCATTCACATTCCATTAATATTTTAGTGCTGAGGATCCCTATCTCATGGCCTCCCCTCCGCCCCTCTGTCTTGCTTGCTCAGACAGCACAGAATGATCCAAAGGAGCTCTGACACCAATAATTAAAGAGTTATTGAAATTAGCATTGACTGACCATCTTGTTGCTGCCGAGTGCCGGAAAAGATTCTCTGCTTTGATCGTCTAAGCTTTCTCCGCATTCTATTTAACTCTGCTCTTGAGATTGACTCAGTCACACAGATAAACACACACACACACACACACACACACACACACACACACACACACACACACACACACACACACACACACACACACACACACCAAGCCTCTGGAGTGAAAACACACTCCAAAATATAAAATCACGCTTGGAAATGCCTGGAAAAGTCAAAATTGCATTGCCTTTTGCAATTAAAGATTAGAAGAAGGAATATTATTCGCAATTTTTACACAAGATATGCAGCTACATTTCAATCATGTTTTTCTCTTTTTTTTTCATAGTTAACATGAACACACAACCACATGAACTGTGTAAATACAAACGCTGGTGCAGCTTTTTGCTTCATTATTTTGTATAGGGCAGCTCGCGCTATAGGAATGATGCATGTAAATGTGGATTCAATGTGCAGTAGCCCATCAAAAGGAGGAAACATCATGTCCTGTGGCATGACATCTCCTACTCCCCACCCCCACCCGCTGAGTCTCTCTGGCACGTCAAACCTCCCTCCATTTGCTCTCCGTGCCAGCATCCCTCCATCCCTTTCCCTCTCTCTCCATGTTCACAAGTATTGACGTCTATGATTGTTCCATCCTGTTCTCCCTCTCCTTCCTTGCCCCTGTACACAAGATTGCCTGTGTGTTTCGAAATCTCTACAAGCCGGTTCTCTTTGCATCCCCTGCAACCTCTCCTCTGCAGCCCCTTCACTTCCTCCCTCCCGTCTTTTTCTCCCTGCTGTCAAAGCCCATTCTCTCCCTCCTTCACCAGCTGCGTGGAGCAGAGGCACGCTGTGCCAAGTGCCATTTGATTAGCCTCTTTCTGGCAGCCACAGTAATTGCACGGACATTTCTTCTCTTCCTTACCCCCCCCTTCCTTGTCCTCCTCCTCTGCCCCCCATCCATTTCTCTCTTTCATTCTTTATCAACTGTACTGGGGATGCATCATCATCATCACCATCATCACCATCATCATCATCATCAAAATCAAAATCAACATCTCTCTCACAATACATCTCTTTCTGTGTTCTCTCCTCTTCTCTTGCTGAATGTCCCCAGCATTTCCCCCCATGACACTTTCTCTCTGTGCCAGACAAACACACACAAATCCCTCCATCTCTCTCAGGCAGTCTTGTATTTATTTTCCTCCTCTGTGTACCTCCCTTCCTTTCCCCTCCCGGCCCCTCCTTCCTTCTTCTTACATTTCCATACCAAACCTGCATCCTCACATCAGATGAGCTTAAAGGCTCCGACGCCACACTCTTCCCAGGTATGTGGCAGTAAATGAATTCAGCAGCTGATCACATTTAACCCCGTGTGTGCAACCCAACGAGCTGTGATTTTGAAGGGAATCGGGAGAAGAGTTGAAAGAGTCGAGGGGAAGGAGGAGCGGTTGGATAGAGAAGTGGAGGATGAGAGGGGAGGAGGGGCCCGTCATTGATGGGGGAGGTGTACAAACAGTGAGATTATTCTCAGGTGTAAACACTTCCACATCATGTTTCCCATGAGACCGCTCTCTCGTGTTGGCATTGAGTTTTGTTTTTTGTTTTCTTCTCACAGGCCTCTGGCAGAGTTAACACTACAGACAGGCATGAATATACAAACATCACTGAGGATAGGTTGGAGCATCCTAACTCATTGCTCATCATCAATCAGTGTGAGGGACACTGCTCTAATAATGGATTGTAATACATAAAACCATGCTGTAAACAACTGAATGGTTCACTGTGCCACCATATGTTACATTTGCATCTACTGCGTCGGTTCTGTAGGCATGTAGCAGCTTCAAGAAAAAAAAAAAAAAAAAAATCTCTGTGAAAATACACCTGTTTCACCAGCCAGATGAAAAGTAAAAACCACAGTCTGTGAGCTTTCAGTGCGGGGAAAAAAGCTGGACTTCCAGGAACGGAGCCAGCTGTCAGCATTCAGGAAACCTGGCAAGCGCTTTGCAGCGGCTGTGAAGTAGATGGAGGGATTGAGTTTATGCTATGTCAAATGCACAGCAGCTGACGTGACGAGCGTGCGCTGAGTTATATTCAGCTATCTTTGAACTGAGATTTCATGCAAGAGGAGAGCGGAGGATTCACAAAGCACTTGTTAGTGAGGAGACTGTAGGAAAAGGTGAAGGGAGGTGTGAGATGTAAGTTGAAAGATGTAATTCGACGGTGAGAGCGGGTTTCCTTCTGTTAAAGCTTTGACACATTATCACCCTTTGTGAAAAGTGAGAATATCTTATACCAAGAATAAATAAAACTCTACCAGCCATGACGTTTCCTCAGTCCCTACACTTGGTCAGTGGGGCCATCTTCACTAGGAAAGGAATTTCTTCAAATTTGGCACAAACATTCACTTGGACTCAAAGATTAACTTTTGTGTTGGTAAAGGTCAAAGTTCAAGGTCACAGTGGCCTCACATACTTGTGAATGTGACTGAAGGGAGTACATCTGGCACAAACATTCACTTGGACTCAAGAATATGGTCTCTATAGCTAATTTCCCCCTTAATGACAACTGTGCTGGTGACTCATCCATTAAAGTTATGTATAACTGAGGGCGTGGTCTCTTTGAGTGACAGGTAGATGAGCATATGCTTGCCACAAACCGGCTCCACACACGCCCCACCTCTTTGCCCATTTTTGAATTAGTTGGATTTAGAGTTAGTTAGCTGGAATGAAACACTGCCAAGATGGTAACAGCGGAGCAGCCCACTCAAAACCACTCTTCAGAAACATATGAGGGATGTCATGGAGGCTACGTCCATCTTTAAATACAGTGTACGGTCCATATGTCCACTCATATGTCCGTCCCTTCCTCTCAGTAACAGCTTGAGGAAATGTATTCAAATTTGGTGCAAACGTTCAACTGGAATTTGGTGGTCAAAGGTCAAAGGTCAAAGTCCATAATAGTATGCTAATTATGACACAACATAACACAAATGTCTAATACGATGTAATACCCACATGGTCAAAGGTCAACCTCACTGTGATGTCATAATGTTCTGGAAAAACACTGGCCATTATTCAAAGCTGTAACTCAGTAAGGAGAGCTTGTGACCACATTTCCTGTGGGTTGGCGGAGGGATACAACCGGTAGGTGGTAATCCGAGTTTCTCTGTGTGTTTGTGCATTCTTCACTATAAAAGTGATCATCCTACCATAGTCCGTCTGTCAGCAACACAGCAGTTAGCTTTTAATCATGGTAACGAAACACCTTGAACTTTCTGTTCAGTGGTAAAACATTTACAAAATAAGTTGTAATGATTGTGTTATTTGTGAATGCAGGTATTGAACAGCCTCTGTTTCTTTGACTATAACTTTTATAATGCGTTGGTAGATGTCTGGTTTATTCTCTTTCTCCCTTTATCAAAACACATGTACATGTACTTGTCAATCATAGCTGCTCGGCTCACATCTGACGCTCAGTGGTTTTGACAGGGTTGACTCGGAGGGCAGCTCTAGGAACAAGAGACGACTGTGGGAGGCCTTATGAGTAAGCACTCCCTGTTTTAGTCATCAGTCTTTTACTTTTGCACACTCTCTTCTTTCTTCCTTACACTTACACACACACTTACACACACACATACACACCCACCCACCCACCCACCCCCACCCACCCACCCCCACCCCCACCCCCACCCCCACCCCCACACACACACACACACACACACACACACACACACACACACACACACACACACACACACACACACACACACACACACACAACACACACAACACACAAACACAAGTTAATGTCATCTCTGCCCCGGAGGTCCAGAATTGTACTTATGACACACTGATAGGCAAAAACGTGCACAAATCTCACTCCTTGTGTACAGGAGATGTACAGTAGTCTTTGTTTTTACAAGCATGATTAGAAAAACTGATTATAACTTGCATGTGATTGGTTTGAGTACATCTTACACACACACACACACATATATATATATATATATATATATATATATATATATATATATATATATATAATATATATATATATATATCAGTTATCATGTGAGGTATTTACTTAATCTGTCACCGCTCCTCGGTGTGTCAGCTGTGAAATATGTCCATGTTTATAAACGGCACCTCATCTCTCTCTATTATGAGGATTTGCGGCTGCAGACAATAAAATCAGATACATGCAGAGATCAGCTCAGACACGCCAGCTGCATTTCGACCACTTTGCCAGGATGATGTGGTTTGCAGCCAGCCAAGTGGTAAAACTGTCTGTAGATACACACACACACACACACACACACACACCACACACACACACACACACACACACATATATATATTCCTGAGAAATGAAAAGATGGTGCTGCAGACACATGGTTATTCAGAGAGTGTGGAAACTTTCACTAAAAAAGTCAGAGGGAATGATATTTGGAAATAAAACTGAAGATGCGTGCAACAGTAAGATCAGCAGCTACTGCAGGGTACACAGAGTTACACAACATGAATCCTGCCAATAACAATAGCTTCAGAGCCTTACTCATGGACAATTCGGGGGTGGGGGGTGGGTGTTGATTAGCACTCAATATCCTAAAACCTGTCACTCGAAGGCACATCCTCAATCAAGACCTTTTACATGTAATATATGACATATATGTTCCTGTTTCAACAGTGATGTTGCCACATATGTCTCCTATAAGGGGATTATTATTATTATCACATATACAGTAAACATCGTCTGGATGTATGAAGATGTTTATAACATATTAACATGTATGAAATAAAATAAAATAACATGTATATACTATATGTACGTATATTAAAAATGTATGATGATTTTTACATACCTATATCATACATATTTGTATTGGCTAGACACACATGTACTCATCGTGATTCCAATAAGAAGTACTACTTCAAAAGCTCAGACTTTACCCCAAATAATCCAAAAAGCACAAGCAGAGAACATCAGCTGCTGATCGAAGGAACAGTAGTAAACGCAATTAGCCACTTCTTGACTGTTTGCTCTCAAACTACCAATGAGCTGTCCAAGTGAGTGGCTGGCAGAGCTGGACACCACTGCCTGGCGTATTCTCATGTGCCCACTCATGCAAATCGCCACCTGCCATCAGCCCCATTATCCCGTGTGCAGGCCTCCCTCTGCACCGCCAGCCAGATGCTAAACAAAGACAATTATACTTACAGAGCAGCTACACAATTCATTTGTATACTGTTGGCTGATTATGTCAACATATGCAAAAAGCCTTTCACAGCAGAAGGGTGGTACCTTTATGAAGTGTTATTCAAAATTTGATTTTGAGATTCGGAAGGCATTTCTCTGCCTAGTCTGTTTTATCTCTAATGGCGGGATGTGCTTGCTGACATCTTTGCTTACAGTAGTTACTTTCAAATTTCAAATCCATCCTATAGATTCAGAACTGGGCTGCTGGTGAGTGCAGAAAACATGCCAATCAGACCTGAAGCTGAAAGAGAGAAAAATTGATCTGACTCGCACACTTGCAGGCTTACATAGAGTTTAGCCGTGCGGGATGCCTTCAGCTCTGGGAAAACACTGAGTTGTGAGCTGGTAGCCATTTAAAAAAGGACACCCCATCCATTTTCAAAGCTGGGCAGGCCTCACCTTTTTTGTGTTCTCCCGTGACAACCAAAATAGAAATCAATGTGTCTGGGGCAGCGTTGGAGCCTGATGCGTTAATGTGGAATCGATAGCTAATGTCACAGTCATTTTTCCTCATCCACCAACCAATAAAAGCTGAGAGGAAGGTGAGAGCTGGTATGCACCTCTGGGGAGTGACCGAGGGTCAGTGGACTGAATGAGAAAGGAGACTGCAGAGGCCACGTTGGGATTCCTCTCAATTATATAAAAAACAAAAACAGAAAAAAATAAAAGTAGAATATGCTGCCTGATGGTTGTAAGCCTTCACCAACCAGTCAAGATGCAGGAAATATGGTCACAATCACCCCTTCTGTTCCTGAGTTACAGAGTTGAATAGTGAAAACATTATTGAAGAACTGAATTTGTGTCATTATTAGTGTATGAATTCTTGAGTTATGGCCAAAAACTTGTTTTGTGAGGTCACAGTGAACTTGACCTTTGATCATCCTTGAATCCAAGTGAACGTTTCTTCCAAATTTGAATAAATTTCCTCAAGGCGTTACTGGGAGAATGGGATGGACGTATGAGTGGACGTATGGACCATGGACTGTATATAAAGATGGCCGTAGCCTCCAAGACATCAGAGGTTCTGAAGAGAGCTTTTGAAGCTCGGAGTGAGCTGCTCCACTGTCACCGTCTTGACAGTGCCTGACTCCACCCATCTCCAAAAATGGGTCAAGAGGTGGAGGGTGCATGGAGCTAAGACTTAGGTGCATGGCGCTTTGTGGCAAGCATACACTCACCCACCTGTCACTCAAAGTGACACGCCTCAATTATGCATAACTTTGAGCCTGAATAAAATTTGAACGAGTGACTTATATAAAAATTCACTACAATTTTTTTGTATCAGGCAGTAAATGTATTTATCATTTTAACATGGGAGTCTGTGATGATGATTGACTCACTTTTGGAGCCAGCCTAAAGTGGTCATTCTAGGAACTGCACTTCTGTGTTGGCTAGGTATGGACGGAGATCGGTATCAACAGACGAAAGACAGATATACAGATGAACGGATGGACCACCCAAAATGCCTCCGGTTATATCTATATGAGGTTGTATTCAACAGTATAATGTTAATGTTGACCCAAATGTCACATCAGTATGGTAAATTGTTGTTGTTTCAGTCAAAATAAGAAGTAATATAGTTTAAAGGGAATTTAAGATCACATCATCAGCTTATCTCTGAAACTCTTAAAATATGTGCATTGAGCTGTTGAGCTGAACCAATAATAGCTAAGAGATAAATATTTAAATTATGATTAAAAAAACATGTAAAAAAAACCCAAAAGTACAAATAAAATAGACCCTACCAGAAAACTTAAAAATGAAAGCAGTTGCCATGTAGTCGCCTCGTGTTACACCAGTCCAACAATAAAGTCAAGATATATATACATATATACATAACGACAAAAAAGGTCTGCTGAAGATCACATAGACATATCACGCAGACAGTGAGGTCTCGATGTGCAGTCATGAGAGGTCTGAGGCGATCGTAAAGACAATAAACAAAATGTTCAGCTGGAGAAAGGTATGAAGAATCATGACACCACGGGCAGCACACATTTCCAACCCCCTTCCGAGCCACTACAATCAGAGCTGAGGCCTCCCATAAAACCCAGCTCTGTAATAATCCTCCAGTCCCTAAATATTTATGGGCCAGCTCCTACAATCCCCCACCTCTCCTTTATCATTTGTCAGCACAAATTATTTTGCCTCTGGAAGTCTACTACACAAGATACGTGTATTCAGAAAATTACAGGGACGCTGCTCGTCACTGGTTATTGCGCCTCTTTATACTAGCTACCACCAGTCTAAATAGTGTAAACAAAAATCTTCAGAGTCCATAGAGTCGTAAGTAAAGCAGTGTTCGGCGGCAGGCAGGCAGACAGCTCTCTGCTGTGATTGCTAGGGAGAGAAAACGTATAGCTTTGGATGGGATTTGCTGCTGAGCTTTGAATGCAGGCAAACTGTTAAGCCTGTGTGCAGTGCAAAAACTGGGGTCAACTATTGCTGCCTGATAAAAGCACAGTCTGAAACGCTACTGCAGTTCAAAGGTTTTTTTTTTTTTTTACATTTTTATGCCTTTAGTCTTTATTAAAACTTTTTTTGGGCCATCCATGCCAAGGTTAATGATGACGCTTGCATGTTTGAATATCTGTGCCACTGGTAACCTTCTAGGATAACATATAACTAGAGTTATATAACAACATTTAGTAAAGAATGAAGGAATGATCTCCCAAAAAATGACACTATAACCTCAAGGAAAGGACAGAAGTGAGTCTGCATGTGTCTGCAGATACGCACTGTGTGTTATTTGGCGAGGCGTGAGCATGCGCATACACTTACACTTACACACACACACATACACACACACACACACACACACACACACACACACACACACACACACACACACACACACACACACACACACACACACACAAAAAAGTGTCTTTTGAAGTGGCCCACAGATTAAATTACTTTCGGCGTGGACGATAGGGAGGGGGAAATTGAGAAAATGATTAAAAAATAAATGGAAAAATGATTTCCCATTCTGGGCCCTGTCACAATGGAGAGAGAAGGCAATGGAGTGACTGCATGCTTATTTGTCTGGTTGGGGCCAAAGCATGCCTGTTGTAGCTGCTCATTATAAGACATTACCCATTTATCCTCCTCTATCTCCCCCGACCACTGCTGACCGGGGACTCCTGGGCCAGATTACCTAAATGAAATAATCCTAATCTCTATTCGCAGTTAATTATGTCCACAGGAAAACAATCCCGGCTAGACCAGCGCCCTTTCAGCACGCCGGATTGGTTCTCATGTGATACACAGCGAGTGACCTTGAAGCTCTCCAGCTACACGCTGTTCTAAGCAGGAGGGTGAGTGGGTGATATTTAGGTTTAACATTTCTCAGGTAAACTGAAAAACAAATCCCTCTCCACCCTCAAGGCGACTTGAATACATGTGACATTGCAGCTACAGAATCACGGCCTCGCTTTGCACCTGAAACGGTCCTTTGCGAACATGTGAAATTTTCATTGGCTTCAAATCTATAACATTAACCCTGAATCAGATAGGCAGTATCAAATGGGAGATCAGTCACACACAGAATAACTCCACTGCCCTCTCCTTGTACTGGGCCATGCACTCATCGCCTCAACCTCTGTACCTCCACCCCTCGTTTATTCTAATCTGCACCAGGGCCTTGGAAGTGTGTGTGTGTGTGTGTGTGTGTGTGTGTGGTGTGTGTGTGTGTGTGAATGCTCGTTGGTTGCTATCCATTAGGACCGAGTCCCCTATAAATTGCCACATCCACATCCACACTTCACCAATCGCCACATAATTACATTTCAAAGACGCAGCGTGCACTGACCTCAGAGAGGCGCTCGCTGTCGTAAATAACGGGCACTATAAATCTCCGTGCTCCGCCCTCTGAGAGCTTCT
Organism: Seriola aureovittata; assembly: GCF_021018895.1. Taxonomy (NCBI): domain Eukaryota; kingdom Metazoa; phylum Chordata; class Actinopteri; order Carangiformes; family Carangidae; genus Seriola; species Seriola aureovittata. The sequence goes on from NC_079386.1 coordinate 3,865,322, forward strand.
TGATGTCCCATATGTGCACATGAATGCACCTGTGTAATCGCAGGTGTGCGTGCAGGGTTCTCCAATCTACTTGCATGCAGACAAACTGGCATATGAGTATCTATGTAGGGTATGCAACCATATCACCATATATCTATGTACATGTGAGAAAATAAAACTCACTCATCCTCCTTCAACTCCTGGCATTTCCTGTCTCCAGTGCCCTCCTACTCTCTCTCTCTCTGGTCTATTAGAGACAAGGCCTTTGTGGTATTTTAGAATGATGGAAAGAGTGATTGTCTTCCTGTCGAGTCACCTGTGGAATCAGGAAGGGCCAGGCTGGAGGAGGCTTGGCCGTGGACATAGAGAGGAAGGGCTCATGTCCATATCACTTTTGCTATTTTAATGGCAGAAAAAATGGTCTCTGCGTCAGGCACATGGTGCAAAATGGTTGTAATAAGTATTCGTAATTAATCATGGGAGAGTTTCGGGTGTAACATTCAATAAACCAATAACTGTGCCATCTCCCATTCCCTTTTAAAGCCATGCGCAGTGTGTCACACAGAATTAGAGTCTGTTTGTGGCGAGCTGATTACATGTTGCGACTGGCCGGTCAGCCCAGTCCTGGCTCATATAAGGAGGTGACACGGGAGTGGATTTCCCATCCCACTCCAACAAAAACATTCCTGTCCTGTCCCGCCCTGTCCAGGCATTATGTTTAAGATGAAGAAACTTGCACTGATTCATATCATAACTGCATATAGAAATGGAGTAATTGTTATTAGATTCCTGTCCCGCCCGCTCCCGCTGACTTTTTCTCCTGTCCCGTCCCAGTCACATGATGAATAGTGAAGCTGACTCCCATCCCCAAGGAATCCCAGAGGAATGCGCCTTAAAATAACAGTGAAATACTGCTACTAATACTGAGATCCTACTGACGGGCCGGGATTTTGTTGCTCAATCGCTTTCCACTGATACAAATGTATTAACAATGACCTGCCCACACCTCTCCTTAAATCCAACACACAAGTCAGCAAGTGTATTTGTTGTTAAAACAATGTGGGCGTTGGACACATCGGTCTGAAACTAGCAAAGAGTGTTGTGTTGTGCTTCGCACCAGATGTAAAGGGCCAGAAGTCTCTTGCATTCATAGATCAAATTGTTCTTATTAGCAGTAATGGGCACTGAAACATTCAAATCACATTTATAGTTGAAATCTGTTGCCGCTGTCATGAATTAGGTTGAGTGTGATGCATTGGTCTGATGATATTTGCCTGAGTTAAGGCTATGATGGAGAACGGACAGACCTGCAATCAATCATCCATGAATCATCAATCACCCGGCTTCACCACTTCATCAGAATGAGTTTCAATGGGAGCTTCTGCATCTGAATCTTATCAGATTCGATATAACCACATTTCAGAGGGAAATCCTAATTGAACTTCTGCTTTGGCATGGGAATGCAGACACAGAATATTGCTTACTGGCACTGTAAATCCAAAGACATCAAAAATCCGTCCAACGCCGGTTCTGATGAATCCATTATAGAGGCAACATAAAGCGTCAGAACAGGCCGACAAAGGCAGACCAAGCGATGCAGCTGAGACATTTTGTTCCTGGCAAACTGACCGAGTTATACAGTTTTTCAAAGAAGGCCCCCACTGGTAAGCCTTCCACCGTCACCCGCAGCCGGCAGCTGACTGTGGAGGCTGAGACAGAGCAAGGGCACGCTGCAGTGTTTATGTCCTGGCGCTCCTTTCCCTCCCTCCACCCTATCTGTTTGCCATCCATCAGCACTTGACAACCTTGACAGGTTAGAGAGAGATAGCACCTCAGCACCACTGGGATAGGACGGGCAGGATACAAGCACAGGCCTGGTGTGTATTTGTGTGTTTGCGCGTGTGTGTGCGCAAGGAGAAGGAAGGGTCATGCCTTGCCACTTACCACTTCACATCCTCATCGCACACTTACGATATGTTGACAGACCAAGAGAGAGGCAAAAACAAAAGGGCGAAAAGGTCCAAAGAGCACTGAGGGAATATCTGTGTGTGTGTGTGTGTGTGTACGTGTTTGTTTGTTTGTGTGTGCACTTCATTTCTGTGTTAAGGCAGGAAATATGAAACCCCCCCTTTTTTTCTTTCTTTACAGACACACATAAACAAACCAAAACAATACATTGCAAACATGTTGCAGTGGTGAGACAAAATACAAAAAAGGATTTCTTTTTCTTTTCTTTCAGATGAGATTAATATAAACTTAAGACACATTTTCTTATTTTCTGTGGCTTTATAAACCCACAGAACCACAGTGTGTCCTCATGGGATACAAACACAGAATAGACTTGACTATTTCCTGCAGCAGGACTGAAAATTACATTAATTAGGGTTGGATCCATGTTGAAGATGCACACGAGTAATCAGGAGAAATTATATTAAGTATACAGTTACAAGAAATTATGTAAATATGTGTCGTCATCAGCAAGGTGCAATAAAAATGAAAAATAATAATAATAAAGAAAATATGTTCGAAAAATAGTCAGCTATTTATTTGCACTAGAAAGTCCTTCTCCGATTCTCCCATTCTTCTTAATGTGTACAGTTTATCTTGCACTGGTTGTTTCATTTATTTTATTTAATTTTTTGCGTGTGTTTGTATCTGTTTGTGTGTGTGTTTGTATTTTTTTATTTCTACTCCTTGTCTTTCAAATTGTCCCTTAGGGACAAATAAAGTTTCTTGAATTGAATTGAAAAATGTCATCTGTGTAGTATCACTTTAAACAGATACATTTAATAAATCTAACTTAGATTTTTCTTTTCCTCTCAAACCTGCTGTAGCTCAAGAACTGCAACTCATGAGGTCATTTCAGTATCAGTGGCTAAAGTCATAAATGTAAACTTAAAATTCAAGGTTTTTAATGAGAGTAAATTATGTAGCATAAACAAGAGCATGTCAGTGTGTGAACGAAAGGATGAGCTAAGGATGAATTTTGTTTTTTTATTCACAAAAAAATCATGTGGAGGTAAAACCCATGACATCCTGATGATGAGACATTATGGGGAGGGGCTTTAATGCACCATGATAATAATATCAAAAAAGTATTTCTATTTCATTTAAACAGAAATGAATTTAAATTTGGATATAAAATGATTATCAATGAGAAAGAGGCAAACATGTCGAAGGAGAAGAAGACAGATGCGAAATCTTTGCTGAAGTGAGCGAAGAAAATCCTGAGTGATCTCGTGGGAGATTTTAGAGAGGATGACCCCCTGAGAAGGATTTCAAAGCATAGTCAGGTATGAGGAAAGCCACACACACACACACACACACACACACACACACACACACACACACACACACACACACACACACACACACACACACACACACACACACACTGATGCTTCACGCACTGAAGAGACGTGGCTGAGCCATATGGACTAAATGGATTTAGCGACAGTGGATTGTGCCGCCATGCTGGGCAGGTGAGTACACACTCTCGAACTGAGCAGATGCTTCACAGGAGGGGGTGGAGGTGTGTGTGTGTGTGTGTGTGTGTGTGTGTGTGTGTGTGTTGGCGGGAGGTACATGCAATGTGTATGTTTGTTGGGAGGTTATGAACAACACACCATGAACTGTATTTGTGCATGCCAGTTTGTGTACACTCACACCCTTTCACGTAAGTACTTTTGTGTTTGTGTGTGCGTTCACAGAGTATCTCCCTGTATTAAACACATACTTCACCATAGAAACACCAACAACCACAAAACGGACACACACCCCTGCACCCTTGAGATGCAGTTGCTGAATCCATCATCTTAATAAACATATATGCACCCAGATTCTGTAAGACTTTCCAACAGGGCATCCGGAAAGCCCAATCAGAGCTAATAAAGGAGGCTAATGAACTCCTCTCATTATGTAGATGCTAATCATGTAACACAATCTTGTAATTTGACACACTTGATTTATGGAGGAGGACCTCCCTCCCTCCCTCCCCCCCCCCCCTCGCTCCCCAACACCGCGATCATCACTATCCACCCACAACCCGCCACCCTCCACACAAACTATCTTTTACCATTAACAATCTGAGCATGTCACAGTGTGAAGTGTGCGGAGCTGCAACATGCATAATGAGGTGCTTAGGCGACTTATCGCACACACTGAGATGATGAAGGAGAGGGAGAGAGAGAGAGGGAGAGGGAGAGACCCTGGTCTTACCCTGGAAACATTTTGGAAAGATCATTTTGAAAAACTATATGAGCACATTTCAGCTAATAATCTCAATCATTAACAGACACAAATTCAAGAAAAATGACAATCCTTGAATCAGCAATCAAAAATAATCAGAACCCCCTTGATTACTTAATTACAATGAAAGGATTGGAATACAGCACAGAAAACTAAAATGTGGAAAGGCTTGTGGATCAGGACAGAGATGGTGAAACACAGCAGCCCTGAGCTCAGACGGGCCCCGCTTCAGTTGTTCAGTCTCATTCGTGAGTCAGGCTCCTGAGGTCCATGGAGTCGGGGGCTTATTTCCCTGATAGATAAGGAGCCGAGATGAATTACACCCTAAAAATCACAAAGGCACTTGACTGAGCAGTAATCTGGGCCAGTTTTTTTATGCCCAGATGTTGGCCTTCCTTATGGAACACGACGTCCTGAGTAAAGGGGAGATTGGCTTTTTACCCAATCACAGCACTACTGACCACATTTACGTTCTAAACACTTGAATTTATCAACACTTATGCCAAAAAATGTGTTATTAATTTTAAAAAGGCCTTTGTTTCTGTTTGGCAAGAGGGATTTTATCATAAAAAAATCACCAAATCAGTGCAGGGGGTAAACTTTATGACATAATTAAGTCATTGAATGTCAGTAATAAATGTGGAGTAAAAACTGGCAACAAAACTGCACATCATTTTACTCAAGGGAGAGGCATCTGTCAGGGCAGCAGCTTATCTCCAACTCTATTTAACATCTGCATTAATGACCTGGCAGCAGTTAGTTCAATCTGGAACTCATGGATTAAAACTTAACAATAAGGAAGATAAATCCCTGCTCTGTTGACACCCAGACAACAAGGACTATAGCAGCACCTGGACCTCCTGGAGCAGTACCGTCAGAACTGGGCCCTGACAGTCAACTTTAACAAATCTAAAATCATGATATTTCAAAAGAAGACCATCTTAATTCAAATTAACAGACACACATCTAGCTCACACTCTATTATGATGACAGGGCTCTACAACATTTTATGCACATTGTACCCAATAGACGTACCGATTAGACTTTGAACTAAAATATTTGATCCAACAAATCGCCCTTTATGATAGTGAAGTTTGGGGTCCACTCAGTCATCAGGACCACACTAGATAAGACAAGCATCCCATAGAGACCCTGTATGCAGAAATCTGTAGGTCCATACTTAATATCCAAAGAAAAACGCCAACCAATGCATGCAGGGCATTTTACCCGCTGATTATTAACATTCAATAAACAGTTATAATTATGTTACATCTCAAATTGAGCCCCTGAGACACACTGAGATTTCAGGAACAACAAACCCAAGAACTGAAGAGTCGCTTCCATCAGCTGGTCCTGAGACTTACTGATCAAATAAGAGCCAGTACTGTTCAACCTCAGGGCAGCACTGCCCATCCAGCCACTAATCAGAGTGAACTATTTTAAATTATTTAGTCGACAAAACATGCCTATCAGGAAGACTCAGACGAATCAAACCAAAACTCAAAATAAACTTAATTAACCTCTGGCCCGAAACCATGAAACATAGCAGAGTCTCATTTTACTGTCAGAGATACAAAGCAGAGATGGATCCTGATCAAATACAGACTCGGTGAAAGACATCTGACCACAGAGAAAGGATGAAACAGTCCTGGCTACCAACAGAAGAAAGAGTCTGTGGTCACTGCCCAATGTAGAGATACACTTCCTCTTCAAATGTGACAAGTATAATATGATGAGATTAGAGAACTTTCCAATCCAATCCAGCTTTGAGAAATGTGATTGCTTAACTGCAAACTTCACAGAGTTATATGACAATGAAAAGCAGGATTCTATTAGGGAGGGACAAGCTGCACATTATGTGACTGAATGTCACAAACTGAGGGACATGTAATTAAAACGGCATCATTGAATGTGACAAATTCATTTTTGACATAGCCTATTATACATAGGGAACACAAACACACACACACACAAATGTGTTTTTTTTTGTCATTTTCTTGTTCTTTTTGTGTATTTGTCTATTTAGAGAGAGAGAGAGAGAGAGATAGAGAGAGAGAGAGAGAGAGAGGATTAAATGGTAAACTCATTAGTGGATCACATCCTCACTCCTGTGTTTCTCTTATGATACTGAGTGTGTTATTATAAATGAATGTGCTCTTGTTATTCTTATTCACCTCATACTGTTTTATGGTTAAAAGGGTCAAGGGCTGTATGTTGCTAGGTTTCTTTAGGTTTCTTACAATACATACTGTATATGCATATAGCAGACACAAACATGTATTTATATCTCGTGGGTGTTCGCCATTGGTTGTGATCACAAGCTAATATGTGATTGGCCAGTCTGTGTTCATCCCTTTGTTCTTTGTTCTATAAAAAAGGTTCGCACTCACTCCATTTGATGGGGATTATTTTTGCTTTGTGTGAGTCCTGACTAATTAATGATCAGTAATAATAATTGTTTTATTCATCTTGGGGTCAATCAGTGGTTGTGCCTTTATTTTCTGTGCCTGACAAAGAAAACAGAGAGATCACAGTTGGAGCTGTCACTGCGCAGGCGAGACACGACGATGTCAAGGTGACCGACGGTTGATGTTATAGTGTACAGTATGTGTGGGCCTGTGATATATGTACAGGAGCTGTATACTGTATACTATGTACATAAGTGTAAACACCCACACACACACACACCCTCTTCCATCCTCAAGATAGAAGCACAACATCTGCAGATAAGAAGCATGTCAGCAAGTGCAGGCAGTTTATATTTGTCTGTTCTGTGTTTTAAAAAGCTATGCCTTTTGTCTGTTGTCTAAAATGCAATTTAAACTAATTCAAAAATAATGAGAAAGAAAGGTGTTTCATTGTCTTGACTTAGTAATTAATGGACTGAACCATTCTGTACAAAACACCTGTGCTGACTGAAGCCAATCAGTTACCTGAGGAATGCCATAATCTTCACAAAGATGCCCATATCCAATCTATGTTTATTACCTCCAGCTGTGGGTTGGTTTTGTGACAGTAATGAATAAGAACATGCTCTATTCTCCACTGCCTTCATTCATCATCTAGTCTTGCACTTTAATTAGATATGACCTCTTTTATTATCCATGTTTTTATACTGATTTCTTATAATCTTTTTTTCTTAATATTATTTTTCTTATTCTGTTTCTTATTTTTACTTTTATTTTCTATGCTTCTTTTATTTCCGTTAAGCACACTGGATGACCTCTGTGTATGATAATGTGAATCAAGTGGATTTTGTTCTGCCTATTGACCTTTTTTTTTTGTATAGTCACCTTTGTTACTTTTACAGACACCATTGTTGATAACTGCACCACATGCACCATAGTATACAACTAGGACACAGATCGTGTTGTTACATGTGAGCAATGATCGTATAGACCTAAAATGAGCAACAAGGAAAACAGAAGATTGCCTGCTGTACTGCTGTGTAGGCATCTTTGTGTCAGTCAGTGGAAAGAAGCCTTAAAGGTTTATTCATGTAAAGTGTGACAGTGTTCATACTATTATCAATGATGATAATGGTGTTATTGACAAGGGTAATGCTAATGACAGTGAATGAACTATTGATTATATTAATGTCATTGATGATGCTAATGATGTTTGAATAATGAGTAAGATGGTGATGGTTATATTGGCAATAATATCGATAGTGATTGATTTCTTTTGATAGATAAAATGTGAGTTCATCGTTACTTCCTGTAAATGTGATAATGCCTTATGGCATTTTAATGTCCATATTTTTTTTCCATACAAAACTGAGTTTTCTTACTGTTGTAGCTCAACTGAATCCATGACCTTGACTTTGACCTTTGTGCACATTATGTCCTGGGCTCCAGTGCCATGTTTTGACAGCATAAAACAGACATGAGAATAGCACATAATGGGCTGATGGAGGAATGAATTTCAGCCCTTTGCTAACAATCGCTATTTTGTGACAAAAAAAAAAAAATGCATTCAGCTATTGTATCCAATCCAACCTCATAATCTGCTATTACAGGCTCAAATCCAATTTTCATGTCAACAGAGGCGGCATTATCCCACACCTTTCAACATACTGTCACAACAGACTAGACATACAGATGCCATGTTTTTCCCTGCCGATTGCACCTTTAAGGACAGGATTTTTTCAGTTCTTTAGCAGGGTGTGGGTTCACTTTCATTGTACTTACTACATCTTTATGTTAGAAAAAAAAGGACCAGATCATTATGAAAATCAACAGTGTATCAATTTAATGCATGTTCTGCCTCAAACTAATGATTATTTTCATAATCTGTTTATTTATAAATCTTTTTTTTTTTTAGATTAAATTATTTTGGCCAAATAAATCCCAACTCTCATGTCTTCAAATCACACTCAAAAACACCAAAACATTCAATTTATCCTCATATAAGATGAAGAAAATCAGCAAATCTTAAAAATGATAGAAAGACAATGAGACAGGTAAGACCTTGAAGATGGACTGATGGGAGAAAAGAAAAGAAAAAAAAGAAAAAAAAGGCAGTGGAACAATTGAAAGTGCCACGCTCCGAGTCAAAGGCAGAGGACTGAAAGTGCATTTGTTTCAACACACAAAGCCGTTCTGTGTGTTGTTAATGAGGATGTGAATGGGATTGTCATGGAGTCAATATCAAGCGCATCCTTTTATCTACAGTGTGGTAGAAATCTGTGTCATTGCTGCCACTGTGTTAAGATGTTGTTATATCCTTATTAGGGAAGCGCTGAGCACAGAGGGAACACACTCGGGGTGCAGCCTTTCTATCGCCTTCATTAAAGTGCTGTTGTGTTCTCTGTGTTTGATGAAATATTGCCGCACATCATATTAGATCAACATTGTAAAATGAGATATTGACTGTAGGTATTTCAAATGGTTGATGGGAATCTCTGCTCCTGCTACAGTGTGGGGGAATCCTCTCGTAATTCATTAATTAAATGTGGATGAGTAAATAAGCAGAATGTACGTAAGTGGAATAAGTGAGTAGCAGGACATGACGTGATTAGACTAAAAACGTTCGGACGGTTACATTTACATCAGGGAAGCTCACTTCTCAAATTTACAAATGCACACATGCAACAGTGCAGATATATATGAGATATTCTACATCCGCATCCTTTTTCTCATACACCTAGGCTTACAGTGTACAGATCTTTGCATCGGTTTTTTCTAACGTTAATTTATTACAAGGCAACATATTCAACTGGCCAAAGCTTTCAGCCTCTCACACATGTGATACCGTATTATCGGTGAATATTAAAGTCAACTGTTTACACCTTGAAAGCAAAGATGTGGACTGGGTTAATCTTGCAAAACCATGAAGTATCAATAGATAAAAGCAGCATTTAGACATAGAAGAGGATGTTTTTCCTCCTTTAAACAAATATAAATAATAGATTTCAAACCTGAATGCATAAATAACAGAACCAAAAAATAACAGAACCAAATACCTAAAACATGGTATTTTGAATCTCTCCCTGCTTCAATCTGAGCATAACAAGATGAAAATGGCAGCTAAAACTGCAGGGTGGCCTGCTGCTTCTGGGTATCTTCATGTGATCTAATGCCAGAGAGATAATTTACTGCGCTGTACCAAATGGCATGCATGTACTCCTGTGAAGCTCAATCAGTGAATCAAGGGATTAATACTGCCCACAGAGGAAACCCACACTGAAAACGTTAGAGTGGAGAATGTGTTTTTGTCTAAAAGAAGAGGGCTCTGTAGCAACTGCATTATGACATAAACTAAAAGGACAGGAATTGTGAACAAAACAAACACTATGTGTTAAGCATGGGTAAAAAAAAAGATCTAATTTCTAGAAGTTTGTCAACACATCTGAACTAAAATGCCAAACACATTGAAGTCAGACATGAAATTCACGACAAAGCTGCAAACACCAGTGTGTGTGTGTGTGTGTGTGTGTGTGTGTGTGTGTGTGTGTGTGAGAGAGTCATGGATTTAACCATTTTTCTGTGCACAACACACTGGCACCTGCAACGAGGCAGGCTTGGCAGCAAGCCCAACAAACAGCAAATCTCTGGAGTGACAGTGCCAGGCAGTGGCATGGACACCCCGTCACCATGGGGACGGGGTGCCATGGAGAAATGCATAGTTGTGAAAGAAAGAAAGAAAAAAACAAAGAAAGGAAGATAAAAAGCGAGAGAAAGCAGCCTGGAAAGAGACTGTAAGAGACGCCTTGCCCTCACACATAACTGTATAAGAACTAAAGACTGAACTCAGAGATCAGTGAACAGACTGGAGGAAGACGTAGCATTGATGTGCTTCTTTTTGCCCTGTGTGTTTTTGTATTGTGGAGACGTGCCGTGAACTTGACTTCACTGTACTGTGTCATTCATGGTCATCAGCCCACAGCTGTCTGCGTAACCTATGACACACGCATGAAGCTTGTGAAGTCATACCCTCTGTGGAGGTCAAGAACCGGCTGCCAGATGCTTCCAAACCTCCAAAGCCAAAACATTTGTGCAGTTCCAGTCAGTTCTCACACGCACTCATTAGATCACAGCAAGCACATGCTACCTCGTTCCAAACCTGGGGAGATATGGTACAGATTCACAATTTAGAAGTGTTATAACCATGACATGATTATGTCATGTGTGAGATGTGGTTTAAACATGAATGACCACCTCTGCCCCACCACACCCACTGGTAATTACTCCCTCTACAGTGTATACTGTGCAAAGTGCACTGAGCACTTTCAGCACCATGGACAGTGACAAAGATAAAAAAAAAAAAAATAGAAACAAAATAAATGCTACAAAAGTATTTTGTTTTTTTACTCCATTGTTTGAATCTGCAGCACAATGCATGCATGTTTTCTTGTCTCTCTCTTGGATCTGAAGAGACATCAGATGCAATTAACATTTCACCTCATTAGGTTTTTATACAGCAAGTATAATTTTGGCTAAGAATTTAATTAAAACATTAATAACATGCTCAGTGTGAATTTTTTCCCTCTTTAATCTGCCACGGCAGCACAAAACTGCTCCACGTGACTTGATTTCTAAATATGATTACAACCACAAAAAAATACATTTTTACATCGATTTCCATTTTCATCACAACCAAGACAAATTAATGCACAATATTTTGCATTTACAGCCTATCAACCATTAAGCAGCAGTTTGAAGCAACATTAAAAACTAGTGTCTCAGATATTGAGTTTTCGGTCTCAAAAATACAGTTTGTTACAGAAATATCTGGATTGAGAAATTAGGGAAAACAGGAAGCCCTTCGTACAAACAGGTACACACACAGTACGTATTGTTGATTATACATTGGAGGATCAACTTTTTCTCCAGGGCGGAAGGGATTTCATTACAGTGCAGGTGTGTGCTTACAGTTGTCAAGTAAACGATGTGGAGTAGAAAGTACAATATTTCCCTCTGATGTGTGGTGGAATGGAAGTATAGAGTAGCATGATATGGAAATACTTAAGTAAAGTACAAGTACCTCAAAATTGTGCTTAAGTACAGTACTTACAGTAAATATACTTAATTACTTTCCACCATTACTACTTAGCCTTCAGCACACATGTAATATTTACCCAACAGGTAAAACTCCTGAATTCCTGTGTGAAAACAAAGGTGTGCCTATTATACAAGCTAACAACAAAGCGGTAAAAGACTAACTGCACCACTATAACCACAAAAAGACATTTGAAATTAAGTAAAAAACTCTACATTGAGGACAAAATGTATCTCTACAACTAATCCTCCATTGTCTCACTGCTCATGAAATGACAAGCCAACACTGGAAATCAAAGGGTACGCTACAGGCTAGCTAACATTAGTTAGATAAACTGTTACTTATGGCTAAAGTTAGAAACTGGCTAACAGTAGCATTCATCTGTAGATACTTGACACAATCTAATTCAGAAACTCTGCAGGTGAAAAAATAATATGTGCTAAACAAGCTAGATAGTTAGCTACTGCTGTCTACATTTACATACAGTGTCTATGTGATGCATGGGAGCAGAGACTTGAGGTCTCATTGATGAGAGTGAGGCAGGCAGGCAAGGTTAAGAAACCGTATGGTCCACTTTAGGGGTGTCTGAAACAGAGTGATTAAAAGATTCTTCCAGGCATGAATATGGGAAATATATTCTAATATTTACAATTACAGGTAAGAAATATATATAGAAATGTCTCTATCCCCGAAAGGTTGTTTTTACCCCTGTTGGGGGGGGGGTCCAAGTCTTAATCAGGGTGGTCAGACCGCCCCAATCACTCACCCTAATTTGATATTATGGCATGTAACTGAATTCAAGTAATCCCCAAAATTAAACATATGGAAAAGAGGATACAGACGCATTAAAAGAGATGTATTTCATATAGTGCACATTTACTTTTTATAACACACTCATGGTGCGACAAGTGCCAGCTGTGCAGCAGAAAACTATTCCCCAGAGCAGGATGCTGCACAAATGAAGGTCAGCAACACTGTAAACCAAACCCCCCAAACAACAACAAAGCTGAGAACCATCAACAAGGTTTCCATCGCTCCCAGACCATGAAAACAGAGCAGGCAGTGTGGAATGTCAGTGGACTGACATTCAGACAGGGAGAAAAATATATTAATCTACCCAGAAAAATGCTGAGACTTGGAGAAAGAAGAATACGACTGGTTTAAAGTGGGAGAATCAAAATAAATAAAAAAATTATTAAAAGAAACTCTCGCAGACTAAACATCAAAACACACAAAGAGGCATTAGAGAAAAAAACTTTCCAAACACACAAGAGCTTTGGGTTGCAGGTTTCTGTATTCAGTTCTAACTGAGAAACATCCCTGCCACATTCACTTTAATGTTCACCACAAAAATGAAGCATTGATTTTTCATCAGCGTCATCACTAAACACCACCGTAGATGATTTTAATCAATTATGCATACGCTATTCAAACACGATCTGCGCAATTCTAATTGCTTCCCCACTGATCTCCATGGCAACAAGTGTCCAAGCCTCACAAACTGAATGTCCTCCCCATTTCCTGCTACAATAAGTCTTTTTTTTTTCTCCCCCTCCCCTCACTCTAATTTCCGTCATTAACTTGAAATCAGATTTTAAAAAAAAGAAAGTAATGACCTCATCCATTTTTAATAATGCTTGACTAAAGGTGCCCTTTTGCCATATACCCACAAAACTCACTCTCCCCTCTCCCTCCTCTTGCACTTGTCTTGTCTCAACGAATAACGCCCAGACCTGTGAAGTGTGTCATCAGCAGTTAGCGCTGTATGATAACAGTGTGGAGACTTAGTGGGGAAAAAAGAAGGAAAAAAGTTAAGGAAACATTTCTCTGAGGAGTCAGAACTTTTCTTGAGAGAAATTTCATTGAACTTTAAACATACTTTGGTGCACAGAGTCTATATTATGCAACAAGTGATCTAAAAGAGTTGCACATAGTTCCTGTCTCTTCATCCATTTAGTTTTTCTTCATGTCTTCTTTTTTAGGGTCAAAATTACTTTTCCTTTCCATGCGTTTCTGTGTATTTTTGTTTTGCAAAAAAAAAGTAGCAAATGTCCAGAGTTCCCAATTGGAAATTGGAAAGTAAAGGAAGAAACACCAGCAAAAATCAGTCAATAAAGTGTATAAATTGGGTACTCTCTCTTTCTCTCTCGCTATCTTTTTTTTTTTTTTTTTTTTTTAGCTCAGTCCAAACCATTGCATTCATGAATTTGAAGGCCTGCAATCATTTACATCTATTACCATAAACAGCTGCCTGCAAGCTGGTTTGTCCCATGACAGACATCTCTTGTCCTCTGAGCATTACAACACATTGGACGCTGAAAGGAAATAAAAACCTCTATGAAAATATCCATTATCATCATTTACTGACTTTCATACCGTAATGATATATTATGGATGTTTTCATTCTACAAATCTCTGTTGCAATGAACCATAGAGATAGATAGATAGATAGATAGATAGATAGATAGATAGATAGATAGATAGATAGATAGATAGATAGATAGATAGATAGAGAGCTGCTCCATTGTTGAGGAGGGTCGTGTGTGGAGCCGAGATGCTCACCCACCTGTCACTCAAAGCGGCCTCGACCTCAATTATGCAGAACTTTTAGCCTTAATAAAATTTATACGGGTGAGTTCAACGGGTGAATGGACAGTTGTCAAAAAGGAGGAAATTAGCTGTAGATCCCAAAACTGTTTTTCGTACCAGGCTGTAAACATGTTTTTTTCTGCTGTAAAGTTGGACATTTCAACATGGGAGTCTATGAGAACTGACTCACTTTTAGAGCCAGCCTCAAGTGGTTTGCTCAGCCCCTCCTCACCATGACCCGTCTGTGACAGTCAGACTGGTTAAAAACAACAACAGATATGTGTTTATATGCATATAGAACGGGGAAGTGAGATTCGGACTGAGCTGTCCACTTGTGATCATATCACCTGAGACGCATGTTGATGCCAGGTCTGAACAGGGCCTCAGACGGACTTCTGCACACTTCCTTTACGAAGACTCAGAAAAACCAAGGTTCAATAAAATTCCCCTCATGAGACAGTAAATCCCCAAAACTCTCAGGCATTACAAGTAGTTTTGTTCAGTATAATGTTCTCTCCCTCTTAACGTTAGCTCACTGATTACTAATAGGCTAATGAATAAGCTCTCCCACTTAGTCAGCCAAATCTGCGATTATCAAACTAACTGTTTTTCCTGCTACTTTTTATACCAATATTCCAAAACCCTGCATTGATATTCATCATATTATTACTTAATCAGAGTATATTATAAATGTTAATAAATTAACATTTAAATGAGAGAGGTTGTTGTGTTTCCTCTGTGTGTGTGTAATTCATTGTGATACTGGAGTCACTGAAGTTCCTGAATCAGGAAATCGATGAACGTGTTAGAAACTGGCTTCCTGTATAACCTGTGTTTGCGACATCAGAGAATATGGTATTGATATAATGACGATGATTTCAGCCAAATCACCCACACAAAAGCAGAAGCTGTTTTCTGTATTGCCACACACTCCAGTCAAACTGCCAAACTTTATCAGAACAGACCATCTAAAGAAGTGCAGACATGACAAACAGATATGGTAGTGTGGTTAACTACTGGTGAGGGAGACCTTCACACTAAAGACAGTGCTAGGAGCAGAAATGCAGCTAATATCAGAGCTGTGATGACATGAGCAACACACATGTACTTATACAACTTGCGGTATAAAATTAGAATCTCTGTGTTGAACTTTGCCCACAGTGTCTTCCATAAGAATACAGTCCAATACATTTTAAGTTCAGTTTACATAATTAACACCTCACAGCTTCTGTCACATTGTAAATCAAAGATTTCATGCATCACAAACCTAAGGAACCAATCCTGTCAGCTTATGGCAGTGTGGCTATATACACCTGAAACCTTGTCAGTACAGAAAGCAAGAGTTTGCATTAGCACAGCCACCAACACTCTGTCAACCACTGCCAGTTACAAGCTAATGAACTACATCAACAAATAACTATGCTAACCTATGTCCTTTAGTCGCTGATTTTGGTCTCAACAAAGTCTTCAAAGACTCCTGGGTCTGACTGAGGCTCAAACATGTGATTGAGTCTCTCTGGTGTTTCCTCCTCTAACCATTTAGATATGCACTTCTCTTTCAATGGTTAACTTAGCGCAGGCAGTAGTGGCGGGCGGGGCATAAGGCCTGATCAAGATCTCTCAATGAGGAAGTAAACACAGATGTGCAAAAGGTTTTAGTCCTTGTGTGTGAGCAGCTCACTATTTTAATTGCATTGATTTGTTTTCGGTGTGTGACACTAAGGCTGTCTGGATGTGAAGAAAAATACATAATCTATCACTAGAAATCTTTCTAACCCTAATCTGAGCCCATAGTCATGAAAATGAGGTAGAGAGGGAAGTCTGAACTCAAAAACTCAAAACACTCTCACGAGAATGCAGTCATGACTCTGACGATGGAAGTGGAAGCATGTACTCTGTGCAAGCTGTGTGCTTGTATGTTCTTGCGTTTGTAGAATGTAATTTTTCTTTTTTTCTGCCCTTGCTTTCATGTTCTTGAACTCATATTGACATTTACACAAACACACCCATCCCCCACCAATCCAACCACCTACACTCTTACATCATGAAGGCATCTAAGCAGTACATGGCTGCTAACAAGCTCTCCCTTCGGCTCTGAGTGTTGATGAGGCCAGGTAGTCAATAAAAACCACGGCCAGGGCCCTGGCGTGCCACACACACTCAGGTGTCTTTTATCAGCCTCTCCCCAGCCTTCAGCTTTGCCAGCAGTCAATAGCTGGAAGGGACTAATCCATAACTGCAGCAGCGGGGTGTCTGACGTGAGCCCACATGATTAAGAGTGAACAGTTGAGCGGCATTAGCGCCAACATCTGCCGAGCCGGGAGCGACACTTGTGCCCCCATATCGTAAACAGGCCGACCATAGAGGTAACAGATGAACTGGCTTCAGCTCGCACACGCAGACAAACACACACACACACACACACACACACACACACACACACACACAGTGAGTGTGAAATGCAACATTTTCACATAAGACACATACATGCGGCTCATTTGACACACAGCTGGGCGACTGTCAGGGCTGCGCAGATAAATGCTTGCCCTGCAGTACGCGGAAAAAACATAAGGTGTTTCCTCTGAGGATGGGAAACTTGTACAGGAAGAGAAAATGCAGAAATGTGCACACCCAGATATGAATAAATGCTCAAGTGTGTGCACACTGATTAACACACACAGGGGGTGTAAAGCCACTTAATCCACACTAACAAACAAACACACATAAATAGTAAAATACGCAAACACAACCTCCGTTTCACTTGTCCTCGTTACCATACCGACGCTCTAAGGTCATTTTACAGACCGAAAATCAGTTCATTTCAGCAATCGCTGCAATCAGAGGATTAGCTGCTGAACACTGCTAAACTGTCTTGAAAGTACTGACCTTTGAAGGAATGGAGAAGGTCACAAAGCAGCTATCATAATTAGCTGCACTGCATAACTAAGCCACCACACATTCATTCATGTTTTAATACATATTTTTATTTTAATGGAAAAGTGATCAAAGGCCATTTAAAAAAAAAAAAAAAAAATCTAATATATACCAACATAAAATGCTTTGATTGATGAAGATGATGAAAATCAGCACATTCCTGCACCTTATACCTGCCCGTTAAAAATGGTGCAGTAGAACATGACTCCACACCTCAGGCTGTAATAGACTTTGCCGGTGACGCACAGTAGCCCCCGGCTGTGATCACTGTGCCCTTTGTGAGTGTGAGCTCAGCATGAGGCCAGTGTGTTTCCATGTCTGTGCAATTGTGTAAAGCACCGCCGCCCGCTCGCGTGATGGATGCCCCTCTTTTCAGCACAGGTTAGAAGGCATCCTTGATGGGATAGGCCAACTGTTCATCACTCCCCAGCCTCTACCTTCTCTCTCTCTTTCTCTCCCGCCTCTCCTCTGTTGCTCCCCTCCACACCTCAATTCATTCTCCCCTTCCCATTCCAGCTGTACATGACGAATGGCCTACACAAGAAACGCGCTCTTCGATATCTGCCCATTTTTCCTTCGCCACCAGCTTTTCTTCACCCCTTCATCTGATTGCTTCTTATTCTTGCTTTACCTCTTTTTTTTTTGCCATCCTCGGCCATCCATCTCTCATGGAAGGTCGGTGCTTAATGAATCTCCAATGTTTTTCATTTAGTTTCAATCTATAGCCTGACAACTTAGACCCATCTTTGCTGAACTAAGCCAAATACTTACCTTTGTTCAGTTGAGCAAAAGGTGGTTTGATGAAATACTTTGTCTGATCGGTTTGATTGAGCTTTTAACTTCTGAGCTTGTCTACAACTTTTTTACAGTTAGATCTTATTTTATTCACTGGCTACAGACAATACAGATCCCTGATGATGGGAGGGAAACGTTGACAAGAGAATATCTATCTGAACGGGGCATCAATATCCTGAGTGTGTGTTGATTATCTAAGCGCACATCCTCTCTGATGTGTCGGTCGAACAACATTAATCTGTGTTTACCCGAAACTGCCATAGAAGATACCCTGGGATTTATGCACACTCTTGCTTCCTCACTTCGGTGTAACTGCTCCTTCCGCTGCTACTCATCCACTTATCTAACCAGTGAGATGTTAAGTGAAATGCATTAGAGTTCAGCATCACACCTAGCCATTACCACTGAAGCTTCTTGCTGTTTCACTTTTCACTCAAGCGACAAGCAGGGGGAGAAGGAAAAAAAAAAAGAAAAAAAAAAATCTTCAGGATCCAAATTACCAGCCGCTGAAGCCAAAGAAAACATCTTCTGGGATGGAGACAGGGCCGTCAGCAGGCTCGTTAATGGGGGTGACTTGATAAACGGAGTAATTCATCATCAATTTCCTTGGCAAGGCACAGCAGAGAAAAAAAATCCTCTGCCATGGGGAGGAGGGGGTGGCCCGTCCTTGATGATTAATTTGAATAAACACAGCAACATCAACATTAATGTTGATTGCTGATTAAGTTCAGATCCATTACCCCCCCCCCAGCTGAGATGCCCCCCTTCATTTTACTTTATTCATCTATTTCTTCCCATCACCTATTCATTATCCCTCTGTCTCATTCTCTCTTGTCCACACCTTAAATCTCTAACAGCCGTCCACAGGGATTGTCATGAGTGTTTGTTAGCATCAGGAGCTAAAAGGTCTTGTAGCAAGGTAGTTAGCAAAAAGCTAAGCCAAGATAATAAGCTGTGCACATCCTGCCTGATCCAAAAGCTAGGAGAATTCCCAATTATATATTGTAGGGGGCCGAAAGTCCTAATACACTGGTTGGCACTCTCCTTTGTTTATCCTCTGCCAACTAACTGAAATGGAGAGAAAACAAGTCAGGCGAGGTTAATACGAGAAGCTAACAATATACTGTAAATCTTGATATGGCTAAAAAGCTACATAGAGTTGCCCTGGATTAGTGCTCGTCCAGTGGACGCTGAATCCTATTTGTGACAACAAAGCAGGCCCTATAAGGAATTATGCTACACGGATAAGGCCTACTTACACGCATCCCAAAAGGCCAACACAAAGCATATCCACCACTGTAAGCACATAAGACTGCCTTCATTTGAAGGAAAAATCCGCTCTCATGCTGATGTCTCCTTTTTTTTTTTGTTCTGTCCCAAACCCAGATTAGAGTTATTGAATGTGCTGCCCTGAAGCTATTAAAAACAAAGACATATGCCATTAACACCAATGTCACCTCTCCTTGTGAGAAGCCTGGAGGAAGGTTGGTAAACCAGGTTGAGTGATACTGGCAGTCACGCAGTAAAAGCCAACTGGGTTGAAAACATCCACACGGAGGATATTGCCTTTTACGACGGAGCCGGTGTATTGACAAACAGACAAATCAAAGGAGTAAACTGCAGACCAGAGGTGGACATAAACCTAATTATGGTGAGCAGACCTCACATGCTCATAGCTGCCACTACTGATGTGACACAGGAAACAAATGAAGTTGGCTTTATTCACTTTCACTGAATGGGCTTATTTGTCAGCAAGTACACCAAAATCAACCTCTACTTAAGAGTCATAATTACAAATTTAAACACTGTTGTTAATCATCTGTCAACTGAGCCATTCATAATAAAAAATTCAGAAGATACATAAATGGGTGATCTCAGCATATCTTTGGCAGTCAGTGCTTTTTTATTTCTATCACTTGATCACAGGTCTGTACAGTAAATCATCCATCCTTTCTTTATATATTGCCATACATCATCTTCTCCCTCACTCTGCCTTTCCTGAGCAAGATATTTCATGAGGCATTAAGAGTTCATTCTTCAGAGTAGCTACGGGCTCGTTAACAGTGAGGTGAGTGTATTTAAATCAACCGAGATATGACGTCTGACTCCCCTGTTTATCATGCTGTCACGTGGTAGCCGGCGCTGATCACTTGGACCAAAACATGATCTCTTCCCGACACTAAAGCCTCGACAGGTTCTTAATCTCCAGGGTTAGCCCACCCTGTGACAGCCAGAGTGTTTCTGTGCATACAAATTGCCGCTCCACTCTGCTCTCATCTCATCAGGTAGATAAGTGGCTCTGGCTTCTGCCGTAGACAGACAACTTTTATTGGGGTTTCAAGGCGAAGACGAGTGGCTCTGGGGCCACACACGGGTCATGGCAATTTGAATTGTCACCTATAGAGACTTCTTCCCACATGAACAGGTAGGTATATATTGTATATATGCACAACCTTACGCAGGCACACACATACACACACACACACATTCTTGGCAATCATGGAAACACAGCTGCTCACAAAAAAAAAAAAAAACACCACTTCCACATGATTTTCTAAGTGCCTGGGAGGCGAGGGTTTTGAAACAGGCAGAGATGCCCTGAGAAGTTCAATTCTAGTGTTGCCATGACGATGGCAGAGTCAAGATCTGCCCTTAGCCCTAATGAGCTGCATGGGCTGACATGGAGGGCAATGAGGAGGTTTGCAAAAATAGGAACAGCAAGACCGCATACATATGAACTTAAAAACACAAATGAACACATGAGGCACACCAGAGGCATTCTCTCTCTGCCTGCTTTTGTTTATCAAGACACAACAAACAACATTCAGCTTAAACACTCATTACAATGAAACACTTTATAAAACAGTTTTTACATTACACCCCTAACTGTGCTCACTCTGAAACTACAATAATTTCCATTCTGATGCATGTAATTCATCGCACGTTACATCATGTATGCATAAATACATAAATTACACCCTTAAAAAAAGGTAAATTAAACTGGTAGCTTCAAGCTTTGGCCTTTATTAGGCAGGATAGATGTTACCAGTGTTTGGCAGTGCCTATGACCGAATGCTGTCTGTGATCCAAGACCAGGACCTGCAGAGTCAGACCACCTGTGGTATGCAGTGCTAATATCCAGTCTCCCCCTGACTTTTTTCTCTGTAGTCAACAGTATAGGCTCTACAAAGACTAATGATCTATGCTGACGAAATGTTATTTCCTTATGCACAGTTGGCTAACAGAACTCAGTGAGGATCTCAGCTTCAGAGACTCCAAATATTCCAATATTATTCCAATAAAATAATCAGGTGAGGGTAGAGCTGGGATGTTAAGGAAACCTAATACATCAGCATTTTTTCCCTCCGTTTACTCGGTTGATGGCATTTATTTTCTTTCATTCCTACAACGCTGGCGTTTTGCCATAGAAATCCCCAAGCAATTAAATTGGTCCTGACAGAGTTTCCTTTCGATTTGCCAATTGAAGCACTGGAGAAACACCAGGTTTCCGATAGTCACATACCAACATTGCAGAGGCATGAGAGCTAAAAGGTCTGATCTAATAATGGTTAACAATGCATGATATTTTGTTGTCATAAAGCAGAATAGAATAGGTAGCAGCATCAGGCGAGAGAGAACCACAGAGCTTGTGTGCATCAGGTACTGAGCTGCAACAGATGACTGACTGACTTTGTCAGGACACTCATGAACCAAAATCAAGAAGAGCTCCCTTCAAGTTTCCCTTCAGCAGATATATCATTCAAAACCTGGACAAATTTTGACAGATGCAGTTTAAGATTCAAATCTGGAGACTGGGAGGAAAGATACATGGATGCTTTTCACAAAGAAATGTCAGCAAATACACAGATACAAGCTTTTTCTTGCAGAAAAAATTGCCATATATCATTACAGTACTTGCTTTCTATTCAATAAGGGGTTTAGATTAACAGATAGTGAACACAACCACCCTACTGTTGGGCTGGGTTAAGGGTGTCAGTCATCTGCAACCAAGGCTGAAAAATGAAGCCAACATGGAAATGCAAAAGATTGGAGTTCCTCGAATGACCACTTGAGGCTGGCTCGAAAAGCGAGTCAAACCCCACAGACTCCCATGTTGATATGTTCAACTTTACAGCAGAAATAAACATGTTTACAGCCTGGTACAAAAACTGTTTTGGTCTCTGTAGCTAATATCCTCCTCCAACTGTACAGGGGGTAAATTTTTATATGACAAACCAGCATGCACTGAGGTTTCGGCTCCACACACCCCCCTCCTCTTTGCTCATTTCTGGATTAGCTGGGAGTTACGGGCGGAGTCAGGCACTGCTAAAATGGCAACGCCGGAGCAGCTAACTATGAGCTTCAAAACCAGTCTTCAGAAATCTATGGGTGACGCCACACGAGTGAGGGGTAGGTCTCTTTTTCATGACAAAATGAATGTCAGAAAACAACATACATCATTAAATTTGTATTTCTTTTCACCGGAGTACAGTCCTCCAGCACAAGAAAGGATATCCAGAACACATTCACAGCTTAAGTGGCACAATTTACTCAAGAGTGAGAGCTTTTTTGTTCTTTTTCACATTGTAGATTTTAAATGCTGGAATATAACTTTTCTGAGGCTTATGTGGAAAGCATCAGTAAATCCTATAAGCTTGAGAATAACAAATATACAATGTTTTATTCTCTCTGAAAAAAGGAGATCCCCACCAGCAGTGACTAAATCATAAATTACTGTCAGCTTTATCTGTTTGCGTAACTCTACGGCACGACCGCTGCTATCCTCCTCTTCCTGTTGGCGAAAGAAATAATAAATGCAATGGGGCAAAAGTTCATGAATACAAATACATCATCAGTGCAATCAAGAGAGTTATTCCTGAGAGCTGTCCAAAACACTGAGGCTAAATTTAGCCATAGAGAACACCCTAATCAAATCCCAGCAACAGAGTAAGAGAGAGACTCCAAACATACTCTCTCTCTCTTCTCCCTCTTTTCATGAGCTCCGTCAGCTTGGATGAGCGTGGCCTTAGGCAATATGAAAATCTTAAGATGTAGTCTTCAGCACCGCATTCTCACTACTCCTATCAAAATCCAATTCCCGAGTCCGTGTTGTATGCCAAAGTTATATTTCTGTATCCATTATCAAAGTAATGTGGAGCCCACCATGCAGATACACAGTGACAGCCATGGTGAAGTCCTCTATATATCCTGCATTAGCACGGCAGCAGGCAATTTTTATTCTGTGTCATACACTAGAGGCAGCCTTATAATGGCTTTTCATTGTACTTGTAAAGAGAGCAAAATCTAAAATTTCAAAAACAGTTTCTGCTCCAGGCTGGATTATGACGACTGCATTTATACACATCTTTTTTTCACATGTATTTCTCCAGACAACTTCAGATTGCAGATCATTCATATACAGGAGGTATACATATTCAGGGCTATGAATTCACTATGGCTCAACATGAACAAGTTTCAATCAAGCAACTGTGGATATTAAATGCCTTAAAGGTCCCATATAGTACTGCCCTCAGCCATGCCACAAGCCCCGCCCACCTGGACCCACCATCCAACTTTGCAGGATTTGGTTTCTCTGAGTGTTTAGTGTTTTGTCTAGTTATAATGAGATATGATAGGTTTAAGTTTAGTTACACTTTGTTGCTAGGCGACATCTAGTGGTTGTAGTAATTCTGACAAGAGCAAAGGGAAAAGTGCGGCGACATAGTATAAAGAGTGAAAAAGATGCGTCAGGAGGAGTTGTGGTGGATGGATGGGTCAACAAAACAACGGAATAGGACACGGGAGAGCGGTATTTGATTCCCATTCAACAAAAGTTAACCACGTTATTAATGTAACCATGACAACAAAGATTGTGTAATGTTGAAGAAATACTTATTCTAACCCAAATCACAACCTGTTCCTAAACCTTGACCGTTATTACAGTAGCCATGGCGTTGAAGGTAGGTATGCCGCTGTGTGACACTCCACAGAGGGTTGAAAAAGACATATAACACCTATATGGTTGTTCAGTTTAGAGGACTGGTTGTGTCTTCTGATTGGCTCACTGACCTGTTGTTAATAGTCTCCAGAGAGAAGACTGAGAGAAGAGATATAAAACTACACTGAGATAGTCTTTGGTACAAATATAGTCTTCTTGTGGATCAACACTTCACATGTAAAACATGTGACCTTTAATCGAAGGCATGGTAGGGAGGGAGGGGAGTAAGCTAATATTCCATACAGATGTAGACATTCAGATTCTCAAATTACAGTAATATCACACTGTAGTAGAAAATAACCAATCATCCCTAATGTAACGATCCAAAACCAACATGGTTTCAACATTTTTCTCAAACTATTTAATCTTTGGTGATGTGGAAAATCCTAATAGCAATTATAATGTAATGGCCATGGAGGTTCCTCGAAAACATTCTAATGAAATTCATTTCAACTTGTCAGGGCTGTGTAAAGGTTTAATTATATTAGATTTCTAAGGTCAGACATTAATAAAATATTCAGTAAACATTCAATAAATATATATATTCATGAAGTCAGTGTTGTAAACCTAGTTATGTCTGCTGCGAACAGGACCAGTGACAATGTCAGAAGTGATGTGTTGCTGTATCCATAGTCTAGCAGCAGCACTTTGTTTCCAGCGTGCGGTGTTAATTGAATCAGATAGTGAGTATGCTCTCCTGCCCACCTCCAGCCCTTTGCTGCTCTCCTACCCTCCTCCTCAACCCTGCCAAGAGAAGAAAGCTGCTTCACCCTCCTGCCATCCTCTCCTCCTCCAACGCATTCCTGCCACCTTTCTCTACCTATCCACTTCTCTCTCTCTATCCATCTGTCCACCCACACAAGCTTCCTACCTGCAATTTTATCATTCACTTAACCCCAACCATAATACATGTTTCATACTGTCACCTTGCTTGATGAATTCCTGATGTGTGTGGGTTGGGGTTTCTGCTTTTTTATCAAATATTTGCATATTTGTAGCAAACACAAACGCTTTCTCTGGGGAGCATCCATTCTGTCTGCGACTGAAAGGCAGCACTGGCAACAGAATAACACGCAAGGTGCACATTCACCAACAGTCATTACTGTTTGAATGGAGCACCTTCTTCATAGTTGAAGGAGATATTGCCCAGCTCTTTTGTTTTTAGCAGTCAAGACTGACAAGCCCATAGGTCATCTGTGCAGCAGGTTATTATGAACCATAGTTACATTTTGTTGTTAGCAGCACTTAGCGGCCGTAGTAATTATGACAGGAGCGAAGGGAAAAGTCCAGTGACGTAGTTGGGGTGAATGGATAGGTCAACAAAACAAAGTATGGTGTTAGATTCCTGTGTGAAACCACGTTATTTTTATTGTAAGCATGACAACAAAGGTAGTCTAATCCTAAGGAGGTACTCATTCCAAGTAGTTTTTGTGCCTAAACTTAACCAAGCCATTTATCATTGTAACCATGGCGATGAAGGTCCAGTATGCCTGCCGCCGTAGGGGTTATATTTCAGGAGACACTCCTATGGGTTGTATCAGAGGGTTGGAACAGATGACCTATATGGTTGTTCAGGTTGGAGGACTTGTTGAACTATAGATATAAAAGGCTTGATTACAATAAACATATAAGCTAGACATGCATGCATACACTGAAGTGCTCACGATAAAAGAAACAAGTTGTGCATGGCATTATTGTTATGTCCCAATCAATAAAGTTCACTGTGCTGAATGCTGGCCTCTTGCACGTCTCTAGCTGTGAATGCAGAGCAGTCAACCTTAACCTTGGCAGGCCGCAAAAAAATCAATTAAGTTCAAAAGAAGACCTCACATTGACGGACTATCATTTTTGGCGAGTTGCTACTCAACAGGAAGCTCGATACACCCAATGAAATGAAGACTCCACAATGCCGGTCGGTTCTATATCTGAGCTGTGATAATAGCAGCAAACTTGCTGTGAATATTCATTCTCGGCATCTGTGCCAAGCAACCTGTATGCCTGTCAATTGGCAAGGCAGCTGAACACATCCATCAGTTGCATCTGTCTTGCAGTGTCTCTGTGTGTTCTGATGTTGGTGAAGCTTGGAGGGAAGCCTCATTAGTCTGGAAACTCTGACACATGCAGGCTCACGAGCATGCATGAGCGCACTGACGCCTGAGCAAACACTTTGTGTCCCCGGCTCAGGCTCTGAATCTGTGTAGTCCAGTCTGACTGAATGTCTGTGTTTGCACCACGGGAACACAGATATTACTAAACACATATATTAGCTCATTAGGGCTGAGATCAACCCAGCCAGCAAAGGCACGCCAAACACATCAACAACAAAATACCATTTATAAATTCTTTGGTGTGAACTTCAACCACAGAGTCGAACAGATTAGAACCGGCTGTAGAAAGGGAAGCTGAATGGGGAGCGACACAGAGCCAAAGGGGCAGCTGTTAGGTGTGAGGCAGGGCAGTGTCCCTGATGGTGCGCCATTTGTGAGCGTGTGTATTCATACTGACCCTTTCTCGTCGAGACAAAGAGCGCCAACAGTCATCTATCACTCTGTCAAGCTGAGTGTGTGTCAAGTGTTGTGGTCGCGCCACCTGCTGCACCTGTGGTGGGCGACAGCCAAGATACGGAGTTCTCGGTCCTGGCTGCGCTTCATCTGTCGGCTTCCTCTGACCCACAGCTAAGAGACCTTTCAGACCCTCCGTCCTTCACTCTGACCTCGACTTCCACTGAGCTACAGCTGCAGTCACACAGCAATGTCCTTGATATTGTTTCCAAAGTGGCAGTTTGATAGTGTAATTTCTTAATGTTGCAAATGCAGTTTTTACTGCTTCACAGTGCAAACTGTGCATAATTCACAGGATCTGCAGGGAGTTAATATGGTTGTTGATCAAATTCAAGTCAAATTCCAAGCTTTACAATTACTTTAGCACATGCTGAGATTTTTTTTCTTTTAAAGAGAATCTGATCTGATTTTTCTACATTGTCGTAAATCAAAAGCCACACTTACTTCCCAAAGTATCTTGTGATCACAAGTTGTGTGATCAATCAATGAGTTGGTATTTTCAGGCTCTGTGTGGATCAAAAATTAAAGGCCTGACAAAGGCATTTCCTGAAAAGAAAAAGGGAACATGGAGAGAGCCTGAGAGAAGGAAAACGTAAACAGCCACCCACCCACAGACAAACACGACCAACCCCATTCTGGAGTGGTTCATGAGGAGGATGTTGACGTCGTCCCCTGCCATCTCCATCACAAGAACACAAAGTCAAAAAGTATGCTCTGGCAGCAATCACTGGCTCAAATCACAGCGCTATTGTTTGTCCGAAACCACAATCAGAGCTGTATTGTCAGAAGCCCTGTTGTACAAAAAGCCTGTGGCTCCCAAACACAATTAGAAGTCTTTGCACGGTGAGCTACGCGTTTGTAGCGCTGCTTCAAATACAGAGGATTCTTTTCTGTGGACAACAGTGGCAGAATCCATCCGAGGTGGCCTTGCTGTGAACAACTCAAACGGAATGGACTCTACTGCTTTTGACATTGTACTGTGAATACTCAAAGAACACTAGAAGACTGTGTGTGTCTGCCTGTAAGACAAAGCTGCAGAAAGAGTCTCAAGAAAAGTCAATATTTGCATCAGCTCCCACAGAATAGTATTTCGGCACGATTTTGCCCACAGAATACAAACCCACATATATTCTTAATTCAAAATATCTGCTTTGATCTGCACTTATGTTTCAGTTTTGCTGGCTGACGAAACTGAATACTGCAAATCTTTAAACCTCAAGTGCTTTGATAACCTCTTTATAGCTTACCTTAAAGTAACGAACCACTGTTTTTACAAGTGGCTGATGTGCCGTAAGAAGCCATGCAGCCTCAGCCTTGGTCTATTACCTGTGCCTTTTAAGACAGGTAAGTAGACAGAGGTTAAAGTCTAGTCTGAATATCTATACCAGAAGTAACTAATTGGTGAACTGCAGCAGTATCAATGGAGTGTGTCTGTTTCAAACGGCGCAGCTTTTCGAGGCCTTTACGGTGACTGGTCATGTGATGCCGCTCAGCCAATCATTGCGAGGCGGGTAAGTGAGTGCGGTACACACATGGGAGAGAGGAGACATGTCGGAGAAAAAAAGAGGGGAAACTTGGACATGGGAGGGATGATAAGAAGAAAAGTAGGTGTTAAAGCTGTTGTCGAGATGTGATGTGACTGTTTATTATAAAAATGGTCGAGACTGTTAAGATGTGAGATGGAGTTGACAAAAAAGTGTTAATTTTTCTAAAAATTAAGCACTTTATTTAAAGCTACACATTTTTCAAAAGCTCTCTTATGTACTTATTACAGCCCTAATGTAGTTTTTATCAGATAAAATATTTATAATAACATCCTCGGACCCTTTTGAACTCTAATTGAGGACCCCGGACCTATCCTGCATGCTTGTGCCTGTTTCGACACGTCAGGACAAGTCAATGTGCTAATATGAAATACTCCTGCAGCTGACTTTGAAACCAATAAAGGACACAAAAGACTCCCCGAGTGTGGCATGTTCTGACCCCGGAGAGCCTCCAGCTAAAAGAAACAGCCTGCTGAGAAAGGGCAATGAGCTCACCACCTCGAAGGCTCCAGCAAATAGACTGAAAGACTCTACATCAAAAAAACAAAAACAAAAAAAACAAAAAAAAAACTATGGCACTCTCTGAACATTACAGCGCTGTTGTTGTGGAAGAAAACAACAGAAAAAGACAAAACTGAAGCCTGTAATATGAATTCTTTGAATTTTTCTCTTTGCTTGTCTCCCTTAGTTTTGTCAAGTTTCCTTGTGTAATAGTGTGAAATGTTTGAATTTTATGCTTTGATGTTGCTGTCAAAGTGTTGTTAAAAGATAAAGACAAAGGTAAAAGTGGCATTGTGTTGGATTTTTCTCTGAGAATGAAAGAGATTAAGACCAGCAGCACATTGTTCAGCACCTGTTCTGCTCATTATTTCCCTTCTTTGCTGCTTTTGATGTCCAGTGGTTTTTTTTTTGGTTTTTTTTAAATCCCTCACATATTCCCATTTTCTTCCTTTTTTATTTCAATATGTCCAGAACTCAACAGTGAATTTTGGATAGGGAAACCCAACCACCGCTATTCCCTGCAAATGTAATATACTGTATATTTTGTTCCTATTTGTTTGTCAAGAGCAGGAGGAATTCAAAAATCATATTAATAAAAGTGGCCCTGCCGTCAGCTGGGCGGCCGATATGTTGTTGTTCCCAATCAGACCGGGAGATTGAGATTCAGCGTCTCGGCAGCCAGGCTGATTACAACCTGTTTAGAATGGTGATTACACAGAAAAAGACGGAATGTCACGATGCAAAGCAGAGGCAAACAGAGAGGAGGATGAGTGTTTGAAGTCAAAATGTTGTGTCTTTGTGAGCATCACGAAAAAACAAAAACAAATAAAAAAAAAAAAAAAAAACATATCAATTTATCATAAATGTATTGAAGCTGTGTTGTTTTCTCAAAAGTGTGAATGACAATTAAATAAAACTAAAAATAACAATGACAAGGCTGTTGAAAAAACAAAGTCGACAGCACTCAGAGAGCACTTACCACCTTCAAGGCTGCAAAACCCTGGTTATTCATGTCCAAAGTGCTCTATCGTCAAAATGTATTCTGGTTTTTTTTTTTTTTTTTTGTGTGAAGGACTGCTCGTAGCCCTTATCATGAATTACATTTAACAATCTAGAATAATTTATCTATAAATAAAATGATTAGGCTGCATTTATTGAGTTGATGATGACCTTTCAACCTGAGGTCATCCGTGATTTGCCCTATCGGAGGCGCAGCCGTGACCCGGGACGTCACAGACAGACGCTCAGCAGGATGAAATATTGGTGTTTTATTTCACTCTACAAAGGCGGGAACTTCACCTGCTGATAAATAGGGTTTGCAGGTAACATGTGCGCACTGTTTTAGTGTATTTTACAAGAAAAACTTACAAAATTCATATTGCTGTAACTCGACCGATAATTCACCATCAAGTGCCATCAAATTTGAAGTTGAAGTTACTGTATCTTATGAACAATATAAGAAGATCAACGCTACAAACTAATGGACCTTCTGTGAAGTCAAATATATGATGATTGATAGACAGCCCTAAAATTTAGCCCATCAAGTTTCAGCAGTTTTGTACAATTATCTATCAATGACATTAATACAGAACTGAGTGCTTTGCATACACAATGCTTCAATTGTATCTATAACACGTATCTATATGTTCCATATGTCCCGTCAGTGAGGAATATATAGACCTAAAACTAAGTAAATTCTATAACCGCAACAGAAGTATGAAAGGTAGCAATCCTCTCCACTGCAGGGGCATGTTGGCCTGGTGAATAATGAAAGTGCTACCTGTCACTATAGGGAGCAGCTAAATGTCAAATACAGCTCTGTGTAGCCCTTAGGTGTAGCCTGACTAGCTTCAGTGGTGATGCTATCTGACACTAATGGTGTCTACTGTGCCTCAACATTTTGCTGGGAAAACAAATGAGATGAAGAACTGTATACAACTTTAATGGCGGCACTCTCCACAACGTGCTAGCTACTCCCTGCAGTATTGTAACAAAGCTCCTAATATTTCAGTTATTTTCTTCATTTTGACAACACACTCTTGTCACACTGTATTTACATAAATTGTGCTCCAGGCAGTGTTGCAAACTCTCTTGCGAGGGAAGCAGCAGCTGCCACCTCCAAAAGTTCTTATAATTTGTCACATGACATCATATGCTCAGCAGCATTGCACAGAATTGGGCTACCGTGGCTGCTGTCAGTTTATTAGGAACACCTGACTAAAGCTAATGCAATCTAATACAGCAGTCTTGCAATAAATCATCTCTTCATGTGTGTGATCATTGTGGAGGATGGAGTCTGTGGTGCTGTTGAACTACATTGTGTTAGGTGTTCCTATAGATTTGCCCACCTCATTCAAATGAATGACACACCTCTTTGTATAATGCAATACAGTTCAA
Source organism: Seriola aureovittata (assembly GCF_021018895.1). Lineage (NCBI taxonomy): Eukaryota > Metazoa > Chordata > Actinopteri > Carangiformes > Carangidae > Seriola > Seriola aureovittata. The sequence goes on from NC_079386.1 coordinate 3,896,368, forward strand.
TAGCTTCACAAAATACAGCCTCCAAAAGGATCATACAGTTGAATCAATATGTATATATCCACTTGCTTTAGTTCAAGATCATATGCACCAACTATTACACTATTAAAGAAGTGTTATCATATTAACAACCAAGTCAATCTGGCAAGCATCACAGTCACAAAGTCCACATTATTCTGTGCATCTTTGACATTAAACCGTCAAGTGAAGATTCGTTGTACATTTCCCCTCTTCATCCTCTGCACATCAATAAACTGAAATTCATGCAAATTGTGCAGAAAGCGTAGACTCTAGATTGCTTTGTGGACATCAGGGAGTAACAACGGCAGTCTCCACAGAACAAAATTCTAGCAATGTGTCAATTGCTATTCACAGTGCATTTTCAAAGACACTGAAAAACAGGCAATATAGGTGCAAATTTGACTCTCTGGTATAGCTGTAACTCCCTTTATACACACACAAACACGCCCCAACGACGTTCACCATCACACAACACAGACCCCACAGTCATACAATGATGAAGATGTTGTGTAAGTTGTATGGAAGGTCGTCCACTCTTAGGCCCATTAAACCATATTACACAGAGAAGACTGTTTGTCACAGAGGCCCCAGTGAATCAGAGCAGTCCTTGGTTACACCCTCAGGCATTTATCAAAGGTTCCTCGTTGATGGCAAAGTGTCCTTGGAAGAGAATTCATTCTAAAGGGCACAAATGCGCAGAAGCGGTCAACTGCAACTATCTCCAGGAACTGTACAGTTTACTAGAATACGTCAACTAAGAACACAACATAACAGTAAAAACAAAAACTGCAAAAATAGAATGGATTTGTGTTTAATTTTTCAATTAAAGACCTAAATGATCTGTTTATTCTGAGTAATAAAAGTCATGTTAAAATAATTCACATGATATAATCCACAAGGACTGGGATGAGCAGCCAGTAAGTATATAGTATATTGTCCTTTTCTTTTTTATTTCACTTACACAGACACTCAGCAGTACATTTATAGGTCGTTTGTTCCAATCCTCTAATAGGACCCAAAGGAGTGTCTCCTGAAATAGTGCCCCTACAGCGGCAGGTGTACTGAACCTTCGTCGCCATGGTTACAAGAATAAACTGTCACGGTGTTGTTAGGTTTAGGCACAGAAAGTACTCCATTACGTTTAGGATTGTGGTTAAGGTTAAAACCAGTACTTTCTTACAGGGGGTATCAGTAAGTTTTCCGTGCCGACGAACACGGTTTCTTGCCGGAAGCGGGTGGTGGTGATTGACGCTTAACAAGAGCTTCAGACACTGTTGCGTTTACAATATAAGAGGTTATAATACACCCTCCGAGCAGTGCTACATTTTCAGGGCAGATTGGAGGCTACAGTGAGTCGCTATTGGAAAGTGACGAGGGTAGAAGAAAACGTGATAGAGACCAGAGTTAACACTGGTGTTCAGCCTCTGGAGGCAGCTGTTGGTGCGTAAAGTAATGAAGTTTGATGCTGGGCTCGTAACATTTCCTCTAGACTGGTAAGTTAACAGCTGTTAATGCTAACGTTAGCTATGTAACAGTAGCAAAAACTTACATACAGCACCTTTTTATGTACTGTGTTTCCCAGAATTTTATCTCACTCACTTAGACTTATTATAATTTCAACTTGTAGATAGTAAAAGACTCAGTGGCTCTTTAAAAAATCATGTCCTATCTTCTTATATTCTTTTCCGTCTCTTAAGTATACAAATAGCAAAACTTACAAATAGCTCCTTTAAGATCAGATCATCTTTGTTGATGTGGTTACAATAACAATGTGGTTAAGTATGTCAAATGGTAGTGGATAAAAGAAACAAAATTAACTGCTAGTTTCATCACAAGAAGACATCAGTAATGTAAACTACAGTACACTGAGGAGAATTTGTTAAACAGGGTTTAAATCAAATTACTTGTGTTATTTTAGTTATTTATTTATCTATTTCATTTTTGGTGAAAATTTTCAAAGACAAAAAACAAACAAACAAAAAAAAAACAATTTACCAATGCACAACGAGCATGGGAGAGTAGTTTACAAAAGGCAGCAATATATGACACTGTCCAGCACATATTTAAATTAGATCCCAGTCTAGTCAAAGTGGCTGCAAACAGCATAAGAGGAGTAGGGAATCACTCACAAACACCAAACTGACAATGAAGTTGTCAATGTCAATAACACAGCAGAAACTTTGGAGCATTGTCACTTAAGTCACATTTTGGCATTTATATTGCTTTTCATATTTTCTCCAACAGCTTGCAGCCACACAAATCTGAGTGCATATCAAAAAGCTCGACATCACTGGGAATGTGTCGTCCCAGCAAATCAGCTTTACTACACAATCAAATCAAACAAGTGGGCTGGTGGGAATGGACAGATGACTTTTTTTTTCCATTTTATTTTATTTTTTTGTTTTCATTACTGCCAATTCTAATGGCAAGGGGACAAAAACACCTGTCAGCATTCTACATGACATCCCAGCCTGTTTTGAATTCCAGTCAAAGCGGTGATGGGGCCAGAGCAAAATGGAGCTATATTGCTGTCAGAGGCTGTCAACGCTTTAATAACTGAGAGCTTCTCTGCTGTTCTCACAAGGTGACAGGAATGCAGATATTTCCTTTGTCTGTTTTTTTTTCTTTTTTGTCCCGTCTGCTTTTTCTTTCTCTTGTCCCTTCTTGCTCCAGTGCCACCATTCGCACACCTTCCATCAGCCTTTCTTCTCTCTGCCCCTCCCATCTTACATCCCTTTGAGATGACTCAAACAAATGTTGCTGACATATGGAGTGAGCCATAAAAATTTCTGGCTTCTTCTGTCTTTCTTATTCCCATCTCTTGACTCCCCCCTTACTCTCTTTTCTCCCTTACCCCTCCCAAGCTTTTCCTCTCTCCCCTGCCCATCACTCTCCCTCTCTCTGTTGCTCTCTTCTGATCTGTAAGGCTGCTCATGTCTCTTAAGTCACCCTAATCTTACAACATCAGCTCTGTAATGCGTCTCATTATGAGTGGTGGGCATGGCAATCAGAGTTATAAACCCTTGCTCTCCTCCAACCCTCGTCTCCCTTAAATCCACTTTAATTCAAGCGCCTGAGTGCTGCTGGGGGTGCAGACGGGGGAGTTGGTTATATGTATTCAAGGCCAAGACTCTGGTATCATTCAACTTGCACACACTCACACACTGCAGCTGCACACAGACACACATCCCGTGCTGACTTCTAACACACCCTGACTCTGATAAAGATGAAGATGCCATTGGAGCAATTCCTTGAAAACACGAATTACGTCCTATAAGTAGATCTGTCTCCTCCACACCTCAAAGGAGGTGAGTTCCTATTTCTTGTGCGGTGAAACACAGAAACACTGCACAGGATTTACACATGTGCATAAGAAAAGCTCGCAGCCACGGACAGTGTCTTAAGCTATCAGTGGTGTTCTGCAGGCTGTGAACCACATGCACATTTTTACTTTAATTATCATGTCTTGTGTTTTTTAGCATCCGCAGCCCTCCATATGGCTGATTCTCCCATGTGGCAAAAGGTACAAAAAAAGCTTTCTGACTGTATGTACTCTGTGTGTGTATGTATGTATATATATATATATATATATATATATATATGTGTGTGTGTGTGTGTGTGTGTGTGTGTGTGTGTGACTTCCTCTCAGAGATGGTGCTAATTAGACGCATGAAAGGAAAAAAACAGCATAAAGTAAGAAATAACCATATAGGGAGGAGAAAATGTGTGAGTGTGTGTGTGTGTGTGTGTGTGTGTGTGTGTGTGTGTGTGTCATGGGCAATACTGTCACTGTGTAACCACATATTTGTACTGAACCTGTCAATTAGCAAATACAATCTATCGCTTTATGCTCAAAGTGATCAAAGTGAGAAAAAAAGTTTTGAGAAGATTCCAAACTCCACCATTTGTAGCTTTGACTTTGCTCTGGTTCTTGATGAAATAGCAAACCCACCACCTGAATCAATGTTTATGAAATAAAGTTAAGCCACGTTTGGTGGCAAAGATTGGATATTGAATATTCTCCTCACCGTCCTAAACTCAATACCACAGTGTGGAAGGTTACCGACATATAAAGAGAAATAAAAAAATATACCGGAGGAAAAAATACACAGGAGAAAATAAGAAAACATATATATATATATATATAATAATATATAATATATAATATATAAGTACGGCCCACTTCATCTGCAGTGACGCACAACAGGATTGAAAAAATGGAGGAGGGACACAATGAGGCTGAGAAGAGAAGTGTTGCATAACTGTCTCGTCTACATTAATTACCGCTCAGGCAACAGAATGTGCGCTTTACACTCAATTGAGAGGGAATGAAAACAGAGCGGCACAAAAAAACAAAACTCTCATTCAAATCACTTTTTGTTCCCTATGCTGTCTTTTTTTTTCCTCTTCTTTTTGTTGTGAAAACAAGTTTCATAAGTTTCGGCATCAGGCAGCTTCGCTCTATATTGTCAGTCACTTTCAGTTGTAGGCGTGAACAGGATATGACTGTTAAAGGAAAGAGAGAGCTGCTTTGGGTGAAGGATAGTAATACAGATGAGCAGAAAGATGCATACATTCAGTGAGAGAGCAATCAACAACAAATATTAGTTGAAAGCAAGAACAGGAACAAAGGATCCAAACTCTAAAGAGAATAAATTCAGGTACAAGCTACAAAAGGACTCAAAGTGTTAATAATGACAGTTGGGCGGCACGTTGGGGCAGTAGTTAGTTGTCAGCAAGCAGCGGCCTCAGAGACTGAAAAATGAGGCTGACAAGAACTTCACAAACTGCACTTCTTCGAATGACCGCTAGGGTCTGGCTCCAACAGTGAGTCAATCTCCATAGACACTGATGCTAAAACGTCCAACTTTACAGCAGAAATAAACATGTTTACAGCCTGATACAATTTTACATTTTAGCCTCTTTAGTCAAACACTGCCAACATGGTGATGGTAGAGCAGCTCACTCTTCAAAAACGCTCTTCAGAAACCTGTGGGTGATGCCGAGGAGGCTACATCCATCTTTTATTTACAGTCTATGGTTGTCGCCTATTGCAAGAAGACTGCGGGTTTGCAGCCTTTCTGAGCGGAGCTTGCATGTTCTCCTCGTGCCTGCGTGGCTTTCCTCCTGGTGCTTTGGCTTCCTCCAAGTCCAAAGATATGCAGATTAATTGATAACTCTAAATTGCCTGTAGGTGTGAATGGTTGTTTGTCTCTATGTGTCAGGCCTCTTACAGACTGGCGACACCTCCAGAGCGTGACCCGCCCTCGCTCAATGTCAGCTGAGATTGGCACCAGCTCCCCCGCAACCCTAAAACGATCATCGCTTTGGCTAATGAATGAATGAATGAATGAAATAATAATGATAATAATAATAATTAATATTATTATAGAAAATAAATAAAGTGTCACTGTTTATCTCAAATTGGCTGCACATCCACAAACTATCAGGGGCTTATTCTAGATCCACACTTTCTGACCGTAAGTAAACATAATCTGACGTCGGTGCAGCGCCACACCACGCAGAGAAAACTGAACACAATTTGCCTCGGCATGGCTACCACTATGAAAATTGTCGGGCTCTGCCACTGACAACATAACTGCAATGGCTATAAAAAATTTAGATACTGATACTGTTAATTTTTATTTCATTTACAGTCTTCCCTCTTAAATGATTGTTGCACTAAGACCAGGAGTTCTTGTGGTCAACATGCAGTATATTTGTTATTTTTTCCATTGTGAAACTGACAATGTTGTGTTGATTCTGCTACAAGGGATATTCTTTTTCAAATACTGAAATACACAAACAGACAGACAGACACACACACACCACACACACACACACACACACACACACACACACACACACACACACACACACACAGGTCAGAAGAGGAAGAGGAAAAGAGGAGCTGGAGACAGTCAAGTGAATGATGATGATTGTTTCTGTCAAGTCCATATTTTTAGCATAGTGAGCAAATGTCATTGTATGGAAACCAGAGACTGTCGCGCTGTCAGAGTATGCACACGTATGTCTGTGTGAGTGTGTGTATGTGTGTGTATCTGTGTGTGTGTGTGTGGCCATCTCGGAGGCACTGGCAGGATGACGCACTTTTATGATGTCATCTGTCCTCTGGAGCAGATTGGATTTAATTGGTTGGTCGTTTCACAGCCGCATGCCTCCTTTTAACAAGCACAATCTATCAATCACACACACACACACACACACACACGAACACACGAACACAGCGGTTCTAGTAAAAACTCAATCATCTCTGCTGCAGAGTGGAATATACTTCACCTTGCACTACACTCAATGAAGTACACAAAATTTTGTGTGAGTGATTCATATCAAACTGTACGAGGACTCTTAGCTCGTGCACACACACACACACATATGCCGCCATAAATTACATAGTCTCTCTCCCTCTCTCCATAAACACACATTCCTGCAGCTATTGGCCCTCTTGTTCTCACAATGTTCGCCGAGGCTCTTACAACATGAATCCTATTGTGACTGTGCAGCGATATATCAACCTTATAGTCTCATAGCCTCGTAGCCCGGCTGTGTCCTACCTCAGTGTTCTTCCTGGTTTGCAGGCCTTAGTAGCACTGATAAGACTCCAGGTCTACCAGCCCCCCATTTATCACCTCCAAGTACTGGCTCACCAGACACTTTACTCCAACAGCAGCACCACAGGGTGACGGAGGAAGAGCTGAAGGAGTTTTGGATGCACTGGTATCATTTATTTCCCATAACTGTTCAATTTATCCCTGAAGTAATGTGCACACTGGCAACAAAACTGTCAAGGAGATCAGTGCTGACTCTTCAGCTAATGGTTGCACAGCCTGACCTCCAGTTTCTAAGTTAAGCATCCAGTGCTGATTCCCATTATGTCAGAAGAAGCCTCAATAGGCATGCAAAACAAGATGTACATAATATGCTGTGCTACTGTAGCCCTGTGGCTATTATTTTCATTCATTCATATACAGATATTAAAATGTTTGTGTTGCTAATAAATAATAGTTCATGAAGTGTAAATATGTTTAAAAAGTCATTTCATATACAGTTAAAGTCAGAGATAAAAGGGTGGTGTTAGTTTTAAAATCCATATCATTGTCAGCACAAAAGATGGGAGACCACGTTTGTTTGTGGGGTAGTGAAGCTTTCCTCCTCCTCAAAAAAAAAAAACTGGTGCATCACTTTAGATACTTATAATGGACATGTAGAGAGATATATAAAGAAGGGAGGGGCTACAATAAAATCCTGTGCCAGCCTCTGACATCTACTCGCTAGTCCACCATAAAACAGCAGAGCAGCGATGCAGCAGCCTCCGCCACACTACCAACTAGGCTCCTGGCCCTTGTACTGGGCACCAGAGTTCTTTTCTGCTGCTTTATGAGATGGAATATAACATAAACCTGGCTGCTGAGACGGTGGGATGCAGACTTTTTAAAAACCCACTGTGTCTTGTCACATGAGGTAATAGAGATGGGCTGTGCAATACTTAAAAAGTGCAGAAAGCTTCAACCAAAAGTACAAAGTACAACTTTAACAAGTGATTGACGACAGGAAAGAAAGTAGTATAAAGCATGTATGGAGGTGTGATACTAACCACACATACAAATATATAAGCTCTTGCTCATTCACATCAACTTCACCCCCTCTCATTGCCACTTAGTAATGCCTTGCACAAGGTTACAAAAATGGCACAGATGCAATACGAAAAGGAATCAAGTATCCTTACAATGCATGTAGGCCATGGAGTTATTCTAAGTATCGGGTACCATTGATAAGGCAGTTGAAACTCCTGGGGTAGTTTTCCTCAGCCTGGACAGTGTTAACTGACCTCATAACCCCTCAATCACCAATGCAATGGTTACTTTAAATCTATGTGCAATGTGCAAAACATATTAGTGATCAAACACACCTAATAGCAAAGCTGCATCCATTTATCTTCACTATGGAAACCGTGATTTGATAAACAATGAATTTCATGTCCATATGGGGTGCATTCATTTAACAAGCTCACTGAACGTTTCCGTTTGCAGCTAATGATTCTAAGCTAACTCTCGCGAGTTAATGATGTTCACGCAGCAGATGGTGTCACCAAAAAGCTGTTTGCTAACCGCCAAACAACACCGGAAGAAGAAGAACTGGTTTACAGCAGCACCTGAGGATTTATGGGACCCAGCGTGCAAACTGAAACCATAGCTAGCGACTGTAATGAAGCCAGTGGTGGAGCCTGTACCAGCCTGGAATCTGTTTTATGTGTTTAAACTGCTGCATAATTTGGTTCATGCTGGTTAAATAAAATTTCCATTGCAACTACAGTTTCTCTTGACTGCACCTCTTTTTTCACTTCCTGCATGGTAAAAATGTATATGAAGTTGAAGTGCATTTGCAGACTGATCTGTTGAAGTGGTCCTGCTTTATGAGACATTGTTTAGGTGGTAAAACATAATACTCAGATCGGTTCTTGGCGTAAACTAATGATTCTATAGTAGTATAAGGTAATGTAGCAATGATTGTGAGCTGGGGATGGATGGGTTGAAAAAAAAAAAAAAGGAAGAAATGACCATGAACTAGTAAATTTTTTGGGACTGTGAACTTAGTTAAAAATTCTAAATTGTGAACCGTGAACGTGAACTAGTTCATTTTAATCTGTGTGGACTGAACTTTCAGCTCGCGCTCGGGAAGTGTGAAATTGCACAACACTGTCCATGTTTGTCCTCAATGAAAGGATGTACCGCAAACACAAACTGCACTAATGTGTGTAATGAAATTCTGAGCCGTGGAACCAGCAGCCATCCCAAAAGACTGAAAATCAGTGTGTGTGTGTAGCCTGACAGAAATACATAGAGGTTTTCCACATGCCAGTTTAATGCAAGACTGAAACCTGAAAAAACAAATTAAAAAAACCAATATAATTTAAAACATTAGTAGCAGTTCCTCTATAAGGACTTGAACTGGGATAATTTAGAGTTTAATCAGGAACAAAAACATTTCCTTTGCAGGTGTGTACGAGTGTGTGTGTGTGTCTGCATAATGGTAATCGTCTACGCATAGATAATTTGTCTAAATAGAAGCAGTTGTGCATGTGCTATGCTTTCACTCAGTGCCTACTGTATGTGTGTGTGTGTGTGTGTGTGTGTGTGTGTGTGTGTGTGTGTGTGTGTATACGTGTTGGGTCATATCCAGACAGGGTGATTCATGGGCCTCATCCCCCCTATTGGGATCGCTATTGATCAGGCGGGCTGTGGGCAGCTGCTGACTGTGGCCTGAGAACCACAGTGCAGTTATTGCTAACAGATACACAGCGGCTATGCCATGCATGGATCCATGGGCCCCGGGGCCTCACGCAGGGGGGTGGGGTGAAAATGGGGGTGTTTTTATTTCTACCTTTAATTTACAGTTGTAAATTACACTACAGACTCTAAATTATGCAACAATTAATGTACAAGTGAGATCGACATGGGTAATGACAGAAGATATTTGCATGGTGCAAAAAATAAACAATTATGCAGGAAAACTGAAAATAAAACAACCAATTAAACCTATAAAGTTTAAGTTAATAAAAACATAAAAATAAAAGTGATTAACTTTTGCTGATTAAATTGCTTCCGGAAATAAAGGATGTCTGTTGTCTCCACTGTGGTCCAGTTTGTTGACATCCATCATACCAAAGTTTGATTTATTTGACAATGTTACACCTAAGGCGATTGATCTCTATCTGAGTGTTAATCCGATAGTTTTAATCCCTCCTCTCCTGACAGGGCAAATTCTGTGTTTTTGTCTACAATGCAGCCTTTCTACCTGCCTGTCATTTTTTCCCCCTTAGGTGACAGAAATAATCTTTTCATTTCTGCCTGTGCAGTAGAAAAGCACAGAATCAGAATTTTTCTTTTTTTGCATTAACCCAGGTCAGATCAGATCTCTGCTGTGGCAATATATAATTTACCAACAACCTCAGAGCTTAGGTTACACAAGATAGAGAAACTGGAAGACTGGTGTACATGTGGCAGAAGCTCAGTGTCTATCATAACGATGTAGGAACGATCTGCATGGCTGCGCTGTTCTTTAAGTTTACACACACACACACACACACACACACACATATATATTTTATATAGCTCTGCACTCGTCTTTGTTGCGTCAGGGTTGTGACAGGGCGACTGTGGGTCTGAGGAGGCGTTGACAGACGGAGTCCACTCCTGCGGACTCTAACTGACTGTGTGAACTCTACACAGCAGCACTGTGTGTCTGAGACAGAGGGAGATTATGACCATTTGTTATTCAGCTTCATATAAATGAGGTTTGATTGAGTCGAGTGATAATATTGTGACTCAAGTGGCGATTTTGATGACAGTTTTTAGGAAGAGCCACACAGACAGAAAGTCAGGCACCTTACCTAAAATATAACAATATCAATATTCTCCTTGGTTGTTGACGCACATGTTAAGGTTTTAGCGTGTTAAGTAACTGTAGGTCATGAGCATGTCCCAATGAGAAGCTACAGTTGGACCAAAACTGTATAGTGAATACAAATGAAATCTGTGTAAATCTTCCAACCTTATTTAAAGTGATGATAAATGTTTAACTGTCGCACTGTTCATAATTGAGTCGTGATGAAGTTTGAGATTTCTTTCCACATTTTTTCAATTATCATAAGATCAATCTACCGGCAGCACAGGACAGACGAGAAATCTCCCTAAAAGGTTTATCTTCGTGTCTTTGCACCAAAGCCTTTCAAACTCTCTCCCTTTTAAAGTGGCTTTGAATCATTTCTTGAAATATTTCTTTCTAATTTGTTCATCCAGTGTGTTCCCTCCAAATCAGGAAGAAGTCTGTTTCCAGAGGAACACACACTGTTTACTAAGCCGTCAGTACACATGCTGTGGTTTTCTAAATATGTTTGACATACTGTACAATATTTGAGTACATTTTTATTAGCCAGTGTGAAAATGCACAGGTAGCCATAAATGGACATTTACATATCCTTAATTATTTGTATATACATACTGAAAAATAACATTAAACAGACAAAAGCCACGAATAAAAATAACATGTAAACACACACCTATAATATATGCTCTCTATATAAAGCATTGGTCCATAGTTAGATTCTAGTGTCAATACTGTGTGTGTGTGTGTGTGTGTGTGTGTGTGTGTGTATGAGAGAGAGAGAGAGAGGGAGGGAGAGAGCGAGGAATTTGTATGCCAAGTGAATTCTCACTTGTCTGCAAACATCTTTTACACTTTTTAGGTTCTTGTCAAAGTACAAGAAAGTTTCTTAAAGAAAATAAAACTATCAAAGTTTATTCTCTCTATAGTGAAAATTGATACCATAAAATTTGATTTGTAGTTCCACTTATAACCAACTTACCTACAAAGATTTTACCTTAAATGAAAATCTCACACAATTAAACACAAGTGTGTATTCAGTGTGTGTAGCGATGGCTTCACAGCAGAGCAGAATATCAAATTACATCAACAGGAAATCAACAGCGACATCGTGGACACTGACAAAACTCAGGCCACAGAAAATACAGTGTCCTCTAATAAAGAATATGCAAATGTGTCCTCCTGTGGTGCGGCTTCTTATCTCGTGTTTGCAGTGTTCACTCACAGCATCACGTACATCAAAAATAGATAAATAAAAAGATATGAATGTGATGAAGTTAGGGAGCGACTACGTTCAGGTAAAGTCATAAGAGTAAAAGTGCACGGATGTGTATGTGTGTGATAATGTATGTGGTCGGCCGTGGGCAGGACCCGGCACCAGCTGTCGGTAATAAGCTGTGACTGTTAATGAACGCTTCCTCTAAGCTGTGGAGCTACAGGGCACCGGGGCTCATCTACAGCAATGGTCCGGTCCTATACTTAGCAAACACCCCTGCTGCTCCCACATTATAGCCACATTACTCCCCCCCCCCTTTCTTTTTCTTCACATGCTAGCTCTCTCGCTGCCCCCTCATCGTCCACTCAGCCTAATAGATCTGCAATGAGCCTGTTGAGCATTATAATGAAGTTCGGCCTTGGGCTCGACACAAACACCAAAGGACATTGTGAGAATCTCCAGCAAGGAGGAGGAAGTCTGAATGGAGATGGGAAGATTTTGTATCACTTAAAAGGAGGATTAGCTGCGAGGTTAGGCCAAGATGGAAGGATAAACCGAAGACGTCTCTGTGTTCCTACTAGGGTTGTCACGATACCAAATTTCTGTTTCGATACCGATACCAATATGTATTTCGATACTTTTCGATACTTTTTGTAAAAAATATTTCATTATATTATGTATTGCCTTAATGGGTTATTTAAATATTTAAAGAATGTCATTTAATTTTTAAAAATATATTTTTTAATGTATTTATTAACCATGGACATGTTTTAGCTCTCTGTTTGCAGGCTACTGTAGGTTTACTACTGGGCTGGGAGGGGCTTTGTACTTCTTTCATTGACATTACAGTGCAGTGAACAGGTGAACAACATTATCACCTGTCGTTCTTGACTGAAGTCTCGGAACAAGTCCGCATGGTTGTCCTTTAAATGTTTCGACAGGTTTGAAGTGTTGCCTGCTTTTGCGAGACACACTTTGTAGCACCGCTTGCACTGCGGTGCCTCTGGGTTCAGTGGCTCGCCTTTATCGTTCGGGTTGAACCTGAAATATTTCCACACCGAACTTCGGGTCCCCATTTTGACCACAAATACGGAATTTTCTGCAGCTGCCATCTCTATCTACGGTATTTTCTTCAACCCGCTCCGTCTGTCTAAGACGCGACTTGTCGTTTCTCTCTTCTCCTCAGTCTAAACATGCGAGTCATACGTCACACTCGCTGGCCTCGCTGTGCTTAAAGAGACAGGCTCCAATTTACCAATTCATTTGCATTCAATAAAATGAAATAAAAGTACCGTTTGTTTTTAAATGCTGGTATAGTACCGTTTTCAAAACTCTAGTATCGCGGTACTATACTGGTACCGGTATACCGTGCAACCCTAGCTCCTACTCTTGCTTCTTCACAATCGTTAGAGTGTGTGCACACTGCATGCAAAACAAGCTGACACGCCTTTCTTTTCGTCTTTGTATCCACACTCCCACACTCACTTTCACTTTCCCAGGGGACGCAGGTTTTCCTCACACTGTACAGTATGTCACACCCTATTGCATGTTAAGAGACATCACCCCTGTCTCAACATCAACATCTTTATTCCCACAAAAGCTCTGATCTCTTTTATTGTTCTGCGATTTGTGAGAAATTCCTTCATGAGCTGTGAATCAAATGCAAGCTAATTAGCAGATATTTTGACAGGAAGTAAGTCGCCTCTGTGCTGTGATCGGTGAACAAGATGGAACGATTAAGTCACGTTTTCGTACTTTTTTTTTTTTTTTTTGGAGTGAAAGAAATCAAATCTGAGAGTCGGTGGTCTGTGCAACATCTCTTTGATTTGAGGATTAGAGCTATGGACTGTTCATCGCTGTCTTAACAATTACTCTGAGGCTAATGGAAGCGGACGCCGTTAATCTTCACATGTTGGCGCCAATGTAGATCCAGCAGCGTTCCCCGTCTCGCATTTCTAGTGCGTAGCCTGAATGCTGAATGCACTGAGCTCAACGATCACACACACTTATCAACACACCATCGTTTATTGTTCGTGTGAGACGAGACAAAGATGAAATATAGCGGCAGCAGGTCTGAGTGATTGCCATGTGAGGGATTTTTAAAAAAGGCAGAATGTCAATGGAGCAGTTACAGAGTCATTGTCAGCCACATAAACATTTTACAAGTCAGGATTTATTGTCATTAGTGTTAATGATGTCATTTCTAAGCCACAGCACGGTCACGCTGAACATACAGCCGGACATTTATTGTTTCTATATACTGGGAGAAAGGGTCAAACACGCAATTCTTTATCCTCATAGTATTAACAGCTGTCCTGAGTAATAACGACCGATTTTAAGCTAAATGTCAATGAACTGACGACCTATCATCCCTGAGCCAGAAAGACATGGTTACAATAACAACCAAGACTCCATGCATGAAGTCCCAGCTCCACATGCTGTATAGAAACAACAGAAGTGTTTACTACAGTGATGTGGGGATACGCTCTGATGTCATCCGAAACCCAAACATATTATTTTCCATATTATGTGTGATGATATGGCACCATACAGAGGCGCACTGTCAGGAGAGGCAACCCAGGCATAGGTTTGGGGCCCCCCAAGGGTTAAAGAAGCCCCCGTTGTCCCCGCATATTGGTACATTTTGTAATGACAACTAATGCCCTTAAACCTCCCATTGAGGCCCTATACAGTGCACTGAATTCCTTTTATCACCTCGATCATTAAAATGCTGCACACTGAGGCAATGTTATGTTTGATAGCAGCGACCTGGCTACTTAATTGAACAAGTCTTACACACCAGCCACAAAAACGTGGACTTGAAGACAATAAAAACACTGTATTATCCCATGGAAACGCATCCAGTACTTATGATGTTTTCCCTGCGTTTAGTGGACATTTAGTCTGCATGGGGGGGGGGGGGGGGGGGGGTTATTTCCACAATAGCCTGAGCATGTTTTTAATCCATTCAAACTAAAATTCTGAATGTCACTTCCTGAACTCAAACCATTTAAAAGCTCATAACAACGTAACAAAAGTAATAAATAATAAGGAGTTCAGGAGTCCAAACACAGCAGTCTAATTCTAGCCTGATGAAAAATGAAGGTTAAAATATGTTTTAAAGAAAGTAATTAATATTTTCCTCGAACATTATATATTATTTCACCCAACTGCAACCACCAACTGCTGTTAATCAGAATGTCAATTTTTATGACTCGGCCCGTCCAATCCGCAGGTATAAGTGGGATCCCTGCATCAGTAATATACAGTACAATAACAGAGGGCAGTGGGATCTATACATAACAGTCTGTCAGGACATTTGTGGGTGAGGAAAAGGTCCACTGACAATTTCAAAGGATGGATAAAGCACAAGAGGATCATTTTGATAAGGAAAAAATACATTTTACCATGACTTGTAAATGTAATCCAATTAATGAGATCAGAATCTGGTCCACATGTGAGATGCATATCAATGCCAGAGGAAAGTGAGCATGTTTAAATTGAGTAAAAATGTGGCCAGTGTGTTCAATTAATCCGTCTCAGAACAAGGGGCCCCATGTCTGTCTGTAATTTTCAAATCTATGAATCTATATCTATATCCATGCTTCCGTCCACATCTGCTGGTCCAAGTTTCCGCTATTCAAGCCACTGTTGTGTTAAGACACAGCGAAGCATAAAAAGGCATAAATGGTGCCTCAAACAGAGCAAATGAGCTGCCGTTTAATTGTGGTGAGTTAAACCGGTTCCCTGTGGTAGGGGATGAGAGTCGGACGCTTTGAGTAGTAATTATCTCAGGTAGCTATCTCATTACCGCCCTCCTCTAGTATGTAAATGTGGCCGCGGACTCGGGTGTTGCATTGTGGATCGGCCATTTTCTTGCGCTCTTTTGAGTCCGTGCTGTTTATCACCACGCAGGGAAAATAACTTAAGTACCGGTTGCGTTTCCATGGGATAATAGAATGTTTTTATTGTCTTCGTGTCCACGTTTTTTGTGGCTGGTGTGTAAGACTTGTTCAATTAAGTAGCCAGGTCGCTGCTATCAAACATAACATTGCCTCAGTGTGCAGCATTTTAATGATCAAGGTGATGAAACGAATTCATAAATTAGAGAAGTTATGGAGCGTTTTAATGTTTGCAGGGGGGCTTTTCCCTCATGCCTGTATTAGCTCAGAGTAAAGCAACTTACATAATACATTTCCCAACTGTGAATAAATACATAATGCTAGACTTGTATTAAAAAATTTACGACTGAATTAAAATAACAGCTGCAGGCTTTGACACATTTTGAGGGGGTTTGTCTGACTATTAAACATTTTAGACAGGGAGTTTGGAGGAAAACAATATGTTCTACTAAGCGTCACCCTCCACCCAACACAGAGCCTGAATCCCTCATTTCCTCATCCAAATTGTAGATGTATGGTTCACTGAGCATCCTCAGTACCAATGTGTGGCGAGCAGGCCAATCCCATTTCAGCATCAGCTTGAAGAGGCTTCTGCTGGCTCTGACTCGCCCGGGGTTGGCATTCAAGGGAGGGAGAGAGAAAAAAGGGAAAGGGAGATGCTAATCATCTGAGCTTGAGGAGTACAAGGCTTGAGAGAGACTGAGAGAGACAGAAACAGACAGAGAGAGGTACACAGAAAGATGTCTCTGCCTTTGCCAATACCATTTTTTGTTGGAGTCAGAATGAAATTCAGCAATAGGATAAGGATCTGTGCTTGTAGTCTGCCTGTCTGCCTCTACATCTAAGGGACAACAATTACCTCTGCCACTACCTGCCTCATGAGCCCGGCAGTGGAAAAGAAAAACTTGTCTAGACTAGAATAATAGCAACATTAACTTCCAGCAATGATGTCTTTTTTTTTCCTTTTTTTTTTTTTTTCTTTTGTCAAACTCTTTGACTGGTGTGGAGCTGGATGTGACATTCATTCCCCAGGTTGGTTTGGACAGCATTCATTGAAGTTTGACAATACCTCTGGGGAAATGATGATGTGAGTGTGTGCAGGAGTGTGCACTGCTCCAGTAAGATCTGGCAGGATTACACACAACTGAACTAATTTCAAAGAAACTTATGAAAATGATGCATGTCACCGCTGCATTATGTTTACACCAATAAAAACTGATTGGAGGATGGTGCTGCAATCACAGGCTGTTACCGACTGCCCTACTGCAAAGTACGGTGTGACTTTCACACAGTCAATATTAGTGTCTGTTACTGTCCACCACTATTGCCTTACTGGTTCTTAGGGAGAACATGAATGAACTGCTACTTCATGACTGCAGGGCTACTGTCCTGCTCAATAATCACTGTATGCAGAACACAAAAATAAAGCATGAGCTGCTCAGAAACTGTATGATGAATAGATTCCCTGTGGTGGGACCTTAAAGGTCTATAAAATGTGTTTGCACATAAACACACACATCCAGAACCATGTTGAATTTGCAGACTGGCACAGAAACAGCTTGTATCTCGAAAGCAAAACTGAATTATCTCCCTCTTCTTTGCCCGATGGTCTTAATGAAGATGAAACTCAATTTGCACTGGCCTCCCAGATCAAATTTTAATTAGTTTTTTTTTTTTTCAGTCTTTCCCCTGTCTGGATCTCCATTTTTGCAGGGTACTAAAGAAACGGGTGTGGTATCTGAGTATTTGTCCTTACTCTCCACTGCACCCCGAGGGTGAACATGTCCCTAACCAAACCTCCATTCCCCCACCCTGTGTCCAAGCTGCCGCAAAACAGACTAAATGCCACATTAGTATTCAGACGACATCAGATCTCTGGGCCAAACACTCACTGGACAAAGCTTGACAAGCACGACACACACACACATGCACGCACATGCAAACACACACACACACACACACACACACACAAAACTATTTACAATGAAGGATCAGGGGACATGCTTCAATTATCACAGCACAGAACTCACAGGGGAAAATCTACACCATGGGATTGGTTGAATCATGGCTGTGTGAGAACGACTGCATGTTTTTCTCATTACGTGCCACACATTCTGCTGTGCTGTAGATTACTATGGCACGTTCATAATGCATAGTGGGTACTGCAGCGAGACAAAGCTAATTATTAGGAGGCGCGATAACACTGACACATCACTAAAGCAGGAGTTGGCTGCTGCAAAGTGCTGTGAGCTGGAGTTTGTAACTCTACCCATCTCATTCCCTTACTGTTTGTGTGAGGTGTTGATACGTCCCATTACTCTGTCCATCTCTGCTCTCATCCCCCTATCCCAACCCTATTCCTTGCTCATGTCCTCCACCCCCCCACCCCAAATGATATGCTGATAGAAAGTTAGCACCCTGCGACATGTCAGCATATTTACAGATAAAGCCTCTGCCCATGTTTTAATGAAGCACTTAATGGTCCAGAGCACTTCAGAGCTAGTACACAACAACATGGACGGTGAAATAGAATTTGCATTTTTCTGTCATAAGTTGTATGAATGTGGAAGTCATTTGGAAATTTAGTGCAATGTGGGAGAAGTAGCTAAAAGAAAGTGAGCCGTTGATAGTGTTGAGGATATGCATTGTACTTCTGAATTGCTACCACAAGTCCCATTCGGAAATGAGAAGCACTCAACCACAGCCACACCAATTGAAAGTCTGATAAATGTAGCATCACAATCCACTTGAGGCAGATGAACAAATAAAGGGTGGAACGTATAACAGCATGCACGTAGCACTGAGAGTCTCTTTACTGACATCCATACCTCTAAGTCTGAGTCACCGCATCTGAGCCACTACATGAGTCACCTTCACATACTTCATGAACTTGACTATGACAGAGGGATAACTCATGGAATCGTGGGTCCTGATGAAGCAGCGCAGTGCAGCATAACAACACCGTACAGTACAATGTCATTCAAACGGAATCGTCCCAGTGCTCTCAGACTAGTTAGTCATTCACTGAAACCTTGGAAATTTGCATTTACATTGGAAAGCAATGCAGTTTATGAGACTTGCAAAGAAGGGGCTTAGAGTTTTGTCTTTCCGCGGTAAACTGTTGGAAATCCCCTCTTCAATATACAGTACAAACAAATGAGAGGTAATGTAGTAGGAAACAAATAGCTGCAATGCATAAAGAATGAAAAAGAGAGAAAGGAGAAAAATAATGAGTGATTTCTATTTAACAGCAGTTTTTCAGAGGAAAGTTCCATTGTTCATTTAGCCCACCAACTCTAGTTAAAGGAGATAATTGGTGGTGTGTTTGTTTGTGTGCATGTAAATGTTCACTCCTACGTAACTGCGTAAAAAAAGTACAATAATAATGGGATGGAACCAGTCAGTCACTATGGTAACAGGGCGAGTGCATATAATAGAACGTGCAAAGGTGGCACAAAGTACAGAACGGAGTCAACTCACCGGCTTGAGATGAGTCACCTGTGAGGGGAGACAGAAAAAGGAAGAGATGGATCAGTACAAAGAGCAAGGGAAAATGTCACTCGAGTACACCTGCTCACCAGAAAATAGTCACAACTAAATGAGACATAATAGCAGGGAGAGGGGAAAGAAAAGTCAGAAATCAGAATTAGACATCTGCACGAGTGCTATTCCAAAACATGAGCCTCAACACTGAGCTGCTAATTGATATGTTGGAGGAAAACAACTAGCAGGGATGTTCAGGATGCAGCCTTCATATTTTCTTTATAAAACCACTCTGAAAGGTCAAAAGAGAACAGAGAACTTCTTAGCATTCACTCTCCACTTCTCACTACACTACAAATAACTCCTGCTAGGACTCCAACTCATTAAAAAAGTGTTGTGGGTTCTTTACTTAATAATTTCACCAGCTGCATTTACCAGGTATGTGTTACTCAAAAACAGATTATATGACCATTTTCTTTTCTTTCTTTCTTTCTTTTTTTTTAACAAAAGCAACCAAGAGGAATAAAAAAAGTACAAATAAGAAGCCAGAATTGAACAATTGATTGGCATAAATATGTAAATAGTTCTTAGTTAATGGGTATAACATCACAGAACAGGGCTGTGCTGTCTACGAGACATAAGTTGTAATTTTGTAATGTTAATTTCTGCTTTGCAATACCTTTGTATTTAATTGTATTTTCTTTTTATGTTCGTTAAAGTTAGTTCACTTCCTGTTAGTCAAAACTTCACTTCCTGTCATGCAAGAAAGCGACATGTGTTAGTTGTACAAGGATCTATTCACATCTATAAGTTGCTCTATGTCATTATTTACATGTTGAAGTTCATATATCAATGATTATTTGATAAAAATGTATTTAATAACTTATGATTTAAAAAAGAATGTTATGTTTACAAATGTACGCAAGGTAATACATGCCTTTGCAATGCTTTTCTGTATTTTTTTATCATCCTGCAGTTTTCACTCCATGTCAGTGTGAAGGAGTCACCAGTAAATGTTTCCTCAACGACAGCGACAACTTATTTCTTCGAGTGGAGTTTAGTTTCGTGTTTAATCTTACACCCTTACGAGAAAACACTACAAGGTCTGCACTCTGCTTCTTGTCACCACCTGAAGGAACAGCATGGCACATTAACCAACACTGCTTCAGGTGGACTTCACGCCGTACACAGTTATTGTCAGAGACACCGATAGAGTGACGGACAGCATTAGAGGTGGAGGGGGGTGGGAGGGATGGTGTGTTGTGTGGTGCGGTGTTATGAATTTGAAGGGGCACCCGTTGCATTACCCCACAGCACAGCCTGGCTCACACTCCTTTTGGATTCCTTCCAATGTTCAATAGGTGATTCAAGAAGAAAAAATTAAATAAATAAATCAGCTTTTTAACAAACATGCATAATTTTCATCTGAAATATTGATCTGTGCTGTCAGGTCAAATTCCTAATTAAACATTGGAGCTGCTTCATCAGTTGGCAGGTGTTAAGTGTTGAAAAAGTATACAGTGTTAAGATCAATTCAGGGTGGAGGGCACATCCAATTAACTTGTGAAAAGCAAAACTTTTTTTTTTTTCAGTTGCGCTGTACACACAGTACAATTTCTGCACCAGCTGCACATTTTTAAGATGCTAAAACAGTCTTGTCTTGGGCCTATGTGCCTTCTTGTTAGTGACCTGTTGAACGTTACAGTAGCTGTACAATGTTCCAGGACATATGTGAAAGAATGTAATCAGCACTTTTGTATTTTATTAGTGTTTCTCTGTCCTAAAGTGGCAGGCAATATTGTTTGTGATATGGATAAGAAACAGTATTTTTTAAGAAACTTGAGATGAGTTTCCTGCGTGACCTCGGATTATTGAATAAATAATGAACAACTCCAATTCAGCTTATTTTACAGACACTATTGCATCATGTATAGGGCCACAATCAATGCACTTCCCTTCCCTTATATAACTGCCAGGCAAAGTGACACAGGATAGGCTGTCATCCATATAGGAAAGATGGCTACTTCTCCATGTCCAAGGTGAAAAGGAACCTCTTCAGTCCCCACACATGGAGCAGAGCAGGAATCCCAGCCAAAGCAGATGGAGTGTGGGGTGCTTTGCCTTGCACTGTCGGCCTTAGTCCTGATCTACAGTCCAAGCACAAGAGCTGAGATAGAGCTTAAACGTCCACAGTGGTGGATGAAGGCAATAGGAGAAAAGGTGCCAGAGGAATTAATACAATCAATAGGCTTCAGTCTCCCAGGCCTTGTTTTTTAATATCCTGGATTTTGACAAGGATATCTCCAACTCTCAAATGGTATCAGCCGCCCTGCTTGCTCTGATATCGACAAATATACTCTAACACATGGGGGTAAGCCAATGACAGGGACAAGTAGGAAGTGAATGAGTGAGTGAGTGTGTGTGTGTGTGTGTGTGTGTGTGTGTGTGTGTGTGTGTGTGTAAGGCGAGGGGACAAAGATAGGGGAACAGAGCATGTGAAGAGATAGTTGGTCAAACATGACTCATCTATCATGTCTTTCCACTCCTCCCAGCCCACAGCAAGCCCACCAGAGGAGAAATAAAGATATACACAGAGCGGGATATGTGCTCCCATGTAATATCATTGTCATGGCAGCTGTGTACAAATATAAAGTTATGGCAGCCACGCCATCTTTACAGGGTGGGACACAGAGCTGGGGGGACCATCTTTTATTGATGATATATCATCCTGGAGAGCTGATAGGAACCAGGGGCAGAGCTATAAAATCTGTAGTGACCCCTGTAGTATAGTAAATAACCCCAGCTGGATGCCAGCAACAGTTTGGTCCTCAGTATTTCACAAGGGAAACATATTGAGGCCAAGGCTGGTGAGCTGCAGTGACAGTACCGGCAAGTTCTGAAACTGTGTGGGCTTTTGTAAGCCCAGCTGCACTGTCCACACACTCCTTATGATACCCCTCGTTACACCGAACAATGCATGTAACGTTTTGTGACCATCGTGCCATCACTGGTAAAGCAAGCTGGAAAATGACCCCTGAGCCTGGCTGCCCCCACCCCACCCCCTTTCCTTTTCTGCAACTGAGTCTCACAGATGAGAAGCAGTGACCCCTGTCTGCTGTCGATTTACTTTACTTTTACCACACTCTCCACACCTCTCTCAGCCACGCTTAGCTGTCAGCCCCTCTCGCCCATAAATGTAGAGAGAGAGAGAGGAGTGTGGAGAGAACACGACACACATGGATGAGTCAGAGACACACACACACACACACACACACACACACACACACACACACACACACACACACACAGAGTAAAAAACTATTTTCAATGGAAAGCAACTAAAGCCTGCTGGGAAAGTCGCAAAATGTTGCCAAATGACGTAATATATTAGTATATTCATGACTTCATTGTGTCGTATTTGTATCCTGCCTTTTGTCAGCTGGTTTCAGCTGTTGTTGCTTCTTAGTATTTTAATACAGCTAAATTAAACATAAAGCTGTTCATTTACATGTTTTTTGTAACAATATGAAACAGTGACCATTAAAACTAGAAGCCATTTCCA
Organism: Seriola aureovittata; assembly: GCF_021018895.1. Taxonomy (NCBI): domain Eukaryota; kingdom Metazoa; phylum Chordata; class Actinopteri; order Carangiformes; family Carangidae; genus Seriola; species Seriola aureovittata. The sequence continues at coordinate 3,918,953 of NC_079386.1, forward strand.
GACTGGTCCTCTGTACTGCTAAAGTTAAAGACAACAGCTGTGCTGTTATTTCGACTTGTAAACTGATCCCTTAGAGAAAGTTAGAAGACACAAAATACCTTTCTTTGCCCTCAGCCTTTGTTAATTTGCTAGTTAGTCTGCCGACAAGTCCTGGTTTAAATTCACTGTGGGGTCTTTCAGCCCTCTTCCAAAGATAGGTACAGGACACTGTGGTTCAAAGGTTGACATAGACTAGAAGACAGTCAGAAAAGTCCTTTCTCGTTGTTCATAGCAGGAAAGGCACGGGTGTAATTACAACCAGCATTAACAATGGCGTGGTTCCATTTAAAGGAAAACATGTAAGCTATGTCCTGAGTAAGTATAGCCAACAGACCTTTATCACAGCAGACACTTTGGCATGCCAGCAGCAGGAAAAGCATTGGTGTAATTCATAATATTAAAAACAGCTACATGCCATTTAGTTGAGCTAGGTCCAGGGTCCTGGTATTGTGTATGCTAGCATGGTTAATAAAATGTCACTTATGCTTTTCCTACTGTGACAGCTTAAAATGTGTGCTGTGAAACAAGTCTATACCAGGGCTCTGACACTATAGTGTATCTAAGTTTAATTCAACCATCCTTAAAGGACCAGTGTGTAAGATTCAGGTGGATCTACAGACAAAAATGGAATATAATAAAATACATAACTACATTTTCATTAGTGTATTATCAACTGAAAATAAGAATTGTTGTGTCATATCTACATAAGTAGAGGGTTATTTTCCACAGAGCCCGACATGTAGCAATGTTTCTATAGTAGCCCAGAATGGACAAAACAAACACTGGCTCAAGAGAGGACATTTCCTGATTTACATTTCCTGAAGACCTGAACATCGGTGGGTTGTCCAACACGCTTGGAAAGGGAGGAGTGAGGGGAGGGGTATTCAATTGGTTGCAATCTCTAACCTCATTGCTAGACAGCACCAAATCCTACACACTAGTCCTTTACTGGCATTAACTACACTGTATCTTTCTTAGCATAAACCAGTTTTGAAGATGTTCTAAATTCATGAATGAATGAGAGGCCATACTGTTTCTATTTTGCTCTCTTTCTTTGCTTCATGACCAGCTTGCACCCACAAATAAACAACCTAATTTATGCTCCCAGAATTACTTCTGAAAAACATCACAGAGTTAAAGACAGAGGCAGCGGGTGTGAGGCAACAGCAAGAGGAACATATTAGAAATCAATTAATTTAGACAAAAACTCTTACTCAGCGCGAGTCTTCAACCATTTCACTGATATTTCATTTCAACACCCAGTCACTGTCTGACAACAAACAACAGCTTAAACTGCTCCTGTTGACGTCTATTGCAATGTGACTACAACTATAAAAGTTTGACAATACTGTATCAGTGGTATCTACACAGAAAAAACAAATGTCATGCTTCCCTTGTGGTGGGCAAAAGTATGGAAATAGGAAAGATGATTGTGCATTTACTGAATCCCCAAGACACTGTGGGGTAAAATCCATACTTATACTTTCACACAGAGGTGACAACACAACTGCTGGAATGACTTTATGCTTATTTTCCACAGCAGAGAGCAAACAAGGGAAAACTGCTGGCATTCTGCCTTGATCAAGATCTTATTACCAGTGGATTTCACCTAATATGCTAAATGGACAGAAACAGTAGGCTGCTCACACCACTATGCTCTTGAGTTGTGCAAGGAAAGCAATACCCTGAAATCTCATGCTAGAGGTTCACCACAGACAACACCCACCTGTGCATGGTTTATACTCTTTACATAGCTCTCAGGCTACGTGGGAAGACTTTTATCAAAAACTGGTGATGTTAGAAGAATCGTATTAATAAACTCACTGAATACTTTTATTGGGAACACCATACTAATACTGGGTATAGCCTCCCTTTGCTAAAAAACAGCCTCAGTTTTGGGTGGCCTGGATTCCTCAAGATGTTGGAAACCTTTCTTCTGAGATGCTGCTCCATGTTGACGTGATTGCATCACAACATTTCTGCAGACTTGTCGGCTGCAGATTCAAGCTGCCAGTTTCTCATCTCAGAGGTGTTCTGTTGGATCCAGATCTGGTGACTGGGGAGGCCAGTGAATCACAATGAACTCATTGTCATGTTCATGAAAGCAGTTTTAGACGATTTATGCTTTGTGACACGGTGCATTATCGTGCTGTAAAAAGCTATTAGAAAATGGGTAAATTGTCGGCCATGTCTTCATGTGTTCTTTCTTAGCCTGGGCCATGTTAATAGCAGGCAATTTGTGTAAGTGTTCAATGATTTTAATAAAACACATTGTTATTATATTAAATTATTCAATACAAAACCAAAATGCAGATGTAATTTGCTGTTCCCTGTATTTTTTCACATTGCTTCTCCATTATCAGCTGTCAGATATCTAACTGAAATATATGACATCCTCAGTCAGTACTAGACAAAACGTAACACAGATTACTAATAACACACAGTCTTCAGTTCAACATGAGCTAAAATGTTCAGGTAGAGGTAAAGTGCTGAGAACATAATGTGCCTAAACTACAGCATTTGAAGAGAGTTTTTGTTGGTAACAGGGCAAAGAGATCAGTGTGTGACATTCAGTGCATCTGTTCAGTTTTCCCTGAAGATGTGACTGACAAGTAATCATCCTCTGCCTGGCCTTTAAATAGCATTCTCTGCATGAACCTAACTTTCTAAATTCTTTACGCTTGTGTGGAAAAGTGAGTAAATGAGTGCAGCGTGGTAGAAAGTATATTTATTTCTACGCTTGGAGGCAAACTGCTGAACAGTAACGCAGCTTAAACTGTTCAACATTTTCATTCCATTTGCATCACGGTGACTGCTGAGAGGTGCGACAGGTGGCATTCACCAAGACGGGGAGTGAGGCTTCCTCTTAGCTCAAGATTTTCATTTGGGAACATGAAGAGTTCTATGCCTTTTGGTATGGAAATGCACATGGCAGTGTTAGCACGACAACTTTAAAAGATGATGTGATTCTCACAACGGTGCAAATGAAGCTCTTTAGCGGGTTTATACTTGGACCACAACACCTACCACTGCCATGTGTAATGAACAGTTCACTGAACCACTGTGGCTCTCACACGTATGTGTGTGTATGCAAGCCCTAACTTTCTACACTGAGTTTGCCTTTGATAATGTCCATCGATTAGAGAATGTTTGCCTTATTTTCATTATAAATTTTCAGAGAGAGAGAGAAAGTAAGGGCACGGGAAAACTACTGACCTTCACCTAATGCCCTGTTAACCTATTGACATAATATAATTATAGCCTACACTGGGTTTCTGCTCTGACTACATAGAACACATGTAGCCTCAGCTTTCTTCTTTAATAACATGCAATTGCTAAAATAGTTTAAAAAAAATTATATTTATATTATTTTTCATGTCTGTGACATATTCAGACTCAGGCTTGACACTGAAACTATAGTGAAAGTTGTTGCTACTGAACCCAAGTGGCAACCTCTTAGGCTGAAAAATGAAGCCAACACAGAAGTACCAAAAGTTGCAGTTCTTCAAATGGCCACTTGAGGCTGGCTCCAAGAGGGAGTCAATCCCCATAGACTCTTATGTTAAAATGTCCAACTTTACAGCAGAAATAAACATGTTTACAGCCTGGTACAAAAAAACTATTCTGCTCTCTAGAGCTAATTTCCTCCTTCCCGACACAGCATTTACATTTTATTAAGGTTTAAAGTTCTGCATCACTGAGGGTGTGCCACTTTGAGTGACAGGTGGGTGAGTGTATGCTTTCCACAAACCAACATGCACCAAAGTCTTGGCTCCCTCCTCTTTGCCCATTTTTGGATCAGCCGGGAGATCGGTGGAGTTGGGCACTGCCAAGATGGCAACAGTGGAGCAGCTCACTCTGAGCTTCAAAACTGATCTTCAGAAACTAATGGGTGACATCATGGAGGCTACATCCATCTTTATTTACAGTCTATGTTTCTAACCTATTAACATGAATGCAAAAACAAAAACTGGTTCCACCACCTTCATGCACAGGTGAGGTAAGCACTGCGGCCCAGGCCTTACACTGTATCGGTCTCGACTGGTGTGTAGTAAAATGTTACCCAAATGCTATGCATGACAATGAAATGAGGGAATGATTCAAAACTTATGCTAGACTGATTTTCAAAGCAGTGCATTTAAATAGGGAATAACCCTTCTATAAGTTCAAAGATAAATGAAGACAATTTCCTAAACGTTATTTCCCATTCTGCCTCTTTATCTCTGCTTAGCTGTTTCTCTTCAACAGTTTCTCACTACTGCTTTTACTGTTGAGTCTGCAGCCCGCACTGCAGCCTACACTTCTCTGACAGGGACACTTTTTTTTAGGATAAAAGCCAAGTAACAGTAAGGCAATACCAAAGATGTGTAATTACTGTAAAGTGATTTATGTTCTTTATGCGGGGGTCATCTCAGGGAAAGGTTGCCTTCATTGAAAAAAAAAAAAATCATTAGCCAGCAACTCAAATTCACCCCAGTATTTTTAAAGGTTAGGTCAGTAGGAAAGCTCTCAACTTGCTCAGTATGTATAACGCACAAATGAAGAACATTCTGACTGCTTTGGTAATAAATTAGAAATCAAATTAGCTACAAACAATCATCCTGACAAATTGAATAAAACTGAAATTATAATAATGATAAACATAGAATCATAAGAATAATCCATAATCCTGAGAGGGAGTGTGAATCAGTAAAAACCACAGCATCTGGGGTGAAGAAGAATCACCATTTTTGGCCTCAACACTCCATTGCAACCCTTCAAAGAAAAACAGGAGAAGACTGAAAGATGTGAAGGTACAAAGCAAGGCCTGAGGCCATGTGTGCAACATAATATCCTGTCTGGGAGATGGGCAATTGTTCTTCAAAGAGAACAAGAACGAACAATGGGCTGTCACCCTGGGAGAAAAAAACAGTTAACTTCTGCCAGGTGAAGCAGCACCATATCTGATCATGTAAGGATGGAGTCCTCACCTCTGTGGGTTCAGACCTCCTCCTGACATCAAGTCTGCTGTTGAGTTAATTGGGCCCGGCACCCAGTTCACTGGAAAGGGTACTTTGAACCAAGGCCCACCCAACAATACCACAACCACTGTCAAACCAGTCTACCTGGGATGCAGCTGTAGATGTGAGGTAAGGAAAAAATCACTGGTCATGGACAACTCCCTCAGTTCTGTTGACAGGACGACTCAACTAAAATCAACTAAAAATAAAAAAGCTCACTCGATGAAGCCTCAGCTTAGGCATCAGTACCATCAAACCCATGAAGTGAAGGTAGTGTACCCAGCTGAACTAGGATCCAAAATAAAATAACAAGGGATAGGTCCTCAATTCCTGTATCCATTCCAGGAGCAGATTGATTGGTGCAGTTTCTAGCCCAAGAACTACATACGATATCTTCACCTGAGGTTGCTTGAGCCATTGTTCAGGTGCAATCCCAAGCCCTACAATTGATTGAAGAACATAATATTGTGTTGACAGTACTGCTTCTCTGAGGTCCCACAAACAAACCAGTCCCCAAGGCAGTTAATGATTCTCAGTCCCCTCATGCAGGTTAAAACAGCATCCATTGAGTGAGTGAATGTAGGATATCCCCATGACCTGCACAAACTTGAAAACAGTCTATCCATACATGTATGGTTCCTGCTTGTGCATGCTAAATTTCCAACAATGCAACTTGAGGGAGAGAAAGAAAGAGAAAATGATTTGTCAACTGATGTGAGGGACAAACATCTGATCTGCACCTATCCAAGCGTATCTGAGAGCTATCTCATATGCACAAAACAAGGACAGATAGAAATATTTGAAAGAACAACTCAAAAAAGATCCTTCAATTAAACAAGGTACCTGTGGCTGTACATGTAACTGCCCTTTAGATTCACACATAGAAGCGTCTTCAGATATGATGCGTCTTCAGATATGATGCCAAAAGCGCTCTCCCACTTCAAAGTCTGACATTTTCTTGACCTATCCATCCACCCCAACCTCCTCCATATGCAAACTTTGTCACTCTATTTCAAGAACAACTGACTTCCTCATTTGCTCCCATCATAATTACTCTGGCTGCTGGAGGGCTTTGTCACTCAGACAGAAACGTATCACATCTTGGGGCCCTTGTTGAAACGACTGATTTTGCTGTCTTTCTTCTGAGGACAGCCTCAACTATTGCTCTGCCCTTGGGCATCACAACCTACCATCAAGCAGGTTTAATTACACACATTAATCTAAAATCAATTAACCACTCTTGTAGAAATTGGAAGGATCACTATCATTGATGTTCTCTTGCGATTAAGAATACCTTACATATAAAGTGAGGTCTATAGACTACCTTCCCATTCATGGGAAAGTAGTCTCAGAGTTTTAAACCCCATCGTAGGTAATCACAAAAAAATAAAACCAGTGTCTGCCAATAAGAATCCAGATATGGGCAAACAAATGTACGAGCAATTAACAAACAAGAAACTCTAATGGTGAGAAGCACGCAGCTTGTTAGAGCCTCACTATATCACCAGCAGACAGTAGTGTAGAAACAGGATTATTGGTTCTCAGATTCATGTTTCTTCTATGTGACAGTTCCAAGGAGTTTTAAAATACTTTTAAGCATTTGATCATATTCCAGGGTCATCACTGGGAATCCACAGCAGTTAAATATGGTTAAATATGTCCCTCTACCACTGCCAGCATATGGTAAACATGTGGGAAGACATGTGGGAGAGGGTAACTTTAGATCACTGCAGCTTTGCCAGGGATATAAGGGAGCCACTGTGAAAAGTGGAATTTTGGAACTATTCTTTAGTGTTTTATGTAAGCTGTCTGTGTCCAAACCCTAATTATACGGTAAATAGCCTCCATTACACATATGCAGTAGCGCTGGAGGTATTTGAATTCATGTTAGTTGGAGGACCATGTACCTCTCAAATTAAATATTTACGTACCATTAAATCATTTGATTGCCATTCAGCTTTGGGGAGTTTGGTACAACTTTAAATATCTGGGTGTATGTGTGTGTTCTCATGCATTAAAATGCCACTGTGTTTATTTTTGATGCACGGAAAACATCATGTACAGTAATCCCAACTCAAAAGAGGCGTCCAATTAGGTAGCATAGATTTTCAGACTGACAGTAAACAGTGAAAGTTAAGTTGACAAGCAGAACCCACCATTCAAAGAAATGGGGAACTGTGAGGAATTAATTGAGAGCTAGCGAAAGAAAGTTATTTGCAGTGGTATTGATATCTGTCAGACAGAAAATGACATTAACACCTAATGGAATAGTCTTGGTCTAAAATGGATCAAAGGATATTAAGGCATTCTGCAATGTTTTCTCAGGTGGATAATGGCTATGTGCAAAATCTTATTTTTGGTTTACAGACAGTAAGAGGTTTAGGCCATTATTATCTCCATTTATTAATAAATCAATCAACAACCTGAGAAACCTATACCTTTTCCACATATACAAAATGTGATTTTCACTGAAACAATATAAATGATTTATCTAACCATAATAATCCATATGTATTTATTTATTTATTTTTGTCCTGCTACCTTTACAGGAGACAGGAGAAAGCTCTGTTGCCAGGTAACAGTGTCATAGTTGAGCAACTGGGCTGGGCTTGATAGTTATAGAGTGGTTTTCTGAGGAACCATCGGTCCTTTGGATCCCTCAGTGACCAGCAGGAGAGTGGCTCTCCCAGGAGAAAATAAGACTGATGGCTGCAACTGTCATCATGGTGCTGTTTGAGTGCAGCGTGGGACAGAAAGACAGTGGTAGATAGCGGTAACAAAATAATGAAATGGGTTAGAGAAGCAAAAATTGAATGGTTTTTCCAGTTATGGATGTAACAAAGAGTATGATTTTTTGAGGGTGCTACTTTTGGTATTTGTGTATTTAAAAAAAAAAAAAGGATAGGATTTAGTAAGGGATAGATGGATTTAGCCAAAAATCACATTCTACATGTAGTTCATGTAGAGAGCTAAGTGTTTCCTTGAATCAGAGTGAATTTGCACATGTCCTATAATCCAGTGTGCTGATAAAAATGTGTGTTATAGAGAAGTTATTTCAGATGGCACACCACACATCACGCTTTCTGTGCATTCCAGTGACCTTGAGGGGGCTTTTCCTCTGATATGACATGGTACCTCTTAGTTGCTGGGTAATGCTCGAAGCGAGTGTTTGACCAAGGCTTCGCACACACACACACGCACACACACACACACACACACACAAACACACACACACTGATCCCCTTCCACCCGTGCGTCTGCACACCTCTTTCCTAGACCCCAGTCTTTGCTCTAATCCTCTGAACTCGATGCTGAGGCTGCAGCCTAGTAATTCACCAAATCCCCTTCTGCTCCCCTCATCCCATACCTCTCCCATGATGTCAAGTGCTCCTTGACAGCACACGTGCCAACACACACATGCTTACATACAAACATACAGTACACTTCCACATATAAACATGGCAAACACATTAAAGCTACATGCTACATGTGTAAAAAACTTATAGCAAATGCCTCAGTATTCAGATTATGTTTTCCCAGTCTTCCACTGTGAACTCTATTTTCTTGGCTCACAGTAAAAGAACTGTCTTCTTTTCAGGGTTTTCACTTGATGAAGTGTCAGCATTTGCAGCCTCCTTGGCTTAGGTCTGCTTTCTGACTCTTTTTCCCTGTGATGAGCTCCTCTTTATGTCTCCATTCTCACAACTGTCTCTGAAAAACATCCATATTTGATCGCCAATTTCATTAGATGCTTTGTTGTTTTTTTTCCTTTGCAAAACAGGAAAGTGCTCCCTTATTTGCCATTAGAGAGCGCCCGCAAGAACAATGTGTAATTTCAGCCTGCCAACGAAACGGTGTGAGCGCGTCAGTCAAGAGCAAAAATGTGGACGCTAAACACTAGATACGACTTGAAATGTTTTCCTTTCTTAGAAAATGAAGATTACATACAAAGACAAAAATAAAATGGGCACAGAAGGAGAGATGTTTTCTGATTCACGTCATCCACACTTTGGTATTATAATGTCAATCTCATCTTGTAAGAAATCATTTCTGTCCAAGAGGACTTGCATTAATGAGAGGAGAAAGAATAGTATTTGAGTAGGGGGTATTTTTGGTGTGGAAGCAAAACAACAAGCAGATATAATTATTCTATAATTACTGGAGCCAAAGCACGCTGGATATAATATACACATCAAAGATTACTGTCAAACACTTTTATAGTCTGTCCCTGTTCCCTGTGATGGCATCTTATTACATAATGTAACATAATTTACATGCCTCAAAAATGTGCTCCTGTTGCCTTTTGGATGGTTTTATTTTTTCTGGTGTTATCTGTCTGATAAACAGATTTAATCAGATGCTCAGCTGGATAAGGCCCATGGTCTTCTTGCTCATTTGAAACTAGTTAAGAAAGTCACCTGATTGGTGGCAATGAAACCCATGAGTCATTTTTAATGATGCCTGCCAGACAACTTCTTGAAATGTGCAGCCAATAGCACAAAGGCCATAAAAGGAAGAAACTGTGAGTGAACTTGAAAGTCAGGAGCAGGTAAAAACGAGAGAGGAAAAAAAAAAGATAACAAGGGAAGGGAAGAGGAAATATTAAAAGGGAAAATAAAGGATTTGGCACAGTGTAACTTGTCTATGAATAAGGGTAAAATAAGGACACTTTGAAGGCTCTCCTGGGTCCAACAAAGTGGCGACATTTCAGCATGCTCTGCTGCTTTGTGAGGGGTAAAGAAGGGTACTTTGTAAATGCTGGAGTGGCCTGCTATCAGTGCTTCCTCTCTGTTCCTTTATGATTAGTGTGCTTGTTCTGTTAGATGTGATTGGACTAATGCTGTAATGCTCCACCCGAGTTAATGGTCTGTGGTTACTGTTGCCAAGCCCTGCTGCTTGATTAAATTATTCACTTAATATTAGTATTAGTTGATTAATCTCCCAATTAATTGGCTGGGTCAAAGTGATTGTAACTGAGACTTACAAATGGTAGCAGTTATTTGATATTCACTCAGTGATGACTGAAAGATGCTTCCAGAGGTTGGCCTACTCATAATGTATTACTCGCATGTATCTCTGCAAGAGTTCTGTGTTAGAAGCGGTTTCCTACAGTCCTTCCTCAATCAGTACAACAACAGCCGATCCTTTGCATATCAAACACTCACCATCTGGAACCAACAGGTCATTATAAAAGGTTTCTGCCTTGCTTTTTGACCGAGGGACAATGCCTGTGTCAGGATGGATTGAAGTGTTACGTTTTAAGACTGGATAGACATGTATCAAACAACTCTATCTGCTGTCCATGTGTGCTCACTTTCCACTTCCCTTTCTTACACATCTTTGTGCCTGTATGTGACTAATAGCAACACTTCAGCCTGAATCCTTGTTTATCTCTGGATGTTGTACAATGACCATGTTCACATTGTTTGTTGTGGTGTCAGTTCCGGTGTAAGCTACTTGGATGCTGTGGATCAACTCAATACCAACTCTTCCCACCACCATGACTTTAACCCATTAAGACCTGATGCAGCATATGCATGTTTTTCCCTTTATGTTTGGTTGAGACGTACGTGTGTAGTATATGATTTTGTAATTTTTAAGACATATGACTAATGAAATGCACTGTGATTCCCTGAAATATGGGTCAGGAAAGCGAAATACATTATAGGAAATTTAGTTTTTTTTGCATTTTTTTTTTCCAGCAGTTTTAGCTGTAAAAAAAAAGGCTTTTAAAGTCGCGGTTCAGACAATGGCTGACGACGAGGGGAACAATATTGAAGCAGAATACAGCAGTAAACTGGATGAAAACAACAAAAACAACAACTTACATTTTACTTATTAAGACACTGACTGCAACCTGCTAAGCTGCCAACCAGCTAGCCGCGGCTCAGGGTGAGATATGTTGGAAGAGGATTGGTGAGCTAGTATCACTGCTAGCTAAAGGTAAAGATTCATCTGATGCAACGCTGTCACTAAAACATTTATTTCTCGGTCTCTAAAACAGATAGAAACATAAATATAATGAAACCAATAAAAACCATTCCAGACTTTAAAACGTTGGCTTTTATTGTACATCACTGCCTTTACCCTAATGTTCATCAACATCAAAAAAATATCAATAAATGTTATAAAGAGTTGAACTGAACTGACAATGTTGACAAATGTGCTTGTTTTTCCAGCCATATCCAGTTTCCAAGGCAATTACTTACAATAAAAGTCAAACGTTTAAGCTCAAACTCTTTTTATTTCATGTTTCTATCTGCTTCAGAGGCTGAGTAATAAAGGTTTTAATGAACTTCAAGTTTTTTTCAGAAAACCTTCAGGTTTTAGGGAGTTGTTTCCAATCAATGCTGAGGTTTTGGATGCCTTAGGTTTTAATTGGTTAAGCACACGCCTGGTGGAATTAATAGACATCACAATTTCTATTGTAATTAAAGGGGAACTGATTTTACACATCAGAGTCTGCTACAGGTGTTGGGGAGTATCACTGCATATGTAAAAAATTGTTGTTTAAAGCATTCTGTGGCTCCTGAGGGAGCTGCGTGAAGTCTGGTGAATTCAGTCAGGGAGATCTAAAGACTACACATTTTAAAACGAAACAAAAATCAGGTGTTGAGAGGCTAGAAAGAAGTGAGTTTACCAGACCTCATTAGCCCACTCCTCATCTCTGCTTGAGGCTGGTGGCTGGAGGTTGCATAATCTGCAACTAGCATAACACTGCCAAATCTTGGTAGACTTACCAACTAGAAGAGTTATTGGTGCATATTTTATAAAATATGTACCTCCGGTGTTTCTGAATAGGAATTACTGATTCCTAATAGGAGAGAAAATGTACTGGGCTAGGTAAGAGCATGCTAAATAATGAATAGGTAGCATAATAAGGGGTAGCCTTGCAAGTTCAGCGGTCTCTTCACTCAGGCTATAAACAAAATATAGACGTTAGACGAGTGTAACTACTGTGGGGAATTGTGTTGCATCAGAACATTGTCGAGGAGTTTAAAACTATTTTTTCTGACTGCAGTGCCAGAAGAGTAGTTGTCAGCAAACATCCCACGAGTTCCTCTTGTTTACATAGGAGGAGGTGCTCTTTGAAAGTGAAATGATTTATGCAACAGCCTTTATACATTTCTATACACATATAGTAGTTTCTTTTTCTACTGAACTGTGCTATATTTCAATGGAAAAATGGAGGTGTTTTTAAACTTTTGACCAGCAGTGTATCTTCATAGTGTGCAGTTGCTGTGGTGCTTTTTTGTTTTTGCACTCATTATCTATGTAATAAATAAAGTTTATTTTTATTTTTAATGAACTGTCAACTTATTCACAAGGAGAGAGACTGAGATCTGACTTTATGGTTTTCTAATTGTTTACAGCCAAGTTTAAGTGTCATTGATCTCACTTGGTCAAACATAAGTGGTGGATGCTTCATAGTTCATATAAAGTCCTCCAGGAGTCGATGGTCACACATTTAATCTTCATCTGCATCAGTGGAAAAACTGAGTTTCTCCTAGGAGACAAGTATTACAACATGAATGGAACGCAGAGAGAGGCTGCTGTGGTGATGTCCTAAATGAATTTATTTATTTATTTCAGTCTTTTAGCATCTTGGTGACAGCAACTATTCATTTACAAAGGTTAAATGTTAGAATTGTCATCATCAGTCTTTTGAATGGTTGAACCATCTTTGGATTTCCTTACATCAATTGTAACTGCTTTGAAATTCGAATCTATCAAGATGGCAAGTTTAAAGCTGAAATCGACAGACACCCCTCCTCCACCACCACCCCCACCCTCACTGCTCATCCAGTTAAAAATGATACAAATAGTAAAAATAAGAACTTAAAGGGAGCTAAAGTTCATTTAACGTGTCAAACACATTTTTATGTGTTTTCTTGTAATGCACACGCTGGTATCATAAACAGCGTCACACTTTAGGTGCTGTTTTCTGATGTAATCTTCTAAAATGTATGAACCGTTTTAGAACTTTTCTTTGCTGTTTGCTTGTTGTATCTCCCTGGGGTGCATTCGAACATTTAAAGTAACTAAACAAACCTTTTTGGAGTGCAAGAATACAGGAGATGAAAAGAAGACTGACGAGAATAGAAAAAAGGTAATGTTACAAAGCCCGATTAGTTTATCCTGAAAAAAAAAAAATAAAAAATAAAGCTGGGGAGCACCATCGGGGGGTTGGCGGGGCAGACACTGAATAATTAATAAGGAGATGCAGGCAGGAATTATGGGATAAGTGGAGTAGAGAAAGCAATGACCCAAATCTTCTTAACTTGCACACAGTACAAAAAAGCAAACCTCTCACCACAGTAGCCACCGTTCTTTATCAGGAAATGGGTTCACATCTAAATCCATTCATCCACCATGACTGTTTCATTACAGGGTTCAAGTGAATATGGACCTCTGATGGAGACGCAATGTGATCTCCCTCAGTGTTAAAGGCTCAAAGTCAATTCAGCTGCACTTCTGTTTAACCAGGTTGTGATTCTTTCAGTGCAGCACTGTATCACTGTTTGAGCACAGCTGATCGTTCTCTTTGAAGAACTCTCATGTATATGCATAAAGTTTCTGAAAACAGCACATCAAGTCAATTTAAGTTTGTTTTTCATTAATCTTTTCATCAATTCATTCACTTTATTTGCATTACATTAAGGGTCCCATATAGTATAAAGGTAGATATCCATGTGTTGTTTGATTATAAAGCAGGTCTAGGTTCTATACTAATACTGTGAAAGTATCAAAGCGCTCAATCCACAGAGAAATGCAGTTTTTGCATCCTCATCCTCTGACTTCAAAAAGCACAATAACTTGGTATCGTCTTTTGTGAAAGATTTATAAAATACTGATGTCCTGTTGTCATTTTGCATCCATATACAGTATTATACATATAAACCCAGAACAGAACAGGTTTCTGAGGCTACTAGAGGACATTGCTCACCCCACATCAGGACTTTAAATTAATTAAATGAATTCCATCAGTGATGCTTTTTCCATTGAACTCTGGAATTAACCATTTCTAACGATTCATGTCCGTGATTATTTGTGATGTACCAGTATGGATATCGATTAGACAGTGTAGAATCAGAGTGGACAGCTGAGCAGACAGCCAGACAAAAATACAGACGTCTGCAGTCAGACAGAGAGATAAAGAAGAACCTCAGAGAGAATGATTGATGTACAAATACACACACAGTTTGAATGAGTGCTGCCTGTAATACACTGTTCTACTCTAAATTTCCTCAGGAGGGCATTGTTGTAAAAAGCTATACCCTCACACAGAGGCAGTTAGAGAGAGGTGCAGGTAAAGCAAGCACCTGAGGAAGCAGGCCTGTTACATGTGTCTGCATAAGCTACCAATGACAGTTATGAAAGTAGTTTTTTATTATTATTCAAAGAAATGAGACTAGTGTCAAATGAGCAGTGCACATCAGTTTTGACCTCTTTGTCAAAACAGAGAGTCAAGATATCAGCTCACAGACTTGTGTTTGCACATACGTCACAGGCATACTAATCTGTTCTGTAATTCTTAAGTGGTTCTTTTTTTCTGTCCTTTTTATTTATTTATTTTTTATTAAAGGGAAACACACTTGATAAATCACAGGACTGAGAAATGCTTACAAACTGGCTTTGGGAATTGGGAATGCAAATCATGCAGACAGAGAAATGAGTGTGATATCTTATTCATGAATGTGATTGTGGCGCCTACAGCCCAATGGAAACATTTGAGCGAGCCTATAAGTTACACAGCACCTCTTTTGTTCTTAATCGACATAAAAGCTTGCAGTCTACATGAAGGCCCTCTGCTCTGCCTAATGGCTTCATTTGATGTTGTGTTTTTTTTTTTATTCCTCCAACCCCCTTCTCATCCAGGTCCCCCTAACCCACCCTTCTCTCTCCTCATAATATCTCTGTCCCCTGGTGCTTGCTGGGAAAATTAGCCCTTGTTTTGATTTGCTCCTGTAATTTGATATTTCTTGTGTGATCTCAGCTGAGAAGTCGTCCGTCAGGGTAGCCCCACGTCTCCGCTGACATTTGGAGCAGCGGCCATTAGTTATGCACTTGATCAGAGTCGCCAACACAACCCCCCATCCCCCCACCCGTCTACCTGCTCCTTGGATCGCGGGCTCTAATGTTATTCCGCTTGCCTCATTGGCTCTGCTCGTATGCTTCGGCGAGCACAAAACCACCCACAGCCCTGTGAATTCTCAAAATTAGCGAGGGACAAAAATTGAGGCGGAGTATTTTAGCCCAGTCTAAAATGTTTAATTCAGAGAGGCTGTGACAACCTTTCACCAGCTTTCCTTTTCATTTGCAAGCAGAACATGAGTATGTGTTCTCGTAGGGATAAAAGTTAAACAATAAACGTTTCCTTTTCTCATTCAAGAACTCAATATAGTAGGTAAGAGGATACCATCTAAGTCTTTCCACTGTTGATTGGTAGAAGCAATCAGATTTGACAAAAAGTGATGTAAGATTGTATTAAAACCAGCTAATGAATTGCTAACACTTCATTTCAAACCTGTGAATTTCCAGTAACCTCGGTGAGGGACTTTGGGTTCTGTTCACCTTGATGCAGAGAGCGTTGAGCAAATCCGCCGAAAGCACTCCAGACACTTGGCACCGGCTTCTTGTTTTAACTAAGGGGGGAATTATTTTGGTCCACCAAGCCTCAGTAATATGTCGAAACCTTTCACTACACAAATCATCTGCCCAATTAAGCCCATTTGGAGATAAGATAGGTAGCTTTGATCAGTCCCACGAAAAGGAGTCATTGGCAGGACAAGGTCGCTGTGAGTCATTTCTCAAATGTTTGTGGAGTGGAATTAAAAACTGTGCAGCCTCAGCCGGTTAAGGTTCTGACCTGCAGCATGCCGCTGCAGTCTTCACTTCCTATTGACACTGACCTGAGCCGCTGTGTTCTGAGGGATTCACTTTTGGGTTTCGGACTGCATTTGCATAATAAGATCCTCATCATATATTAATTTAAAAACTCCAGTGTCTTCCAATATATATATATATATATTTCTTTTGGATTTCTCTCTTAAATCGAACAATGAAAGAATCAAGGTAATCATTTCATGTTTTCATTCTGAGTATTTGAAGCAAGCCTCATAATTAAGGTTTATGATAAAATAAACTTGTCCTTAATTAAAGTATTTGTCTTACTTTGATGCTCATTTATCAGAAAACTCCAGTAAACTTTTAAACACATATTCGTTGGCTTTTGTTATTTCCTTGCTGAGTCGTTGCTTTAATCAGCCTTTACCAGTCACTTAATAAAATTAACTGCTACATACTCCGTTTCAGTGATTATATTTAATTGTAATTAGCGCAGCCAGGTTTAAAAGAATTTCATTGTCGGAGTGGTTCTGTCGACAGTGCTGTTGGCAAATAGCGGTACAGTTCACAACCTTCGGTCAATTATGGACATTCATTAGCCATTAAGTGTACATCTGCTGTCCTGTAACTCATGGCGATGAATCCTGAAAGCTTTAGTATATTTAATTATTAAAATGACATGCAGTGGGAGATTACAGGTGGTTAGCAGGAGGCAAGGATTTCAAGACTGTGACTATCTACTAATTAGCCGTATGACCGAAACACTCTAGGGGGAAGGACGGAGTGCGGTCACAGTGATAGTCCGGGTGGGGCTTCCTCACCTAGCTGAGTATCCTGTAACCTCACCTAATGTGTGGTTGGAGAATATAGCAGCTTTTGTCTTTTGTCACTATGTGTGATCTCAGTTACTTTGACAGTTCATCTGGAATAATGTCTGTTTGCAGTGTTATAAAGGAATGTGTGACAATTAAAGCTACACTTGTCAACTGGGACTCGAGAATTCTGTAATGTGACATAAATCAACTGCACATGGAGCAGTCTGATACCTTATAGCAGTGGTATTCAATCGTAAGTCAAAGACGTCCAGTTAGACTAAATTTCTTCAAGCAAAGAATGTTGGTCTGGGGTGGTGGTGGGAGGATAAATAATACGTTCTCTACATAATGTAATATAATAACACTGGGGTGAACACGCTATTTTTCCACACCTTTTCTGTGCTGTGATGCTGCTACAACGTAGACACTGTAAACAGACCCATCACCTGCAGAGTACACTGTTGTTACACCAGAAACACCGCGGCTACACTGCGCTCCAGGATGAAAGAGTGAGCTGCAGCCCTGAAATAAGTTTTAAAAACACACAATCACAGATCGAAGGGTCTCAGACTGAGGTTCCGACTCTTAGGGCGGCACCAAGCTGGGGATGAGATGCAACGGATCTGTTTTACCAGTCTGCACAGCAGCCAGCAGCTCACTCTTTCTCCACTGCGTCTGTATGTGCTCTGTAACTGTATGTGAAGACATTGCTCCCTGTAGTTAGTTGTGTCCTCTCAGAAAGGCAACCTTGGCTCGCAGTCTAAAAGGAGTCAGTCGCCTTTTTTTTTTTTTTCAAGTTTACTGACATTTAAAAAATGCACTCACACCTGCTAATTTTGTTAAGAAAAGGGTAGAAATGTTCTTCTATCATCTCAAAAAATAATAACGGCTGTAATAAGTAATAATTACATAACAGAAGGGCTCCCCAGTGGCTCACCTGGTACAGCGCATACCATGTAGGCTCAGCTGACAGCAGGAGGCCTGGGTTTGAATCCATGTCACCGCGGTCCGTCTATTACTGACCTCTACTTTATATGAATGCATGCAAAAGAAAAACATATCTAACAAGTTTTCCAGCTGCAGCAGCACTGCACCTCAATGCAAAAAAAGGGTTACCCTAACCCTAACCCAACCTTTACATTTGCTTTTAAATTAAAATCCTGTGCTTTTGAGCCATTATCCTTGCCTGATACTAAATTTAACTGGTTTGCCTTTTGCAAGATTTTTGTTGTGCTTTTATGAATTTAAGGTCGGCCAACAATTCAGGAACTGCACTTCAAAGCTATGGTATGATTATTCTCCACATTACTGCAGTCAGGAAGCAATCCCATGTTTTCTTTACACACTGGGAAGGAATATTAGCCGGTATCTGCAGTTATGCATGAAATTATTTTTGCTCTGCTTGAATGTGTTAGGTTGAAAAGAATATTGTATTGGCTGTGAATCCAAGTGAGCCCTACTACACGGTAGTAAGACGACCACTGTTTGAAGACTGATGCTCTGGTTCAATAGAAAAGGTCAAGTAGCGGAAGACGGCCAGACCAGTCCCTGCAGATGTAGCATAATAGTCACAACCTTTTTTTTTGCTATTCAGTCAAGTAAGTTCAGGCAAACATGGTGTGTCAACAGTATCCTAATTAGCAGCAATAATACGGTATTCTTTGGTGCAGCCACTGTTTGGGATTCAGTCTGTTAAGATGTAAGCACTTTGAAATAAAAATTGTGGCTTCTGCAGTTTTAATATTTTAGCAAACTTAACTTCCACTTGAGTTTGGTAGGTAGCTATGTGTTTGTTTGTGATAATAAATCTTTAATAATGAAGTAATATTAGCATAGGATCTTGTTTTTGGTGATATTATGACTACTCCTGTTGCACCACCATTGGGCCAACCTACCAGTTTTCTATTTTCTGACTATATTTCTTAACTCACAGGAGAAGCAAAAGCAGCGTCTCAACATTTGATTTCATATTTTTCATTTGTCTATTTGAATGGTTGTTTTTATTGTTACATACAGTATATGTACCATCCTCAGCTGTGTACAGCTGATTTCAAGGTTGCAGGAAGGGGTCAAAGTCTTCAAGGAAACAGTCAAACTGAAAGGTTCAAATCCATCACGGCCACATCTAACAGAAATTAGTTGTGGTTTACAAAGCTATATATTTTTAGTAAATACATAACCATAACATGTGGACACACAAGGGACCGAAACAAACCGAGCCAAAAACAAATTGAAGGAGATATTTCTAGCCGCCGGTTTGACTCAGTTGGCCTTGCTTCTGTTCTCTACCGTTTTAAATCCCCACATATCTTAATAATGTTCTCTCTCTCTCTTCCAAATCCCCTTATTCAATTATGGCAGCCTCTAATACATGTGTCAACATGTTTCATTAGTACGTCCCCTTCTCCCACCAGAGATTAGCTCTCCCTTCTTTCTTTTTTATTTACTAAATGCAGAAATATCATTTTCTCTAGGACAGAGGGAGAGAAACAGTGAAAGAGAGGGTGATTATTTTTGTTCATTACATTTCATTCTAGTCGGCCAGAGCTCCTTTTTTTTTCTTTCCTCAAAAGATTATTAAATATGCGGTCTAAAAATTTACTTATTCAGCTTTCAATTTTGCTGCAGTCTACATTTAAATGCTTAGAGAACATTACAGGGAGTGTGTGGTACTAGAGCGTGGTTTTAACTCTTGGCTCTCTAAATTCGTAGCTTGGAAAAGCTTTTATCACAGAGCAGAGTATTCATGAGCTTTATGCAATCGAACAATGCTAAGACTGTAGGAATAAGATATGGAGCAAGACTGCTTCATCTCAATAAGTGTGCATGAGCGTATGTGTGTCATAGAAGTGGGTGATTAATTCCATGAGTGTGCGATCGCTTTGATGTTCCTTGTGGTAATTGTTGGGAAGTCCTGGTCCCTCAAGGGTTTTACAGCAGCTTCTGTATTGTTGCGCTTCTAGTCTAGAGGCCATGTGTAGGCAGGGACTGGATTACACGTTACAGTACATGCATGCTCTGCGGATTTTTTTCCTGTGACACCACGACTGTGGAGAGACAGAGCAGCGGAAAGCAAGGGCTCGCCGGTCATTATCATTCTACTCCTGTTACACTCATCTCCTGATGGCCCTCATCTCTCCATTGCCCCTCCTTCCCCATCCCCTCCTCTATTCCCATATATCCCCGTCTTCATCGGTTTCCCCTCACCGCCTGATTTTGTCTCTCTGGAGAGCGGATGAGAACAGAGAGACAGACACAGACAGAAAACAGAGAGAAAGAGAAAGAGATGACAAGAATGAGATGGGAACAGAGATGGATGGAGGAATGGAGGCAGAGTAGGAAAAGGAAGAGAGAGGAGTGTGTTTCTCTCACGTTTGAAAGCCTTTGTTGTAATCACTGCCCCTTTGGCTATGCTCATATTAGCAAAATGCCTTTGGTCAGATGATTCCCAGTGAAAATATGTCACAGTCTATATGCTGCTCATCCCATTTTCCTCCCTCATCCCTCTTTCATTGAGATCTCTCAGCCCTCACTTTCACTTGTGATCTTTAAATCTACCATGGGTGCCATTGCTCTGTATTTTCTTTTACTGCTCATCTGGAAATCTCCCACTTCCATACTTCTCCCTTTCTCCTCCCTTAGCCTCCTAATCTATCTTATGTGCTCCTCCATCCCTCCTCCCCCATTATATTTCCCTTCCTCTCCCTCTTGCCCCTGGTGACCTTAATTACAACATGTAAAAACCTGACCTGGATCCAGTTTCCAGCCTCTGACCACACTGACCCAAGATTAATGCTCCACGGGCCAAATTCAATTAAGTCTCCCTCTAAATAAGAGAGGAGAGAACAATAGGGTCACACCATTGAATCTTGGAAAAAAACATTGGAAGTGAACACACATATATATATGAACTGTTGCTATTTGTTACACAGGTCTGAATTATCTGAGCCCCAAAGTCTAGGAGTAGATGTTGAGTACCTTGCTCCAAGTAAAGGTCCATCCAATATCTTTCCATCTTTAAATCTGTCAGGGCACCACATAGGTTTCTATTAGTTAGGTTTATATTATAACATACAGTTAGTTAGTTAAATTCTAAAGTTTTTAGGGTTGCAGAAAGTAAATATGACCATAAAATGATCCCTAACAGTATAGGGGCACAATGTTGTTCTGACTGTTCTGTGAAAAACGAAAACAAAGGTCGTCCGTGCAGTAGGTTATTATGACCCATAGCTAGGTTTCGTTGCTAGGAAACATTTAGCAGTTGTAGTAATTACAACAGGAGCAAAGGGTGGCGTAGTTTATAGGGAAACAAAGTCTGCATCAACAGGAGGTTGGTGTGGATGGATGGGTCAACAAAACACCGGAATATGGCATAGGAGAGCAGTGTTAAATTCCCATGTGAACCCGTCAGTTTATATCGTAACCATGACAACAAATATCGTCTAATGTTGAGGAAGTACTTATTTTAACCCAAATCATGATCTTTTCCGCTGCCATTCAGATGCTATTTCAGGAGACACTCCTATGGGTCGTACCAGAAGGTTGAAAAAAGGACCTGTATGGTTGTTCAGGTTGAAGGACTGTTTAGCTCTGTAGAGAAATCCAGGTCTAAAATGGATATTTTTTTGGCACTTCTTACTAAATATACAGTTGTATACATTTGGAAATGATTTTTCCTTTGAAATCCCAGGATTATGCTACACAGGCTGTGTGGACAAAATTTTGGGTCAACATACAGCTGCACTTTTGTCTAAAAATAACAAATGTTTTGGTGAACAATTCATTTAAAGGTACTCTTTGTAGTTTTAATGTTTGACATAGTAGATTGATCCTAACTGTCTCTCACTCATGGACTTGCTGTTCGACACCTCTGAGACCCAGGTGTGGAGTGGATAGTTGAAAGATTTATCTACAGATTGTATTTGATTTTTAAGGGTTTAATGGAAAGTTATGTCTTTCTCTTCCTTGGATTTACTCCTGTCTCCAGGGTCAGTGAACATGAAGAAATGGGCAGGAGTCCAAGCTCAGCCAGAAATACTCTACAGTGCTTCATATTTTACCCATGGGAGCCACTAGTTTCTACAAATTTTTTATACTCCTTTGCCTATTTCTGGTGCAGCAACATTATGTTTCATTGCTCTAAACATTTTCTGGTACATTTATGTGAGATATTAAGCTAATATTGGTCAAGACATTAAAATATCATCTTAGTTTAGCATGCATTTAACACAGCATTTAAGTGTGTAATGATTGTATGTATGATGTGATTTACACATTTCTATGCCCTGTCCACCAATGTCTATATTCTAATTTTGATACTGAAGAAGATGACAACACTTCTCTCGTATATCTTGAATCTGTTAACCAGAATGTTTTTAATAAAATATGCTGAACAGTCACAGAATCATGTTTGAATTCATATTTTCAAGTCTTTCTTTTCTTCCCGCAAAGTTTGGGAACATGTACACGGAGGCAAGTCATATAAACATCTTAGAGGCCACTCAATTAATATTACACCATCAATTTCCATATAGCATTTAAGTTACGTAATTTATGCATGTTCTAGACATCTATTGAAGTAACGTACCTTATTGAATACATATATCATGGTACACTACTAAAATCAACATTTGAAGTCATGTTTTATAAGCTAGAATCTACTGCAGTTGATTTGTATTTAAAGAGTTTGGTGTACTACTTTCACAGTATTAAGTTCCGGCCATGCATTCATATATTTTCTATTTAATATATTTTTTTAAATGGGTGGACAAACAAGAGTTTTGTTTTTCTACCTGCCTACCTAAAATCATTCATGAAAATAATCCCAATTTATATCCATTTGCTCTCTCTGGTCCTTTTCTTTAAAATAATTTCAGGTGGCTGAACTCTGCTGAAGTCCACTAAGCCCCATTATTCCATTGTATTTACTTTTAATATGCAATAATTTCAGTTTCATGACTCATGAGGTTTGCACTGTTGGCTTTTGGGTTGCTTCAATTATGTTTTGTTTGTCCTTTCAATTATATTTTAAACCTGGGCTTTAAGTTCAGATCAGACTCATCCAGACCAAACACAAAAGGTCTGACTTTGGCTCTTAGTTCTCTTGGGCTAGATCATGTTCAGTTTCATTTTATTTTTATGTATTTTTCTTAATTTTCTTAAATCATATCACATGCAATATTGTGGTATGACAATAATTACATTAGCCCCAGTGGCCTTAGCTGCAATTTGTGCAATGTTTAGAAGCCTGTCAGATTGTATTAGGTTACACATGTTCACAGATGGAAATGAACATAAATGAAGTGATGATTAAATTAGCATCAGAAAAATGTATTTGCCCTCAATCAGCAGATATCACTGTCAGCTGTGACACATGATTTATTTTGGTGTCCACAGTGTGAAAATACACTAAGGTTTCTGTGGTTTGACTGGTAAAAAGAAAAAAAAAACAAAAAAGGATTATTAGGGACTGTATTCTTGGTTTGAGTCAAGTCTGTCCTTATTTTAGTTTTTCAGAGTATAATCCATTTTTTAATTTTTGATTCTCACTATGAAAGAACTGCCATACTTGCAGCAGGTATGACAAAAGAGGCTTATAAATGAAAGCGTAATCAAGACCCACATGCAGCGTTCTCTTTATTGTATCCAATACGGTCCTTTTTTTTTCTCTAACTACAGGGATATGGCACACATTTTGTCATGCCGTGCACTGCCATACGGGGACGATCTGTGTTTTCATTACAAATTCACAGGAGGGGATTCCACAGTCAACCCACAGTGTTTACGTCACACCGCCTTCAGCCTGATCTATTTCAGTCAGCGTGGACTGACTGGCTGGGAACATATAGAGGGGACAGTGGAGAAAGTGTCATTTCAATTATTATATTGAACTTTCAGGCTCCTACAAACAAAAGTAATTGAACGATGTTGCACTCCAACGCCCGTATTCTTATAATTCATCAAACAGATGGGAGCCTCTGTCTTCTGATTCTGTTTGTTTTGCACTGCTTTTTCCAGCCGTAATGAAAACTCAAAATGCTAACATTATGATTTTGCATTTCTTCTGATATACTTCTGCCATGTTTGCATTTGCCATTTTAGTTTTTAAGCCCAAACTGAAAGTCTGAAAGGGAATAGCAAGGGAATTTGTTGTGTATAAACCACAGTGTGTGCGTGTGTCTGTGTGTGTGCCCACTGCCTAGTAAAGTGGGAGTTTGCTGTCTGTATGATGTGTGCTGTCAGTTTCTCTAAGTGAGGCTGCCAATAACAAGGCGTGACTAGCCTGGGAAACACAATGCAGGCCTCCAATCAATCTCAGAGAGGGGGGGTTGGGTGGGGGACGCGGAGGGACCGGGGACTGTCACAAACCTCACACACTGTCATTCGCTTCACCCAAGGGACCCACTGAAGGTCGCACAGGGTTGCCTCAGCCCAGCTCTGTCAATCAGCATTAGCCTCATGATTGCCATTATGCCATTAAAAGGGATTAGCTCGTACATACATTGTTGACCTCAACAAATGGATTCTGATATTTCTGATATCATTTGACCTATAGCTGTTAAATAGACTACAATATTTTGACTACTTATCAGTAATCTTACATAAATCGTAATGTGTGACAAACACATACATTTGAAGTATTTTCATTTTGTCCAGTCCCCTTAGAGATCAGTGACAATATTACTGTTTTAGGGTGTTACAGTTGTCTCAAAATGGAGCCAAAATAGGGTATGATTTTTGCAAATTTATTAGAACGGAAAACCCAAACTATCACATTGACATAAGTTTTCTGATTCTTTGCTTTGACACTTGAAATGTAGCTCAGATTTCTCCTATTTCTCTTGATCATATTTGATATGTTTCAACACCTTGGTTGGAGTCCTCCTGTGGTAAATTCAGCTGATTGGACATGATTCTGAAGGACACACACCTGTCTATATACAGTCTCACAGCTGACAATGTATATCAAAGCAA
The DNA here is from genome assembly GCF_021018895.1 of Seriola aureovittata. Lineage (NCBI taxonomy): Eukaryota > Metazoa > Chordata > Actinopteri > Carangiformes > Carangidae > Seriola > Seriola aureovittata. The sequence goes on from NC_079386.1 coordinate 3,943,629, forward strand.
AAACCAAACCATGGGGTTGAAGGAACTGCCTGCAGACAGGATTGTGTCGAGGCACAGATCTGAGGAAGGCTACAAAAATATTACTGCTGCATTGAAGGTGCCCGAGAGCACAGTGGCCTCCATCAATCTTAGATGGAAGAAGTTTGTAACAACAAGGTCTAACCCTGACCCTAACTGAGCAATTGGGGGAGAAGGGCCTTGCTGGGGGAGGTGACGAGGAACACGATGGTCACGCTGCTCCAGAGATTCTTCGTGGGGATGGTAGAAACTTCCATTGTCAGCTGTGAGACCTTATATAGACAGGTGAATGTCTTTTCAATCAATTGGATCTACATGTATGGTTTTGCTATTTCTATTGTATGTGTATATATGTATTGTATATATACATGTGTATGTGTGCTTTGTCTCTTAGTATCTAATCTATAGAATCTTAGTATCTAGTAATATACCACTGATATGGAGTGAAAGAAATAAACTGAAACTCTGCTGATAATAGTTCAGTATCAGTGATGTGGCCACACAGCCACAGATCTACTCGTCCCAGGTTTTTCTCTGCACGGCTGTGGGGACTGTATGAAGCAGATTCGAGCTGCTGTAGAGCTCCATCCATTTTCCACTGCTGCTGTGTCAGGAGAAATTCTTGCCTGTGCGAGGACTTCTGTCACCCCGGCCTAATGTCTCTGCAGTAGCCTCGCAGACTTCAAACCAAACAGCCCACCATGCTAGAGCTGCTGAACAGGGGGTAGAAGAGGTCACTGTAAAATTCTAAATGATCGTCCCTTGGGAGCACTGCAAACCTTGTTTAAGATCAAACAAGGTTATATTTAAACCTTCATCTCATATTAAGTTTGATTCTCCTTTAGCAAAATGTAATTTCAAGCTTTATTCAGCTTTATTCCGGGGGTAATGTTTGAAAATGATAATACATATGCAAATAGTGGTACTGTTAAATTTAGTGATTATACTATAATTTGGTCAAAACTGATATTGGTTTGCCAGTTTAATTTATGAATGCAAAGCAGTATTGTCAGAGTAAATAATAAATGCTAATAAAAGCATAAAAGTATCAGCAGCCAGGGATTGTTTTATTCACATTTAATCCCTATTTATGTAGTTTTGAGTAAGTAATGATAGGCTTGAAACAGGAGGATTAAGTTTAAATCTATGTTTACTTGATGTGAGATTAGTGAGACTGTATTATCACTAATTATCACTCTAGATCCAATCAAGCAGCAACACAGCCTTAGATTGGAGTTATCGTGGCAGAATTGTACCCTGTTGCTGCCCATTGAAATTACAGGAAAATCAATGTCACCCGTTGGGAGACGCAGTGGTAACCACTCTGCTGTCTGAAAGAACTTTAACAAATGAGAGAGGAGAAGTTCTCCCCTCCTCAGATAACTAACATCGCCGCAGAGGTGTCCCGAAACATGACATTTCAGCTTCCATTTTTCCCCATTATCATCAGATCTCGATGAATCTCTGTGAAAACAATCTACTCTGCTCAGTTTGGTGAGTGCATTATTTTAGAAGCTAACATTTCTAATGATCCTTTGTTTTGCTTCTCATGTTTTTTTTTTTCATAAAAGAAACAGACGGTGTATCCTAAAAGAACTGGATATCAGGGATCAGTAGAACACGGAACATAATTCTAATATCATTTTGAATGTCCAGAACATGAAGTATATTTTGTTTCCTTCAGGTGCTGCTGTATTGTTTGTAGAATTTTTTTCTAATGTCACAGTAGCAATGGATTTATTGTTGCCTGCATTGCTATTCTCTGGCCCATTATGTTGTGTGGTTGTCCATCTGTCCATCCTGTTCTCATGAACGCGGTATCTAAGGAACGCCTTGTGGGGAATTTCTTCTAATTTGGTACAAACATTCACTTTGACTCAAGGATGAACTGATCAGACTTTGGTGGTCGAAGGTCAAAGTTCAAGGTCACTTGAAACATGTTCTTGGCTTCTTGAATTTGATATCTCAAGAGCTCCTTGAGGGAATAAATGTTTTCTTGCACTAGGGTTGCACGGTATACCGGTACCAGTATAGTACCGCGATACTAGAGTTTTGAAAACGGTACTATACCGGCATTTAAAAACAAACGGTACTTTTATTTCATTTTATTGAATGCAAATGAATTGGTAAATTGGAGCCTGTCTCTTTAAGCACAGCGAGGCCAGCGAGTGTGACGTAGTTGCCCGAGAGGATGTAAGCCGCGTCCCACGCGCACTCGCATGTTTAGACTGAGGAGGAGAGAGAAACGACAAGTCGCGTCTTAGACAGACGGAGTGGGTTGAAGAAAATACCGTAGATAGAGATGGCAGCTGCAGAAAAGCCCGTACTTGTGGTCAAAATGGGGGCCCGAAGTTCGGGGTGGAAATATTTCGGGTTCAAACCGAACGATAAAGGCGAGCCACTGAACCCAGAGGCACCGCAGTGCAAGCGGTGCTACAAAGTGTGTCTCGCAGAAGGAGCCAACACTTCAAATCTGTCGAAACATTTAAAGGACAACCATGCGGACTTGTTCCGAGACTTCAGTCAAGAACGACAGGTGATAATGTTGTTCACCTGTTCACTGCACTGTAATGTCAATGAAAGAAGTACAAAGCCCCTCCCAGCCCAGTAGTAAACCTACAGTAGCCTGCAAACAGAGAGCTAAAACATGTCCATGGTTAATAAATACATAAAAAAATATATTTTTAAAAATTAAATGACATTCTTTAAATATTTAAATAACCCATTAAGGCAATACATAATATAATGAAATATTTTTTACAAAAAGTATCGAAAAGTATCGAAAAGTATCGAAATACATATTGGTATCGGTATCGAAACAGAAATTTGGTATCGTGACAACCCTATCTTGCACTCAAAGATGAACTGATTAGATTCTAGTGGTCAAAGGTCACGGTGACCTCACAAAACACGGTTTTGGCTTCATGAACGCAACATGTCAGAAACACCTTGAAGGAATCCTTACAAATTTGGTACAAATGTTCACATGGCTTTAAGGATAAACTGATGGTCAGAGGTCAAAGGTCAAAGTCACTGTGACCTCACAAAACATGTTTTTGGCCTATCTCAAGACCGCCTTGAGGGAATTTTTTCACATTTAGCAAAAACATTCACTTAAACTCAAAGGTGAACTGATTCGATTTTGTTGGTCAAAGGTCACTGACATTTTTGGCCATAACTAAAAACATGCACGTAATTTGCTGGAATGGTTGGTAGAGGAACACAACTACGAGGCAATTTAATGTTGTACCAACTATGGTTTTCTGCTTTTATGCCATTATTCCCACTGCTCTGTCATATTTCTAATAAAAAACTGTTTGTTCTGTTAACTGCAGGTATCTGCCAACATAGCCATAGCCAATTTAATGAGCTATTTCAATGTATGTGTGTTTGTATCTCTGTGTGCTGTGGAGAAAACAGTCTCCATAGCTCAATTGAGGTCTGGAGAGATTTTAATTCTAGTTGAATTAAAAAGGGGCAATGGGCAATAGACTGCTATAAATTGCAAGAACAGGTGTTGATGGGTTCCCAAGAACAAGGACAATTGATACTGTATAGATACAGGTTCTTCAGGGGCAGAATATTTTTCTTTGGAAAGATTTAAGATTTAAAATTTTTCTCATTATTTAACAATAGTGTAGTGTTTGCTCGACTTTTAGACAAGCATCTTGAAAAGCATTTTGAATCTGAAGCCCAAATAACCAAAGATAATCATTGCAAATACATTAATAGTGAAGTAATCAATTCTTATTAAAATGTCACCTAAATCAATGAACGAGAAGTGCTTAAACAAGACTTTGAGTTTACGCCTGCCATATGAAATGTGCTATATAAATAAAACTGACTTGATATAGACAAGACTTGGAGTAGAAAACACTACTTTTTAATTTAAGGCAAATATTGGTCTGATATATCAATAAATCTATACAGAAATGTTACATTAAAAGTGTAAAAGTGTATGAAAAATGAAGCCACACACAGTGGCACATGGACTCCATAAACTGCCCTCAGTGAGCTCAGACAGAGATGGCTATCTTGACCTGGACCTAGTCTATTACATTCGAGGTTAGATACGGATCAGGCTGGATATTCCCTTCATTTTCCCTCCAGTATCTCCAAGGAGATCTACATTAAATCTGTCAAGAGACAATCTCCCAGGGCCTGGTGAACTTGATTCCCAGTATGCATCGTGCTGGCCTCTCCAAAAGCAGACGCGGAGGCTTTGGTTGTGGCGGTGGCAGCGGCAGGGGAACATCATTCACATAGAGACCCAAATGGTCCATGGGCAACTGCATCTGCAATTCCACGAGCCAAGAACCTTTTGTTGCCAATTTAGAGCCATTAACTTGCACATGTTTTTTTCTGTTGTTGGAAATGGCAGTTTTATTTATTTAAGGGGCCCTTAATTAGTTTGTTAAAGCTAAAACAGCTTCAGGGCTATGTGATGGGTGATAACTTTGGAGACTGCTAGGCCAAGGAAATGGGCTACATTTACATTTACATCTGGTACAATATAAAATGGGCAGTTGATATTACTATAAATTGAGTTTTATGAGAAAGATACACCAGACTGTTACTGTTTACTGGTCATGGTAAATTATAATTAAGTTGTTCATGGTGACAAAAGTAATATCACTTATATTCATAGCTTTAGTTATTGTGCCATCACCATCACAATATAAGCTATTACATATAACAATTGTCTTATTATTGGTTTGCTTCTACACGAACGATAGTGCAGTTAGGATATTGTTTAATAATATGGCAATTTAACCTGATTTTGCAATTTTTTATCGTGCTTTACTGCTCCTCAGGGCTGAAACCTTGGGTGTGCAGAAATACAGTATGTGCTCATGTCTCAATGAGTTCAGTGATAAATATTTAATGTTTTATGCTGTTCATATCTCAAATTTAGTTTGTAGCTATGGGGTCTGGACATTACTTACCACTAGAGATTAGTCTGTATTTCTGTATTTTTAGCCTAAAAAGAACATGAAGTATATTTTTTTGGATGGTGTCACGTTCCATGTCTTTAAATTTAAGATAAAATAAATACATTATATATTTAAGATATATGTGCACATTCTCTATGGACCTTCCTGTCTAGTGCCTGACAGAGAGACACACTCCTGACTAAAAATGTAGTTTTTGATTGGAGCGCAGCATCGGGGCCAGAGCTATAAACACAAATGTTGCTGACTGAGGTTATATTATTGGTTGGCAAGCCAACTGTTGGGAGTTTCCGCATTGGTCACTTCTCTTTCAAAATGATTTGGGGCGAACAAGCAGTGTTGCCAATTTAGCTCCTTTGTCGCTAGACCATAGCCAGACCAAACCTTAAACAACTTTACTGACTTTTTTTTTTTTTTAAAGTAACTAGAGATAAATCCTGTGTCTTTGTGGACAAACCTCAGCCATTTTCTGTAGAAGAGAGTTTCCAGTACTGCCCCACAAGAAAGAGGTTGAGCTTTTCCTTCACAGGCGCAGCTCTTTATGAGCTTCTGACTTTCTCTCTGAGTGATAATTTTACAAATAAATATACCCCAAATCACAGCACAGCTGTTGTCTTTAACTCATGTGTGTGGTCATTTTGTCAGACAACATCCTGGTTATTAAATCAGGATTTTAGCAGCAGCAGACCAGCAGCTTGGAATTGGCTTAGAAGTGACTGCTGGTTAATATGTAGTCTTGATGGTTTCAGTCATTGTCAAAATTGTTACATGTAAATGAGAACAGCTTTATTGGGGATTCAGTAGTATTAGAACACTGTATATGTGAGCACGAGAGGAGAGAAGTAAACAAATAAAGGGCTGAAACACTGGGTAGAATGTAAATAGTCTACATCCAGCCATTTCCTAGATTTACAGTTTTCTCCTCCCAGAAGTTAGCTCAAATACACTCATTTTCTGCTGCTGCATTTCCAGAATTACTTCACCGGTTAAAATATAAACTCATCTTACCATCTCATATCAATCAGTTTTTAAAACATATGAAGATATTAAGAGCAGAAGATAATCTCTGATAATTGTTGACAAAATACTACTTTACTACCTTCTATTTTAGAAATTATTATCCTTAGTACCAGGTAGTCATTTTTTTTAGGCAATACAACTTTAATCTATTTATTTCTATGTTTCTCCACTTCCACGACAGCTGAGGATAATATTTGAAGATAAACATTTTTGTGTATGTTGTAAAGGTCACTGGTAGCCAGAGTAGAGGGCAATGCCAGGAAGTGTTCCTTTTGGATTTGTCACTTAAAGCTGTGATTTGTGTTTAGATGTAAACATTTAGGGATATGTTTATCAAAAAAAATAAAAAATTCCATACTTAGTGAAAATGACTGTTTAGACATTTGAGAGCTCTTCTTAAATGATAATCTCTATGTTAAATATGATGTAATGTTAAATGTAATCTCTTGCCTTCCGAGCATGTGGCCCAGTGTGTGGGTTGGTACCAGTCTTAGAGGCAGGCAGATAGAGATCAGCAGTGACTGAAGCCTGGGGTTTGTCCTTCCTAGAGTTGTGAAGGACAGCCTTGGGTTTGAGAGGAGACTGACATTGATTTTCTTGGCCTGGTTATGTGATGGCTGCGGCACCTGCCTCTGATCGTTAACATTGACCAAAACCTTTTATTTTATTTTATTTTTTTTTCTTCTTTTGTTAAAAACATGGCTGTCCTGACACGTGCGGATACATACATGTGCACACAAACACACAGATATAAAGGAAAGGTGATGCCCGGAAAGCTAAGAGGTGCCTAAATCCTCCGGTGAAAATCATCTAATTCGCTAACATGTCACACGTCCTCGCCTTTACCAAATAGGTTTATTGATTTTTCTCTTTTGAGATGTTTTTAGGCCCGTTCCACTGGGAACAAACACTGTATTAATTATGGCTACAGGGTGATCAATATAAATGGCTGGCTAGGCATTGTTTGATGAAACAAGCATAATCAGCTACTTTACTTTTAACTCTGATAATATAGCATCCATCCTCCAGGTTAATTGCCTTGTGATTTTTTATCAGGTAGCTTTTATTTAACTTGCATGGGTTCGCCATGATGAAGGGGGGGTGTTACCTGTACAGCGCTCCTTTTATCTCCAAAGAGAATTATGTATTAGACCTCCACTGAAAGCCTGTGGCCTGTTTGAAGATTGCTATTACAAATCAGTTTATGAAAAAGTACTGCACTACAGAGAAAGGGAAGTCAGCTCCATACATTGACATGCACATTAAAGCAGCTCAGCTGTGTGTGTGATAGATTCCATTTATTCTCGACAACTTTTTCTCCCACCTATCTTCCACAATCCCAACCCCCTTCTCTCTCTCTTAAAAAAAGAAGTTATGAAATTTTCTGTTTCAGCCACCTTTCAAGTTTAGATCCTCCTGCTTGTGAGGAGTTGATAGGAAATGCACAGCGATGCCCTCGACATGGTGGATCGGGGACTGAATGTCTGATGTTGAGATCAGGGCATGTCTCTGGGGAGATGGTGGAGATGGATAGATGTCAGGTTTCCCATTCTTGTGGCACGTTCTGTCATCTCTATGTGTGCTCTTCTCATTACGAGCGCGTGGCTGGAGTAAACAGTCAGCGCAGTTTGGGATGGACTACAGGCAGGGATCAGAGTTAAATGGCAGTAGGTTGTGGGAGATGTTACAGGGAGGCAGAGTAGAGGCTGCATAGAGATGAAGGGATTATGGTTATGATTCATGTGCTGGTGGCAGTGAGTGTCTGCTGGGGATAGAGAAATATATTCCGCCTTTGTGTTGAGCCGCATAGGAGCAATGAGCTGGTAAACATCTTGCTTCGTGATAGTTAAAAAGTGGGTACTGTGCAATTGAGAGGAACCATTTTACACAAGTTTTCTCCTGGAATGAGCTCTGGAGCAAAGCCGGGGTTTAAAATGTATCCGAGAGTAAGTGAAGAATAAATGAAGGTAATCTCAGTTTCCACACTGTAGCATGAAATGACTGTGAACTGACATCAAGCCCAGCAGTATGCAATTCTGGCTTATAGTAGGGACTGTTTGTTGATGGTGACTGATCTTTTAGGGTTGCAATGACTCATTAGGTCTACACTACTTAATCTGTCCATCATTTTATTAGTTAATAGATTCCCCTCTTTGGTCAATAAAACATAAGAAAACAGTGACAAGGCCTAGATAACATTTTAAATCCCTTGTTCTGTCTGAACTATAAAGCTTGGAATTTTTGTTTGAAACATGACTTGAAATGTTACATAATTTTTTAATTTAATTGAATGCTTTTTCATCACTGCTAAGGAAATATCCTTAATAGCTAACAGACTGTTAAACTACCTGGTTTCATTCAAGTTTAAAATCCATTCTTGGATCCTTAATATTTTAACCGTCATATTCAAAGGAATATTGAATATTGTGAGAATGTGTAGAAGAATGTGTAAAAATAGTTACACTGCTAAAGTGCATATGTTATGTTAGTGCTAAGCGACATTATTACCATTATCCATATAATGGCACTGTCTTCGAGTGATGCATAGGTTATGATGGGGTACATTGTATGGACTGTTAAATACATTTTATAGCCTGACATTTGCATTGGTGAATGGGTCTGGAAGCTCTTAGTTCATTTTCCATTTCCAAGGGGCGATATTATCAATGTTTGTAGACCAAAAGGCCTCTGGACGCAGATGAATAGATTTACAACTATCAGAGCAGTGAAATATATGACGTAGCGCAGAGCGGGTCAGTGGCTAAATTAAACTTCTTACAAATCCTGTTGGTAGTACAGAAAACACGTCTCTTATGCTGTAAGTGCAGGGGTTTGTTCTTGTTTTAGAGGAGATACAATGTCCGGTCATGATAGCGGATTCAACAGACCTCTCCACATCGGCGGCAGCCATCTTGGTGGTTAACTAAAGTGCTCCACCAGTGCTCCCCTGTCAGTCATTGTAGCAAACACACCCAATATTAGATAAATGGTTGTGATCGGACCGAGTTGGGAATCTGTCTGAACGGGAGGGGGTCAAACTTACAAAAGCAACTGGCTTGAGGTTCCTGAGGATGTTTCACCTCTCATCCGAAAGGTTTCTTCAGTTCTAGAGGGTCGGGCCTAAAGATGTTCACGACCCCACAAGATATTTAATACCGGGATCTCCCCATTAGCCAGTTACAAATGTAGAAAGCCTTTTGGATGAGAGGTGAAACTTCGACAAGAATCTCAAGCAAGTCCAGGTGCCTTCATAAAGCTCTAAGGGTTGGAATCTAAAAGTTTCACTTCCCTGTTTGTAAAGATAGATTCCAAAGAATGATGCTCACACCACAACAACTTCAGATTCATCAGTGAAACAGAGTGAAGGGGTGAATTGAAGAAAAAAGGCGTCATTGCTCAAGTCTGTGAATCACAGACTAAGCTAACAGAAGAGAGGACGCTATCTCCACAACGCTAAAGGTTAGAACATTGACTGACTGCTGCACTTGTTCTCTTGTGAACTTTGCTTAACACTTTTTTTTTTCCCAATGGACAGTCCTCACTGGGAGGCCCGAGGCAGAGAAAGGTCAGAAGATGAAGAGAACATAACTGTGAGGGATAGAAAATTGTCAGAGTGGAGCGTGGTGTGTGATTTAAAATGCATTTATGGCTGCAGAAGAAAACAAAGTGAATCAAACTTTCACATGAAAAATCTGTTCAGGATTTAAACACATTTGAGAAATATGTCAAAAGGTCAGAAGTCAGGCGGATAGAAAGAAGTGTTGTGTGATCAAACAGCTGTGTTTGTGTTGTAAACGTGGACACAATAGCATCAGAAATAACATCCAGTGTTCATAGCAACATCAAAACACAAAGGCATACACATTTTCTCATGACAAGGAAGTCTAACATACATAATTTCAGTTTAAATCAGAACGTGAACTGTAGGCCTTTTTAAAAAAAAAAAACACTCTGAATGCCAAACAATGGGAATGTCAGCAGAGTGGTGATGAGAAACTCTGCACATTCTGCAACACTTTCACCTTGAAGTGTTAGTGGATGGAAGTCTGGACACATTTTGCTTTTGTAATTTGACCAGCAAACACATTTCCAATAGAATCAGCATTTTTTTTTGTTTTTCTCTCTCTTTTTTTTTTTTTTCAAACCCAAGCACAAGGGATAGCAGAAAAGTGTTACCTTCAGCCCCGGGGTCAGGTCGTCGGGGTCAAAGGTGGTCAGAGGTGAAGGTCCAGGACGTGAGCCATAGGACAGGACAAGGGGTGGGACACACATTGGTGGAGGTCACAGAAAAGCACAAACACATGGTGGCAGGGAGCAGGGAGGAGAGGCAGGAGGTATGACCAGGTATGAAGAGATGTTGGAAGGAGAGGAAGAAGGGGGGAGGGGCGGGTGGCAACGGGGGAGGATGTTGCAAAGGGTTAAGAAGGCAGGGGAGAATTTAGGAAGAAATGGAGGGATATGGCACTGAGGGGGAGGTAAAAAGCAGAGGAGGAAACTGTGGGGGAAAGCGGCAGTTTCGAGGGGGCTGGGGGAGGGGGGGGGCGAAGAGGCTGAGTCAATTCCTCTAAAAAACAGAACCAAAATAAAAAAAGGAATGAACCCATACCTTGGTCGTTTAACGTCAGGTGCGCCAGACCTTGAAAGGGAAAAAACAGAAAAAAAGAACAGAAAGAGGAAGAAAAGAAGGTCATAAAAGGCACGGGAAGAAAAAAAGCATTGTCACAACGTTGGACTGCAGTTTGTGACAGACATCCTGGGGCAGACTTGGATGTCAGAGTTCAAATCAAAGGTAAAAAACGAGAAAGAGAGAGAGAGAGATAGAGAGAGAGCGAGTAGTAACAGAAAACAAGCAAACACTTCTTGAGTGAGGTGTGGGGGGTTTAGAAAAAAAAGCATTTTCATTTGGCGCAACCCCCGAAGGCTATTGCTCTCACAAATGCTTTTTTTTCCTCTGGAGTACTTATGGAACACACAGAGAACTGTTTGGCAGAAAAGGCTTGAACTGGATTCCTCATCTCCTACTGTACTCAAATCAAAAAGTAAAAAGAAACAAAAAATTCTTAGCTCTGCAAGGTCTCACACAGAGAGAGGGTCAGAGATAAACCAGGAGAAACGCTACAAGATAAAAGTTTTGTGTTGTCTGTAAAAACCCAAAGTCAAAGTTTATCCCAACACAGATGTGAGTGTACAGCATCACAACAGCCAACTAAAACAGTTATTTAGCTTCCTGCAGGCTATTGTGCGCACATCTAGACAAAAGTGCAGATCGATAGATTGAACAGAAAGATGTCCGCAATCAGCTCCTGCGTCATCAAGCGACGTCTGAATCAGGCCACAGTACCAGCAGACCATTTCACATCCATACCTGCGAAACACAACATTCACTGTGCGGAATTCATCATCGAACTCTTTGGAAATATCATCAGAAAAATGTAAAGGTCCTGATTTCTCACTGTCATCATTACAATACCTCCAGTTTGTGTGAACGTAACTCCACATACAAAGCCAATATTAGCGGTCAGGTGTCAGCTGGTCGCAGGAACAACTGAAGTGAGAGTCGAACCTAACCACCGCACACTGAGATGACTTCACCGTGACTTTAACTCAGAGCAAACAACATGTTTCGTCCGTGGCTTCTTCAGGTTCTCTCAGTGTAATTACCAGAGCGTTCACAGGTGTGATAAATGCATATAAATAGTTCACATGACCAATTTTCACAATCTTCATTTTGTCATTTTGTTGTTTTTCATTTTTTCAAAGATAAACATATGACAAAGGTTAAACTTTTCCAAAAAATTTGACAAATAATAATGGTATTAGTTACAAATGTTACACTGTTTTACACAGTATTAAAAAAAATAAGAGAACTAACTATTATATACACAACTGACTGCATGAAAAAAGGAGGTAGACTTTAGGTCCTGCAGCTGTCCCTCTAGCTTTTATAACTCTAGTTATATTAATAATACTATGATTTTATAATATGATTAGGTCTTTTTTGGAAAATGGCCACCTTAGTAAAATGTTTATATCTTTTGCAAAGATGTTACAATACTGAAAGATTACAAAAATGAAGAAAATGATAATTGGTCATATGTGTTTATCACACCTGTGAATGTTCTTGTAATTCTTCTGTGTGTGTGAACCTGAAGGAGCCGCACGCGAAATGTGTTGTTCACTCTCAGGAAAAGTCGCAGTGAAGTCATCTCAGTGTGTTTAATTTTACCTCCAGGTTCTGTAGCCAATCTGGTCCAGTGCAATCGTACCCAGAGAAACAGCAACTACTATAAGCAGCAGCAGGCAAACAATTTCCTCCAAACTAACCGGATTAAAAATACTACAATAGAACAAAAGGCCTGTACTGTATATTACTGTACGTCCAGAAGTACTTTTTGTTGCATGATTGTGCGTTGACATGCACATTCCAGTTTAAACTGTGAAGGTGTATAAAAAAAAAAAAAAAAAAAAAAAACATTTTTTTTTTTTTTTTTTTACAAAACAGTTCTAAAGCAGCAATGTTACAACATAATACCACAACACATAACAACAGCTCTCACTGTTTGAGATATTACATTCATATAGCACCTGTTTGGGAAGGCTACTGTACAGAGGACCATGAGAGAAAAACGCCTGGCAGCAGGGATAATAATAGCAAAAATATCTATTCAAACAACTTAGCAGCAACTGGCAGCATTCATGTACTATAAACATCCACCAGCATGTCTGCTGGACAGAAGTCTTGGAAGCAAACCTTAAGAAAAAAAAAAGAGAAAACAGAACTAAGAGAAAGATGAAACATCGTCTGCACTATGGCCTAAAGCTGTGTTTATTCCCAAATAAACCAAATGGCTAAAGCAAATTGGATTTAACCCCAGGCAGCACAGAATATCAACAGCATTATGTCTGTTGGACTAGAAGTCCCAAAAGGTCAAATCCTTTCAAGTCAGCCCGTCTTTCCTTGATCAATAACATTTCAAACATAACACTCTTGGCACTACCAGCAAACGGCTTAATCTAAATAGCCCTTCAGTGTCAAGGAAGTGCAGCAGTGAAGTCATGTCTTCTTCTGTTTTACCAGCATGAACAGGAGTCTATTTTTGTGAATATCCAGCATTTAAAATCATCTGTTAAACATGTGAAACATATTTGGGAATATAGTCTTGATACATGCGATTCGGAGTTGGGTACAATACACATCTGCAGATTTCTGCGGTTGACGCTGATCAAATCAACAGGTCTGCTAACGTAGGAGATATGCAGCGCGCTATAAATGGTAATCCTTCAGACGCAGAGCTGTGATGACTCAATACAGCCTTTCACTTATCCTCTTGAATCAAGGATGTGCTAAAATACTGTTTTCAGAGCTCTAGACAGCCTTTAAAGCAGCACCAATCAACAGCACAAGTTCAGCTTCCTGTGCGCAGCAAATGCACTATAGGGTTTGTTTCTGTGAGGCCTCTGCATCGACATTTAAACCATGGACTGGCTAACTGAGGTGCTCCACTGTTGAGGTTAAGTAAACACTCAGTTTCCAGACAGACAAAGAAGACGAAGATAGTGTCTAATGTCTCCGAAAACAAATTAACACAACCAGAGGGCAGCTGTCCGTCTGCACCGTGAATGCACAAAACACATCTGTACCAGCAGCAGCAGCAGCGAGCAGGTGAATCACAATGCAAAGAGTACAGAAGCTCAAATGACTCTTGACTACAAGCTGTTCCTATTGTCCTCTTTCTTAATAACATCTGTGATTCAGGGGCAGAGGAAATGTACAGGCAGAGTGTTTTATTTATCTGGCTGCAGTCCGTTTCCTGCCGGCCCTTTGCAGGGAGTCCAATCATTCTCACTCTGCCTCCCTCTGTTTTTGTTCCCTTGCTCATAATCCATTAAGGAGATAAGGCGAAGGCTCCTGCAATGAAACAGAACGCTGCTGTCGCTGCATACCAAATCATTCAAATACCCCACCCCACCCCACCCCGCCCCTCCAAAACCCTCCACCCTTCGCCAACCTCATCCGAGCTCAGAAAGGCAAAAAGACAGTGGCACAATTTTATGGCAGAGGAAGACAGGGAAAGGTGAAGAAGACAAGGCAAGAGGAGGTGAACAGAGAGAACGAGAGGAAGAAAGACAGAGCGATGGCAGTGAGTTGTCAAATGGCATTTTCAGAGCCAGTGTTAACCAGAGATTCACAGACAGGTGTGCAAAAAAAAGAGAAAATCCAGAAATCAATCACCAGGAGAAATTCATTCCAAAGTATCGTATCAGAGGGTGAAACAGAAAATTAAAAAGTTGTGATTTGATCTGCGCTAAATGCCAAACTTTTTTTTCTTTTCACACGAGATTTCTCCCAAAACAGAAACACATTAATGCTACATACACACTAACACACACAGACACGCGCACACACACACACACATTATGTGATGTTGGCAAAAGCATAGGAGGTCGGACTCCTGCCAGCTTTCACTAGCAAGTGGTTTTAGAGACGGAAAAAGCAGCATGACTGAAAATCTAATGTAAGACTTCCTGACATTAGAGACACACGGAAAAGATACATCTCTTTACTACTGTCCTGCATCATTACTGGAGTACAAATCAAATTACAACCGCACACACACACACACACACACACACACACACACACACACACACACACACACACACACACACACACACACACACACACACACACACACACACACACACAAACACACACACACAAACACAAACACAGGGAACGTGACGAAAACTCAGCTCGAACTATAAGACATCTGAGCATTTGATTGCATTCTAAGTTCTGAGGCGAGTACAGATGGGAGTTAGTAACGGAACCGGCGCCGATAGGAGAGCGGCTCCAATTGGCTGGTTATGATTGAGTGACAGATGGAGCAGAGTCATAATTCTGTCATTAGGAAGAAGACATGTTTACATCTTATCTGGCCCACTCCTGCTCCCTCTGTTCCCCACCACCACCCCTTTTTTTTTTCTCTCCCACCCTGTCTTCCTCTCTGCCTCCGCATCCAGCCCTCCATCAGCCAGCTGCAGCCGCCTCCTGCTCTCTTCTTCCTCATCTGCTGCGTTCTTGTTGCTCTTCTTTCAGGTCTGATGAACACAAGCCACTACTGTTTTGCAAACTAATGATTTCATTCATTTGACTGCTGGTGGCTCAAACACCAGCGTCCCGCCACAAACTGCATGATAAAGACAAAGCCAGGCGACGCTGATGAATGTATATAGATACACAGATACATCAGACTGAATGAATTTATCAAACATTTACAAATAACTCCATGTGGCAGGAAGGTGACATGAACAGAAAAGTGCCGACCACAAATTATTAGGAACAAAGATGCCTTAATAATTTCAGCTCCTTATAATATAGTTATATTGGTTTATGTTTCGTTTTTTTTTAAATAATAGTACATAATTACATTCTTATACTTTAAATATATGCTCCCATTAAACAGTAGTTCAAAGTTTTTTTTGTCACATGCCAAGGTGCAATGCTCAGTCAGCAAAGCAGTGAAATGAGGGTCTGACTTGCAAGTGCGTTCGTATTATTCTTTTTTAGCAATTTCGGATGGCTCTCCCTGAGGCATGGATTACGATACAGCGCCACTACATTGCCGTAGTGGCGTACAGACGCAAATGCAGTTACAAACGTCAAATCCACCGAGTAACGAGAAAACAAGTACTAGATTTGCGTCGGGAGGCAGCACAAATTTGACGGAGGCGGCCACCTCCCAATTCTCTATGCAGGAAGAACTCTGATCATGTTAGGACACGTTGTAATGAATAAAAACAGATTTGGAATTGTTGAAGTAATGTCTTTGTTTTGTGAGCACCAGTCAACAGGTAGCGCATGTTCTTCAATGACCTTGTAAGAAATTAATCCATCACAATGTTCCTCAAATATTCACAGATTATGATGAGCCTCATCATCATCATCACTACACACACACACACACACACACACACACACACACACACACACACACACACACACACACACACACACACACACACACGGAAACAGATGTGCTGGGTCTCAGGGCAGCAACAACACCACACTACTGGAGGGGACAGAGAAAAATGGGAGTCATCATCATTATCCCTTTCTACGCCTTCCACACTTCCTTTTCTCTCACTTCCTCGATCCCTCGTTCATCAGATGGACACATAGACTAAGTCGCGAGGAGGAATGTGTTTGCTTCTCAACCCCCCTGTGGTGCTGGGCTGGCATGTTAAATAGCATCATCCTCCAAGGACTCTCGGCAGCATATGGCCAACCGCACTTTACATGCCTCTGGAAGGCACATGTCATACTGACACAAAAGCCTCTTCGTTACTCGCCGATCCCAAAATGGTAGGCGCACAACATATATATATATATATACATATATATATATATATATATTTTTTTTTTTAAAGGACACCGTGTTTGATGACTTTAGTGGGAGCAAGCATTGACAAAAAGCAAGAAATACAGAAGTCTGTAAAAGTCATGAAGTATAAAATAAGAACAATAAATGGTTTTATGTGCAGCTTATTGTTTGATGCACCCTTGGCACGAGATATAAAACTGCACAATATCCAAAACGTTTGACACATCCACAAATCACTGGCTTTTACTAGGCCTGGGCACGGATAAAGTTTCACAGCATAATCATCGCTCTACATCTCCCATTGCCAAAAAAGTACAGGAAGGGCCCTCGAGGGCTCGGAAACAAACCAGGGCAATTTGTAAAAACATCTGCTTAAAAGATGTCGGAAAATGGTTCTGATTGAATGTGAATAATATTCATCTCAGTAGACTTATCTATAATGCATAGTGTCTTTGCACAGCTTAAGTAATATAGAAACTGTGGCAAGTTTAAGAGTGCTTAAATAATTCATTGTGGATATCTATTCTGTGAGAGAGAGAGAGAGAGAGAGAGAGAGAGAGAGAGAGGAGAGAGAGAGAGAGAGAGAGAGAGAGAGAGAGAGATAGTAGGAGGTAAGGGCCTAAGAAGACCTTTACAATCTCACAGAGAGCTATAGATTTATGTCAAAGGTTTCCATGTCTTTCAATGCTATAAATTATTAACATGGGGCTCACCGCGTTTCAAAAGGAGGACACATGTAAAGTTCTACACTTTAACATCAAGTAAAAATCTTACCTAATGGGTCCACAGTGGCTCACTGACAGTGTGGAGTCATCGACTGCAGCTCACTGATTTTAATAAAGGATGAAACGCTCGCAGTCACTCAGCGTTGGTCATAAAACTGTATGTTCTGTATATATATGAAAAAATGTGTCTGTGCACTGCTCTGCTGAAGATCAAAAACAAATAGAAAAAAATCCTTATTGAGTACCGCAAGGCATGCTGGGATGAAGCCTAGTCAATTATCTGATATTTGCACTGACCTTCAATCAAATAGCTACATAAGTCCTGGAAAAGCTTTGATCCACCAGTCCTGATCTGGTCAATAGGTTAATCTTTTGTCAGCGCAAAAAAATGAAGTCAGTGTTCCTTAAAGGACTGTCTGCCTGTACAGTATGAACACCAAGTCTGCAGGTGCTGTTTTGCACATACTGTACATTACACTATAAAAAAAAAAAAAAAAGCAGTGATGCATGACACCACTAGTAGAGTTATGAATGAATGCTTTAAGATTAGATCTGGGTTTACTGCATGCAGCTTAGTCAACTCTGAGAGCAAAAGCCTGTGTGGAGCTCGAGCATGCAATAACCACCGTGACTGATTTTGACAGACTGACACATTTCAAACAAGCAAACAAAAACTCACACTCTCTTTGATACGACTACAAAAATTCCCTTAGACTGAGGAAAATGTAACAACTTTGTATTTCTAGACAGAATCTGATGACTTCCCTTCATAGTCCTTGGTCTATTCCCACAACATTTACTGGCCAAGTCACTTTCGTTCTGTACATTTCTGCTAATGTAAATACTTCTATAGTTACCTGTCAGTGCTGGTCCATCATTAAAACTAACTAGATGTAGTCAGTGTAGCTTGAGTATAGTAAATGTAGTCAAAGCGACAAACAAATGCAGCTAACTGTAAAAGCTACCACTAGGAGCAGTGTATGGAGCAGGTGTATTCAAAGGGAGTTGGGGAGGGGTATTCTAAATATTGACTTGTGACTGATCTAATAATAACTACATGTTCCTTTCTCATTTAAAGTTAAATAAGGGCTGTAATAGGAGAAAGGTGCATTTTCAGATACATCTTTGAAAAATGAAATAAAAAGTGTAGCTTGACTTTTCCTTTTTCTTATCACCTCCATTTCACATCTTAACAGTCTCAACCATTTCTATAATAAACACCAACACCTCTTATATACAGTACCACTCCTCCGCTTATTTCTCTGAGTATTACATCTTGTGTCAGCTTTCATCTCTCAGTGTGTGTGAACGCCACTTGAGTCTAAATAGAAATGCTGCGTCAAATTTGAATAATTCTCTGTAGGTCCAGGTCTGGATAGGATGGCGTCTGGGTCTGGATCTGGACCATGGTCAGCCTATTAGCAACCTCTGGTTTTGAGTCATGTGGCTGTAGAAGCTGTTACTGCTGGGACATGATACAAATGGAAAGAAGGACACTAGTGGTTTCAAGAATCTCCACAGACTTGTAGATTTCACAGCTCTTCACCACTAACATGCATTGGAGACTGTGTGAATTCAAAATGGCCATAGCTGATTTTCTCTAAGAGGGATGAAACTACCAGTTTCTACCAGACACATCCAAACCTGGAGCTGCTGAGCATTTGAGATTTGGTGAGGAATATTCCACTGAGACTGCGTTGGCTGCGATTTGGCTTTTATGGCTGTGGCTTAGCTGTGCAGAGAAATTATGTTATGCACCGCAGCCGTACAGTTACATCGCACCTCAAATCTGATTGTTTTTGCAGTTACCACAGTGAACTGTGAACAGTGCAAAGCTTGAATTCGAAGCATCTTAAAGGGCATTTTACACTGGTTGTGCAGTCTATGAAAACACAGGTTTCACTTGTTGTTACTAATATGAGACATTTGTCCTGCTTCTCTCTGTGTGCTAATAACGATGAAGAACAATCCAAGCTCAAAGTCATAATAAGCACACTTTATGCTAATAAAGGTGATAACTGGATGCAGTTTATATCCACATATTAAACTATAAAGGATTTCATTCTCTGAATCTGAATACATGTTTATTTCTTTGCTTGTTGTGTTGGTTTCTGACAGATTGCCCTAGATTCTCAAGGTATCCAAATAAAAAATGCACTCCTTTTACAGCAATTCAGAATTCTCTTCTGTGTGTGTGTGTGTGTGTGTGTGTGTGTGTGTGTGTGTGTGTGTGTGTGTGTGTGTGTGTAAGTGTGCGTGAGCATGCACACATGCATTTGATTTCCTTGGAAATACCACAGGGAACTGTTGACCCCAGGCGAGGCACTTAAGCTGAGCGAGTGAAGCATTAAATCTTTATGGTCACTTTCCACTTTACACAGCAGCAAAAACCATCATCTGTCAGGAGTGATGCACTAAGCTGTTTGGAAGCCTGTCAAATGACATGATTTACTATTCAAAGTTACAATAATACAGGGCCACACCACCTAATTAACATTGCACATGCCAACGTTTGCAAACAGAAAAAAAATATCCAAACCAATGTTGCCGTGACAGATAATCCAAAACACCCTTGTCTGTCTTGATTTTGGTGCCATTGCATTGGTGTTTTGGAATTAATGTCCAAACATGTTGCAAAATTAAAGCTATAAACATGCACATTTCATACTTAAAAACATTGCAACATGTGTTTTTCTGCAGCTAAATGGATGCATATTTCAACACTCTGAGTGTTGTTCATTGGCTAAATAGCTGTCTATTCTGCATGTGGGGAGATCATAGTTAAGTCTTACAAAGGAGAAATATCTCACATCGAGATATTATGCTCCCCCACAACTCCTAATTAACTGCATAACGCTGAGTGAATCACTTTGATTCGCACATTTTGTTCATGAAAACACAGCTAATATGTCATGGGATACATCTCGAAAAATAAATCAGAGCGTCTTGGAGATTGGTGAGGGGTAGAGATCTGAACAGTTGCTGTTCCATCTTAATTAAACAGTTCATAAATAAATAGGACCTCCATATGTCGAGCTGGAGAACTTGGACTAATTTAATGTCTTAGCCATCGAAGCTAACACACAGAAGGGATGTTGATGATTTTCTCCACTTATGCTCATTTACACGAGACACACTAAAGATGCTCAGAGGAGCTGCAGTGTTTTACAGGCTCTGCGTTCACTTGAAAGGGAGGGCTCTACCGACACTGACAGCATAATATAGCAAACATAGAATCCTCATGTCTGAGAGTGCATCTCCCAAAATGAAACTGGTACCATCTCCTGTCTACCCTTCCATCGTTTATATCTTTTTCTAGTTACCAAATGTTTTGAGTCTCTGGCCTGGAAGAACTGCACCGGGTTCATCTCGCAAAAACCAATAAATTCTGTGTCTGACCTCTATTTTCCTTTCATTTATGAGGTCAAAACTAATCATTAGTCCCCACTGAAATACGGTGTCCTCTCCCAGAGTATCCATCTGTCCTTCCTCTCGTCTTCCTAATCTCTAACTACCAGTGCCACACATGCATCCTATCCTACAACCATTTCCCGGTCCATCCGCCTTCCTTCCACAGCTAGTTTCATGGAATGAATGCCTCTGATTGCCACTTCTGGACTCTGCTCATTAGGGGAGCTGAAAATGAGGGGTGGGCAACAAACTGCATGGCATCCGTCGCTGTGTTTTGTTTTTTTTTTCCTGGGATGTTGGAAGCTGTAATTGTAACGTCAGATGTGATGGAGAGAACGGCCGCATTGATGGGAGGAAGGAAGCCAGTCTTCAAGTGGATCATTAGCATGAGCAAACACACCCCTTTTTCTTAAGTATCTCCACAGTCCCACAGCCTACCTAAAGCTACTAGCATTGTCACACTTCCTTGCTCCACACTCGGCTCTTCTTGTTCTTGCAAGTCTTGCAGTTACTAGCGACGTGTCTCACCTATCAATATCTAGAAAACAAGACTAGGTCAAAACCTAGAATATTTCTGGACGGCCTATAGTCAAATCCTGATTTTATAACCACAGCGTCATCTGACAAAATCACCAAACACAAACTAAAGATGAAGACTGAGCTGTGATTCCAGCTCTATATTTATAAAATGAAGATTCTGAGAGAAAGTTAGAAAAGTCGACAATGTTTCTTTTTTTAAGTTACTTTTTCAGGCTTTTGCCTTTATTACAGTGACAGTGAGAGGGAGAGACATGAAAATTGGGGATAGAGAAAGAAAGAGGATGACACGCAGCAAAGGGCTCCAACCCAGGCCGCTGTGGCAAGGACTAAGCCCAAATGGCATACGTTCCAGCAGGTGAGCCACCAGGGACCGAGACAGACTCTCTCTTGCTTATTGTGTCTCTCACACAGAGCATAGCCTCCGTCTGGGATCCACAATAGATAGATAGCATCATCCTAGAAAGTTTAGTCTGTATTTACTTCAACTCCAAAACATAACAGAGTTTTATTAGAGGCAGGTCTTTATGTCCAACTCCCTCTGTTTTATATGTAGAGTTGGTCATTGCAGTTAGTGCGAAGCCTCATTACCAATGACTTCCCTGTCTCCTGGTCTCTCTACTTAGTGTATCTTATGTTTAGTTATTCCTCTGCCTTCTTTAGCAATAATGATACATGTAATGAATGTAATGTAATGGGGGTAAGGCTCAGTGTATTGGAAGTGCCCAACCACTTCCCTGCAGTTCCCGAGCAGCCGGGAAATCAGAGTGACACGGCAGACTGCCTGAAACAAGAGGTGTAGCCCTAAGCTCCAAGTCTGCATCCATACAAGGTTCAGTCATGAACCCGGTTTATTATGTTTGAAAGAAAAGTCTTTCAATCCAGTGACAAGTTGGCAACACTGCAGCTGTAAACACCCCACTAATATAACCTGTTTGCACCAGAAACTCCAACTGAGTGACGAAGCACTCAGCTGAACAGTGTTGGAAATATCATCCCTCTGTCAGTCAGTCAGTCAGTCAGTCAGTCACATTCCAGATTATAGGGCTGGTCTCACTGTTGCGGTTTTAGCCAAAAAAGGAAGACCACTCCAAAATTAACTAAGCAGGAAAAGACATTATAATCCATCTCTCATAAGAACAATTTTCAGCCACAAATTTTCCTGAATGACTTGTGCAGGCAGATATTTTTGGTATCACTGTCACTTCTGTTGCAGGAGTAAACCCACGTCAGCAAGATAAAGTAAAAACAACAACAAAATCTCCTAGTCCTCTGAGCCATGGAAGCTCAAGTCAGAGTCAAAGTAATCTACAGGGACATCAGTGCAAAATAGCACCTTGCCTCCAGCGTTTGTTGATGTTTAATGTTTCATTTTGACAATTTTCTCCCTTCAGCCGGTGTTTAGGAGCACATATCCTTTTCCCCTCCACTAACAGCACGGCAGTCAACTGTAGTTTCCTGTTAGGGGAAAAAATAAAATCGTAATGACTTTTTCCTTGAAATGTGGCTCCCTGTGAGGTTTTGAGAGGGCGACTTCCTGTCTTGTGTCAGGGGGTGGGTCTCAGCAGGTAACTACAACAACATCCCATAATGGAAAATTAATGTCTTCCAACTGAGATGACGCACTAACTTCATTTAGCTCATTGGGTCGGGTAAACACCATTAGACCATGGAATCTGCAGTGCTCCTGGAAGTTAAGTCATTTGAGAGAGTTGGGTAATTATGGCTAAATTAATGGAAATTGTGTAGCAAATGTATTCATAATTCATGTGTCTATTTTCTGAGGCTGGAATCCTCTTTGTGGGGAGCGATAAGCAGCTTGATTTAACTGAGATTGGAAAGTACCAACTGGTGTATCCTCCTCTCTCTCTCACAACAGCATAATAGAGTGTTTCCTTGCTTCCAAATGGTGAATGAAATGAAGAGACTCTTCAGCCAGCTGCAAAAAATTAATGTTAAATAGTTGAGTCGGTATCAATCTCTTAATTCTTTTGATAATCAAGAAAATTAACCAACTGATTTGTTTTTTCTTTTGCATTATCTTAAAATAGGCTTCCAATTCTTGTCACGAAATTGAGGGACTAAATAGTACGGTGGCCCTGACAGCTCAAGGCACTGCAGCTTAAGAAAACACATGGAAATACACGAAACGCAAGCAAATTCAGAAAACACCTTCATAAATTTGATAATGCATGCGCTGCAAATAACACAACTCATGCAAATGAGTTGCAAATTACAGTTATGAAAAATGTTGAAATGGGAATATCAAAATAACTAATATTGCTACAGTCAAGTGATCAAAAAGTGTTGTGAGAAAAGGAATTTAATCGTGTTGTATTAAAGTGATCAAATGGTTTTCGAGTAAAAATGATTGAATAGTTTAATTAACTGAATCAAATCAACTTTTTTATTTATTTTTTTTCTCCAGTGCAACACAAGAAAATAAAAATAAAAAACTCACTGCAAGTAGCACAGATGACAATGGAAGTGTTTCAAAAAGGCGACGAACCCGGCTGGGATGTACTTATTAACTGCTGTGTGACTTTTGAAGTTAAAAGCATTGAACAACAAGGGCATCCCAGGAAGCACTGTTGTCTGTGCTACCTGCAGCATGTGTCTGTAATTGGCTGTGTTGTCAAATTTTTCAAGATGGTTTCTCAACTTGCATGTGTCTTGTCAATTTGCATGTATTTTCTTAAGCTGCATCACACTGACATCTTAGGGTAGAATAAGATTCTTAAGATGAACCTCCACAGGGAGCACTTAATTTTTGCTCAGTGAGTACGATTGCATGTGTGTTCAGTACATGGGAAAGGTCAAATGTCAGAAAGAAAATGTCAGACAAATGTAAGTGGAAAAGAAGTGAGCTGCATTCTTATCATGAAGAGAAAAGTGATGTACAGACTGTCAGTCTATCGCCCAGCCATCTCTCCTGAACGTTGTGCCATGCTATTTAATTGCACAGCTCAACCCTAAATTAAGGAAACAACAAATCTCAAGTTGTTTTTTTCCTAGAGACACAACAGTATCTCGTTTAGTCTCAGACGCTGAGCAAAAAGCCCTGCTGCTTGCTTTCATCTCGCCAAACTCTAATTAGGCAAACTGAACAAATACCAGCGAGAGAGAAGTCCTCTGCATATTCAAACAAAAGGGCTCCTGAGTTCGAGCGAGCAGAAGGAGCTAAAGAGAGGGAGAAAGAGAAGAGAGAGAGAGAGCTGATCACAAGAAAATTAAACGGCACTGAACCTTGTAAACAAATATTTCAACAATGTTAAACACAATGTAGGAGACGTCTGGCGCCGCTGTGCTGTGAAATAGCCCGGCTCTGTTTGAAATGGGGTTTCACGTATGATGAGCGCTGAGAAAAACCTAGACTAAAGAGACAAAAAGGGAAACGAAAAACATCATTTGTGCGCGCCTAAGTGTGTTTCTGAGGGAGTATCAATCAATAAATCTTTGTTACTTCAAAAGGTTCAGATACAAAAGGTTACACAGAAATGTAACCTATGTAGATGATGCAAACGCCATATCTCTTCCCATTGTTATACCTGCTTGGATATGTCTAAAGCCTGCCATTGCCCTCATTAAATATTTGTCTGACAAATTTCTCCTTTGCTATGTGGTTTGTCCCACCTTGAAGTGTCAGCTATATTTCCCTGAAATATACAAGCTACTGAAGACTTCCAGAGAGCGTGGAGAGGAAAGAGAAAAGACAGACAAAAATCCATTTCTCTCCCCTAAGCATCACAGAATGTTTTTTCCTCTCTCAAGTTGTGTTTCTCTTGAAAGTCCCTTATCACTTTTTAGGCCTTCCGTGGACAAATGCATGAGATGCTGCAGCCTGACCCTTGTTGGCATGGCAACTGGCTCCAGAATCTTTCCTGCCACGACGTCGGCCATACTCGCGTATTCACATTCAGCCTCACATTCCTCTGTTCTCTTTTGTGTCTTTCATGCTCTGTCATTCTCATCTATTGATAATGTCTTTTCTGCACTCTCTCTTTTCTTTCACCCTGTTTCCTAAACATCCTCTTTTGTCCCTCGTTTTTTTAATGTGTCCTCAACAGTGTGGAACTTACTTCTCCCTGTCCAGAGTCTTTCTCTGCAAAGTAATTAAGCCTGCCATTGTGTGTTTTATTACATTATCCGCCCAAATACATAACACTCAACTCTGAAAAGTCAAGAGGGATTTGATTTGAAAAAGGTTATAAAACTGAATAAGATAATTCAGTAATTATATTAAGGGTGCATTTGAATCAGCAATGATATTCACAAAAAATATTGTCTCCTGGTTCATTGCCCACCAAGTTAAACTCAGCAGGGTTTGCAGGTATAGGGCAAGGGAATAAACCTAACACTTTCATAAATCCTGTATCCCATTAAGTCCACATTGCTATGGCTGTATTGTTAACCGTAAGTATTTGCCAGCATGCATAATGACACTGATGAAGTGCAGATGAGTGGAATGAACACAAACCTGCTATTAATTTGCATGTTATTACAGGCAATTTGAAATAAGAATTATACAAAGCAAACTCAAGGGAACCAGCAATATAGTTTGAAAATGTTACGTGTATGTTGGTATAAAATACAGATGCCAAAACAAATTAATCATATCAATTTCCTGGCACCTGGCTATCTAAAATAACAAGAGCAACAGATTGGAGCAGCCCGTCACCCTGAGGTGCTCTCTGGAGACCAACACAAGCCTCAGGTGCAAGAAGTCCATGTTATCTCACAGCCACACCTGATGTGTGTATGCATGTGCAAATGCGGACTTCTGCCAACGCCCTTGGGACTTTCATACTGTACACAGACTTAATATTGTAATTGCTACCGCCACCAAACCTATCACCAACCGCTGTCGTTTTGGCTAGCGCTCATACAGTGCAGGATTGCTTAATCAGATAGGGCTGTTATGCTAGGCTCCACTGATCCCATCTGTCACGACTTCATCCTCGGATCCACCGTGCTGTTTCCAGCCCCATGACAGCTCTTTAAGAAAAGCACTCAATCTGTTCTCTCGGCTATTTTTGCACTCTTTGCTTTTTTTTCTATAAAAAGAGAAAAGAAAAGAAAAAAAAAGGAAAGGAAGAGGAGAGCTGCAGGTTGCCTGACACAAAGCAATAGTCTCACTTGGAATTAGAAGGTGGGCTGTCGGACCTCCCTCAATCTACGATCCCACCCTCCTCCTCCTCCTCTGCCCTGCTCCTGCTACCTCCAACTCCACAACAGGGATCTGGCGGTAGATCAGAGGGGCTCGGCTCTGCCTGAGTCACCAGCTATTTGGCACTCAACGCCCCTCATCCCCTCTGTGGCAGCCGTTCCCCAGCAGCGTGTCTGAATACCAGTCGCCGCTGGATCAACTCATCCCCAGGGAGCCCGGAGGAAACTGGATTAGTGGCTCAGAACGCACATGAGAGAGAGACCCGTGAATATGTTGCCTTTGTCCCTTACTGTGTGGAGTGGCAGGGGGTCAATTCTTGGTCACCAGTATAGAAGTTGAAGAGGGCAGATAAAGCACTTAGAGCTGCTTCTAATGAATTTTTACATCACACTTGTTAGGCTTGTATTGGATATTAGCCTAGCTTAAAATAATGATAAATGAAAGTTTGTTTTTTTTTCTTCCAGAGTCTGTTGGGTCTTCCTGTGTAAATATGTCCTTTGGCATGAAGCGATTCAGTTTTGTTTGTCTTTTATTTGGATTGAACAGTTAACAGTTAGTTAGCGTGAACTGTGAGAGTTGCTGTGAGTGAAAAAAGGAAACCCAGCTTCACTCTTTGATATAAGAGCAGCATTCTCTGAGCAATGCAGTGTAAAAACACCAAAGCTGTGAGTGGTTAGCACCAAAGATATCGCGAAAATCTGAAAAAAAAACACAAGCTTCCTGAGGATTATTGCTCTAATCCATGATACTCTATGAATGCTAATGTGCCAGCTCAAGGCACGAAGAACTCAAATCCCCTGTGGCCCTCAACTGTTCTCCTTTACTTATTAGAACTCCTTATTATGTGACACTATAAAAAGGTCCAATAGACTGATACGAGCGTGTGTTAAATAATGGGGACATGTACACTGCTGTGTCAGGACTAGCTAAAGACCACTGTTAAATATCTGACATCAGGTCAGCAGGGATCAGGCTGACATGACTCGTCTGGATCATCTTGTCTCTCAAAAGCCTGAAACATACTCGCTGACTTGTACAGTACACACACACACACAACTGAGATGGTCCTCCTCCTCTCTCTCAGGCTATCTACTCTCAAGTCCAACAAACTGACCCCAAGGTCACTGAACTGCTAAATCCAATTATATACAATTATCCTGCGTGCCTTATGCTAAATAAAAGAGCTTTATCTGACCAGGATAGAGGGCGAAATTGAAAAAGGAAGCAGTTCTCTCAATGGGATACACTCCTTTGGCCATAAATTCCTCTCTGGTGGGGAAGGTCTGTGTGTGGTATGAGTGTGTGGCCTGTGTGCGCATGTATCCGCCAACAGAGAAGTGCTTAAAAACTGCAGTTCTTCAAATTACCACTTGAGTGAATCCCCATAGACTCCCATGTAAAAATGCTCAATTTCACAGCAGAAATAAACATGTTTACAGCCTGGTGGAAAACAGTTTAGGGCTCTATAAGTAATTCCCTCCTTCATGACAATTGTACAGGGGGGAATTCTTTAAATAACTCACCCGTTTAAATTTGATTAAGGCTTTAAATGATGCATAATCGAGGGCGTGGCCACTGTGACTGACAGGTGGGGGAGCATATGCTTGCCACAAACCGGCATGCACCAAAGTCCCCTTTGCCCATTTTTGGATTAGCTAAGAGGCGGAGTCAGGCACTGTTGAGATGGCAACGGTGGAGCAGCCCACTCTGAGCTTCAGACACCTATGGGTGACGTTACAGAGGCTACATCCATCTTCATTTACAGTCGATGGTATCTGCTTGCCAAGTTGCTGTGTTAGAAAAAGAATCAAATAGATTCTTCTGACTAGGATGGAAAATCTTTAATTTTGGTTTGAATATTTCACCAGTATAAATTTGAAAGGGTGTCTAACCTGCAGTTTGACAGGAGCCATGAACCAAAATGACCCACACTCTAACCTTGTGCAGCCAACACATTGATCCGTCCAACTCAGTAACAAACACTTCTAATGAAAGCATGTTAGATATAGTGATGTGCAGGAAGTAGTCAAGGTCAACATCAACCAAGCTATCAAAAAATCATCACAAGACAAACAAAACCAAAATGTTTACAGACCAATGACCTGACAGCAATGTGTCTCAGTAAACATCTTATTTACAGGTTGTGATAAAAGGCGTAAAAAAATGACTAATGCATTGCATTTAATTTAAAGAATAAGTTGGATTCACACTATTAGTTTTAAGCAATGCTAAAAAGGAGGCACTGTCTTCGAAATAGCCCATATTACAGTGATCTAGATTAATCAATTTCCATATAAGCTCCTGTAATTAAAACTAATTGCTTGGCTAAAGAAGGCACCCGAAACTGGGATAAAGATTGATACCAGCTGTAGTGGAATGGATCTGTCTTGGAAAAAGAGTCAAGCAGCAAAATCAATAACTGTTTCTGAGTATTTCATCAGTGTCAGTAACAAAAGCATATAATTAGAGCTGCCTCAGAAATACCAAAATCAATCAAGAGGTGTTTTTTTTTTTCTCGGTCTTTTTAGGCCCAGGCTTATCACTGACAAGTCAACCCTTTTCTGTGTGTTGTTTCCAGTTAACAAGGGGGTATTACTGCTTTGTTGCATCCAAATTCCCCCCGGATGCTGTCTCCATGTAAAGATTCTGCTGTATTTGAATTCATCTCCCATATTGCCTCCATTCTCTTTACCCTTTCTGCACCTTAAGTATCTCTCGGCTCCTTTTGCATTTACTGAAAGCGAGGGAGCGCGGGGAGGAGGCGGAAGAGTGATCAGTGTCATCTCCACTTCATTTCCATGATCAACGGCGCCTCTCGGGGCTCCAACCCACAGATCTGGGTACTCAGCGCTTCTGAACAGGCGCCATCTGCCGCTGCCATCCCCGCGGCAGGGCGGCAAGCTGGGGCTGGGCTCGACGCTGGTGCAGCAGAATATGAGTGTATATGTGTGTGTGAGCGTATCACCCTGAGTTGCTGGGTACGGTTATACATATTAATGAGCATCTGTGGCTTACGGGGAGCACGCTTGTTGAAACGCTCTTAGTGTTTTCAAACAGTATTGGAGGAGTGCAATGCAACAGGTGTGTGTGTGTGTGTGTGGGTGTATGTTATGGTTCAGTGTTTCCCTACCAATTTTTTTCGGTAGTGAGGCAGTTGTGTCTGTGTCCACGAGCGTGCAACTCCAGACCCATATTTACGTGTCATTGGTGGAAATCGGCATTAGAATCATCATAGATAGGATCGTTCATGTTTTCTTTGTTGTGTGTGCTACTTTAGCACAAGTTTCACCACTTCAAGGGGCTGTAGCAATACATTTCAAAGATGACTTACAGTATTTTTATTGTAAATAAGTAAACTCAATGAGCTAGTCTTCAAATACAAGTTAACTGTGCAGGAAAAAGTTGCATCAGTTAGTCTAAGTTTGTAGCTTTCTGAAGTTGGCACCCCATATGATCAGGATATCAATAAAACCATTTAGATTCCTTTGTCCATCATTTGTGGCAGAATACAAATTTGTGTTTGCAGTTTTTGAGAATATAAACATTACATTTTTAAGCAACTGCCCCAGCACCCCATTAACAGCCAAATGACTCCAAAGTGGTGACTCATTTGTTTGCACATCGCTTGTGTGAGCGACACGAACATGTTTGTTTCATTAATTCTCAACTTATGAGCAAATAAACTGTGATAACTTGGGGAGAGATCAAGCACAGATGTTTGTTGGTTTTTGCTGCACAAATGTGCACATTTATGTGACCACTTTGGAGTCACTAATGGGGAGCTGACATCATAGGACTATGGGGTTTTTTGGGGTTTTTTTTTAACATCAAATAATTTTTTTCAAAAATAGTTTGAGCCCAATCTTTTTACTTCGTGGGGAACGAATGTGCACAAACAGACTGAAACAGTTTTGGACACCTGTGATGTTACCAAAGGTTTAGTTGTATTCCCGTCAGTAAACAACACCCAACCTGAGTAATTAACTAAATTGTGGTACTTGTTATATTTCTACTACGTGTGTGAGTGCGTGTGTACTTGTTGAACTAGGGATTTGGGTTTAGTACCTCACTCTACCACACAGGGATATGATTTTCAGCTTTAGATCCCAGCTGCGGCTCAGGAGGTAGAGTGTCTGCTAATCGGAAGGTCTGCGGTTTGATTCCCGGCTCCCCCTGTCCGCAAGTGTTCTTGGGAAAGATACTGCATCAGAAATTGCCTTTGAATGAGTGTGTGTGGAGGGAAAAACCTACTGTAAGCGCTATATGAGCATGTGTGTGTGTGAGTGTGGCTTGCAGTGTAAAGCACTTTAAGTGGTATCTATATAAATGCATTCCATGAGCAATTCCCCTCTTTCCTCTGAGCCAGAGCCAAGTGTCCTAGTTACATAATGGGTTAAACACTGAAACTACAAACCACTATTATATGTGGAACTTTTTGATGTAACTTGTTATTTAATTAATCTCTCCATAGTTGATTAGTGTCTTCAGCTTTGCAATCAGCAGGAAAGTTGCATGCGACTTAATCTGGACAGTTTTAATATCACTTTCTGTCACTTTCACTGAGTAACTAGTTGACACCGTCAGTTGACACCTTAACTGCTGACAGCAATGGATGGTAAAACAACTGCAGAAATGCCCCCGAGTGATGCAACCGTGGCTGCCTATACACATATTATACAAATGATAAAAAAACATTAATAGAATGATACAAGGGCTTGCTTTGGATTGTGTATATGGAGGTCTCTCTGTCCTCCTTTTCTTTTTCTTTTTTTAAGCGTGGACAATATGCGTGTGTGTGGGCATGTGTGTGCAGCCTCCTCTCCTTATCTCCTTCTGCCAGGCCACTCTGACGACATACACTCCAAAGAGCCCCTAGTTGTCATTCATGGCGTCACACAGCCCCGAAAAATGTCACCATAAGGGGGAAGGGAGAGACAAAGAGAGAGAAATGCACACAGAGACAGTGGCGAGTGTTGGGGGTTTGAAGCCCCGGCGAAGCACCCGTTACCTCGGCGGGGTTCCGTTATCTCCTCTGTTATACCTCGTCCAGCCTGTAGCACCACCCGCATACGCACACAGACACACACATACACTCATACATTCAAGTACACAGTGCTTAGAGGTAATCTGGTGTACGCCATGGCACCTAACACATACAAATGCAGTGAGGTGACATGGAGGTATGGGAGGATGTTTAGTGTAGTGGCAAATAGCGACAACAGAAGGAGCCTCAAGTTGTAATTATATAAAAGAAAAGTGGAATGGAAGGTAATTTTATAATAAATATAAGTTCTGAGTGACAGAGTGGTAATGGGTTAAATACTGTAAGGTCAATCCAGTGTGACATTAGGAAAGAAAAGTTCTATAAGAATGTTTTTTACAGAGGGAAAAAACTTCCAAAGCGCAGACCACAGCTCGTCCTAGGTGCTGATTTCAATGTGTGCCTGACGTTTCATTAATCAGTCGACTAGAGTTAAGAAACCAGAGACGTTCCAGATCTTTTTGTAGTGTTGAAAAATCACCAAACTATTGGAGGATAAAACCTGTTCATTTGGCTGAATCCTTCACAATGAAATCCCAGAGGAACTTATTCCAAGTGAGAATGAATCAAGACGTTTATTCGCAACATTGGTTTCAGCCATAGCTCAAGCAAAGTGGCCGGTGAAGAACATTAAGTGCAGGATGTGGTGGCTCCATTGTTGGCATTTTATGCAACTCAGCCATAGGTGGTTTTTGCTAAATTAACTACAGATCTGTGGGGCGTCCCGGTAGCAGAGTGGTTAGTGCGCAAACCACCTGGCCAAAGATGGCCTGAGCAGCGAGTCCCTGGTTGGACTCCCGGCCGGCCGCACTGTTTGCTGCATGTCATTCCCTGTGTTTCCTGCCTGTCCCCTCCAATAAAGTGCCCAAGATAATTATGATTTGGCAATTACATATTTGTTTCAAGCACACATTATATCCACCTGTTGTAGCTATGGGCAGATGGGTAAAATACATACCTTTCTGTGCCATCATTCAGGTCACATTTGCTGACAGTGTTTGTAACGTAAAGACCATATTTCTATAAATCTCAGATCTGCTAATGCGATACTGACACTAGCCAGTTAAAGTAGTGGGAGTGGTTTAATGTTTGGGAAAAGAGCATGAAAGCAGGTGTCTGTAAAATTAGCAGTGGATGTACAGTACACACTGGTACAGAGCAAATTGTCCCCATGGTGTTGCTTGTTTACAATAATTATATGATGATGAAATGCTACATGAGGGACACAACTGCTCAGCTGAGCATCACATTCAGGCTGAAAGCCCTCTCAGATTTAAGGTGGAAATCTTATCTGCTATATGCATGTGATGAGAGTGGAGAAGACTCCATCCAGGTCTCTATCTTTATCTCTTCTTTTTATCTTTCTCTGAGTGTGACACACACACACACACACACACACACACACACACACACACACACACACACACACGGAGCAGGGCACACCATACTGTTATTTACCACAGATACTTATCTACCAGGTTCTAGCCAAATGGCATTTGGTGCGATTACCATCTTGTGGCAGATGACAGCTCACACAGTGACAACACACGGTGACGAGTGGACGGAATCATAAATAATGACTGCCATCCATTCCGACTGTCAGGACGAGCAGCGTCTCATAACGGGACGAGAAGGCGAGGAAAACACAAACATATGCTCACACACAGAGACAGTGATTTATAACCCTTTTACTTTCAGCAGTGCAGGTGCATGGGCAAGGAGCAACAGACAGACAGACACCCCCACACACACACACACACACACACACACAGTACATGACCACACAAATAATACCCAAACACTGAAAGCCAAACAGAGGCAAAAAACTTTCAAACACCCACGAAATAAAAAGTAGCTCAAAAGCTAGTGCAGCATTTTTAACTGAGGCATCTAATTAGTCACATCATCTATGTGATTAATTTAATTACATCCAAAAAAAACACTAGTTGGTTATTTGGTTAAGAAAGATTCAGTAAGAAAAAAAAAAAAAAAAAGAACAAACGCGTCTTAAGAAAACATTGTTGTCCAGTTGCAGCTGATTCAGACATGTATTAAAGCAAAATAACAAGAAAAGAATAACTTGTATATTTAATTCTGCAGAAGCTCGCAAAGGACAGAGACTGACTAGCTTGAAATATCAATCAGTTGTGAGGCTACAATGTATTTTGAACACATTTCATTGCTGTTATCGTGGCCTCTTGAAATCCCTCTCCCTCTCTACTGCTGCTGGAATAGATTAAAACATCCTATGTTTGTCACTGATTTGACTTGACGGACAGTTCCATTACAATCTCTCCCAGTCTCTGGTGTATGCATGAGTGTGTGTGCATGTGTGTGTGTGTGTGACTAACCTACCATCTGTTCCCACAAGCAGTTGTTAACAAGAAGTTGTAGCCTTGATGCACAATATTCACACAGGTAAGACAGTTTTGCTGCAGCAGATCCCTGCTAAATGTTTTTTGTTTTTTCCCCTCGTTTTGGGACGATGAACCACATCATGGCAGATAATACCAAGTGGTAGTGATGATGGTTATCTTGTAATTTCACTGTGGAATGTTTTTAAAGCAACAACACACTTGAGCTGATTGTCCTTATCTCCACCTACTTTAAACACAAACCTGGATGTCAGCATGCAAGTGAATTTAAACTAGCAAATGTATGTGCACACCTGTGCGCACAAACACACACACACACAAAGACACACTCTCACAGGATAGCAGCATTTCAATTCTGTTTTTCCCCTGGGCGATGGAGGTGAGAGGTTACGCTCACACTGCAGGGCTTTCATGTTCAGTTTAAAAATGATGTTCATTGCTACAACTATTGTGATGTCAATTAATTTTGAGAAAAATATTATCAACAGCCAGCAACACCCAAAAAGACACAAAGGTTGTGTTGTTTCATATCTTCATTATGATGTGTGCCTTTGGGTTTTGATTTCAATGAGGAATCTCATTAACCCCCCTATTGTGTTAGAGTTAAATCTGACCCATTTTCAAGTTTAGATGTGTGAAACATACCTTTAAGTTTCTCTGATCAAAACATGGCTTCTGGCTTGTGATGCAAGGAACAGCTTTGCAGGGAAAATGCAAATATATGCAGGTGTACTTCTTCCTCAGCAAAGTATATGTGGTCCTAAAAAGCATTTGTACACTAAGTTAAATGAGAGCTAAGGTACATAAAATATTAAAGTAGGTATACATATAGTTAGGGATGAATAACAAGTTACTTCACAGATAAAATATTTTAGTGGATGATAATTAGTAAAGGTATAAACCCTTAACACTTAAGTGTGCAACTGTTTACTGGCTCACAATGAGCATCAAAATGATTGCTTTTTGTTAAACTTCATGACAGGTTAATTGGCCATCATGCATGACATCAGGTGCACTATCAGTAGCATGGTTTTTGTTTTTTTATGTTGTAGAACAAGTTGCACACTTGTGCAGCTTTTTGCTCTTCACATCGATTCTCAAACAACCCGTCGACGACGCATGGGGGAGGAAAAACAGAACCAGTGGTGAGACAACTCTTGGCTGCTGCGTTAACATAGCATAGTTTTCCCTAATGATGGCTCCTCTCAAGCAACATGCTGTCAGGGCAGGCCTGCAGCCGACAGGGAGGAGATAAGATAAGAAACCGTTACAGCAAAGGCAGAATAAAATCCCATGGTAAGGACCTCGCAGTGGCCGGTGTGTCAGGCTGCCTGGTTGGACTGATCTTTGTCTAAGTGTGGGGGTTGTTGTTACCCTGCTATGGACAGCAGCTAACCCTGCAAAGCAAATACCACCTCTCCCATAAAGGTGCATCCTCACCTCTGTGTCAGTGGCAAAAACCCCTTGAGTGTTCCGCCCGCCTTGTTCTATTCTCTCACACAATGCTGTAAGATTTTGCAGCAGATAATCAAAGAAAACGGGGTTAAATGTCAAGGCTGCAATGTGTGGGTACATCCAGGAAAATCTCTGGTCTCAGTGTATAGGTGTGTGTGTGATTAATGGAATTGAAAAAAATTTAGATGTATTCAGTCTGGAAAGCTGTTGAATAACCATACGAATATGGATGAGTGTCTGTGTTTGCATAGCAATCAAAAAGATACGGCGCTGCATGTGTCGCTTTTTGAAAATAGGAGTCAATCAGAAGTAGTGCAGACACCGTGGGTGTCTCTTAGTCTTTCATACTTGGAAACATTAAGGGAAGCCACTTGAACAATAAACGCTTTAAAGACAGAATAGAGAATACATGAATTCATTTGCCATGAGGTGATTTCTCAATTCAAAGACTAAGTGTGGGCTGATCATCTGCACAATGAATAATCACATCTTTCAAATCAAACTAAATGTGTGGCCTTTCACTAGATTTTCATTCTTCATAATTTCATTCTGATCTATACCTTGACGCACATATGATTGACTTTGAAGATACTCCATATGCCTCAAAGACCGTATACGAGGTAAGGTAAGGCAACACGTGGTAATAATTGCCTTAATCAGGCCACAGGCCCCCCATCAGCAACAACTCAAGTGGATTTGATTTGAAAAGCACTGGCTGATTGGGCACTCATGGTCTGTGAGATTTGCTCTGCTCTTTGTATTAGTGTCCATTAGCTATTGATTGGCTCGTGTGAGGAGAGAAAATAGAGAGACACTTGGAATAAATGCTGTAATGGTCCTTATTTCTTGGAAAAGTTTCAAAGGTAATATATTTGAGGACATTTCATTTAATAAAATATGTTCATATTCATACAATAATGAAGTGCTTCTTTTGTTTACTGTACACTAGGGACCGGGCAGGCTATAGATGGCCAAATTAAACCAACATCTCAATGTGCAACAAAAATATGGACCAAACTAAAACATACATTTTCATGATTTTCCAGACAGTAGCAGTGATACATCTCTCTTTAGTGTAATTTCTTCTGGCTGTCTTTCATGTGCTTTATCTTGCTACACTATCTCTGGTCATCTTTACCTTTCTGCACTCCTTCCTAGCTGAACAAGTTTAGGAATGTTCCTTTAAAATATTTAGCATTAACTGTTAGTGACGCACTTTCCTGCCTCAATATGCTGATTTTGCACAGAGAACTCTACACCTTGTAGCGTACATACGTGGCCTGGCATCAGTCAAAAGCCATTAAGGACATGCAGAGTTACAGACCCACAATTGACACTTTGCGACTCTTTCCACCATCCATCTATCAGATTGATAGGAGACAAAGGACCCCTCTTCCACAAACAGACCATGCTGTTAGCATGGCCGAACGACACAGAACCAGACCAAAGATCAAAGGGTCAGCTCCAGAGGATCAACCAATGGACACCAGACAACTGGAGAATATAGGCAAAATCTCCAGTTTGTAACAATAAGACTTTGTTTAATGATATTTGATTGTTTCTTGTATAGGACAAGTAACAACAAAAGGACTGATTAACACTAAGGTGTGAATCCTGCTCTGTCTGTGCCATGCATGAACACACACACGCACGCACACACCAACCTCCCTTCCTCTGTCCCTTTCTAGATAAGAGTCATAAACTACAACCCACATCCCAATCCTGGGTAGTGACCAGCAGGACTCTCTTCACAGACACAGATCAAAGGATGAATGTAAAATTAAATATCTAACTGTTCTGTAACTCATGAGATGTTCCTATGCAATAGTTTAACCCGAAACTTCTATCCCATAGAATGTTTGAAATGTAACATGTAGATTTTAAGACAATGTCTTTCATGTGACCATACTGTCAGCATCCTTCACACAAGGTAACACACACTACATGACATCCAGAATGTGCATATTATTATTATTACAGTCAAAGAACTGCTGTGTAATCCATATGTATAGATTATTAGCTTTGGGAAATGTTTATATTGTTGTTTGATCATAATTAATTCCAGGTTTGAAGGATGTAATATGAAATCAACACTCCTATTACTCCTCTCTGCCATTATTAGTGCAAGTAGTTTATGTTATTTCATTTAATGTTTTGTGGTCATGGTGGAAGAAGGATGTGCGAGTTTATAAGTAAACTCTAGATTTAAATTATTCTAAAGTTCAGTGGAAAATTACTCTCTTCTCCAAGTGGAAACACAGGAGAAGATGGGTGACGCCCCTGAAACATGCGCCAGCCCCCAGGGGATAAAACAGTCGTGAACAATTCACACATTGTTCAGAAGCCTATTCTAAGCCTATTCTAAGCCAAAACCAGGCCTAAGCCTAGGTCAGGTCAGAAGATGCGCGAAGTGAGAAACAATGCAGAAACTAGAAGCTGAGATCTTTGCTCAAAGCTCAGAGTCCCGGCTCAAAGCCCGGCTCTGTAGCCATGTAAACTCTTAGCTCTAAGCTGCTCGCCACAAACTCATGGCTCTTAGTCATTTTTGCACTTTTCACGTCTTTTATTTTTCTTTGCCACAAGCTACAAGTAACATGCTTTTTGTCTACATGCGCAATCTTTTATTTTTATGAGCCAAGTCAAGACCAACTGAACCAAAGCAACAGAAGTGCCTCAGAGTAATTTTGTAACTTTTAATCATCATCAAGTTTTACGTTTTGAAGATTTTGACAACTTTAGAGTCATCTGGTCAACGCCAGTCTCCTCTAAGTTATCCAACCAAAGTGAGAGACACCAGCAGATAACATCTGCACGACCGCCTGCAGAGAAGCCGAGCAGAAATCAAGAGTGACCGAGACAGAAAGTCTCCTGGCAAACTCCACCAGAGCTGAACCGCTGAGACACCTGCAGAATCCGTCATCGTGATAACGGGACACGGCCTCCAGGAGAATCCACCTCGATCCCGCGTCTCCAGGGTTACCACGGCAACCACAGCCACCTGGGTTCCAGCCGAGGGTCTCCAGCTACAGTGCAACTCACAGTAGGCCGGTCTTAACACTCTGCTCATGACTGTATAATATATATATATATATATATATATATATATATATATATATATATATATATATAAAAAACAAGACAAAGCCTATAAAAGTCTAATTAAGTTGGTTTCCATCACTGAACATCTGAATGTTAAATTCTGACACTTGTCTGCTTATACAGCCTGCCATCGGTGCCTATTCCAGCCAGAATTCTCGTCCCTTTCCACTTTTCAATCGCCTTCACTACAGGTAACAGCAACCTCTGAGCTGTCAGCCTACACACAGAAAATGGCAAATTTCACACAGCTTGCAGACAGTTTTTTTGGCCTTTTACTTTGCAGTGAATTAGTGATTTTAATGACAGTGCTCGCCACCAAATCAAATCCCACTTTTTCGCAGGGTCATCGTCACTGCATCCTGGCTCGGCACGGTCCAAGATGACTGTGATTGGTTTAAAGAAACGCAAACAAGTTAGAGCGTTATTTCCTCAACAGTAGAATTATAATGGGTGCAGCCAGACCACTCTGTAGTGCTGACACAGCACTGTGGAGATAGGATTGGCTATGCAAGACTAGTCTGCAACACACAGACGGTTTGCTGGTTTCCCTATATACATATATAGTCACTAATATAGGAAAGCCATGGTTCCAAAATAAGGTCAAGGTAAGGGGAGACATACTGACCTGCTGCATGTATATGTAGATTTAGAATAGCCAGATTACTTAATGAGAACACACTGCATGTCTTCATTTTGGATCTAACCGTAACAAAGTTGTCTGATATTTATGGTAGTCATCGATTCAATGCAATTGAAGACACAAAGCCAGAACATTTTAAATGGCTCTTAATGGCCTATAATAGCTTCAAAGTTTGGACTTGCTATTACACCACACACTTCTCCGCAGCTGGGGAAATCTTGAGAAACCACTTATTCCTCTTGAGCAAATCAAAGTTCACTGCCAAGCATGGAGACAATAAAACAACAGAATAGCGCACCCAAAGTGAGCTGCTGTCACACCGCAGAACAAGGAACAAAAGATAAAAGCATGTTTAAATAAGGATCTTGCTAAGTCATTTATAATAATTGTCTGCATCTCTACTTTGCCTTGCACAAGATAAAGGGAAAGGAAGCAAAAGGAAAACTTCAAGCTGGCCAGCATCACCCTTGAATAAAGCCAAGCTAATTTGGGAACTAAAACCCCTGGATGCTTCATTTTCTGATGACTCACATCCGAACCCAATTTCCTGGATATTTGATGAGCAGAACAGCTGCACCAAATACCTTCCAGATAAAAGTCAGGCAAGTAAATTGACATTTATTTTGAAGCCAGGGCTGTGCTTCCATGATTTAGCGCAAAAAATACAAGGGACAAAAAATGCCTTGGGGCCACAGCAATGCAACATATTGAAAATTAAGTAGAGTGCAACTGAATGCTCACGTAATTTGCTGCAAGTTATGGTAATCAATAAGAATGCTATTTAGCTTGGCTTGGGTTTGTGGGGCTTTGTGAAGCTCGGACATGGACGCAGCACATTTTAAGTTCATATGTTCAGAATATTAGATGATGATATGGTAATCAATCAAAAAAAAGATGACATGCATTCTTGAGACTGCTGCCACTAATAACCTCTTATATTATATATGTATGTATTGGAATTCTGTCACTGTGGCTATCAACCAATTCATTTCTGATGTAGTGAGCTTGGGGCCACCCAGTCAGGAGTGTGATTAAAAAAATAGGACAAAGGGAGGGGGAGAGGGACAGAGAGTGAGAGAGAGAGAGAGAGAAGTGTGAGAGAGAGAGAGAGAGAGAGAAGTGAGAGAGAGAGAGAGAGAGAGAGAGAGAGAGAGAGAGAGAGAGAGAGAGAGAGAGAGAGAGTTTGAGGTGTGTATGTGGATATAAAATCTGGGATAAAAGATAGAAAGGAAAAAAATATAAAAAACACAGAAAGCATAGATGAAGGATCAATGTGCTCAAGTGCTGGCTTGATGTGAAGCCACTGAACTGTGCTGCCCATGTATGGAGTAGCCTACCTACTCCTTGGAATGAATACACTGTAGGTGCTGTTCAAGTATGTGCGCACACACACACAAACGCGCGCATCTGCACATGCACACAGAGTGCTAAAGGATGAAGAGAGACATTTATGGTTTTTATGGCATCCACTATTTGCACAGGGGTAAAGAAGTGTCATGAAATATTTATCAGGAGTCTGATGTCATTTCATGTGGAGAAAAGGGGATGGTTGAGATGCAGGAGGACAGACAGTGGGGACCAAAACAAAAAAAAAAAAGAATGAACAGGCAGGAAGGAGGTAGAATGTGTCAACGCCTGGTTCTGAGTGATGCCTCGTTTCATTAAAAACACCAGTGGGGTTTCCATGGAGAGTTTTGGATGAATAATGAGGGAAGCCGAGTTGTGATTTCTTGTACTCTGCCGTCTCCCTCTTCAACCTCGAACGCCGCCTCTCATCTTCTGGCGGTTCCCCCCTCTCTCTGATGTCAGCCTCTTCCACTGCTTACTGCACTCGGGGTCGGGGCTGCTAGGTCGGCAAGATAAACACCTACTTGAATGTATCCGATGACAATTTCGCTTCCAGGCATCTATCACCTACTTCCACAAGTGACAGTCTACATCAGCTGTGGGGAGCTACACATCTTTGTTTAAACCATGACCAAAACAGACAGTTTTTGATTGGCTGACAGGTGTGCCCATACTGGGAAGTTCCAGCCAACACTTTAATGGCTGTTGTAATGAAGATAAGCATAAGTTGAATCAGGAAGACTTATCTTTATGCCTCTTCCATTCACAATTCCCTCTCTCATCCACTTCTTGAAATCAGCTAACCTCAGGTGTTTTTGGTAACCAATCAGATTTCGCCATGATTTCGACCAGCCAGTCACTTTGTCGCTGTCAAACTCTAAAATCTGTTCTCCTCTCTCCTGCTGTCAGCTGTCATTTCAGTGTGTATTGCTGCGACCAGCTCATCAGAGTCCACATCACATCAAGATCTCCAGCCTTCTCTTATTCACCACCACCACCACCCGTGTCTAGTGTCTTTGTTAAGTCAGAATGAAGTCTCTCCTGATTGAAATTACATAAACTGGCTAAATTTGCCCACTTCCTGGATACAACTCTGGTCTTATCCAGAGCTTTCTAGCAGAAAAATTAGAAATGAACAAGGATTACATATTACAACTATGGACCTTTATGTTTTATTTCTATTGAATAATGCCCATGAGAAAAATGGGTTGGTCAGTGCAGAAACAGGACTTTAATTTTAAGTGGTAAAATCCCAATAGTTTATATTTTATGTTTACCATATAAGTTATCACATATGTTTCACAATTATTGTGTTTTAACTGATGGTTTTATATCCAAACAGAGCAGTGATATTGCACACAGACAGTTACACAGTCAAAACCTGAGCACAGCAAGGACAGAGTCTGATTCTAGATTCCAGCTAAACTGTTACATCCCCCCTCTGTCAGTGTGCTGAGGTCCAGAGATTTTATGTGCATGGCAGAATCCAAGAATACACTTCAGTGGCTCTATACAGCCTGAAAAGATTATAATGGGGGTTAATATACGTACAGTATGTGTGTGTTGTCTTTCTGCGTATATGTATAAGGGAGAGGACAGATAACAAGCCAGTGAGATAGAGCGTTAGCATAAAAAGTTGTGTGGAGATTGTAGAGGGAGGTGGGAGGTGCAGGGCAACTGCAAGCAACAGATTACTCCCTGAAGTG
Organism: Seriola aureovittata; assembly: GCF_021018895.1. Lineage (NCBI taxonomy): Eukaryota > Metazoa > Chordata > Actinopteri > Carangiformes > Carangidae > Seriola > Seriola aureovittata. The sequence goes on from NC_079386.1 coordinate 3,985,507, forward strand.
TATTCCACACTATCTTTGAACTGGGAGGAAAAAAACTGCTTTATATGCTGAGAGCAAAGAACATGCCATTGCAAGCATTCGCACTGTATAATAGCTTTGTTGTATGCAGCAGCATCTCTGTGTGTGCTTGAGGAAAGCACATACGAGGATATGTTGAATCGTATATTTGCATGGTTGCGCCTTTATTTTGCCAGGACAGCGTATGAGAAGATTCGCACCAGGGTGAAAACAACACCGGCAGAAATAAACCAAGGCTAAGCACTGTCTACCAGGAAGCCTCTCAAAAAAAAAAAAAAAAAAAAAATTTCCATAATGATTCAACCTCCCTCCTGCACGCGCGCGCACACGCACGCACGCGCACACGCACGCACGCACGCACGCACACACACACACACACACACACAGACACACAGACACACACACACACACACACACACACACACACACAGACACACACACACACACACACACACACACACACACACACACACACACACACACACACACACACACACACACACACACACCTGGCTAGTTCATAATTCAAAAGAGGGACTTTCTTTTTGAGGGTTTGGCAGTTCAGGTCGTTTAAAAGCAGCTGCAAATTTAATGGGGCAGTACAGAGCTCTTTGAATGTCTCAAAGAGCACAGTGTGAAGCAGCTCCAGTACAAGAAAAAAAAATCTACTCACTGACAGAAACAGAGAGGCTAATGACCCTATCAGCACTGGCCCCAGTGTAGTTTATGAATTTTGCCAAGAGCAGTTGTACACATGCCTCTGAAACGTGTCCCTGCGCCCACTGAACGACAACAATCAGACTGTGGCGTGTGAAATTTATGCTTGTTACTTAAGTGATCATTTCAGCACCACAATGAGAGTGTGAACAAGGTGCTTCATCTCACAAGCAGAAAATTCAAAGATTTCGGAGATGCACAAGAACCACTGTGATGCGACACTTGCGTTGCTCATCAATGCATTGTGGTTTCTACAGATCCTTCCTGATGCAGAGCCGAGCTGCTTAATACATTTCCCAACATTGAAGTACTTTTCCATGAGCGGGGAGAAGAGTTGAGTCATATCTATTAGACTTGCTTTATGAATGGGTAAACAGTGCACCTGTTACTTTGGAGATTCAGCTCCTTAGATGTGCTAATCTGTGCCGCCTAGGGGAAAGTGGTCTTGATAGGAGTTTAGCAGCTGTGGATATGAAGTGTACAGTTCACTATGGAGAACACTAATGGCTACTAACAACATAGTGTTATCACAGGTTGAAGTCTGAGGAAAAAAAAAAAAAAAAAAAAAACATAGAGGCAGGTAGGACAGCCCTTTTGGGGCCCCCAGATGGTGACAATAATTAAGCAGAGAAACAGCAATAACAAGATATACCATTCTACGTCTCCTCTCTCTCCCATTAAATTGTTAAATAGCAGGTAAATTGGTCTCTTCAGGGTCTTTGGGATTGCTCAGTGGTCTGATGGCTAGTGAGGCCGTCTGCTACGTTCTGATACACTTGTGTAAAAATCCCAATTAACTTCTGTTAATGTTGAGGGTTGCCGTCACATGTCTTGCAGTCAGGCAGTTGGTTACCTGAACATAGTAAACATGACTATAATATAAAAAAAAAAAACTAAGACAAAAGCTAAAAAAATGTCAAGCGAAGTGGAAGGAAAGAAGTGTGCAATGGTAACAAAATGTCACACCTCCTTTAAGTGCAGAACAAAGGGCGTTTCCGGTTCCTTTTAAAACTGGAATCGATGCTACAGGGAACTAGGATCAATATGAATTTAGTGAAATAAAAGCTGAATGGTCCTGAGAAACCAGAACTTGTAGCCACTACTTCCAGTCTAATTAATTAAACAGCTCCCAACATCATCTACCTGTGACGCCAGTCCTTGCATGGCTGAAATCTCAACCAAGCAGCTAGGAAAAAAAAAAAGTTCACGAACAGGACAGATGACATTTTTGCTTCAGTATTAAAATTCCACCTGTTTTTGTTTTTTTTTACCCTCTTGATCTCCCTTTCCTTCCTGCCGGAGCAAGACAGATTGCACCACGTATAAAAAGTGCTGCTACTTTTATCTATGCTGCTCAACAGAGAGTAGCAAATCTGTGTAAATGGCTGTAAACGTCAAGAAGGGCGACCGTGTTTCAGATGGGCTATATTTACCACGCTGTACGTATTCTAGTTTTTTATTTACAGGTTTGTATTTTAGGTGTTTTTGACTGTTTTTCAAATTCTGCATTTCAACAATTTAATGTTTGCTTTGGGAAATCAATGTACACATATAATCAACAGAATGGCGTGCAGTGACTTTAAGAGATAGGAAAGCAGAGTCTAAGAAGCAACCAGCCCCCTACATCCCACCCCCCTGCCCATGTCAAATGTGCTATTCAGCTGTTTACTGCACCTACGAGAAAAATGGACCCGACTAAAACATCTTTTCATGACAGTAGCAGTAACAAATCTCTCTTAAATTCAGGGCCTGTCTTGTCTGGTATTGTGCTGCCTGTCTTTCCTGTACTGAAAGTCTCTCTCCTGCATCTTGCTGCTCTCTGTCTGGATATCGTCACCTTTCTGCACTCCTTCCTGGCTGACGATATTAGGATTATTCATTTTAACTGGCAGTAAACATAACATATAAGAAAAACATATATTCAAATATATCCTGCAGAATCCTTTTTTCCTGCCTCAACGTGCTCTCTCAAACTTCTCAAACTTACTGCAGACCCTGCAGAGAGAAGAAGCCTATACCATGATTAAGAGAAAGGGAAAGATATGATTAAAAGACTTGGGTACGCTGTAAAATATGGTCAGCTATAAATATGTAAATTGAATATGTCTGTGAAAGCTTTCTTTGAAATAGGAGTTATTAAAAAGCTGCTCAACGATACAACCTAACTCCTCATTGTGACACATGTTGACCAAGTTGATTAGTAAGACAACTCACTGATTAATCACAGTGTAATTTGCTTGTTTACTTAATATTACTACCCCTTAAAGGGTTTATATGTAAGATTCAGTAAACCTTTGTTATTAATGACATCGGCGGCCATTAACTGAACTTTAACGTATGTCATAATCCGTTCACACGTTGGCAATAAAATGTGATTAACACATGCAATTGGCTTCACATTCTTACATACAGTAACTCTGAAACTTAAGATAAAAGCTGTTGAAATCATTTTTCTAATGTGCAAGTGCAGTTTCCAAACACATCTGTGCATGCATTATCATAACTGACACAACACTATTTCAAGATAGCTTGACAAACCAACCTGTCTGTAGCTTGCTATACCTAGTCAGCCGCCACAGATCCCACAACTAATTACAATGCGAAAACGTCGAAAAAATCTGCTTAATAAGCCTCAGCGTTTATCAACAAAACATGGCCACACCCACGAAAATGACAGAAATGAGAGACGGAACGGTTGGTAGTCAACCTAGCTTCGACAGACAATTGTTTACTGGAACCACAAGATGGCAGTAAAGTACGAGATGAAGTGCACGCGTTCTGTCCCATAAAGATCTGATTTCGCTGTTCTGAGATGTAAGGAGAGATATCACTTCCACTTTGCTATTGCCTTAATTGACGTCTATTTTTAGCTCTAACTGTTCCGGCACATCTTGCCTTGCTTGCCCTGACAGCACACCACTGCTCAACAGTGACGTGGCTCTTCACATAATCTCTTACTAAGGACATGTTGGTGGAAGGAGTAAGATGGGATAAAGCCAATTATAAACCAGTCTCTTTTACCACTTTGTCAATACTATGGACCTGAATGTGTCCAGTGTGGTCCTGCTGCAAACCTTCCCCGAGTTAGTATACAGAGGGTTTGAAACATTGGGTATTTCGATCAAAACACAAATTTATTGTTTGCTGACACACACTTGGATGATGAAGCATGACATGGCTTCCTTGTTTGCTACTGAACCTCACTCTAAGGCTGGGTGGGGCTGCACTTTTCTGCCCAAAAACCACTCTAAACATTGAAAATGGGGGAGAAAAAAAAACTTCAACTGCAATCATTCATTTTATCCACCTGCCTGGCTGCTGGAAATGAAAACAGGTTGGCGAGATGAGGGCCTGAAGGGCGAGAAGCCCAGAGTGGGCATGTGTCTGCCTGTCATTCGCTGGTTGGACCCGCATCAGTCAGTGCTGTCAGTGTCCACTACACAGTGGCAAGCAATGACAGAAGTATAAGAATGAATGAATAAGGATAAGAGTAGGGAGTGAAAGAAAAATGTATTTGCCAAATGATGTGGTAAGGGTGTGATCTTGTCGAAGCAATTGTATGAGATGTGTATAGGTCTTTGAAATACCATACTTTTTATCAACAGGGTTAGCGGTGACTGCTCTTTGTGATGCTTTGCAGTGTTAGCAAGTTTTTAGCAAATTGCCGGGACAAGAGCGCTTACTGGGCAATGCTTCCTTTTGGGGATTACATCATCATAGCAATGTTTCTGGTTGGGGATGACAATTACAGAAAGACCTACAGAACTTTTACCTGTTGTAATGACTAAAATGCTCCTAGCCTGCTGGTGTTTCCTTAAATAGTGACTGAAACGTGGCCAATCTCTGCCACTCACTGAACAGGTTAATCAGATTTACTAGTGGGAATTTATGGCAGCAGGGTGGTGTATGTGGGATAGTTTCACAATAAAGTACAGTTATTGCTAATTGATTGTTTTTCATAGTTTTTTTTTTTCACAACAATGTAGCTCTATGGCTCAGACAAGCCTTTAGATACACAGAATGAACTTGTGAGTAGGATCATTTCATTGGATTTGGTCTTTGGTCTCCAACCTAATTATTTAAATGCAAACTTAGATATGTAACAAAATTGATTTCTAAATGGTAAATAATTATGCTGCACTAGCAACTTGTGGAGACGAGGGAGGCTTCTCTAAACGTTTTTGTCAAGTCAGAGCTGCAGGAGCAACATCTGGTCACTACCACACAGGAGCTGCAGGATCAAATTCTGAGGAAGAGGGAGGCTTCTCCGGAGGTCTCTTCGGCGGTCATGATTCAACATGTTACGACTAAGGGCACATCCTTGGTCAGGCTGGAGACCAGTGTTGTTGTCTACATGACGGGTGAGCTGGAGGTACTGGAGGAGGACATGGAGGCATATGAGACAGATGTGCGTGCCTTCTTCTGTGGTTTGTGGCGGAGGTTGATATGCTGTGTTTGTTCTCCCACTGAGAACTGAGTTGCTGTTGTTATGTGTTTGTAATAATATTCTTTAAATGTATTACATAAATATTCATTTGAATTCATTATTCATTTTTTTCTGTATTTACTGTTTATGTGTATGGACGCATAAAGATTTTCCAAACTCAAATGTTCTAAGTGGGGTTTTGGAGACCCCAAAAATATTTAACATTTCTTATAAACTTAATTTTAGAAATCTTCTACAGAAAATGGCGCAACACATCTATAAATCCTGATTAAATACAACAGATTTTATTCTCTTTATTTCCAACTGGTGTCAACAGGACTTATGAGAGTTTAAAAACAGTTTGTAAGAGGTTTATCAGTTCAACTTGTTTGGGTCTAACTGACTACAAAGATAAGTGATGTCACTAAGCAGTGTAACACACCACACATTACTTTATAAGCAAATCATTTTGTAAACTAAAAGGTATATCCATTTCTTTATACATGCTTTATTAAAACATGGAATATTTCCCTAAACGGTCTAATTATAATATTTTGTGATCATTTTCCTTTTGGTTCCCTTCATCAAATATGCAAGTTCAATTTGTTGTAGAGGAAAGGCTCACCACTTACACACTGGGTTTTAGTGAGGTCAGATGAAGAGAAACAAGACTGGGGTATAAACCTAGTATATGGCTGGAACGTGCGTATTGGGGTGAACCTCAGGCTTAGGGCTGGACCTTTTTTTATGGGCAATCACCCAGCTCGGAAGATGCAGGAAAGAATAGACGTGCAGTGCACTTCCAATTTACTGAGCCTCGCATCCATTACAGGAAATAAACTACATTTATTACATGTAGCATTATCTCTAAAGGAGGCAGAGGAATAACTTAAACAGAAGACACACCGAGCAGAGAGAGCAGGAGAGAGGGAGGGAGAGAGAGAAGTCATCGGTAACTGCTAAGCTACAGGAACTAGCAGATCTGAATAGCATGTAAACAACGACAATCCACTTAGTGCAGCACAGCGATAAAAGCCCTGTACAGAAATAAAGCGTTTCTGACGATGTTATAGAAACTCTTAGTGCCAAATCATTTTTAAAGAGCAACGGCCAATGGAAAAAGTCCAACTCTCGGCCGACTAATGGTGTAACTCAATGACTCAGTCACCTGGCATTTCGGCTGACCAGTGATGTTAATTAATCACGCATCTCTATCACCCCAGTCAGTCAGTCAGTCTGAAGCTTCTTTACCATGGTAACCATCACCAACAAAACCAAAATCACCAGCACCACACATTCTGCCTCCAAACTTATCTGCCTCCCCACGCCCAGCATCTCAGACATGAACAACACAGCCATCACACACCTAGCACTCATTACAGACATTGATCACCTGCTCAACGGCATTACTGCCATCTGGTCGAAGATACAGAGTTCAGTTCAGCAGTTGCACCTTCTGCTATAACAGCCCTAAACAAACTGCTCCATTGACACTGCTGTGTAGATCTGAATATATTTATGTCCGAGTGCATACAGGCAGGGGCATATTAATGTATATGTGTAGATTGTTTTCTAGCTATTATTTTGTCCACCCCATTTACAACAGAGAGGGTAGGCTAAAACACACACACACACAGACACACACACACACACACACACACACACACACACACACACGTCCTGATATGCTGTTTCTAATAATCTGTCTCAATTTCTATATGCTAATCTTTGCATGCCAGTTGTAATAGGTAGGAGTCAGACACTATGATTCCTGTGCCCTTAACGTAACAGCCTGCGCTGCTGACCTCATTTGTGAATCCACATTCTCTTTAATGCGCTGCTGCCCTGGAGAAATGGGGTCTAGCTCATAAAAATCTAAGGTTTACAGGGTGACTCTGAAAGTGAGTATAACACAGCTCAATGCAGCCATGATATACCCCCTCTGTTGGGTGTTATGTGTGAGCAGAGTGCATAACAGAGACTTAATCAGTTATTATGCCACATCATTAGCAGGGTCAAATGACAGCATGCCATGTTCTTTGTTGATAAGTTTATTCTGGTCTTGTTGTCCTGGAGATGACAAAGGTTTTTGTTGTTTTCTGTGATGGGGGCTAATAACAGTTGACAGGTTAGGAAGCAGCCTGAATAAGCCAAATAATCAAAACGACAGGACATCAGTCACGCTATTACCTAATCAGAGTTCTCTTTATCTTAGAAAGAAGAAGAAAAAAAAAAAACACCTTTTTCTGTGCTTGCACAAACACAGCCATTATCTGGATAAACAATTATTCACAGTGTGTGTAAATGTTGATTACAGCTTCCCCCCGTTGTGTGTAATGGGAGGGAGACGTTAACTCATCAAATATGGATGGAATGGATGTTGATGCTTTCCATCATGGCACTTAATCATGGCCTTCAGTACACACTAAAGGGCAGGCGGGATGTGATACGGCAACTGTAAGTGCTCGCTCGGCAGGTAAACACTGGCTGGTTTGTGGGAAGATGGCGAGAAGCGACGGTTGCGTCTCGAGCTAGATTTGGACGCTATTTAAACAGGGAGGTATGAGACATGTGTGAAGACAGTTGTTGACATGAGGTGGGTGGTGGAGAGGACAGATTTATTTATTTATTAATTTATCATTAACCTTTATTTATTCAGGAGATTCCCATTGAGATAGAAATCTCGTTTTCAAGAGAGACCTGAATGTACATAAAAAACATAAAAACAATTCATGAACAGATCCAAAAAGAATGTACAATACATTTTAAATAACAAACAATAAAATGACCAAATTCTAATAAAAATAACACACAGGGAAAGTTTAAAACATATAAGATGCCAAGATTTTAAAACACAGCCAACAGTCTCAGCAGTTGAAACGACTGCATTCTGTTTTGGGAAGGTTTAAAATCTTGTTGATTAAATGTGGATGACTTATGAAACTATCAGTTTTTAAAGTGTTCTGTAGCTTATTCCATGAGTCTGTGGCATTGAATCAAAATTCAGAGTTAACCTTAAGTACATGCAGTGGTAGCTTGTCACGTGACCAGGTTTGATGCGTACCAACTGATTTGACCAAGAAAGACATAATATAAGATGGTAATTTCCCAATAATGGCTTTGCAAATAAATAGGTATTAATGCATGTCATATCTTTCCAAAAGAGTGGACCAACCACCTCTCTTGTATAGGGTGTAAAGAGTACGTATATTCTGGTCTTTACTCATGCGTAATGCTGTTACAGGTTGTCCGCATGCAGCACTGTCATCCTGTGTACACAGTGCTGGGCGCAATGACACTCACATGCCTTACAATCCCCTTACTTAGCAATATGTTTATCACCCTTCTATAGATTTCCTCTCAAGCTGAATGTTGAGCCGGAGCCAACTGCAAAACAGGCACATGCCCAATTACTGCACACGTTTAGCATGCAGGACTCATCGACCCACAGAGCACAGACAAACACAGACCACATACAGGGTAAAAAAGAAAAAAACCCTGTATCACCAGAGCGACTAACCTCTTGATCCGCACTTGATCTTCACTCAAAAGGCAGGATCAGTGTTAGGCTAAGGTCAAAAAGTAAAAGGCAAGGGCTTTATAGGGAGAGGGGATGAGTTTTAGCTCTGAACCGCGAGATAAGATCAAGTTCAGATGGAGGACAAATTGGCAAGTGGAAGTGAATACAGGAAATGAGGGAGGCAAATAAACAGAAAAAAACCTTCCTGTATCTGGGCTGATGGATCAGATATGAATGGCTATCGAGTACAGTATGCAAAGCTGCTAAAAACGTCACTGCTGCGACATTACCGTCCCCCAGCCTGCTATCAAGGCAATAAAAATGCAGTGGCATAAGATAAAAACCAAAGTGTGAGACTGTACAAATCTGTTAACTCATAGTTTGAGTGTTTTGGAAACATGAATGTGTGGCTTGTTCCCGCTGTAACCACAAAAAGTTCCGCTCTCGTTCGATGTTTTGATAAAGTGCACCGGCAGTAACATACACAAAAAAGCAGTCTGGAGTAGCTAATTACTATGCAGGAATAACTAATGCTTGCTGAATGTGGTGGTGTTTATTTTAAAAAGCCATTACGTAAGGTAATGAATATGCGTACACTCTGGGGGCCAGCGGCTCAGCAAGCTTAGTGTTTACTCTGCTTTAAAAGGGTGCTGCTTGCATTTGGGCTCATTATAAGCTGCTCTGCATTCAGGATAAAAGTGGGTGATAGTAATTCAAGGATTTGTGATGTATAGACTGAATTAGGGCAGGGATTCACGAAGGATGTGCGGTAGACAGCTCTAAAGAATTTTTTCGAACTCAATTCTGATTGAAATGGACTGACCTACAGTTTAGCTGGGAGGAAGAGCTTTCAGCGGGAACGGACCACACGGCTGGTGGTTTGTACTGCATTTGATAAGCTTCTGAAGACCAGTTTTCTCAAAGAGGGCATATGCAAGTGTGTGAATCACTTGTACTGGCCTCTTTGTGATGAACTTTGAGAAACTGCGTCAATATCATGATTCAAAATACTTAGCATCATGTCTGCCTGACTTATTCTGCATTCAGAAGTCAGTTACAGAGGAGAAAAATAAAGTCTGTTCGCGGTGACGCTGGCAGAGGCGCTAACGGCAGAAAGGGCAGGCGCCCTGCAAAAAGGTGGAAAAAGGAAAGGGTGTATGGGACTGGAGCTGGGGCTTAGTATGGCTTCCACGTCCACTACTCTGACAACTAATTTGCCCTAACATTTCAGCAAAAAGGTCAGACAACCCTCTGCCCAAGTTTATGAATAGTGTATAGGGGCTCTGGCTGACAGAGAGGAGAAACAGCGAACAAGGCAGGGAGAAGGTCTCTTCATTGACTTAGCTTAGAGAGAGAGGGGAGGCTGTTCTTGTCAGTGTCCAGATGGGAGATGCTCTGTATCCTCTAAATCAGGAGTGGAGTTCTGACCTTATCTTATTCAACTGGGCCACTTGCTTAAGGCGCTGAATCGTTCAGCTTGCACTTTCTAGTGCCTGCAGATTTCACAATAGGACCTTTGACAGCGGCAGAGAATTAAACACTAAAACACACACACACACACACACACACACACAAAAAAGAAAAAAAAAAAAAAAAGAAAAAAGAAAAAATTATTCCTCAATTGTAATAAATTCCCCCTGCATGCAGTAGAAATACCCTTAGGCAGTTTATGGTTATGCCTTTAGTCTTTCAGGAAGTAAATAAAAACGCTTTCGCACACTGCTCTATTATCATATCTTAAGGGAGCTGAGGCCATAGTACATTCAGAAATTTCCTTCCATTTGAAGTTGAGGCTCTGACAGTGGAGGAAGTGCACTTCCAATTGCAGAGGTGGAGGCTGAATTCGACTGAACAGCCAGTAGTACCACCTACACTTGTCCTGAGAGCCGGAGATATGGGCTGGACGTACACACACAGAAACACACAAAGAAAAAAAAACTTCTTCAAATGAAGACAAATAGCATTAAGTTAGATGGAAAACTACTAAATGAGAAAATGAACCACCCCGCCTCCCTTCTCTCTCTCTTTCTGCCTGTGTGAGATTATCCAACACAGACACGAAGCGGGGGAGTTTTGAAGAAAGTCTCACTGAACTGAGAAATGATAAATTAAGGCTTCGAATGTTTAACAAAATGTTTAGTATCACAGTGCACAACGTAATTCCTCTGAGGAGGAGCGTACACTCACGCACAAACAGGCTTACATTTACAGCACAGTACAGAGTCTGCACATTAAGCTAAAAGATTAATGTTGCTAGTTTGTCCTCCCACATGTTAACCCCCCCCCCTTTAGAGTCTCCTGAGCTACTCAAGGGGATCACATGGCTCCAAAGTTACTCTTCCTTACCAGGCATTCAAACCGCATCCACATGAAAACACCCAATTCCCAGGATGCTTTCTGTCCAGATGGGCCGAGCCAGCGACACTTGTTCAATTAAAGGCATCAGGGGAGACCTAACCGCTTTATTATCTGCAAGCTGGCCCCACATTGATCAGTCTGTCCGGGACCACTCACAGACCGGGTGACAGCTTAATCTGGGCCCTACACATGCACAAGACACCATCTTTCACCCCTTACACACACACAAACACACACACACACACATGTTCACATACTCAATCTATTATGGAACAATGTCAATATACTTTGGATTCTGCACAGGTGTAACCGTGTGTATTTGTCTGTCTCAAGTCAGCAACAGAAAGAAGGAAGAGGCTCCGGGGCGTTGGATCGGTCATTCATCGCAAAGCCTGTCAAGCCGTGAAAACAAACGGTTGTTTCTTTCTTTCTTTCAGTTTCCTGCTGAAAACCTGCAGAAATTGTGAGGATACATCTAAAGTCCAAATCTGGAGCACAAGCTTAGTGAACACCTGTGACACCAGGACTGGTACCACCAACATCTACTATAGTGCTGACCGATTAATCTTATTTTCATCGACATCGCGATATGAACATGTGCAATAAACATGTAGCCATGCAGTCACAGGGTTTTCAAGCCAAATGAACCGCAAAAAGACAACTGCAACACACACCCACACCCACACCCCACTCTGAGCTTCAAAACCGCTCTTCAGAAACCTATGGGTGACATCATGGAGGCTACGTGCATCTTTATTCACAATCTATGTTGTGTGTGAGAGAGAGAGAGAGAGAGAGTGAGTGGGGCACGGAGGGGTTATTTAATATAAAGCAGGGAAGTGAGATCAGTGGTCAATCAAGACGCATGTGGAGATGCATTTTAAAGTCAGGTGTGAACTGACGAACTTAGAGCTGACCACGTGTGATCGGATCACTGAAGACGCCTGTTAATACTAGTGCTGAACAATTAAGCTTATATACGTCATCATTGCAATTATCTTTTATACGAACCAGAAAAAAACTGTACTGCATTTTGGTGTCAGGCTGCAGCCTCACTCACTCACTCACTCACTCACTCACTCACTCACACACTCACACACTCACTCACTCACTCACTCACTCACACACTCACTCACTCACACACTCACTCACTCACACTCACTCACTCACTCACTCACACTCACTCACACTCACTCACTCACTCACTCACTCACTCACTCACTCACTCACTCACTCACTCACTCACTCACTCACACACACACACACACACACACACACACACACACACACACACACACACACCACAGCGCACAGCGCACACACACACACAGCACACACACACACACACACAGCACACAGCACACAGCACACAGCACACACGCACACACACACACACACACACACACACACACACACACACACACACACACACACACACACACACACACACAGCACACAGCACACAGCACACAGCACACAGCACACAGCACAGAGGCGGCGGTGTAGACCATTGAGCAGTGAACTTTTTACCGGAGCTGACAACTAGAGTCGTAGCTCTGTGAGTGTCATCACAACCTTTGCGAGTACAAAAGCAATTGGCGTCCTTTATCACGTCACCTGTTCCACAAGATTTAAACACAAAGAAAAGCTACATTTTCAACATCTCAATCCACTGTGGTTTGTTCTACACGAGCACAGCGCGCTGACGTTAACCTAATGGTGAACTGTTATAAACAAAAAGAAAACTGTCTGTGTGTAGACTGCAGCTTCATTTGCCAAAAACTTTTAGAAACTTATTGCTACAGTCTGAGACAGCAGCCCCCCCCTCCCCTCTCTGCAACGTTACCTGCAGCAGAGGGAGGGGGACGGAGATGACAGATAGTGACCTTTCATCTGTGTTCTTCATTCAGCTTCGCTCAGCAAAACTGTGTATACACACTTCAATATTTGCTTATTTATCACAAGTAATATCATCATTACAAAATTGAATAGTGTCTTCGCACATGGCAAATGTTCCTCATATCGTGCAGGCCTAGTCTACATGTTCATTCTCCAGGAGTCTCAAACAATCCTGAAAATAAAGCTCACAAAATACAGAGTTGCAGTAGCATGTTATTGACTAAACATTTGGTCCTTAATATCCAAAAACACGGGGCATATTTGATGTGTAGTAGTTGGCAGGGCTCAAGACTAACAACATTGCAGAAAATATGTCTGGAAAGAACAGAGATCTGTACTGGGACGCCTCCGGAACAAAAGCATATATATATATATATATATAAATAATTATTCATTTACTAATTTTACACTACAATTTAGTAAATGACAAACTGAACCGAGCACTGACTGTGACTGCAATGGAGCGCGTGTTCTCCTGCTGTTACTATGGTTACTATCACTCAGACGTAAAATGTTCCAGTGCACAACTTACCCCCCCTCCCCAGTCACGGATCGCTAGCAGGACCTCGCAAATGTGCTGCGCCAGTTAAACCAAACACAGCGAGACCACAGGCCTACAAACCCAGAGTCTGAGGTAACTGAAGGACAAATTTTAATGGATGTATTTTGTATAATCGCGAATGTCCCTGACCGACTGACCGAGTGATGGTCCTTCTACCACTTCTCAGCGGAGTGCCGAGCCGCTCTGGTCTCCCGGTCGCCTGGGAACTGCTTGGGGAGCGGAGGAGCGCTTCCAAAACAGTGGAGGCAAGACTCTGAGTAAACTACTTTCATTACATTATCGTTATTACTAAAGGAGGCAAAGGAGTAACTAAACATGAGACACACCGAGCAGAGAGAGCAGGAGAGAGGGAGGGAGAGAGAGAGAGAAGTCATCGGTAACAAGGCTTTGCACTAACCGCTATGACCAACTCTACACATCAAACAGAGGGAGTTAGTAACCTCTAATAAAAGTCTGTTACGTTCTGGAGTTGAAGTAAATAAAAGCTCAACTATTGTGGATCCCAAACGGAGGCTGTGAGCTGTGTGACAGAGAAAAAAAAGAACCATAATCTGTGTTTCTTGGAAGCTCACCTGGTAAAATTCACACTTAAGGTTTAAGTTTTTGCCGCAGCAGCCCAAGTTCGAGTCCGGCCTGTGGCACTTTGCTGTGTGTCATCCTCTTTCTCTCTCTCTCTCTCTCTCCAATTTTTCTGTCTCTCTCACTATGACTGAGATAAAGTAAAAAGCCTGGAAAAAATAACTTAAAAAAAGAAAGATAGTCTGTCTCTCCTAACTTTCACTCTGACCATCTATAAGTAAATCCAGCTCAAATCACACCTCAGTCTTGAGAGATTTGACCATAGGCGGTCCAGCCACATTTAGGATTGGCCTAGTCTTGTTTATTAGTCATTGGATTGGAATAGTGACCAGCTGCTTGGTAACGTTACCTCTTAGCTTTACAAGGGGCCCCTTGGCTGTGTGTGAGTAGCCTGTATTAGCTAAAGCATGCATTAAGACAAATATATCATTGTGAAGCTGCACATCTTTGCTGATGCTGTATCACCCATGGCAGATGTGCACTGACGTATATGTTAGACACATAAACTGAAGACTACAGCGGTCTGCGTATGAAATTCATAGCTACAACGAGGTTAATGTGTTGACAGTCTGCAGCACCTCTCGACCCCAAAGACAAACACACACACATACATACATACACAGGGCTGAGAGGCCACGTGGTGTATAACAACACTTTGCGGATGACACTGGCTTAGTTGACAAAATGAAACCCTGGCCTAGCTGAACAGTCATTAACAGTGAATCTTAGTGAAGTATCTAGGCCATGTCTCCTCCTACTGAACCAGCCTGCTGGTTTGATGCCTCGGCTCTTGAGATTCCTCGCCTAACCCCTCCTCTACCTCACTCTATCCGTTGCCTCTGGTTTCCTATCTATCTATTTCTCTAGTAGGCCAGGTTTGAGGCAGGGCAGCACAGAGTGCCTGTGGCGTTGAAGCTCCTCCTCTCTTGTGGCCCTCAGAGATTCAAAGAGGCCACAGATAAATAAATAACAGCTATAGGTAGAAGAGGCTTTGTGGCAGCTGCTGAACAAATTTATGGTGTTTCTGATAACGGGTCATGTTGTAAAAGGGACAATTTGAATAGTTTTCTCAGAGATGTCTATTTTTATTTTATAACAAACTAGTCTGTAACACACAGTAGGCCACAGAAAGCAGGATTCTATATAAGAACTCGGGTTGTGCTGTTGGGACTCAGTACATTCAAGGAGGAGAAGACCCAATGTTCCCGGTTAGCAAAAATGCTCTGTCACGTTTGCAGTTGAATAACTGAACCCATATGCAGACAACAGAAAAGATTATAGGTTGAAAAAAAAAAAGGTATTTTATTAACCAAAGGAAACTTATAAAACTGGTGTAACTATAGAGAACTCAAAATCCAAAATGAAGGTGAAGCGGAACAAAACTGGAGAACATCAGGATTTGGCGGACTGACACAGACACACAAGGGAGACAAGTGTGACTGAACACAGGTGAAACACATCAGGGCGGGGCAGACAATCCACAAGGAGGGAAACAAGATAAAGACAGGAAGTAAAACTAACAAGGGAATCTAGTTCAAAATAAAACAGAAAATAACAAAGAATCCAAAAATAAACAGTGTCCATCAGGCACACCATGATATGTTCAGAGCAAGGGATGTTATTTGGTTCATTTTCCCACTAATTACGTTATTATTATTATTATTAGTATTAGTATTAAAAATAGACGCACTCAAACCAAAACTGAAACTCTGTCTGCTGTGTGTATAGGTACCCTGCTGATGGATTGCTTTTCGTGGTTCTAAGTAGAATTTCCAGACATAATTACCACCCATCCCCTACCACCACCCCCTAAGACGGAAGGGGAAATGACAGGGATGTGAAGGGACAGTCAACGAGAGCGAGACAGAGCTGCAAGCCATAAGCAGGTGTGTCTCCACGCCTCCCCCGATCCAAGAGAGAGCTGAGTTTTTGCTCAGCACAAAGGGTAGCCCTTTAGCACATTAGCCCATTAGCTCATAGATCATACTGGGTACTGGTACTTTCACAGGGTGATAATAGGACGATCTGACTATGGAGAAGATCGGACAACCCTAAGAGGATCCCTGAGTTGAACTAACCTAATGAATGAATCCATGGTGAAGCAACAAAACCTATTTGTAATCTTTCCAACTGAAGCCTGATATGAACTGATATGAGCACAGACTGAGTTTACACCGGTCCATAATGAAGAAGAAGGAATTCCAGCTGTGTTTATAGTCTTTTGTGAAATAAATAAAGAAGCTTGAACTGGACATTTGTATTTAATCAGTGGTCTGCAGACCCTGCTAGTTGTCTGGCTGTGATAAATGAAGAAATGCTTTGCTGGCTGCAGTGTTCACTTTACAATTCTGTCATCTTGGGTTTGAATCCAGGACAAACTCATTTTTCAGTGGTAATTATGAGCGGTTTAGAGCAGCAGGACATTTCTATAATAATTAACACCAGAACACCTTATTCTATATGTGCTGCAGTATAAAAGTCATGATAAACTAATGTCAGACTGGAATGTCATGAAAGGTCTTTGTTTTGTCAAGTTGGTGGCCCTTTCCATTTTACACCAACTATTAAAAGCTGGTTTTATACAGGGTGAGAAGCACGCACTCAGTGCTCAGTTCTTCATTATGTGACTGTGTAAGTGACATAATGGCCTCCAACTTCTCCAAATAGTGGCTTTCAGACTGGTGTATATGGGCTGTTTAGAAATGAGTTTCAATCCATTGTTTTGTGCACAGACTCCATTTGATTACTTTAATTCAAATGGCACTTAATGAGAAAAAAAATTCCACTTTCTACTTTCCATATCTAAAAAAGGTCATTGTCCAAAATGATGATGGTGATAATGAGCATCTGTTTAATTACATTCACACTTGACCTCTAGATTTTCAGGTGGTAATTTTAGTTTATGAAAAAAAAAAGTTTCTTTTTGAACACATTTATTTTTATTTTATCTATTTTAAGTGTTGGAGAAAAATGTGTTTCAGTAGGACAAAGACTTGTAACACAATGTCTGAACAGTTGTGTCTGAATCTGAGAACATGGATGGAGTAAGATTTAAAAGGCTTGGTCCTAATCCAGCAAAATCTGACTACACTTGTGACTTTGCAGATTTGATCTTGGAGCTGTATCAACATGCTGGACTAAGTTGATCTCAGCCCTAAAAAACACTAAATCCTCAGCTTATGTCAATTTGTCAACTACGTTATCTACATTTTTTTTTTTTCAGTCTATCTCTAAGGAACACAGCACACTGTCCATTTTGATATTAGAGACAGAATTCTGGATTCTCAACTCAGACATTATGTCAGGTTGAACATGAGGTTATTTCAGGGATTTAGGAGATGTGAGTTTTACCAGTATTTGTAATTTTTTATACAGTTGAAATTCTTTTATTCTTCTTGTAAGACAAATGCTTTTAGCCCCTTGATCACCACTATCAACAAAAGCTAACGTATCTTAATGTAGGTGGTGTAAAAAGAGGCCAAGTTTAGTTTACGACTGACAGGTTTGATATGATGGTTGTCATTTTAATGGATTACGCGTGAATATATACAGTATATATGGTTTTGTTTTGAACATGCACTTATACCTGCAAATAACGAAAACATCAGAGTTGAAATTAAGTAGATTTTTTATTTTTTTTGCATTCATCTATTTATTTTTCTAACTGCATGGTCTGAGGCTGTGCGAGATATGTACGGACTGTCACGTTTAGACAACAGATACAACAAGCTTTAGAGAATAGGTTCGAGGTTGATGTGTTGACTGCTGTGATATATTATTTATGTTCTGCTCATCCACACAGAGGTCAAAGGTCAGGATTGGCTACAGTGCCGCACTCCATCAGCTGGTATTGATTTAGTGTCTTGCTAAGGGACATTTCAACTACTTGCCTCAAGTGTTTGCTTATAAAATGCTTGAACTTGGGTTAAAGGCATTGTTTGACTGCATTCACATTACTGCACTGTTTTCTAAACCAGCAATAAACGCTGTGTATTACAGTAGAAATGCTTTACTTTGCAGTTTGTATCCATCAAAATCCAATAATCATAGAGAGCAATGGTACGCTCCCTTCCATTAATAGAGGAAACACACAGAAACTGAATGGTGTTTAAAGTTTAAGGTCACAGCCAACCACATTTATTTTTAAACATAACTGAATTTAACTTCAAAAGAAGAAAAAAATGAAACGTGCAGAAAGCAAGAGGGTGATTGCAAAAGACAAAAAAGAATACAAAGAGATAAGAGACGGGAGAGGGAGGAACAAAAAGGAGGATGAAGCAAGAGAAAAATACTATACAATCTACACTACTTGAATCCTAAACGAATATCATTTTACATTCAAGTGGAGGGAGGGAGGTCCTCAGTGGCAAAACAAGCTCACTCAAGTGTTACTACTTTCCCATTATGAAACTGAGGGAGGGATGAAGAAAGAATAGCTCTATTCCCTCATTTCCCTTCTTTTATTGGTCACTCTTGCTCATCTCACCGGGCTATTGATCTCAATTTTACCAGACCATTTCAGTCTCCGCACTGCGTCTGTGCCACCAACAGCCCTTCATATGTAATTGTAGCACTGCTAAATGAATGTTGGACAGTAAATAAAGGCCAGGCCCAAACGAGACAGCTGAAACAACTCACCAGGCAAATGAATCAGAATGGAGATCCTGTTTGAGACGGAGATTCAGGAAGAGACTAAATTTGCAGAATGCTATTAGACATCAGAGGGGCTGGACCTTAGACAAGTTTAAGTGATGGGGAAATAAACATGCACACACATACACACCAGGATACATGCGTGTATCACACAGATGTGCACAAAGAACTGTCTTGTGAGGGACACACTTTACACACATAAAAACGTACGAGAGGGAAAAATGTGGCCGTAAACACTTGCCTCAACCTTTTGCCTCAGCAGGTAGATGGAAGTGAGAGTGAGGCTGAGTGCTTTTATTTTCTTAACACTGGCTGTCGACTCAGGGATGGGCAGGAGATGGACTTTTCGCTGGGCTCAGCCCAAATGTAATCTCTCGCAGTGTCACCACCAGCATGCACTCTTAGCTCTGCAGTCAGTGGCATTTCATGGCATAATTGAATTCAGAAAAGGCTGCAGGTACACAACAAGAGTGCTCTAACATTCTGGAAATAATGGCAAGGTTCGAAGAGCAAAGAACAAAAAAAAAATATAAGGGACAGAAATTACTGAGGCACTCAGGTAATAATTACATTAGCCACCTTCACCTGTTCTCATCTAATCTGTGCCCAGTCAATAGAGGCTAAGCTGCACACTGAGACCACAGCCAGCATAGATTTGGTAGGTTAATCACCTACTTTGTAAATTAGTCACTATGATCTCTTATGATCGTGTCAAACTGTAAGAGCCTCTGAAAGAACAAGGCCAAGCCTGTTACATTCTATAGCTGCAGAAACGTGTTCTAGTTTGGGCATTAAATAAACCTGGGCCCACCTCTTATTCTTTTGCATTCTATTCTATATATGCTCCCTGAGCACTTTATTAGGAACACCATACTAATACTGGGTAGAGGCTCTCTTTGCTTTGAAAAAGAGCCTCAGTTCTTGCATGGATTCTACAAGATTTTGAAAACTTTCCTTTGAGATTCTGCTCCATCTCGATTGTTTCACACATTTTCTGCAGATTTGTCAGCTGCATGTTCACCCAGCCAATCTCCCTACCACATCCCAAAGGTGTTCTACTGGATTCAGATCTGGTGACTGGGGAGGGCACTGAAGTTCACATTTTCATGCTTTGTGACATGCTGCATTATCCTTCTGGAAGTAGCCATTAGAAGATGGTAAACTGTGGCTATAAAGGGATGCACATGGTCAACAACAACAACACTCAGATGGGCTGCCTATTCAAACTGTGTTTGAGTGGTGTCGAGGGGCCCAAACCATTACACCACCACCAGTCTGGAGCTGACACGAGGCAGGTTGGGTCCATGGATTCTTGCTGTTGATGCCAAATTCTCATACATCAGCAAGAATCAATATTCATCAGAACAGCTGATGTTTTTCCAGTTTTCAGCTATCCAGTTTTGGCGAGCCTGTGTCCACTTCAGCCTCACATTTCTGTTGTTGGCTGACAGGAGCGGATGTTGTAGTCCATCCGCTTCAAGTTTGGATGTGTTCATTCTCAGAAGCTTTTCAGCTCACCATGGCTGTTCAGAGTAGTTATCTGAGTTACCATAGCCTTTCTGTCAGCTACAACCAGGCTGGCCATTCTCCTCTGACCTCTGTCATCTAAAAGACGTTTTCATCCACAGAAGTGCCGCTCACTGGATGTTTTTTCTGAGTAAAAACTCTAGAGACTGCTATGTGTGAAAATCCCAGGATATCAGCAGTTTCAGGACTTCTCAAACCAGCCAGTCTGGCACCAACAATCACGCCACGGTCGAAGTCACTGAGATCACATTTTAACATTACTCTTTCATGTCTGATGTGAACATTAACTGAAGCTCCTGACCTGTATCTGCATGATGTTGGCTGATTGGATAATAGCGTCCACTCTGTGTAGCCTTCAGTAACACAGTAATGCTGCATTTCACTGCTTCCTATAGAGGCCGCCAGGCACTAAGCCTCCTTAGATACAGCCTATACATTTATCAAGTAGAAGAGGGTGAATGAGATGATGAAGAGGACAGAATAAAAAGTGGGAGAATTGGTATAGGGAAGGGAATAGAGACGTCAAGAGTACAGATAGGTGACAAGACGACCAAACAGAAGAGGAGATTGATGAGACAGGGATAAGGCTAAAGATGGGTGTAGGGATAAGGGGAGAGGAAGAGAGAAAACTCATTGAGTGATAGATGTAGATGGATCAAAAATAGAGGAGGATTACTAACACTGTATCCCTGACCGGGCATAAATTAGTTGGTGTAGACAACCAAACATGAGATGAAGCAATATAAACTCCAAATACCCCATAACCCCAAAGTCCACAGGGAAAAGCTTAAAAGACTTTATGTCTTTTTTCTTCCCTATTTCAAAACAACAAAAGCACAGAGGTGCACAACAAATTTTCATTTTAGTACACAGGAGAAAGAAGTACTTTGAAGACAGCGTTGAAATCCCTCACAAAGCCCATTGCAGTTCTCATTGTAATACAGTGGAAGTGCTGAAGTTACGACTGTTGTGTGGTAGGTAGAGGGGGAAACAGTCAACTAAAGGGGCTCTGATTGGCTCTGACCCTGATATTTTATATCATATATATATATATATATATATATATAATATATATATATATATATATATACACACACACACACACACATATATACTGTATATATTACATGTGTGAAGGCGCGCCCTACTCTTCCTCGAGCAACATCACATTCTTAAAACATACCAGTGATTCAAAATGAAGCAAACATTTCTCCACTGAAGATCAGCTGTGAAACAAGTATTCAGATTCTTTCCTTGAGTAAAAGTAACCAGTACAGCAATGTAAAAGTAAAAGTCCTTCATGAAAAATCCCCCTTAAGTAGAAGTACAGAAGTATGAGCAGCAAAATGTAGTTAAAATATTGAAGTAAAAGTACTGGTTTGGTCCCTCTAACTGATATATTAATATATATTAGATTTGATGTATTAAATTTCAATATTTATTGAAATGAAACAATGTGAGAAGTTTCGAGGGAAAGGTCACTATTTTAAAAGCTTGTTATATTGTCCATTGTGTAAAATCAAACTAGTAACTAAAGCTGTCATAAATATGGTTGAGTAGAAAGTACAGTATTTCCCCCTGAAATGTGGTGGAGTGGAAGTATAAATTAGCATTAAATACAAATAATCAGGAAAATGTTGAAGTACCTCAAAATTGTATTTAAGTACAGTACTTGAGTAGTTACTTTTTAAGATGCCTAATCCTGACCCAACAGCGTCTACAACATACAAAAAGGCCAAAATATTTGCCTTCTGCAATAAATGGCTTGTCCGATATCTGTGGCTCAGATATGATGTAACACCCCAAAAATGTAAAGTTTAAAATGTATAATTGTGGCATGGAAAAGGCGCAGTAAAAATTTTGGGGTGCACCAAAATGAAAAAGTTAGACAACCAGTACAACCAATGTAAAAGGTTAGTCTGGAGCCCTGATACTGTTTGTGAAGAAGCATCAAATACAGGCTTAACTCGGGAATACGTAGCCATTTAAAAGTTTGACAGAGCTGTACTAGTCTGCAAATGCAAAAGCAAACCAAGAAAAATCTCAAGCCGAGCAGCACAATCTGGCAAACGCAATGTCTTCACACACATACACAAACAACCAAACAACAGAGCTGCGGGCCATGCATTGTCCGATCATTTCTCTCTCCATCAAAGCAAACAGTGTTGCCGAAGGCCATGCATGTTGACACTGAAGCATCTGGAGTTGCTCACAAGTGGACGCCCACTCCATCCCCTTGGACTTGGTTATCACAAAGCAGAAAAAGAAAAAGAAAAAAAAGAGCCCAAGCTGTGTGGGGTGAAATTAACGTCTTGTGAGAACAGGCATGGCTGGACTTGGGCTCCTCCAGGACCTGAGGATGCTTAATCTCACAGCAACATCTGGCAGAGGCGAGGCAGGCAGAGCAAACATCAAGGCATCCTACTGTCCAAAGGCTCTTGAGCAATTTCAGAGCAGAAAAAAGAAGTCATTCAGCTCTGTTCCACCCTTCCCATCCTTGGCCAGTTCTTCCTTCCAATGTGGTTACTGTGAGTGTGCGCGTATGTGAGTGTTTGTTTGTTTGTTTGTTTATTTGCAGTCTATTCTTTTGAATTGTTTGTGAGTAAAAGGCTAGCCATCAGTCTTCCGCAATCAATTGCTTTATTTGAACACTGCAAATTTCTTGTGCATTCAATGAAAAATGCAGCTTTATTGATCGGAGAGAATGGACAAATTGTATCATTTCCTACGCTATTGTATAGATAAATGCCTTATCGTCAATTGCTATTGCAATGTACCATTTTTTGGCGAGATCAAAACTGTTTTCATCACCCAGGTGGTCAGCCTTTTAGACAGTGGTATTCAAAATAACAACAGCAGTTCGAATTTGAATAAGGATCATGTACAAGCAACATTTGTTCCTGAAACAAACAAAATCTAGGTTAATACCACAATTACATTTAGTATTTGCTTTACACTCTGTGTTTTCTGATCTGCTGCCTTGACGTTTTTTTTGTCTATCATTTTGTTTTATTTCTCCTGAGCAAATAAGAACAAAATCCATAATCTGGTTTGGATGATCCAAAGTAATCTCCTATAACTACAGGCCCCACTCAAATCTATAATCCTGTATCTCCAGCCAACATCAAACTCCTTTTTTTGACACGGTTTAAAAAAAAAAAAAAAAAAAAAAAATGTTATTGCCCTCCCCCCGAGGGTGAGATTAAGTTGAAGGTCTGCGTGGCTCAGAGAGGAAAGATCATTAGCCTTGATCAGATTGATTAAGATCAGCGTGGGCAGCTCGGAACATCCCTCACCCAAACAAAGCACCAGGTCACTAAATCTATCAGCCAGTTTCAGAGGCCAGCCACACTGACCAGGGTTAGATTTGATCCGTTACTGTCCAATTGTATAAGAGGCATTTTTTTCTCAGCCGTGTCCATGGTCATGGTCTGTCAGAACCATCAGTTGGAAGGAAATTAAAGATGACTATCCTTCAGCATCTGAATGAACAGCATACATTTTTTACTGCCTTAGCAAGCTACTATTTCTTCACTATTTACTTTTTGTAAGCATTTTTTGAGCAGTTAAAGTCAGCTGACCCCACACAGGCCTATTTCAGAAATTCTGTTTCATATCTTCATAGTTACACATGTTCAACCAAAAACATCATCAATATCAGTCCAGTCTGTCTTTGTTGTTCTCCTAATAGATCCAGGTGGTTAAAATGGCTACCTGGATGTCATAAAGCTGTTAATCTAACCTTTAGGCTAGCACTAGCTTCAGCCTAGTGCCATTTTCTTTATTAGCCTCTACAGGAACTCCCCTCCACCAGACAATGAGCTACACCTGTGCTTACATAATGAAACTATACATCACACATGCAGTCCTCCAGGGAGAGGACAAGCTCGGCTATCAGTGCGCAGATGGCAGCGCGTGGCTGGCTAGCTCTCGCTGGTAAAAACAGGTCAGCGTCGAAAGCGGATCATCAATCGCTGCCCTTCAGCGTGAGGGCGAGGGCCACCGGCCACCTTCCAGCGGCACTGGCCTTCCCCGGGGGTCTCAACATCTCTCTACATCATCAATCTCAACCAACCTTTGAACACATGGTCACTGACACTAATTAGACCAAATACGGTCACGGGGAAACCCTAAAAATAGAGGAGAAAGTAGTGCAGTAGCACTCTGAGGGTTTGGAACCAGAGACAGTGAGCCATTAAATAAATCTATTGAGCTGTCTTGTTGATATACAACACACTGGGAGCTGGGAACACAACTCCTTGTTTTTAATTAAATTACATGACTTCAGAGAGTACAAATTAATTGAGGTGTTTGAGTTTTAGTGTTAGTTTTTTGCAAGTATCTCCATACAACAATATCCTCACTCTGGAGTATGTTTTTTTTTGTGTATCAAAACAAACTCCGAACCTTTTTGAAATTTTTAAAAGCAAAACCCAAGGGAGCTTTTATATTAGAGTTATAAAGTTGCTGGAGAAAACACCTAGACCTCTGTACAAGGAGAGGTGTTCCCCACTCAAATTGCTGGGAGCACACTTAATTAATAGGAAGCTTAACCTACAACACATACCCTTGCCCGGTGCAAAGAAATACCTGCACAACATTCTTCAAATGAGTAAGAACACTGCAGGTGCTGAGCTAAAAGGTGAGGCTTGAATGACATTGCCTTAACATAGGCAAACACAAACAACAGTGTGTGCTACTTTGATACACTATTAAATGCTATAACTCTGAACTGTACATCTGGAGATGTGTTGGAGAGTGCAGTTTTACTTCTGTAATCTGGTGAAAGTTAACAGAGGACCCCAGGGTCCCTCAGGAGTTGCCCTCCCTACAGAGTATAATCACACATCTTCATCACCTTCATCCACTCTTCTCCACCTCCCTTTCTCTCACACAAAGATTTCCAGCCCCTCCCGTCACTACACAGAGGGTCCACT
Source organism: Seriola aureovittata (assembly GCF_021018895.1). NCBI lineage: Eukaryota > Metazoa > Chordata > Actinopteri > Carangiformes > Carangidae > Seriola > Seriola aureovittata. Next base: position 4,010,703 of record NC_079386.1, read on the forward strand.
CTGTCAGGCAGTGTTGCCAGGAATTGTAGGATTGCCAGTATTTATTGCTGCTCCCAACCTTCCCCCTGACATTTTCCCATCAAGGGCTTCAGTGGTACTGACATGAGACACGGCTGCAAGGACACACACACACACACAGCCATTACAAGAGGCTTGCATTTCTCATGTAGGAGCAAACTGAGAAAATGTCAACTTCAAACTGTCTAGAAGGGCACACATTTCACATATCAAGCAGAGACCAGAATTCAAATAGAGTTCACTGGGTGACTCGATAACAATGAAATTATACTATGACACGTGCTTCTATATTTCTGATATGCCACAAGATAAACAAGTCACACTCTGCATAAAGACTGAGAGACAACTGCAGCATTAAAGCTTTCAGCTTTAAGAGAAAACCTGGAGGAAGAGGGTGTTTGTCATAGTGATTTCCCCTGCTGGTTCAGGCCAGTGTGATAGGTAATCCATCACCTCAAACTCAGCAAGGAGGAAAAGCAACTCCAAAAACATGTAAACACACACACACACACACACACACACACACACACACACACACTTACACTAGTTTGCCACTCAATGCATAGATTAAAAAAAAAGCCTGTTCCTGTCAATCTGAGTGTCTGATTTGACTGACAAACAGACTCAGTCAACCAGAGGGTGAACCTCCTCCTGATCGGTGCAGAGTGGAGACAGACAACAGCCTGCAGACAGACAAGCTGAGGCTGATCCATCCATAAAGTCTGCTACATCCCAGCACTGAGTAATAGAGTGCCTGGCCCATGGGCTAATGAGGCCCCTCAGGGACCACGACTGGATGCCTTACTTCACCGTTGTTGGAAGAATAGGGAGGAAAGCATCTCAAAATTACCATGTCATATCTTGTTAACTTTAACAAAACCTTGTTAACTTGGTAAATTGGCTCAAGATTGCCAAACCTCATCGACATTCCTTCCATTTTTTAAGTGTTTGAGTGAATTATACCACCATATGCTTAAATCTATAGAGATAAACCATAGTCAAAACAAAACAAAATTAAAAAAGACAAGATAAAATAAACGAGAGATAAAACAGGGATGGTTTTTGGTTGTTCATCCGCTGCTTTTGTCTCATTCAGAAACTGTAATTTAGGCCCCCTGGACGTCACTTATAACCGCAGTCCAAACTGACAATGCCCCTCCCCGGAGGGAGGGCAAAGAGTATTAACAAGCAGCCAAACATCAGCATCCATGACAGCATTAAGGGAAGCCATCAGAGGGCCTGAGGAGTAAAGCATCAGTCTTACCTTCAACAGCATACTCTTCAGCTTCAGGGGGAGGGTCCACAGGGAATGCATGGAAAAGAGACAGAAAGAGGAGACTCATTAGATGTTACGTTGTCTTCAAATAAATGTCTGGCTATTTTTTCTTCAAACAAAACCTTTACAAGATAAAATCTAAATAAAGACTTCCAATGAGGCTTGAAATCTCAGAGAGAGTCAGTGAAACAAAATGAAGTCTGCTCTCCTGAATATGTGATCTCAACGTCTTTTATGTGGCTTTCTTAAAATCCTGCAAATGGTCAAATATCTCCACAAACACACACAGTCCTCTTTTAAAGAAATGTCCACCAGGAGTGTGGAAGATCCTGAACCAACATATTGTAACCCCCCCACAGGGAGCAAGAGGCTTCGGTCAAAGAGGATTCCCAACTGAGAAGCAGCGACTGTGACACACCTCTCTGGCTAATGATTCAGTGAGCGGGAGCCAAAAAGATCAGGCTCCGGCTGGACACTTTATTTAAAAGAAAAAAAGAGCTAGCCTACAGCAGCAGAGGCCAGTCTGTAATGCTAGAAAATAAAACTGCGGCCGCCTGCCCTTCTGGAAACCCCATATTGGAAGATGAGTCGCTAACCAAGAATGTAAAACAGCCTCTATCTTGACATGGCGTCCCTGTAGAGGACTTAACATTTTGATTTGCTGTTTTGACTGCTGGGCCCGGGTCTTCATGGGCTGGTTCTTTGAGTTTGTTTTCAGTCAGAGCATGAGCAGCTGCAGTAGAAGCAGATAGCATCGTCACATGGATTTTGTGCCACAGTAGCAAACAATTTATGGACTATGAGGTCTAGCAAAGTGAAAATAAGCTACATTTTAGAACTGGAAATGGTGAATTGATTTTTTATTTACAATCCATATAACTGCCATTTCTTGGGAAGACTACACAGTTAGTTGTTTTTCACATTAAAGGTCCCATATACCGTATTAACACTTACATCTGCAGTCTTTATGTGTGACTATTTAACACTTGTGTTATGGTGTTAACAAAGAAAAAAGAAATGTGTTGATTTGATTTTCACCTCTTTCTGAGCTCCTCTTTACATGTCAACAAGACATCACTACATTTTGGTGCTAGGTAGAAGTAACCGCCCACTATTCATCAGCAAAGGCAACGGTAAACATGGCTGCAAGATCAGTAAGCATTTTATTTTCAAATACAGGACGATCCCGCAGTGTACGGCACGGGTCGCAACACTAGGCACGTGTTAAAAAAAGGCGAGGCGCCAAATCTTTAGATCACGCGATGTGTCACGCAGGCAGTGTGTCCACTCTAACCTGTTAACATGTGCTCTGAAATGGCGTTCCACAGGCCGCGTACTCCCGCAAGCAACTCAGATGGCAGCCGCTTATTGGTTCACTGGTTTCGATGTATAAATGCATATTAGCAAGGTGCCTGAAAAGGGATTCTCTTTGAGTGCACCGGCTCTCTTAAATTCACCTTTATATGAACCAAATCTTAGTTCTGCTTATGAATTCTGTGCCATTATCGACCTGTATGAAAGCATCTTCAAAGGGTCTTGAGCTTAGATGATGATATAACAGGTAACTGAAACCGCGGGGCTAATAAAATAATGACTTCAGGAAATATAACATTCATTTTGCTCCTCTGCTGACCCCTTCAACATGGAGCTAGGAGGCCGTACAACAGCAACCCCCGAAGAACATCTGAGAAAAAACTTCTTCAGATAAAAGGTTGACTCCCTATGAATCCCTGCCGCCAGAACTGCCAGTTACCATGGAATTAAAAAGATGAAACCCCTCTGTATGTGTAGATTTAAACAGCAGAAAGGATACCAGAGCATTGATTGAAAGCCCTTCATGAATGACAAAGCGTTTGCCAGGCTGAGGCATGGGGACCGTGTTTGTCTGATGTGGAGTAGGGGTTGTTTATATAATCACTAGCCATGACTCTGCCTTTCCTCTCGTCTCATCTCTGATCATAGCCCATCATCCTCTCTTTCATTGTCCTCCCTCATATCTTGCTCTCTTTCTCCAAAGCCGAAGCAAAGGATGTTTGATGTACAGTAGAGGTTGTTTATATCGCCATGACTCTGCCTTTCCCCTCTCTCCACTCATCTCTCCACAAAGTCTCTCGCTGTCTCTTCCTTTGTGGTCCCTCTGTCTCTCTGTCAAAACTCAGCCTCATGAAGTCAATCCTTCAGTGAAATAGAGGGAAACTACTTCTGTTCAGACGGACAAAAAAAACAGGGTTTTAAAAATTCTGAAACACTGAAATGTATCTCATGGATAGCCTGGATGTTGGTTTACTAGCATTCAATTCATGAGGAATAGCACCCTTTTAATACCCTCCTATACATCTAAAGTGTTTCAATAAATCAAACGGTCTCAAACTTTTTCATCTACATTTTTTTGGTCATATTCAGCACACTGCACCTAGAAAGATATTCCTTATCTCTTGAAAACACTAAGAAATATCCTTCAAGAAGCCGTGCTCGACGAAATGGTGAGCATCGCTAATTGTTAAATCCGTATCATTTTAAGGTTGACTCTTACTTGACAGATATTCCTTTTGAGCAAGCACTGGAAATAGTTATGAAATCCAGCCTTAAGAATGAAATGTGGATTTCAGTCAGACACTTGGTGGGATGTGTTCCACGCTTCTGAGCCTTGTCCCTTTCATCCCACAGATGGTTTCAAGTAGTCTTTACCACCCATTATCTTTATCCCAGGGCTGTTTTTCATTAGGGGTGTATCCTACATAGCTTCAAGCTATGAGCTCCACTGGGATCCTAGTCTTTGCAATGTACTTTGTAATTCATGTGGGAATGTAGAGAACACTTGTGTGAGGAGTTGCTCAAAAGCTTTTCTATGTATATGCTATGCTCCCCATGCAAAAATGGGGCCCACTGCTAAAGCTTAGAATCCTTTCTGGGATAAAAACAAAAAAAGAGGAATATCACATTCTTTATTCTAACCTCTTCCGGCCAATTCAAGACTAAAAGAAGCTGAAACGTAGACATAAAGTTGCATTAAATTGACGGCCAGTCAAATGTGACATTTCTTTCCTATATCACCAAATTAGTGTGCAATACCTCCAGCAGCAAACACAAGAAAAAAGTCGGGATTAATCAAGAAGACAGTCACAGGGTATGAAAGAGATGCAGAAATCAGACGTGGGCTGCCAGAAAAAAATAAATAAGTAAATAAATACCAAAGTAAAATTCAGACGGAAGCAGTGAAGAAGCTGCATTTCTTCACCAATGAATCCCTGGGGGCTTTGGAGGCAAATGAGAGACTTTTCAGACCTAATCCTCACCAAGCTAACTAAAGGATTTACCGAGGGGAGAAAAGCATGCCTGCATTGAAAAACAATCTCCTCTCTATCACTAGCATCCCATTTCTTTACACATGAAGGAAGCTACACAGTTAGCTGCTGGTTGGATACAAAAAGAGCATAGGTGGTCATGAAGTAATATTGCAAGGTACAAGTAATTGTAAATTTATTAGCATAACTACAAAAATATCACACTAACTGCATTGATAGCATTTAGGAACTATATTCTTTTTTTTAAAGAGAGATGTACTAAATGAGATGTGGTTGCATTAGGAACTGTTAGGTGACAATGTCAAAGTCATTCTGTAAATATTCAGTGGGTTAATAAGAGATGTGGCCTTAGAAATGAACCACCGTGTGTCCTGAGAAAAACAATCTATTATGATTGTTGACTTCTTTTTTAAAAAAAAAAACAATCATCCACAATTTTCAAGAATAATCTTCTCATTATAGATAAAGGGCTGAAACACAGCAGCAAGCCGTCACAGAGGGAGTGCAAGCCGATCATCAGAGGCAGAAAGGAAGAAAGCAACTGTATATATGACTCACAAGTACACTCCAACAGTTTTATAAAAAACTTCATGATATAGGCACAAACTGTGAATTATACAGAAGGGTACACTTGTTTTTTTCTGTAAATAACACTGATTAAGAAGTTATTCCTTGTTAATCTTCATTGCAAAACTAAACAACTCCATACTGGATAAACCTGAACTGTATTATATTTTTGGATTAAACAAATAAAATACAGATATTCAGTGACTGGAGCTTTACTACTTGTCAATGAGGCAGCTAGCCAAATTGAATTTATCTAGGCAGAAGCTGTGCAATATATATATATATATATATATATATATCCTTGAGGAACAAGGAAGGAACAAGGAAGTGAGATTGGAGACGGACATCAAGGTTTTGCGCAGGGACTGGTAGGATTGGTCAAATTTGTGGAAAAGCTGAGGTGATTGGACAAAAATGCAAGGTCCCGCAGAACTCACAGGGATTGGTCGAATTATTTCGATCACGACATCACAACATTCTGGAGGGGCTGCCTGATATAATATTGTGGAGACAGTAACAAAGAGATTGAACTCAATTTTATGTATTTTAAGATGAACTGTATGCAGCATGAAAAAAGACATTGTCATCACTAAACTGTGTTCTGACCTCAGACTCAATTTATATCGGCTGTAAAAACTCAGAATTTCAAAATTATTTTGACCACTGTGGAAACTTACGAATCATCTGACCTCTTGTTTTATCTGTTAAAATCATAAATAGAATTGATGGAGTGTCACACTTATTAGTAACTCACATGTAATCAATTAAATCCCATTGAAGTTTTAGTGAATCATTAGAGATCAATGGAGTATTCTTGGTACAGTCAGATGATGTACTCCTTGTGACTGACACTGAAATTGGGAAATATGACTAGCAGGGTGTTCTCGGAGAGCATGTTTATGGAAGCTGATGTTACACGTTATAAAAAATGGTGGTTTTTCCATTTATACCGTATCAAGTCTCCCATGCACACAGATTACAGCAGACATGAACTGGATATCCAGATTGAGACTTTATTTAATTTTTCATTACACCTGTAGGTATTCTGTCCATTAAGTGGTTCACTTGGCTGTCTGTTTTCCAGCTGTAGTGTGCCTCAACTTCTGCTGGCTTCTGTAGCACAAGTGTAGCAAATAAGTCAGGAGAGTTGATACTAGAGCAGCAAACAGTATAATATTTTCTCTGGATCCACACTGATAAGCGCAAAATAATTCCTCTGTTGGAGTGAGAGCGGCCAGCTTCTACTTTTTGCTTAACAACTTCAAACAAAGAGGCCTCAGTGCTGTGAACAATACTGGTCCTTCTGCTTTCTTTGGTATACCTACATAATAAACCACAAAAAGTGAAACTTCATTTGAAATACCCATTTGTTGCTTTGGAGTCAGCCTTTTATTCTAAACTTCAAATGCAAACCATTATTTTACATGGCCCCTGTCTGTGAGTCACTCTAGCTGCACTGGAAAGACTTTGAAAGTCTGTTTTGTCCGGCAGAGTGTCACTCAGGGAACTGAGATTTCAAACGGTGAGAGGGGAAGAGAAAAAGCCTTTTCCATTCAAGGCTATTTGACATGACTTCAGAGAGGCACAGAGGAAAAGAAATGACAACATCAGTGAATGAACGGAGACGGAGTGAGCGGGCGACGAGACAGGCAGATGGATGGAAATGAGGCGCGCGCGCACTCTCTGGCTTGCACACCCCTTTTCCTCCCTCTTTACATTCTAATCAGAGGGAAGCTTTGTCCTGAACTCCCCCACATTGTCAGAAACTTTCTCTCTGAGTGACAAGTTAATCCGCAAGACATGGCCTTTGCAGATTTCACACGGAATCTCGACAGCAAAACACAAAACTTCCACCTGACAAATGTGCAAATGTAGTTGAGGCTTTCTAATCCTGATAAAGGAACAGAAAAATAAACAAATTGACTGATTTATCTGGCAACAACACAACATATACAGTATTCCCCATTTAATACAGGATGTCAGGAAGGGGAAGAGAGAACTAAGGTCAAATGGAAAGGGATTAGAAAGATACAACATTAAACAAATGTGTGTTTTTTCCTCTTTGAATAGTAAAAATATGGTTTTTCAAAATATGGTTAACTGTATACACCACCTGTTTTAAAAAAAATGTCATTTGATAATTAAGAATAATTCCAATTATCACACCATTCATAAAAATGAGAATGATTTTAAGAAATATTACATATTTTCAACCCATGTTTTTTTTTACTTTAATATGTCCTGTTTGGATATCTTATGCTCATATTTATAGATATTAGGTGTGTGTTTTCTCTTTGTTTGAAAATCTAATATATAACATGAGACAGGACTTGTTTTTGTGTACTTGTTTGCAGACATGGGAGCTCATCTTGCCTTGGAGGGAACCTGGGGCAGCTCTAATGCTTTTTGGTCCAATTCTATTGTTAGTTTGATAATAGCAGGATATCTCAAAAGCCTTGTTGATAGATTTTCTATTAACTTTAATGGAAAGGTAAGCCATGAGCCACGGAAAAAGTGATTATGTGACATTCTACCCAGTGTTTCCTGTTTTATTTTGAAATCACCTTATGTGCCTGTTGTTGTTTTACTCCCTGCCTTTGTGTTTTTCCCATCAATTTTCTATGTCATCTCTGTCTTGTTAGTCAATTACTCTGTGTGTGTACAGCCGCCTTGTCTTCCCCCTCTTCAGCTGCCAAAAGTTTACTGTGCGTCTGTTTTGGACCTCTGCCTGTTTCTCACTGGATTTTTTTTATATTTGGTCTATTTGTACTGTTCTTTTCAGTTTTGACCTTTTCCTGCTTCACCATCCCGTGAGTCTTTTGTTCCTCTTCCTTGTAAATAAACCACTGAGCTGCACACATCCTATCCTCTGTATTTTGTTGGTTACCCTGCTTGCACCAGTTGTGACGGATTAATTTTTGATGCAGATCCAGAATTTTGTGCAAGACTTATTAACACAAGCTATTCTAATGAACGTTAGTGGTGGTGACTGTCTGTCGCTGTGCACACATCTGGATCTAGATTTCAGGTCTAACTAGGCAAGGGTATGGAAACCCCGGTGCTAACTTATTAAAGACCATAGCATCAATAAGCTCTGACTTGATCACAGAAACCCTGCTATTAATGACAAGGAAGAGAGAATGCTCATTGCCACAAGTACAACAAGTCTTTTGCATGTATGGGCAGACCCAGACTCAGATGAGGAGTCTGTTGAGACCAGAATCAGAGACTAGCAGACGTATCGGAACGGTTAGCACAGTTAGCATCTTTTATATGTTTATGTTGTTTGTTAGCTTGTATCTGTTAGTGGCTGACACAGGGTTAATGGCTGTGCTAATGCTAACTCTCTCTCTCTCTCTCTCTCTCTGTACTGACGAGGTTTCAGGTTATTTAGCCCCGCCCCCTCGTCCCCACAAGTTGACAGGATTGGTTCCTTAGGTTAGTGACGTATGAAACCCTGGCTCTCTTTTCACTGCAGTTCAAGGAGGAAACACTCAGTCATGGTGTTGATGATTATTTCACTCATGATATGTCTGTATTATATAAAAATATCATATAGATATTAACAACGGTAAACACTTGACTGTCATTGGAGGAGGTCTTTAACAATCCCCTTCCCTAGATCTAACATTTCTAAACATTTCCTATTATTATTATAAATTCAGAAAATTGTCTGGTGGTGCTACAGTATGCACTATGCGTACTTTCTAGACAAGTTTCTTATAGAAACAATCCCACACATCACAGTATATCTGTAGCATGTCAGAATTAAAGAGAGACGGTGTAACCTCGCGCAGCGTGACTCATAAAGCAAAAGCAGGTTTCAAAGGGAGGTCAGGGAATGATAATCAGTTTAGAAATTAATGGGGGTGCACTTCTTATGCCAATGTCATCACAGCTCTGCGAGTTAAAGCTAGACGGGGTAAAGGCAATGGATGACATATATCAGGGCCCTTGGACAAGGTTCAACAAGGACAAGGTCAGACAGAAACAGAGCTGGAGAGAGAGAAAGGAAGACACAGAGATAAAATGTGGACTAAAAATGGAGAGTGGGCTATGTTAGATAAAAATGTATCATCTTTATTTAAAAAGGAGTTGATGTGTTCAATGTAAAGCTAAAAGTTAAAGCCCTTCTATCATAGTTGAATAGGCAAATTTGGAGGATCATGAGCTGTAAAACAGTGTAGCAGTCGGGTTATTTTAGTCTTTTTTTAATAAGAAAACAGCAATGATGTGTTTCAGCAGGGGAGAGCAAAACAGACCCAATTCCAAGCAGTTCAAATGAAACGGAGGCCAATTAGGCAAGAGATGATCGCTCGTCTACGACTGGGGAGAGCAGGAGGCGAGAGCAGAGAACAAGACAGTAAAGGAAGACAATCTGTTGATACTCAGATGAGATATGGGCGTGGAGGGGGCGGGGGACTTTTCAAAAACATGAGGTTATACAACCTAACTCTGCTCTGTGAAGAGCTGTAACAAAAAAAAAAGTTTTTGTGAGGTCAAACTTCGCTTGAAATTCTGTTCCACTTACCAAAAAACACAGATGTTGCTCTAAAGTTTGTAAGGTGACTTGATTTTAAAGAAATCATTTCCATTCCACTTCCTGCTGTGGGTGTCAGGTGATTGACAGGAGGCATGGTGTAACATTATACAGCACTGATATGAAACATTCAACTGAGGCATGATGACTTTTTTTTTTTTTTTTTACTTAACCTTTGACTAAATGAAGTGAAGGCTTCGTGTTTGCTGTGATGGATTATCTGACTGTCTATTTTCAAGTCTGTGTAACTTGATTTTTTCACTATATACAGGGACGGATGGCAGCAAATGGCTTCTTATGAAGGGAAGAAAATGAGCTTCTTTATCTCTGGCTAAATCTAGCTCTGCTGACTGTGTCCAGATGGCAAGAGACGATCAGACCACTGACAAAAACCACAGTGATTATCATTAAGATATTAAATGCGTTGCACCTATGTGGCATAGACAGCTTAAAAACGCTATTAAAACACTGTTTAAACTATTAAATATTAATATATTAAATTGAAAAAAAATGGCAGGTACTTGTGTGAAGCCAGGGAGTGTGTGTGTGTGTGTGTGTGTGTGTGTGTGTGTGTGTGTGTGTGTGTGTGTGTGTGTGTGTGTGTGTGTGTGTGTGTGTGTGTGTGTAGCCGGGGAATGAGTGTATCTTTCACCAGTCAAGCATCGGCCTGGCTTGGCTGCCCTTCCTGTCCATTAGGGCCCTCCAGCCTTGCGGACTTAATGACATTTGATTTTCAACTCTGCTTATTTTTCACTACATTTAACCTTGATTTTAAACTCCATTGAATTTTGTATTAATATCATTCACGTGTCACCGCAATTAAATCCTGAAGTAATGACTAGTGCTCAGTTAACTAACAGATTCATTTAAGAGCGAGGGGGGCGAAGCGTATTCATATTCATGCTGCTGTTCGAGATTTGAAGGCAGAGGCGTGAATTGTAGGAAACTACACTACATTTTTCCAGAATGCTGTCCGACAACCACGCCACAGGTTGTATGTGTAGGTAGAAATAAGCAACAGCTGAGCATGTTAAGTTTCATCCAGTGAAGAAAAAGTGAATGCTGCACCGCACCGTCAAAAACAAAGCATGTCTTATGGCTGCCTGGCATTGTGCTCTATTAAGGCTGCTGTCAGTGGGGTATTTCTGCTCCTTCTACAGTACAATGAGTTTCTCCCTGTATGACTGCTCTGCACCAATGTAAAATGGCAGCTCTAGTAAGCACTAGAAAGCCCTTACTCTTTGATTTAAAGGGGGTTGAAAACCAAAACCTGACGTTTACTGGTGGTGTTTCATACAGGTTTTTTTTTTTTTTTTCTCCCTGCAATTAAAATGCGCTCTAGCTGTGCTTGAAGTATGTTAACGTGGCAGCATGTCATCTGTACTTGGACAGTAGTCTGTGGAAATGTGTAAAATACATGAGCAAATAGTAGATGTGCATTTATTATAATTTTTTTTTTTTTTTTTTTTTTTTTTTTTTTTTTTTAGTTTGGACACACTGGGTGAAGCCAAATTAAAGTTGACATTTATTCTCCCTGAATGCAGACTATGTTCTCTACATCTAGACAAATCTGGCTTTTTATAAAGAATTTGAAATGAGTACTTGTCCACGAACTAATCCCTGTTCAAGGTGACCTGAATGAGATTTGTTTTCATTGCTCACAAAATCTCTATAATCATGAACTCATCAAATGACATGAAGAGATCATGTTTTTTTTTTATTCCCTGTTACCAAATCCTCTGTCAGATTATTTCTTCCAATGAATAAAACAAAGTTTGGATGATTAAACAAACATACAAACTTACAAGGTTATGTTCAGATTGATGGGAGTTTTTTGAGGCGGGGTTTAATATCAGCATTTACCCTACTACAGGATGTTATATTGTTCACTCACATCTCATGCTGAAGGTACTGTATGTTCTCTGGAGTGGCCTCTTTGTGAGTGCTGCTGAACCAACAATCTGTATCCACTCATCATAAACAAACTGTGCACATAGGACTTATTAGACATGATAAAATGTTATAGAAAGACAGTAGGTCTACAAGTCCACAGCTATCAATCAAAACAAACTTAGTTTTTACCGATTTCAAGGCAGACTGACATAATCTATGTGAAAACAGCTGGTATACACAATTCTTCAACAAGACCTGATACTGGAGCTTGTTGTACTTTGCCAAAATCCAAAACAATATCAATTCAGCGGAGCAGAGCAATTCAGGAATGGCATTCTCTGCCAGATAATATTATACAACTAAATAATATACATGGTGAAAAAAAAATAAATAAATAAAAACACTAAAAGAGCGTTACGAGAAGCATTAAGAAATATTCACATGCAATTTTGTCGGATGATATTCATCTGTTAGATAATGATAGTTTCAGCCAGAGCTTGTTTATTTTCCTTGTGTTCATGTTATTTAAATTGAGTCAGTTACTATTATGTGCATTATTATGTGTTATGTTATGTGTATTGTGAAGGTGTCAGGTTGTATTGTTAACATCCATACTGTATAGACCCCAGTAAGAAAAGCTGCTGCAATGCAAAAGCTTATTGGGATGTAAATAAACAATCACACAGAAGTGAGTATGAGTTAAACAGAGGCCACGTGCTCTCTCAGAGAGCGACAACAGGCCTGTAATGAAGCGCGCCTTTACAAGATTGACACGTTTTGACTGCAAAACTGGTGTAAAAGGAGAAAAACCAAGAAAGGGGATGACATCATTTGCTGCTGAAGACAGCCTGCCAGCCTAATCTCTTAAGTCACTGCCTATTTGAAGCCACCTTCTGAGCCATCAGCAGTGATTAGACATCAACTAGAAGTGTGGCTGCCACACTTTGGAGATTCTGCTTTTTTTTTTTTTTTTTTAAAGTTTCATTCATACTCTCAGACTCCATGACTGGTGTAAAGGAAAAAGTCAAATGACACTCATTTGACGTCAAAGCACTGTGGTGACATTTTACCCTCTGGGCTAAGCATCTCAACTCTCTACCGCTATAGCAAAGTCATTCCTCTGTGCAGCTCTAAAGACAGGGCGTGGTGCTACTGGTGCCGGGGTTCGAAATTTGGTTCCCACTGGGGTTCCCTGTGCTAAAAATATGCATACTTGTGATGCTGTGAGGTGATCTGGATAAAAGGGTTCACCAAAGATGACACATATAGTTAGGTTCAATCAGCAGCGGTAGATCCACCTCATTGATGTCACTAACTGTTAGCTGGCGGCGCCTCAGCTCCCTCCCTAAGCCCAACAACTGTGAGCAAAGACACATCAACACACATTAAGTGACATGTTTGCTGCTCCATTTCTCTAGCAGACCCCTGACTGAGTGGGTTGATGCCTCATGTCGCTCCCATCATGTGCTCCTTTGTGATCTAATGATGTGATTCTATCATGTTTAATTCAGCGATGGAGATACTTTTGTTAAAATTTCAACAAATCATTCGTGGTGTGGTGAAAAAATAAAAAATAAAGAAGAAAAGTTCCATGACTCACTGAACAAGGCAGAAAGAAATATTTTATGAACCTGGGACTCTACATTAAAGCCTGCGTTAAAAGTCATATGGAACATGTATATGTCATAAGATGTTTTTTTTTTCTTGCTGGAGTAAGGTCAGGGGAAGAACGTTGCAGGGTGGGGGGAAGGTGGTCTGACAGTTCATCGATGATAGCAGCACATTAGTAACGACATCCCAACTCACTGGGGGGAGCAAATCTTATCTTTGCAAAGCTAAGAAGACAGGAAAGATGGGAGGAAAGGGAAGATAATGGGAAAGTGGGAGAGAGCATTGGGAGTGAGTATTGGGGGGGGGTATGAGATGTAAGAAACCTTGGCAGAAGGCTTATCTCCTATGTGAAATGAGAAACGGGATGAGACTGAAGACTGTTGTTTAGGCGTAGAGCACTGAATTCTGAAATCCACACAATTTGACGAAACAAGGAGCAATGCACTAAAAACTTTAAAACTATAAGTGGCTGAAGTGTCTGTTGCAATATAACTCACTTTAATTTAGCGGTTTGATGGTAAAGACCGTGGTGTGTGCAACTGGCCCAATGTGAGCAACAAACATAAACAACTACTGACTTCATGTCCAGACAATTCCAGGACCTGTACAACCGAGTTTCAACCCACTGCAACAGAGAGACAGTGGTGTGTCTGGAAAAACATGCAGTTGCACAATAAGATGGTTGATCGTCTTGCCAATGATCTCATTTGCTTATCTGTCTTGCAGAGACATCAAAATTACACAAAGCCTGCTACACAAACACTGTGCCACATCTTTCACACTAAAATGGACTGAAAGTCACAGCAGGAGATTTGCACATATTTTGCATTTTTCTCAGTTACTCAGAGACTGTTTGGACTAAACCAACCAAACATTTTTCATATTAAACTTGCATCTGTCTGATAACTGCCCATATCATTTAAAGATGATTACATATGACATATCATTCACAGTATTTATTTGAATGGAAGAATTCAGATATTGCAACTGACCCCAAACTGGGGGACTTTTGCAACATAGATCAAGGATGGTTGCAAAATATTGAAAATACATTAACTTTATTACCTCTTGCTGGTTGTCTCAATAAGCACAGTATTCTGAAAATATACATTCTTTTACAATAATATTATGGTGTTATTTATTTATTTATTAATATTTATCAAAGAACAGTAATTTTTGTATTTTGTATTCGAGTTTGGTTTTGCATAGATCACAGGCCTCTCTTGAGTTAAAATAGGCCAATATATTCCTCAAACACGAGTAGTTTTTTATTTATTTAATAAATGCAGGTGCGGGGGGGGGGTCTCACTGAGCATGTGTAGTATGAGTGACATCACTCTAGCATGTTTCTGATTGGAGGAATAAGACCTGTTGCAACTGTCCCTTTTGCAACCGTACCATCTCACCTAACTGTTCAAATAGATTAAAGAAAAAAAAGGTGAAAACTGTTACTATCTCTGCTGATAGAGTATTACCCACCACCAGAACATATGAGAAACAGTGAACAACTGAATCCACTAACCAAAGGTTAGTTTTCACAAGTAGAAGTGTTATGTTATGCACCGTTATGTTTCACATCAAACAGAACTTTAAAAATGCAACAACAAAACTTTCAATAATGCATTTCCTTGTTTTAGAATCATTGATTTAGAGGGGTTAATTTTATGTAGTTGACCCCAAACTATGATATTATAAAACTCAAAGCCAACAAATGTGAAGACTGAATCATTTTCCAGCCGTAGATGTCAGACATCAATCTGGACTGAGGAGGAATTTCACTCAAAACTCCCTGTTATAAGTCAAGGATGACTTGACAGGAAAGATAATGTGTTATACTCAGTATGCGTTGTATGAATCACTAGGTATAAAAGAGCTAAAAATTTTGACCCGGTTCAACTCTTGTTTGACTGTTGAGAATAAAGACACATTCATCCTTTCTGTTCTGATACCTCAGACATCTTATGTAACACGTCTTGGTGCTTTCAAGGCCACCCGCAGATATAAACACCTACACCTTGTCGAAACCTTTCAGATTATGGAATGGCTGTGGCATGCAGATGAATCAGAAAACAACCAGATGATTGAAAAGAGGGCACTGTGAGAAGGTATTTTGCCAAGGATTTTGTGTTTCCACTTTTGGAAACAAGGTATCTCTTCTGTCTTTTTTAAAATGCTCTTTATATATATATATATATATATATATATATATATATATATATTATATATATATATATATATATATATATATATATAAATAACAGTAAGTTGTTTGAATGATGGAAGTAACACTGCAAGTATCTCTTCAGAAGTGATGCTTTGCATTGAAAATGTACATCAGTTGTCAGTGCACTTTTGAAAAAATAAATAAATAATATAAAGGCATGGGACAAGATAATACAGTCTGAATATCAGTCTCAGTGGAGGACATGTTAGAATTTGTCGGGAAGACTGCCAGAGAAAATCTAAAGGGAAAAAAGAAAAAAAGAAAAACATGCACAAAAAAAGTGACAAGGCAGCCTGGAAGACCAACAGCTTCCAAGATTGAAGGGGGATGAGCAGAGCAAAACAAACAAGCTGAAACTAAAAAAAGGGAGGGACAATAAAACGGAGGAACAGTGAGGTGGGGGGGTGGGGGGAGATGAGTAACAAATCTCTTAATCTCTCACTCGCTCTGTTTGTTTTGTGCTGGTTTTGGCCTCAAGTCGCCCCTCGATCCCCTCGTAAATTGCCTGAGTCGATCCAGCCTTACAAGCTTCCACACACTCCCCGAGTCCCAGTTAAAATGGTCACGCCAATAAAAGCCCATTCACTTTTAATGAATTGAGAGAGAAGCTAAAGACTAAAGGGCTGATTTAGTGACAATTGTTGATGATCCTCGATTGAGTTAGGATTTAGCTAGCCAGCCTCTCCAGTCCCTACAACATGGCTGGTTATTGTTGGGGATTTCTCAAAGAAAAAAACGAAGCTGCCAATTACCATTCCTTCACATCCATCTCCAAAACCGACTTCACAGACAATGTACAGTATGAAGGGAAACCCGTCACTCTGGAGACGCTGACTAAATCCGTGAGCGTAGGCCGCACTCACGAGCCGTGCATTGTGATGAGCAGGATCCTGCCATGTCCTCCAGACACAAAACAAATCCAAAACAAAAGGGAAGAGGTGATCATAGCATGTCAGCTGACACCCAACTGCCTAATTAAGAAAACACCAGATGCTCCAATTACAGTGACAGCAGTTCAGACTGTCAGGATCCTCTATATGTGTTTAGATGGAAAGCCACAGCTCAATCATGCTTTTCTGATAACTGCCTGGTGAAGTCATACCAAATTTGCAAGTACCACAGATAGAGGAAAAAGAAAGAAATTGGGGTAATGGCAGTCAGATCCAATGGGGTGGCGTTGTGAACTGCTGATGCTGTAATCTCCAGGTAAGCTGCTGTAACGCTCACATCCCCGCTCTTCATTCTCAGGCCTTGTGGCTTCAAAACTATTAACATGGAGCATGGGACTCTTGCAAAACACCATGAAACCCCGCCCGCCCCTCCCCTCTGCCGCCCACCCCTCCCTCCCTCCTAGAGCCGATTACAGCTGTGAGGTCAAGAGAAGCTAATGTGACTTTGTCTGGAACTGCCCGGTGTGGCGTCGAGGTGCTGGGCCACACGCCCCTGGATTACATGGACGAAGGGATTCTAAAATAGAAAAGTACACAGCGCAAGAATTAAATTCAAAGTAGGCAGGAGAGGGAATTTTTTTTTTTTTTCTGTGTTTGCAAAAGCTAAAGCAAGGTGAGCTGTTGTTTTATTTCTTGCCTTCTGTACCAACAGAGGAGTATTGATTTGTTTCTCCACAGGTTTGAAAGACGAGGTGTTATGTGCACAACAATGTGCTGTAAAGAGCACCTATCATCTTCCTCGACACCAAAAAAACCAACAACAACAAAGAAATAAGGATATAAACACACGCCTTTGGTGTAATGCGTAATAAATACTCTTTAGGCCTCCAGTATGCCTGACAATCACCTGAAAGCTCTTGATACTGTCTAAAGAACAAAGTGGAAAGCTGATTGTAATCTTCCTGGGGTAAAAACAATTATAAATTGACTTTTGGGGTAGCCTGATATTTCCATATTTTCTTTTCTCCAGGACACACCAACTCATTCAGTTCATTCAAACCATGCATCCATCAAATACATTTTAGCTTGCTATTCTTGCCTTGCAGGTTTATGGTTTATTATCTGTTATGCATGGGATCAAGCAAGGCACATGTACAAATATAAAAGTGTGGGTATAGACTGTTTTCCTAAAGAGTTCTCTTACTACAATAATAATAATAATAATAATAATAATATTAGCAGAAAAGCTTAATTGGTACATGATAAAAAAATCTTGTAACCTGCTGTCACACTAACTGTACACACACACACATATATATATATATATATATATACACATATACATATACATACATATATACACACACTGCTGTGAAAAAAAACAAAAAAAAAAAAACAACTGCTGCTGTCTTTGTGAAAATATGCATCCAGAAAGTAAACAATGCAGGTAATAGGTGAAGTTGGTGGAAAACAGTTGGTAGCCTGGGAAACCCCACCTGCTAGTGTTTGTGTGTGTGTATATATATATTCTTATACATATAAAACTATTTTTTTATCAAATACATGTTACACATTTCTAGTACTAATGAAATAATGACTATATACTGTGAGGGCCAGTCTTTCTGTGGTTGTCAAGGCACCCCACTCCGTCAAATAATTACCTACTGAAAAGGTCAAATGAATTTACATAATGGACAACAACAAAACACACCATGCTCCTTTTATGTTACACTTAAAGCACATTTGAGGCCATTATAAATGACCTCCTGCAGTCATCACATGCCCTCAGCCTGAATAAACCCACCTTCCAGCTGCAGATAAAAATATATATTAAAAGTCAAACTACATGAGCTACTGTTATAAAAGGTTAAATACAGGCAGTGTAAACGATCACATCAGCTACCGCATTACTGCTCTGCATGTCCGGCGTTTTCTGTTCTTCACCTCCAGAGAAAAGAGATGTGTAAGATGCTGGCACAAAGTGTGGAAGTGGAATGCTGAGCTTTCAAGTACCATCATTTTTAAGAGGCTGTGTCTTTGTCAGTTATAGACAAAAAAAAAAAAATCGTAAAAATGTAGAGAGTGCGGAAAAAGTACCAGCTCACTGACTTTGAACCCGCCCCAAAAAAGAAAAAAAAAATAGACATGCCATTGTCAAAGCGATTGCTTCAAGGTTTCAGCACCTAGTCAACTGTCGTGCCAAGTGCCAATGTGCGTCTAACTCACTGCTGTGCAAAAAACAAAACAATGAGAAAACTGCCGCTGTCTTTGTGAAAATATGCATCCAGAAAGTAAACAATGCAGGTAATAGGTGAAGTTTGTGGAAAACAGTTGGTAGCCTGGGGCACCCCACCACCTGCCTTACTTCAATGTGAATGACAGTAAATCAGTACTAGTGTGTGTGTGTGTGTGTGTGTGTGTGTGTGTGTGTGTGTGTGTGTGTGTGTGTGTGTGTGTGTGTGTGTGTGTGTGTGTGTGTGTGTGTGTGTGTGTGTGTGTGTGTGTGTGTGTGTGTGTGTGTGTGCGCATATACAGGAATTGTGTTGACCTACATTATCTTACATAAAATACGATTAATACTAGAATAACTTAAACTTGGTCATATTGTATAACATCAAATGAATGTACTGTAGCTTATACTTACATCTACTTGCTTTTAGTCAACAGCAACATGTTACTTCATGGATGACCTTTGCAGTACAAGATTTATCTGTACTGCAAATGCATCTTGTCTCATGGATCCATGAGACAATGGAGGAGAAGCACTTCAGCTCATTGAAATGCTTCAGCTGAGTGGGGTGATGTCATGATAATGACGTTTTTATTGACAGCAAGTCAAGGCTGTGTACTTTGTGGTGATGCAGAACGCGCAGACTTCAAATGATTCAGGTCAACTGAACATTTCTGAATACGTGGAAAACAAAGTGAAAAGCAGTTCATAAGGTTCTTATGCAGGACTTAAAGCCTCACAATCTACTGGAACATCAAAGCATGTTCAGGAAATGTTTCATAGAATAATGGAGAGGATAATCTTTCGCTCGTGGCCTCTAGTCTGTAGCACATTATCTGTCCCAAATATTTACTTATCTATATCTATATGAAATGAATAATTCAACTGTTAACATTCAGCACACAATAATAGTCAAACATGTAGGGAAATGTGAAATGAAACAGAGGTTACTAAGGCCCTGTTCAGACCTGGCAACTGTCTCGAGTGATCTGATAACAAGTGGGCAGCTCTAAGTTCAGGTTTGAACGTATCCAAGACACATTGAGGACACATCTGAGATCCGATCACCTCAGAGGTGGTCTGGACCACATACGGGCAAATTCCTTCAGCAATGTGAAAATGAATGTTTCCTGGGCCACACTGAAGGACCGCCTACTCTACTGACATCCTGACACAGTCTGATTAGTCCCAACACAGTTTCATAATGAACTGAGAATATTTTCCTGTTTCAAATGACAAAAACCTGATTTCACTGTAGAGCTGAGTGCAGTACATTGATTCGCTCAACCCATCCTCACCCTGCTCTCTCTCTCTTTATCTCTCTATCTCTGTCTCACAAACACATTGACAACGGAGCCGTCTGTCATAGTCAGACTGGATAAAAACAACAACACATATGTTTGTTTGCATATAGAGCAGGGAAGTGAGATCTGATCGCAAATAGTCACATGTAAAGAAACATGTGCAGACACATTCTAATACCAGGTGTGAAGTGACGTATTTAGGTCAATGTAAATCAATCAATAAATCTGTTTCTTTGTAACCTTTTACCCAAAACCTTGTTACTTTAATCATCTGTGTAATACTGGCAACACAGTGTAACTAAAGTTACATTAAACTAAACTAATTTCAACATTTTCCAACTGCTTTAACAAACCCATGCAACTTGTTCACCTTCAAGTTTGTTTTTTTTTTTTTTTTTTTTTCGCAAAAGAAAAGCTGATTCATGAGTCTACCCACCACCAGAGACAACCCTCGGCTTCTTTAGACAACACGCAATGGATTTGAGAATTGAATGTTGTGACATTACCTTACAGCACATATAGTTCTCTGAAAAGGTCAGCACAAAAGGGCCTATACGAGTTCAGAGACTCAGATTCAGAGGTTCAGCGCGAGAGAGAGAGAGAGAGAGAGAGAGAAAGAGAGAGAGAATGAGAGTGGAATGGCAAAGACGAAGAGCGAGGGCATCTGCTTTGACCTAGACAGGGAATAAACAAACAAGCAGGCTGCCAGGCGATCAGAACACACAGTGAGCAAACAGGGCGACTGACACATCTCCCTCATATCTATGGAACCAAGCCACATATCACCCAGGTTGGAAAGGTGAGGTGCTGCAACAACACATTTGTGGTGTCGATGTGACTTTCGAGCAAGTGTGATCTCATCCAAACTATAACCTCTTTTTTTTAACTCACTAATTCTTAAAGTATGCTTATTTCTTTCAGTTTTAATTAAATATTTACCACCGCGTTCATATCTGAGCATCACCGGCCCAACTAGATGACTCCCTATGCTGAAGGTGGAAGACAGATATCAGACCAATGAGGTGATTAAACTGCCTGAGCATTGATTACTGTTTTACAGAGAGCTTTACTCACTGACCTCTTCCAAACGCAGCCACAGGTATCATTCATCATTAATGGCTTCTCTTGCTAATGACAACAGTGAAACCTATACTCGCCCGCTGTCAGTAATACAGTATGTGGGAGCGCAGCGCTGGCGTCCAATCATGTCCGCAACAAAGTCTGATCATGTAGGGGTTGCTCCAAGCACATTTCGCTAATTAGTTCCTTCTTCTCAGGTGAAATTGTGCTAATTACTGAAATCAGTTGCATGTTTTGGCTGCAGTGGGGAACCTTCATCCTCTCCGTGGCCTCCGTTGTCATTGCGCTGTCAGGCCGAGAGAAAAGGCTGAGCAGGAGCCAGTTAGATAGAACAAACAGACTTCAGAAAGATGTCTGATTTAAACCGTTGCATAAATAGTTTAGTTCTTGATTATCTTAAGCCGGACTGTGGTACAATGAAACCTGGGTAAATTAAGACTTTTTTCAAAAAACAACAAAAGGGCCGACCAAGGAACCGCATCCAACCGCTCAGCTCCTTTTAGCCCGGTAGAAAATGTTTGTCTTTTGGAAACATTCAACAGTTACAAGGACGTTTTACAGTACCACTTTACAATAAGACTTATGTTGTATAGGATTTATAAATGGTTTATAATATTAATTCTGTTGTTGACACTTTATAAATCATAAATAAACAAGTTATAACACAATTTACATACATTGACGCAGGCTCATTATTTGGCAAGATCAAGTTAATGCTTACTACTAAAAGACAGTAAAAGGGAGCCTTAGAGTAACTATAGTAACTAACTAGTAACTTTACAATAAGGCTCACTTTGACCAGTTAGGAATGGTAATAACTAATTAGTAAGAGTAATGAGTAGTAAGCATGTAGTAACTTGATCTTGCCAAATAGTGATATGGAAAAAAAAAATGGCTGCAGTCTGTAAAGACTCTTTCCCTTTTCATTGCTCTAACAATGTTAGCGAACCACAAATTATGAGGCATGTTTTCCTGTTTTTTTTATTGTTGGGTGCTATTGGCCAGCACAGGTGTCATTGATTGTTACCATGGTCTACTTGGTTCTACTTCTTTGCCGGTGGACGATGATAGGGCTAATAAATAAAGGTCGGAGCAGCTATAAAAAAAAAAAAAAAAACAGCTCTCTGTTACTAAGAAAAAATTCTGTGCGCTCAAACATTCAGTGAACAAAAGCAGCATGCATACGGACTAGCCCCCACACACACTACACTACACACACCTTGCAAAAAACACCTGGGATCTACCTCAATCTCCTTGAAAGGTCACCTGCCAGTAATGTGCAGCTAAGTCTCAAACATGCGTGCGCTCTGCGTTATTATTTTTTGGTTCCACTCCACCACTGTTTATTGTAATTTCATTAGCTCAATCTCTGTTATTCTAATTACACAGACATCTTTTGCAGCAAATAAAAGTTAATGAGCTTTTATGAAAATGGCTTGACGTGACCTTTTTATTTATTCATTTATATCCCCCACGCCCCTCCCTCCACCTGCTCCTGTCCCTGTCAAATTGCATCGTGGAAGGTCCCCACTATCACAGGAAAGGGAGGGATGGACACACCCCTCTCAAAACATACACTGCCAAACACACTCTTTCCAATCAACATCAATGACCCCCCTCCCCTTCTCTGTTTTCCATAGATCATTTAGCATTGTCATCCATAAATCAGCAAAATGCCCTTTTCAAGCTGCTCATAAACACCCCCATAGATCTCCAAAAATGCCACCACACTCTGAGGCAGCTGATGGTGGTGAGCCCACAGTGGTGCAGCTGCCTGCAGTCTGGATTTGATGGATGCCAGAATGAATGCGACCAATGGATTTGGGTTGAGGTGTCCAAGTGAACGGGCAAGGTGTTGATCAAGTGGGGTAAATGTTATGTACTTGTATGGCCTAAAAACCCAATACAGCAAGACCAAGAAGAACATTATTATACTCTGTTGTTACAGAGTACATTGGTCTCTGACTCAATGTCCAAATAACATTGAGAAGGGCCTGTTCTGCCTATAATGCACACTATCACTCTAAGCTACATGAGGAAGATATTTCCCCTAATATACTTCTTATATATTACTGTTGTGTAATAAACGGTAGCTACTATCTAACCTCTCACAATAATAAATACCTGTATTGAATACTGTAGGACTTGTACCTTGGGGGTGGGCGATCTGGCCAAAAGCTCATACGACAATCTTTTTGGGTAGAATCACAATCCATGGTCTGATTCATGATCTGCATCCTGTTTCCACTCTGATTTCATTGTGAAAGTCCAGACAGGAAGTTGTGATAGGAAGTGATTTGTATCTTTCCGACACGTCGTTCGGATTTTCGGATTACAAATTGTGTCACAACCAACACACTTTTTTGCTAGTTCATTTGGAGTATTCATTTGAATAGTGCTGTTATACGCAAGTACTTTAATTTGAAAGTTCAGTCTTTGCTAACCAGCTGGCCACGACTAGTCCCGCCTTGTGTTTCCCTGACTGCAGGCAGGTCTCTCGTCCCACGGACAGACTGCAGCTCCACCGTCTTGGACTGGATCTGGCACTACACCAAGCTCATGAGGCTCCATTGCTAGCTGCAGTTAGCAGTAGATCATATGCCTAAGTAAGATCGTCCACAATACAAGTTCATCAGATCGCCCACCCATATTTGTATCTATGATACATGGTTCTGTGTGACAAGACACGCACAAAATAACAAACCGCAGCTGCACAATTAATCAAAATATATTGGAAGTCGCAATATGGCCAAATGCAATTTCTAAATCGCAGGCACTGCAATTTTTTTGGTGAATGCCATAAGCGTTGTGGTGCTACAGAGATGCCCCCGGCCTACAAATCATATTCTCCAGACATAAGGGAAATCACATCAGCATCATCATTTCTTAATTTTTTTCTGTGAAAATGAAATGTAAAAAAGATAATTGCAACTGAAATCATGACTCATATCACAATATCTGCCTTTTTTGCATATTGTTCAGCCCTTAAACAAACTCTATTCATTTAATACCAATACAGCTATTTTCGATGGTGAACAAAGAGACTAAAGTCAAGAAAAAGGGGGGCTTTTACTAAAACACTTACTATCAAATTCTCTCTCTATCTCCCTTGCTCTGAATTAGTCATACACTGAATTATTGCTTTCAAAATCATTATGTGGCCTGGTGGATGGCCCTGAGGTTTATTAGCCTGCTCTTTACCAGCAAGAGCTCCATTATCTTATTGCCTTTAATGTCAGAAAAATAAGGGGGCAGGGTGGGTGATGGCTGCTGCTGCTTTGGGCCACTGCATACAGCTCCGAGAGAGCTGGAAATCCAATATTGCGGGGAAGATAGATGTTGAGGAGAAAAGATAGATCTTAACTCGAAAGCTATTACAAAGTCTATTGTTTTTCAATGCTGATGTAAATTACCTCAAGCAGCTTCCAGCGCCATTTTGCATTCCATAATTCATGTTTGTTGCAAAGGGAATCAAGTAATAATAACTTGATGTGTACAGCACTTCTCTAAAACAATATTTACACTTTCATAATCAAGACAAACTACAGACGCATACACATACATAACCAGGCCTGTAAGAATCTGTGATACAGTCATAAAAGTGAAAAGAGGTTTGAGTAAGGAAGTGAGGGAATGGGAACATTATTCTGAGTACTGCTTTGTGCTTTGGGTAAACATGATGGACTTGTCTGTGGTCTTAATTTTACTAAGGAGCACATGAAACAATATCAGGATATGAGAGTCAGTCTGGACTGTGGTTTGCCCTTGCTTCAATTTGATTTGTCCTTACAGGGCCGAGTAACTAAAAGCTATCACATGTCATCACCTGTCATTTTGGACTCATCAACCCAAGCATTTTAGCATCCTTGTCCTTGGTTCAGAATACATTCTCACTCTTAATAACCCAAGCTACCTTTTCTCCTGTAAAAAGGACTTGCACATGCGTTTTCAATTGGCTAAGAGCAGTTATTTGGTGCCACCCATGTCAGAAGATACTGTATGGCATTGTTCCGACCTGCCCCAGGCAACCATACTAATGGAATAAATGCCCCAGAGTTCAAACAAATTCCAACAAAAAAAAAAAACCCTTAGCATGAACGCAGCTCAAGACGAGGGGTGGGGGACATACGATGATTCACATCCGCAACCAAGGAAACCAAAGACATGGAAAGACTACAGAGGCTGACAGCACAAACTTCAAACTGCTGCTTTCTCTGCTAAGGTCACCCACTGCGGCATACATCAGAAAAGATCATCAGAACAACACAGCAACAGTCATGACTGCAAAAGCACTATTTTATGAAAAGGTAGCACCTGTGGCTGCACAGGGCACAAAGTTTAGAGAGGTTTTTCATGGCAACCTTCTCTCTCTCTCTCTCTCTCTCTCTCTCTCTCTCTCTCTCTCTCTCTCTCTCTCTCTCTCTCTCTCTCTCTCTCTCTCTCTCTCTCTCTCTCTCTCTCTCTCTCTCTCTCTCTCTCTCTCTCTCTCTCTCTCTCTCTCTCTCTCTCTCTCTCTCTCTCTCTCTCTCTCTCGACAGCAGGTTTGTTGAAGAAAAGTTTAGCGCCATAACGGGCACATAGGCTCGTCTCCACCCTTCAATGAGACAGTAGTCATTGAACTATAAGGAGGGGATACAGAGGGATACACTGAGCCAATGTTTCAGTCGGGGGGGGGGGGGGGGGGGGGGGGGGTGTCAGTGAGTCACCAAACAGGAAGGCTCCATGGGAGTAAGAGGCAGTGCTGGAGAGGTGGGATGTCAAGGATATGATGAGTCCTTTTATCTGGTAGTAGGACATTTGCCGTGAGGGCTCCTAAAATGTGCAATGATCTTCTGTTGAGAGTTACACAGGCTCTCTCATTGTCCTCTTTCAAAACTTTTAAAAACTATTTTTTTTTTATAAAAAAGGCTTTTAATTGAGTTGCTGTTTGTATTATGCTTTTATTTCTATTGTTCATAACATGATTGCATCACCTTTCTTTTTATGTCTGTGAAGCAATTTGTGAACATGTTTTTTTTTTTTTTTTACTTTTCATTCTTATTATTAAAACACCAGAGAATATTTCACACACAGCGAAAGTTCGATGTAATTCCAAATGACAATTCCTCGCTTTGTTTTTTTCTGCAGTTAAATTCTGTTACATGTCCATATAAGAATTTTATTCATACTTTTGTATCCTAGTCTTCAATCTCATATTTTCCTAAACATGTTTTAAAGGTCAACAATATGTGTTAGTATTGTTTTAACATGAGTATTCAATGGGCTGTTTGCTAACTGAACCTGCTGCTGAATCTCCAGGTATAAGAGTTAATGAAGACTAGAGGAGAGCTGGTTCGTGCCTGTCCGTCGATCTGTCTCTATCTGCTTGGGAAAATGAACTTATTTGCTGAGGAGAACTGCCTCTGATGTGACAGCTTGAACCAAGGGTAGGCCTTACAGGATACCTATCACTGGTGCTCACGCTCACCCCTGAAACTCTCTCAGATGGGAGTGCTGAGCATGTGTCACAGACAAATCACTGCAGTGAAAAGTTGACTGGTCTCGAGGCTCGCTTCCAAAAGAACCTTAAGAACAAAAGAAGGGCTTCGGAGGAGACAGAACAGAAGGGAGTTGACTGGTCTCCTTTATTCGCCTCCCCCTCATAGCCACTTTCACACTCCAAAAAGCTTGATCACTCATGTATGCAGGTCAGACAGAGTCAAGCGTATAATACATGTTTCAGCAACTAAACCCCTCAAGCACAGGTGTTAGAATTTACTGTTTTAACCAGCTGGTAAGCGCTTTTGATTTTCTCACTTATGCTGTCCCTCTTCATCTTCTTCCTCCCAGTGTTTGATGTAATCAGAGTCTGAGGCTGCACAACTGAAACTTTAGGACCATTATGAGTTTAAGATTGCCTTTGGCAGTAGCACCTGTCTGTTGAAGATGCAGGGGAAACAGCAGCTGGGCTCTCAGCTGGGCGCTGTGCGCTGGCTTTGGTCAGGGTGCAACAGGTGAAAGCATGAGGACAATGGCCCCGGACATGTCATCTAGCAGCAGCACAATGGCGCAACCTGGACGCAGTGATCAAATATTCAAAAGCAGTCCAATTTCTGCTCTCTCAATAATTAATTGCACAATAATTGTTTTGCTACGCTGAGAGGACCACAACACTGATTGCGCATGTTCTCTACAAATCACATTGTGTATATTGCATTAGCCTAGATATTAGAGGACACTGAGAACAAGGGAATAAAAAGCCTTGTTTTTTTTTTTCCTGTACAACAACTCAAAACCCAAAACCAACCAAACCAATCCCATCTCCTCACTTATATCACCGGACCATTACAAACCAACAAGCCAGACAGCTTCCGACTCCCCAGTACTGCACGCTTCTCCCACCCGTGTATGTACCCAGTGCCCCCCACCCTCCCAAGGAAAATAAATAAATAGATAAATGAATACCTTACACCTTATTAGTTTATTTCCATATGTTTTGTTTTTGTCTTCCCTCCCTATTTCTCTCTCCCTCTCAAATCAAAATATATAAAAGTCATATATCTAAATCTACAGCATTAAGAAAAAGCTGTCAGTTGTACTCTTTAGTAGTGTATGCCATCATGTTACATTATATTATCTTATGTTATGTCTTGTTATGGTAAATGGATGTACATGATTGAAACATGCATTGTTTAAAAGGCAACAGCAGGACAGATTTTTTTCATTTTCATACGCATGTCCAAAATGTGTTCACCATTGTTTTTCATTATAAAGATGCTTATAAAGTCCTTGTCAGTGTAATTAAAACGGTGCTTACTGCAATGATGATGTTTATATTGTGGTTGACGTGTGAAAAATGAAGCCGACATGGAAAAAAACCTGAAACCTGAAGAGAAACTTCTCTCCAAAGCAGAAGAACAACAGCTACAAGTTCAGTTGTCAGTCAGTGAGTTGCCTTAGTAGAAAAGAGCTATCAGTGTCAAGCATCAAGCACAAATCTACACAGAACATAAAACACACGATGGGCAAATGTGAAACTGCTGTTAGCCGTTTATGCACATATAATGTATGGATCTTTGCTTATTTAATTATTTATTTTGCTTGTTTGTGCCTTCATGTCAGCGGATACCTGCATGTGCTACCCAGATACACAAAGCGACACGGACGCACCTGTACCAGATTTTGTCCCGCACAGGGGGAGCAACAGTGTGCGGTCAGCATTACCTGCAGCATTTCACGCCAGGCCTCTCTAAGCAGCAGAGGAGTCCAGACTGTGTTATTTCCACCTCAGTGGTATTCTACCTGCTCACTGGCCTGCTCCCGTCCCTGCTGCCCGCCACCTGTGCGGAGCGGCAACACACACACACACGCACACGCACACATATACACACAGAGGCCTGCACTCACATCACCGAAAAAACCAGGCCATATCACAGTAGTTACCTGGCTGACGACAGACGGAGTAAACAGATCCATCTCTAGCTCATCAGCTCGTGTAGAAGCTGTGTCCGGTTTAGGGACAACGTGCATGTTAGTGTGTGAAGAATAAATGTGTCGCACTGGTAAAAATCCAGCACAGTCAGAGCTAAACATTAGCACCCAGGTGGGAGAGGATAAAAAGCTAATACCAGGTTGAGCACTCATTACCAGCTACGTGGGTGTGGCTATTGTGACTCATTGTCATGGAAGTATCATGGGAATATATTTATTTTTTCGTCTGCCTTGTTTACGTCAAGATTCAGCCTCTTCGTCATTAGCAGCATAAATAAAACATGGAGTTAATCCTCACCCCAATCTGCCCTTGCTTTTACAAGCCAGTTTTAGATGCTTGCATCATGGTTTAGTCTTTGAAACTCAGGGGACAAAATAGATGCAGATGGCGAATGTCTTGGCTTGTTGTATGTACAAGCCAAGATCAACACTAGTGAAATAGAAAAAGAAAAACATAAAACACAAGGCTGAATAGAAATACAGTGAGGTCCAAAACCGCACAGTAAACGGATGGGTTGGATGTCCAGCGGGAGGCAATTCTGAGTCACTGTGATCTCAGTGCTCTGACCTTCTCCGGCGGCAATGAAAAGTCCAAGAAAAGAATCCCTGGTCATACAGAGACATACCGAATTGCTGAGGTAATATAAATGCTGTAAGTATTACATGGATTACAGTATCAGCTTCAATCAATCCCTCCCACTACATATTTGACGAAAGCTTTGTGTCGTGATGCAGGATCATGTCGCTAAAAGTCCTCCAGGGAAGATAATCCACTCTCTTGTCTGTACAAGCTGGCATCCCTCCACCGTCCTGTGTTCGGAGGGAAATAAAGAGGGTCAGATTTATTGGTATTCAATCACGCACTAAAGCAACGGCCGTTCCTGGTGATTGCTTTCAGCTAAAGTGACTGTCAAAGACTTCTGCCTATAGAAGCTTAGAGAACAGGGGGAAAGTAAAAATCACACTAAAGCTAGCTCTGCCTTTTCATCACGGTAAAAAAGGAAAAGGAAAAGGAGAGGCAGTATTATCCTCCTGCAAAGGAAAAAGGGAGAGGTGAACTGTCGGCGCGTAATAGACCTGATGTGGTAAAGTGCTGAAAAGGTCAGTGCATCTTCTGGAGTTAAACCAGGGAGAACAGCTCCAGTGACAATAGAGTAATAGCATTTTTAAGCTTGATCAGACATGTGAACAGCAGAACAATTCTCTTTGGGATTTGTGATTCCTTTTTATCCCTTCTCTCTTTACTCTCTCTCGCCTCCATATTCATGAGCCAAGTCTTTAACTATGCAGTCTATTTTCTAAAATATGTCACAATTTACAGTGGTACTGGTGACTTTGTATGACTTTGTTGCTATGGTGGACCTAAATTCAACCGAAGCTAAACAACAAGCATTAAGCGGACGGCAATATGTTTACTGTAACTCCGAGCTGTGAAAGATGATTCGAACATTTTTTATTCTTTTTTAAATGCATGGCTTAGTGGAATACAGAGACAACAGCTGGCAGAGAAAATGGGACTAGAAGCTGTGCTCATTGTATAAACTTGGCATGAACTCCTAGCATAACAAGATTAACCCTATTTTCACACGAACTATGTTTCTGCCTTTACAGTGGAAGCGTGTAATTCCTAACATCCAGGATGACCTCCGATCTGATTCTCAAGTCATCCCTTGGCGCCGAGCCTACACAGCGGAGAGGGCAGAAGATAAAGGGTGACCATTATCACTGGCACACACTGCCCCTGGCATTGGACCATTTACAATTAGTGTGCTATATGTCCTTTTCCGGCTCCGACAGTCAAAAAGTCCTTTAATGAGAAGACTGTGAGTCAATATTTACCTTCCCTGCTAGGTTTTTGAGCAGTGACGCCACAGGATGTGTGTCAATGTGTTTGTGTGTTTATGGAAATGTGTGATTAAGTCCTTTTTTGCTGGGAAGGATGGCTGTGAATAAATGCAGCGCTATGTTGCGACGACTGCTCCCAAAAGCATTGGAGAGGTTGAATAATTACAATAATCATTTTAGAATGTGAAAATATAGTCTGTTTTCTTGCATCGCATTATCGTATTATCATGTTGACACTGATGAAACTGAAAGCTGTCATTAAGCCTCATGTCTGTGTGGTAAAACATTAGCCGTGTCGGTTGGAGGGAGAAGTGGATGTACAGGTGGGAAAAGGTGAAACATCCTCACACACACTGAGAGACGATCCTATTGTTTGTTTCTTCGTTGTTCCTTTTATTGTGGATATTTCCATACCATCTGTCAAACCTGCCTGTGAGACACGGAAGCCATGCTGAAAGTCTCAGCGCTTCAAACTGAGACCCACACTCCGCCACATACATCCCCTGATTGCAAATGTACGCGCTCCCACCGACACACAATCTACAGGCTGTTGCCCCTTGCGCTCGCAGTGAGCCCCCTCAAGATGTTCCATTCTCCCTGACAAATATCACCCCGGGCAATCCATCAGACACATAAGCCCATTCTTAAGGCGTTGGATGATTTTGTCCCGACCATGTTGTTGTATCGTGTAGGGTTTTTTTGTCAGACAATTAGCCCAAGCACTCTGTTAGCATCCTTATGCTCTCTGTGCCCTCCCATGTGTCCTATTCTCTACTGTATGATTGATGAGCTTCCACCTTTAGCAAAACTCTTTGCGTTTCTGGCGCCGTTCACTTATCTCAACTTTTCAGCTCAAACAAGACTAGGCATCTTAACTCTGACCTCTATCAGTCATTGCCCTGTTATCTGTACAACATTTGGCGGGAAAGGGAAATCAGGCTGATTCAAAAGGTTACTGCACGCACGCTGAGAACATGCCGGATTTAATCGTAGCTTAGTGAGTGAGAACAGGAGGGGGAATCATGTTGCAGTTTTGCACCCAAATCTCTTGCTTTCTTCCCGACGCACTCTCGCAGAAAACGGACAGACTGTGTCAGATTACCGCAGCTCTTCGATAAGCCTGGTTATTTCATTAAAAATCGCTCAAGTCAAATTGGGAAGTAGTGCAAAAAATAAATAAATAAATAAATAAATAAAGCAGCAAGTTTTATCCTTGATGTTGTCAAGTCTCACTTAGCTGCAAGGCGGCAGAGCTCTGATGAGCCACAAGCACAAACAGCTTGCAACTTGAGTGACGGCATTACAGCAGTAGGCACATCAGCAATCAGACCTCATTTCCTTGTAATTTGGTGTCGCCGGCGCTGTATTAACTCCATAGGTGGTCCCGTCTGTTCGGAAGGCTAAATAAATAAATAAATGTCAATGAATGCCACCCTGTATGCGCAGAAATCAGCAGTGATGGCAGCTTAGCTCCTTTAGGTAGTCTATTTGAGTCCCACATGTGGAGCTCAAGGCCTCTCCTTTGCATGGAGGGTGCAGAGAAGGGTATTTTGCACCTGTATTGACAGTGGCTCAAATCAGCCGGGGCTATGAGGCACAGCGGGAGGTATTAGAACCTTCTCTATTCCATTTATCAATATTGTCATATTACAGTAGCAGGGGTCTTAGGCTGGTGAAGGGAGGGGGATTAGTCTTCTTTTGAAGCTCAGCTGGTGGGTGCTTGATTGAAGTGGAATCCCAAGAAGAGGGAAGGGGCTAAGGAATAGCGGAGGTGTATCTCCCACCTCCTTGTTGAGTTTCTCTCCACATTGGTGAATTGAACTCAGGTTTGCTTCCTTGAGGTTTAGAGTGAGAAAACACAGCACGACTGTGACCCATGTTATAATAACACAAACAATGAACATGATGGAGAACGGCCAGGATGAACATACATTCATGCAAACCAAATGCTGATGAGGTGCAAAGAGGAGGTGAGCATCCAAGTAATATCCAAGCACCATATTTATATTGTCAACTCCAGCAATCATGTTTGTTTTTTTTGTAATGTTTACGTCCTGGTGGCTTGTTATCTGGTGAATCACAATAACAGGGACCTGTCTTACAAACTCATTGAGTCATTTGGTTTCACTGGTGACTATTGAAAACTACTGACACAACAACAATTACCACTCAACCGGAAAATGCAGTTGCCGCAGTTGCTGAGATGTAGAGCGTAAACAAGCATAACACTAAAAAAATATAAACAGGAATAGCACCGGGCACTAACATATTAAACAATAAAAGTATTAAACCATAAATATTTTATGTAGGCCACCGTCGACATGTACCCTACATGATCAACTGTGAAAGTGAGTACGGGACAGAAATGGACTCCAAACATTTACTGTACACTCTTCTTTCACGATTACAAAGGGTTCTAATAAAAAGTGTGAGTAATATAGAACATTATCAGACTTAACGATAACGATACATCTGACTAAGGCTTAGAGAGGAGTAGCAGAGGAAACACAGTGCAGCGTTTTTATGTGCTATCATGCATAAAAGATATTTCTCACAAAGTTTTACTCCTGTGCACCTTCCTTGCAAAGATATGAGTCCTCTGGACTGGGTAATATTCTGACTTTGGATGTGGATTGGATGTTTTAGTCCAATTTTATGTGAATAAAGGTGTGACATGACTAAGTACAACTAGCCCTAAAGGATTTCTTTAGTGTTTGTACAGCTATCTTTGTGGGGACGTGGGATTGACAAAATATATTCCCTAAACCCTTAACCTTAAACATCCCAACTAAATGCCTAACCTCAACCCTTACCCTACCACTAACCTAAACCTGATTCTAACACTAACCCTAAAACCAAGTCTTAACCCTGAAACAGCCATTAAAACTTTCCTGCATTTTTGCCCCCATGAAGCACCACAGAGTCTGTTTTACAAATGTTTTACAAATTAGAACTGAACATTTAGCAAAACCTAAAATTCCATGTTCTTTCCCGCCATAGAGGAAATGTCGAAACAAAATCAGGGTACAATCTAAAGTTAAAAAATGACTAATTTAATTAATTACAAAGTTTTTCTACAGAGCTCAGGTCTCAGTCTGTTCACAAATGGCAGGATGCAGGAGCAGATATTGAAAAAGAACATGTCTGACTGTGCGGCTGACAACACTCCCCTCTTCTCTGGTGACTGCAGCTTCTGGGGAGCCGTCTGTCTGTTAATTAACAGTTTACACAAATAGTCAGGAGTCCCTGAAGGTATTCAAAAAGAAAAAAACACAAGTCTAATTGCATAAAGCTATGCAACGGATACTCAAAAATCTATGCATATGAAATTTAAAGCCATTGATGTGAGTACATTAGGACACTGATGCTGCACAGTCAACACAGTAAAAACAAGCCATCAGAGAATCCCATATTGATCTGCTTTGCTGTTACATTAGAAAAGCTGTCTAATGCACCCCGGCCATGTGTTGTAATGCATATATTGCAATGAGTTGCACGTCGATTATCTCATCTATTATTAAAAAAAAAATCCTGTACAGTCTTATAAGTGAGGAAATTATCAATAATTGTCTCGTCTGTAAATAATGTATATCACTTTTGATTATATTGTGACGCTGCAGTGACACAGGAGCACAAAAAATACAGCTATCAGGTCTTTGCAAAGGTGAACTTCACAGACTGAGTGCTGTTTGGCGTTTACTTTGGGGACTACCGTTTCTCCCTCAGCTTGGTGATAGTGGGGATGGATGGCAAGTGACATGTGACAGGGATGTGAGAGCCAGACCTCTCACTCACTTTTCCACTTGTAGAGTGACAGCAGGGGTAAAGAGCGAGCTTTAATTGCATGTGACGGCCAATCACGTTGGCAGGGGACACTTCAAGCCAGTAAAGACTCACCTGAGCAAAGGGTGAAGAAGGTGGTGGGCCGTAAAAATCAGATTGACATCCTTTGTGGAAGGCTTTTGCTTCATTGCACCTATCCCACTTACATCCTCCACTACTGCCCCAGTGCATCATACAAGTCAAAACAAACATGATTTCAGTGTGCTTAACACTCACCGACTCTTTGGAGCGGAGCAACCTAACCTTATACTTTTATCCATTAATGCTGGCTTTTTGCATCTGCAAGGAGAAGCAATCTGCATGAAAGTATTCACACAGTTCAAAAAAGTGGAGGAATTAGGGGATTAGGGACTTAAGGAAGTCTCTCATCTGGAGTTGTTATCGGATATCTTTGTTTGTTTGTTTGTTTGTTTTTTAAATGCACTGAACACCAGGTTATGAAACAGACTGGATTAGAATCAGTTATTAGGAGTGTAGATTAAAGCGAGCTCAGACTACAGGGGTTTTAACACTGGTTCAGCCCTCCTGGCAGGGAATCTGGTCCAGGCTGGGCAGGCTTGGGTGCATACTGCTGATTAGCATGCAAGATTCTAATAGGCACCACACACCACATACCAACAAAAAAGGGAATACGGCAGTTCATACAGTCTGATACAGCCCATCTTCAAATAAGAGTGTACGGTCACAAACTGTATGCTGCCAAATGCAGACAGTGAAGCAGAGCTAATGCAGTTCAGTGATTTATTTAAAACAAATATGAACAAAAGGTGACGGAGTGGTGAGACAGGCAAAAGTCAAAAACCAGAGAAAGCAGTCCAAACAAGTCCTGTAAGCAGAGGCAAGAATCCAATATCCACGAATCAGACAAAGACAGGATGGAGGACAGGACACGAGGACAAGAGGAACATATTAAACTTAATGTTCTGACAACTGCAAAGCAAAAATAAGCCTATACAGTAAATACACAAAAACTAATTGGCTAACAAGAAAAAGGTGACAAACTGTCAGGAAAAAAAGGCAGGTAGTAAAACACCATTGTTGTACGGGAGTCATTTCAAGATAAAACAGGAAATGACTACACAGAGTCCAAGTGGGAAGTGACAATGTACTATGGATATTAAATATTAAATATGTAAAAAAAAAAAAAAAAAAAACAGAAAACAAAGATTGAATAGGGGGAAAAGTAAGAGGGTTAGTATTTCTTCTATTTTTCTAGTCACTAGCTGAATTTGTCCTTTTACTGGAATTTGGTTGAGTCCATCAGTCAAGGTCAATACCATTATAGTACAGGCAGAAATACTTTAAAAAGCTAGGCACAGGTGAGTAGGTTTTCTTAGAAAGTGCTTTCCTAAAAGGAAGCCCCTTAACCTCCATGTGAGTGACTATTAGTGGTTTACAATATTCTCTGTATTCTTTTATAGTTCTTAATTTAGTATATACAAATAATTTATTTCCCAAATACTGGATGTTTGTCGGTCATTTCCCCCTAATGGAGCAATTTTCAGCATTTTATTATATTTATAATGTACATTTTCTAATTGGTATTTGACTCTTATTTATTCTCATTTATTTACAACGGACTGGCTAACTCTGTTTGGATAAGTACTCTATAATTAAGTCTATTATTAATTTCATTACTGCTGTGACTTCAGGGGAGAAAGTGTACCACTGAAACCTCACTGCACTTTAGTAAAATATTTCCGCAGTCTTCCCATCTGTGCCCATAGGGTTCTAACCAACACACACTGAAATTGAGGGAATTGCTTATTGGGTAACTAGAGGAAGGGAGGGGAGCTGTAATGATAGGAAGATAACGACAGCCACTTTACAAACACCGAGTCCCAACAGCACACGGCAGCAAAAATGTAACGCAGGAGATTGAACATTAACAAAATCTCAGCAATCAGATCCTATGGAGATTTGAAGCTTGAAGTGCTTCATTAGACTTTATCAGTGTAGTTGGTTGGTGAAGTAAAAAGACATGGCTTGGATTCTGTCAGCTGTACTGCTGATAAGGTTATCTATTGAGCTTCGTCAGATGGCCTTAAAGGCTACAGCGCCCCTCATTAGCACTCTACTTATTTATGTATACAGGACCAGTTAATTGGGAGTTCAATTATCAGAAGGCAAGCCTCCCCCTTCCCCAACCGCACACTCAGATCCAACTCCCTCCACCTCCTCTCTATGTGGTTGCCAGTGGGGAGCACAATTATCACCATGATGTATGACTCTCCTTGGTGTCCTCTGCTCTTTGCTCCAGCCTCATTCTCTCACCATCCTCCCCCAACCATAACAACTAAAATTCAATGTCCTGCCTCACTCAACATTTTGGGACATTCAAACATTTACTATATATAGGATATCCTTATATCCCTGAAGCATTCAGATGATCATGTAGATCCATTCCTGCATTCTGCATTTTGTGCCATCAGGTCAAATTTGCTGGAATGTTTTATTGCTAAAAGGAATGTTATGTTACAACCAAAAGAGAAAGAAGTGCAGTTTAAAGGATTCAGTACAAGCGCATTCAAGCTTTTTGGGACAATAGCAGAGAATGGAATGAGGAAAAATAACTACCAATATTGACTCATCTTCTGTAAAGGTAAGAAAGGATAAATTGTGGCTTATTTCTAACACTGAGAACTCCAACAACAAAGAACTCCTGCACGTAGCTCTTGTCAAGCAACAATCACCACCACCTGCTCCTAGCAAGAACCTACGTTCAACAGCAGAGAAAAGTTAAAAAAAATAGCCCCTTTAGGACAAAGGGTAAAGTAATCTGATTCAGGTCTGTGGACCAAAACATTGTTAATATTTTTTTCTTAATGCAAGTTTACAATCCTTTGCTCAACCTCAGTCGGCCTATGGTCTTCTCCAACCTGTCGATTCACAGGAATGAAGTTCCAAGTCTTGTAGATTTATTTCTAACTGAAAGCAGCACAGTTAAGGTGGAAATCAATCATGTGAAATAGAAACCAAATACTGTGGCAGAGATAGTTTACTTTATTTACAGGCCTTATTGATTTGCCTTATTTAACCATATCCAAAGTTAAAAAGTATTCACAGTTTAAAATGGCTGAATGCAGCCCTTTTAAAACACATACTTATTTTCTATAACAGTTCCCTGTTTCACTGTGTGTAACTACAAATGTGTTCGTGTGATTTTCATCATATCAATGTAGTGTTGCAGTGAAAATAATCATGTTCATGGGTGTGAGGATTTTTTGTCACACATGTTGAGAGAATAAAAGGAAAAGTTATTTTCAACATCACGTTTGAGTTTACCTTTCTGTCTGAATGTAATTCAATATAAAAAAAACAATGTTCAAGCTGAAAATGATACAGAACTGCCAAGTTCATGGGTGTTGTGGTGTTAAGAGCAGTGTTGAGCCCTTGTCATCAGATGATAAACCCAGATTATTCAGGCCTGTTGAGGAAAATAGCATCTGTTCACGGCAGACCGTGTTAAAACATCTCCACAGGCTATAAAAAGGACAGTGTGTGTTTGAAATTGATGCCTTGACTCCCTGAACATGGCACTGCTCTCTCTCTCACTCTGCAGCTAGGGGCTCGCCAGAGGTCACGGCTTCTTGCTTTAAGGGGGAGGGATGGGGTCTGCCTACCCGACATGCAGGGTCCTGGCCGGTTAACTGCAAGGCTCCACAGGGACACAGGTTTCTGCTATTCTCCAGCATATATAATAAAAAGTGATGATGAAAGTGAATTGGAGAGTAGTGAGCAGTAATGAGCTAAGCGGCTGTTTTTGAACATTTCTCTATATGGCAGTGTCTGGAGGAAACAGGCTGCGGCATGAACCTTTTCCCCTCATAAATGGTGATGTGTTGATTTCACTGCTGGAGAACAGACAGTGGCTGTGGACAGATAACATGTAGTTTTCTGTGACACTGTCAGATACCATTTCCTGTCACAAGCTATATATGAACATAATATCATGTTACTATGAATATGACTTTTTAGATTGTCCAATTAAGACAACAAACGTACAAATGTCACACAAATCGCTGCTAATACACACAGTCAACACACTGTAGTTATGGAAAAAACTTAAGATTGCTTAATACTTAAGGACACAGGTGTGCACATAGCACAAGCATACCTGCTCATCAGACAGTTGAGTGAAAACATCGAAGACACTCCCAGTGTTGACTCTCCTTTACACTTTACTATACTCAGTCCACAGAGAAATGCACACAGCCTGTATTCAGAAACTGAGCCTTAAAACCAGCCATCAGGACTTCTGTAACTTTGTGATGTCACAAAAAAGCAGTCACCGCTCTCAGCCATGCTCCACTCCCCTCCCACCTGGATCCTCCATCCAACCTGGCAGGATTTGGTTTCTCTGAGTGTTTACCTGAAATCTGCTATATTTTTATTAAATCACTCAGAAAAGAGTCAGCCAATCAGAAGACAGGCTTAGAGCCTTCTCTCTTCTGATTGTGTGCCAGAAAGAAGCCTGAGAGAGGAGATGTAAAAATACAATGACATAGTTTTTGGGTCATAAAACCATAATATATATACCTAAATGTATCTTCTTATGGATATCAAAAATTCAAATAAAAAAGTGTAAAATATGAGACCTTTAACAAAATAAATCTCTGTCACCTTACAAAATCAATATGTATATGTATATTTATTTTTATTCTGAACTCCAGTTAGTCTCAAGAAAGAAGTGTCTCAGTGTTTTTACTGCTTTTATTGAATTCTAATGAGGTGACTGGCTACTCTGCATGTACCATTTCTAACAGCTGGAGTCTGTCAAGTCAGCTCTAAATGGCAATTTATGGGAGACTTGAAAAAAAAAAAAAAAAAAAAAAAAAAAAAACATGACAAATGCTTTTAAGTCAGGTGCAAATCCAGCCTCAATGGCAACCTGAAAGACTTTTCCATTTGTTGAGTAAATGGATGCACTAATATCACAGCAGTCATTTTCACACATTCATTTAACCTCTAATTACCCTAACTTGAGAGCTTATAGCCGCCTTGCCCTGCTCTGCCGTTTGGGGGTCAGCAGAGAATAAAGTCAGGGTCAGCATCAATTATAAAAACAATGGCCCACAGAGGCACATAGCAGCTTTAATTACAACCCCTAATAATAAAAGGCTTGCCCATAACTAGCTCAAAATGCAAGCTAATGGGAAGAGAATCTATGGTTATGGCAGGGAAGATACTGTACACCTACACACATACATTAAGCACCATGTATGCTTGTTTCTCTGTTATATTTGTGAAGTGAAATCTGAATTTTGACGGCGGTGTCAGAGGTCATTTAAAAAAAGAAATCATCAGTCCGACTGTGTAATTTCTGAACAGCCTCCCACTTCACCTGAGCAATATTAACGTGAATGAGCAAAATGCCAAAACCCGTCAGTGCCAGACAACGATGAAGGATGCTAACAGCTGAGAGAGATCACTGGTATTCAAATGAACGCAACAGGAGATACAGATACAAAGAGAGGATAGGAATTTTTTTTTTTTTTTAAACTGCGCTTGAGGGAGATGAGATGGCACAACCT
The DNA here is from genome assembly GCF_021018895.1 of Seriola aureovittata. NCBI lineage: Eukaryota > Metazoa > Chordata > Actinopteri > Carangiformes > Carangidae > Seriola > Seriola aureovittata. The sequence goes on from NC_079386.1 coordinate 4,050,333, forward strand.
CCTTAAATCACAAAACTTCAGCTGTCATATTCCATTTTCAGATTGAGCAGATTCCACATGGGATTGACATTCATCATTACAAAGTCTGGAAGCCAATATTTTGTAGTAAATTAAACCTTTGTGGCTAATGGCTTCTCTTTCAATCATTTGTCCAAACTGCACTACAGGCTATCAAAGAATGGATGTTGAAAATGCATCTTTTGAGAGGATTTATGTAACGCAGTGTGGCAATGATCGAATGGTGAGGACTTTACCTTTCCATCTTTACTTTAGACAGACTTGAAAGCAACTTCTTTATGTCAGAGTCCAGTCTCTTCCAAAGCCTTGTATTCATGAGCATAGAACAGCTTTTAGTAAAGAGGATGGAAGAGAAAACCGGCAATTTCTCTACTACACTCTCTCTGTCATATCCAACTAACTGTTAATGATGTTAGGGTTGTTGATATGTTCTTTTTTTAGGTGTTACAATTAAAAAACTAGATTTTATTCCCACTTTTGTTAATAAATCCTTCATTGTCATACAGTAAAGTCACCAAAAGTCACTGGCATTCATCTGACAAAGAACAGTTTGTTTACTCTGTTACTCTCACTGTTTTGTTTAATTAGAGATGGTCCAATATCATTTTCCCTTGCTGATACCGATCCCAGTCAGCTGTTAAATGTTTTGTTATAACTGTATGAGCTGTATACTACTAACCCTGTATTGGTGATATGGTTTCCATCATTGTTGTATGGCATTGCTTTGGTTAAACAAAAACAAATGCATGAATGCCATAGCATCTTTCTTTCATTACAGTGGAGATGGTGCATAGTGATAATGGTGATCAGCTGCTTATCTGGATCAAAAAGCTTGGGAGTCATTCCTGTACAAATACGGTTTAAACAATTTGCTCGTAGTGATCAAGCTGTCCGCTTGCAGTTTTGATTTTGAGTCTTTTCATATTTGACAACATATGGAAAAATAATTTGGAACTGCAGTAGCCTACTGCGGCGAGCTGTCATATGCTGAGGCTCTTTCTACTTGCTTATTTCTCTCTGGTCTCTTGTCTCTGGTCTCGTCTGAGTATGTGTGTGTATCTCAGTCACTGACTCAAGTTCCAATGACTGGCTGAATAGCATCACATGACCGGTGCCATAAAGGCTAGCAAAGCTGGTTAAAACAGAAACACCCCATCAAAATGTAATAATTCTCAATAATTTATAGGTTATAGGTCCAGATCTGGATAGGACAGCATCTGGGTCTGGAGCCGTACTAAGGTCCACCTATTTGTGAACTTGTTCAACAGCTTATGCTATTTAGCAGAAATCAATTTTTCTTCACTGCCCTACAACAATAGTTTCCAGTGGCTGCACAACTTCCTGTGTAGGCTACTGTTTTAGAACGGCAAAGAAGAGTTTATTTCTAGGAAAACTGACATTTTACTTGGGTGTGACGCTACAAAGATTATCGGTACATTACATGGTGTCAGACTGGTGCATAGACTCACGTACTCACTGATTCCAAATGCAGTATTTTAGGCAGTATCGGAGTAATTTCTGATACTAGAATTGGAACCGGAACAACACTATTTTTTAATATAACTGATTAATGCACAACAGTTTTAAAATTATTTTTGCTTTTTAATGTTGAGTTTGAGGGATGACGAGAATAAAAGAATAAAATCTTCCGTAGTTGGGATCACAGTTTGTCATTTGCCCCTCAAAGTGAATTTTATAATGAGTCAGTTTTTGCTTTTAGTGTCATTTTCATTAGCGATACATTACACTTTTTTCTTTTTTTAAAAAGGTAACATTTTTGGGTTTTGGCATTAAAAATAGGCTGAATATCACAACAAAATATCTGCTTTAATCCATAAATACATCTAAGCTCCTTCAAAACTCCACAGCAGCATATTACCAAACTATATTTACATATTAACAATCAGGTACTTTTCTCTGAATCTTCTGAATTTTCTTCTTCTCTAAATCCTTTTCTTTGGCTCTCTCTGAAGGACGGGCACCTTTCACTTGTCCCAAAATTTTCTATAATTATCTTGTGTCCATGGAAAACATCTCTTTTATTAATTTATTTTATTTTGTTCTGTAAAAGCCCATTAGCTATTGTTTTGGTGATTCACATCACAGAGCTTGTTCTCACCCACATGTGAAAAGGCTGTTTTGGCATCTTTGGAAATAAACAGGCTGCTAATGAGCTGCTGCTCTGTGTGTGAGTGGCAGCTATACGAGAAGCACATTAATGTTTAAATTGATCAATTATAGACAAATATTTGTATTATTTACTGTTATTACATCCCTAAATTCAACAGAAATGGTAATAACTGCTACATCCTGAATTGTTACATCTTGAGATATCTCTTCTTGAAAAGTCATGCAGATGGCCAAGTTTTGAGTACAGCTTTGCTCCCACCCCAAAATGATGTATATAAATAAAGTTTTAATTGTCCTGCTCACAATATTTTAAAAAATGACATTTAAAAAATGTCAACAGCAACATGCCAGAAACACCCATGACTGGAAAGTGTTGTGGCTACTCTGGTTAATCCACAGACCTCAATTTGAGTATTTACAGGAACTACTTTTTTTTTTTTTTTTTTTTTTTTTTTTACTATGGACATAAATCCTGTGAAACCCACATACAGCTTTGTCTGTGGATTATCCACAGTAACGGGGACAGTGTTTCTGGAAGGACATACTGCTGCTGAAATTTCTAAATGTAATTTTTCCAATTCTGTGAGCACTACAAAATGAAGTTCCATTTGGAAGTGGGCGATAACGATAAAATCCTCCATCTATGTGTATATGTGTCATTTTTCATCTCAATATCAGGAAATAGCTTGATAAAGTACATTTTCTCGAAAATCAAATAAACTGTTCATGGAGAGAAGAACCAGACAGAAGCTGTCTGTTTCTGTCTCATCCACTGAGCTGTATGCCAGATAAATCAAAAAATATTTCATTACATGGATAAAGAAATCTAACTAAAATCCAATATTGCCCGCAATGGACTATTTCAACTAGAAATACTACAAATGAAGCTTAGCTTAAATTCAATCAGGAAGACCTTCGTTATGTCTCATTCATTTACAGTCTCTCTCTGCTTCTTCTAATCAGCTAAATATGTCCTACTAAACTAAACCAATCATATTTCAACACAATCTCAATCAGCCAATCATGTTGTTGCTGTCAAACTTTAAATCTATTCTCTCTTCTGCTGTCAGCGGTCATTTAAGTTGTATTGTTGTGAACTTCCTCCTTCCCTTTCACCTCCAGTTTTCATATCCAGTGCCCAAGCGGAGCTTATCACCACCACCACCAGTGTGTAGACCGTGGGGGGTTCCCTATTCCGAGCATCCTCCCCTCTGTCTAACATGATGACATCACGATGGGGTCTAATCGCCAAAGACTCTCACATCTCTCACTTTTCCTGTTTCCACCCACTCCTACCTCAACAGAAATCTAATATACCTCACAACATGGACAGATAAAACCAAAACAATCTGCATGGGCAGATTGGGAGCCAACATAATTTAACCATAATTACTATATTGCTTTGAAAATAATGCACAGAGCGGTTGCTGAGATCTTTGCACCACTTATTTATTTTTCTGGTTGTTTGTAGTTTTAGTGACGCAAGAATCCGAGCTTATTCTACGGATTATACATCTCTGTGAAGAGGAGCACCGGCTAAATGACTAAATGATCAAGTAGTACATCATGAATGATCTAGAACGAGACACATGAATATATTGCGAGTGCAACATCTCATCATTAAAATGTTCCCTCTCTGAAGTGAGCAGGCAGAAGCCCTTTAAAAACAAGCTTTCCTTTGACATTGCCCCTTCACCACTGAGCTAACACAGCAAGACATGGATTTGTTAGTACAGACATCTAAAGTGTCTTAAAACCAACTAAAAGCAAGAGAGAGGGGGTGGGTGGGGGGGGGACCTTTACATTCCCACCCACGTGTTAGATAAAAGGAATAAATACACCGCTGCACTGGCAGTCAGCCATAATGACCCACTTTACAGTCCTCAAACCAAAGAACATCTCTGAAAATAAATTAACACTGAGCAAATGAATATCTCCGTACTGTCTTTCTCGGTCTTGCTCTCCTCTCCGTTTCTCACTGTTGATTAGTCATTGCTCTCTCTCTCTCTCTCTCTCTTGTTCCGTTTCTCTCCTCCTTCCTTCCATCCTCTCCCTCTATCTTACTGTCTCTCTCCATTTCAAAAGGACAAATGTTTCCTGCAGTCACTGTACTACTGCATTGGTATTCCACTCTCAATTTAGCCGAGAGCCAGGCAGCAGTATCTGCTTCCAGCAACCACACAGCAATCTGACACAGAGCACACAGAGAGAGAGATAGAGAGAGGGAGAAAATGCTTGAAGAATTAAAGGAACTGTGAAATATGAGAGAGAGAGAGACAGAGAGAGAGAGGAAGAAAGAAAGATACAGACCTATACTGCTGTCCAGCAGTAACATCATTTGCTGTGCTGTAGGGCCTCAAAACAGCAAGAACTCATCCGCAAGAAATGGAGGATTGTGCTCCAAAAGACAGAAACAATGCAGATTCTCACGCTAAACTGTCCAAGACTGTTCCAGACTTTCCACATCAAAACAACTCAAAGGCTTTGATCTAAAACGTGCCTGCATGCCGATTTTATTCTTATTACTTCAGATCTATCAAAAGCAATTCACCAACAAAAAAATTGAACAAAATATTGTGTTTGTTCCTCTTTTCAGCACTGTTAAAGCTTATCTGTGAGAGCCACAAAATTGCAAGCCTTCAAACAATCGGCACACAACTGTGGCAAAGTAGTTATCTACCTTTTGAAGATTCAGTAATTACAAGTCATTTCATCACACAGAACAAGGCAGGAGCTACTGAGTCTATTGATTATTATGGAGGTTGTAGTGTTATATTAATAGAACATATGACAAACAAAAAAGTGTAGATAATTTAGGATGAAGGGGTGCCCCCCCTTCCCCCTCCGTTACAAATGATCAAGACAGAGCATGCAATTTCTGATGGCTGCATAGGGTATGAGAGAATTCACAAGCAAGGTGTGGAGATGCAGACAGGATGAAAGACGGGGGGGGGGGGGGGGGGGGTAAGTGCGGGAGGAGGAGAGGCTGGAGTGCGAAGTGCTGAGAGTGGGTAAAGGTGAAAAAGAGATAATTGGAGTAAGGTAGTGAACTCGGGAGAGACATAGAGGGGGAGGGAGATGAGGAGAGATGGAAAGCCCAGATAGCCATGAGAGGAGAAGGTAGACAGAAATGCTGCAGGACGAAAGAGAGATGGATGAACGTGAAGGGGGGGGGCAACCATAGATATGGAAATGGGATGTGTCAGTGAAGAAGGGAGCCAGAGGTTTAAAACAGAACAGAGTTTGACATGAGCTGACAGCACAGGAGCACAACCCAAGAGCAAATGAAGGCAAGAGCAGGGTGTACGCCAGAGACAATAGGAAAGAAAGTAAGAAGTGAGAGAGAAGGAAAGAATAAAAAGAAAAGAAAGATGGAAAGAGAGAGAAGAATTCCAATGCGTGATTTTGCATTTGAAATAAATCTGTTTAGATATTCAACACCTTTGATGTTAAGTATTGTTTTCAAAAAAAAAATCCAGCTACATTCAAAGTAGCACCTGTGCCATGTCTGAAACTCTTGTATGAGTAACATAATCCTGAACACCTGAACAAAAAGTGTTTTTTTTTTTTCCTTCAACAACTCAATCTTTCAAGCAAAGAAACTTTTATTATTTTGACAATAGAAGACTGAAATAGCAAAAGGTCTGCCTCAGGTAGCTTGTTCAGAAATCAACACACCGTCCTTTCTCTGAACCCTTGCTGGGTCTATACCTCCACTGTTAAACCCTACTACAACACCATCATCCTACTGCCACTAAAAGAGATGACTCATATGTGACCTCTCTGCAAGACACTTGAAAAGGTCAAGAAAAGTCTATTTTAGTATAATTTATACACATCAGAAAATCAGCAACTGCCCTCACTATGCAGAACCTCTCCTGTCGCTGTCCCTCAGCAAACTCAACTGCTGCACAGACACCAATAAACCTCAGCGGTAAATCATCAACATCTCATTACGTCATAGAGATTTTGAGTAACCAAGAAAACAGACCTAAAACAGTTGTAAGTTAGCTAAGGTTTAGCATGCCCTAGCATACACTAGCAATGCATATAAATCAGCGTAAAGCCAGGACAAGGTGATGGTTCCTTACCTTCCTTGCAGTACTTCCCCTTGAAGCGGGTGTGGGTGCAGTCACAGTGAACTTCTCCATACTGAATAGAGCAAAACCCTCCATTGAAGCACGGGTTCTGTTTGGTGCACAGGTACTCCAGGTCGCTCTGAATGCCCTGGCTGTTTAACAAAGTAGGAGGCATCTCCCCGACCTTGAGATTTGAGATCAAGCCCTGGAAGGGTGGCTCATACTTCACTGTACTGGACGTCAGCGCAGACAGGCGCACATCAGGCGGGATCCCGCCCACAAACAGGTCGCTGACCACCGCCATCTCCTTCCTCTTGGACTTCACCTCGGCCACTTTTGTCTCTCCATCCACCATCAGGAGGGTCTCTCGAAAGTTGCGGGTGAGCAAGACCATGTGCCAGCGGTCGTCGTTCACCCTAGTCTCCATGTGCAAAGTGGCCGGCTCGGCGCAGTGGATGGCAAAGCGCAGCTGGAGGCGCCCGCCGGCAATCAGGAGCTCCAAGAAGTCACAGTTGCCGCCGTCGTCCAGGTAGAGTACCAAGGCTTTGCTAATGTTGGTCTTGAGACTGAAGCTTAGCTCGCCCACTGATCCTGCTTCCCAGCGGCCGTAGCGTGCCCATTGGCCAGGTGCTCCACCGAATTCCAGCATCTTCACTGTACTGAGCAGGCTGGAGAGGGCCAGAGGCCACAGGGGCCAACAGAGGAATCTTAACCCCCTTGTCATCCTCAAGTTTCCCCTTCTCTACTTTATGTCTTATAGGTGTAGTGAACCACAGAGGTAATGTCTTCACTGTAGCTAACAGATTTCAGATGTAAACAGCAATTATTATGTAACACTGAACAACTGGGATATAAAGCTAACTGGGGATAGTAATCCTCACAGTGGCCCTACTACAATTTTCCTGACGAATCAGCAGTTATTTCCCCTTCTCTCTGATGCTCTAATTCTTGTCCTTATCCTGACTCTCTCCTTCGTCTCTCCATCAGTTGGTGCCTCTGGGACTTGGAGGAAAGGAATGAGGAATAGCGGGAGAGTAAAAGAGGGGGGGATATGATAATTTCAACACAGGCGTTTCTTCAAAAGCCTTCGGTCTCCCCTGGACCGAAAATAGAATCTTTGTCTCTAGAATCCAGATCTCGGTGCAATTTCCAGGAAATGTGAGCCGCTGCCAAAAGCTTGGGGGAAGAGTTATCCGATTGTGATCTTTCTTTAAGGGGGGTGCAAGCAGAAGAAAATGAGCAAAAGAGAGGGAGCTGTGGAGTAGACGGGTATTAGAGCTAGCTGGTGTCTGATAGAGCATGCGATGCCTTCATGGTTTCAGCATACACCCATTCTTCGCCAGAAACGTATGGAACATGATGTTTTACTCAGGTATGGGTCCCTTCATTATGGTGGCAGGTGGGGATCTGGAAGAAACACACACAAAAAAAAAAAAAACATCTGTAAATTACATGCAAACATCCTTCGGTGCATTTCTACCTGAATAAACACAATAGACCTTTTTTAAAATAGTATTTATTTTCTTTTTTCCGTCATCTGTAGTTTGCTTTCGCTTACACTTTTAGACACCATGCACTGAATATGAAAATCCCCATGCCCTTTTCAGTTAAGAGCTGACAGTTCAAAAAATAAAAAGTTTGTCTAGATCTGAGCAATGAATTTGGTTCCATACTTCCCACAGGGGCCTGAGCAATATGAATGTCTTATTTCATCTGCTCGCTCTCAGTCATTTCAGTAGATGTCAGGCATCGTTCTGACACCGAACATAATGGTTTCATATGCAGTGAAGAGAGGTGTTATACAAGTGCAGTTTTTGGCCAATCAGCAATAAACCAGTTGAGTGGATGTCACAGTTACGTCAGTGCAGTTGCGTCATGGTTGCAGAAAAACAGTGGAAACAAGTGGAGTGAAATGGGTGAGATCATCGAAATAAGGAAAAGTCTTGTGTGTCTCTGGACGTCAGAAAGTGAATGCAAAAAGAAACATGAGCTTATAGAATACAGTCGTTGTAGATGCCCTTTGAAGCAAACGCAGACATACTATAAGGTTGGAAGCCATGAAACAGACTGGACTGATGAAATCACACACAAAGGCAGAGTCAATGATGTAGTTAACAATGATAAATTAGTAACAGCAGCAACCACGAAGCTGGCATTCTCAGTAGGCAGCTTCATAACGGTACAAACCGTTGACCAATGCTAGCAACATTAGCCTGTAAGCAGAAGTAGAATGTAAACATAGCTAGCTATAACATGACTCAGTGTTTATGTATGTGTGAATAAATGGGGTACAGGGTGATATTTTATCTGTGATTTGACATTGACTTTTATTCATAATGTCATTGGCGTTACAACGTAATGACTGAGGATGTCTTACAGGGTGAGCGTCCATGGATTTAAAAAGTCCAGACTTTGTTCGCTCACTGTTACCTTTTCTATTTTGTATTTGTTTGGCAAATCAGTACAATAATTGCTGTCCAGTTGATCAATAATCCTACAGACTGATGTCTTACCGCACGCCACCACAACAGCTTCAATGCACCTTTATTCTAAAAGTCAATTAACCCTACTCGAGTGCTTAACATCAGTCTTCCATAGGATATTCCCCCATATGGTGTTTTGATGATGGTGGTGGAGAGCATTGTCTATCACATTGGTCCAATATCTCCCATAGGTGTTCAACTGGGTTGAGATCTGGTGACTGAAAAGGTCATATCATATGATTTGTATAATTTTCATACTCATCAAACCATTCAGTGACCCCTCGTACCCTGTGGATGGGGGCATTGTCGTCCTGTTCCTCCACTCATTTCTCAGGTTTTTCCTTTAATGTGTCACCTGTCTGTATGTTGTAAACTGACGGCTGACACCACTAACGGGCACTTTCCAGTTACAAAAAAGTCATCACCGTTTACAAATAAACAAAAAAAGGTCTATGAGATGTATTTGATAAATTACACCCTTACACTGTGGCGCACACACACTTTGGACATGCATATGCAAACGCACACATTATTAAATTAAATGTGATTCAGAGTGGAGTGCCGCAGCGTCTATGTAGCTATCTGAATAGCTGGTCTTGACCCTGGGGCTCGACCTAATCCCTAGCCATTATTTCTTGAGTGAGTTTTATTTTCCACCGCAGACAGTCTACAATTAAAGCCACGCTCACCACTGCTCATGCTCCCTTGTGCTATTCCGCACGGCTTCAAAGTGACAACAGCAATGACACTAGCATACATGCAGAGGAGGGGAGGGAGGGTGGGAGAAATACAGACAGAGAAAGAGAGCGAGAGAAAGGCTGCATAATCATAATCTCAGAGGGGCGAGGCTTAATGTCAATGGAGAAAGATGAGGGAGGACAGAGGGGACAGACAGAGCTGTGAGAAACGGAAGAGGGAGGAAAACAAATAATATCGTGGCTATTCTTTCTCTGAGGGATTTCCATGTTGGCAAGCAAGAGGCAGTAATGTTGCAAGCTTGTATTTTCAATATTGGAAGCACACTACACACCATGCTCGGTATTCAGTTGTTTTAGGTTGGGAGAAAATTTGCTTGTTGACAGCAATAATGGGCCTTACATCATTCCAAAAATACATACAAAAGTTAACAATAATAGTCACAGATTCTTATGTTTTTAAAGACAGTAGCATGTGTCACAACCTTTCAATCCTACAAATATGAGCACAGCTATGATGGCCTCCACAGTAAATTATATAAGTGATTTCACAGTTGTAAGAAAAGGGTGAAATTTCAGCTTCATCCGGTCATGGCAAATACAGACTAAACAAAAAAAAATATGTTTAACGTGTATGATACATTTTTTTTTCGGGTTGTCTGTCCATACGTCCGATTCTCGTGGACACGATATCTCAGTAACGCCTTGACGAAACTTCTTCAAATTTGGCACAAATACTCACTTGGGTTTTGGTGGTCAAAGTCACGGTGACCTCACACCACATGATTATGGCCTACCGAATGCAATACCTCCAGAACTCCTCAAGGGATATCCCTGCACATTTGGCACAAACACACCTCACAAAAAACAGTTTTGGCCTTGTGAAGTAATATCTCTAACACCTTGAGGGAATTTCTTCAAATCTGGTACAAATGTCCACTGACAAACTGATTAGATTTGTCAAAGGTGGTCAAAGGTCAAAGGTCAAGGTCAGTGTGACCTCACAAAACACTTTTTAGTGGCAGAGGCAGACAAGCATGAGACAGTAATTGTAGTTTTAGTCTAAGCTGTGGTAGTGGGTTGGTTTTGATTGTTATCCTATAATATCAAAAATCAGTTAGTGTTACCACTGGTGGATGTCAGCATACTTGTGGTGAGAAGGTACAGGTGGCAGCTTGTCTGTGGTCATGCAAAAAACAAACAAACAAAAAAAAAAAAAACAGCTTGGAGTTAGGCTCATCTTCTATGTGTTGCCATTTTCCTTACAGCTAGCTTCTTAAATTTCAGCTGGAGATGTTGTACTCTGCTGTTGCTGTTGAGCGTGCACCTTCTCGCTTTAAGGCTTTTCAGTTTCTGACAGCAATAGGAGGGCTGGAGCCCTGCATGGGGTGCGTCATGATTCCCTCTCTACACACATCTAGCTCTAAGAACACAAGTCTTAGTGTATGTCAAACTGCTGTTAAATGTGAAACACTGTCAGACAAACGTCTTCTAAAACACAGCAGGCGCAACATGACTCTAGGAGTGATAAAACCAAGCAGGTTTATTTTGGTCTCTGAGTACCAGGGTCCCAATCTGCGTGTTTGCACATGCTAGCATAGAAACATACAGTATGTAAAGTAACAGGTGTGATTCACAGGATTCAATTAACAGCATTTATGAGAAGAAACAAAGATCCTGTTGACAGACAAGAGGCATGCTCAGATACACATATGGATAGGTACACTTAACAGTACATTAACATAGGCTGGGATAAATGTACACATAATCGTACTGAAGTGCAGACATATACTACATCATGAACCACCAAGACCCAAACGTACATACATACACACACACACACACACAGAGAATCATGACTGTTTTAATTGCCATTATGAATGTCAACAAAAAACATGATAAATCCCCTCAACACTGGGACCAAAAGAATTGCATTTTGTGAACAATTTGAGAGCTTACACTTGTTTAATCAACCATTCCTTTAACCACATCTGTGTCCCTTATGGGGAAATAGATTTGGAATATTCCTTGGCCAAATTGAATATTCATCGAGTTATTTCTGTCTGGTTGGGGACTCTCTCCCGCCACAGAGGGAAGCAGCGTTTCCTGGTCTTTTCACAGTGCTGTGTTATCAAGGTTTACTATGTGGAGTTTCAGTGTTATCCTCCATGCATTGTGTTGGTATAGTTATTATGGGGTATTGGTAGGCACTGCTGATGGTACTATTAAATCCCAAGGACACTGAGGAAACATAACAAGCCTCGAGAGATAACTAGAGCTCCGAGGGTTGTGCTGTATGTGTGAGAGCATGTGGTTGTGATTGATTCTAGTTGCGTGTGCAGCTGTCTGCATTCAGCAGAGCAAACATCCTTGTGTGACAGAGTAGTGTTCATCTGGACCATGTACTGTATACTCAGTGTGAGTTTGTGTGCGTCTATATTTATGCCCACATTTGGGATTATGATTTTTGTCACAGTTGTACTCTACAATGTCTCTTCTACAGCATTTGGCTGGAGCATTGTTTTACAAATGGTTTGTACGATCCAGCTTCGGTCCAGTTTCAATCCAAAAATAACATGTTTGCCACCCCCAACCCACCCCACCCCCCAGCTGCTAGCGTGACATCCGTCTGCCTCAATTCCTTACTGAAGAAAAGGGACAGCTCTCTTGCTCACAGTGCTTGGCTAAGCTGCGGCAGAGCAGCGCAGAAACTTTGCTCCAACTCTCTTAGAGTCTTTGGCTACGTCCACACAGCAGTAGAAAGTGTCCCATTTCTTATTTTCACCTCATAACTTATGACAAAGATTTTTGATTCAATGACAAAAAGAAAATACTTAAGAATTTGCATTTTTTTTTTTTTTTTAAAGTCTGTGGCATAAACCCATCTGACAGATTTATCTGAATGCACCAACTGGGAGTACTGAGTGACTGCCATCATGTTAAATAATTCATTTGAGCCAGGTGACATGATTTCCACGCCTTCAGCAGCTTAGCTACACCAGCATTAGCACAGAGACAACAAGACAGCAATGGAGAGAAGCTGAAATGCAGCTAACTTGATTGGTATTTGCCGAAATTCAATCAAATCTTATTATAAATATGTCAGAAACAGAAACTGGTGTACTTTCTGTATTTTCACTTAAGGTCTGCTTCTCTATTAAGCAACAGTCAACTGCTATTACCCTGGATATGGTTAACATCCTAGTATTTGGCTTACAATGTCAGGTGGGCACGGAGGTCACGTGTTTGCTTGTGTATGGTTGGGGGAGTTTTTGTTCTGTGCTTTTTTGTTGTGGAAGAATGAGTTCAGCACACTTGCATTACGCCTTGGAGTAAATGTGTGTGTGTGTGTGTGTGTGTGTTTTGGTGTTTAATCCATCTCTTGCAGAGCTCCGCCTTGGCCCCAGGTCTCCAGATTCCCCACAGACCAGACTACACCTGTTGTGTGAAGCTGTGCCAGGCTTTCATCTTCCTTCTTCCGCAAACGCTCAGCTCACAGACGGTCAGGTGAAGTCTGGCTTGAATACTTCACTGCCCAACAGTGCTACACAGAGTTCAGTGTTCTGCTTTCTTCTTCTTTTTTTCCCTCCAAACAGACGACACCTTATTTAGAATTGTAAATATGACACTGAAACACTTTTCAAGTGCAATAAAAAACGACTGAAGGGTATGAAATATTTATGAAGTACAGTAATCCAGACAAAGGATAATAGAGGTGTAGCTCACGCAAATATTTACACATGCAAATAGTTTTCCCGTGCACAAATACACCTGCGCATATGCATTATATGCACAGTTTCTACATGCAAACAACCAGACACATACACAGACCATATCCTAGGCAGGCAGGAGCCATTAATCCTGGGCCAGTGAGAAGCTCAGCAGCGTACCATCCGTCAGCATGAGGCTGCTGCTGCTGCTGCTGTGCTCTAATTAACCAGAGAGGCACGCTGAGCCACTTTTAATATTCCTGGTCAAGATGGAGAACAAGGATTTAAAAAAAGAAAAAGAAGTGGTGGGAGTAGCAAAGAGAAGCATGGGAAGAGAGAGGGCTGGTGCCAAGCCATTTTGATCAAGGATCAAGAGAGTGGGATAGAGAAATAAGAAGAATGGAAGTCAGATATATTCATTAAATAAAAGCTTTTTGTGTTTCAGTGGTAATTCTTCAGCTAGCAGCTCTAATCAGCTAGCTAATTAGCAAATATAGTAACTAATACCCTTTTTCCACCAAAATTAGCAGGTATAAACAGGTTTTTTAAATGTGGGCAAACCAGCTAATAAAAGCTGATTGACACCTTTTCCATTGCCAATCGAGATTGCCTTTCTGTTCAGACTAAGGACACACACAAGTGCAAGGAGTGATGTCACCACATGCAGTTACAGAGCACACACTCACAGAGCTGCTAGCCGTGTAAACTGGTAAAATGGATCAGTCACGTCTCATCTCCAGGTTGGTGGTCCTGTAAAAGTCCTCCATGTGAGGCAGTTCGATCAGTGATTGTGTGCTTTTAAAACTTATTTTGGGGCTGCGGCTCACTCTCACAGGAAGGTGTCGCCGGGATGTTTCTGGTTTAACAGCATTTGTCTGTCTACAGGGTCTGTGCTCTGAAAGACGTTACAGCAGGAAAAGGGGGTTCACCCAGGTGTTGTGTTAACATCAATATCGACTGGAGCCGGAACTGATAAATACCCGCGTCTGCTGAATTCATTTGGGTGTGAATGCCAATTGTTCCCTTTTCCATTGCTGACAAAAGCCTAATGTTAGCGTGTCTTAACAGGTTGTTTGGCCAGTGGAAAGGGGGCTTAAGTACACTTTTACTATTTAAAAGTATGTAGAAAACAAATGTAAATTGATATTAAGTCATGAAATGCACTTACTTAATGAATCAAGAATGTTGTTTACTGTGGGATTAACATGCTGATGTGAACTCAGATTTATAGCTTCATTCTTGAGGGCTGTAGTGGTGCATCTTTCCTACTAAAAAGACAAAGTTTCTCACTGTCTCATCCCTAGAATGCAGCTCCAGAACGAAGAGCAGGCTTATGACTCAGGGATTGAAAGGAAAAATTACAAAGACTTGATATTGTAAAACTGAACAAACCTACATTTCAAAGAAGAAATTCAGGAGACAAAGCACCTTAAAGCTGGGTGTTAAAAAATTGAGCTAATCAGTGTTGTGAAAAGCTGAGCCCCATGACACAGTCCTCCAGTCATATGGACCACGTGAGCCAACACAAAGGTGAGTGGGCCTTTATTCTACATCAAACTACTGCCTTTGATCAGCCTCGTCAGCTGTAAGCCGCTGGTGACTAGCTCTGGCTGTTAGTGCTAACTGCACTTAGCTCTGATGAAGAGATGCTAATGAAACAGATCAAGGGCTTTAGCCTTGCTGTTAGCTCTGTAACAGCCAGATTAATAATGACTTTAGCAGGACTCCTTGTTGCTCCCTTTGCCGTGACACCTTGACAGTGTGAATCATGGGGAGAAAATGAATTTGCTCTGCAAGCTGAAATGTTGTGAGGGTGCAAAGGCCGTCAGACAGGGTGAGTTGGGAAATAGCAGAAAAAACATGTAGTGAAAGACAACCACACTTAACCACATACTGTAGGCCTATATTCTGCAGCTTAGACTAGTGGCCACCAACTTTTTAAAGCCCAAGATCTCTGACCTCGGCCTTGGTGAAAGGAACTAGAAATAGTAGGAAATAGAAAATCTAGCCAATCACAACTCTTTTCAGAGAGAGCGTTCCTATTGGCTATTCTACAAATGCAGATGCGTGTGCACATCCCTTCAGATGGATATCTGTCAATATTAGTGAAGTGTTTCGGAGCTGGAGAGAACTGGCTGTACTTCTCCTGGTAACAGCATGCTGACTTCATTTTCCTGTAATAATTAAATCTGTTGTCATGGTTGGTTGTATATGTAGATTTACTATGAAGGCGATTTTTTTGCCTCCGACATGCTAGCGAACTGCTACCGCACAGGCTGTCACCAGCAAGTCATGTATATCGACATATTCTTTAATACAGCACCTATCTCAAAGATCTAGCAGTCGATTGAGGGCTTGGCAACCATTGGCAACTACTTCGTTCTTCATTAACAGGTCACCCAAATTTCTCTGTTATCAATCAATCAATAACCACTTGCTGGCCATAGTGAGGGCTTCGAGACGAGTGTGTGGGTGAAGTTGTTTTCAACTAGTCTGGCAAGTCAACTAGAGGGAAAAAAGACACGGTGGATGGCAGTGCTTACAGACACATAAATGACAAAAATGGACACGACTGCACAAGGAGCCACACATGCTGCATCATGTGGGCAGAGGCTAAAAGAAACAGGCCTCTCAGTGTTAGCAAGTCACTCATGAAGACATTATTACATCCCTGATCCTGCCAACAAAATGGCCGACAGAGGGAGAGAGCAGAGGGGAAGAGAAGGGTGACAGGCTGAGCATGAAGGATATAATTGAAGGGGAAAAAAAAAAAACAGAATGACATCGGTGACAGTTAGCCTGCCATGCTACTTGAGACAAAATCACAGTGACATGTAGCAACACATGCACTCACACACACATCATCCTCCGCATAACTCCGCCATTAGATCTGCGTGCCATCAGCTACCCTCCTCATACTGCAGTGTAATGTACCAATGATGCTGCGAGACAGAGGGGAAAGAAAGACTGACAGAGTTTTTGCACACATACTGTAACATTAGCGTATGGTTGCCTGCTCATCCGAGCTTTAAATACCTCTTTCACTTGTCCTTCTATCCTCCTTTTTTCCTCCCTGATTGACACTAACCTCCTAATAATGCCTCTCATTTCCCATCACAGCCCTCCCTCCTCACACTCCCTCTCTCTTTAACTCCCTCTCTGGGTTTATCCAGCCATCCATCACCATCCCACTTTGGTTCCACCTACTTCCAACCTTTCAGAGGCGTGAGAGCTCACATACTGCAGGTGTGACCAGCGGTGGAAGTGTAATTCTAAATGAATCTGACTTAAGAGCACGCTAAAGCAGAATGAATGGGCGGTTTGTTTGCAGGCAGGGTTAAGCTCTGTTAAATTAACACAGTGTGTGTGTGTGTGTGTGTGTGTGTGTGTGTGTGTGTGTGTGTGTGTGTGTGTGTGTGTGTATGTGTGTGTGGGGTTGGGGTCAGTGATCTCAGATGAATATCAGTGTGTGCCATTGGAGTATAGGAAGTGAAAATGGCCGTGGGGCTGGAGGGGTAAATTCTTGTGCACCCATCAGTGCCAACTATGATGCACATGTGAGTACAATCAAATGCAGCTCTGGGCATCAACAGTATGTTTGCAATATGCAAGTTTAGATATCTGTAAGATCTGTTTTCCTTGAGTATGATACTGAACCTCTACCTGTTCAACTGTTAGAAGTTGCTTTGCATCCGTTTGTTGGGGGCGTGTGGGAATGTGGGCGTTTAAGTTTGTGTGTTTCAGAGTGTGTGTGTGTGTGTGTGTGTGTGTGTGTGTGCGCCTAGCAGCATGCGTGTGGCTGTCTTGGTGCCTGGAGATGTTTTGGTAGGAAGCACAAGGCTCACTGGCCAGGCCTCAAGACTCTCCCGTTCCAATTAACCAGCCCAGAAGCCTGCAGCTCTGCTGGCCTTATCTGGGAGAAGAAAAAAAAAAAAAAGACAGACAGAGAGGAGAGGAGAGGAGGAAGTGACAAGAGTGAGACAGGACATAGGAAAGACAGAGAGGGTTGGAAGGCAATGGAAAAAAAGAAAGTGAGTCTTGAGAAAGCACGAGAAGAGGAGAAACGGAGTAAAGGGAAGGAGTCGCTCCACAGTCGCACAGTCTCCACAGATGCCTGCGTGCTCACCATCTTCCAACTTCTACCCCTTTGCACAAACACACAAACTCACACTCTTCCCTTCTCTCTTTCCTTCATCACTGCAACCATCAGACGAGGGAGAAAGATCCTGTGGTGAGTGAGGAACAACTGCAGTTGACAAAAGTATTGTCTATTTTAGGAAGAAAACACTTCACTGTCAATATAGACACAGGGCCTTTTCTATAGCCATTGTCAACTGGAGGGTGGAGAAAGGACACTCATTTAGCAGCACTCTTTAAACAAAAGAGACAATTTTGTGAAATGGCAAACCTGAGTTAATCTAAGGATGGATTTTATTGCACTGCAGAGGAGAGAGTGAGAACTGATTTATTAAAGATAGAGATAGCTCAAATTATAATTTGCTCATTTCTATTCTATTTATAAAGCTACATTTCGAATGGATTATTTGTGCTGAGTAGCTTAAGTATTCAGGATGACCTAAAAAAACATGATAATATTTGTTGACAAGCCAGTGGAGTAACAAGTATGCTTACATGCAGCTAACTGTGTCCCCTCTATGCTTACAAAATTTTGGGATACAAGTACCAATTATCATCTTTAATGCCTGTGCATACATGAGACTAAAATTGTGTTTGCATTTCAAAGGCAACCATTACGCTACAACCTGAGATTGCTTCTTGAAAACAGCACCAACAGAAAGAGGGGCCATTAGTTGGTTCCTTCATATTAATTGGAGCAATGTCGGGTCCAATTGGTGGCCATTTCTGGTACCTGAGTGTCCAATAAGAAGAAGCATTTCAGCATCAGTCAACCAGCCTCTAAAACGGGAGCAAATATCTTAAAGAAACACAGGGATTGCTATTATTCTAAATAAGTGCATCAGCAAATTGAATGGAAGTTGGTGAGGTGAGGGATTAAAAATTGAGGACACCAGGTAATTTTAATGAATGAATGGATGTTTTTAAATTAAACAATAGCAATAGTTTAAACGCCTGGACTTTATTTCATGTCTGTGCAAACAGCTACGCAAGCGGTTCCCTAACTTTTCCAACTCATGGCCCACTTCAAAATCTCAAAAATGTTGGCGACCCACATCCAAACCGTAACAATACAGAGGCAAAAATAATGCTTTCTCAGAGCACTTTTTAGTTTTTTACTTCTATGATAATAATGGAAAATTCAGGGCTGAACTGAAAGCAGGGGAAACATGTAGGAAGAGTCGATTTACCATCTGTCTCTTTCCTTTTAACTCTTCCTGTTGCTAACCAGCTATCAGTTTTTGTCATGGATGCATTGTTTCAAAATGAGAGAGCAGACAAGTACACACTGTGGTCCGGTGGCAACAACACATCACAGTGATAGCCCATACAGAAATGTAATATATGACATATACTGTATGTCCCTATATCAATAGTGACGTTGCCATATAGGTCACCTATAAGGGGATATATTATCACATATATACATCCTCTCAAAGATATGAAATATGCATAGTAAAATTTGTATATGTTCATATATCAAAAATATCTATATGATGAATTTTTATATGGTATAACATGTAACATATAACCATATATGTTAACAATGGCAAACAACTTTTAATGCGATTCATATATAATCTTTACAAATACATACATATATTTCATACATGGAATTTCAATATATGTACATGTATGACATTTGCATATGGGACGCCTTAATATGAGACGAAAAAATTTAGTTTTGCAAAAGATTTGACCCACCTGAAATACTTTGAGCCACAGCCCACAGGTTGGGAACAACTGAGCGACACAAAACCCTTGTGGTTTATTGTGTACCTTCATCAAAGTTACTACTAGTTCATGTTCTTCTGTAAAACTTAAGTAGTTAAGTGTGTGTGTGTGTGTGTGTGTGTGTGTGTGTGTGTGTGTGTGTGTGTGGGTGGCTGGGGGGGGCGGGGATTTGCTTCGCCTTCTCACTGCGAATGAATTATGGAAGAATCAGACAGAAAAAATAAGAGGGACAGCAGATAAAAAGAAAAGGGGGTGAGATAGAGCAGGAGAGGGAGGGACGCTGAGGCACACGTAGCAATTCAGAGCGAATTGGCTGTGGTAAATGACAGTCGATTACCATCTTAAATATACTGTCAAAAAGCAATTTGCTTCGCTCATGCCACAGGCCTGATATTTGCACCTTATTAGGGACGCTGCCCCATATTTTAAGAAGCCAACCTCCCAGCCTCCCTGAGCATCCATTTACCCATAAGCCACCTGTGCACTTGTAGAACAGAGGACTTTTTTTTTCTTTGAGTGAAAGTGAAGAAAGAAGGCTGAATGCTGGGATGGGCCAATAATGTAACCACAATTAAAACATAGAAATTAAACAGGCCTTATGTTTTTGACACTAATCACAATAATAGAGGTTTGGCTTGATTCCCTTCCCACAGGGAATGCTGATACATTTCTACTCAGTAGTGTTAGAATATTAAAGTGTTAAGAGAAGTCAAGGAGGGAATAATGAAGTTGGAAAGTTTAATCGATTTTGTTGGTTAAGATTCTATCGGCTGTCTGCAGCTATCATAAAAGTACCATTAGCGACAGATCTTATTTGAAGGAAACCTGCGATTATTACCAATCTCTTTAATGTTTATTGGCTTTTAGACCTCATAGCTCGTAAACTCAGTGGGTGGAAGACGCATCAACTGTAAAACTTTGAGAGGATATCACCACAGCTGCAGATTTGTAAATGGAGCTGGCATTTCAATATCCCAGCTACGGCTGATGGAGGGTCGTATTGTTACAAACACTTCAGAGGAATCAAAAGAAAGAGAAGCACGCAGGAGACCTGGGGACCGACAGAGGCAATAAACCGAGGTCTGGATATTCCACTCAACGTTCCAGCTTAGCGATTCCCATTGACGTTAGGACGCTGATATGATTACTGAGAGTCAAGGCCCACTGATATTTGCAGCAGGTGAGCAATGTGTTTAATTTCACAGACCTTGTAGACTCACTGAGCTCATTATTGGCCTCTCAATTCACTCAGTGCACTTCCTATGGTGGCATATTGATTTTGGCAATATGGTTGAAAGCAGTGTCTTACAAAAGACCTCTCACCCAGCTCCTCTTGCATGTCGTCCCTCAGTGTCAAGTCTGTCTCTCTCCGGCTCCCTTTCCTCTTTTGAGGAGGAAAGCAGGAAGTAACTAAGAATAACTGATGAAAAATGGAACTGACGCTGCTCTGAAAACATTGATTCAGGTCTCCTTTAGTTCAGCTCTAAATCTCAGGGAGCGGGAACATGCACAGGCATGCGGTGCCGCTTTGTGACTCAGAACAAAAAAGTGGCAAGAATTTGGTTTGAAAAGATATGAGGTGACACACAGCTTTGTATGTGTACGTACACTTACAGACACACACACACACACACGCAAAGACACAAACACACGCACAGGGAGCTGTGAAAAGGGGAACAGAATATGCACGTATTTGCAATCCTCTGGGCAGAAGTAGGTTAGGCAGAAGAGAGAGGAGAGGAGACACAGGCTGGATTGGGGGTTGGGGGTGTTGGGGGGGTGTTGCAGTTGAGAATAAAGGATCAGATTATGTAAACACTGCTAATGCTCACTCTCTCTCTCTGAGAAAAAAAAAAAAAACAGAAAATGCAGCAGGAATTCTTTGAGCATCCAACCTGAACTTGCAAGACAAACTGCATCCTGCTCCCAGCAGCCTCAGTGGGGATATTACAGACAGGATAAATTATGACCCCTGGTATAAAATAATATTACACCGGCTGCCTCTGAGGCCAAATGAAACCACTCAGTGCCTCAGGATTTACTGCCAAAACCAAGTGGAAAATCTCAAAGACAGTGGTTCAGCTGATCAATACAAAATGCACTGACTATGACCTTGTAAAATCCGTCCGTTGAGCAGGAGGCGTGGCTGTTGTCTCAGGTGTGTTTGTTTAGTAATGTAAGATGCTGATGATCGTGTTATTTTGAGATGAAGTCGATATGCTCACCTATTGATTTGGCATCATAACAGGCGCTGGAGCTTCTTTTTGTGCAGTGTGCTGGTAATGGACAGCTGTGAATGCTGCATGCTCGCCTGCATGTTTGTTTTACACTGACTATAGCTTTTCGTCCTTCCACTCACCATACCTCATCTTCATCTATAATCGCATCGACTACTCACTGATGCAGAGAGGGACCTTTAACCTCTGAAGCTGTGCTGCAGCACCCCCACCCCCCCACCCCTTACCCCCCAGCCACACAGACATACATATACACTATCACATTTTGTCCCTCTGTAACAGACAAAATCAAGGTAGTGCTTCTTCACAGGATAGCTCTAGTGCATGTTGACTTTAATTTATTCCCTTACCCACTTAAGTATAAATGTATTAGTATTACAAGACTGGAATTGTTCAAAGATATAGTACAGACAGTCATTGCCCCTCCATTCATAATGGTGTTTAGGTATGCAGGAAGGGAAGCCTGATGTTACATGTGATTACATTTTTAGAGTAACCATCATAACCCTGAAAGACGAAAAAAATATTACAATATTAAAGGTTTCTTGCCAGGAGCGGGTGGTGGTGATTGTCGCTTGACAAGAGCAGTTATAATATGTCCTCGGAGCAGCGCTACATCTTCAGGGCAGACTAGAGGCTACAATGACTCACTATTGGAAAGTGACAAGACGGGCCGGAACTAGCTGGTTAGCATGCTAACTTCAGTAGAAGAAAAAGACGTGATAGTAAAGAGTTAACATTGGTGTTGCTTTCAACGTTTGGTGACAGCTCTTGGTGAGAAAATGAATGATATTCTCAGTTTGAACTATTAATGTTTCTTCTAGACTGGTGAGTAAACAGCTGTTAATGCTAATGATAGCTATGTAGCAGTAGCAAAACTTACAAATAGCTCCTTTAAATTAATTACTTCAACATCTATGACGTGGAACGTGTATTTGTATAATGTTAAATTGTTTTCACGGATTGTGTTTTAAAGGTGTGTGTCTGTACTGTGTATTTTTCCATGCATTTACATGCTTGTGTGTGTGTGTGTGTATATGTGTGTATGTGTGTGTGTGTGTGTGTGTGTGTGTGTGTGTGTGTGTGTGTGTGTGTGTGTGTGTGTGTGTGTGTGTGTGTGTGTGTGTGTGTGTGTGTGTGTGTGTGTGTGTGTGTGTGTGTGTATGTGTTTGCATGAGTGCAGCTATGAGATAAGATGAAACTTTTATGACTCCCATGGGAAATAGGGTCACTGTAACTGAAAATATATTAATAAATACTGCAGAGAAAAACGGAACATAAGTAATGATGCAGGGAATAACATATGCAACCAACAATTTCATCCAACAAATTGTGTGTGCATGTTTGCCTTCGATAAATGGGTAACAAAAACCTGCAACGGGAAGCATATGAGCTTTGGATAAATCTCTGCCCTTCAGCAAGGTTTACAAACTGGATCATTTCCATTAGAAACATAACCAGGCTACAATAAAGGGAGCCAGTAAAACAATGTTACAACTTACAAAGGATCACACAAATAAAGGCTTATAAATCTTTCTAAGCACATTTCGCACCAATTCTCGAAGGTCGACAATTATTAAACTGTAAAAAGAACTTCCCTCATTGAAATACTATATTTACACCACAGAACCACCTGTGAAAGTTGAAGCCAGACACAACTGGGGTAATCACCTCTACCATATGGCTGAGTGAGCTACAGCCAGTACACACTGTGCCCATCCACCAGCACAAAACTAGCTAAAATGCAGCAGTGATGAAATATTCCATGATGATGCTGTACACTCGGCAGCCCAGGTCTCCTACAGAGACTAGTCAATAGCAATAGTGTTTATCAAATAAGCTAGGTGTCAGTGGGAAAAAGTAATGTTCAAAGGGAAAAGTTAGTCACATATACAATAGTTTATCAGGCTCTGTGTAGCAAATACAGGTGGGGTGGGAAGGGGGCAATCTAGCCGAAAGATCATATGACAATCATTTTGGGTAGAATGACCTGCATCCTGTTTCTGCTCTGATTTTATTGTGAAAGTCCTGACTGAAAGTTGTGATTCATGTCTTTCAGCCACTTTGATGCTTCTATCGATTATCTGCTCGCCACTATTCTTCACCCACAGTACTGTCTTCTGTTTACAAATCGTGGCACTACAAAACACACTTTTTGCTTAGTTCATATGGAGTATTCAGTTCGACAGCACTGTTATTTATTTATTTATGAGGTGCTATATGTATGTGTTTTACTTTTTAAAGCTCAGTTGTTGCTAACTAATCATCCTGTTTCCTGTGTTGTAGACATACTGCAACTTCACTGTCTCGACCTGGATGTGGCGCTACGTCAAGTTTGCTGAGACTGCCATCGTCAGCTGCAGTTAGCGGACTAGCTGTTTTACAGTTGACAATGGGCTGGTTAGCAGCTATTGAACTTAGCGCATTTAGAATTAAATATCTAGATATAGCTATTTTACACTTTTTAATGACACAATCTGTATAATTCATCTGAAAAGTAGATCAAATGCCACATCTACGATATAACCCCTGAAACAGGTGAGCTACTTCCAATATTTTTGTTGAAAAAAAAAAAAAAAAAAAAAGACTTCAGGTTTTCCTGTCTTGTTCATCTCCCCTCTAACCTCCCATTCTGACCCTCTTTAACCTCCACTGCTATCTGTGCCGACTCCTGCAGCCACACTGTTGTTGTTCTAGGTTATTTTTTTGCTACGTCAAACAGTGAGTCAAAATGCAATGTTTGCATTTTGCTTCTGTAATCCTTACATAAAGTGTCACTGTCAAAGAGATTTTAGGGAGGTATTTGGTGGATATGTGACATGTTGGCCCAGAGGCAATGCCAATGGATTTTTGTCAAGTTGATTTATGTCAGGAAAACATAAAAAAGGATTAAAAATAGAAAAATACACAGAAAATTGGACCACAGCTGTCAGACTTTGGGTGTGCAATGGCTGCAGTTTGCATGTCAAGTGACATGCAATCTGGTTGTGACGTATACGATTAATCAGCAACCCGAGTTCCAGGCAGACTTCAGTGCACCTTCTGCCGCATCACAGCGCCCTTAGTCTACTCCTCTTCCCTCTTTGAATATGAAAGCATCCCATCATATATCATTCATCACACTCCACCTGCTATTTTCATATATTTCTTTTTCCATCTCCCTAAATAAACCCCCGCCCCGTCTTCTGTCATGTTCCTGTCAGCCCTCCTACTGTGTTTACCTTCTTAAGCGCCTGCTAACCAATGCTAAGACCCAACAACAAAAGCAAAAAGAAAAGGCAAGGCGCCAGCTGGGGCATCAGTGAACAGAAACAAGCCCTCCCTTTCATTCTCGACCATTACCATGAGAGTTAGAGTAGGATATGTGGAAGGGGAGAGAAAGGTGGGAGCAGATGAAGAGGAAGCAAGTGAGACTAAAGCACTTGCTAAGAGGCTAAGCGTGGCAAGGGGACACAAAAAGGCCCTCAGCTTCATAGGCATATGCTGAGTGCATATCTTAGTTGATGGCTTTCCAGACAGCAGGGAGGCCATGTGTAAAGAATAAGGCGAGGGAAATAAAAATGGAAACAGGGAGTCTCACATTGAAAGCAGCAACAACGGCAACAACAACCCAAGTTGGAGGACAAGCACCGATGACAGTGACAGTGTTGG
Source organism: Seriola aureovittata (assembly GCF_021018895.1). Taxonomy (NCBI): domain Eukaryota; kingdom Metazoa; phylum Chordata; class Actinopteri; order Carangiformes; family Carangidae; genus Seriola; species Seriola aureovittata. The sequence goes on from NC_079386.1 coordinate 4,075,207, forward strand.
GAAGAAGAGAGGGAAGTTCTCTGGAGAGGGTGCAAGTACAAGTGTATGGGGAGCTATGGGTGCCAGAATAGAGCATTAGTGCAAATTGGGCCATGGACATGGCAAGGGGGATTGTCTATTGGATGAAAATGAGAATGTGTATGTCTGACCAAGTGTTTATCTCCAAGCATTCATACTACACAAAGTGGGACGCTGCTACTGTATATTTGTATGTGTGTGTGTGTGTGTGTAGCATATTATGCAACCAGGTGCAGGGACTTGGAGGTTCGCCTGGAAGCGTTTGCATGCGTTCAAAAAACATGCCCGCGTATTGAAGCTGCACAATGTTGAGCATTGTGGCGAGGAATGCGGGAGATAATAGAGAAAGCCTGAGCTGTGTTGGGAGCAGGAAGGTAAGAGGAACCGAGCGGGGAGAGAACATCCAATTCAATTTCGAAACGGCGCCGGCTCAGAGTACAAACACAAAGGCTTCATTACAGGCAGATCCCTGTTGAAGGCTGAAGCTAATTCACCATCAAGCAAAGAGGGAAAAGGGGGAGGTGGGGGGGGGGAGACGAGTAGATCGGCAAGGAATAGGGGGTGAGGTGACATCAGGAGGGGAAAACGGGGGGGGTGTCAAGGAAAGACCCAGTAGCAGTTAGTCTGCTCTGAAGGAGAGAGAGAGAGGGTTCAATAGCGGTGGCGCCACTAGGAGCATACTAATGCCCTTGTCGAATGGAGCACAGGCCAACAGAGTAATGACTTCTATTATGGCATCCACACATGTTAGAGCCATGAAAATAAGCAGACGCATGTTATTGCATTCATAAATCTGGTTACACATTAAGTGATCTACATTATAAATAAATGATTGGCTGTGTCATGCGGGGTGGGGCTAAAAATAGGCTTGTTTGTTGGTAAACACAGAATGAGATTGTGAGATATGGCCGCCACATTTTTCGTATTTTGTGTTGGTGTGAGAGCACATGACGACAAATGGGGGTGGACCATAAAGTGGAATCACCATGTGGTTTGATCTATCACAAAACTGCTATAACAAATATTAGCTTTATTTAAAGCCTGTTTTTATTGTTGCTTATTCATCCCATCTACAGTAACTTTTGGAGCTATTATTTGAGATGAGTTTTTTTTTTTCCATTTAATCTTTGATTAATCTTTTGATCTTATATGAAGCTTGTTGTTGTTGTTGTTGATCCATCCCTTCTATGTTCTATGATTGGAGGTGATTATTTTTGACAATGGGTCATGTCAATTTTAGTTGAACCTGTTTTACTGATTTTTAAAGGCTGTAGTTTGCAGTGTTGTTGCATTGTACTGAGTGGTGTTTATAATATTTAGTTTATCCTCATTGATTTAAATGGGATGGACAAAATATTAAAATCATTTACCCGTATAATGCAATATGTTTCAATGTTTCTGCGTCAGATCAGCAAATCGGATGCATTTAGTTTGTGTAAGGGATTCTCATTTTCCCAATCAACAACGCTAAATATCTGCCAAGTGTCTTATTGATGAATCAATTGATCTACTCACACAAGAGACTGTTTTCAGCTGGCAACCAAAGGACGTCAGTAATACTGCTATTAGCTTCATGAATCGACAGTTACCTGAAGTGGAAAAAAAATGTTTGTGTGTGTGAGAGCAAACAAGAGCAGCATTTTGCTAATGGCTGAAGGTCAAAGGACCCACCCCTCCTACACACACACAAACACAAACACACACACACACAAACAAACTGTCAAGCCCTGAAGCACAACTACACTGCAGAGGTGTCTGCTGTCCACCCACATGTACATGCACACACATACAGTTGGGCATGAGTACCAGGGGCAGGTAGGACACTGAGGTTTGTTGTCCCAGGTGAGATGCCTCTCCACTGGGTGTGAGTCAAGCTGTGGCTGGGGGATCAGAGGCCGAGAGAGATAGAAAAAGAAAAAGAGAGAGAGAGAGAGAGAGCGAGGGATGGACACTCGTGTCAGAGCAGATTAAAGATGCATGGCTTTGCTCTAGCTGGCGTAACAATGAGTGTCCTCATTCGTTGCCCGTCACCTCTGGGAACTCATGGGACAGAGTGGAGGAGAAGAGGAGTGAAGCCAAAAAGAGGGGGTGTACCACTAGTTCACAGTAGGACGTAACAAAGGAGAGGTGAAGTACAGGAGAATTGCAGGTGCACTGTGATTCACGGTTGGGAAGGAATCACATGAAACTTTGAGGGGGCGTCAAAGTTCAGTCTAGTTGGATGAAAAACACTGACCTCTATAGCTCCCCTGCTGTGTGTGAACACACAGTTCATTTGAGAATAGTGGCATCCAGAGTGTGTTCAAGTCTGGCGATCAGCCAGCGCGCTCCATTATGAACTATATGAAGTATGGTGGAGCGTATGGCCAGAACTAAAATGGATCGGTTGAAGCCAAGCCATCAGGACATGACACTCAGCCCATGAAAAGCATCATTAAGGAGCACGGCCTTTGCAAATCACCACTTGCACTCTGACAATGACTTGGCTAAACACTTCTGCCTGCACTCAGGGAGAATATGATTAGCGTGGCAGCAGAGCAAATGCCGCCTTCTGCAATAGCTCGTATGGTGTCAGCACAATCTGCACATCACAGAGAAAACCAATGCTGAGATAGAAGGGAAAAAAAAGGATAACAGGTGACAAGAATCATCTGGAAGCCTCTCCTCAGCGACCTTGACAAAAAGGAGGATGTCATCTGTGGAGTGATGAAGACGCTCCCCTTCAGTGAGCAAAACAGAGGAAAAATAAAAAGGAAAGAGGGGAGGGAACACGGGAAAGTTACACACGAGTGGATTCAAACGGCCTTTTAATTGTGTGTGGAGGAGAGCTGAGGCCATGGCTGTAAATAACCTGTGTGCTGCAGAAGGTGAGTATATGACATATGTATGGCTGTGACCTGCTAAAGCTGTGAGGTGATAATGATGGGACTAACGGCACACGTTAAGCCTCTACACACACACACACACACACACACACACACACACACACACACACACACACACACACACACACACACACACACACACACACACACACACACACACACACACACACACACACACACACACACACACACACACCACACACCCTCCTCCACCCACCCATGAGTTGACTGTTGACAATGTGTACCCCCCTCTGAACTAAGTGATCTGTTTGTTCATCAATTAAGATTAACTGAACCCATGATCCAATTTCAAGTGTTTATATTTCACAACAAAGTTAATATTTAAAAAAAAAAAGCATATAAAATCATTATCAATAAATCAGCAACACTTCATAAAATAATAACAGCACAGCCAGTAAAAAATCTTTTTGAAGATAAACCATAAATAGTGTATAATGTTTTCTATTTTAAAGCTTTTTTGGGAGTTTTTGGAAAGACAGGAAAAGGAAAAAAAAACAAATGCATGTTACACAGCTGTTTATGAAATGACTTCCACTCTTTAAGTATGATAACTGTTAAAACTGGCAGAAATGAGTTTTGATTTGTGATTTATTTCCACAATTTCTATACATCATAATAACAATAATAATAATAATAATAATAATAATAATAATAACAACAACAACAACAACAACAACAACAACAATATGGCATCTTTCAGGACACTCACAGGAACAAGCAACCCTTCCATTAACATTAGCATTAACAGCAAATTACTAGAAAATGGAAATCGCAAACCTGACAGGGTTTGGAGACTTTATATTGACAGGTGTGTGCCTTTCCAAATCATGTCCGGTCAGTTGAATTTACAACAATTTTTGCACAAATTAAGCATGTTTTATGACGTAAAATTCGGATGTAATTTTGTCATTATGGGGTATTGAGTGTAGATTGATGAAGAAAAAATGTATTTAAAAGATTGTAACATAACACTGCAACATAACAAAATGACAAAAAGAATTCACTGCATTTCATAAGTGATATTTTCAGACCTCACTGTATTGTCTACTACCACTACAAATGCTATATATCAATTAAAAACCATCATGTAAATCCTAATATTTTGTCTGGAGAGCCTTAGATGTGTAGGAAACAGCTACTGCCCACATTTATAAGACAACAGTGCACTGCCATTGTCATTCAGAAATTAATCCGTTGTAAATTTCCCGTCACTTTCATCCTGCCAGTCAAACGATGGCACATCCGAGAAATCTGTGGCCAATATGCGAATGAGAGAAGGCGTGAAAATGGGAATCTCAGTGGTTCCATTGCCTCTAATGAGCCGAGGTGTCTTGCATAGCCAATCAGGCCCGTCTCCAGTAATGGGCTCCAATGACACCTGTAGGACACCGAGGCATTACAATGAGCCAGTGGCGGTTAAGCTAAAAGGAGTGGACAGCCAGCTCGACACGGATCAATGTCTGTTCTTTTTAGGTGGGAAAGGACAAATGTCACGGTCATAGAGGAGCTGGAAATGAAGACCCACATGTAGCTTTGCTTCATATTTCATTTGATAACAGATTGGTAGGTTAGAAGCCTTCTATGGAGAAAGAGAGAGGGAGAGAGAGAAAACTCTAATCTACAGTTAATTTTGTTTTTTCATACCACCAGCTAACTAGTTTACCAATGTATGTAGCTTTACTGATGTACGGGTGCTTTGAACACATGAAACTGTCTAAAATACATGTAATAGATAGATTGGAAATTATGCCTCTTCAGCTCTACCAAATGAGGTCTAACTCAACAAATGAAATGCTTTCTGCCTCCAGGGGTCTTCTTTAAGATGAGCTCACATAACCAACACTACTATCTCCCACTGGACGGATGCTGTTATTCAGAGGACTCAGCAGCACCCTAAAGGCACACATTTTAATCATATGTGGCCCTGTTGGGAATCAAGCCTTAAACACAGAAAGCATGGCACAATGAACCCAATGAGGCATAGGAGCGCACACATAACACACGCACACAGCCTTGGAAAAGACATAGTATCTGGAGGTTTTGCTTCCAAACAACAGAGCAGTCTTTATATAGAAGGCTACTATGTCTGTGTGGTATTTTCTTTTTTTTTTTATCTAGCTTAGTTGAAAGATAACCCTACCTGTATGTGAGAATAGCCTGAAGCATGAGTTTTCTGCAGCACAGAAATATCACCTGGCTCTGTCGTGGGCTATTACAAGAAAATAATACACTTTGGAATTAAGTACAAACAGAGTTAGGATAGTGATGCCTTGTATCTTCGTTGAGCAAAAGCCTTACTAGGAAATACAGACAAGTGCTGGTAGGGAAGACCAGAGGTATTCTGAGCCAGCACAGCTCCCCTCCCTGTGCTGTGTAGTAAAGGCTGCCTAAGAAGACTATGCTGATTTAGGTGAGGTGAGGTGAGGAAGAGTTATGCCTTCCAGAAGTTTGTGTGTATTCCCTCCTACTCAAACTCATTGTTTCTTTTCATTCTTGTTCCGTTCTGGCAAACACAATGACTCCTCGCTCTCTGTGCGGATGTATACTTGTTTGTCAACACTGAGCTCTGAGAGAGCTCTTAACCTTGGAGGAGAGGAAGCGCAGACACTGACAAAGAAAGCACACGCTAAGAAATCCACCCAGAAACCCATCTTAAAGAAGCCAGTGTGTCTTCTTCTACATTTAGGCTTAAACATTTGCAGTTTTAAATCACTTCCTAATATTCTTGCTTTGTAATTCATGTTGACTCATTAGGCAAAGCAATGATATAATCAGGAGAGAAATTATCTTTGGCATATTATGAAATTATCAGCATGCAATCTGAATTCCATTATTTCTTAAAAATGTCATTAAAACTATTTACAGAAAGCATTACTTCTCTGCACATGAACTCATATGTTATGCACGTAATATCAACTTTGCAATACTTTGCAGGTTTCACAAATCAACTCTGCTGTTAGGTCTGTCTGAATTACTGTGGAACATTTTTGCAAGATAATATCTGCAGTTGTTTGAATGGTTAGAGTTTGCATAGCTGAGTTATACTAGAGGGACAGTGGTAAAAGAACTAATACCACTGAGACAAGATGATTGCATTGCCTTTATCAACAGAATGTAAAAATCCACATGGGAAGTTTCCAGAGTTGAGAACTAAGATAAATCTAGCATAAGATGTTACTCCAGAATAAGAGCAACATCTTATGCTGGATTTTGGGAGCACAAGATGAAAGAGATAGCCCTGCGATGTCCTCATTAAAGTACAGAGATTCTCAGTGAGGCTACAGTTTTAAAAGAATGAGAAAGTGGTGATTATTCTATTGACTGTTTGACACAATGTAGTTAGCAATTCTTCAGGTATACATCAAAACTGAGGACATCCCTGTGCAATATCACTGAAATGTCAGAACTTTGTCATCTTACAACAATTGTATTATGTTAAAGTTGAAGTGTAGGGTATTTGATCTTATGTATAATTGAAAACAAACAGGTTGGATAGACTGCTTTACCTCAACCTCAATGCACCAAAAGAGAGTACACCTGTGACCCTACAACTACAGGGAGTATACCTGTGACCATTACAACAGTGAGTATGAACAAGTAAGAAACCAGATTTTGATAGTTCATAAAGATGGGAGAGGGAACGGGAGCATCAACATAAGCGGAAACACAGCTGCAGCAGTGGTTAGGAGTTACAGGAAGAGCCATACTACCAATAACAGAGGGCACTGTGGCCCTCTTCAACCTTGCATTAAAAAAAACACATGGGTATGTGCTTCTGACTTGGCACAAGGATTATCTGTGGAAATTGGTGTTTCAGTGACTTATCAGACAGTGTGAAGGACACTGCGTAACGTCAACCTTTACAAGTGGCGTAAAAGAAGAAAGAAGAAACCAATTACTCACAAACCTGAAAGATTCAACTTTGCCAAAGAACATGAAAAGAAGCCTGATGAATGTTTGCTTCACATACTCAAAATAAAATTGTTTGGGTCAGATGGAGTCCAGAATGTTTGGCATGGACCATAAGACTACCACAGTTACTGCATAGTGGTGAGTATGAAACATGGAGGCGGGAGTGTGCTGATCACAGGCTGCATAGCACTATGAATGCAAGTTTGCACACCCAAACACTGAATGAAAAGATGACTCCCTGTCTCAAGAAGCTCAGCAGTACAGAAACATGAAAATAATCCCAAACATAATGAAAAAGCCTGTATGTTATCAAATTTTATGGGTTTAAGTTTTTACATGGCTAAAAAGTAGTGAACATGGAATTTACCACACACTAGTAAAACACTTGAATTTCAGTATATGCTTACCGTGGCGTGCTTAGTGCATACTTAACTGTACACTGTGGTGTAGTTGATGAAATAATACATATACTTAGAGGAGGGGGGAGGCAGGAAAGCAGGAGAGGGACTGAATAAAAAGGAAGGTGAAAAGCCTGGAGCACCAAGAGGAGCACAGGCAAGAAAAGGAGATGTGGATGATTAAAGATGCCACCTCCAACTGGATGAAAAAATACAGGTGCTGTCCGGCTTGTGCTGCCGAGGAGTCCCAGAGGCAGAGATATACGCCACTGATGTTGACCCCGTGGCGAGGGTCAGAACTGACAGCAAAGCAACAGCTCCTAGAGGCCCCTCCTCCTCAGTCGTCACCACTATTGTCCTCTCCCTGTGTGCCGAGTAACTCACAGCAGATGACCTTTCAAAGAAAAGCACTCAGTCTTACCTAACTACCTTCCATCAGTCTTTGATAGATCAGTGCAAATCAGCCTTCATTAAAAAACACGGTACACACCACCGAAAACACACCATGGCTCTTCCTTTGAAATGGGATGATCAAGGATGATATGAGGGTAGACATCGCTTTTCAGCATAATTGCCATTTGACTTCTTAGTCTTAGCATGTTTGGTTAGAAGCACTGATAATAAATCATTAGTGAAGGAGGGAAACACAATTTCATGGAAGCTCTAGCTTCCTCGGGAATGGGGGGTGAGGGAGTTGCTCAATCGATTGATGACTGCCTTTGAAGCTGATGGACCCAAATTAATTATTAAACAGGATCTTTTAACGAGGTAAAGTGCCTTGACTGGAGGCCACAAAGCTGGGACCATAAAGCTATGTATAGCCTGTCTGCCCTGAAGAATAATGCATGCTAAAATTAACAATATGCATTTTGTGTGAGTGCACGGAGCAGCACCTTTGGACATCAGGGTCAGTGCTTGTGTCTGCAGTGACCTCTAAGCTTGTCAGTTATGCAGTAGAGACATTAGCCAAGGGCAATGCTGATCTTAAATATACTTTAGAGACAGTGTGTGCGTGTCTGTGACAAAATGTGAGCATGTTGCATTTTTTCTTCTTCATTTGTATATGCTTGTTGCCCCATTGCATGTCACATTTTCTGAATGAATGAATGTGTAATGTGTAAGATGCAATGAGGACAAAAGTAAAGACAAAGTAAAGACTTTCTAACTTGAGTTTTGTATACAACCTGTTTCTTTAGGAGGGGCGAGGGGGCAATAATCAAGGAGTGAATAAGTGCAGCATTAATCCTTCGGCATGCCATCAATAAGAGTTGGCATGTCTCTGTGTGCCTCATCAATGGATTATGCACAGATGCACTCTAATGTCCCACAACAGCAAAAATATTCAATAATTCTTTTTTTCTGTTGCATTGTCTGACTTCTTACACTCTCTGCTGCCTTCCTTTCTTCTGCAAATCTCTTAGCACCTCATCTCCATTCCATTTTCTGGTCATATCTTAGACACATGGATGGATGCCACTCCAGAAAATGGACATCACACAAAAGCAGAGAGAGCATAAGTGAAGAAGCAATGTAATTGCCCGACAACAAAAGGGGTTTGTGTTTGGCTTTAATGGCGTGGGGGATTCTAAGGAACATAATTAAGGCATTTTCACCTCGTTTTCAGCACTTAATTGCTACAGACTGGCACAATACCTGACTGCACAAAAGATTTGTGGAGGCGGCTGTGGCTTTTTCTTACCACTGGGTATAGCAGACATCTGGGCTGTGGTTTAATTAAAAAACAAGTGTTATTGTTGGTGTTTTTTATGCCATAAAGCAATTACAAATATGCATGTTACATTTATTCCTCTGACCTAAGGTGTTGCTGCAAATGGCTATCAGCCACTTTAAATAAAGAGCAGTTAGAAAGCTGCCTCTAATAATAATAATAATAATGAAAAAAATGTAAGAGTAATTCCTCTGTGTCCTCTCTTGTACACACTCTGGACTTAAAAAAAGATACACACATGCACACCCCAGTATGGCTTCCTTTGTCAATCTGATGTACAAGGCCCGAGCAGAGATGAGTTAGTCGATACCGATCTTAAGTTTCCATTCCATCCATTGTCCATCCAGGGGTCACCTTTGCCTGAAAACACTACCACAACCAAACACACCTTTACACACACACACACATTACTGATTACCATCCTTAAATCTCAGTTTTACCCCTGGATCAGACCTCTATCTTCCAATACCTCTTCCAACGGGCTAATCAATAAGACAGTGCTACTACTAATACTAGAGGATCTGTTCAACCTCAATCACAATGAGGTGAAGGCACTGTATGTAGGGACTGTCAGGGGTCCCTTCTGTCTCAAACAGAGGTTGTATTTTCCAGCTGTCTCCCAATCTCCAAGTATGCAATTTCTCGCCGCATGAGTCTGCGGTACAAAAGAGGAATAAACAGGGTTTGCCAGAAATTAGATATCACTTCTTCCATCACTAACAAATCAACGGCTTCAGGAGTATGCTAAACAGTGCGACTTTGAAAGCAGCAGGGTACAGGCTGCAAACCAGCATGTGGCACGCATACTGTCCACCGTAGGAAATTCAGAACAGCGGCTATAGAGAAAGACTGACCTTGACAAGGTTTATGCACAGCAGAGGAGCCTGCTTCACTCTCTTGTACACATTCGCTTTCACATGAACACGACAGAGTCGCTTCTTCATGCATTCTCAAAAGCATCGGCATGAATTCATGAGATGCAGCACAGAGGTTTTAGCACATAGCTTTGAAGTGCTGAAATTATCATTTGATTCATTTATGAATTTACAACCATTTATCATTCACAAATTGAATAACTGTTGTTGAATTTTTCACCCAAAAATGGCAAACAGCTGCTGGAAGATAGTATATGACTGTAAAAATAATACATTTACCATAATTTTGATTTTTAATAATCTACACAATTCATCTAAAAGTACTCAAAATAATCAATGAAAATAATAATTAGCTGGAGCCCTATTTCTAATAATTGGAAAAGTAATAAGAAATAATGGGAAAGTTCCAAGTCCACATATGATTTCAAACATGTCACCATACAACCGGCACTGAAGGTCAACATGGTCAGAGCGGGAATCGTCAAGCCTCAGACTTCGAACCTCATTTACTTGCCTTTCTTCCCGCACGTTACCAAACACGCTGCCGCCACAACAGTGAGTTCAGTTAATTGAACAGGGGACAGCGAGCAGGTTGAAAGAAAAGATTAGATATAATGAGAGAAGAGCCTGTCTGCACAATTACAGCTTTAATTAAAGCCAGGGAGGATGCCAGAGGCAGCCACGGCCGCTGGCCAATAAATGTAAAGGTTATCTTACCAGTGGACAAACACCAGGAAAAAATAATCACCACGTTTGGACACAAGTGATGAGAATATGGCTATTCTGGCCAGTATGTGTGTGAGGCCCTGATCTGACCTCATGTTAAAACACCTCAGTCAAGTTAAGATGGTGATAAGTTTTTGTCAGTGTTGGGAGCCCTTTAGATACCCAATCCTCAAAACTTTCACCGTTCATGGAGCTTACCTGAACTTTGAGGTAACTCAAGAGCAAAACCAATTCATCAAAGGTCACCTCAACATTGTAGACTATTAACACACCTAATGGCTTTTCCTCAAGATACTGACCTTGGGGAACAAAAGTAAACCTACTATCAGACTTTAGTTGCTTATACACATTGCAGAGTGTAATTCAAACGTATTTTAACAATACATCAGTCCCATTCTTTTTCAGTGTTGTCCGTGTGGGTGTGATATTAAACGTAGTAAAACCAAAAATGTCACATTTAAACATTTAGAGGGTGACTATATGAAGACTGGACGAACAAAATGTGTAATAAATCAAAACATTAAATTTCATTTAGATTTTTTATGTTGTTTTAATGTGTAGCCTTACAGCAGCTAATTGTAACAACAAATCTCACAGCTTTGTGAAGCTCATAATACTCAGTGTCAATCGTATTGATTAAAATCTATTGTCATTTTTGGGTGCAACATAACACCACCACTATACAGCCTCACAAAAACAGTGATCACTTACATGTATTCGTTTGGCTGATGATTCTTTCCAAAGCAACCTACAAGTGAGTCATTTTGGGGTTCAGTGTCTTGCCCAAGGACAGGAGGAGATGGGGATCGAACCACTAAGCCTGCGATCAGTGGACAACCTGCTCTTCCTGCTCTACCACCTGAGCTACGGCCTCCCCAGATGATGAGATGACTGTGACAGAGTTACGATTTAGTGCAGGGCGCAGCATCCAGGGATTGACAGTGGGTTTATGTTAAAAAGCTAGTGGGCTACTCCAGCTGTAGTGGAGGGCAGTGGTGGGAGCCTGCCAAGATCCAAAGGAGCTCAAACCAGTGAGTGGAGCCCAAGCTTAAAACTGAATGCCCAAGCAAGATGTGGATCAAAACATGATGCAGACAATGCAAGAGCAAACTGCTAATTCATGTTTTCTCCTCTGATCAGAAGACTACAGTCTTGAGTAGAGCTGACCTTAATGACTCAAAGCTACCAAGCTTTGACCACTGCCATGCTAATCAACATCCAAATCAATATTCAAATGCTGCAGGTTTTTTATTACTATTATTATTATGACAAAAATCCAAAACAGCCCATGAAGGAATAAATAGTAATCCAACATTATTCATTATTTATCAATATGAATAATTATTAGTTATTCTCAGATACATTTGAGCGTAGTGATAGTTTTATACATCTGACACTGGGGCAGTGACACGTGACTACATCAAAGCTGTCAAGTCAAGTGTCTTGAATAACTTCCATATTTGTGACATGACCCCAAAAAAGTCATGTGCCGGATACGCCAAAGGAAACAGATCACAGATCTACAACACGTTTGGCAAATCACCTGAAATATCAAAGTAACAGCTTAGCAGAACTACAGATAATGAACGCATTATCATTTGCAGACAGCCAGACACACATTAGGCAAATTCAAAATGCCTTCAGAATGGATTCAAGTGCTAAAGGCAGAACCGACTACCCCAGAGTTTATCATTATTTCAGTTCTGTCTGATCAGGAGCTGAAACCAATCAGTCTCACTGTCCGTCATCATAGGAAGGTAAGACCTATAGAATCAACTGTTAAATGGTAAACTGGGGGTAAAGATCTGAACACACCACGCTGCACCTTCTGCTGACCTTTAGTCACCTCGACACAGATTCCCAAATGAATTCCCATTTGTGTACTTGCCTGTGTTTGTTGTCAGTAGAGATTAGGCCCATGAATATTCATCTATGGGGACAGGTGGTGAGCCACAGGCCAATCAAATGTCAAATCCCTTGTGAGCGCTCTCACATGGTTTCGGTCATTTCATTCTCAAGTATGGTAAACCATTTCACACACAATCATACATGAGGAAAGGGGAGGGGGTTGTTTGATGCGTGTTTGTGGGCATATGTGTCCATGTGAGGAGAAGCAAACCACTCAGGCCACAACACTATCAACATCACCATCACTATCACTATCTATTCCCTCACAAGATTCAGTGACTCACAAGCGCCATGTTTATGACTGTGATGATGAGGGGGCCAATAAAAATACAGACCATCTATGTGGCGTGCCTCAGAAAAAGAAAGAGGGAAAGACAGACAGAAAGCATGGAAGGCCATGATGTGCGATTCATATCGACACAGCACTCTAACTAACACCCCCTCTCCCTCCCCATCCCATCCGACTCAATACTGTGCTTATGTTGCAAACAGCCTTAAAAGCTCCATCTTAAATCTTTATGACCACAGCCCTCATAAACTTCACCACAAATACATTTCTCTGAGGAGGCTCGCTAACGGCTTGGACACAGACTTTATTAAGAGCCGTTGAAACCCATGAACTTGAAAGAAGAAGCAGGAGGTGAGTAAGAGAAAGTGTCGGTCTTGTAAAACCTGAACTTCAATTCTTATGTAATGAGTTTTCCAATAGCTTTCACAGGAGATTCACATTATGATATCAATTTAGAGATATAATTTACAGCAATTCTGTCCAGATACAGGAATCACTCAAATATGTGCTAGTTATAATTGTATTGTTAAATACAATACTGGATGTCCAAGGTAAGCCCTTAACCCAAATGAATCCTCATGCAACACTTCAAATTAGATTCACGTTATTGTTGTCCTGTTTTTGACTAAACAATGTTCAGAGTTATTACATGCCTCTGAAACTGGACTTACAATACACGGACACACAGTCCAAGCCATCAGCACCTAAAATCCCTAGAAATGGTTTTATTTGCTTCACAAAAGTATATCGTTCAAACTTAATGAAGCTATACAAATCCATATGATTGGGCACATCGAGGGGACATTATGTAAATAAGTCGATCATTACACGGTTGGTCTCCACAGCTTGTAGTACACTGAGTAGCTGCGACCCCGAGTCACCTTTGTTTGCCCCCTGCCAGCAATTTGCAAGTATGAGGGAGAGTCCGGCCAAGCGTGTCGCAGAGTCAGGGCGAATGCCATCCACCCACACATAAATAAACTCATTAATAAAGTGGCTTCCACACTGTCTCGCATTCCATCAAAATGCAAAGTGCTGATTCGGATGTACCCTCGAGGGCACGCTCCATATTCCACTTAATTATTGCCTCGGAATTCAGTGCCCTCTCCCTTTCCCCATTCTCCCCCCCTTTGCTTTGTCCCTTCCCTCCCCACCCACTCCCTGCACTGCATGTTCACCCTGACCCACTTTCTCGGTTTCCCCATGCCCCTCTCATTTGTTTCTTAAAACAACAGCGGAGAGAGAGTGAGAGGTATTCTAATGGGTTGACATGGGACTATTTCCTGTCAAGACTAAGATGAAAGTACATAGAGAAAGGTGGCAGGTGTCTCTGTGCTGTAATACGAATCAGTGCATAATCCTGTAATCCCTTACTAAAAGCTGACAAGGTTGGGCAACAGGGAGACCTTACAAGGTCACGAGGTCATTATCATTTTCTTTCTATGCCAAAAGGTGACAGACATCTGTTGACGGACATAATGTTGCATCACCGTCATTACGAAGTCTTGTGTTTCTGTCATCCTCATCACTCTGCCAGTCCTGTTTAATGTCATAGTCACTGATTTAGTTTTCTGTCTGAGATAAAGTCCCAGTGCACTGTGCCAGGTTCATTTGCTCATAGGGTTGAAAAATTTGATAAAAAGCAGCTAAGTATGAATAATGAAGTAGGCGGATAGGTTGCAGTTGACGTCTTATTGTAGGTGAAATGTTAGCCATCACAAAAATACGCCAGATATAACATCTAATTACAGCCCAAAACCACTCCTGACCAGACTGAAAACTGACAAGTCAGCATGGTGCAGACTTTTATGTTCAGCCGTTTTATTACTTAACCTTTGTATTATGTTCACTTTTTGGACTAGTGTTGTTCATAATTAACAGTTTTACCTTTAACGGAAAATAAGAATTTTGACTGATTAATGCGATCAGTTAAAATATACTAGCACATCAGTACCATCTGAGAGGGTCTGTGCACCAGACTAACCCCAAAGCAGGTCGACTATTTCTGGATTGGACTATTTCTAAATAAAAACTAGTAAACTGTCTGCTATGCTGAGGACTGAGTAAGGCCTGGTTTATTCTATTTAGAAGTTTAATGCCAGTCCAACTGTGTTGTTGAGCAGTAGCCTAGAATTTGCATTTCTCCGCGCTGGTCAACAAGTGATTCTGCTCCTCTGCTCTTTTTTAAAATCACATAGAGCTGATCTTTATAATAACCTCATGAAAATATAACTTAGAGCTTTTTGTGTGTTCCTGGATAAGTAGGGCCTTGTTGATAGAAGCACAAAACATGAATAAAATGTAAACTGTTCTAGTCACACACATCTCTATCCCTGACACTAAACCATCTGTGGGTCTCCCTCTTTTCCAGTATAAGCTCCAATGCCCTCTGAGCTGAAAATCTTTTGCATATGTTACTGTGAGTCTGTGTAAGAAGGACATAAATGTGTGGGGGGCATTCCAGCATGTGTACTCGATGATTTTTTATTTCCTTTTTCATGTTCCTCACAGAAAATAAGCCAAGGCCGTGGATTTCTTGGTCGTAAAAAATGTATCCTTGTACCATTTTTCTTTTAGTAAAAATTTGAAACAGGTCAATTTGACTGTAACAACACATAAGGGTTAAATAAAAAAGAGTATATGGAATATTATGTATTTTGGGTAATATTCATATTCAAATAATCAAATACAGAAATCACAGCAATAGTCCATATGTTGACACTTTTTTCCGCCCCCACATCATCTTACATTTTCTAACCATTAGCAAGAAAAGAGACATCATAGTTTTACACATACACTTAAATATTCAGGGCAAGGTGGGAGGTAGAGGCAGCAATGAATAAGAAGTGAGACATGGCCTAAAGTGCTTTATTACGGGGAGGAAGGAGAGCAAAAAGAAGTGGGGGCTACAGTGGAAAGGGTCTGACAACCGCTAAACCCAACACACTGTCCCCATCCCTCTTATTCTTTTTGCTTTGTCTGTTGGTAGTAAGACGGAGTACAAACTAAACAAATGTTTTTTTTTTTGTAGGTCTTTTCATGCCAACAAAGTGATGCCTTCCAAAGCAATTTGGCAAAGACAGGGGTCACTTGGATTTGGATGTGAGGGATCTTAATGCAATGCTGCTTCACAAAAACAAACAAAACAGAATTTTGTCACCTAACTGCTGGCACATGTGGGTGCACACACAAAAAGTGCTACAAGCTGCTCATCCCTCTCAAGCTCAATGCCAGCACAAAGACAATAAAGAGGGAGGAGGAGAAACTGAAGATGCTTTTCTGAATGTAACATTCCTCTGATGTGTTAATGTCGCTACCTAGCATGCAATAACGAGACAGTATCAATCAAATAGAAAATGAAAATAATTACTCTAAAGTTGTTTCACATCATCCCAGGCAACGGATTTAACAGACCTCCAATCACTGCATTTAAGGAGGTCGTTCGCGTTGTGTTTCGCATAAATCTGCAGGAAAGCTTTAAAGTAATCAACAGAACAACCATTCTGCATGTGTCATGTCGAAAAGTATTTATTTTATGAGAACAAAATCCCATCAGTAAGTAAACAAGGAAGCACAGAGCTAGCACAAATGTAATAACCATCAACGCCAAGAAAGACAGCAGAAATGGTCAGATTTACACCAACTCACAATCACACACATGAAGTCAGTCTTTACAGACGGCTTTGTAGCTAAATGCTGCCAAAAACGACACATTCAGACTTAATATTATGTTGTTTCTACAGGACTTAAATCTGCACAATGGTCCTTAGCTCAGGCTTTAGCTCCGTGGCAGATCTGTGATTACTGTAATATTCTTTTTTGTTTTAAAACTGCTCAACATCAGAGCTTTCTTTCACTCAAAGCTGTAATATTGCCAAAAGTATCAAGGCGTTTCACCCATCTGGCACCTACTGTACAAAAACATGCAACCTAACACAAAAGGATTTCAGAGGTGATCGATAGAAAAGGGCTAAGTGAAGTTTGTGCTGTGGGCGGATGTTTCTCCTGGTGTAGTTTTTTTTTTTAAAATCCATGTTTAATCCCATAAGTATTTTCAGCAGGGTTTGTTGCCAAAAAAGCAGAGTTGTGTGCCCTCACAGGAAGCAGAGGTTCACAGTGTACTAGTAACACCAATGTACAAAAAAAAAAAAGTTAGAGGTAGTTTGGGTTTTGTGGAAATTTCCTATTTTCTTACTAACCTAGAGCAGACCAGCTGATGCCCTTCTCTCATGTATTTTGAAATTACTCTCCAAAGTAGGAAAATAAACCATTTAACTAGCTGCTGTTAGGGTTAGTTTTGAAAATCAAACTCCAACAGGCATATCACACATCACTGCTACAAAAAAATCCTGCTTCTTTTGTAATGATTGACTGACCCTCGACTAAACCATGGCTCTAACCACGTGCAGACTAAATGTACACATGATGAGGCTAATGGATGCTCTTTCCGATCTTGAATTACTCAAGAGGTGCACCTTAGAGCAAGAAACTTTATGATCTTCTCGACTATTCAATGCCGGGACATGTACTATGTGCTTGTGTGACAGGCCCCCTGACTCTGCCATGGTCTGTAGGATTCTGCCTTTCTCTGATCTTGAGCGGTTCCCCTTCAGTCCTAGTAGGTGGAGTTTGTAATGTGCAACAGGGACGAGTTGGCCTGTCTCCTCTCAGAATACATTTATGATCAACCGTTCCCAAGTCTACTTGCTCTCACTTCTTTCCTGGCCCTCCTGTACACAAGATATTTATTTTGTTTGATTTATCTTATCATATCATCATCATATATCCATCACATATACACACATCCATTCACAGTCTACTGGGTAACTATTACATTACATTTAGTTAGTGTACTGTGGTGCTCTTTTTGTACATAACCTTCATGTGATCTCCAGGTGCAATGGAAAAAATGTATTTCCCCTCTATATCATGCACTAAAAACTGGGCTGTAAAATACATGGTTTATGTTAAGCTAACAAGTGCTATTAATAAACCCTCTGAAGCAAACAAGGTGACTTTCCCTTTTTTGAGATATGAGAATTTTGACTGACACTGAGCTAAAGAAAATGATTGAATTTGTCAGAAACCACATTTCCCTTGGATGAACATCTAAACATTTTTCTTGTGTTTCACCACGATACTGAAAAATGAAGTATGACATCAATTCAGATACAGATTCCAATAAATGTATTTCAGTTCACGTAAATCCTTCCTGATTGCCTCAGTGTTTCTAATCAGCCTTGTGTAACAAAACTGTCAGAAGATGACTTAATAGTATTCGTATAGGCTTCCAGCAAGCCCGAGCCATATGTTGTTTGAAACTTAAAACTGTGAGTAGAATGTGATTTAACTGTTTGGTTTACGAAAAAGCATTAGTTCAGCCACGGGTACAAAATCTAAAAATATACGCACACACACAAGGAAAAAACAACACATCTCATGCCAAGCATCCACCCACCTGCCCACCCGTATACATGCAAAACATGCCATTTATGCCACACACAATCACTACACAGCATGACTGTGTTTGTGCCAAACGCACCACTGTGCTGTATGTGTGGTAAAACAGATAATACAGGAGAGGAACAGAAGCCAAACCCAGCAGCTGTTCTCGACTCCATGCCTGGGGGCTGACAAGGGGAGGCACTGAGACCTGTGACCCCAGCTGCACTGTCTCATTCTGGGCAGAGAGAGCATTACAGGGTTAGCCTCTCTGGTCATGAATTATTCCACGTCCATGCCTCCCTGAGTACCTGTAGTCGGCTCTGCAGAGACACAGTCAAGGGGCTTTGACTGACAAAGCCTTTGATCCCACAACAGCCACGCACTCTATGATCAGCGTCTCTCCGAAGGAGGGAAGACCAGAGCTCTCTTGACACTTTCTCCCAGTGAGCTCTCTCTTTTACTCCTTCCATCTGTATCTCTCTATCCACCTCTCACTCCTCATCTGAACTCTGAATTTAAGTCATCCGTGTTTCCTCCTGTTTTTCAGTCTGCCGTCTCACAACACCAGCTCTTAGACTGACTATTAATTAAACAGAGGCCTTTGAAATTGGAACTCAGATGCAACAAAATACCTTACTGCAGTCTAAACATACTACATTACCTTTATTCAATTTAAATTGCCTGAGGCACTGTGTCACACATAAGAGGCCACAACTGACTACACAGTGCTCAAATCTCTATCTAAATTAGGCTTGGGTGATATTTCAATTTTTTTTTTTTTGGGGCATTTTATGCTTTTATTATTTGATAGGACAGTGAAGAGTGACAGGAAATGAGACAGAGAGGGGGAATGTCATGCAGCAAAGAATGCGGCCAGCCGGAAGTTGAACCAGGAATTCACCTGCTCAGAGAAACTTGCGCCCACAAGGTATGTGCCCTAAACACTCAGCTATTGAGTCGCCCCAATATGATTATATGCTCAGTATTTGGGATAGTGTACGGAGACCTCCTTTTGCTGATGGTCCTGAATGGATCTACAGCCCTACAGATTATAATGAGGCCCCTTCTCTGTTCTTTTGTCACAACACAATGATACCACAAAGCCTCATTTTGGTCCTCTCTGCTATTTCCCTCTGTTCCAAGTCTTATATAAACCAAACATCCCTGTCACTATCTGAAGTTGCTCTCCTGTTCAGACACCATTCTCCATTGATGTGGATAATACACTGACTGAATATACTTTATTAGGAACACCATACTAATACTAGGGGTAAGGCCTCCTTTGGCTCTCAAAACAGCCTAAATTCTTCATGGCATGGATTCCAGATAAGATTTTGGTCCATGCTGACATGATGGCAGATATGTCAGCTGGTAACAGATTTTGCATCAAGAGGAGTAAAGATGGAGTGGTTACAAGAGTAGCTATACACTGGCTTAGACACAGCCCTAAATAAAATTAGAGTTACATTTTTGTCAGGCAACGTTAATAATATTTTCTAGTCAACTCTGCAAGGTTTAAGATGGCTCTGCAAGTGTGGTGTATGTATGGATGCCCCAATGAAGTTCTTTTGTGCCAATACCATTGACATCTGACAATACAAACTCACAATCTTATACGTATGTATTTCTTCATGATAGAAAATGTAGGGTACACTTACACCAAAGTATGCCAACAACTGAATTAGGTAAACCACAGCAAATCCAATACGTTTGACGGATGAATTGCTTTGCAAAAAGAAAAAAAATATAGTCTCCGTGATAGGTTTCTTTAAATGGTTTCCTTGTGTTTGGCATAGCACACCAGCCAGTGAAGATCTGTTGTGACAGGGAAATTTGGACAGGATTTGGACAGCCTATGTTCATCAAAAGCATAAATACGCTGCACAGCAAACATCAAACACAGCCAACAGCAGCACTTTAGAGGTGTTGCACATGTGCAAAATGCAGCTGAAATACAGACGATACAGCAGTTTGTTTAACCCAAAGTGACCCTATTCAATTTGCTTAGTGTCAGTGTGGCTATCAATAATTGAAACTACTGGCTACTATTTATTTGTTTATGGCACTCGCTCTTAATCACTGTGTGTCAGAAAAGGTTCCAGGTTTTTTTTTTTTTTTTTTTTTCAAAAACAGAGCACAATATGTTACAGAAAACAAAGGATCCTAAATAGATAAGAGTTTATTAAATATAGCCAGTGTATCCTTAGTGACAAGTGTATATCTTCTGTATGAATGCAAATAAGTAAACAGTATGTACCTCAGATACATTCTATACATTCCCAAATATCACCAGCAAGATACAATGCTTGGCCCACATACAGAGAGTTTGTGGAGAGCAGTACAAAGGTAACTCCATAGGGAGGAAGAGTGGAAACGCTGCACTTGGCTGAAAATGGGGTGTGGGCGTAGTTGGCCATGCATCAGCATTTCTCCCTGATAGTATGATACTATTACATAGATACTATCAGGGCACAGCCCTTGGTTTCATTTGTTCTTCACTTGCATGTTAGCCCTTATAGCTGAGGGGCTTCTGTCAACCCCAGCCCCAGCTGCATAGCAGGCAACAGGACAGGGCTAGAGGGGGTCTGCTGAGCTGCTAAAGTGGAAGCGTTGCCAAACACAAAGACAAAAAGGCACTGGGTGAATGTGTGGGCATATGCTGCCGTTTTGGAACATTTATCTGGTGCAAACAAACTCAAACATCACCATACTGTCTGTATTCGCTCCTCCCCCAAACCCCTTTTGCTGGGCTCTATTCGACTTTCACATTTGCACATCATGCTCTGTCACGCTCCTCATGAACACCACAATCCTCGGATAATCTCATCTGTGAATCAATGGGATTCTCTCATTGCAACCACAAAAGTCTATGGCACGCCAATGATTACACAAGCCAACAGCATCATCCATCCCAGCAGGGATGACATAAGGACTGCTTCTAACACAACTTGAGCAAGACGGCTAATTTATTAGAACCTGGAGAGACTCTCATGTATGAGGAATAAGTGATAACATACTGTAGAGTGTGTAGTTGCTGGACTTATGTAACCCAGAGACACTTTGTGCAAGAATTCTGATGTCAGGTTCTAAAAGTAAAGAGGATAAGGATGTTCTCAAAGCTAATGCAATGAATAGTTGTCATCGGTTAACTACAAAGTGCAATAGACAGAAAAAAAAAAACTACTTGGTGTGACCAGCCTTTGCTTTTAAAACAGTACCAATTGTTCCAGGTACCTAGCAGGTTGGTTGTTTCAAATGTCTGAGAGAACTTGCCACAGTTCTTCTGCAGATTCAGTGTGTCTCAGTGTCTCTTTATGTGAACCCAGACTAACTCCATGATGCTGAGATCAGGGCTCTGTGGGGGCCAGACCATCTGCTGCAGGACTCCTTGTTCTTCTTGTCACTAAAGATAGTTCTTTATAACTCTGGCTGTAAGCTTGGGCTCGTTGTCCTGCTACAGAAAAAGTAGCAGGACCGATCAGATGATATGACTGAATTGTAGACTCACAGTATATTGTTGCTGGTAAGTCATTAATATACATTTCTTCATTATGCTAAGAGGTTAACTATGGTTCCCACAAGGGCCTTAGTGGTTCCTGACCATGGGAAGCATTCTATCACCATCATACATTATATTACAAAAAGCATGAATGTGCCAAGTCTTAATGATGGACACAGGACTACATGACACTGCAGATATGACCTTTATGTACAGTGAGTCCTTCTCAGAGATACCCTAACCCTATCTCATGTTTTTTTTCCTTTCCATCACAAAGGAGCCAGAAACAGGAAGCAATTAGGGGGTGGGTCAGAATTAAATCAAGATATGAAATACAGTAATAGTGACACCCAAATTTCATGATATATTGTGAGTGCTGAATTACTTAAAAATGGACACATCCTCCCAGAAAAGTTAAATGTGAATTAACGCATATTTAAATTCAACATCATTATGCAAGTATTAAGAAGATGGTTCATTGAGATAAACAACTGGTGTGTCAATTCTCCAGTTGGATACCATTAAAAAATGCTGAAGAAGAGGCTGCAACGAGATGACACAATTAAACGAGCAGCAGTCAAACTTCAAACAGTGGAAAACAATGTAGGAAACATGTTGGAAATATGGCGTTTATGTTAATTTCGTGTATTAAAATTAGGAGTATATCCTCATCGCTCCACACAGATCTGATATTTTCATCTGCTGCTATTTTTAGTTTCTTCACTGGAGTGTAACTCTGAGGGACGTTTAAGTTACATGCTTCATGTGTGTCTTTCACTTGTCTGTTTCCATCGCACTCCCACTGCATGTTGCTTTTATCTACTTCAGACTCACAATATTTTGGGTCTTGAAATTTTCCTCACTCCACTTTCTTTATGCGCGAATTGAAAACGTGCAAGAAAAAGCATGTGGGTGGAAACGCATTCAAATTCATGTCTGTCCACAGGATACTGTATGTAGATTGGAACCAAGATTGTGCAAGCATGTTTTCCAGCCATGTATTTGTACGCTCTCTCTGCAAGACTTTTTAACTCAAAGCCTTTTATGATTGTCTCTCCTATTTCTGCTGTTGCTATACATAGAAACATAATGGAGCTCTAACCAACAAGCCTTCAAGACATTGTTTGAATCACTGAAAGGTATGTCAACAAGCTAAATGAGAGGTAGTGAGTGACAGACAGAAGTAATTATTCAAAGTATGACTAAAACTGACTTTCTTTAATCTTAAACAAAGATTATATTTGCCTAAATTTAACTGCAACATAACCTTTAGAGATGTCAAAACTGAAACAGGTTTGTCAGCTTGTTTTACTGTTTGTGGCAGAGGAGTAACAACCTTTCACAACTTGTAAATCTCTGTTTTAGACTTCACAGGCTGCCTTATGTTTTGAAACTTTCATGCTGCTCTACCGCCATCACTGTTTTTTATTACCACTAAACCACAAACACACCACCACCAGAAACTATGAAGATCCATCTCAGACCAGTTTGTTTGGTCTAGAGAGATGTTTTTTTTTTTCGACAGACAGCCCAAGGCTACGAGTTTTTTCCTTCTTTGTTCAACTTTTAAGTAACCAATGATCTGCGCAGTTTCTACTTCAACTACACTAACAATCTTAAAATCAGAAGGTAAAATCTGAAAAAAACAGTTTGCATCTCTATATGTTCCAATCACCAGTTCTGTAGAAAGTTTGTTTAATTTATGCATTTAGATAGTAAAATATACATTAAGGTTTCCTGACTATACAAAGACGTTTACACAGTTTACAGTGCATTTAATTCTATAAACCCATTTCCTGCATGATAATAGGAATATAAGAATTTAACTGATGTCTGATATGATGTAAAAAAAAAAAAAAAAAAAAAATATGCACAAATTAACAATAAGATGTGGGGAATAATAAATCCCTTTATCATACCAGCATATTTTATCCCTATTTAATGTTACAATTAACTTCAAGGTGGCCGCAGTTTGTTAGCATCGAGACAGTCCTCATATTAATTTCATTCGTCATCCAGACTAAAGACTTGCCACACATGAGCTGGAAATGATGGGCTCAATTTTGCAGATGAGGAAGGGTCAATTACAGTGTAATGCAGCATCCCAGTGGAGTTATTATGTTTATATTGCCAGTGATAATTCAGGGATGATGCTGAGTGTTTTTATGACTCCACACCCAGCATCAGCAAAGCAGTAGTAAAACTTGCCCTTCCTTCTGAGTGTGCATGCGTTGTTTTGTGTTTGGGCCTCGAGGGAGAGGAGACAAATGCAGAGGAGGATGGGTCCCTAAATGCAGAGAAGAAACCACATGAATAATTCATTCACTTTAAGTTGAGTGAATCTAATGTGCATGTGTGTGCACGCATGTGTGTTCATAGATGATACACAAACAAGAGTGTCTAAAGATGTCTCCCTTTTGCATTCCTTCATGCATCTCTGCCATACGCAGAGAGCGAGGCGTCTTTGTCAAAGACAAAGAAACGAGTGAGATTTTGCATGAGACGGTTAATGAGGCAGAGAGAGACAGAGAGGAGATAGTATGGGGTAGAAAATGAGGCAGAGATAGACAGAGCACAGGTTGGTTTGCTGATCCGATGTGTCTGCGTCCCCCTGAGAGAGAGCTAAGCCTATTAGCTAATAAAGAGGAAGTGGATGAAAACAAGGCAGAGGTGGCCTAATCAGGTTGGCCTGAGGTGTAAAGGCTTAAGTAGTAGTGGCTGGAGACCCTGTAACCGTGTAAGACAAGGACCTTGCTCACAGTCGGTCACCCTCAACACTTCTTCCCTGAATGTGACACCCATGTGGTGTAACAAAGTCTCCGCTTTGTGAAACCCAAAGGAACTCCTCTTTTAATTATTGCAGTAGCCCGTAATGGTCGATCCCCACGTTTCCATTTTCTCATTTCACCAGCAGAGCAGGGTAATAGAAATGAGGCCATGAGGCCATGGGAATGGAAACCAGCCTTAAAAAAAATTAAAAAAAAACAAAAAACTAAACAAAAGTGTGCTGAGACAAAGATTCAAGAAGAGGCTCCACTAAGCAGTTCTTTACACTTCACTGGCTTTGTGCTGACGGTGACTCACGAGTGCGAAAGGTACGAGTTTTCGGACATATCTGCGCGCCATTATCTGACATGACTATGATGGCATCGAGTCTAGATGGCACTGTAGATTTTCAGTATGATCATAGAGCACACACTATATCTGGGATTACAATGCATTTCTGCGTTGCAGTAAACTGTGTTGAGAGATGCTCTTGATAAGGCCGCCTTGCCGGGCAAAGAGACTGCTATCATGAACCAATTATACATAAACAGAGATGTCAGCCGATAAGGAAGAGGCCAATACGACTCAGCATAATTGATTTCACCATGAAGTCTTTTTCCTCATGTCATTCTGAGTAGGAAAAAATAACTAACTGCTCACCATATCATGTTGAATCTGTAACAGCACCTTGACTCTGGCAATGAAAGTACTACATCAGGAAACACAAAACTGTCATCATCACAAAAAGTTGTGCACAGGCTGCACTGGTGACACAGACGACTCCTGTCAGGGCTGTTGTGAGGAGCCAACTGACTGACTGTAAAATATGCAATGTAGAGAAACTTCAGGGCAAACCACCAGCAGGGACAAACACAACTGGATTTACCAAGGCCACACACAAAGATACATACACACAGTTAGGTAAAGATACATTTGTAATACACACTAACTCTACAGTATCTATACAGGCTGTGTGTGCGTAGAGATCAGGGACAAGCACATCACACCCACAAGTCTCCTCCAACATTGTGTGGACAGTTGAGTGTCACTAATTCTGTTGTGTGTGTATTAATACACTACAGGAGAGGAACGAGAAATATATCTGGCACGCAACTAAAAGAAAAATTCACGGCACTTTCAACTCCCAGACAGGAGAAGGCACTCAGGGATCTCTGGCACCACGATGCATATTTCAGTAGGAGTAAAAAGAGGAAGAAAAAAAATTATAAAAAATGTCATCTTCTTCACCAGAAATTCCAAGCCACTGTGAACAATCTGTCCCTGCACGCCCCTTCAAAGTAGACCTTGAAAACCATTCGAGACCAAGCCTCCATTCTTGGAATCTGTGAATAATTTTTGATTGGATGAAATACGGGACAGCAATAAAAGACCTTTCCAACTTTTGACTTTGGGACAATGATTGATTTGGCATAGTCGCTGGAAAAGAGGCGACCATTAAAAATTGACACGGGTGTGTCTGTGGCAGACGTTTCATGTATTATTTCAAGTGGAATGAATAACTTTTATATCAGCAGATGGAAATGAATTATTGAGGGGCCTTAACCATCTTCTTTCTCCTCCATCTTCTCCCTCCCATCTCTTCTTCTGTCCCATTCCTTGTTACAAGTGGCAGCAGGGTCTGCTGAGGACCTGTGAGTGCACTCTAGTTTGGACACTCAGTCTTCTTTTGACCTCAGTTAGGTGTGATATCTGATTTTCCATGCATATCACAGAAATTCACTTCAAATGCTTATAAGATATATATGCACCTTTTGTGACAGGTACTTCACAAAAGACTTCACACTCAAAAATCCCCAGGCCATTGGCAAAACGATACCCTGCATCTCAACAATTTAAAAGCTAGCTTTGAGAGAGCCAAGTTGGATTCCCACCAAGGTCTTTAACAGGCAGCTTCAGGCTATTGATTTATGCTACAATGGTGCTTAGAGCAAGAACAGATGAAGAGCATTTTGGGTTATATATGTGCGTGTTAGTTTCTGGAGAGAGGCAGTGCTGTGTTATTTATGTTCTGTATTTCGAAGCACAATGGCGCTGACATCATAGTGCCATGTTTTACCACCCACACCAGTGTCTGTCGGTGAATGGTTGAGGCATAAGGGTCTATAAACAATGTTGGGCTTGACCCAATCTGTTGCTAATGGCTGGGGTTAGTTTCAAACACATTTCTCTGATATCTGTCATTTTGAAAGTCTGCACCTATTGTTTCTCATATAGTTCACTCTGTGGTCACTTTATTAGGCACACCTGGACATTCTAACACAGTCTAGTCCCCATCTCCATTGGACTGTGTCGGTGTACCAAATAAAGTATCAAGTGGCCACTGAGTGTATGTCCATTCACATACTGTACCATCAACCATAACTTTTTATGCCTCTGCACAGACGACAGCCAGAGCCAGAAGCATATTGTTTTCAGGTTGTCCATCTGTCCTTAGGTACGTAGGAGTATGTATTGATTAGGTTTTGGTGGCTAAAATGTCAAAGGTCAAGGTCAGTGTGTCCGCACAAAACACTGTTAGCTGTAACTCGAGACTTGAGACACAGCAGTAATGACAAAATCTCACCCAAATGGTTAATATTTTATATGACTCTGGATAAACAGGGATATAATCTGAAACTAGTCTGGGTGGTGGAGGCAGTAATTCTAGTTTCTGAACTAAATCTTTTTAACTTTTGCTTTTTCCCCTCATTCCCCATCTCTCATCATGAGAAAAACAAATGGGACCTAAAAAAACTCAAGTCTTTTGTGTTGCCAGAAAAGGGTACTGACCATGTGTTACTATGGAGACAAGGTCTGAAAGGGACCTTCCCAGACAGATATACTGTACCATACACACCCCTGAGTTCACACTGCTTACATGCAAAACTATAGCAGACTTTTCAACAGAGGAGAAAGAACTTAATGAGTATATACGACTGTTGATAGTGTTCTTTTTCTTATAACTAGATTTCAAAGTGCATTTTTTTCCATGGCAACCAAAAGCCTGACTCCTGACTCTGTCATTGATATTACATTAAACAAAAAATAAATGCATTCTCCAAATCTATCTTTCTTCCTGTGAACAGGACTTCAACTACAGCAAATATACAAAAACAAGGACAAAGGAGAGCAGGCATTACTGCTCAGAGATGTAGAGCTGTTACAGTCAGTCTGCTGGGGAAAAAGAGGAGATCAAGTTGCTTTGCTTCTCTCCTGGGAGTTCTGCTGCTGTTGTTTTTGGGGTCTTTTTTCTCGCTTTCTTTTTTTTTTTTGGTCAACATCTCCCCCCTTACAGTGTGTTTTGTGGGCCTGAACCATTTGTCACACTCAACTTGATGTGATAGTGGAAAGGTAAAACTTGATGAAACATACCCATGAAGATCCATGAATAATTCATGACGCTTTTTTTTTTTCCCTACAAAGCATTTGTTTTTTGTGATCTGTGAGCATGTATTCTAGATCTCTGAGCTGTATTCAGCGCCCGTTCTGTTCCTGCTCTGCTGGGGATGAACACAAAATCATTACAGTCATTGTCGGCCATGACTAATTGTCTCAGCTCATAAGTCTTATCGCACATCACACACCTGGCTGATGTCAGGGATGCCATTTTAAGAACCCTCAAACAGATAAACAGTGTAACATAAGCATGACATCAGTAAAGTTATACAGTAATGTCTCAACATAAAAAAGGTGCAAAAGTTTACGGCAAAGTATAATTAGATTTTTTCTTGGCAGATTCTATCATGTGACAATCTAGGCAATGTCTTTTCTTTAAATGAAATGTGAGATATTTAAATAATAATGCTGCTGCGTGAAGTATATAATATCACTTAGAAATGGATTTTTATCACTATTAATTGTGTAATATCTATCCATAAGAGATGCAGGCTTTTATTTAGTCTAACTAAGTTACTCATAGTTGCATGTTCAAAACTAAAACCGGTTCCTTTATATGCCTGAAAAATAGTTTAAATTTAAATACTGTTTTCAATACCAGACTGCCATTTTCTGTCCATGTCAACATCGACATGTACCTAATGTTACCTGCATGTCTTCAACATTAGTCTTGGCCCATAGGGCAACAACAAGGAGAGATAAAAGGTTTGATAAGAGATTCATTAGCATTGGAGCTTAACAAATGGAGGTATTCTGCCAACTGGGAATCAGTTCCAAAATGGAACCGGCAACTTTATTTTTTTTAATGTGCCAGGTACATATTTATTTCATTTATTCATTACATTATTTCATATTTGGTGCCGTTATGAACATTTATTTTTCGTTGCATCTTTGACCCGAAAATGTCTTTTGCATTTAAATGAGTTCCATCTTATCCCATTTTCAAGGTTGTTAAGATAAATATTACGTTCCTCTCACCCTACAGATTTGAACCTTTTAAGTCGTAGTTATTTATAACTTTAGTTTAGTTGACAGCTTAACCTAAATGGATTCAAGAGATTTGAGCGGATTCAGATTTCACAGGCAGATTCCCTGCTAAATTCAGATTCACTCAGCACATTCGATACTCAGTTCAAATTGGATAAAATAGTCTGAAACCTCAACCCTAATTGCAACACGTCACAAGATTTAATAGCCTTCCTGCCTTTCATTGGTTTCCAAGTACATCCTATATTTCAAAATTTTACAATAAAATATTTTTTAAATAAGCTTCCCCCTGCGTCTTGTGCACAATATATGTTTAATGTATACTGTATTTAGCCTTTAAAGGCGCTATTTGTAAGCTTTCTGTGGCACCAAAGATCTTTCTTGCTGGGAGCAGGTTCTGGTGGTGAATGTCGCTCGCCAAGAGCTTTAGCCATTGTTGCATTCACAAGACAAGAGGTTAGAGAATGCTCTCTGATCAGCACTACTTCTTTATCCACTCGTGCTGCACTGCAACATGCCTTCTACACTGGGAGGTAAACAGATGTTAATGCTAACATGGCTATGTGGTGATAGCACAAACTTACACATGGCTCCTTTAATGTATTCCGTTTCCCAGAACTCATTTATTGTAATTTCACTGAGGACTTTTTTTTTTTTTTTTTTAAAAAGGTACACTGAGTCTTTTTATATCTACTATCTTCTTATCCTCTTCTCTTATTTTGTTACTAATAGTGACTCACTAAGGCTCATTCATTTTTTGACCTCCAAATCTGGACACACAAATTCCTCTCATCATCTCTAAACACAAAGTGAGAGAGAGAAAGGGAGCAGTGAAATTATGAAGCTCTGTTAAGTGTGGTAATGTTCGATCATGTGGGCTTTCCAACTTTCATTAAAATAGTGGTGCTGATTTTTGACAGAAAAAAACTGTCACTAAATTCCTATTCCTTGAGGAGCTATTAACATTTAGCTGATTCTCTCAACATTTGCCATTACTTAAATACTAAATAGTTTTAACCTGAGCAGTAGATGCTTCAATATCTCACTCATAAAACAACAGGGCACTTTACAACTCTTACACAATGCAGCAAACTTAATTTTTTTTTTTTTTTAAATTGGATTTTTGACATCCACCTTCAAACGATCACTAAAGACGATGTCAGCTTTGTAACCTGAGCCCCCGGCCAAAGATCCCCTAGTAGAGTAAAGTAGGGATCAATCCAGGGGTTCTGTTACCCAGCCTGCATAGGTAATGTCTTGAGATGATCCCTACTAGAGGTCTCTGCATGAAAGGCAAGGCCTATAGAGGATCAGGACTGAGAGGAGAGGAGAAAACTGGCACTTATTTTTTGCTATTACTTCACTTTTGAACTGGCTAATGTTGTTTCAGTAGGAGGAAGGTGAAATGAAGCCATTTCAATGCTGATTACTGAATCTTCCCTCCTAAAATAAACATCCAGACACAGCAATCAAAGTTAACACTACCTCTTTTTGCCTCAGAGGAAGTACAGTGCTATTTTCATCCCCTGCCTGCTGTGGGTATAACGTCATCAAAGTGATACTATGAAAGTGCCTCTGGCCTTGCCGAAAAATCATGGATGCTTAAATCTCAACACACACAAATACACAGACACACAGACACACAGACACACAGACACACACACACACACACACTGCAGGGCGAAACATAACACTGTCTTGCCCCAATAGAGCAAGTGCAAAAGTGATAACAATGGCTGCTCTGGCTGGATAATAGAAAGGAGTACTTACAAGTTCTTATCTCTCTCTTCGTCTGCAGCTTTCACTCTTCCTTTCTGTGTCTTACCCCTCCTCTCCTCAGGCCTTTCGCTGCTCATCTAGATGTGTGCATTGGGGGAAACCTGAGGAGGATCCATTACACTCACTGATGCTGCCTGTTGTGTGTGCAGGTTAAAGCTCATGTATGTGTGTGCACATGCTCGCTTGTCTGCCTTTGTCTGCCTAATAGAGCTAAAATAAAGTATCATTTGGCCGTACTGAGCCATAACAACACCCATTCCAGTCAAAGCATTTTCTTGTGACATCCAAGTCCAAGTGAAAACAAGGAGAAGAGGGAAGAGAGTAACATGTGGGTCGAATTGGGCCAACCAGCAGAGAGTTCATAGTTCTGTCTGCATGCGTCGAGTGTTGGTTAGAGGAAAGAGAGCAGGGCTCATGAAGACAAAGCCCCTCTCTAACTAGGTTATAGGATTTTTGTCTTTGTCCATTAGCCTGGTAATGAACCACTGGCCTTTTATAACTTCCCACAGTGGTACATGCTTCCCTATCAGTATCTTTCGCTGAGAGCTCTTCCTATCAAGCGGAGGGGGAAATGCTGGAGAGCTTCATCTTCACAACTAGGGATGGGTACTGAAACCGGGTATAAAACGGGCCCCTGGGGTAATTTTTTAAAGACCGTTGTATCAATACGCTCCGACGTCATCGGTTCTGCTCTCGGTACTGGAGAAATTCTCTTGCACATTTTATATAACCAACTCCCTTTCTGATTAAGACATTCGTCTATGATGCATTATCACTGTTCCCAATCCAGAAGAGTCCAGGGACAGAATGTACGACTATTTTGGTCATGGGTTTCAAACACATTCTGTAATACAACATCTGAAAGAATAAAAATCTTATCAGATGGGGGTCAGTGGTCAAATTTGTGTCGGTTTTGATGTCCTTGATGTGAAAAAGTTTGAGAACCACTGTTTTAAAGTACAATACATACAAGTACAGCAATCACAAAGAAATGTCTTTTCATGCTACGGGGTAACCAGTCTTTCTACTAAAGAACTCCCAGTGTTAACAGCACACTAAAATGATTCATATTACTACTATTAAGATACATTGCTGCTGCATGTTTCCAATGCAAACAAAACTCCATTTACCTCCATTTCAATCCTCTTAGATTTTTTTTTTTTAAACAATATTTTTGGGGCTTTTTCGCCTTTTATTATAGCTACAGTGAGAGAGAGACAAGAAAGTTGAGGACAGAAAGGGAATGACATGCACAGAGACATGCAAAGGCCACAGGTCGGATTCAAACCCAGGCCTCTGCGTTAAGGACTAAGCCTAAATGGTACGCACTTCGCCAGGTGAGCCACCGAGGCACCACTTTCAAACCTCTCACATTACATTTTATTCCACAGCTACTTATGTTACAAATGTTTTTTTTGTTTTGTTTTTTGTTTTGTCTTTTTTTTTGGGGGGGGGGGGGTAACACACCCTTTAAGCTGATGGCTACTTCTATGTCATTATATAGAAATTGACAGAGGAATGAGAGTCACTCCTAAAGAAAGCAAGCAGTCATGTTGGTGCCAAAATATCTCGCAAACACAGGATACTACGAGTGTTATTTACAGAGGTTCAAGTGGTGTTACATTTTCTTTACCCAGCTGTGGCCAGTTTGATTGAATGTACCCTGTGTAGCCAAGTGGCACTCCACAGCCCTTTGGACATGAGTGCACTACATTGAAGTCAGCAATAAGATGATCGGATCAATAGCAGACCTGTAGATCGCTGGAGTGCGTGTGTATGTGCATGTGTCTTCGCTCCCCCATCAATCCACAGCTGGATAGCTGCTTATTCTGCCCCGAGGCTACATCAACTTCAGCGGCTCACCATGGGAGAGGGGCTCCAAACCAACATTGATACACAGCATGCTGAGACACAGGGAGAATGACTGATTGAATGAAACCTTAGAGTGGTATTTGAGAGCAAAGCCTCTGACAACAACAGCTCAGGCTGTCAGCCTTGCAAACAGACACAAAGCCCCTACACAAAGCTGCAAGGTTAAAAGGAAGAGGGAAAAAAAAAAAAAAAAAAAAAAGAGGATGATTTTGTTTGAATAAATGTTATTACTATTAGCTGGGAGGTGAAAATGGCAGACAGCTCATAAATCAAATACACTGCAGTGTTCTGAGGGTTTAATATTGTCAACTACAATGTTTGCTCTTTAAAGGACTAATCTGTGCACGCTGTCTGGCGCTGACAGCAGAAACACTGTAAATCCACTGGTGGCCATAAACGTCTCTTTTGACTGAGGAAATGCATTTCACTATTCACTCATAGACTGATATACAAAAAAATGTAACATGGCCATTTGTTAAATTTTCAGACTTTCTACTGTTGTACTACTTCTTGTTCCACTGTTATAGAATGATGGGTTGAACTGCAGCCTAAGAAGCTTACAAACCTAAAAATTAGTTGGTGCTAGCTCTGGCAGACTGTATGATATCCTTGTATATGCTGCAAGGAAGAATATTTTTATGTTATGGAAAAATGACAACCCTCCCACTACAGCAAACTGGCATAACATAACCATGGAGTGTTTTACTCTTGAATACTTGGCCTGTCAGCTTCACTCTTCAAAAAGGAAGAGTTTATGAAGATATGGACTCCATATCTCAACTTTTCAAACACTACAGTGGCCTCAACACTTTCAAGTATTATTTTTGACTAATTATGAACCACCCTTGTTGTACCCTGTCTTTAATACTGAAATGTAATGTCCTTATTTTTTTATTACTTTGTGCATTTATTTTTACTTTAGGAAATAGAGGGCAAAAGTGTTTAATATGTTTTTTTTTTTTTTTTTTCTTCACCATATATTTCTAACTGTCATTAGTATTAATGCTGATTGTGTACACCAATGTTGTGCTGAGCTCTTTGTTGTTGAAAAAAGAACAAAACTGAAGAAATATATGTTGGGAAACCTACAAATTAAACTGACAGGATGTTTACAAAAAGATGAATTTATTTATTGATATCATGCATCAGTGCAGCGATTCAGCAAGTATACATAAATGTTAAAACCTGATTAATCTACTGCATTGTGTATTTATGCCACAAATCGCAGAGTCTGAGCCATTTTGGCTCCTATACCAAATTAGATACCACTCATTCGTTTCTCTCTCTCTCCACCTTTCATCATTCTCCAATCGGCTGCACTGTGACTGAATCACAAGTCTGTGCATTAATGTAAACACATCAGACAAACCAAACCGAAAGATGGGTTAATCGAAAGCTTGTTAACTTCGTTGTTGTGTGTTAAAGTGACATCAAACTCATAGCCATGTACAGAGCAGTTTGCATAACTCTTTGCACTTCCTGTCCAGAAACACAGCTGTGATGATGATGATGATGATGATGATGATGATGATGATGATGATGATGATGATGGGGATTCAATCTTGGCTCAGACCAAAAGGATGAGATTGACTTTTTCTTTTCTTTTCATCAGCATTCAAGCAGGCCTCCTGCTACACATTAATAAATGAATAAAATTGATTCAACATTTTGTTTCCATCCATCCATTTTGTTTCAATCCATTGTCCGGCCAGGCTCAGATCGAGCATGATCAGGACGCCATCATCATTCTGCAGATCATAAACATTAAACGGAGGGATTATGAAACGAGATCTGACTCTCTATGTTCTCCATCCCTTTGCTTCTTTAAGCAACTGATTGAACTGCTAACAATGTGGCTAGAGCGATTTCATTCGCAAGAGGCTGACTGTACAATAAATGTAGGATTTACTGCACAGCACTACAGTGCTGTTTAATTTTGAGTTCAGCACTGGATTTCGCCATTCTGTCACTTTCTCCCTGAGCAGACTGTTCTCTTGTACTACCTATTCAGGGGCAGCCCATGAAGCCCATGATAATTTCACTCCAATTTAGTGTGCAAATGTCTTGTGGCTGAACAATGAATTTCCAGTACCTGTGCCAAAAATTAAGAATTAGAGGAATCAGGCTTTGAGAATGCATCACTAATCCTGCCTCTGCTCTATGATTACATCCTACAGGAAATAATCCCATTCTACAGTGAGTTATCTAAGGTAAAAGTACAGAACAATACATGAACGACGATATGGGCAATTGCATTTTTAATGGGCAACTTTATGAACACTCCCTGAATAGTGTATTGAATACTGAAGTCCACTGGAAAGAGTAGTTCAGACTGACAGTTTGAGGAGTACTATTATTTGTGAAATGAAAATAAGCAAACACTTCAGAAGCTCTAAACTTTTTGATTTCATTGTAAAACTGGATGACTGATTACAAGTTATTACATCTAGTAATTAATCATCAGTTGCTTTCTGAATTGCGAATAAATTCCCCCTATTTCTACCTGTAAAGCTGCCGCTCAGGTAGCTTTGAAAAGCTCTTTAATGTAACAGCAGTGCTGAGCCTGGATATTATCCAGTCTTTTTTTTTTTTTTTTTTAAAAAGAGGTTTTGGCTGTAGATCCAGACTACACTTTCATAATCCAATACTTACCTAATTAAAGACAAATATAGCTTTCAATCCAAGTCTACCCGCCTCATTATGCTTCACTTAGCAATTACATCTTCACGTTTAACACATTTAAGGCTTGCATTTTGTCTGCAGCTTTGTGAGAATTAAATTTCCAGGAAATCAGAGGATCAGTGCACCTCAGCGGTTGTTTAAGTAATCACTCTGTTCCTGATATAATGGACTCTCTAACCATTGAAGATGAGCGTGATATTTATCCTCCTCTCCAAAGAACTCCATTATCAGCTAATTGTGACTAACAAATACTGTAAATCTGTCTGACTTAGTGTATATATCCATCCTGAATGAAAACAAAAGTGGAATAACTGACCTGTTTCACCACATATCTGTTACTATATCCAATACTGCATCATGTCATCTCAGCATGCACATATATAGCAGCTTTTAGCTTGCTAAGCTCAAAGATAGCAGTGTGTCCACTGTATTAAAACTGTCTCTCTAACAACAATCTGAAGTGGAAGTATTAAACTTTGACAAAAATTGCTGAGTTAGCATTGTGAGGTACTTTTAGGGTTTCCATTGAAATAACAATATCCTTCTACAACAAACTGGTATTTTGTCCTGCTCCCAGATAGCGATGTGATAGTATCAAATTTCCCTTTTATGATTATTGTGCCCAAAACTATCATTGTAAACTGTATCATCACAAATAATTATCAAACTTTCCTGAAATATTACTATGTATATCAATACTGCTTCACAGTATGACGGAAATGGATTGAAGCAAACCTAATAAACTGAATAGTATTGACAGAAATTCTTACCATCAGAATGTTTCACCACAGTATATCATCAAAACACTTCTCTACTCCCAGATTTGATGATGAAACAAATCTTTCATGCAGCTGTACTTTAAGTGAAGCAACAGTACATACACTGTCCTTGCATAATTGCATGTTACAAGGGTGGGGGCGACAAGTCGGGTGGTGGTGCGGCTCGGCTGCTCACCCTGAGCTTCTCTATCTGTTTGGTACAGAGGAAGACTAAACACATTGTTGCTGATACCTCACACTACACTCAGAGTTTGGACTGCTTCCGTCTGTCTGTCGATCCCGAAGGCCAGCTGGAGCATATACAAGAAGTCTTTTATTCTCTATGGCGTACAGGCACTGAACACAAACTGACTGCACCAGGAACACTTGTTACTTACCTTGTTATTTTATTTCTCTCTGGTATTTATTTATATATTTATTTAACATATCTGCTGCTACCTACTCATTTGCACTATTGTATGTTGCACATGTTTTTAATGGCATGTTTTGTTATGTTGATTGTATGTATTTTTTATTATACCTTCTTTGAGAGAGGCCGAGGACAAATTTACACTGACGTGGACAATAAAGTAAATCAATCAAATTACTCAGGTATCAGCCATGGCTCCCACCTCCATCTCCAGTTGGTTCTAAACACTGCTGCTCAGCTTATTACCAGGATCACAACACCCCTGTGCTTGCCTCTTTAAATTGGCTCCCCGTTAGATTTAGAATAGACTTCCAGATTTTACTGCTCACCTTTAAGGCCTTAAATGGCCTTGCTCCTAAATACCTTTAAGATTTATTGACCTGGTATGTGCACTTTCAACCACTGAGATCTGCTATTGGAGCTTCCACCCTATGGAACTCCTCGCCTGTTAAACTCAGACACTCTAAGTCCTTAGCTTCTTTTGCTTCTTCTGTTAGTCGTTCCTAAAGCACTATGCAACTTTGTTAAGGAATGTGTTGTATAAATAAAGTTTATTACATTATCATTGTTATTCCAAACATTTCTCTCGAGCCCTGAGAACCCAGGAACCAAAATCTACTATAAGCAAGGTAGTATGACATTTTGAATATGTAAAAGAATGCTGACAAATACAAGTAAATCCAACAATTCAACAAGTATATTCTTGACAAGCAGCTGGCAGGGTTCCTCTCCTGTACAGTATTTCAATGGAAAAGTCAAAGAATGCTGAGACAACAATACTGTAGAATACCAAAATCTGGCTCAGTACAACCCAGCAGCACTGTACATTAGCAATGTCAAAGTATGGATATGATGATCGTATCATCCTCTGAGAGAGGAATGCTCCCTCCCATGGCTGCCACACTGCTAACTAACTGCCAGAGTCACCTGAGGGCTCCCGTAGGAAGATCAGACATGAAGCGAGAAGCCATCTGAGGTAACTGAGCTGGTATAGCGCTTGTCATCATCCTTTGTTGTTGTGCTGCCAGCTAACTGCTAGCCAGCATCACAGGGGACTGGCACTGAGAACAGACAGTGGGAGAGCGGTGATGCCCAAGTTCACGCAGAGTGACAGCTAATGCCTTTTGAAAAAGTGGCCACGATGCCACCAAAGGGAACTAGGGGATAGGCAGTGAAAAGTTCAGCCGTCTCATCTCAGCTTACCATCGCTCCCCCCTGCACTAATCTGACAGCTGCTGTACGCCAGCCTGCCTGGGAAGCTTGTTTCTTTCAACACTCTCTCTTCTTCTTCTTTATCTTTACATTCAAATTTACTTTCTCACTTTCTTTTACTGCATTCAGATCTCTCTCTCTCTTTTGCTACTTCCTTCACTCGCTCCCTCTCACAGAGTGTCTCTTCCCTGCCTGACAGAGGATCAATACTATTTCTTCCTCCCCCTTGCAAATGAATTCAAGAATAATGTCAACTGACTGGGGGGGCAAAATACAAGAAAAAAAAAATCCTGTTGCTCATTTCTTTTTGTCAATAAGCTATAACATGTTGGATGGGGTTTTAGGCTGCGTTTTTTTTTTCTAAGAAACAACTCTTCAGGCGAGAACAAGCTTGAAAGCTCATCGACTTAATATGATGAGTCCGACTGCCTCTGTGAATAAGAGTCTGAGGTCTGCGTCAGTCATACTGAAGCAGGATATTTAAGGATCAGATTAGACGCAAAGGTCTGAGTAAGCCAAATCATTTTCTGGTAAATCATGACGTCACCATGCATTCTGACTAGCCTTGCATTACCTCAGTCACTGCAGTGACACACACACATACACACAGCTCATTAAACTGATTGAAAGGTTACCTAAGCTAAATGCCTTGAGTACAGCAGCCACTGATTGATCAATTCATTGACTGATTGATTTCAGGGAGTGGTGCCGCTGTTTCCAGTCTGAAAACGCTGACACAGTGCAGTCACTTGCTCGAGCAGTCAGACTATATTGATTCATTGTTTGTGCCTCTGACGGAAAAGCAACTCATCCGCACACTGTACATAGAAGAGGACCAATCATGTGCACTGAGCAAAAAACAATCAATTAATATGATACAAATATTGTATCTCTCTTGTCTCGTCTTCCCTTTCCTTTTCTCTTTGCTTGCATTTCAGCCCTCAGCCCATCTAGCCTGTCCACTGAGGGACTGCTAACAAGATGTTGCCCATTAGATCCTGGGATGGTGGAAGTCCTTAACTATGATGTGTCATCAACATGCCGCATTTATAGCAGCTGAGCAATTGGAATATTCCCTTCCGCTTCTCCAATACTCAGCTAATTGAGGACGAGGGACTGATGATTAATTATCCCATCCCTGTGCACTGTTTACCTAGATGATCGCTGCTGATGAGGGGTGATTAAAATTGAACTGCCACTCATATTCAGGTTCCATGTCAAGCATTGTGAAGATGTGTTGATATCAGCTATTTCGTGACTCCCTTTACCATGGGTTGCCAGTCGCTGCATTTCTATCACAGCGGTAATATCACAAGGAATGAGCTGAGAACTGCTGAGAAACTGAGCTGACAGTTGATATTGACATGTTTCACTCAAAAGGACATGTTGAATCCCTTCTACACAAATGTTGGCATCTGTCTTGCAGCCATATCCAAGAATAACGCAGCAGTATGCCTGTTCTCTAGATTAATTAAATGCATCCTTTCTTGCATGTCACACCAGGCGTTAATATTTATTTCTCAATCAAAAGATATCTCACTTTTTAAAATAAATAAATCTATTTCCATTTCCTATTACATTATATATTTCACTCATCAATCAATTGAAGTCAAAACATAATAAAGATTGTGGAAGGTTTCTTCATCTCAACAGTGATATGCAAATGAGTTGGGACAAGGTGCACGCCAAGGACACAAATAGGAACTCATTGGATCCTAATTGGCCTTTCCGTCTTCTTTCCATCTGCAGACGGAAACATGTTAGCCAAAACTGCAAGTCTCTCGGAAAGCATGGCCTCGCCACCTTTTTTGGCCATTAGGCATGTGATGAATATCCCCAGGAACACCACGCGGGAAGGGACATGTCGCCCAAGCGGCAGGCGGCCATAATGACTTGCTGCGTACCATATAAACAGATCAGTCATTTGCCAAACCAAACGGTGCCAAACTGTGGGTGATGCAACCCAGAGAGGGGAGGGAGAGCCTGTGCTTGTTGGTTGTTTGGTTGACTTGGACCCATTATTCGAACATTAACGCTACGCTTTTCATTTTTCATGATAAGAAAAAAAAAAATACCCTAGCCACATACACAGTATACTGACTCACTGTGGAATGACTACACAGGATCCCAGCTCCTTCATTAACACTCCCACACAGTCATACAAATGGAACAGATGTTATGAGCATTTTTTCTTTTTTTTCAGTTGTTTTTAGATGTTCTGGTAATATTCATCTAACGTTCATGGAATAACACAAAGGAAATGTGATAGAGTTGAAATGGAAAGAGAAAAGGAAACAGGAGGTGGGATTTCATCCATCTGTTTCTATGTACACTGTTAACTTGCAAAAAAAAAAACCTGAGTGAAAACGCCAGAAAAAAGATCCTGAAACATCACAAAAACTTTTTTATGCTTGGCTGAGGTGGAAAAGTTGGTGTGTCTACAAAAGAAAAATGCAACAAAGTGGAAAGGAAACAGACTTGGCAACATGAAGCATATGACTTTAATATTCACTGAAGCTTCTGCTCCAATAAAGAGACTGAAAATAGCAGGAGATGAAAACATCAGACTGTTACTTCAGTTAATACATGCAACAAGCATAAATGCCATATCTCCATCATGTTTTCTACATTATACTTCACTGTTTTTTAAGGTTTGACTGGCGCTCCTTTAACTGCACCATCTTTTTGCACTCTCTTCTTCTGCGTTGGTTTTAATAGCATCCTACTGGAGCATTAGCACCACCAGCTGTTTATCTTTAACTGCTAATATTCACATGATAGTAGCGGATAGAAATGTTCATGAATGTGCATTTTCTTTTCAATATTTCTCAAAATCTAGTTGGTATTTGTGCTACATTTGGATGGAAACTCGACTACAGAGAGGGGGACGAAGAGAGAATAAACAGTCTCTTGTCCCAACTGCTGGATGCAGAAAAATTAAACACAGGCGCTTCCCGTGAGAGAGGAAATGCCCCTTAAGTTGCATTTGCCTTGAAATGAGACAGTGTTAAAACACTCGCAGTGGGGGAGGACAACACAACAGACAGTCAGGAGGAAGAAGAGGAGAGGGAGGATGGAGAGGCCAGTTGTTGAGAGAAAGCCAGAGGGACTGTAAAGCACAAGCTTTTTATTTGAATATTTGAATATTGTTTGAATATCAAATGATAGCAATTTTCTCTGCCCGTCTCTCCTGCAGGATTCGCGAGCACAGAGTGCTTTTGTGGAAGTCCCAGTTACCACAGTGAATTTAAGCTCCACTTTACATGGCCCCTCTGACAGTCAGCTCCAACCTCCTGTCTTGCCAATGTTTTTTTTCCCTCCTTTCCTATCCACTTCCTCTTCTCTTTTCGTCTGTTCCTCTTCCTCCTTCTGTCGTCTCCCTTTTAGCGTTATAATTCCTTGTGTGTTAACACAGCTACATTGATTTGTTGTCGTTAAAAATGTATTAGAGGGTTCTAAATAAGTGAAGTATTTGTGGGGTTGGAGTGTGTTAAAGATATGCAAGGATGAAGAAAAATAATGTATTCCCATAATTCCCTCATAACTCAACTCCCTTTATCATGTAAACTTCCTTATTAGGTACACAAAGTTTCAAATTAACAGCCTTTGTCCTTATTACAACTCGTGGAAGATGTGCATTAATTCACAACATGCAGTTTAACACTCTTACACTTTCATTGAGTGTCGTTTTAAATGGGCTTGGCTGTTATATCGCTCACATATTACACTTTCATTTGCCATCCGCAGGTTAGATTAGCCCACTCATGCACATCCATTCCATATGAGTGAACTCTCCTGATAACAATCACAGACATCCAATTCACACATCTAAGCACATGACCAACAAGGCGGCCCGCTCATGCTAAATTATGCACAATGACATCTTACACATGCATTTGTCTGCTATGCCGTGAGGCCTTAAATGCCTGGCCTCTCCACTACAAGTGTGTGCGCTCTTAAAACACCAAACCGCAGCAGTGTCTCCACACTGTGCTCAGAATATGCTCCCGACCCATCTATGATTTAATCCTCATTTTACACGCCGACATCCTCCACAGTGCCGCCGTTTCAAACCACAGTCTACCAAACCGATTGTAGGCCATTACAAGTGAACGTATTACTGCGGCCGCATTGTGTGAGGCAAAAATGTGTCTTAAGCGTATTTTGTGTGATCCGCCGCTAGGTTGGAATGCAAAAAGACAGCCGGTGAAAGCAGCCAATAAGTGAATGCGAAAGCAGGGACGCGCAAATGCAGATCCCCTGACACATCCAGCAGCATGGAGGAGATGCCTATGAGAACAGAAAATGCAGCTGAAAGAAACTGTAAGGGAATTAGATGGGTGGGCTGCAGTATATTATCTCGGAGTGATGTAACACAGCGCACAGAGTCGATCAGGGGAGGCAAAGTGCTGTTTAGCTGATATCTCTGAGTAATGGCAAATTTGCATACATTTTTTCTTCAGTCCTCAGGTGGCTATGCTAAACTATGCTAAACTGACAGAAGGCCGATTGAAATAAATGATAGTGCCCTGGCATTTTCAGCTGCAGCCAGCATCTGTGGGGAACTGTGCGTGCGAGCATGCATTTGTGTGAGTGTGAAAGAGGGAGGAGGAACAGCCTAGGGATTCAGTGCAAACTAACTGCAAATGCATACATGGTACTTTCAACACAATATCTTTTCTTGTTAATACACAGCTCGTTTCTGCTGGATAAACCACACCAGTTTTCAGGCTCTCTAAGTGCCCCAAGAGCTCTGATTGATGGACGTGTCTGACAGCCGTTAAATATTCCCAGATTTACGCAGGGCCTGATGATGAAGCAATCATCGCCACATCCAGAGCTCTGACGTAAATCTAGCAGCCAGCCAGACCCGTCACACACACATGTGGGTGAGGTAACCTAGTGGGAGAATATGAAAGTGGATGACGTCTCAAAAGCACAAACATCCGTATTTTCTCCCACAAAAAGTACATGTCATCCCACGTCTACCCCATCTTTAACAAGTACACACACTTCCACATGCAATTCTTCCTGACCTCCTTTCACAAATAATGAGCATGCAGTGCTGCGTTGGAACTCAGCGTGCCTCCAACATTAGGCCATAAGGCCTGGACTAATTCAATTATAAAGCCTTCACATACCAATGGGCAGCAGCCCTGCGAAAGGCACCCTACACTCTGAGACATCCTTTCCCTGTAAACAAGAATAGATGATGTTTCCTGCCCACGGGCTAGGATCCATGTATCCATATATCCGCTCACTCACACAAACCTTTAGTCACACACAGTATGGGTGAGCACATCTACTGTTGGACACACTGCACACACAGAAACCCCAAGGAGCCCCCCCAAGGTGCACAGCCGCTCAAACACACACCTGAGTAAGATGACCGTGAGTTCAGAGAGGAAACCAATGAAGCATACTTCCAAAGATGATTGACCTTTTAATTCGGCACCGCTGGGCATGTTTTATGTTCAAGATGTCGCTTGTCCAGTAATGACATCACTGATGAGCCACCACAGCTGAGCCACTAGGTTTGAGGCACTGGAAATGCTCTCAAATCCTCCTCTCTATCTATCCATCTACATTTCAAGCACTCATTACATTTCAATACTGACACTAGCATTTTGTTTAATCGTGATCCCACTGAGATTTATTTTGGCCAGCTGATGAAAGTTGAATTATGATTTTACTCTAAACTGTTATCTTAAATCTGTGTCACATGAATCTTAAAACAATGCAGGAACAATAACTGCCTGACCCATAGACTTTTAGGTTTGGTGCACGCTAGATGATTTTCAAATCTAACCAACAGATTTTAATATTTCAATTGTAAGAATGCACCGACCAGAAGATTCAGTCAAGATGCAGGACCACACACTTGGCACTTATACTTAACACTTTCAGGGACTTGGAACCTCACAGAAAGTTGTGATAATGTGTGACTTCAGAGCAAAACAAATATGGTGGACCATCAGCTGTTTGCACTTGTGACATAGAGACAAAAACTGTGGACTCAGCATGGTTTATACATTTCGCAGCTAGAATTGGAAATTAAGTTTTATTGTTAGTATGCAACATCTGGTTGGTGACAGCTTACTCTCGTTTGCTATTGTGAATGCTAATGCTGTTGTGCTCTCTGCTCAATATTCCGCTGCTGTTTCTTTCACACTACAAATCATTGACATAAAACATGTTTGATATTTACAATTTGAAATCAGGATGACTCCAGCCAAGTGGGTA
Organism: Seriola aureovittata; assembly: GCF_021018895.1. NCBI lineage: Eukaryota > Metazoa > Chordata > Actinopteri > Carangiformes > Carangidae > Seriola > Seriola aureovittata. The sequence goes on from NC_079386.1 coordinate 4,119,037, forward strand.
ACATTAAAATAATGTCTGTAACCCCCCCACACTACAACTCATTTGGGCAGATACTCCGATGTGACGGGGAGGGGCGAAATGGACCCAAAATCTTTTCCAATTATCATGTAGTCTTTACCATCTTTTTTTCTCAATAATGGCACCGCAAGAAGCACATCCAGTGCTAAGAGGGGTGAGCATCACACTGCAGCGATGAGTGACATTTAAGTCATAAAGCCACAAAACCCACACTGACCCTGCTCAGATACTGTAATGCAGTGAAATACCAGCGCTTCCAACAACACACTTAAATTCAAACAGAAACTTATGTAAATACACATTACACTATGTGTAAAAAAAAAAATTAGCCAGAAATAAAATATGCCAAGGCGAGCACATAACTAAATAGAAATTGACTTAAGTGAAAAAACATTAAAATGGGAGCATAATCTCAAGGTTTTAACAGCTTTGTTTTGTTTTCTGCTTCATTGTTAATTATCTTAATATATAGCTGCATTTCTTTATTGAAAACATTAAATGTGAGGTTTTGCTTTGCAAATAATATGATGAGACTGATTGGAAAATACTCTTTTCCATATTTGATATTAATCCTAAAGAAAGCAAAAAATATAATTTTTCAGTAGAAGCTCAAACCTACGGATAATACTATCCCTGTATATTATCATCACTCAGCCCAAGACAGGGAGGTAACACTGATGGAAAAATGCTGTTTTGGATCAGCTGGAGGGATGCTTCAATTATCATTAGCTCAAATGATTTCATAATGAAAAGGTCTAAACCTTCAGGTGTGCAAGAACGAAAGAGGAGAAAAGATTACACAACATTAAAATGTAGCAATAATAGAAATAAAGCTAATGGAAGATCATGATGCTAAGATAGCAGCTAGATTCAGATACAGTATTGAAGGATATGAAGCTGAATGACAAGCCAGCTGGTGGAAGAAGTATTCAGATCTTTTACTTAAGTAAAAGTATCAATACCGCAATGTAAACTTTCTCCATTACAACTCAAAGTCCAAGTATTAGTAGTTAACTTTTATAAGTAAAAGTACTAGTTTGTTTGGTCCCTCTGACTGTCATATTAAAACTGAAGCATCAATGAGTTAGTGGGGGTAGTTTGCACTGCTTTATATACAGTTTTATATACAAGGACAACAGAAAAATCTGAGCACTTTGGTAGCTTCCCTACTGCCATTTTCAAATGATCACCTTCAGGATGTTCATGGTCACCAAAAAGATAATCTAAGAAATCCATCAATAATTCCGCCACTCTGTTATACTCTTATACTCTTCCCATGCCGTTCTATCAGTCCATCATGTCAGAGTCATTCTTGTCAATTTCATCACACAACTTGAACCTGTATATTAAATGCACCCTCACCAAACCTCATTTCCTCACCGTCTGTATGTCTCTTTTTCTCTTGCCAAACTAAAAAGTCTGGAAGGGGAAAAAAATGAAATCAGAACTGAATCTGTACTCTGAATCTGAACTACGCTAACCAGGGAAAGGCAGTAAATAAGAGATCTCTTAGCCGTTTCAGACAGGCAAGCAGCCTAAAGCTGCCTCTGACATACCCAGTCCTCTGCCTTCACTCCTCCCCCTCTCAGGAGTCAGAGGCAAGGAAAAGCTTGCAGCTCTACAGTAAGCAGTAACATGTTTAGCATTTAACACTACACAGGAGACAAAGGTCTCTGCCTTGATTTAGTCCCTCTTTTTCTTTCTTCCTCTGTCTGTGCTCACTTTCTCTGCCTCTCATCCTCGGCGTGAACACGACTATGAGTGATACGCTCCTGCTCACGTTGCATCTAGAGGCATATTCCATGCTGCCTTGGCATCTTGTGACTTATTGTCTCTCTCCCGTCTATCCCCAGTGGCCCTCCTTCCTCTCTCTCCTCTCTTCTTAATGGGAACGGATGATAGCTACATTCTCCTCACTCCTCCACATCACTTCCCACAATGGACCAACTGCCCCAGCACCCTGCAGCTCACCACCCCATCCCTCTCTCTGGATGCTTCCCCCCTGAGTTTGCAGGCAGCGTATTTGACGCAGCACAGTCAGTGGAGCATATGAATGAAGGATGGGATGGTTTGGTAGTGATAGGCCAAACGGAGGAGGCAGGCAGACGAAGCGAAAAGGAAAGTCTCAACCCACTTGTGAGATTCATCTGGGTATTAGTATTACCACAGGACCTTTCTCTTCACTAACCTGTGATTTTGGGCTGGAATTTCTTACAGAAATTGAGCTAAAACACAATTCCTGATCCACTGTCTAATACAATATAAAGAGATACACAAGAGCCCAGGGAACACATCCCTAAGGTCATGATTTGGATTCACACCTACAAAATGGTAACCAAATTGCACATGCTCCCCAGCCTGCAGAACTATTTGGCTCTCCCCAGGAAATAACTGCTAGAGGTGAATTTTGCTACCACCTGTTTTCCTGCCTCCATAAACAAGTGCATTAGCCATTCCCAAGGCCTCAGTAAATTCATTAAAGCAGCAGGGAGTGGACCACGGGGAGACAGATAACCCCCCATTCCAACTCACTGACAGCCAAGGTGAGCCAATGTCAAACCACAGGTTGCTCCCTGCACCCTCACCAAACCTCATTTCCTCTCTGTCTCTGTCTTTCTCTTTCTATGGTAGACTCTTTCTGTGTTAAGTGCAAAAAGGTACATTTTTCTCGCCCTCTTCCTCCCCTTCCATATCCTCCTCCTTCATACCAAATCATCTCTCCTCCTCCCCCTCCTCCAAAAATCACTTCCATTACCTTGCCTCGTTCTCTCCTCATTTCTTTTTATCGTTATCACTTCTCTTTCACATTTACCTAATTTCTCTGCTTCCTCCACTCGTCCTTCTTCTCCGACTCAATATACTAGCCCGAGCTAACACTGATTAGAAGCTTCCTGTGCTCCTGACAAACTGCACTTTGCCCTTTGGAATGTGTGGAGCTGCACATTGGTGACATAAGTAACTATTGCTCTATTACTATAAGAGATAGTTAACTATTGTATTATTTTTTCAAACACTTATCCTCTTAAGAATCGGCATGTATGAATACATTTATTTTGTTATTGCTGCACAAAAATCGCAATAAACTTTATTAATTTGTGCACTGAGAAAATTCTCCAACTACTTAAGCTCATATAACTCCAATTTAAAATGTCAAATACGGATTGTGATGACAGAAGTTGACATTTTGCAGCTATAAGCTTCCATCTGTAGGCTAGTGCCCCAAAGAATGTAACAGTTGAGTGTAGTAATGATCGGTTTAATTGGTCGCACTTCCCTTCAGGATGTTAACGTTCAATGATCACTGATGCGTTCAAAGATCTACGATGAGAAAGAGGAAGAAGTAGTAAGGAGACAGATTGTGTTTGTTAGCACATATAGAACAAACACAAATAGCTCCTTAAATGCTCCCTCGCCTTTGCCTCCTTCACACCCTTTCGCTCGCCTTGACACCCAGCAGCTGTCCCTGTGATCTGCCGTGGCCTATCAAGACCATCTGTAGGGGTGGAGGAAAGGCATCAGCTGCCACAACAGCACGCTGACTTCACCCTTCCCTAGGTCACAGGTGGTGCCCTGGGACAACAACAGGGCACACGCATGCACAAAATATATACACATACTGTATACTGATATGCATATGCTATTCCAATAACTTTCTGTAAAAGGCCTTGTGGGCCGTGTGAAGGATCTGATCACATCATTTGATCATAGTCAAAAATGTTTCTAATTTGATGTAATCTAATCTACTTACATGCATTCTTGCATATTTACACACACGGACAGGTGGTCTTGATAAATCAGTGGAAAAATCCACATGCCATCAGACAAAATGTATACACTCCAAAAGGGCTTACATATATATTTAAGTGCACTAAGAGGCTTGGGCTTAACATTCCATGACCTCATCACTACATTTACACCATGACCTGTTGCAAAACCATGAGTCCAAATATGAAAGGACCCAGTTAGCAGTACTTGCCCTAAGCCTCTATTGTGCTGGTCTCAAGTCTGGCTTGACTTTGAAAAAGAGGGGGAAAAAATTAATGCTAGATGCAATATGGGGTAAGGATGAAAAGAGAAGGGTGGTAAGAAGAAGTGGGGGAGAGAGGAGAAAGTCCTGCACAGTCATCACTAGGAGAGCTGAGGGTTGTAAATCAGACAATCATAGTAGTCTTATCCCCCCAGGACTGCAAGCCCTTCCCACTGGCCTCACACAAGTCAATAATTTATAAAAACAGCAGCTTAAACCTCCATCAGCACCACACTCACAAAAAGGCCACACACACACACACACACAGAAACCAACCTTTGTATTGTAGTGAAGAAATGGGCCTGACTGGGTCGTTTCATGGTTCTTTACTTACTGAAACCTGCCATTAATTTCTGCAACAGGATAAACACTATCAGGAAGGTAAACAACAAGAGGGCCTACCCAGACTCTGAATTAGAGGGAGAGAAAGACAAAGAGGTAGAGGCAGAGAGGGAGAAAAAAGACTGCAACATAGTTCAAATGTGTGTTGTTCAAGCCCCCCTCAACACACACACACAGTGGGACACACATATACACACCTCTAATCCATCACAAAGAGCAAGAGCAGCAGTCCTTCTGCAGTGAGCTGTCCAGCAGGCTCTAGCAACAACAAACTCAGAGTACACACACACACACACCACACACACACACACACACACACACACACACACACACACACACACACACACACACACACACACACGTCTGCTGCACGCACTCGCACACAAAGAAAGTGAGAACTCTGCTGGAAAGTGTGTGGAAGTAGGTGCTGAAAGAACAGCTCCTCTTTGACACTAGTAAAAAAAAAGAAGAAAAAAGAAGTGGCAGCGAAAGAGCAAGCAGCAGTCTGGGATCTGGAACTATCCAAGGTGCTGAAACCCTCTCACTCCCTCAGAGACAGTTGGATGGTGTGTGGAGGGGAGAGTGGAGGGGAGATTGGGCTGAGAAAGGGAACTGTCCAAGGTAATGAATCAACAGCGAGGCTCTCCTTTCAGCACTGTCCATGTTTGCATGCATGGAGTAAGCCACTATCAGACTGTTTAGTTATACCTTTGATACCATACCCTTCTGCTATGAATGAAGAACAGTGACTGAGTCCTCCTGTTGCTGGTCAGTTGGTGTGTTCACAGACAAACCGGACCATTTGCAAAAACATCTAAAAAGCTGCAGTTACCTACCTTCTACAATTAGACTGACCTGCAGGAGCTTTTTACTAATTCCAGGAAAGAGAATCAATCACAGTAGAAGACCCTTCTAACCCTTACAAATAGAAAAGTTGTTCTTTGAGGTACAATTTATGTATATAAATTCAGAATTCCACAAATCAAAAGCTGCATAAAATCCTTAAGGGTGTGTTTAGTAAACCAATGCCAAAATGTTAAATAGGTTAGACTATAAACAATTCATGAATGAACGACAGTTCATGGTAATTCAATCTGAGCAATACTGAACATTACAACATTGAAAAGAAATCACTGCTTTCGCTGCCAAGGCTAGGTGAAGTACAAATAGTGTGAATTCATGAATAAAAAAGGCTTAGCAGTGCGGCATTATTAGAAGACAGTGGACATACTTTATTTCCTATTAATACAGTACCATGTATTGACTCTGGAGAACGATTTCTATTTAAAAAGTTGGTTTCATGTTCTCCAGAGCTGCAGAGATGAAATGTGAGTGCAACAATTTACACTGGACCAATCGATGTTGGGAGTTTTGTAACACAATTAATAGTCTAAATTTAAATCACTATTGATGTCTTCACTCAACTTAAATCTACCAACTATTTGTTAGACACTTACAGCTAGATAGAGAAATTTTAATTTTGAAAGTACTGATTGAGGTTTTCTGCAGGAATGATGTTTTAATACTGAACTTAATCTGCTATGGAGTATGTGCGCTGTGTAATGCAGCACAGTTAACTAGGGTGATCCATCGTTGTTAAAATTAAGATATCTCTGCACAAGAGGAAAGTCAATTTTAATCCTGATATGAGCTGCCTAACCCAGTAGTCTAGGCTTTGTGAGACAGGCAGACCAGTGTGGAAGACACGAAACGACTCATGTGAGTACAGAGCTGTCCATGGTGCTGAATTGACAGCAGCAGTACCGGGAGCTGTCTGTGAAGTATGTGGTGCTGAAGTGTGCCAATGGACTGTGTGCACAAAGCATGTCCTTCCTTGATGGTCATGGAGTACTTGCGGTCTGTCCCGCGGTGCATCTTGCACCCATTGTTTCTGGTTCAGCTGCACTGCTCTGAACTGAAGCGGCTGGAGGTGGCAATGCGCTGCAGAATGTGCCATAAGCACTTAATGACATCAAGGAAGGTCAATGAAATTCTGAGAGCCGACACTCAGCGTTTCACTGTAGGTAGCAGATAAAGGAGATCTCAAGAAAGACGAATGAATGAATGATATTGAGAAGTGCGAAATGTATTTCTAAATATATTTATTGTTTGGGTAAGGGTTAGGGATGTCGATACAGATGCACCAAAGACACACATGCGGCTTTGTTGAGAATCTTTTTTTTTTGTTTCCACATCACCCATTGTGGCCTCACAAGGTTTCAGCCTTGGGCTAAGAATTTCAGTTTCAAGTAGGCTGACTCACTCAAATCTCAAAGCAAATGCTCTCTACGAGTAACTGGATTAATACAACACTTTCTGGACTCCCGTTAGTCTTACTTCCAAATTTCAAACCGTGACAAACAGGGCTGCTATATAGGGCTGGGCAGTTAACCAAAAAAGTATTAAAGCCAACATTTAGCACCTCTCACTGATTTAATGTTGCTCATGTCCATTAATACTTTCCCCAATGCTGCGTTCATGAAAAAAAACAATACTACCTCAAGTTCTGTCATGTGTCTCCGTCCCATCCAACTAACGTTAATCCACGTTCATTCAAAACTGGCCATACCAATAACAAGAGTGCAAACACCAAGCCTCAAGCTAAGTCCACACTAATACGTTTTAGTTTTAAAACTTTTGCTATGTTTACGTCTGGTGTCCACACTACTCGGGAGTTTTCAAGCCCCTAAAACTGACACTTTTGGAAAATATCTGTGGTTGCGTCGTAATCTGGATGGGTAGAAATGGAGACTTTTGGAAACAATGGTGCAGAAACCCACCTCGCCTCTTGATTGGGTCCAATCAGTCACGACTATCCGACAGTGGTGGATGGATAGCAATCAAAGGTAACACCACTACTTTGTTTAATCAATTTGAACACACATCACAAATATGCCAAATATGAAGAGTGCGTGGCTCAAAAGAGAGAGACTGATGAGCGCCAAAGTAATCGATCATTAAATCGTAATTAAAATCTCTTATTTTCCACTATTCACAAAATCTGTTGTTGAGAATTAATGTAAGGAAAAATCAGTAAATAAATGATATATATAATAAATATTTTGTAGGAAATTATTAATGCAGTCAAAACATTGAGAGAACAACAATGCCATGCCAATCTCCAATATCACATTGTTATTTAATGTATTCAGACATCATCAACAAGGGGACAATGATGTCTCCTGCTATTAATAATAAATGATTTTGAAAGTGCTGATGTGAACATTTTGAGAACCTATGAAAGCCCCTGTAAACTGTGAAGAGAGCCCACTGTACTGTGAGAGTGCAGGGGCCTCATTTCTGTTTCTCTATCAGAACACAAAAAGAATAAAGCAGAGGAAGAAGATGGAGATGTTAATGTAAGTGGGGAGAACAACACACTCGCTCTCTCTCCTAGCTGATTTGCTCCGGGCCACAGAGGTGTGACTAAGTCTTATAGATTCACGGCCGATGGCAGGGCAGGGTTAGTGAGTGAATAGTGGGTAACTGGAGCAAAGTGCCCGCCTTGCAGATAGCGGCATCCTTGGAGAAAATGGCTTGGCAAAAGAGAAAGCTTTGGATCGATAATGCTCTGAAGAAGTTTGATAGGGCTTTCGCAGGGCTGACTTTTCAACACAGCATCTGTGCTTTTGGAAGACCTAAGAGGTCTGCTGGGTTCCTATGATCTGCCTGTGTTTGTCTTTTTTCCCTCTCTTCCTCTCATCTCACATATTTCTCCTACACTCTGTTAGTATCTTTCTCTGATTCTCTGTCGGCCTCGAAGCTATTCACTCTGATTATATTGATCTTTCTCTTACTGTATGACAGACATTATTACTTAACTTTTTAATGTATTTTTTATGATTCTGTCTTAATTTTTTGATAGTAGAGACAGACAGGAGAGAGAGAGAGGGCATGACATGCAGCGAAGGACTCAGCCTTGACACATGGTAAGTGCTTAACCAGGTGAGCGGCCCACTCATCTGTATTTCGGTTCTTGTATTTGTTCTGTGAAGGTAAAGTATTATTGAATAGGCTTGTTTTTTTAAATCTATATTGTTGATCTACATTGAAAAACCTGAGGTAAGCACTGGCTCTGAATTTTTTGTGCATCCTATTCTGGAAAACCCTTTAAAAACTAAATGTTATTTTTAATCACTTTTAGTAAGATACACTTTATACAAAAAAAAAAAAAAAAAAAAAAGCTCCCAGCAATTAGATGCAAGCCAACACGAAACATTAATAAGAACAGGGAGGCCACCTTTTGGGTAACTGTTTAACCAACCGAATTAGCAGAAATACATATATATACACACAAAACTACATAAAACAAAGGCATCCAGGGTTATACTAATTCCCTGGTAATGACATAATGATGGAGGCTCTAATATAGGTTAAGAATGGGTCCCAGATCAATGTAATAAGTATGTCACATGATCAAGGGATATATGCTAAAGTATGAGTAAACATGGTTCCTTGTCTGCAAACAAATTTGATAGGATACATTTTCTTGCAAAAAAATAAGAGTTTTCCTCTGGAATTATCAAATGTAAACACTATGTCTGATGTACCACATATATCTAGGATAACAGATTCAACCCAATGGCAGCAACCAAGATTCGACCACAAACAGTGAGTGACATTACCAGCGTCTACTTTACATTTAGGACATGGAGCCGAGAAATCAGCCTTGAACCTTCTACACTGACTTGGGGATATACAGTATCAGCACTGTGGAGTGTCTGTAGCTGTACGGCCTTGGCAAAAAAAGTCACCTTTAAAAAAGAACACTCGACTTTCTATCAATGTCAAACTAAAACCAGCAAGAAATGTTGTATCTTATATCCTTAAACCTGCAGAGTTAAGGCAAGGCAAAAGTAATTCCACAAACACTGGTGAATACAGAGGAATTTCCACAGTTCCAAGATAATAGGTAATTATTTAGGTAGAATAAATGTAATAGCTACTCCAAATATTTTACAAATGCCAACATCCATGTCTGCCCTCAGTCCCTTCCCTTCTGACAGCCAAGTTTCTTTTTTATCTAGAGCATCAGAAACTTTTCTTGGTTGCTTCCTAGGTTTTTCCGTCACACTGCTCACTGCTGTAGCCTGATCCATCTCTATCGTTACAGTTGCTTTGTACACTGCAAACGCGTCTGGAGGCTCAGCATCCGACAAACTGCTGCATGTTGTTTCCCAGACTTTTAATGTGTCCCCCTTGCAACACAGTAAAACATGTTGAAGGTTCCTATCCTCGTATTTCAACTAGGAATTTTCAACATGTTGTACTCCATATGTGTTTATAGTGTACATTTAGACAACAGAACACCCTCTTCAGCTGTGGTAACCCTGCAGGTTGATGTAAGACGTATTGCTACCAATATGCACGGCCGGAAAGTCACCACAGACACCAGATTTAAAACCTGGTGCCTGGCAATTCACCAGGAGCTGATAGGCTTAATCAGCATTGTGTGAACTCGTTTGGCAGGGGCTTAAATGTAATGGATGTTCATTTATATTTAAAAGACCTGCACTCAAACAGATCAAGTAGACAGTACAGTCCAATGGGAGTACATAAATGAAACTTTTTATGATACCTGGCAAAAAGTCAGATATGTAACTGCTCTCTATGCTTTTTACTTTCTTGATCATGATGGAATTGTCAAAGTTCCTTCAAATATGGTTTAGATTTTTGAGGAATAAACTTTTAAAGGGTGTTTTGATTGCAGAGCCTCAACGTGAGACCATGTAGAATTGGATTTGACATGCATTCAGTTGGTTATGAAAGGCAGGTGAGCAAACAGTTGGTATTTTCTGACATCAGACAGATTTAGACCACCTTCCTTGACCTGAAGTTGTTGTGTAGAAATTTTAAAACATGCTTTTTTATTTTTTTTATCTTAGCCCATATGAGAGAACTAAACCAGACATTCAAGGTTCTTATGTTTTTTTCTGTGAAAAAAAGAATCTGAAGGATCTAGATAGGGTATAACAGTCTTGGTACAAATTTTAATAGTGCAAAGCGACCTAACCAAGAAATAGAAAGGCTGTTCCATGTATGTGCACCTTTATGCTAATGTGACTCAAGAAAATGTCAAGAAATCTTGTAATGTGTCCTCCGTTTCAGAAAACCAAAAAAGGATGACAGACCGACGGGGCACTGCAGTGGTGAAAATCCCTGATACATTCCCTGGGATTCGCTCTGTCAAAACAGGCACAAGAATCTCTGCTGCTAATACCACACACACGCACGCATGCACACACACACACACACACACACACACACACACACACACACACACACACACACACACACTTCCTGTCGCCCACACTCTACAGCTTGCTGTACACCAGGGGCCATGTCAAATCAAAGAGTTATTCCAGGGACTCACTGGGGAGTGGGAGGCACAAGTCACCATACATGCCAGTCCCCAAACACTCAGGCCAAATGGTGTGTCACACCAGCTTGGAACAGAGGGAAACACTGATGAATCCTGGACTGCTCCATTTAGAAATGGGAATGAGAGAGAGAGAGAGAGAAACACTTGGAAACCTAGTAAGTGCTAAACCCCCACAATTAGCACTACTGATGGGAAGAGTGGCTCTGATCCCAAAACAATCAGATCTGGGCTTATTTAATTTCTGGGCCATGTATTGAGAGGCGGCAGCTTTGGACATTTTCAGACTGTTTGAAACCAAACTAGGAGTGTTCTAAAACACAGATTAATTGGAATCATATTGGTTATAATAATACTGTAGGTTTTATCATTACATGAGACTATATTTTAGCACCTGTTATGTCAGTGCTTCACTGTTTGAACTGCACCTGACAATGATTCACCTGTCAATCACCCAATCTCACCAGTAATGTGACATCATGCGTTTTCTGTTGATGACATTTCAGATTGGTGCTTTTGGTACGCTAGCCATGATAGCTGTTACTGCTCATCCTAACTTATGAGTTCCTCTAGCTAAAAAAGAAAATCACTCCTGGTGAATGTGCAGTAATTACTTTTTCATGTGGCAGGGAATTTTTCTAGGAAAACAGTGAGAACATCACTACTGTGTTATGCCAAGCCGGTCAGTGGGCAGTAACATCAGTTTAAGTTTCTCCAGAACGGCTTTCTCTCTGTATGCTTGTTTTTCGTTCTGTGTGTGTGCTGAAAAATAAATCCAGTGTTCCCACACAGCCCTGGTTCCGTAAATGGGAAACAAAAAAACAAAGTGGCTTGGACCGAGTAACAAAGCACTATTCCAGCCAATCAGCAACAGCGGTCCTTCATGCTTTTGCGCAGGACAAGGGAAAGATGAGGAGAATAGGGGAGGTGGGCGAAAGGGGGCAGTGGGAGCGAGAGACAGTAAATCTGGCACATTCTCACGGACAGTGGCGATTTAAGGATTACCAGAGGAAGGAGAAAGAGGAACATGTACTGATGGCGGCGTGACAGCAGCGTATACTCCACAACATAATCAAGCATTGTCAAGAAAGAGAGATTGCTGATGGAAAGAGAGGAAGGTCAGGAGAACAAAATTTGAAAAAAGGTGCAAATGAGTAGACAAGGGCGAAGAGCCACGTTAACATCGGCCTGCACCCTGAATGACTAACACACAGAGAGGGCCAGTAAGGAGACTGATGGGGCTGGTAAAAACTTTATGGATGTTTTGACAGTCAACTAACCCACCGGGATTTCTGATGGCCAGTTCAGCTATGGTGGCATGACTACGAATGAGAAGAGTAGCTTATCGAAACAGGTTGGTCAGCAAAGCAGATATCCTTATCACATTTGTGTTTTCAGTAACTTTTAATTACTTGCCCACAGACATTCAGCTAAATTTCTGCAGAAGAGTTGCGAGTATTGCTCGGTGTGCGATTTAGGTGTTTACTACACCAACGTGAAAAATATGGACCAGACTGAAACATACCTTCTTATGACAGTAGCAGCAGCAAATCTCTCTTACACTCAGGGCCTCGTCTTGGTTTAGTGGTTTAGTGCTGTCAGTCTTTCCTGTGCTGAAAGGCTCTCTCCTGCAACTTGCTGCTCTCTGTGTAGACATCTTCAACTTTCTCCTTCCTGGCCGAACAAGTTCTAGGATTATTTTTCTGAGCTGAGAGTAAAAATATCAAATGTGCAGTATGGACGAACAATCGAAAAGTCACTTCTATGAAAAATATTTACCATTAACTGACAATAACACGCTCCAGTAACAATGTAGAATCCAGTATTTACCTGTCTCCTCCTTATTAATCTTCCTGGCTCATTGTCTGGACTGTAGTTGGGAAGCACAGGGAATTCCCGGGAACTTCAGTCTCGGGAACTGTTGCATGTATTTACCGTCAAACAGTCTAAAGTGTACACACATTCACTGCTACGTTCACAGCTGTACTTCCAACGGCTAATTAACTAGCTAACTCTGCTCCGGTAGCTAGCATCAACACTCTCTCTTATTCGCCCGCTACGCACACAACGTACGTATTGAACTATTCCTGAAAGGAGTTGCTCTCCTATAACACAATTCTATCTCAAATTTCTCAAATTTACTGCTAATCTTGCACAGAGACATAATAAATCGGTGTCATTTATTTGTTTACCTGCTACTGCTGCCTCTTTCCAATTAGTGTGCAGGTTCCACATACGTCTGCGCATGCGTATAATGCTGCATTAGCATAACAGAGCTCAGAACGGTAGAAGCTGAGGCACGGGCTGCGGTCGAAAAGTCTAAATAATCTCCTTTCCTTTCCTAACCAGTTCAAATGTGAAGGAGACTTCATAAGAAACACCGCGACACGGAAAAAAATCCGACTGCACTTACACAACCCTTTTTTTTTTTTAAACTAACTTTATTTATAATTTTGCTTTATTATATTGGATGGTGAATACTCCTTTCCTAACCACAAAAACAAAGCAAACAGGATTGAAATGTTGAAATAAGATGACATGAAAGAGAAATGCAAATAGAGAAAGCTGATCCATTAAAATAATAATTAAATAGAAATAAGGAACTGAGCAAGAGGCCAGAATAAATTATATTCAGACATAAGTATATAGTTTCCTGGCATAGGTGCTTTTGACATTTCTGTACAATTGTTAAGGAGAGAAAATTCATTTTTATTGCATGCCACAATAGTAGGGGATCGAGTGAAACGACATTTATTTATAGACTAGTATTAGACAGATTTGAAAGAGAAGAAATCTTTATTTATGGATTTGGGGTTTGTGGGACAGCATTTCTCCTTTCCTTTCAAAAAAGTAATATCCAGTGTTTCCTATGTTAAAGGAGATAAGGAAGCACTGAAGCTCCTTTCCTTATTTAGAGATTTCCACCAGCTATTATCAAGGCTGCCGCCTAGATACTTCCGGGTCATTTCACTCACTTAGGAACCTTCCAAAGCAAAAAAGACTTTTAGACCACAGCCTCAGACCTGCCGCTGGTCTCCTAAAAGGGCGGGGAGGTGGCGACACCCATGTGACACAGCTACAGGAAATTATCCTTATCAGCTGTCTGGGTTATAAGGTTTGTTTTGCTTTAGCAATGAGTAAGACTATCCAATCTCACTCCTTATAAGACACTCTGGATTCTGCCCTAGGGAGGGGTTTATTTGTTTTGCTGTTGAGTTTGAATAATTTAAAAAACAGTCTTTCTACAGAATGCTTTAATTACAATTTACTATAATATCTAAAATCTAACTAGTTGGGAATGGGAGTCCTGCATTGAGTTCTAAATAAGTAGCATATGTGGTTCCCTGGTTCATAATCAAAGAGGAGTGTTGGACAAAAAACTTATGCAACAACAGCAACTATAAACGTCCAAGTATGGAGAGGGACGTGGTCCAAAAGACTAAAGAAAAGCCTGCACTGCATCAGAGCAGTTAGTCAGCAAGTCCCACTAAAGCTATCTGAATGGATGGTTGGATTGAAACAGCTGAGCTGAGATGAAGGGAGGGACGGATGGTCTGTGACTCTGCAATCCCTCTCTCTCCCTTTTCCTCCCCCTACTTTTCCTCTTACCATCATTCTGACACATTCAGCCTTCACGTCTCTACTTTTCCCCTTCAAACCGGGGAAGAAACAGCAGAAGTGGCAGATCAGCACAAATGTGACACAGGCCTCATTTGCCCCTGACAAACAGGAAAATGGCAAACAAAAAAAAGAAAAGAAAAAAATCCTGCATCAACATTTGAGAAGCTATTAAAACTATTTGAAGCAGCATTCAAAAAAAAAGAAAGGAAAGAAAAGAAAAGAAAATGAAATCGTGGTGGAAATACAGTTAGAGTTTGAGAGAAAGATACATAACACCTATAAAAACACAATAAAACTATATGTGATTGAATCTGAGTGCCCATTTTATTTCTGTATTTCTTCTTTGAAACACAAAATGGTGTCAGCAGTCATTGTTCAATTGAGCTTCTCTATTCCTGGCTCATTACAAATGAGAGAATAGTGCTGGGTAATTGTTTGACCCTGCCTGCTCAACCTACGTCCTTGGCTGCTGAGAGCGCTTGACGTGAGAGTTCTATGGGATAAATGGTGGCCATTCCCACACTCTGCCCTGTGGCCGTCTGCAAACAGAGCACCATCATGTCAGTGACGAGAGAAGCCTGATGAAGGTATGCTGGCTGCACAAACCCAATGCAGGCCCAGGCAACAGCAGCACCACCTCTCTAAAAGGACCCATTGTGCCCTGCCAAAGCCTTTCCCTCTCTGCACTGAAGTGGCCATTGTGGCCCGCAGAATAACCATCCCTCTCCATCGCCTGGCAAGGAAAAGTGTTGTCGTGCTGGGGCTGAGTGTGGCCACAGTCGCAGCAGTAGACAGTATCTTAATATCATGAACCCCATCAGCCCCGAGTGCCCCCTGTTGCTCGGCCTATTCTTCCCACAGGTGGGGACAATCAAGACCTAATTTCAGGCAGTGAATAGAGCGTAAGGAACAGGTGCATTCTGGTATTGGAAATAGCTACATTTCAGAATTGAGGTAGAGCTGTAAGCTAGGGAGGTTTTAGCATGTATAGCTCAAGTTTGGACTTCTCACATTGATTTAGCCGCAGGGGTGGTTCTCTGAAAATATATTCATCCATGACAGGACGGACGAAAGCCTTATGGATTTCTGAGAGAGGAGAATAAACTGTGATGGAGCACAACAGTTCTCTTAAGTATATTTGACTGAGAACAATACCCACAGTTTTTCAAGGTGCTCTGCTGAGGGTTGGCTAAGGAATAAGGAGGAGTTCAGAAGAAAAGCTAGAGACCATCTTTCAATGGGATCACACACCGGCCGCGACGACCATCAACATGTTGGAGTACTCGGTACGACATTACTACAGGTCGGACCTCACCTATCTTTAAACTCGGCCTTCATTTTGATCTCAACTACACACCTGTAAAGTTATTTCAAAGTACTCAAACCCATTTGTGTGGTAGTTTAAGATAGGACCACATTTTGGCATGATGACACACATTCACATACAGACTCACAAGGTGAAAACCACACTGCTGAGACTACAATTATTAAAAGTGCATTTGAGGAAGCTTGTCTGGCTGTTATGTCCAAGGCCTCACTGTTAATGTATGATGACACAAAGCCATAGTGTTTACTACTGACTCCAGCAGGAAAGATTGTCTTCAGGTTACAGGTGAACATGATAAATCGTCAACAGTGAGCTTACATCGGTTCATTTTGAAAAGATATTCATCCATGACAGGGCGGATGAAAGACTTCTAGATTTCTGGGGGAGAAAAAAAACTGTGGTGGAGCACAATAATTCTCTTCAGTACGCTTGACTCAGAGCAGGAGGCTACTCACAGCTTTTCAAGGTGCTGTGCTGAGAGTTAGCTGAGGAGTTGGGGATAATAAAAAAAACCCCAAAAAACAGACACTTTAGTTATTAATAGTGCATTCGAGGAAGCTCATCTGGCTGCATATCCATGGCCATGTACAATTCATGTTCAAACCAGTGTGGGGGGAACACAAGTACATTTATATTCATAGTGATGACTCTGAACTTGGACTGTCTATATTGCCTTCATCTTTGAAAATTGCTGCATTTGTCCCGATGGAAAAACAGCCTCATGCTATGCTTTGTTGACCATAGGATAAATTAATTAAACATTCCCTTAGAGAAAAAAATATGGCTTATCATGGATTAGCATGCATTTTATTACATAAGGCTCTGCCCAAATAGCAAGGAAATGACTGATGCTAATGTCCTGCACTTGTCTTTGGAAGTAAATGCTATTGTGTAGTTAGATATGCAAGTGTTATGCAAATAAATTGCATGATTATGCAAAACTAGAAATAGTGTGGATGAGTGATATCCCACAGCATAAGGATTAGTTACTAACACCCACTCTTCAATTATGAGCATTAAACTCTTATGTGGGGTTTTTTTGTGTCCCATATCCCTGTTATGCAACCTGCTCCACTTAGAAATAGGATCCTTTCACTGCTAACCACATGTTAGCATACCCTGGAAAAGATGGGTGCAGTTCATGCAAAAGATAAAGGCAGTCTTGGTGTTTACGTGTGATGACGCAAAGCCAAATGAGGGGCAGAAGAGTTCGGTCTAACAGGCTCTGCTGCACAGAAAAACGCCACCAGCGTTTACTACTGATTGCAAGAGGAAGGACTGTCTTCAGGTTACAGGTGAACGTGATACATCATCATCAACGGCGAGGTAACATCGGTTTCGGTTTGTACGGGAACGTGCCCTTCCTAATGGGGAGGTGGGGAGTGTAGGGTGATATGTTTAGACCTGTGAAACAGCAGCTGCCTTTGTGCTGGAATAATTTAGGTTAAAGAGCTCACTGCTGGGTGCTAAAGAGATAATACGTCCCACACCTGAAACATCAGCCAGTCCTGAAAAAACATCTCAGGCCAAGGGTTCTCTCAGGTCTACGTTTGTGGCACCTAAGGGAGACGAAGTTTGAGGTGAGAGATGAGGAGCAGACATGACAAAGTAGCTTGACGTGTCTGTCTCATTTCTCTATTATTGATACTCCACTATTCTCTTCAAGAAATTCCAGCAGCAAGGAGCTCTTAAATAGGCAGCCAATATGGTAATGCAAATATTTCAAATCAGGCTCTCACTTGAGGCTACAAAGAACATCTTCATTAATTCATTGCAGTGGCTGCTTTTGGACAGGGGTGGGGTTGGGGTGGGGTGGGGGTGTTACTCAGATATGAAAAAAGGGGGCTGAGATTACATTACTTTCAACTATTTGAGAGAAGAAGAAGAAAAAGAAAAAAAACCTCATCCAAGATTCAGATGTACTTGCGAGCTCTGCTGAATGAATTCATGACCCAATCTTGGTGGAATACAGTAGAGTACGTGGCACGGATCCAGGCTTTTCCAACAGCCAAGTCTTTCAACTCTTTCTCAATTAGAAAGACCAAAGGCAAGTTGTTAAAAGCCGCATAGAGCTTTTTGAACTCAACTGGTGCCACAGTTGACAGTTTTGTGCTTTTTTTCCTCTGCAGCCGACAGCGCGACAAGAGACGCACTAACTCTGACATCCTCCAAAATAAATGTCCTGCCAGGCTGACTAATATTAGTCCCCAACCTAGACGCGGATATCCTACCGCCACGGCCACACAGTAGGAAAGGCGTAACTTGATCGGATCAATAGGCCATACTGTATCCTCTCCTCCCTCCTCCTCTTTTTCTCTGTCTGCCGCCCTCTCGCTTTCCCTCACAAATCCATCCAAGCAATCACTCAGAGACGAGGAGAGGGCCTTCAGTCCCGTCTCTCCATCTTCGGCTCTTCCACCATTCCTCTGGCTGCTTAATCAAAAGAGAACAGCGATAGAAGGGTAGGAGAAAGAGCAGGCCAGGCATGTCTTCCCTCATCATAGCCCCCACGGCTAAAATGGAGGAGATGAGGAGGAGAAAGAGGAAATCTTTCCTTTTCCTTTTTCTTTTCTTTTCCTTTTTTTTCTTTCTTTGCAAGTGAAAGTGTCTGTCTTCTATATGGCTCCCCTAAGCTCCTTTAACCTCTCTTCTCTCCCACTTTGTGGGCGGATGGTGGACAAATGGACGGGAAGATGGATGAGGGCCAGGCGGCGAGCGGCAGAAGAGTGAGTTAATGAGGCAGATTGCTCTCTTTGCCGTCGTGCGAGGGATTACAGGAAGATTACCCACTCTTGGAGTCTCTGTGGCGGTAAACCGGAGGGGCGCGGCGTGGCAAGGGAGGGGCGTGGGGGGGAGGGAATGATGTGAGCGCCCCGCGTTTTTGATAGAGGTGAGATAGAAGACAGTGCCTCGGCTTTCTGTCAGGGGAAAAATGACAGCTGCTCAAAACACTGACCTGCGAGCAGATAGAGTTTCTGACTGATGCCTCGTATCTGACAGCTGCTTCGAGGGCCGCACTTGGCCTGAATATACCCATCATGAGACTGAATATCTTATTACTCACATGAGATCTATCTCCTTAATCAAGTTTAGTCTCTGACATTAACTCTAATAAACTAGGTCTGCAGACCCCCCCACCCCCCGCAGAAATTGCACTTGGTGGACACTTGCTATAAGTCCCAATATGCATTTGAAAAGGTGTTGTTTTTGTGCAGCATTTAAATGGCACGCTGATCTGGTGTTGACCCAGAATGATGGCATTTGAGTTGAAAAGCCTCAGATTTTGTATGCAGGAAAAGTTGTTGGAAGCTTCATGTCAGAGGGATGAGTGAAAACAAAGAGAAGCACATGACCCCAAATCCACTTTTTTTTTTTTTTTGCACTCACTGAATAACAACCACTGAAAAGGTCTGGAGACATTATTCAAATTGCAGGGGAATTTGCAACTATTATAAGTCATCTCAACCCACAAAGGCAATGTTAAGCACCCTTCATGAAGTACACTGAATGCTCCGAGAACAAAAGTGGAATCATGTATGGGCCCATTCTCTGCCAGCAGTGTCTGCTCTGTGTGCGTTATTATAAAGGAGCGGAGCTATTGAGGTACTGCCAAAAGCCATTGTCAGAGCTGGAGTTGTTAGACTGAGGTGATGGTGGAGTCACTTTTGTGAGATTTGCTCTTTGTCAATTGGGAATTAACAGCTGGATGCCAAGCTGTTCTTGGGAGAAGCAATGTATCGGATGCCTGTAATGCTTTGGCTGAATGATGAAGTTGAAATAGCCTTTGGAAAATAGATTTTTGACCCAGCGACGAGGTCCTTTAACGCAGCTTCTTATGAGAAGCCCGCACTTGTCTGGCTCTAGAAATCAACCAGGAAATGAATCACACCACCTTCCCTGATTCCTGGCACCTGTGCTTCATTTGCATTAAGAGGACAGCAGGGCTCAATAAGCACTACCACTTCCTGTGTGTGATTCAGCCAATCATCCTTAAAGAATTGTATTTTCTTAGCCATGAATCAGGTCAGTCAGTCAGAGCAGGGATAGTCACTCCATTACAGTGAGCAGTGTGTGAAAATCTCCTCTTCAGCGAATACATTCAAATTAAATGCCGGACTAATAGCGCTAATTGTTCTAATTACAGCCATTTCCCTATAAGTAAAGGTCTTCTCACGTGGCCACACAGTCCTACAGGAGGGATGGAGAAGTGGTTTTAGAGAAGAAAAATAAAAAAGGATCACCATGCAAATAATGTGGAAAAAATAACATGGTGTCATGTTTATAAAAGTTCACACGGCTTCAGTTTATAATGCGGAATGGGTCAGTTTCCCCACTGGCGTTTACAGGGACTCTCCTCTCTGTGGTGTCTGCTTTCACCCTCTCTCTGGTCGCGTCCTTCCCCATCCGTCTCTGCCTCTGTGCGGCTGGACTAGACAGCATGTGCTCGCTTTAATTAGGCTACTGGAAGCGCAACTAAACCCATAACCCGACTTATGTGTCTCATAATCAGGGTTGGGATCTACTGTGATTTGTACTACTACCACTACTGGGTCGGGGATTTTGTGTGTGTGTGTGTGTGTGTGTGCGTGTGTGTGTGTGTGTGTGTGCGTGTGTGTGTGTGTGTGTGTGTGTGTGTGTGTGTGTGTGTGTGTGTGTGTGTGTGTGTAGAGACACCGTTACGCACCCCAGTGGGCGTTTGGCGACACGGTGGCGCAGGAGTCACATGCAGTCGCAGTGTAGTCGGCTTAGTGTAGAGAACCCCAAAAAGGCTCCCCGTATCCTACACAACGTGGGGGATCACGTTTACTTGAGGGGGGGGGGGCAGTTAGGAGATCGCATTAACCCCCACAGAGAGTCAGATCGCAGCCATTCTACCTTTCAGCGGCCAATTATAATGCAGCTGTTCAGTAAAGAAAGTATACCCCCCGGTGGCCTAATTCCCCGTGACATAAAGATTTAATTTGGCATTTTATGAGAGAAATTCGTGGTAAATAATGATATTAAAATGACAACAAACCCACTCTATGATGCGAAAAATGTGCGAATCGACTCCAGAAATTGTTTCATTCCAGGGATTTGGAGAGAAGGACAAGTAGACTGTGCGTCCAAGTAAGCAGGCTATGAAAATTAGGCTACGCGTATAATCTCACTCACTACGATCCAGCTTCACGTTTCATCCTACAACGAAACCTCGGGTCTCACTAGAGTCGGAACCTGTAAGAATAAAATCCTTCTCAAGTCGTCTGGACATTGCGTAAACACATCCACAGCTCCGAGAAGCACAAGAACTGACTTTCTCTTTTCACCGAGCACAGTCACATTTTTTTTTTTTTTTTTTTTTTTTTGTGGTGCTGAATTCCCACACTCCGCCACAGCTGTCACGCGTGGTTTCAAAACATGTATGTCCATCATTGATTCCCACTCCTCACCCCCCACCACCCTCCACCCCCCACCCCTCTCTCTCACAGATTCAACGTGTCTGCTCCCAGAGCCGCAGAAAACAAACAGCAGACCTAAAAAAAAAAAAAAAAATCCACTCGCCTCCCAAATCTCCTCCAAATATTGACCCATTACGCATCGTTTGCTGCTGGCTCCTTATCCACACAACAAAGCCGGCAATTGCTCATTACTGGGCTATGTTTCTGTATCTTTTTATTTTTTTTATTTTTTTTACCCATCACCTGTCATCATTTCTGAGCTGTCAGAATGATGACAGGTGATGAGAGCCTTTGCAGAGAGGGACAAATCCTCAAACCAGAGAGAAGAAAAAAGCACACAGACGCATATTGTCACCGGAGCAAAGAAGAGAAAAGTCCTTACTTGTGTTTTGCGGCAATCCCTCCGATACTATTCTCCAGACTTGAAGAGGTTTGTAAAAAAAAATCCCTGGATATAGCCTGGGTGCAGTTTCCGCTTCTGTGTTTCTTTTTGTTTTTTAATTTTTTTTTATCCAGAGCGTTGAGCAGAACAGAAAGCAGGTTTCCTCCCCCCCTCTCTCCTTTAAGACAGATGTGAACAGTCCTGGCCGAGTCGCTCCACCTGCATCCCTGTTGTCAACCCAGCGAGAAGGGGGAAAATGCAGCTTCAGAGTCTTCTCTTCAAATTAAAACCCCCTCCGCTGATATGTAACCGCCTGGGCTTTTATTGTGAAAGTTCCGCCGCCCTGGCTCTGGTGGATGCTTCTGACTGCTTCTCGGGGCTTTGACGCATCTTCCACCTGCATCCACTAGAAGAAGAAGAGAAAAAAAAAACGGAGACACAGCGGCATCAGCAGCAGTGGCAGCGGCACCGCACTGAGGAGGCCGCTCGCAGAGATACGCCCCGCTCCGGCTGGAGAGGGCTACTTCACCCTGGACGAAGGGAGAAGGGAGGGCGGTGCTGGCTGCTTTGCTGCCCATGGAGTCGCTCCTAATGGGCAGTAACGATGTAAGAAATGTAAAGAAAGGGTGGTGAAGGAAGATGGAAGTGGGGCTATGCGTAATTATTAAAACATAACATAACCCAGAGAACTTAAGATGAACCAGTGAGTGATTTTAAGAAGAACCAATTAAAATTAAAGAAAGACATGAATTCAAAGGGGAAAAAACCATACTATACTCCCTTAAGATATAAGAACAACATACTGAGCACATATTTTAAAAAATAACTGTGAAGGATGGTCACAGCGTCCTCTAATAATGGCATTAAAGATGACAGCCAAGCCCATTGTTTGTTAGTTCTGGACCTAATTATATAAACTACATTGTCTGAGTCAAAGTAGAGCAATCACTAATGAGTCAATGAGCCTTTTTTTTTTTTTTTTTTTAGCTATAACTATCAAGTGCACTGCTGCTATTATGTGCTAATGACTGCCCATATCCTCAAACATTTCAACAGGCAATTATGTAAACAGAACACTGGGTCCATGAGCTCCATTTGATCATCATGATAAAGGGAGAAAAACAGCTCAAAAAGAGGTCATGTTTTCTTCCACAGAAGATGTAATCCTCATCAGTTAGACACATAAATTTCCCAAGATTTATGATAACTTGAAAAGGTGAGCAAACAATGTGATACGGACCAACCTTTTTCCAACACATGGCCCACATCTGACCGCATAACAATATGGAGTCCAAATGATGCCTTCTCAGAGCACTTTTTATTGTAATGATACTGAATGTAAATTCAGGACTGAAATGAAAGCAGGAGAAACATATAGGAAATTCAATTTCAAGTTCAAATTTGCTCTCCTTTTTATTCCCTTCCTGTTGCTAACCAGCTATCCATTTTAATTTTCCAGTTTTTGCCATGGATGTGATCTTTTAGCGCGTAATCAGATCTAACATGTAAGTGTACTATGTGGTCTGGCTGCCGACAACATAAACATCTCTATTATTGGCTTATCACAGTGACAGGCCTTAATACTAGTAGAAAAAAAAAACAATGGAAGGAGTTTTCAAACATTTTTATTGTTTTTCTTTTTATTTATCTAAAAGGGAGAATGCAATTTATCATAGTTCCAATACAAAGCATGAAACTGATGTGTTGCACAGAGAGTTTATACAGTATCTATATCTAATTTTCCAACTCTTTTCCTTAGTTGGGCTTTTACATGTACAGTTTTCATTGTCATAAAACCACAGTACTCTACAGATATGAAAATAGAGTATAATACTATATTGAAATGCACTGATTGTGATGCATAATCTAAGAAGAGACAGACAAACAATTGACAATATGATACAATAAGCTAGAAATACAAAGATGTACAGTGTAAAAAGGAGACAACAATGGGCACAATGAGCAGACAATACAATATGATACAATTACCTAGAAATGGGTTTATTTATATGATCATTTAGTTTCAAAACATTAAAAAACATGACTAATTTTATCACAAAAAAACTATTTTGCGAATGATTCGTCAGCCCACTTGCAATACCTTTGTGTCCCACCAGCAGGTTGCTGCCCACAGGTTGGGAACTGCTGGTGTACATAGCCAAAGAGGAAAGAGTGTTGAGTTGTGGTGGACTTAAGTAGGCCTCCATAGGGGCTTATATCTCCAAGCTCCTGAATTTATTCTATAGAGAAAAGGAATGGAATAAGAATAAGTCGATTCACATGCTGCTATATTCTCATGAGCCATTTAAGAGTCAAGATAGAGTTTCTAATGAAAAGGTATCACAGTCTGCGCTATGTAGTCAAATATCACATGCATACAAAGGTATGCTATAGTTAAAAGGCGTCACTGTGTGTTCAAGTGGAACCAGAATAATTTGCTGTGATAAATCTGAATATCCACAGCTTTATAGTCTGTTTTTTGCATGCCAGCTGGATTCAACTCTGGCTTATTTTTAAAGAGCACTGCCAGTTTTATTCTTCCACTTAGTTAAATGCATTATGTCTGCATCCTGAGTTTAAAACAGCCCCTAATCAATAGCTTAAATGAAAACCAGCAGGGCTCAGAACCACACTTTAATAATTTTAAACACTTTAATAACCACTGTTGTCACATTTTTTTTTCCCCAACAAGTGGGATCAGCCTCGACTAGCCGAGCCATTCCCTTTCTGCTGAAACATCACCCGTTACTCTAAAGACTGTCCCATCGCTATTGCTCCTGGCAAAAACAAGGTGTCACCTGCACAAATGGGAACATCAGAGTAGGGAGGGAGGGGGGTTGCATTTGAGTCAGGGAGACCATTTGAAACTGAAACTGCATTTCTCTGCTGCTCTCACTTTCCCTTCATTTCGTCTTCTCGTCGTGGAAACACTGGGCTGACAGAGTTCCCCATTAGTGGCCTTCCGCGGTCTCACCGAGGCCTGCTGCTCTGTCTGGCCTCAGCAACCTGCTCAGTCTGCTCATCATGTCCCACATCATGTCAGCGAATTGCCACAGTGAAAGTCTTCATTTCAGCCTGTTCCATTCATTTACAACATTTACCTTCTTTGGTCAGAGCAGCATTGTCTTTCATATAAGTTCACTAATTATCACATTTATGTAAAAACACACATGTTAAACATTTCAAATCAACCAAAAAAGGCTAGTTCACACTCAATCATAAACCACTGGAAAACCATTGAACACATATGCACAATTGACACATACATCAATACCGTGTCTTTGGAGTACTTTTACAGTGTATCTCATCCATCTGCTTTAAAGGTCTGTCTACGTCAGAGGCGAGCGGTGTGCCAGCGGAGAAATCACAGTCCTAGTCAATGAACCTGGAGGGGGTCTATCAATCACTGGCTTATTGAGCAGCATGCTGCAAGAGGAGCCTGTCAGAAGAATATTGGCACCTCTCAGACTTAATTTCTCAGGCCAAAAAATATCAGATTAAAAACAGTATTGGTGGAGAGGTAGGTGGCCCCCACAAAGTTGGGTCACAAGTTTTGCCTGCGTACAGTATGTGTGGCAGAAGAGGCTGCGAGAGAATCATTCGGAAGTGGTCAGTGTTTTTACTCCCACTTTTTATATGTTGTGATTTCAATTGTTCCTGTTTTTTGCATCTTTTAGATGTTTTTGAGTCCTGGATTCACATTCTGCAAGGAAATGAATCTGCTATCTGCCATTTAAAATGTGTTATTCATTTGTACAGTCTTTGGTTTTTGTCATATCTGGACTATTTCACATGCTGTATGGTCCAGTGTAGCTAATACGAATTTGCATAAGCTTCAGATACCTCAACATGGAGCTTTGTCTGACCTTGAACTGTTCGTTTAGACAAGAAGTTGAGAGAATACATGATGGTTGAGGAGAAGCCGGTTTGTGGTTTTCTCACCTAATACAACCAAACAGACCCATGACTATGAATACAGTAGCCCTTTTACAACCCACAACTGACACGTTAAAGAAAGCTGCTCAGTAGGATGATTGTTAATTGGAATAATCTACCAGTCTTTATCAGAAAAGCCCTGAGTAAAATTACTTAAAAAAAAAAAAAAAAAACAGCTCCACCAATTTCTAGTTTGGGATTTTTTGTTTTATTTATTGTGGTTATTATATTACAGTATATATGTATAAACCAATTATTTGCACCCTTGTGAACAACTTTGTTGCAACCCAGGAAGAGTGGCTGTCATACTAGTGACAGCAAGTGTGGATTCAAATGAATAAATAAATAATGTCTTTGCAAAGGCTTACAGAGCAAAAGACTGCTTCATTGGGTTGTATCACAAGTTGTCAGTAAATTCAAAGGACATCTCAGTGGATGCTTGAAATGTGTTTTCATTATTTACTTAATATAATAGTTTCTAACCTGGGGACCCTCTATAAAATAAATAAAACTGAGAGGTTTTTATGTGATATACTTGATAGTTTTACCTATTTTAAGAATATTCACAATAATTCAAATTAAACAATCTCATAGTGGAGTGGGACGTCTGTCTTTTGGTAAAACATCTAAAAAAAATCACAGGCCTTTGCAGCTTGGGACTGAAGAACAAGAGTAGACAACGTGCAAGGGGGCACCTGCCAAACCAGCACAGGTTGTTCTAATGCATTGATGTCAGTATGTAGAATTGCAGGTTTTGTTTACACGGATCCCCTTCTCACAAATATATCTGATACATAGAAGTCTAAGTTGTGATCTGACGGCGCTCTTATGTAGATGACATTTGTCGGCGGTGCCGCGGCTTCCACAAAACTGCAGGTCTCTGCAGTCATTGTTAGATGTGCACTTCAATCAAATGTGAGTCAATGCTGTTTGGTGAAACAAGAGTTTCCATTCAAAGGCGACATCTAAAAATAAATGAAAATATCTCACAGTAGACAGATGTCAACTGAGTGTAGAACACACCAAATATCATCAAATAACCGCCAGCCTGTTATCATGATCTGATTTGAATCCAATAGAGATTTCATGGCTTTTAAATATCAGTATAACTCATTCCAGTCGTATGTCTTCCAGCTCCCTTGATTTAATATTCCCTACATATAAAGCTGGTTGATATGATAAGCTTTCACTCATGAGTAATTCATTTCATTGTTGGAGGACCCTGTGAGGTTGTTGTTTTTTTGCTCTTTCTCTCCATTGCGCTAATTAAAACTAATTGAATTGAATTGATGGTACCGAGCTCCCGAATCACAGTGCTACCATCTCAGTCCTGCTCATCCCTGAAATGAGACAAATCAAGTGTGCCGTGTAATCAGACATGAAAAAAAAAGTCAACACACCAAAGAAGCCATCTCCCTTGTTTGTTGTTATTGTTGTGAGCGCATTATCACATTTCCATCAAATTCACCAATAATAACCCGGCATAAAAGAGCAAAGGGAGAGTCGTTTGAACACAAGTAAATGTGGTCGTCTTAGATGTGACAGTGGTTTGTTATACTCATAAAAAGTTTCCTGGCTTGAACTCAACACTGTGAGACTTGTGTGGGAAAAGTCAACTTTATAACAAGGTGACGCTTTCATGTCGAAATACAATGCTCTGTGGGGCTCCAAGACAGTTACAGTGTGCAGCGTACATAAACCACAGTCACACGATGTAAAATGACACCAGGTTTAGTTGACATAATGTTTTACATAGAATTCCTGTTTGTGCTGTTCCTGAAAATAAAAGGTCAAGTGTTAAAACATTTTGCTAAATTTGACAGACAGGTGATGCAAGTGGCAAAGTACAGGTTAAGTTGAAGTTAGGTTGTGGGCTTTATTCGGTGACATTTGATTTTTAATTTCTTCTTTCTATTCGTCTCTTATTTTGAAAAATCTGTAAGATATTTTCTCTTATTTCCTCTATATCAGAAAAAGTTTTTGTGTTTCTTTCCAAAAAAAAAGTGTCATTTGAAATCATGCATCTGCATTCTGTTGTCACAGGTTGCCATGGCAGACATTTTATGTTTGAGTCATTTCCTGTTTTATTTTGTAGTTTCCTTGTGTGTCTCTTGATGTTTTGACCTCCTGTCTTTGACCTGTTTCCCTCCTTGTTGATTGTCTGCCCCGCCCTAATGTGTTTCACCTGTGTTACCTGTTGATCTCCCCAGTGTATTTCACGCTTCAGCTTGCTGCTTTAGTTCCTTGTGTTACCTTAAACTTAAACTCTAATCTGTTGTGTAATGAAGATGAATATTTTCCCTGCATCATCTTGTCTGTGGACAAGACAGTGAGGAAAGCCCTGCAGCATGCAGGTGTGTCTATAGTTTCCTTTGTCACATGGTGAAAGAAAGCATTTTTGATTCTTCACAATAAACCACATTCACAGGATGTAATGAAGCTCTTCTACAGTCATTAAGTAGAGAGGGTCATCTCGAGCTTATGGCAGCTGAGTCTTAAGAACAATCTATAGCACAGCACGTCTATGTCAGGTTAGAACCTTTACTGAATGAGCTCACAGGCTTACGGGATGCAGTGATGCTCAACATGACAGGATTCAGGGAATGAGCGCCCACAGATCAATGTATACTTACTGTAAAGTGAAAGTGGCTGTTATGGCAAAAAACCTAAAAGCCTGCTTTCAGATCATTAACTAGCGAGGCAAGGCGTGTGTGTGGGCGACAGAGACATAACACATGTCATGGTAATTGATCTATTTCCATTGTGTGTAGGATGGCTGTTGATTAATGGTCACCAAGTGATGGAGAAAAGGCAGAGATGAGGTTTGACACCATGGAGAGAAATGGCAGTTGAATATTTCGTTTAAAGTGTTGTGTTGTTGCCCTGTGAGGAAAATCTGGAGACTGTCGTCCTATGAAAAATGACAGCATCAGTTGTTTTATGTTATGTTCGAGCCCTCTAGCGACCATGTGAATCTTGACTGTTGTCCATCCAGAGTGAAGGAGAAAATAATGTTATAGGGCTACAAAGTTTAGATGGATGGGTCAACACATATTGACAGCTGTTTGCTTCCTGTTTCATACCAATATGCAACGTTAATTTCTTTTAACCATGATTGTTCCCCAACCTTACCCAATGACGACAAAGATCTCCTAACCTTCAGGTTCCTATGATTAATATTTTGTTTACTGTTTAGATTAGATTAGATTAGATTAACTTTATTTATCCCACACCTGGGAAATTTATTTACCACAGCAGAAAAATAAACATCTATAGAATAAACATCTTTGGAATATATACAACAAAAATATACCAAATATACACTAATAAATACAATATACACAATACACACGATATGTACATGAAAAAGTACAAGTTTGCACATGGTCAGGAAGAGCAGGAGTTGTAGAGTCTGACCGCTGCTGGAATGAAGGACCTGCGGAACCTCTCCTTCTTACAGCGAGGATGTAAAAGTCTGTTGTTGTTTTATGTTTTCCCATATAAAAAGTGAAAATAGAGATAGATAGATAGCTCGATAGATAGATAGATAGATAGATACTTTATTTATCCCCAAGGGGAAATTCAGAAATTTCATAACATATTATTATTATTATTATTATTGTTATTATTACTATATAGTCATATCAGAACAGTTAGCGCAGTTAGCATCTTTTATTTCTTTATGTTGTTTGTTTTGTTGTAGCTGGCAGTGGCTGACACAGTGTTTGTGGCTGTGCTAATAATGCTAACTCTCTCTCACTGTACTGACAAGGTTTCAGGTTTATTTAGCCCCGCCCCCCTACCCCACAAGTTGACAGGATTGGTTCCTTAGGTTTGTGACGTATGAAACCCTGGCTGTCTGAATCTGTGTTTATGAGTCATTGGTTCACTGCAGTTCAAGGAGGAAACACTCAGTCATGGTGTTGAGCTTGATCAGAGGGGATCTTTAAGACCTTTCCCTAATTGTAACCAAATTGTGTTTGCGTTCAGATCTAACCAAAATTTTAACACAGCAATATCAGATCAGAAGATTCTTATGTGCTGTCCTAGAGTGAAATTACAAATAATGCATTTGGCTTGATTTGACTTGTTGTATGCGTCCATACACATGATTTAAGCTCAAAATACCGCAAACCTCTGGTCAATCCTTCACTCACCGTCTTGTTTTCTTGACACAATTTGACATAACTGGATACAGGGCATCAATATGGATCAGTTTTTTAAGACATGTCAACTGTGTTCACATCTCGTATGCAGTCAGTAAAATGTAGAAAAGTTACGTTATGGGCTCTCATGGAGTAGTGAGTGAAAGTAATTGAAGGTGGGATAGAAAAAGAAAGAGAAAGCAGAAATCAGTATCCATCTTACTTTAATAACAGGACATGAAGGTGGCCTTGCTGTTGGTGAAATAAACCTTGATAAAATCTCCAAGCTGTCTGGGTACATTTCAAATATATTTATTAAATTTCATAAATGTTTGCAAGTTATGAGGCTTTTTTTCATTCATTTGATTATCAGTGAATATTTTATACGGGGTTTTATGAAAGAAGAGAGCATATAGGGTTCAAAGAAAGAAGAGGAGGACTGTTGACTGCAGTTAAGGAGCGACGTGTAAGAAAAAAAAATAAAAGCAAATGGTTTTGGCAAACTAATTAACTGACTATTAAACACAAATTGTGTTACATAAAAGTTTAGAACTATCAATACTGATCCAAGTTTGGCCCCTCCTGCGGTGCACTTCGTGCCTCCTTTTCCAGGAACTTTCTGCCTCTTTATCACACCTGCCACTGCAGAAGCGACACACGTAGACAGTAGCTGTAAATCAACAAGTATTAAAGTCAGCGGGGATGTTTCCTGAAGTTTTGATGGTGTTTCAGGTGGGATGAGAGTCTAAGAAAAGCAGTAGGTTAAGGAGGTTTGCACACGTAACCCACGAGCAAACTGTATGTGCCGAACAATCGCCTGGATTTCTCTGAAGGAAGCAGAGGAAATAATAGCAGTGATGGAAAAAACTCAAAACACATCAATTATCTCTGAGGGGGAAAAAAAAGAAAATTGGCAAAGCAGCACTTTATTCAGTCAGTCTTTGTAGCCATCTGAACTGCCTCTGAGATATGAATCTGCAATGTTGAAGGGCATTGTGGGAGAACTGTGTGATCAGCATGTATGGAGAGGGAAAAAATAAGAAGGCATGCTCTGTTCCCTGGAGGCCTAGTCATGATTAGATGATCAGGCATGATGGCTCCAAACATATTTACCCCATGGAGCCCTTTGGACATAGCGTGTGTGCGTATAATGCAACAGTGACAACATCAGCATATCTGCAGATAGCGGCTTCTACACAAGAGAGGGCGAGGGGGAGCAAAGACACACAGCAGAGACACACCAATGGAGATGTGTATCTTTGCATGTGAAATGCTTGTCAGTGCGTTTCTGTTTGTTTGCAGTAGAGAAAGAATGAAACATGGGATTGAATCCTGTGTGCATAAGAATCTGTGTGTGGTGTATTAATGAGTGTATCTTGAGTCCCAGAGTGCACCTCTTTCCACAGCATGTGCACAGATCCACATCATTTTTTTTTTTCTTCCTGGGGGGGCCCCCTTTGGTGCTCGCTGTCATAGCGGTGAACATGGGTAGCTGTGTGTGTTGTGTTTGTATTTGTGGAGGTGGTGGAGGTGGTGGAGGTGGGGGGGTGGAGAGTCCTCGTGCAAGAAGCGCCGATATCGCCGGCATCATGCCTGGCTGCTGATAGGGGACACACTTTGCGCACGCTGTGAGGGTAAGCAATTATTCCCTCACTCTTTTATCCCCGTGAGATGGAGAGCGCCTGCCGGTGGTGAACAATGCTGCTTTTGTGCTGTGCTATCAAGGTTGAGAGAATCAGCACAGAACTCCCCCCCACCCCCCGACTGCCCCTCCTGTAAGACAGCATGTGTACATGTGCTGGTGTCATGTGTGTGTTTGTGTGTGTGTGTGTACATATACATTTCTCTGCTGTGTTCCTCCACCTCTATCATTGTCAGAAGCAGTTTTAAAGGGTTGAGTTTAAAATAGGTGTTGGTGCGGATCAGTCTTATTGAGAATTAGATATGAGCATCTGTGGAAGACATTTGATGGAGGCTATTTGTTCCCCTGTGAAACAAACTTTGCACTGAGCTGGGCTAAATACCTCATGCAGCCACCTCTGTATTGAGCGCACACATGAAATTGGTATTGATCTTCTCATCTAATTCTCAGTTTGACAGCAAATAGGCAAATTTCCCAAACCATCTAAGTATTCCTATAGGGGTTTGAACTGAGGTTTAGTGTTGAAATACATCAGTGGGATAGATTCTTTATTGCAATAAGGAAATTATATTGGTATTATTGTGTATAAATGTTGATAAATCATTTTGATTATTCTAAATTAAATTTAAATGCCTTAAAATTTGAATTCCTTACTCATTCTGGAGGAAATGGGATGGTGGAAGTTGAAATCCGAAAATTATTTCAATGATTTATTAATACAGCCTGCATATGTAAATTTGCAGCTCTAAAAATATAGGAGAGACTGGGGATGGTTGTAACAAATGACACATGTGCTTAGCCGCAGTTAGCTTTTGCATTTATTGAAAACAATTTGATTTGGAGATATGAAAGTAATTTTTTCATGAGCTGTATTTTTGTCATATCCTCTTGACCTTTTGTATGAACAAATCAAAACTTACTTAGTTTGAATCATTGTTTTGATGACTTCCAAGTGATGTGGTTAGCATGTGTGTGGGTTAGTGTTTCTAGCACATGATGTTCTGTCATGGCCGATAGCAGCCAAATGAAAACAGACCATGCAGCAGTATCTTTCAACATTTTTTGTTCAAAACAGGCAAAATATGCAGCTGATCGTGTCCCATAGCACAACAGGTGCAACAATAGCTGCTGAGAATACAAATGAGTCATTTTGTGGATTGTTTTGTTAGCATCTCATGGTCTTATACAATGTTCTGTTCATCATAAGCAATAAAATGGATAAATTGTGCTTATTTTGACTCAAGGTAGGCCCATGTTCTACCCAAAACAAAACTCAATAAAGACAATACATATTTTCAGAATACTATGCTTATTGAGCCAAAGAGCAAAAGTCAATTAGTGAAATATGATCCGTTTTGGAACTGTGCCCAGGGTCAGTTGTAAAATCTGAATTATTCCATTCAAATAAATATTGTGAATCATATTTCTCTGAGTAACTGTGAGAAATGCAAAAAGTGTTGCAACCGTCCCCAGTTTCTCCTCCAAGATACAGTATATTCAACATTTTTGCTTGACCTTCATAGTCAAGGAAAATCCGATGTAACATGATTTTTAACTGACATGTCCGTGTTTTATTTTCATTTCTCATAGTTTCTGAAATCTTTCCCATCATTTACATTATAAAGTACAGTTTGATTTTACCAGCTTGATTGCTGCGGTATGGGAAAGCTCAACTTCACCTTGTTTTTGTTGGTTCAGTTCAGGAATATAAATAGTTCTGGATCAGTGTCAGGGCTAACTTTATGCTTACACTGTGAAAGTAAGGCTCAGGCTCAACAGATAAATGAGAAATGGGCCTTAGAAGTAAGACAAACCTGTGTGTGTGTGTGTGTGTGTGTGTGTGTGTGGTTTCAAAGAGAGTCTGAGATGGCCTGCTTTACTCCTGATTGCAAGTCACTCTTTCAATCTCCTGCTCAATCTTCCTCTCTCTCTCTTTCTTTCTTTCTCTCTCCAGGCTATCTCTCACTTAATCTCCCATTCTTTCTCTCCACCTTCAATTCAGTTTAATTTGCTCGGCTGGCATGGGAAGTATGCATTTATGTCAGCCAGGCATCCGCAGGGGTAACTGATGGCGCAATAACCATAGGGAAACAATGCTCTCAAACAGGAGGGAGTAAGTATCGCTATTGAACCATTAAATAAGGGAATGCTCAATGCTCCGTGTGACTTTCTAGGAGGGAAATGACTGTCTTTTTCCTCCAAATGACTCCACTGTCTACAATAGGACTGGCCTGGATCAAAGTGTAGAATGATGAAGTAACCTCTAATTTGTGAGGTTTTTCCATTATACCACATGAAACCCACTGAGGATAGAGGATGAGTTCAACAGTGTTTGGATATGCAGCATGCAAAGTCACAATTTACAAAGGGGACACTGGGAACAAGTTTCTGTCTCTTTTTCACAAGGCAGTATTGGACCCTTTACTTTTTACAGTCTGAAAACGATTGTTATATTAAAAAACACACACACACACACACACACACACACACACACACACACACACACACACAGGAAAACTGCAGGAATTAAGACCACATGGAAATCCTCCCTTCCACCTCCCCCTCCCCTCTCCTCTCTCATTCTCATTCAAACCTTTTCAAACAGCCGCCAGCAGTTAAGCAAAAACATCCAAACCTAAATTTTCAAAACAAACACTGTATATAAAGATTGACGTAACCTCTGTAACACCACTCATAAGTTTCTGAAGAGCGGTTTTGAATCTCAGAGTGAGCTGCTCTGCTGTTGCCATATTGGCAGTGCCTGACTCTACCGACCTCCCAGCTAATCCAAAAATGGGCAAAGAGGAGGGGTGTGTGTTGAGACTTTCCTTTGTGGCAAACATACGCTCACTCACCTGTCACTCAAAGAGGCCATGCCCTGAATTATGCATAACTTTAAACCTTAATAAAATGTAAACAGGTGAGTTATATGAAAATTCACCCCCTGTACAGCTGTCATGAAGGAGAAAATTAGCTCCAGAGACCAAAATAACTTCAACATGTTTATTTCTGCTGTAAAGTTGGACATTTTAACATGGGAGTCTAATGGGATTGACTCACTTTTTGAGCCAGCCTCAAGTGGTCATTCGAGGAACTGCACATAAGACATAAGAAAGAAGAAAAGAAAAGTATAGAAGAATATCAATATCAATTTGTAAACATTTTCAAGTTCGCTAAGCTAACTGTAAGCCATAGAAAATGGCATGGTTGAATTGTTGTGTTATTTTTTACATGTTATTTTGAATGAGCACAGTCCACCACTGTTTTTCACTTCATCAGATAAATTGTCAGTTCACTTACATTGATCATACAGGGAACTAAGAATGTCTGCTTTCATTCCTTGTATCAAGCTAGCCAGCTACATAGTATTGGTGATCTTTTTCTGAAGGGTTAGTTCAGTTTTGTTATTGATTGATGCTAAACAAACTAATATGAAAGCTGTGTACGGCCCTGGTCCACGCTGCCAACATGTACGTGTGCATGACGACTACTTTGCTGCACCGCTGTAGCTCACACGCGTATGGTTTCCTCACAGACAGCATTACCTGCTGCGTCACTGCCACTTCCAGCCCTCTCTTTTTACATTGAGCTTGCTTTTGATAATTTCCATCAATAATAGAATGTTTCATTGCATTTCATTAGAGCAGCTATGTGATTTTGGTTTGACCTTGTTCAGAGAGAGAGAGAGAGAGAGCACTGGAAAACTACTGCCCACAGACTGTAGGTCGACTGCCCTTCACCTGATGTTCTGTTAACTTTTTTAATGTACATGATTATAGCCTATGTAAGGTTACATAACTGACACATTTCACTTTAGTTTCAGTGTCTAGGTTTGTAGAACATGTCACAGATGTGAAAAAGCCTATATGCGAGTTATTAAAGAAGAAAGTGGAGGCTACATGTGTTATATATAGTCATAGCAGTTACCATCAAAGGTGGGGGTGCGTGGGTGGGGTGGCAGACGCAGCATGCATGACTGCAACTGATGTATTGAGGGTGGCTCCATTTTGACTCAGCAAAGGGATGCATGGATGCGCATCTTCCGTTTTCACTGTCGGTGCTGGTCAAAGAAAAACGAACAAGAGAGAGAAGATGAGTTTATATGATGAACGCTTGTAGTGCCACATGAAAGAGACAGTCAGGTTAGGTTAATGTAGCATTTAACTTACTGCCATATGGAGGGCTGTGCTGTCATCTATCCTCCAGTTCAATTGAGTTAGACACAACAAAGCAACAAGTCAAGACATTTATTATTCCATATCCACATTTGTTTAACCCTGTAAGGCCCGCTGTTGCAATATTACAACGTCACATTTAACCATCCTAAAAAAAAGATCTCTGAATGTTTTTTTTTTTCTAAAGACCACATTTTCATAGTCAGTGGGTCCTGTTGTTTATCCTCACAATGCTATTGGATAGAATAGGTGGTTATAGGTCCAGTCATCTGACCACGAACTCGCACTACTTGCAAACTTTTCTCCGAGCTCATCTCCTTGTTTCACTGGACTTGGATTTGTCAAGATTCAAGTAATTAAATTACCTGAAATATTTTCATTTGTGTTTATTACAATGTCTAGAACATGGTTTGTTTTGGATCCAATAAGAGGCAGTATTGTGGAAAAGTCACTGGCATTCCATGAAGGTCTTGTAATGTGTAATCAATTCAAACTTTCAACAACTTGCAGAAACACGTCATGATGTAAATCAGTGTGAGCTGCTGATGCGCCCTGTACTTCCTGGGATATCATCTGCACTTATTTCAGCTGTCCTGGAAACCAGCTTGTTTGCAGCCATACACTGTAATGGCATTATTAACTAAGATGATAGAAGCATTTTCTTCATTTACTCTATATACTGTGTGTTGCATTTCTACCCACACTTTATTTATTGCATGTTAGGGCACTGTTGATACAGCTATTGAATCTGAATAAGTGTATGCTTGGTTTGTATTTTTTGTAACAATCTAATGAGTTCGTATTTGTGCTTATGATTACATTTTTTAAAAGATACTGTGTGTACCTTCCCACAGTAGCTTTTCTACTAAGTATGATCTTTTTACAGGTCTGTTATAATGACCCCTTCAATTATTGTTATTTTAGACCATTGAATTGACTTGTATCTGGAGGATGCTGTATAAATAAACTTGCTTTGCCTCACAGTTTGATTTAATGTGAAATAAAGGTAGTTTGAGAAAACTGCATCATATCGTAAACAACAGATGAACAGAAGTTGCAAGATTGAAAGGAAGGATTTTGTAATTGCGAGGAACCAGGATTCGTTGTCTTTGAATCTGGTAAATTTAAAACACATTTTATGCTAAAGGCTACCATAATATATTTTCCACATAATCATAAGAAGATAATTTCATAATGTCAGTATAACATAAATATTTACTGTTAGGAAAATGTACTTTGTGGTCACTGAGAGGTCACACAGAGGAGAAATAATAAGACATATTTCATCTCCAACTGTCTATAGTTAATGTAGTTTTTAAATATTGAAAACTGGAAATAAAGCCAAGATAGGATCTTAATAATCCATGCTCATTATAGTCCAAAATTAGTTATCATTTAATTACAGGTAGTCTAATCACCCAAGGAAAAACCAGCCTAAAAATACTATAAAAGAACTAGTGGTAATGTATATTCCTGGGCCTTTTTTATGCTCAGTGATGTATTTTCTGATTCCCTTTGATAAGTGGAGAAATGCAGATGATGTGAACATCATGTTGAGAGATTTCCTGGGCAGATGTGATAGCATCTGATAGCAGCTTTCCTAATCAAAAAACATTGAGTAATTGGTAGGTTCTGGTGTCAAAGAGCAAGAGCTTCTTCTGTAGAGCTGTTATTTTACACTGACATTTAACCATATGGACGACATCTATCACAGACTCCTCCTATAGACTGGGATGCAGCGCAGCTCAGGATGATGTAAGTCAGTTAGAAACATTCTTTCTTATCTTATCTATATGTGTACGTCCCTGTGGCTTATAATGACGCACTTGACCTTCTGACTGAGTTAAAATCAGATCACAGTTATTAAATGTGACGTCTCTACTATGAAACTTTCCAAAGATAGAGGTTACAAATTTCATCAAATCATGAGCTGAATTAATTTTTCGAATAATATTTCTTATTGGTATAATGCAATGGAGACTTTCTTCAGATGTATTTTATTCTTCACCACAACTACAATAACTTTCATGTAAGTGGGTTTTTATATAAGCACATATTCCTATTTCTAATCACATTCTTTTGTTATCAAATGTCAAAATTGCCATAATTCTTGTATTAAAAGAGAGGAGTAAATCCCTTTCAGTTAATAATGAAGGTGCAGTAGTTAATAAGATATGAAAGTGTTGTGGAAATTTTCTGGTTAACCACTCAAAAGACAATTTTAGCTCTTTTCCTCGCTTTACCTTTCATCTGTGTTGGTAAATTATTTGTACAATTTCAGAAGAATAGATGAAAACCTGTGAAACCTCTTAAGGTTTGAGTGCGTCTTTGTCACATGTGTAAAGCTCATGCGGACGGTAACAGTATTATACTTTGCATAGCCACAGAATAAATAATACATTCATGGTGCAATGTGTAATTTTACACCATCTATGAAACGTGGTGTAAAATTACGTTTTAAATTAGATTGACTTTTGTTGCATTTTTGTTTTGTTATAGGTTTCCATTCATTGGGTTTCATTCTTTTTCACCCATACTCAATACACAATCATGCATTTGTATTATATGCTATTCAAAACAATGCCATTGTACTGTATATCTGTTCTCAGACAGCATTCTATCCACAACTGCTGTATTGAAATGGTATTTTAATGCTCATGAAATGTGTATGCTTGCACCGTCCTTCACAATCTAACCTTGAATACATCCACATACAATCTTATTTAAATAAAACGAACCTCCAAGAAATATTTCTGTGTTACATTTACCTAACTGTTTTGTGGCACCGACGGTCGTATCCCCCACAGTCTCCTACTTCTCTCATTTCCTCACTTCTCTTTTCTTTTCCCAGGAAACCATAAACCCACAAGAACTCCCTATGCAATCAATTATATGCTAATATTAAACCGGCTGGTGAATGTATTACTGCCTGCAATTCATGTATGATACCTTGGTAATGCTTCTCTATTTCCCCCAATATCACTTCATTTGTCCATTTTAATTGAAATGACATTTCTTGTGAATTCACGGGCTGTAAGTATCCAAGTGTTACCAAGAAGATGTTTATGTATGGCTAGCATATCAAATCACTTGGGATACTCATTAATACAGTGGATACAGTGGGATTTCACATATACAGAGCCACCCCATGGGGCACACTCTACAGCCATGTTACAGTCACTGATAAACAGGGGTTTGGCCTTTGACCTCTACTGTACTTATTTGGTACTGTACTCAGTTTTTTAGTGGAATTTTTGTGTTTGATAAAAGTAAATATGAATTTTAAGTTGAACTATATTGTGATGAAGACCTCGTCATTGATCAATAATAGTAATACGCTCTCGAATGGTCACGCAGCCACATCGTTCCCTTATGTCATTGTGACGATTGCACCGCACCACATTAAGACTACAATCGTAACCTTACACACATCCACTGCAGTGATATGTATGACAAAAGATACACACTATGTCACAGGTGTGCACTTTACCAAAGTCTCACTATAATCAGATGTTCCTCTCCTCCACAGCTGTCTTAGATGGAGGCAGCAGCTACCTGCACAGGTGTGCTGATGGCAGATGAAACCATCTTTACCTGGGTCATGGGTTATGTTACTGATTTACTGAAATTGAGGTAAGGTTATGGGATTTATTGAAGTTATTGAACTGGGAAATTGAGTTTCCATTCAGAAGTTATATTTGTTTAACATGAAAAGTCAGTGGAGTTGCATACTGTGTGAAATAGATGATAATTGATTTTATCAGATTTTGGTTGGTCTAGGGGGCGGGGCTTAGCAGCTTGAGGAGGAGTGAAAGACTCTCTGAGGGCGGCTTTGAACCAGACGGGTGACATTCGCGAGTTGTTTTGTTTTTGCTGTGGACGGCACTATTTTTTCTAAATAAAAGCACGGCCACTCAATCTACTTGTGTGACTCAAGCCATCTTGTTATTTTTCTAAGACAGTTGACCCACAGTTTTTGTGACATATATACTTGAAGATCGTGTCACTCATCTACATGTTTAACGGCTGTCGTCAAATTGTACATGTAGTTTGTAAGTCAAATGACAGCCTCACTCATTTTATGAGACAGGTTCTGACATGCTCTTTTCCCATGCTCTTGTATAATGCGCTGTAATTGTCTGTTAAGTGCTAGTGAGCATTTTCTGAAAGGCATGGATGGAGGTAAGGAAACTGAGCCAAATGTTTTTTTTTTTTTTTAAGCTAGTTTGAGGTGCAGCACAAAAATGGAGAGACGGAGCCAGAGGAGGAGGATATGGGGAGGCAATGCTGTTAGGTTTTTTATCTGTCATTGTGTCATGAAATGGAATTTCAACTTAGAGAGCAGCCAATGTGCTTACAGGTACAGTAGGGCCTACATCTGACACTCACATAGTCACAGGGAGTCAAAAAAATAAAAAATTCTCACACAAAATCCTGGGAAACTTCTACATGCTCCTAAGCGAGCACACTTACCGTTAGTCTCTCCCTAAAATTATGTTTAATTCGGTTTCATCTCTTATTTTCCAGCGCAGTTTTGGATGTACAGAAAATAAATAACATAGCATGCACAGCGGTGGCACTAGTGCCGCGCACGCGCGCGTGTGTGTGTGTGTGTATGTACGAGTGTGTTTAAGGAAGCCTCCCTGCACATCTCCATACTTTAAAGATATTTCTTGGACAGGCCTGAGAAGCCTAAACAACAAGGCTCCCACTGAAAACATTTATTTACTTTTGGTATGTCATTTCATTTTTGCACAAGGCGAAGAAAACTGGATGCTCAGAAACAACCCCCGGTTATTTTCCTTCCTGCAATGTTGTT
The DNA here is from genome assembly GCF_021018895.1 of Seriola aureovittata. Taxonomy (NCBI): domain Eukaryota; kingdom Metazoa; phylum Chordata; class Actinopteri; order Carangiformes; family Carangidae; genus Seriola; species Seriola aureovittata. Next base: position 4,159,288 of record NC_079386.1, read on the forward strand.
GTTTTTTTTTTTTCTCTTGCCAACTCCCTTAGAAAAGAAAAGAAAATGGCCGTGGGTAACAGTAGGGGGTAGAAAATCCTACTGAGTGTAATGGGTCTCTCCTTTCAACTAGAGCAGATATAAAAATATATGTAGAGCATGTGTACAAATGTGTACATAGGAGAACAGTCGGAGTCGCGCTCTGTTTTTGTGGTTGACTTGCTCCACCAGCAGGAGACAAGGTCAGTGTTTGAACCCCAGAGCATTCTGTTTCTGGAAGCGAGACATCTTCACACCCCTGGCCTACTTGTGTGTGTGTGTGTGTGAGAGAGAGAAAGAGAGTGTGTGTGTTGGAGAGTGCTTCCAAATGTCTCCTTCTCTTCTCCTCTGACTCTTTCATTCATGTTGTCCTGAGTTTAATACTTTCGCTACAGAACTTTCAAAAGCTCTGTGAAATACAGAACCTACCACTGTAGTGACATATTAGAATAAACAGTGACTGACAAGCACTAACGATGACATAGAGGCAACACACAGTCTTGTATATACTGTACATATTTCCATGATACAATGATAACAATCCAAATTTACAATCACAAATGAGCCCCTTAGTTACTGCTGCGATACCTGTCAAGTTTTCCATCCTAGCATGGCACATATACAGTGCACATACAGCATATACAGATAACACGGGTAGAATTACCACTGGAAAACTGCAGCGATGTCTGTAACAATGGGCTTTGTCATTTGACACACAGAAGTAAACAACAGCAGGCTTCTCATTTCTGGCTGACATCTGTGGATTTTGTGAGGGTGAATAACGAGACTGAGAATCTTTAAAAGCATCCTCACTATGCACTTTATAACTGCGTGCATGTTATGATAGGGGCTCATGTTTCATGCAAAAAGTCTGCATCCTCACCAGTTTATGCTCCATGTAGAAGACATGGAAATAAAGGAGCAGCGTTACCCATATGCAAATGTATGTAGCCTACAATTATTGAATTTCCATATATGCAGTATATGCAAATATAAAGTAAAAAAAAAAGCAATTGTAAAAATGATATATGAAAGCTATTAGAATTTAATATATTGGCATATACAGTATCTTCTAGCTCATACATGTGTATGTTTATGTATGCATGCCTATATTGTAGACATACAATATGTTACATAAATATATATCCATAACAAAGCCTGTATGTATATGATGATACTATAAACAGTGGGTTCCAAAAAAAGACCACTTTCACAGTATGAGAAGATAGACATGTTTAAAATGAATGAGATACTGTTAAGAAAAACATACAACATGGTTTTTATAATTATATCACATATATGTTATTCTTATGAGCTTTTTATTCATTTTAAACATTCATATCTGTATTTATATTTACATATTAATGGACAATGAGGTGGATATCCATTTACAAAAAATATGTCTACAATATAAGCATACATACTACATAAACATATATATATCAATATATGAGATTGTTCTAATTTCTAACAGCCTTTGTAATTTATACATATCTGCACATATATAGTTTACTTCAAATACTTCATGTATGGAAATTCAATATATGTACACATACTGCATCTGTTTATGGGTTACTAGAGAAAAGAATGACTTTAGGTAGTGACCCACACGGTTTGGGCATGTGGAGGAAGCCAAAGCTTGACAGGCCTGCCATGCCTGCTTACGGTTACCGAGCTATGTTCGCCGGTGGGGTTTAGCAAATAGTCTCATCCCAGCCTACATCCATAATGTAGATGTATTGATAGGGTGATTGAAAATGGCAAGGCCTAATAAAAAAAATTCTTTCCATAATAAAACTCTTTAAAGATGAAGATCTTGTAATACACTGTAAGAATAATAGCCTCACAGTGTAGCTTTCATTAATTGTCTTTCATGGTTGAGTATTAGGTGAGAAAACATAAACATGCTTAACCGTAAGCGGTATGTATTTCCATTTCTACAAAGCTGATTGATGAATGGCTGAGTGCCTTTCTTGCAATAAAGATCAAAATATTTTCTTGACACTCAGATGGCAACATTGTACCCCCCCCCCCTTCTTTCCTTTTGTTTTTCTCTCCCTCCTGCTTCTTTCAGACAGAGTGTGGAGGCTTTCTAATAAGATCCATAAAGACTTGTGGTTTTGCTCGTGTAGTGTCATGAGGGAGCGGGGCGCATTTCATGCACCGTGGCTTTAAACAGGAATAAACAGGTTACCGTAGTACATGTTTGCATTGTTTTTCCCCAGACTGGCTGTAACTTTGACCCTGTTATTACACTATAAGGGAGACAAAACCACAGTCAGCTGGGAGATATGAAAAATCTGTTTCTGGGTCTAAAGAAAAAGAAAAAAAGATTACAATGCTATACCTGTGAGGGCTACTTTAAATTCTGAACATGCTGTTTTCAAGATGTATTAGTCAAGATTTATTATTTGAAAATACAGCTGTCTTATCAGGTAAAATTGTAATGAGAACTGCAATATACTCTCCATACTCTCCAAGTGAGACGATATAGATTCTGAAATGTGATTGAATGTCAGATGTGTCAGATCATGGCTGGAAAATCTCCACAAACAGGAAGTGATTGCACTAGTGTGACAAAACAAGATTTCCGTGTAACTTCGTTGAACGTGTGAAGTCAAAATGTCAATACCAATTATCATTTACTACATTTTGTATCTAATGTCGATCTACTGAGACCAAGTGACCCTCCGAACCCAAGCAAAAGCCTGATGAGCCTCAGCTGAATTGGTTTAGTTAAGAAGTGGTGACAAAGAGTTTGCTGACTGAGTGAACCACTGTATCGGAGGCAACTAAATACAGTATGTTTGTGTATATGTATGTGTGTGTGTGTGTGTGTGTGTGTCCACAACTGATCTTTGACTCCTCCTCAGTAGTTAAAAAGCTCACCTTTCTTCCATAAAAGGTTTGCATAACTGCTTGTTATGCTAATTAGATGCGATAATGACTGCAGTAAAGTGCGAACACTTTCCTCCCTCGTGTTGAGCCTTGTGCGTTCTCTAAATCCACCCCCGTGCTCCACTTGTTTGTCACCTTTACAGAAAATGCCACCCTTTGCATCTGTGTCGAAATCACAAAGAAGAGAGGAGCTCAAGTTCTTCAAACACCGACTGCCTTAACAAACTGGACGATGAATAAAAGAAAGCTCTGTGGTCAGTCTCCTGTGATGAATGCATTCATTTTAACTTGGTACCAAGAAATAGTCTCCTGCACCACATGCTGTGCAGGAAACAGCAGAGACTGTACGAAAACAATACTTTCAAGGTCATGGAGAGAGGTGTTTATGGTCCTAGCTAGTCTTTGTGTTTCATTCTTCAAACAACAACACATCTTAGCAGCTTTTAAACATTTCAAACACACCATGTCAAACACACGCTAAAACAATGATTCATTGGTCTTTAGGTGAGTCATTTCAACCACATTCTGTATTCCTTCTGTATTATGTCACTTTTCTAACAGTCCATGGGGTTGCTAGTGCAGTATGATCCCTAAGCAACAATTTTAATAATCAACCAATGTCACGACCGGGCTCTAAAGCCATGACGAAAATAAGGGAAACACACCAGGATGAAAGCTAATAATAAGTAATCTGTTGAAAATTAAAAGTAGGTGCTTCCAACCCAAGGTGATCAAAAAGGACTTCTGTCTAGTGGCCTGAAAGTTGGCATGAAGTGTTTATCCAAATATGTGTGTGCCGGGATGAGCCGGTGATTGGTGGACAGCATTGACTCTTACAGCTGATTGGCTCCTGTCAGATGACCTCTCAAATATAAGGAACTGAGATGACGTGGCCGAGTTGCACGGGGAGAACTGCAGCTAACTCTCGTCCCAACCGGACACACTGTTCGCCTCCACCTACCTTCTGCCATGTCTAGGTTTTTGCTGCGTCTGACAGCTGGCTGGGTTGGACTGCCATTTTGATCTCTGTGGGGATTTGATCACTTTTCTCCTGCTTATCTCAGTTAGGTTAGGTTAGTTGTTGTAATTTGGTGTCGTTATATTTGGGTAGGTTATTTCTACATAGCTTTTTGGCCTATGTCCACCCTGAATCTCAAATTTGCTCTCAGTTTATCTGAAAGCATGTAAATAAATGCACCAATAATCTGTTCCTCTTGGGACTTATGGAAGATGGGGCACTCATGTTCTGTCCTGGCCAACCTCAGACGGGACATAACAAAGATATGTATATATGAATTGAACTTCTTTGGGTCTGGGCAGAAGAAATTCTTTTTCTTCCTTTTTTTGTTTTTTTTCACCAATTAAGGACATTTTATAGACAATTCAGCAGATGAACCACAATTAAAATTAATTTTTTAGTTGCAGCCTCATGCCTGTCATTGATTTATCCATTTACACATGATGGTAAACACTGATTATACTGACTGCTGCATAGACAGTCAATTGAAGTGGCAAAAAACATACATATGTTATATATTATTATCTATATATTGTTATTTTGCTATCATTTACTATATTGCTTTTTATTATTTGTCTCATTCCAAATTTCCCTGGTCCTGTTTACTATGTGTCACTACACTCCAGTCTCTCTCTCTCTCTCTCTCTCTCTGTTTGAATCACTCCCACCCGGCTCCTACCAATAAAAAAGTATGGATATACCGCTTGCTCCGTCATCACATTAGCGAGAACAATCACCCTAACAGTGGTGGTGCTTTCAAGGCAGCCACTGTAAGAGGAAGAGAGGAGTCTGGAGAGTGGGTGGGCTGGGTGATGGTGGCAATTGCGGTGGCGGGGTTCCGAGATTTGTAGCAGAGGCGAGATGAAAGGGATCCTACACTCACTCACTCACTCACTCTCTCACTCACTCACAAACACACACACTTCACTCTCTGAGAAACACCACTTGCAGGAAAACCGCAAAATCCCCATGCCAAATGTTAGCCTTAAGTAAGTGAGTGTGTGTGTGTGTGTGTGTGTGTGTGTGTCCATTTTATTTTAACCACTGGTGTTGGTCCAATATCTCGCCTCCCACTCTCTCCTCTGTCTTTGTGAAACTGCTGATGCTCGGTGGCTGCCTGAATGACTGGTTGCCATTGGCTCGCCTGGGCAGAACGTCTCCTTGGTGCAGCATTTTCCTGGCTCATCCAGAGGATCACTGAGGATTGGAGGTTGTGTCTCTGAGGCCAGTAGAGACCCCTCAGGGCACCTGTTCAAAGCTCTAGAGACAGGGACCGCTCTATGGGCTGCCCGTCTCCAGGGCCAGGGCACCTTTCCAGAGGATTAGCAAAGGGAGAGTTAGCCTGTCAGAACCAGAACGAGGAGAGCCTGTGTGGGCAATTGAGTCTCTTGGGATCCGCTGTCTTTAAGTGGGTCCAGTGGTTACCATGAGCCAGCAGCGCTGAGCCAACATGCCAAGGTTTAAATACAGGCAGTGATAGTAGTATCAAACATGGAAATAGGACATAAAATGCATATACATACCCTGTGCTAACACACACGGCAGAATCCAGGCTCATACATACTCTTTCCTCATTATATCCCCTGGGTAAGAGAATGAGGCATCAATGGTGAACTGAGGGCACTAGAATATAATATATGAAGTATAATCTCGTCTCCTCTCCTCTCCTCTCCTCTCCTCTCCTCTCCTCTCTCCTCTCTGTGCAACACAAACAGCCACATTATTGAAAACGACAAATATTTTTGGCAAAACAATTCCCTCCGCAGGCTGTGAGGCTTATTACCTTGGACGGCCTCCCTTGGTGGCGCAGAGTGGGGGTAGTGGCGGGGGGGGGGGGGGGTGAGATCTGGAGCAGAGCCTCGCTTCTCTTTGTTTCTTTAATTTCCTTCCTCGGAGCTCCTGTGCTGAAACAGAGCCAGAGTACGTTATTGGTATGATTATTCTGTTGCACTATGTAGCAGACAACGGCGGCAAAATGAGCTCACAGTTGCGACTATCTCTGGCCTAACTGAGTAGCAGCAGCACCCCCCCCCCAGACAAACTGATAGCGGCTGCTGTATATGAGATTCACTCTGGCCTCTGGCAACTGGCCTCATAACTGGATGGGCTGGGATGGACACAAAGTCCAGACTGGAGTCGAGGTTGAAAAGCCGCTTATCATGCAGTTGCGTCCCCAGCCTTGTGGTGGTGGTGGTGGGGGCGTTGGGTCAGGGTCAATGTTTCCATGGTGATTGGATATAGGTTATTTGTTTGGAAGCAATGTTTGTCCCCACTGTGTCGCACCACTGAGGGACAGACAGCAGCCAGAGAGCTTCATGGACTTGATGAATACCAAAGGGGATTCAGTTCCACACAGTATCCACTCACAGATAATTTGATTCACACAGTGTAATTCTATTGCTATGTTTTGATTAGATAAATAGCAGTTATGCCTCACAGCACTTTTCAGTCTTTGGTGATAAATGGAGGTTGATGTGACTTATACTTTGAGTTATTACTGGTGAACTTGAACCCCTACGTGTGGCATTTCTGACTTTGGGAAGTCCCAGTTGTGAGAGGCTCAGAGCCTCCTCTCTTCTGATTGGCTCACTGACCAGTTGTTACTAGAGCTCCAGAGAGAAGCCTGAGAGAGGAGATGCATTGAGATGGTTTTTGGATCTTAAAACCACAAATGTATCTTCTGATCAACACTTCAAATCAAACACAGAAGAAGTGTAAAAAAAATATGGGACCTTTAACTTGACCTCATTTCCCTGTGGAGGTCAAGAAAAAAGAATATGTGATGTCCCTTCACCATAACTCATTCAGGGTATTTTGTGTGGCACTGATATAGAACGATCTTACATGGTCTTGGCTGGGCCATCTTCTGGAACTTGGACATTTCAGTCACTTGTTCGGTGATACAATTTGCTGCAGGACGAATGAGGAGAATACAAACTCACTGGATGGTAGGTAATCGTCTTAGTGACTTCAAGCATGAGGAAAAAGGTCAGACAGGTGTAAAGTAGCAAAAAGTACTCTAACAAATTACTCAAACAGTGAAAGGTGTCCTGCTTTAAAATCAATATAAACCAAGAAAAATCAAAGTTGGCGCCGGAGTTCTCCCTTGCTCACCGATTTTCTAGTGCTATTTAGCAGCAATCCACTCAATGCGACCACTATCAGCTGGATGCTATATTACAGGAAAATTACTGAACACCGTGATAGCCTCTTTTATACTGCACATCTCCTGGCCTCCAGTGGCAGCTCTGTGATACCTGCAGTACGAGAAAATGCCAGACACATTCAATCAACACAATATCTAAAAACGTCTCCATGCCTCCACATCATAAGTGATTTAATTATGTTGGAGCACCAACAAGAAGATTAATGACAGTTCCTTAGAACTGCTATCACCTCTTCATGCTTTTAACACTGGGAGTGAATTTATTAATACTCTTACCAAAACTGTTGTGAAGTCAAGTACTTATTTATGGTAAATAATTCATCAAGTACCTCAATCATGAGCTCATTAGTGTAACTTGTGTTAACTAGGTGTAACTTGTGTGATATCTTTTGCTGCTTTCGTCAGAACAAGCAGAAACGGCTGCTTCACGTCTGTCACGTTTGATCATTCACAACTAATTCAACATATGATCGCAGGATAAATATTGTTACTGAGGATACTGATAGTGTGTTTTTATGGACAGCAACTGGAAGCATGCATGTAAAGCTGGCGTCATGAGCAGAACCTAAATTATCCAATTGAGGGGAAACACAGGTTGAGTAGGAGACAACTACATGCATGAGTGGTGATAGCCTTCAGCCTGTCAGAGCAGCGGAGTTCCCCCACCAGCCTGGTTATAGATCTCACCAAGGCAGTAGCTTGTGGCAGCTAGAGTTTAGCGTCAGAGCTAATAGCGTGGTGTACCGAGCCTTGGGAAATTAGCTGTGCACTGAAGCATGCTGCAAGAGGCCTGGTGAACCTCAGTCGGAGGAAGAGCAGTCACACATAGGTCAGAGGAATCAATGTCATTTAGGGACCCGGGGGCCAAGCTTGAGAGCACTGAACTCTCTCTAACCTTGGCCAGTGGCTGTGGTGTAATTGCACTGGTGCAGTGACGATACGGGCTGAGAACTGGCAGAAGTTGAAGCTAAAAGAAAAAGAGCGTCGGGAGGTATTCCTGGCTGCAGGACACGCTGGCTGAGATTTTGATGTTAAAACGAAATTGAGAAAAACACACGCAAACAAGCACTTGAGCTCTTTTTAATTCTATGTTTATTTGATATTAATCTGAATACAGGTCTACAGAGGCAGTAAGACATCAAATATCACACATTTTTACTTCTTGTTGGAATGAAAAAAAAAAGAAGTTTATCGTATTTTGGAACAGAAATTGTCTAAATGCCTCATTTCAACGACAGCAGTGACAGAAGAGAAATCAAAGGAGACGGATCAAGGCATGATTCTCTAAACTTACCTTATTTGCCCAGTGGGATGTTCCTGTGAATAACAAACATCAGTCTCATTTCTCAGATCATGAGTCGATTTAGTTTTCCACTCAGTAGCATAAACTAAGAGGCAATGAATTACCACCAAAGGATGCCTAATGTGGGGAGTGAAGCCTAGGAAGACGAGCTCTTGGGAACTGTTGCTGCTACTGATAGCGTAATAACAATGGTGGATTTCCAAGCTGCCTGCCTAACACGAGCTGGTGTTCACAGCGAAGTTCGAGTCTTCTTGTCAGACTGAAGCGGCTGTGGTGCAGGAGGTAGAGTTGTTCGGTTCCCGGCTCCTCCGGTCCGCATGTCTCAAAGTGTCTTTGGATACTGAACCCCAAATTGCCTCTGATGTATCATCAGTGCGTGAATGTGCGTGCCTGAAATGGTATGGTGTGTTATGGCAAAGGGGGAGGGATGCTCTTGTCTCAATGTGCGTGTATGAAAAGTCATGTGTGTGTCCACTTCTCCAGCTGAAGACTTATATATTCAGCCACTTTGCAGTAGCTAGCTCACATTCAGCACCTGCCACTGTGATGTGCCACAGTCGTTCTGCCACTCCAGCTGGAGGAGACGACTTCTCCCTACCAGACTCACACACTAATTACACTGACTGTGTGAAATCTGATTTATAATGACTACATTATAACACTGGTATGGAAGATTTCATGGAAAAATCTTTCTCAAAAATATTGATGAATTGCTTTATTATTTTTTATTTTGTAAACCATCTCATGACTCCCAGGTTGAGCTCCACTGCTCTATGCTATTATCTCTTCGCTAGCTCAATGCAACAAGTGTAAATTCTTCAGTTTAGAAGAGAAATTCTTGTTTGTAATAAATGTATTCAAGCCTTTACTCACACTAGAGCTTGGCTTCTGTTCAGCTGTGAAATTGTTGGCTCATGCTTATTGTAAGGAGTGTTTACTTTCTTGACAGTACCATACTTGATAATAATTTTGTCTCTGCACTGCATTGCAGCCGACATGCTGTCTATAGCAAACAGCTGACAAATGTGCTGCATAAATGGCCGACAGTCAGCTGAGTGTTGGTGAGCAAGCTGTCCCCAAGCGAGTGACCTGGGACTGGTCGGGGCCAGAGGAAATCCTCCGAGATTGTCTCCACTCAGCCATGAAGCACCAGGGAGGTGACTGGGGCACGGACACATCAGTAGGACTGCAGCTCCCATAGGCCACTGGGGTTAGAGATCACAGTCACAGACAGGATGTGAGGGAGTGTTTACAGTTTGGGGAAGGAGCTGATGGAAATAAAGAATGATGGTGGCGGAGGGGAAGGATGCTCTAGTCTCACTGATGCAGAGAGACACTGTACTAGAAGCAAAGTGCACACTAGAGTAGGTTGGACTGATCCCAAGAAATTAAAAACATGCAGTGTCTTCTCCGAGTAGTCTACTTGTGGCACATAGTGGAAAAGCCCCTGGCTCAGCATTCAGCACTCACAGTCTCCATTTAATTCCACAATAAAAGTATTTCTATCAGGGGAGACACAACAAAAGACTTTATGTTATTTTAATCATCCAACAATTCTTTGACAATGAACCCCTCAATTAAATTTACAGTTATATATATTCTGCAAACTGTAAAGAGACGTGACAGTTAAGGATGGTGGTTGGTTAATATCCTTCAGCTGTTTTGGGGGACATTTTTATGCCTTTATTTGACAGGGAAAGTGGAGACAACACAGAAAATACGCCTACATGGCACTCTAACCACTTGGCCATTGGGTCGGCCCAATATTTTTCAGCCTGAATGATCAAAGTCTGTGAATGCATCACAGTAAGTTCAATGGATACTAGGTATTCAATTCAGACCTTGATTTTTGAACCATGGTCTGATTCATACCAAAATGTTCCCACACTTTAGTGTGCCTTGAGTGTCTGCAATCTCTCCATCATGATTGGACCAAAATGGTCACGCAGCTGGCTGACTATAGTCAGCATTGTAATATATTATATTCAATGTATTCATATATATTAAAATTCAAAGCGGTGTGTGTGTGTGTATATATATATAGTCACCCAAAAAGTTGGAATAATTTTGTATATAAAACATATTATAATGATTGAATGAATAAATGATGATTATTTAAACAATTATTATTATACTACTACTACTAATAATGACAGCTTCTCTATATAATAATATAATAACAACTTTGTTCTTTTACCATGATTAGCTGGCTGAGTAGTGTCTAGTGACCGGTGCTGTAAAGGCTAAAAAACTTTGCACAGTTAATCTAGAAATGCTGCATCAAAACTCATTAATCCAGGTCTGGATAGGATGGCGACTGGGTCTGGATCTGGGTCGCGGTCCCATTAGCCTTATTAGGTTTATTAGGTTTGATATACAGCTTTGCCCTAAGTTTAAAAACCATATTAACTCTGTGATTTACATGTGTTATAGTGTTAATTGTGATTTTGCTACATTAGTAAGGTAATCAGAGCTCAACAGGCTGCACCTGAAATGGAGTCAGGGCAGCGGGGTCGGGGGAGTGTGTGGTGTCGTCTACAGGTATTAATGCACCAGATTGCGGATGTTTCTATTGGCCTCAGAACCGTTACACATCTAATCGAATAAGAGGTGCTATAAGTTACCAGCAACAGCGACGTGTCATTTATGATAATGAACACTTTTGCATGCTTTCATTAGATTCCACCATGTTACAGGTCAATAAAGCGAACATTACGCAAACTTGAGTCAATCATACAGGTTCGTTTATATATTAAAGGTGCAGAGGATTCATCCATCGTTCCCTCACACATTCACACCACTCTAGTCTTAATGTGTTTGGGCATGTTGACCTGCCCGCGTGCACGGGTACACTTATCATGTGCACATGCATTTTGCGGGAAGCAGCGTATCATAATTAGCTGTACTGAGAGCAGACTGCGACACTCTTCTGCTCAGAGTAAATGTGCTAATTGTCTGAGGAGCAGAGGGGGTGGGCGGGTTGTCTCAATAGCCTTCATACTGTATATTTAAAACAAGACCGCTGGGGTTTCTCGTCTGAGAAGGACATCGTGGGAAAGGTCAGTACTTTCTGAGCGGAGCATGCTCAGTGCTGCACATATCCTCACTGGAAGATTTCCAGGCTCCTACTCTGTACTTAGTGTCACACCCCGCCTCTGAATCCATCACAAAAAGAGAGAGACGCAGAATGGAGGCAAATACTGAGTAAATTATTTAAATGAGCCATATAATAGTAAGAAACTAAGTATACATTGAGAGTCTCAACCAGAATTTTTGAGAGCACGGCGCTCAGGTGCTTCTAACTATGATGATCCGCTCTCCAGGGACCTGCTGCATTATAGAGATGAAACACACAGAACATGAGAACGAACCAGGAGGCGTCGCACTTAGAACGCTCCCTCCACCTTGCAATGAAACTACCTGTCCGTAACTTTTTATTTATTTATTTATTTTTAACTGTTGTTGTTTTGATTTCCCCTTCAGGTTCAACAGAGTTTTTAAAGAAGATAAAAGCCCTCCCGAGAATATCTGATTCTTTTTCCTGGCACGTCAGCGTCAGTGATTGAATTAACTTTACAGCACTTGGCTCAGCAGAATGAATGAGCCTCATAGTCTTAGCAATCAATTACATCTTTTACTATCACTTCTCATGAAACGAGTACCACATATGTTTCAAATCTCAATGGGAGTTATTTACCAGAGATACAAAACCCGACAGGCTCATTTGCTATGTGCATTGTTTTTGGCAGCATGATTAATAAAGTGGAGTTATCGAGCTGGCGTTGCTAACAAGAAAAAAAATGAAGAAAAAAAAAAAACGAGCAGATATTAATAACCACATGGTGAAGATTGGTGCCCAAAAGTTTAACAGACACAGACGTGCTTTTGTTTTTTTTAATACAAAATTTTTGAATATATTTAAATGTCTCCACTCCCTTAAATTCTAAATAATAATAATAATAATAAAAGGCATTTCTGGTGACAAATTAAGTGTCATATTTGAGGAACAGCGCTATCATCAAGTGTTGTATTATCACATCATGCAAACCAATTTTTCTTTCGCCACATGTCTTTTCTCTTACTTTTATATTTGGCATCAAAAAGTTCAAATCTCCAACATGGAGAAACTTGTGGTGAGAGCTGAGCCAAATGTCAAGAAAACAGGTCAGAAAGTGTTAGTCACATATTTGGACAACAAGGATGGAAAATGCTTCACTCACCCAAAACAGCAACCTTTTCAGATGCCCCAGAGAAAAACATTTAACCTGCATTGTTCCAGTACAACTGCAGGGGTGACTCAGGTTTAAAGCAGTCGGAAATGGTACAGAGAGCTATAAAGTTTCAATCTGGAGGAGATGAGGAGATTTGTCTCTTCCTGTGTGATGTCTTTAAGATAGGAAAATAAATCCGTCATATAAATACAAATTCCAACGACGAATCCGTTCCATCTCGAGCAATTTTGTCACTCTGAATTTGTGCATTTCAAGAAGTGGTTCACAAAAATTATAACAAAACATATTTTCTCACTTTCCTCCGGCGGTAAGTGGGAACTGACCCTTGAACATCAGATTCGGAGAAAAAGAAAAGCCCGGCAGATTTCAACACAAACCCGATGTGTTCATTTCGATGACATTGTCAGCCACTGGCCTCACTGTATTCATTGAAAATGCTTAGCCCGCGACGGGAAATCAAACTTCTCCGCTCAGCCAAGCGCATCATGTGGATGTGTTTGCCTGTGGATGAGAGAAAAGCAACCCTCTTGTTGGGATGACAGGGGTGACATTGCTCTGAGGCTGCCATTTCAACTGGTGACTCCCCCGTCTGAAAGCTGCCTTTGACTGACTGATATAAATCTGTTTTCTTTTCTGTGTGTGTGTGTGTGTGTGTGTGTTTGGTAAAGCACAACATTACTTTTGTCCCTCCATGCATTCATTTGCAGAACACTGAGACAAACACTGCCAGCTACGTGTGAGTACGTGTCTTTGTGTAGTTTTTCTCTCCAATCTGGCCTTTAGATGATGAAACTGCTGCTCCTGCGTTCTGACACGACCTGTCTCTTCACATCAGGCCTCTGTGATGGAGACTGTCAGCGTGGCACGCTCGCATTTGTCCCTGACTCATACATCTCCCTTACACACATGTGCACTTGCTCTCTCTCTCTCCATCTCACACACACACACACACACACACACACACACACACACACACCCACCCACAAATCACCTCTGGCTCACCAGCAACCTCTTATCTCTTTCTCCCTTTAACACACACACATGTTGCCCCATCCGTCTGTCAATCACAGTTCCTGAAAAAGTGAGGCAAACGAATCTCCCGGCTCCACGGAAGAAACAGCAGGTACTTGACACCTTGGACAGACATAAGAATGGACACACACGTGCGCACGCACACACCTACTCAACTGTACAAGCACACAGTCAAGGTCAGGTGTTTCCTTTTGTATTTCTTTTCTGAAGATTACATCAATGATCAGAGTCAGGCACATTTGTGCACACATTTAAAATCATATGTATGGACACTTTTCTTCTTTTGAGATGACACAAGGCTCGGTTGTGAATGCTGCTTGATTGAAGTTGTGCCTGCTCTTTAGCTAATGCTAATCCCTTTTTTATCTTCTTTCTCAATAGCACTATTTGAGAGGAGGCGCAGTGATGGCATGGAGAAGAGGTGGCGTCAAAGCAAAGAGAACTCCAATACAATACTGGAGATGAGGGACAGTAACACAGGTTTGGCCCTGAGAACTCAACTCACTGCGACTTAAGAAAACATGTGCAAATAGAAAGAAAACACAAGCACATTCAGAAAACCTGAAAACACACGTGCTGCAAGTAACACAACCCGACCAAATACAGGAACATGCTGCAGGTAGAAAAGATGTCGATGGAAATGTTTCCAGGGGACACAAAAAAAGTGATGAACCTGGCTGGAACGCACCTGGGCTGTATCTGAAATCACTTATTCACTCCTCCGCTACTCGCTATCCAGGGAGTTCTATGTAGAGGACTGTACAGTGAGCTGATCGGTAAAATGGAAAAACACTTTCGGACGCTTATTCGGGTCATTTTCTCCACACCGTTTTTTCTGTCTTTCAGCAAAATGCATGATGGTATATATTGCTTGGTTAGTGACCATTTGTTATACTACTTTTTATGAACCATTGTGGGATACTATGAGTCCACTACACAGGGTATAATAATTCTCACTGTACATTTCGGATAGCACTAATCCCTATATAGGCTTATTCAATGCTTGGTGAGTTTTTTTCTTTCTTTTTTTTTGCCAGGTTCATCACTTTTTTGGAAACGCTTCAGTTGTCGTCTGTGCTACTTGCAGCGTGTTTGTGAATTTGCTTGCTTTGTGAGTCTTTGCGGAACGGTTTTCAGTTTGGTTGTATTGTGTGCATTTGCAGCACAAGTTGATGAAGAGGTTTTCTGAAGTCTTGTCTATGCGCATGTGTTTCCTTATGTCGCAGTGCATTGAGCTCTCAGGGCCACCGTAGGTTTTCGGGTTGAGGGGATGAGTTTCAGTGGAAAAAGCTGAGGAACTAAAGGAAGAATTTTGGCTTTGGCTAATATATTTTGCTTTACAGAAACATTTTGAATGACTAATATTGCACTTGTTTGAGGCCGGTTGGGTTATTTCCTGACAATGCTAACACATGACAAAGAGGAAGAATTTGGTTTCACACAATCTTGTTTTTCTCATTCAAGCCTCAGCGGCTCATTAAAGTTATATTGTTGAGAGTTGTGCTAGTTGTCACTCCCGTGCGTCAGAAGACATAAAGTCGAAACTTTCTCAACTCCACCACGTCTTTGCACCTTTATGTGTGAACAGATTTTGAGACTATTTTTATTCAGTTAACCAGGATGAAGAGCCAAAGCTGTTAGAAGCCAACAGTGACTGAAAGTACAGCATTTACGTATGCTCCGTTCTCCCTTTTGTATGCAGTCAGTTATGTGCAGTCATTTGTTGTGGCTGGGGCTGGTACAAATTAGCTGGCTGCTAAGTACTCTCAGTTGAGGTTGTCTGAAGGCTGGGCTGCGCGATACAAAAGGCTCAGGCTCGCAGGGGGGCGGGGGTGGGGGGTGATTTCTCTGTCTGTAAACAGAACCGAAATGGTTTGAGGGACAGTTCATCCTAGTCACTACAAACACTGCATCTAGCCATGCTAATCGTTTGGGTTTTACCTGCTCAGGTTCAGAGATGAGACCACAAAAGGAAACTAGAGGTGAATGGAAGGGGAGCGTGTCTATGTTCCCACAGCCCTATATTCCCACAGCCCAAACCCTATATTCCCACAGCCCAAACCCTATATTCCCACAGCCCTAACCCTATATTCCAACAGCCCAAACCCTATATTCCCACAGCCCTAACCCTATATTCCAACAGCCCAAACCCTATATTCCCACAGCCCTAACCCTATATTCCCACAGCCCAAACCCTATATTCCCACAGCCCTAACCCTATATTCCAACAGCCCAAACCCTATATTCCCACAGCCCTAACCCTATATTCCCACAGCCCTAACCCTATATTTCCACAGCCCTAACCCTAACCCTATACTCCCACAGCCCAAACCCTATATTCCCACAGCCCTAACCCTATATTCCCACAGCCCTAACCCTATATTCCCACAGCCCTAACCCTAATTTTTAAAAATTTCTGTGAAAAAAAGGTTCTAAGAAATGTTGGAATATAGGGCTGTGGGAACATAGGGCTGTGGGAACATAGGGCTGACCCCAATGGAAGACGCCTTATTTTGCATAGCAGAAGAAAAGAAATAGAAGTTGAGGCGAGTGACGGTTAGGAGTTTGAAAATATTGTATGAACTCTAGCCCAGCAACAAGAAAATAAATAGACTGAAGGTTGATGTCATGTGGAATGAGTAAGAGGCAGAGGTGAGATCTCTGCCTACTGTAAATACACTTCAGATGTCACCTGCTCCTCTGATCAGGTTTTCCTCATTAAACACCCTCCTGAGGCTCAGATGGAGGAGACACTGTTCTGGGTTCAGGATCTAAATTGCAGCAGGTTCCTTCTGTCCCTAATATCTCACCCCTCCCTTCCGTTGACAGCCATGAATAAAATATTCCCTTTTTACGCAGGTTTTGTCAGCCATCTGATGTGCCGCCTTGCTCCTCATTGGAAGACAAAGCGAGCGAGCAAGCGCCGGCTTTGAGGTTTTTGATAGCTCGTGTACAACCCTGATGGATCGCTCCTCGTGCTGGCAAAAGCTTTAATCAGTGCTCCTCCGATACGTTGGAAAGGGGCGGATTTGAAAAGGGAGGGAGAGACAAGAGCTTGAAATAGATATCAAACAAACAAACGAGCACGCTTGTTTATGTTCCCAAACGCGTTGCCGGCTTTGCCTCGTGGTTGCCGGGGCCTTGCGGTGCATTGCAAGTCAACAATATGGCTGCCATTTGAAGTGTGGTAAAAGTGATGGGTTGGATTGTCTCACAAGGAGCGTACGTACGCACAGTACATCTCTCAACACTGACAGTTTGAGAGGTGTCATGGAATCAAGGATGCAGAGAGGGAGCAGGAGGAAGCAGGTTTCAGTCCCATCCTTCTCGTCTCTGGAGCACTTTAATGAGAGACACACATTTGACCATTCTTTCTCTTTCACGGTGGCTCAAATGTCGCTGATTTGTTAGGAAGGTGAGCCATGTCAGGGCTTTAGAGAGATATATCAAATGCAGGCGGCCGGAGATATGATTGGATGGGGGGGGGGGGTGGTGGTGTTTATCCACTTACAGTAGAGTTGTGAGTTGATTCTACAATTTACTCCACCATGGAGGGTGGTGAAGCCCCGGCTCTGTGATCTGATATCTCCCCATGAGTCAGGCCCACAGAGACCCGGCGAAGGCTGTGATCATCTCGGATCCCCCGTATGCCTGCACACTCCGCCTCACAGCTCTGATCTCACACACTCTCTTTTTTGTGCATTTGCCACAAGTCTTCTGTAGTGAGGCGGCGTCTGTTTGTACGCATGATATTCAAAGGTAGCTTGTTAAAGCTGAGAGGAGAGCATCTTCAGAAGAGCATCTCGAGTGTTTGAAATTTATTAAACAGGTCAGTTTAAAAAGAAAAGTCACTGTGATCATGCTAGCTGTCACTCACTTTATTTTATTGATTGCCAGCAACTGTTTTTATTACTTCATTTCCAGGCTGTCCCTAAATTTATAGGTCAAACACTTCATTATATTGTGGTGACCCAAAGGCTAGGAAAGCCTCTTTCAGAAAAAAGAAAATGTTAATCAGAAAAAGCACGGCTTCCCTCTTACTCTTTGAGGAGGTGACCTTTATGAGAAACAATGATTGCATCAGATGGAAAATGAAACACGATATTGATTGTGAAACTGGGATATAGATAGAGACGCTGACAGAGACAGACTTGATGAGCTGCATGGCTGAACATCACTCAAAAGCCACTTTTTCCTTGACAGGACGTGCTGTCGCAATTTCACCGGAGGAATGAGACTAATCATGACTAAGCTACTTATTTTGTGTGTCTGCATTTTAGATTTTGACAAATAAATGAGATTTTTCCAATGTTATTGGATAGTTTGCATTGGTCTGTTGTAAAACAGAAAGTACTTTTTATCGTGACTGTCCCATAGTTAGCCCTAGTCTTTAAGCAATAAAACGGCTGAGAGAGAAAAAATGTACATAGCATCTATCTAATTTCATCAGCACATATCAGCCCTCCAGGCAGATCAATTTTCTGCCCGACCTCATCAGGTTTAAAGAGGTGAGACTCCGCTCTCAGTCCATTAAGCTCATTAGGAAATGAGTGAGAAATGCTATGTGAGAAGGGAGTAATCTGAGCGGGTGTACGGTGTGATATCTCTGCTTCAAAACCTCACTCCCCTCCCCTCTCTCTGCCTTGATCCTGTCATCCATGTAGACTCTTATGACATATAAATCCCTGAGATTACTGCGAGCATGTACAGTATTCTATTCATCCGGCGTGAGGGAGGTTTCTGTCTGACCACAGCCACTCATCCCTTTAATAGTCGTGTGCTTGTCATTAATTAGAAATTCAAAGGCCTATTCAATTCAGATTCACCCCTGCCATCGCTTTAAAGGTCATAGGTGTGAAATAAAAGCGGTGGAAATATGACGTCACTCCTCTGCCATTCCTCTAGCTCTGCCACAACAAGATAGACTCCCAGTTTTACAAGCCGGTAAGACCTTGATCAAGTTTCCACATTAAAGCCACATAACTGGGGAGGGGGACTTCTGGGTGACGAATAGAGTAGGCCCATGTGTGCTAAAACTATTTTAAAATGGCTTCTTAATTGACCGAAATTGACTACAGTCAGACAACGCTTTCCATCACCTCTGTTGCAAACATGGCCGCCATGCCCGTAAGCATCGAGCAGCCCTCTCCGGGGAGTTTAAATCGGCCATAACATCACCTGAAATCCAGGCGGTGGTCACGGACGATGGATACCTAATGTTAACCTGAATGGAAGCGATGGAGGCTGAATGCGCAGCTATTGCAACAACGTAAGAGTAATCGGCCTACCTGAGTCAACTGACGCTTCACGACCCACATCCTTCTTTTTCAAGCCGCTGGTGGAGCCACTGGGTGATGGGGTCCTCAGAGGAGCTGGACCCACAGAGTATTAAAAGCCAAACAGCCCTTTTTCTTTTGGCACTACATTTTCTCAACTGTTGAACTTCGGTATTCTTACTTACTGTATTACAGCTGTTTGAGTCATAAAGGGCTGTTTACCAGCAAGATAAAGCTGTGAAAATATTCAAAATATAAACTAGATAATAATAGATTGCTAAAATCAAACCTTGTCATGCAAATACTACAAAACTTGCAAGATACGGGACATCAGGCATCGGTTATTTCTGTTTGGAAAGATCAGCTTTCATAAACCCATTCCATACAGGCATTTGTTTCTCTTTTAACAGCAGGCGGTGGAAAAGATGAAACAAAACCCTGCCATTCGTTTCACCATTCCTACACATGCAGGAACGAATAAACACTGTTTTCTAATAATGCGAATGTGTTTAAATACCATCAACCAATTTAAAAGGAATAAAGACAGAAAGAGCAAAGCAGTGGGGAAGTGAAAAGACATACAGAAGCTGGGGCAAAACAAACGTGGCAATTATATTTACTTTCAGCAAACATCCCCTTGAGTTAATGAATTATGATTCAAGGTCATATACATTACAATGTATGAACAAAAGACATATTTACCAACTTTGAACTTGTGTTGCATTCACAGCAGTAATTGAATATAATGCATTTCTCAGTGTATTTCATTATGAGAGCCATACTCTTTCATCCATACACGTGCAAACATAATAAGTGAACTACACAGAGACGCTCTGGGTCCAATTCATATGCTAAATAGGGAAATGATAGTAAAGAAAAGGTAATTAAAGGAGGTATGGAGGAAGGAGCAGGGGAGAGGTAGTGAAAATTAGAAAAGTGGAAGCACTGAAGCAGAGAGATTGAGGCATTTTAGAAAGAGCCAATTGCACAAACACATACACACCAACACACACACACCAGATGCAGAACAATAGCATCTCCAGGGTTGAGTCCAAAACGGATGTTCTCCAGCAAAGCAAATTATTGACGAGGAGTCAAATGTTATTTCAAAAAAATGACACATTATTACAACACCCAGACTGTCACCCTCATGTCACACGCTGGCTCACACACACTCAGGCACACACACACACACACACACACACACACGCATGTTTGCATACAACCCGCAACACCTGATGGAAATGCCAGTCCTGATCTGGCAATCTGGTGAAAATAAATTAAGAAAAACGTCAGTCATCTGTTGAAGGTCTGATAAGGCCGCCGTCCCTCTCCAGACAGGCCTGTTGCCTGTTGGCGTTCTCGAGCTTGCATGGAAGCATCAGCACAGATAACAATATCCTCTCATGTTGCTTTACACATCAGGTGCTGTCCTGCTATCAGGTGGGGATTGTATCTTGCTGGGTAAAAGTGTTTTTCTGCTTTCTTTTGCATGTTAATTAAACTCTCTCTGCCTAAAAAAAAAAATCCCCTGGTGTATTAAGCAGAAACGTTTATCTAATCTGGAGCTCAGGTTTTGTTTTTCAGTATAGAAGTGACTTTTCAGTTGCCTTTTATCACATATCCACAGATGCCTCACAGATGTATGGAGAATAAAAGAAAAGTAAAGAAAAGAATGCAGAGTAAACACAAAGTCACTTGCTTTACTTGAATGAAGTAGAACCTTTTTTTTAACAGAAATAAAGTCTTCCTTCATTTTTGTGCACTTTAAGTGAAATGATTTTGTCTACTGGTTGCAGCTGCTTTTTCTTTGAAATAAATATAAGAGCGGCGTAGTTAGCATGAAGAGCAGAAAGTCTCTGTGGATTAACAGACAAAGAAAATTTTACTTCAGGGTTAGAAGAACAGAAATTACTCTGATTCTGCCTCCCTATTGGCTCTTTTTCTCTATTAGTGTTGACTGTGGTTTCACTTAAATGTGTATGATCTCCTCTTTGAGACTACCTACACTCCCCATTCTTTTACCGGCCCAGTACAATTACCTCCAAATTGGCCAATTTCATACCTCAGGATATCCAATGCCAATGTTCATAACAAATGCAACTATATTTTACTATTAAAGGCGTGGAGTATGTATATGAGGATGGACGAAGCCTCTGTGACGTCACCCATAGGTTGCTGAAGAGCAGTTTTGAAGCTATATGGCACATTTATTGATCTTAAACCTCTGATGGCCAAATTTTTAGGGAGGGGGGTGGGGGGTGTTTGGGGTCTTTCCAAGCTGAAGATGTGATCTCTACACTCGAGGACGATTTCTCCTCAAATGGAACAAAAGACAGCGCCGCCATCTCATGAAAACCGGCTGGAGAATGTAATAGCCTAGACAGTGCTGCTTCTTTTTGTCACTTCCATCTATGCCTGCTCCCACACCCCTGAATTGTTGCCCACATCATTTTTTCTTTTCTTTTTTCCATCAGTTCAAATCTGGTTCAGGTCTGGTGTTTTGCTCAGTGTCAGTTCCCCTGTTGGAAAAAAAAAAAACAACCAAGCCAAAAGGTGAGATCTACAGCTGTAACTACTCTCAGTAACAACTGATATATTAGGGTAAAATAACACCCCTACCTAACAGAAAACAGTAAACGTCAGACAGAATAAATGAAATTGAAATCTCAATTTAGTCTAATTATCAGAACTTCAGCTCAGCTCCCATTTGTTGGAAAGTGTCGTTTTTTGCTTCCGCTTCCCTCCCAACAAACCACTTTGATGGCCTAATGATGAACTCCGCTGTCATTGCGAATGCTACAGGGAAAATTGTGCACCCTGCCATGATACCAATTTTCTGGCGCTGTCATGCTTTGGTAAGTACCAATCCAGTGTTCTGAAGCATATTAAATTTTGCACATTCTGTCTCGAAAATGGGCTTTAACGTGATTTTTTTTTTTTTTTTGGTTGGCATTTGGTACAGTGAAGAAATAAAAATCTACCCACAGACGGCTGTACAGTGCTGTGCCAAATGTATGATCTGGGTCTATTAAACAGTATGTTTTTTTTCTGGATGATTGAAACACCCTGAGAAGCCATGTAGTCCTGTATTTTTCTCAGATGTGTCAAGAATGTGGTTTATAATTAGTTTGTTCCTGTTATAAGTAATTTATTTGTCAGTGTGCTGCTCCTCCATGTGCATTTAGGGAAAGCATACCAATAAAAATCTCCCATCAGCACTACAGTTGCTCCTTGTCTCAACAATTACCTGATATTTTCTTCTTCTTTTCATGCAGCTCATATAAACCTCCTATCACCTGGAGCACTTATGTTAACCTTCTAGCAGACAATATTGGATCCTGGAGATGGCGGACTCTTTAATGTTTCACTGGCTTTTGCATCTTATTTTCATGTTGGTGGGCTAAATTCTCCCCAGTGAGGAGTGATTTTTGACAATTTTGAAGGGATCCTTGCAGAGCTCTGTCCCAGCTGATGTTCTTTTTCATTTCTTTTCTCTCCCTCTTGAAAGTTATGAGACGGCTCAAGTTTTCTTGAAGCTCACTTATACCTTAATTCTCATCTTCTGATGCTTTTCTCCATTACTTTCTGACTTTCATTCTCTAGCGCACTCTCTATTTCAGTGACTTAAACTTCCATACCTCTGAGATTGCTCACTTTCTTTGCTCACTCTAAACTTTTCATGTTGCCATACTGTAGATAGAATTACTCATTTTATCTTGTTTACTCTCAACACTTTCTTAAGGCCTGACTTCCATTTTCAGTACTATGTGGGATGGCTGTTACGCAGGTTGAAGCTGCTTCTCGATAGAATTGCCCAGGGGTTAAAATATGCTGTATTCTTGGAAACAAGATTAAAAGTCTACAATCATGCTAATAGCTCTGCATTAAGGAACAGTGGTGCCTTAATGAATAGCTAAATGCTAATGTCAATATGTAAAGCATGCAGGAGAGCATGCAACAACAGTGCAAACATGCTGATGTGTACCAGGTGCGATAATTACCATGTTCTTCACAATCTTGGTTTAGCATGTTAGCATGCTCACATTTGCTTATTACCACAAAACGCAAAATACAAACTACAACTGGCGGTGATAGGAATGTCATTGCAGGTAATTGCTGCAGACATACACATAAACTCATTACTGACATTTTTGACCTGATGATCACACTAGCCAGAACATTGTGCAGCTAACTTGATGATAAATTCCAAATCTGCTTTCATCAGATCTGATCCATCATTGTCATTTTGTTAACGAACAGGGAGCGAAGGAAGGGAATAAAAAAAAGTAAAATCTAAAGTCCCAAACCTGTAGAAAATTTCATGGCAATCCATGTAGATATGAAGATGAATGAAAACAGTCATGAGGATTCTAGGCACCGTGGATATGTGTACCAATATTCATGGGAATCCATCCAATTGTTGTTGAGATACTTTGGTGTGGAACTAAGAGGTGGACTGACTGAGTGGAAACCATTTTTGCCATCCCTAAATATATATTGCTCGCATGACTAAAAATAATTGAAGGTTACAGTAAATTAAGAAATCAGATTTCCCCCACCATACATGCTCTACCTGTTTATTATGATTGTATGATTGTATTATTTTCAAACACCTTATTTCGATGTGTTCAAAACAGGTTAGCTAGAATTGTATAATTATTACTGAAATTGACAGAAACGAGCAAAGCAATTCATCAGACCTGTCTGGTTTAATATCATCATCATTCACTCTGTTAATGCTGAGATAATAATGATGGTACACATTTCCTTCACATCATCCACTGCCAACATTCAGCGCCAATGCATAAACATTTATGAAGCGTGGCTAAAGGTAAGAGCGTTGAGTAACTAAGTCTCCTTCAACTCATCTTCCACACAGGATGAATATTATAACAGAGCTCCACGGCCTCGTGCATCCATAGTGCTAAGCCGGAGGTAGACCATATACTGTATAACCAGTGCTCCACATTCACAGCTCCGCACCACTGTGCGATCCTCTTACAGTAAGCCTCTCACAAACAGGTCTCTTCTAAGTGATAACGGCCCAAAATGTTCCCTCTTGTATCAGTGGAGCAACCGGGAAATCTGACCTGTCTTCCTGTCACGTAGTGTGTGTCGGTTTTCGACCAGCAACTGGAGCCGTGACACGGTGCAGAGTGGTCACACACATTACCTCATCATGACTCTGGCCTTGATGCATTTTTGCCTCAAACTTTTTCAAGCGATAGTTCGGGGGTTATTTGACGTGGCGTTGTGTGAGGTAGTCATGCAGAGTCGGCGTGTGCTGTAGGTGTGCTTGTCCATTTGCTAATTACCAATAATACAAAATACAACTGAGGCTGATGGGGATGTCATTGGAGGTAATTGCTGTAGTCGTGAACATAAACTCATTGGAAAAATCTGACATTTTGACCTGATGATCACACTAACTGAAATCTCCCAAAGTTCTTTCACTTCTTCCCAAGTGGAACGTGAGCGGCAATCCTTCAATAGCTGTTGAGACATTTTACCGCAAATCAGTGCGTGAATCTACTGCAGGCAACACTCTGACTATGAGTGACTGCCTCATAGGATGCAATGTCAAATAACCCTAACTCTCCCTTTAAAATCAAGTGCAAATATGAACACGTTCAGTCAGATCTTTTCGTCTTGTCATTACAGCTAATTGTAACCAACAACCCTTTC
The DNA here is from genome assembly GCF_021018895.1 of Seriola aureovittata. NCBI lineage: Eukaryota > Metazoa > Chordata > Actinopteri > Carangiformes > Carangidae > Seriola > Seriola aureovittata. The sequence goes on from NC_079386.1 coordinate 4,183,919, forward strand.
AAACTGCAAACACACCCTCTAATCTTCAAGTCTAATTTAAAATAAAATATGGATGGGACGTGTAAGTGACCATATGCTTTTATTAACAAAGCTAGGCAATTAGCATTTGCTTTAAAACTCATGCCTTAATGTAGCAGTGCGTCCTTCAGATATACTGCATGTTACTGAGCTCTGAGCAGCAGACTGAGCTTATGCAGTTCACCTTTATCTTCACAGACAAGGGTAAGATAAGGGCAGAAATATTAAAGCAAAACTGTCCATCTGTCGTCGTGTTTTATTTTATTGTTATGCTGATCTTTGCTTTAACACAAACTCTCTCTCTCTTTCTCTTTCTGTGCCCCTTTCTCTCTCTCTCTCTCTTGCTCTCTCTTTCCCTCCATCTATCTCTCTGTCCTATCTGCGTTCTGAGCACCGCAGTTAGTGGATCGCTGTGAAATGCCAGCTGTCAGAGTGACAGACGCGATGTCACCTCTGTGCAGCCACGTCACCGAGGCAACAAGCCGTCAACATGTGCACGGGTGTATGCGTAGTGAGGGAGTGAGAGAGAGAGAGAGAGAGAGAGAGAGAGAGCGTGGGACGGAGTGTGTGGGTGTTTGTTTGTATTCCAACGCTCGAGAGGACGAGTTAGTGTTTGCAGTGTCAGGATACAGGTTAGGATGGAATTAAATCTAGACGTTAAACATGCATTCGCTGAAGGGCAGAGATGAATAAATGCGTAGCGCAGTAATATATATGTACAATACATATGCACATAGCTGAGGGGCGAGGGAGGAGCAGCAATATGAGGTGAAGGGAGAAAAGGTCACGACAGAAGTGGAGAGAGGGATAAAAGGAGGAGAAACACCTCGCTGAATGGAGGTAGCAGCGGAGGAGTGATGAATATTAGAATAAGAGTGAAGAGCGATGAAGAGAGGAAGCGGTGAGACATAGAAATTAAGTGCATTGTCAGGAAGTACAGTTTGAATGACAGAGGACAAGAGTCGGAGAACAAAAAAGGAAAAAAAAAACTCAAGAGAAATGCAGAACAGAAGGTCGAAAGATCAGACGAAAAGTACAAGAGCTGAATAAAAAGAGAGAAATGGATTGTGCTCTTGAAAAGCTAAGAGAGAGGGCAGAGTGAAGGGATTAGAGAGACGGAGTGAGAGCAGGAGATAGAGGGACGGCGGTGAAGTAGATGGATTAAAAACAGTAGGACAAAGGGAGGAGAGATGGTGGGATTTGTTATGGTTGAAGAAGGAACATGAGCCACTGACCAACAGCAGACTTTGAAGGGGCTTCCTTACCCGGCCCACGAGTAATACCACTTTCACACACAATATAACGAATGAGGATAAAGGAGACATGTTGATCCTGTGTGTTACCTCGACAACCGCTTTAGTCTAAGTCACAGAGCGTCCAGAATGAATAGAAGAGATGGAAAGAATTTGAATTTTACTCTTTCCAATTAGGGTGTGCATCCATTTAGCGATTAGACTGGGGGAGTGCTTCATCCCATGGGTTTAATTTCTTTGACAATATCTCGACAACATACCAGCGCCACATCTGTCATGGTTTGTCCTCCATACATACCTGCCTTCAGTAGTTCTTCACTCACTACTCCCTTGCTCACCCCAGCTGCCAACCACACCCACCTCGTCAGTCACTCCATTCACCTGTTCACTCAGCTGCACCTCATCAGCAATCAAGCCTGGTTAAAAGCTCCAATCTCCTCCACACTTACTGCCAGATTGTTCTTTGTCCCCATGCAAGACTCTCCAGCGATTACCCTTCGACTGATCTCCCGGTTCCGACCCTGCCTGCTCCTGACCAACCCGCCTTGTCTCTGCCCTGGTAAATACTTCAGCCCTTCTGTTTTTGACCACGAATCTGCCTTGCCCCTTCCTGGTCTTCGTCTGCCTGTTCTCGGGGCTGCTCTGAGTCCTTCGCCTCCACTGTTGCAGCGTGTGAACTTTCCTGCTGGTTCTTCGGTCCTCTGCCTGGTACGGCTGTCTCATCAACAGCTTCATTCCGGGCCCTCGGATTTTCCCCAAGCCCCTCAAAGACTGCCATTCCCCTTAGAACTGAACTGTGCTTATTTACCTGCTTCTGCTGACAATAAAAGTGATTACCAATACATCGGTTCTTGTCGGTGCTGCTTTTGGGTCCAAACCTCACCCGTTACAACATCTGTACAATTGACTAGCATCGCCCCTTTGCTTTTTGTTACTATTTGTTTGACATGTTTTTTCATCATCATACTTTGCATGGATGAACTGTAGTCACTGCTCGATCTGACACAAGGTAGCTAACTTGGCGACACAGCTAACTTTGTGACACAGTGTGCGGTGATAAGAGCATAATGCTCACCGGCAACATTTAGCGTCTGACAAATCTGCTCCTGTAGATGGGCTTTTTCTGTCTTTGTTATGAGCAAGAACAAGCTTTTCCTGCTTCTCTTGATTGGTTGCCTGAAAAGGAGAGACAGAAATTGAGAAAAAATAAAATTATGATTTTCAACTAGAAGCGCTTGGACCTTCTTTGCTTTCTTTAGAGGTGGTCACATGCACGCGCTCTCTCTCCTCTTTTGGAACTATTGAACGATTTTGGAAAAATGCTACATGGACACGCCCTTATGCAGCAATGACTTTTCTTTTTAAAAATGTTGTGGAAGTGATTGTCGTCTTGTGTGTGTGTATGTATCAGCAGATAGTAACTAATGTAACCGAGCTGCATAATTGTGGGTTCTAAATTTGATGACATGTTTTTGAAATGATTGTCAGTATACAGACATCACTCTCATAATATATATGAGCAATACACAGTACACACAGACACACACGAAAGAGAGAGATTAGATAAAAGAATAACCCATAGCAGAGCAATGGTAGTGAATTTAATGTCAGCAACATATTTGAATCCTATTTAATGTCACTGTGACTTTCAGTATGAATGACTCATTATACAAACAAACAAAAAATAATACATTACTAAACAAACTGACTCCATACTTCTGGAAATGTGTCTATTTACAAATTCAAGGTGCTAAATGCTTATGTTATCTGATCTTTTACTCACACTTAATCACACAAGTCACTTTTGCTTATGTAGCACCATAAAAACAAACTTTGCATTCTTTGCCTTTTTGCAAAAATAAATTTCTTTTACAGGCAAACGATAGAAAATGTCTTTTTATCAGCTGACTAAAAGTTGAGACAGCAATAACTTGCCATTAAATTGCAAACATATATTTGAGATAAAGAGATGCTGAGTCGCATTCATAGTTACTTCATAACCATGAATCATGACATTGTGGCCATAATGATAGAAAACATTCAATACACATTCACACACACCTTGACTAAACTGTTCTAATGAATCTAGATAATTACAATCACTGATGCAGTGATACAGTGATGGAATACACCCACCGAGCACTTTACTGTATTAGGAAGACCTGTACACCTGCTTACTCAAGCAGTTATCCAATCAGCCAATCACATGTCAGCAGTGCAAGGCATAAAATCATGCAGATACAGGTCAGGAGCTTTAGTTAGTGTTCACATCAAACATCAGAATGGAGTTTAAATGTGATCTCAGTGACTTTGACTGTGGCATGACTGTTGGTGTCAGACGGGCTTGTTTGAATATTTCAGAAGCTGCTGATCTCTTGGGATTTTCACACACAACAGCCTCTACAGTTTCCCCAGAGTGGTGTGAAAAACAAAAAATAGCCAGTGAGCAGCAGTTTTTCAGATGGAAGTGCCTTGTCTGTGGGAGAGGTTAGAAGAGAATGGACAGAATGCAGCCAGCGGAAAGGCTACGGTATGATAATGGATGGGCTCCAGCAGCACACGACCACACTGGGTTGCACGACCGTCAGCCAAGAACGGACAGTTGCCAAGTGGAAAAAATCTAGCCCGGTTCGATGGTGAGGTCGGAATTCGGTGTCAACATCATGAATCCATGGACCCAACCTCTCTTGTGTCAACATTTGAGGGTGGTGGTGGTGGTGTAATGGTGTGGGGAATGTTTGGCCCCTTAATACCAATCAATCACCCTGTGGAAGACGTTGATATTTGGTTGCGACGCTGGGTACCAAAATTTAATGTCAACTTCAAATTCCAACGTTCATTTGACGTAGAATACCGACGACAGCTGACATTGGTATTCTGCTGGTTATAGGTTTTGTTCAAAATCAAACGTCTTCCAAATGTCTCAAGCCGACACCATCTTGACATATAGAATAACGACATTCTGGTTGTGAGCAAAACCCGTTGTCTGCTAAACATCACAGTGTCAGTTAGCCAACGTTGGGTTTTGATGTCAAACCGATTTTTAATTTCCAACCAAAATTCAACGTCTGTCTGAAGTTACACTGATGTCAGGTGCCTGCTCATGTCTGTGTATTGGTGCTGACCATGTGCATCCATTTATGGCCACAATTTACCACTTTCTCAAACCATTTTTTTCAAACAGGAACATGACATGAACATGACAATTAGACTACAATGGCCACTAAGGACTTCCCCACGCAACAGAGAGGATGTGCACACCTGTGCGGAAACTCTGACCTGTTTGTATGAACATTTTGGTGAAAGGAGAAACAGGAAAATGCAAATGGTGAGGTGATGAATTGAAGCCAGATTGTAGTAATTAAATGTGGGAGACATCACTATATGTATAACGATGCCTCTCACACATTTAATTTCACTCCATGTCACACGTTACTTATAGATCCTCGTTATTATAAACATTCACACCAGCAGTGTTATTTGCGCTTTTGGTACTGAGCCATACTCTTTCATATGCACCTCTTAGTTGTAAAAGCCAACTCAAATCTCAAATCAAATTCACCATCAGATTTACCTATCTCCTGAGGAGAGGAGAGGGTCGGGCTGTAGCCACTGACACCGGTGCCAGCTGTTGAAATGCTAGGATGATGCCAGATGTGGCAGGTGGCAGGAGTAAGGAATGCCTGGCTTTGCACTGGTCTCAGACTTTAGGACCCTATATATGTGTATGTATGTATTTACAATATGTATGCACTGTATATATAGATATATAGATATAGTACATATACACACTTACATATGTTTGAATATATATCTGTGAACAAAACTCCCCATGCGCCAGTATTAGTGGTCAGGTGTTTGTTGGTTGTATGAACAACTAAAGTAAAAGTCATATTTACTAGACTATAAGTCCTACAGCTGTCCCTCTACATCACTATATAGGTTACAGTATGTACTGTATATACAGTACATACATACACACATATATGTATATACATATGTATATGTAAACATACATACATATGTAAACATCTTCTGTATGTATGTATATATATACACATAAATACAGAAGATGTTTTGGAATATTAAATCATCTCTGTGGGTCATCAAATGCAAGTAATGGCCACTCGTTTTAATATTAGCTTGTTTATATAATACCTAGAATAGATGAAGACTAATACATGAGGATTGATTCTGTCCTTTTATACAGCATATCATTTAGCCTGACAGTATTTGATTTACTCCTGGTACAGGCAGCCAATTTATCGAGCAGCTATTTCAAAATAAAATTCCTCCAGAGTCCATGTTAAGTGTTAACCTAATATTTTTGTATGACATTATGCCCCATCTGGGAAATCATTTCTGGGGGCAACATGAAGAGAATAGATTCAAATCAATTTTTGTTCAGGAGGAAATGGAGGTGCATAAATAATGATGGAGCCCGGGGAGGGAATGACTGATCCCACACTGAAAATCTGGCAATGATTTCAGTAATGATAAAGAATACATAAATACCTATTGTAAGCTTTTTTGAATAACTTGTGAGTATTACAAGCCATACACTGGTGATTGTCCACTTGAGACTGAAATCTGGAACAAAACTGGAGTAACAATTTTTCAGCAAATTCTCTAGTGGCATTTGGCTTATTCATGAGCGCCAATCACCACTGGGCTACCTGACCCAGCCCTCAATGAATACTAATGACCACAAAATGATAGGGCTGCAATTCACTTCCTTAGCAACCAAACAGAAGGGTAGAGCAGATATGAAAATAAGGCAACTGGCAAGTCAACAGAATGCCCCAACACCTCTCTGTGGTGTCAGATGACAACGTTTTCCCCTTGAGCTTTGGGAAAAAACCAAATAGCTTCTATTTACCTGGGAAACGCCAAGGTGGAGATATGTGCAGAGTGAGGAGGAGGAGGAAGGGGGAGGGGGGTGAAGAGAAAGAAAGAGAGTTACAGAGAGTGAGAGATACCGATGAAAGGGCTTTTTTAGCCCCAAGAAGGCAATGACTCATCCAATCATGCGTCCTGACTCACTGCAGCTTGGATACATCCAAAGCCTCCACGACGGCTTTGGTCACCGTGGTTACCGGGCACTTGGGTTACAACATCCTAGGGAAGGAAGTAGGGTGGAAAGTCATATATCTATATTTGTATGTATGTTACAATACATATTTCCACAACAGTGAGAGCTGAGGAATATGTAGGTTGCCTAAAAGCAGTTGGCAGCGTTTATAATTGCTCTGCAGCTGGCTGTTATTTCAGTCTCCAGCCAGCGGGGAGATGCGCTGTCAGTATTGACAGACAGACCCTGACTGACAGCCCCGCCTTTCTCTCCCTCTGTCTGTCTTTTCTCTTTCCTTCTCTCTCTCTCTCTCTCTCTCTCTCTCTGCCCTCAGCCAGCATCTTTATCTCTCTCTGTGTGTTCCAGGGCCTTATAATGAAATTCATTACTGTTACAGATAGGAGAGTAACACCCGTTTAGAGATCTGTGTAAAAAATCAATCACAGGCTGGTTTCAGTGTGGGGAAAGTTCACTGAGGTTTCTCCCTGTGTAGTTGCGGTTGGTGTCTGTGGCCTCTCTCTCCAGCTTTGGTATTTGCTCTTATCAGAAGCGGGATTTCTCGCATTGACAAGATGATACTTTCTTTGACCTTGGGCACCTCTGGTATGTGTCTACACAAATAAATAAAGAGAGCGTTAGGGGATCCATTTGATTTAAGAGAATGAGGCATAGTATTCAGGTTGTGTGCCGCCACCTACATTGATTTCTGATGTAAAAAAAAAGGAAAGGAAAAACAGCAGCAAGGTCGCGGTCGTCTGGCTCCTTAAAATAAACTAGAGATAGAGAGGGAGATTAAAAGTCAAAGGTTTACTGAATATTTTTTTATTGAACCAATTGAAGCTGACAATGAGAGACTGAATGCTGGATTTGATGAGTGATTCAGTCCCTCTTAGAATGTTATGTAAACAGTGATATACCTGTGTGTTTTTCCTCTTGAATCTTATAAGCTCATGATTCATCTTGTAACTGGTTGGTTCACTTCAAGGCTGAAATGGAGAAAATGATTATGTACTTTCTGGGCCTCTGAGAAAGATGGCAGGCATATTCCAGCTTTTCACCTTAAATTTTATATTAGTAGTATATTGTCTTATTATTATTTCCTGGCTTGGACTAACAGTAAACAGCACTCAAGTGGTGTCTCAAGAAACAGTAAAAATATATAAAAAATTTCAGTATTAGTCATCAGTTGGCATAATGCGCAGTAGCAACAAGGTGTCCAATAATATTATAAACATTTAGATGAACTAAACACACTGAATTTGCCCTTACTTTAAAGATTAAATGTGCATATCTGGAATACAGCTTGAAAACAACAAAATAATGATACATTTTGTTAAATGTAGTTTTCACAATTACATTCACACTGCATCTCTGTTCCTCAGAGACACACATGTCTCAATCATCAGGATATTTCCCTTGAACAAATAATGCAGGGAAAAGATAAATAAGAAACAAGTAATGCTGTATAAGCATACTAATTTTTCTGATTTTTTTCTAACACCGCATGAATGCAGGGATAATTTTATGCAAGCAAGCAAGCAAAAGTATCTTTGCCTTTCAGTATTGGTCTTAGTGTATTCTAAAAGGGCCGGATATATAATGGATGCAGATGTAGATGGTGGTTCTCAAGTTACACTGTTCAGGTATAGTCACAAGCATCTGTGTGGTTTCCATTTGATCATCTGGCCATGTCCATGATGGTCCGAGGATGTCAAAATTTATGGCTGCACAAATTTATAACACGTGCTGTATGTGTGTGTATGTGTGTGTGTGTGTGCGTGAGCCTGCCTGTTTTGGAGTATATCAGCCTCTTTATATTAGGACTGAGAATGGACTGCTGGTCTGGAATTCACTACAAACATCAAATGGTCTCTGAAATACTTTTGAGTCTCTTGATTTCACACAGACTGACTGGAATTGAACCACAGATGGAATAACTTCTCAGAGAACAAAAAGAAGATATGCTATCAAAAAGAGTTTGAGCCAAATTCATTAGCTCTTTCTCCCGTTCATTTTCTGTGCAGAATAAAGCTACAGTATGTGATATCGAAAATAACATGTTGACTTTTCATTTCTATTCCACCGCTTATTCAAATATCTTGTAACAAAAACAAACCTTCAATGCTGCACATACGTTTCCTACTGGAGAAAGCACATTATTTAGTTTGATTAATTGTGAAATATTTCTTGCCAAAAATGGCACAATTCTTATTTCAAAACGGCAAGATCGAAACTAAACAGACAGAAACAGACACTGTACCATTTTTAGTTTTAGTTGTATCATTATATGTATTTTTCCACAATTCTGCTGCTTGATTGACTGCAGTTCTGTACCACTACAGGCTTCCTATCCTTTGCGATATTGCATAGCATACCATTATTGACATTATATTTTGCAGAGACAGAAGAGAAAAGGCAATGGTAAGCAATAATAAAAGAATGTAATTGCCACAGTAAATCAGGACTTTCTGCCTCTTTTGACTGTTAAACACTTACGACACAAGCGTGTAAGTTCATAACAGCGTGACAGTGTGACAGATTTTATTAAGAGTCTATTTCGTGAATAGGATTGGCGCAAAAAGTCCTTGAAATTCTAGTCCGACAGAGACAAAGGCAGTCCATCCTTTAATTCATTCCTTTTCTTCAGGCTCCCCATCTCCATTTGAAGAGCTCGTCTGAGTGAAGTGACCCTGCTTTTCAATAACCGTGACTGTAAATGTGTGATTCAGAATCCTGGCCTTATCAGCTCCCGAAGACTAAAATAGGGTCCATCACTTTTGCTTGCTTAATGCTCACCCCAGCACCTTCAGGGACAGTCCTGGAAGTTTGTCACCACTTGTCAGCTCTTCCATCAAATCCCCAGAGGGCTCAGCACTCACAAGCTAAAACTATATTTCTTTTCCTTTTTTAAATCCTATTGTAAGTTTGTGATGATAAGACAGCATGACAGGTCAGGACACTTTTTTATTAGCTGTACTTTCTTGTTGAAGAGGGAAAGGATAAAGACTTATTTTCCGAGTGACTCTTCGATGACCCCGTGTGTGTGATTTACTGAATAAGACCAAATGGTTCTGTTTTGAATAATCTTGTGAAGATCAATATTCTGCCTCCTGAGATATCACACTTCCCTCGTACAATCACCTCTACTGAAATGATGTCTCGGCATTATTTTAAATTACAACAACACATTGGATTATTGGACTTAAATGGGAGCCTTTTACCTAAATTAGACTTTGTACACATCCTGGTAAATGGATGCTGCCCTGACATTTTTGTTCTAAATGAACCTTGGCTAACTCAGAGGTAACTCTGGGTCATTACAATATCTTTCACATTGCCAGAAAAACAAAAGGAAGTGCAGTATTGATCCATGTCAAAGACTTCTTACGGGCTCATCTTGTTGCTGCTGTCATGCTATCCAAGAGTTTGCAATATATTGTTCTGGACAGCTTGCCTTGCAGGTAGGGACCATTTTACCGTTATTAGAGTCTACCATGCTCTATCCGCAAATTGCGACAGCCTGAAAGATGCTGCCAAATTAATATCATCCCATGTTAGCTCTTCGTTATTTGGGGTGATTTGTATTTAGATTGGCTCTTCATAAAAACTGCCAAGAACTGTACTTTGATTTTAATTTACATCAGTTGATTTGTAGTCCTGCATGATCAAACAAATGCAATCCTTCTATCAGCCATAATAGATCTTATATTAACGAACAAATCACTTAAGTGCCCCATGAGTGTTCTTTTTTTCCCCTGCAAAGATTGTTGAATAAAAGACAGCTGAAATACTTGGATCTTCCCAAACATTTGGGTTCTTACTGTCCGAGATGCAGCTTGGAAGTTTACCAAAACCACCAATCATCTGACTGATTGGCAAAATTTTAGGCACCAACAGAATAACTTTTCTCAGACTTGTTAGAAAAGCCGAATCTGACCTCTGCTTGTCCTCACTTGCAAATAACTGTGTTTTGGAAAATAATCAAATCCTAAAAAAATAATTCCCCAGCACGTCTCCCTCCCTAAAATCTGTTTGGAAAATCAAATCATGAGAAACGAATCAAATATGTGTGAGACTTGCAATCATAATTTAATTTCATGTATTTATCAAACAGTTCACGACTATTACCTGGTTCTCCATCTGCAGGTTCTTCACCAAATATTTCCCTACTTTATATCAGTAAAGCCATAGTGAGGTTTACAGTAGACTGATCAATTTTAATCCTATAACTAATCTAAGGGAGAAGATAATTTAGAGCCTCCCCTCCTTTGCCTCAGTGCTGATTTAATTGCAGCACCTCTAATGTCTGGAAGTCGGCAGAGGTTATCCCATTACATAAAGGTGATGATCCTAGCGACTTAAATAATTACTGTCCAACCGTCCAATCTGAAAATTGTCCTGCTTTGCAAAAAGTCTCAAGTAAATTCTCAACTGAGACAGTTTCTATAGTCAGATACAAATATTTGAGCCTAAGCAGTCAGGTTCTATATCATGGCATAGCACAACAGCTGCACAACCTGGACATTCATCAACATTGTGCTTATCTAAAGCACTAAAACTGTCTATATCATGTTATTCCATCAATCATAGTATTCAACTAGAAAAACTAGGCTCAATTGGTGAAGATGAACAGTCCATTAAATCAATGGTTCTCAAAGTGGGATCTGGCGACCCCTAAGGGTCCTTGAGGGTGGTCCTGGGGTTCCTTAAAAAATGGGAAATCATTTATTTTCCCTATTATTCCATCCATAAGTAACATAATGACAGAATGTATGACTATTTCACTTTCTGTAATAAAACATCTAAAAGCAAAAATCTAATCAGATGGGGGTCCATGGTGTGACTTGTGCCAGTTCAGGGTCCTTGATATGAAAAAAGTTTGAGAACCACTACATTAAATGGTTTCATGACTATCTCTCAAGTAGAACTCAGATAATCGTATCCAATAGTTCCATGTGAAGTTCCCTTTAGTATAGGCGTTCCACAAGGGTCCATCTTTGGTCCTCTTTTATTCACCATATACATGAACAATATCATCTCAGCCACCACAAACTGTAACGCACATTTTTATACAAATGACACTATTTTATCTTCCTTAATTCTGCCCATTGCAAATCTACAGTCTGATTTTGATTCACTTCAGATCTCTCATGAAACATAAGCTTGCTTTATGCTAGTTCACCTAAGAGGATCCAGCCTCCTGCCCATATCCAAACCCTATATGGTTATGAAATTGAAACTGTTGAATGTCATTAATACTTAGGACTCTGGAAACCAGACACCCTTGTATGTCTGTGAATTATTGTATACAGGCCTGTCTTGAAAAAGAGATCCCAAACTCAATGACACTACCTTAAATAAAGAGTTTAATTTAGAAATGACTGCAAACTTCTTTCAGAGCTTTGACAGAAAAGAAATAGGAGAAATAGAGATAGAAAATAAGAAAAAGAAATAGTTTGTAACAAATATATGATGAAAGTAAGGAACACTCCAACATGGAATGAGCTACTTTGACACTACATTGTGACCTTTATTATAAGTCCTCCTTGCCATCCCTTTTGAAAGCTTGTAATGAAGCCAGATGATGGGTAAGGACAGGAAAACATAGAGCTCACACAAAGTCACAGTGGCCTTATCATCAGCTTTGCATTTTATCATGATTGAGGATGAATAATAAAAAAAAAATCCCGGCCTTCAGTTAAGTGGTTTGTTTATGCACTGCTGCAGCAAGCGGCTGCATTTACTAATCTCACTGATGTTGCCATCTTTTTACTGTTCCTCCAGTATTTTTGTGACTCAGTCTCCGCAGGTGGTAGTTAGCTGGTGTAAATAACTGACAAATATTCCTTTGGCAAATGTGTCAAGGCAAATATCAAAATATGGAAAAATTCAACAGACATGGGAGGCGTTTTAAAAAGTTTTCAGCTGCAGAAAATACACACACAAAATCACACAAAAACATCAAGCCTCTCCAAACACAATTGCCTGTTTACATATTTATCTGTTTATATGTAGCCAAAAAAAAAAAGGCAGAGCAGAAGAAATGTAATTTAATAGTTTATTGAACTAACATATCAGAGTAGTACATGTGATTAAAAAGATAATGTCTTTCTCTGGTTCATTTTCTATGAGAACTTGTAAATCCCTGAGAGTCCACATCACTGAATGTTAATGACTATTTAAGATATTCAGATTCTCTCTGGGGGTCCTAAAGACTCTCTACTTTGGTGTTCTGAACAGAGGGCATCGCCACCTGGTGAACTGGTGTCTGGGAACTGCTCTGATCAGGACCATAGAGTCTTACAGAGCATTATACCATCAGGGCATCGCTCCCTATTAAGGTGCAGAACCTGTTTAACACAGACAGGCTCAGTAAAAGCTTCTTTCCTCAGGCCATCCGAACGGTGAAGTCTGACCTCATCTGGTCTTGAATGGCAAATTGTCTGTGAAACCTCAGCACTGCCTGTACATGTGTCACAAAGACTGTGTGACATACTATGCACATTTCTCAGCTCTCCTCTCACGGGCATGTGCTGCAGCCATTAGCCTTTGGCTACAGTTAGCACAGGGCTAAAGTTTTCTCTCCCTTGCTCTCCCACTCTCTCTCTCTCTTGCTGCCTGTTGCTCCCTCTGGTGCTCTCTCTCTCTCTTTATCTTTTTTGTCCTCTAGGAGTGAAGCCAATTAGTGTCCTGACATAAAAGGGGGGACCTGAGGAGCAGAGTTGTTTCCCAGCGTGGTCCAGACTGTTGGGTTTTGTTGTTTTAGTTTCTTATTTTAGTTTGTGGGTTGGAGATCATCGGTAGTCCAGTTTTTGTTTTGGTTTAGTTTAGTTTGTGTTTGGCAGTTTAGGGGGGAGTACCTGAGTACGATGGCCCATGGTGTGGCTGGCTTGGCGGGCTCCGCTTCTTTTGATCTTTTTGGCTGAGACCCCCCCCCCCCCCCCCCCCCTTTGTTCTCTTTAGTATTTTGAGAATGTTTTGCTACGTTTGAAGTACATTTTTTTATATTTTTTTTCTTGGCATCTCTGTATTTTATTATTATTATTTTAGATTTATTACAGGAACATGAAGTTAGCAGCATGTCCCAAACGCAAAGGTAACATATGTATATATATTGAATTTCCATACATGACATTTATGTACATACAATATAAAAACACATATAAAAAATTATACATGAAACCTAATAGAAATTTGAACAATTTCATATATTTACATATATTTATAGCCCATACACATATCTATGTTTATGTACATACACTTACATTTTAGACATATGTTACATAAATATATTGTATACCCCCCCACAGCCTGTGAATATATGTTGATATTGTAGGTTCCAAGAGTCTGAGACAACTGTCCCAGAATGTTAAGATCAGACGTGTTTAAAAATCAATAAGAAATTCAAAGAAAAACATATATAAGCATATAGAATTTTTATATGTATATTGTTTCACTAAACTTAAGTATATAAATTAAATATATATCATTAACATTTATGTTTGCAACATCTTATACCATGTAAAAATGTATTATAATGATGAAGGTGACATCTATGGCAATATCACTCTTGATATAGGGACATATATGTCATATATTACATTTCCGTATGGGGTTTCAGCAAGTTCCTCCATCTCCGAAACACCTCACAGATATTGACACTTGTCCATCTGAAGAGACATGCACATCTGCCATGGTAGAACAGCCAATAGGAATTCTCTCAAGTTCTCTGAAAAGACCTCTGATTGGCCAAAGTCTCCTGTCATGGACCAGATTTTCTAAAACCTGAAAACAGACCCAGGAAGAGGTGCAGACGTCTAGTTTGCTCTCATCCACTTGAATTACAATATATATATAAAAACATTACTGCCTACCTCAGCTTTAACGTCAGCATGTTCCCTTTCCATGGATCTCAGGGAGAACAGGCACCTGAGCCATGTACCTGAACATGTATCAGCGCGCTCCTGCAGGCTAAGATACGGGTCTCCATCTACGGCTACAACTGCCCTTTGAAACCGTATCAGTCATTGCTCACATTTGCTCACATTTGCATTCGCACACTAAGGTCATCACAGATTTGGAAAGGTCATCTGTGTTTTGTCGTCCGCTTCAGATTTACATCTCCTCACATAATCTCACGCGTCGCCCTGGGATCCTCTGAGGAGGACAAAAAAAAAAAAAAGCACGGAACAAAACCGAAGTGTCCGAGCTGAATATGCATGAATGTCACACCTCGTGTTCCGGATACATGGGTGTCAGTGATTTCCTCCTGAGTCATTATCACAAACTGGGATTTATTGCAATAGTAGCACGGCTGCAGCGCTACATGATTACACAAAGCAGTGGCACATAATATTCCAACCTGCATAATCAGAATCTCCCTCAAGAAGCAATATTACTCGAGATGTTCTGACGCTTGGTGTTGTTTCAATTCCACACTCCACCTGAAGTCTGGAGGGGGAGAAACGGCTGTCAATTTTCATATCGCCTCTTGATTTATTTTGAGCAGTTATTAAAGTTCACCTCCCTCTGAGATTTTCCATAATGATCTCTCTTACAGTGGTATATGTGAGGCACATAGACTGCCTGGGTCTACCAGCATGGCTCTTATTAAATCTGTTGAGCTGTGAATTCACTCAGAGGCATGTATGATTAATGAAGGTAAGGATCCAATACATGTCGCAACTTCACAACCCACAGCTTTGCTCTTATGGCGAGGGATGTATGGGTTTCTCTCATCTCGCCAAGATCAATTCAAGGTACAGTAGTTGCTTTTGTTCGCCGTGCCCAGGTGTTACTGGATCAATCAGTACCTGAGTGTGATCACTGTGTTGATAATTGTGCGTTTTGTTGGGAGCTGGTAAGTGTGTCAATTCCTGACACGACACCATCTGGCTCCATGGCTGCCATGGAGGAGGAAGTGTTGTGCGTTTGGCCCACGACAATAACTGCCTTTTTTTTCTTTCTTTTTTTTTCAAGTGTGTATTCAATACTGACACACTTGAGAGAAGCAATGAAAAACAACTTCAGCATTCAGACGACATACAGAGGGGGGCCAGACACAGTGAATAATTTGCTTGTGTGTGCGGCGGCGGTGGTGGCGGCGGCGGCGGCGGCGGTGGCGGGGGGATTGCTCACACGCTACAAGAAAGTGCTGAGAAACTGAATTTTTCCTCCTCCTTCTTGTCTGCCAGTCATCTCTCAGCAAGGGTTCAGTCCCATGTGGAGTGGCGGGGAGGGGGGGCGACAAATTAAGCAATACATAAACACTCAGAAAAACATATTCGCCATTGGTAGGCTCTTGCTTCAAATCCTTCAGCGCGTCCCGGGAGGCTGGCGGAGCTCTTACTGGGACATAAACAGATGAAAACATCTCGACATGCAGACGTGCTTGCCTCAAGATCCCCCGCCCGCCCGCCCACCCTCACCCCCCCTCACCCCGTCGATGCAGCCTGCAAACCGTGGCAACAGATGCTTTGTCACTCCTCGGTCAATAAAACCAGAGCCCCCTGTGGCATCCCACTCGTCACCTTTTAATTACAAACCTTTAATATTTAAACAGAATTGAGGGAAAAAGTTCAAGTCCAGGCAGAAACAAGAACTTTATAATGTCCTCTCTTTATCTGGTCCCGCTACTCCATCTCCTCTCCTTTCCCCACCTCCCTGAAAGACTTTTTTTTTTCTCCTTCTCACAGTCTATGCTCCAATCTCACCTTTATCCTTATCTTTGTCACCCTCATCTATCCTGCTGGCCCAATTTCTCATCTTTTGCTGTCTCCAACTTTCGGCTACGGGTTCATAAAGGTAGCGACAAACAGACAGGTCTTCGCAGATGAGTGTATAGGGAGAAAGTCGGGGCGCTCACCTGCATCCATCAACGTAACTGTGCACAGTCGGTGAGCCCCCGCCAGCATCCTGACATCACAGCGGGAGTTACAAATGGATGTGACACTCTTGTTCCTTTTTCTCACCGTTCCCGCTCCCTGTGCTTTGCGTGCCTCCCTGGCTGCGACACTCCCTGAAATACAGCGGGTATCTCGTGCAGCTGCTGTTTGTGAAGATCTATTTTCAATCTTTAACCTACAGCGTTTTAGAGATCTGAGCTTTTACCTCGGCCGTGGATACCTCTGTAGTTCCTGGTATTCGGGTTTCATCAGTGGAAATATCACACACACATCTCTCTCTCTCTCTTGCTTCCACAGCCTGAAGAAGTATGTGAATATTCGGATTCTTACTACTGGGGATAATGGGGTAACCTTTGGGTATAATAAGGGTTGATTCTCATAAGAGCAAATTAATGTGCAGACAAGAGGCTTGAGAGCACTGTGTGGGAAGAGCTGTGGGATCCACAAAATGTCATGATTACAGTCATTAAGGAAGCCTACCAGACAGGAAATAGATTAAATCACTAGCTTTCTGTTGTGAAACATATCTTCTGAGAGGAAATGAATAGGTCATACTGCTGTTGTTGGTGCTATGGGTAAATTGTATTATTTTCGTATTCATAGGTAAAATGTTTTATTGTGTGCATTTGTTGGGATGGCAACAACAGTGATTATAGTGTTCACAAAAGTGGAAAGCTTGTGCAGTTTTCTTTTCCTTTTAAAGTCACAGATTTAAAGGGAAACGTGGCTGATTCCAAAAAGGCTGCCGCGAGCGTGACAGCTCTTTCATTAACAAGGTGCTGCTCATCAGCGTACAGTGTCAACTCTCGGAGGTGCGCTCAACTCATGGATGCACCACAGGAGAACAACAAGTGTCAGCTATGCATACAAAGTAGCCTGAAGTAGATTTTTTTGTTTTTTTTGCTGTGTCCCATTTCTTCCCTTCACCCTCACCCCTCTGCTGAGCGTGCATTCACCCGAAACGTAGTGATGTGTCCCAGTTTAAAACTTCATGCTACCAAGTGATTGTTAGTCTGTCAACTCTCTGTTCAAATGGAGATTTTTCACCAATGCACCTGACAGTGAGCATCATCTGTGACACCCTGCAGAAAGACTCAGAGAGCACTTGACAGTGGAGAGCAGCAAAGCAAGATTAAAGGTCCCATATTTTACACTTTTCCGGTGTTTTATTTGAGAAGATATATTTGTGGTTTTAAGAACTAAAAACCATCTCAGTGTAGTTTTACATCTCCAGGCTTCTCCCCGGAGCTCTAGTAACAACAGCTCACTGTTTTCTGCGTGATTGAATGAAAATATAGAAGATTGCAGGTAAAGATTCAGAGACACCAAGGTTGCATGGTGGGTGCAGGTGGGCTGGGCTTTGTTGTGACATCACAAAATTACAGAAGTCCTGATGGTTGGTTTTAAGGCTCAGTTTCTGAATACAGGCTGTGTGCATTTCTTCGTAACTGAGCAATTTTCATACTTCATACAGTATTGATATAGAACCTAGACCTGCTTTATGATCAAAAAAAGACATGGACATCTCACTTTATACAATATGGGATCTTTAATGACATGATCCGCTTTGATAAAAACAAAAAAGAAAAAAGAAGAAAAAAAACACAACAAGAAGTTAATTTTTAAAATGCACATTTTTGCTGTGTCATTACCGGTTTAAGCTTTTAGCTTTTAGGGCTTTTATTTTTGAAAACACTGACCATACACTGGTTGAAAGGTAGCAATTAGTGCTACAGAGTGCATTATATTTTTTTAACTGTGCTGGCAGCCACTAATTTAATATTTGCCAGTGTTAGTGATGATGACACGTCTGATGTTCTACCACTGAACTCTAACAAACAAGTCTTTCTTCATGATCATGTCTATAGTGGAACAAATGCCTCTATAGAAAATAATGATAATAAGTATGCCTATTCACTAGGGGTTAATAGAATCTGAGACATCATAAATGTAATTTCCCTCATCATCTGACATTAGTGACAGTGCACTGACCTTGTATTACCTTTATAAGTTTACCACAATCTTATACTACAACCCTAACAGTTTTCATCACACCTCAGCCTCTTTCTTCTCTCCAGGGGGGATCCATGCTGTGGAAACCACATCAAAAAACATTAGGACCAACACTCAGGGCTTCAGTGGTGCCAGGAAGACCCAGCAACAGGGATAATATTAGAAAAAAGTTCCCAAGAGCAGACACGGGTAATTGCAAGAAGACACAGTAGCACTCTTGTAATGTCAAAATCTTGAGCGGCGCCATAAGAGGCCAGATGTTTACTGTACTTTGGCACTTATAATACAAAGTTAAAAAGCTCCTCATGACTGCTTGTTTAATGTTTAAATGCTCCCTCTGGATTTAAAAGTGATTCCGAAAACGGCGCAAGAACCTTTTACATTATGCGCTACATCCTAATTTGCGCTTCTACGTTCCCCTAGAGTTCTGTCGTTGGTGATGAATGCTATAGGGAGGGAGGGGGTGGGAACCTGGATCCCCAATGTCGCCAGATGGTTGCCAGTTTCCTGGTTGCTGTCTAGTCAGCTGTTGACAGAGCAGCCGAACGCACATGTGGGGAGAACAGGCAAAAACCCAAAGCCCTTCAAAAACGGACAGACACAGTGGAGCGCAAGCCATGTGGTTTGCAACTACACGTCCTACTGTGCCTGTCAGGTTCTTAAAGGACCTTTTTCCTGAGCTCGACTCAATCCCCATTCAAAATATTACTCCTTAGAATCATCACCTCCTTTCAGCACTCCCTCATCTTGATGTTTTATGCTCCTTTTTAAATGTAATATGAGGTGGATAGGTCTTTCTTCTGAAGCCTGATGATGACTGCACTGTAGCACCTTCACGTCCTCTTCACATAAAGCAATCAATAAGTGCTGGCATTGAGTTACGCTAACATACTAACACATGGCATGTACAGACTGCATTTAGAAGCAATACTCTCAAATAGAAAGCATACAACCCTCTCTCCGCAGCTCACAGGCTCTGTTATTGAAAGCTAATAGGTGCTTTTCAGTGAGTCGGATAATGCCACATGGGTCCTCTGCTTTTCCAAATGCTTCCAGCAGCAGTGAGGGAACCGTTTGAACATCACGCCGAGGAATCTTCAAATGTGAAACCTGTTAATATTCATATCTACCAAAGGAGAAAGATCTGAAATTGGTTAGGTTTTGACAGTACTTCTCTGGAGCAGAGCACTCACAGTGGTTTATGTTCACTCAGCTAATTAATTTATAATTAATATTTAAATATGGAGTGTGTAGAGTTAACGTTAACCTTATCTGACCATCTGACTTCATCACACAAAAAAGTTTGAGGTCGCAGGGAGATCAGAGATTGACAGCAATAAATTTCCACCTGACTCTGTGAAAATTTGATCTTCACTTATAAAAATGGGATAAATTAAATAGCCCATATGGAAATGTAATGTATGTACTGAATGTAATATACCATGTTGAATTTTCATATATGACATATATGTACATATAGAATAAAAGCACATATGAAAAAATGATATATGGAACCTATTAGAAATTGACATATATGTCTAGCCCGTACAAATATGTATGTTTATGTATGTATACTTATATTGTAGACCTATGTTACATAAAAATATATCCATCCTAAAACCTGTCAGTATATGTTTATATTATTTACAGTAGGGTCCAAAAGTGTGAGACCACTTTCCCAGAATAGGAAGTTAGACATGTTTGAAATGAATAAGAAATGAATACGATGCATATAAATTAAATATGTATCATTAACATATATGGTTGCAACATGTTACCATACCATATAAAAATTCATCACATCATCAGATATTTTTATTATATGTATATACAAATCTGACTATTTCATACTATTTCATACACATATATTATAATATTCTGTTTGTGGGTCTTCTCTCTTGCACTTTATGATTTACTCCAATTTGACAGATGTGTGCCGACATTCTAGCTGCAGTGACTACAAACGCAACTTTAGCACTTTCCAGAAAGACTCCCGTGCTAAAGTTCACAGTGTTATCGGAACATGAAATGTCAGGAACATAGAGAGCCTTCTCACACAGACACAGGCAATTTATGATTTTTAAAAATTTTTTTTTTTTTTTTTTAAGTTTTATCCTGCAGCCTTCATGCAACTACTGGCTGAACTGGGTTTATTGTGTGGGTTGTCAACACAGAAGAAAGCAGCAGGGTAAATCTTCCAATTCTCCCAATTCAAGTCACTGTGGTGTTACATGTATGCAAAGTTGCACTCATGTATATGCACATAGTAGCAAACACAGGCACATACAGGATGAGGCTCACAATCTAAAACCTTCCAGATTTGGGGCTCCTCTCTGGAGAGACGAGCCAATTAAAAAACGACAGTGGAGTCTTATCCGAGTTCTGTCTTTGTGTTGCTCAAAAAATCTCCCTTCCTCATTTCACTTCCACTCGCCCCCTCTCTCCTTCCCGTCATTTGCGGGAGCTGGTCTAGCTTTTAAGGCCAGGGTACGGCGGGGTGGGGGTAGGTAGGGAGGGCCATCTTTTGTGTCTTTGTTGCTCAGGATATTTGAGTGTAATTGCTACACTTGGTGCTAATTAACGGTCTAACGGAGATAAGCTGGCAAGAGACTCAGAGCGGTATCTGCGCGGATTCACTGATAAAGGGACACTTTCAAGAGGAAGCAGAAACCCACATGACAACCTATCAGACGTGGACTAACAGAAAAGGAACAATCCTTTCATTATAATTAGGTGGGATACATAGGTTTTAGGAGAGCAACCTTAAAAAAGAAAAGAGAAAAAAGTTTTTGTTTACGCTCTATTTTGTTTGGAAGCTCTTTAAAAGAACATCAGCTGCTGGTGGACTCCAACTTCTGCTTAGTTTTACTTGAAGGAGAACATGTGATGATTTCCTTAATGTGAATCATTGGCTCTTGGGTTGAAAAGGTCATGATGTCAACAGGAAGCTATATGTCTTTGTAGAAAAACATCTGTTGTGAATGGATGCGTTTTAACATCCTTATCAAAGTTGCTTCGTCTTCCTCTACGAGGACTTCAGAAGTTGAATTCCTGTGAGAGGTTGAAAGAAAAACACATACAGACATACACAAACACACACACACACACACACACACACACACACACACACTCCAAAGAGACGTTATTGTGGTGAGTGTGACAGCCAGGCATAGTTGAGTACCATGTTTTAGCTCTGTATCATCTCCGAGAAGTTCAGAGGAGTTAATCCGTCAATGACGACAGAGCCTTAATATAGAGGCCAAGGAGGAGAGGGAATGTGTGCTGAGGGATTATGGGTAAGCAGATGAGCAAACATTAAACATTATAACAGTAAACACTGACGGATTGGGTCTTGCTATAAAAAAAAAAAAAAAATATAGAACTAAAAAAGAAAAAAAAATCGGAGGGATCAGAAGAAGAGAAGCTACAGCTGAATTTATTTGGGGGGGGTTGATGAAGTGGTTCCCCCTGCAGTTTGCAAATGTGAAAACGTTGTTTTTCACGAGCACAATTTTTGATAACATAGCAATCTGGGAGGACTCATCCGCGGCTATTTTCAGTCATTACACAGCAAATTATAGCTGAATGTCAAGGCAATTTCCACATAATCACTGGTGTTGCCGAGATAGACATTGGTCCCTACTCCTGTCCTTTTTTTTTTTTTTTTTTTTTCTTTTCTGCTGATGGCAGTACATTTCACTCTGCAGTTGAAACCTAAAGTATAGCTCCATTCTCTCAGCCGGGGCCTATTATTCCTCGCCTCGGTCCTGTAGAGATTAAATTCCACAATCAGTCTGTTGAACTTGGCATCAACAAAGAGTGGCCCGTTCCCAGTGGACTGCTGCTTTCTCCTTCCTATCTTCTGTCTTTCACTCACACGTCTTCCTCTCAACAGCGCCTCTTTCTCTCTCTCTCTCCCTCCCTCCCTCCATGATCGGAAATGATAATGGAAATGAGCTGCGGCGCACAGATTATTTTTGTGACATTTTTATCTCCATAGGGGGTTCATTTTAGTGGCTGCGATCATTATCCAGGAATGGAGGGTCCCATATGCGACGTGACACGACAACTACTGCCTAATGTGGTACTATAGCTCGCCACATCTAAGATAAATCTCCGGGTTATTGTGTTTGCACTGGTGAAGGACATTAAACATTTTACACTACTCAGTGCCCATGATGTATTTACATGCAAATGGGCCACAAGTGAGGCCGTGGACACTTGCGTCCCAAACAAGGCAGAGAACCAATTACGAGGAAGCACAACAATGATGCTGTGACAGGAACGAGGCGCGGGGGGAGCTCCAGTGACAGACAGGTGAATTGCTCCTGAGGCAGGCGAGGTAATACTTGTCCTCATGGCTCGCTGACAGGGTTAGGAAACAAATGTCACGGACACAGCGCAGAGGAGAGCAGCTGGGCAGCTGCAGGACTCTGGCAGACAGACAGAGTGTGTGTCAGGGAGCGTCTGGTGTGTTAAGGCTGCATAAAAGGAAAAAAAAGAAGAAAGCGATGTAGTTGGATGCAAAGTGTTTCCGCACCTGTTAGCAGGTGTGTTAGTATGTGTGATCACTGTTTTGGTACACTGGCAATTGTGTTGTATCACACTGAAATTCCAAACACTGAGAAAAAAAAAAAAAAAAAGGATCTTACCATCTGTCTCTCCCCTCTACCTGCAGCACCCCCTCCTTCCTCTCCATCTCGCCACTCGTTTCACGTCTGCTTTCCCTGCAGCATTTGTGTTTACTCGTTCTGCGGCAACAGTTTCCCTTTCCCTTCCTCTCCCCTCTTTTCCACTTCCATTCTTTCCAACCCACTGGCTGGGGCCTTTAATCGTCAGTGGCACCTGTCCCCAAGAGCTGTAATGTCCCCCATCCATCAGTGGGGGATGATGGGCTGTATGCCTCCCCCCGCCGCCCTCCTCCGACCGAGGCAGGTGGGGAGGGTTCACACTCTACCAGACCGGAGCAGTTGGAAGGTATGTGTGTTGTAGAAGCTGATGATCATGGTCACTGAATCTGGACTCTTAATCATCGAGGCCTCATGTGTGTATCTCACCCCTCCCACCTCAACTCCTACAGCCCTTCCTACAAATCCCCAGGGGGTGAGGATGGGGGGGGGCAAGGGAAGGAGGGAGGGTAGAGGACACCCAGGACTGTCCCTCTAAAGGATGATTCATCTCCAAGCTCTGTGGCGTCCATTAATGTGGTGATTGATGTCAGCCATCAACAGGAAGCCAGTCCAGGTTTCTGTTAGAGGACTGGTGAGCATCGCTTGTCAAGTCAGATCAGTATGTTGGAAATTAATTAATCAATAATTGATTAATTATAACAGATTTTAAACATGAAAGATGCTGTTTGTTGTTTAAATGTATTCTAGAATTGATTAATCTTAAAGTAGTCTTCAGTAGGAGACTTAACTTGAAAAGATCCTAATGATTTTCTAATTGTTAATTAAATCTTAATCAGATTCAGTATGTGTAAATATAATGGTGTGATGTGATTGATATGATTGAGTTTGACGCTCTCCACAATGATAAGGAAGCAACATACATGCAAAATTATGATTCATTACAACTTGGGTCATATTTTCTTTTTTCCACCATCAGTCAATCATTAATGGAGCGTTGCATTAGTTTAGGCAGAGCACTGATGTTGCACTGAGCAGCCAGGCATCAGCTGCTTAGCTACCAGCTGACCAGTAATCATGATTGCGGAGGGAGTTTAGCAGGAAGGTGTTCGTAATGGCGTTGGGGGGTTGGGCACCTCTCCCAGATTGTTCCATTAAATCTAACTATGTAAACAGGGCTGCTTTTAGGCACAGGGGAGCTAAGTGGGAGTCTATGTTGCCACTATAACAGGAGAGAAGAGGGAGAATTGTTGCAATTCTGTCACTGATGTCCAGTATGTACATTTCACAGTTAAAAAAAAGTGTGTCAAGCTGGGCGTGGCTTCCTGGATCCCGCTCCCTCTGGTCTCCATGCACACCTGCGTCTCGTCAGACAATCAACTCCACAATCAGCTGCCTCTTTTGACAGATGACAGATGTATCAGGATGGTTAGTTGGTCGCTTGTAATTAGCAGAGGCTGAAGCAGCGTTAGCGGTTGTGCCAATGCAAACTCTCCCTCTCTGTACTGACGAGGCTTTGCTCATGATGTGTGTTGTATTATATTAAAAAACCACCATATGGACTCGTTAACGAGGTTAAATTTGATTTACATTAGACGGGGTCATGAGGCAAACTTGAGGCAGCAACTTGCTCCCAACGCAAAGGAAGCAAAGCAATCTTTCCTGGCAGAGAGCCATGGACTTGGAGGTGCTAACTCTCATCTCGTCTCAGCAACTTCTGCAGTAGAAGCACAAGACCTACAAGACCCTCCGAGGGGCACAGATGTAGACTTGATGAGCAAACTCCCACAACCCCTCTAGTAACCTTCCAAAGGTAAAGAGTCAGTCCATTGTTTCTTGCCCAGGTCAGCATCCACTTTGCTCTTCCTGAATTCGAGTATCAACTGTTGTCTCCTTTCATCCATCCTGGATGCCATCCTGGCAAAAAAACTTTCCCAGGGAGGCTGAGAAGTGTGATACCACCTTTTTAAATATATGAACCACCACCCCAGCATTGAAGAGAGATGTGTCAGCCAAGACAGCACAGCAATGTCCAGAGCCTTCAGCATCTCAGTCTGCAAATTCGGCCTCCTCAGAGGACATGTTGGCCTGGTTCAGAAGTCCATCAAAGTGTTCCTTCCACTGCCCGATGATATTCACAGTGAGAGTCAGCAGTTCTCCTCCCGGACTGAACACGAAGCTTGGGCCAAGCTGCGCTCTGCCTTCCTGAGCTGTCTGATGGTTTGCCAGCACATCCCTGAGCCAACCGAAAGTCCTTCTCCATGGCCTCCCTGAACTCGGTCCCGCAGCCCCTCTGGCCCTCTGATACCCATATTTCAGGAGACCCCCAGGCCAACCATGCCCAAAGGGCCCCCATTCTTCAGCTTAACTGCCTCGTGACTGCCAGTGTACACCAGCGGGTCCTCAGGTTGCCGCCACGACGGGCACCTACAACCTTCTGACTGTGACCCTGAACAGCCGCCTCGACAGTGGAGTCTCTGAACATTGCCGACTCCTCGGATTATATCCAACCTGTCCTTAAATGCACGAGAAGTTCTTCCGGCGATGGGAGTTGAAGACCTTTGGAGACCCTACCTGGGGCTGTTGCTCTGGACAACACAACTCCCAGAATCACACAAACCCTTCCACCATGTTAAGGTGGTGATTCTTGGATTTTACACAAGAAAATAGATGTAATATAAACTCCCAGGTATCTGGATATTCTTCTGAGGTCAGTGTGTATTTTTCAATCAGTATTATCATTGTTAAATCCATAAAAGTAGTGTGCCACAGGTGCATCAATCAAATGTTTCAGCAGTAATGAGGCCCGACCCATATGAAGGTACCATATAGATTGTGGGTATTTCTATTTATACAATGCCACCAGGTTCTATCCTGTTTCACAAGGGAGATTATAAAGTGATGGATCATACGCATTTAGTGTTTCTAAAAATGACAAAGGGAGAAAATGTGATCAAAGCTGATCAGGTGCTAAAAAATTATATTTCATTTCATCACCATTAGAGGTGTCTGGGATGCATTTTTCCCAGATATCTTCACTTCAATCTGCTCTCTCCCAGAGATCACATAAATAGATGATATAAAGCTCATTAACTGCTGTCTGCGATGAAATGAGCATCAACACCCTTGCCATTCGCTACACTACATGTCATTCAACCATAATTGGAAAATTCTGCACAAAAAAAAAAAAAAAACCCAAGATGATCTGACAACATGCCAGCATGAGACGTTTCTCTTTCTCACTCTCGCCCTTTTTCTCTATCTCTATATTTAGACCCAGGAAATGAACATGAAAACGTTTGCAGTAAGAAAAGCGTTTGCTAGAAACATACTTGAAAAAAACAGAGAAGCATTTTTATGTCCTTTTCCCCTTCCTCTTATCACAGGGGCCCCTTAGCATTAAAGGCCTTTGTCTGCAAACTGCAAACCATTTTATCATGTGGATGTGCAGTAGCTGGGGAAAAAATCCCAGCCACCAGCTGATCCAACAGAGACTGTGTGACAAAAAATATATAGCATGAATATATGGACATGACAACTAGAGGAATCTATCAAACGAAACGCTCCATGCTCCTCCTGTTATAAAGCTGGGAAGCAAAATAAAAGAAAACATATGGAAATACAACTGTAAATGCAGAATAGGGTTTGATACATTTTTTTTTATTGAACTTTCCCAAGATGCCACAAATGCCCTGCAAGCCAACGCTGATACAGCAGGTGAGCATATACTGACGGTATGTTAACATAATCAAATTTGAAGTGCGTATAGAATCATCAAAGTGTACAGTAAGTTGCGCAGCTAGAACGAGTGCAGCAGGGACATATCAATTACACACTGTCTGCATAAGTCTGTAAAAGCTCCTATAATAAATGATCTGATGCATGATGGCATATGACGGTGGCAGACAGCCCTCCGGGGAGCACCGGGACATTTCCCAAAGACCTGAGGGCCATTTCGGCCTGTGCTGTGACCAGCGATAATATAACAAGCAGCAATGAGTCGACTGACTTCTTGTATTCCCTCACCTGTCTATGACGGCCACCTTGCTAAACTGCTGTGGCTGCAGCGTCTGTCCACACCGTTGCTGCTGTGGCTTATCTTTTTACATTGAATTTGCCTTTGATAATGGCCATTAATAATAATAATTATCTATTGTTTATGAGCAGTTAGAAAAGTCTCATATAATATACAGTATAATATACAATTCAGTGATATTAAGATACAGTAGCTCTATGGATCATGAATAACTTTTAGTTGTGCTTATACTGCTACTTTTGCTTTGCAGAATACAGAAAACAGATGCTGCACGTGTTAACACTCTGATTTCAAATCTGGATGATATACAGCAAGGTTGGAACATATTTTCACTCATGTTACCTGCCTAAAAAAAGTCCTTAACATCACGAAAATGATGCTATAGAAGCATTTGCTTTCACATTCTCTTCAAAGTGTTTAAGTACTGTGTAGAATTTCAATGCTGTAGCTGATGTCCAGTTTATTCTACAACTATTCTGTATCACTAATTTATGAGCTCTGGTTATATTTTGCACAGTGAACTAAATGTGTATTGCCTCGACTCAACTTTGGTGTCCAGTCATGTGGCATATAACACAAAAATATTTGAATAATATTTTTCTTTTTGAAAGGCATTTAAAACAAATTTATTTTTAACAACTAATTTGGACAATATGAAAAAAGTAGAGCATTGCCTGAGTCATATGTCATGAATGCCAGTTCATCCAGTTGATCAATTTGTCCAGTCAAATCATCCACCATTATTATTATTTTCTCTTGTTAAAGGCTCAAAATCTTGGCTCTCACAGGTCCTCTGTTATCCTTGAATGCAGAGACCAATTTGTTCACAAAATTGCTCGGCACTTATCTCAAAGTGTAGGCTTAAAAAAAAAAAAAAAAACAAGCAGCAATTTTTAAACAACAAAAGCAGTCACCAGGCAGACTGGCTTTTATAAATAAGAAAGTAAGAATAAGATAAAGCATCATGAATATTGTGTGTGCTACACAGCCACATGTATTTGAATAATGTTTGCGATCAATGACGGCCACATTGTGCTGTGGTTTTTCTCGAAAGAAGCACAGGATGGGTAAAAGAGGATCAGAGAAGTAGAACTTGATTATGGATTGGTATGTATACCAAATACCAGTCAACAAGTGCAAACTCCGAGTCTGAATAGCAAAACAGCTTCAACACACCAAATCAATACACGCAATACTCAAAGAATCTCCAAAAACACAAAATCCCAGCAGCCATCAGAGCGGTGCTAGCTTGGTGCTGGGCTGCTAGCCAAAATATACAATGCCCAAAGGGGGGTAACATGGATCATGTGTGCAATTTGAGAGGATTTCTCACAAATCACATGTAATGGTGAAAGAGGATCCCCTGAACGGCTCTGTGTGGAGTGTGTGTGTGTGTGTGTGTGTGTGTGTGTGTGAATGTCATGACTGCTGCTCTCTGGGCAGCAGCTAAAGTGTTGTCAGTGGGGTTTTTAAAGGTATAGGATCACTTCCCCGTGCCCTTCAGGAACCACTCAGACGCGTGACCTTCACCGCCACAGGTGCCTCGGGTCCCGACTATCCTTTCAGATTCGTTCACTGTTAGACAGGATGACACACGTGTCTGTGTGCTGTTGCATTACCATCACAGTAATTTGTCTTCAAAAGGATAACACAATAAGGAAAATCCTTAAAGACTCATAACATTGAAAATAGTGGAATTTAGAGTTAGTGCTTAGCTATAAGCTTAATATGATCTGGTATAAATCTAGGTTAATATATGTTAATAAGGGTCAAGACTTCTTATAAATTATATCATATATCATGCTGCTATGGTGACTTGTTGTTTGCAGCTGTATTATTTTCTAATTGTTTCAGGTCCCCTAATACCAAAACTGATATTGCTTAAATGTATTTATTCATCTTTTCTCTTGGGTATGAATGAAACCACAGAATGAGTGGAACAGTGTATCCTTATAGAGCAATTCTGGGATTTTATTATGCTAATAATTAAATTAACATAATAATATGAAAACATACTTGGATGAGAACCATTGTTTTGGGGAAAACACACAGCTTTTCAAATGAAAATGTTTTGGCAAGATTCAGTTTACCTCCTTTTGTTTGTGTGGCAGCAAGAATGTCAGATATCTGAAGGCTCAGGCAAATAAACCCAAAACTATTTGCATTGTGAAAGACCACTGGAGAAAACGTCTGTTTGTAATTAGACTGAATTTACTTTTTAAAGGTCCCATATTTTACTGCGTCTGCGTCTCTTACTTACTGTGTCTATCCATATCCATGTAGTTTTAAGAACCAAAAACAATCTCAATGTATTTTTACATCTCCTCTCTCAGGCTTCTCTCTGGAGCTCTAGTAACAACAGGTCAGTCAGCCAATCAGAAGAGAGGAGGGTCTGAACTTCTCTTCTGATTGGCTGACTGTTTTTTGAGTGATCAAATAAAAATATAGCATATTTCAGGTAAACACTGAAAGAAACCAAATTCTGCCATGTTGGATGGTGGGTTCATGTGGACAGGGCTTGGGGTGTAGCTGAACGTGGTGACTGCCTTGTTGTGAGATCACAAAGTTACAGAAGTCCTGACGGCTGGTTTTGAGGCTCAGTTTCTGAATACAGGCTGTGTGCATTTCTCTGTGGACTGAGCGCGTTGATACTTTCACAGTATTAATATAGAACCTAGACCTGCTTTATAATCAAAGAAGACATGGAGATCTCACTTCTTACAATATGGGACCTTTAATAAGTCTTGATGCTTGGTGTAGTGCCAGCGATATTTGCTTCAGTGAACACATGCAGTAAGTGTGTGTTAGTATGTGAAGTGCACATCTGCACACTCATGCATGTGTGGCTGCCTCCTGCCTCCTGCTGCCTCGGGGACAGAGCATGGGAATGTGTCCGCCTGTTGTCCGCCGAGCAGTCAGAGTCAGTTAAAAGCAGCAAGCACTCAAGGTCAACCTCCATCAAAGACCGCGGCCAATCAGGCCTGACACGACCCTGCCATCGCCACATGTCCGGGCGGCGGTACCACAGCCAAAAATCCTCTCTCTTCCTCCTCCTCCTCCTCGTCCCGTTCTCCTCCCCTCCGCCCGCGAAAACGCAGCTTCTGCCAAAAACCTGCTGCCCTCAGCACTGGTGGAGGCATGTCTCTCAGTCTGTCTCTCACACTAACGTACACACCTGCTTACTCACTGGTTTGCTCATGCACAACACTCACACACACACACACACATGCGTGTGCGCACACACACACACACACACACACACACACACACTCACACAACCTGTCCCACATATTTCTCTACTGTATCCTTTTTCCTCATTTTCCTTCCCTCATCTATTCTCCCACTCTCTCTCCCTCTCTCTCTCTGTGACCTCCACACCCCCCCACACCCTCACCCGACTCAACTGCCCACCATGCTGTCCACAAGCTTATTGTTTTTGACAGCTGAGTATAAACACGGAGCCTTTGCTTAAGTTAATCAGACTGCACACTGAGCGAGCTCCAGACAGCAGTTGTGAGCCTTTATTCTTAAACTCTCTGCTCTGAATCCTGACCACCCCAGAACCAATAAGGAGGAATTTTCACTTTTTTTTACCTGGTGTTGGGAGAATATCTTCACCTTCATGTTCTTTCACATTAGCTACTTCTCTTTGGCAGCATTTCTTCTTGGGAACCACAATTGTAGACGGCAGAAAATTGGTGCCATTTGGCTTTTTGGGAGGCGTTTTCTTCCTTGGCTTTCTGCTGAAGCTTTTAAAGGAGTGATTGTTAAAAGTTACCTAACCCATCTCAAGCCACACATATAGTGGAAAAGCTCCAGTATACTCAGTTGGCGCGCTCTCAGATGCTGGTGGATGCTCTAACTGGAGCTCTGTCTCTCTCTCTCTCTCTCTCTGTTCCAGAGGGTGGAGATGATGCAGTAAATAATATCCAATGGTGGAAATCCAAAGCAAAGACAACATACACACACTGGCTGTGCTAAAAGTTAAAGCTACAGTAATAATACTGAAGAGGAAAATGTTTTTGAACTGGTGTTCTCACAATTTGAGCTCCCCTCTCTCGGGATGAGCTACCAGTGGAAAAGAAGTGAACTAAAGTGAGGTAGCTCATTTTGGAGGATTTTGTTGGAAAAAAAATCTATTGTCAGTGCAATCAGCACTTTTACAGTTTTTTTTCACAGTAAGAAAAAAAAAAGAAGAAAAAGACAAACTACAACAATGGAAAAGTAGATGGTTTACTTGTTCTCTGAACCAAACAAGGAGGCTGACTGCAGGGATTAGTCTTTTTCTGGCGTTAAATAAAAAGGATAGATGAGGACGTGGACATGTGATGATTTAATGGTCTCCTAGAATGAGTGACCCCTTTCATTAAACATTTTTTCTCATCTATCCATCATGCTTTCAAGCAATCCATCACTTTCAGAGAGAGCAATAAACACTCATGAAATAATGAAGCTGCTGTGATTTATTCAAATACCTGAGGGATGTATTTCAAATGCTACACTTTGGCGTATTGTGTGTTTTATTTATGGGCCGTGACTCAGGCCCAAGCACGTGATAAGAGCTGGTTTCTACACATACTAAACTTTCCTAATGTAGGCAATCTGAAAGCTGCTAAGCGAAGATATGACATCAGTGCAGAGAAGTGGATGCATCATACATGTGGATAATGTTTTTCCTCAATGATGCATAAGCGCAGACACTTATGGAGTGTTCCATTCGGCAAGTGGAAAATATTACATTGGCATTTCAAGATCCATGAATATTGATAACAACTGTACTTTTTGTAAGACTGACAAGAAAGTATAATTCATTTGTTCTGAGGTTGCATATTGTTTAACATTCTGGAAAGACATATGCAAAACAACACGTCATTAACATTGAACAGAAAAAAATAATTTCACTTACTTTGAATGTAAGGATATCAATTTATGCAATATTATAAACCGCCTAATTTTACCAGGAAATACAACTACACAACTGCGGCTACAACTACAGCTACAACTGTCACATCTTGTCATCTTCCCTCATGTCTCAAATCGTGTTTCCTGTTTTATTTTGATACTCACCTCTTGTCTCATTCCAGGTCCCTGCACGTCCTGCCCTCCTGTGTTGATTACTTGACCCCGCCCTAATGTGTTGCACCTGTGTGTCATTGTCTCCCCAGCCCCCAGTGTGTGTTCAGGCTCAGTGCTCCTGTCACTCTGTGTCATCCCGTCTTGTCCATTTGTGTCAGAGTTCTAGCCTTTTCCTCTACGTTCTTGGTTGCAAATATATTTCTAAGGAGAGACTGTTACTTTTCCTGCAGAGTGTTGGGTTCTGCTGTTGAATCCACTCTCTGTGTTCAGCTGTTACAATAAGTACAACTACAGCAACTACAGCTACAGCTACACCCACAGCTAAAGCTACAGCTCTTCAAGATTGAAGTTCCTGGTGTCCCCAGTGCTTCAACGGAGAGACAGGTAAATACAGGATTCTACATTGTCACTGGAACATGTCAGTTAATCACAATTAATGGTAAATATTTTAAAGACTACCATAGAAGTGTTTTTTTTCAATATTGTTCCTCCATACTGCACATTTGATATTTTTACTCTCAGCTCAGAAAAATAATCCTAATACTTGTTCAGCCAGGAAGGAGAAAGTTGAAGATGTCTACACAGAGAGCAGCAAGTTGCAGGAGAGAGCCTTTCAGCACAGGAAAGACTGACATCACTAAACCACTAAACCAAGACGAGGCCCTGAGTGTAAGAGAGATTTGCTGCTGCTACTGTCATAAGAAGGTATGTTTCAGTCTGGTCCATATTTTTGACGTTGGTGTAGTAAACAGCTGAATTACACTGAGTTTATTTTTTATTTATTTTTTTGTCTGGTGGTTGGCTGTATAGCTCTTACTTGCCTATCTGTAAAAGTCACAGCATGCCACTGCATTATGCACACTGAATTACTGGGACTAAATTGATGAGACATTGACACCACAGATAGGACCACTGTGTGGTTAGATCAGCATGTTGGATAAGGTTAGTGAAAGATTGTAGCTTTGATGAGCCTAAGCCAAGTGCTGTGACTACCTCATGAAATCATTCTTCAGTTGCATTTAGTGTTTATTGTATTGCAAGAGTGGGTACTGCAGGAAAACAAATGGAGCATGTTGTCACTGCCGATTTTACTGATATCGTCAGTATCAGCATTTTGCAATTTGCCAGATTAGGTTAATTAAGGAACTAATTTGGAAAGGGATAATAGTCTGTTGTGAACATCCATTACAATTTATACACCCACTTTGTACGTGTGCACACAAACTTTTCCTGTCCAACGAGGGATTATTAGTCAGACTTTGGCCGTGCTCTGTTTAAATTTCGACTCCAAATAAAGTGGTTTAGATAATCTGTCAGAAACGTTGGCTAGTTTACAGATTGTTTGATAAAACTGAACATTGGCATTTCTTGCGCTGACAGACTTTGGTGATGGTATCATCATAACAAATAATGTGGAAGCCTTGAAAAAACAAGACCAGAATTTGTAAAAGTTTGCCTCATAATGTTTTGCTTTGATTGAAAATCCCCCCCCTCCAAAAAAAAGCACAGTAATCCAGGAAAATCATATTTATACATATTGATAAACAGCTTGTCTGATCATCTGACTGCCTGTCTTTCCTGCCCTGTCGGTGTATTTGTAGCTATGTTGATGTATTCCCCGATTTCAGCAACTTCCGTGTGCATCGTTTCTGTGCGATAACTGACAGATACGAGTTCAGGAAATTAAACCTGAATTACAGTAAGCACAGAACTTATCTTTTTTTTCTTTTTTTTTTTTTTCTTAAATAGAAATGAATCATCCGGCATATTTAACCCAAACTGGAAACATACACCTGCAGATCACATTTAAGAAGGGCAACTATTGACATCACAATCGTGTAACCAGTGGCAGGCAATGGCCTAATTACATGAAGACTGTGTGACGGTTTTCAGCAAGTACGAACTGGAGGACTGTGCACACTCGAGCGATCAAAGCGATAATTCACCGCTTCGCCATATTGCCTTTGTGAATACATTGATTCTGATTTCATTTGGACTATACCGCCGGCTTAACAGTACTTACGACTTAGGGTTTAAAACCAATTTCTGGGCAGACTATTAGTGAGTGAACTCCCCCATCTCTTAGAAAAGCAGACTTATCTTAGTGTTCAGTGTTAGATTCATGTGTTAAATCTTCGCCTTGATGTGGTTAGACAAGAACAGCTGCTATGAGCTCCCTAATGAATTGAATACTGGCTTGTGATTTAGGAGATTCACTTAACCATGCTGTGAGTGTGTATGTGGGTGTTGAATGTGTGTCTCGCTCATTTCCGTATGTCTAAGTGCGTCTTCGTCTGCCTCGCATGCCACCGAATGTGAAGCCCGCATGCATCTATGTCTGGTGTGTGTGTGTGTGTGTGTGTGTGTCAATCAGTGCCCCTGCGTGTGTGTGTTTTAAAGCTGTGGTCCTCCGTGTACGTGTGTGTGTGTTTTTGTGTGTGCTCGTCAATGATAACCGATAAACAAAGTGAGGAGAATAATAACCCTCCCTCTCTCTCACCCTCCCACTTTGCCTCTCCCTCTGTGATGACAGCACTGTCTATTGGAGTATGCTGCTTCTTGTCTCTCGGCACATTGTGTACCCATTAACAAGGCCCCGTGCACAACCCCCTCCCTCCCTCCCCCCCCTCTGCCTCCCTCATCCTCATCTTCCTCGCCTCTGAGTCGTCACATACACTGAGCGCTGACACATCCCGGGTGAAGCTAAGTGCTGTGCTGCGGCGTGCTTGCATGAGGGAGCAGCGTGGCCCAGCCCGGATGAGAAACGGGCACAGGAGTAGGACGACGGAGGCGGTGGCACTCTCTTAAGTATTAAACCTTATTAAAAGATTAAATTTGACAGAGTTCGGGCTTGTTCCCTCCTAGGCCAGACAGCAAGACCATTAGCATACGGAAACACTGCATGGTGTGCTACTTAGTCTCCCTTAATAAGCTGAGCTAGAATTGAGGAGAGGTTGGCTATAGTTTGGCAGTGGGCGGGGTCCTGATAGATAGTAATGTCCTTGGTTTTGTGATGTGTAGCGTCAAGGGATTGACTTCAGTTGCCAACGTGGAATAGTGTGGTGTAATTTGAATCAGAAATGGCTTCTCAAGGCAGACACCTAATGCACCTAGAGAGGGTGTTTTTTTTTATTAATTATTATTATTCTTGAACTGAGACACCCATAAATTTATCATATATTCAAATGCATTTTTAAAAGCTGCAATAGTCACAATTATTATGTAAAGAGAGAACAGTGAGTGCACACATATAAAGCTGAATTCACCCATGGTTGAACCTGCTGCACTGTGGTTGCATTTTTCAACATCTCTCTTCCATTCCCCCCCCCCCCCCACCCCCCACCCTGGGATGACGACATCATTTAGGCTCAAGGATCACAGAATTAAGTCGAGTTGCATTATCTCTGGGGAGTGTGGCACTACACATTCAAATAGTTGTGTACATGAAAAGTGAGGGGAGCCAGATTTACTTACACAAATAAGAGCTGTAGCTGAAAATAGATTGAACCATTAGTGCCTCACAGAAAATCTTACATTTTTATAACTACAAGTAATTCTACCATTAGATGTCAATTTACAACAGCTTTTTATATTCTCATTTCTCCTTCACTTGACATTTTCATTCCTGTCGGTGCCTTTTTTTTTTTGGAATCCTCTTTATAACTGAACATTCAAAATTCACACAACACAGAATACGAAGCATATTCAAACATCAGATCAAGGACTTGTGTTGCTGGTGAAGTCTCACTAACTCGGACAGAGACACTTTAACGGGGTGAATGTTTGCTATTATGGTCTGCTTGTCTCATGAGCATTCAGCTGAAGGACAGTTTCTCAACTAAGAATACAACCATCTGTCCCCTTTTTACGTGTCTGGCATTCACACATGTTCAGGGACTTTCGACGCCAGCGCGTCATAGAAATCCCATGCCATTAGCCTGATTCAGTTTATTGCCGTGTATGAAATCAGACTAATAAGGCTGAAAAGGATACAGGGAAAAAAACAAAAGAGAGTACGGTCATGGCTCTCGCTAACAAACACTGTATCTGCTGGGATGCTAAGAGACATGAAACTTTTACAGAGCATTGATAATAGCCACTTAGAAGGAAACTTATAAGCTGTTTAACATGAGCAAACTTTCGATTCTGATTTCACTGTTCTGTCCCTCTCCTTGTGTCACTGTGACCTAACAAAGACGGGAAAAATGGCAAGAATAATTTTTCAGTGCTTTTACACCTTTGCCTCTACAGGGAAATTCTCGCCTGGGTACTTTAGGGGTCAATATGACCTGAATATGAATATGAAAAACCTGGATCTAGTGTTATCACATTATACACAAACACTACAGTCTCTTTCTCACACACACACAAACACACACACATAGACCCAGACCCTAACATGAATACACACATTCATATGGAGATCTTGTGAATAAAAGTCTCATTGCTCCAGGTTGATTCACTGATCATGGAAAGAGTACTGGAAAATTGTAGTTGAGTACAAGTACTGTTACTTAAAAGAAATTCCTCCAGTAGAAATAAAATTACTTGTGTCAAAATGTACTCGGATACAAGTACAAAATGCGTCAGTTAAAACGTACTGAATAACTGTTACTGCATTACATTTTGAAAGGGGGAAGGGGAATGCTAAAGAAATATGGTGATAACAATAACATATGATAAAAGAATTTCTTTAGGCTACCAGGCTCATATGTATTTGTGTTGCATTGCGTAGCACTATACGCCAGTCGACAGTTTATTAGGAAGACCTAGCTAAAACTAATGCAGTCTAATGCAACAGTTCTGCAATTTTAATATTATTAACTGGTGTAGCAAGTTGTTGATTCAACTGCTCATTTTGGACAATGTAGTGTGTGGTGCTGTCGAGCTGTATTGTATTATACAGAGAGGTGTTTCTGCTAGCCTACCTTCTATAAATGGGACAATATTATATATATATATATATATATATGTATATATATATACACAATATTATAAATAAATCAAACAGCTGCCACTTCTTATAGAATTAACAGCAGAAAAAGCACAGATAAAAAGTGACGTTGCCAGGCAACAAAGGAGCTGTTGATGCTAGTGTTGCACACACCTGTCCGAACATCACTCTGCATCTCGTGCTCCATAATCGGGTCTAAATCCAACTTCTCAGCTGGTTCTCAGTCACAGCGGAAGGATCCATCATCATTATTTAGCATTCAGCGCTAGCCAGACCCAGCGTGCACTTGTTGCAGGTGTGTTGGATTTGGGGCCCTTGCCGTGGTCGCCGGGTGGTGCATTCCACACAGCAGCCTCTTCTCTGCTGCAGCTGCTGATTTGACTCTCTTCATTTGTTGCATTATCACACAGTTAATCTCAACTTCATCATGTTACTTCTGTTTTAATGATTTTGACTTTTAAATGTAGCTAAATAAAATACTTGAGAAATACTTAAGTACAAGTAATTTTACAGATTTAAAAAAACAAACAACAACAAAAAACAACTTTAACAGGAGTAAATGTAATTCGTTACTTCCACCACTGGAAGTTAGCGCACATGTGGTTTTTGAATCAGAATATATTCTCTAATTTCTCTATAGGGAAACTATAAGTGAAGCCTGACATCCACCGTACTGTGTGCAGTAGGTAAGGACTTCACTTACACGCATCACATCATTGGAAATGGCCCAGCCGTAGACTGTAAAGGATGAAATGAAAACCTTGGATGACGCTTTGATGATATGCATTCAGCATTCACCTCATATTCACCTTAAACTGACGACGACATTATACTGTACCACCCCGCTGTAGCGCGCATGTTCCCTCTCCTGCTTAACAACATGGCGTATAAAAACCTCCCTCCAGTCGTTCACCAATAGAAAACAACTAAATCAGATAGAAGCCCGGGTAGTGGCTGCTCTCGCTGCAGATGTGTGCACAGTCAGATTGAGAGATTTGCGATTTTGGAGTACAGTCAACTTGAAAGTGACTCAGGAGAGGCATATAATCTGCAGCGTTATCTGTGACAGGATTCAAAGGCAGCAATGACAGGGGACCCCGGGACATTATGGGGACTAAGTAGCTCTATCTGGCCTAGGATGGATCAGCACATGGTGGAGTAGAGAAACACTTTGATCATACAGTGTACGCACACACACACACACTCACACACACACACAAACTGTGGAAAGAAAGACGATGATTGCTCCCTCACTTCTCTTGTACAGTTCATACTAGGTGTTCAATAACTTGTTAAATTGACATATTGTGGTTAATGTGTTTTTTGGAATTTAATTTTACACCATTGATGCGAGCACAATTGCATATTACCTGTGATCAGGAAAAAAAACAAGTGGCACTAAAAAAAAAAACAAGAGGCTTGAGCAATATCACTGCACCGCTTGTTTCGCTAGCTCTCCAATCTGATCATCATCTCACCAAAGCAAAAAGACTTGTTTGTGCTTTTGATCCAGTGTTTTGTGTACACCGAGAGGCACTTTGGTACCAACTTCTCCCTCAGCGGAGGAACACTCAAATCCTGTCACATGCAGAAAGAAAAGTGAGTGTTGAGATGTCACAGTATACATTCAATCAGCACAGCACTCTTTTCTGATAAAGTTTTCCAATGCTGTGAGCAGTAAAAAGAGGAGAAGTGAGGAAGAAATTGGGGGACAGCCTCAGACAGGGGTCTGGAGCTGGACCCAGACTCGTAATGACATGAGGACATGGTATGTGCCTTAGCCCGAGGCGCCACAAAGGGACCGATGTGTTTGGGGTCTTAAAAAATGGATCATGAAATGACACAACTGGGGCCTCATTCATTCTGCATGAGCCACACGCAGGGAGGGGATTTTATAGTTTACATGAAAAATAGAGTGAGTTGTTCCAGAATGAAAGAGGAGGGGAAACCACCTCTGGAGGCATCTCAAGCGGACTTTGATGCCAGAGCAGGACACTTTGCTATCACTGTGTTACACACTTGGTTCTCAGCTTTCTTACTTACCTGCCTGTACTCTCTGTTAAAGCAGACAGATTCCCTGCCCACGGAAATATGATGATATTTCTTCAACAAGGAGGAAGAACGAGCATCAAACACAAGAAAATGAGCAAAGCTTTTTAAGTGCTCTAAGCTTCACAAAGAGGGATATTTGTATCAGGATGCTGAGTGTGAATGAACAATGATTTAATGTTGATTGGAACAAAACACACAGGGTAAACTCGGCAGGAACAAATGGGTGAACATCCAGATCTGGATCAGGGAAACAACTAAAGCAACTGTATTGTCACTGTCGACACAAGAAAAACTGAAAGAAGGTGGAAAATGAGTTGCATGTACATCCAAGTGTTAACATCGGCATGCTAACATACTCAGAATGATAATGCTAACACGATATATTGTTCACCATCTTCACCTGGCATGAAAAAAGTGTGAGAATGCAACAAAAGAAAGGAGCCAAATCAGCAGGGGGGGTGGGGGTAAGGCCGATAGCAGTTTGTGAACAGTACAGTTAAGAATAGCGTCACCATGGGGCTCATGATTAGCATTATTGTACCTCGGCATACGTTAAAAGAAGGGTTGCATTTGCCTGAATTAGTTATTGATTTAACGCACCATGCGACAAGCGCGCCAGGTGACTGATGCTGAACACACCCACAGGTTCATGCTGGGTCTGGCGAAACACTGTGGAACTGTTTACTGACTAAACCTCTGCCTTTGTGGAGGTGCGCCCAACCTCTCTGCTGTTTTTGACAATCACAGTTGTTAGCACTCATTCAGCTCTAAGTGTTTGGAAACTCTGAGGAAGGCAGCGCGACAGGAGCTGAGTGGACCGGGTTTTTTTGCACTGAGAGCAAACCAGCAAAGAATTGAACCTGGAGCAGATTGTGGAGGAGTTCATGGAGTGCGAGGCTCGCAGGACGACGACAACAAACTCACTGATTGTTGAAACTCTCTCCAGAGGAGAACAACCACCACCACCATGTGTGTTTATGCCTCAGTGCTTTAGCGATACTTTATTCTGCTGTTAATTCTATATGAAGTGTCAGGCTGCTTCATCTCTGGAGTTTAGTGCTGCTTGTTGCACAGATGTTATTTGTCTGCCATTTTTGCTTGATTGTCTGAGTTTTGTGGTCGTTTATCTATAGTGGATAATCAGTTGTATGGACATGCTTATCTACGGAAAAGGAATTTATTGGTGGTTTGGACATTAGTGCTTAGTTGTGCAGGTGTGATGATGTTCCACCAGTAGCCTACATACAGACATTTTTATGCACTGTGTATTTTGTAGCCTAAAGGTGCATTCTTCATTTTAAACCACTTTGTGCAAGGAACTTGTTAGGCAGATTTATTTCTTTAAACTGCACAGATATCACCTTGCTGAGATTTGATCACAGTGTAAGCCAAATACCTGCCAATCCGATCGCATCCTGATCACACTGCATTCTGTGCGCACTTACATGTTGCACTACAATGCATTTTCTCTTATCCAGGTAGAATATCCAGATATAGATTGCATCCTGTAGATTTGGTTTGGATGATGATGATGATTTATTTTCATTGGATGATATGTAGAACAACTTATAAACATGATAAATTGCTTGAAACCAAATGTGGTTTGGGTGTAATTGGATGTTTACAATTTTAATTTAAAACCAAAAAGTAAATGGTCTGTGCTGTTGTGTGTTGTACATCACACCTTGGCCATTACTCTACAGTCCTATATGACATTGTCTTTATTGATTGGATACAAGAACAGATGCCATGGACACAGCCTATACTTCAAAACAACTATGTACCAATGCCAAAGCTACTGTTGCTAAGAATTCTGAGGTGCTAGGAAAAAAAGATGTATTTGACTCCACTTTTGCTCTTCCTGAGACCCCCTAGGCAGAAGCCTGATATTACAAGACTCGGTGGACTTAACTGATTGAAACTCATCTGTTCTCATCTTCTGTTCTTGCACAAATACCAGACGCAGCTTTGGTGTGTTGTTTTGACAGCTAGATCAAAGGAAAAAAAGGAGCTAATGCTTCAACAGTGCAAATCCCCCCCCCCCCCCCCCCCCCCCCCCCAGTCAAGTCAGTTGAGTGCACTGTAAAAAGTTTCCACAGTAAGTAATGTGGGTCGTACGTTCAATCCTCTTGCATTTGCTCCAATGCAGTTTTTTTTTTTTATTTCGGGACTTTTCTGCTAATCTGCTCCATTTCGGCTGTTTCCTGTAAAACTGACTGTTCCTTCACTCTTATTAAACTAGTATTCCTGTGCACCATGCACATAATCGGCTACAAAAGAAGTATTACTCTGACATACAGTGAGAAAGACCCAGCATGATCCACTGCTGTGCCATGATGAGTGCTCCAGATCTGTTCCTCTTCAGGCCTCTCGGAGGTGAAAGATGGTGGGTGTCTCATAGAGAGCCATCTGTTACCATTATGGAGATCCTGAAGGGGTGAGCGGTGACTAAAGTGGGCTTCTAATTGAATTGGGTGTAGAGGTAATCTTGTCAAAGTGCCGGGGTGGCTGGCACCACTGCCGACTACTCCTCCTCCACAGGCTTCTCTTTACCCCCATACTGAAATAATGCAAGACAGCACAGTTATTGTAGATATAGATATAGATATATATATATATATATATATATATATATGGAGAGAGAGATGTGTGTGTGATACAGTATGAAAAGGGCTGAGATTCTTCATGTCTGACATTTGGTTGAGGGCAAGAAATATCTCTTTACAGGCAACATGTGCCGTGATCTCATGTTTAATCGGATCATAATTTTGATGACTGAAACCTTTTTCTTTTTTTAAACTCAAGCTACCTGACAGTAGCACGTGGAAATGAGGGCGAAGCATTGGTTCATACATATGTAGGTTATGTGAACAGGCCTGCTTTATAATCAAAAATAAAAAAACCATAGAAATCTCCCTTTTATACAATATTGGACCTTTTTTAAAATATATCTTTGCACTCATCCCTGTTGGCTGCTGTTTAAAGAATCAAAGTGAAACTGAACTTCCAGGTTTCTGTTACAAAAGTTAACACATTTGTAAAAAATGCAAATGTCTAAAACTGTATCACTACTGTATAACCATCCTTGACACTGAACAATGGTAAATGGGAGATGGCACTTAGTTACAGATTAGCCTGATGCTGACGCCCGAGCTTCGGCTCACTATGCTAAAGCCTCTGTGGCCTTATAGCTGCTGAGGATCTCCTTCATCAGTCTTTCTAAGAAGCTGAACAATGACCTTGAAGTTTTCTGTCCATGTACTAAGATTAATTAATGATTATCTTCAACTGTATTAGCTGGTAAAAACACTTCATCCTTTAAACAAAAGAAAAAATGTATGAAAAAATAAGATTGCCAATGAGTTTTACGCACAGAAGCACTGAAAAAGCCAGATGGAGCTGTAGCTGTTTAATGTCCGGATGAATGAACGAATGTATGGTAAAATGTCAAGGTGCTTAAAATTTTACAAGCCAGGACAGTAATCGGTGTATAATCAATTAATCATGTCAATTATCATCTTGAATAAAAGCACAACATACGATTGCTTATTGTGAAGCACTTTGCTATTAAGACTATTTATTATTATAAATAAGAATGAAAAATAATACACCAATATATATCAGGAAAAACTTTATTGATCTGATATTTTGGTAAAATTATTGTTGTAGTCCACACACGAACACAGTATTTGCACTGCAAGGCCGTGATATTTAGCTAGAAGACATGGAGATATTGGAATACTGTGTTTAATAATATTCACTGGCCACTCGGAGAAGTTTCTTTTGATTACTGTGTATGGCTCTCCTGCACCACTGTCCATGCTTTACCTTAATGTCAGCTCATTAGCAGCTTAATTGAAAGCAGAAAGTCAGACTTGTCCCAACTTTTATGATATGTAAACAAGGTTCTCTGCCATGTGCAAACTCTCTCTCTTATTTATTTATATATATATATATATACACATATATATATATATATATATATATATATATATATATATATATATATATATATATACACACACACACACACACACACACACACACACCTGCACTCATTCACATGTTTATTACTCTTCATTGGAGGCTTGGAGTGGCTTCCTCATTACTGTCTCACAGGTATGTGTCAGACTGGGGTTGCAAACTGCTGACAGAGGTCATAAACCAAAAGATTGTTACTACAGCAACGGTAGATATTGAAAAATAATCTTTGAGAATATTCAAGTCACTGTTGAAATGGTAATAAACAAGATCCTGCTGTTGCTGCAGGTTTTAAAGATCCTTCCTCCAACATTTCTGTTCATCGTTTACATATCTGGATTTTTATAAATGAAAATTCATTTGCAGTTATGTGTTTGTTTGTGCACACTTTATAAAGAATTTTGTGATTTTTGAAGTTAAAATCTGAACAATTTTCTACCAAACCTTTTAGCATGTGTATGTAACTTCCCTTGATGCAGTTGGTCATTATTATGACACAGACGGAAGCGAAAAATATGCTTGTGCAATTGCAGACACAGCTGATTTTAAATCTGTAACATGGAATGCAAAAATACAAACACACAAAAGTGATGGTTCGAGTAACTTGAGTTACTTGACGTGGGGCTGTGTGACGTAGTTATCTATAGCCGGTGTATTGCCTGCAGTAGATCCAGATCTGCGTACTCCCAGTTTAGAGAAGCAGCAGGAGCACTGAGCTGAGGACGGTGCCAGCTGCAAAAAACTTGTTTCAGCCACTTTAAAAAAATGTCCACAAAAAAAGGCAATATCAATTCAAAATCAATAATATCAAACTGTATGCTGTATTTTGAATATTTTCACTTTATCTTGCCATCCAACAGCCCTTTCCTTCGGAACTACAGTTGGTGATGTATCTTATTCCCACACACAAGTGTAACTACAGTTCGCCTGTATTATCCTGCAGGTCACCCAAGTGTAGTTGCGCTTGTGCATAGTAATACAGTAGATCAATGGTTGAAAAAATTTAGTTCCACAGGAATGGGTTGTTTGATGGCAAGATAAAGTGGTGAAAATTTCAAAATAAAGTGTGCACTTCCACTGATATTAGCTTCTTTTTTTTTTTTTTCTTTTTTTTTTTGTGGGCATTTTTTTTAAGTGGCTAAAACATATTTTTGCGGATGAGTCCACAGCAGCACATTGTTCATCTTCTGTGCTAGTGCAAGTTTTTTAAGTAAGAAAGCAAGTCAAGACCCCTACAAATAATTTAATACAGTATGACATAAACATCCTCCTGTTATTTTGGGCAAAGAAACAGAAACACCTCCACACACAGCCTCATCTGACCTTCCTGGAGGTGTGCAGCCTCCCAGGAGGAGTCACCCAACTTGGGAACTTTTTTCTTTTTTTTTTTCTTTTTCTTTTTTTTTTTTTTTTTTAAACAGAAAAACCAATGGCCTGACTCCAGGTCGCCTTATTCATGTGGTCCAGCTGGGGGCTGCAGAGGCCACATTGCATTGTACTGAGTGAAAAGTGTAAGTCATCCACAGGAGTATAATGCAGCAGCAGCTGAATGCAGCAGAGGTCCTCACCCTGAACTTTCTGCAATGAAACCCTTTTCATTTCTTTTCCGTCAAGTGACCTTCATAACAATGGCTTCTGTGGGGATGTCAAGCTGGGTGTGGAGAACAATAGTCGGTGGGTTG
The DNA here is from genome assembly GCF_021018895.1 of Seriola aureovittata. Classification (NCBI taxonomy): domain Eukaryota; kingdom Metazoa; phylum Chordata; class Actinopteri; order Carangiformes; family Carangidae; genus Seriola; species Seriola aureovittata. The sequence continues at coordinate 4,228,588 of NC_079386.1, forward strand.
GCCAGATAAATGCTCCATTGATAAACCCTTCAGGCTTGAATTACGACTGGTTTTACTCCCTTTATTCATCATTTTATAATATTTTCCTTTATGGTCGGACCCCTTGAATGTCATTTTCACTGCCAGTCTGTTTCATTTCAAACTATTTCATAAATAATTATTCTTAAATTAGGTCTATTTATTTATTCCCATTTGTTGGAAAATTAATAATTATCACGGATACCATTTGAATGCACCTTCTTTAGCTGATCTCGTAATCTTTTTAAATCACTTTCTTTTTGATACACCCACCTGTAAATAGGTAACCGAGATGGAGAATCCACAGTAAACAGAAAGGTGTTATTCCTCTGAAAAGGCTGGGTTAATCTTGAATATTTTTAATAAGGTGGTTATGGTGAAAAATTCTGCTTTTAATGGCGCTGAGGCTCATTAAATCCTGCGCTGGTTTGTTTTCACTTCTGGTTAAAACAGAATCAACGTTAGAGTAATTGATCCTGATATATTAAAAAAAAAAAAAAAAAAAAGGCGCACACACACTGAAATCTCAGTCACATCATAAATACAAACGAATACTCATGCAATAATACTGACCTTGTTATTCAGCCAAGCCTCATGTTTCCACACCCCATTGCATATTATTTCCCCCCGCTTTATTGGACCACTTCTACAGAATGGATTCCGCGGCTGGCCACTTGGCACGACGGTCCCTCTGAGGGGCCGATGCGCCTTAGACTCACCAACATCTATAAAAGATGACAGGTTGAATCACTGAGTTCTGCAGCCCTAAGCAATCCTCAGACCACTGCTAATTGATACAAGCATGTAAAGCTGAGAGTAACACCACAGTCTGAATGAAGGGGGGGGGGGGTCCACACCTTAAAAATGAATGCATGCTACAGTGGAATATTCTGACTGGGAGCTTGGGAGCCTTCAAGTGTCCATTTTCCTTTCTTTTTTTTTTTCTTTTTTCCTTTTTCTGTTATTTGAGGAGAGGCTGGAGTTATTTCACAGTGAATGGCACCTATTTTCCTCACATGGGTAGTTTGACATGGACAAATAGGACGAGATGCAAGGAGCAAGAGCAAGAGAGGCAACTTAAAAAAGGAGTGGAAAGGCACTGGGAAGGGATTATGGTGATTTAAAACCTCTCCTACCTCCACATCTACCTCCTCCCTGTGGTTTTCAGAGACAGACTGGAACATAATGAAGACAGTCCATCAGTCCATCCAGCTCTTTATTTGAGCTTTCCATTTTACACAGTGGCTGCGATTAGGTCGACATATGTGAGAATGAAAGGAATTAATTTCTTTGTCTGTGCGGGTGTGTAGTGTGTGTGTATGTGTCTGTCTACAACCTATTGTATGTTTTCGGTCTATGCATGCGTGCATGTCTACATAAATCCGTGCTTCATCTCCCCGTCTCCTTTCCTGTTTTTCCTCCCTCCATCCTGCCTCTTGTCTTAATGGCTACAGGCAATCGACTGAAACGTCAGGCTTCAGCAGGAGCAGGGAGAGAAGAAGCAGGCAAATTAATGATCCTACATCACCGCTCCGATAAGAGCTCAGACATATTTCCTCCCAAAATCAGAAAAAAAACAAAACAAAAAAAAATAAAAACAGCCACCTGTGTTAGATTATCTCTCCACTCTTTCACTCAATCTCTCTCCCTCCTTCCTGTGTTCTTAATGCATTGCTGCCCTCACCCTGAAAGTGGACATTTATTTTGTTGGTAGAAGAAGAAGGAAAAAAAAAAAAAAAAAAAGCTCACAGAGGGAAAATTCACAGGGCACTGTCCACTCCAGTGGTGCTGAAACACAGGAATTACTGGAGTGCCACAGGGCGACACAGTGTTTGCCGTGCACACAAACATCACACTGGACTGATCATCATTACAATTCCAATGACACCTTCTTACCTTGAAAACAAAGCACTTAGGGGAGGACACCACAGGCGATTCAGATGTTCGCTCTTACTTTTACTGACCTGCTCTGCACCAGCAGCGGTCATAAATGAAAGGCTGCATATCAAACACAAGCATCTGCTTCAGTAACTCTCCCGACAAGCGCCGAAGCTGGCTGCTTATTGTAGTCTGTCAATACGCTCATAAATAAAGTGCACTCCAGTCACTCAATGTAATGCAAATGCTTCTTTTTGGAGTAATTCTGCCTGTAAACATAATTAGAACGGAGCCGAGCTGGTCTGCATGCAGCCCTCTGTGGTAGTGTATTAAGCAGAGGGAGCCGAGAGAGAGCCCTGTGGCATAAATTGATTGCTAAAGACTTATGTTGGCAACGCTGTATTTCACTCTGTGTGAAATCTCCCCTATGGGGTAGACAGGGTAGAACAGGGAGGGTGGGAGAGGCAAGGACGGGGTGCGGGTGGTTGTGGATGGAGCTGGAAATGAGGATGAGGAATGAGCTACAGAGCAAGGAAGTTGCGTGCGTGTGTATTATTCGTGGTATGCAAATGCATAGCCTTGCACAAATCCTCAGCTGTGTGTTGGTGTTTGTTTTTTTTTTTCTTTTGTGTGCGCAAGTGTGATGTCGACACACGGAGCAGACCTTGATGATAAGCGAGTCATCTTACCATGCTGAGTGGGCCATTTAAAAGACAGCCATTTTTTTTCTGGCAAGTCTGTGGAGAGAAGTGTGATGGAGGGGGAAGGATGGACAGGGAGGATGCAGGAAAGTGTGTGTGTGTGTGTGTGTGTGTGTGTGTGTGTGTACAGAAGAGAAAGTGAGAACATAAACAGCCAGTGGGGACAGAAGGAAGGGATAAAATTCTCCACAGCTTAATGTACCTCATACATTTGTACCACACACATATTCATACATGGGCACACAACATGTAAATTACATATCAACATACAGTCCCACCTACACACGCACGAAGACACGCAGGAGGCAAATTACACATCCTTTTCACCCCACTTCATCCACCCACCCACCTATACATAACCCTCACATGCTGCACGCTGCGCCTCCATTAGCTGCACTTACATGTAAACATCCTTCATCAAGCACGTCTTCAAGAACGGCTGAGATGAGATGTTAAAATATACTGCAGTGATACCTGGGTATGTTAGTAACTCATGCGACTCTAAGGAGCACCCGTCCTGACATGTTTATGCATTTCCGCAGAGCATACAAGCACATACCCCCCTGAGCATGACTGTAGCTTTTAGCAGGCAGCAGGTTGGACAGAGGTCCTGTGATTTGTAAGCACACAGCAGAGGTCATTACATGGGCTAATCACCCGTGTTCATCATGCGTGCTGCTTGGAAACCAAGAGGGTTTGTGGAGCGGTCTCGGAGGAAGATGGATGGATGTTGTGGGAGTTGAATGCTTTCGGGTCGTGTGTATTTTTTTCGAGTGCATGTTGAAATGTCCAACTTCACAGCAGAAATAAACATGTTTACAGCCTGGTACAACAGTTAATTTCGCCCTTCATGACAGCTGTACAGGGGGTGGAACTCACCTGTTTAAGACCATTTTTTATAGTTATGCATAATTGATGGCGTGTGGCTTTGAGTGACAGGTGGGTGAGTGTTAGAGGATGACAGTTTTTCGGGAAGCCTGTGGGTCACGGGATGCATGTGGGATTCCCGCAGGTATGGGAGTCAGTTTCACTCTTCAGCACGTGACTGGGACGGAACAGGGGAAAAAAATCAGGGGGAAGGACAGGGATTGAAATAACAATAGGTGAATTTTTATATGCAGTATATGAACAAACATGATTTTCTTAATGTGGAACTTAATGCTGTCTTTGTTATATTTTTTTATTCTTTTTTATGCTCTCCTCCTGTCTGCTCTGACTGGTGCATGATGTGTGAGGATTGAGGGTAAGGTTGGTTATGCCGATATGATCTCGGTGATTGATCATCAGATCGATCGTTGATAGCTCATGTCTTTGCAAATGTCAAGGTGATATTTGACTTGTTTTCCCATTAATATATTAACTCACTTATTATTATTTGTAGTATTCATTTAATATTAAACTTAATTTGCCCTGCCATAGTTTCACGCATATAACGGATGCTTGCAACACTGATGCACACACACACACACTATGACCAGCTGATTGGCTCGTTGTTTGTAGTTGCTGCGCTGTGATTAAACACATACTTTCACTACAGTGAGCTAATGTTCACAGGAAACATTCTGACTTGTCATAGTATGAAAAGCACAGCCATTACTTGTAACACTCACAATGGGTCCCTTCTGTTCAAGTAAGCCATGATAGTGTGACAGTGAGCCAGCATTCACAATACCATGGCCGTGACACTGAGGCAACTTAATTGAATTCAACCACCATTGATTTTATTATTTACAACTCTGCTTTTTTCTTTCTTTCTTTTTTTTTTTTTTTTTTTTTTTACTGTGACATGTCAAAATTTTCCTCTGTGAGAAAGCCTTATTACATTTGTCTCAGTATTCTCCAGTATTTTATTCCTACTATATAGGCTGAATAAAACAAGGTCTGGACCCACACAGACAAGGCAGATGGAGTAAAAGTGAAGCTTACTTGTTTTATGGGTGAGGGAGGATGTCCGCAGTCAAAACAGGAAACCGTGTCCAAAGGGACATAAGCTGGACCTGCACAAGGGCCTTGAAATATGCCTAGAGTAATAGATACTCCTTGCTGTCAGCTCTGTTCTGGGCGGGTAGGGTTCCTATATTAAGAGTGATTTTGCTATATATGTTAGCTATTAGGGGATATATTATTACCACATACACACATCCTCTGCATATATGTAGATATAAGTTTATAACATGAAATACTCAGTTAAATTTGTATACACATATATCATATGAGCATACTGTATATTACATTTGCGTATGGGTTATTATTTCTGTATGCAGTTCAAACAGATGTGTGCAGTGGTAAAATCCCCCAAAACAACAGATGTTGGTTTTTGCTGCAAGAGAGATGATGCAATTACTTAAAAAAGAGTTGGGTCACAGTGATGCGCAAAAGACGACATATGGTGCGGTGAGTTGTCTTCGTTGTTGGGCAAAGCGCTTTCCTCTGGAGTATGAATCAGTGAAGTGTGTGTGTGTGTGTGTGTGTGTGTGTGTGTGTGTGTGTGAAAGCAGAGATGAAGCAACTGGTATAAAGATGTGGAAGCAAGAGGAAAGGTAGTGTCAGGACATGGGTGGGTGTAAGTGGAAGGAGGGAGTTTGTGTTTGAGATCTAGACAAGAAAGGCATGAATAGGTGAAAGAGGAGTACAGGTAAAAAAGAGCGACAGGTGGAAGCAAAGAGATGTTGGCAAAAGCACCAAAGCACTCAGAGGAGAGAGAAAAATGTTCACACCTCCTTTTGCTTTTTCTTTTTCATTTTTAAAACTCCCTCTCTATCACCTATCGCTATCGAGAGTCCTCACGCACAGGAGTAATTTCAAGGGCAGGACCACAGACAATATTTTGATTAGTACACTCAGTTACTGCTCCGGCTGTAGCACGGCTGCCAAGCCTTTTGGAAACAGTTTACAGGAGACTAAGCTCGGATCAGAAGCTGACCATGAATGTGGATGTCTCTTCCAGCCTACAGTATGTCAGTGAATGCATCCCAGCAGACTGAGCTGGACTGGATCTGACAACGATGGGTGGAAGGTTTTTCTCCCACGGTTATAATTTCCCTTTCATAAAAGAACGCAGGCGATAAAGAGCGCTTTGTGAAATGCCCCCCAATGCCCGCACCAGCATAATGAAAAGCAGAAATCAATGGGAAAAGACTTACTCAGTTCATTTCTCATTGGCTGTGTGAGTGTATGTGTGTGCTCTCTCTCTCTCTCTCTCTCTCTCTCTCTCTCTCTCTCTCTCTCTCTCTCTCTCTCTCTCTCTCTCTCTCTCTCTCTCTCTCTCTCTCTCTCTCTCTCTCTCTCTCTCTCTCTCTCTCTCTCTCTCTCTCTCTCTCTCTCTCTCTCTCTCTTTCTCTTTCTCTTTCTCTTTCTCTCTCTCTCTCACTCTGTGCATGTGCATCTCAAAGCATACAGTGCACACACATTCGAGTGTGCAGAAAACCCAATTAAAAGCAGAGTCAAAAATGGAAATCCATAAATGAATGTCGTTTCAGTCATCCTGCCTTTGTGCGACTGAAGGCAGCAGCATGTGTTGCGAGCCACTAAAACTGGTTGTGCACTCACAGCTGCCAGACACAGGTTAATTTAGATCCTACCTCAGTGCATTCTTCTTGCTAGAGGGGAAAAGAAAAGCAGTGATAATGGCATCTTTTTAAAATAAAGCTAACACGAAAAAAAAAAACAGCATCTCTGTTGTTCTATGACAAAAACTGGTTCCCATTGTTTCTCATAATGCTGATCGCTTCTGCGTCTTCATATTTTCCTGTATGTTAAAGCTACTTAATGTGCATTTTGCTTCCCAAAGTGTACTTCTAAACACTCAGAGAGCATTCTCTTTTCCCCTGATGCCCTCTTTCTTATTTCTCAATACCTTTTTACTAAAGCTGATTTTTGTTGGGACAGTATTTGGAAGCTGCAACCAAGCCAGTGAGACGCATTGAAATTTGAAGTGAAGTAACTGAGGAGACTGATTTAGAATTTAGTGCTAAATTGAACAATGACAGATTAATTATATATTGTTGTTATATTGCCTCGTGCGCCTCTTGCCTGTTATTGCTTTTGCATTGTTGTCAAAGCCCTTTGTAAACATTGTTTTCAAAGGTGCTATATAAATAAAGTTGTTATTATTGTGATTAGACTCAGGCCATGATTGTTCTCAGTGATGCAGAAAACACAGTTGCTTTTGTCTATTTGTTAAAGAGAGGTCAATGAAAGAAACACAAATAAATAAGCAATTTATATTTATAGACTCAAAAAATTGTATTTGACAGTATACCAGACATTCATACTCTCTGAATTTTTTTTTTTTTTTTGGCAAGATTTTCTTTAAATTTCTCCAGATGTACAATTGAGTGGTCAGAATCTAAAGATTGCACAGTGGTTAAAGTTGGGTAATGAGAATGAGGAGTGGCATATAATTATTGTGATATTGTATTTTAAGTTGATCAGATAGGAAGATACTGAAGCTGAACTTGTGTATGATGTTGTTTCATCTTGTTTTCATTTGTTTTGTTTTTGTCCTCTTGTTTCTGTATGATTACGTGTTTTTGCTAATATCACCCAGCACCATCATTAGGTCAAGTTTTGAAAGTGTACACGTTACACATGAACATGCTAAACTATGATGGTGAACATGGTAAATGTTATACCTGCATGTTTTAGCACAATGCCTTTAGCATTTCACTGCCTTGCATGAATACAAGCTCACCGAGCCACCACCATGGTTTGACTCATTAAACAATAATACCAGTTTATATCAGCTTGGGCCTCATTTTTATAGTTTTATCCACAATCGGTTCCTATACAGTAATGTAATATATGACATATATATATCCCTATATCCAGAGTGTTGCCATATGTCACCTATAAGGGGATATATCAATAACACATACTGTATATCTTATATCTAGAGGATGTACATAAGTTTATAACACAGTATATGAAATATCATAGTAAAATTTGTATATGTACAAAAAAAATCCATATTTTTTTTTACATAAAACACATTCACAAAAAAAGTGTTAGTGTCAACATTATATATTTATTTGTGCAAGTTTATTAAAACATGTTAAAAAAAAAATCTGTTTTTCTTATTCATTTCTCATATATTTTAAACATGTCTAATTTCACATTCTAGGAAAGTGGTCTCAGACTTTTGGAACCTACTGTACATAATAACATACTGACAGGCTTTGGGATGGATATATATATTTATGTAACATGTCTACAATATTAGCATACATACATAAATATATATATTTATATAGGCTAGATATATATGTCAATATATGAAATTGTTCTAATTTCTTATAGGTTTCATATATAATTTTTACATATGTACATATATAAAAAATAATTTATATTTCATATATGTACATATATTACATTTGCATATGGGTTATGATTACAGTGTACTCAACAAAGCTACTAAACTACTAAAAACTCTAACCTGTTAAACAGACTATATTATAGTTCTATGGATAGGTATCATCTTGCTCGTGTAGATGTGTTCTGAATGTGCAAAATATCAGACGCATTTACTCTTGATGAAGGGCATGATTCAGGTGAATCTGGCCGTATCCCTTGGTGATTTCTCATTAAACCAATCACAAAAGGAGGAGGTGCAGACAAACAGCAGCCAGTGAGTGAAAGATGGATTTTTAAGCTTTCAGACAACTGAGATACAGATTGTGCATACATACGCAGAGAGGTCCAAAAGTAGGAGAAAATGGGAAGAAATAGAAGAAATACACTCCATATTCCCACAGACACTTGTTATTGTTTGACAGGAAAGCAGTTAAAACACAATCTAATATTTTGCACATGTCGCACACATGTATATAAAACATACAGTGCACTTCCCAATAGCATACTTCCCATAACACCAAACCTATACATATGTTCAACACGATGCATAAATCAATTTAATGTAACTTCATGTTTGAGTGGCCACATGCCACCATGGCACAAGCAAGCAAACACGTCACCATAGACATCGCGCACTCTTCATGAACTCAGTCTCTCTCGCCACACACACACACACACACACACACACACACATACACACACACACACACATACACACACACACACGCACAGAAAGACTCACTCGACCACCATCTGAGGAGCCATCAAAATGCTGAGTGTAGATATACTCTTTCCTCACCTGCGTCACACATGAGTTGGTTGGAGGCCATTTGTCACTGATGAACCCCTCAGGCAGAGCACACACCAAGGAGAGATTCATTTGATGTACGTCTAACGTGGTTTTTCCATCGGTTGAAGGCTGTGACTGTTCCGACAGCGTGACTGCAGCTTTTGTAGCAGAAATGGAAAAGACAGCCATGTCTGTTCCATTTTTACTCACATTCAACTCATTCACCTCAACTTAATACACTGTAAAAGGCTCCCTGCTGTATTATTCAATCCAGGGTTTTTCATGGCTGGTTTTGAGTGGAATCCAACCCAATCTTGTGATTAAAAAAAAAAAAAAAAAAAAAAAAAAAAAAAAGTTATGATTTCAAAATCAGCTCTTATGTTTGTTTTTCCCCCCCCCCCAATTTTCCAAGGTTATAATTAATTGCTGTCATTACTGTTAGATTAGGGTAATATCTAGCACCAGGAATCCAGTGAACATTGCACAATTCTTTTTTTTATAAACAATGAGCCTCTGCATGTTCTCTACATCTACACTTCCCTACACTTTAAAACACTGAGCAAGCTCATTTAAGCAGCTGGTGCCGAAATACTTTGCTCAGTGGAGCAGTGACCTCTTCAGACATGAATGCGTCAGGAATAACTTCAGTTCACACACTGAATTCTTTCACGGTTTGTTATTGTAGCTTTGTAAGTTAACCAGGCAGTTTTTAACTTTTGAAGCCTGTTTTTCTTCACACCATGGCTAAAACAGCCAGACAGAAAATAAGTGCTGTAGTCTATTGTAGGCTGTATTTAGTTTATGTGCTTAACATGATTAATTTTAGTTAAATAAAGTGATGAGCTGCGTTGGCTTTTCAGACCGAGCGGGATCACAGCACTCAGTGTGGCTAACATTATCTCCAATACATAACATCTGTATGATCTTTGAACCAACTTTTTAGACCAAGCAGAAGACAAAGATTCTACAACTAGACTAAGAATCTGTAATGAAGTTGTACTAAGGTGCTTTGAGCAAAATGCAAACCGTCATCATACTGATAGTCACGATCACAATGCTAACATGATAATGTTTAGCAGCTAATATTTACCATTTTCACCATGTTAGTTTAACATATTAGCACTCTACATTTACTGATTTACCCGAAGCAGCTGAGGTTGGCGTGAATGTGTTTTGTGTGTATTTTGTCATCAACCAGTGGATTGGACAAATTAAAATTTTGACCTGATGATGGCATTAGATGAAACATTGAAGGGTCAAAAGTCTAAAAGTAGAATTTCCTTTCAGGACCTTGAGTATCTGTAGCAAGTTTAAAAGCATCAAATAGTTGGACTCAAAACCAAAAATGTCAAATTGATGGTGGAACCAGATCACAGCAGTGTGGCTAACATTATCAGTGCTAGCACCAATAGCCGTCCGCCCTTGCAGTTTAACGTGCAGGTGGTTACACATTGCTCCGGTCAAGTGGCTATATGCCACTTTATTCTGAAACAGCCTTCAATTTTATTTTCATTTTCTAGATCAAAATATTGAAGGGAGGCTGGCTGCGTAACATCTTGGACGCAAGAGTTGTACATTAATAAAATATTAATAATTAGTTTACAATTAGTGAGGGTAATGTTTAAACGTTTAGTCGACTAATCGCACACGTCCCTTTTTATATATACTGTACATATACAGTACATCTGGATTAATGCTGCAATGACCAGTCGGCTAAAGTAACTAATCAGGGAAATACATGTTGAATAGCCTAGCTTAGCATTTAGCATTTAATATCACCATTGTAGCCCAGCTGATACTGTACTCATACATTTCTAACATTTTCATACTTACAATTTATTCTTCAAAGAACTGCCACCAAAACATGTACCAAAGAGGATGTCAAGCAAACTCTGCAATGGAAATGACCCCAACATCATTTCTATCATGCTGTGCTTGTATTTCTTGTCATAAATAAATTAAATATCTGCAACTTGCCTGGATTGATATTGACACATTTACCAGGTGTTCTCTCCGTCAGGCTGTAATCATCGCTGACATTTCAGGTTCATTGAAAGTTATTCACAGACCTAGAGTAGGTGTTGCTACAAGCATTAGCAGTAGGCCATTAGCAGTTTATGCAAGGTTATACTTTTGCTGTTCATCACCTGGTAACATAGTGCATCTTCCCAGCACAAGTTTGTTTGGAGGGTCAAGAGATGCTGACCCCCAACATCAAGACTTGACCCTAATATCACCACATCACACTGAATGAATGGATGATGGAGGTGTAGCTGGATGGATGGATGTGTAGATGGATCAGCTGAACACACTGAACCTCTATGCAACCAAATGGCCCTTAGGGCTGAGGAATTCTTTAGTATAGACAATCATATTATATGTGGAGCATTATACACAATCCCATTTCCAAATGATCTCCAGCATATTAAACTGTGCTTTATACACAATTCATTTACTACTGTACTAGATGTTGGTACAATTAAGATGCATCTAATGATTGGGTTTAAAAACAGGCCATGACTAGCTTTATTTTACATCATCTATACACCGAGAGCCACTTTTTAAGGTAGCCATCCCTCCATGTGCCATTGTGTCACACTGTATTTCAGTCTATTACAAATGGAGCCGTTTGAGAGTGTCTGACAGTAACTACTGTGCACGGTGAAAGCATAATTGCCAAAGCACCCATGATGCCATGTTGTGACAACATCAGCGCTGATAGGGGATGAGAGGAATCACTTGTGTGTTCAAATTGCCATTCAAACTTGGTCAATCAATCACGGCAGCCATTTAAATGTTAATGGTTAAAAATGAACTGCTGCATTGTTGCTGGACAAGTGTTGCTCTGTGGCCAATGCGGTGTTTATTCTCGAGCCTGTTTAATTGCTGACAAGGGCGTGTACCTTCCAGCAAAGCGACGACGGAACAAGAGACATTGACAGCTATTTTTTCAGCTGAGAAATCACTGAATAAAAAAATCAATCTGGCTAAGAGAGGTCCTGCATTTATCATTATATGACAGAGATATATGTCACGCATGGGAACGGTGCACATAAAACTCATTATCATATGTCACGTCAGGCATGGATTGTGAATGCAGCTTCGATCCGGTGAGAAATATCACAGCATGATTTCTTGTACATAGTGTTTAAAATGTCAAAGAAAGCCAACCGCTCCTTTTGAATCACACTCTCAGGCGGAATGTCAGAGCCAATTGAAATCATACAGAAATGGGAAATCCTAACAACAGAAGCACTTCATATTAATGGTCATTCCATATTAGGAGCAAACTACCATTACTTTAAGGCAGCGAGTCGTGACGAGTGTCCAGAGCTTTCAATATAAGCTGTGCTGGACAGGGATGTGTTTCAGAAAGGATGAGGGCTGAACAAGAGAAATCCATTAGCCTCCCCCACTAAGAAGGCTGTCATTTATCTTTTGTAGCATAAACTACATCTATATCCCCTCCCTCTTCCTTCACTCAGCGTCTTATTCCTTCTAACTCACCACTTTTACACCGTTTCTTTCTACTAAATGCTTTACACCTCCGCACCTTTTTGCACTTTTCTCTTTAATCTCCTCCAGGGGTCGGACGGAAAAAATACAATGTGAATTTGACTCCATCCTGGGCCATCCCGTTCACGCATTTTGGACTGGCCAGCAAATATGAAAAAATTGAATACATAATATAAATATAACAAATATGTAGAGATATAGAGATATTTTTTTTAACCATTTTAGCAATTGCATGTTATTAAAGAAAGTGGAAGCTATTTGTTTTATATTGTCATAGCAGAGACCCAATGTAGGCTATAATATAATATTATGTGTTTTCACTCGCTTATAATGTCCAAAAAACTATCCACTGATATATCAAGAATTTTAATTGGCATTGCCAGTGAAATGAATGTCGCAATCAAAGAGATTGTCTCCTTCCCACATCCATGTTATACATCTGTATGTGACACGGCAGGTTATTGCAAATCACAGAGCTTGTTACATCCCATGCCTAATTTGCATTGTTTTACCTTGTTTTACCAGCGCATGGCCCAAAGTGTCAGGAATGGCTAAGTAAACCAAATAGCTAAAAGGAAAAGGAGAAGCAGTGGGGAAATGGAAATGCAAATGGGAAAGGAAATTGCCCTTTTTAATGCCTGGTTAAAAATCTTTATTCTTAATTCAATTTGTGAATCCAGTGATATAGTTCTGTTAAAACTGCATTTTCAAATAGATTTTTAAATTCCATTAGTTATTTATGAATTTGTTCATTCATTTTTAAATGAAGTACTTGACTGCTTTATGTTGTTTCTGTGAACCCCCTCTTAATTTGAACTATTTGATGGATAGTTTCATTCTTAAATTATTTTTATAATTCCTCTTATTACCCATCAAAATAATTAATTACTTTTTATTTAGTCTATTTATTTATATTTTAAGAAGTCGTTGTAAGAACAAATTCATTAATCTCTTTTTATTGTAGAATTAGTTATTAATTAATGCTTTTGCTATTTCCGTGGCACTTGTGGTCCTCCATATGCGAGGTATTTACAATTTAACACATAATTTAGACATTTAAAGTGAAGAAATTCAGGTGAAACTACTAACCTCAGGCTAACACAATATCTCAGTTCTGTGTATAGACCAGACAGAAGCATAAATATCTTGAGTTTTATACAAAATTGTTTGTGTAAATAATTATTTTGCCAAGTAAAAGTGTGGCAGTTATATTATATGTTGTGGTACTTCTCATAAAACAATATATAATGTGCATTATGCTGTATATAGCCTACATAACATTTGTATGATCTTTGAACCAACTTTTTAGACCAAGCAGAAGACAAAGATTCTACAACTAGACTAAGAATCTGTAGTGAAGTTGTACTAAGGTGCTTTGAGCAAAATGCAAAACGTCATCACAATGCTAACATGATAATGTTTAGCAGCTAATATTTACCATTTTCACCATGTTAGTTTAACATATTAGCACTCTACATTTACTGATTTACCTGAAGCAGCTGAGGTTGACATGAATGTGTTTTGTGTGTATTTTGTCATCAATCAGTGGATTGGACAAATTTAATAAACGCAATGATGGCTGAAGGTCTTGAAAAGACTGGTAAAAAAAACAGCTGTCAATGCAATTTTAGCTATGTAGCAATCACAAAACACTCAAATAGCTCCTGTAATGCTTGAAAAACTAAGTTCAAAATATTTAGGTCAGTCTATACCAGGTTAGTTTATACCAAGCCAATAAGAAAAGTGAAACTTAGCTTGTGTATCATGTTTTCTGAAGCCCTAGATGAGGAGAAAAGGGGAAGAAACAAGTCGGGATAAACACATAAAAGTAAAGGTAATGATGAAATTCTGCCCTCCCTTCAACACCTTGTGGTATTAAGTGATCAGAGTCTGATCAGAGTTGTTCACCATGAGCGTACCTTGTAGGTAGATAGATTTATCCCCTAGGGGAAATTCATTGTGCAGCTTAAAGTAAAATTTTTAATGAAATGTCAGTACTTCACCAGTGAAATATATTTTCGACCTCTGCAGCTGTTATACATATTCACAGATTTGACGCCTCTACCAGTGCAATCCTCTCCGGCCTCCTCTCTCCTCCTCTGTGCCCCAGCCCTTTGACAGGCCTGTCTGCTCTGCATGTCATCCTCAGCTCCATGGACACCACGGGAGAGAGAGAGAGAGAGAGCTAAGCTGAGACAAATAGGTGGGTGGAGGTAGAGAAAGATGGGGAGAGAGAGAGAGGAAAAAAAGGAGAAGACCAAGTCCCAAATTAGTGAGGTTTGGCTGGATCAGACACCTGAATCATGACTGAAATGAATAGGTTATAATTGATAGGCTACAGGTTGATCATTAAGGATTTTTCTCTTGACTACTTCAGCTCATCTGACCAGTGAACATGTGAGGGAGGAAAACTTTATTTTGAAACTTTTGGCTTCAGACGACATAGCACATTCAGTGTGCAGATGCATCATGTCAAGAGCAGTACAACGGTGCTGCTGGCAGGCTTTTGGTTTCTGTTATGGCCATCCATGTATGTAGTCGGATTAATTCTCAACGCTGCATTCACTCCCAGTGCTGTAAGCCACTATAGATTGAAGGAAGATTGTTTGCCAATGGGATTACTTGTGTTTGTTCTCCTTGTTGATGTCACTAAAAACAGAACAACTTTTCCGTGTTTCATGTAGGACGGTAGAAAATAGATTCTGCGATGCTTTCTCCAGGACATGATTACAACAGTCAGGCAATGCAATAGGATGCAATACGCACACACAAAGAAAAAAAAAAAAAAGCCTGTGTTCGCATTTGGAACAAAAGGGGTTAAACTCCACAGCAAACAAGCGATAATGAAAGAGGTGGAGTGCCCAGACACAGAAGAGATGGAGAGGAAAAGAGAGAGAGAGAGAGAGAGAGAGAATAAAGCGAGATGGGGCAGGAAGAATGTTCAAAGGGTTTGTTCTAGCATTTGAAAGGGGAATTTACAACAGGCACGTAAGCAGCACACGACAGCGGGGCTTTGAAGTGCCTGGGTATGTGCGGAGATGCCGGTGCTTATGCCTTGATTAGCTGGAGAGAGTTTCACACCCCCTGCTGCACATGTTGTTGCTGTGATACTCTCACTGAGCAGGGGATGCGGTGATAGTCAGGGGCTCAGCTGGACCCATCTTCATAGGTGTGTGTGTGTGCCTATAAATGTGTGCAACGTTTGAGGGTGTACACACGAGGACACGTGTGCACGAGCATCTCATGTGGGTGGGGATGGAGTATAAGGGTGGCGAGCGCGCGTACGTGTCAGTGGGCTAGACTGTCAGCATAATTGGATTGACAGTTCCCACTGTGAAGGGTGCAGCAGAGTCAACTGGTGTGTGTTCCTAGAGAGCTCCCTTGATGCCCTCATCTCCTTCCTCCACCTCCTCCTCGTTTCTGTTCTCCTCTTCCCTCCCACCTCCTTCTGCTATGATCCTAATCAGGAGAGAAAGGCCGGCGAGGGAGCTTCAGCTCGTGGTCACTGGCCATCTTCCTCCCGTGGAAAGAGTATTGAGAAGGCAGATGATGATGTATACAAATATCTTTACTAAAAAATGTTAGTTTTATGGTAACAACAATCTAAGCAATTAACTTGATAAGTCTAATGGCGCTATTAACAATAGGAACGATGGCGACAACTGCAAAAATAGGAGCCTTTTGTAATGAACAGAAACAAAGCCATTATGGTTGTGTTATTCTGAAAAGGATATACTGTAACTCAAAAGAGACGCGATAATTGTTGAAATACGGAGATGACAGTATGCACTTTCAGGCCGTTTTTCCTGACAGACATTCATATTGTTGCAAAAAGGTGACAAATCTGTAAAGAAT
This sequence comes from Seriola aureovittata, assembly GCF_021018895.1. Lineage (NCBI taxonomy): Eukaryota > Metazoa > Chordata > Actinopteri > Carangiformes > Carangidae > Seriola > Seriola aureovittata. The sequence goes on from NC_079386.1 coordinate 4,244,698, forward strand.
GGGCAAAAAAAGAGAGCGCAATGGAGAAGTTCAAACCCTGCTAACTCTCACCTCGCCACACCTGGCCAGTCGCTGCCACTAGGTGCTTTCAAAAAGCTACAGAAGTTGTCTGATGCAGATCACGCCAATCCGATGTAGGAAGGGTGCAGGGGAGATTTGGGGTTAGGAAGTTGTTCCACAATCTGGTTCTAGTGAGTTTTTCTTTGGTCGAGATTCATGTCAGCTATAAATGGTTTTTGCACACGGTTCATTTACTGTAGCTTAGTCACAAACTTATGTGACTCATACAAAAGCCGAACTAAACAAATATACCTAATCTATCAGCCAGACATAGCATTTTTTCCCCCATTATATTACTTTTACTTAGGTCATTGGGATCCAGGGACTCCCAGGGGTCCTTGAGGCGGTTCCTGTTTATTTTCACTTTAATTCCATTCATAAGTAACACAATGACAGAATGTATGACTATTTTGGTCATGGGTTTCAAATACTTTCTGTAATAAAATATCTTAAAGCTTACAGTCTTATTAGATGGGGGACCCTGGGACAAGATGTTATCAAATAGGGGTCCATGGTCTAATTTGTGTCAGTTTAGGTGTCCTTTATGTGAAAAGGTTTGAGAACCATTGACGTAGGTGACAAATGAAGATGACACGCTGGAGTCCAGTTGCATACATTGATGATAAATCATGCTCACGGTCTGTCGTTATCTGTGTGATGTCTCCATGATCAATGAATGTTACTGAATGAAATCTTTGAACTTTGACCTACTGTCAATCACCAGAATGTCGGTCTGGTGTTTCAGGATAGATCCAGTGAATAAGTGAATGACTGAAGATACATGTACACATTTATGCACAAGTATATGCCCTGCATGCTTCAAATTGTGTCTTGGAGTGTCATCATCACTGGTGGGAATTCTTCTCCATAAATAGTGAATGATCATTTGAAACTTCAGATTGACATCCAAGACTTTGTAATGCACAGCAGATTGAGCCCACACATCTCTGTGGGTTGCTGCTGCTGCGTTACATAAATGAAATACAAGAGACAAATAATCAGACAGACTGCTAAATAAAGCATCTAAATATATTGGTATGTTCTGATCATATGCATGTGTGCACCTTATAGCTTCATGAACAATTGAATTCATCAAAATAAATACATAACTACTGTAATATTGCAGTATATTTTCCATTATAGAGTGTGTGGGTACATGAGCTTGTGTCACTGTGTGTTTATACATGGCTGGGTTTGTGAATGTTGCTGTGTGAGTTTGTGTGCTGTTGCTGCATGTGAACATGCATGTATTCTTTTATATGTGCTGAGGTCATCGCCCAGCAAACAGCTGTACGTATTCTCCCTGGATCTCAAGGGAGCAGGGTCAGCACACTGAGGAGGGCACATGAGAGGAAGAGGATAGTGAGTGGAAGAACGGTGGGGGTGTTGCGATAAAGGACTACATGATGTATGTGTTGAAAAGAAGTTTTGTGACAAGACTTGTATATGGATGGCTGTGGTTGAAAAGGCATAAGTCTGAAAGACATTGAAGTGTGTTAATGATACAAAAGTGAGGAAATCCAGGACAAGTAGGAAATACTGAAAAGAACTTGTAGCCCATCTGTATAGAAATGGAGCATACTTTCATTTTGATACTGTGTGGAAAAAATACTGCACATGTACTGTATATCTCCCTTCCTCAACTAGAATGCATAGGCTTCCTTTTTTTTTCTTGCATATGAGACCCTTGTTACTTCCTGCCCCAACATGCTGATGCTGTGAAGGACACTGTCATATTGGAAGTGGAGCTGTGGGATACTAGTTAGCCACCCCGCGTGTGGTTGATGGCCGGGGCCTAACAAGAGCCATGGGTGATCGAGAGTGATGGAGGGAAGATGGGGCTTTAAATCCCTTTACTGTTGTGGTTCATGCCTGCTTGTCAGAGCCTGCCAGTTCTTGCCAGTTGAGCAGCAGGTTTATCCCTGCACTTGTTTGCTCGTGAGGATTTTTTGTCACCATTCACTTTTCTGGATCCCTTTCACCCACTGCTTGTTTTACTTTTCCTCCGCCTAGGTAATGCTGCCAGCCTTTCCCCATTTAGCCTTGTCCCAAGTCTGATTCGTTTATGGAGTTTCAGCCAAATGTTACAACATCTACACCCAATCCTAACAACATCGGTCTGCCCAGGCCTTTCCCTGCATGGCTATTAGCAGGAGGAAGCTTCACCATGGTTTGCCTGGGCATTCAGGTGACTCCAGCAGTTCTGAACCACCTAATTGCCCAGCAAATACGTAAGGACTGACAAGTGTACTTGACCTCTTGAATGCAGATTAGGTTTTTCTTTTTTTTTTTTTTTTTTTTTTTTTTTTTTTTTAATAACAGTGGTTTGAATCCATTGAGGTCTTTTTGCTAAGTCTTCTTTGCATTCAATATTTATATGCGATTCATAATTAAGTGAACATGTTAACTACCGGGGGTAAGAGCAGACCTCAACCATTCCTCCTTTTTACCTGGCAAGCCTATTTACTGTACACCTGGTTAACTCATCTTGCTCGTCTCCATTCTCTTGATGACAGACCATGCTTCAAGCCATCGCTCAATTGCATTAATTCAAGAGAAGACTAATGCTACCTTAGGGAAAAAAAATCAACTCACTATGGATACTGAACTGCAGATCTATCTATCCTATTCAGGCGACAGTCTCATTCGTAGCGATTCTCCTTTAGTGATGATAATCACACAGCAGTCAAGGGAAGGGAAACCCGTCCTATCCAACCTTCTAACGAAAGCAGCAGCCATCCCTTCTCTCCATGAAACATGATAGATGATGCATTCAAAATGCAAAAGCATCTCTGGCAACACTTAATGTCTTCCATAGGCTTGGGTAGTTAGTACAGTAGGAGATGGTTTACTTCCAAGTGGCTCTCAGAGTTTCAGGTCTCGTGACCTACAGTCCAGTAACCCCTTGTCTGCGCTCTACAAACTGTACACCATCATAATACTCACCATTCTTTGGGGCATCAACGGTCTAGGAAGTCCTTACTCTTTCACTCTGCAGTAGTAGATGTAATATACATCGGTTGATCTCGTCCAGCAATTATGCAGTTCCTATCCAGACACATTAAACTCTATCCAGCATCAGCAGTTCATCCTCCGAGAAGCTTGCCCGGGCATCAAAACTGCGTTGCTGATTCATTACCTCGTTTCCCTTTTCAGTAATTTAGACTTTTCGCCCTAGAAATAAACAGCCATCCCATACCTGTCCCAACGTTTCAGCCACCATATTTATGTTGCTTTGCAAGAAGCCATCCATAACAGCCTTGCCCCCATGCACACTCTCAGCCTATCTCACTGGCTGGAACTGTTTCAAGGTATATCTCACCACCATCTGTCCTTTCCCTCACTAGATGTCTTGTTTATCTACAACTTTCTAAAACTTTATCACCTACACTCATTCCACTCTAAAAATCAGTTTCTCCACCATCCTGACTTACGTATTGGGAATCGACTTTTTTTCAAACTAGTCACTGGCAACCACTGTCCTTCTATCTCCCATTCCCACATGTCCATGCTTCTGAAAGGCTTGCGGAAACATGAACCTGCCCTGCAAAACTGTTGCCACTCACATCCGATCTTTTCTGCCTGGGCATCCTTAGTTATACTCAGGCTACTCATTCCCCTCAGTTGACCCAACCATAGAAGAATCCATGTCCATGCCGGTCTTTGCCAGCTTCATGCAGTGGCCTGAATTTGCTCCAACTTCATCTAGTCCATCTCTTCATCCTAGTCTGTCAGACATTACTACTATTACATTACTATTCACACTCTCAACTTTCTCATATTCACACTCTGGAGAAGCAAAACTGAGCAGTTAGGAGCTTAATTTCCCATCTACATCTTCCATCTAGGCTCTTACCTCAGGCATTTCGTTCTTACAGTCGCAGTAGTTTCAATGACCTCCATCAAGCCCATGTTCACCATAGCTCTATCTAATCCTGACTTTTTGGGGGTCCATAGTTGGCTTGGACATACCATTGTCCTTGCTAGAGAATAAATGCATTGCAATACTTCAGTACAATTCAAAAGAAAACATGGTTACATATTTTCATCTAAATTAAATGTCTCCAGTTAGGAGATAAAAAAATTAGTCAATCCATAACCAATATGTTTTTGGCATGGGAGAGTAAAGGCATACAGCACACACTCACTGCCATCAGCTTATTCATAATGGCTCTTCTGTCCCCCAGCTGTAGCTGCTCCTTCCACACAGGCTGTGTGTAAGTGTGTGTGTGTGTGTGTGTGGTGCTTATAATGTCTCTCTCGCATGCTCTCTTCCTGACAACCTAATTACTACTTTCAGCGATACACTGACATACAGATCGAAAACTGCGATCGGGAATGCAGCTCATTTTTGACAGGGTGGTGGTTTATGAGATGTTTGTGTAGGATGAAATTTTTTTTCTCTTTTTTTTTCTCTTTTTGTTTTCATTCTCAGTACTATGGGTAATTACTTACATTGCTTGTGTCACTGAGAAGAATGGAGGAGAGGTACTGAGAAGGGAGGGAACAGAGTGAGATTTGTGGAAACATGAAATAAGACTTTCTCTTTCTGGCTTCGAGTGAGTAACTTAAAACATTTGTACTGCAAGCAACCTGGCTGATAGACTGATTTGGTTTCAGCTGTGGTGCCAGGTGTTCTCTTAATAATATTGTGTCATCATGTCATTTTGATAATTTAACAGATAGCAAGGGATGATTAGGTGGAATAAACTAAAAATGAGCTGTAAGAGAAAGCAATGACTCTAGCAATCTCTGCAATAAGTGTGACTGTATATTTAAGAGCAATTTGTCAGTTTTAAACATGTTTTCTTCCAGGCAGAAAGTGGTGGTGGTGACTGTAGCTTGACAAGAGCTTCAGCCATCATTGTCTTTATAATACAAGGTGTTGTAATACGCTCTCTGAGCAGCACTTCGTCTTCAGGACAGATTGAAGGCTGCAGTGAGTCGCTGTGAGAAAGAGACGAGACGGGCTCATACAGGCCGGGGCTAGCTGGTTAGCATGCTAACTTCAGTTGAAGTAAAGAAGTGATAGAAACATGAGTTAACATCGTCATCATCACCTGTTAATGCTATTGTTAGCTATGTAGTGATAGCAAAATGTACAAATACCTCGTCTAAGATGATTTTTTTCAACATTTGTACTCGTTTCCAGTAAATGTAAAGAACTGGCAAGTTTACTTCATTCTTCTTTTCCCATGTAGAACTGGTTGTTTCTAGCCAATTATGTGAATAAGTTCTTCAGGCAACAAGTGGACCATTGATTCGATGCAATGTGAAGACATTGCAAACATTTTTTGCAGTGAGCCACTTAATGTGAAATGTGGTATTGCCATATTCTCAATAAAAATTTTTATTTTTAATTATTAAATTCACTACTAAAGTTGTAGATGAAAAGTTGTCACAAAGTACTTCTGGGTAAAAAAAAACTCAAGGCAATACCTTACCTTATCAGAAACTTTCAAAGCAGCAATGACTTTGGTGACTGAGTCTCTCTTTATTAAAGGTTGCAAGCAATGCCCATCCACACTTGTTTTTTTTATTTTTTTTATTATTTTTGCCTAAAATAGGAAGGGGAAAAAAGCGGTGAGCGGTTCTCCGTCTAGTTCCTAGTGGCTAAAGGTGCTTCAGTGGTATCAAGGTGGGTTTTTGCATACCTGCCGCAATGGGGGAACTTATTCAAAATGCAAATTCATTTTTTGCAATTCAAAAAAAATGTATATTTTTGTTCTTCCGGTTCACACAGTAACTCAAACAATATAGTGGAAGGACGAGATAAGGCAGTTGTTAAATTTAAGCTCTCCAACCCCCAGCTTCTGATGAGCCTGGCCTTAAACAGAACGACTAGCTAAAGAGAGCAGAACATTTAAAACCTATAAAGAGAAATAAAAGTGTTGTTATTAAAGCTCGTCTTGCTGGCACAGCGGACAAAGGCACTTCTCATAATTGCATCGACAGAATCGACTTCCTCACTCCTAATGAAGCAGCCCCCCAAAACACATCATAACCTTCACAGGGAAACTGCCACAAATTAAATGTCCTGAATTACTGATGTGATATAATGTGCTTCTTGACCATCTAGTTATTTTATATACATATACATTAAAATGTGCAGTTGACAGAATTAAAGATAGCATTGAGTTCAGTTTGTCACTGGCTGTCACAGAATTGACTTTTTGGGGAATTATCATAATCCGTTAGATGTGTGTTTATGCTAGTATACTTGCATAACACCATACACATGCCAGTGCTGAACACCACAGTTAATCTGTTTGCTCTTGCGCTGAATCACTTTGACCTGTATTTAACATGGAGCTCAGTTCCAGCACATACAGCATTAATCCAAATTAACCTGTGTACTTTTCCTCATGAAGTAACTACTCCAACCGCAGTCTGTCGTCTATGAATTAACATACAGCACGCTTAAGGCCACATTTCAGATATTTGCATTAATTCACTGTGGATACATTACAGGAATGTGATTTGCTGTGTGCCACTCTTGGGAGTTTGACTGAACATATAAATAAATAATGGAATCGCGGATATATGTCTAGCACAGGAAATGAAAGCATTTGGCTTCTGTCACTATATGGAGATCATGAAATTTTCAGTACTTGCAAGTACATCAATCCTACAGTGTAAGGTTAAGTTGATGGATGTGAATGATTTTTAATGGAGCTTCAAAAAGAGATTTGCTAAAGTACAAAATGGCATATATCAATTTTGAACAGTGGTATTATTTCTCTGCTTCGCCTGCTTTTTATTTTGTATTGTTGGAAGCAAACTTTCCTGATCAAGTTCAAGATGAGGTCAATAGTTAAGCTGCAACAAGCTGTTTTCCAAAGCAGATACATGAACCCCTTCTCAAATTACAATGGTTGTTCTGACATAACAGAGTGTAGGCTTGCCCATAGGCTATATTTTTCATAATATTAAAAAAAAAAAAGTTTTTAACCAACAAAGAACCTATCAAGCACCATATTTCCCTTTAGACAAGAAAGAAACAATTATTTATTTCTTGCAGTGGCCCTGAGAGCTCAACGCGCTGTGACTTAAGAAAACACATGCAAATAGAGAAAAAAAGTAAATTCAGAAAACATCATCAATTTGACAACACATGCTGCAAATACACACAACTAAATACAGAAATGTGCTGCCAGCATAGACTGAATAAAGATGGACGTAGCCTCTGTGACGTCACCCATAGGTTTCTGAAGAGCAGTTTTGAAGCTCAGAGTGGGCTGCTCTACCGTCGCCATCTTGGCAGTGTCTGACTCCTCCTCCTGACTCCTAGTTAGAAGTAGCACAGACGACAATGGATGTGTTTCAGGGGCACACAAAAAACTTGTTGATCAGTGCTTTGTGACTTGAAGTTAAAACCATTGAACAACAAGTGCATCCCTATCGGGTTCATAACTTTTTTTTTTTTTTTTGTCCCCTGGTAACACTTCCGTTGTCGTTTGTGCTACTTGCAGCATGTTTCTGTATTTGGTTGTGTTGTGTGTATTTTCAGGTCATGTGTTCTCAAATTGATGATGTTTTGAATGTGTTTTTTTAAGTTGCAGTGCATTGAAATCTCAATGCCACAGTAATTTCCAGTCTATACAGTATTTTAGCTTATATAAGGTAGCTGAATGTCCTTGTAAACTGTACATTTAAAAAAAAAAGAAAAAGAAAAAAAAAAGGTGATGACAATTTCATGGTGTGCATCACTGTTCGTGTATGTTACATATGATTTACCACACAGATATTCTGCCATATGGGATGTCGATTGCTTTCTCCTCAGTCGTCGTTCAGATGGGAAAACCTCTCCTTGTCTGTGAGTCATCAGTATGAATAATGACACCTTGGGCTGAATGTTTGTTCACAGTTCCCCAAAAGAACACCAATTTAAAGAAGGCAAAGTGAAGGACGGCCTGCTCCTTGCCTCGAGTGTTTGAAGGGTGGCAGGCGGCGACAATACACACATGCTGAGAGGTGGAGGACTGATCGGGAGAGTAATAAGTACTGTGGGTGGAAAATATACTTTCAGGGTGCCTGTGTACTCAACTGGATTAGAAAGTTAAGGGAGAGAAAACACAAGCAAACAGGAATATATATCAGTCTGAAGCTGTGAACTGGAATGCACAACGCTGCTCCCTGCAGAGACTTACTATTTTAACCAGGAAAGCAGATTTACACATTTATCTCACCATTTTTGACTCTGTCTGTTTGTGCTGTATGTGCCTGTGCTGCTGTGCACCGATTCATAAACATGTTTTAGTGTGTGTGTGTGTGTGAGTGAGTGTTTGAGTGTGAGAGGAGGTGTGTCTGTTTGTGTTCATTTCAGCACCACCTGCATCCCAGTCACCTCTCTGCAGCAGATTTTCCACTTAACATGATAGAAATGCCTTTGGCCATGAATAACACATTTACTCTCTACTGTACCGCGGGCGAAGTATTACATGATCGGTTTCCTCTGCTAGAATATGTTAAAAACGGAAAAAAATTTTCAGCGTTCCTTCGGGAAGCAGAGGCTGGGGAAGCAGTAAGATTTTAAGGATCGAGAGGGAAAAAATAAATGCTGGAAGAGAAGGAAAAACAATAAGATAAAAACAAAACAACAAAAGAAAAAATACAGCCGCAGCAGTCAGTAATGATTTGCGTCCCCTCCAGAATCACAGTTGCCGGGAAGGGAGAGAAACGGGAGTGTGCATTTGAGCGTACATGTGTCTGCCTGCCCATGTGTGTGACTGCGGGTGTCAGCGCATATGTGTGTCTGAAGGCTGAGTGTGGAGGGGCTAATGGAGTGTTGATTGCCTGGCAGTAAGCAGGCATCGGTGGGTAATTGCAGCTCGACGCTGTAAAAGCTCTAAAATGAAGACACATTTCATGTTCGATCGCTGAGCCTCCAGTATGGATCCATGTGCCATGATGGTGGTGGATGATGGAGGGGTGTGCATGTATCTAGACTATAGAGCCAGATTTAACAAGTGGCAGAGTGATACTGAGCAGCAGGCCTCAAAGAAAATGACAGACACCTTACCTGCCTGGCGTGGAGTTTGTTTGAATATAATTGCAAGCTTTCTTCAGTTCACTACCAAACAGTAGGTTTGGAATGAAGTTGTCAGATTTCAATAGAGTGAAAGCAGGCATTGTGTAGCCACCGTAGAGGCATGCAGATGAAAACCTAAAGGTGGAAAGCTAGAGGTGGAGCTGCCCTTTTTCTTCTTTTTCCTTATGTTTTCTCTCCCTTCGCGCCAGGCTGAAGTCTCCCCTTGGTGAACCTCACTGGTGTTGCCAGGCGACAAGGTTGCCTGGGAGCAGGGCTTTGATGAACAGTCACAGTGGATTGGAGGTAGCCCTGCCAACACACTGAACACAGGGACGGACAGGCGGACAAACGCATGCATGTGTGCAAACACATGCCAGAGTGTGGCATACGTGCGCAGCCAGAGCGGACAGGACACATGCACCCAGTGGAGCCACAGCTGGGATTCTTTTTTTTTTTTTTTAACTATACAGGTTCAAGCTAACACTCAGATCTACACTAGATGGCATGATTAGTACTAATTTATTCTTAGGGATTCCTTAAGAATTGTGCTTTTGCACAGTATCCTCAATTAATGCCTGTGATGAATAGAAATCCATGTATTTATCACAGTCAGAAGCTGCAGCCCTGCTGTTGATTTCTACTGCACGTTCCCATTTCCTCTTCGTCATCTTCTCCCTGTGTTTTCAAAAATCTATTAAAATTTCACACAAACATTCTGCTGCCTTGGCAAATGTAATCCATCATTTTAAATATGAGAACAGATTTTTTTTTTTTCCTTGACATTACTTTTTTTAATTTATCTCTCACAAAAAAAACATATTTGCAATATCCACTAACAACTGCAGAATGTGCACTGTTGGTTTAACTAAACCTCATGTAAAATGAACACAATGGATACAATATCGCTTCATCCAATCAGACGGTAACATGGATGGAGAACAGCACAAGCAGAGTGGGAAAACGCCATCAACGCTCAGTATCATAATCTGCTGTAAAAACAAAAAAGTCTGGCTGAAGGGCCCAGGCAGACCCACGGATGTGGTAATTAAAGAAACGTTTGATCAGTCCACATTATGAAGCGTCTAACCCACACACTCCACCGCCCAGAGCTCAGCTTGCTAACATGTGGTTTCCGTATCTCTTTGCATTCTCAAAGCAATAACCTAATCTACAACTTCTTCAAATAATTGGCCATTTTCTTACTCTCTCTCGCTCCGAGTTGAACACGATAGTGATTCAAACTCTGACTTGGGCTCATAAAAGCTTTTACAGTTGCTCTAGGAAAAGTTCCTCTGGCACACATAAGAGATGTGTTTTACATTTCCAATGGCTCCAACAGCATTTCAATTATAGCTGCAGGCTCACAGCCGCAGCTCTCTTAGCCTTTCCAGCTGGCTGCAGACACAGATGCAGACACTGCCGACTGTTATGTTTGGGGTTAGGTTGTAAGAGTGCTGCCTGCAAACATGCAGCTGGTGGTAGAAAGAGGACAGAACTTGACAAGTAAAACTATTAGCAGCACCGTGAAATATAAGGCCGTCTCCTACAAATGATGTTTTTATACAACAAAGCTGCGACAGCAAATACGTTTTGTTGGAAACACAATTGTGACCGGATTACATTTCCTGCTCACAACATTTTTGTGTCCACTGCACAATACTTCGCACAGCCTCAGCCCCCCCCTTTTCAAATATGATGACATCACGCTGGGGTCTAATCACCAAAGACTCTCACTTCTCTCACTCTTCCTCTCTTGTTTTGCACATGGTAATGAAAGTATCTCCTGACTGAAATGTATTTGCTGTTGCAGTTTAGTTGTATAGAAACATAATCTTAAAAAAATCATCTTTATCTAAAAAATACAGTCAAAGTTTAACTTAAACCTGCAATAACTGACTTTGTGGCAACTTGAGGGCGATAAGCTGTAAACACAACGCTGTCATGTTATCACCTTTAACACTTGCATGTCAAACGTGTCATCAAACAGTTGCTTATAGACATTCAGCAGACACCTCCAGGTGAGGAGACAGAATCTTCGCAGTTCGGATAATCAGATTAAGTAAGTGTATTTCATTCAACAGAGCTGATACAAACAAATTGAATGGTCAAAGTTGTCATATTGACATTTAAGGTGAATCAATTGATTCACAACATCATCTCAGGCCATTGAGTAATATGCAAGAGAGAATTTATTTCCTTTTTCTTTATTTCCCATGCAGATTACCATCTAACTGACATTTACCAAGGGTCCAAAAGTCTGAGACCATTACACTCCACTCACGTAACACACCTGCTGCTGTGGGAGAGCAGGGACGATAATTACACACTGTAAAAGTCCCAAAACCAGAGCAGAGCAGGAACTGAGCCACGGTAGTGAAGATATCACAAGCTCAGGTACACACACACACACACACACACACACACACACACACACACACACACACACACACACACACACACACACACACACACACACACACACACACACACACACACACACACACACACACACACACACACACACAGACACACACAGACACACACACACAGTGAACTTATGTTGAGAGAGCAGACAGGGATGGTTTTTACACACTGTGGCTCCAAAAACCTCATACAGCTAAGTTAAAGGAGAGGTTCAGCATATGACAGCTTGCCTTAAATTCTTTTTTCACATATTGTCACGTATGAAAAGACCCAGACTGAACACTGTAAGAGGACGACTTCATTATTAGAAGCATATTTTTTAAACAGCATATGTATAGGTAGCTGTCCCAAGCTTCTTCATCCATATAAGCAGCTGTGCACTGTAACCATGATCAAGCAGTTTCCACTGTACTACTTAGCTACATGCTACGTGCATTAGCTAGATGTTTGGCTGACTGTTACATAATATTCTCAACACGATGAAACTATTCATTTCATATCAGTATAAAATTTGATTGTTCATACAGTGGCATGTTTACATATATTGCTCAACTATACCTGGGCACACAGTGTGTACATCGCCTGCAAAACAACCCACAACTTAACCGTGCGTCATAGGTGCGCTCTGGTACTTTAACACATAGCACTACACCTCTGGACACAAAGCCACATTATCATTCGGCCCAATACTCACTCTCGTTGCAGCTCTGTTTTGGTGTCTACCAACTCCTTATGGAAATATCTGGCTCTTGAGCTGCTAAATGCTCTATGTGCAGCAGATAAAAGCTAACTGGTGTTAATCGGTGCTTTGAAGGTAGTATAAAAGAGTTTCTAGAGCTTTTTCACTGTGAGCAGCTGCCTTATGCCATCATACTCATTATTATGCAAAAAGCTTGCTATAATTAAGTACCATCTCCCTTGTGTATATTGTGCTTATATATTGCAGAGTACTTCAATGTAATCATACCTGCTGTATTTGAACTACATCTGACTTAATACCTCAGTTTTAAACACATTTATCTCTATAGAACCAAACAAATAAACACAAAGAAACCAAAGCTAATCAGCCTCATACATTAAGCAGGAAGCATCGAGTAAAAAATGTTCCCCAGCCATATTTTCCTTCATTTACCATATTTAGTGAATTAACCAGTGATGAATAACTAATATAATTCAGATTACTATTTTTTATGAACTAATTAATGTAATGCATTAAGTGCTTTCCTCCAGCTTTAAATACTGTACTGCAGTGTTAGCTCACTGCAAATATAGTGTGGACATGAATCTGGCAATCTTGTGGCATCATTTTTTATGCACCAGATCTGCACTGTTCTCTTGCCAACGTTTGCTGGATCAGAAAAGTTTTGGTCTCCACCAACTTCTTAGGGAAATCTCTGTCTCTTCTGCTGCTAAATGCTGCACTATGTGCAGCCTCTAGAAGCTGAGATGTTTCGGCTTTACTTCAGCGAAGCCGTTATGTCGACATTCTTTATGTACAGTCGTCACAAATTAGTTTTACACCTCAGACTGAGACAAAGTTATTATAAATCAGAAATTTGACATTTACATCTTTACATTTTTGACTGTAATTTCACCGAATCTGCCAAATCAGACAGTCTGATCAGGTTCCACAAATATTTTAATGCCTATATTAGTGAATAAATTGTCAATCTGTTGCACGCAGATGGATAGGTTGAAGTGGTGTGGCTATGTAATGTATTTATGAAGTGTGCCTGTGCACATCTGTGCACAAGAATGTGCTGGAATGTCTATATCCGTCAATCTAATTGTGATTATGGCATTTAATTAAACCAGATGATTTCCACTTCTGTGGTAATCATTAGGTGTGTGTGTGTGTGTGTGTGTGTGTGTGTTGGGAGTTTGGACTGTGCCATTCTTCTAAGACTGAGGATGAAACTCGCTCCCTGTCTGTCTCACTGCAGGATTAGCCTCCATGTCATATTTTCTAAAAAAGCAGAGCCCCGTTGACACTGAAATCCTCATAAAATCATCAACTGTCCTCTTGCTGAAAATGGTCACCTCATGTCAAGCCATGAAAAAAAACTCGCATCCTCTGCAGCAGCTGCAACTCAAACAGCAGACAACACGTTAAAATGTCAGTCATCACTCAGAACGGCTGCAACACCCACGTCTATGACCACATGACCTCTGTCAAAGGAGTGCCAACAATAACACAATGACAATAGAGTTGTTTGTGGGATTTTTTCGGAAGCTCGACTCTCTGCTGGAAAACTAAATGACCTGTGAAAGCTGGTATGAGAAGCACGAAGCTGTGATATACAAACAGATGGAACTTTTTACAGGCATACACTGCTAACTAGCCAAGTGTGAATTCAGCTAATTGGAGTAACAGCGATGTAAATGTGCCTACCACATATGTGTGGCGGATTTGTGCATTTGTGGGTTTGATACGCACGAGTGGAGAATTTAATGGGGGTTTTCTTGTTTTGTTTGGCGCATATGTGGAAGGGTATTTCAGGCACACCTTGGCATGTTTCTAGCTTTCTACATAAACTTCACTCACTTTGCCGGCTTCGATTTCTGCAGAGAGGCTGCATCACATGCATTAACTTCAAAAGTTCAAAAGGTGAAAGTGGTGCACTTAGTTCTTTTTAAATATGGTACACTGCCTACTTCTACTAATAATAATGCTAATTAGTGCATTTTTGTCTCTTTTCATGAATAATTGAAACTGCATTTGTACGTACAACATACAATCAATAGCTTGCTGAGGTTGAAAGGCTACAGCAGTCTTCACATGTGCATTAGATGGCCCAGGTAAATAATAGAGTATGCAAATAAACTGATACAAATAAACAATTGTTTTTCCAATGATTGAAGACCGTGCAGCCGCCTCAGTCCATTTGACATTTAGTTGTGTAGCCTATAGACTTTTCATAAGAATTTAACTTAATACTGATTTATTAGACTTTTTGTTGATATTCCACATAAGTAACTTCAACTTGTTTATGAATATAAGAGGGAAGATAAATTAAAAAAAGAAATCTGTGTTCATTATATAAAAAGAACATTATCCAGAAAAACTATACTTTGTACATGGATCATTATGTTTCATTACACTTAAAGATCTCTGCAGAATATTTTCTTCTTATTTCAGATGGACTTTTCTTTTCTTTTTCTTTTTCTAAGCGAAGTCAAGTCCACAAGCCTGAAAAGTATCTCAACTGATCTTAACACAATTTATGTGTGTGTGTGTGTGTGTGTGTGTGTGTGTGTGTGTGTGTGTGTGTCAGTCTGAATTGTCTCAGAGCCTAAGCGACTATTTAGTTTGTTTGTCCCTCCCCTCTGATACGACAGAGGAGTGTTTCCTGACTCAGCAACCTACAGCGGCAGGAGATGTGCTACAGATAAATCATTGAAATTCACAGTTGAAAAGTAAATGACTCACCCTTTTATAAAGTGACAGTGCTGTAGTTTAGACACAAAAACAACTTAGGTTCAGGGAAAGATCATAGTTTGGTTAAAGGTAAGGTGAGGAGGAACTTCATCGCTGTGGTTACAATAATAGAGACGTGGTTAAGGTTATCGGACGATTGTTTTCATGGTTAGAAGAAAGGTTGACTATCAGGAAACAAACACTAGTCTTCAATGTTAAAGTCCAGCTCTTTTTGTATTGGCCCATCCAATTACCCGTCCTCCTAACAGTTGTATACTGAACACCGGATTTCATTTACCATACACATCCTATTACAAAATATTGTTTAAATTCCTTCAAACATGTAAATGGAAAATGTAGATCAAATTTACAACAATGTCAAACAAATTTTATAACTTCACATTTATAATGATGACAATGATTTATAATAATAAAGATTTATAATGTGTAATACTAATAGACATGACAAGACAATGTCCGATAGGAACAAAAAGCCTATTTTAATCTTTTAATTGTAATTATGCAAAAAGCATGCTGTAATTAAATACAATCTCCCTTGTGTATATTGTATGATATTGCACATGTACTTCACTGTTAGGATGTAGTTGAACTTCATGTGACTAAATACCTCAGTTTTAAACATCTATCTTTACAAAAACAAACAAACAGACAAAAACAAACCAAAACTAATGAGCCTCATACATAAAGCAGGAAGCATACAAAATGTTCCTCGGTCATATTTTCCTTCATTTACTATATTTAGTCAGTTAACCAGTGATGAATAACTAATTTATAATTTTAATTACCAATTTTTATGAACTAATTAATGTAACCCATTAAGTGTTTTCTTCCAGCTTTAAATACTTCTCTCCAGCACTGGCTCAGTACAAATGTAGTATGGACATAAATCTGGCAAAGCAAGATAAATAATACTCACATTGCATCTTTTTCTTCAGATCAGATACAAATTTTTAGTGCAAGGTTTTCAAAACTGTTTTTTATGGATCAGATCTGTAATGTCCTCTTGCCAACATTCGTTAGATCAGAAGATTTTCTGCCTAACTGCACCTTTTAATGAAGAAGACTGATTAACTCACCATGTTCACATTAGCAACAACTTTGTAGTCCAATGACACTGAAGTTAAGCATCTATGATGAGTAATATTAGAGTTAAAAGTGAGCAAAGAGGGCCATCAACTGAACTGTCAGAATCCATACATGCTCTTGTCTGTACTCACGTCAGCTGCGTATATCTCCTGTTTAGTGGGTGTCGTGTCTGCACTGAACAATCTCTCCACAGAGCTTCATATACGAAGATCTGTTCACTGTCTTGTCTCATATTTCCTGACGTTGGCTGATATAAGTGTCATCCCTGTCACCGTCCAAATCAAACATGTAGTTCGAAAGTGTGTTATACCTCTCACAGTCTTACAGTTTTTGGCTGAACTGCAACAACAAGTCTAGTCCGACAGACACGAATGACTGACTGAGTGATGAAGTTACACCACTGGCCGAAAATGTTAGAGGTTCCTCATTGGCTAATGCTCTTTCAAAACGAATTGGTCCAAACAGTTTCTATAACATCATCAGGTGGGGTGTTTACAAGTAGTGTAGCCAACTTAGCGCCATTATTGACTTGTGATTGCAAGGTCAGGCTTTCATTTTACAAGTAAATATAACCAAAATCACAGCACAGTCTTTGTCTTTAACTTATGTTTGGTGATATTGTCAGACGTGGTTAAAAAAAATCAGGATTTTAAAAGCAGCAGAGCAGCAGCGTGGAAATGACTGCTGGTTAACATGTACTGTTTAAGTCACTGTTTGCTGCTACTAATAGTTGTTTAACAACAGAAATAGAAAACATAAATGAAAAGAGCTTTACTGAGAACTCAGCTGTATTACAATACTGCATATGTGAGCACAGAGAGAAGGAGAGAATATCAATATGCTAACCTACGTGAATGTGCTAATTGGTGTATTGCAGCTTTCACTATTTTCCATTAAAAGTAGTTATGTGCAGTGTGCAAATTTTGCACATTGACTATACACAGTCCAGCCACATACTAGGTTTTGACCTAGTCTTGTTTTGGCGCATTTCTGTGTCCAAGTGTGACTCCAAGGCTCTTGAGGGTGTGTTACGCCTGAAACCATTTTGTCAGTCAACTCCAAATGAAGAAGAAACATAAAATAAACCAGAGCCAGTGGAAGAAGACTGAAAGTGACATTTGGTTTCCTTGGCTCGAGGCAGTAACAGAGAGAGTACAGCCTGAGAACTAGAGTAGAGCAGTGAGGGAGGAAACCCAGTGCCTCTCACTCAGCAGTTAGCCCAACAGTACAGTACACGCCAAACTAAATCCAATTTGGCATTTTCACAAAGGCTGGGAACTGCTGTTGAATATGGCACTTGAGCTGATGCCAGTATACCCACTGCAACTGGAGGTGTTTGTTCAATGCCCAGAAATTAAATGCCGACATTTAGAGGAAAACATGAATACTTTCAAGCCAAAATTTAGCAAAACATAGTTTCATAGTCAGTTGTAAACGTGTGTATGTGTGTGTATAGATAGATATAGATATATATATATATATATATATTCATCATTATTAATCTGTGTTCAGTTTTGAAATGTCAGCACTGAGCCAAGAAGTGCTATTGGTTGCAAAGTCAAGGAGTGTATCCTTAAGCATTTTTCCTTCGTAACTTCACTTCTAATTAAAAAAACTTGTGCAAGGTGACAGCATTCCTACTTGAATAAGATATTTTGATAGTCTTTCCAATCAGTCGCACTGTCCTCCCTCACCCGACCCTCCCTTGTTTTCCTCTGTTTTTCTCTGTCCTGTCATCATCTGACAGCAACAACAACAGAAGCGGCAGTGGTGGCGGTGGTGACAATGCCAGAGGCCATGCTGCTCTGCCACACAGCTATCTGGCAGTCTGTTGCCTCTTCCTGCTCCTCCTCCTCCTCCCCTTCCTTTCCCCCACCACTTCCTCCCTAAGCTCCCTTTCTGTCTCAGCTGATAGACACCTGAGCAAGACAAGGGGTCAACCTGGCCACCGTGCGTGTTGGCACACCTCCACCATTTTATGGAGCTTGTGTGTGTGGTTGTTGCAATCGATGGGTGTTTATATTTGGCAGACCTTTTGTCTTTCTGTCCTCTTTTTATCTTGTAGTTTTGGCTCTTTCTCCAGCTACTGCCCCATTCATCTGGGTCCTTTTTTGTTCTTCTTGTTAATGCTAGAATATTTACTGGCTGCAGTGGAAGAGGGTAGCCTATCAAAAACACACATTTTTGCTGCAAGCATTGCAGACCTTGATGAAAGTCCTGACAGGGGCCCGTGTTGCAGAAAACCCTTTCTCATCAACATTGCGGTTGATTAAAAACACCAACGCTGTGTAAACATGGACCAGAAGAGATAAATTCACGGATCTCCAAAGTCATAAGGATACATACTCAAGGTATGTATCGGCTGACATTGGCATCCCTTTAGCCACGCTGCTAGCATTCCCAAAAATGGTAGCTGATGTAATTTGATTCGAACGAAACATTTTCTCCATTTTTATTCAGAAGCTTTTTTAGAGTTAACATTTATTTAATTTGCATTTAGTAGCCCTATTACACTACACAGTCACATATTCTACTAACACACATTCACACGTGGGAACAACTACTCTGTCATCTACTGTTAGCAACCAGTAGGTCTCTTTGAAGCAGTTTGGGGGGGGGGGGGTGCTTTTCCCAGACTGGGATTCAAACCAGGTTGCCTTTAGTCACAAGTCTGCATCTCTAATCCGCTGCAGGCCCTGCTGGTTCTTCACCCTCCCTCTCTCGCTCCCTCTTCGACTCCACCAGTATTTATTTTCCCTCCCTGGGCCAGACAGATGGGAGTGCTCAGGAATAAAAGCGTCAGTATTTACCATATTATTTACTAGCATCAGCGCTATCCCCCTTGGCCACGCCAGCCTCCACACCTCCTCCTTCCCCTCCTCCTGCTGCTCCTCCTCCTCGGCATACCTGGGCCTTTTAGGATTTATGTGACACAACTATCCTGTTGGAGCCATTTAGTAGCTTGATCAAAGATGTGTCAGTGCTGGGATTCACTGCACTGACCCAGAGGTTAAGAGTGTGTTTCGCACACCGTGTAGCAAATACAGTACATCATACTGTGACAGATGAATGGTTTTGTATCACTGTAGACAACCTGAACTCAAATACGGACCATAATGGATTTCTCTCTGCAATGTGAGTGTGACAAAGTCGTAACAAGTGAGTGACTGGAATGATATTATAAGGAATGGCTGAAGATATTAATCTAGGGGTTTTATATGTACTGCAAACACGGGTCGACAGAGTTCAGACATTGTGACACTGTGCTTTAAATAAGATATTACCTTCACACTTGCGCACACACATGATTACTCACACAGGGGATAATGTGATAAGATTTTGGAGTGCCTTGATACATGCATTTGCATATAAATGTGGAAAAACATCTTTTCTCTGATCTACTGTAGCTTCGTAAAGATTTAAAATCCAGAGGTCACGGTTATAACACCAAATTTTTTACATGACATTTCAGATGCTGACATAGAGAGAAGTGCTAATTAGTGCGTTTATTTGCTATGTGTTTAACAGCCTATATGAAATACATTAATGTGGTTATATTAGAACATTGGTGTTGTGAAATTACCTTGGGGACAAAACATCATCAATAACCTCAAGATAACTATTTTTAAGGCTGAACGAGGCAGTGTGTGTGTGTGTGTGTGTGTGTGTGTGTGTGTGTGTGTGTGTGTGTGTGTGTATTTCAGTACATCTGTACAAGCACAACTTTGTTCGTGTGTGTTTGTGTGTCTGATACTGGCAGTGTGTAATTATGGGCAGATTATGGCAGAAGCGGACGGCATGAAGCAGTCTTTGATGGGATTAAGCACTCAATTACCCAGCTAAATTTGCCCCCACCCCCAACTTTCAGGTTCAAACACTTCACACTCATGCAAACACAACGTCGAACAAACACCTTTCGTGAGCACACAAATACACACAAACGGGAGGCTTTCTCTTCTTCTGTCACTAAATACACAATCCATGCACAACCTATGAAATATATCTTTACCTCTTTTTTGCGTCCAGACCATCAGTCCATTTGTCCCATCTCAGGTATATAAAACATTTCCCTGTTCCTATGATGATGGGATTTTAACCAGAGAAACCATACTAAGACTAGACACATAAAACCTTAATAGGCTTTGCAAACCCAAATGTGAATGGGCCAGAGTGTGGGAGACTGGGATAGTTACCATTGCACAGTTTAGGGGAGTGGCTGTGCTCTGCTGTATTGGAAGAGAGATATATTTGCCAGTATAGTCTTCATCTTTGCAGCACTTCCTCATAAAACTATAATATATTCTTCTAATAAAGAATTAAATGTCACCTGTGTGTGCCTTGTCCAACAAGTCCTCCAACCTGAACAACCATATAGGGTCGTTTTCTTTCATCCCTCTCATCTGACCACCCAAAGGGCTGTCTCCTGAAATAGCAGCCCTATGGCGGCACTAACCCCACCAAATAGAATAATGGTCATGGCTTGGTTAGGTTTAGACACAAAAACAGTACATGGTTAGGTTTCACATGGGAATCAAACACCACTCTCCTGTGTCATATTCCTGTGTTTTGTTGAGCCATCCATCCACCACAACCTCCTCCTAACATGGATTTTGTCTCTTTATACTGCTTTACCGCACTTTTCCCTTTGCTCCTGTCATAATTACTACAACCACTAGATGTCACCTAACAACAAAACATAACTATGGGACATAATAACCTGCTGCACAAACAACCTATGAGCTCGTTTTTGACAGGACACTCTCGTCTTGTCCAAGTATCTTTTCCTGATTGTAACCAAGTCGTTTTTGTAGCTAAACTCAACCAAACCTTGACCATAGTGTTGTCACGTTCGTAGCAGTTTTCAAAGCCAGTAGGGTTGTTTTGATCCGGAAATGCTGCTGTGTATTGTTATAGAGGACATGGACAAAGAACATATTTTGTCATTTCATTTAAAGGACTTGGTGCTCATAGCTGCACTGCAGTGGGCATGCTATTCACATTAAAAGTTTTACGGTTATATTTTAGCCATATTTTTAGCCACTTGGGGGCAGTGAAAACAACCTTTTGCTGTGCTGGGCAGGTGGTGTACGGTGGGTCTTAAGAGCTGCTGAAAACAGCTGCCTGGTGAGTCGTAAGAGAGAATTAAAAACAAACCGATGAGTTGAAAATCACTACAGAGCCCTGCAGAGCTGAGGGGACCTGCAGAGTCGTCTCTTTGCGTGACCCTTTTCACATCTTAATGTAATCCACTGTTAATATTAAAATATTGATTATAACCACTTATAACACACAAAAAAAGTATAATTTTGGGTGAAAATTAAAAATGCCGCTGATGGCCATGATGGGAATGGTTCAGATGCATTCCATTAGCCCTGAGAGTGAGAGAAGCTAACATGAAGCCACCGCAGAGATAAACTGCTGCTGCTGCTGCTGCTGTTGCGAAAAAGGTGCTCTTTACTGTTGCCATCATGTCACAGCTGTGGTAAAGCTAGAAGAGACAGATCTGGTGGACATGAAGAAGAACTGCAAATTTAATGCAGGTTGTAGATGAATTAATCCTATTGTATAGTGGAGTGGGTGTTTTGGATTCCCCTGATTCCAATTTGAGATCCACTTCAATATGAAACCTTCCTCCATCATTCAACCCCTCTATTGAACTCTGTCTCTCCACCACCGAACTTCCTCTCCTCTGTCTATCACATCGATACTTTTTTTTATAGCTGTTCCTCCACAACCAGGTAGACACTCATGCCTGTCGATGCCCTTTTACCAACAAATGTGCCTGACATTTGAATGAACAAGTACAGTACTCCATGTGTGTCAATGCCTGTGTCCATTCCTGACTATATAGACACATAGATGTAATAGTGACTCCTGGGGATGCCTATTATCTGCCTGTATGGGCCTGTGGGCTGGCAAATTGAGAGGCAGCTTCCATGGAAAGGTCAGGTCCCTAGTCAGGAAGGAGCCCTGGATTCTGCTTATTGCACTCTTTGGAGTTTCCCGAGTACAGTAGTAAGTCTGCAAGTTATTACTGTCTTTCATACAGTCGTAATGGTTGTAGGATCAGTTAGAGGGATTTTAAAGCAATAACCTCAATGTGCTAATGTGGGCTGACCTAACTCATCAAGCTACCAGCACTTTGAAAAAGTTGGATGTATTAGGGATTCATTATTAATGTGTTAATATTAGCAGGTTACAGCAGGACACAAACCCCAAGTGAAGTTAGCTTAGTTTAGATGCTAATATCAGGTATGTAGCTACGAGACAGACGGTTCCCCCAGAGAGTTTGATTTTAATATTGATCGCTAAAAAAATGAAAATAATGTGAGTTTTAGCCACAATTTAGTTTTTTTTTCTTTTTTTTCTTTTTTTAAATTTCATTCATTTGTTTCACAGATCCCCAGGGAGTCATTTATCCCAACTAATGGATTTTTAATGATTACAGTTACTCCATTTATTCCTAGACCAGACAGCTCTGGTCTCTGCATATTTAAGTTCAATATGAAATGTCCCAGGCTCCATTATGAACTTTGTCCGGGGAGCAATTGTTTTCAGCAGTTATGTTTCGGCTTAAGAAGAATGAATGTCTGGACTGTAGAACTGAAGAACAAGCTGTTATGAGTTATTGTCAGTGGTGGGGGGTAACTAAGCACATGTACTTACATACAAGTATTTCCCTTTAATGCTTCTTTAAACTTTTGTCCCACTATATCAGAGGGAAATATTGTACGCTGCTACCTTCGCTTGACAGCTGTAGTAGCTTTTTTGTGACCTATTACCAAAGAGAATCTTGTTGCTAAGAGTTCCTCTCTAAACTTCTCAGATGGTTTCATTTAAATAACTGTTTAAGCCCTAAAGATGTAAAATTGTGCAATACATCTCAAAAAGGCAAATATAGAAGAAAAGTCTGCAAAATTACAACGAATTTGTGTCCACAGAACTTTGTTTTTCCTCTTTCCCACCCCATTAACCATGTCACAACCCCTCAGTTTTATCTTGTGGAACTGTGTCTCCACCCTTAAATTGGGAACCAAAGAATTAAAATACCTTACTGTCTATACAGCACTAAAGTAGTTAAAGTAGTAACTATATGGAAACTCAGAGAGCGCACACCTCTGCAAAGACCGGTGTCAAACAGCGTGCACCAGACTTCTTGAAAAAAAAAAAAATCAATTTCATAGTAAATCATCCAGATGTGCCCCAAGATCTAACGACCATCCCACCACCTCAAGCAGCTACAACAGTAAAATGCAATGAGTCATCAGTATTACAAATTACTGTCATATATAATAATGTGTTTGTTACAGCATTCATTGTACTTTCACTTTAAGATTTTGAATGCAGGATTTTAACAGGATCAGTGGCTTTAATTGCCAACATTCAGTGCATTTTGCATGTATCTATGTAAATACTGTATATATATCTAAGACTATTACATTATTGGTCTGTAAAAATGTTCATCTTATCCTGTCAGCTCATTTCCAACAACGACACACTGGTGACATCTCCGTCTGTCTTCTTCCATAATTGTCCAAGAGAGATACAGTACCAGGAAGTTGCAATTGGCTTCAGCCGTGCCCATTTGCTGAGCATCAGCTGGCTCTGTCTGCTGTATGTAAGACAGCTGTGCGAAATGATGAAACTATCAAGTTCATCATAGTCTGTGGTGTTCAATAGTGCACTGTGAAATGGATATAATCATGCGAATTGTCTCTGCAGGGAGTCCAGTGTCTGCTCTGCAGCAAATGGATTGATAATGACACAGAAAACTGTAAGGTTATTGTTAAAGCCATCAGTGAGCAGTGACATTTCTAAATGTGCTCTAATTGAGACAAAGTATAACATGGTGCCATTATAAAACGAAGCAGGTTAGATAGCTAAACAGCATATACACCGGCACACAAGAACCATGGCAACCAAATACCACATGTAAAGCAGTCAGTAAGACTCCATTTCTTTGTACTGTTATTGGAATGGATTTATGTTTGATGATGCGAAAAGAAAAAAAAAAATCCCAGCTTCTCTAGCTGAATTGTTTGCATGGTGCTGGACAGGTTTACAGCAGCAGGCAATACTAATTTCTGCACATAGAAGATGAACGGTTTGTCTGCTGATAGTGTCTCTTGATAGTCTGCATATCTGATAAAGAAAGAAAGAGAGAGAGAAAGAAAGAAAGAAATTTCTTGCTAAGCAGGGGTCGTTTAAGGGTGGCCAATCAGCCAATTATCTGGATAAAACAGGTGGCACCTCATTGGGAAAGCTCATTAAAATGGCGTTCAATCTTGGCTCTTGGCTGCCTCTGGAAATGAAAGCACATTTCCTGTTTGGCCTGTTCAAATTTTTCAAATAAAGTCAGGCTGGGGAAGAGGAGAGCCTTTCCCTGCCGCTGAATAATTGGATGTTTGGATCTCAGCCAGTCAAGATTTACTTGCTATTTCTCTTGTGGAATCCACGGTGGACTAGTCATCATGATGGAGTCTGGTCTTAGGCCTTGGGCTTTGTCAGTAGAGCAAAGCATCCCATCTGTTCTGGGGTCGTCTTTTTAATGCCAGAAATGTCTTTTCCTCAATCTCACAAGTTTACAATGTCCGCTTGATGGCTATTTATGGTGCGTGAAAGTTCACACTGAACTTGTGGATAAAGGTACGCATACCAACTACACACAAGTACTGCAAAGGCCTTTTCTGGCCAGTGCTTCTGAGGGCTGTCGGGTTTTTTCTTTAATACCCAGTAGTTAGAGGAATCACACAATGCCATATTTTTCCATATTGCAAATGGTCCATAAAACCAAAGGTCAGGCTTTTTTTTTTCATAGTGATTGCTCACCAATGTGGAAAAGAGAAGTGGATTTGGGGAAAAGTGGGACTTGGTTTGCAAGTGCCCGCTTTACAGTTACCATGTCAGGGACAATAAGTCTTAATGGCTGCAAGGGGCAAACAGGAGAGTAAAGCATGCAGCGCTCTCACACCTTCTATTCCACAAAGCAGCTGTGCAATTTTTTGCTAGATTAAAATTAACATTGGTAGACTCCATAAAACGTATTCGTAATTATACACATTGCTTATTTTGCTTGTACAGTGGAGATGATTCGGCAAGTTAACAGACTACTCATTTACTACTATGCGACTGAGTCGGACCTGAGTTTGATGGTGCTGCGAACATCAGCAGCTTAACATTTTTGTGTGCTCACTCGCTTCATTAGCGCTGCAACAAATAATATTTTGCCACCATCGCAGGTGTTTACTTTAACCAGTGACACCTTTAATGTGGCAGTGATGATTAAATCTCATTGTTTCACTCAAACGTGTCTAAAAATTACCACCAAGGAACAGACATCATACATTGCAATGCAATATTTAGAAATTCATGATTCTCTTCAAAGAAAGCAATAATAATAGTCATATTAATAATGAATATTGCAGTTTTCAGCATATCCATTATTAATCTTGTTTAACACTACATGAAATTCAAATTTAAGTCACTTTATCCTCTATAGGAAGCTTATTAGACACTGGCACTTTAACAGTAGGCAAGATAAATGGATAATAATACTAGCAACAACACTAAACAGTTACTCAAACATACATTCAATACATCAACCTCAATACATCACAGTATGCAACCTGTACCTGTACTTGTATATGACAGGAAATGGCTGTGCTTCTAGAGCACAGAAATGGAATCTGGGTGGTTGTCTATAATATCATACTTGAAAATAACAGCCATTATCCATTAAAAGTCCCATATTATATAAAGTGAGAAGTTTTTTTTTGTTTAAAAAGCAGGTCTAGGTTCTATATTAATACTGTGAAAGTATCAAAGTGCTCAGTCCACAGAGAAGTGCACATTCAGAAACTGAGCCTTAAAACCAGCCGTCAGGACTTGTGTAATTTGTGACATCACAACTATACAGTCACTGCGTTTTCCAAGCCCCACCCACCTGGACCCCACCATCCAACCTTTTAGGATTTGTGTTTTCCTGAAATCTGCTATATAAAACTCATCCAATAAGAAGAGAGAGTCAGAGCCTTCTCTCCTCTGATTGGCTCACGAGCTGTTGTTACTAGAGCCCCAGAGAGAAGCCTGAGAGGGGAGATGTAAAACTACATTGAGATGATTTTTGGTTCTTAAAACCACAAATATATCTTTTTAAGAATATCAGCACTTAAAATAAAACACTGGAAAGGTATAAAATATGGGACCTTTAATACTATTTGAGAACAAAAATATGTAATTTATTTAATCCTTTTCTCTGTCTGGTGTTGTTTGTTGAGTCAGTACATACTGTAATCACATAAATACTTGAAAGTTTGTGACTTGATTAATATGGTGAGAGAACACACACACACAAAATGCTTTCCTTTCTTTGGTATTTAATATAAAAAGGTATTAAAGGGGGTGATTTGTATGTTTTCTCTGGTTTCTTGCCAGAAGCAGATGGTGGTGATTGTCACTTTACAAGGGCTTCTGCCATCTTTGCGTGCATCTCAACAGCACTATGTCTTCAGGGCAGATTGGAGGCTGCAGTGACTTGCTATCGGAAAGTGACGGGATGGGCCAGGGCTAGCTGGTTCACATGCTAACTTCAGTAGAAGAAAATATGTGATAGAGACAGCTCTTGGTGAGTAAAAGAATAAAATTTGATTCCCAACTCCCAACGTTTCTTCTAGACTGCTAAGTAAAGAGCTGTAAATGTTAATCCTGGCTATCTAGCAATGGCAAAACTTACAAATAACTCCTTTAAAGTGAACACCACGAAAGTCAACATTGGAAACATCAATTGACATACCTTTTAATAATGTTTCGCCAACTACAGTGGCATTCAGTTGTCCTGCTGCTCCCCTGTCTGTGCATATAATCTGTGGCCTCTGTCTTATAACACAGTCAGAGCTGCTGTTTCTCATATTAAGCCTACGTGACACATCGACCATGTTGCGTCACGTCGAAGAGATGCTGTTAGATAAGAAAATGACTTGTGTATTATCTGGTTTGGGTGAGGAAGTCATCACACACACGCACGTACTGTCCAAAAGAACCCATATTAGCATAGCATGCATGTCCAAAATGGGATCAGCAAATAGGCAAAATTGCTCCATCTCAAATGTTGTGTTGTTTTGAGTAAATAAAATAAGCCTCTTACAGCAAAAACACGGCTGAATGTGAAACACTCATCGAGGCCCTGTCAGGAAAAAAAGCAATCTATTCAGCCTCAAAGTATTTGCAGTGAAAACACCAGCAGACCGAAGTGAGATCACTCGTCTGTATAATGTCTGTTTTAACTGTGTTTGCCGCTTTGTGCCATTAAATAAAATGTACAGTACAATGCAGTGCGGAGAGGGGTGGGGGCTGCTAGTCTTCTCGGCAGTAGCCTTATTTGTGTACAGTAATTACAGTAATATCTCATTATCTCACATCACTGTGGTAGTTTATTTCAGTTAATACAAGGAGATGAAGTACCTCCAGGTACACTTTGGCGCTGTAGTCGTACCGCTCTCACAGGGCTGGCAGAGTAACATAAAAGCGTGCTGTTCATTTTTAATTGTGATTATCTTAAAAATACATGTGATTAAACAAACTTTAAACTATTCATCATCATCAGTGCATTATTTCCATTCCGATACTGTAGAAAAAGCCCATAGTGGCCCAGTCTGCAGTGTAATGTGGAAAAGACCCTATAGAAGCCAGGTACGGGGGCCAGGAGGCATCCCCAGTCATCCTGAAGAAGGAGAGCTAATCCTCCCAGACAGCGGGGAACGGCTGCTATCCCGGCCTGTCACAACCACTCTGGACCCTCACAGCTGAGGCCGTCACACTGAAAGCCAGTGCTCCGCACAGAAGAGCAGGACACGAGGGGGAGAGGAGGAGGGGCAAGGGGGTATAAAGGAGAAGGATTTACATGCGTGGCTGTTCATTTTATGCCACCCAGAGGACTCAGGTGGAGTAAGGAGGATTTATGGTACAACCTGAGAGGGTATGAGGCTGCAGTGGGCGTGAAGGATATTAGTCGTTTTATTATTTGGTGTTTTATACCGAATGTGATACACCCTCTGGTCATATGGTCTTATGTCCTTCTCCGTGTTCATTCAGTGGTAATCGATAGCAGTGGCGCAGCCTTACCATAGTACACTGTTTTGCACTCAGTGATTCAAATGGCATACAGTATCTAACCAGTGTTATGGTTTCCCTTCGCCACACTTGTCCCACACCAACTAAACAAATGTGATTATCCACGGTACGTTCAGGCATAAGTTGAACCCACAGCAGAAACGTGGGATCCCACTGAGGGATTAGTAAACTTAAAGCTGTTTTACTTGTTACATGAGTGAACAGCCCATAAGATTATTGCGTCTCACATATTTGGAGCTGCATTTACCAATGTTTTTATCCTAACAATGGGTGAATGGCTGCGATGACAGAGGACGACCACCAGGTTCCGCAGTTTGCCTCATTCCACAGAGTGTTTTAACGCCTTTCAGCTCATTGTTTTGGTTTCACAGCCTACCACAGACCCACTGTACAATACCTGCACAGCACCAAACAGCAGACGGGCACAGTCGAGTGTTTAGCTGCTAAAAATACAGATATTTTCTTTTTTAGCAAAAGAGGAAAACAGGGCTAAAGGAGAGTGAGTCAGGAGGCCTTCAAATGGACAGTAATTTGAGTCTTTGTCTGATGGATGTGTAAAAAGGAAACAGTTTGCTGACATATTCACCATATAAACTTTCAAAGGTTATAATGTCAATGTTTGCACAGCTCATTGTGATGACTTCTAGAGCCAAAAAAAATCAATTAAAACTACCTTAAAGGCAGTTTTTCAACTCATGTCCTGCAAACCACATCATTGACTGGACAGCTGGATTTTGATTATTGTACCACGTAATGTGTAGATTGCAAGCATTTAATCTAAAATGTCAACAACAAAAAAATTACTTTCCTTGAATTTCATATTCTTTGTTATTTTCCAGTTTCACATTTGAACATCAGACCAGTGCATATTACATGACGACTTACCACAACCAGACAGAATAGATAGAGGTCACAAGATCAGGCTGTAAGATTTTCACGTCGGTAAAATGTAAGATAGAATGGGGTTTTTGGTTGCTATCAGCCAGGACAGCCAGAACTTACCCTGGCTGTTCAAAAACGACTCCAAATATAAATAAAGCTGCAATTAAACTGTAAGTTAGTACAAGTTAAACATACATTCATATGTGAATTTATAGTTTTGTCTTACTATGAGGAATGTGTAACCTCTGTAATTTCAGTCTCCTTTCTCTCAGACATACAGCAGCAGCTTTCATCGCCCTGAACAGAGCAGTAAAAAGCACAAACCAATGCATGAATGGACTTAAGGGAACTGGGGGAGAGTTGTTTTTTTTCTTTTGTTTTTTTTTTTGTAAAAGCTCCCTATAACACAGCTTTCACCTGACCAGTCCTCCTGAGCAGAATTTGAAATTCCATCAGTAGTGGTCTTTTCTATACAAAAAAAAAAAAAGTGGAGTAAAAAAGAGGATGGGGGTTAGAACGAAGAGAGAAAAATAGATCAATATTTAATTTTCTCCCCAGGAGATATGTTCAGGCACTAATCAGCAGCGACTGGAAAAGATGACACCTGGAATAGCAAGCAGCAGAACTGAGCTGTCCTCTCTTCTCCTTCCACCACATCCTCCCAGGGCAAGTCTCACACTTCAGCACCGCCCCACATTTCTCATTTATTCAGTCAAAATCCATCTCTCCATCTCTTCGCCGTGCTTCCTATTAGCTCTACAGCTTCTTTCTCTTACTCGTCTGCCTCCTCTGTCATCCTCACCTTCTCCCCTCATTCATCCTCTGCCCCCGCTGGCTCACTTTTCCTCCCTCCCTTCCCTCTCTTTTACCAGCTTCTTCGTCCAATCCCTTCTTTCTCACTTTCAATCTTTTGCTCAATAACTACTTGTCCAGCATGACAGACCAACAGAGATTGGTCCTGCAGGAGAAAGCAGCGATTCATTTAACAAAATCGCTGTATGTGCAGCAGGTATCACTCACAAAAAAGGCATTCCAGCTGTGTGTGGAATTGCTAATCCCGCATCGTGTGCTCTTTCTTCATTGCAAAGCTTGCCGTCTGAGCTCTCCGCACACCAATCTCACGTCACGTACATGTACAGTACTCTTGTTGGGGATATATGGAGCTTTAGGATAAAATAAACCGTCAAACCTGGGCCGTGTTTCCTGGAAGGGAAGAATGTATAACGCAGCAGTGGAGTGATTTCACCAGATGAGTTGTGATTTGATTTGCAAGGCTTTCACATTCTCATTTAGCAAAAAATGGAGCAAACCATCTGCATTTCAAAAGCGTTTCAAATTCATGTTCCTCCGCTCACTCTGGGTTTAACAAGACCTCAAGCGTAATGAGCTTTATTTCCAACTCGAACAAATTCATACAAATTGGGTCTTATTGCTTCAAATTACTGCTCTGATTTCTGGGCCATAGATGGCTGCCTGATAGCAGCAGTCGCATTGTTTTTAAGATACCAGGAAGTATTCACGTCCTTTACTTATTTAAGTTATAATATGTAACTTTTTCATATTAGAATATCTAAAAATGCCTAGAGCTATGTTATATATTTTGTTATATATTTAGAGTTGTGTCCTTATATTCCCAGAGGTTTTGAGCACTTTTAAAACCTAGAGAAATACGTGATTTTAATCCTAGTAACGGTTCGTTTGATTTGGTCGCCTCTCAATGATGTCACATCCCGTTTGTGTTGCGGTTTCCTGCCAGAAGTATCAAAATTGACTTTTATCAACACACCTGTTACACCTTGGTCATTTTCAACTATATATTTTAATCAGATGAAGGATTTTAGTCATCGCACATCTGGATCTTAAGTTATCAGAGAAAGAAATCCAGGTAAATGTTACACAGCTCCCAGCCCCTCAGAGACGCGCTGTGTCCGCTGAACTGTGTCGTGAATCACTGATTTTTTTTTTTATGTGAAACTGCTTTTATTCTGTGTTTCTACCTGTTTTAATTCCCTGGTCTGTTTGTTATGGAGAGGTGGACACTTCTGCAAATAATTCAGCCGCTGGTAAAATCAGAGAAACAACGGTCAGCAGCAGTTTGAGCTCCCAGCCCTTCCCTGATGTCTCATGTCTGTCGTACAGCGCTGGTGAAACACTGACTCTTAATGTGAAAACTGCTTCATTCAGTGTTTATACTGGTTATAATCCCCTGGTCTGGTTGTTGTGGAGAGGAGATCTCTGTGGATAATTCAGATGTAAGTATAAAAAAAAAAACTTTACTTCGTAAGAAATGTAAAGCTGTTTTCAGACACAGAGCTGTCAACACATTATATGCATTGTGTGTGAATGACTCTAACAGTAGTATGACAGTATAATAGTACTCTCTTTTCAGCAGTACAGTTAAATACTGCTGCAAATGTATCTGCTGCTGCAGAGTCCAGACTGCTTGATGATGTGTTGTTGAGGATTTTGAGGCAGTCTGACCTTAAAGTAGACACTGCGAGTCTGTCAGGAACCACCTACACTCAGCCACCTGGAGCAGATCAGTCGTTCTGTCTATTTAAATAGTTTTCTGTTTGTTTCCACTGTTGTCGGTGTACGCACACAGGTTTGTCCAAGATGTGCTTTGAGTTTGTTATTTCAGGGATTAAAAAGCTTCCATTTCTTTACAATACAGATCCAACTGATATCAGCTGGTGGGAACAATAATCCACAGCTTCTAGGTGACAGTTCATTTATTTAAAACCCCCCCCATCATCATGTTCTTTCCTTCACTACCATAGACAGCAGCAGTCACGTTGAGCAGCAGGTTTATAAAAGACGGTTTTGCTGGCTGTGCGTTACTGAAACACAGTGGCAATGTTGGGGCCCAAGGCAAAAAGTTGCTGGGGGGCCCCTGCAATCAGCGTTCATCATCATTATGTAACAGATAATCTGACACCAGAGAAAAATATGCTAAAATCTAAACATTTTTTTTTGTTTCAAATGTTCCCATTTTTCCAAAAATATAAAGAATGTGGAAAAACCTTGTAATTCTCAGAATATACGTTATAAGGAACAAAAAAAAACCTAAATAAATAACTACCACGTTGTCAGATTGTAAATAACCCAGACTGTAAATCCCCTGCTCATCAACACAAACAGTAAAGCCCCTTTACTGAGGTTTCCTACAGAGATGTCGCTGCAAATCGTCCATTGGTTGTTTAAAGGGGACAGAGCCACATTTTTAGACATTGCTGTGTAGGAAACTTTTGCTGAAACGGAGCAGATTTTCTGAACATTCTCCCACTGACACTTTTTCCACCAGTAAAGTTGAAGAGGAAAACATCGAGTCCCCGTCGATGATGTGGAACATGTCGGCTACAGTTCAAGCTATAACATAACTCTTAACACGGAGCTAAAAATCCAGCTGAAGTGGGCGATTAATGTTTCCACTCCAAACTAATGGAAGGCGGGCTCAGCTCCTTCATACTAATACTTCCTTAATCTATAAGAATGCATTATATTTCATCAGCTACTGTAAAACCCAAAAAGTTGATTTAACCCCCCAAAATTGTTAAAAGTGATTACATCTAAAACTCCCCGTTAACAAATTTCAAATTAAAATTGCATGATAGTGCACTCAAATTCTTTGAAAGTTTATTGAGTAATTATAACTCAAAACTCCAAAAAAAACTCCAAACAAACTACAATTTAAATGCAAGTTACTCTTTAAGTAACTACAACACATTAACCTCATATGCTGCTATTTTGTAAATATTGAATTGTACATATATTATCTATTATTGAAGTATTTTCACTGTCATTTTGCAGTTCTTCTGTCTTGCACTGCCCACTTTGCTGCTGTGACACTGCAGATTTCTCCATTGTAGGACTAATAAATGAAATGAGGTCTTGTCTTACCATACCTTATCTAACCAAACATCAACTATACAACTAGAAATAGATTCCTTTCAAAACACTGCAAGGGACATGAAAAATGGCCTGAAGAACTACAATACTTAGTCATGTGTTTTGCATGTAATATCAAAATCTGCAAAGTAACTTGTAAACTGTACTCTAGCTGTGAATTCTCCCTTTAAAATCTGGTGCAGATGTACAGGGCAGCATAAAATAAATACAGTCAAGTAAATCACAGGGACCCTGAGCTGTGCTTAGGTCTAAATTATTACTTGAATAAATGTTCTAAGTTTTCTCCACCTCTGTAATATACTGTTTTTAATATACCAGATTTTTTAAACCCAAACCTCTCTGCAACACTCTCTGCTCAGTTTCTTCACTGCAGTGAATGAGTGAATGAGATAAGAGCTTCTGGAGGTAAGTAGACCTTATCACACGGACGGAAAGGTTGTTCAAGGTGGATCTCTCGTGGGCAATTCTGACATCGGACAGCTAGCTAATCAAGCTGTCCGGCAGGTACCCACAATGCATGCACAACCACACACACACATACAGTATATACACACACAGATACACACGTGTAACCAGAGCAAAAACAGAAACTCAAGAGACAGAATTACCATACTAGACTTCCCTTTCAATATTTCACTTTACAGTGTATTTCTTCTGACACTCAGACAACCATCTGTGGCCTGTTGGTAAGCGTAGTACTGGTCTGCAGTGGAGAAGGAGTATCTGTGTGTGAGTGCGTGGACGGAGGTCTCTGTTTAAACAAAGCCTCTGGGGGAGTGGGGCTGGGGGGGTGAGATGAAGAAAGAGACAGAGAGAAAAAGGCAGGAAACCTTTGGCCCCCAATGGGAAGTCCCAGTACAGCTGCTCCCTGCCTGCCTGACTCCTTCTCTCTGACTCTATGCATAGTGCATGCTGGGAGTCGGAGTGAAAGAGTCAACCTGTCTGCTCACACACACACACACACACACACACACACACACACACTACAATCTATACAAGATGTGTGTGTGATAGCAGGAAGGAAGCAGGCGGTTACAGCTTAGAAAATGCTGATTTCATACTCTGCACATAACGCAGAAGGTGACTGATCACACACACACACACGCACAGGCGCACGCGCACACACACACGTAACCTTCGGGGACATTCCATAGACGTACATTTAGTTCCTAAAGATTTACCCTGACCTTGACCTCTGACCCAAAAATCAATCATCTTTAGTCCCTAAAGTCACCTATAATACACACACACACACACACACACACACACACACACACACACACACACACACACACACACACTCTGCTTCTCCCCTAGGGAGAGACAACATGTTTAATTAATACTGCCACCATATTCATAGCAGGGAACTATCGGTGAGTTGGTGTGTGTGATTTTGTACGCGTTTGTGTGCGTGAATGTGTGATAGTATGAGCCCAGAAGCTGCTGCAGCTACACTATGTGGAGCATGAGTGGCCATTAAATATTATGCAAAGCTCATTCCCGCACATAGTGAAGCCAATCTCCTTCTCAATGTCACCTACAAAGTCTTAAGAAGCCCTCAATTAACTTATTAGCAATTCTGCAGAGCTTAACATGGGCGCTAATGAAGGAAGTATGGAGAGGAATTGAACTTAACGGTAGGAAATAGGAATCTGGGGTGGTGTATTTTGCAGCGCTCTCCCTTATTATTGATGGGGTCTAAAGTAATAGGTTGTTGATATCTTTTGAAATGGTTGCTGGCGTGCTTCAGGCTAAACCAGTGAATCTGGGCCGGTACTGGACGTCAGTGGGTGAATTCCATGATGTGCAATCTCAGCATTTAGTGGACAGTAAAGTCAGCGTGTCTTTCTATATTTGTCTTTGTCTACCACCTATGGTTTTTCTGATTCTGCTTCCTGTCGCAGTACTCTCCTCTCTTGCACTCTTTCTCGTTCGCTCCTCCAACAGCAGCGTTCAGCCGGACTCGCTAGCCATCATTTCATTTAGTTACGATGAAATTAAGTTTAAGTTGTCATATGTAAGTTTTCCACATTGAAATGTCTCAAAATGACTCGATCTATGTGAAATATTTCATGGTATCGCCTGTCAATGACATCATATCCTCTATGATCATGTGTCAGCGTTGTGGTTCCCGAATAGAGTTTTTATTCATATTTAAGTCACATTTTTACACCTTTGTCGTTTTCAACTATCTATTTTAACCTGATGAAGGATTTTAGTCATCAGACTTCTGGATCTTCAGTTATCAAAAAAAAAAAAAGAAAAGAAGCTGAGTAAATGTTAGACAGCTCAGCTCCCAGCCCCTCAGAGATGTCCTGTGTCCACCAAACAGTGCCAGCTGAATTCACAGGTTTGTAATGTGAAACTGCTTTGTTCAGGGTTTCTACCAGTTTTAATCCCCTGGTCCATTTGTTATGGACAGAGAGACAACTCCTGAAAACCTCCTGATAGTCTGGATCATAAGTTATCAGAGAAACCATCGCAGCAGAGGTTAGCGGCCTCAGCTCGCAGCCCTTCCCTGATGTCTGCACCGCATTAGCGAAACACTGACTTTTAATGTTAGTTTTGGAGAGGAGGAGACCTCTGCGGATAAATCGGCCCCCTGGTTAAAAGCCTCCTGAACATCTGACACTGAAGGAATCTGGGAAGCTGACGGCTTATGTTCTTGTTGTGACTGAGAGACCCCTAGCGGCCAAAGTTACTCACTGTGCGTTTAAATGCCGAAGATCACGGTGACATTTGCCACTTACAGTACAAGCGCTGTTCATGGTTTGGTTTCATGGCCATAAGCTGGTGGTAACAGCAGTGCGTGTTCTCTCATCTACGTTGGTCCTCATTGCTGATGTGAGTGACGGTCCTGATGTGTGTTTGTTTCTGAATGTTCTGCCTCCTGCTCTTATCGAGAGAATATAACATTATCCTGACACTCTGGCTGATGTAAGTTAAAAGTCTCATTGTTGATTCACTACAGCAGAATATATGTTACTATTACAATAATATAATAAGATAAATGTGTGTAAAAATACAATCACTGATGACAGAGAAATATCAAGTATGTATAGCTTCCTAACTCCTATATTGTAGTAAACAGGACCTGAAATGATAGAGGAACATTTTGGTTTATCGACAACCTGTGTCTCCAACCTTTATACTCTGTCAGACTTTGTTTTGTCACTGTGTTCCCACATCTCAGCAAAAAAAGAGATGAAAAAAATGCCTGTGCAATGCATTTAAACCACCTTCCTACCTGAGGAATGGTGTGTGGGTATTATTTTGTCTTTTGCTTCAGATTATTCTTACTCAGCACCTGCAAGGATTTTATGGATGAATGTTTCTCCTGTTGATCACACATTTATCATCACTAATAGAATTTGTTGCCAAAACGACAAAAATAAGCCCTACGTTTAAAAAAAACTGAGTTGTCCTTTATATAATCACATAGTTCATTTCTCTTTCACCCCCCCTCACCCTCCTCTTTTTTGCTCTGTCATCTCCTCCCGCTCCCCTTTCCCTCTGTCTCTAAACTCTTTGTCATCTCCTCCTTCTCTCCCTCTGCCTCTTCACTCCTTCTATCCATTCTTCCCCTCCTTCCTCGATTTGTTCCCTCCCTCCCTCCCTTCCCCTGCAGGCAGTAGCCGCCTTGCACAAAGTGACGCAATGGTTGTAATTGGCTGCCCTCTGCCACGAATCAGATCACAGCTGGCGCTGGGAGTGCTCTGGCGATTACCCATAACCCCCACAACCCCTCCCACCCCTCAGATCAGGGGCTAACCCCAGAGGGAGAGGAAGAGAGACACAGCGATAGCCGTCATCCATCGATTACGAACAACACCTCATTCTTAAATGGCTCCTTTTCAGATTAGCACCGAGCTGATGGGACAGATCCCTGAAAAGGCAAACAATGATAAAGACCTACACTGCTTTTAAAAACATCAGCCGTCACTTACCTTTCTCCTCAATCCTCTGTCTCTCTTTTCTCTCATTCCCCCTCCGCTCCCATTCTTTCTGTAAAGAGAAAAGAAGCTGATGAGATCTTGGGCCTGTGAGCAATTGACTTGAGATTGCATGGGCTTCACAGACACTCCATCGACCCTCCATTCTCAGCGAGGGGGTCACGCTTGATGTGGTCCTTTATTAGCTCAAATTAGGCCTCTGTGTCTCCAAGAAGGGAACATCCATCTCCTTATTCATTTGTTCTTCTTGTCCCATTTATTTACTTAGTTGGCTAGGCAGTGGGCTGTTTGGACAGAGAGCATTGGTCGCCCCAAGGCACGGACACAAATAACATCTTATGCACATTAGTTACAAGTCACCAATGCAGGGCTGAAGGTCAGAAAACGGGAAATAGGTGAGACTAAAAGAACAGGAGGATGTGCAGGAGCTCACACTGCACTGTGCAATCTAACTGGAGAAATGTGTATCTCAATGCACAGTCCCGTTTAATACGTTTTTATACTGTTTTCCTTTTTGTTTTTCTCATTCAGCCACTTATTTGTGTTCATTTATCACAGTGAAATTAAAGTCACTTCGTCAAAGTTCAGCTGGGATCAGGGGCTGGTCTCAATACTCTTCATGGCGGTGCCTTCAAGGACGACTGGTCATCTGTTATTTGTGAGTTGGGAGCAGAAAAGCTTTGCATCTGTGAACTGAAAACAGAACCAGTGGTGGAACAAGGAATTCTTAGAAAAGTAAAAGCAGTATATTACATGAAAAAAATACTCCATTACAGGTCCTGCAGGTACTTATTAAAGGTCCCATATTTTACTTTCTGGTGTTTTATTTTAAGTTATATTATCCATAAGAATATATACTTGTGGTTTTAAGTACTAAAAACCATCTCAGTGTAGTTTTACATCTCCTTTCTCAGGCTTCTCTCTGGAGCTCTAGTAACAGCAGGTCGGTCAACTGTTTGTTGCGACGTCATAAAGTTATGGAAGTCCTGACGGCTCAGTTTCTGAATGTAAGCTGTGTGCATTTTGTCTGGACGTTGTACACTTTGATACTGTCACAGTATTCATATAGAACCTGGACCTGCTTTATTATCCATAAACACATGGAAATCTAACTTTATACTATATGGGACCTTTAAAGTATCAAAGGTAAGTGCACATCAGATGGCAGAATGGCCCCTGTAAGAGTATAATATCATGCTGTTGGGTGATTATCACTGATTCACTTTCATGTACACATTATAATGCTGTAGCTGGTCAAGGTGGAGCTCATTTTAAGTATTTATGCTGTTGGGTAGTTGAATCTGTAACAATGCCTCATATTTTATAAGATCATCTTCTTTGAGAGTAAAATCTTAATCTATAGAGAAACAATAGCAGCTGTCAAATAATTGTAGTGGAGTAAGAAAGTAAAATATTTCCCTTTTTTGAAATGTAGTGGAAAGCAAAGTACCTGAAAATGGTACTTGGTACAGCAGAGCACGGCATGTCTGCTGTGGAGGTGTTGTATGTGCAGAAGCAAAAGATGATAAAATAAATGGATGTCAGCAGGTGGAAGGAGAGAGCAAGTGAGCATATGGGTCAGCTTTTATAGTCTGGAAGGTCCAGGTGAACTACATCAGCTGATGACCCTCTGATGTCAACCAATTGCCTGCTGAGTTTGGCCAGGACAACCTCCAAACACAGGGATGAGTTACAAAGATTGCTGTAAAGTCTGAGCTGTCCATGAACACATCAAACCTCTAAAAGTAATGTAACTAATAGTTTTTGGCGATCACATCTTAATCATTAATTACGAAAATCGGACTTTCTACTTTCTGAATTCAAATCCTAAATAAATAAACCAAGTCCTACACTACAGTGTGTATTGTTTCCTTCGCTTTTAGCCGAGGGGTGCTAAGAAGATCTTTCATCAATGACTTGCCGTTGCCCATTTCCACAGCTGATTCATGACTCAATTATTGGCTCATTAACACCCCATATCAATTTATAGATTGATGGCCATGAAAAGCAGTGGACCCAGAGGTGCTGAGTGATCAGGCTAAAGAAACACTGCTAAACATGAGCAATTTGGTAGATAGTGGAGCATCTCTTGTAAATCGAGGTTTAAGGTGCCTCCTGGCTCATGCGCATCTATGGTAGTGATGTTTCTACTACAAAAGATGGATGTTTTCTGTGTGGGAAAAGTCACCAAGTGCAGGTTTTGCATATTTCAAACACACACCCCCACACACACACACACACACACACACACACACACACACAGCTACATACAAATACATTAAGGAGCCTTTCAGCAGTAATTCATGGGTACCACAATGACATGCTTAACCCTGACCCCTCTGATCGTTACAGTAGTCAGTTGCAGCAGAAATCTCACTCTTTCTCTCCCACACAGCCCCCGCCTCCACGAGCAGGATGCAAAATGTCACCTGGCTGACTTCACTCTAGCCTTGTGTCTCTGTCCGCGCAGCAGGAGGGACTGGGCTGAGCGATGAAAGGTGAAGAAGAAGTGAACAAGTGTTCTTGGTGGGTTTTCTTATTTTTTTTTTTTTTTATGTCTGTGAGCAGTGATTTCGCTCTCGTGCTCAGAGTACAGTACTCTCCAGAGGCCAGGTCTGTGTTTCTCCCTCAGCTTTGGTTCTTTTAAAAGCCTGTATTTGAATTTAGAAGGAGTGAAAGAGAGGTGGAGGGGAGCACCTGCTAGGGGCTGATGGGAGCAGACAGAGAGTGCAGGGGTTACTGTCAGACAGAGAGCCTCTCTCCTCTGCTTATCTCAAATTCTCTCTCTGTCTGATCACGAATTATAGCCCTGACTCAACTCCAGCAAAGAGGAGAAAAAGCCAAACCCCTTCAGCCATCTTCATTGCTTATACCCCTTCTTCTCTCCTCCTCTTTCCTCGCTCTCTCTCTCTTTCCAGCCATCCGACTCGGGGCGGCTATAGCTGGCCTTTAAAAAGGCAAACTTGTAATCTGATAATTAACAATCTGCTAAATTTCTCAAAAGGAAAACAGTCATGAGAAATGTCTGCCTCATGCCTGTGAGAAGGATGACCTTTTGCTGAGGCTGGAATGGCAGGCGAGGCGAGGCGACTCACTTAGAAGCATTTAATTAGCTCTGCTCACGGCTGTGTGCGCTGCCAATGGACAGAGGAGGGAGGACAAGATGGAGGAGAGGAGGAGGAGGAGGAGGAGAGATTGTCGAGAAGGGATGGGGAAGGAAAAACATTCAAATTCCAGATATCTCTTATTTAGTGCTTGTTTTCGATCTTTAAACAACGATATTGAAGGTGGAAGAGGAGAAGGGGGGGGGGGGGGCGGTAATGATTAGCCTTGGCTGGGTTGTGCGATATTTTCTGTTTTTCATGTTGTTGTTATTGTTGACTGTGAGGGGAGTTGTCCGTCATAGCCTGGAGTCAAGGCTCTGAGGTCATGAGGCACACCTTTTTAAAGTATGAGTGAAAAAGGGATCAAGACTCTCAGGACTGTTTCTGTCCTATTCTTCTGTGTTTGCTCTTTGCAGGCCTCTAACCTCAGCAGCTGTATGGGAACATATCAGCCCTTTGGCATCTTCACCCCCCCCCCCGTATGTCACTGCTCATCTCCTATAAATGCAACAAAGCAGTCATACACTCTCTCTCTCATTTTTAGGAGCCATTTTTCATTCTCTATACTACACACTCACATATTATAGCATATTTTGTCTGAGATTTCTACACGTCGAAATCATTCCATTTCCTGCAATATAATTCTGCAATATTACAATGTGCCCCTTAAAGGTGCACCCCATCCTTTGCACTCATAATATAGTGCAGTGGCAGTGTGCACACCTGTAGCTGTGGTTTCCCTGCTACCTCCTCCTAGCCCTGTCTCATCAGCATCACTGGGCTGACTCTGACTCAGTTCTGGGGCTGCAGAAGAAGAAGAACGGGAACAACACGTATAAATGTTAACATTTAATATTTTCATTGTTTGCATGAGCTGCCTGTTAATAACACACAAAGCAAAATATCCAGCTAATACACGCATAAAGTAGTAGCTAGCTTTAGCCTACTAGCCACTAGCCACAGTCTGCGACTGCCAGTGCTGGAGGTATATTGTTTTCCAGTCCATCATGTCCATGGATACGTATGTCCGTCCAATTTTCATGGACACAATATCTCAGTAACGCCTTGACAGAACTTCTTCAAATTTCAAAATTTATTAGGACTAAAGGATGAGCTCATTAGACTTTGGTCGGCAAAGGTCAAGGTCACGGTGACCTCACAAAACATGATTTTG
Organism: Seriola aureovittata; assembly: GCF_021018895.1. Lineage (NCBI taxonomy): Eukaryota > Metazoa > Chordata > Actinopteri > Carangiformes > Carangidae > Seriola > Seriola aureovittata. The sequence continues at coordinate 4,285,889 of NC_079386.1, forward strand.
GCCATGTGAACACCTTTCTTCTTTACTGCTGCTGTCATTGCTTCCAAACCAGCGTGAACAGTGAACCCTCCCAATTACCACCCCCCTACTGTTACTGCTGAAGTGTTAGTCGATGAACCCCGTGTCTCTATTCTGCTCTTTATATATACTTTACATCCTGTACCTATTAGTCTTTGCACTGTAATGACACAGTTTCCCCAACTGGGATCATTTAACTTTTTTTTTTTTTTTATTTATTTTTTGCTTCGCTGTATTATTGCTTTATCACACAAAATATGGAAATGTGTTCCTTAAATCAAACAGCGCACAGTGTCATAATGTCAAATGCAAACTGAAAACTCACTGTGATTTATTGGCATAGAAAAGGAATAACGTATCTCAGAAATCCATAAACAGAACAGCCAGAGGAAACGAATGTCAAGTCAATTCAACAAAGTCAATAAAGCATCATTATTCCACCTCATTTCAAGCGCACGTAGACAAACGGTGAGTGAGATATTAGCACCGGCGTTCCCAGAAGCAGTCAGAGCTAATGCACTTAGAGGGTTAATCACTGCATTTGTATGCAAATATGTATTTAAGTGTGTCTGCCCTTATGGGAGGGTTTAATGAAGGAATTGGGCACAGGCAGTAGGTGACATTCAGCACCTGCGTAACCTCGGCGGATAGCTTCCCTGACGCTATTTGTGAATGTTAATTGCTTTTCGGCTGCCGCCACCCCCACAGTCCCCACCTGTCCCTCAGTCCCGTACAACAGGGGACCCCTCTCGTCCTTTAAGCCGAAGCTGTTGTTTAAAATAGAGAAAACCCTCCAAGGAATGAGATTTGTTGTGTTGGAGCATCACGCCAAAACTGACGCCTGTAGAATGATAATAAATATATATATATATATATATATATGGAGACTGAGCATATATATATATATAAACTACAAACTTCAATTATCAGAGGTCTGACCTGTTTGGCTGTGTACCTGTTGGAGAGGATGGTGTGAAATCTTTCCTTTTCTTCCACCAGCGTGTATGAAGAAAATGCAGTGTATCATTTGCATATCCAGTTGAAGAGAAAGCTAATCCATGCAAATATAATGAATGAAAAGAACCTAGCATAAGACAAAAGAAAACCCGGTCTCTATATTATTAATTTTCCCAATTCTTTCTCATCCACAAGTACAGACAACAACAAACAACGAGAGAGAGAGAGAGAGAGAGAGAGAGAGAGAGAGAGAGAGAGAGAGAGAGAGAGAGAGAGAGAGAGAGAGAGAGAGAGAGAGAGAGAGAGAGAGAGAGAGAGAGAGAGAGAGAGAGAGAGAGAGAGAGAGAGAGAGAGAGAGAGAGAGGAGAGAGAGAGAGAGAGAGAGAGAGAGAGAAGAGAGAGAGAGAGAGAGAGAGAGAGAGAGAGAGAGAGAGAGAGAGAGGGGTGATGATGATAGAGATCTTTCCATTTCTGACAGGGAGCTTTGAATTGAGGTAATCCACAGAACTGTGAAAATTAAAACCGCATCTGTTAAAAAAATGCAAATAGACCTTTTGATTCCGCTGCAGAAGGAAATTTGCCCAATCAAAAGATTAGCACCAATAGTTATGGATTATGTTTCACTTTTATGCTCAGTCTCCACGTTCCCCATCTCTTTTTATACTGTTCCTCTCTCTCTCTCTCTCTCCATCCAGATTTTAGTCAGGATATTACAATCTTACTGAGGCGGCGGTGGGGGGTGGATGGATACAGACATAGAGAGAATGAGAATTTGATACAGGCTCTGAAATCTACCTGTGATCTAAATTTGGCCTATATAACAGTGACAATCCATAAGCACTTTCCTCAGCCTATTAGCAGGGATCAACGTGGCAAAATGAAATATTTAACATGGTAAATCAGGACTCAACATCTCGTTCCTATGGCGTGAGGCTCAATCAGCATCTATATTTGTCACAGTCGCCATTTGCTCGTGAATAAATAATGCTTCAATCCTGGCTGCGACGATTGGTTGAAAGTGACACTAAACATTTATGAATGCCGTGAATCTGTGTTAAAACGCCAACCATTTAGTCTGGAGTGGTGTTTAATGGGCTTCGTTAAGTGGACAACATTGCTGCAAGTCTGTTTCATGGCTATCACCTGCTGCAGCTAACAACCTCTCTTATTTTAATTTTGCAGGCCCCCCTCCTAGCTAGCGATATTCAAGCAAAAGCCATATAAAAGCTAACAACAGGGCATTGATTTTCCTTGTGTGTTTGTCTCTGTGTGTGTGTGTGTGTGTGTGTGTGGTCGTATCTGATACATCAATCTCATTAAATGGGAAGCTTAGGGTGGAGGCCTCAATGAAAGACGTAAATTCAAACTGTCTCTCGCACAAAATAATGCAGCGCAGTGAATACCAATGTCTGCACTGTGCAATTATTTGACCCCATTAAAGCAGTAAACCTAAACAGTAGTAAACAGAGAAGAGCGGAGGCGGGAAGTGGAAAGTCAATTTATCTCCAAACATCAAGCTTAACAATGTGAAGAGCTGAGAAGTTTGTGTGTGTGTGTGTGTGTGTGTGTGTGTGTGTGTGTGTGTGTGTGTGTGTGTTTGCAGGAAGCGGCAAGTTGTCGCCGTGGCACAGTGACATTAGAAAGAAAGGGCAAAGGGATCACGGGGATCAGTGTGTGTGTTCATTTGTGTGTGTGCATGTGCGGATGTGAATGTGAAAACATTGTCCTGACACAACCCCTTTCGCACATTATTGAGCCCAGAGAGGTACTGTATGTAGCTCCAGTGGGTTGTCAGGCAAGATACAGCTCACAACAAAGGAAGGTTAGAAGAGGGGATGGGGGGGCGGGGGGGGGGGGACTTGTAGTTAGTTAGGGAAACAGTCAATAACATTTGTGAATAATGGGGTGAATGTGATTTAACAGCATTTGTGGACAGTTTTTAGACGTATATATTTTTACTTTAAACTCACCTTGAAGCTTCTAAAACAGCATCAGCACCCGATCACACCAGGAAGTGGCACAGGTGGTAGAAGACTTGGTGATGTAATGGCTACTTGCAGGACATGGGTACCATTGGTTGTGGTTGTGGTTTGCTTCCCGGCAAAATGGATGCAAAGGGTAAACGCAGCTATTGACTTTGCTCCATTTTGGACTCTCTGGTTCAGCACTTTCAAGACGGTTTGCAATTAGTAAATGGTTTGAATTCACAGGTAAAAGGTAACCATGAGCAAATTCACTGGTTGCAGCAACTGATTTCTGTAAGGAATTTCACTTATATAGATGTTCCTGTGACCACGCTATTAGACCACCATGTGACTTAATGTCGCCATTAAAACTATTCAAACCAATTTGTCTGAAGCTAAATAATAAATGAGTTGTGTTGCATAGCCGAAATGAATGGTCATGACATGAACTTATAATGACGATACACTTTTCCCTTCAGCCTAAACACAGCATGTGTCTCTGGTTCTCTTAAAGGGACAGCGCTCTCCTCTTAAAGGGTAAGTACAGCAGATTTTCTTTCTCCACATGCAATTAGACATTCAAATAAGTAATATTTTGTTTTTTTTTTAATAGGTGCAGTGAGAGAGAGACAGGAAAGTCAGGAAGAGAGAGAGGGAATGACGTGCAGCAAAAGGCCATGGGTCAGGACTCAACCCATGTGATTCACGCTCAACCAGGTGAGCCACCGATGCGCCCCTGATTAGAAATATTTTAACCACAAAATAATCATAATATGAATTTAAACAAAAAGCTTCCACAGAGTAAATTAACTAAACTGGACACAGTTATATCAAAAATCAACATGAAATGCTAAGTAGCTGTTTTGTTGCATGTCAGACTGAAAGCCAGATGCACTGTGGCACTGCAATGGAAAGAGGAAAAAAAAACACATTTAAGCAGAGACATGTCATCAACTTGCGTCATCCATCTGTCATCTCTGATGGTTTGAAAGAGTATGACAACAATAAACAAGGTCTCACTAAAGAGTCCTGTGCACCCGAAAACCTCAAAAGAAGGGGAGACGAGGGTAAAGCTAGCTACAGCCAGGGAAGGGAGGGCGACATGAAATGCAGATTTTGGGAAGCGTGTTTGATGTGAACTAATTTTTAGCACTAGCGCTGCATCACACTATAGCTCACCGGTATATTTTGCATCATTTCATGTTGTCGGTCGGCTGTATCGACCACAGATTTCACCTACGTTTTTCCAGGGTTTGTGAGCCTTGGGTCCTTGCATCTCAGTAATAAGTCATCAGTGGAAGCAGAGGCAATAAGGCGAATAAATGAATGTGACCGACACAAAATGATTAAATTGCACAAGATTTGTTTTGTCAACGAGGAACCGTAATATACTCTTTGAGCTTTGATGCATAACTTTTGGAACAGTCTGCCTTGTCCACCCAGCCCAGAAATCCTTACTTATTTCCATTACAAGCAAACTGGGCAATTAGTATGCTTTTTTTCACTATGTGATCATCAGCTATGCGAACAAATCAGGGAGCTAATATGTTATTTTCCTCCCTGCGTGTTTCTAAAATCCCACAGGTTGGGTTGTAAAATCTGAATCTGCACCTGACTACATGGCTTCATCACCGTCCTCTCTCTCTCTTTCTCTCTCTCTCTCCTTCCCTCCCCCCATGTTTCCGCTGATTGTGGAGGACAAGCGCGTCACAGCACTCATAAGCCTTTTTAATCAGCGTGAGAGATTGCCCACATATCTGTTAACTCTGTCACTAATGGCTATTCTTCCTCATTAGGGAATGCTATCCGCTCCTCTCCCTCCGCCACGTGCAAGGCGTGATCAATTCCTCTATCATTTAGGACCAGATCAATCTCACATCCCCTCTTCCTTTTTAAACTTCAATATCTCCCCCTTCCATCATGATGCATTACAGCATCTAATTAGTCACATAGCCTGGGGAGTGGAACTGGAGCAGGGGAACAGGTCTTTACATTCAAGGTGGGCTTCTTCCGTATAGATAAGTCTTCATTAAAATAAAGAATCCCATATACCCACACAAAGTATAAAGGACATATAGTGAGAGAAAGTGTCTGAAAAATGTCAAGAAAATTCTTGGATATTAACAGATTGTGAGATTCCGTGTTACATCAGTTATGTCGCAATGTGTTTTACTAACATTTCTTTCGCGTTCTCCCTTAACGTACATCACATTAGTGGTGGTTACTTCTTATACTGTTTATCAGTATGCATTTGACAAACCCCAGAAAAAACACAAATTTTTTTCTTTCTTGGATGCATTGGCATATTTGCTGCATGCGCATCATTGCTGTAAGCTATTGCATTTGAGTCCACTGAGGATACGGTCAGTACACATGGACGTATCTGCTGCTTCTACACTGCAAAAAATTTGAATGAACTTTTTGTCCCAATTGCAAAACTCTGCAAAAATGGTGAGATTATTTCACCTTTCAAGTATAAATGGACTCAAATGAGATTTTCTGTTGCAAATGTCTGTCTTGTTTTGAACCCCCCCCCCCTCCAATGACAATCAAGTTGATGGTACAAGACATTGCATGAGCAAAATAATCAGTCAACGCAATGACTGTGTATTTCCACCTTGACCTGCAGTGAACCAATGACAGTCTCATAACAACAGATTTAGACAGTCATGGTTTCATACGTCACAAACCTAAGGAACCAATCCTCTCACCTTGTGGGGACGAGGGGCGGGGCTAAATACAATGTGCTTCCAGCCCCATTCAGAGGTTTTTTTTTTTTTTTTTTTTTACTTTTTCATGTGGGAAAGCCATGCTGAACAAAATATTTTTTGCATACTATAAAAACATATTTGGAAGGGAACTTACACTCATTCGCACTGGAAACAACAGAAATTGCACAGGCTTGTATCAAAGAAACCCCCCAAACAACAAAATGGGTCAAGATATTCAGGGCTCAAAAGCTGCTGAGTTGATATTATTACAGTTTTAAAGTGGATGTTCCCTTTAAGAGATAGATAAAGTCGTATGGTTTGGGTAGAGGTGAATGAAAGTATATGGATGGGCAGGTTTTTAGTGCGGCCATTTGAGAGCCATTGTTTCCTCTGCATTTAGCTGTGTTATGAGGTCAGTGCAGCTATGAAAGCTTTAGAGACACATAACACACATATAAAACCTGAGTGTAAAGTCTTGTAGCGCTACAACAAAGAGAACTCTGTACTGTAAGAAAGCCACTGTAAGTAAGAACAAAGCGAGTGAGCAAAGAATAAGAAGATGTACTGAAAGGTTGTGTTTTGTTTTTTTTTTATTCAGGAGGTGATGCCAGTTTCATTTGGAATGATAATTATACATACTGTTTTGATGATGGTTTAATCAAACTGATGTGATTAAACTTTCTCTCTTACAGCGCAGAATCTATTAACTGGCAGCACAAGGTTAAAAAACAATACTCGACTTTATGATATGAAATACGCGGGGCACAGTTCTTTGAAATATTACACCTGATAAGGGTGGATTTAATTACTATGTGTATTTCATAGCCAACGCACAACGTTGCTGATTTGACTACAAAGGTGGCAGCTTTTACCAGATGAACAGCAAGCAATTTATTTTTATTTTTTTCCCCTTCAATTTTTTGGAATTACGTTATTGGTTTAACCCCCTAACCTTCAGAGGGAGAGGACTGCAGGTTAGCAAAAGGTGTTGCTACCTCTCTGCCACGCTGCCTCTCCATCCTGCTGTTGTGTAGAGAGAGAGGTGAAGAAAGAGGACAGAGGGAGGTATTATTTATTAATAGTCAGTCTCCCCAAAGCTCTGTAAAACATCCTGTTGAGCTCCCTGAGGTAAGCGCACAGCTTCAAAGCAATTAAAACGGAGACTATAAGAATGGGATGAGATCAGAAGAAAAATGGAGAGGTAGAAAGAGAGAGAGAGAGAGGCCTGACCAGCCACAAGGCCACTGGGTTTGGCTGGCTGCGCAGTCACATACTGTACAGTCAGCTTTCATGCCTTGTAGGACAGGGGACCCTGAACAGAATCAGCTCCCCAGGTCAGGGAGTCCCTTGTCTGGGTTTCAAGCCTTGGAGACAAGCTCAAACCTCTCTGGAGGATGATGCAACTATAATTAAGTGAGGGTAGTGATCCTCTGCCTTTCTGTCCCAAAAGTTGCAGATGAAAGGCCCAGGAAAGAAAGAAAGGTGAAAGTCTTCTTTAATATCTAGTCTAATTCTCTGTGACGGTAACTTCCTGTCAGACCTTTCACACTCTGGGAAGATGTTTAAATCAGGTGGCTTGGAGATACCACACTGCCCTCAGGTGTAAATGTGAGGTTAAAGGATTATCTACTTCATGTTTACCCTGTGATGGACTGTTAACCCCTGCAGGGTGTTTACCTGCCCATTGCTGCATGCGCTCCAGACTCCACATAAGAATGATTGGTGTAACAAAAACAGATCCCAACAACATGTTGGCCAAATTTGCCCCAAGTAAGCCACTAGCTATGGGTCCTCGCTGTATCTCCAGCGTCTGACTTCACACTGTATCCAAAGCCATTCTACTCATAAACCATAAACCTCATAAACCAGCATGAAGCAAGGTTATGCCTATATCCATCAGCAAGTGCTGTTAGGCATCATAAAAGAAAAGCTTAAGTGGTCTTTAATAAAGGCAGGTTTTACATGCCTCTCAGGCATTTTCACATAAAAACCCAAAAGGTTTTGGCGAGTCATTCTCTCTTATGGGCTTGTAAAGCCTTAGCATCCTCCTCTAACCGCAATGACACTGTGAATGTTTCAAGATGAGGTTTTCTGTGCCTCCAAGAGCCTCATAACCCTTGCATAATTGCCCTAAGATGATGCTCTGTCATAGTATCCTCAGTTGCCCCTGCATTTCCTTTCCACTCCTCTCTTGTCACTCCACATCTTATGATTATATTTGTCGTGAGCTTGATTTGATCAGAGGGGAAAAAAACAGGAGAAAGAGTAGGATCTGTGAATAACTTATGAGTGCTGCCTCTTCGAAATTGAGGCATTATGATACGTATATTAGTTCCACTGCTATGCCACTCTGTGCCCCATCGTCAAGGTGGGTTACGCAACTGAAAAGGCTGAGACAAAGCAACTATTTTGGGCAGTGAAGCTGTCTTTTCCTCAGAGGCATGAAGGAGGAGGTGCCTTGCCTCCAGGACAAAAAGAAAAGAAAAAGACAAAAAAGAAACCAACAAAACAAAAAACTGAAGTAGCAGAGGAATTGGCAACCACATTTGCACAGGAGACATTAAAGAAAACAAATTGTAACTGGAGGGGGGGGACTGAGTACATCCATTTTCCAGGTCCAGGTCTCTGCAGTAAGGTAGCCTAGAAATCCTCCTCCCACATCCTCCAGCACTTCTTTGGGGATCCCATGGGTCTCCCAAGCCAGACAGGATATGTAATCCCTCCGGTGTGCTCTGAGTCTGCCCCAGGTCTCCCAATTGCCTGCCTATACTTCCACAGCTAGGCATTCAAGAGAAAGCCAAAACTGGCAGCAGTCTTTTTACAAGCGCTTTCCAGACATCCCTAAGGGTGAGCCGAGACGCCCTGTGTTAGGAGGCTCGTTTTGATCTTCTCTGTTTTTGTCCTCGACCGCAACCTTGAACTGGCTTTTAAAACCAAGACAGCCCAGCAATTTCCAGATCTCGTCCATCACTGTCCTACAAAGATTAACTACCTCCAATGACCTCTGCCAGAAAGATAGGCCAAAATTTCCACCAAGACCTCCAGTCCAGCTGGACGGCTCCTTCATCCAGCAGGTTTCGGTGGAGTTGGCCACCAGGTACAAAGACGGACCGTCTGGCTCCAGCTCTGAGTAGCTCTGGCCAGAAGATATCATGATACTGAGAGATGTGGTTCAACTTATTTATAATACACTCTTCTGCAGTCTACTTAAGAAGCAGAGGCATGTTCTGATTTCACTTCATATGTTTGGGGTCCACCAATATACACTATGCATAATTCAGAAACAAATTCTAATCCAGGACTAAATTTAGTTTCCACTGGGGTTTTATTTAAATAAGTGGACAGCATGCTTCTCTGAGATGTCTACATATCTGGATAGTTGTTGGCGCATGACCATCCCTTTGGCACTCATGAGTATCAAGTACTAATGAGTAGCAAAGGGATGGTCAAGGGAACTGTGTGAAAAACTGCTGTCGAATTACTCGTTTGCCATTTAGCCAAAACTAAGATTTTAAATATTTTGTCACCCTTTGAGAGAAAAGCTCTCTAGTGTGTTTTTTTTTTTGTATATGCTGTATCTGTGGATTCATTCATTCGCCATACTGTTTATCCTTTCAGGGTTGCGGCAGGGCTAGAACCAATCCCAGCTGGTGTTGGGCGAGGGCGAGGTACACCCTGGACAGGTCGCCAGTCTATCACAAGGCTGACATTTAGAGACAAACAACCATTCACGCTCAGATTTACACCTTTGGGCAATCTAGAGTCGCCAATGACCCTCACCTGCATGTCTTTGGACTGTGGGAGGAAGCCCCTGAGGCGAACGTGCAAACTCCACACAAAAATGCAGGTTCAAACCCAGTACCTTCTTGCTGTGAGGCGACAATGCTAACCACTGCACTGTCCTGCAATTAATAGAAGTGGATCCTTGTATTAGTTGAAATAATACAGTTACCATTACATTCACTCAAAAGGTACCAAAGATAAATGGTAGATAGATGGTAGGTAAATACTAAAAGTGTCTAATTCATGTCTTCCAGTCATAAATCAGCTGCGTGACCTCCAAGTATAAGCACACATAAGAAAATTAATAAATGAATGAAGGACATAAAATCAGGGGATTAATGAGGCGCTCTGGACTGAAAGTAGACTATCTGATGCATTCAGTGATGAAATACAGTATAACTCACCTTTGAGAGGGATGATACAGTGGCCCTGCCTTTAGAGAAAGCTCTGTATTGCAGTCATTTATGCATGCACACTTTTATAGCCAGCCATATCTGTGCCTTCATGAATACCTCAAAGCTGGGATGTTATATGCACCAAAGCAGAGGTTTTGATCTTTAAAAAAAATAAATAAATAAATAAAAAAAAGCCAGACAGGGACATTAAAGTACACACAGGGAAACTTGTTGTCTTTCTTTTTTTCATTGAACTCTTGACGGTGGCGACCTGGCCACGCAGGTTGTACATAGATAAGTCTGAGGCGCATTGCTATCGCTGATGCCCGGGTCACAGTATACGATCTACAGGTCCATCAGTCAAAACACACTAGCTTGCTGCTGAGTCCCCCCCACCCCCCACCCTCTGTCCTGCAGCTTCAGGAATATTAAATATGCGCGCCGTTCCCACTGCAGATGCAGTGCCATTGATTTTGTGTCAATCCTGAGGCCGCAGTAACTTGATTTGGTATCAGTGAAGGCTAAATGAGAATTCTCCAAGCAGGAAAGGAGGAGGAGGAGGAGAAGAGGTTGGGGGGGGGGCTGGATTCTCATTCTGATTATCTTCATTTTTTTTTTTTTGCAAGTTGGGTAATATTTATCAAGAAGAATTTCTGTGCCCGAGCTTCACAAAGTGCCTCTATTTGTCTTGTCACCTCCTTCTTAGACTGGCTTCTCAAGGCATTTAGAAAAGTTTGACCTTGGTTATCATCTCTTGTTCTCCTTAATTCAGAAAGTCATTTAAAAGCCTTGGAGACTTGACACTGCAGTACTCAACCTGACGATAGATGTGCTTTCTTTCATTTTTTTTTTTTTTATTGCTGCACGGTAGAGCTAACAGGTCCGGGCTACATCCCACTGGGTTTCTTTGGCATAAGTAAAATTTTCTTAAAGCAATATTCATCATAACTGATTCTACTCTAATGAGGATTCCAACCCCCTACAGTGCCGAGAGCTTCACCAGAGTCAGCAATGAGCTTAATGCAATTAAGGCTGCGGCTCCTTCGACTTTGTGGGAGACTGTTTGCCCAGCTGCTTCTTAAATGTGGACAAAGCCAGATAAGCAGGGCTCGAGTGCTGGGGGCATTTTCACTGGAGCCTATTTGACTTGTTTTACTTGCCATCAACTTTGTTTATCCAGCTGAATTCAAAGAATATGTTCCTTTTTTTTTTTTTTTTTAAAAAGGGCGACTGTATTTTTTTTTTTCAGGACAAAAAAAATGATAAAATGATCAAAACACCAGCTGAGAATCTGCAAGAAAAGTGTTGTAGCTGTAGTGATATTGTAGGATCTTCCTCAGGTTGTCGGTGTGTGTGTGTGTGTGTGTGTGTGTGTGTGTTTGTGTGTGTGTGTGTGTGTGTGTGTGTGTGAGTGTGTAGGCAAAAGAGACACTGTAAGAGCACTGCCAGCTTATGAAAAACAAGCATGAAGCAACATTTGATTTGATTTACAAAGTGTATCTGCTTGTGCGCACACATAGGTTTGATTTTATGGGAAGTAAGATATAAACGAGAATTGTGCCGCTGTTATCTGCATTGTGATGCTGCATTGTGATTCACCATACACCCTGACAGTGGCTCTGTGTTTTTTTGTTTTTTTTTGTTTTGCCACATCACTGGCAGCGTTCCCACCTTCCTCACAGGAGCTCTTCCTCGTTGCACGCGCTCCATTCAGCAGCTCAACAGTGCCACCAAGTGGTAAGCAAACCGCCATGCCCCCCGCATCACTCTCTACCCCTCTCTCTCTCTCTCTCTCTCTCCCTCACTTTAAACATGAGGTTAACAGCTCCAGATGCTTGCAGTCGGCGCACCACAAGGGGGATGGCATTGCAGATGCAGGTGTCATGGTGGGTTCAAAAAGATGAGCAGACGTCAGGCGGTCGCAGAGCTTGGCCGCGGTCCCAGTTTTTGATGAGCGGACATCAAATCAATAATCTGTTCATTAGCCTTACAAGAGGAAATCTAAGAGTGATCTCCTGTTCAAACAAATCAACACCGCATGCTGTTACTCATTATGCCAAATCCTTTCCTCCATCCATGAAAACCTTTCATGTGTATCAATAGCTGCTAAAAAGGCCTACCTGCCAATATCTGTGACAAAAATAGCCTATCAGGGTGCTATACATGCATGGCAATCTCCCTCTAATTGCACAGGACTACGGACCTTTAGCAACTGTAGGGGGGGGGGGGCAAAATGACATCTTAGCCTTGAATGTGTTTCAAGCATCAGGCCCTCAAATCTTTCCTTTCCTCGCAATCAAGGTCGCAGTGTGAGCGCTAACAATGTGTGAGGTTATTTCCCTCCTGCGTTCATTACTATGTAATTAGCTGCGGTGCTATTCAATTTCCCTCATTTCAGACTTTTCAGATCCATATCACTCAGGCTGCCGGCTAAATAGCTGAGCTGCTAGGAGGGCTTTTCTATGGCCAAATGGGAGGTATCAATCACCGGGCTAAAAGAGACGTTCAATGCTGTTATAGGGTGATGACCACACACATTTTAAGGGCGCAGGAGTCGTACAGGCTCTGGAGGAACAGTAGTGGAGGTGATATTTCAAAGAGGATATTGCATTAGAGTGTCAGGTTTACGACATGGCTCCTGCTTCTTCTTTTTTTTCTATCAAGCGTTATCAAGGCAAAGACACAAATCTGGACATTTCAAAATTGATTTTATTGTTCGCAGGGACATTGCAGATCCTGTCACCTCTCAACGACAACGACAAGGCTCTTTGTTTGATTCTACCTCCTGGTCCATTCTGAGTGGAGTCTGCACACGCATCCTGTCCTTTTGTGGATTTCTTTTTGTGCTTCATAAATGTCAGCTCAATTGAAACAAACAAACAAAAAATAGATAGATTTTCTTTTGTCTATTTATCAATGATGGACCTGGTGTTTCCCTGCAGCCACAGGAAATGTATGAATCACAGTTGCAGAATCGTGCGGTTGACGCCGAATGCATCCACGTGTGTGTGACCGAGGTCGATAGGCCGCGATATGAACACATCACCTCTGCAGTTCATCAGCTCACTGTTAGCCGACACTGTCCCACATGAGAGCGTTTAGCGGTATCATAGCACTGAATGAGATATGAGCCAACTCAAAGGCTGGATATAGCCGGATCAATGTCCTCCTATTGAATAGAACATACAGGGTGGGGAGTCAAGCAATCAGAGGCCCAGGCTGACTTCATCTCTGAGAGTAATTAGATGTGGCATCGACTCCAAGGCTCTTTCGGGACTGGTTATTAATGTCTACAGTGGAACGCTAGAGGACACTGGATCATGGTCACATGAGGGATGGTGGAGGTGTGAGGTGGTGGTGGTTGTAGAATCGATTTCAACATCTGGATGAGTCTGCTTTGGGAGTGGAGGTGGTTCAAGATATTTTTTACTTTTCAATGCTGTATTGTGAAATTTATCTTCTGTTGGAAAGGTTGGAGCTTGTAAATGTGTTGCATCAGTAAGTTACAATGTGATGTGGACTATAGTGGTAACATTCTAAGAGACTATTTCTTATATTTCTTTATGGCTCAGCGACAGCAACGGCCGTAGCCGCATTTTGGTCAAAGGTCATGAAGACCTCACAAAATGCGATTTTTGGCCTGAATTTCTTCAAATTTGGAATGAACTGATTAGATTTCGGTTGTCAAAGGTCATGGTCAGCACAAAACGGTCAAGACTTCACACAGCAATTATGACATCATTTCACACAAAGGTTCATATTTTATATGACTCTGGATAAACAGGGATGTAATCTGAAACTGGTGTCGGAGGCAGACAACCACTTGATAAGATTGTGTACCAGTGTCCCCCCACCTGAAGAGATTTTTGCTTTTAGATGTTTTATTACAGAACGTGTCTGAAACCCACGACCAAAATAGTCCTACATTCTGTCATTGTGTTATGCCATATACTTATAGATGGAGTTATAGTGAAAACAAATTATTTTTTTATTCCCCTCAAGAACCACTGCTAGTTCCACTTTGAGAACCACTGGTTCCCTGAATTGCCCCCAATGCATCGTGTGTGTGTGTGTGTGTGTGTGTGTGTGTGTGTGTGTGTGTGTGTGTGTGTGTGTGTGTGTGTGTGTGTGTGTGTGTGTGTGTGTGTGTGTGTGTGTGTGTGTGTGATAGCAAAAACACTTGTAGTGTAAAGCATTTGAGTGGTTGATAAGACTAGAAAAGCACTATCTAAGTGCAGTCCATTTACCATTTCACGCCTGCCACAGTGTTGGCATTCTTTGTCTTATGTTACATTCAACTGAACTATTCTGACTTTTGCTTTAACCGCAGGGACAGATTCAGGCTGTACAGCAATTACATTATCACTGTTGTTAAGTGAGCCTTATCTCCAAAATGTCACCTTTCCGGGAAGTGAGCGAAATGGCTTTGATTGTGATAGCTGTAATTCACAGTTTTCCAGAGAGAGTTGTTCTTTCATGTTAATTCTTAAAGTTAAAACAAGAAAATTGCTAAAATTGCCAAGCCTTCACCAGAGATTACCGCTATGAATAGTAATGGATATAAAAATTTAAAGTTATTTTAGATCAAAGCAGCTGAAAAAAACATCTGTGTGAATATACCTTTGATTCATTAGGCAAAAGTGAAAAAAAAGCTCAATTCCCATTTCACAAAGACAAGACAAAACCTTGTTTTTTTTTTTTTTCAGTAACATTCTTATTAGTCACAGAAATTCTTAACCAGAGCACATATTAGAAAGATGCATTTAATACTGAGGAATCATCTGGGAACCACAGGAAGTAGCATGACATCAGTCTGAAAGATTCATTTACAGAAGAGCAACAAACATCCTTTGTCAGGCAGGGAGTGAAACAGAAGGACCGGCAGCTATTTAGCTATTTATACAGAAAAATAAATACCAGCAAAGTGATGAGTTTCATTCAATGACAATCCAGCAGTTAACAATATGGCACTCGAAGTCTGAATTCATCTCCGCACAGGCACAAAGCAACAGAAACATTTCCTCGGTCTGGAATTTCAAGACTTCATGTTTCCTAAATAAATGATGACTTGGCATGCAACGTAAAAGAAAGAAAAAAAAAAGAAGAAGAAGAAGAAGAAATCCTCAGTCTGGCTGGAGAATAGAGCTGTGGAGAGAGAAACATGCAGGATAGAAACAGCAAAATACAACTTGCATCAAAAGAGATTCTCAGGGAAATGTTTTTTTATAAGATGCTGCTGTCAAATGAAAAACCTCATTACTCCAGTTTTTTTTTTTTTTTTTTTTTTTTTGGTATTATTCTTTTGATTGTTGTGTTTCAAGTGACAGTCTAAGAACATCAAACCTAACAGAGGGATCAGTGGGAAGTTATCCAGCTCCCTGCTCTCTGCTGTCAATGTACAGCGTCTGTTGGAAAAAGACGGGGTTCTTCATCTGACAGCAGCCGCTTCTGCTACATTCACAGTACTGCAAGAGGATAGATCACCTATCAGTGCACTGGTATACAAGACAGAACTGTATACAGATAAAAACATCACAACAGCAACAGCTATAGGACAGTTACTGATATTCAGGAAAACATGACAAAAGAAATAAAACATTGATCAAAGTCCACCCTAATTATAACTGTCCGCACTGTCATTTCAGCTGTTTCTTTTGTTGGAGAAGTGGTTATGCTTTTGTCGCTCCACGTTTCAGACGGGCACCGCAAATCGACAATACTTTATCTGACATCTGAAATTGGCCCATTGAAATGTATTTCAAAACAAGATGGTAAACAATAAAAAGCAGAGATTCTCAGATAAAGGAGACAGTAGCTTAGTCTGGGTGGCAGGTTTTACATTCTTGGCAATAACAGCACCTCTATTATGTTGCTTCTTTTTTTTTTTGTTTGTTTGTTTGTTTGTTTTTTTTTAAAGGAAAATGTAGACAGGCATTCCAATCTGCAGCAAAGTGTGCTCAAATTATAAACTCCACTGACTTTAGCATTCCACCAAGAAAATACAATTTTGTGGATTTTTTTTTTTTCTAATTTTTTTTTTTTTTTAGAATATATAGTAAGATTTTACAGTAACACTTGGCCGACATCAATCAATCAATCAAAATGTAGAGATTCGACATAGAAATCATACAAAGACATTCCATTCACATTGGTCATCACATTCATGTGTGGTGTGGAGTGGAGTTGCTGTTGCAGTGTGCGTCCACTGTGTGGCACCGTGTAGGTATCCTGGCTTGTGTTCAGTGCAATTTCTCCTCATATGAGGAGGTGCAGTAAAACTGACATACTGTAGCACATTCCGCGTCTGTCTCCCAACAGTCGCTCATTTGGCTTCTTGCACACCGACCGTGGGAGGGATTCTAAAATAGCAAGCTGGAGACTGGCCTGTGCATCAGAACCACACTTCAGTTCAAGGCTCCTGCAAGGATTTGGCACACAATGACTGATACATCTAGTGATACAGGTTTCAGTCCTCAAGGAAAATAGACACATGAAAACACATCAGCATTGTGTATAACTGTATACTAATAGTGTCTCTCGCAGGGCTGAACCACCGACTGTCGGTGATTCAGAATGGGACAAAGAATGGCTTGAGGTGGCAATTAGCATCTTGTAGAGGGTGCCTGTTTCAAAATACAGTTCATATTATCCACCCTAATAACATTTCTGTTTAATCAAATTGCCACAAACTAACAACTCATTCTTGCTCCAGGGCCCACAAGCACGGCCTCTTGTATTCTCACCAGCCGTAACAGCAGGGCTGGTATTTTTTTTCACCTTGTTAGTCTCTCTGTGTGTGTGTGTGTGTGTGTGTGTGTGTGTGTGTGTGTGTGTGTGTCAGTCATCGTGGCAATATGTGGTTATGGAGACACCCGCTGCGGTGGGAACTACCACCGAGATGGTTTTAAGTACTTTGGCATGTGTTTGTATGTCTGTTGACGAATGTTGTCACCGCCTTAGCAACTGTGAAAGATACAGTCATAAAACTTTACAGGTGTGTAGATGACATCAGAATCAAAGGCTGAGTTCAAAGTACTGAGTAGTTATATAATGATGTTGTAAAAACTGCTGAGTCGTCATGGGTCGGAACATCAGCATGCTGTAGTTTGACCTGCTTTGTTGCTCAGTTGGTCATTTGCCAAGTCATGCGTTGGCCTTAAAAGAGAACTCTGGGATTTTTGAACCTTATCTTCCCATGTAGATGGGGCGTAAATGATTAATAGGGGCAGAAATCTTTGCATTTGGTCCACTAATGAGCAAGAATGGTTTAACTGTAAAACAGCTGCTGCAGTGTAATAAACAGGGCGTCAGAGTACATCCCCTAAAAGTTTTTGCCACTGACAAATCCATAATGTCCAGACACTACTATTCATTTTTACCTCTTCAAGCCTGTAAACATGATTCAAATCACACAAACTGAG
The DNA here is from genome assembly GCF_021018895.1 of Seriola aureovittata. Lineage (NCBI taxonomy): Eukaryota > Metazoa > Chordata > Actinopteri > Carangiformes > Carangidae > Seriola > Seriola aureovittata. Next base: position 4,303,138 of record NC_079386.1, read on the forward strand.
AAGAGAAAATTGTTCTCGATATTTTGATACTACTTTGATACTTACATGCAGCCATGTAAGTAGGCATTACATCAAGATATTTCCTGAGCAGCTTCACTTTATCACTTCATGTAAATAGTCCAATATTAAAGGAATAGCGGGGGAAGAGATACTCCAGCTCTGTCCAAAGCTCATTATTCATGTGCCAGGCCCAGAGTTATGTGTCTCTGCATTCTCATCCTAACTATACATTCCTGATCCTTAACAGCTAACGCTAACTCCACCATGATGACAATTAACTGCATGTTTATTTTAGGGGATGTTAAGATGTAGATCTTCTAACATCAGCGGCTTTAATAGAACAAACTGTATCACAGCCGCAAGTAATGCATCATTATTAAAATGATTATAGGAGGTAGCTATAATGAAAATGTATAATCCACAGTCAAGTGTTTCATGTTTTCAATACTGCTAACATCCAGAGCAAGAGTCGAGAGTTAAGTCAACCCTGTGTAGGACACCAGGAGTCATTCTGGGTAAAATGATCAACTCAACTTAAAATCAATTAGGAACGCTGAAGGTGAGGACACACCGAAACATGTCAGTAACATCCACAGTGTACAGGAGCGATAATCTCTCTCACCTGGTTATAGGTGCACGTCGAACACTCCCTCCTCCACTGTCTCTATATCCTCTTCAGCAATTACTGATGGGAACAGAGAGGGTGAGGGTGAAGAAAGGAGAAATAGACTTATCAAACAAATGGAAATGCAAAACACAGACCGAAAGCTAATGAAACGTGTGGCCTCCGTCTGTTTGCCCTTCACCAATTCATTTCGCGTGGAAGCTATTGTTTAGTCCACACCGGTGAAGCAAGTTCACACTGATACGCATACAGAGCCAGGCAGGGCACCACTTGTGCTAATTTCGGATGAAAACACGGCATCTATGAGTCACTGGCCTCGCCGCGCGCTGGACCAATCACATTTCCATTGCAAATTACACTCTATTGTTTGAGAATATCTTCCCGAATGTCAGCGCGCCATATGCTCGGAGGGAGACAAAAGCACCCCTTCAAAAAGTGGAGGTGTTGTAGTGGTGACAAGAAGTGCTGCAAACATGTGAGAGAAATTCCTCTGAGCTACACTTTTTCTGAGAGGATGACTACATTAGACTGTGTTTTGGAAAAGAAAACAGTGTTTTTCAGCTGGTGTTTCTGCATATCTAAGGATTGCGAGGGTGTTTCTTGTGTTAATTTGTCTTAGCTAGCATCAAGATCAAACTATTTTATGCTGCATTTACATCATAAGGAAGAAACAGAGAAGAAATACCATTCATCAGTCGTTAAGTCTCAAGACAATAAATTTTACATTTAGATGTCACCATAAAGAACATAACTGAATCTGAGGCCTGTACTACGAAGCAGGCCACTGGTATTATTCCTGAGTATAAGGAATTATAAATAAAATGTTGTGATCTAAATCTTAAAATGTCATGAGAGGAGAAAGCAACTCGTGTAATTTGTTGTAAAACAAGATCTCCAATATACTCAAGTGTTTGTGTATTCTCCTATGACTTCAGCGCAGCAATCTCTGCCAAGCCAATGCAAATGAAAGTTTTTTTGGTTTTAGTTTAAAAAGCAGAGCCCCCCCTCACCTGTGTTCTGCAGGCTGGGTGGAGTGTTGGCAGGTGGAGGGAAGCTATAGGACCTGGCCTGGAGAGCCGGTGGAGTCTCGTGGCTGATGCTCTTGGTCCTCTTCCGGCACTCGACGGCCAGGCGGCTCCGGCAGGCCTTGTGGCAGTTCACCCCGCAGGCTGACCCCAGAGCATCCATGTGGTGGGAGAAGGATGGCGGCAGGGAGAGGTTCCGGGAGAGGAGGAGAGGGCGGCGGGGTCGTCGGAGGAGAGGGAGGGAGAGTCGTCGAGAGAGGAGGCGAGAGGGTAAGAGGGGAGGGAAAGGCCAAGAAGAGTGAGGGGAGGACGGGGAGGTGGGTGGAGAGAGAGGGAGAGGGTCAGACAGAGGGATGGGTGCAAACAGAAACATCGGGGCGAACGGAAGAGCTAGGGGCGACGGGATCGTGCTTGTACACGCCATGCAGACGCACGAACACTGGCACACACACACAGTGAGGGCGACGGTGCCCGACAACAACTCTGTCAACGAGGGGGGGTCTAAGAGGAGAGGAGCGACGGGTCATCCAGCAACACAGCGAGAAAAACATGTGAGTCAAAGAACCTCAATAGACACACACACACACACACACACACACATCTTACTAGTGTTGTCACGATAACAAAAAATTCACTTTCCCTTGACACCACTTCAAAAGATTATTTTCAATATTAAAATTTGACTTCCAACAAAGGTGATTTAAGCTAATTAAATTCCATGACATTACCACCTATTGACAGTTTAATACGCTACTTAAAAAAGACAAAATTCTTTTTTTCTTTCCGCCAGGAAGTGTGTTACCCTCCTCTCCCTTAGAGGTCAAGTACCCAGCTTCATTCTTGATGAACTTGTCTACCTTGAAATGCTCAGTGCCATTTAAAAAAAACCTCCCTTTTGTTCAACTTCACTGCACTTTTCTCTCTTGGATTGTTGCTCTGTGCTCGCTCGCTGTAGCATTCAGTGCCTAGTTGGCCATTAAATATGAAGCTACAGCCAGTTAGCATTTGGAAGACTGGAAGGTGAGTGGATGTCAATTCTCTGTATGCTAGTATTCATGTTCAATGGACGATTATGAAAATGATATTGGTCATCTCACCCAACTGTCAGCAAGACAGTGGATAAGAATATTTCCAAAACAATATTGAGATATTCCTTTAAAGAGAGGGACAAAGACAGGAGCACTTGTTGCTGTCATATCATAGCCATATTGTGTTGATATGTAAGATGCAAGTAGCACAGACAGCAACAGATGTGTTTCCACACGGGGATTGAGAAAAGTGATGAGCCCAGCTGGGACGCACTTGTATAATGCTCACTTTTTTGTGTCCCCTGGAAACACTAACGTTGTCGTTTGTGCTACTTGCAGCTGCTACTACCTGCTTGTGTTGTGTGTTATTTGCAGCACATTGTGTGTCAAAATTGACGATGTTTTCTGAATTTGCCTGTGTTTTCTTAAGTTGCAGCGCGTTGAGCTCTTAGGGCCACCGTAGAATACTGGTATAGTGACAGCACTGCACCCATTAAAAAACACTGAGATGCCTCTCATACCTATGTCTAAATATCTGAAGTCTAGCTACACACACACACACACACACACACACACACACACACACACACACACACACACAAACAAACACTCACACTCCCACATTCAGAGTCCTCAACAGGGGTGATTCATTTCAATTATGTCCCTGCCGCTCTGTCTACCTCCCTGAGCACAGGCTAACAATGGTGATGGGGATGAATGGCTGTGGGGCTCTTTCATTGACTTCCTCTGGACTCATTAATGCACTGGAACACTCACACACTCCCAGTCATCAGACACTCCTTCTGAGTGGAGAAAAGATGGGTGAGTGTCGGGATTTTTGTGGGTGCAAGTGAATTCTGTGTGTACACGTAGTGCTAAGTCATGCATGAATCTGTTTTGTGTGTGTCTGCTTGTGTTCGCTCTGTTCACCTCCCTGCCATTGTCTCCTCCTTTTGTCTCAACAGCAGTAATCATGTGGCCATGTTTGTATTTTATAAATTGAATTACCTTCGGAGCATTGTGTATAAAAGCTAAAATTCTTCTATTCTATTCTTTGTAAGACTTCACCACTTCGAATAGAATATGTCTTGCTAATTAAGAAATTAGGCAGCGATCAGAGAGGCCTTTTCTTTTTAACTTTCAAACACAAGATGCAGGGTGCTGTGAACGGTTGCTAGTAACACACCGCAGGACCTCAAAGGCCCCAAGGAGCATTAATTACTCTAGTTGCTATGCAACTCCAATGTTTGATGATAACTTGCAAGCTTTTCAATAAGCGTTAGTGTTAGCCAACCTGAGATGAACCTGAATGAATGAGGAAGCAGTTAATATAGAGAATAAGAATGGACCAGAGAGAGCTGGTAATTGAAATGCTTGTTTTCTTTCAGGAAGAGGTGAATACATTACATCCTCTGACACACAAACACACACGTTTCTCAGACTCTCATAGACATTGAAAGGTTAAGGTGCAACCCGGCCCCCCATCTTGTGCTATAGATGTAAACTACTAACTTCTCCCATTCATGAGGCCGAGCTGTAATCAATCACTTCCTGAAAGACTCCACCAGATAGAAACTTGTATGATTTGGCATCATTTTCAAAGTCCTAGCTTGACATCTGGATGGAAACATATGTAGTGCAAATTTGTCAGAGTGCTGAATGTCTTGCAGATCATGACTACTTCATTTCTAGCATCAGCACAAACCAGCAGTGGCACATCCAGGGAGGGAGAGGGAGGAAGCTACTGTAAGTGTGTGTGTTTTTGAAGATAATGACCATGAGAGGGTGGGAGGTGCTGGAGGTTGTGTGTAAGTACATTTGTGTTGTGTAGTGAACAAAGCCTTGTGTGTGGATATATATATATATACAGTAGCTATAGGAAGCTATAGGAAGCTACTGTAAGTGTGTGTGTATATATGTATATATATGTATATATATATATATATATATATATATATATATATATATATATATGCCATTGTTTCTGTATTGATTACATTTACTCAGCACTTTAACTCTGTGCATCTTTAACTACAGAGGATGTGTGTGTGTGTGAGAGAATGTATGTGTGATGACTGGGGACTGGAGGCGTCAAAAAGAATAACTCATTTTTTGAAGGCTGTACTCATCTGGGTGGAACATGCACATCTGTGCAGCAGATGTGGAACTAAAAGAATTGCTCTCTTACCTTTACACTTGTAGCCTTGTTTATAGAAGCCCCAGATCTACAAAAAGACAGAAAGACAGAAAAGAGCAGTGAGGTTGTGTTAATTAAGATGCGTTTTCATTTTGTTTCCACTGGTCATGGTGATGCAATTATTGCAGCATTTTGAAATGAAAAATTCACAGCTGAGTCATAGGTCAACAACAGGTCATTACAGGAATTCAAATACTCCACACACAGTAAGTTATGTTATGTCACTTTCTTTGTCTTTGTCTTGCTGCACCAAATTAAAAAAAAAAGGAACAAAGCAAAACAGAAGATTTGTATCATTTTTCTAATTGAAATGACAAATTTTAAGACGATTTAGTCTGTTAACTACAAATGTCATATACTTAACTATTAAACATGCCATATAATGTTTAATTACTTTCTTACTTCCCATATTAGTCATTAGTTTCTGTTCATTTCACTAAAGTGTGACTGTAGAGACTTACAATCCATCATGTTTAACTTTATTCTATGTCAATAAGTTAAAGATAATTTACAATGTAATGTGGTGATATGGGATTTTGTTTGTGTAGGAACTCTCCATCATTTTTAGCGCTGGCTGCCTAAACACAGCTTTTAAAAAAAACAAAAAAGGCGCATATAAACTGTAAAACCAAACAACTCTGACACTGTTAGATATCTCCAGTAGGTTTCAAGTCTGGGTCTGTGGTGAACAGGAATGAAATATAGGAAATTAGTCTCAAAAAACGTATGCTTTGGCAGTAAAGAGAAAGTACACACAATCAGCAGTTAATGGGCTAAAACATGTTAAAACAGCCATGTAGCTCACATCTTGATTTACCCCATTGATGCCAAGGAAGTGCAGGAAAAAAAGCAAATGAAGAAAGGAGCACAGAGAGAGATGTAGGGCAAGTGTGACAGAGAGAGAGAGGGGAAGAAAGGGGGAGAGAGAGAGAGAGAGAGGAGGTTGGCGGGACAGAAGGGACAGAGGGGGTGGAGGGGGACCGAGATCAAGCGGGACGCAGGGAGCGCACAGACAGTGGGGGAACAATGACATGAAAGAGCAGAGCTGGAGATCACACACAGCACTGGCACATCTGAGGAGGCACAAAATATCCTGACCTCTTCACACACACACACACGCACACAAACACACCAAAGACGCACACACAAACCTACATGCATGCATGCAAACACATACACCAGCAGAGGCACATATAGACACAAACAAAGACACACACACACACACACACACACGGACGCAGTGGGAAACCGTGAGCACAGTCGGAGGTTCTACAACAAAGAGAAGTTGGGTACGAGCAGAACATCTAAACACAACTATCATCACAGGTCTGCCTACACTGACTGACCTTTACTGACTCTGACACAATGCACTACAAACAAGAGCTGCAAACACTGACTTGTTACTTTCCTTTGACACTTGTGCTGCTGGCTTTTTAGAGAACAGCTACTTTTACACATGTAATGTTAAGGCTGCACTCTGTGAGACATGCTTTTATTTGTGGAATCGTTTCCTGAAGTCTCACATCAGCTGTCAATGCTTATTGAAAAGTAAGTGTGTATTTACTTACTGTTTAACTACTATAGGTAGTACTGATGCAATATTGGATGTTTCCTTATCCTAAAGAGGAGATTTCAGATAAGGGTAAAAAAAACTTTTTAATTGAATGGAAAGTCAGCTCTTGAGTAAAGACCTTGTGTTCTTTGTGAAACAAAAAACTGTCTCTAAACCAAATGACTTCTATGTTTTCCTACCAGACATCACATTCTGTTCCTGCTCTCCCGAGCCGCTTCAGACAGGCAGACAAACAGAGTGAGGAGAGTTTCCATTCGCCATTAGCTACATTCACATCAACATTTTTAGCATTCAGCTTGAAGGTTGTCTGCCGTGCCCTAATGTGTTTCGCCTGTGTTCATTTAGCCCTTGCCTCCCTTCTGTATTTAAGTCTCTGTCTTCCACTTGTCTTTGTCAGTTCATCTGTGGAGTTTCTCTTGTGCTCCCGTGATTGTTCCTGAGTTTCGTCATTTCTATGACCTTGGTTTGGATTTTCAGAGTTAAGTTTTTTTCCTCCCTAAACTTCACTTTTTCACCTATTTCCTGTAAGCTTCTGGACTTTTGTGTTAATTAAAGTTCCTTCTTTCCACCTACCCTTTTGTTGTCTGCGTTTTCAGTCCAACTTTCCCTGACACCTGACAGATGTTGTACTGATTATCGGCACGGCTGTGATTCGGTCGTAGGTACAAGGCTGCAGGCAGATCACCGAACACTGATATTCAGTACAACATCAGTCCCTCTCGTGTTGATATTGCTTAAATATTACGTTGCAGTTTGACAGTGTATTTTGTTGTGACTATTTCTTGTATGGCAAACAGTGACTTCCTGGAGTCTTTTGGTCACCAATGAGGTTGCCAGGAGAACCAACAGGGACAGGCCGCCGTCTCCTGGGCAGACTGCAGCTTCATCCTTAGCGGACACATACATAAGAGAGCGATTGCATCGATCTTCTCATCTAACTCTCAGCAACAAAGCAGGTAAGTCTTAAAAATGTTGAACTATTCCTTTAACTGCTGTAATGAGCTAACAGAGGAGAAAGTCATCGCTGTCACTGAAGTGTAAAGCCTCCATCCTCCAGTGCATGACTCCAACAGGACCGAACAGATCCAGCGCAGAAACACATGTTGCTGACATGATGCTGACTTGACTAATAGACGGTGCCATCGTCTATAACCAATTATCAACTTGATGAGTTCAACATGTGATCTCAGAGCTTCTGATTAAGTCTCATGCAGCGTGCGTCTTCAACTTGTGTGGACACCGAAGGAGGAAAACTGCTGCCAAGAGAACAGACACGTCCCTCGTGTTTAGCTGAAGTTACAGGGACTGGAAACAGATTTGTTTGGACACACCCCTCTCCACTGCCAAAGCCTGCGAGCCGGCAGGATAAGGTCACCCAAACATGTCCATGTCAGGTTTGTTTACAACATGCTGGCTCGCAACCTAAAACGCAACAGATTCCTTAATGGCAAGCTCACGGCAGTTTGGAGCGAGGAAATCACCCAGTAGGTGCGATCCCAGAAAAGAATAATATATGAACCCGATTTTGTTGCTTTATTATTGGACAGATTGCCTTGACAACCCCGGAGAGAGACTCATATTCCTAGTAAGAAAACATTTAAAAGCTCTAATTGGCTGATTCTCAGTGAAGTAGAGCCTTTGTCACCCCAGAAGTAAAAAATAAGAGATCTGTGTCGACTCACTCCCGATTCCATGAAGCTAAACTGTCATAAACCCAAAGAGGTTCATGCATCACACGCTGCAGTCTCTCATATTAAAGTGTTCTGGGCCTCTAGCTAAACACTTTGCTGTATCCTCCCGAGATGTAAAAACACACACTTAGCTCGCTGCGTGCCCTGCATGTAGCAAAACTCATTTGTGCGCTGTTAATTAGGACGTAAGGCCAGAGGTGGCTGCGGGCCGAAAACGGCACAAGATTAGGAGGATCTGATGCGAGACACTGGAGGCGAGTGGACTCTGCGGTGTTTACACGAGGCCTGGGCTTGGCGTGTTCGCCGTGTTTGGAAGCAAGTGCTGGAAAAAAAAAAAAAAAAAAAAAGGAGCTGCAGGATAATATTGTTTTTGCACAGGAGCCAAGAGGAAAGCAGGCAAATGAGGAAGTGGCTGGTGTATCTACCTCTGCCACACACAGATAAACACACACACACACACACACACACACACACACACACACACACACACACACACACACACACAGACATATTCAAAGGAAGAAGCATGCTGTCAGAGTCCTTATCTTTCCCTGCTCTCTATTCTGTGTTTCCCCTCATGACGGTTTGAAAATGTCTGCGCTTCCCCTGGATAATGGATGTTTGTCTGCCAGAGTGTGTTCTCATCTGAGTGTTAATCAAAGCCCATACCTATAGCTAATGTGACATACCACTCTTATGAGCACTGCAATCCCTCTCCAGCTCATATCAAGTATGGAGAAATGAATGGGATGTCATCTCTGTGTCTCCAGTTCAACACGAGGGCCCTATTCCTGCTCTCATTACGGCGGAGTGCTGACGCACGGTGTCTAAATAACACAGAGCTCCTTGGGGGACTTAAGGGCCAGAGGACACACACACACAAATAATACTGCAACAGAGGAGGGCTATCATCTCCCCCAATTACCTTCCTCCCATATTTCCCAGAATGCAACTTCAGCAGCGTGTGGCTGTAGCTCAAAGTAATTGCCGTTGCCCTGACCTGACAGGAGGGACCTCTGAGAGATGGGGGCTATCGCTCGCTGCCGAGACAAATAATGACGCCCGCGCAGCTACACAGCTGTGGGATGGCAGGTCGAGCGCAGCCGACCTTTGACCTCTGACAAGCTATGACACCGATTGGGATAGTGAAGAAATCAATGCATTTGAAAAGCAAACAAAAGAGATCAATATTTTTTCAGGAGGCTGAAGGGTTTAGAAATCATACAGCTGATGCAGTATTAAAAATAATCTATAAAATATATGATGTTTTGTGTAAGTTTACTATCAACTGTTGTTAGTTATAGTGAGAAAAAAAAAAAAAAAAGCACAAGCTCAAAATAGGATTAGCGCGCACATGTGAGTGCGGGGGGGGGGGGGTTTACTCACAAAGCCGGCGCAGTGTTCACAGAACGTGGGCTTGACGTAGGTGGTCTCGGTGAAAGTGTGGATGAATCCCATCTTGCAGTTAAGCAGAGAGCTGGCTTTCATAAAGTAGTCTATCATCTCGTCTCTGCTGATCTTCCCGTCTCTGCGAGAGGGAGCGAGAGAGAGAGAGAGAGAGAGAGAGAGAGAGACAGAGATGTAAAGTTTTGCTACAGATTGGGGTCAGTGTGCAGACTGTTGGCTCGGGGTGTGTGGATCTGTCTGTGTGTGTGTGTGAGGGAGAGAGGGAGAGAGAGAGAGAGAACAAATGTGCAAGCTCTCACTGGTTCTTATCCAGCTCTCCGAACTTGCTGAGGTACGGGAAGTTGTTCCTGATCGCTTCAAACTCGTCCCTGGAGATGTTGCCGTCACCGTCGGTGTCAAAGTTCTTAAAGACGGACTGTAAGAGAGAGAGAGAGTGTCAACATGAATTCAACTTTAAAGTGCTGATTCCTGACAGTGTCATTACCTTACCCATGAAACTGACATTCATGAATTTCCCATAGGGGATAAATAAAGTATCTATCTATCTATCTATCTATCTATCTATCTAGCTATCTAGCTATCTAGCTAGCTATCTATCTAGCTGACATATTTATATTTAAGTTTAAATAATATGCTGATAAAATGAATTCTAACATAATCTATAAAACATATAATTTGCATTAATAAATAACAATTTAAACCTTGAAGCTCTGCAATCTGAAATTCTTTGTGTCATTTTTGTAAATGAAGCCTTATGAAAAAATTTGGGTGCACTGATTATGCAATTAAACAAATAAAAGATGCTAACTGCGCTAACCACTGATCCGTCTGCTAGTCTCTGGTTCTGGTCTCAACAGACTCCTCATCTGAGTCTGGGTCTGACTGAGGCTCAAACATGTGGCTGAGTCTCTCTGATGTTTCCTCCTCTAACCATCTTCATACTCTGCTCTTTCACCTGTCCACCTGGAGCCAGCAGGTGGTGGGCGGGGCTCAAAACCTGATCCAGATTTCTGGTTTGAGGAAGTAAGAGTAGATGAGCTTCCAGCCCTAACCCTAACCCTAACCCTGTTTTTTTTGTTTTTTTATGTGGGAAAATCATGTTCAACAAAATATGAATCGTAGCAGAGTATTTTTTTTACAGAGTCTGGAGAGGAACTTTAATGACATCTTCATTACTGACCTGACTGAAAGCAAGTGGAATGTGTCCACAAGCAGGAGACTACAAACATGTCTCCTGGTGAGTTATGTAAGTAATGTATCCATTTAATGCTCCTGCTGCCAAATGCACCAAAAATACACTTTTTTAAAGGATAAGAAATTAGCTTTATTATGTATTATTGAAATCTTCCCTCGGGGTTTGACAGGATTTCAGCAGTTCAGGCTTAAACACTATATTGCATGGTTTTCAAATGACGCAGCCTTGGTAATTATGGTGTAAGATTATTGCCAATATGGTCAAAGAGCCTAGATCACTTCACAGTCATCATGTCAAGATGGTGGTGGAGAGGTATAACAGCAGATAATTCATCCTCAGCTTCCCAGCGCCATCGCATCGGACCCCAGAACTTACGATTATCCCTGAGAGAGACGCACGTGAAGTGGCTGAGAAACTCACCTCCACCATCTTCTCTATGTGCTTCTTGATGATCGTCGGGTCGGCGCTGGGCTTCACCGACACGGCCCACTCATCGATCATCGTGGGCTTGGGGTCGGGCGCGGGGGCTGGGCTGGAGTTCTGCTGCAGCAGGCGAGAAACCAAAGAGCAAGAGATCAATATCAGCACAGGGAAGAAAAAGAAAAAGAAAAAGAAGAAGAAGAAGAAGGTGCTGTCGTCTTGCAAAAGAAAAGAGAAAAGACAGCAGCTGCTGTAGAGAGCAGCAGTCAAGGGTTAGTGCTGTGGATCTAAATGTCACGACAGAATGAAAGTAAAGATTTCCAATATGCCTGTGTGACACTTTTCTTTATACCGCTCAATATACATTTGTAACAGCATCTACATTATTATAGAGTAGGGCAGATATGGAGTCTGGGATAGTGGGATATTTAGCGTCAATTTTTTTCTATTTAAATACCTCAAACAATCCCACAGAATTTTATACTTTATACTTTATACTTCAAAACCTATCTCACTAGTTTTAGCGTGAGGAGCTTCACAAAGCAGGTGACACCTCTCAAAAGGTGAAGAAAATCAGGACCATCCATCATACCAGGACAGGAGGAGAGCGGCATATATCACTGCCAAATATGGGATATCTAAAAAAGAAAAAAAAAAAAGTATGGGACGAGTAGTGTAAATCTGTGAACTGCTCACCACTGGCTTTCGTGGCTCTCTCTGTAGAGACATCTGGTAGATCTCCTCCTCCGTGTGGTACTGGTCCAGAGAGACCTGCACAGACCAGAGCACAGAGCATTCATTTCAACACTTTGTCTTCAAACGTCTCTGTCTTCATGTAAGAAGAAGAAGAAAAAGACGTTGCACTGGCGAAACTCAAACTAAACATTTAGCACAAGAGTTTATGTGGGTTTAATGAACCTTCTGCTGCATCCCAGGATGAATCACCAGTGTCCATCCCATGGATATCTGATTGACCTTTTACACATTATCAGGGCTTTCACTATTAAATATCTGCAGTTATGAGACACTGTTACCTTACAATTAGCCTATATGAGACTTCTGGTCCAGACAGACACCATCTGATGTTACATTCAGATGTGTTTTTGTTTCATTCAAATAGATGTCTCTTGTGGAAAACAGCATTTTGTTCAGTGACATTATCAAAAAAAGACGCAGTGAATCCCCAATGATTTAGCTTTCATTAAACAAGGAAATGAGTTTCCTGCAGTTAATTTGTTGCATCCTTAAACTGAGACACTGGTTACGATCACATGATGACACCTGAACCAGCTCCAATCGCTGACTGAAGACCATCAGATGTGTTTGAAAGCTCAGGAAGTTAGTTACGATGCTACATATACAGTTCTCAGAGTTCAATAATTAACGTGCACGCTCAAAGTACCAGTAAGCAATGCTGTATTTTATACAGTTTGCATGAGGAGAGGAATCTGGGAGTGTTTTGGAAAAGTTAAAACAGGATTTAGCCTCTTTTCATCCACAGCATTCATCTTCACCACAAAATAAACACATTCCTGGACAGATGTCAGGCAGACGCAACTGCAAACTTCACTTACATAGACACAAAGTGACTGAGTAGGGCTCACAAATAAAAATCCACCAATAACAAGGACCTGGCCAAATAAAACCAAAAACATGGCTAGATACTACATTAGCAAGGAGAGAAAATGTGTCTGTATAATTCGGGTGAACTAACCCTTTAAAGGTCTGAATCTGCACCAAGCAAACTGGATTCCACTGAACTCCATACTGGAAACTAAACAAAAGCTTTTGCATTGCAGCGAAATGATCAAATATTGTAAATATAAACATTGTTTGCTTTTGGATATTGGGCAAAGATCTAACTGTGCATCCCTGCAAAGATTCCAATCAGAATTTGCAGATGCAATGACAATAACAGTTATTTCGTTTTTCAGCTTCACAAACCTCAGTATTCCCCCTCACACGCAGACCTGCTCATTGTTGTTGAGTTGGTAAGTAGAGGTGTCTTTTCACGCAGCCGCTATGGCAACAGGTAAGAGAACGGCGTCTATTTTTTGCTCCAGTTAACACATCACAGCCAACTGCCACATGTAATCATCCACTGCATCCACAGTTGGCCCCTAATTATTTTCCTCTGAGCTATTCTCTTAGTGTAATTGTGTTTCCTGGGTTTCATTGAGTTGGAGACGTAAGTGCGGAAGGAAAAAGTTTTTTTTTTTTTTCTTGTTTGTCCTTCTGATTTACAGTAGAGACGCCTGCAGTATTTCAGGGCAAAGGCCACATTCAGGATGATAGAATATTTTAAACCTTTGTGATTTGCTTATTTTCAGCTCTGTACACAGGCAGGCCTTCAGTTTTTCATTATTTTTGAAGAATTTATTGACTCTTATTTCCTTCTCCTCGCTCTGAGCCAAGTAGGACTCAAGCTAAATCAACTTCAATAAGCACTGGCATAAGATAATTGAGTATTGACTCTGTCCAGTAAACTTCCCCGGTGCCCCTCAGCTCTAAAACCTGTCAAGTTGTTGTCTTTCATTTATACTCAAAAAAAAAAAGAGTGAAGGCAGCTGCAATCTCACACAAACACCTGCAGCTACATTGAGTAATTGATCTCTTGGGATTGTTTAAACTCAGAAAGCTCCCCGTCTCACATTCAGGAAACTCTTATCTGCATCTGCCAAAAAAACAACGTGCACACACACACACACACAAACACACACACAGACATAAACACAGTTATGTGAAGTGCTAAAACCCCACCTGAGCTTTCATGTTGAGATCAGTCTCACTCAGTACATCAGTGTCTCAGTATAGCTCCTACTAAGTGTATTTAAGCTGTAGCTGTACTACACTGTTTGCTCAAACAAGGAAAACTCTCACTTAAAAATATGAAAAGTGTCATTTTCTGGCAAATTATACTTTTCCCACTTTGAGTTTAAAGGTCCCAAATTCTATAAAGGTAAATTTCCATGTCTTATTTGATTATAAAGCAGGTCTAGTTTCTATATTGATACCGTGAAAGTATCAAAGCCTCATTCCACAGAGAAACGCACACAGCCTGTGTTCAGAAACTGAGCCTAACACCAGCCGTCAGGACTTCTGTAACTTTGTGATGTCAGGACCCACCATCCAACCTTGCAGGATTTGGTTTCTCTGAGTGTTTACCTGAAAACAGACAGCCAATTCTGATTGGCTCACCGACCTGTTGTTACAAGAAGAAGCCTGAGAGAGGTGAGATGGTTTTTTGTGTAAAATGTGGGGCCTTAAAGCCAAAATACTGTTTTCTCTATCAAGTTTATATTTCACATTTCTAGCTGAATGTATTTGATGAGGCAACAACATATTGTGAAGGGTTTATATCCTGGTGCAGGCTTCCATTTCTTCCTGTTGGTGTTTGGTGATTGACAGTAGTGCGACGTAAGGCGGGAGAGGGCAATGTTTTGTCAGACAAAGAGTCTGCGGAAGAAGTTACAGAATTACTGCTCTGAAGAAACACTACAGATTAATGGTAGTGTTATCGTAATGATACACTTTATTCCAATAGCCCTTTTCATAAAGTACTGTATAACTAAGAGAGAAAAGAAAACGCAGGACAACTGTCACTATGTAGTATTGTGATCTCCTAAGTAAAGGGTTTTACCGCAGAAGTGTTGAGATTTAAAGGGCAACAGTGATTCTGCTGAGACGCCCTTTCAGGTTATTTCAAAGCCAAAAAAAAGCCCTTTAGCCTTTAATCAGGATACAGGAACAGACAGGAAGTTTCAGTGCAGGTTAACAATTTAAAGTTCAGTGAAGAGATGCTGCAACAGGGGCCATGACTCTTTGTTCTGGATAAAAGCGCAATGGCTACCAGATAAAAATGTTACAGTAGTTTAAACAAAGATAAAGATTTAAATACTTCGTTTTAATCCTCTCTATATTCTTGAATGTTGCTATTTATTAATGCTATTTTTTGTACACAGCACAGCCTGCGGAAACAGTTGTGTAATGTTTGTTGTGGTTCAGGAGGGACCTTTAAAAAATAACTCCGGGTCGCAGGGGCAGCAGTCCCTCTCCAATCCCGCTCCCCCGCCACCTCCTCCAACTCTCTCTGTTTGGACTGAGAACGAGCTGCTAGCCGCCGCACAGACTGGAGAAATGGATCCATCGCGTCTCGACCCGCGGGTTGGTGCTGGCGGTGCCGGAGCCGCCACGCGAGACGCTCCCGTGGGTAAATGTATGTTTTTAAAACTTATTCAGGAGCTAGTTAGGATGGCTGCCGTGCTCGAACCCCTGTCAAACTAAACCCGGGAGGCACAGAGCTATGATGTAATATGAAGTGGCCATAACTGTAAGTGTTGCAGCCTGCAGACGGATCCTTCTGGAGGTTTTAAAAGAAGCTGACATTTCGGAGACAGGGGGCATAAAAGCTGGTATGGAGTTGCATTAGTGGAAACGTACATACTCGGGACTAAAAGTCAGAATATCTCATTCCTCTTTAAAATCTGTTTACAAACTGGGCTGGAAATGTATATGTATTCATTTAGTTTGAGCTTCTCATGTTATTTCAGTAATTATCAATATATTATCCCATAGAAACATAATTTCAACCTGTGTTTATTGTTAAAATAGGTTGAAGTCTTTCTTGTCATTTTCAACATAATGAATATTCTTATAGTGTAAGGAGACTCATTTCTAGGTTCATATATTATTTATTACTCAAAGCAGATATACTGGCTGTTCTGACCATTCTGGACCAAATTTATTTAGGACATCTGAATGCTTTGATGCTGAATGTTTATGCCTTGAATGCTCTGGTGAGCTACATATAATCTCTAGCCTTTGTCTGTGCACTGACTTTTTTCAAAGCTGGCTACAGTGCAGCCCCTCTGACCATGAGCCAATCAAATCACAGCAGAACGAAGGTAGCGGACCGGACACAAAGTGTTCATCCCTCTCAAAGTTTTTCACAGCCGGGATCTGGTGCACACTGTCCGTTCTTTGCGCCAGACATTCAGCTTGGACTCTGCACATACACATGGTGTCCACTCATTGCACCCACCGTAAGCAAGTTGAGCAGGTCTGTGTTGGCATCGATGTGGGGCGGCGTTGTCTGGATCAGCGACAGCTCTTGAAGGATGGCGTACAGCTGCTGGGTCTTGGCCAGGTTGACCCGTGTCTTCTCTTTGTCTGCCCAGTCTGGCAGCGCCACGTGCACGGCTATCAGGTCTTTCAGGTGCACGCCGAGGATGGGGAAACGGAAGCCGGAGCACTCTGAGAAGCGCTTGCGGTACTGGCTGTAGTTCCCACACGATGTCACCAGTTCAATGAGGTTGTTAAAAACCTGTAGATGAGTGAATGCAGGGGGAGGAGAAGAAAGGATGGACACAACAGAATGGGATGAGATGAAAGTTGGCAGGAAACAGAGAGAGTCTGTCTCAAGAGATTTGATGAGAAGAATCAAAAAACATTCTGTAAAACTTTGCTCCAGATGGACTTACATAACCGACAAGACACTGTTACTCTCCCAACTGTTGCATTTATCTTTCCTCTGTCATATGGCTCAAATTCATAGCTTTAAAAAGCCACAGTGTAGGAGTAACAGGCACAGATAAGGAGCTTTGGCAGCTCACACAGCAGAGAATCAAGATTCAATATCACTTGTTCGCTAAATGCATCGATATGCAGCGAGCATTGGATTTGTCTGGTTGTGTGTGGCTGTGGCGGATGCCAGAAATAGACCAGTGATTGGTAGAGAGGACAGCATTAACTCCTGCACCTTGTTGGTCTCGGCGCTGATGTGGGACTGCGTGTCTTTGAGACGAGAGATGGAGCTGTTGCTGAGGCCGCCCACCACCGCCATCAGAGTGTTGAAGTTCTGCAACTGCAGCAGCTTCTGTTAAGGGAGAAAGAGGAAATATTAAGGGGTGTGGGGGTGTGTGTGTGTGGGGGGGGGGGGATATGAATGTATGAGCCAGCGATAAATAGGATTTTAGGGAGGGAAGGTGGTATAGGTTCAAAAATATGAATAATGAGTCAGAAAGATACGGCGAAGAAAAATAAAAGCTTTAGGAGATAGTGGAAGTCTGCAGCCCACATGCACACTCACAGAGTTAAGATATTACTGAATGTTCTGACCTGCCTATGTCAAAGTTAAGCTAACACTTTGTGAATGGCACTCTGCAGGGCTCCACGCTGCCCTTCAGCCTGCCTGGCATCTCAGTGAAAATCAATGGGGTCGCAGCTGTGTGGGAGGGCTGCCAGAGGGGATCATTTGGTGCAGCTCAAACACCCATTGGAATCAACTGGCAATGCAAGTGTGGAAGGCAGCCCAGGACTTCCAGAGAGGGGGTTTTCGGCTGCGCTTGCACGTTCATGTGGTTGTCGGCGGCGATGCCTGGTTAAAGTTTCATTGTCAGCATAACAGGGATTTCCACTGGGTGTATGATAAATGTGTGTATGATAGGGCTGGGAGATGTCAACCATTGGTGATTGATGATGTGGTGTTTTTATCAAAGCCAAAAGGCAAACACACACACAAACACACACACATATAGAGAACATACTGTGAAATGCATTGGAATAGAGCATTGGGGCCATTTTAGCATTTTGAATCATAGCACAAGTCGGAAAAATAAATAAATAAATAATGAACATGAGTCATTTGTGATGCGCTCCCAATAGGAAGCTGAAATGGGACACAACCGGCGCACCCCGAGGGAAGCGTTTGGAAATGTCAAGTATGTCGAAGCTACCTTCTGTGCTGCCTCTGAATACATTTGAAATCAGCATGAACATGTTTTTTTGTCGCCGCGTGTGCTCGCGCCGGGCTTCATTTCTTACTGCCGACGTTTGAGGCGTTTCAAATTGGCAAAAAATTAACAAGGGAGTGTCCAGCTGGGATTATGTGTCTGCCCGTGCGGCAACCCATTCTGCATGAATGACACGGTCCGAAATGACTTCTGGACACTCTGTTCACCCGGTGCTCGGTATAAAGGGGTGTGAAACACTTAAGAGAGCTGCGCCCTCTCCTGACGAGCCCTGCTGAGGTGTTGGAGGGCGGGTGCAGTCTGACAGAAGGAGGTGAGGAAACCTGCTGGGACCCTTTTAAATAAAGTCTGAGCCAGTGAAGTTTGCAGAGACATCCCATTATGATGAAAACAATCCTGAAGTAGACGCTCAATCAGTAATGAGGATGCATTCGCAGAGCGCTACAGGCTATTAGGATGAAAATTCTTCGTCGGCACTTTCTATGGTCGACTGAAGCTCCCACACAGAGCAGAGACGAGCGAATTGTCGCCCAGCCCCCCCCCCAGCCCATCTGGCCGACCAAAGCAAAATGATAACATCAAGTTGAAATGATATCAATTACTGCGAAGCCTGGGACGCCATTTAAAGGGTTGTTTTTGTAGTGAACGGGCGACAGTCTCCAGACGTATGCTCAGAGAACCGTATAAGGCAGTGAGCTGGCAGAGTTGTTTGGGAATTGGCAGGGAGAGACCAGATTAAATTAAGATTAGGATTGGAGCAATCTTGACCTGTAGATGACTGCAGATGATTTCAGTCGGTAAGTGTAGACATGAGGGAATACATGGATGAACGGAGAGAGACAGGATTGTTAACCTTCATTAGGGCTAGAACTAATGTTTAAGGTCCCATATTTTACACTTTTCCTGTGTTTTAATTTGAAGTGTCGATCTATAAGAAGATATATTTGTGGTTTTAAAGAACCAAAAACCAAAAGGCTCTGAGCCTCTCTTCTGATTGGCTGACTGTTTTCTGAGTGGTTGACTAAAAATGTAGCATAAACACTCAGAGAAACCAAATCCTGCATGGGCAATTGAGGCAATTTTTACAAAGCCTTTAGGCTCATTAAAGGCTTTGGATAAAGCAAAAAATGCATCATCGCCCAGCTAAAACTGGACTGTTTTTCTATTGTTATTAGAGATGCCAGGTGACAGCAGCATTATCTGAAAGAGCTCTCAGTAGTCACCTTAACATGTTAATACTTCCAAAGCCTTTTTAAATTTAATTCACTTTTTCTCACAAAATGTGCCACCTAATTGGAAATGATATCGTCTTACGTGTGTGTGTGTGTGTGTGTGTGTGTGTGTGTGTGTGTGTGTGTGTGTGTGTGTGTGTGTGTCTGTGTATGGGCATGCAAGTCATCAAAGTCCCCCTTCTCTCCATATCTCTTGGTTTAATCTTTAATTTACCTTTTAATGATTTTCTCTCCCCTTTCTCTCTGCTCCCAGCCAATCATCTCCTATCAGCCTGCTCCATCACGCACCCTGAGCCCGACAACAGACACCACAACACCATCTCTGTCTTCAAACTTTCACAGTAAACAGCCGCAGAGGGCCCGGCAGACAGACCTGTGCCACTCTGATGAAGTGGGCGACGACGTCAGCTCTCTGCGGGGCGGTGGGCTTGCTGAGCACCATGAGCTGAATCCACTGGGAGACGCTGTTGAAGAGCGTGATGAAACGCTCCAGGATGGGGTTATCCACCGTGCAGCCGTGCATCACGAAGCTGTGGTAGTCCTGAAACTAAAAGGAGAAATGGAGAATTGATTACTTTTTATTTCATTTCTTGGAAATACAGTGTTTGCACAATGTTTTGGTTTTTTTTTTTTGTTTCTTTTTATAAATTCTGATGATTATATCCTCAAAAATGTTCATGTTTGCTTTCACCATATCAGGAAAGAGGCCTAATGTTGAATATAAGGGACAAAAGCAAAACAAATATCTGAAAACCACTTGCAGACTAATTAACACAACTAAAGAAGCACTTACATCCAGCCTACAATTTATTATTAAAGGGACACTCCACTAATTGTCTTCTGTGGCTTGTGTTAGAAATTGGCAGTTTGAAGTTGAAAAACACAAGAATTTAAATAGAAAGCAGAGAAGATCTAACAAAAGACGATATGTTCCCTTGTTCCCCAGTTTAATGGAAGTGCTGCATCTCCGGCATGCCCCGTTGAAGGTTTAACTTTGTGGAAAAAAATGCTTATTTGCTTTCCTGCTGGGAGTGAGATGAGAAAGCCGACACCACTTGAAATGGCTGTAAAGTAAACATCGAGCTCTAGGCAGCAACTGGTTAGCCTAGCTTAGCATAAAGAATAGAAACATAGGAAATAGCTAACCTGGCTCTGTCCAAACGTTATAGGTCAAATCCACCTACCGGCAGCTCTAATGCTAACTGATTAGCATGTTTAATCCATACAAAAAAGACAAAGTTTAAAAATGGCGTGGGGTTTACATGGGGTTATGTGGGGTTATGTGCTTTGGCCTTTTTATTGTCTCTGCCCAAAGGAGTTTGTTGTGTTTGGATAGGCTAGTTGTTTCCCCCTTGATTCAAGTCTTTGTTCTAAGATAAGTGGCATGACCAATTGGCTTCTGGCTGTAGCTCCACATTTACATATTTATTTTTAGTTCCAAAAATTTCAAATTATTCCTTTACGGCCGCTTATTTGGATGACAAAGCACCCAGCTATCTGATTGACTGACAGATTAAACCAATCATTAACCTGAGAAACCTGATGTGTTCTCACTTAGTCTAAATACAGAAATCTGTCATTACAGCACATTTGGAGCAGTAAGCTCTGCTTTGTTGCAGCTTCTTTTTTTATACTGAGTCAGAATTTCTTTTAGAAGAGCAACAAAGACAAACCCAAAACAAATCTACCATTTAAATCGGCACAAACCCAGTCATTTTCTTTGCTTTCCAAAATAAGACTCAAAGAGCAATAAATATAATTACTGCCATTAAAAGTCAATTTTAACCTCTATTGCTTAGCAACTACAACATGCTTCCAGCTTGTAAACACTGAATTACTGGAGAATTCAAAGAATTGAAGAGCTGTAAACACCACACGGTTTCAACAGCTTCCTCACAGGCTGCCGTGAAACTGACCAGGATCTTGCAGAAGGATTTGTACTCCAGGTAAGTCAGGTGTTCTGCCAGTTCACAGGAGTCGAGGTGGTCGAACAGCAGGGACATCTTCCTCTTTTTGGACACTGATGGGACACGCTGAGTCACCTGCCGCTTCCATTTATATGATGGCCTGACAGGGACCGTAAAAGCACATAAAAAATGATGAGGATCAGCTTTACAGGCACTGCTCAGGTTAGCGCTGCACTTACAGTGGTCTTGGATATCAAAGCAAAACTAGTATCACACAGTTTGCACAATAACAACATACCACAAGCCCTGCAAAGCATGAAGCAGCTAAAACTATCCAACTTTTTCTATAGAATGAATCTCCTCATGGAGCACTGAAGGGAAATCACACAAATGTCTTTTATGGGGGGAAAGGAGAAGTCGCTGACCCCCCGCATAGCGACAGCAGAGCAATGTCTGAGAACAGTTACTGAAAGGTCACGCTGAGATAAACACCCACAGACAGAAAGGCGCATTCACAACTGTCAACAGCGCACACAGCTTTTTGCAGCTGATTCACTCACACACTCTCGAGGTCAATGAGCTGACTCTGCCTCTCGTTGCCCTCGGTGGTCAAGAGATCTTTATAGTCTTTGATCTGGTCTGCCAGCTCCGGGTTCAGATTGAACTCAGCTGGAAACTCAGAGATCCAGTACCTGAAAGGCAGAACAAAGGCTTTCAGAGAGACGATGATGAAAATACTGAGAAAAATAGAGGAAGATAGACCTGTTTACATCAACATAATAATGTGGCTGTTGCCAACACAAGTTTAAAACCATTCTATAACACAGCAAAACACAGTCTCTGTAGGAATTGATACTGTCACTATTCAACTGGAAACACTAAAAACCATAAATCGAATATATTAGAAAGAAAAGAACAAAGCAAAAAAAGGAAGGGTAGGAAGAAAATCAGAAATCACATTTGGAAAGACTAAAGTTCAGAAAGTAAAAGCACTAGAGGGGTAAAAGTCAGACAGACAAGAGAGTTCATTACTTGACAAGGTGGCATATTTTTGTTCGGCGCTCAGCGGTGCAGCTCTCCTCTTGATCTCTGATCCACTAGTCAAGGTGCAACCTGGCAACAAAACTGTAACATCTCTGACTGAAATCTGGCTAGCACAAAACAAAGATGAAGGATACTTGAGCACCAGCTTCTTAGCCATGTCCGTTGAAGGGATGTACCAAGGGTGCATCATGAGGAACATACGGACCAAGGAAGTATCCTTCAAAGTGCCCTTCTCATCTGAAACATAAACACAGGGCACCACTCATCGTTAGGAAGCTATACAGGGCAAGTATCTTCTGCCGTCAGTTAGTTTGCATCTATTTTGATAGTCAATGTGTAAGTCAGTCGAGGTGTGAAAAAATAGTGTGAAAATGAACAAAGTTTAATTTCACTGTGGAATACAACTAATTATTCATAACAGAGAGACAATATCCAATGACCGACCGAAGGCCTGAATGCACGCCTCCACCAGCTCGTCCACTGTGGCCGACTGCTCCGATGATGTGGACTCCATCGTTCCTTGGCGCTTCGTCTTTCCCCCTCGTTAACCTCTGGCTGGATTGATTCTCGTGCCTTTCACTGAACACAAAAAGAAGATAGGAGAGGCAGGATCAAGAGTCAATTATGAAGCAAAAGAAGGGAAAGAAAATTAAATTCTGTGTGTGTGTCCGTTTCCGCATGTTTGGAATAGTTGTGTGGTCAAGCTATTTTGCATGCCGCTCCTCGCTGTGAGTCAGAGGGAGATAATCAGCAGTTGTTTACATTCAGGGCTGGTGTGATGGTATTTTCGCTCAGAAACTTGTTTAGCTTGGAAGAGCGTAATTTCATTGGTCGGTGCATTTCTTGTTGAAATGTATATTATGTACATTTTTTGATTCTGTATGATGCCAGTAAATAACTGAGTAGTGATTACAAGAAGAATACATATCTGGCTCCCTCATGTCAACAGCAAGGTGCTGCAGCCGTTAACACTGACGTCAGCAGGAAGGATCTGGCTGCGTCTGTGTTCATGGGCACTTTGCACGTTCACATGTTCGTGCCTGTGTGGGTTTTCCTCAAGGTTTCTCCCGCACTCCGAACACATGCAGGTCAGGATATGTCAGTTGGCAACTCTAAATTGCCCGTAGGTGTGAATGGTTGATTTTCTTTCTATACGTCTGCCCTGAGATACACCGCTGTCCTGTCCAGGACGAGCGCACAACCCTCAAAGGATAAGCAGTGTAGCTAATGGACGGGTGCTGACACAAGCTTCCATACAGAATAAAACCTGCAAAGTTATGACATACAGGAAAACACATGACATCTGATCTAAGAGTATTTATTTTCTATCTTTCACTACATTTTTTGATACTTCACACTACAGCCACATTTTGGTCCGTACTCAAAAAGCATCAAGGTTCAATACCCAGCTCTAAAATCTGACTTTCAAATCAGCAGTGGGATGTAACTAAGTACATTTGAACACAATTGTACAATATTAAGGAACTTGTACTAGAGTATTTCTACTTTACATTTACAGAGGGAAATAATGTTACTCCACTACATGTTTTTGACACTTACAGTTACTAGTTCCTTTGCAGGTTATGATATTACATATAAAACTTATAAGCAGTTTATAAAATATGATGCTTTGCCTTTTACCACTTTGGGTTAAAGTACACAGCACGACATAAAAAAAGCTCCTCTTCAACCGGCTACGACATTTAAATGCACCGGTAATGAAAGCTAAATCAAAAAATGTAAATTTACATTTATTCATCTGGCAGGTGCTTTTATCCAAAGCAACACCAAAGCTTTAAAAAAAAACAACATATATATAATAAAATTTCACTTACACGGCCTGTTCCACTGCATATTGAGTGCTTTTTACTTTTGATTTTTTAAGCACATTTTGCTGATGATACAAGCTTGCAGGGCTTTTACTTGTAATTGGGCATTGTTATATTGCACTACTGCTACTTTGACTCAAGTAGGAATCCACCTTACATCACTCAGAAGAATTTGAAACTTAAATACCATCTAAAATATTCACCGGCACTTTCAGTTCAAGTGATATTGTTACCTGCGTTGCATCTTCAAACTTAACCCCTTAATGCCTGAAATCTAATTTACATTCACACACATCCATCCCTGCTTTATGACTCTGAACTTTGGAGCCCTCGGGCCGGCATGATGTCGCACCGATGCAAATTTCAGCGTTACAAATAAGGTCATGCTGATGGCAGAACGTGACAGCATGACAATTCAGACAACAGATTTGACTTCAATATGGTTTGTCAGAAAAAGAACTGATAGAGAGCCGCAAGCACACATCAGGAAACCACAACTTATTATCTGTTCTCGACATGGTCCGGTGCGGCTGGTATCATATCAGCAAAACCCGTGGACATACAGGAGATGATGACGCTCGGCTCCACCAGACTATTTCTTGCAGCGGGTATGGTGAGAGAAAAAAATGTATACTGGTATTGTACCTAGTGATTGAGTGGGTCCTCGCAACAGGGAACCATAGCAACCACCGCTTAAAGTCCAGTCTCACTTTCTTTCCCAACATACACACACACACACCTCTACACACAATGCATGTGCAAAGAAATGCATGGTTTTTTTTTTTAACCTAGAGAAGTGTGGTTTTAAGAGCAAGAGCAGCCCGAGGGAAACAGTTTGTGCTCTAATCCTAAACACGTTCACTGTGTCCGAAGAGGTAAAATAAACTGATCCTATCTCCTATATAGGTTACAGCTCAGGAAGAGATAAAAGGATATTTTCGGGTTCGCTGCTGATAAGCGCTGGAGGTAACGCTGAGGTGACGCTCGAGTGGCAAAGTCAGGCCGCAAACATCTACGACGACACACACCGTGCCGTCGCCATCTGCTAATGGCTCCTCAGTGTTGTGGTTCTGTAGCAGAGAGTCGTACACGGGTGTGATGAGTATGTAGTATGTCTATTGTGCCCGACACAATGAAGTCTTCCACCGCGCTGTCTCTGCTGCAACGCGGTGGGCGGACACACTCAATTACAGGCTTCACAAGCTGTCTCAGCCACGCGCGCACACACACACACACACACACACACACCACACACACACACACACACACACACACACACACACTAACTCACACACGTTTCTAAAGAGGTGGAGGGAAGAGAAAAGAGGGAGAAAGAGGAGTATTACCCTAAAGCTTCAATCGTGGTACATACACCATAAGCAGCAGAGTGAGAGTGAGTGAAAGATGAGAAGTAAAAATAAAAAGGTCTGATAGTAAATCTATTTAAATCAGTGCTTTCATGGTAAACTCACTGAGCAGTAGAGTAAAGAAGTGGCATACTACCACAATACAAATGATGTGCTATTTCTATAGATAGACATGAAAGTTCCTCGGAGGGAGGCTAAGGTCACCACAGGAAGTGATTCTGTGCTGTAAGTCTCAAACCTCAAAGAAAAGAAAGAAAAGAAAACACCTAGACGTGACACATCGCTCAGCACTATTTATGATATCAACATCTCAAGCCAAGTGTGGCCACAGAGTCGATTATCACCCAACTCATTATTATTGATGAGAGTCATCCAGTTCTAATGTCGAAATGGATTTCACTGTGACAAATCAGCATCTGTTTCAGTTCGTCATTTTTACGGCTCGGGTCAGAACGGCCTGTCCTCAGGAGCCGAATGAGGATATAAAACCGACCTGCTGTGTCCATCCCTCAGAGGTCGTTACGCCCAACACAAAACCGAAAGGCAGGGGTGTTTTTCTCTACCTGAGCCTGCTTTAAACCCAGTGTAGTCTGGCACTGCGGCATGATGATGCCATCTTGCCATTCAGTCGAATACACTATTCATCATACCGCTGACAGGAGCTCTGTGTTGTCTCTCCCCTCCCTCCATCCTCCTTTCTTTCTAGCCTTCCTTGAAGTATCTCACCCTCAGCCCGATTCCTGATATTGTTTCTATAGCTGTGAAGCTGCACATTGATTGTTAAGTAGCACATGCTGTGAGTGCTTTGGTGTCATCCTTGGTTGCCGGGTGACGACGATCCAGGGCCATCGATCAGGGCAGATTAGGGGGTGGGATGGGGCACAGCGGGGATAAAGGGAAGTTGACGGGTGCCTGGTCAATCCTGGCCATGCAGAATCCGCTGTGTGCTGCCGGTTTAGTGGGCAATGTAAATGTCACATCCTCTGCTCAGACAAAGACAGACGCCTTCTCACTGCGGCCTTTTTCACTCTCGCCGTTACAGCCGCTAAACGACATGAACACTGTCCACCACATACTGCTTACTTTGAATTACAGTGTATTCCTTGTCTGACTTGAAAAATATCTATTATCAAGGATGTGCATTAGATTGACCACAGCTTGTGGCGTTGGACAGTTAAATGCAGGGCTGCAACTGACAATTACTTACATTATCTATTAAAGGAGCACGCGGTGATTTTGCAAATTACGCTCAGTTTGCTTATCAGGAGAAGAACTAGTCCACTGTGATATATCATCCATGGCTCCGGTGTCACAGGGATTTCACGAGTACCAATGCTGCGGTACCAAGTTTATTTGGTGTTATGAATATTCTACTACTTGTTTTTCTGCAGTAGTGTAAATACCGAAGGCACCGTAGATACTAGGACATGTGATTCCTCCAGGACTGACAATAGCGGTATAATAACACTACATGTATTCTAGTCTGACATCAAACTCGGAGAGAAGAAGAAGACGGACACAGTAAACAATAACAACAACACGTGGAATGGACAGCAACAGGTCAGGTGGGGAAAAAAGAAAAAGAAAACGCACCAGGACTGATGTATGGAGATATTTAGTATGTGACGCGGATCATCAGGGACAAAAGGCGCCACAAGAGGAAACACCTCAAGCTTATCGAAGCAGCTCAAAGAGCAGTCATCCAGATCTGTGCACAGAATTCAGGTTTAGTGAGTTTCGGTTGTTCATTTTATATAAATAACATGTCCTCAAAATGTTCATGTCCTGCTTAGTTTTTGTTTGTGAATTGTGACATTAGCAGCTACAGTCATCACTGTTCTGTCTGTTAAAATATAACACTGACCTTTTATATCGTCACACCATAGATCTGTCACCTTGTCAACCAGTTTAAACAACTGCTTGGAGATATAAGTTTTATAAATTTGAACATAAAGCTTATCATTTTTAAGATAAAGCCTGGGTTACAAACCGGAGACATGGGGCTTGAAAGAAGTGGACAATTAAGAGGCAAAGGGGGTCTAATGAAAGACACTATCCAGTTGTATTATGGGAAATGTAGGAACTGTTTTTTGAAGTCAGGGTATCTTGGCTTCCGCTGTTTTTTAAACTTTATGGAACGAACGTACAAAATCACTGCAACACACAAGACACTGAGAGTCAAGGGTAAATCTTCAAATTGTTTTGTCTTCGAAAAAAGTAAAAAAATAGCTATACATTTTTTTATTTTACTTGTTAAATGAAACAAATAATATTTTGGTCATCAAAAATGCCATTGGTCAATTCTCTGCTGATAAACTTATCAATTAAATGACAGATTTTCAGGATACACCTTTTCAAAACATCATTCAAATTTACTTAAAAGTTCAAACTTGACCTAAAACTATCTAAAGTCAGTATATAATATTCTGTCAATTGAAGTAAGTCATGCTGATTTCCCACATAGGCCCATTAGAAGGGAATTGGCTAATTATATTAATCTCTGTCGCCCTTTCATGATTTAAAATCGACATTAGCACTGATCAATGATAAGACACTGACAAACACACAAGATAATGATATCCATCCTCTTATTGATAAACCCATAATGGGCTCTCTTCCATGCTAGTAAATACCCCCAATCTAATGCACAGTCTCCATACAGCCATTGATTTAGTTTTATATTCTCCCTACTGCCATTTGGGTAAAACAAGCCGGATTGATGTTTTTATAGATAATGGTCCTGGGCCAAAAGATGTGGATGCATTCATTCACTCTGATTAGCTGTGAGGCAGCCAATGAAAAACGATTCGCTGGCTTTTCATTTAGAGCCGCTGTCAGGGCAGAAACAATTCATCCAAAAACCTACAAAATAACATCCTCATCAACCTCAGAAGTACCATGAGTTAAGTACTAATTACCAAATGTTAGCATGCTAACACGCTAAAAATAAGATGGGAACCATGGTAAACACGTTTTCAAGGTGGGAGGCAAACAGTTTCAAGAGAGGCTCAGTGAATTAGTTACTAGTGATCAACAGGAAATCACGTAAATTAAACTAAATGCGTGTGCTTTTGTTAAAGAGACACAGATACAGTAGTTTTGGGGAATATTACTGTTAATCCCACTTTACCAGAGTCAGAAACTAAATAGCAGCTGTAGCACAGACCTTTTTTATGTATTTGGTTTAGTCTCAGGTTATGTCAAACATAAGCAGTAGCAGTATTAGGCTATATTGCCTAATAGTGCTATCAATTGTTTAGTGTTTATTGGATCAAATAACATAATCATGATCCCATAAGCAAGTAAACTAAGGTGAGGTGAGGTGGAACCTTTTTCCAAGGTTGAGGGGAGTCTCACAGTCTCAGAAACCCCTGTGCTAAACATCAGCATGTTAGGATTGTCATGCATTTATATGGTATAGGCCTATATTTAAGCCAAATGCTCTCATAAATATTTTAATGTGACATCTGTTGTTGGCCTCGTTCTCACACCAGTCGCAATGTTGTTGCTTGTGTCTCTATAAATGAAGACCACATTTGCCACGTACCTCTTTGTTTCCTGTCACAGCCCTAGTTTGTTTTCTGGCCTGCCCATTCCCTGCTGTTACTCCATTCTACCGTGGATTTCACTGTCATTTTACAGCAAAACAAACAACAAAAGAGTTCGTTTTTCCATCCTGTCATCACCTGCTACACATCTTAGCTGTAAACGCTTTTAGATTATCAACAACAAATCCTGACTCGGTGGCACACACTCTGGTTGAGGCAAAATAATCTTTCATGGTAAATATTACAATTATTTTTTACAAACTGTCTAAAATGATTATCATATTACATTTAACCTCAGGTTCAGAAGTGAGGGCCGGTAATCCTGACTTTGGAGCTTATCTTATCTTGCGGTCCTCATCAGGCCATGCGGCTAGAATTACAAGACTGCGAAAACACCTACAAACAGCACTTCTTCACGTTATACACACACCACTGTTATCTCTTGCCCAACACCCCCTAGTTTGTTTCAGGAAGTTGTAGCAAGGGTGCTGCATGATGGGACAGATATAGTTCTCCAGAGGGGCCTACAGAGCGGCTGGTGGCAGGCTCTATTTACAGACTGCAGGGTACTGAGAGCAGGAAGGGAAACATTTCCTTTTCCCTGGACACGCAGAATGCCACATCGGTGGGGGGGCACCGGCTGCAAACTGAGATTAGCGGCTACAGTTACTCCTTAGGGAGGGAGGAAGGGGGAGTGGAGGGAGGAGAGGAGGAATGGGAGAACGAGAGATAAAGAGAAAGACTGGGAGGAAGAAGGAGAGTGTACTCTACTTCGCTTCAGCTCAGTCAAATATGGAAAGAGATTGTTGGCTGAAGGGGGGGGGGGCGTAACATAGGGAGGTCTATAATATTGATCAAAAAAAGCGCACCTAGGATCTGTCTATAAAAAAAAAAAAAAAAAAGATGGAGTCCTACTAATACAATGTATGCAGAGGAGGTAAGCAGCGCTTTTTCATAATCTTGAATCAACAGAAGGAACTTGAGGAAGAAAAATATGCAGATTTCACAATGCCTTGCTGGGACATAGCAGCTGCCAGAGTGTAATGTTTTATTATGTCCTCCAGAACCAAAAAAAAAAGTCACGCATCCTGTTCCACATCTGGCACACTCTCATATCTCACATCTCAACTTTCTGACTTCAAATGAGAAGGGGAATGTGTGAAACAGAAAAGGGCCCCCGCTGCAGATTCCATGTGCCATTACAATATCTGACTCCTGCCCACCCCCTCCAGAAAAAAAACACAACAATGTATCATTGTGTCACACTGTTTTTACTGCTTTGTTTTGAGGCTTCCTGCTTAAACTACTGTCTTTTTACCAGATGTGATAGTTTGCTTCACAACAAATACCGGAAGGGTGTATATGGTATGCGTGTGTGAAATGTGGCAAGTGCACTCTTGTCACAAATAGTTTTGAATGCGGTTTGTTTGTTTTATGCGGGTAATAAATAGTCAGCATTTTTTAGATAAAGAGAGTTTCATTGCACATTTTTTCTTTCTTCCTCACTTTGTCTGTAATTTCCCTGACACGCACATAACTGGCTGCGCGATGAGTGAAAGACGAGGGCACATGGCGTTATTGTGTAAAAGAGCAAACGCGATAGACCATCTTTTGCAACAGCACATTAGGGTTTGTCTCTTGCAATGTACACCCAGGCGATTTCTGCAAACCGACTATTAGTTTCTGAACATGCCACGGTCAGAGTTCATGTTCTGCCGTTCCTGTATATGCTGAAGTCAGGAGTCTCATTTCCTGTTGTTACAGAATGTTTCATTCATCATGGGCAAATTCCTTGAAATGACGGTGTAGTAATCTGAAGTCTTGCTCTTTGCAAGAGAATGTAATATTAGACATTAGATTTATGGAAAAACTGATCATTCGTGCAAAGATTCATGAAATGCTCTTTGGTTTTTGAACAGGCTTAGTAATTTGTAGAGTGTTGATACCATTCTAACGCCTGTACAGTAAAGCTGCCAGCAATCAGTTAGCTTGAAATCATTTAGATTAGCGGATTTACCTTTGAACAGAGCTAGGCTATTTCCCCCCTGTTTCCAACTTTAAAGGAAAAGTTTGATATTTTGGAAAATATGCTATTTTTAGCCTTGGAGGTGCTTGTTGGCAGTTTTTTGTTAGCTTTGGACAGAACCAGGCTAGCTGTTTCCCCTTATTTCCAGTCTTTATGCTAAGCTAAGTGCTGCTTGCTATAGCTACAGATTCACTGTACAGACAAGAAAGTAATCTTTTATTTTTCAACAAGAAAGAGAATTTAGCATATTTCCAAAAATGTCAAACATTCCCTTTAAAGCTGGAAACCAGGGAAAACAAAAAATAGCAACAAGCACCTCTAAAGCCAACCAGTTAACATAATACTTCTTGTGAGTTTAAGTTGTTGTTAAATTCAAAACAACAACTGGGACCAGTATCGTTGTGGAGGACCCACTAAGCCTGTTTCCAGTCTTTTATGCTAAGCTAAGCTAACCAGCTGCTGGCTACAACTTTATACAACATTATAATACATGAGTGAGTCAAGTAATTTAAATTGTAGTTAGTAAAAGTAAAAAGTAAAAATCACTAAAAGTAAATATAATCTACACTGAAGATCCAAATTAATACATTTTGTGTTCAGTGCTAATTAAAGAGTTTCAGCTTGTAATTCCAAGTGCAAATGTAAGCAATTTTATTTGCCCAGAGGCACCAGAAGACCACCCTCTTTGCAGAAACATGGACGTATGGTTGTATAACTGCAGGAAAAATCCACCCAGAAACAGCCTCTGTTTAGACTGTGATGTGATATGATGCTAAATCCTTTAATTTTCAGAAAAACAGCTTTTCTACGAAATGCCTTGCAGAGCAGGGCACATGCGGTACATTTGGTGATGAATTTGTTCTTTGCACAGTGTTTTATCTGTTTCATTTCCTCCTGCCTGTCAGAGTTGTGCTGTTGAGCTGCACGGTGGTTTTATACATCAGTCATTCTCAACTACCTTCATGTTATGTGTGAATGCTGGGAGTTTCACATTCACCCAGCTGGCCTCTTCATTACCCCGGCAGGCGTTTTAACCGCGTTAGCTCTGGCTAGTTCCTGTTTATGTTGAATTTCCTCCTTAAAACAGCTCGCATCCCTGAGGAGACCACAAACCCCATAATTTCCTGTCATCATAATACACCATTCATTATGCAAATAAAGAGCGTGAAAGATTATAGACTGCAAATAGAAGTAGTATGAAAACAAAGGTGGAGAAATGAACGCACTTTCTTTTTTCTTTTTTTTTATTGCAGGTGCAGGATGCCGCAGGCGTAGTTTTTTCGATTCCCTTTGTGAAAGTAAGGCACGCCTAACACCTGTCGCACAGAGAGATCAGTCAACTGAAACCTAATCACAGTCATGCAATCACTATCACTGCTAATTCACCGCCTTTAGTAATCACTAGCTAAGATGCAGCATCAGTGAGTTTCGATCCGTCCTCCCACCAGGCTCATCCGCTCCTGTGTTTCAGCCTGACTGATTTAATTCCACCCGCAGCTTGATTTATAGCTCCTCAGGTCCGACACTGTCCCTCCCCAACTACCTCCCCCTCCTGCTGTATCTCTCCCCTCTGCATTCAAGCTCTGTCTTTAAA
The DNA here is from genome assembly GCF_021018895.1 of Seriola aureovittata. Taxonomy (NCBI): domain Eukaryota; kingdom Metazoa; phylum Chordata; class Actinopteri; order Carangiformes; family Carangidae; genus Seriola; species Seriola aureovittata. Next base: position 4,335,595 of record NC_079386.1, read on the forward strand.
GGTGAGGAGAGCCGAGCGCATTGACGGATGGGGTCTGTGCCCTTTCGTTGGAGTAGATGAAGTGATGGAGGAACAGCAGGGACAGAGAAACACTCATTTTTAATATTTCTGGACTGAAGCACCGGGGGGAAAGTTTACTTTTTGCAGTTTTGAAATAGTTTGTAAGGCTTCTTTGCACAATTACACATGACCCTGTTTGCACACAGAGATGTCACATCCATGTTATGTCAGAGTTTTTAGGATTACTGTCATCTAAGTCGATGTGATTCCAGCTCTGCTTTTGCCGAGTGTCCTTACGTTGTCTTTTATGGTGATGGAATCATTTATAAACAAGCTCCTAACAAGTTCAGAAGGCGCAGTATTGTTTGTATAGTTTCCATCTTTGTCACTTGCCAGTGAGCCAAAGGAGCAAGCACTCCACAGTTCAAATGAATGACTGGCTTGGTGTGAATGCGACCTAGCAGAGGGCAGGGAGAGTGTGAAAGGATGATACAGGTAATTAGGAGTGTAGTACAGGGGCTCTGGGGGGAATAGATGGGATTAGCCAATGAAAAATGAGATGGGGAGGGCAGACGGTGCAGAAAGTGCACTGGACCGTAAACCCCGATGATGGCAAACATCCAGCACACGTGTCTGAGCGGCTGCTCTAGTCTGCTCTCTGTAATTATTTTCTTCTTTGCTTGATTTTCCTCTCGCGTAGATCGATTTTTGTTTTCCCTCCTCCTCACTCTGTCCTTCTGCTCTGCTTGATAGTTTATTCCTTCCTCTACTCCTCCTCCTCCTCATCCTCTTCCTCCTCCTCCTCCTCCCCCTCCTCCCAGATTTGTTGCTGTTGGTCTTTTGGCATAACGCAGCAGCCCTTCACAACAAATCCAATTATGGCTGGCTTTCCTGATAAGTGCAACACTGCTGCATGTTGAGGTGGCTGGAAGTAATGCTAAATATCAAAGGTGGCCACTCCAGAGGCCTGAAGTAATTGCACTGCAGCAGCAGAGGAGAGAAAGGTGGAATAGAGATGCAGAGGCTTTTTTTTTTTTTTTTTAAATCTCTTCAGCTTGATTTTGCCACTATTCTGTAGGCGCTTTGAATCCTTCAAATCTTTTCTTCCTAGTGCTATACCTTTCAAGTCAAGCACCACTTCACTTGCTGGGTACGCGAGATCACAGAGGCCATGGGTTACTTTGAGGTACCTGATGATCAAATACGCCAGCATCTGATTAAATGGACTTCAGGCTAATTGTTTTATCGATTCGTTCTTTGGTGACAGATTTGTTTGAGTGGGCACCGTACATATGGTGGCTGATGCTGACGGCTGCCTCATTTGCATTCCCTGAATCAGATGCCGGTCTGGATGAACAAGTGCACACAAAGCAAGCTTGTCCGACATTCAAAATAGGAACAGTTAATCAGCGACATGCCGCTCCGGTCAAGTCAAGCCACACTGAGAACGCCGAAGTGACTTTTCTGTCTCCTGTTCAACTACAGCTGCTAAGACTTTGTGATGTCTAGAGAAGGCCGTCAGTCAAGGCTTACAAGTCAAATCCCTCTGCTCTCACACCAGAACATGGCAGGAGTGAAAAAAAAAAAAAAGCTGCAGAGAAAGTAATCAGCAGCCCCGACATTGAAAGATGCCTCTTTATCCCCGCCGTTCTGAGGGTGGTGGAGGAGAATCGCCTTGAACCACATCAGCCTGTTTAAGAAAAACAGTTAATGAGGAGGCTGATTGAATGAAGCCTGACTTCTTTGGCTTGTTTAATTTAGCAGCCAAGGCTGAATCACAATACGCCGGGACGTGGCCCTGTGTGTCACTCTCTCCAGTCAGGGTGAATTCTCATCGACGCACCAGGTGTTCATCGGTAATTAGAGGAGCTGCCATGGGTCCGGAGTAATTTTGACGGACACCTCAGCGAGGCTCTGAGCCGTGAGAGATGTGGCTATCATTACCATGGCTGACGCCACAGGTTCAAATTGAGCCTCTGCATAACTTTGCATGTCAACAGGCTTTTTGTTTACCATCATTCTCCCCACCAGTCAAAGCAGGATAAAGACCCTGCCACTCCTTCGGTCTAATTTTAGGCGCAGGCGTTCCTCCATCGTCCTCTCCTCCACTCAATGATGCTCCTCCTTCCTGAAAACCACTGTTAATTCCATTTGTGATGGACTCGCCATGAGGCAGTGTTTTAACAGCTCTAAGCACCTGAGGATTGTGTTATGGTAATAATACCTATAGGGTATTTGTTACTTATTAATAAAGATAATGTGTCACTGCATCCATTCCTCCACACAGCCACCAAGTCATTTGGGTTTTTTATGAGCAACATATGAGCTGTTGTTTCCAACCTGATGACATCACTAACACTGCTCAACTAGAACATACATCTACCCATGTCTTCTTCAAGTCTGAGCACAACAGAAGTGAGTAGTTATTCCAACACAAAGTACAAAGCTCATCCAAAACGTGCAACCCTCATGAGTCAACATGAAAATATCAGGCTCCTGTGGTTGATGTTGCAAGCGGACAAGTCCATTCGCGATCTTCTCACCTGCTGTTGCAATACAACTGTGCACTGATGTTTATCAATCGATCAAGTGGTGGATTTTCTTTTTTCTTTACACAGAATAAAACAGGCACTGTTGCAGATTTCCTCTGCAACAAATGAGCTAAGTAAGCTATCACATCTGAGAGTCGTCATGCGTAAAAATGTCCAAAAAGAGCCTCAGTTCTGCTCCAACATGCGAGTTATGAGACAGATCTTACCTTTAGAGTTTGAAGGGCCCCATGCTCTGAGAGGAGGAGAGGCTACAGTGATCACAGTTGTTGGAGTGAGAGCTGAGATGAAAAGCGTTACATCACCAGCATCGCTGAACTCATAGCGCCTGTTTGGTTATCTAGTGGGAACAAGCAGCTCCTGCGGTGAGAGGCGGCAATGATCGAAACCCAAAGGAACTCCTCAAGAGGAGAAACACCCGGTTCCTTCTTCGGAGTTGATGCTGGCGCGCCCCCTCTGAATGGGCTATGCGGGTATTTTTACGGCACATTAACCCTACAACGCGTCCCAGTCCTCTCTCGTGGCGCACTCGCGGGCAAACTTATGGATGTGATGTGTTGTGGTGTGCGTTGGATTTGCAGAAGCAGTGGAGCTGAGCTGAGCTGAGCTCAGTCATCTGGTCGCAGCTGGACCGCGTGCCAGCCTCCTGCTCGCGTTCCAGCTGTGGCGGCTCACAATCACACTGCAGAGCCACAGTCCCGCCTATTGGTAGCATCACAGCAACACCACGGTCTGTCCACATGCTCGTTGTGTACGAGCAGCCACGCACCATTAGGCACCATAACAATCCATCAGTCCACGGGCTGCTCTGAGATATCAGCGCGCCCTGTCAGTCAAAATCCTCCCCCCGACATTCACAGACATGGCAACCCCTCAACAAACTCCTTCAACTTTGTTTTTACGTGTTTTTGACACAAACTCTTTATGCCTATTTTTAATTCAGGAAAAGGACACAGTGCTGCTGCAGTGGCTTAGCCTACTTGGGAATACAAAGTGTATTTATTTATGAATCTAGTCACTGTATATTACACTACATTACATAACAAATCGAGACATTAGGCCCACTAGCTTCTGATTATATTTAAAAAACATCGTGTGTGTATAAAAACAGTTTCACTTCATTTTCACAAAAGAAATTCATGTAAATGTTAAAGGGAAAATGCAGTTCATGTTGTTGATTATTCAGTAAAATAACATCCGCTTCGACTCCTTTTGTTACTATTTCCTTGTTTATTTTTAAGCGTTGTTTAAAAAACAGTCTGGTTTGCAGTGACACTGTGTGTGTGTGTGTGTGTGTGTGTGTGAGAGAGAGAGAGAGAGAGAGAGAGAGAGAGACATTTTTCTGCTTAAAAGAATCACCTCTGAGTCAGATCTGCAGTGTCTACTCGCACGTTCGTGCTTAGGGAAAATTGCGATATTTCCGACAACAGTTGAAGGCAGCGTCGTGAAGTCCTGCCCTAACAGGAAGACGAAGAGGACTGGAAGACACGGTAGCTGGCGTTTATTTTAATTACCGTGTGTGAAAGTTATGTTTCATGAAGCCTATCGAACTAACGCGACAACCTTGTAGCCTAATGTTGAACTTTAACTTGGGCAAGAGGAAATAAATGAAATGTGTCGACATGGAGGCTGAAACAACAACTTCTACTGCCGCTGAGTTATCTGTCTGTGGGTTGGTTTCACCCTTTCTGTTGTCACAACATTTATCTATCTATAATGCACTTCTGGAACATATCCCTATTTTCTTTCATATTCTCTTCCTCTCTTCACCTGCCTCACTTCCTCTCCTCTCCTTATCACCGATTGGCTCTTGTTTTCTCACTCCGCCCCTCATTTACCTGATGGAGTTCACCTGGGCACTAGAAGATTATTTAAGGGCTGTTCTCCTCTCTTTCACCTTATTTTTCAGCTTCACATGGGGCTGCAGTTTATGTTAAGAAAAGTCTGTTACTCTTTAGATCTTATAATTTGTTATTTATCCTTTGTTTCGGGGGAACCTTCTTTATCCTTATTTATTTATGTACATAATGAGACTATTTTGATTTGTTGTGTTAAGTACTTCTCTTCTAAATCTTGCATATATGTTTAGCTAGTGGCCTTTGTTCTTTCACCCCGCATCCTGACCTGATGCCCATGGTGATAGTGAATCAACTCTGAACCTCCTATTGACACAACATTGTGTTTTCTGTAGGTCACTTCAGGTGAAAGTTGTCTTTTAGATCAGGAGTAAACGCCTAAAGTAACTTTTGCATATATGTCTGAAAATGTAATGCAGAATATCATAATAATCTGAATTAATTGAAAGTATCTGTCACAATAAATTCATTGTTAAATGTTGTAGACACATTGTAACTCTTGTCCTAAAAGACTATAAACTGATTTTCATTACCTGAAGAGAATGTAGGCACATCAGTAAATGTGTCATGTACATATACTTAGACATAGACTGTTGTTTAAATTTAGATATATTTATTTTTAAATTTATTTTTGTTACATGTTCATTTATACTTGAGATTGAGATTTGAGATTGAGTTGATTCATGGATCAGGTGCATTTTTTTCTTTGTTTTGAAACTTCTAAACACATGTGATGGTGCAATCCCTTCTCAACAGCACTCTGGTCATTCCATGGAATTTCCCCCTTCTTGAATCACTGTAATACAGGAACAGAGGTGAAGAGGCCAAGGACGGAGGAGGACCAGGCAACAACTTTATCAGTTTTACTAGAATGGACAGTCAGGAGGTGGGGGGTTTACTGGAGGAGTGCTTCAGAGCAGCAGCAGCAGCAGCTCAACAGTCCATCCAGCCCACTGAGGCAGAGAGGCTGAACCACTGCAGCTGCAGAGGTCAGACACAAGATGATGCTGTTTAGTCAATTTTCATTTGGGCATCAGAGAAAGTCTGATTGGGATTTGTGAGGATCAGAGATTTTGTGGTGGGATTATGCTCACGTTTGTGCGAGAATTAGGGACAAAGGCGTTGTTTACAAATAGTCAGCAAATCCAACGTGGAGTTCAGCTTTTCAGTGGCACAAGCTGGGACAGTTTTCATCCCCTAAACTCAGTATAGCCCAGTCCCTTGCCTTCCCAGTGGCCCACATATAACAGGTGAAACAACAAGGAACAACAGAAAAGTTGAACACCAAATAAAATGTTTTGATTTTAACATGAATTGTGTCCCGCTATTAATCCTATAATAACACTGATGCAAATCTACCGTGCAAAATGCCTAAAATAAAATAAAATCTGCATGTTAGAAATCAGTTCCCCACTATTAGAAACTGTTCTCAGTATTTTTGCTAATTATGTTGTCAAGTAAGGAGATATTGTCACCCACAGGGAGTAACATGTAGCCCGATACAGTAAGAGCAAAAACAGCAGTCTGTCCAGATTTATTCTGTTGCTAATGTACAAATCTTTCTTGTGTAGCTTTAAGTAAAATAAATCCCTTCTGCAAATAAAGTTAAACAAGTATTTTACCATTTTATTTGGGCATAGGTACTTAAAAGGTATTTCATGTCCATTATTCTCTGCATTGCCACACAGTTTCCTTGGACTTAGAAAAATCCACTTACTCTTGTTTCCCGTAGACTCACTGTGTGCTGAACTGGCCTCTCTCCTGGAGGAGGCAATGGAGATGAAGTGGCCCTTCATGCCGGAGAAGTGGCAGTACAAGCTGTCAGTCGGCGCCAACGACAAAACTAACCTCAGTGACCTCATCAGCAAGCACCTGCCTCAGCTACTGGTAATAATCACGGAGCTGAGTGGCCGCTGTTATTTCATTGTTGTGTGTCCTGTTTGTTTACTAGAGATGTTTATTTTCCTGCCAGGCTGTTTTAAAGGCTTCCATCGTGGCTCAGGAAGCACGCACAGCGCTGGCAGTGGTCTTCTTAGTGGACCGTTTCCTCTACTGGACGGACGAGTCCAGCCGGCTGTTAAACATCACCAAGCTGCTCCACAGACGCCACCCTGACACCCCTGTGGCCCCCCAGCTGGTCATACGACAGGCCAGGGTGTACCTCAACTCTGGTACAGTGTGGCGGAGGGGTGGGGTTAAACATGTGGGACTGGTGATCATACTTCATTTCTAGTTCTAGTTTTGTGCTGAGCCATTGGCACTGAATAAATGTGAATGAATAAGTAACGTGTTATACATCAACATAATCACTGTTTTGGGAAATGATAGTGATTGATGCAAACTTATAACATGGAAAATTAATCTTTGATTACTTGTTGTGATTACGGGAATACAATCATCATCTTTACCACAGGCAAACTGCAGAAGGCAGAGTACATCCTGAACAGTCTGATTAACAATAGCGGGGCCACAGGTAAGGTCTTGCTATGATATTGTAATTGCCTTTAATGATGGATTATTCTGTTTAGTACAAGCTAAATAAATAGCAAATAATTCATTTCTAATACACAGGTTGTTGGGTGTACCACTCTGACAGTGACAGGGCTCTTGTGCAGGCCGTTAGCGTTCAAGTGCGGGGAATGATTTTGCAAAAGCTAGGTAAGATAATTTTTTACTGAATGAAAGAATACTGACACTGCACTGTATTGGCACTTTCCTCACTATCTTTACAGGCCTGTGGTTAGAGGCTGCAGAGCTAATCTGGGCCTCTCTGGTTGGCTACTTCTCACTTCCTCAACCTGATAAAAAGGTAAGCTGAGGCAAAGCCACAATGTAATTTACAGTTGCCGCTTATGTACATGCATGACCCAGTTTACACACCGTTATAAACCTTTGCTCTGCATGTGTCTTTGTTTTTTAGGGCATTGGAACTTCTCTTGGCATACTGGCCAACATACTGGTGTCTATGAATGATGAGGACTTCCATGCTTTTAGGACTAATCCAGATATTGAATTTGTAAGTCTAACTGACGTAATGCTAATTAATATAATACTCTCTTTATATATTTATATATATTACACACACACACACACACACACATATATGGTGAAGCGAGATAAAGACAAAATGACGAAAGTAACATAACAAGAGTTAACATAATATAATGTAACATAATGGCATACACTACTACAGAGTACAACTGACAGCTTTTTGTTATTGCTATAGATTTAGATATATGATATGTATGTATTTGAGAGGGAGAGAGAAATAGGGAGGGAAAACAGAAAAACATATAGGAAATAAACTAATAAGGTGTAAGGTATTCCCGTATCTATTTATTTTGCTTGGGAAGGTGGGGGAATTGGGTGCATCCATTGGTGGGAGAAGTGTGCAGTACTGGGGAGTTGGAAGCGGTTTGGTTTGTTGGCTTGTAATGGCCCGGGGATATAAGTGAGGAGATGGGATTGGTTTGGTTGGTTTTGAGTTGTTGTACTGAAAAAAAAAAAAAACGTCCCTTACAGTGGTCATGCTCCAGAGCTAATCCTTTGTGTGGGGTGTTTTCTGTACTTTTTTCTGTACCTGATTTCCTCTTTTTTAGTAAGTTCTTCCCCATCCTCATTGGCTTTATATGATTTTTTTGTCTATGTCTGTTGTTTTTGCAGAAGTCCTTACTTGGGGATGGGAGTCATCGTCTTCTTTCAGCAGCCCAGGCAGCAAAGATGGCCGTGGTGTACAGCCAGTACACCTCACTCTATGTGTTGACCAATGTAGTAAGTCATTCAATAGACTGCTCTCTAGCATGACTCATGATTGCCTGCAATTGACAGACAACAGAAATGAATGAAGTCATAGCATCAACAGAGATAAGGGAGATAGCTCATGATAGAAGAGAGAAAATTGAAATATCTACTGACAGACTCTATTTTTTTCTCTAGGCAACTCAAGGGACCTGCTTGTTATCATACAGTTTTTCTGTGGAGTGCCCTGACTCTCAAAGAGAGTTTTTCCTCCTGCAGAGCAGAGAGGCATTTGCAATTGGTTTGCTCACCAAAGCAGAGGGCGAGCAAGTCACTAGCAAGCAGGAGCTTCACACCTTCCTCAAGGCTGCCTATTCCCTTACTGTCGCTCACAAATGGCTCGGCACTCCTCAGGAGGTTGTGGCACAGGCAACACAGGCCTGCCAGAAAGCTTTAGCCAGTTTCTATGATTATTGTCATGCAGAGAACCAAGTCAAAGATAGCCTCTGTGCTGAGATCATGAAACTGGTTTCCCAAGTCAAGCTTCTGTTGCGAGTGGAACCTTTCCTTAATTCAGACAAGGGGTCTTTTATTCCTGACAGCTACAGAAACATTGAAGATACATCAGTAAATTTTACTCTGGAAGGTTTCACTAAGGTGATGCAGAGATTTCAGAAGTATAATGCGTCACTGTGCGATACCACCAACCCAAACTGTAAGGGGACTAAAGACGAGATAGATGGGGCAAGGCTGTGTATAACTGCACTGTGGACAACCCCTGATACACTCAACACAGAGTGTAGCACTGAGGCCTGCAAAGTGTCAAAAGGTACACCCACAGGAGAGGAGCCACATAAGAGAGGTTCAAATTCATCTGTGCATCCACCACAAAAGCCAGACACGCGTACCACTCAAGGGACAACAGATGACCTTGGCTCATCATGGCAGAACCTCTCCTTGAGCGGTTCAGGGTCTTCTTGGCCCAGCAGCAGTGGCTACGCAGGAAGTAGTGCCATTGAAGGTGGAGCAAATGCGAGGAATCAGAGCTGTGTGATCACTGAGGTTGATGATGAGAGGTCAGACAGCATGCTTAAATTCACTGATGAAAACGAGAAGCAAGAGTCACATGGTTGTAACTCTGCTGCCAGTTCCCATACAGTCCCACGATCTGCGATACCTGCCACTTCCTCCTCTGATGCGAGTAGTGATTCAGAAAAGTTTGAGGTGATACAAGCTGGAATAGAGACACTGGGCACTGAGGATTGTATGATTGATGCTGCTGGTGTGGCACAGAACCCGACAGTAGCTGAAGGAGCACCACAATCCTTATCCCAACTAACTCTCAGATCATCCTCCAGCTCCCTCAGTGACAGTTTCGGTTCCCAGTCATCATGGGAAAAAATCTCAGCTGACCTTAACCCCCCCACAACGAGAAAACCTCAGCCATCCAGCCTGCCAAAAGCAGGAACAGGCCAAAGCAGCAAGTCATCAGAGTCCGATGGGAACTTCTTCCTGTTGGAAACACTTGATTATGAAACCAGTGATTCAGTTCATGATGTCACGTACAAAAACCCAACATCTGGATGGGAATTCAAAGCCTCATCCAAGCCACAACCCCTGGAGAGCCTTAATGTATACCCAAACACAGACACTGAGGTTGACTCTGTATATGTAAAACCTCCTAACAACGGCTCCTTAGCAACCCCACACCCAAACCTCTTCCAGTGTGCCCCCACTGAAACCTCCACAGAGAGTTCATTCGAGATGCTGGAGGAGAGTCAAAGTGAACACCAACGCAGTGAAGGCTCTTCTACAGAAAAAGTGAATGGCCCTCAGAGGAAGAACCCCTCGTGCTACAGCTGCCTAAAGCACAGCATCGTAGATAGTGTTGTCCCTAAGCAACAGTATTTGTTGTCACAGAAGGATTACGAAGCTGTACTTGCTGGAATTTGTCATGATTGTCTGCTGAAGAGGTTGCACAGTGATGAGGCACAATTCAAACTCAAGGAACACAGAACCGCCTACTGTGAGTATGAAGTCCCATTCTTGTTGAGATTTGTCTTCATCAGTCATCTTTTTAGGCACGTTAACAGCATGGCTCAAGGGCTGGCAGTGGTGGTTAGTCTGACCTCCACATTGGCCCAGGCTGAAATATCTCAACAAGTATTGAATCGATAGCTATGAAATTCTGGACAGACATTCATGGTACCAAAAGGATGAAGCATTCTGGCTTCGGTGATCCCCTGACTTTTCCTCTAGTGCCACCATGAGGTTGACATTTTTGGGTTTTAGTTGTGGCAAATGTCTTGACATCTATCAAATGGATTGCCATTAAAATATATTTGATGGATTGGAATAATGTTTAAAAAAAAAAAAAAACGTTCATGATTCCCAAAGGATGAATCGTAATGAAGTTTAAGTGAAAAAAACCAGCTGTCTTCAGGAGTGCATAAAACTGTAACTGCTAATCTCTGAATGTCATATCCACTAGGTGCTCTTCATTTAAAGTTCTCCAAAGCAAAAGGACTGTGGACAGCAAGGGAGACCTGTGTTTACATCGGAGCGCTAATGGGGATGAAGGGTGGGCAGAGAGAAACAATATGGGTACAGTTTTTACACCAGGAGGAAAGGTTAAGCAGGTAAGCAGCTACACATTGTCGCCACAACCTGAATATGATGACTTTAAGTCTTATTTTGTCTGTGTATGTATGTCCTTAGTTATGTGGGGAAGGATTACTTAAAGCCAAAGCAGATCCAGTTTCATCTGAAAGATGTGGAGAGACAGATGACAGCCCAGTACTATGTGACTGAATTCAATAAGAGTCTCTTCGACAGAGACGTCATGGCTCAGATCTTCTTCATTCCCTCAGAGGCGCTGTTGGTGAGGCCAAATAGTAAAGATGAAATGAACTAAAAGCACACGCCAAACATTAAACAAATGCATAAAAGTTTACTTCATTTAGGAGGAGAAGAAATAGCAGATGTTGCATTAATTTAAAATGACCTCATTCATAAACAGTACTTTAATAGGACCCCTTACACATATACTTCCATATCTTTATAGTCAGCAGAGTGCAGTACTGCCTGCAGTAGCCTTGAAGCAGTTTTGGTTGAAATTCTAATGTAATACAGCCTCCGGTTGTCAGTTTATAGTTAGAAATACCCTCCTGTGACACGAGTAAAGCCAATATTTTCTTGGTTATTAATATAGAAGGTACTATGAGCTTAAAAGGGGGAAATTGGAAATTACAATACAAATAAGAGCATATTAGTGAGTGTTTCTTCAGTTGGGTCTAATCCTCTCTGAATGAATCAAATCAAATAAAACAATATGCAACTGTCTGAGTGCAAACCACACAATATATTTCAATGATTCACCATTTTAGCATGCATACAAATTCTGAATATATACCCCATTTAGTAAGACTGCAACGCACTGTTGAGTATCACCTCTAGTGACAAATCATCATCAAACACTCACTTTTACACCGTAATAGCACAAAATACACAACTGTAATTTTGTTGCAATATGAATGAGTCAAAATGGACTTCAAACTTTTCTTAATTTACCCTTGTGGATAGATTTTGAATGGGAATGAGATCGTGGGTTGTGTAACCGTGGAGCCCTACATGCTCGGAGACTTTGTCAAACTCACCAACAACAGTGGAAAGAAGGACGATAGTCTCAAGGCTACAAAATATGGCCTTGCCTTTGGACACTTCACCTACCAGTTCTCTGGCTACCAGGAAGTCGTTGTAGACCTTCAAGGTGTGTGTGTGTGTGTGTGTGTGTGTGTGTGTGTGTGTGTGTGTGTGTGTGTGTGTGTGTGTGTGTGTGCGTGCGTGCGTGCGTGCGTGCGTGCGTGCGTGCGTGCGTGCGTGCGTGCGTGCGTGCGTGCGCGCGTGCGCGCGTGCGTGCGTGTGTGTCACTGAAACCACCAATGTGTACGATGATTTTCCACAACTATTCTTGTCGTTTTCACAGGATGGGTGACGGCCAATGGCAAAGGGTTGACCTACTTAACCGACCCCCAGATCCACTCCACCAAGACCCCTAAAGGCCCGTCCAACTTTGGCGCCAGAGGCCTCAGGTACTTCCTGGAAGAGCAACATGGACCAGAGTGCAATGGCATTTGCCAGCTGCTCAAACTACCTCCAGTGGTCAGACATCCTCATGTTGTTCCCTAGAAACTTGCTGATATTCAGTGTTTGCACTCACAATTAAGTGAAAAATTAATGGTTTTAAATATGAGTAACATGACTTTGATGCAAGCTTCTGAAATCTACAGGTTTACATAAGTTAGCGTCAATGACAACAGTGAATCCTCATAACATCAGACATACTACTGAAATGAAGGACTGAAAAATTATTAGAGTTTACACAAGGGGGATGGGGGGGGGGGTGCAGACTGAGAAAAGGTCAAATCAGCAAAATTATGAATATAGATTAACTAAATTCTATTTGTGGTACTATACACAGTATTTAAACCGTAAGCATTGATGCTATTTCTGTTTGACTCTTTACTGTTTGTATCACACATTTTTCTATACTGAGTTCAATTTTTTAAAAACTGTACAGACAGTTCTCTCTACCAACATGAAGCTCAGCACAACATTTAATCTCGCATCCAGAAAGGCACTAATGCAACCAAAACATTTCATAAACCTATACACTTTCCACCTCCATTAGGGCAAGCGTTCCTCTATAGGACTGAGGAATGGAGAGTAAGGTGGAAGGAAAAATGACGCCATCCTGGATGGGCTATAAACTAGTCTGTGACTGGGTGAAAACAGTGAGAGAACAACATATTGTTCCTTACATTTACAAAATGTTCTGGATTCAGCCTCACCTGCCCCCCTTTGCTCAGCTGGCACCAGAGTTTCATAGACACCATCAAGGAATGAAAACAGGCACACAGTTTTGTTTGTCCCAGTTTATGCATTTTTTTTTCTTTTTAGATGTAGATGTAGCAGAATATAGCAAATATTAATCTAATTATCAATACATTTTTTCTTATGGTAGGTTCATTTTTAAAGATGGTATGTAAACCTGTGAGTGTAGGTGCTGGTTGAGTTTGAGTGAGAAAACAGTGTCTGAATTTTGAAAGATGTGGCCTTTGAATGCTTTCTGTGTTAAAGCAACGAAAGGGGATACACAGTTTAGTCCACAGTGACCGCTGTTATGAAGACCGGGGTGTGAAAAAGTGAACTCCGTATTGAGAAATGCGTGTTAGCACTTGTCAAAACCACTAAATCATGAAAAAAAAAACAATTGCAATAGAATACTTGTGGTGTTTTTTATTTTTTATCTTTCACTGTCTCTGAGAGACTGGATTGCTGTCTAACTGGACTGACAGCAGGAATCACCTGACACTGTGACCAATGTTGAGTGTAAAGTTGCTCTTCAGCGCTGAGTAGATCTGTTCTTTCATTGCCTTTATTCACACTCTTGTGTTAGGTATTTTAGTTTTTTTCCACTTTAATTATTTTTTATTATTAAATAAATTAAATAATTTAATAACCTTTTTTTTTTTTAACTGCAGTTAACAAAATAATCTTGTAGACATGACTTGTAAAATGAATGTAATTAAGATATATTGTATTCTTTATTCAAACTTAATGGGGTTGTGATTTAGTGAAAGTGAATACAAAGATGTGGACACTGTTAAATCTATGAGCTCAACTTTTACTGTGCAAGTCAAATGCAATATTAGAAACTTAAAAGTGCAACACTTTCTTTTGCATAGTGTTGAAATGTGAAATATCGAATCACGGGAATAAAGAACCATGTTAATGTGTATAAACAGTGTAATGCTGTCGTTAAATAAAGTGCGTATATGAGCTCAACAGAGTAAATCAGTGAGGGAAGAACATACCTGTGACATTCAGGTACTCCTATCTAACGACAGCAGTCACGCACCTCCACATCATATGACAGTGACACAGCGCTATTGACACATGTGATCCCTCCGCTCCAGTCCACCACAAATCCAGTTCGGGGTTTTATGGCCTCTTACGTTTGTGAACACAAACAGCATTCTTTACCCCTGACCCAGTGCAGACAGGCCTCACAGCCACCCCGCTGCAAGCACTGTATGAAAGCGAGCTTTTCTGAACATCTGTAACTTAAGCGTGGTGTATGTTTGCAGTCTGTGTAATGTACTGCATTGTGTATTTTGATGATGTTATACGTTTGGTTGTAAAATTTGTGTATATATAATAATCTTCAATTACAAAATCTGCTGTTCAATTGTCCCCTCCATGACAAACATTAACCAGTTTATAGAGCAGAAAGTAGAACAGGTGTTAGGCTTTTATGGTGTTGTGAGCCTGATAGCAGATGCCTTTCAATGATGTATTAGCACCTATTTTACATAGAGTTATAAATAAAACCTGGAGGCAGGACTTTCTCCCAGCGCCTTAGTGGCGGTGTTTATAAGGAAGTGACTCCTCACAAGCACCAGAGTGTTTGTAGTTGCCTGAGAGCAGAAGCGTGGAAACTGAAAATATGAAACTCTTCGTAGTTTTGTCGTGTTTACTGGCAGGCTGCCTGGCACAGAGGCCTCACCCATGCTGTAAGTAAAATACCAGATAGATATATGGACAAAAATGATTTTGATTCTGTTTCATTTCTCTGTTCTTTTGTCATTTTATGCTCTCACAATACAGGCCTTCCATGCTGTTTTACTGTGTAAAATGTGTGTACCTTTGTTAAATAATGCAGTGTTATACTTTTACACATCTTCTCTACACAGCAAGTCCTCCTCTTCTGAGCGGGGCCCTGTCTGTGGTAAGTGTTTGTGATTTTTGAGTACATTAAAGCAGAACCTGAGCATCAGGACTAAACACAATTACAATATGTGAACTCACTCATATAATCTTTCTGCAGTCCTCACAGAATGAGAAGCTGTGGGTCACTGCCAGGTACCTGTATGATGCACTGGGACAACGGATAAGGCTTGATGAGTTTGGCTCACATGACAATAAGACCTTCTCCTTGGATGTTCTTCTGCTCTACAGAGAGGTGACCAAAGCAATCCAAAATATTCATTTTAGAGAGCAGTCACTCCTGATCACGGGGGAAAAGTACAAGGAAAATTATTTTATTGAAGTCAAGGCACAGGGATCTGCATCAGAAGATTATTCCATCAGTATAGTCAAAGTTGAAACTTAATTTCTAATTTTAGAGAACTGAAGAGCAAAAATACAAATTAAGACTAAGGAATCATTATTAGTTTTAATTTCAATGGAAGGTAATAAGATCTGCCATTAAACGAGTTGAGGGATTTTCTTTAATATGTCTCCAAAATTATACTTTGCAAATACTTTATACAAGGAGAGATCCTTTGGTTGACACATGACACAATAACAAATCCATATTTTTTTATACTAGATAAAGTTCACAATAACTGCAGTTATCTGACCGTGGCTGACAAACTATGTGTGTTATATCCAGGTGTGAGTAGTTCTGTGAATGTACAGATTTAGGTGCTCAAATTTAATATCAACTCATTTAAACGGCCGATATTTTACATTTTTTATTCGAAGTCTTGATCCACAAAAAGATATATTTGTGGTTTTAAATAGCCTCTCTTCTGATTGGCTCTGAACCTCTCTTCTGATTGATTGGCTGACTGATTGAAGAAAATATAGCAGATTTAAGATGAACACCTAACGAAAGCAACTCCTGCAAGGTTGGATGGTGGGTTTACTAGGGCGAGGCTGAGATTGGTGACTTGTTGTGTTTGTTGTGACATCACAAAGTTACAGAGGTTGTTTTAAGGCTCAGTTTCTGAATACAGTCTGTATGCATCTTTCTGTGGACAGAGTTCTGAGATAGAACCTAGACCTGCTTTATAATCAAAAGATGAATGGAAATCTCACTTTATACTTTTTGAGACCTTTATTATTTTATTAAATATCCACCTTTTCTATGGTAATTATACAGTGATTTTGCAACAGCATTAAAACCACTCACTTTTTCTGCAATTTGTGTTTTTTTGTTTAAATTAAACATGTATGTACAAATATGTATTTAATCTGTACACAGCCCCATTTGTTAATATAAGTTTAAAAGCCAGGTATAAGAGGAAGAAAACAGCCTCATCCCACAACTTTCATCCCTCAGGCTACCATGTATGAGATTTTCCATCACAACAAAACATGCAAGAAAATGCCTTTGAAGGCAGATTTCCAGCCTCTGGGAATCCCAAAAACTGCATCCCTGCTGGGCCAGTCTGTTCTGGGCAGCTCGTCTGGACCCGGACAAGGACTCCTGGTCAACACCTGGATCGGGGATCTGCCCGACAAACAAGGTGAGAGAGGATGTAACGGTTTCAAAGTGTCACCACTGCGTATTGATCCATGCCATTTTATTGACACAGTTACTTTCGTCTCTGTCCCTCCAGGAAAGTTCATGACCACAGTCACTGAATTCGGATGCATTCCTATCACCACTTTGTACCACACTGACCAGTTTGGATGGATGATGACAAAGTAAGATTTAGATCGACACTGTAAAAACCACTTGATATGGCAGCAAAGGCAGTATAATAGTGACAAGCCAGAAACCGACTTTTGAAAATCAGAAATATTTCTATCTTGCCAAATGATAATTATGTCACTGTCTTTCTGTTCACTAGCTTCTTTAACAATGTCATTGGGATTTCGGACCCCAGTCAGCTCAACCCTCCGGACTTCTGCCCAGAGACGGAGGACAGTACAGAGGAGCCAGCAGACTTTCTTAGCTTGTTCCTTACAATGCATTAAAGGCCTGGTTTAACTGATGTCTCAAACCTTACTGAATCAGAGCTTTGGTGTTTGTTAAATGTATTCCTGCTACAAACAACTTTCAAATGTTTTTTTTATAATCAGTTAATGCAACTTGAAAAAAAAAAAAAGAAAAGAATGATACCAGATGACTTCAACTTTCTCTCCGGCATACACAGTTATGGTTGTCAGTTTTCTTTACCAACATGGCCCAAATTATGACTGTACCTATATTGCTGCTAAATAAACAGGCTTTTGTCTCCCATTTTCTAACAATGTACTGTGTGACCACATGCATTTTTATCAATTAAAAATATAAAAATTCTAAAGAAATGTATTTATTTTACCTTGTCTCTGTGCATAATGACAATGTACAACACACACATGAAAACAAAACAATGTACAAAAAAGCCCAAATCTGGACCTTTCCTTCTCCTTTTGGCACTGATGCCTTTGTGATGGGGAACGCTCCCCTAGTGTAGGTGAATGTGGGTAGTGTTAATGAACGCAGCTCGCAGGCCTGGTGCTTTCTCCATCCAACTCCCTAAGGACAAGTTTCCTGTGTTTGTTGTTCGGGGATACATGTAGTTCAAGTCAATTGCCAAACAAAACTCAGCATTTTATACTGTTTACTCAATCACCGCCTCCATTTTAGTTTTGCTGGTTGCTGTCCTGCCCTCCCTTGGGTGTTAGTGCCCCACACCAGAGGTGGTGAGTAGGGCCACAATAACCGTTTATTTTTATCGCAGCATTATGACCATTGTAGGTTCACCCGCTGCTGTTTTTGTCGCTATTGGTTTTGCTCCTTTTTGCTTTGCTTTTCCTTATGGTTTGTATTGCTTCTGCATTGAATTTGCTACAGTCAACTGAGTTGTTTGTTTGATTAATTTTTGTATTAGTCCTTTTTGCATGCCATCTTGCTTGGAGGCTATGCACCCCTGGTGAGGTCCCTACCCTTAATGCATGTGAGTAAAAGCACTGGGATATGAATGTTGTTTGCACTACTTTTGCTGTGATGTTTGCTGTGCTGCACCTGAGGTAACAGGGCGGTAGCACCCCCTGGGACTCCTCAGTACAGTCTGCTTCTCCATAAGTGGCTTCAGAAAGTAAACTGCATCTGATTTTCCTCTGAGAGATGGCTTCAGTTCTCTTCTTTTTTTTATTTTTGAGGAATATAAAATGATTAATTTGCCATTTTGACACAAATGTGTTGCAAACGCTCCACTCAGGTTAAAACCACCTCTTTAATTTTGTCAGCATCCTCACCACTGCTGAACCGAGGCCTTTCTGTGGTACTTTTTTTTCAGCCGGAAGTATTGAAAGTCCACCACAAGTGAGAAGATGATAGTCTTCTCTAAGTACAGTATTGCACATGGGAAAGCACATCTGCCTGATCTTGTAACAATAAGAGCTTCCACCTTGATGTTCTTCTACTCTACAGCACTGCAGTGATATCTACAGAAAATGTCATGTACAGCACAAAGACTGCATTATGACATCCTGTCCTCCATGGTGTTATGTATTTAACTACAAGAATCACTTATGCTGCAAGAGGCCACCGAATGTGGACTTCAACCTGCTGTTGGGCAGCTCATCTGGCCCAGGACATATAGAGAAATGGTACAGTAAGAGGAAATTAGACAGAAAATCACAAAGTCATGTGGTGTACTGCCGCACATGACTTTCTGTGATTCTGCCTTTATGTTTATAGCTCATGAACCTGCTTGTCTGGTTGTGCTGCCTCACCTTCCTTATTATCCACTTCTGCAGCAAACTAGATGAGCACTGTCACTGAGTTCGGATGTGTTCCTGTCAGCATTCTGTTTCATACCATAGAGTTGGATGGCTGATGACCTGATCAGCGCATTCACTTAACCACTCAAAAGCTTTTTGAAAGGCCGAGTTGATGTGTGGAGTTACTGATGTATCAACTCAGAACACACAGTAGATGTTGTCAGTGTTTTTAACAATCTATAGCTACCTTAACACCTGGAAATGGTGGGGTCTGCCGTCGAACCTTCAAAATTGGTGCTCTTAGCAAAATTATGATACATGGCCACAGCAACAAATAAGCATCTTTATGCATTTTTTGCAAAGATATACATGATTATAATGGAGAAATGGGACAAAAACTGGAAAAATGCAATGTTGATGTCAATGACCTCCCGAGGTCACCAGAGGTCAGATACAAATTGCCTCCATGTCTGAAATAAAACCTTGGGGTATGTAGATTATATGCTGAAATGTTCATGCTTTAGTCATAAAATGCACAATTGTTTTGTTCTCTTACCTGCCCCACAGTATGACATTTAGATAGGCAACACAATTGTGCATTAAGTAAGGCATAAAAATATAATCGTAGTATACTAAGGCATAAAAAACACCATAGTATAGTAAGTTATTGAAAATGTTGTAGTATAGTAAGGCATAATATAGTAAGTTATAAAAACAACATAGCATGGCAAGGTATAAAAATTCATACAATAATAAGGCTTACGGTCAAAGTAGTTAGTTAGGTATAGTTAGTATAGTTATTTTAGTTGGGCATAAACTGTCATAGTATAGTAAAGCATAAAAATGAAATAGTATAGTAAGGCATAAAAGGGTCATAGTTTAGTAAGATATTAAAATATCAAAATATAGTAAGGCATAAAAAAGTATAGTTAGGCATTAATCCATCATAGTATAGTAAGGCATAAAAAACACCATAGTATAGAAAAGCATTAAAACATCATAGTGTAGTAAGGCATGAAAATGTCATAGTACAGTAAGTTAAAAAGGTCATACTATAGTAAGGTATAAAAAGTCATAGTATATTAAAGCATAAAATGCCATTGTATAGTAAGGCATAACAACAACATAGTATAGTAAGGCTTAGTATAGTAAGGCATAAAACCAACATAGTATAGTAAGGAATAAAAAGGTCATACTATAATAAGGTATAATAAGGTCATATTATAGTTAGTTATAAAAATGTCATAGTATAGTAAGGTTTAATATAGTAAGGCATAAAAAAGACTTGGAATAGTAAGGCATAAAAGAGTAATAGTTAGGTAGGTATAGGTAGGTCAGGTATAAAAATATCAAAGTATGGTGAGTATTAAAAATGTTAGAGTTTTTTGATATTTATATGTCTTACTATACAATTATGTTTTCATGACATTTTATGCCTAATGGACAATCTTTTGTGATATATCATGGATTAGTATGCTAAAATATCCTTAATATCATGCTATACCATGAGCTTGTGATGCAGAAGTATTTTTTTTGCCTTACTATACTGTGACGTTTTGTGCCTGACTATACTATGACGTTTTTTGCCATTTTTATGCCTTATTATACTATGATGTTTTTTTGAAATTTTCATGCCATACAATACTATGATGTTTTTTGACATTTTTATGCTTTACTATAATATGACTTTTTTTGGCATTTTTTTACCTTACTATACTGTGACGTTTTGTGCCTGACTATACTATGATGTTTTTTGCCATTTTTATGCCTTAGTATACTATGACATTTTTTTAAATTTTATGCCATACTATACTATGACGTCTTTTGCCATTTTTATGCCTTATTATACTATGATGTTTTTTTGAAATTTTATGCCATACAATACTATGCCGTTTTTTGCCATTTTTATGCTCTACTATAATATGACTTTTTTTGACATTTTTTTGCCTTACTGTACTGTGACGTTTTGTGCCTGACTATACTATGACGTTTTTTGCCATTTTTATGCCTTATTATACTATGATGTTTTTTTGAAATTTTATGCCATACTATACTATGACGTTTTTTGCCATTTTTATGCTCTACTATAATATGTATTTTTTTGACATTTCCATGCCTTACTACACTGTGAAATTTTATGGCATACTATACTATGACGTTTTTTGACATTTTTATGGCATACTATACTATGACGTTTTTTGACATTTTCACGCAATAGTAAACAATGAAGTTTTTTGGCATTTTTATGCCTTACTATACTGTGACGTTTTATGTCATACTATACTATGATGTTTTTTGCCATTTTTTTGACTTAATATACTATGACATTTTTTGAAATTTTATGCCATACTATACTATGACGTTTTTTGCCATTTTTATGCTCTACTATAATATGTATTTTTTTGGCATTTTTATGCCTTACTATACTGTGACGTTTTTTGCCTCACTTTACTATGACGTTTTTTGCCATTTTTATGCCTTATTTTAGTATGACGTTTTTTGAAATTTTATGCCATACTATACGATGACGTTTTTTGCCATTTTTATGCCTTATTGTACTATGACATTTTGTGCCTGACTATACTATGACGTTTTTTTGCCATTTTTATGCTCTACTATAATATGTATTTTTTTGGCATTTTTATGCCTTACTATACTGTGACGTTTTGTGCCTGACTATACTATGACGTTTTTTGCCATTTTTATGCCTTATTATACTATGATGTTTTTTTAAATTTTATGCCATACTATACTATGACGTTTTTTGCCATTTTTATGCTCTACTATAATATGTATTTTTTTGGCATTTTTATGCCTTACTATACTGTGACGTTTTGTGCCTGACTATACTATGACGTTTTTTGCCATTTTTATGCCTTATTATACTATGACATTTTTTGAAATTTTATGCCATACTACACTATGACGTTTTTTGCCATTTTTATGCTCTACTATAGTATGACTTTTTTTGGCATTTGTTTGCCTTACTATAGTGTGACGTTTTGTGCCTGACTATACTATGACGTTTTTTGCCATTTTTATGCCTTATTTTAGTATGACGTTTTTTGAAATTTTATGCCATACTATACGATGACGTTTTTTGCCATTTTTATGCCTTATTATACTATGACGTTTTGTGCCTGACTATACTATGACGTTTTTTGCCATTTTTATGCCTTATTATACTATGATGTTTTTTTAAATTTTATGCCATACTATACTATGACGTTTTTTGCCATTTTTATGCTCTACTATAATATGTTTTTTTTTGGCATTTTTATGCCTTACTATACTGTGACGTTTTTTGCCTCACTTTACTATGACGTTTTTTGCCATTTTTATGCCTTATTTTAGTATGACGTTTTTTGAAATTTTATGCCATACTATACGATGACGTTTTTTGCCATTTTTATGCCTTATTATACTATGACATTTTGTGCCTGACTATACTATGACGTTTTTTTGCCATTTTTATGCTCTACTAGAATATTACTTTTTTTGCCATTTTTATGCCATACTATACTATGACGTTTTTTGCCATTTTTATGCTCTACTATAATATGTATTTTTTTGGCATTTTTATGCCTTACTATACTGTGACGTTTTGTGCCTGACTATACTATGACGTTTTTTGCCATTTTTATGCTCTACTATAATATGTATTTTTTTGGCATTTTTATGCCATACTATACTGTGACGTTTTTTGCCTCACTTTACTATGACGTTTTTGCCATTTTTATGCTCTACTATAATATGAGTTTTTTTGAAATTTTTTTGCCTTACTATACTGTGACGTTTTGTGCCTGACTATACTATGACGTTTTTTGCCATTTTTATGCCTTATTATACTATGACATTTTTTCAAATTTTATGCCATACTATACTATGACGTTTTTTGCCATTTTTATGCTCTACTATAATATGACTTTTTTTGGCATTTTTTTACCTTACTATACTGTGACGTTTTGTGCCTGACTATACTATGACGTTTTTTGCCATTTTTATGCCTTATTATACTATGACGTTTTTTTGAATTTTATGCCATACTATACTATGACGTTTTTTGCCATTTTTATGCTCTACTATAATATGTATTTTTTTGGCATTTTTTTACCTTACTATACTGTGACGTTTTGTGCCTGACTTTACTATGACGTTTTTTGCCATTTTTATGCCTTATTATACTATGACATTTTTTGAAATTTTATGCCATACTATACTATGACGTTTTTTGCCATTTTTATGCTCTACTATAATATGACTTTTTTTGGCATTTTTTTACCTTACTATACTGTGACGTTTTGTGCCTGACTATACTATGACGTTTTTTGCCATTTTTATGCCTTATTATACTATGACGTTTTTTGAAATTTTATGCCATACTATACTATGACGTTTTTTGCCATTTTTATGCTCTACTATAATATGACTTTTTTTGACATTTTTTTGCCTTACTATACTGTGACGATTTGTGCCTGACTTTACTATGACTTTTTTTGCCATTTTTATGCCTTATTATACTATGACGTTTTTTGAAATTTTATGCCATACTATACTATGACGTTTTTTGCCATTTTTATGCTCTACTATAATATGACTTTTTTTGACATTTTTTTGCCTTACTATACTGTGACGATTTGTGCCTGACTATACTATGACGTTTTTTGCCATTTTTATGCTCTACTATAATATGACTTTTTTTGGCATTTTTTTACCTTACTATACTGTGACGTTTTGTGCCTGACTATACTATGACTTTTTTTGCCATTTTTATGCCTTATTATACTATGACGTTTTTTGAAATTTTATGCCATACTATACTATGACGTTTTTTGCCATTTTTATGCTCTACTATAATATGTATTTTTTTGGCATTTTTATGCCTTACTATACTGTGACGTTTTGTGCCTGACTATAATATGACGTTTTTCGCCATTTTCATGCCTTATTATACTATGATGTTTTTTGAAATTTTATGCCATCCTATACTATGACGTTTTTTGCCATTTTTATGCTCTACTATAATATGTATTTTTTTGGCATTTTTATGCCTTACTATACTATGATGTTCTATGATATTTCAAGGAGTAGTATACTGATATTTCATATATCTTGCTATACAATGACTTTGCAATGCAGCAGCATTGTGGTGCGATGGTTAGGACTATTCCCTCACACTGAGAAGGTCAAGAGTTCAAACCCTGGTTTCAGACTTTATAATCCTGTGATATTTTTTGATAGTTTCACGCTACAGTACGCGATTAAGTTTTTTGGCATTTTTATATGCCTTACTATACTTTGACGTTTTATGCCTTACAATACTACGACGTTTTATGATATTTCACGTAGTATACTGATATTTTATATACCTTGCTATACAATGAGTTAGTGATCCAGCAGCATGGTGGTACGATGGTTAGGACTATAGCCTCACACTGAAAAGGGCAAGGGTTCAAACCCTGTTTTTAGGCTTTTATATGCTGTGACATTTTTGCGCCATCCTAAACTATGATGTTTTTTGACATTTTTTTGCCTTACTATACAATGACATTCTATGCCTAATGGACAATAACCTTTTATGATATATCATGGATTAGTATTTTTTTGGCATTTTTATGCCTTATTATACTATGACGTTTTTTGAAATTTTATGCCATACTATACTATGACGTTTTTTGCCATTTTTATGCTCTACTATAATATGACTTTTTTTGACATTTTTTTGCCTTACTATACTGTGACGATTTGTGCCTGACTATACTATGACGTTTTTTGCCATTTTTATGCTCTACTATAATATGACTTTTTTTGGCATTTTTTTACCTTACTATACTGTGACGTTTTGTGCCTGACTATACTATGACTTTTTTTGCCATTTTTATGCCTTATTATACTATGACGTTTTTTGAAATTTTATGCCATACTATACTATGACGTTTTTTGCCATTTTTATGCTCTACTATAATATGTATTTTTTTGGCATTTTTATGCCTTACTATACTGTGACGTTTTGTGCCTGACTATAATATGACGTTTTTCGCCATTTTCATGCCTTATTATACTATGATGTTTTTTGAAATTTTATGCCATCCTATACTATGACGTTTTTTGCCATTTTTATGCTCTACTATAATATGTATTTTTTTGGCATTTTTATGCCTTACTATACTATGATGTTCTATGATATTTCAAGGAGTAGTATACTGATATTTCATATATCTTGCTATACAATGACTTTGCAATGCAGCAGCATTGTGGTGCGATGGTTAGGACTATTCCCTCACACTGAGAAGGTCAAGAGTTCAAACCCTGGTTTCAGACTTTATAATCCTGTGATATTTTTTGATAGTTTCACGCTACAGTACGCGATTAAGTTTTTTGGCATTTTTATATGCCTTACTATACTTTGACGTTTTATGCCTTACAATACTACGACGTTTTATGATATTTCACGTAGTATACTGATATTTTATATACCTTGCTATACAATGAGTTAGTGATCCAGCAGCATGGTGGTACGATGGTTAGGACTATAGCCTCACACTGAAAAGGGCAAGGGTTCAAACCCTGTTTTTAGGCTTTTATATGCTGTGACATTTTTGCGCCATCCTAAACTATGATGTTTTTTGACATTTTTATGCCTTACTATACAATGACATTCTATGCCTAATGGACAATAACCTTTTATGATATATCATGGATTAGTATTTTTTTGGCATTTTTATGCCTTACTATACTGTGACGTTTTGTGCCTGACTATAATATGACGTTTTTCGCCATTTTCATGCCTTATTATACTATGATGTTTTTTGAAATTTTATGCCATCCTATACTATGACGTTTTTTGCCATTTTTATGCTCTACTATAATATGTATTTTTTTGGCATTTTTATGCCTTACTATACTATGATGTTCTATGATATTTCAAGGAGTAGTATACTGATATTTCATATATCTTGCTATACAATGACTTTGCAATGCAGCAGCATTGTGGTGCGATGGTTAGGACTATTCCCTCACACTGAGAAGGTCAAGAGTTCAAACCCTGGTTTCAGACTTTATAATCCTGTGATATTTTTTGATAGTTTCACGCTACAGTACGCGATTAAGTTTTTTGGCATTTTTATATGCCTTACTATACTTTGACGTTTTATGCCTTACAATACTACGACGTTTTATGATATTTCACGTAGTATACTGATATTTTATATACCTTGCTATACAATGAGTTAGTGATCCAGCAGCATGGTGGTACGATGGTTAGGACTATAGCCTCACACTGAAAAGGGCAAGGGTTCAAACCCTGTTTTTAGGCTTTTATATGCTGTGACATTTTTGCGCCATCCTAAACTATGATGTTTTTTGACATTTTTATGCCTTACTATACAATGACATTCTATGCCTAATGGACAATAACCTTTTATGATATATCATGGATTAGTATTTTTTTGGCATTTTTATGCCTTACTATACTGTGACGTTTTGTGCCTGACTATAATATGACGTTTTTCGCCATTTTCATGCCTTATTATACTATGATGTTTTTTGAAATTTTATGCCATACTATACTATGACGTTTTTTGCCATTTTTATGCTCTACAATAATATGTATTTTTTTGGCATTTTTATGCCTTACTATACTATGACGTTTTTTGCCATTTTTATGCCTTATTATACTATGATGTTTTTTTAAATTTTATGCCATACTATACTATGACGTTTTTTGCCTGACTATACTATGACGTTTTTTGCCATTTTTATGCCTTATTATACTATGATGTTTTTTTAAATTTTATGCCATACTATACTATGACGTTTTTTGCCATTTTTATGCTCTACTATAATATGACTTTTTTTGACATTTTTTTGCCTTACTATACTGTGACGATTTGTGCCTGACTATACTATGACGTTTTTTGCCATTTTTATGCTCTACTATAATATGACTTTTTTTGGCATTTTTTTACCTTACTATACTGTGACGTTTTGTGCCTGACTATACTATGACTTTTTTTGCCATTTTTATGCCTTATTATACTATGACGTTTTTTGAAATTTTATGCCATACTATACTATGACGTTTTTTGCCATTTTTATGCTCTACTATAATATGTATTTTTTTGGCATTTTTATGCCTTACTATACTGTGACGTTTTGTGCCTGACTATAATATGACGTTTTTCGCCATTTTCATGCCTTATTATACTATGATGTTTTTTGAAATTTTATGCCATACTATACTATGACGTTTTTTGCCATTTTTATGCTCTACTATAATATGTATTTTTTTGGCATTTTTATGCCTTACTATACTATGATGTTCTATGATATTTCAAGGAGTAGTATACTGATATTTCATATATCTTGCTATACAATGACTTTGCAATGCAGCAGCATTGTGGTGCGATGGTTAGGACTATTCCCTCACACTGAGAAGGTCAAGAGTTCAAACCCTGGTTTCAGACTTTATAATCCTGTGATATTTTTTGATAGTTTCACGCTACAGTACGCGATTAAGTTTTTTGGCATTTTTATATGCCTTACTATACTTTGACGTTTTATGCCTTACAATACTACGACGTTTTATGATATTTCACGTAGTATACTGATATTTTATATACCTTGCTATACAATGAGTTAGTGATCCAGCAGCATGGTGGTACGATGGTTAGGACTATAGCCTCACACTGAAAAGGGCAAGGGTTCAAACCCTGTTTTTAGGCTTTTATATGCTGTGACATTTTTGCGCCATACTAAACTATGATGTTTTTTGACATTTTTATGCCTTACTATACAATGACATTCTATGCCTAATGGACAATAACCTTTTATGATATATCATGGATTAGTATGCTAAGATATTCTTAATATGTTGCTATATCATTCAGTTGCGATGCAGCAGCATCGTGGTACAATGGTTAGGATTGTTGCTTCACAATGAGAAGGTCATGGGTTCAAACCCTAGTTTGGGGCTTTACTCTCTTATGATGCTTTTTGATATTTTCACACCACAGTAAACGATGAATTGTTTTTCCATTTTTATGCCTTACTATACTATAATATTTTATGCCTCACAATACTATGAATTTTTATGATATGTCAAGGAGTAGTATACTGATATTTTATATACCTTTCTATACAAGGCGTTCATAATGCAGCAGCATGGTGGTAGAATGGTTAGGACTATTCCCTCACACTGAGAAGGGCAAGGGTTCAAACCCTGCTTTCAGGCTTTTATATACAGTGACATTTTTGCGCCATCCTATACTATGATGTTTTTTGATATTTATATGTCTTACTATACAATTATGTTTTCATGACATTTTATGCCAAATGGACAATCTTTTGTGATATATCATGGATTAGTATGCTAAAATATCCTTCATATCATGCTATACCATGAACTTGGGATGCAGAAGTATTGTTGTACAATGGTCAGGACTCCTGCCTCACACTGGCAAGGTCACGGGTTCAATCCCTGGTTTGGGGCTTTACTGTCCTATGGTCCTTTTTGATATATTTTTTGCCTTACTATACAATGATGTTTTTTGCCATTTTTATGCTCTACTATAATATGACTTTGTTTGGCATTTGTTTGCCTTACTATACTGTGACGTTTTGTGCCTGACTATACTATGACATTTTTTTGTCATTTTTATGCCTTAGTATACTATGACATTTTTTGAAATTTTATGCCATACTATACTATGATGTTTTTTGACATTTTTATGCTCTACTATAATATGTATTTTTTTGGCATTTTTATGCCTTACTATACTGTGACGTTTTGTGCCTGACTATACTATGATGTTTTTTGCCATTTTTATGCCTTATTATACTATGACGTTTTTTGAAATTTTATGCCATACTATACTATGACGTTTTTTGACATTTTTATGCTCTACTATAATATGTATTTTTTTGCCATTTTTATGCCTTACTATACTGTGACGTTTTGTGCCTGACTATAATATGACGTTTTTCACCATTTTTGTGCCTGACTTTACTATGACGTTTTTTGCCATTTTTATGCCTTATTATACTATGACATTTTTTGAAATTTTATGCCATACTATACTATGACGTTTTTTGCCATTTTTATGCTCTACTATAATATGACTTTTTTTGGCATTTTTTTACCTTACTATACTGTGACGTTTTGTGCCTGACTATAATATGACGTTTTTCACCATTTTTATGCCTTATTATACTATGACGTTTTTTGAAATTTTATGCCATACTATACTATGACGTTTTTTGCCATTTTTATGCCTTACTATACTGTGACGTTTTGTGCCTGACTATACTATGACTTTTTTTGCCATTTTTATGCCTTATTATACTATGACGTTTTTTGAAATTTTATGCCATACTATACTATGACGTTTTTTGCCATTTTTATGCTCTACTATAATATGTATTTTTTTGGCATTTTTATGCCTTACTATACTGTGACGTTTTGTGCCTGACTATAATATGACGTTTTTCGCCATTTTTATGCCTTATTATACTATGATGTTTTTTGAAATTTTATGCCATACTTATGCCATACTTTGACGTTTTATGCCTTACAATACTACGACGTTTTATGATATTTCACGTAGTATACTGATATTTTATATACCTTGCTATACAATGAGTTAGTGATCCAGCAGCATGGTGGTACGATGGTTAGGACTATAGCCTCACACTGAAAAGGGCAAGGGTTCAAACCCTGTTTTTAGGCTTTTATATGCTGTGACATTTTTGCGCCATCCTAAACTATGATGTTTTTTGACATTTTTATGCCTTACTATACAATGACATTCTATGCCTAATGGACAATAACCTTTTATGATATATCATGGATTAGTATTTTTTTGGCATTTTTATGCCTTACTATACTGTGACGTTTTGTGCCTGACTATAATATGACGTTTTTCGCCATTTTCATGCCTTATTATACTATGATGTTTTTTGAAATTTTATGCCATCCTATACTATGACGTTTTTTGCCATTTTTATGCTCTACTATAATATGTATTTTTTTGGCATTTTTATGCCTTACTATACTATGATGTTCTATGATATTTCAAGGAGTAGTATACTGATATTTCATATATCTTGCTATACAATGACTTTGCAATGCAGCAGCATTGTGGTGCGATGGTTAGGACTATTCCCTCACACTGAGAAGGTCAAGAGTTCAAACCCTGGTTTCAGACTTTATAATCCTGTGATATTTTTTGATAGTTTCACGCTACAGTACGCGATTAAGTTTTTTGGCATTTTTATATGCCTTACTATACTTTGACGTTTTATGCCTTACAATACTACGACGTTTTATGATATTTCACGTAGTATACTGATATTTTATATACCTTGCTATACAATGAGTTAGTGATCCAGCAGCATGGTGGTACGATGGTTAGGACTATAGCCTCACACTGAAAAGGGCAAGGGTTCAAACCCTGTTTTTAGGCTTTTATATGCTGTGACATTTTTGCGCCATCCTAAACTATGATGTTTTTTGACATTTTTATGCCTTACTATACAATGACATTCTATGCCTAATGGACAATAACCTTTTATGATATATCATGGATTAGTATTTTTTTGGCATTTTTATGCCTTACTATACTGTGACGTTTTGTGCCTGACTATAATATGACGTTTTTCGCCATTTTCATGCCTTATTATACTATGATGTTTTTTGAAATTTTATGCCATACTATACTATGACGTTTTTTGCCATTTTTATGCTCTACAATAATATGTATTTTTTTGGCATTTTTATGCCTTACTATACTATGACGTTTTTTGCCATTTTTATGCCTTATTATACTATGATGTTTTTTTAAATTTTATGCCATACTATACTATGACGTTTTTTGCCTGACTATACTATGACGTTTTTTGCCATTTTTATGCCTTATTATACTATGATGTTTTTTTAAATTTTATGCCATACTATACTATGACGTTTTTTGCCATTTTTATGCTCTACTATAATATGACTTTTTTTGACATTTTTTTGCCTTACTATACTGTGACGATTTGTGCCTGACTATACTATGACGTTTTTTGCCATTTTTATGCTCTACTATAATATGACTTTTTTTGGCATTTTTTTACCTTACTATACTGTGACGTTTTGTGCCTGACTATACTATGACTTTTTTTGCCATTTTTATGCCTTATTATACTATGACGTTTTTTGAAATTTTATGCCATACTATACTATGACGTTTTTTGCCATTTTTTTGCTCTACTATAATATGACTTTTTTTGGCATTTGTTTGCCTGACTATACTGTGACGTTTTGTGCCTGACTATCCTATGACGTTTTTTGCCATTTTTATGCCTTATTATACTATGATGTTTTTAAAAAATTCTATGCCATACAATACTATGACGTTTTTTGACATTTTTATGCTCTACTATAATATGTATTTTTTTGGCATTTTTATGCCTTACTATACTGTGACGTTTTGTGCCTGACTATACTATGACGTTTTTTGCCATTTTTATGCCTTATTATACTATGACGTTTTTTGAAATTTTATGCCATACTATACTATGACGTTTTTTGCCATTTTTATGCTCTACTATAATATGTATTTTTTTGGCATTTTTATGCCTTACTATACTATGATGTTCTATGATATTTCAAGGAGTAGTATACTGATATTTCATATATCTTGCTATACAATGACTTTGCAATGCAGCAGCATTGTGGTGCGATGGTTAGGACTATTCCTCACACTGAGAAGGTCAAGAGTTCAAACCCTGGTTTCAGACTTTATAATCCTGTGATATTTTTTGATAGTTTCACGCTACAGTACGCGATTAAGTTTTTTGGCATTTTTATATGCCTTACTATACTTTGACGTTTTATGCCTTACAATACTACGACGTTTTATGATATTTCACGTAGTATACTGATATTTTATATACCTTGCTATACAATGAGTTAGTGATCCAGCAGCATGGTGGTACGATGGTTAGGACTATAGCCTCACACTGAAAAGGGCAAGGGTTCAAACCCTGTTTTTAGGCTTTTATATGCTGTGACATTTTTGCGCCATACTAAACTATGATGTTTTTTGACATTTTTATGCCTTACTATACAATGACATTCTATGCCTAATGGACAATAACCTTTTATGATATATCATGGATTAGTATGCTAAGATATTCTTAATATGTTGCTATATCATTCAGTTGCGATGCAGCAGCATCGTGGTACAATGGTTAGGATTGTTGCTTCACAATGAGAAGGTCATGGGTTCAAACCCTAGTTTGGGGCTTTACTCTCTTATGATGCTTTTTGATATTTTCACACCACAGTAAACGATGAATTGTTTTTCCATTTTTATGCCTTACTATACTATAATATTTTATGCCTCACAATACTATGAATTTTTATGATATGTCAAGGAGTAGTATACTGATATTTTATATACCTTTCTATACAAGGCGTTCATAATGCAGCAGCATGGTGGTAGAATGGTTAGGACTATTCCCTCACACTGAGAAGGGCAAGGGTTCAAACCCTGCTTTCAGGCTTTTATATACAGTGACATTTTTGCGCCATCCTATACTATGATGTTTTTTGATATTTATATGTCTTACTATACAATTATGTTTTCATGACATTTTATGCCAAATGGACAATCTTTTGTGATATATCATGTATTAGTATGCTAAAATATCCTTAATATCATGCTATACCATGAACTTGGGATGCAGAAGTATTGTTGTACAATGGTCAGGACTCCTGCCTCACACTGGCAAGGTCACGGGTTCAATCCCTGGTTTGGGGCTTTACTGTCCTATGGTCCTTTTTGATATATTTTTTGCCTTACTATACAATGATGTTTTTTGCCATTTTTATGCTCTACTATAATATGACTTTGTTTGGCATTTGTTTGCCTTACTATACTGTGACGTTTTGTGCCTGACTATACTATGACATTTTTTTGTCATTTTATGCCTTAGTATACTATGACATTTTTTGAAATTTTATGCCATACTATACTATGATGTTTTTTGACATTTTTATGCTCTACTATAATATGTATTTTTTTGGCATTTTTATGCCTTACTATACTGTGACGTTTTGTGCCTGACTATACTATGATGTTTTTTGCCATTTTTATGCCTTATTATACTATGACGTTTTTTGAAATTTTATGCCATACTATACTATGACGTTTTTTGACATTTTTATGCTCTACTATAATATGTATTTTTTTGCCATTTTTATGCCTTACTATACTGTGACGTTTTGTGCCTGACTATAATATGACGTTTTTCACCATTTTTGTGCCTGACTTTACTATGACGTTTTTTGCCATTTTTATGCCTTATTATACTATGACATTTTTTGAAATTTTATGCCATACTATACTATGACGTTTTTTGCCATTTTTATGCTCTACTATAATATGACTTTTTTTGGCATTTTTTTACCTTACTATACTGTGACGTTTTGTGCCTGACTATAATATGACGTTTTTCACCATTTTTATGCCTTATTATACTATGACGTTTTTTGAAATTTTATGCCATACTATACTATGACGTTTTTTGCCATTTTTATGCCTTACTATACTGTGACGTTTTGTGCCTGACTATAATATGACGTTTTTCACCATTTTTATGCCTTATTATACTATGACGTTTTTTGAAATTTTATGCCATACAATACTATGACGTTTTTTGACATTTTTATGCTCTACTATAATATGAATTTTTTTGGCATTTTTATGCCTTACTATACTGTGACGTTTTGTGCCTGACTATACTATGACGTTTTTTGCCATTTTTATGCCTTATTATACTATGACGTTTTTTGAAATTTTATGCCATACTATACTATGATGTTTTTTGCCATTTTTATGACTTGATATACTATGACATTTTTTGAAATTTTATGCCATACTATACTATGACGTTTTTTGCCATTTTTATGCTCTACTATAATATGACTTTTTTTGGCATTTTTTTACCTTACTATACTGTGACGTTTTGTGCCTGACTATACTATGACTTTTTTTGCCATTTTTATGCCTTATTATACTATGACGTTTTTTGAAATTTTATGCCATACTATAATATGACGTTTTTCGCCATTTTCATGCCTTATTATACTATGACGTTTTTTGAAATTTTATGCCATACTATACTATGACGTTTTTTGCCATTTTTATGCTCTACTATAGTATGACTTTTTTTGGCATTTGTTTGCCTTACTATAGTGTGACGTTTTGTGCCTGACTATACTATTACGTTTTTTGCCATTTTTATGCCTTATTTTAGTATGACGTTTTTTGAAATTTTATGCCATACTATACGATGACGTTTTTTGCCATTTTTATGCCTTATTATACTATGACATTTTGTGCCTGACTATACTATGACGTTTTTTTGCCATTTTTATGCTCTACTAGAATATTACTTTTTTTGCCATTTTTATGCCTTACTATACTGTGACGTTTTGTGCCTGACTATACTATGACGTTTTTTGCCATTTTTATGCCTTATTATACTATGATGTTTTTTTAAATTTTATGCCATACTATACTATGACGTTTTTTGCCATTTTTATGCTCTACTATAATATGTATTTTTTTGGCATTTTTATGCCTTACTATACTGTGACGTTTTTTGCCATTTTTATGCCTTACTATACTATGACGTTTTTTGCCATTTTTATGCTCTACTATAATATGACTTTTTTTGAAATTTTTTTGCCTTACTATACTGTGACGTTTTGTGCCTGACTATACTATGACGTTTTTTGCCATTTTTATGCCTTATTATACTATGACGTTTTTTGAAATTTTATGCCATACTATACTATGACGTTTTTTGCCATTTTTATGCTCTACTATAGTATGACTTTTTTTGGCATTTGTTTGCCTTACTATAGTGTGACGTTTTGTGCCTGACTATACTATTACGTTTTTTGCCATTTTTATGCCTTATTTTAGTATGACGTTTTTTGAAATTTTATGCCATACTATACGATGACGTTTTTTGCCATTTTTATGCCTTATTATACTATGACATTTTGTGCCTGACTATACTATGACGTTTTTTTGCCATTTTTATGCTCTACTAGAATATTACTTTTTTTGCCATTTTTATGCCTTACTATACTGTGACGTTTTGTGCAACTATACTATGACGTTTTTTGCCATTTTTATGCCTTATTATACTATGATGTTTTTTTAAATTTTATGCCATACTATACTATGACGTTTTTTGCCATTTTTATGCTCTACTATAATATGTATTTTTTTGGCATTTTTATGCCTTACTATACTGTGACGTTTTTTGCCTCACTTTACTATGACGTTTTTGCCATTTTTATGCTCTACTATAATATGACTTTTTTTGAAATTTTTTTGCCTTACTATACTGTGACGTTTTGTGCCTGACTATACTATGACGTTTTTTGCCATTTTTATGCCTTATTATACTATGACATTTTTTGAAATTTTATGCCATACTATACTATGACGTTTTTTGCCATTTTTATGCTCTACTATAATATGACTTTTTTTGGCATTTTTTTACCTTACTATACTGTGACGTTTTGTGCCTGACTATACTATGACGTTTTTTGCCATTTTTATGCCTTATTATACTATGATGTTTTTTTAAATTTTATGCCATACTATACTATGACATTTTTTGCCATTTTTATGCTCTACTATAATATGTATTTTTTTGGCATTTCCATGCCTTACTACACTGTGAAATTTTATGCCATACTATACTATGACGTTTTTTGACATTTTTATGGCATACTATACTATGACGTTTTTTGACATTTTCACGCAATAGTAAACAATGAAGTTTTTTGGCATTTTTATGCCTTACTATACTGTGACGTTTTATGTCATACTATACTATGATGTTTTTTGCCATTTTTTTGACTTAATATACTATGACATTTTTTGAAATTTTATGCCATACTATACTATGACGTTTTTTGCCATTTTTATGCTCTACTATAATATGACTTTTTTTGGCATTTTTTTACCTTACTATACTGTGACGTTTTGTGCCTGACTATACTATGACGTTTTTTGCCATTTTTATGCTCTACTATAATATGACTTTTTTTGGCATTTTTTTACCTTACTATACTGTGACGTTTTGTGCCTGACTATACTATGACGTTTTTTGCCATTTTTATGCCTTATTATACTATGACGTTTTTTGAAATTTTATGCCATACTATACTATGACGTTTTTTGCCATTTTTATGCTCTACTATAATATGTATTTTTTTGGCATTTTTTTACCTTACTATACTGTGACGTTTTGTGCCTGACTTTACTATGACGTTTTTTGCCATTTTTATGCCTTATTATACTATGACGTTTTTTGAAATTTTATGCCATACTATACTATGACGTTTTTTGCCATTTTTATGCTCTACTATAATATGACTTTTTTTGGCATCTTTTTACCTTACTATACTGTGACGTTTTGTGCCTGACTATACTATGACGTTTTTTTCCATTTTTATGCCTTATTATACTATGACGTTTTTTGCCATTTTTATGCTCTACTATAATATGTATTTTTTTGGCATTTTTTTACCTTACTATACTGTGACGTTTTGTGCCTGACTTTACTATGACTTTTTTTGCCATTTTTATGCCTTATTATACTATGACGTTTTTTGAAATTTTATGCCATACTATACTATGACGTTTTTTGCCATTTTTATGCTCTACTATAATCTGACTTTTTTTGACATTTTTTTGCCTTACTATACTGTGACGATTTGTGCCTGACTATACTATGACGTTTTTTGCCATTTTTATGCTCTACTATAATATGACTTTTTTTGGCATTTTTTTACCTTACTATACTATGACGTTTTGTGCCTGACTATACTATGACTTTTTTTGCCATTTTTATGCCTTATTATACTATGACGTTTTTTGAAATTTTATGCCATACTATACTATGACGTTTTTTGCCATTTTTATGCTCTACTATAATATGTATTTTTTTGGCATTTTTATGCCTTACTATACTGTGACGTTTTGTGCCTGACTATAATATGACGTTTTTCGCCATTTTCATGCCTTATTATACTATGATGTTTTTTGAAATTTTATGCCATACTATACTATGACGTTTTTTGCCATTTTTATGCTCTACTATAATATGTATTTTTTTGGCATTTTTATGCCTTACTATACTATGATGTTCTATGATATTTCAAGGAGTAGTATACTGATATTTCATATATCTTGCTATACAATGACTTTGCAATGCAGCAGCATTGTGGTGCGATGGTTAGGACTATTCCCTCACACTGAGAAGGTCAAGAGTTCAAACCCTGGTTTCAGACTTTATAATCCTGTGATATTTTTTGATAGTTTCACGCTACAGTACGCGATTAAGTTTTTTGGCATTTTTATATGCCTTACTATACTTTGACGTTTTATGCCTTACAATACTACGACGTTTTATGATATTTCACGTAGTATACTGATATTTTATATACCTTGCTATACAATGAGTTAGTGATCCAGCAGCATGGTGGTACGATGGTTAGGACTATAGCCTCACACTGAAAAGGGCAAGGGTTCAAACCCTGTTTTTAGGTTTTTATATGCTGTGACATTTTTGCGCCATCCTAAACTATGATGTTTTTTGACATTTTTATGCCTTACTATACAATGACATTCTATGCCTAATGGACAATAACCTTTAATGATATATCATGGATTAGTATGCTAAGATATTCTTAATATCTTGCTATATCATTAAGTTGTGATGCAGCAGCATCGTGGTACAATGGTTAGGATTGTTGCTTCACGATGAGAAGGTCATGGGTTCAAACCCTAGTTTGGGGCTTTACTCTCTTATGATGCTTTTTGATATTTTCACACCACAGTATACGATGAATTGTTTTTCCATTTTTATGCCTTACTATACTATAATATTTTATGCCTCACAATACTATGATTTTTTATGATATGTCAAGGAGTAGTATACTGATATTTTATATACCTTTCTATACAAGGCGTTCATAATGCAGCAGCATGGTGGTAGAATGGTTAGGACTATTCCCTCACACTGAGAAGGGCAAGGGTTCAAACCCTGCTTTCAGACTTTTATATACAGTGACATTTTTGCGCCATCCTATACTATGATGTTTTTTGATATTTATATGTCTTACTATACAATTATGTTTTCATGACATTTTATGCCAAATGGACAATCTTTTGTAATATAATGGATTAGTATGCTAAAATATCCTTAATATCATGCTATACCATGAACTTGGGATGCAGAAGTATTGTTGTACAATGGTCAGGACTCCTGCCTCACACTGGCAAGGTCACGGGTTCAATCCCTGGTTTGGGGCTTTACTGTCCTATGGTCCTTTTTGATATATTTTTTGCCTTACTATACAATGAAGCTTTTTGGCATTTTTATGCCTTACTATACTGTGACGTTTTATGCCATACTATACTATGACATTTTTTTGTCATTTTTATGCCTTAGTATACTATGACATTTTTTGAAATTTTATGCCATACTATACTATGACGTTTTTTGCCATTTTTATGCCTTATTATACTATGATGTTTTTTTTTTTAAATTTTATGCCATACAATACTATGACGTTTTTTGACATTTTTATGCTCTACTATAATATGAATTTTTTTGGCATTTTTATGCCTTACTATACTGTGACGTTTTGTGCCTGACTATACTATGACGTTTTTTGCCATTTTTATGCCTTATTATACTATGACGTTTTTTGAAATTTTATGCCATACTATACTATGATGTTTTTTGCCATTTTTATGCCATACTATAATATGTATTTTTTTGGCATTTTTATGCCTTACTATACTGTGAAGTTTTGTGCCTGACTATAATATGACGTTTTTCGCCATTTTTATGCCTTATTATACTATAACGTTTTTTGAAATTTTATGCCATACTATACGATGACGTTTTTTGCCATTTTTATGCCTTATTATACTATGATGTTTTTTTGAAATTTTATGCCTGACTATACTATGATGTGTTTTGCCATTTTTATGCCTTATTATACTATGATGTTTTTTGAAATTTTATGCCATACTATACTATGACGTTTTTTGCCATTTTTATGCTCTACTATAATATGACTTTTTTTGGCATTTTTTTACCTTACTATACTGTGACGTTTTGTGCCTGACTATACTATGACATCTTTTGCCATTTTTATGCCTTATTATACTATGACATTTTTTGAAATTTTATGCCATACTATACTATGACGTTTTTTGCCATTTTTATGCTCTACTATAATATGTATTTTTTTGGCATTTTTATGCCTTACTATACTGTGACGTTTTGTGACTGACTATAATATGACGTTTTTCGCCATTTTTATGCCTTGTTATACTATGACGTTTTTTGAAATTTTATGCCATACTATACTGTGACGTTTTTTGCCATTTTTATGCTCTACTATAATATTTTTTTTTTTGGCAATTTTATGCCTTACTATACTGTGACGTTTTGTAACTGACTATACTATGACGTTTTTTGCCATTTTTATGCCTTATTATACTATGACGTTTTTTGAAATTTTATGCCATACTATACTGTGACGTTTTTTGCCATTTTTATGCTCTACTATAATATGATTTTTTTTGGCATTTTTATGCCTTACTATACTGTGACGTTTTGTGCCTGACTATACTATGACGTTTTTTGCCATTTTTATGCCTTATTATACTATGACGTTTTTTGAAATTTTATGCCATACTATACTGTGACGTTTTTTGCCATTTTTATGCTCTACTATAATATGTATTTTTTTGCCATTTTTATGCCTTACTATACTGTGAAGTTTTGTGCCTGACTATACTATGACGTTTTTTGCCATTTTTATGCCTTATTATACTATGACGTTTTTTGAAATTTTATGCCATACTATACTATGACGTTTTTTGACATTTTTATGCTCTACTATAATATGTATTTTTTTGGCATTTTTATGCCTTACTATACTGTGACATTTTGTGCCTGACTATACTATGATGTTTTTTGCCATTTTTATGCCTTATTATACTATGACGTTTTTTTAATTTTATGCCATACTATACTATGACGTTTTTTGACATTTTTATGCTCTACTATAATATGTATTTTTTTTGCCATTTTTATGCCTTATTATACTGTGACGTTTTGTGCCTGACTATACTATGATGTTTTTTGCCATTTTTATGCCTTATTATACTATGACGTTTTTTTAATTTTATGCCATACTATACTATGACGTTTTTTGACATTTTTATGCTCTACTATAATATGTATTTTTTTGCCATTTTTATGCCTTATTATACTGTGACGTTTTGTGCCTGACTATACTATGACGTTTTTCGCCATTTTTATGACTTATTATACTATGACGTTTTTTTTAATTTTATGCCATACTATACTATGACGTTTCTTGACATTTTTATGCTCTACTATAATATGTATTTTTTTGGCATTTTTATGCCTTACTATACTGTGACGTTTTGTGCCTGACTATACTATGACGTTTTTTGCCATTTTTATGCCTTGTTATACTATGACGTTTTTTGACATTTTTATGCCATACTATACTGTGACGTTTTTTGCCATTTTTATGCTCTACTATAATATGTATTTTTTTGGCATTTTTATGCCTTACTATACTGTGACGTTTTGTGCCTGACTATACTATGACGTTTTTCGACATTTTTATGCCTTATTATAATATGACGTTTTTTGAAATTTTATGCCATACTATACTATGACGTTTTTTGCCATTTTTATGCTCTACTATAATATGATTTTTTTTGGCATTTTTATGCCTTACTATACTATGACGTTTCTTGACATTTTTATGCTCTACTATAATATGTATTTTTTTGGCATTTTTATGCCTTACTATACTGTGACGTTTTGTGCCTGACTATACTATGACGTTTTTTGAAATTTTATGCCATACTATACTGTGAAGTTTTGTGCCTGACTATACTATGACATTTTTTGAAATTTTATGCCATACTATACTATGACGTTTTTTGCCATTTTTATGCTCTACTATAATATGTATTTTTTTGGCATTTTTATGCCTTACTATACTGTGACGTTTTGTGCCTGACTATACTATGATGTTTTTTGCCATTTTTATGACTTATTATACTATGACGTTTTTTTAAATTTTATGCCATACTATACTATGACGTTTCTTGACATTTTTATGCTCTACTATAATATGTATTTTTTTGGCATTTTTATGCCTTACTATACTGTGACGTTTTGTGACTGACTATAATATGACGTTTTTCGCTATTTTTATGCCTTGTTATACTATGACGTTTTTTGAAATTTTATGCCATACTATACTGTGACGTTTTTTGCCATTTTTATGCTCTACTATAATTTTTTTTTTTTTGGCAATTTTATGCCTTACTATACTGTGACGTTTTGTAACTGACTATACTATGACGTTTTTTGCCATTTTTATGCCTTATTATACTATGACGTTTTTTGAAATTTTATGCCATACTATACTATGACGTTTTTTGCCATTTTTATGCTCTACTATAATATGATTTTTTTTGGCATTTTTATGCCTTACTATACTGTGACGTTTTGTGCCTGACTATACTATGACGTTTTTTGCCATTTTTATGCCTTATTATACTATGACGTTTTTTGAAATTTTATGCCATACTATACTATGACGTTTTTTGCCATTTTTATGCTCTACTATAATATGTATTTTTTTGCCATTTTTATGCCTTACTATACTGTGAAGTTTTGTGCCTGACTATACTATGACGTTTTTTGCCATTTTTATGCCTTATTATACTATGACGTTTTTTGAAATTTTATGCCATACTATACTATGACGTTTTTTGACATTTTTATGCTCTACTATAATATGTATTTTTTTGGCATTTTTATGCCTTACTATACTGTGACATTTTGTGCCTGACTATACTATGATGTTTTTTGCCATTTTTATGCCTTATTATACTATGACGTTTTTTTAATTTTATGCCATACTATACTATGACGTTTTTTGACATTTTTATGCTCTACTATAATATGTATTTTTTTGCCATTTTTATGCCTTACTATACTGTGACGTTTTGTGCCTGACTATACTATGATGTTTTTTGCCATTTTTATGCTTATTATACTATGACGTTATGTGCCTGACTATACTATGACGTTTTTTTAATTTTATGCCATACTATACTATGACGTTTTTTGACATTTTTATGCTCTACTATAATATGTATTTTTTTGCCATTTTTATGCCTTATTATACTGTGACGTTTTGTGCCTGACTATACTATGACGTTTTTCGCCATTTTTATGACTTATTATACTATGACGTTTTTTGAAATTTTATGCCATACTATACTATGACGTTTTTTGACATTTTTATGCTCTACTATAATATGTATTTTTTTTGCCATTTTTATGCCTTATTATAATATGACGTTTTTTTGCCTGACTATACTATGATGTTTTTTGCCATTTTTATGCCTTATTATACTATGACGTTTTTTTAATTTTATGCCATACTATACTATGACGTTTTTTGACATTTTTATGCTCTACTATAATATGTATTTTTTTGCCATTTTTATGCCTTATTATACTGTGACGTTTTGTGCCTGACTATACTATGACGTTTTTCGCCATTTTTATGACTTATTATACTATGACGTTTTTTTTAATTTTATGCCATACTATACTATGACGTTTCTTGACATTTTTATGCTCTACTATAATATGTATTTTTTTGGCATTTTTATGCCTACTATACTGTGACGTTTTGTGCTGACTATACTATGACGTTTTTTGCCATTTTTATGCCTTATCATACTATGACGTTTTTTGAAATTTTATGCCATACTATACTATGATGTTTTTTGCCACTTCTATGACTTGATATACTATGATGTTTTTTGAAATTTTATGCCATACTATACTATGATATTTTTTGCCATTTTTATGCTCTACTATAATATGACTTTTTTTGGCATTTTTTTACCTTACTATACTGTGACGTTTTGTGCCTGACTATACTATGACATCTTTTGCCATTTTTATGCCTTATTATACTATGACGTTTTTTGAAATTTTATGCCATACTATACTATGACGTTTTTTTGCCATTTTTATGCTCTACTATAATATGTATTTTTTTGGCATTTTTATGCCTTACTATACTGTGACGTTTTCTGACTGACTATAATATGACGTTTTTTGCTATTTTTATGCCTTGTTATACTATGACGTTTTTTGAAATTTTATGCCATACTATACTGTGACGTTTTTTGCCATTTTTATGCTCTACTATAATATGTATTTTTTTGGCATCTTTTATGCCTTACTATACTGTGACGTTTTGTGCCTGACTATACTATGACGTTTTTCGACATTTTTATGCCTTATTATAATATGACGTTTTTTGAAATTTTATGCCATACTATACTATGACGTTTTTTGCCATTTTTATGCTCTACTATAATATGATTTTTTTTGGCATTTTTATGCCTTACTATACTATGACGTTTCTTGACATTTTTATGCTCTACTATAATATGTATTTTTTTGGCATTTTTATGCCTTACTATACTGTGACGTTTTGTGCCTGACTATACTATGAAGTTTTTTGCCATTTTTATGCCTTATTATACTATGACATTTTTTGAAATTTTATGCCATACTATACTATGACGTTTTTTGCCATTTTTATGCTCTACTATAATATGTATTTTTTTGGCATTTTTATGCCTTACTATACTGTGACGTTTTGTGCCTGACTATACTATGATGTTTTTTGCCATTTTTATGACTTATTATACTATGACGTTTTTTTAAATTTTATG
The DNA here is from genome assembly GCF_021018895.1 of Seriola aureovittata. NCBI lineage: Eukaryota > Metazoa > Chordata > Actinopteri > Carangiformes > Carangidae > Seriola > Seriola aureovittata. The sequence goes on from NC_079386.1 coordinate 4,379,149, forward strand.
CCATACTATACTATGACGTTTCTTGACATTTTTATGCTCTACTATAATATGTATTTTTTTGGCATTTTTATGCCTTACTATACTATGACGTTTCTTGACATTTTTATGCTCTACTATAATATGTATTTTTTTGGCATTTTTATGCCTTACTATACTGTGACGTTTTGTGCCTGACTATACTATGACGTTTTTTGCCATTTTTATGCCTTAGTATACTATGACATTTTTTGAAATTTTATGCCATACTATACTATGACGTTTTTTGCCATTTTTATGCCTTATTATACTATGATGTTTTTTTTTAATTTTATGCCCTACAATACTATGACGTTTTTTGACATTTTTATGCTCTACTATAATATGATTTTTTTTGGCATTTTTATGCCTTACTATACTGTGATGTTTTGTGCCTGACTATACTATGACGTTTTTTGCCATTTTTATGCCTTATTATATTATGATGTTTTTTTTAAATTTTATGCCATACTATACTGTGACGTTTTTTGCCATTTTTATGCTCTACTATAATATGATTTTTTTTGGCATTTTTATGCCTTACTATACTGTGACGTTTTGTGCCTGACTATACTATGACGTTTTTTGCCATTTTTATGCCTTATTATACTATGACGTTTTTTGAAATTTTATGCCATACTATACTGTGACGTTTTTTGCCATTTTTATGCTCTACTATAATATGTATTTTTTTGCCATTTTTATGCCTTACTATACTGTGAAGTTTTGTGCCTGACTATACTATGACGTTTTTTGCCATTTTTATGCCTTATTATACTATGACGTTTTTTGAAATTTTATGCCATACTATACTATGACGTTTTTTGACATTTTTATGCTCTACTATAATATGTATTTTTTTGGCATTTTTATGCCTTACTATACTGTGACATTTTGTGCCTGACTATACTATGATGTTTTTTGCCATTTTTATGCCTTATTATACTATGACGTTTTTTTAATTTTATGCCATACTATACTATGACGTTTTTTGACATTTTTATGCTCTACTATAATATGTATTTTTTTTGCCATTTTTATGCCTTATTATACTGTGACGTTTTGTGCCTGACTATACTATGATGTTTTTTGCCATTTTTATGCCTTATTATACTATGACGTTTTTTTAATTTTATGCCATACTATACTATGACGTTTTTTGACATTTTTATGCTCTACTATAATATGATTTTTTTTGGCATTTTTATGCCTTATTATACTGTGACGTTTTGTGCCTGACTATACTATGACGTTTTTCGCCATTTTTATGACTTATTATACTATGACGTTTTTTTTAATTTTATGCCATACTATACTATGACGTTTCTTGACATTTTTATGCTCTACTATAATATGTATTTTTTTGGCATTTTTATGCCTTACTATACTGTGACGTTTTGTGCCTGACTATACTATGACGTTTTTTGCCATTTTTATGCCTTATCATACTATGACGTTTTTTGAAATTTTATGCCATACTATACTATGATGTTTTTTGCCACTTCTATGACTTGATATACTATGATGTTTTTTGAAATTTTATGCCATACTATACTATGATATTTTTTGCCATTTTTATGCTCTACTATAATATGACTTTTTTTGGCATTTTTTTACCTTACTATACTGTGACGTTTTGTGCCTGACTATACTATGACATCTTTTGCCATTTTTATGCCTTATTATACTATGACGTTTTTTGAAATTTTATGCCATACTATACTATGACGTTTTTTGCCATTTTTATGCTCTACTATAATATGTATTTTTTTGGCATTTTTATGCCTTACTATACTGTGACGTTTTCTGACTGACTATAATATGACGTTTTTTGCTATTTTTATGCCTTGTTATACTATGACGTTTTTTGAAATTTTATGCCATACTATACTGTGACGTTTTTTGCCATTTTTATGCTCTACTATAATATGTATTTTTTTGGCATCTTTTATGCCTTACTATACTGTGACGTTTTGTGCCTGACTTTACTATGACGTTTTTTGCCATTTTTATGCTCTACTAGAATATGACTTTTTTTGGCATTTTTTTTTACCTTACTATACTGTGACGTTTTGTGCCTGACTATACTATGCCGTTTTTTTGTCATATTTATGCCTTGGTATACTATGACATTTTTTGAAATTTTATGCCATACAATACTATGATGTTTTTTGACATTTTTATGCTTTACTATTATATGACTTTTTTTGGCATTTATTTGCCTTACTATACTGTGACGTATTGTGCCTGACTATACTATGACGTTTTTTATGTCATTTTTATGCCTTAGTATACTATGACATTTTTTGAAATTTTATGCCATACTATACTATGACGTTTGTTTGTCATTTTTATGCCTTAGTATACCATGAAATTTTTTGAAATTTTATGCCTGACTATACTATAATGTTTTTTGCCATTTTTATGCCTTATTATACTATGATGTTTTTTTGAAATGTTATGCCATACTATACTATGACGTTTTTTGCCATTTTTATGCCTTATTATACTATGATGTTTTTTTGAAATTTTATGCCATACAATACTATGATGTTTTTTTGAAATTTTATGCCATACAATACTATGACGTTTTTTGCCATTTTTATGCCTTAGTATACTATGATGTTTTTTTAAATTTTATGCCATACTGTACTATGACGTTTTTTGTCATTTTTATGCCTTAGTATACTATGACATTTTTTTGAAATTTTATGCCATACTATACTATAACGTTTTTTGCCATTTTAGTGCCTTATTATACTATGATGTTTTTTTGAAATTTTATGCCATACAATACTATGACGTTTTTTGACATTTTTATGCTCTACTATAATATGACTTTTTTGGCATTTTTTTCCCTTACTATACTGTGACGTTTTGTGCCTGACTATACTATGACGTTTTTTGCCATTTTTATGCCTTATGATACTATGACGTTTTTTGAAATTTTATGCCATACTATACTATGACGTTTTTTGCCATTTTTATGCTCTACTAGAATATGACTCTTTTTGGCATTTTTATGCCTTACTATACTGTGACGTTTTGTGCCTGACTATACTATGACGTTTTTTTGTCATTTTTATGCCTTAGTATACTATGACATTTTTTGAAATTTTATGCCATACAATACTATGACGTTTTTTGACATTTTTATGCTCTAGTATAATATGACTTTTTTTGGCATTTTTTTGCCTTACTATACTGTGACGTTTTGTGCCTGACTATAATATGATGTTTTTTTTGTCATTTTTATGCCTTATTATACTATGACGTTTTTTGAAATTTTATGCCATATTATACTATGACGTTTTTTGCCATTTTTATGTTCTACTATAATATCGGTTTTTTTTGGCATTTTTCTGCCTTACTATACTGTGACGTTTTGTGCCTGACTTTACTATGACGTTTTTTGCCATTTTTATGCTCTACTAGAATATGACTTTTTTTGGCATTTTTATGCCTTACTATACTGTGACGTTTTGTGCCTGACTATACTATCACGTTTTTTTTGTCATTTTTATGCCTTAGTATACTATGACATTTTTTGAAATTTTATGCCATACTATACTATGACGTTTTTACCATTTTTATGCCTTATTATACTATGATGTTTTTTTGAAATTTTATGCCATACTATACTATGACGTTTTGTGCCTGACTATACTATCATGTTTTTTGGCATTTTTATGCCTTATTGTACTATGACGTTTTTTGAAATTTTATGCCATACTATACTATGACGTTTTGTGCCTGACTATACTATGACGTTTTTTGCCATTTTTATGCTCTACTATACTATGACATTTTTTGAAATTTTTATGCTCTACTATAATATGTATTTTTTCTGCATTTTTATGCCTTACTATACTGTGACGTTTTGTGCCTGACTATACTATGACGTTTTTTGCCATTTTTATGCTCTACTATAATATGTATTTTTTCTGCATTTTTATGCCTTACTATACTGTGACGTTTTGTGCCTGACTATACTATGACGTTTTTTGCCATTTTTATGCTCTACTAGAATATGACTTTTTTTGGCATTTTTATGTCTTACTATACTGTGACGTTTTGTGCTTGACTATACTATGACGTTTTTTTGTCATTTTTATGCCTTAGTATACTATGACATTTTTTGAAATTTTATGCAATACTATACTATGACGTTTTTTGCCATTTTTATGCTCTACTATAATATGACTTTTTTTGGCATTTTATAGTTGGAATCACATTTCTACGTGCAGGTATGAGAGAGCTGGGTGACTCAGAAAAAAGTTGCAATTTTGTAGAAAAAAGATGGGTTTCTAAAGAAAATTCCAATGCATTTCTAATGCATTATTTATTCCCAGTTTTTTGAGAATAACTTTGGGAAAAATTGGAATTTTAACACCAAAAGTCATAGCACCCCTTTCCGGATCAAGACGCACGTTTTGATGTCTATATTACCGGGGTTTTCTCAAAGCTGCGGGACAAGTTACGCGCCGAAATTTGGCGGAAGAATAATAAACCCGAAATAGTGGAGGAGTGCCCCGAGGCACTCCTCTCAGCTATTCTAGCTGTAGAGGAGTGCCTCGGAGCTGAGCACCCGTGGCACTAATAAGGTCATATTATAGTAAGTTATAAAAACGTAATAGTATAGTAAGGTTTAGTATAGTAAGGCATAAAAAAGACATAGAATAGTAAGGCATAAATAAATAAAAGAGTAATAGTTTAGTCAGGTATAAAAATATCAAAGTATGTTGAGTCATAAAAATGTCAGAGTAAAGTAAGGTATAATATGTCATAGTACAGGAAGGCATAAAAAAGTCATAGTATAGTAAGGCATTAATCCGTAATACTATAGTAAGGCATAAAAACGTCATAGTATAGTAAGGCATAAAATGACTTAGTATAGTAAGGTATAAAAACGTCATAGTATAGTAAGGTATAAAAACGTCATAGTATAGTCAGGTATAAAGGTCATACTATTGTATGACCTTTCATTACTTACTAAGGTATAAAAACGTCATAGTATAGTATGACCTTTTATACTTTACTTAGGTTCAAAAATGTCATACTATAGCAGGGTATAAAAAGATCATAGTATATTAAAGCATAAAATGCCATTGTTTAGTAAGGAATAAAAACAACATAGTATAGTAAGGCTTAGTATAGTAAGGCATAAAACCAACATAGTATAGTAAGGAATAAAAAGGTCATACTATAATAAGGTATAATGAGGACATATTATAGTAAGTTATAAAAACGTCATAGTATAGTAAGGTTTAGTATAGTAAGGCATAAAAAAGACATAGAATAGTAAGGCATAAAAGGGTAATAGTTTAGTCAGGTATAAAAATATCAAAGTATGGTGAGTCATAAAAATGTCATAGTATAGTAAGGCATTAATCCGTAATACTATAGTAAGGCATAAAAACAACATAGTATAGTAAGGCGTAGTATAGTAACGCATAAAAAAACTTAATATGGTAAAGTATAAAAAGGTCATACTATAGTAAGGTATAAAATCATCATAGTATAGTAAGGCATAAAAACGTCATAGTATAGTAAGGCATAAAAACGTCATAGTATAGTAAGGCATAAAAACAACATAGTTTAGGATGACCTTTTATACTTTACCAAGGTATAAAAATGTCATACCCTAGCAGGGTATAAAAAGGTCATACTATAGTAAGGTATAAAAAGTCATAGTATATTAAAGCATAAAATGCCATTGTATAGTAAGGCATAAAACCAACATAGTATAGTAAGGAATAAAAAGGTCATACTATAATAAGGTATAGTAAGGTCATATTATAGTAAGTTATAAAAAAAACGTCATAGTATAGTAAGGGTTAGTATAGTAAGGCATAAAAAAGACATAGAATAGTAAGGCTTAAAAGGGTAATAGTTTAGTCAGGTATAAAAATATCAAAGTATGGTGAGTCATAAAAATGTCATAGTATAGTAAGGCATTAATCCGTAATACTATAGTAAGGCATAAAAACAACATAGTATAGTAAGGCGTAGTATAGTAACGCATAAAAAAACTTAATATGGTAAAGTATAAAAAGGTCATACTATAGTAAGGTATAAAATCATCATAGTATAGTAAGGCATAAAAACGTCATAGTATAGTAAGGCATAAAAACGTCATAGTATAGTAAGGCATAAAAACAACATAGTTTAGGATGACCTTTTATACTTTACCAAGGTATAAAAATGTCATACCCTAGCAGGGTATAAAAAGGTCATACTATAGTAAGGTATAAAAAGTCATAGTATATTAAAGCATAAAATGCTATTGTATAGTAAGGCATAAAACCAACATAGTATAGTAAGGAATAAAAAGGTCATACTATAATAAGGTATAGTAAGGTCATATTATAGTAAGTTATAAAAAAAACGTCATAGTATAGTAAGGGTTAGTATAGTAAGGCATAAAAAAGACATAGAATAGTAAGGCATAAAAGGGTAATAGTTTAGTCAGGTATAAAAATATCAAGTACGGTGAGTCATAAAAATGTCAGAGTAAAGTAAGGTATAATATGTCATAGTACAGGAAGGCATAAAAAAGTCATCGTATAGTAAGGCATTAATCCGTAATACTATAGTAAGGCATAAAGACAACATAGTATAGTAAGGCGTAATATAGTAAGGCATAAAAACAACTTAGTATGGTAAGGTATAAAAAGGTCATACTATAGTAAGGTATAAAACATCATAGTATAGTAAGGCATAGAAACGTCATAGTATAGTAAGGCATAAAAACAAAATAATTTATGATGACCTTTTATAATTTACTATGGTATAAAAATGTCATACTATAGCAGGGTATAAAAAGGTCATACTATAGTAAGGTATAAAACATCATAGTATAGTAAGGCATAGAAACATCATAGTATAGTAAGGCATAAAAACAAAATAATTTATGATGACCTTTTATAATTTACTAAGGTATAAAAATGTCATACTATAGCAGGGTATAAAAAGGTCATACTATAGTAAGGCATACAAATGTCATAGTACAGTAAGACCTTTTATAATTTACTAAGGTATAAAAATTTCATACTATAGTAAAGTATAAAAACGTCATAGTATAGTAAGGTATAAAAAGGTCATAGTATAGTAAGGTATAAAAACGTCATAGTATAGTCAGGCATAAAAACAACATAGTATAATATGACCTTTTATACTTTACTTAGGTTCAAAAATGTCATACTATAGTAAGTTATAAAAACGCCATAGTATAGTAAGGTATAAAAAGGTCATACTATAGTATCACCTTTTATACCTTACTAAAGTATAAAAATGTCATACTACAGTAAGTTATAAAAAATCAAAGTATAGTAAGGCATAAAAACACCATACAATGGGATTCTTGCCCGTAGTCAGGTTGCAGAGCCTAAGAATATTCCAGCATAGACAATACCTGATGCACTGTAGCAGACTACACACGTAGATGGACACAAACAACAGGATGAGAGTTGCAATGACCAAGAGGACACAGAAAATGAGGAGGGCAGGTCATGTCTCCTGGTGTCTTTATGTTATGACCAGCAGACTATTGAGGAGAAGGTAAACAAGTAGAATTGGCATGATGGACCTCTTTAAATGGTCTGATAAAATTGGTAAGTTGTTCAATTGGCCTTGAACAGTGACAAATTGTAATGAGCTACAGTTCCTCCAAACAGCATATCACTGAAGTACAGTGCAAGTCTTCAGCACCACAACCTCTTCACCCTCCTACCATAACAACAGGAAGTACCGGAGCATCGTGACCTCCTCTACCAGGCTACGCAACAGCTTCTTCCCTCAAGCTGTGACCATCCTCAGCACCTTAGACACCCTGACCAGTACCCCAAAGCCCCTCCCAATCAGTCCTTGAGTAACCATATTTCATTTCTACATGTAATGTTATACATGTTTTCCCATGGTACATGAGAAAACACACTGAGGATGAGTGCTAACCGTGCTTCTGCAAAGTTTTCTCAGGACAGATAAAAATAGAAAGCTATAGCTGTAGCCACGCATGGTAATGATAGCTGCTTGTGTTAGTGAAGACTAAATAGACATACCCTATATGTTGTCATAGTGGTAATGCTTTCTTTTTATTCATCTTTTTTGGTCCATTTGCATTGAACTCCCTAAGCCTCCTTGAGAAAAAACATGTGTATTTTAAAATTGTCAGTTGCTGGATGAGACAGTCTGCTGGCCACTAGATGGCAGTGTGTAACAAGTAATGAGAAGGAATGAGAGTGCTTGCTCTACACATACTCTATATGCATTCAACATATTTTGCCTTAATGTATTACACTGTACGTATACACATAATTTGCCTTGGAGTTGACACATATATAGATAAAACAAATATCAATAATGTGGTGCAAGTGAGTCAAGAAAAAAGATATATGCATTTTTTAATTTTTTTTTTACAATCATTTTCAATAATTTATTCATTTCACATTATGACCATACACACATAGAAAGTTACTCCTGTACAATACAGCGAGGAGTCACTTGGTAGCAGTAGTAACACACCCCCCTTAATTCCCCAACCTCTTGCACCCCAACATCTGCTGCCATCACCCCCGGCTCCTGAGCTTCTGTCTCCAGCCACAGCAGTCTGGCATCAGGGTCCTCATCAGAGAACTGGAGCAGAGACCCTGAGCTCCGCAACACCTTCAAACACTGCTTCAGCACCAGGGCAGCCTTCCCTTTCCCTTCCTTAGACCTCAACAAGGCATCTGTGGTGCCCTTGTCAACTATCAGGTCCACACTGCTAGAACCATAGTGCTTGTGAATATGTGTGCAGTCCAGCTCTACAAACTCAAGCTGAGAGGAAACATTGTTAGGTTGAATGGCTTTAGCTTGAATGTGTTCCTGCATTAGGCGCACAGCTATGGGGGAAATGTCGGCACAAGTGACCCGGACTGGAAGAGGAGAATGTCTGTAAATGCAGGGCCCCAGAGCTGAAGTGCCACAGCCCATATCCAGGACTTGGAGCAGAGCATCTGGGTGAGACTTAGTCTGTAAGAGGGGCATGATGAAGTCTCGCACAGAATCAAAGCCAAAGAACCACTCAAAGTTCTTGAAGGTGGGTGTCCTGCTATTGTTCTCAGTGTAGAAACGGTCCCAGGTTGCTTTCTTATCCATGTTTTCTATCAGTTCAGCTACACAGAAAAACAGACTGAATTAGATTTAGTGAATAATAGTGAAACACAGATACAACCATCCTCTGTGCCTGCATGGTCCCTCATATTGAGGGACTTCAATCTGGGAGGTCAATGTGTCTTATGTTTATAAAAAGACAATTTCACAAGATTCAAGATATTTACTAAGGACCTTGGATCTTACTGTATTTGGCATGAAAATGTCAATGTAATTTTATTGTGATTTGAAGTTTGTCTAATGATTCACACTGCTTGTGACATAAACAGAAGCAACATACTTTAACTCTTGAATTAAACTGACTTCAGCACAGAATTGCAGTTAACATGAAGTAACATGTTCGTTTCTTTCAAAATCCCTTTAAATGTATGGATTCATTCACATACAGCTAACCCACTGTAGTTGCTAGCTAGCTTAGTTAGCTGCAGTGCCGTGTGGTACCTGCAGTAACCGATACAGAAACATGTCAGTCAACATAGCTAGCTTAAATTAGACAGCGGCTCCAGGTTTAAACGTACTTGTGAGAGAAGAGTGATGCCGTACACTAGCTGCAACTCTTCGCCATCTTAACAATGTCAAAGGTTTTGAGAGTGGAAACATTTTCCTTCAAGGACTTCGCTTGTTTTCACTTTGTCATAGGAAGGAATTCTCACTCTGAGCATATTTCGCAGTACCAAAAACAGTGACTACTGGCGTCCACCAAAACGGTAGCGAGACAGCGTCTGCTGTTGGAGGCGACGATCTTTGATTACGTTATGCGGCATGATGCGACTGCGCATGTGTGACTGCAAGTGTAAACAAAGTGCAGCTGCACTCTGAACTCACTTAACTGCTGCATTATGCTTGTGGTTAAAACAACGCGATAGTCACTTCCGCAGATTATCGTGATTATCAAGTAACCAAATAAAAGTTACTATCTTATCTGGTAATGTGGCTGATGTGGGAAATTGATCTCAAGATTTAACCATATATTAAAGTCTTGAGCTTTGTACTTATACAATTATTTTTTTGTTCTGATTCTGTAAAGCTTTCATGTACAGCAGCGACACTGCAAAGAACCTGCATGATTTAGGATGATAATCTTACTGCCTTGCAAATAAGTGTTACTTTTAATGGAAGCATCTATTCTTGTACACCTATATTTTTTACATTTGGAGGTGTTAAAATGATCAGTGGATTATTCTATTAGGAGAATGTTAACAATTTTGATAATTGCGTAAGCATAAATTACCAACACCTTCTCAGATGTGATAATTTTCTGCTTTTCCACACCTGTCATTGTAAATTGAATATCTTAGGGCAAAATTAAATTTAGCTATTTGAAGATGTCATTGATATTTCAGAGAAATTATAGTTTTCCAATTTTTCTCAATTAATAAAAAAAGCCATGAATTGATGATGTAAATGATCAGAATTACATTCAGCCTGACTCTAATGGAAACATGACACAAGAGATAAGATGTAAATCCCTTTAATAAAACTCAATGAAACGCAGTGTAACAAAGGAAAAGAATCCAACATAAAGCAAGTAGATAACATTTACAACCACAAAAGAAAAAAAACCTGTACAACTCTAAATGCCTGGAGTCACTATTTTTCCAAAGATTTTTTTTAATTAACCATTTTGTGATGACTGAGGGGAAAACTTGGGAGTCTGGGGCGAAAAGGGGTAAGGGAGGCATGTAATGTGATTTAAATTTTATAATTTTTTCAAATACATGAGTGTAATCTCATACACAGATGTATGCTTCATCAAAGTGGCTGCTGAAGTTATTTCTTTTAACCAACTGCTGTAGCGTTCAGCAGGAGGAGGATGAGGTGGGCTGTGGCCAGGAGTGTTATTTGTACAAGATGTCATAATGGCCAGGTCTATAGAGGAGGAAGATGCGTGGGTCACCGCCTTCGGGGAAGACGTGGTGATTGACTGTTCCTCCCTCTCCTCTATCCATGTACTCCACCAGGATGGATACGTTCAGGGCCTGGGCTAAGGCGATGATGTGAATGTGGTCACTTTCTTTAGACATTGGCTCTACTTCCTTGGAAAAGAAAGAAAAAACAAGCATGCGAGTTAGTTTTCACTGTAAAACATGAATGGTAAAGACACTGTACATTGTGATCATACACTTTTCATCCTTGTTTACCAAAGAATGGTTCAGTAAAATGGTTATGAGACCCAGATTTTCCTTTTCATGAACCAGAAGTTCATTTTAAGCTCTTCAAAGTGAAAATTCTGAAACCCACCTGCTGACAGAACTCCTTGACAGAGCGTCCTCCCTCTATGAAATGCTGGAAGAAGCCATGCTCTCGCTGCAGGTAGCCTGAGGTGAGCAGCCGCAGGTACACGACCACATAGTCCGACACGTTCTGGTCATTGAAGGAGCTCAGCAGCTCCTGCAGGCTCGGCTGTTTCTCACACAGTTCAATCAGGTCCATGAACTTGGAGGAGAGACATTATTGACATCATTAGACTGATATGTACGAGTCCAGCTTGCCAACTTACAATCCAACAGGCCAAAATCCAGTGTCTGTCTGCTTAAGCTGACTTGGCAGATGGCCATTCAGAGGTGGCAGAGAAACACTCAAACTACAGTAAACTCTGCTAACACATTTCAAACTATGTGTCCAAAAGAATGCAAGAGACACTGTATGTACTTTACAACCAGAATAAACCATGAATGAAACAGCAGCATTGTAAAAAGCTTCATCATATATAAAGTTCACTTTTATATACAGAATAATCATCTACTACTTCTGTAGTAAACTCAGAATAATGCATTTAGGTTTGTCAGTTAGCAATAAACAATGAATGTATTTTCTTCTTGTGTAGGAAACTCACAGTGTTGTGGAAGTCTTCAATGGTGAACTCAGTGAAGCCTTCATTAACCAGGTCCAGTTTACTTTTAGATGCAACTGCTTTGAACCTCAAGAGACAAAAAAAAAAAACCATGTACTCAGTAATCTTCCATGATGCTTCTTAATATTTCAGAAAAAAGTGCAGGACAAACTGACAAAGAAACAGTGATTTTTTTTTTTTTTGCTATAACAGACAACAACAGTACACCTTAATGTTAGCTGACTGTTGTTCATGCAAAAATATCTGGGCACCCTGTGCAGCCACGAGAAAATGAAACTGTGCCAGTCCAAGATGACAGAGGTGTGAATTTCAGTCTAGAGAGCAGCACCACTTACAGCCCAAAGAGTAAGCACTGTGACACTCACTTCTGAAGTTCTTTGCTGTCATCTAGCAGGGACTCGAGATGTGCGAAACCAAAGGCTCTGTAGAAACAGTTCCCATCTGGTCGCGTCTTACGAATGTACGAGTATTTTTTGTATAGGTCCTGCAACAAAACAAAGACAATTACACCATATGATTTTGTTTTGTAGCCCTGGAGGAAACAATGCCATCCGTAGTGGAGGAAATGCACCATGATGTGGGTGCAGGTGATGCAGTTTGACTGACCTTGATCTTGAGCTGATAAACCGTGTCATCCTCAGCATACTCCCTCTGCAGCACCGACAGGTCCTGTCTGTCCGACACTAACGGGTTACTGTTGGCTATCTGGACTCCCACACACAGAAAATCAAATTTATTACATACACTGTGAACAACTTCACTCATGAGTGATTCTGTCCTAACCAGTTGTGGGCTGTGTTTATACTCTTGAAGGATGATGATTTTGACCAACAAAAAAATAGCTGTGTATTCATACATGTAATTAAACAAAACTTCCACTAAAATTTGGTTTGTTTATATTTGTTTTACAGAACACCTCATTTTATTATTAGGTGATAACTGTACAATTTCATTAATCATCAATTTTTTAATAATTCGTCAGGTTGAGGTCAAGGTTGCTAATTACTAGGAAGCTTTAAAAAGCTTCAGCAGGTCATCAGGTTTTAATTGAATAAAGGCATATCATTAGGGAAACAAAGAAATGAGACAATGACAATGAGTTGAATCTGGAAGCTTGTTAATGCTGATGCTAGGCATAAGTATAATGATAAGTCGACTTTGTTTATATTACCTTTGCTAATGAAAAGGAATTTCTCACCTCCTGCTGAATTCTGTCCTGTTGAGCAATTATGGCCTCGTCGTATGCGAGGCAGTTCACTCCTGTAAGAGAAAAGGTGAAAAATGAATCAGGCTTCAGGAATAGATGCTCAAAAGGGAGATCAATAGGCAGGCATGATGCAGAGCTGGTACAGGGCCAGTGTTTATAAGGAGTGAAAAACTGGTCAGGTCAAAATTTGAGTAGAAGAATGTTGGAAGGTCAGTGCTGCAGATTTACAATAAAGCAAATGTGGCAGTAAACAGCAGAAAATGACACCATTAAATACTGTTAATGAAGTATTTCCGCTGTATAAAGTTAGGTGTGTGTGTGTGTGCGCATCATTATCAGGGAACAACTGAACTACCTGCATACATGCACTGTAGTTTCTATACAGTGCGTTTATGCAGGTGTTAGATGTTGTGCCAATGCAACTTAAACAATACAGCTCGATTGTCTGGTAATATTATCCAAGCACAATGCACCCGCAATGCGTTTTGACCATGTCCATGAAAAAAGCAACAACTTAATAATTTGATTCATCTTGCATATTAACTCTTCTCTCCGGAATTATTCTTCGAATATGTACATCGAGCAGACTTTGTTTATTAGTCTCCTTTGACATTTAATTTTTAATTTGACATTAAAATGGGACAGGTGAGTTTTTTTCTGGTTGGTAAAACCGCTGCACTCAGGTAAATAAAATCAGATGGGGTTAAGCAATGTTTTAAATATTAAATAAAATGAAGGCAACAATACAGCAGCTATATTTTCTCTTCCCGTGGTCAACATCTGCAGTCACCACGAGCAGACGCTTTCAGGCCGTGGTCAGCAGTTAACATGAAAACAAGTTAATCCACAACACCGGCCACCGTCACTCAGCTAAACTTGGCTAGCTCGACCTGTGCGAAAACAAAACAAATTCGAGTCACGACGAATAACGTCTTTTTAGCTAACAGAAATGGCTTGCACCATCCTTACCATTAAGCCCACACTTTCAACATTTCCTTAGGTGAAAAACTCTGCGACTGTCATTTACTGTCGCCGTGTCAGTAACTAAACAAGGCTATTTTTCTTTGTGTAGCAATGGTAGCTAGCTAACGTTAGCCAACAAGCTCTGGCCTCTCTGGCTCCCCAGCATCGCTGCATGTCAGCACACTTTACCCCGGGACAGGGCAGCCGCTCGAACAGCGAGCAGACACTCGGATGGGTACGAGCTGCACTAACACGCGAAATGACCGCGCTGTTTGTTGGATATGTTGCGCCGTAACTGTTTCTCTCACCCTCCATCTCTCCCTGTGATGATTCCTGCTGCTCCTCCGCCATCTTAGCTGTCGAGATCTGTTTCCTCCTTCTGCATGACCTCATTCATTACACACTTCCGGGCGGCAGCTAACAAAGAGTAAAGTTTATTTATTTATTTAAATTTATTTATTTATTTATTTATTTATTTACTTACTTACTTACTTACTTACTTACTTACTTATTTGTTTATTGTGTGACATTAAAAAAATAAATGCGTTAGAACCCAATACCTGAACTGGACAGAGGGCCCCAACCGGATTGCCAACCAGTTAGTGGGTAAACAATCAATTTGCTTGGGTATGATGTTTTTGGTAAAACATAAATACTAAAGCACAATTTAAAGAAAAAATATAAATGCCACTCCTCCCATTGTAACCCATTATGTCACAATGGTAAGCATCAAAATGTAGCTTTAATACCTTTCATTTTGTAGTAGATCCTTACATAGTGCTTATTCTTGAATGAATTTGTGTGTAATAGAAATACCTAGTTGAATACATAATAATAACTAATTGACAAACTAATTGGTGTAGTGTGTAGGGATTTGATTCAATTTCTAAGCACATAAGAATAAGTATCAGTGTAAACCCCCCATATTTGGATGATCAAGAAAATAGTATTTATCGAAAAGCCTGTGTTAGCATATAAGTTTCAGTGTACTTTTAAAAAAGAACATGCACATTTATTTCAAACCAATCAATACAAGCTGATACCAATACGTAGCCCTCAAAATAAATGAAAATCCAGGCATGTCACCGGGAAGATCATTTTCCAAAGTCACAGTGGAATGCAGAGTCTTTCATAGTTCAGTAGTTTTGCAGTTTGTAGGCTCATTCAAGTCCCTGCACTTTCCAGCAGTACACATCAGGGGGCACTGTCTGCAACAAATACAGTCTGCATTGAACATAATACCATTTGTCTGCTGCTCTTACCTGCAGATAATATGGCACATAGCTTTCGCCACAGCAGACTTTTAACCTGACATTTCAAACTTCCGACATTCATCTAGGATAAAGCTGTATTTATAGAAACACAATACCAATGTGTAATAAAATAATACTTCATATTTGCCAAAAAAGCAATTATTATTATTATTATTATTATTATTATTATTATTATTGTTGTTGTTGTTGTTATTATTATTATATTATCCCTTTGGCACATTAATTCCCGTATCAGGGCTGTAACAGAACCCAGTAATATACAGAACACATAAACACAAAAAAAATAAAACTGTAACAGTACCAGTACCAGTACCAAAACTGTAACTGTTAGAGTTAATGACAAATCAGTCCTGGAGAGGCGTCGTCCTGTCATCATTGGATGTCGAAGAAGAAACTTTACAAGGTACAGATAGGGTCTGTCCACAGTTGTAATGGCTTACTGAGTATGTTGTTTCCATGGTCTCCAGTGAGTACAGATTATACAAGAAGCCATTACAAGCAATACAGTGATGTATAATATTTAAAAAAACAGTCACTAGAATGTATTTTACAAATATTTGGCTTTTCCAGCTTTCATGAAGCTACATGTTTGAGCGTATGTACATATTTAACATGTAAAACAGTGTTTCAGTTTTTATTCTTGCAACACAGCAGCAGGATATATTCATTATTTATCTACTTTAGGTGTATGTGTGAATACAGGTGCAGATCTGAGGGTGGTGAGGAATGGGGGACATGCGGGAACAAGAGGGTAGATATATTGAATGTGTTGATATGTTCATTTACTTACTTGAATTTAAGTGTTAAAAAAAATAATTTCAAAAAGTTTAGAAAAAAATAATTTGTGCAGATTTACAAATCACTACAGAGGACACATTAGGTATGTTTTGGTCATATGAAGTCTTTATCCGATCCCAACTGTCTTGGTGCTTAAGGCAGAGGCACAAGAACAGTAAGACAATATGGAGGTATGCATGGTGCAGGTGTGGCAAGACAGCAACAGCCCCATGGTTTAGATCAGATCCCGAGCCGTGTTGTGTAAGAGAATTCAACACAGGCGCAGGTTCTGAATACCACTGAAGCAAAAGAAAAAAAAAGTATCCACCCTCAGCACTGAGGTGTTGCAATCTACTTCTCTGATGTACCAACTTTCCCACAGCCATCACCTGCATTTCCTGATTTCATACTGTATGTGCCCTTGAGTGTTTGCGACATCCCGCACAGAAGGTATGTCAGTGGCATTGACCTGTTAGTTACAGCTTGTTAGAGCGGCAGATAGTGTATTTGTGAAAGATG
This sequence comes from Seriola aureovittata, assembly GCF_021018895.1. Classification (NCBI taxonomy): domain Eukaryota; kingdom Metazoa; phylum Chordata; class Actinopteri; order Carangiformes; family Carangidae; genus Seriola; species Seriola aureovittata. The sequence continues at coordinate 4,395,911 of NC_079386.1, forward strand.
AGCGAGGAATATTGTGTGCGATCAAAGCTGTAGTAGCTGCGCTGGAAATATTGCGACCTTGTCTTTGACTGTGCCAGTAAACAAAACACACTGCTGATCAGAAATCCAGAAATGTGCAGCAGATGTAGATTTTTTTTCCTGAAGGACTTTGTTGTCTTGCACCGTGTTCCCACACAATAAAGATCATTGTAGTCAAGGTGCAGATTTTTCATAAGGAACCACAAACTGGTTTTCTGGGTTTTAACCACCTCCAGGACCAGATCTAGTCAGTTCTGCGGTTTCACGTGTCATGTTTCCTGCTAAACTATCTGAGCCTTGTGGATCAGGGAGGCGTGGGGGCTGATCATAGTCGGGCTCGGTCGGGGTTTGGGCCTCAGCGTGCCATTAGTCTGCTGATAGCGTGTACTGTGAGCCTCGGACACCTGGGAGCTGTTGGTCTCGCTGTATTGGTCATCGGGATGCTCCTGGCTGGCAGGACCCCCCAAACCTTCATCCACTTCATCCTCATCGTCTGTCACTGGTGGGTAGTTGCAGCTCATGGGAGGGTGCTGGTGATTTTTGGCGACGCTTCCTGGCCGCGAGCCCCCGTCTGTCGGGATAGAGGCGCTGCCGTTTAGCTGTCTCACAACCTCAGTGGACTGCACCATGGGGAAAGACGATGGCGTGAGAGGAGGGTGGAAACGGGTTTCCTGCTGCAAAGACAAAGAGCGGACACACACTTAGTAATTTCATCATCATCAGCTGAATATGCAGAGGTTAATAAGCTGGGTGAGATGCATTCCACAATTGGGTGAAATCACGTATTGACATGCCCAGAAATGCACACGCACAGAGACACACTTACTAAAGACATAGTGCTGTTTCTCACATATGTTTCTACTCTCAGTCGGGTATCCTCATCTCTATCCAGAAGCCTTTCTCTCCCCCTCCTCGAGTTGTTGTGCAGGACTGGTCTTCCCAGGTAGTCAAAAGCTCCCCCTCCTCCTCCTCCACGCCCACCTGAGATAGTAGATCGGCTGTCACGGCAGTGAGTCTGCTCCTGTCAGTGCAGAACAGGAGACGGATAAATTGGTTGGTCCGATTGTCATGTGCCCATCTTGTGTAAAAACCATCTCAGTGTAGTTTTACATCTCCTCTCTCAGGCTTCTCTCTGGAGCTCTAGTGACCACAGGTCGGTTAGCCAATCAGAAGAGAGGAAGCTCTGAGCCTCTCTTCTGTTTTCTGAGTGGTTGAGTAAATATATGGCAGATTTAAGGTAAAACACAAAAACCAAATCCTGCAATGTTGGATGGTGGGTTCAGGGGGGTCATGCTGGGGGCATGGCTGAGAGCGGTGACAGCTTTGTTGTGACATCACAAAGTTACAGAAGTCCTGACGGCTGGTTTTAAGGCTCAGTGTCTGCAGGCTGTGTGCATTTCTCTGTGGACTGAGAGCTTTGATACTTCCACAGTATTAATATAGAAGCTAGACCTGTTTTATAATCATAGAAGACATGGACATCTACCTTTACATGGAACCTTTAAAATTTCGTGTCTTTAGTGATAGAGTGCTATTTATTTAAAGCAGTTTCTGAAACTGATAACTGGCTTGATACTAGAGATTTAAATCCTTTGTTAAGAATATTATCTCTGTTGAATGAAAATTCACTTGAAATAGGGGCAGTACCATTCTTATATATCAGGCGTTTAATGGCGTTTCCAGCTCATAAAACTAACTGTAAACAATTACATAAAATACATTTGGCTGGAATACCAGCTGACAAGCAATCCTGTAAACTTTGATCCATTCTGTGCATCACAGTCATGTTGGCTTTTCATTTTTACCCTCATCTCAGTATGTTATCCTTATCTTTTGTTTATTTTTTATTTGGTCATCATTGTATTCATTATGGTTTCCTGCTTATTCTATTTCAATGCTCCATGTCATTTATGATTGAAATATTTGCAAAAGTTTTGCATATTGTGAAAACAATAAATTGTTAATCATGAAAAAAATATATATACACATTTTTACCTAGTATAACTGCTGTAAATCAGGTTTTTAATAATAAACCAACAATGAGTGAATATTTACTTGGGTTTAAATGAAGCCTATATTTCTTATATTTAATACCAAATTACATAGTTCATTATCAGGACACCTCAGAAGAAAATTATTAGGAAATTATGAATCTGTAATATTGTAAATAGAGTATGTAAGATTCTTTTCTGAGTCCCAAATTTCTAGACTCCTGGTAAAACAATGCTACAATAAGAGTTGTTTAAATTCAAAATGTTTATGCAAATGTATAAATATGGATATAAAAGGCTAACAATTGCTGTGAGCATATAAAACTGGAATAACATCGTGGTCAGCATTAATACATGACACCATTAGCACCATTAGAGACTATAGAGAGGATTAAAAGCTCCAAGGGGAAAGAGGATAAATATCACCCAGAGATCTTCAGCATTACATTGCATTACTATTATCAATATCTGAGATGCACTACATTCAGATTCTGACAGTAAAGCCCCAGTCCCTCGGCCCCCGGCCCCCGGCCCTGCATGCAGAGTTAGATAGATACTTAGACTGACCCCGAGGGAAGACAGGCTGGTCCTCAGGGTTCCCTCCACCCTCAGAGGGATGTTTTCCTCTGTCTGCAAGTCAAAGAAACAGAAGGAAGGACTTAGCTGTGAGGACTCAAGATAACTCAAAAAAAAAAAAAAAAAGTTTGTGCATAAAACATCATCCCCTTTCAAAGAGTCCGAACCCACTCACTCATTTCCACAACTGGCTGACAGCCATGTTCATAGAGCACAGAATTAAGTATTCATCACAGTGAAATCTGGAGGATTTCTGAGGAATCTTTGAATAAATAATCGTGTGAAACACTCTACTGATTTTGATCAGAGTCTCACAGCCTGAATCAGGTCGTGCAGAAATAAGAGAAAGCACAAGACGATGCTGCAGAGTGAAAATAATAATTCAGTAATAGTACCGCTCCTCTGGTATCTGTGCTGACAGAGTTCATTCTCCTGAAAGAAGCTTGCCTGGAGAGAGTTGTTATTTCCTCCCTGTGAGAAACAAGACGGAGAGAAAAAAGCAAAAAGATGTTTAAATGATTGAAGTGAATCCCATAATGTACATACTTTCTTTCATTTGTTTCCATTTCCTTGTTGTTACTTTGCACATCTCGCCTACACAGTCATTTATCAGCTGAATATCACACTTCTCACTCCTCTAATTCTACTTAACACGCTGCTGTTGTAGCTGTCAGTTGTAATAGGCTTAATAAGCCCCAATTCGCTCCATCCTCTTTGCCTCGCTCTGCCCTACGGAGACTATTAAAAGTTTGATCTCATCTTATCTCATCTTAATTAAACATGGTGTTATATCCACATACTTCCTCTCAGTCAGCTCCTTCTCCAGCTTCAGGTTCTTGCGCTTGTGGTGGCACGTGACCGTGACGACGATGACGAGCATCAAGATCAGCAGCCCGACAGACACGACCAACACGACGAGCATCAGCATGTTTTCGGGCGCGTCGTGGTCCCCCAAAGAGTCTGCAGAGAGTGAGTAGGAACATATGCAGGATGAGATGGATGTATATACCTGTGTGTTATTATTATGACGAGTCTCAATCTGTCATGTCCACAGCGCTGTCACCTACCTGTCACGACAATCTCCACCTCCGCCTTCCCTACTCCCACTTCGTTCTTCGCCTCACACCCGTAGATGCCTTTATCTGTTGAGTTGAGGGGTCGCCTGAAAGCTAGTGTTCCGTTAGGGTGGGCGATCACACCTTCTGGCAGCTGTCCACCTTTTCTGCAAACACAATAAGATTCAAGACAAAGTTACATTACGGAGCATTTAGATCAACACATGGACGTCCTGGGTTGTTGTTCGTGACCTCATCGCACAGCAGAGGTGGAATCAGCGATCGTGGGAAACTTAACAAAACAATGCATCCTGTTTACTGAATATATTTAGCTAAACTTTTTGTCTTATTTTCAACCAAGAGCTGCCACTGTTGCTTTATATTATGTATTATGTATACGATTGGCCGTAGCCTCTGTAACATCAGTTTTCTCAGAGTGGCCTGCTAGCTGTTGCCATCTTGGCAGTGTCTGACTTGACCTAACTAATCCAAAAATGGTCAAAGAGGTACGGCGTGTGGGGAGTTAAAACTTTGTTGCAAGCATACCAGTCACCTGTCACTCAAGGCAACACGCCCACAGTTATGCCAACCTTTAAGTCTTAATAAAATCTAATCAGGTGAGTTATACAAAATTCCAGTCCCCTGTACAGTTGTCATTAGCTTTAGACATTAAAACCTTTTTTTTGTATTAGACTGTAACAACAAAGTTGGACATTTTAACATGGGAGCCTATGGGGATTGACTCACTTTTGGAACCAGCCTGAAGTGGCCATTAGAGGAACTGCAGTTTTTGACACTTACATGTTGGCGGTTTGCCTTTGACACACTTTACTTGGAACTTCGATGTCAATTTGCTTCATGTTAAGGTGTCAGAGAAAAATGTCAGAAGATGGTGGAGAGATTATAATCAAATCTCAACCCTCCCTTCAAAAAATAACTGATCATAACTAACATCCATTTCTGCTTTTCATTTCAACCTAAACATATGACACCTCACCCTTTAATCAGTGAGAGAGAAAAACAGAATGTAGTCATTCCCTGAAATAATGAAAATTTACTTTGACGAATTCAGTCCTGCAATCCCAAACTAAAGGACAGCTAGTACGAGTTCAACATGCCACAACTTGAGGAACGGTGAGCGACCTACATACACACACACACACACACACACACAAATAATGTACTGTATATATAATTAATGTATAGATATGAATCGATCTTGGTTTTGTTTGTTGCATTTTGTATTTAGTATTTTTGGAAATTATATTTTGATACTTTGGCAATATTGTTTTTTTCCTCACACTGTCATGCCAATAACCATTAGGCACCTTTGAATTGTAATTGAATCAAGAGAAGCAAAACTGACATTTATTTCTATTAAGATGCCTCTTTTTATAATGAGCTTCTCAGTTCTGTGTTACACTAACACGGTTGTTTGGAAACCATATACTGTATTTCCTAGCAGCGTGACTCAAGAAATTTTGATGAACAACACCGTCCAGGGTGTTGCCTCAGTGTTGTTGTTTTGATCTAATCACCTTGAACGGACTTGAAATTGATGTCTGCCTGTTGCATTTTCAACCAGAAATACCTGGTTTGTTTTTTCCGCCACTACAGCAGCACGCTCCGAAACGAACCTGAGTTTTCTAATCAAAGTGCTGACTCCAGCTTTGAGCGCGCTGTGTTTCAGTGAGCCCCTATCTCTCGCAGGAAAGAGGAACTGTCTATTTTCACATATGCAGTACACGCACACCATCGAGATAACATCTCGCACCAATCCACACGTTCTGCTTCCTCTTCCTCCTCTTGGCTCACCCCGACCCCCTTTACCCGTCCTCCTGCCCCACCCCCACTCCCCCATTTAGTTCACTCTCTCTCATTATTTCCCTTTCCCTTTTTTTTCTCATCCCCCTCATCCTCCCTCCTTCGTGTGAAACCGTCTCATCTGTCTGCTTTTGGCACAAGCCGCAACATGACACTTTGACACCAGCTATTACTTCACCTGCCGCCTTTTATTGACAAATCCAACAGGTTTGTCGACTGCTGTATCCGTGTGTGTGTGTGTGTGTGTGTGTGTGTGTGCACGAGTAAGGAGAGGTTGACTGTAACTAGAGATTTTGGGTGCTGACTTGGTTTTGTGTGTGTGTGTGTGTATACATGCTCATTCATGAGTGTGTAAGCCTGTATGCATGGTGTGTGTCTGGTGAGCCTTACTCACAGAGCCTCTTTTCCCAAGGTGTGTTCCTATGACTAACAGGTAATACGTACATCATCATATGGCAAAAACAAGTCAGATGAGGAGAAACCTCACCAAACTTATTTTTCCTTTACATTTTTAAGGACCCGTACCCCATCTTTGTGTTAGGAATTTCTCCCTTGGGGGTCTAACTGTCACCTCTCATAACCCGATGAGAGCCCTTTCTCTCCCAGACGCTTTTTTTGTGTCTCACATTTTTCTGGCCGAACTCTCCGCCACACCCTGAGAATATTTTCATGCACCAAGAGGAAATGGCCTTAAAGACGACACCTGGTGACTCAAGCAGAAGTCGGGCATCTGAGCGAAACCTTTTGTCGGAGGTTTAAAGCCACTGATTTTTAAATGACACGCAACGTTTGAATCTGTCAGTTTCCACTGAGGCAGCAGAATCAGGAGGTGGCAATGCCAGGGCTTGTTTGGTTAAGTCATGTGGAAAGGGTGGAGATCCTCCCCCACTACACTGTGAAAGGTTGTTTCAGTCAAGTGTATTAGTGACCAAGCTACACTTACAAGTAACTAATACTTTGTTGGAAGAATTTATTAGCTGAGGTAATGCTGAATTAACTGTTAAGTGGAGACACGCATGCAATGTAAGATGGAGGCCATCCATGGACAATACCATCCACCCTCTCCACAACATACTGGCAGGACAGAATGTTGTCTATCTATCTATCTATCTATCTATCTATCTATCTATCTATCTATCTATCTATCTATCTATCTATCTATCTATCTATCTATCTATCACTTGAGAACTTCAAATAAATGAAAATAGCCCCCAAACAATGCACTATTTATCCTTGTTGGATTGATATTTGCTAAAAACTACAGTTCCCAGCTGTTGTTTAGATGTAGCATATATTTATGATGAGTTGAACATTTTACATGTTCAGCAGAAAAGACTGGGTCTGTGTCTGTGTCTGGAAACCACAGACAAGCTGAGCGTGTTGGTTTCAGCCTTTAGTTGGAATTTGGAGAGAACAGGAAACATATAGATCATGAGTGATGGCCTTAACCATTAACAGGTCAGTTGTTTCATCAGGATCTGAACTCACTAAGCTTAATGTCATAATTATAAGTTTTGAAATTCTTCTCAAAGTGGATTCGTATGAAACTGTCAAACTTGTCTCTTTAAATTGATACTGTCACTGTTACATTAAAGAAAAATAAAAGTGGAAAAAATAACCAAATGTTTGTTACAGACAATCTACTAAAAGTAAAACTAACTGTAATTTGTCATTTTTTGGTCCCTGAGGATGACCTGAGATAACCCCACTGAACATCCCATTAAAACTTTTCCCTGGTGGAATCATTCAAAGTAATTACCATAAACACTCTGGGAGTTACGAGAAAAATAACAGTGACCAGACACATCAGACAGTTAGTCACACGAGTACCAGACAGCCAGCGAGGGAGGCGAGTCCTACTGTACCTGATCCAGGTGAAACTCTGTGGTTTGGGGTTTCCTCCGCTCAGACACCTCAGGGCAGCGTTCTCCATACCAACGGACCAGTCTTCATTGTAGCCAGACACCTCTGCATGTGGAGGGACTGGGAGGGAGAAGAAAAAATGTATGTGCTTAGAGCAATCGAGGCGAGTGAGAGAAAAAAGGAGGCATTATCATTATCATTTCATGCTAAGGCTGAATATCCAAGCTGATGCACTTATGAGGGACAACTTCCAATGAATGCAATAAACCAACAGTATAATAACAAAGACCCACAGTACTCTGACAATATCCTGTAATCCCAGAGTGATCTTTGGTTGATTTCAGAAAAGAAGAGAAATTAAGAAAAGTACGTTTTTCAGTTCCACAGTGACAATTTCAGTGAAAGGGAATTTAATATGGGCAGTCAAAATGAGTAATACAGAGAGGAATGTGTAGTGTAAGTGATCAAGTTCTTACTGAGTCTCTTCTTACTTTGAAGTGATGTTCACAGTGATAAAGAAAAAAAAGGAAGTGAAGCTGCGACTCTGTTACAAATGTTGAGACAGTTTTTTTTCCCCAGTTGTATTCTTGTTCTTTGCATGTTTTGAATTTGACGATCTCTTTGCCCAAGTGTGTGTTTTCTGTCGCGTAACACCACCTCCGTGTAAGATCCAATGTATACTCACAGTGCACGACCAGGCGGTTGCTGAGCCTGCGGGGGGTGGACGATGTCTCATGCCACACCAGACAGTCCAGCTTCTTGCCGTTCATGCTCCTCAGGGGGTGCAGGGAGTACTGCGTGGAGACAGCCCCATTGTCGGAGGAGCGGCCGGTGAACTGGCCGTTCAGGTCGGTGTCCCAGGTGAGGCGGGGGGGCGGGCGGCCTATGGAGCGGCAGGAAGCGGCCTGTCGGTAGGACTGTCCCTCCACCAGAATCACAGGGTCGATGGAGGAGATGGGAACGGCTGGAGGGAGGTTGGTTAGAGTGAATTACTGATGAGTGCACACATAGACTTAACGAGATCTTTAAAGGTCCTGTACACGTACTTTCTCCATTATCTTCTTAGTGTGAGCTATGGGTCACTTGTGAACACAGTTTTCTCACAGAGTTTGAACTGTTGTGGTTATTTCACATTTGTTTTTTTTTCTCCACTGATTTCAAGTGGGCGGGGTTCAGTTGGGGAAAGGTGATGTCACTAATGTCATGCACCAATGTCAATTTAGAAACACTTGAATCAGAATCTGATAACATTTTTGGGGTCACTTGCTGTGATGTCATCAAACCACCCACACAAACCTGATGAAGCAGACAAAGGTGTGTTGTGTGTGTTGTGTGTAAATTATCAATAATAATGATTTTAGTTACTACTTTTTTTCTAAACCGGTGTCATTTATAACCTTCACAGTTTGCTCTTTGCATACGAGCAAACCCTCAGTTTTGAATATGTTTTTATGCTGGCCTGCTACATAGTCTAGTTTGAATAAGAGATAAAAATAGAATAACTAATAAATGGAAAATTAATATAAGGGTTATAATTGTTGGAGTGGGATAATAATGTAAAAAGGTTAAAAAAAAATATAGTAAGACAAGTCTCTAAAAAGCTAAATAGGTTGAAAACTTAAAAAAATATTATCAGGAAATATTGCTTCCTGTGCGAGTGCTTATTGCCTTATAGGGAGTGAGTGAATTTATTGTGTGAAAAACTATTGACACATAAGGCGATGAGTAAGTATGTTATTATTATGTGACATTTCATTATTAGTCATGTATTAAAAGTCATCATGCTTTAGTATACACAACTTAAATTGTGAAACTTTGAACGGTAACAACCAGCCCACTGACAGTTATATCACTTCCCTTTGTGACAGGAGTGACCTTTGGGATTAGCATCAGTCTTCATCCTTGTACAACATATTACCGCTCCTGTGATAACACTGTACGGCAGAGGCATTAGGGAGAGACTCACTCCATACGATGAGCGACATCTCACTGTCAAAGTTGCCAGAGGGGAAGGTGCTGATGCGGCAGATATACTTCCCCTCATCAGAGATGTCCGTGCTCATGATAACCAGAGACGAGTCCACTGTGGGTTCGCTGCTTCTAAAGCGCACACGTCGAGACCACGTCCCGAATGCTGCAGACGGAGAGAGAGAGAGAGAGAGAGAGAGAGAGAGGGAGAGAATAAGACATGGGAGAGAGATGAGGAGCGACAGAGTTAAAGGAGAGTGTGAGGATGGATGTGACACAAAAGATTAAGTCCAGTAAGTTCAAAAGGCACCTCAGGGTCCCTTTTGTCACCTCCATACACCATGCCTGAACTCATGCTTGAAATTACATTTACATTCCGGGCATTTAGCTCACAGTCTTATCCCACATGACGCACGCTCACAATGGATGTAAGCTTCACTTACTAAATCATAACATATTACAATAGACCAAAAATAAAGTGGCAATTTTTGACAGTCCGCTGTTCTTTTTAAATAGGTGTGAGCGCTCGTCTTAAAGCTATATAAAAAAAGCCTCACTGGATTAGCATATAGGAGTGAGTGCTCTGATATAGAAGCGAGTGAAGAAAGGAGGAAGTTACTCTTTTAGTACGCAGCTGAGAATATAAAGCGAAACTCGAGAACGCCACTGGAACCACTGCGCCAACTGACCTGTCTGTCCGTTAATGTGGTGTGCGGTGATGATCTGCTCTGTCTCCTTATACCACGTGACCTGCACCACCACCACACCGCTCTCACTTGGCTGGTAGCGGCAGGGCAACACGGTCTCCTCTTCTGCCAAGGAACGTAGGGAACCATTTGGAGGGAGCCCCATAAACTCTCCATGTATCACTGTAACTGAAAGAGGAGAAGGACAGGAAGGTAAATCCATCTACTCAGCCGTAAAGCATGTGCAGCTAATTGGTTTTCTGCAGTGTAGTGACACCGAGCCCAACAATGACCTTTGACCTGTGACAGAAAAAACCTGTAGTTACTTCCTATTGCAACAGCTGTAGGAGATGGGAAATCATCTCATTCGCTAGATAAATAGATAATACATAGATAGAATAGAACAATGTGGTCTGAGCTTATTAATTTATCTTTGCTATTATTTAAACTATAGCCATTAGCTACTAGCTAAAAAGAAGTTACTTCTGGCTCATGCTCCATGATTATGTATCACAGCCTCAAAGAAGTCTATTGCTATGGCTAAAAACATGAGGCAGTGGAGGGTAAGCAAAAAGTTAATTTCCCAAAAAACATGACTAATGCTACATTACCAGGAGCCGTCATTGTTTCTCAGTGTAAACACATTGGTTGCTTGTTTTCAATTCATTAATAATGAATAGTGCTACATTTGAATAACGTATGCTTGAAGTTGTGGTTATGAAAAGCAGCTAACAGGGTCACCCGTACACCCAGCTCGCCTGGCTGCGTCTTAAGATATAATCCTCCTATCAGCATTTTTCTAAACCTCACTGACTGTATTGTATATAAGTGTAAAAAAGGCCAAGTTGTGGTGTTTGTGAGGTTATGGTGGTGACATACTTTTTGGCCAAGCGCAGGAAGTAAGGCTAGCTGTTTCCCATCTCTTATATTCACCACACAACATACGGGTGTTATCAGTCTACCCATCAACTGTCAGCAAGAGATAAGCTTCCCAAAATGTGGAACTATTCCTTTAATGTAATATTTTCATTGTTTGTGACTGAACCAAAGTTTTAGTAGTAAAGTTTGTGTGAGCCTCACATGATGGAAAAATGTTTATTGTTTACAGAATTAATCAGGTGAATACATGATGTTGTGTATGAAAATACAACTTCAGCCTTCTGTGGTCGAAATTGAGGGAAAAGATGAGAGCAGATGGGTGTCAAAGAGTCCACCCAGCGCAGACAGAAATGGGGGGAGGAGAGAGAAAACAGGTTGTCTAACAGAGGTGAGTACAAGTGAAGATATGTCGCTTAACTAGTCGCTCGAGATAAGCTTAAAAGCAAACTCACAGAGAGTTAACCTCAGTGTCTGGAGAGAGCGACACATTCAACGAGGCCCCAGGAAACATACAGCACAGGACTTACTGTATCATAAAGTCTATGTAGCCTATTGTGTGTCTCACATTACAACAACACTGTAAAACACAATCACCCAGGTACCCACTTGTAGGAATCTCTTTTGTTCTCTCTGTCTGTTTACAGATCACATTTGTCTGATGTAGACAAACTAATGTGTCACCTTATCTCCTCCTGTCCTCGAGCAATGTCACACACACACACACACACACACACACACACACAACACACACACACACACACACAAACACACACAAACACACACACAGTCACATGTGTGACAGCCACCACATGTGGATCCCTGCAACCTGCATGTTTGTTTGTTTCCAAGGGATATTTCTCACGGCACGGTGCTTAAATGAAATTGAATTACGCTTTGTGAAAGTTCTGCTAATGGAAACAAATGTGATCACAGTATATTATCATATTGGTGCTTTTGGTTTGGGCTTGTGTTGCTGGTGGTTGATTTACTTTCAGAAGATTGAAGCTGAAAGAAAATGAATTTCAGTAAATGGATATCTCCCAAACACTAATGATATATCAATACACAACATGACAGGCCATGTGTGTCTAAGCTGAAACACAATCAGGCTGGTCTTTTTATCAGTCGCCCCTAAGATGACCTCTTAGGGAAAAAGTCGTTATCTCTGATCGCTGCTCTGCTGTTTGCTCTTACAAACAAAATAGTCACTGTGCTGCAGCCAATAGTTCTAACATGTTTTTACTGATCGCTCACTGATTGCTCACGGTAGTCTACTATTTCAGTTTCGCTACTGTCGACATCTAGTTTTGACTTGTTACGTGTAGAATTTGCATGTATTTGAAAGTATCAACGTACAGTTCAAGGTACTTTTCAGTCGGAAGTATCGATGTCAAAAAGAAACTTTAGGCTACTTAAGCACAGCAGTGATTTGAGCTACATGCTAACGTCAGCACACAGTTCAGAAGGTATAAGGCTACCATGTAAGTTTAGTGTATTAGCATGGTAACATTAGCAAAAGCTGAGGCTGATGGGATTGTCGTTAGTTTTAAAGGTATTTGACCATAAGTATTGGACATAGTGAGGACATCAGCTATGTTAGCAGCTCTGAGCGGCACAATCATGCTTAAGCTATGCTCACAATGAAAAAAACATTTCAAGTTTTCCATCTTAGTTCAGTGTTTGTTTGCATGCTACTATTAATATGTAGCACAATGCTGTATGCTGTTAGTTTTGCATGTATTTAGTCATAAAGCGAAGTGTTTTTTGACCAGATGATGGAATATATGGAATATATATGGAAAATTAAGCAATCGCAAAAGTTGCAATTCACCCAGAGGTGAACCTGAATGTCTGAACCAAATTTCACAGCAATCCATTTAGACATTTCACTCAAAACCACAAATGACAGGCAATCACCAGAGTCGTTAAGATTCATCCTCTGAGGATCATGAATGTCAAATTGCATGTCACTGCATCCTGGACCGAGGTGGTGGAAAAACCAACCAGTAGACTGGACTAACACTGCCGCCCATATAGAGCTGCTGCTCGTGTGGCTACTAAAAAATAGAAAGTCAGATAGCTGAATTTAAAAAATTTTCCTTCACAGTGTAGTTTCCTTTTGTAGCGCTAACATGCTGCTTATGCATTTATCGATAACACTGCAAGAGCTGAGTGTTACATCATCTGTCCCATCAGTCCTGTTAATCCAAACTGATTTCCCTGGAAAAGTTATTAAAACCTCTGTCACAGACACCAGAAGTTGTAGAAAGTTGTGTGTGCGTGTGTGTGTGTGTGTGTGAGAGTGAGTGAGAGAGAGAGAGAGAGAGAGAGGGAGCAGCTCTTACAGGTGTTGATTCAGTACGTGATGTGGGAGAATCTGTTCAGATATGTCAGCGGTGAGGTTGTGATTCATGCATTTACCATCAGAGCTGATGAGTGTACTCTGCAGACAGGTGTGTGTGTTTTTCTCACAATGACATGAGTGTGTTTGTCACTCAGTGGAATCTGCCTGCGCTGCATTACTGGAATAACACCTCAGCCTATGCTTTTATGTATGGAATTAAACATTGTTTTATTTCATGCCACACTTGTATCTACCATTGTCTGACATTGTGAAAGTACTTTTTTTGTATTTTGCTAAATATATTTGTGACTTTACCTAATTAATAAGGCTAAGTTAGGTTGATACAGTGCAGCACACTGTGTACAGTAGACAGACTTTCTGATGCTGACATGCATAGACCTACAGCATTTATCACATGGACACATATATTTAGGTTTAAACAACACACACAAATACACACTAGGAGGGTCTGTACAGCAACCTGTTTTTCCTGAAATATCAGACAGCACCACAAGGGTTTTTCTTTAACCGCACTGCTCCAGCTAAGTCTGCTCTTGAGAAAAGCTGCCCAACATGTACAGAACTTACAGCTTCTGAATATGCATGAGATACATTGGGACAGTTATTGGTCAGCTTTCATAAGCAATTGAGTTTTCTTTCAATAGAACATTTCCATTACTTAGTTTTGCCTAATTTCCAATGCTCCTGACAAACATCTGTTGTACTGATATCATGAGCAGACCTACTGGACAGTGCAGAAGTAATATCTGACAGCAGACAACATAAAGACACAAACATAAGCCTTGGAAAAAATAAGGTTTGGACAGACTCCATGTGAAGTCCTCTTACCAAAGATCCAGAGGACAAAGAGACACAGGGAGAGTCTGTTCAGCAGAGATGTCATTCTCCCCGGGAGTTACTGTTAACTGAGCACAAGTTGGGACAATTTCAGCGCTGGGATAAAGCTCATCAGTCCAGGTAATAATATCCTAAATGACAGGCATGCATGAAGCACTGAGGCGGACTCATGCCTCCTGCTGCCGGATCATCCTTGGTGAGGGTGTTTTTCTGGGACCAGATCCTCTCCAAAGTCCCGTTCTGGGCAAAAAAAAAAAAAAGTATCTATATTAATCTTCACCAAGTCCTCATGAAAAATGTAAATCCTCAGTTTGTTAAGCACACGCCATAATGTTTGTCCTTTAGAGAAAGAAGGCGCAGCTTTACCTGTTTGGATACACCTGTTTGCCCTACCCGCGCCACCACTCTGCCTCTCTCTCTCTCTCTCTCTCTGTCTCTCTCTCTCTCTCCTAGCTCTCTCTCTCTCTCTCTCTCTCTCGCTCGCTCGCTCGCTCGCTCTCTCTCTCTCACCTAACCACAAACACTCAGCGCGCACACACGCGCTAAAAGTCACCTTTCCGGTTTGGTTAGGGCAACATGACAGTTATTTTCTCGTCTTTACTTGCTCTGCAGAGAGGAGAGGCAGGTGAAAAGCAGGCATGGAGAGTCCGTTTAAACTGCGTCAGACGGACCGATGCCAAAACTAAAGGTGTCCCCTCCCATGGGAGAAAAACAAATTAATCCTTTAATTTTAAAGGGGATAATCGGAAATATGAGACGAGATGAGCAGCACAGACATCCATTGTGCTGTTATAGAATATGAACATAAGCAGGAATAAACCGATCTGCCCAGTTTTGGAGCATTAAATCTCAAATCTATACAACTATTTAATCAAAACATTTAAAGGTCCCATGTGGATCTATTTTTTTGATTATAAAGCAGGTCTAGGTGCTAAACAAATACTGTGAAAATATCTAAGCGCTCAATCCATGGACAGGTATACAGATTCAGAAACTGAGCTTTAAAACGAGCTTTCAGAACCTCTGTTACTTTGTGATGTCACAACAAAGTAGTCGCCACCCTCAATATGGTCCAGCTGGACTCACTGTCCAACCTTTTTGTTGTTGTTGTTTTAACTTTATTAACAATACAATACCAAGCAGTTATTCAGTCACCGAGCTGGATAGCTACAAAATCTCACAGAAACACTGCACAATCATTGGATGTCAGGAATCAAATATATCGTTGCACAGCCTTCCCCCCCAAAAAAAGTACTATTAAAGACCAGTGGCAAAGGTTATTTTTACTGAAATACACGAGCATTTTAGTCTGAATTTCTGTCATCTGTCCACATCATTTCAGCACAGACTGACTATCACCATTTGCATTTACCAGTGAGTTTTACCAAGCTACAGTAGGAAGTTACAATCCCTTACCTTACCTGCATCACGCAGAAAAAGGTCAGCCAATCAGAAGAGAGGCTCAGAGACAGACACAAAATGCCTTGTTCTTGCCAGAGCTACAGAGAGAAGCTTTGAGAGAGGAGATGTAAAAAATTATGGAGATGGTTTAAACCACAAATATGAATATCTAAACTTCAAATAATACACTGGAAAAGTGTAAAGTATGGGACTTTTAATGGTTTATTCCAGATTTAATTATATTATCTGTAGCCAACTCATAAATCAGCTTCACATAACACTGTTGGTTTTTGCTTCATTTCTTTTCCTCACATTATCACACAGTTGCAGTTCTTTTCATCTTTATTGGTTACATGTTAAAGACACAGACAAAATCTTTTCAGACTGACATACAATAAATCTTTATTAGCTTCATTGTAGTCAAACCACTGCCAGAAAACTATTACTTTTAATCATTTATGTGGTTGTTTATGGCTGTTAAGGTTTGCCACTCCTTATATAAACATAATTGCTAGGTGACAGGGTTGTCTTAATTAACTGTTACAATTCAAAGTAATTTGATAAGCACATAGAAAACTTCATAGATGTATAAATATAACAACTCTAAGCTTCATACAGGCAGGGATTCACATACTAAATAGCTTTTACAGCAGTCTGTGTGATTTCTTTCATTTCTATGTGTGTGTGTGTGTGTGTGTGTGTGTGTGTGCGTGTGCATGCGTGTGTGTGTGTGTGTGGTGTGTGTGTGTGTGTGTGTGTGTGTGTGTGTGTGTGTGTGTGTGTGTGTGTGTGTGTGTTGTGAATGTGGACAGGTAAGGACCACACCAAAGACACCATCACTGCCATCCTGTGGTGTAGAGGAAACACAGCTCACTTCCTTACCTGCAGCTATAATCTGTAATCTTTCCCAAAACTATACTTTTAGAGACATCTCTGAAGGAAAAGTAACATCTTTCTGTTCTGTGCTGTAAAGCACTAAGGATGATTTCGATTCCCTGCAAGAGATAAAACCTAAAGGTAGATAATAAAGGCAGAGTGGATTCTTGTCTTTCTTATTCACACATACAAATATATACGTTCAAAAATTAAATATGACAGAGCAGTTAAATGAAAAAAATATCTTACACAACAAGCGTAAGCATTTCTGAGAAAAGCCTGACCTGGGCTCAACTTCCCTGTTTCTGTCTCGTCTTTCTTAACTTTCCACAGATTCTACCAAAGCAAACGGGAAATGAACACTGCTACACACAATCTTACATTCTCTCCAAGTATATGCAAAGTATAAAAGGCAATATTTAAATACAGGAAAAAAAATAGAATAGAATAAAAAGAAATATAAAACAGGGAATTAGCTAGGAAATTGCTGTCCTAGATTTTTGACTCATCACATCACTTCTTCATGCCGATGGTTTCATACGTGTCCTGGGCATGAGGGGTCAGACCCTGACAGGAAGACAGATGAGAGGGAGAAAATAGGTGTAATTTAATATTTTTCATTATTATTCAATATTTCAACAGCTGTCTTTCACCTCTTTCACCTCATTTATGATTTAGAAACTCACCGTATAGATGCCCTCTTCAACATTCTGGGGGTAAGAAAGAACAATATTAGATACAGTAAACATAACACATAAAACTGAAGAAGAGTCTTTCTGTATTTTTTGGCTGTGTGAATGTACAGTATGTATGAACACCACGTAAAAAAGAAGAATAAGAACAAGCTATAAGAGAAGTGATGCATGCCAGAAAAAGCCCCACATCAGATCTGTACACTTTACACAGTGTGTGTGCGTGTGTGCGTGGGCAGTTCATGTGTGTGTGTATGTGTGTGTGTATGTCTGTCTGTGTGGGTTGGGCTATGAGCAGTTTGTGGCTGGTATATAGGAAATAATAGACTAAAAAGGGCAAAGCATTAAAACTGCAGGTTAGTGGTTAGAGGTCCTGCAACAAAAAGAGAAACTCCAGCTTTATACACTGAGAAAGTTAGAGTTAGAACCAAGAGCGTGATTATCATATGACTATCATGATCATAAGAGAAAGAATGAAAGATGTTATTAAAGCTGCTTTTTGTATTTTTTTATGCAACATTTCGTAACACTTCACAATAAGAAAACATTTATAAAGGACCTATAAATGGGTTATAAGTAGATTATTGACTTGGTTGTTTATAAATCTATGTATATAAATCTAACACTTTATAAATCATAAATAAACTATTATAAACACAGTTTTCATACACTGATGCAGGCTCACTATTTGGCAAGATTAAGTTAATGCTTACTACTCATTAATCTGCATCAATGTATGAAAACAGTGTTTGTTTTTAATTGTTCATTTATGATTTGTTAAGTGTTAACAACCAAATTAGTATCCTAATTATAAACAATTTACAAATCCTTTAGGGTAGTCTCATGGTAAAGTGCTACCTAAAATGTTATATTCCATCCATGTTGATCAATTTTGGAAATTAAAGGCTTAGTGTTTCACTTCCCTGAAATTGAGGGACTTTTGAAAGACAACCGTGAAAGAGGCAGATGTTTAGTATTAGTAAGTATTAGCCAAGCTCCATTAGAACTGCTTCCTACATTTACCATAGTTGAACCAACTTTTACTAAGTCTTTCCTGTTAAAAGAAGAAGTGTCCAAGTCTGAACTGAGATCACTTAAATCAACTCTGACATGCAAAATTGGTGGAGTGCAAAAATGACACTCAAACGCAGCATCATAATGATCTGAAACTTCACTATTACTCATTGGTGGATGTATATATTTTATAATGTTCTATATTAAATGTTGGCTCCTTATCATACTTGTATTTCCAGCCACCTGCCAACATGGGCAAAATTGAAACGTATTCAAAATAACTACAGTTACGTTTGTTTTGTTACGTCAGTTTTATTCTGAAAGTGTGGCTTCTTCAGAGAGAAGGGAATGTATATATATAGTGAGGTGGTGGCTGGTGATGTGACAGCCGCTGGGTCTCACTGCTTCTTCTTGGTCATCTCAGGAAATAAAAACTTTTTTTCCCAGCAGTCTGACTTGCCACAAACCCTTCTGATGAAAAAAAACCAACAAAACAAAAACCGATGCATGCATGTGGACATGAAGCACTAACTTGATTCTTCATGCTCCCTTCACTGTTTCCCACTGAGGGTTGACCTGACCATTGACATTATTGCGGTCTGCAGAGGAGCACTGCCTCTAGTTTGT
This sequence comes from Seriola aureovittata, assembly GCF_021018895.1. Classification (NCBI taxonomy): domain Eukaryota; kingdom Metazoa; phylum Chordata; class Actinopteri; order Carangiformes; family Carangidae; genus Seriola; species Seriola aureovittata. The sequence goes on from NC_079386.1 coordinate 4,414,583, forward strand.
GCTGTGTTGAGTTGTTTGTGTGTCTCTGGTATTTGGCATTTGTTCCAACGCCTCTATATGTATTTTAGAAAATATGTCATGTTATGTCTATGTCTGTATGCATTCTTTCTTACCTGCTTTGGCTTTCCTTTCCCACCTTCAGCCTCTTTTGCATTGCAGATCTGTAAAACACAGTGTCAAATTAGGGACAATATTGTGTGTGTGAGTGTGTGTGTGTGTAAAATGTGGTCCTGGAGACACTTACTATAGCAGGAACTACCAAAGAGGTGGTGTTTATGTCTTTGGAAGGATTGTGTCAACACAATACCATCACAACTGCGCAAGATAATCAGGAAACTTCACGGTTGTGTAGTCGAGCTCAAAGTGAATTCCGAACTGTGTGAATTGAGTACTCATGTAATAACGTAGAAATAATGTAGTAACATCTACTGAGTACTTATGGGTCGAAACATCAACATGTTGACATGCTGGTGGGATCCCAACGCAAGATAGTCTCTAGTTTTCATATTATATCAGTTCAGTTTATTGACCCAGCACTGAAACAGGAATACATCACAGTGCATCCTCAAAACACATTAATTCAATCATCATTTCACATTAAAAAAATTTTTTTTTCTTTCTTATTCTACACCACCCTATGAGTGTATGGCAGTACTACATTCAGGTAAAATATTTTTAAGACTTTTTTGTTTTCCTTTTTGAATGTTTCGAATATTTTACTTTGCTGATGACACCTTATTTTACGGTTGTGATCCTAGACATTAATTACATATCAGATTCGTTTTATAACCTATGGGGCTTTGTTTCCTTTTGAAATGATTCTTTTCTTGCACATATCTATAATTTGTGTTATGCAGTATAGAATAAAATGTATTGAAAAGGTTCCGTTCTGGTCCCTGTATGTTTCTGTAAAAGCAAATGTATAACATGTAAACCTTGATTCTGCAGTAGAGAGCTGTCAGGATGATGCCGTACACAAACAGAATACCATCCAGCACGTAACAGATCTGAGGTTCTGCAAGAGCCGCTGAGGAAACAAAGGAGAACAACTTATCAACTTATCATCATCATAACAACATATGCTATTATCTTTGTTACAGCTATCTAACTGTTTTTACATAAAACAGACTGGAATAAATTCAAATCAGGGCTCTTCCATCTTAAACTTTGCTTTACTGTTGCATCAGTGTATCATGTAAGAAATCTGGTGTACACCAATGTCACATTGTGTCATGTGATGATCATGTCCGTGGGTGACAATGAAGGTACTTCTGTCATTTACAAAACTCTATTATTGAGTAGTGGCAGTGGCCCCATTTCAGATTGTGAAACAAACAGTAACAGCTGCCATTACATGAAAAACTAATGTACAAAGCAAACTGCATATAAAATCTTGAACAGTGCAGATACAGTCAGGAGAAATGTTTAAAGAGAAGATATACGTGACACTTTATGTACAACTACTGTCACATAACAGCTTTTATTTATCTATTTATTTTAACTGTGTTACTGGAAATTTAATAAGTCCAGTAAAATGAGGTGTCTCCTTTTGCTGAGAAATGGCCGACAAATGTTTTTACACGGCCATATTTAGAAAAGCACGACAACCGGCCAGCAGTGAGACTGATGGGTGAGGGTTAGGGTGCATTACGATTCATTATTATTTCTCTGCATTTGAAGATATTGTCTACAGAAGTTAATACTTGATGTTTACTATATTTTGTGGCGCTTGTCTTTTTTACAGATGATCGTTTCTTTTATTGCTGATCAGCTTTTTCATACTGTGTAGGCAACCCTATAAGCTTTAACTTTGCACCCAGGTTTAATAGATATTAAAGAAAAATAAGATGGATACTGCCACCACTGTCCATGTTAACAGATAAATGTATATCACAGATAATTACAATTCTTAAAAATTAGTTACAAGTTACAGGTTACATAAGAGATGGACACCATCTTTATTTGGGAAAAGTAAGAGCTGAGTTTGTGTACACAAGGGATAACGCTAACTTCTCCTGCGAGTCCCCCTCTAGATGCAGTGTTCGAGTCATGCATCATTTTCATCAACTACTCAAAGAAATGTCGCTTGCACAGCTAACTCGAGAGCCACAAGCTTTTTCGTGCTGCTTGGCCCTGACAAGAACACACTTTGAAAGACTCCCGCTGCAGAGGGGCTCTATGTGTCTTTAACCCTTGGTACAGAAAAGAATTGTGCTGCAGAATTTACAAGCAAACTCACTACAAAAGCACAGTGCCACATGGTTATGTCTTCACTCGGATATATCTGACACTGGCTCTGGAGGTATTTTCTGAAGACACGGTCCAAATGTTTGGAACAGGTTAGCAGTTACTGAACGAAAAACATTTGAACAATGTCTTCGTCTGGGCTGTGCAGTGTATTGCACAGGTATATCTAATTTATGCTAATTTTTCTTCTCGACCCTGTATTTAATTGGATAATTATACTTTTTAAAACATTTTTTAAGTTATTAATGAAATATACATTTAAATTATTGTTCCATCGTACTTTATCAATGACGTTAAAATGATAAAAGTTAAATCTTTGTTTGATTTGCTCATGTGTCTATCCACCATGCTCCATCTCACACTTAATTCTCTGACTTAAAAATGCGCAGCCAGCGCGCCATATAGCTGATGTGTTATATATCCATTTTTGTTTTTTTAATATCCAACTTGTCCAGACTGATTGGAGACTGTTAAAACAAATTTCAACTGTAATATTAACTTCTGATAATATGCAGCGCGTTTATTTTAATCACAGTTTTACAGAATGTAAATGTGATCAGTTAAAGCATTGAGCTTTAGAGCAGAGCAGACACACACACTATTTTTAATTTAGCTCAGTTTTGGACCTCATAACGTAACACACAGTAAATGGAACTTAACCAATGAATAAAACTAAAATTTGTTCCCCCACGTTTTGCCACTATAACCATGACAACACTTCGGTGAAGAAATCCCCAAACAAACGTCATGTTTTGTCATGTCCCTTCCTTCCCATTTTTTCTATCTGCTCATCACAAATTCAAGGGAATGAATGAGTGTTCTGAGATCAGTGATCTGCTTTGTCACACTTGACAGAAATTCTGACATTGATGGACGGGGGTTTGTCTTCCGGGTTTAGAACGGATAAAAAATCCTGCAGATACAACAGATAAGTTGAAACAGAATTTAAAATGCTTGAATATCATATATGCTTGAGAGTTTTGAATTCCTCAGTTTTAGTTAGGCCTATTAGCTGCGCATTCTACCCACGCCTGCCAGCCTGAGACCGGTGGTGTGATATCTGCATCAACATCTTTGGTTTCCGCAGCTTACATTAGGTGCAGGTGAAAAGGAAACAGCAAAAACTATATGATGTACCTAAAATAACTAACAGCCCTGATAATATATTACACAAATAAAACGCCACTTTGTCAAAACAAATCAGCTTAATTGATAAATGTGAGCCTGAAATGCACCGAGTAACAAAGCAGCTTTTGTTCTTGTAAACTGATGCATTTGTTTCTCATGACTCCAGACACACACAGACACAACATTTTTGCCTGTAGACTGTCAACCACAGACATTATAACTAGGCCATGGTCAGTGGTGTTTTGGAATTAAAAGTGAAACGTCTCTTTTAGCCTGAATAAACCAGTTTAATTTCAAAAGTTACAACAAACAAGTATTTTCATTACTGATTTATCTGCCAGTTGTTTTCTTGATTAATTAGTTTGTCATTTGGTTTATAAAATGGTAAAAGTCTCCTTTTTTTCAGTCCACAACCACAAAGTATTTAGTTAACTATAATGTGGGACATGGAAAAGTTGCAAATATTCACATTTGAGAAGCTTGATTAAATGTTGATTAATGATTAATGATTAATTATTAAAGCAGTTGCCAATTAATATTGTCAAAGATTTAATAAATAGTTTACTGTATCTGCCCTACTTAAAGCACCTATTGCACGCCCAATATTATACTGATACAAGGTAAATACACTCACAACACAATTTGTAAAATTAAATTATTGCATCTTCTTACCTGTTAAAGCTTCCATACCTGTTAAAGCTGTATATTGCGTACATGTATTTTTTAGCGTATAATAAGAGAATATATGCAGCAAAATGTTCGAGTAAAGCCAGTAACTAACTGTGGAGGCAGCTGAAATGATAAGGAACCTGACCCTTTCCTAATTTTGTCCAGGGTAGGGTGTACGCGAGAACTGTCAAGTGTCAACGAGTGTGAATTGAAAGAGTGGCCATGCACACCAGTATCAGTCCCCACATCCACAAGTGACGAACACCAGCAGGGTCAGCTTCTCTTTTCACAGGAACTGTAATGTGGTGACTTCGTTTCTATGGCCTACTCTCAGAAAAGTGACGCCGAATGGCACAAAACCTCACCGTGCTTAATGAATATATACCTATCTGCCACCACCAATCAACTGTATAAGAATAGTTTTGGCTCGGTATGTTCTAAAGAGCAAAGTGTTTAATCTAGATCATCATATCAGACCCCCCCCCCCCCCCCCCAACTCTACCCCAGTTAACCTACCGCTCAACATCACATCTTCTGCTCTGTAAAGTGTGAATTTTAAGTCACAACCAAAGATTGTCAAAACTCACCAGCGCTCCCAAAACACATCCACAGTGGAAATACCACGAGTAATGGGCTCCTGCCCGACACAGCCATTGTAACACAGACCGGGCTCCTTCAGCAAACAGAAAACACGACTAGTTGTGGGTGGTGTTTTTTTTTTTCTATGCGTTCTGGTGAAGACTCGCGTATTGCGTACCTCACAGCCAAGAGGGGAAGTTGTGGTCTGAGCACTAAGTCCATTTGTCTCAGATCTCATCAGACCACTCCCCCTTTTACACCAAACCAGAGGAAGGACATATCGTCGAGGCTTTTGGTCTCTGCCTCTCATGTTTATACTTGATTTTTTGTTCATGTTTTCAGACAACTCGAGGAAACGAAGCGTTTGAAAAAGCACAGTGTTTAAGATGGTATAAATCTATATATGATAGACAACAAAAAAAAAAAAAAAAAAATCAACTCACTACTTTACTCTTGGGTCATAAAATATTTATTAGGTTTATTTGGACATTGTACATCACTGATTATAAGAAGAGTCATCTGACAAGTATCTCACTACAGCGAATAGTGAACAGGAAGAGAACCTGACTAGCAGATGTGTGAAGGGGAGAACAAATTCTCTTCAGGGAAACCCATTAGCAGCATCACATTAACGGTCAACTTCGCCAAACACTATGTCCTGTGTACCTGAAAGAAGAGGAAGAAAAGACTCATTACACACACACACATACACACACGCACATATTACACATACATACATTTTTAGCTTGATCATTGTGCTTTTACATGCCGGTCTTATTTTAAAGAAGTCACTTGGTAATCACTTTCTTACCAATAATGGCCACCACATCAGCTAACATGTGTCCTTTGGCCATTTTATCCAGACCCGCCTAGGAAGAAGAAAACATGCATTAACATTCAGTATTACTGAAGACCAGCTACCACTATTCAGGGCAGATGAGCTCATAGACGAGTGAATATTCATAATTCATGAGATTACAGCCTGAAGTCAATGCACTAACTACTCTAATAGTTTGTTTATGCAACTTTAAAGACATTTTTAGCCTTGAAGACCAAAATTCAAATGACTACGTTAAACAGCGGTTCATGTACCCATGAGCTAAGAGACGGGCAGGAAGGAGGGACGATGAAGAGGGGGGGGAGGGGCTGTGTGCTTTTAAAAATGGTTCTATAGTACTTCATAAAATGTACTTAATGAACTAAAAGTAGCCTTAAGGACGAGTTGTTACACGCGCTGAATAATTGATACCCGGTGTGTTTAATATTTCACAGCGTCTTGTTAAGTTTTTTTGTTTATTTATTTATTTTTATTCAAGTGCGTACCAAGTGAGCGAATCCAGGAGCTTTGATCTTGCAGCGATAGGGTCTGCTGGAGCCGTCCGAGACCAGATAAACACCAAACTCTCCCTGCAAGCCACACACACACACACACACACACACAGAAATACACACAGTAAGCATATTACATCACAACAAATCCCTAGAGGCCCACAAAAGGTTACCAATTAATTAAGACTCAAAAAAGCCTCTGTGTACTAAGATATACAGAGTCAGACACTTTTGTTTGTTGTGTTAAAAAGGTGAACTTGATCTGTGGGGAGTCTATTAGAACATCTACAGGTTAGTTTTTATACAGAACTGTACAACTAGTCAAACAATTACACACATTACAAATAGTCTCACCTTTGGTGCCTCCACAGCTGTGTATGTGGACCCTGGGGGGACCTGGTAGCCCTCTGTGTACAGTTTAAAGTGGTGGATCAGAGACTCCATGGACATCTAGGACGAGGAGCACAGAAAAAAACAATCAGACAGCTGTTGCGATACTGAAGTTTAAGAAGTTGGGAGTCTGTGACAGACATGTGAAATGGTAACACTGAGGTGAACTAGAGCTGATCTCCTGCCAAATGAAAGTGGGTTTTAACACAGAGAAGTAACAAAGTGCAGGGGAAAACCCAGATAGGAACTAGGTGCAACATTTTCAAGATTAAATAGCCTGTAGGCGTTAAAGAAAAAAAAAAAAATAAAGAAAAATTAAAACATCTAACAAAGTGAAGCTAAACTCACCTTCATCTCAGACCTCTTAGGTGGGGCCACCTTGGCATCATCCACCTTAATCTCTCCTTCTGGCATCTTGTTGAGCGCCTGGTGCATGATATGAAGGGACTGTCTCATCTCCTCCACTCTGCACAGATACCTGGACCCCAAGCACACACACACACACACACACACACACACACACACACACACACACACACACACACGCGCACACATAACAGCCATAAGCTACTTTACAGATGCCGATAACAGTGTACATCAGTGAATCAGCTACATCTCATGATTCGCCATAACTCATTGTCGAAAGGTTACAGTTGAGGAGTTGATCATGTGAACAGAAAATAGATCCTTTCAAACAGACAAGGTCATTTCTTTTCATTTTCCCTGAACGAAACACTTTCAATTACTGTGTCGTATTCTGCACAGACAGCTCACTTATATTCATTGTTCAGACTGTGTAATAAGAAACACTGCCCGAGTGAAAATCATTAAGCAGCTGCAGCACACTCACACTAACAGCTGTGGCTGCATATAAACAATGATTTATTTACACATGGTTGGCCAGTAATGTAATAAAAGCCTTTCTAATAGACACAGTGCTGGACTGAATGTTCTGTGTTTAAATCATGTGGCATATTTGCTGTAGAACTTAATGTCTGACAGATGTGTTTTCTACATAATAAATCAGCAGTGGTATGATGAGGATTTTAACTGAACTCAACAGGATTTGAATGATCTGTTTAATGCCAAAATGTGCTTCAATGCTTCAATCAGACACTGTGTCTCTACATTTTCAAAATAAATCATAAACTCTTAGCTGTATTTATTATATACCATATAAAAAAAAGAAATAAAAATTCAGTGTTTTTCCTGCATAAAGAATTACAAAGCGGCCACCTCTGTTAAATTTTGTGCTGCCTCCAGCTCTCAACAAACTCTAGCGGGTCTTTTCATGGAAAACACTATTTTCTAACAGCGTCGCACTCTGTGGATTTCTGTCATTTGTTGCTATAATTGCGGCATTACACTGACAAAACTATGGAAGAGGAAGGAAAGAGCTGAAATTTTCATCAAGGAATTTAAATAAGAGCATATATTTTTTCCCTACAGCAGGAGTGTGTCAAGTGGAGCCGCCCTGATATTTTTTAGCAGTTCAAATAGGTTATTGTTTCTTTTGTGTCCAAGGTTTCCTAAATTCATGTTACATCCAAATCAATGATTACTCTAAGGCAAGTTCACGAGGAGGAGAATCATGAGGGCAGGTCAAACAGTGGAGACATCACCTGATTATTACAGCCGGTTAAAAATGAATAATAATTAATGTTACTGGCATCCAGTCTGAAAGTCGTGCACAACAACAGGAAGTGGAAGGAACCGGTGATAGAGAATACCAGAGAGGGGACGACGAGTCAAGGTTCAGTTGCCAAGTTGTTAGAAGTGCTTTAACGCGAAGCTGACGTTTACGCTATTTTAACATCACTTTTATTCAACTTCCCGAAAAAAGACATTTTAAACTATGAATCCTCGTTACCGTTCATCGTCCTTCTTCAGGATTCACTAGAACTCCGTGAAATGTGTTGCTTGCAAAAGTGTTTTCTAGAACCAGTCGAAGGCACGGTACACTTGCCCAGATAAAATTATCCAACCAAAACTTTCAATTAAGAAACAAGATCCCTGTCTGAGTCAGTGAACCGTTGACTAACACTTAAGAAACTGACTTCAGAAACAAAATGAGGCAGAAGAATAAAACAATAATCTACAGCGACTTGAAAATCTTCACACCTGTCATAGCAGTCTCCTTTGCTTCCAATGGGGACATCAAACTCCACCTCGTCATACTTGTCGTAGGGCTGAGACTTCCTCAGGTCCCACTTGATGCCGGACCCTCGCAGCATTACTCCACTGGTAGAAAGAGGGAGGGGTTGTTTTTTTTTTTAGGTAGGTAAATTTTTCACATTTCAAATCCCCCTAAGACTCTTCATAGATGGAGTACCCCAAAATACTTGAGTCTTATTACATTCATTAGCAGGTTACCTGAAGCCATAGTTGAGGGCTTCCTCAGCAGTAACCACCCCAATGTCTACCGTACGATTCTTCCAGATGCGATTGTTAGTCAACATCTGCATGGAGGAAGATTTGATCATTTACTGGTTGGATCTTCACCACATCTTATCATGCTTTAATCATGTCCTGAGCTTATGGAGAGATGAAGAAAATCATAGAAAGTACAGTCACTGACCTCTTCTACTTCATCGATTCTGATGGAGAAATTCTTGCACCACTCGTAGATGTCGTCCATCAGGCCCAGGGGCAAATCCTGGAACACATTTCAGACCATTAGCACTTCATGGATGAAGCTAATTTTTATCATAATATGATTGAGGAAGTGATCTACACATGCCATATATGTGAAATGTCTTTGTAATACTACTGACAATTAAAATGAAATTGTTTAACTGCACAACTGCGTATTTCATTTGTCTTATTTCATTTTTGCTCTTTGTAGCTGTTGCAACAAAACATCTTTCCCAAAGAGTTTATTTTGCTGTTTGTTGTTATTATTACTTAACCACGTCATCAGGTCTGACTGTGAATACAGAACTCAAATGAGACAAATTATTCAGTGAACCTTCCTACCTGATGAACACCACCAGGCCTGACGTAAGCAGCGTGCATTCTGGCTCCAGACACTCGCTCGTAAAACTCAAACATCTGAGAGGAAACAAGGGTCAGACAGTCAGTTTAAATAATCTACTCAGTGTATTTGGTGTATTTCGCATTTTGGACTGAATAATTTAATCAAGCGCCTCTGTCTATAACTTCACAACTTCACTGATGGACTTTCACATCACAGGGTATCCGATTAGGCCTTTTATCAAAGGGCAGTCTAAATGTAAATATCAAAGTAACTGTGTTGGGGAAAAAGGCTCAGGGCAGAACATGCTCAGAAGAAACTACAAGAAAATATTTTCAATTGAATATTTCACAATTAATGTTTCAAGAGCTGCTTTAAAATTAGTGATGCAACTCCAAGTGCTTCTTTGCAAAATATATGTAGAGAGACAACTTATGAAACCATGCTGTTAAAGATTTCTATGCAAGATCTAATGCAAAGAGGAAGAAACTGTGGGCTTGTTCGGATTGTATTAAAATAAAACCAACCAGGTGTGTTTGCAGTTTCATTATGCAATGAAAAGCATTTTAGCAGTTGGTATAATATGTTGATAAGGAGCGTGATAAGAAGCATTAGGTAACACACAAGTAAACCCAGTCACTATACAACATGTGGTATTCAGTGCTGACACTCACAGGCAGTGCTGTGCCAATTCACACTTAAATAGAACTAGTTCAACGTTCAGTTCATAAAGATGAAAATGAACTAGTTCAGGTTCATAGTTCATTTTTTTAAATCTTGAACTAAGTTCGCAGTTCCAAAAATGAACTAATTCGCGTTCATTTGTTCTGTTTTTTTAAAATAAATAAAGATATTCTTTTTCAATAGAGCCTCCTTCTATCCAGCCCCAAATCATTGCCACTCCCAAACTACTGTATACCACTGAAGAATCAGACATGAGTTACATTTAAATATATTATATATATAAATATAATCAAACAAACTGGCTTCAGCAGTAGTAGATGCGTCTGTAGCGCCTTTACCGCTAGCACCAGCCAAGCTGCTAACAGGCATGTTAGGGACAGAATCTCTGGACAGAATAACACTGATGTCTTTGTCTATATGAAGTTCTAAAAGGTACGATGCATATTTTTCTCTATCAATAAGTAGCAGTTTTTCTAAATTGCTAATTCTCATGTGACAGCTCAGGTGAAACTATATGGTAGACAACAGATTTAGACTGGCACTACACTCATTTCACTGTCTGCAGCTCGTTAAAGTTTTTTGGGTCACACATTTTCTGTTTACTCCCATGAGGTTGCATCATTTTCAGTAACTTCATTATTAGTTATTTTTATGTATGACTCACATGCTGCTTGGTATTGTGGGGATGGCGTTATAGTGTACAGCTCTGGAGTCACAGCATTCTGAGAACATACCGGACTGAAAATAATCTTTTTTTAGGGAGTATAGAGCAAACCTAACCTACCCAGGACTGAAAACATCACCATTCCTACATAAACAAAGTTTTAAAAACAATACAGAACAGACTCATTGTTGGGGTGGATTGTGTGATAAAGGTTTGAGCAGCAGCGCTCCTGACCTTCTCTCTCTCCTCGAACATCCAGAAGAATGGGGTCATGGCTCCGATGTCGAGGGCGTGTGTGGTGATGGCCATGATGTGGTTCAGGATGCGAGTCATCTCTCCATACAGCACTAAAAACACAACACAGAACACATCCAGCCATTTAGAGCTGAAATATCGATCAATTAGTCTAATGACAAAAAAAAAATCACTGGCATCGATTTTGATAATCGATGCATGTTTTAAATCATTTTTCAAGGAAAAGTGACATCAGTTAACCGGCTCTAGCTTCTCAAATGTGAAGATTTACTGCTTTTATTTATTTTCTATGTAGTAAACTGGATCTCTTTGGGTTCTGGACTGGTTGTTGGACAAAACAAAAAACAATCAAATATATCAACTTGCATCCTGGAAAAATTAAAGGGGGACTTTGCTACTTTTTGATATTCCATAGACCAAACGATTAATCAAGAAAATAACTGGCAGATCAGAGTTCTGCATCAAAATAAAATGTAATAGGAAAAGACCTCTACGATATATATTCATGTATATAAAAAAAACATTTAGAGCCTTAAATAGTTTGATATAACATCTTATACCTCTGCAGAATCTGCACACACTCAGATCTTTTTTAGTCTGTACCTCTGATCCACTGTGCACGGGGTGGAGCTTGGATGTTGAGCAGCTTCTCCACAGCCAGAGAGTAGGCCTCCTCATTACACATCATGGAAACATAGTCCAGACGGTCAAAGTAGGGCAGAGCCTGTACCAGACAAAGAGGTGGAAGTGAAGCATATGGGATAAGGGATTTCCAAGTAGCTAAGTAACACATGACACGTGGTAATCGCATTTTTAAATGTTCCTGAATCACTTCTGTTGACAAGTTTTAATTTTGTAATTTTCAAGGGAGAGGTTGGGTTGTTCTCCATTGCTCTTGCACAATCTAGTTTTTAAACAGGTCGGTCAAACTCATGTAGTATTCGTTCTCCATAATATGCTGTTGCATTAAAAACAATAGAAGGCGGCATTCTGCAAAAAGCTGAACTGCCATTTACTGTTTGAGTAAACCACCACTGTTGTTTTTTTTAAACTCGGTTAAAACCAAGAACAGCACCACTGTTTCTATTGTTCCTGATTTCACAGCCTTCTTTACATGCATAATAAGCTAATTTAACTGTGATCAAACAGATATGAGTTAGAGAATACAGAAACAATATAAACAGATATTGTAAGTAGATCAGTACCTGCAGGTAGGTTTTGTACTCGATGAGCTTCTCTGTGCCACGGTGAAGCAGGCCAATGTGCGGGTCACATTTCTTGACAGATTCTCCACTTAGCTCCAACACTAGACGCAGCACACCATGAGCTGCAGGATGCTGGGGGCCAAAGTTGATGGTCAGGTTGGACACATCCTTCTCTGCAGGAGGATCCTTGTCTGACAGAAAAAACAATATAGTAGAAGATGAGGAAAATTGAATCTTTTAGAGTAAAAAAACGCATATTGCTTCAGGATTTGACTTTTCCATCCAACTGACACATGTTTACGTACTAGGGATAAGCACTTTTACAACCTAGACACTTTGTGACACATTACAGGTCAGATCCCAACAAATAGTAATGGCGTGTAACACTGCATTTCTTATCATCAAACCTAAAACCATAAACTCATAGAAACGGCACATAAACGCATAGAATCTTAATAAAGGATGGTGGTGGACAGACAACACCAGGAACAACAAGTAGTAGTAAGAAGTAAGTCATGGACTTAAGTCAAGGGATGTTTTTCATGGATTATAATGTTGTAAGCTTTTACACATCCTTTGACAATGCAACATTTCACATTTTGTCTTATGATGTAAATAAATAATAGCGTTAAAAAAAAATATTAACAGGAATCAGTGGTCTGAAAAGTGTGACTGTGTCTGTGGATGGTAGTACCATTCCATGGAGGTGGGGACCATTTCTCATTAATGGCAGTGGGGTACATCACTGCCCCAGCGAACTGCTCAGTCCACTCCACATCTGGCTGCCATTGTTTGTGCCTGTGAAACACATGAACACATGAGGTGAGGCTGTGCTGCGGACCGTCAGCTCTGAGCCAAAACAGATAATTGTGGAGATGCAAAAACATGCTAATAATCAGACTGCCTGCATGTTTCATGTTAAAAAGGCTTTAATCTCATTTTTTTGAGGCTGTCATTTGGAGCAGGTGATTATCTGGGCTTCACTGTGCCTGCCAACCTAACCTGTCTGATGACTGAAACGCACAGTCAAAATGTATACGTCACGCTATGATAACAAAGGAGGTTATTAATGCTAATTGTTGCAACAAGGGAATACATAGCCACAAAAAAGTGGCAAGTAAGTGTAGTCCTAATGTGACAGAGTAGGTCTATAACAAGCCTATATGGTCACCTTTACTGTGGTGCTGCACATAAACATCAAAACCATTTCAGAGAGACGTCAAAGCTGATTTTAATGACTACAAGTGTTAAGTTAAATGCTTGCTTTACTTTTATGCTGTTAAGGTTAAATTCTTCAGGTTGGCTAGCAAAGTCGCAGACAGACACTATTTACTCTTCCACATTAGTCAGCTCTACTGTGATTTAATTTACACCCTCTTTACCAGAAAGTAGTCAGTTTTGTTTATGAGCAATGAGCACAGAAGGTGCATAAAGTTTGAGTGGTAAACACTGACACACGTTGGCTTATGAGACAGCTAGCAGTTGCAGCTAACAGGTAACAACCAGACAGCAGGAAAGCTAAAGTATCCTGCGACGTACGCGAGCTGTTAAGGATGTCATATGTATTATATTTATGTAGGTGCCTAAAACAGGCGTTTCCCATTCAGAAAGTACATTTAGTAGCAGACGACTCGTGTTATTATATCACATAAAATCGGCTTATCTAGCATTATGCTAACATTAGCCTCTCTGTGTGCATATTTTTATTGGAGCTCAAGCGAAGATGGCAGGCAAAACAACGGTCACACGAAACGTCACATTCTGTTTTATTGTTATCTTACCTGTTTTGCAGAACAGTGCAGCCAGGGCTCAGCAAATTATTACTTAATATTAATTTTGTTGAAGGACGTCCTAGTTTAGTAACCGACCTCAACATCGTGGCAGCCATCTTGGTTGACAGGCAGCCTCTGGCCAATGACGTAGATGCGTTTCTTCTTCTGTTGTTTTAGAATTGTGTAGGGCGCGTGTCCGCCACCTATCAGCCACCTATCGCCATGACGTGCCCCAATTTAGAATGTATGTGTTTATGGGCAGTGTAGTTTTTCATAAAACCTGGTTCAAACGTGTGATGAATATGGGCTAATTGTCAGGCCTTGACTACTAGAGGTTAATAACATAGAAAACAACTACCAGGAGAAAAAAAACATGTTATTTTTATTATGTATATCATTATTTTAATAAAAAAAACTAATCTCCACTTTTTAAAGGTTCCTGCACTCATATACCTGACACATTTTTTAATGCTTTATTTGTAGCCCATGCTGTAAAATCTCCATGAACAAACAATCACAATGTATGATATTTTATGTATATTTAAATATAAAATTATTCTTTGAATATACTCTATACTGCTGTATAAGAATATAACACAGGTTTAAAATTTAAATTCACCCAATACCAGCAGGTGTATGTTAAAATATCCATCTGTTTAAAGAAGAAAAAACTCTGCATTTTATAAAAAACAGTGCTTTTATTTATGTAATACTGTGGAAAAATAATTACATACCATTTTTAAAAAATATTGAAGATAATGAAATTAAAAAATGAGAGTTTAACGTTCGTTGTACATCTTTTGAACAGTTTTCTCTGCTACGAAGAACAGTACAATAAGATAAACATTGGATTTTTCTAAATTCAAAGACACAATAATACAGGATACAGTCCTACCAGAGGTATAAAAGTACTGTAAGGATTGTGAGAGAAATGATATGGACATATACTGAAACACACACCCGCACACTTGGACACAGACATGCACACACACACACACACACTCACACATTCTGTATACACACTGACATGCATACAATGTCGCGCGCACACTCGAGTCGGGCGCTGCGTGTTTACAGTATCCTTCCCATACACACGCAGTCATTCACACATCTATACAAACACACTGTACAAATCGATGTGCGCGCCAACGCCCACACACTCCCTCTTGATCTCTCTCTCTCACACTCACACTCACTCACACACACACACACACACACACACACACACATACACACACACACACATTCATACAGTCATACACTACTACATGTCAATATTGTGGACAAGCCTTCATTAAACCTCTCCATACATATTCTCCTCTGGCCGTTTTGGCAGACAGACAATGAGGAATGATTCAAAATGGAAATGTATGACATGTTCCCCTGTAAGGCCACTCAGTTCTCAACCCAACATCTGTGTTTTTCTCTCTGTCTGCACCAGGCTTGTAGTTAAGAGCTGAGAGAAAAAGGCTCCAGCCTACGAAAATGTCTGGGAATGACTCAAGCCTGGTTTGTAAAGCAACAGTTGCCAAAAGAAGGAGCTTCTACTGCATATACATGGTCTAAGGTGAAGAACAACATGAACACTTGGCACTAGGTTTCTCTCATACACTGATATACCCTTCTGATGTGAAGTCAGTCCTGATTTCAGGCTCTGCTGTTGGCACAAGTCCTCACTCCCGTCCCGTCTCAGTGGATTTCACTCAGGAAAACTCCTGAGTCATGTGCGCTCACGTTCAAACTTTTGGTCCATACATACACATTAAATGTTTTACATTGACAAAAATAATTCTGTAATGTTAAAAAATAGAATACAAAGCTCTAGTCTGGTGTGCAAATAAAAAGAAGACATTACATAGATATAGATAAGGGACGTCCAAGCACGAATACTGTAGATGCAGTGCAAAATGATGACAACCCTCCCGACCACCATCCCCGGCCCCCAACACACTCCCCCACGCTGCCTAACAGGCATGATGGCATGTACCACTGTACAGAAGGGCATTCTGGGATACTATATATATATGTGCTCTATGATCATTGAATAAGACAACCAGTAAAAAAAAAAAAAAAATTTAAAAATGGCGGCCAGAAATGACTTCCACTGGTTGAGGTTTTTTCCCGATCAGCGTGTACCATATTTGACAGTCAGTCAGTTTGCCTTAAGACGTTCAACCCTCATCATTTACAAAGTCAGTTCATAGCAAAGGCTATGGGCTCCAAAGATCTGTGATCTCTCCTCCTCTCTCTGGTTCTTGTTCTTCTTTCCCAGTCTTGATTGTGACTTGCGCCGTCCGCTCTTTCAGAGCTCAGATATACAAACACGTCGGGAGTGAGGGAATTCAAAATTGTGTGGAATTTCCCTTCCCTGTCTCGCTAAAACTTCTTTTTCTCCACCCGTCTCTTTCTGTCTCTCTGTGTTTCTCATACCCTCCCTGTCTCATGGGCATGGTCTTCTGACTCTGTGCATGGGTGTGTGCGATGTTTTTTCTTTTCGTGTTCTGCAGTCGTGTTTGTGTTCAGTAGGGTGTGTTAATGTGTGCGTGTAAATCTGTGATTGTGTGTGTTTTTTAGATGTGACGCTATTTATAAGATGCTTCCTCATGCTCAGCTAAGACTGTGAGGTGGTTCTGCGTCTCCGTCTCTCACACGTGAGTCTGCATCCTCTGTGTGTGTCGGCTGTGGGAGTAGTCAGAGTGTTGCGAGGTGTAGGAGAAGCGAGTGGAGCTGCCGTACTTCCCGAGTCCAGTCTCTGATCCCGAGGGAGCTGGGCCCCCGGGACCGACCCCAACCCCGGGGCCCCCCACCCCAGATCCTACACTGTACATCTCGTAGGATGGGCCAGCCTCCAGCGGCGCCAGGCTGGATGGGGCGAAACCCATGCGGTAGGTCTGGTAATGCGAGGGGTATCCGTAGTTGTCGTAGGCCAGCTGAGAAGTTGAGTCCAGGAGGCTGCAGTCCCCTGGGAAGTCGCTGGCTGCGGGGGCGGGGTTGGCAGGGGGCTGCTGGCTCTGGCCCCCACGGGTGAAGGTGTTGAACTGGGCGTAGCTGATGTGGGACAGTCTGGATGGGGGTCGGGGGTCGTAGCAGGCCTGGGGGCGGCCAGGAGAGGTAAGGGGACCGGGGGGACCGGGGGCTCCTCCGCTGGCCGTGGCTCCCGAGCCGGCGGCACTGCTGCTAATAGATGCAGCTCCCCCTGGTGTTCCTGTAGGGGAGCGGTAGTCGGAGTAGTGCATGGTGGAGCGGGAAGCAGGGCGGCCTTCATCGTGGGTTGAAGCTCGCACGTTGTAGTAGCCATTAGTGGGGTCCTGAGGAGAGAGACAGAATGGGCATTAAAGGTCCCATATTGTATAAAGGTAGATGTCCATGTGTTGTTTGATTATAAAGCAGTTTTAGGATCTATATTAATACTGTGAAAGTATCAAAGCCTCAGTCCATAGAGAAATGCACACAGCCTGTATTCAGAAACTGAGCCTTAAAACCAGCCTTCAGGACTTCTGGGACTTTGTGATGTCACAACAAAAAAGTCACCGCTCTCAGCCACGCCGTAAGCCGTGGACCCACCATCCAACCTCGCAAGATTTGGTTTCTCTGAGTGTTTACCTCAGAAAACAGTCAGCCAATGCGAAGAGAGGCTCAGGGCCTCCTCTCTTCTGATTGGCTCACCAACCCGTTGTTACCTGAGCTCCAGAAAGAATGTCCAGAAAAAACTCTAATGGGGTTTTTAAAAAATTTTTTATATGCCAGTGTACAGATTGTTAAGGTCAAAAGTATTGTATAGTAATAATATTATACTACACTATAGCACAATACTATACAATATAGTACTATACTATACCACTATAGTGATATTATAATATGATTATGGTCAACTCTGATCCCCTTGCCCTTGTAGAAGGTCAGAGGTAAGGGTGAACTGCACGTCTGGAGCTGGTCAGCATCCAGGTCCTGATTCATCAAGACTGTGCTGTGAGGGCAGATGGCTCCTTTTTTTTTGTGACTCAGCTGCTTGAGACCAGAGTCTCAGTCCTTTTCAGAAATATCCGCAAGTAAAGTTGTGAATAAAACAGGCTCTGCAAAAACTGCTCAAGCAAATTACAATTACAGTTACAAACTATAGGAGTAATCCACCACGACCGGGATCACAGAGCAACCCCCGAAATGATGTCAGGCGTTGGTGAGAAGTAGCAGGGTGCAATCTTTATCTCTAGTGACCTTTAATAAATATTCCTAGAGAACAATAAAGAGATTTGAATTAAAATTACCAAAGCATGACGTTGAAAAAACGTCTGCTGTCTCTATAAAGATTTATAGCACATATATAGTTTATACAAATTTTCATAGTGTACTGATTTTGCAGCTAGTACACAAGAAATCAATGTACCATTTGGCACTAACAGGAAAATAATACAAGATTTGTGCATGTGCACATCAATCAAATGGCAAATTACGAAACACACTGTCTAATAAACCTTACAAAGGGAAAAGTAAGTTATTTTTTGTTGTTTGACGTGTGCGAGGAGATATCGCACCAACATCTACATCTGTTTTAGTTTGTTCTGGCTGTGAGCAGCTCCTTCATTTCCTTTTCAAAAACAGGCTCCAACAGCAACACTCTCAAAAATCATTTCTTGGCATGTACGCAGAGCTGTAAGTATAACTTGAGTTATACTTGTCACGTTTTCCAGTGTGAGCAAACTATATACTCAAAACCTGCTTTAAAATATTATATTATGTTGCATGGAAATGGATCACAGATTTCATTTCCATAACCAGGTTAACAAGAAAAATCGGATATTTAAATGCCCATGATTTACTCCAGGCCTCTTTAGCGGAGTGGATCCCTGCCAACATGCAGGGTCGACCTCAGGTTGTCTGGGTGAAAGAAGGATACGCTCCCTGCTCATTACCCCTGTTGCTTTACTGCTATTTCTGACATGATTCTCCCATCTGATCATCTCTCACGTACGCAGACTTCTCCCCCCCCCCACCCGACTTTGTTTCGTTTCTTTGGTGCTTCAGGCAGCGAGAAGAAGAGAAGAAGGAAAAAAAAAGAAAAGAAAAAGCAGTCTGGCTGAGGCTGTTGTCGGGGTGATCTAACCACCTCCTGGGGTGGATTCATGTCTGTATTTCTTCAAAGTGATCCAAGGCAGCACTCCAGCTAGAGGGGTGGCGTGTTTGCCCTCACAAAATATTCATGGGGGGGAGTTTCAGCAGAACATTTTGGCAGCTTCACGCGTGAAAATACATTCATCACCTTAGCCCAACCCCACGGTGTCAAAATGTATAAATGATTCATGCCGGCTGAATGGGCATAATACGCCTGAACTTCCTTTGTTCTTTTTCAATTTGAGTTTTTTTGTTTTTTTTCCCCCGTGCTGTCTTTAAATATCTTGGAGATGAGCGAGCCAAATTTCTAAGTAATCAGAGAAGCTAGTTCCTCACAGTTGAGAGTGAAGGGCAGAGAAGACAGAAGGACATCCAGCAATTAAAAAACAAAAAAAAAAGTCTGACTGCACTGCAAAAACATTCCTGTCTTAAATATCCTACTCTGTTATTCTCACAAAGAATTCCTACAAACACACTACCAGCACATGAAAGTCTGCTTTTGTTGATTAGTCCAAATGACGACCTGGCTGAAAATCAGAAAAATCCTTCTAGTGAGGGTTTCTTCTCTGCTTCACAGCCAACAACATGTTGCCCAGAAAAAGAAAAAAAAACAAGGCAGATGATGCCAATAAATAAACACATCAACCCGAACTGGATATATATGGTAGAAAGAGGGAAACTAAAGGACAGACAGAGGTCTAACACAGCTGTGCTGAGAGGGAGGTTTGTGTTGATACGGAGGAATAGTCATGATAAGTCATGCTTGTTGGCTCACAGCAGTCAGGGCTCACTGTATATACACCGTACAGCAGAGGTCACTAACAGACGTACAGTATAACCTGTATATTATTGAGAATTATCACATTTTGACGGAGCGTTTTCTATTTTAACTGGAGCAGCTCTTCTAGCCTTTACAGCGCAGGTAACACTTGGCGCTACTCAGCCAATCACTGCGAAAGGAGTCAGTCACTGAGGTATACACACACACACACACACACACACAGTGAGGGATGAAGTAAGTGTGGAAAGTGATATAGAAGAGGGAAAGAAAAAGAAGAGGACATGCTGAGATTGTTCCGGACCTTTGCTTGAGAAAATGTTGTCAAAGTGAACTTTTTGATTTTTAATTGAATAATCCTCCTGTACAGTAAAATAGTTACTAGATCAGCGGATCCCAACCTGTGGGCTGCGGCCCACCAGAGGGGCACAAAGTTATTGCAAGTGGGCTGACAAATCATTTGCAAAACAGTTCAATTTTGGTCAAAAATTGAATTATAAGAAAAAAAATATACACATAAATAAAATTAAATGATTTTTTAAAAACATTAAGAATGCATGTTTCTCCTGCTTTCAGTTCAGTCTTGAATGTTCCATGGTTCTCATTAGAATAAACAGCGCTCTGAGAAGGCATCGTTCGGCCTCTGTACTGTTCTGGGGTCGGATGTCAGCTGCCAACGTTTTAGAGATTTTCAAAATCCTGCCCGTGCCGATCAAATGAAGGGGCAATAGCAACTGAATAACATTTACGCTAGTTTTTATCATCATCAGGATTTTAACAACTCAGCTTTAAAACACTGCAATAAAAGACTTAAGAGGTTTTTCATGAGGTTAATAAGCCACTGGAGCGAAACAACAATAACCTCTGAGGAGAAGATGTGAAAGAAAAAGAGCGAGTTATCAATAACGACACCCCTACTGTTTATATTCATTATTTAGAAATTAGATAATTGGTAGAAACTTTGCTCCTGACACCAGTTTGTTCACCAATTTTACTTGGAGTCACTTGCCAGTTTGATTCTGTCCTTGATGTCTGTCAGCTGTCTGACGACTGTAGCCCAAACCAGATTGCAGCTGTTTATTCAAATCCCTCTCCTGTGTTTACTCCTGACTCTTCTGTATGCACATGTGCCCCCTCTAGAGGGTTTTGTAATGGATTTCTTGAATCAGCCTTCAGAAAATGTTTAGTTTAAGATTTAAAAATGGTGGTGAAACCGCCACGAACTTTCACTTATGGAAACACTTGTTTATACTTCCACTGGTGGGTGATTGATCACCTCCGTTACGGCGGTGATGACACGAGATGCTGCAATCAATCAATGGACTCATTTGGAGATCAAATATTTATAACCGAGGGTTCGTTCCAGTAGAGAAATGTCAGTATGCAGATCCTCTGAGTTAGTTTCTTTCAGCCTGTAAGGTACTCTGAGTGTCATCCTAGGTGACAACAACACTGTACATCACTGGATGAAGGTCATCACTCAAGAGTCACCATGTCAGTAATGATTAGGATATTTGCAGCCCTTTGAGGTATAATTAGATTGAAACCTTGCTCCAAAATGAAGTCAACGAGACCACTCTCATGTCAGCGTTGTCTTTATCCTGGCTCTATATCATTTGTATGTGTTTTTGTGAGTCTTTTAGTAAGAAAAAAATCAGTTTGTTTAGACATGGGATTGATAGAAGTGAGTGTTTCTGTGCTCTCACCTTTAGGTCGTACTCCTGGCGGGTGTCCAGGGTGTCGCTGCGGAGGTCAGACTTGAGCTCTATGTCATCCTTAAAGGGCTGATTGGAGGGAGAGAAGGACACAGAGGGGAGAAACTAAACCGTCAAACAAGAAAACAAAACAAAACAAAACAAAACAAAACCAAAAAAAAAAAAAAAAAGGAGGAGAGAAGGTGCCATAACAAAAGAGAGGAGGGAAGGAGGTAACAGAGTGTGACAGGAAAAGAGAGAACGGGATTAAAAGTGTTAAAAAGGGGAAAGCATTGAGTGTGTTTTAGTCAAACGGTGTAGCGCAGGGAGAGGTTACTGAGTTAATCTGAGGTTTTTTTTCTACAGCTACAGGCTGTGTAAACAGTATCCCTGCTCACCGAGTACATGGCTTTGACCATGCGCGAAGCCGTGGACACGCTGCCGGAGTCCTCCTCTAAGCTGTGGGTCTCCTTGTTTATGGTCTCCACCTTGATGTCGGGCTTACCCAGCGTGACCCCGCGCCGACCTGGAAGCAAAACACACACACGGCAAGGTTGAATACAGCTGGACACACGCGATCTCGGGGGGCCGGCGTGTGTTTTCACGAGCCGGGGGAGCGAGTTCAGAGGGGAACCTAGATCCAGACGGTGCAGGGGAAGTAGTTTCCTTCGGTTTTGCTCGCGATGTGTAGCGATGAGCGTTTAAAAAACCACAAGCGTGAAAACTTCTGCTGTACTTATGAGTAAAGCGCACGGAGAGTATGACTCACTGCCTTTGCGCTGCCGGTAGAAGATGAGAACGAGGACGAGCAGGAAGATGAACAAGAGGATGGTGGAGCCCACTGTACCGCCAGCGATTATTCCCACCGGGACCTCCTCTGAAAAGTGAGAGAGAGAGAGAGAGAGAGAGAGAGAGACAGAGAGAAATAGTGAGTTGGGGGATTGCACAATCAAGATTTTAATGTGAGAAATACCACAAATAAAAAAAAGGTACCTCAACCTCAGTTACTGAGACAATGTAAATTTGTGCTATTTGTCCAGATTAAATTCTGGTGTTGGGCACAAATGGATTTCAGATTCAGACTACATGAGATAAATTGCTTCTTGTCTTTTTGGTGTCTCAAAGTACAAAGCATCACGCAAATTCACTGACAAATAAATGAGAGTGAGACATTGGACGTCACCTGCTACTGAGTCAAATCACCTGAGATTGAAGCTATTCTTTTCCCACTTCGGCATCTCACATTTCACAGAGGATGTAACTTTATATTGAGGTGTCAATATCAGGATATACGAATAGTCTCACAGACCAAAGCAACAGATCATAAACTCAAAATGCATGTGCAGTGATTCAGTCCAGAGGTCTGAGGATCGCTTTTACAAGACGACGGTCTGAGGACCACAACGTTACTATTAAAGTGAATATACGATATCAACCGCCTGCAGAACCGTTTATTTCTTTTGATATCGCAAATAAGTTTTCTCAATCTCGATGATGAAACAGGCGGGTCTGTTTTTGGTTAATCGAGTGAACTGAGTACCTGATTGATCAAAATACTTCATTGCGTTAATGCAAGAATCCAATATTGCCATAGGGGGGGTCCTACTCAGTGTACAATCAGGGTATATATTGTCAGAGCGTGCTGCTGCTTGTCTCATCCCAAATTCACAAGGCAGATCCAGTGTGGGATTCACAACGCACCTGTCTCCTCCAGCGTGATGATCATGGTGCCAGGGCCGAACGAGTTCCAGGCCGTGCAGTTGTAGGTGGACAGGAAGTCGGACTCCATCACGTTGTTGATGGTGAGGGTAGAGAGGACGCCGCCGCCCTCAGCTGACGATTTGCTCTGCTCCACCGTGTACCTCTCCAGAAGCGTCCCCTTCTCCTTCTCCCACACGTTCTCCTTCCACGCCCACACCTGCAACACACACACAAACACACACACACACACACACACACACACACACACACACACACACACACACATTTAGTTAAGACATACTTGGAATACATTTATTATACTCATGGAGGTTGTGTGACTAAATTCCATTTATCATTAGTAATTTAAATAATTAATAACAATAAATAATTCAAATTTTCTGAATCCCTTCTGACCCACATGCTTTCAGAATTTCCCTCCACTCACTTCAGTCTACCAGTAAAAACCAACCCACTTCAAACAGAGCTATAATACATACATATAAAAATACTGTAGACAGTAAATTACCAAATCACACATTAATGTGCTTTATTTAACATGTCATAAACGCAATATGAGAGAGATTTTGCACATCATGTGACACTGTATGTTGAGTCATGATCCTGACTGACTCAGGCACACATACACTAGGCCATTAATGAACACTTAAACATAAGTGACATGGGGAGAAGATCTTAACTTGAGTCTTGAGGATGAATTTGTTTTAGCAAACAAAGAGTAGACGCAGGAATTACATTTCATTTTAGAATAGATTGTATCTGAGACTACAAATGAATTCTTTAGCCTGTCCCAGATGTAATGTGGATGTGGGAAATTTTATGCTGCACCCATTTTATTTCATGTAGATAAAATGTCTGAAATATTTGGCAACAATAACTCAAGCAAACATCGGGGAGACCTCCAAACTTAAAGTATATTTATAAACATAAAAATATTAAAATGCTTTAAAGGAACAGTTTTGGGAGATTTGCTTATTCGCCGTCTTGTTAAGAGTCAAATAAGAAGATTGATGCTAATCTCACATGTGTACGCTAAAGGTGAAGCTACAGAGAAGCTACCCAGAATGTCAAATAATTCCTTTCTGTGTGGTTTAATGGGTTGTTATCTTGTGTCCCATATAAAATATATTGTGTATAACTTTCAGAAATCTTCAAAATAAAGGATAAAAAAAACATAACTGGATATTTAAATCAAAAAACTATTTGATTACAGGTTTAAAGTATTTCCTCATGTCAGAGTGACTGGTTGATATGATATTAAGTGAAAAGCCATATATAACTTTCCAACTCTGACACAAAATTTACACACTTGCATGTTAGACACACACATTGCATGACTTCCTAGGACCAGCAACAGTTTGGATGTTTCTGCAGACAGAAGCGGGGAGGGAGCGGGGGGGGGTGACTGTGAATCTTGCACATTCTCCAACTTTAAAGCCACTAAAAGCAGCTCTATTATTCAGCATTGAAGTACTGTACTAAAGCAAGTTAATTATGTATAAACCCACATGTTCCCATAATCTGCCCACTTATTCCAGAGAAGGAGAATCTCCTGGCTGAGGCGTTTACTGGGACAACTGTTCCTCTCCCGTCCTTTATATTTTATAAATCTTTTTCTGTCCCCACCTCTGCCACTTGCATTAGGAGCGCGCACTGCGAGTCAGGACGGATCAGTCACAGAGGCCCTGGGAGCCGAGGAACTACTACTACTGCGTCTGTGTGATACAGCCGAGCGGAGAAAGCATCCGAGCTGATTTCTGACGCAGGAGCTAAAAGCGGACCGGCTTAGTGTTAGTGTTGGTTTGTTTATGTGATGGGATGGAGGAACATTCTGGGAGAGTTTAAGGGTGAGTCACCAACTCAGAACGAAAAAAGGGGACAGTGGCTAAAAGCATTTACCGTGCAGGAGTGGAGCCAGTTAGGAACAGTGAAGGTACAGTAACAGTAAAATACAAATCGCTGTAAGACTGAAAATTACAACCTCATGCTCTTTGTGACCAAAGCTTTTCCTTGTTTGACTTTTTTTTTTTTAAGTGTGAATAAATGATGCAGAGCTTGAATTTTGAAATTTTAATAGCGTGTTTGGTGCCATCTTTTTTTCTTTTTTTTTTTACATTTTCTCATCTTTTCACTTACAATCTTATCTGGGGGAGGTGTACTGGCTATGTAGCACTTCACCTCTCCTCTCTCCCCTCTTACTGCATACTGGGCTGGATCACTGGAGATGATGGGAGGACCTGCATTGGTCAAAACGACAGGACACGTGAGAGTATGTCACAGTAAAATACAGCAAACTGTAAAAAACCTTACCAGGCCTATTCAAGAGGAAATTGTATGACTTTAAAAAATAAACGGCCTCCACTTTGAAGACACAACTTTTTTTCTTTTTTTTTTTTCAATTACTGACAAGCTGACCTTTTCGAAAGCATAAGATTTTCATCTACGAGCAGCGATACATTAAATTACGTGGCTGTTTTCTGACCGTTGACTGTGAGCGTGACCTCAGTCTCTCCTACTCCAATCCGTGGGACGATGGCCTTGCATACATACTGGCCGGCGTCCGCCTGGCTCACCGACTTCAGATACAGCTGGTTGCTGTTACTCAGAACCTGTGGGGGAGTGAAAAAAAAAATGACACAAATATAAACAAGGCAAATCTGCTAAACAACAGGAGGGGATAAACAAAACAAAAGCCCACATGCACATAAGTAGAGGAGAGGCTAATGCTCTATTCTACCTCCGCCTGTATACCTTATTATTTCATGTTGCGTATGTGGATGTCTGGCCTAATTTCAGTATATGTGTTATATGTACTACTCTGACCCCAACTGGCTAACAATGCAAACCTGCACATCTGCTTTTAACCAGTCACAAAGGTTCTGCAGTTGCCTAGCAACCATCATCCATCAGAAAATTAGCTGTGTGAAAATTATGGCTAAATATGTCACCATCTAGCAAGAGAGAGAGAAATAGGTGAACAAGACAGATTATAGAGATGTGTGTGAGTGAAGGCCAAATCAGACCATAGTGTAAATGTCTTGTCTGTAGTCCTGGTATCTAAAACAAAATGCTACATTAGCTTAACATCAGTCAGTACAGGTAGACTTTAGACTGTATCCTTCCTCCATGCACCTGGAAATAGCTGAACCTGTGCCAGAAACCTCTACTAAGCTACTCAAGTTAACCTGAACAGACTGTTTATTAGCCAACGAGCTAGTGTGTCATTAGCAAGCAATGCTAACGTGTACATACACCTACTTGCCATGTCTTTAGCTTCTGGTAGGTGTAACACAATTAGATGCTAATGAAAAAACAGTGATGGTTAACTTAAGTAAAAACTGATTTTTACAAAACTCAAACTGAATTGAACTCAAAAATAGAACAGAGAGGCTAAAGTTTGACATTGTGGGAAATATACTTCTTCGTTTTCATTCTTTTTTTTTTTTTTGCAATTCTTTACTTAGAGAAAAACTGAGAACATCATGAACAGCATGGCCTAGAACCCTTCTTTTCTCAACATGCTTTCTGTAGACAATATGTCACATCATACCTACATACACAAATATGAACTTATACCATTTCTAAATGTTAAAAATGGTTGTTCAAGACCACCATTGTGGCTGCCAAACAGTGTATGATGTCATCTTAAATCCTTCTAAACTTTGCCCTGTGTTTCTGCCGCTACATTCAAATTTAGTAGGACTACACTACACATATTATAATACAGGATAGAAGGACTATATTACAGTCAGTCAAATCTAATTCAACCTTTAGTGATAAAGGAATATCGGAGAAAAGAAAAGCTGAAAATGAAAAAAAAAGAGGTCATGAAAGGTTAAAAGAGAAGAGATATCTACGTGTGCAGACAAGGTAACACTCAGGCTGCTTTTGTAAACACAGGATGACGAACGTGTGAACTGTAAAAATAGTGTGAACACAGCAACAGAGGAAACGTGTAACGCGTGGGCTCTTAGCTCCTTACCATGTTTGACCCCTTTTTGAACCAGGTGAGCGTGAGCGGAGGGTTTCCAGCCCATTTGCAGTTGAGGGTGACATCAGAGTCGACATCCACTGTTTTTGGCTGCGGCTCCACCAACAGGATCGGACCGACTGGAGACAAAAAAGAGAGAGCGAGAGGGTTGTTCTTTCTTGTGTTTGAGTAATAATGCAGTAGGACTAAAAGAGGAGATGCTGCTGAGAGAAAAGAAACACAACAAAGGTGTGTTTTATCCCTCTGACTCCAGACTGGAGTGAGTGAAGTGGGCCACAAGTGATGGAACGAGGTGAGATGAGTGTTGTGTGACTCACCGGTAGGGCTGAACGATACGCAAAATATAACGTGATCATTTTGACAGATACTGCGATATGAGTCAGGATTTTAGTAACTCACAGTGCACGTCAACCAGGATGCTGACGTTGGTCTTCCCCACAGCGTTGAAAACCAGACATGAGACGGGCTCGGTGAAGAAGGAGTGGTCCGCCTTGGTGGTGAACACACTCTCCCTGGCACCCTGCAGCACCACGCCACCCTTGGCCCACCTAGGATTTAAACACACGACATTTAATGCACCCGAAAAACATACATATCTTTATATGAATATGTGACACAAATAGAATCCACAAAAATTGAAACTCTACATGTATTTGCATGTTATGACCAATTCATGCAGATTTAAGAATACCAATCTTTTCACAGGAAAAGAAAGAAACAACGTATGAAAAACCTGTGTTTTAAAGCTAAATCAAAAAAGTGACACAACATTTCTGTCATGCAGTTTGGACAGGTAACTGTTGCTTTAAGAGGCCCGTTGAAAACGAGAACGTGCTTGTATGTGGACGCAGACCTGTAGCCCATAATAGGAGGGTTGGCGTGAGCCTGGCAGGTGAAGGTGACTCTTTCCCCCTCCAGGACAGAGCGAGGCTCAATGGACAAGGTAACTGTCGGTTGATCTGGAAGAGAGAGAGAGAGAGAGAGAGAGAGAGGGAGAGTCCCATAAAACAGCATTACTACATCTAATGTATGCTTCAATCTGGAGGATAGGTTAATGCAAAATGGCTGCCGTGTATCACTTAGTAATAGCTATAAAAACATTTAGCCTTTTAATGAGCCAGATGTGATAATAACAAGTTATGTAGTCGTAGGAAAGGTGACATAATTGTTTAATGGTCGTGTAATAAGTCTTTTCTTTTGCCATATAACTATATTTCATTGTGGAAACTATAATATATTAAAAAAGAAGCGATATCACATCGTAGCATCATTGCTTACGGTGGACGTTGAGGGTGACAGTTGTGCTTTTGCCAGTGGGAATAGCCAGGTTGGTGGCCACACAGCTGTAGTTCCTCCCAGTGTCGGTGTCCACGGGCTGGATGGGCAGGTAGCTGCGTGTGGTCACCCTCTTCCTGTCTGGAAGCACCTCCTGAGGGGCGGAGGAAGACGGACAAAGGTTAAAAAAAAAAAAAAGACGACAAAATGTTGTAACAGTTCATGAACCCGTGCGTTCAGTGTGTCTGGTTGCACGTGTGGCTTCGACATACAGTGGTGCTGGCAGCCCCATCCACAGGCAGGCCATCTTTAAGCCACTCGATCATAGACGGCGGTTTGGCCCCGCGAGACACGCAGCTGAGGTTGTAGGACTCCCCCGCATTCAGCAGCACCTCCGGACCCCCATCAATCACCGGGTCATCTGGGGGGACTGGAGCAGGAAGAGAGAAGGGGCAGTGTTAAGAGACAACATCTCAGGTTGACACACACGCAGACGCACATGCGCTCAGACGTACTGAGGACGGTGAGTTTGGCCCTCCTGGACCTCAGTGCGGCGTCGGGGGCCTGACACTCGTACAGGGAGTCATCAGACAGATCAGCTGACAGGATCTCCAGGTTGTATTGCCCCAATTCCTGCACACGCAACACACGGTACCTGGGCCAGGCTGGAACACACACACACACACACACACACAGGAGATTAAGAGTTAAATTATAACACAACACAAACATTTGGGTGTTTTTTTTTTTAATAACAATTTTAAAGTTACATTATTATCATGAGACTTTACTTTCTCCTACTGGTAGTCCTCTGTGTTAATGCTGTTTTTAAGTGAATTTTAAGTCACTATATCTTCAAATACATCATCCCGTCTCAGGATCCACACACAGCTTGTTGCAGTTCATGCCGATAAGACAACAACAGATCTGTGTCACGCACGGAGCAGTAACACGACTTTTTCTTCATCAGGGTAAATGACACCAGAGAGACGCGAGGCCACATGATGCTATAGATGTGCACAAACACAAACACATGACCAAACATACACATTCACACACACACACACACACACACACACACGCGCACTCACACACACAACACGGCCTCTCCAGTCCTCTCTTTCCCTTCCCCCATTCACCACACACAGCCCCAGCTGTGTCACTGCTGTACATTCTCACCATTAGGTGGCACCCACGCTCTCTTTCACCATTGGGGGGTGGGGGGTGGGGGGTGAATGCATTATGACAACAACGTTTTAGAGGACTCAAACCGACTCCAGTCCATGGTGCAGAATTCATGTTTGCTGCCCAGACGCAGATCGCATGTGAAATTCCCCCGCCGCCGTTTCCATGTGCGGCGTCTGAACTGAGCCGTGCCGCTTGCCTAACCTTGTGTGTCCTTGTTCCTGCATGCGTGTGTGCATGTGTGTGCCCCTGTATATGCGTGCATTTGCATGTGAAATGTGGAGAGCGAGAAAGCGTATGAAAAGCCCAGAGAAAGGGGGGCGGGGGGGACGGAGGCTCATACACAAACATACACACATGCACACCCACTGGAGTGTATGTGTGCATGAAGCGGCCAGTGCTCATTCACATGTTTTTATTTAAAAGCTTTGGCTTGAAGCACTGGACCATTACAGTAACAATATGATTAAAAGAGGGGAAGGCAGAGACAGAAAGAATGGAGAAGGGGACAGACGAGGACAGAGGGAAGGAGAGGAAGAAGGGAGAGAGGGGCTGACAGAGAGAGGAGAGCCTGAACTGAGAGTGTGTCAAACAAGATGAAGGTAAGAGAGAGAGAGAAAGAGAGAGAGACAAGGCAGAGAAGTTAAATGAAGAATAGTAGAGAGGGCTCAGTACAACAGAGGTACAAGAAAGAAGGAGAGCAAGAGGGAGAGAGGGGAACAAGGGATCTCAGATGAGGAGGTCACAAAGGAATAGCATGACAGACAGGAGGAGAGGAGAGGAGAGGAGAGGAGGAGGAGAGGAGAGGAGAGCGAAGAAGAATGGTGAAAAGTAACAGAGGAAGCAGAGGAATGGGAGAGGAAATTAAACAAAAACAAAAAGAAAAACAAGAATATTAAGCACAAAAGTCTGGGTTGAAAACAATAAGACAAAGAAAATACAAGGCAACAGCATGTCACAAATGATGCAGGCTCCCTCTGGACCAATCACTTCAAAATATGCCCACTTGTTTTGACCGGTGATTGCACAGTCCCCTTTGGGCTAATCAGTGCAATTCTGCAAATGCTGCGATGCAGCGATTGGAGATGCATCATTCCCCCAAGTTTTGTCAAAGTCAGAGAAGCTGTGTCTTATTACTGTCGCTGACAGACGGAGAGAAAGCGGCGGATTTAATAAATCAAACTCAAGATTTCATCACTATGGGACAAGAGAAAGACCAGAGAGGAGGAAGCGCAGAGAGCTGAGGGTGATATATTAGTCGATGAATCTGCCTTTCAATAAAAATCAGATATTAGCCAATCAGTATCACCCACTGCTTTTGTGACAAAGGTGATGATGTGATGCTCCTCGACCGAGTTGCCCCGAGGGAGCGTAGAATTTCCCTTCAAAACATTTGAGGGCACGTGCAGGAGGCAGCCAAATTAAACATCGACCTAAACAAGTGCACAGTGTGTCACAGTGTGATGTGATGGCTGCTGTAGTAGTTAAGCTGTCTTTCAGTAGCATGACAGCCTCCATCATCTCCTGGGAAAAATGCTCCGTTGGCTCAATCTAGCTGTAACTAAAACAATCAGCAACAAAAAAAAAAAAAAAAAAAAATTGTCAGCATACATTAGCCACCGCAGTTACAAACACGCAATGTCATGCAAACACTGGTCTGGCTGTGTATGATTCAAAAATGCTGCAAAAGAGTTCTGCTTTGTTAGCATTTGGGAAAAACCAAATGCTAACAAAGAGCAGAGTTAGCTCTGTCTCAGTAAAAAACTCTCTTTGCAAAATTATCTGCTGATAAAAAGATGTTTTTTGTTGGACTGTAGGTCGAATGGTAGCCAGTGGAAATGCAAAGCCCAGCAAGTCATAGGAAATGTAACTATTCACCTTACAGAGGTTCATTACAGTTACTCAGCTTCCATTATGACTGTTTCGCCTCCCTGTCTCTTAAGGTTCAATCATACTTGATCTAAACCAGTGGTTCCTGCGTACCCGCATCGCCCCGCCACATGAGCTTAGGTTTCCTGTCATTGGGGCTGGGTTGAAGAAATCGATTTTCCAATTCAAATATAATAACCCAATATTGATTCACCTTTCATTATTTTAATATGAGCCTCATACAGTCTCCTCTGAATGTGTGATAGTCTCGCATGACCACCCTTCACGCGCAATGAGATCTGGTCATGCGAAGAGACAAAAACATGGCAGGCGCAGCTCCACCGAAGGCGCCTGCGAGTCTAAAGGCAGATGTGTGGTTGCTGTTCTCATTTAAAAACTATGGAGAGACAGCGAAGAGCTGGACAAAATCAGAGCCATACGCAAGATGTGCAAGAAGAAGCCGTCGGTACACACTGTAGTCGGTGCCGCTAGATTAGCATCACACATTATTTACCTGTCTATTATTTCTTCAGATGTGTCTAAACTGTTGGTCATGTTAAATAGAAAGTGCATAAATGTAACTTCTTTGTGTCCATTCTTGATGTAAATATGCATTTTGAATAATGCACCAGGTTAGCGGTTCAATTTACAGCATCACTTCCTCTGAGAACCACAGTCACATCTAAGCAACATGAATCAGGACCTTGTGAATTGGAATTGAATCGATTCTAGAAATCAGTGGCAGATTCCAGCTCTACCTGACATCGTCACCACCAACTGTGGTTTGTTTTTTATTTAACACTATTTCGCACTTTTTGCTAACTCTGCCAACTCAACTTGACCGCTCTCTTGCTAACTAGCCTGCATGCACTTGGCGCGGTGGTGTTGTGGTAGTGTGACAATAAAAATACTGCTGCGGTTAGCATTTAGCTCAAAGCAACACTGTACCAAGCATGTCAAAGGCTTTGTATATCCCTCTGCACCCTGAAATGTGGTACTGTATAACAGGATAAATGAGTGAGTGGCGTAGAGAAACAGAAAGAAAAAAAAACTTCTCTATCTCTAAACATGCAGCATAACATTTTGCCTATCAGCTGCTCCCATCCTATGATATCATAATCAGCTTTGAAAAGCCCGTCTTAGTCACTTGCTGAACACAGTGAAGGAAGCCTGCGGAGGCTTTATGATGCCTCACCCTGCAGGTCTTCTCCGATGCCCAGAGCCAGGCCATCTTTGGTCCACTGAACAATGCCCGAGTAGTTGAAGACAACACAGGACAGGATCACCCTCTGGCCCCGCACCACCGACTGGTCTGCTGGCTCCTGAGAGAACCTCGCTGTCCACACTGGAGAGATAGAGGAGATTGGGGATTAAAGAGAGGGATAGGTTAGCGACTTTCTCGTGTACACACTGCAGGAAAGTTTGTGTAAAAAAAAAAAACCCAAAAAAACAAAAAAAACAAAAACAAGGTTATAGCATGTTATTGTATCTTTGGTTTTGTGGTTAATTGATTAGTGACTGCGTTTCCCTCTGGCAGCGGTGGAACGCCACGATTGCCACCTTTGATCACACGGTGGCTTGCGGCCATTAACCGTAGCGCCGAGGAGTGAGGAACGGCATGGAAAGACAGAGGTGTCGAAGAAGAGGAAATCAGAACAGAGTTGGGGGAGAAGAAAGAGAGAGAACGAAGAGGAAGAGGCGGTTAATGCTGACTCAGGAGAGAGAGAGGAGCTGGGAGATCAAACACACAACTTCAGCCATAGGGTCTCTCACACCCCTTTTCTTCTCGCTCCTGACTTTTATTTCTTCAAAACTCTCCGTCCCTCCCTCTCCTCTCCTCTCTTGTTTCTCCCCTCTTCATTCCTCCCTATGAGTCATCTCACAGGCTTCCACTCCCCAAACCAAAACTACAGTGGCTGTCATTGTCTACTAGACTCTCTCCCTCCAGTCTGTAGTCCACTGCCACAGCAGATAGCCCAGCGCCGTGCTGGCCCACCGACCAACTGTCTAATACCAGGGAAAAAAAAAAAAAAAGACCCTCTCTGCTATTGTTCCACACTGTATGATGACAAGTTGTAATTAGCTGTCCCTTGAAGAAATGACACTCGTATAATAGAAGAGAGGCAATCACTGTGGAGGATTTGCATCTCCCTTTAAATTTTCATACTCTCCATTCTGTCTCTCGCTTTCATTTTTCTCCTCTCTCCCACTTGTTATTTCGAAGAATATCGTACAGTAGATCATTAACCCAATGCTGCATTGTACACCCCCCCACCCTCCTCTTCCTCCTCCTCCTCTGCCATTACCTCTCTCCCTCTGTTCTCTCTCTATAATGTTGTATGTCCTTTACCCAAATTGCTTTCCTTCACTCTCTGCTTTTCCCTCTATATGTATGCATCCCCACTCGCCTCTTTCACTTGGTACATCTATAATGCTGTCTATGAATGTCCTTTTGCCACTCTGATTTTCCTCTACCTCTCCCTTACTCCAGTATGTACATGCCTCCTTCTTTCTATATACATATATAATGCTGTATATGTCATTTTACCCATAATGCTTTCTATTTCTGTGTTCCTCCTCCTCGCTGGTTGGAAGGGGGTTAGAGGCGGACTGTCACAACTCATTTATCACATTAAATATCAGCCCTCCAGCACTTTCTCTCTCCCTCTCTTTTTCATTCCCCTGTTCGCCCGTCCCTTTCTTCTCTCACTTTTTCCCTCACTCCCCTTTCTTCACCTCCTACCATTTACATCTCTCCTTCTCACTTGTCCTCTCCACTTTTTTTATCACTTGTTTTCCCTTACCCGCCCTCTCTCGTTCCCTTACACTTCTCCCTCAGAGCCCTCCAGCGCTTTTCTGAAGGTTCCCATCTCTCTCACTTTTTTTTTAACAACTGCCATATGCCTCTGCACCCCACTGCCCACCCCCCACCCCCATCGTGACCCTCAGTCCCTATCTCTCACGTTACCCCTCCCTTTTGGTTTACACGGACATGCACTCTCCCCCTATCATGTTAGATTTAGTGTGATCTGCAGAGGTATAATACGCCTGATAATACAAAAGAACCCAGCCATGCAAAAAGATTCCCTTACCAATCACAACAATGGCTTCTGACATTAATAATATGAAGATAGAGGAGTTGGTAAAAAAAAAGGGGGGGAATCAGATGCAGATGGAGCTTTGGCGCATGCATACCTAGAATAATTCAGCAGTGAACCAATGAAAAAAACAACAGAGGCCCTTAATTTGTTCCCTGAGGAACGCCCAAATTAACTGGATTAATGAATTAAGATCAACATAGCAAACAACATAGCAACAGCCATTTGGCTATGAGAAGTTTGGAGGTAAAACATGTCAAATGAGTCACAAAGATTTAACTGAAAACACTATGAAAAGGCATCACAAGAGTACATGTTTTCACCAGTCGGCAACCACATTAGTTCAGTTATATGATTCTTCCAATGGCTACAAGAAGCTGACTGTATGGAGGTAAATAAGAAACTACCAACTTATTTCTAGCAATACAAAATCAATATATTTCTTACACTAAGTTATGGTTGGTTTATTTGACTTCATTTCATGTGTGTCTTGGTGAAGGTTTTTGAAAATGATGAGGAGATTAACCCTTAGAAGGCCTGAAAACCTATCTTTTCAATCATCCTGTTACTATGAAGGATGGGACCCTACGTGCACGAACAATTTTCTGCCAAAATTACTAACAGTTTGGTCATTTCACATGAAAAAACTCTGTATTTCCTTTTATTCTTTGTGCTCCTGTTACTGTTTTTTTAAAGGGGTTCAGCTGGTAAAAAGCCATTGTCCATGCACAGAGTTTTTGAGTGTCGGATTTTTAATAAGTAATGTTTCTTGGGTCCATGACTACTACCCAGTTTACTGCTCCCTGCCCCCTACTCAAACTTACATTAACTGGCTTCAAATAACAGTAAGAGCCCAAAGTGACTTCTTCAAATTTCTTCTTTTGTTCACCCAATAATAATCAAATTTGCCTTGATTTGTTTTAAATGACTCATTGTTTCACACACTATTTTTGCAAGACGTAAGTAAACATGCAATAACTGACTGTTATTGAACCAAGATGTAAACACAATCCTAACATGTTATCTATTTGAAGACGATAAGGCTTAACATGTTAGCAAGCACTTGCGTATTCAGACATTCAGCAAATCAAGGGGGACTCCGGAGTCGGGTGGTAATTCTCTATGGGTTTGTTATTATGAGTGTTCCCTTTCATGAAGTGGTAATTGAGTTGGAGAATTCATAATTAGCAAGATATTTTAGAAGAATTGCATTATAAACAAAGGGTAATTTTTTTCCCCTTCATTTCCTATATGCAGCCAGTAATGTAATTACTGGCACATACAGCATGGATTTATACCATCTTAAAAAGCATGAGAAGCCTTTTCTCAGATATACATGGGTGTAAAGAGAGTTTAGCTGGGTTTAAACTACCCCGCAACCTCGACAGTAGCCTGAGGGCAAGCAAATCCTCTCCTCCAACACCTCAGATATGCTAGCTGGAGGTATTCCCTCAACTGCCTCAGTAAACCACAAACATAATCCAAAGTGAATACTCCTGAGTGGAGGCTACACAATCTGTGGAGAAAACACCCATGCAAAAGGCTGAGGACTGAAAACACTGACTCATTTAAACATGTGCTCATCGCCTTCTGATTTCCATATTACCCAGTTACCACTTGTCAACACGGTGTGTGTGCTTGTGTCTCTCTGTGTGTGTGTGTGTGTGTCTGTGTGTTCAAACAAGGAAATCTACACGCAGAGTGCAGCCAGAGCAAAGACAAGGCAGAAGGAGTGTATGCGAGGGAGCTTGTATTCTTTCATTATGTGGGTTATGCTGCAGTGACAAATTTAGAGTGTGTCCTGATTTCCTTGAGTCACTGATCCCCAAGATACCACCAGGAGACTCCAAGCACCCTGTCCACACAAAGACCACGGTCACAAAGAGCTGTGACCATGACCATGTGCACATGGAAACACACGCACACACAAAAAACAGGCAGCACAGATGACCTAACCCTCACCACATGGGCTAACCATTTCCTGTCAACACACACACAAACATAACCAGCCTAAACCCCAAACATATAATCGACACATAGAGGCGGTTTCCTGAACATAAGATTACACCACGACTCGGACTAAACCGTCAAGCCGGCGGAGCATCCCCGTCTCCGTTGGGAACGGGTCTCAGTTTAGTCTGGGATTAAATACAGCCCTAGTCAAAGTTTGGAAAGGGATTAGGATTAATCTGGGGCCGAGGACAACAGCCCCTGCAGACACTGTGACACCAACCTCGGCTTGTCAAAGCAGACACAAAGCCAAAGGCAAGCACGCACTGCCTCGCCGGGTGACTCACCAAAAGCATGGCCACACGCCGCCATAGTGTGAACCACCACAGCAATTTAACCCGAGAGCACCTCTCGCACCATGCGATGCTGTTTTAATAGCAAGGTAATGAACCGTCTATTTGTTGCTGAAAATTACTGAAAGGGTATATGCATGCAAAGATGTTTGGGCTATTTTTAGCAAGCGTGCTGTTCATATGCCCTGTATTCCTTAATTTGCCACACACCCTGCTGTTTGGTGGTGAATGTCAAAGCTTGCTTTTCAGCATTTAAACACAGGCTTTGCCTCGCCTCTCTGAACGGGACAGGAGACAAGGTTGGAAGTGATGAGTTCTGGGAAAAGGTTCACTGGTGGCATTCAGCCTCATTGAATCAGATGCTATTAAATAAAATGCCATTTGTATGGATTGTTATGCATCGATCTAATTATCTTTGTGTCTGGCCCCCTCCCCATACCCCTCTGTACCCCTCCAACAAACCCCCACCCCCACACCCCCTTGCCTTCCTCTCCCTCGCTCCTCTCCAGCCAATCCCGCGCTTCAGCTGGATCACAGACTTGCGTCACCATAGCAACAGCTGACGTGTAAAGTAACTGCCCAAAAAAAGTTTTTCTGTACCCGCGTGTCTGCGAGCGTATGTGCATCTGTGTGTCTGATGAAACCCTCCCTTGTGCTCGGTACACCCATTTTTCTGAAAAAACATTTTTCAATGACCTCATCCTCCCTCCACCTATCCAATTAATAGTCAGGCAGCCACACTGGTCTCTCATTATTTCTCTCTCTTTCACCCCCCCCACCCCCCACCCCACCCCACCCCCTCCCTGCCCCACTCTCCTCACTGTTAGTCAATCCGCTCCAAATTGATTTTGTTATCTGTCTAATTCCATATCGCCGCTGTGTGTGGCCGATGTGTTGGTGTTACGGAGGGGCTGCCTGAAAATGAGATGCAGGAAGGAGAGAACAAAGAGACGGCGAGGAGGTCCACAGACACAGAACTGTGAAGTGTGATGGAGGAGGATGACATCATTGTTTCAGGACAAAGTTGCAGCCATAGGAGTCATGCGGCACTGACTCACTCTCTCCCTGTCTGCTGTATATGACTGAACATACATCTAGTTGTCAATCCGTCAGTCAGTCCGTGCACTGACACGTCTGTCTGTGCATCTCTTGTCAGTATGTGCATGAGAGTGTTTGGACTTTACTAGTGCAGCTGTCTCTTTAAAAGTTCCCTTTTAATTCAGAAAACTTCTCCAAACACGGATGAAGCCTTTTGTTTCGGCTCCTTGAAATCTGATTTTAATACACTCGGGAAACACATGCTAAATGCACCATATTTACATGTATGCATGGTCTATCTAATATATGCTGTATTTAATGTATATACAGCTGTAAGTAATGATTATTTGAATCCTAATAATCCCCATTAAGGCTATAAAATGTTGTGTTTGAGAAGCTTGAAGCAGTAACTTTTTGCATTTTTGCTTGACAAAGGATTAGTGATCTATCTGTAAGCTGACTAATCAATAAACCGCCCGATCATTTCAGCTCTAAACTGTATCCACAAACTACACAAGCACATGCGACTCTCTTCGTTTATTCATCTGGCCGTGGGAACTCTAGCACCTGTGCCCGTCTCCTCTCGACAACATGGCCGCCTGGCAGGATGGCCATAATAACTCGTCGCCATGGTGACGGCGCTATAGGAACAAGCGAGAGCCATAGATGGGAGAAAAAGTGAGGAGTGAAAGGAGGTGACCCGCTGAGCCTGCTGACACCGTGTCAGTCAAACACAAAGGTGACTCCTGGAGGTGGGGACGGAGCAGAGGGAAGATTAGGGCCGAGGGGAGAAAGAGCCAGAAACAGAAAGACTCCGAGACTCCTTCCTTTGTTTGCCGCATTGTCTGCCTGCCTGCTCCCTTCCTCTGTCATCTTACCTTGCCATCCTCCCCCTTACTAGCAGTCAGCGACCTCTCTCTTTCTTCCTCTCTTTTGTGGCCTTGCCCCCTCCTCATTCCCTATTCACTTCCTTTTGTCTGGCAGGCATCTACTTAGAAATGAACACTCCTCCTCATTCCCTTCTAGGGCTACCTTTCCACCTTCAAGCATGTAGCTTCCCTCTCCCTCCATCAGTCCTCCCTCTCATTCCCTCTCTCCATTACTACCAAAATGGTTGCTGTGGAAACAGTTTTATTTGGAAATGGCAGGAAGAAATTTAGCGCTGTGCTTTGTCTGTCCATTTTGATACTGTCATGTGCATGAGAGTGCACGTGCTCCTATGAAGGTGTGCATGCACTCGTTTTCTATGAATGTGAGTTTGTGCAGGCAGAGTGTTTGTGCATGTGCGTGTGTGTGTGTGTGTGTGTGTGTGTATGTTTGATGTCTTCACATCTGAAGACCTTTATTTGTACCAAACCTGTTACAGACATTGTTACCATGGCTACAGCCAGTGAGGACCACTGACACAATGATAGACACAGTGGCCATGGCAACCCCAAGATCAGTGGTGGGTAATATGATAATTCATGGACGAGGTATGTGACACATTACGGGCACATGAATATGCTCAACCGCTGGTAATCCACGAGTCTTTGTGCAGCTAACATGCCGAGCGGCTGACAAAGGATACTCTGCTGTAACCAAGGGTGACCAGAACTAACAATAGCTGTCCTCTGGTTAAGCTTCAACAACATACATATCAAACTGCTTCTCCGCAGTAGTGTGCTTGTGTAGCTTGTAGCGCAGGGGTCGCCACTGAATTCAACTGGCACAATCGATATCATAATGAATCAATAATTCACAGCAGTGGTTCCCCATTGATTTTGGGCAGCGACCCATTCCTTGAGCCACTCTGCCTCCAAAAAGCCACGTGATCGAGCAAGCGCACATCAGCGCCATCAGCTGTGACAGCTTTCAGATGGTCCACCAATTCACCTCACGTTACAGCATGGCGCAGTGATGGAATCCAGCAGGACTACTTTTACAAGCAGCATCCCGTCGATAAATCACCTCCTCCAAGGTCTGCTTTAATTCAATCCAGTGCAATCTAATTTTATTGGTATGTACTGTAGCTTCTTGCAATGTCATCTGTCACAAACCATCCAATAAAAGCC
Source organism: Seriola aureovittata (assembly GCF_021018895.1). Lineage (NCBI taxonomy): Eukaryota > Metazoa > Chordata > Actinopteri > Carangiformes > Carangidae > Seriola > Seriola aureovittata. The sequence goes on from NC_079386.1 coordinate 4,454,592, forward strand.
CGGGGCCTTGACCTCAGAGAGTGGAGTAATATTCATACATAGCCTCTCGCTAATATCACCGCCATATCAAGTGCATACTGTCACTTTGAAGAGGAGGGCGTCTTTGTTGATAGAAAAGACACTAAAAGACTAAAGAGCAACAATAATCAAGCTGGGCTGAGCTCTGTAGACTTTTAAACTTTGGTAGCATTAGAAAACAGCTTGTTTAATGAATGAGGAGCAGTCTCTCATAGCATGACTTATAACACGACTTATACTGTATAGTATACTTTGGGCTAGGCCTTTTAGTTCCAATTAAAGGTCCCCTACTTTACACTTTTCCTGTGTTTTATTTGAAGTGTTGATTCATAAGGAGATATATTTGTGGTTTTAAGAAGTAGTTTTTAATCTCCTCTGTCAGGCTTCTCTCTGGAGCTCTAGTAACAACAGGTTAGTGGGCCAATCAGAAGACAGGAGGCTCTGAGCCTCTCTTCTGATTGGTGACTGTTTTCAGAGTGATTGAATAAAAATATAGCAGATTTCAGATAAACACTCCTGCAAGGTTGGTTGATGGGTCCAGGTGGGCGGGGCTTGGGATGTGGCTGAGAGCTATGACTGCTTTGTTGTGACATCACAAAGTTACAGAATTTCTAACAGTTTGTATTAAGGCTCAGTTTCTGAATACAGGCTGTGTGCATTTCTCTGTGGACTGAGCGCTTTGATACTTACACAGTATTAATAGAGAACCTAGACCTGCTTTATAAACAAACAACAAATGGAAATCTACCTTTATACTATATGGGACCTTTAAGTGAGATCCTGATGCTACAGCATAAAATGTCTTTTTTTCCAATGATGTTCTTCTAACTTGGTGGCAACAGGTTGGAGATGTGTACAAAGCTAGGTTTATTAAAAAATGGCTCCCCCACAAAGCCTTGACCTCAGCCCCATCCAACACCTTTGGGATGAACTGGAATGCTGACTGTGAGCCAGGTCCAATCACCCAACATGGACAGGAGCAAATCTCTAGATCCAGGTCCTTGTGAAAAACCTTCCCTGAAGAGTGGAGGCTGTTGAGGCAGCAGATTAATGCCCACTACAACTTTTTGGCCATGTAGCGTATCCTCCATCAACTTGACATGACTTCCTCTAATGTAAATTAAATAAATCAAATCTGGATCTAAGAACATGGGTAAACCAGGTTATGGTAAACCTAGCCTGGAGGGTGTTGCATTAAGCTGGCAGTGGCGGTCCCTGACAAAATAATGCATCTGCACAATATTGTTTTAATGACTGGACTTCAGAGCCATTGATGATTATTACTACCAAGAGATTGCTCACTCATTACAATTGAGCCTGCAGGCTGTTATATTACATGACGAGGAGACAGCGAGCATTGCGGTGCTGTGGTAACCGATTTAGTTAGACGGCTGACCCAAATGTTGTTATTGTTAAAGGAAGATGGATGGAGAAAGTCGAATCTCTCCTTCTCTCTCTCTATCCCTCTATCCCCCTCTCTCTCTCTCTCTATCTCTCTCTCTCTCTCTCGGCCCTGTCCCTGTTGAGGAGCAGAAACTGGGAGAGCGGAGAAATGAAGTGACATCATCAGCGTCAGCCACATTCCTGCGGAGGGAGGGGGTGAGGAGGAGGAGGAGGAGAGGAGTGGGGGGGTGGGGGGGAGAATGTCCCAAAACTTTTGAGGTTACAGGACCGACATTCCCCCCTCCCCCCTAAAACACACACACACACACACACACACACACCAATGCATCCTTTCTCCCTCCCTCTGCTTGTGTGTGCATGTTTTCCAGTACACGTTACTGTGTGTGTGTGTGTGTGTGTGTGTGTGTGTGTGTGTGTGTGTGTGTGAGTGTGTGTGTGTTACAGTACATGCGCTCCTCTTCCTCATCATGCGCTCCCTGTTTTAATTCATGTGCTTCTCCTCCTGTCCCCTCCCCCCCCACCAACTCATACCAACTCCCCCTTCCCTCTTCAACCCCTCTTTCTCTCTCCACCGACCAGAGGAATGCAAGAACCACATCTGGAACTTATTAGAGAGCAGAGAGAGGGAGCGAGAGGGAGAGAGAGAGAGAGAGAGAGAGAGAGAAAGGGGTAGATGGAAAGAGACGGAAAAGTAATGGTGGGGGGAGGAGGAGAAGAAGAAGAAGAAGGGAAAAAAAAGTCGGATTAAAAAAAAAAAAGAAAAAGTCCAGGAGGGGACAGAAAGAGAGAAGGAATGAACTTTGGTAAGCAGAAAGAGGCTCATGTTGCGAGAGAGAGCCAAAGAGACGAAAAAGAAAGTTAACAGCAACTCCGATTAATGCCAATTAACCTCAGCGGGGACGGGGCAGGGGAAGAACTCAGCTGGCACCTCAGATGTGGGTTCAATCACTCCCGATTCCAGCGCAAATGTAGCCTTTGAACCGGCCTCGACCATATTCTGTCTGAATGAGCAGCTTCACTGTCCCCACTGAGGGAGCAGCCAAGCCTGAGTAATAGTCCCTTTCTCTCCGCCGCTGGCCTCCCGACCACTCCTCCCTCCTCCTCCTCCTCCGTCCCTCGTCCCTCTCTCTTCTCCCCTCTCCAGGCTCGCTTTTTCTTTTCATCCAGCGCACCCTCCTCCCCGCACTACAATACTGCCCCCCCACCCCACCCCTCCACCTCACCACCTCTAAAACAAACAAAACAAAACAAAACAAAACAAAAAAAAAGTCGACGATCATGCTTCACCCACCTGCCCATGAGACTACCCCTCTTTGCCCCCCCCTCCACCTCTCCTCTCCAAACAACTTTTTCTGTAACCCCCCCCCCCCCCCCCCCCTCCTCCTGCCCCCCCACTCCTACTCCCTCCATCACCCCCAAATTGGTCCTCGCTGCAAAAATGTGGCCGCGCAATTTGGGAAAACAAGGCCAATAGATTCAGTCAGATGTGATAAAGTGTTCCTCTCTTGCTCAGGGGACTCTGCATAAAGAAACATTTTTAAGGGGATGTTTTTTTTTTTTCATTTTTCTTTTTATAACTTGGATGCCCCCGGCCTGTCAAGCACAATCAGATTATGGGGCCTTTAAATCCTGGGGCTTCACTTGAGAAACATTCACAGCATAGCTGTTGAGGATGCTCAAAGGAAACACTTGTATACTTTTGATTTAATTTACCTCTGACCACAAGTTTGCTAACGAATTATCCTACTAAATACTTCTGTACTTCTATCAGGGTCTTTTTTTTTTTTTTTTACTGGATCATCTGAGAGCATGCATGCAAGCCTCTTTGTTCTCCCAAGCACCACTTCAAAAAGCATTATAGGACACTCGTGTCCAGAGGAATGCCCTTAAACAAACATATCAACCGAGAGAAGAAATCAACATGTCACACGTTGACAAACACCCGCCGGGACAGAAATGCCAAGAATTTGTTGATTGAATGGAACCCAATGGGGAACAACAGGCGTGGATGTACATTATAACATTATGGGCTCCATTCCCAGATTGAGCTTTACAGCTGGTTCAGTGATTGCTTTCAGTGGCTGATGTCAATTAGAGATGCTTTTCGGTAAATAGGCTTCATTCAGATCCCGTTAAAAAAAACCATGACCCGAATTCGCATATTAACAGTAGGATGCTCCTACTGGAGTCACATCTCGCTCCCCGGGATCAAAATTAAAAACAGACTTCTGCCTCGCTACATATGTCACTCCAGATCTACACTCTGAGCCACAGAGGGTTCAGTATAGCACCGCAAAAATGGTTCGTTAGCCTTGAAACCATGGCGGAACGCTTTCACGTTGCTATAAATAGTTCTATAAGCAGTAATCCGTTGGAGTATCCTTACAAGTTTGAGTTTATGTAGGTGGCACTTTTTTCTCTATCAGCTACTACTGCTCATACATCATCTCTCCAAGCAGAAACAAGCACTTTTAGTGGTTATTACAGCCAACTGTGTCCACATCCCTCTTGTAATGAACTTTAGAGGTTACATTCCAGATCTGCATGAGCTTAATGAGACAGAGGATTGGCTATGTGGGATTAGCTCGAGCTAACTGCTCAGTTCTTCTTTTATTTATTGTGAGAACAAAAAAAAAGGAATCACTTGCTGTGTGATAGAGGATTGTTTTTTTTCCCCCACCTCAGCAAATGGAAAAATAGTCACTGTACATGACTTAGATAGGAAAAATTGGGATTCATTTAGATGAAAATGTCACAGATGATTACTGGCAAGAACGCAGGAAATGCTGTAAATCGGCAGTTTTAACAGAGTGTTTTAGTACTAAACTGGATTCTTTATGAGGCTTCCCTAATTCTTCATCTTTATTTGAACTGTTACAGTCGACTTTGAGTCATTAACATTACACATATAGTAGTAGAACCACTACTTCCCCGATCAAACAACCCTTGAGGAACCCTTCTTTCTCTGGGTGTAAAAGCCCCCCGAATGTGTCTGACTCCTCCAGCGTCTGAATATTTCCTTTTGCCGAGCACAACTCAGGAATCCGTCTGAGGTCTATGAATCACGGCTCGGCTCGGCTGATTCAGAGCGTACAGTAAAGGCAGCGGCGGCAGCTCATGGCCTCGGTCCACACAAAAGGACAGAGGCTGACAAATGGTACACCTGCACTGGAGCCTTTGTCCGAGTCAGCATTTCACACCACCGTCTGGCCTGTAGGTGCAGTGCCGCAAGTCCGACCTCAGGGCTCTGCTGCTCATTAGGAAGTTAAGGGAGTGTGTTTGCAATGATTGATTATGCAGGAACATTTAACAGCTGCGTTAATGGTGGCGCTTGCTTGGGACTTATTACCAGGTTGGTATGTAGATACAAGGCCGGGATACTAAATCAATCACAGTGGTGTTGCTAGTAGAGACTTTGTCCTAGTTGCAGCTGTATCATTTAATCTAAATAACTTAAAAACATTCTGATTCACCACAGCTTTAATTAGCTGCTCGACTAATAACCATGCAATCATTAGCTCTGCTAGGCAATTACATGTGTGCAAATTGCAGACCATGGAATACTGTTTTACTAGTCTAATAAAGAGATAAGGGTCTGCGTGCTCCTTGGAAAAATGCGCCTGCACCTACAGTAAGTTTTTATCTCTTTTGAGGTTGATTTTCACTCTTGCTCTCTCCGGATTATGCCTATTCCTCTTATGCTTTCATAGCCCAACGCAAAAGCCACAGTGGAAGATTTGAGACCTTACATCTATTACAGCAATTTAAAATCTTACAGCCTGCTAATCTTGTCTTCGGGAAAGCCTTTGGAAGCAAATATGTTTGTGTTTGAGAGCCCAACATGGAGTAACAATGGATTATACCGTTGCTACAGTGCAACAACAGACAATGGGACACATGGCTTCACACATGTAATTGGTCTGTGTGTGTGTGTGTGTGTGTGTGTGTGTGTGTGTGTGTGTGTGTGTGTGTGTGTGTGTGTGTGTGTGTGTGTGTGTGTGTGCGTGTGTGTGTGCGTGTGTGTGTGTATGTGCTTATGTAGGTGCGTGTGTCATGAACGGTTTATGAGTGGACAAACAGGGCAACAGCATGTGACAGAAACAAGGGGTCCCGATGGAGAGAGAGCAGGGGCTGTGCGTGTGTTTGTGTGTTTGTGTGTTGCGACGGTTGCCAGATTGTGTCACATGTGGATTCGTGGAGCGCCTGATATGTGGATGAAAAGGATAAATGTGCTCCTGACTGTATGTAGATGTGCTTGCGTGACACCCCCCACCCCCAGCAACACACTTTGGGTGGATGCTGAGCATGGTGAGCCAGGCTGAGCGATACAAAGCCTGGCAGACACGGTGACATCATCCTTTTCTATACCTTCGCTTCCCTGAACACGCCCCCTACCTATGATGAAGTGGTCGACTGGCAAGCCAGCAACCAGCCGTGCACGCTCCCGGTCACCCATGGTAGACAATGAAGGTGTGTGTGTGTGTGTGTGTGAAAAAAAAAAAAAAAAAGAGGGGAGGTCTGCTATGGCTGTGCCGCCACGACGACACACAGATATGCCTCGATCAAACAGGTAGCTTAGAGAAATTACAACCATCCTCTCCTCCTCCTCCTTCAGCCTCCTGTCTCCTAGCAACTCTGCTACAGCTGTGATTATCATAAGCCAACAGTCTACCTGGCACCCCACAGGTATGGAGGGGGAACAGATGCATGGGCGCTGCTGCTGCTGCTGCTGCTGCTGCTGCACAGCCTCATTGTGCTGTTCAAATGCAACAGAGAGGGTTAAAATGGTCAAGCACTCAGGTAGGACAGCAGGATAGGAGCACAAGAGGGGTGTGTGTGTGTGTGTGTGTGTGTGTGTGTGTGTGTGTGTGTGTGTGTGTGTGTGTGTGAAAAGGGGGGGGGGCTTGGGGAGAGAAGCTGCCTTTCACTACAGGATCACTACAGGGGCTGGTAGCAGTGGGCTCATTGACTGACAAGCCATTCAGACGCGATAGCAGTGTGGAAGTGCTGCTGGCATGTAGAGCAGCGCTGGTCAATCACTGTCATTCCCGTCACGTCCTCAGCGCCTCACCACGGCCCGTTAGAATAACGGCACCGGTGGGTTTGTCATATGCAAAAGGTCATTTAGGCCGGTGGTGGACGCGCGTGCAACCGCTCATGTTCAAGTTGGATGCATGCACGCACGTGCACAATTGTATTCGCAAGCGTACAGACGACAATGATCATAATTAGAAAAAAAAAAAAGTGTGGTGATCCATTGCTGCGGTGCGGACACGCAGTCACACACACACGCGCGCGCTCCCTCTCTCTCTCTCTCTCTCACGCAGCTGCACGCGCACACATACGCCTAAGGTGATCCACCGCTGCGGTTCATATGGGAATGCTATTCAATCATATTATATGTCTTTCTCTTTTTCCTCTCCACAACATACGCACACACACACACACACAATACACACACATACACACACACACACACACACACACACACTTCTCAAAGATCACCGACGGAGGGCTGTGATTGTTTTTTAAAGCCTCTGTGTCTTCACAGAATTTTTTATCTGAACCATACTCGCTGTTCATGATGCGCTTAAAAAGAGAGAAATTCAGTCTTACCAGTTTGAAAACTCAACACCAAACTCAGGAGCAGCAGCCTCTGCATGGTTCAGCCGACCAATAAGTCCGTTATTGGCTCAGACCTCCGTGAGGACAGCATCAAAAAGCGGGAGTTTACTGACTTTAACAATAATTATAGAAACGACAATAATCCTCCTGCGTCGCTCCTCCTCGCTGGTCCCTTGATTCGTGCTGGACGCGCTCGGCTTTTACACCATTTCACTGCTTTTTTCACCTCTCTCCTCTTCTTTGCTCTCCAGCGACAGTCCGTTTTCTACTCTAGACCGAGGCGGTAAGCGAGCGGTAATGACACAGCTCACACTTCCGGTCGTGATATTCAAAGTAAAATCCACATGAAAGAATGTGGTTACACTGATGGAGATATGTTTCATTTGTGTAAATAAAATCTGTCAATAATACATAATAAATATATGTAGTAGGCTTTCAATTTCATAAATACGTTTGTTTCTTACATTCACAGTGTTTTGTACTTTTGCTTGGCACCCAAACCTAGCCTATGTGATGTAAGCCATTTTACAAAACACTGTAGTAACTATACTACAGGGTCACAGATTGTCTTCTTAGTGCTATTTTCATAATTAATTTATATTTTCTATAAGAATAAACTATATTTTCTTCCAAATCTTCTTTTTCTGGCAATCATCCTCTTTCTAATTTTTTTTGTTTGTTTGTTTTGGAGGTGTTAAGGAATACATCTTTTTAGAGAATGTGCATTCTGGTAGAACTCAGCTAAAGAATGATTTATTTAATTTCTAATTAAATTGAATTAATTATACCCTAATATATAATTTCAAAACCTTTATTTGTATTAGCTACTTATTGTTTTGCCATCTCTCCCTCAAACAATAATAAAGCTATTTTTGACGCCTCTCTTACAAATAATATAAAATAAAATTTCACCCAAAGTGATCACGTTCTACTTCCGGTGCTTGCTGTAATCTCTCTGACTTGACGTCATATTCTCATTAGCGGCGCATTCCTCTCTCTCTCTCTCACTCTCTCTCGCTCTCTCTCTCTCTCTCTCTCTCTCTCTTTCTCTCTCTCTCTCACGTCAGCATCACCACAGCACTGCCCCCTTTTTTCTCTCCCTCTGGATCTTGCACAGTCCACCACCGGCAAAAAAATACATTATGAAATAAAAAAATAATAATAAACCAGCTTAGAGAGGCATAATCATTTTGACACATTTGCTGTAGCAGAGACTGCTTGGTTTCTGCTTTTCACAGTGGGGCATTAGGTAATGAAGTAATTTTAGACAGGCCTACCTTAACTCACCTCTAAGCCTATATCCACCTCATTTCATAATTCATATGCAGGGTACATTGTAAACATAGAGATATCTATAAGAATATCATGGGAAATGTTTGAACATGTACGTCCAATGTGAATACAGAACATGCAGTAAATTTAGACTGATATTACACATAATTCGAAGGTGATATTGTGTCACACTGAGCTCTATATTTAAGAAAAAAACACAATTAGAGGAGATGCTGTGTTCTGTCAGTAAAGGAGTTGGGCCCATAGAAGAAATGAACAATGCAGGAGTATTTACATCACTCCCTAAAATAATATTGGCCATTTAGTGGGATAAAGCAGTGATGTCACCATAATAAAACAGCCCTAACGACTGACGAATAAACCCAGCACATCCTAATTCCTGTAAGATAATATAGGCTACCGATTTTAGGGGACGGTTCCCTGCGAAACTGTGGGTGTCACAGCTCAGCAGGTCTCCACAGTGAGCCGGTTCCTCCCGTCTCAGACAGACCGGGAGGAGAGAGTGATTTTACAGAGATGCTGGAGCGCCCCCCTGTGTCGTCGACCAAGAGTGACCCCGCATGTGCTCCCAGCACAACTGGAGCAAGGATCCCAAAATATCTGCGCTCGCGCGCGCGCACTCTCGCACGCACGCCCTCACGCACATTTCGCTGGCTTGGCAGGATTCAGATGTAAGCCATTACAATAGGCCTATGACACACTCACCTTGTTATTAACAAACGTATACGGCCTTTGTCCATCTTTACTGGCTGACAGAAGCCTTTGCGAGGAGCTGTGAATACATAAAATATAGTAATAATTCATATGTTAATGTATCATTGATAATCTACTGTACAGAATATTTTAAGGGAAATAAGAAGAAATACATTTTTAATAATTTGACACGTTTCGTGGTTATTTTCTAAGCTGAAGCCCAAAATTGTAGCTACTCTATGAAATTATGCTCACAAATGAAAATGCATCTACCACACTGTCATCTTTAAGGGTTTTGTACAAGATATCATTTTCCAAAATTATTGGAGCTGCTCTTAATCCATGTCACCCCTGTTAAAACAGATGTGGCTGAAAATACTGAACATGGGGTATAAAGTCAGACACCAGGCAAAATAAAGGAAAAAATGTAGGTTAAAATTTATATTTCTTATTTGTTGCTCATATGAGTAAATCTATTCAGTCTGAACCGACATTCTTAAATAAAATCTATACTCAAGATTGTTTTTTTTTTTGTTAGGCTACTATTAGTTTGAGTATAGCAGAAAAGAAGACACTATTCAAAGAAGAACGGTGATGGAGTTGTATTTCATTCTCTTCACTGTAGCTCACATTATAGCTACGTTAATGCGGCTATTTCATCGTTTAAGCCTGCTACCAAAACATCATTACTGTGTCCGTATGATAAAAACATTCGCAGGTCTGCCGTGCGGCACACAGAGTGACTCATCTCTGCCGGGACTCGAACCCGGAGCCTCTGGATTAGAAGTCCAGCGCGCTATTCCATTGCGCCACAGAGACTGCGCCAGAATATCCTAGGACTGGCACGGTTTACATACTTCACATCTTCTCATAACGCTGCTCTCTGTATCCCTGCAGCATCAGGACCAGTCTGAGCCGACATGTTGGTTCTTCCGGGGCCGACCGCCAGAGGGCGCTGTTATATGCTGAGGTGGGAGGGTCCTAGGAACTGCGTCAGGTTAGCAGGTGTATGAGAGGAGGTGAAGAGTCCGAATTTACAAAAATAAAAGTCTCCAATATGTGTTCTCAAGCTAGACTTTGATTTTGAAACTGCGCCATCAGGAAATTAATTTCTATCAGGCTATCTTAACGCTACTCGCCCAAATGGTGTCTGTCAGAGGTTTTTATCATCCGTTTTCACTATGAAATATTACGTGTATGGGTGAGTAGACAGATTTAAGTGAAAAGGGAATTATATTCTATACGATTATTGGTCATTTACGGACATTTTGAACCAATTCACAGAAAAATAAATCGTGTTTCCAGTTAACAGGAATAAAAGGGAACTGTGCTTGATATCCCTGTAAGAAATAGCTTAGTTAGCCTTTGTACGGTAAAGTCACATTTATTTTTACTCTTCATAGTCATGGAGTCTCTCACATGTAGGTCAACGGAGGTCCTGTGTGGAAATGGTGCAGGATTCTCACTGTGCGGAGTGATACTAGTGAGTAGTGGGGTTACACCAAGATTGCATCAGATAACCAATTAGGCTACTACACACACCTCCCTCCACGCGCCCTTCACCGCAGTGTGACACCCTCATTAACTTTCTTTTCTACTTTTCATGTCAAGAACACCCAAGTGGAACAAGCCAGGTTTTTGTTCTGTGCAGCTTTGTTTGTGTTGGTGCAGCTACAGTGTGTAGCATATAGGCAGCACACTGTAGTAATGTGTCCACACACTGTAGTATGTGTAAATTCTTGTACTTGGTGATTCATGTGTTTAATCCCATATAATGTATAATTCCACTTCTTATTCCTCCAGTCTCCCAACCCCCTAGTCCTGCAAATCCAGCCTAAAAGAAACTATTAATTGTTCTATGAATATATATTTCTACATACATATATATATTTCTACTGTGAAGCATAAGCACACTTTGCACTACAGGTCGTCGAATGGACACATTGTTTCAATTTAACTACAAGCAAGTAGCAACACCCACAGCAAAGAAAAACAACCACAGCAATATAAGCACACACACACACACACACACACACACACACACACACGCACACACACACGCAAAGCTGGGTAGAAGTTCTGTAAGTTTTTGCTGGATTCTGAAGTATTCAATAGCCCAAATATAACAAGAGTGGATCTGGTCTTATTTGTGTTTTGAAAATCTTTGGAAAAAAAGAAAAGACAGAAACTCAAGAATCTTGTAATTTACGGCACACAGCTGTAAATTGGCCTCTGCTTTAGTCCAATGACATTGGATAGTGAATTTCCACAACAGACATGTGCCTTAGTAAGTTTCAAATCATCATTAAAACCTGCCAGGAGTTATCCACTGATGCTGAATCAGTCACACAACATGCGCCCAGAGAGATAAGTTATATATTACTGTAACATGACTGTATCTACATTACAGTATGTCCACACAGAAGGGGAAAAAAAGCTTGGTAACAGAAAGTAGCATCTCAGGAAATTTCAGGAATGCACCCGTTCAACTGTTCTTGGAAAAAAGTCACTGGACCCAGAATGTAGCAATTTTAAACCAGTTTCAAAACTTCCCTGTCTGACTTTAAAGTTGACCAGTTGAGTTTCATTGGTTTTAAACTGAGGAGAAGTGAAACTTTTCTGTTTAACTAAGAAATCCCCTCCTTCAAACATCTGAAAATCTACCAGTCTACTTACCCACATATGCTGTGCTTTGGTTACAACTGTATTCTCCATTCATCAATAATCCTTAGGTCGCTTCACTTCTTTTAGTCCCAAAACTAAACTTGTGAGCTCAGGCTTGTAAACTCTCTATCCACCTTGTTAACTAGATGGCTGTAACTCTGACTTTGTATTCTGGATTTGGTCCATATATGACAGAATGCACAAATGAATAATAATAATAATAACAATAATAATAGTAATAATAATGCTTTGACAAACAAATCAACAACAATACAAATCAAAAGCAGGACAGAAATAAGTTGCAGAGGGAGGGCAAACATCATCAAATAAATGATTAAACTTTTAAATCAAAAATGCAATACATTGTTTCAGATCATCATTTGCATTTAAAAAAAGTAAACAGAACATAAACACTCTTAAGTGATTATAACAACAACCAAAACAGATATATTGGCACTTTATGCTGTTTGATACATTTACAAACCACACAACTTCAACTGGTGTCAAATGATCAGCTCAAGAAAAAAAGATTGCAGATTTTACAGATTGCTCCAAGCCATTAACGCTGTGTTAAAAGCTCAACATGCTGGGAAATCCAATCTACTGTTTTTCATTTCATAACCTTAAAAAAAAAAAGAAAAAAAGTATTAGTAAGCTAAGCTAAGTTAAGCTAACCTGCTACTGGCTCCAGATGCATAATTATCACATGGACACTGTCACATGCAAATAAAATCACAACAAAGCAAACACTCAAAAATATTTCTTAAAAAGAACGTAAAATCAAATATAAACCGTTCACAGCTGGACATTCAAACTGGCAACAATTTCAAAGTGTAGAGCACCAATATTGATACATCAGTATTTACACAGAAGTGCTTCAGTCATTTCACATTCATGGTACATGAGAGGGAGGAAATTCATTTAATTATACGTATTTCAGTGTGTTCTCAACCTAGCAAATGAAATACACTTTCAGGTGAGTTTTAGCTCTACGAACACCTGAACACCGAAATAAAGGAAATCCCTGGAGAAGTTAAACCACAAACATTGGATTGGACACAATGAAATACCAATAGCACTGTATATCAAAACCTTTTATTGCGCTGTAATTGTGATATTTATTAATCTCCCAAGTCGGGAAGGATGACTGGCACTGAGCATGGTAGACCAGAGAAGATGTTGGCCTTGAGACATAAGTATTGTATATTTGTATACATCAGACTGGCTTGCTTGGTATTCTATTAGTTGACTTTTTATGCTTATTTGACAGGGACAGTCATGGATCAGTAGAAAAGCTGAACAGTAAATGAGCCTTAATAGCTTAGTTTTATAATAGAATCAAACCAGGTATATTATAGGTTTAAAAACATACAAACAAACACTGATAAAAGTTCCCGAAAGCAAAAGATGATGTCTCTAAGTTGCTTGTGTTCTCTGACACTGATACTACAAAGATATTGCATTTAATATGATTTTTTTTTTTTAAATCTGAACAAGGACAAATTTACTGTAACTAATGGGTTAGAACTGCTGGTGTTGCAAACATAACATGGTGATAAGGACTGGAATTGTTACTGGAGGACTGGTTAGAATGTGAATTCAACTTAGTGCCGTGTCATTCAGTGTAACTTACTTCACCTGTCTAAATAACAGCGAGTGAAGTCGGATTTCAGCTGCATCAGTTTGCAAACAACATTGCACCTGAATGTAGTAGCTGCCAGTGTTCTTTGTGCAACGGAGGTTCTGGTTGACGCATCCCTTGACTCACTCAACGTGCCACAAAACAAAGGGTCCAAAGTCTGTGCCTGGATTCATCAATTGAACAGTAAAGGCTTCCATTGTTTTTGTAAGAGTCAGATCAACAAGACTCTGGGAGACCCCATCAGTTGTTCCAGATGCGAGCTGCTATCACTGCAGACTTGGCAGTATCGTGTCTTATTGTTTGTGTTTTTCTTCTGTATTATTGATTTGGGGATCCATTACCAGAGTGATGTTACAGTTCTCCTCTTCCTTTGCTGGGATGTACAGATCACAAACAGTGCTCTGAGGAAAAGAAGAAGAAAAAATGTGTGTGTCAGAGAAAGCCAAACCCAAGTGTTGCATTTAAAAACCCATCATTTTATTGTGATTTTTGTGATTTTACCATTATATTACCATACCACCAAATACCACTGTATTTATATATTTATGTTTTATTTTGTCCAGTTCATATTTTTCTCTAACTAACTTTACTGCTGTCATTGTTAAAGGAATAGTTTGACATTTTGGGCATTTCCTTTTTTTTTTGCTGTTAGCTTAGCTTAGCACAAAGACGAAAGTTCAATATTTGACACTTCATATCTTGTTTAATCTGTAAAAGAAAAAAGAAAAAAAGGCAATGTGTAAAAATGATACAGTGTTATTTTCAGATGGTTGCCAGGCAGCCAGACTACATGAAGTTACCGCACCTGGCACAAAAACACAATGTGTTATATTCACATCCCTCCTCATCCTTAACTGTCTGGGTAAGACGGAAAATGTGCACATCCCAAAATATCTCTAATGATTTTAGGAGACAGGAGAATCTTTAAGAAAAAACAGTTACCTTATTATTGTTGTCGGAAATATCGCTGAGGAAGTCCCGAGGTTGTGGTACTTTGGGGAAGATATGTTCCTTATTCCTGCACAGTGAGAGTCAAATATTAGAGGCAAAGAAGAAGACTACAAATCAATAGGAGCCAAGCGAGAAAGGTGCAAAGTTCACATACTTCCTGCAACACACAAAAATCAGGATTGCCAGGGCAGCAAACATCAGTGGGATGATAATGGCAAGATACACCATTGCTTTAGGATCTGTATCTGCATCTGCAAAAACATAAGTAACACCATGATCAGCTTTCAAGTAACAATTTAAACCCAGTGCTTTCACGGAGAACTTCAAACCCAAGTGCATCATTCAGTGTATCATTCTTACAGCAGCCTCTAGATGGCAGCAACATTTTCAAATCCTTCACATGGAGGCTGTAAACAGTTCCTTTATAAACATAAGAGAGACGATGACCTACCAAAATACTTGTCGTCACTCCACTGCGTACAAGAGTTTTCATGCTTTGCTCTAATACTTATGCGATACTGACAGTGAGCAACCAGGTTCAGATGAGCTGATGTTCCTCTTTCAATGGTCTTAATCTGTGAGAAAATGAAGGCACAATTGTAATAGTGATTAATCAGCTCTATAATAGATATGGCAATATGACTACATTCAATAGAGGCAAATATGAATATATATATATATATATATATATATATATATATATAAATAAATATTAAGCTTAGAGGCACCTTCATACCTTATGGTGAATGTAACCACCAGGTTTATATAATCTGAATTTAAATTTAACATATATTGCTCTGAAAACAATCTATATGCAATTATGTATTCTGATTATATGCAGTTTGTCCTAAAGTTTTCTAGGTAATTTCAAGTTGTGTCACTTCCAAAAATTGATTTAAGCTTTTTTAGGGTTTACAAATGAGGATAGAATATTGAAACAAGATTAAGAGCCTAAAACCACACTGGTGTCTCTGTGTTAGTTTGTTTAGTGAGTTTTGCAGGAAATTGGTCATAAAAGAAACAAATGTCGCCCGATGAAAATTCAGAGGAAAGTTCATCCTCTGGGATGCCTCTACAAAATTTGGTGTCGATCCATCACATAGATATTAGATATTTAGATATAAGTCCTGACGGCTGGTTTTAAGGCTCAGTGTCTAAATACAGACTGTGTGCATTTCTCTGTGGACTGAGCACTTTGATGCTTTCACAGTATTAATATAGAACCTAGACCTGCTTTATAATCAAAGAAGACATGCAAATCTTCCTTTATACAATATGAGACCCTTAAGTCAATAGGGCTCATTAGTGCATCAGATTTCATGACAATCCATACAATAGCTGGAAAAGTCAGGTGATCGCCAAAGCCAGGGAGCATCATCCTCTAAACATGAGGAAAATGTGGCCAACGCAATTCATATTGCTACTGCTGGTTGGACACTATTCCACTCATCAACGGTTGGTGGCGGTTATGCTACGAGAAACATAGCAATGCACTAACAGAGGGTTGGGCTTGGGGTCAAATTTCCCCTGGGCAAGACACTGAACCCTAAGTTGTTCGCCAATGCTTTGTGTGGTAACTCAATGCAAGTGAAAAGCAATATTGTAAAGCACTTTATAGGCACTATGTACATGCAGTCCAAGTCCATTTACCATTTTCAAAGGATTTTAATACATCAAAAACATCAGCTTTGCAAATGTTTTCACAAGGAAGAAAAATAATTCAACATGTTTTTTATATCAGGGACAGAAACACCGGATGTTTCCAGTACACCACATGGCAACACTGGGTCACCATCTGGAAATTTCATACCAGGAAATTAGAACCATATAATTTAATTTAGATGGTTTTTTAGAGAAAAAATTTTCAGTGCTAGAACTTCAGTGGTATTTTAATTATAATATTAACTATTCAGTAGTGATTAAATTTGACAATTAGGTATTCGGTTCAAATTATTCATGGCTGTTGTTTGTGTCCATTGAATTCTTACGTACAACAACTAAACTAAAACACAGTATACATTTCAAAACAGTTACCGTTGTATTAACACACTCAGTGTAATTAATTTGGAACTTCCATGTCAGATTTCCAATGTCAGGAGGAATCCAGCTGATGATGAATTTATCCCTAGCCTTAATGACCGTCCAGTTAAGGGGAGGTGGTTTCACTGTGCAGGGAGAGACAAGACAGAGCGATAGTAACCACAATCCAGTGTCACCCAATCATAAAACTCTCTTGAAAATCCCCCTCCCCCACACACACAAACACACACATTTTTGCTCTCCTAAAATGGCTGCATTCTGTGTAGTCTAAAGCTGTAAGTTCTGGATTGTGTCACACCCCTCGTTTGAACAAGTACAGGCACACAAACAGACACATGCGCACACACATTCTCACCACACAATAACTAAGAAAGGACAGAGAGTGACCGTGAGACTCAATGGGGAAGCGCAGCGTATTTCAACAGAATATTTCCTCCGTGGAACTCCTGATACCAAATTAGCTCGGCTCAGTCCGCTTGTTGCGTACCATTATCCAAAAGATCTTTTGTGAAGGTGTTCCTGAAGAGAGTGTTGTTCACTGTTCCGTTAAAAAAGATGTGGATAATCTGTTTGACCTTCGCCTGCAGTTCACAACCAGTCCTCACGCCCTCAGTGGAACTGTACGATGAGCACTCTCGTAAGGGCGAGGGCTCGTCCCCAAAAGAAACAGTCAAATCTTCATCCACTAATCTTGGAAAAACAGAGAAAAGGGGTGATTAACTTTCAAACTGCACACTACTGAAGTAAAGTAATTAAACAATGAATTGATAAAATGAACATATGTTTAAATAAGGCCAGATTTTCCTACTACTAGTTCAATAAAGTTAGAGAACGTTCAACATTTTGGGAAATATGCTTTTTCATTTTTCACTGATACCACTCTTTTGTCTGTCCCTTACATATGAAGCCATCGCCAGCAGCTGGAAAACAGGGGCAAACAGCTACACTACCCAAATATAGCCTTCTATCACATCTCAGCTCAATAACTAACATGTTATATCTTATTTAATCCATACCAAAAACCAAACCACCCAACTGTTAGGTGGTCTAACTATTGTCTTGGCAGGGTGCAGTGATTTCCTGGAGTTTCTGCGAGTTGCCTGGCAGCCTCATGTTGATAATAACACTCCAGGAAGTTAGTGCAGTCTGCCAAGAAATACAATAAATGAGGTTAAACTAGTTCTTCTACAGAGATTTTGAAACTTTAACACACACATTAAAACTTTGGTAGTGTGGTCTTTCATAGAGAATTATCATTAAAATCTGTTGCTCTGGAGCTTTACAAGGTTCAGCTAATCAATCCGGTCCGTTAAACGTGCTCGTGTTTTGGTAGTTTCATTGTGTAATTTTCAGCAGCACAATTCAGCTGATCTCAGTGGAATAAAAGCTGTACTGTAAACTCAGTACCAATAAGCAAACAGACACAGTTAGCAACTAGCTTGTGAACACAGTGGAGCATTTAGCAGCTTAAGAGCCTGATATTTCCCACAGAGCTAAAAAAAGAGAGCAAACACTGGACACAATGCCAAACGAATGCTAATGTTGCTCCATAACTACTACTACTACTACTAACACTTGTGTTCAAACAAGATTAACACAAAGGTGATGATGTGCCAGTGTTTTTTGCGGCCCTTAAGTGCCCAAACAAAGTGAGAACTAGCTGGTTGCACTCACTGACTGATCAACAGATAGCATGGGAGAATAAAGGCTCATTGTTTAGTTGGGCAATAATTCAAAAAACAACATAAAAAATCTCTCACAGTAGCCTAAACATATACAGTTGCTTTGTTATTTTCAGGACCAGCTGTTACTTTATCTCTCTGTTTCTCAATACTTTGCAGCTTTCCCACCATGTCTGTGGCTCTCAGCCCATCGGCTCAGAGCACATCCCTCCCTACTTCAGATGCAAGTCATTACATTCAGGTCATCAATGCAAGGCTATACTTTTTTAAAAGCGCTCAGTAATTTCCTAAAACAGCTGAACACTGCGGGTCTGTTTTTTTTGTTTAGCTGTGACCTGAGATTTCCACAGCTCAAATCTTTTTTTTTCTATTGAGTTAAAAATTCTCACCATGTGTAATCTCATGAACGCAAGATAAGAATTTATCTGACCAACTGACAAACTGTATTAACACATCAACCATGTTTGAAAGTGAGTCAGTAATTTACCGGGGCTAAAGCCTCGGATGCTTTGAGTGTAGCCCCGGATATCATTTTTAACATAGGTCTGGTAGTCTTTGTAACATAATAGCTCTGTGTTTGTGTGCCTGGGTGTGGCAGAGTCTGATGGTCAGTGGTCAGCGGTCAGCGAGTGAGTGAGTGACATAATAGCGTGACTCAAATTACAGTTTACATCTTTCCAAAAGAGGAGTAAGGTTAAACATTAAGCCTGTTGTAACTTCTCAGTGATGATTTAACTTTCCTGTGGATTATTGACCTTTACCCAAGTTGTTCTGGTAAAACAGATGTCCATCAAGTAAAACGGCAAGGACCCCTCCTAATGCAGGCAGGTGCTGTACTCTATCCGCAAGTACAATCATCATAACCCTGTTCAACCGATTTTCAAGTGGTTTGCTTTGTTACAAAATGCCAGACATGTTTTTGTAATACAGGACACTTGGGAAATTAAAAACTTGGGGTTTTCATACAAAACACCTTATATCAAGTAGATATAAAGTGTTTAAAACCAATACATAAGGTGCCAATAAATAAGGTTTCAATAAATAGATAAATAAAAAAGTGTAATGAATCTTAATTACTAACAAAGTTATAATAATTAAAAATAGTGTGAGTGCAGCACATGGTGGAGAGAGAGAGAACAGAACATTTTTTTCAGTGATTAAGACATGTGCTTTGAATGTAAATAAGGTGCCAGAGTGTATAAAAAAATATAAAAAAAGAGCATGTTTTTTCAAATATTTTCCGGGGGGACAAACCCCCCCCCAGACCTCCCCACAAATGCCTGGGCTAAGCCCCCAATCTCCTGAAACCCTAGAAACACCCCTGTCTAGTAATAACTAGAATGGCACACAAGTAGAGCACATATCTCCACCAAGGCCAAACAATCCTCCACATTAAATAAAGTGATAAAAAGAAAAAAACTCCCGGATCCGCCCTATTAGCCCAGATCCAAATCGAAACTGAAAGAGTTCTTCCCTGGCTTATGTCCCATCACTCCACCAAGATTGGTGCAAATCGGTTCAGTGCTTTTTGCTGCCAAATATACATACATGGGTGAAAACATAACATCCTGGGTGGAACTAATAATAATAATTGAAGCAGTGGGTGGCTGTAGTCACACATGCCACATATTGCGACAAGATGTCAAATATGCGTAACATTTATCAGGTGTAAGCAGCTGCAACAGTTTTTGTTAATGTTGAAAGTAAAACTAAACTTTTCATGACCTCTGTCTTTTAACTGATTTAAATGTGGAAACTGGGTTTGATCATCGGAATTTCATATAACTTCACTAGTGACTTGCTTGATAAACAGCGGGGACTCGACTTATCGTGCTTGATTCTAGCCATAGTAACTTGGGACTTGCTTGTGACTTGCACATGTGTGACTTACTGCAGATTGGTATGCATAAGTTTAACCTTGTGAATTCAAAAATAAACTGAATATACTGAAAGTTTTACAGGAGTATATGGTGATGATGCTATAAGTTTGAACATTTGATCATGAATCTGCTTCCCAGCTTTGGATTTGTAGTCATGCTAATGGTTGTTTGGTTATGGCTGGTTGGCGATAACAGTTAACGCTACATTACCAAGTATGGGTTGGACCTCAACAAATATAAGCCTCATATAGTCAATAAACAACTGACACCCCCTGGACTGATAAAAGGCTGAGTCATTAATAAGAAATTCTGCTTCAATTGAACCCGAGCTCTTTACTTACACTTGGGTCAACACTGACTCATATGTGATGAAACTAAAGTTTACCAGTGTCTAGCAGGAAATATTGCAATACAGCTTACTCACTCATACTGTGTAATAGTGAGTTTCCGTTTACTTAACTTCTCTGAGAAAAACTTGTATCTATAGCACTTCTTCACACTATACTTTTTTTTGAATAAGTATAATACATTATATATGTAAAAAAACACAATATAAAACAAAGTACATACCGATAGAAAAAACTGAGATCAGTGGTGGGATCGGCTGCCTCCCAGGAGCACTGAGTTTGTTTGGAGGAACGTATGTAGCACTCCAAATTCTTCACCATCTCTGGGAGGAAGGGGATGCATACACACATCTCAATGAACAAATAAATACACAGACATTGATATATGTCTCAAAAAGCTACTTAGAAGCATTCAAACTTTGAAAACAAAATCGGGTAATATTAGCGGTAATGGTGAGCAAAATGAGCTACCTGGGTAATTGACGATGAGGGAAGCCAGCTCACTTGCTTTGCCATTACAGACAGTTTGAACGGACAGATTCAGAAATCCTCCTTCCATCACTATGTAGTTTGACCAGGGAGGGGAATCGGTCCACTGTTTACAACAGCAGAGAAACACACACACACACACACACACACACACACACACACACACACACACACACACAAATAAAAATAAAAACAGTCAAACCATCATCAGTAGCATTACACCGAGACAATCTAGCACTTTACAGGTAACAGGCAGCTGTGGAGCTGTGTCAGAAAAAACGTTTTAATTTTATTTTATTTTTTTAATAAAAAAAAAAAAGTTATGTTATTGACCTTTTTTAGCATGAGCAAGCAAGCATTGTAAGAAATGCAGTTCATTAAGGTGTTCTATGACAAAATCTAGAATTTGAATATAGTCATTGGTGGAAAGTGACTATGTACATTGACACAAGACCTGTATTTAAATACAATTCTGAGCTACTTGTACTCAAGTATTTTGTATATATGCAACTACTACCTACTTCTACTCCCCTCCCATTCAAAGGCAAACATTGTACTTTTTATTAGGTTTTATTTATTTTGCAGCTACAGTTACTAGTTACTCTGCAGAATAAGATTTTACATATAACACAGACGATCAGCTTCTGATCTCTTTCTTACAGACTGAAATACCCAGCAGTGTAGTTCAAATTTGCTGCAGCATTTAAATGCTGCTTACTCATCAAGACATTAGTAATAATGAAACGTATGTATTAAGTTCAGGAATTTGAATTTTCAAACGTAATGAAATATATTTTACATTATTGCATTTCTACATTTACTCAATTATGTAAAGAGGCTATTGGTAAGTTTTCTCTGCTGCCAAGGAAGGTGGAGGTGATTGCCACTTGACAAGAGCTTCAACTATTATTCTCTTTATAAAACAAAAGATTATAATAAGCCCTGTGAGTAGCACTATGTCCTGAGGGTGGGTTGGAGGCCACAGTGAGTTGCTATCAGAAAGTGACGAGACGGGCCGGGGTTAGCTGGTTAGCATGCTAACTTCAGTAGAAGAAAAGACGTGTTATAAAGGAGGGTTAATACTGGTGTTGCTTTCCACCTCTTGCTGAGTAAAGGAATGAAGTTTGATGCTGTACTCGCTATGTTTCTTCTAGGCTGCTAAGTACAGCTGTTAATGCTAACGCTAGCTATGTAGCGATAGGAAAACTTACAAATGGCTACTTTAAGGCTTCAGCGTCTAATTCTGGTAGCTTAAGTTTTTGTTTGAAGAGATTTTAATGGTGTACATTGCTGTCTACCACAGAAATTCTCCTATACACAGACACTTTAATAACATAAAAGTATATTAATAGATAAAATATAACAAAGCCAGCTTCATCCTGTAATCATCGTGGTTGTTTATGCAAAAACTAAAGATAGTGTACGTTTATTAACGACCCTTTTATAGTTGAATTAGCTCTGCTCACAGGAGTGCATTGATATACATAAATCCTGGAAATATTTAAACTGATATATCTTAGGACCCTTCAATTAATATAATAAAACAACAATATTTTGTAGGTGGTGCGGTCAAACACAATGCAGATTTAAAGGAGCTGCATTCATAAAACCTTTCATGAACAACATGCATAGCTTTTAGACAGAATTAGTTTACTGAGTGGGGAAATAATGTTCGTACTTACAGTTCTTTTTTCGTTGTCTTCGTCCTTGTTTTTTGCTATTACTCGATAGGTGCAATTTGATACTGAATGCTTTGGTGGTGCCCAGGTAAACTCTGGTTGAAATTCCTCTCTCCACAGCTGGGACAAATTTTGTGGCGGTAAGATTTGGCCTGAAGTTAAAGAAAGAGAAATTCCAGAAATCTCTTAACAAAGGACTTCTGTGTACCTTTCTGTTTCGTCAACACTGCATTATTTGTTCCTCCAAAGGAGCAGCTGTGCTTCACCGAAATGTCTCAGCTTCCAGAGAATCATCATGTGAACAAACCAAACGTGAGTAAAGACTCCCATGTAGCTTGAGATGAGAGTGATATTCATACCTAGGGGAGCAGGGTATCTACTCATGTCACCCTATGTTATTTCCTTTATCTACTTCTATCATGTCTGATCAGTGTCCTGTCCCATACATAATGCTCAATTGGTACTAAGGGGCCAAAAGTGTGCAAAGAAAATATCCCCCACACCATTACATCATCACCACCAGCCTCAACCATTGATACACGGCGGGTGGATCCATGCTTTCGTGTTGTTTACGCCAAAGTCTGACCCTACCATCCGGATGCTGCAACAGAAATTGAGACTGATCAGACCAGGCAACGTTTTTTTTTTCAATGTTGGTGAACCAGTGCGAATTGTAGCCTCAGTTTCCTGTTCTCAGGTGACAGGAGTGGCACCCGGTGTGGTATTCTTCTGCTGTAGATGGGCTACAGGTTCGACGCCCTTCTGCATACCTTGGTTGTAACGAGTGGTTATTTGAGTCACTGTTGCCTTTCTATCAGCTTGAACTAGTCTGGCCATTCTCCTCTGACCTAAGGCATCAACAAGGCATTTACACCCATAGTACTGCCGCTCACTGGATATTTTCTCTTTTTCAGACCATTCTCTGTAAAGCCTAGAGATGGTTGTGCGTGTAAATCCCAGTAGATGAGCCATTTCTGAAATATTCAGACCAGCCCGTCTGGCACCAACAACCATGACATGTTCAAAGTCATAAATTACCTTTCTTTCCCATACTGATGCTCGGTTTGAACTTCAGCAGATTTTCTTGACCATGTCTACATGCCTAATAAAGTGGCCAGTGAGTGTGTATAACAAGAGTGATGTTGCCATATATGTCATCTATAAGGGGATGTATTATTATTACATATATACATGTCCTGGATATATGAAGATAGCAGTTTATAAAATATATGAAATACCTATAGTAAAGTCTGTATATGTACATATGTTAAAATATATATCATATAATCTATTATGATTTTTTTATATGGTATAACATGTTGTATACAAATATACAGTGTCTGCAATATAAGCATATATACCTAAACATACACATTTGTATGGGCTAGACTTATATGTTCCAATTTCTAATAGGTTTTTACGTATACATTTTTTACATATATGTTTTTATTTTATATATTTCATATATGGGAATTCATTATATGTGCATATATTACATTTGGGTATGGCATTTGTTTAAACATAGACAGATAGATAGATAGATAGATAGATAGATAGATACTTTATTTATCCCCTAAGGGAAATTCATGTAAAACATTTGAACATTTTTATTATATATACTAAAATTACATCTTGTGGTAACAACTAATACATCCACCCTAAACTTAACCATCTCACCACCAACCTGGGCTGATGAGCTTAGAGGTAGGTCATTTTAAATGCAGGTGTTTGAAATTCATATTTACATATAGCCTAGCCTGGTCAGACTTTCTGTTCAACGATAGATTGCAGTCGTGACGTCAGTACCGGGAAACATACGTGGGCTACTCTTAGGCAAAACTGGACAATATCTCACGGAGGTCAAACAAGGCAAGAAATATACATGTCCTTTCTTACCTGTTTGGGATTCAACCATTAGAAAGAGGCAGCCTACAACGACCAGGTCCAAACTGTTAAACATCCTGCTCATAGTTTTGGAGACGTCCTCTAAAAAGTTTCTTCTTCCACAGCTGTTACTGTGAGGACGAAAAGCGTCTTCGTTTGCTCGCTCCTGTGGACAGACGGCGGTCTGTTGTCGAGCCTGCTGTCGCCGGTTACAAAGAAACGCAAAGCGAAAAAAAAAGGGAAGAAAGTCTTTGTACTTGTTTCAGTGTTTCACATCGATTTTCGCTTCCAGCTTCCTCGGATAAGGTCATGTAAGTGAAGGAGGCTGGAGCTGGGCGGAGTGCTTCCTTTTTTTTTTTTTTTTTTTTTTTTTCTCTCTCTTTTTTGAAGAGAACAGACGCCGGT
Source organism: Seriola aureovittata (assembly GCF_021018895.1). Classification (NCBI taxonomy): domain Eukaryota; kingdom Metazoa; phylum Chordata; class Actinopteri; order Carangiformes; family Carangidae; genus Seriola; species Seriola aureovittata. The sequence goes on from NC_079386.1 coordinate 4,479,288, forward strand.
GAATTCGCTTTCAGTTAGCGCGACTAACAAGAACAACAAACGGCTATGATGCGTTTCCCTGCAATATTAGTCTACAGGCGTGTCGAAGAGCAGTCCGAGTGAAACAATATATGACTTTTTTGGTACCAGTCTCTAATAAAGCAACTTCACTAAAGCGTTAATGAGTTGTAACAAATGGCTGTATTAAGTACCATCAAGTCTACAATTATGAATGTTAGCAAGTTATCATTAAAGGGTCATTTGTTTCTTGCTTTATATAATAATTCGATCAGTAAGTCTGTGATACTGGACAGGAAACTCACAGATAACCTTAAGAGCCTTTTTCTGGAGAAGATTATTAACCCAAGAGTTATTCATGGTTATTAGTAAATCATTCATTAACATTAATCAAACTGTTCAATACAGTTCTTAAGTCATTTGTAAAAGGTGACTTGTGCCACTCCTTTTTTGACAACCAAAAAAAATCTTTAAACAATATTTACAAGCTGTGACAGGTCCATTATTTCCAATGAAACTGTTATCTCAAAGAAAAAAGCAGAGACGGAAATGTGCCGCTGCTTGGTTGTCAGAGGCATGTAATCACCCACCAGAGAGGGTGAAAAGGTGACAAAGATGTGAACACCCCACCCAACAATCCAGGGAAGAAAATTAAAATGTAGATATTAGGAAAAACACAAGGACACAAAGGAAAACACAGATTATGTTATAGTCTGACAGAGAGACAGGACAGACTGACAGTCCTTACTTCTTCTTTTTGGCCTGTACTATTAAGTAAGTAGGGAAGTAACATGTATTTGTATAGCACCTTTGACAGATACAAAATCGCAAGGTGCTTTACATCAATAAAGGAGTTCAAAAGTTGCGAACACGAACAAGGAAATAGGTCAGTAAAAAGCAATAAAATAAAATGGAGCAGCTATTCAAACAGGCTAACCAAAAGCCAATCTGAATAAAAACATTGTCAGCTGCTTCATGCTTTTACAAGAGTCTGGCAATGGCATTGATAAGGACAGCATTTCCTAAATTGGATGGTACAGCTTGGCAAGTAGTCACCTCAGGTCCAAAGGACAAGCAAGTCATTTTTGTTCGACAGATTTAAGAGTCCAACTGGCTGTATAAGGGAGAAGGAGGTCAGCAATATGCTAGGGCTGTTTCCCCATACATGGCTCTAAAGGTTAGCAGCAGTATTTTAAAATGGATGCAGAATTTGATTGGAAGCCAGGAGACAGGACAAAACTGCTGTCATGTGTTATCTCTTATAGTGAAAGGCTGAGATTAATGAGAAGAAATATAATCTCCATCTCAGCCTTGGTCATCCCAGATTTTAACTTTCCAAAATTCCCTAAATAATAATAATAATAAACAAGAGCTGCTACATAAACTCTTGATGTTTGGAAATAGATTTTTGGTAGAGCATCTGTCTTATTAACGTTTAGCTAAAGGCAGCTGTCCGCCATCCAAATCTCAATAGCATCCAAACATTTAAAAAAGCCAATCTGCAGGACAACAGTCACTGAATATTCCACATTCCTCTGCAAACTTTCACTGAGAAAATACTCCCTAATAAATAAACCACTGGAGGAACGCCAGCGATGGCAATGGAGCAAACATTAAGCAGAGACATCAGCGGGGGGGGGGGTGTCGCATTTATTTTATTATAAATGTGTCGGCACACTTCATTACTGAGAGCTGATGTTAATGTTTGAGCATAAAAGAACTGACCTTTTATATTGTCATGTAATGTTATAGGTCTGGCAGAGGGTTGAGACAATGATAACGCTAAAGTAACAACAGATAATACACACACAAAAAATCTAGTAAATAACAGGTTCTAAAGAACTGATGTTTTGTTTTTTGCTGGGAGTTGGTTCTTCGTTCTACTCCATCTCTAAGCTAACATTAGCTAGTGTTGCCTGGGGCTGGGAAATTAACTGACATTAAGAAACTTAAGTCCTCGGTTGATACTTTCCCCAATGCTGCGTTCATGTACTTGTCCCCTTTAAAAAAAATACTATGTTATGATCAGTCACATGCCCCCTAACCCCATCCAACTGATGTTAGTCAGCGTTCACTCAAAGCAAAGCTGATGATATGCATGACAAGAGCGCAAACACTGAGCCTCAGACTTACGTCCCGAGTCCAGACACGCAGGAACAGACAGTGACGCACCGACACCAGCCTCGCCTTCTGATCGGGTTTTATTTGTCACGACTCTACGTGACAGTGGTGAATACGACATATGGGATTAATCATTTTAAACAGAATCACATTGCCAAATATAAAGAACGAATGGCTCAAAAAAAGAGAGACTGAGAGGAACCAAAGTAGTATAGATATTGATATAAAGTCATATATCCCAGCCTTATAGTGTTTACATAGAAATCAGCCCACATACTGTTATAGGCAGATGAGAAAGTCTTAAGTTTTAAGTTACATAACAATCTGTTCACATATATTGGCGATAAAAAAAAGCGATTAAATGCTTCACAATCTTTCATATAGCACCTTTAAGGAAGTAACAGTGCATTATGAAAGATGAAATGGCATTTTGTATTTGGGTGTGTGGTGAATGAGAAGGCAGACAGAAGATCACACAAAATCAACAGACCTAACAGCCATGTTGTAATAAGTTTAATGTATGCTCAGATGCTTTCACAATTCTATGTATCTTTGTTTTTCTGTCCAAAAGGTTGTGTACAAAGGTCGAAAACGCTTCTTAACAATACAGGTGAGACAAGAGACAAGTCACATTAATTCTTGTAAGAAAAAGTTGTTATTAGCATCCTAAATATACAGGACATTTGGTATCTAGACGCTGACGTCAGAAATATCAGCGTTTTGCCAGCAAAGTTCATGCAGGTCAGGTTCATTTCCTGACTGATGACAAAGTGTAATTCCTTTTGATAATAATGAGTTGCTGGAGATGATAAAGTAAAAATGAGGATGCTAAGATTTTTCTCAAGATTAGATATTCAGAATTCCACCGTAGCCACACCTCTCAATTGAATTTCACTGGCGAGGTGAAGTCTCTTTTCCTTTTTTTGTTTTTTTTTTCCCTCAGCACCGACAGTAGCACTGGTCCGTGCTACTTGCCATGCACTCGCTTTCCTCAGTTCCATATAAGACAGTGTTTGGATCCATGCCAAGACAACAAGCTTTCTTCCTCATATGGGGGCGGTTACAGTACAGTATAGTCTTGGGATCACCCTCAGTAGAAAGAAGGCAGTACTTTCCCACCACATAGGCTATTGCTTCCTGCCTATTGTGTGGCTGCCTTGATGGCAGTCATGTGGGCATTTTCTTGTAATTCCTTTGCCAGGTCTTGTATCTGTACACCGGATATCCAGGCATACAACAGCTCCACTTACTGGTAGGACAGTAAATCCCCTTGAAGTAGCCCACTCAGTCATCACAGCGTGTCCCTGGACCATCCTTAGAGAGTAACTTACAGTTTTGTTTATTCAGTTGCTAACACACAAAAATGAGACATAAAGCTTAATGATTGGAACTGACACTCACAGAGCAAAACTTCAGCTCCCATCTTTCAAGACTCTCAACGCATTTTCACCTCTGCACCCAAATTGCAATTCAACATGGCGCTTTTTGGAATTCACTGCACACAGTTCTCTATGTGAAACACAGGAATCCAACGTGAAGTCATTTGTTTGCCATTTGGAAAAAATGCCACATCTGCGGACCGGCTGGCCGATACACATGCCACCCGGCCAAACACCTAACTGCTTCATTGTTGACTCATCTATCAGGATATTAGCATGATAAAAAAAAAAAAAAAGGTAAATTTTTACAACAACAATGGGAGCAGCAGTGAGAGGAAGAAGTGGAGGGAGGGTGAGAGTGAGAGATGGAGGAGGAGCTGGAGGGAGAGGACGAGGACAAAAAAAGGGCCCAGCTTTCAGATGAAGTCCGGGGCTACGTTAGTTACTGTTACCTCTGTCGTCCACACATTTAGGCTTGAGCCCAGGTACGTAACCAGAACACCGTTCACTCTGCGCAGCTCGGGGATTCCACCAGTCGTACTGCGTCCATTGCTTCTCGGTCGCATCGTTCGCAACGTAGATGGCGTTGTCCTCCGTTGCCATGCCAACCTTGGTCGATACAACACAGACCGCATCCTCACATTTTTTTGGACGGACCAATCAACAATCAACAATCCATCGTTCAGCCCTGATCCGAAAGAGGTTTTGCTGACCAGCCACAGTTTCTTGTTCAGTACCTTCCACCTTACTCTCCATTTCTCAGTGCAGTTGAGTTCTTCTCTGCACGGTGGAGGAAGGTGTATGACTGTCAGCCCTATGTCCATGTGGCTCTTCAACAGGCAGTGGAAGAGTCATGTGATGATATTGATGCGGGTGCTGTCCAGGACTGGATATGATTCTTCCCTCGCCGATATTGATGAGGCGCTGTGGCCAGACCCAGTGAGGTGGCGAGATGCAGCCAAAATATTTTCTATCTTTTTTTTTTGTCTTTTTAAAAAAAATTTCTGTATATTTTCCCCTCAAATTTTTTTTCTGTTCGTCGTGTTTGATAAAGGTTTTTTCTTTTGATTGATTGATTGACTGACCAAATGAACAACAATAATTGAGTAGTAATATGAAAGAAGTGTTTGAAATTTTGTTTTTGTTTATTCAGTTCTGAATGCAGTGCTTCATTTTACTTGGATATATGAGGAGTTTTGCACTTTGGATGTTTGGTTTTATGAACTATGTTAAGTGTTTTGAAAAAAACTGTTTTCAAAATGGTGCTTAGGCAACTGTAAGGAAAAAAACGAACTGTAATAGCTGCCGAAAACCTTGCTTTTGCTGCCCTCTAGTAGATGAAGTCCTCACATGGCGATAGAAAACTGGCACAACAGAACACACGAACCGCACTTCCTGTCAGATGTGCAGCAGATGCTTTCAAACGGAGGAGGTCAGTGAAACAAAGGTTTTCAGCCTGTAAATGTTCCATAAGAATTCGCCCGGAGCGGCTGTCCAGTTGGACTGCAGGCTTTTTGCTGTGTACATGTACATGTCAGGAGTTTTGCTGGAGGACGCTGGTTTCCGCTGCAATCGTAATTTTACACGGTTCAACGGGCTCTGGCACCGGCGTGTAAAGACTCCCTGTCTGAAAACAAAACAAAAAAAGAACAGTGTAATGAGTGTTTATGGACACAGAGAGGGTAGGCGAGTAGATCATACACATCTGCATTTTTTTTCCCCTCTTAAAAACACACCTTATGGTCTTTGTTTCCGTTCATCATCATTTCCTTGAATATTGCTGAAGGATCTGGTATGATGGGGCAGAGGATGTTACTGTGCCTACGAACACAACACAACACAACACAACAAGCATGTCAGTGACAGACAGCAAGAGGAACCACCAAAATACAATAATTATGCAGACAGATGTTTTTTTAATGCGTCCAGACATTTCACTGACAGCAAGAGTTCAGACCGGGACATGGATCTCTGGGATGGCCTCCAGTGAATTGGAAACCCCCCCCCCCCCCCCCCCCCCCCCTCACAACTCGCTTGGAAGCCGACCACAGGTGTGAAACTTGAATCTTAATTTGAAAACACAATTGGAAGTAGTTTCAGATGCACATTCCTTTCTTATAACTCTTCTTTTTATTGCAGTTCTATTTGAAACACCTACCTGCCTACTTGTGCCTGCTGGTGGGGCGGCCGAATCATTTCACAATAAAGTTCCGTTGAACTTGAAGAGCTAAACATTTTTAAATTGTTACTACAATATATGTTACTACAATATAAAATCTCTTTTGATATTGTATTGTATTTTTATATTATATTGTATATAAAATCTATTTTTATATTGTAGTAAGGCCACAACTTTAATATGAAGCATCAAGAGGTTGTTTTTTACTTCCTGTCTCTAAAACTAATGCGAGGCAGATACTGTTATGTACAGAGGAATGAAAACATGGAATGGTTTGCCATCAGATATTTCAACATTTAACAAGTAAAAGAAGAGTTAAAAGAAATATCTATTGGCCCTTTACAAACAGGACACGTTTCACTACATAATATCTGAATATGATCATGAATGAGGAATTTGTTTTTGTTTTTTAATTTTTTTTTACCTTATTTTATTCTTCAGTCACTATATATGCTGTTTTCAGTGGTGTTATTGTTTTTTGAGCTGTATCAAATGTTCTACTTTTACTTTATATAAAGCGTGGAACTAGTCACTGTTCTCATAATCATTATTAGTAGTATTACTGTTGTTTATATTTGTTGTTATTCTCTTGTTTCCTTTTTTGTCTTTTAATTTTAATTTACACTGTTTTTGCACTATGATGTAATTTTCCCAGGAAGACCATTTGCTACTTTGGTCGTGGCCAAATAAATAAATTAAATAAAACAAAAAAAGTCAGGTTAAAAGTAAAGGCAACTTCCTATGACTTTTAGGATTCAGTGTTTGTGTATTTGCAGCAGGTTATGGCCATTTTTCTCTTTGGAGTTTGGCTAATGTTACCCACAAGCATTAGCATCTGCTTGTTGTTTGGTGTGAACTAGGTTCAGATGTTGCAATAACCTCGGTTACTTGTTTTTGTTGTTGCACATCTCAAATGCTGTTCCACAAAATTTAGCATAAAGCAATTTGGACACCGTGAGACTTTGCGGGCAGATAGGTGAAACTCTACGACGTAAGCCGAGCGCTCTGTTTCGCAAACATACTTCCTGAAGCAGTAGCAGGACAGGATGACGCAGACGCACAGGATGATGGGGATGACAATGGCAACCACGGTCAGCGTCCCATCACGAGGCCGGTTAGTACCTGTGAAGAACATCGGAGAAGCATTAGTCAGCTTTTCCACACTCTCTCCCTCAAGTCAGAAATTTGATCACAGAAACTAAAATCCCACACCCAAACCCACTCACTAGATCCTGCAGCATCATTGTGATTGCTCAAATCAATTCTGATGTGATACTTGATAGGAAATCGTTGCAACATGCAAGGAAGTGGAGAAACTCCCACCGCAATAGTTGCAGTCTTTCAGCATGTCATTTTTTTTCTCATCAATTAGTGTTTTTAATTTTTTTTCTCCCCTTTCCCAGTGTAAATCTGGGAAAGATTTACAACATGTAAATTGATGTTAACATTATATTAATATTAGTGAGTGAATTTCTTCATTGGCTGATGATTACCTCTGCAGAACACATCCAGAGACAGGTTATTACAAACACGACCGTCTCGTGGGAAAAGCAGTGCAAGACGCATTTTCTGCTGGTGTCTGATAAAATGTCCTTTTATCCATGACTGAACTCTACACTGATTCAACAGCAGTTGTAATCTTTTGTGTTCGTACTCAGCACAGCAATTTGGCAGCAGTAACGTCGAACAGGCTTTCCCTTGCTGCAGATCAGATCTACATAATGTTCAGAAGGAATTTTCAGACCATTCTTCTTACAGAGCGGCTTCAGCTCAGACATAATCTTAAGATGTCTGCTTTGGCCGACCCTCTTCAGGTCATTCCACAGCATCTCTGTTGGGTTAAAGTCTGGGCCACTCCAAAAGGAACATTTTCTTTGTCTGAAGTCATTCTGTAGTAGATTTACATCAGTGTTTCGGGTCATTGTCCTGCTACATCAACCTCTACTGAGCTTCAGCTGGTGGACAGCTGTTTAGCTGATCTTTTCCATTTATAGACAGTTTGTCTGACTGTGGACTGATTAGTATCTCAATTCTAAGTAAGTCTTCTGAGATCCTTTTTTTGTTTATATCAGTAGATGTTTTGTCATTGTTGTGTTTACAATGCAAGAGGTTATATACGTCCTTTGAGCAGCCTAGATGCTATAGTGACTCGGTATCGGAAAGCGACTTCAGCAGAAGAAAAGAAGTGATGGAAATAGAAACTAAACAAGCAGGTTGCTTTCCACCACTGGACACCAGCTCTTTGTGAGTAAAGGAATGAGGTTTGATGCTGATCTCGCAACATTTCTTCTAGACTATGTAAGGTAAGTAAACAGCTGTGCTAACATTAGCAATGTAGCAAGAGCAAAACTTACAATTAGCTCCTTTAAAACGAATGTATCCATAAAGGGAGATCATTTCAACGGGCTCACTTTCTTTTTCAGCCACTGTATATTCTAGTTTATTGTACAGTTTGCTGTTCTGCTGGGCAAAATCATTCCACTTTTTTCAGTGCATGTTTCATGAGATTTAAAGAATTATGTAGTTGTTCAATTGGCTCGAACCACCGTATTTAAATAAGATATAAAAACACAATGCAAAACAATGTCACTTAAAAAAAAATCTTGTTCTGATGTATTAATAAATATAAAGAAATCCTAGTAAGTAAATTTGGTTGGAGAGTTACCATAAGTTACAACTTCACTCAAGTCGCTCCTTATTGGTAGGCAAGTTTTTGTCTCGACTCTGGATTGGATCTCATAGAGGCAGTTTTCATCGTAGGGTATACTGTAAGTGTTCGTGGTCGTCTTCTGGCTTTTCTAAAAAACAAAAAGCACACAGAACCACAGTGTTGCAATTTGTCAGTCATAGAGAAACTATGTACCCTTGATGAAATAAAAATATATAGTCATCTGAATTTAAATAATTAAATCATTCTTAATTATTAATAATAAAAATCAAAAATCATTATTTATTATGAAATAATTTAAACAGAAATTTATAAAAATCCAACACATTTGTATTGCTTAAAATACACATTTCATCAACATATGTTGGCGTAGCAAATGTAAAACCTAGTTACAGAAAAGAGGAATAACTTTTAAAATTTTAGGATAAAAAGTAAAAAATTGACAACTTACCATGGGCTTGTTGCATTCTGTGTAGTTAAATACATATATCCAACAATCCAAATCCCCGACCTTTGGAGTTTCCCAGCTCAGGTTGAGAAGATACTTGTCTTGTGTGATGTTCAGCTGTGGTGAAGGTATTACTGAAAGGATTGTAAAAGGACAAAAAATAAAATAAAATCTAACATTTTACTTACTGCAAAAGACTAAAAACAAGATTCAGTCACTGGTAATAAAATTATTTTTAACAGCACGTTTTATATTTGATTTCACAATATGTAATGACATCAATAATTACTTATTAGAGACAACACCAACCAATTGAAGTGTTGAGGGCTTCAAATGTGCTCCTTCCAATGTCATTGTCCACAAGAATGTAGGTTTTAAACAGTTGTTCATCAGAAAGCTCCAGGTAACAGCCATTCCTTCTTCCACTGCTGTAATATTGATGACAGTCTTTTGAGTTTGTAACTGCCTCAGTAACTCCATAAGTCCTGCAATGACAAAATGGGGAGAAGTCAGACACAGGGAAGGTTATAGCCGGTATGTATTTCACCAAAATAAAAACAACACAGTCCTCTCTGTTCTAGTAGTGACTATGGATGCTACAATTCCTCCAGTCGTCACCAGGTGCCCTCACAGCTCACAATTTTTTTTCACAATCACTCAATCACATTTTTTTTTAAAACCTTCAATGCGTTTCTCAAAACTGTAAACACACAAAACACAGTTTTCAAACTACATTCACCAAACCGCTGACTCAGAGCATGTAGCTCCAGAAATGTTTACTCTTTGTAATAAAGTAAAGATGTTTTATGTTTTCTGAATAAATATTCACAACTCAGTAACAGTTACAGTATAACCTACTTTAAGAACTGTAAGCAATAAAGTAATAAATGTCTGGATTCAGCTCTTATAAACAGGAAAACCTGAGTGTGACAAATGGCAAAAAGGACAAAGACAAATGAAAAATACATCACACTGTAAATATAACTGCTAAATCACACTCAAGAAGTGATTCATTCAGCCTAGTATTAGTAGTATCAGCAAATATATATATATACACATACATATATACACTGTTGCCCATAAAGTTGGAATAATTTTGTTTTCAGTTTAATTGTGGTTTCATTTTCATTGTGATATGTTTGGAAGAGATTGACTACTAAAGTTTTGAGAAGATATACACTTTATCCGTCAAGAATAAATCACATTGTGACAATCATTTCATGGAAAGAGGTAAAAAATATTTGTGAGATGCGATCTGCAACTTGTAACAGCTACACTACTGTTTATGGTTTTACCAAAAGAGCGATGATTCAGTGAATGGGTTTCCGATCACTGAGGATTTGGTTCAGAGAATGGAATTTAGGGATTTCGCAATTCAGAAAAACATACAGACTATATTCCCCCTAGCCAGGTAACGAGGGGAAACTCCTGTTGGGGCTCCGCATTTACGTCACCACAGGCCAATGGAGGTTTTCCCTGGTATAGGGTCTCTACTGTAGGTATGTACAGCAAACCTTCGATGACAACACACATTCTCTTCTCTCAACCTCCTGATTATGGAGAGAGAGAGAGACAGAGGGTTGACCTGCTTCCGTCATTGTTATTCCACGAACAGGAGCCTTGTCTATTACGGTTGCTCGAATCTAAACATTACAGTTCTTGGTCTCTGTCTCAGTCTTCCTCCTCCTCTTCCTCCCCAACCTCTCAGATTATTGTCCTCCATTGTTTCGTTCAACCTTCATCAGCCTGTGCACTCTGACCTGGTTTATATTGGTATCAGTAGCAACAAGTGTGAACAATTTAGAGCCATGATCAAGTTGTGTTTAACTTCTGCTACCATTATGCACCACCGCAAACAGTGTGTTTTACTGAGTGAAAATGTGTTTGGAGATTATGCAAAATGATTAAATGAAATAAACAAATTGTGTCTAATGAGGAGAAAATTGTTTATGTTTGTGCCAAACTTGTGATTGATTGAATAAATGGGTTCACGCCACTCAGCCTTTGGTTCAGAGAATGGGATTTAGTGTTTTTGGCAGCCCTGAATGAAGAGGGGAAACTCCATCCACATGTTTTCACCCTGCACAGCTGATGGCCACATGGGCACTTTGATGTAGATATGTAGGAGGAGGAAGGATAAAGCCTTTCATCCCTCTGTTGTTGTGGGAAATGTGAGGTCCTTAGCGAACACAATGGATGCGCTCAGTAGGCTGACTAAGACCCAGCCAGCATATCGGGAAAGCGGAATTATGTGCTTTACTGAGACAACAACAACAACAACAACAACAACAACAACAACAACAACAACAGCTCCATTATCGATGGCTTTCAGGCTGTATGGGGCCGACACAGACTCCAGGCAGAGCAGTAAGAAAAGAGGATGTTGTATTTATTCGGAATATATTCTAGAACTAACTTCCTGATTTCATTTGTGTTTGCTGAAGAGCTAAATGCAGCAAACAAAGAAATTAGATATCTTTCTCTTCCCTTAAGAGAAACTACAGGGGCTACGCAGGTCAACATGGCGTGTGTTATGCCAAAATGAATGTTTTTTTGTACTGTGAGGCCTTCATAATAAGCAACTTTATGCTAAATCCCACGTGCTAATAAGCTTTGGATGATAATATCCCATCATCATTAAAAGTTTAATGCAGAAATTTGGAGACATAGTGTATAATTCTCACTTGTAGGAGAGCGTCAGATTGTAAGCCGGATATACTGGGATCCAGGAGCAGTTCATTCCCATGGGGTCAAGGACACATTTGAAGTCCTCCACCACTTTAGCTGTACAGGACCAAAAGAAAAGGTGTCACCTAAGATTCAAGTCTGCTCTCTTAATCATCATAAATAAATAATTTTATCCTTGTCATTTCAGCTTTCTTACCTTGTGGCTTTGGGCTTTTGATGGTTATGTTCTCAGATGTGCTTTTCCAATCCAGACATGACTCTTTAATGCCGACGGTATAAATGGTGAACGTGCAGCTCTGAGAACCTGTTACTCCTGTGAGACAAATCCAACTGACATTTCTTGATTCTATGCGCTTCTAAAACAACATGGAGAAAACAAGATGGGCTTTAACGACATTTACTGAAACAGGTCTTCTTCCTCCAAGCACCACAGGCTGGAGATCCACTGTTAAAAATGATTTAAGCCAGAAATTTACAAATGCTGCACCAAGTAGCTCTTTTCAGCATGACAGGCTTCCGATTTGTTTGAAATGGATGCTTTCCCCATTACACAACTGCCATCTTTCCAATTATATATATATATATATATATATATATATATTTACACTGTTGCTCATAAAGTTGGAATAAAATATTTTTTGCCTCTTTCCATGAAATGATTGTGACAATGTGATTTATTCTTGACGGATAAAGTGTATATCTTCTCAAAGCTTTAGTAGTCAATCTCTTCCAAACATATCACAATGAAAATGAAACCACAATTAAACTGAAAACAAAATTATTCCAACTTTATGGGCAACAGTGTATATATATATATATATATATATATAATTATATATTTTTGTGTCCTCTGGGCTTCATATTGAGACAACATAAATTACGGTGGTAATTTGATAAAATAGGATAATCCTGATGGCACTTGGAAGAGCATCATTAGAATAAGAAATAAGTAAACAGAGGTAACAACATAATAAGCAAGATTAATATAAAACAAGTAAGATAAACAAATAAACAGATTGAACAGTTGAAATCACATTATTGCACAAAGGAAATATTGATATTGCACTGTTTCGTATGCGTTGATATTGTACATGTGTGGATTTGAATGGTCTTGGGGGCAGTGTTGACTGTAAAGCCTGACAGCAGTGGGAAGGAAGCAGTGCTGTCAGAGAGTCCTGCTGCATTTGAAAGTGTATCTCTGATCTCTACTGAAGAATATCAGACATAATATTACACTGATTGTAAATTCATTCATTCATTGCAGTTCCACAAAAATGAAGGACTCGTGAAACAGAACACAATAGTGTAATTGGTCCCAGAAACCCTGGACCCAACACTTCGCATAATGCAACTTGACTGCACTCTTCCTTTGAAACCTCCCTCTCTGGTAAATGCACTCATCTGTGTCACAAACACTGGTTTGTAACACAGGCTACGTGTAAACAATTTGTCAGCCAAGACAAAAGCCTCCAAAGCCTTACAGGGCAATGCACAACTGTTTTGAGTGGTAGTCATAATGAAGTAAATCAAATTTGATGTGTAAAGTCGGTGGCGTGTCCCTCTAAGTGAAACCAGCGAGTTGCCTGGAATCAATCGGAAGAAAAATGTATTTTACTGGTTGGCAGTAATGTTATTTAGCACAATGCATGTGATCTGCAGCTAATCGCCTACATCAATCTAACAGTGAAGAAGAGCCTGCAAGGGGACCCCGGGACCTCCCAAACGTACCCAAGAGACCCAGTCTTACCCGGTTATCAGGCTTGGCGTTCGGCTCAAAATCATACATGATTTCACAGTCCTTTGGCAGATTGCTGGGCCTCTGCCATAACCAGGACACGTTCACAGTAAACGGGTCGAGCCACTCGTATGACAGATCTGTAGGCGGAGGAAGGGGATCTGTAGGATAAGAAATTAAAAAGGAGAAATGAACCTCTCCTTTACAGAACTAACGATACCACGGTGGGCTCCCGTTAGTTCCGGGGGTTTGTTCAGAGGCAACAAACTCGCAACAGCACAGCGCGGACAAGGTGGGTGTATAACCGCTGTTTAAAATGTTTTTGTTGCTTGTCTATTCCACAATCACGGTAGTTGATTAGTAACCAAAGAGGAATGAAAGGCTCATAAAGACCTTTCCTTGGCCGCTTTACCGTAAGTCCCAAAAATAGATTCCTATTACATTCCTCTAAGAACGTAATCCTCTATGTCCACATTAAAGATGACGTCATCTCACTGTACCAGTAATGAGAAAACTCAGGCAAAATCACATGTAAACTCAATGAGCTTTTGAACTTACAAATGTTACTCATATTTGAGCCCTTGTGATAAAAGGGCCAGTAAGGCAGCTTACAGTAAAATGACGTCATGGATAGAGAGAAGAACTGCATAGACAGGAACAACAACATACAGGAAAACTTTAAATGAGACTTCAAATATGATGAAAGACTTTTTTGGTTTGTGTTTTTTTTTTTTTTACATATATCTTGATATTTCTCAAATACAGTGAATCCAGTGAATAATGTAGACTCACTGTAATGATAGAAATGTTTACTCTAGATACATGTGTGTATTTCATTGTATTTGGTGCCTTCACTGTATAGAACTATCTATAAATTGTGGATTTACAGCTAAAAATGATTTTATATCCCTAGAAAAAAAATCTGAGAACCACACGGAAGTTTCGCGACAACACTTTGTGAAACACCTTTTTCACAACAGTAACTCACTCTGGTTTTAGCTCCATATACAGCGCCGTGGTCGGAAACTTCAGGTTGCGCTCAGCGCCTGCACCGTAATGGCGAAATAGAGGTGCCACATCAAAATCAAAGCGAGGGGCCGATCGCAGTTTGTAAAATGTCGTTAGCGAGGAGAAAAAGATCATTATTTTTTAATACAAACTCGACAGAAAACACTTTAGGGAACCTGGAAAGAGCTTTTGAATAATATTTGTAGTGGTGATACAACTTTTTTTCTTCGACATAACCTATAAGCGGAAAAATGTCCTGGCATTACTCTGATTTATCAGTGTCAAAATCTAAAACGTACAAAGGTAAATACAGGACCCTTTCTGTGAGAAGCCCTCCTTAAGGTTGGGGTTAAAATAAGGATGCCCTTATTAGAATGATAATAATAATTATTATTATTATAATTAATATTATAATTATAATTATAATAATTGTAATAGTAAGAAGAAGAAGAATAGAATAATAAATATAGATAATAGTAATAATAATAGAAGAAAGATTGAAAAATCATAGCGCATTATTAAACTAAGATGTTTTCATCTCTAACCCAAAGTGCCTGAAATAAATAATCAATAGGCCTAATCAATCCATCATTCTAAAGAAAAGGTTGAAAGTATTTCATGTTAACCTTGTTGTCTCTGAATCTCACATAAGGTAACAATCAGTTGTCATGAGAGATCAGTGATAACAATGAAGAAGTTGGGTCTTTACCTGCATTACAGTGGAGCAGCATTATCATGGCGGTGCATGACAAGATGGCAAAGAACTCCCCAGTGAAAGTCATGTTGTCCTCGAGCGCCTGAGCAATTATTCCATCTGGAAGCGGGTCAACTCCCGCGATCCTCCGGTTCCCCCAGTAAATAAAGTCAGTTAAAGTGACTATATAGAGACATACAGCAGATAAACACCGAGGAGCGAGTGTTGACGATAGAAAGAAGAAGAAGAAGAAGAAGAAGAAGAAATATGAGCAGGGGGCAAACGGTTAAGTGAAAGGTAAACAGCCAACAAGCGCACCTCCTTAAAGTCGGTGCGACGGCGGTGTGTGCAGTCTACCGGGAACAGAGGGGCGGGGCCGATATAAGCAGTGGGAGGGAAGCTGTTGATGACAGCGCGGGAATGAGAGTGAGTCAGTGGGAATGAAAAAACTACCTAAGCTCATCTCAAACAGCGTCTCATCAGCAGGGTACGACCAGTGAGAGTAAGAATTAAGAAGTCAAAGTAAACAGCCTCTCTTCATGAACGCAGATCACGCATGCGTGCGATGTTAAGTGCGATATCACAAACCACCAAGAGATCCATCCATTCCTCCAGGAAGTCATCAGGAACTAAATGAGTCTGTGAATCATTAAGCTGATTATCTGTATGGTAATGGCTTTGTGCAGCAACAAACGATAGAGAGACAAACTGATGGATCAAGGCCAGGAAGACAAAGCCATGAGAAACTGCATCTTTAGCACAGCTTCATTTTTGAAGTTAAGAGTAAGGATGAATGACAAGCTTGATCCAGTTAGACAGATAGAGAAATAAATCCGGCCCATACTTGAGCAACATCTTTGTTTTCTGCCCAGTATACGCCCAGTTCCATGGCCCAAATCTGGCCCGTATACAGCATGATTGTAAAATGCTACTATCTGGACCAATTCTGGCTGTCAGTCAATTTCAGGTAACAACCCAGATATGGGAGTACAGTAAAATGGGCCAGACTTGGGGCATCAGTATGTTTTACTATTTGGGTAACACCCAACACCTCTCAGAAGAAGCACAAACTATATGCCCAAAAGTATTCAGGCACATAACTGTGTAGGTTGGACCCTTTAATTCCATATAATTGAAATCTCCTAGGGTGCAGTAAGTTAGTATAAAATTAGTCATTTGATGGACTGAATTAAAAAAAAAAAAAAAAAAAAGTCTAAAAATGGTATGAGGCCTCACAAATGAAATATATTTGGCTGCCAATTTATATTTTTCTTATTCATTTTTCTCATTCATTTTTAACATATCTATCTTCCCATTCTAGTAAAGTGGTCTCAGACTTTTGGACTCTACTGTATATAATATAAACATTTACTGACAAGCTCTGGGATGTAAACATACTTATGTCTACAATTTAAGCATACATACATAAACATACTTATTTGTATGGGCTAGAAGATATTCCAATTTCTACTAGGTTTCATATATAATTTCTGTTCCTCTTTTGCCATGTCACTGCCCCCGCACACAAAGGCAACCCTTTAAAGAAAAAAATGAGTTTTCCCAGAAACCTGAATGACAGACAGAGAAATGACGTCAACCTCATCCCACAACTTTAGGATCACGTGGAGTTGATTCAGTGACTGATTTAACCCGGTTCCAAAATGTTACGGGTATGGCAACAATGAATTTTTTGTGTGAGGTGTGTATATGCATGTGTGTGTGTGTGTGTTTGTATGTGTGTGTGTGTGTGTGTGTGTGTGTGTGTGTGTGTTTGAGAGGCTTTTTAACCAAACCACCTAGTTAATTTTAGTGGCTGTACTGGAGCTTTCAGTGGTGAAGTCCATGACAACTCGGCCGCCTGTGGAGAGGAAGACCTTCTGAAAGCTCCAGAACAGCTATTAAACTTTTTTGTCATTTACTGTCCTCGAGCTCAATAGCTTTTCCAGGTTTTATTGGAAAAAGGCTTTACAAAGTAAGTTTGACAGGCAGCAGCACTTAAGTATACAACGCAGTAAAAATGGCAAAAAAAAAAAAAACCTCTCTGCTGGACAGATTTTGGACTGAACACGAGTCCAAAACGTTACAAATATAAATACATACATACAGTACGTACAAACATACATGGGTACAGAATTCAATTTACAGCATCAGAACAAATTATGTACATCTGCTTAAATATTATTCATCTATCTGCTAATTTCAGTGTAGCACTTGTGAAATACTGTGAATAACCAGCATGTGGTGGTTCTTATTCATTGAGAGTCTTTTCAGAAGGCAGAGCACAAAGGCACTGGATCTAAAACCCAGATGAGAGGAACTCGTCACTTAATCGTTGTTGAAGAAAATACTATCACACCGCTGCGATCAGTGTGTCCTGTCCTGGCCACAGAGGAAACTGTGTCAATGATTGTTGCAAAGCTCTGATAGAATTTTGTATGATAATCTTTTCTGGTTTGACTTATTCATTACAAATCTACAACTCACTGTTGTCATACCGATAACATTTTTTTACATGTACAATTTAATTGAGCTGCTTTTAAGTCGCAAACCTCTTAAGAGCAGCTTTATCATATAGCTTCAATACAACCCTGAGGTCTGTCTTTTTTTTCTCTTCTTTAACTTTGGAACAGACTGAGGCTTTTACATTAAAGAAACAGGGTAGTAACTTTGGCCCAGTGCTCACTATAAGCTGCTGCTCTTTAGACAAGATTTATCTGTTTATGGCAATCTGTAAACCTGGCTGGAATGTGTTGCTAAGCCAATAAACACCAACCCTTAGCTTAACAGAGTACCTCAGTGCTTTCGGTTTGGAAGTCTGCTACAGAACCGGTCAAGGTGGGGTTATTGATCATCCTGCCAGAGGCGCACAAACACTGTGGAAAGATGCTATCATCTTCTAAAAGTGTTGTGTCCTGCATTGATCTGAAGGGAAACATTGCAGAGAGAGAGAGAGAGGACAGAAAGAAAAAAAAACACAATGCTTTAGTACAGTATCTCTCTCTAACGAAATGACAGCCAATCCTGCAGGTTGTCGCCGAGGCAGAAAAAAAGTGCAATGCAACCTAGCGTGACTCAGCATAACATGTCAACCTGACATGCTGACGTTTAGTCTGTGTTGCCGGGATACATTCTTAGAAAATACTGCTGCTGTGGTTTGAATATTATATCCAACTGTACTGCGATCTTTCACCCGGACCATGTACCACGACCAGATGGCGTCTTTAGTGGGGGTGTGTTTAGGCAGGCGTAACCGGGCAGGCAGCTGCCCTGTCATCATCCTGGTCCGGGTCCTTAAGGGAGGAGGTGAGAGGATATACATAAAGGAAGATGGGACGGGGTGGGGGGGGTGGTGTTGGATGTGGGCGGGTCAACCCAGGTCGGTGGACATCCCGCTGATGGCACGAAACACATGCAGCGAGTTTTGCAACAGCGAGCGCATCATATCCTCCTGGTAGATCTGGGGAGTCAGAAAAAAAAAAACACACACAGGATGAGTGTCAGCCCTTACATAAATAAAAAGGTCATACACACACACACACACACACACACACAACTACACAGGCTGATAGGATGTGACACACTATGGGGTTCTACACATAAAAGCTGAAGGGAAAAAAGTGTTTCCACGATGAAATACATAAAACAAAGCTATTAAACCAGGTCTACAATTACCTGACAAACATAAATATGATCATGAAAGTCATGCACACACAGTATTCCTTGCTGCTGTGTGTAAAGTCACACTGTCCTTGCACCACTGTTTTTTTTTTAAATTCTTATCAATAAAAATCTTTTCTTCTATCTCTCTGATCTCACTATCACGTCCGTACGCACAAGCTCTTTCTTGTACATTGAAGTTGGAATCGGGAACAGATCTGAGAGGTGGGCGGCGGATCAGGGGTCTGGGAAGAGGTTTCCACTGCTGCTACTTGTGTTTATGGAAGCAGTTACTACACAGTTGTATTTATTCCAAACAGCTGCTGCTGAAGCAGAGTCGTGTAACAAGAAGCGTCTGCAGACACGAGACACGAGACACTCGTCTACAGGGTGAAATGAGGTGAATGACATTTGTATATTTTATTTTCTATTAATTTTGATGTTTTCGTTTGCGAGACATCAACACAACACACTTCGCGCACCCTGTTAGGCTACGCTCGTGAGTCTTCAAACAGGTTGTGTGAGCAGGATGATTATATGATAATTGTTATTGTACTGTCCTCTGAATGACACATTTAGTTGTCATTCAGGTATCTAAAGAGCAATTACTCCATTTTTTACTCATCATCTTATCCTTATCTCAAACCAAAAGCAAAAGCATTGGGCATTATAAAAACAAAACAATCCATTACAAACAGGCTGCCCACTTAAAATTGTAAACAAAAAACTACTATGACATCAATGAAGTTTTTGCTTTTTGGCGTTTTGACCTCTCGTTCTCTTTTCCATCCTTAGGAGAATTTACCAGAAGTTGGTCCTCTGCTATTTGTCACACTAGATGTATGCAAGTGATATTTCATTTGCAACAACATGAAATCACATTGTTCCTAGCCAACAGGCTTTCACCCATGCCGTGCTTAATCATAAATAAGTCGGGGGTTGAATCTGCTACAACTTGCCCATAGATGCGAGCTTCACTTAACGGAGCTCTGCCAAAGCCTGTCAAAAGTCTGCTATAGTAACCAGACCTCAGCCGAACATGTCTGAGGAAGAAACAGTAGAAGATTCTCTTTAAAGAAAGATCTAATACAAAACCAGAATCATGTGGAAACTGGACTTCATGTTATCTGGGACTTTATTCAGGATATCTAAGAATATATGATTCAACTGCCGTGTCCTTTCTGCTTTTTCAAGTTTTCTTCTTTTTTCCATCATCCCAGTCACAACTTCCCCATGTCAGTCTGTTGCTAATTTCATTTCTACAGGATTAAAAATGAGATTCCTTCTTTGCTCCAGAGCAGACAGGTTTTACTGCTAAAACCACAGACACGACATGACATGAAGGCAGAAAACCTGGGTGGACGTGTTTGTTTACCAGCATCCTGGTTTGTTTTGGAATAACCGAGGTTGCAGTGTGTCTACTACCAGCATGCTTTGTCTCTACACTTGTGTGTACATGCAAATGCTTCCATCCCTTGACCAGGATGCTAGCATGTCTGTAAAACAAGTTTGATCAGTTGATCATCTCTCAATTCCATTTGTTTTTCAACACCAGAGTTGGTAAAAAACCTTTTCATGACTCAGAGTGACGCGAAGAGGAAGGAGGAAGGAGGAAGTTTAAGTTATGTTTTTGCCTTTATTTTGATAGTGAGTGAGATAGAGACAGGAAGTTAGAGAGAGGGGATGACATGCAGAAAAAGGGCTGAGGGTTGGACTTGAACCTGGGCCGCTGCGGTTAGGACTCTAGCCTTTTTATTATACGCAATGACTCTATCAGGTGATCCATTGGGGCGCCACCCAGATTTAAGTTCTCTTTTACTGTCACTTGTTTATAATTATATAACGACCCATTTCAAAAGCTTCTCCACTTTGATTGCTGTTTTCTTTTTCATATCCAGATGAATAGATTTTAATTATCTTTGCATTTTAACCACAACAAGAAGGCACAGATTTATTAATTCATTTGCATCAAAAAAAAAAAAAAAAAGACAAACTGAGGCTTTAATGATCACATTACCTGTTTTTCCTTAAAGCTTAAGGTCAGCAATTGTTGGAGAGAAAGAGTCACACCAGTTAGTTTGATAAAAATCAGACAACAAAACCCAACCTGACATTACGAGCAGAACCTGTAGTTGTTAAATAGTTGTGCTGCAATTAAACCATGACACATTCCACTGATGGGAAGAGAACCAAAAAAATACTATGCAATCTTATTGAGCAACAGTGAAACTAAGTGCCCTCCCCTGAATACAAATTGACTGTAACATGAGAGCAAGATTATAGACTACAGTCTTAAAGGTCCTGAGCTGGCAGCTAACAGCTCTTCACTCAGTGCTGTAGAGGAGCATCCAGTCTGTACAATCCACTGTTCAATTCAGCTCACCCTTGGTTGAATCATCTTAATTCTACTCACAAAGATTTTAAGAAAAAGGGCAGATGAGTGTGTGAGGCATCTTTTGTGGCTCTGGGAATAATTCTTCCAGGAAATGTACGATAGGAAATTCAGCCTTCAATGACGCTACATTAGTACAGCCTTCCGCTGCAGCTGATTATGATTCAGTTCAAGTCTGCTCATGAGCTGTGTTCAAAGAATCAAGATGTATCAGCAAGTTCTTCTATTTTTAACGGCCACGTCTACACAGCACCCGACATTAGGCAAGTTGTGAAATCACGTGAATAAACACAACCAGTGGGGTTACTGCCAGTTATGTTACCCCATAAAAAAGTAGCTCACACGTGGTGACTTTTATTGCTCTATCAACCCCACACTCATCATTTGCATTGTAAGTTATTCATATAAATAAAGCAATGAACTTCAACTTTGCTGCAGCTTGAGGTAATGCTTTGGCACCTAAAGTTATAAAATGTAACTTTCCCACATTAAAATGTCTTTTTTTTTTTTTAAAGTTGTGTTTTTTACATTATCCCAGTTTTTTTAAGCACTTCACAATCTAGAGAAATCTGTGATTTTAATCATGGTAATGGTCCATTTCATTTGCCCACCTGTCAATGGCATCATATCCCCCATGTGCTTGTGCCAGTGTTGTGTTTGTCTGCCAGATGCTCAAAATGGACTTTTATCTAGTTTTAAGTCCAATTTTTACACCTTGGTCGTTTTAAACTAAAAACCTCCAGAACGACTAAAACTGAAGGAATCCAAACTGGGAGAAGCTGACAACAAAGGTGGTAAAGACAAAAACTCCCATGATCCCACGCTACTTCACAACGTCACCAAACGGTTGATCGAGAGATCCCTGCAAGGAGAAGTTACATACTGTGCGTTTAACTGTAGTGGCATCTAACTCTGTAGGTAGTTTCGGTTTAATCAATATTCATCAATATTGGAAAATCAACAGAACACACGGGACAATTTCTTTTGGTGGCAGGTAGCTCCAGTGAAATTATCCAGATTAAAAATTACATTCATGTTGCATTTTTTTAAACCAGTGAGCACCACTAACAAACCTCTTCTCATGTCCATTGTATTAGGGTGAAGACGGAAAACTCAAATGTGTCTGCAGGGCGACATACAACCACATGTAAGTGAGAAAGTGCATTTGCATGCACCTTGGGTGAACAGAGCCCCTCAAGCTTTTCATGGTCTCGTGATGTCTGAGCTTGGTTTCATTAACGTGAGCTAATGCTTCTTGATTCTTTTTTACAGGCCCATTAAAGAATGTTGTAACTGAATGTGTAACTTAATAGGACAGGAATTACAGGTATAAGGCCTCAACCGCAATATTAAACTCAAACAAATGAATCTCTCTGTGCTCATGAACAGAAAACACAGTTTGTAACATTGGTCTTGGTGTTAAAGAGAGATTATACTAGCCTGGCTGCTGGTGTAACTGATATCTGATTTGCCACAGAGAGAAAGCTCATGTTTGATATTTCTGACTCATAGTATATCAAATCAGAGCAAAACAAGTCTGAGCACAAAAAAAGGCGTTGGTCTGGCTGTGATGAGGTCAGGGTGTGGTATAAACACATTCAAAAATTGTCACCTCTCCAGAATATTTCATTTTATTGAAGTCTGGGTTGGGACCAGACAAACATGATTACCTGTTCATGGATGATGTCTGACAGTTCCTTCACCATTTCTTTGAAGTTGCCCTTCAGGCCCTCGTGGTACTCGAACTGGTCCTCTTTAATCAGACGCTCATTTATATCCAGGGCCATGCTGCAAGCCTCAACGAAACGCCTGCAATTACCACAAATAACTTAATTTACTTTCATTACATAAAACAACAAATTACTTTTTCATTAGATCACTTATAAACTGTTTTTGTTGTTGTATTGTTACAATTAAAGAATAATTAAAATAATGATCATTTATTTATAAGGGGAAAAGGGCACCTGAAAATGTCCTTGAGGTCTTTCCCTTTCTTACTACCAGACTGGTTTGATTTACTGTCATCTAGAAATGCTCTCGCATAGGCCATGGGACCTGCATTCACCTGCAGCAAGACATGTCTGAAAATGTTAGGCACTCAAACAGATAACAACAAGCATGTACCATCCTCGATTTCTCATTGCTCTCAAGCACTGATCCCTGACCAGGTATTATCTGATTTGAGATCTTAAGTGTGTCTCTGAATGATTCAAACTTTTACCTGCACGGACACACAGCCCTGCAGTTTGAGCTGCAGCTGGATCATGTCCACTTCCTGGTGGGAGCAGAGCTTGGTTAGCTCTAACGTCCGCGCCTTCATCTCGTCTATGGCCACGTCCACGGGCTTGAGCTCCACTTGCTTCTCCCCCACCACCTCCACTCGCTTCTTCACGTATGGGAAGGCGTGGGCAGCTGGAGATGAGAGGTGTAGGCAAAACCGGTTGAGAGTGAATCATGGGATCATCTTTATGTGTTCTCCCGCTTTTAATTGTTGTGTGAATTCAAAAGTGATGACAGATACAAGAAGGAGAAGTTTTGTTTTGACATCGCGGTAAACAAGCAGAAAAATTAGCAAAAGCATCTGTTGTTTTTCCCGCTCTATAGTGTGTACAGAGTTGTCTCTCTTGGCAACGACTACACGCAATGAGACTGACATGTATTAGCTTAACAAGACAGAATAACACTGTTTGACGGTGCTTGTCAATAGAATGAGATAAGCTGGAGATGCTTGAATAGGGAGGGATCCTAACATCCAGCTGCCACTTGCTGTAGTAACCAGCTGTTTTAATGTTTACTCCCTGCACACAAGCACAATGCAATGAGTGATTAAAGGAGAACTTAGTACATTAATGCTGTAGGGCATTTTAAAAAATAACACATAAACTGTCTCTTCACATGAAAACTGTCAAGTCTCTCCTGCAGGTTTGATGAAGCTGTTGGATCAGGGTTGAATCTAAATGTCAAACACTACAGCAGAGTGTTTATGAGTGTGTGTGTGTGTGTGTGTGTGTGTGTGTGTGTGTGTGTGTGTGTGTGTGTTTCGTTTACTTGTGAGCACGGTTCTCCTCTTGCACTGCTCCTCCACCCCGCCGTGCTTTTTGCCCGTCAGCGTGTACGGAGTCTCAAACACAAAGCGGTTGATGTTGTGGCACTTCTCGAAGTCGGTTTTCTTCTCCGGCGCCTCCTTCTCCTCGAAGTACGGCTTGACAAATGTCACCTGGACGTAAGCGAACTTCTGGTCCAGGTCTTTAGGGTTGACCTGTGGGCGAGCGGTCAGCTTTAATAAACTACAGGCGTGCAAAAAAATGTCCAAAACAAGCAGGAGAGTAGTTAAATATTGGTGAGGCTTAAATCAGACTTGTTGAAAGTGAATAATAAAAAAACGTAGTATATGGATGGATTTTATAACTAGAACCCTGTCTGACACATCACTAAACACCTGAATTATTATGAATAAGTCTTGAGATGGTCTTTTGGTTTGAGTTCAGAATGCCTCTATGAGGGCTTTTATTCAGATATTATTGAAACATTTCTGCTTATTTCCCTTCATTAATTGATCCACAGAATGACGGACATGAAGGGGCCTATAAAAATGATCTTTTTTGAAAAGAGATACCAGGTTTATACCCGGTCTTGTTTGAAAAAAAAAGTCTCTAAATCTAGTGAAAATGTGCTAAATTGGCAACCCTCTATTTGCACCAGAAACTGCAATCATTTGGCTGAACAATTGTGGAAATATGATCACTCAGTCAGTCAGGGACATTCAAGATTGTAGCCATTGTAATCATCCAATAGAACCTTTATGTTTCCTAATATCTCCATGGAGATATAACATCCCCAGTTCCAAACACTTGGCTGCCATGACACACGCTGCCTCATCCACCTCCAGTGAGTATTTGACAGACACTGGGTTCAACTAACACACACAGTAAAAGCAGTGAAAGAAATCTCTTTCCAAACCTCTCAGCTGAGACTTCATGGTAACTCCTCAGGACAGAACCAGAACATTTCCCACATTATGTTGGACAAATGATATTTTCTAAATAAACACGAAAGCCGATCTGTGAAGCCAAATGACTTATTTTCATTTCTGACTGGATTTCAACCACTACAGCAACCTGCCATTCAAAGTCAGGAAACACACATTAAGGTTGTGAAAAAATAAATACAAACGTCTCCCACCCTTTCCTTTCTCCAATCTAGCTACAGCACCTTGTTTGAGTCTTGAATTATCTTGACATTTTCTTGCCCAAACTTGTCCCCATAGAGTGTCAGCAGCCGCTGGGAGATTTCAGACAGGCCTGTGAGTTTGGGCTCTTTATAAATGTATTCCTTTCCGTCCTCCTCCTCAAAGAAGCCCTGTGGAAAAACACACAACTCTGTTCACTTGACTGATGGTTCAGTTATGATGGGAGTGATGTGTGCTGCAAGAATTGTTCATTGAAACATGCCAATTAGTATGAATACTAAAGTATTCTTTCTTGGAGCTGCTTGTAGGTCTCACCTGTCCATAAAAAGCCACTCTGAAGTATGTCCCAAGAAGCCTGCGTCCTGATTGTATCACCTCCATTATTTTATTGTAGGCTCTGTGCAGAGTGTCATACAGCCGGCTTAGTTTCTGGAGAAATGGGACAAATACAGGATCAGATATGGGCAACTTTCTGTTTGTTCAGTGAATCAACCAGGCAGTCTGCATGCACAGACAAGCACAAACATTTCAGTTATGTCACATCCCGAAAAAACGGGGGACGTGTGTGTTTATGTAAAGGCACGAGGCGACTAACAGATGACAAACACAGAGTGATTTGCGTTTTCCAAACTTGTAATTCTCAATAGTGGGAGGTGGCTCATCATGTCACAACAAGGAGCTCCTGGGAACACATCCACAGGGGTTTGCATGTTCTGTGTGGGTTTCCTCCCGTACGCCAAACCCATTAAGATTAAAAGGCTATTTAAATTAGAGACCGGCAGCCTCACTTCTTGCCCGGTGTGTGCAGACAGGCTCAAGGCCTCCATGATCCTGAACAGGACAAGCAGCGTTTTCCATAGCAAGAGGCAAGAGCTGTTAAAAAGAATTTCGATGAGGGTAAGCGAACCACATTCCCAAAAGGTGAGAAACTGAAACATGCGTGGTTTGACAGATCAGACTGGAATCATGTTGTGCAAGTGACATGGCTGTTTTAATGTGGTGTCATGCCACCAGTTCAGTCGGCTGGTACAAAATGAGATGGAAGATATGCTGACAATCCTGTCAAACAATGCCGTCACACAGATATGTTTATTTGAGCATGAAGATGGTGAAGATGAAGAACCATTGGCTGCACGTTTATGTGTGATATGTGTGCTACCGTTGGGGGGGTTGCTACCTCATACTCGTGACGCTTCTCATAAATAGGGATGATGAGTTTGGCAATGTGCGTGATGAGCTCATAGCGCTCGGCTTTCCACAGCGCCTCCACACAGACCTCCAGGTGTTCGACCAACACCTCCTGGAAGAGGCAAAATTTCGGATTAAATGACTAACGATATAAATGAAGAAGAAGTTAACACAAATCAGGATGTCTGGATTGCCTAGTTATTGCATAATGTACTTCTGTCACTTATGAATGTCTTGTGCAAGAAAGTTATTGTGTGCAGGTCACACCTCAGTGTAATAGACATCCTGCATGCCGGTGTCTTCTTTCATGGCGGCTTCCTCGTCAATATTAAAGGTGACCTTCTTGAAGGCTGCGAGGCCACTGGGGAACAGCTCTGATGAATGGACAATGAAAACATTTCCTCACAATCAATCAATCAGGCAATAAATCAAACTTAATTTGTACAGCCCTTCTCATACAGGTTAATGGCGTTCAAAGTGCTTCACAGATGACTGATAAGCCAAAACAAATAAGAAATGATGATGATGAGATATAATAAAATAGATTTCATAGGTGACTGCCCCAGAATTAAGGAACCAGTTGCCATTAGATATTAGATGTGCTGGCTCCATGTCTATTTTCAAATCTTGATTAAAGACACATTTTTATTCA
Organism: Seriola aureovittata; assembly: GCF_021018895.1. Taxonomy (NCBI): domain Eukaryota; kingdom Metazoa; phylum Chordata; class Actinopteri; order Carangiformes; family Carangidae; genus Seriola; species Seriola aureovittata. The sequence continues at coordinate 4,506,283 of NC_079386.1, forward strand.
CCAGCTCTTTGTGGCTAACGAACCTTTTAGTTCCGTTGTCATGTTCATAGTTGTGTATATGCTCCATCTTGCTTCTTGTTTTTGTCGGTATGTTTAATATGTTTCTGTATGCAGTATATTTAGTATGTTTTCACTTATTTTATACATTTGTTTTGCTTACTTTTACATTTATTTTGATGTCCTTTTTACAGCTCAAGCTGTTTTTACATGTGCTCTGAGCTGTGGCTCAGGTCGTCCACCGATCAGAAGGTCGGTGGATGTGTCAAAATGGGCAAGATACTGAACCCCAAAATGCCTCTGAAGGCTGTTCCATCTAACCCCGTATAAGTGTGTATGGTAGAAGTGCTGTATACGAATGTGTGTGCGAATGTGGCTTGCAGTGTAAAGCGCTATGAGACCAGAAATAACACCAGAAAAGTGCTATATAAATGCAGATATTTACCATTTACATTAACAAACTGGCAAAAATAACATAACACAAAATATTAATGATAAAATAACAGATGAAAATAGAATAAAATACAATTTACAACATAGATACAATAAAGTGACTAATGAGTAAAAATTATATCTAAATAAACATCAGGCTGAAATTTTGATTGAGATTTCAACACTTTCCGCTGCTCTCAGGTCCTCAGGGAGACTAAGAGCTAAAAGCTGCAACGCCAAAGGAAGTCCTGAGCAACTAAACTGACTCACGCCAGGGGAGCTAAGGAGCCGTACTGGTTCACAGAATGTAAGCATTTGAGACATATATGTTGGTGCAAGACCATGAAATGCTTTAAAAACAAGTCAAAGAATTTTAAAAGGCAGGCGGGCAAATGCTGCATTTCGTTATGGAAGCTTTGAGGTTTCGCAGCGTCTCAGCAACTGGCTCTAAAAACAATGAAAATTAGTCGAGATCCAAATCTGTGCCAGTCACATTCACATCATCTAACTTTTGACCTGCTTTTTAAAACACGTGTTAAAGAAAGAAAGCTAAAATACTGCACAATGCTTGGTTTGGGAAAGCTATTAATAAATCATATGATAAAAGCAGAGCCACTGTATACACACTGCCGTCTCTGGTCTAGATGCCAAACAAATTTTTCTAGAGATAAGCCTGTAGTTGCTAACTGCTTCACCTCCAGCCTCTTTGTCCGTTGACACGCCTCAAAGATAAGGACTATCACATTTGTTTAAAGGATTATTTAACAGCAGGTTTTGCATTACATTAAAATGAACTGTGAAAGAAAAAAAAACAAACAAAAAAAAACACTAACCGCAGTTATGTGGCTTTGTTTTTGCTAGATGTCACTGCGCTGTTCAAATAATATCAGTCTGTGGAGTGTTTGCATGCTGTATCCAACAACAGTCAGTGAACTAACTGGCATGTTGTTCATCACCAGAGCAGGCAAATCTTCCTGGAGGATCACTGGATGTTTCCTGGTGAGGTGCATGGTATGGTTGCGTGTGCGGTCTTAAATTACATCCTCATAGAGTCAGTTAAGTGTGTAATTCAACTCCTTAAGCAAATATTTTTCCAAAGTCCTTCCTGAATTAACTCAGCAAACAGGGCCTTTTTATCAACACTGCTGCAGTGTTTAGTTACAGTATATGTGTAAACCACAAATGCAGGTAAAATATTGCGTGCGTGTGTGTGTGTGTGTGTGTGTGTGTGTGTGTGTGTGTGTGTGTGTATGTGTAGAAGTGTGCAGGGCCTTACTTTTCCTGTGCAGGTATTCTGCTACCAGTGCAGCCACATGAACGTAACACATGGCCGCCTGTGAAGAAAGAAAAACAACAAACACAGGAAGATTTAGTTTCTGCAGCAAAACACGTTAACATGCAGCTTTATGTGAAATATACGAAATGGGAAAACAGAGTGAGTGGCACAAAGGTGAACTCTGCAGATCCAATGGTGATATATAACACTGTAGCCACCGTAACGTTTTACATGGCATTAAATTGGCTGATTTGTTGTGAAGAGAGATCTGCTGTGTTTAACTCTTCAGCTGTGAACATAGTACTGTGTGACTAATACCTACCTACCTACTTGCCACACCTTCCATTAAAGTGGCAGCCAACACCTGTGAAGCAACACCATGCACAAAGGCCTGAAAGCTGCCAAGGAAAAATGTCACCTGTTTTTATGACTGCAGTTTCCATTTAGGAACCTAACCCTCACCCTACTAACACATATCTAATTGCGTATTTACTTATAATGACTGATAGTGAGGGGATTCTTTTTATCTGTTTAGTGAGTTTAGCCTGAAAGTTGCCAAATGTTTTATGAGGAATTTAATTTATCAATGTCCGGTTTTATCTTTTTGTGTAAAAGCATTGTTAAAAAAAAAAAATGCTCAAAATTGATAAAACAAACTGAAACAGAATACAAAACTGAAACAAGTGGTGTCGTGTGGCGTAGTGGTCTAGACAGGTGCCCCATGTGTAGAGACTGCAGTTGGCCCCGGTTCAAGTCCTGCATCGGACGGCCTTTGCTGCATGTCATTCCCCATTTCCTGTCTCTCTACTGTACTAGATAGAATAATAAAAAAAGATTTTATTTATTCAAAAATTTTTAAAACAACACAAAAACAACAAATTAAATAAAAATGAATAAAAAATGAATAAAAAACTAAAAGATTACATTAGATAAATTAACTGGGTTTGCTGCTGTTTCATTTAGTTTGTTTGTGAAAAAGTGAGTCAGATCAAATAAATAAATGAAGTTGGACTCAGGCAAACATTATATCAACTGGACCACCCAGGTTTCAGCTCTGCATCTGACTTGACCTCCATCTGGAGAGGATCAAAAGATTCTCCCTTCAATAAAAACAAAAAACACATTGTAATTACAACCCCAAAAAAATAGAAAGTAGTAAGTAGAAACTAAACTTTTAACTGAGTGTCAGCCTCCCATGTTTACGCCGAAACTATTCTTAGTAACCAAAAACAAACATGTGCGGCAGGATTATATAAAAATATTGAAAACGCTATAGAAAAGCATCAAAATACAGGATGTTATTACACTGTATTGTGGTTATGTTGTTACAGCTTATGATGTCATTACCAGGAGTGATACAGGGTGAGTAATTCTTAATTGAAACCTTGTTAGTTTTCCTTTCAATTCAAATCTCCGGTGCTCCATCTCCAACATCTCTCTTTTTATTCAAGACCAAGACAATTCAGTCAGCAACTGAGATACAAAAAACCAGAGGCCAAAATATGCAAAGATGTCTAAAAGTGATTTAGAGGTCAAAGAATCTGCTTGTCCTTATTGTTATCTTTAGGTAACAATAGAAGAACAAAAATAATAAAAGATGAAGAGACAGAGTGGTAAACATGTAGCACAAAGTGGAACGGATATTAATTGAAGCGCCTCTGTTGATACCTCAGAGAGATCGCCGTTCTTTAGGTGCGCTCGAGCCATGCTGTCCAGCCAGGTCCGCCTCAGTTCAGGGGTGCTAGCATAGGACCGGGCCAGACTGTACTGGAGGTCCAGCAGCATCTCTGGGTCTTTCTCATGCTCTCTCATCTGGGCCGTGGCCATCAGCACTGTACGGATCCGCTTGGTGAGACCCTTCACTTCTGAGGGGAACGCCGTAGACTGCGTCGTGCAGAGAAGAGCAAACAAAGATATTATTGTGAAAACATGATCAAATCTATTAGAAAAATACAGATATGGTCCTGTGGCTTCAACAATCTGACATGTCGTTGTTAGGCTAAAATGAACCTGTTAATTCTCATCCAGCTAATCTTAGTTCTTTAAGTGAAGATTGAGGGTTGATGTTTCAGTCCTAGTAGAAATGATCTTGAAACAATATGCTCTTATTTTGAAATAATGACAACATGAAGAGAATAAAAATCATATGATACTCATTTGATTGGATGAGTGCTGATTAAGTTGCATGAGGCAGTCTTGTAGGGAAGCCTCCCAGGATGCATTGTGGCAACAGACTCCTCTGCACAAGTCTTATTTTATGCATTATTAGTGGTATTATTGTGTTTCCAAACTTCCATTACTGTTATATAACTAGATAAAAATCATGAATGTGGTTAAACTGCAAGTGACGCTGGGTGAACGACTGATGGCTTTATCTAATATAAGTGCAAGAGACTTCGAGGTGATAATCTAGAGACAGCTGCAACCAATAATTCTCCTGTATGCTGTGAAATATTTATATTTGACACTTCCAGCGACACAAAGTCTTGTCATAAATATATTATGACTTAAAGGTCCCATATTTTACCCTTTTGTGGTGTTTTATATCTGTTATCTTCAGCTCCTACATATTTACAGTTTACAAACGATAACAAGCAGCGCTACAGATTTAATCTCACACGGGGAACAGAGTGATTTAGAATTGGAATCCAGTGGCCGGTCTGAAGAGAGGATTCATTTAACCTTTATTTAAATCATGAAAAATCATTAGCGTCATGCCCTCATTTTCAATGACTTAAACGGAATAAATACACATGGTAACTTCAGATACATGTAATGTTCAAGAGCGGAGAAGTACAAGTGCAACTGTCTTTAGTTTTAATGTGTTTTGTAAAATGTCCCAAGTGAGTGCAGCACAGAAACTAAAAGCAGTTTTTCACAAATTAGTTTTTCCACATGGGACTTCAAGCATTAGCCAATCACTTAAACTGGTCAGATAATGACTAAGGAACCAGTTTAATGAGGAACAGATGTATGATGGCATATTACCATTTATGTGAATAGAAACCAAAGCCCTGTCACGTTTTACTGAAGATGCACAGCTGACTAGAATAACTGTCACCGGTGATTCATTTTAGAATAAACACATGTATGTGTGTATTGGACCTAAAATCAGCCACTTTATGTTCTTGAATTTATCACTTTGGTGATTTATATGGGATTCAGAGCTGTTGTTGTAAGAGTGTTGACCTCCAACGTACCTTCATGGCCTTGTCACTATTTGCAAAGTTGTTGATGATAGAGAGAGACTCCTGGAAGCGTGAGCTGCCGGTCAGCGCCACGTCGGAGATCAGCTGGCTCACTGCAATGATGATCTGGAGAGAGGGAGAAGCGAGGGGATGATGAGGTGCAGGGGTGGACAGAGAGGAGAGGAAAATAAGAAGGGAAAACAAGCCAGACACAGTAGTACATGTATTGACAGAGTTCAGCAAGAGCTAATGGAAATCTGGACAGCTCTCTGTCACTGTTCTAGCAGAAGAGCAGAAGAGCGGAAACTCAGCGGGCCATCTGTGTTTAAACTGTTTAAACACCCTCTTTACATTCTTCACCTCTGTTATGAAAGCAACTGAAGTATTTCAAAAATAGCTAAAAGGTCAAAGATGAACATCAGGTTGAATAAGGACTGAGACCAACGCTAATGTGCATGAACAGAGGCCAGGTGTTTAGAGGGATGTCATGTTCCAACGCTCCCTCTGCCCCACAAAACCAACACTTTTACCTGCAGGTGTGTGCGCAGGAAGGTCTTCCTCTTGGTGTACTCGAAGTTGTTCCTCATCAGCAGGTAGAGCAGGGCAGACGCCTCGGCCCGCAGGGACCCCAGCTTGGAGACGCAGCACTTGAGCACCTCGCAGCACAGGGCCTCGCACAGCGTCACGCGGCCCTTGAACAGCACCGACGGGAACTGACGGGACAGAGTGTTAGTGTATTAAAGGTCATATTGCGGGCAGGGATGGGATTAGAAAATGCTGTAAGTATGGAGGGGAGACAGCAGGGAAATGGCAGTGACTGAGTGACCCAGAAAGGACTCACATTTCTGACTGTCATGGCGTTTATATACATTTTATACATGCACATAAAATGATTAGGTTTGTCCTAGAATGAGTATGTGTATTTAACTTTTATGACCCAAATACACTTCAGATGTTTTCATGTTTTAAGATATTTTGTCTAGTCTTGAAAGAAACAATGTTGATGTTTTACAATTACAATAAAAAATTTACTTAAATCTAAATTATGGGTGTTTCCTCTTTTTTTTTATCTTTATTTTGCCAGCAGGTCAAGACTGGCACAATATGTGTAAGACTTCCTCCACATTTTCAGTGTATTACAGCAACACCTTGATGCTTTTGGTAGGTGTGTTGAAATCTTTTGACCAATTCTTTTTTTCTTTTTTTTTTTGTATTCAGAGCAAAGCCAACCAGCTTCTCTCAATACTTACCAACTTCCCTACGCTGCCTCTGATGCTAAATGTTAGATTTTTTTGCCTTGGCTTTTATTGTCCTGTATAAACTATACGAAAGAGGACAAAACTGGAGCTCTACGGCGCAGAGGAATAAGATATTACAGGCTTTAAAGGTGCTATTTCTAAGTTTTCTCCGATGCCGAACATGGTTTTCTTGTCAGGAGGGGATGGTGGTGATTGTCACGTGACAAGAGACACATGCACACGTCAGCTATTGTTGCTTTTACAAGACAAGAGGTTATAATACGTCCCCTTGAGCAGCGCTATATCTCCTTTAGTGATGGGAATGCCGGCTCTTTTCAGTGAGCCACATCATTCGGCTCGGCTCACCAAGAAGAGACGACTCTTCCTTTTACCACTTCTGCCTTTTATAATTCAGCCAAATTTAGCGCTGTTTTGACCTATATTTAGTATGTGTGCACATCACATCACGTAAATTATTCAATGTAATTATACTAAACCTTATAACTCCATGATACCATAATTTTACATTATTTTTGGTATAAAAAAGATTAAATGTAATAACATCAAATACTATTACACGTGTATTAAACGTTTTATTTATACTGAATGCTGTAGTGTTTCGCTACAAACACTAAACAGACACAGTGCATTTGGTCCTTGTATATAAATGTATGTCACAATTCTAATGGTACTGTGATGTCCATATAAAATAAGATAATAAAATAAATGATAGACTATCCAGTCACAGTCAGCATGGAGCACCTTCCCGTGCTGCAGAGAAGATCATCCCACCATTCTGGGAGGAAGCATCATTCACTTAAAAGAGCCGGCTCTTTGCGAAACATCACTAATGTCTTCATAGCAGACTGGAGGCCACAGTGAGTCACTATTGGAAAGTGACGAGACAGGCCGAGGTAGCTGGTTAGCATGCTAACTTCAGTGGAAGAAAAGGCGTGATAGTGATAACAGATAACATTGGTGCTGCTTTCCACGAAGGAATGAAGTGTGATGCTGAACTCGCAGCATTTATTCTAGACTGGTAAGTAAAGAGATATTAATTCTAACTTTAGCTATGTAGCAATAGCAAAACTAACAAATAGCACCAGGATTTGTTGACAGATCATATCTTTTATAGTTTTAACAAAATTGTAACATTTGGAATCACTGTGCAGACTTTTCTGTAAACAAAGCATTTTAGTGAACTCATGGTGCATATTCTTTCAGGTATCTCACAGAATGTGATTGTTTTGCGCTTGACAACAGTTGTGTTGGTTTCTCCATGGAGTCTCTTACTGCCTGTGACTCTCGAGACACGTATCTCTCACACTCTTAGAAAATATGTCTGAACATACTGATGTTATCAGAGGATACCACTTCGGAAGTGGGTGGTCCTGTTCCTTAGGAAGTTTTGTCGGAGCGTGCTTCTATTCCCCAATGAATGTGTAAATAAGACATCTAAAAATACATACAATTAAGAGTAATAAGGCAACATGTGACCATGGAAACCAAGTAGCAGTGACGCCAACAAAACAGGAAACAAGAAATATTTATTGTCTGTTTTTTTCTGCAGCGTACCCTTAAAATTGTTATGGATGTTATTAATAGCAGAATGAGAGAGAATGACTGCGAGAATGACACGTAGGCTAAACAAGTGAAAGTATGCATCCGTTTTGTTCATTTTCAAGCTGTGGAAATCTTGTAGTCAGTGGCCAAGCAGCAGAAATATATCAGTGTCCTAATGTGTGTGTGTGTGTGTGTGTGTGTGAACGAGTGTGCAAACAAACCTTGTTAATGAAAGCCCTGAGTGCAGCGAACACATGTCTGAGGGCAGCTTCTGATTGGCCAACTTTGAGGAAGGTCAGGTAAACATCGAACAACTTCTTCATCAATGGGTTGTGACCTTCGCTGTCCAGTAGCTGATTCTGACACACACAAACACACGCTTGTTTTTCGTCATTTAGAATGACACTGCATTGACTTACATTATTCCTTGAAGACAGCACAACTGGAACATGTGGCAACTGGTGGCCTGTGGGCCAAAACTGGCCCGCCAGCAATGATATCTGACCCTCCAGATTATTTTGCTAATCACATTTAGTTATAATGTCCAAATAGAGAATCTTATCATGCTTATTATACATTCATCTATGTTGAGAGCGAATGACAGACAAACAGTCACACGTCAGGATGCACTTTCGTCAGTGCAAAACACCTGTTGCTAAAATAGATCTCTGTCTCGGCAGCAACAGTTACACACAAAAGCACTGGAAGATTTTTTTTGTTTTGTTTTGCAGCAAAGATTTTTTTCAAGCTATTGTGAACTTTTATTGTGAAAAGTTCTGACAGAAAGTTCAAAACGTTCTGTTCCAGACCACTGAAATAGCACACATACGAGGTGTGATATGAAAAAAATAGCACCAGTTCAGTTAATCAGTCAAATGTAGAATATGTGACTGTGGGCCACAGCGCACACATGTGAAATCCAGTTGCATATTTATCAATCAATTTCTTAAATTAGCCTTTGATTATATCCTGGCCACATCCACATGCTTGTTCACTTGTTTGAAGTTTTAGCCACATTTGAGCCAATATAAGTGTTTTTTTGTGTGTGTGTGTGTGTGTGTGTGTGTGTGTGTGTGTGTGTGTGTGCACGCGCGCTGACCTTGAAGCACTGCGTGAAAAGTGACAGGACATCCAGGACACTCAGGCAGACCTCAGTGGAGATGTTTCCCTCTAGCAGAGCCTGATGGTGGATTTCTGCTTCTGATGGCCCCGTCCCTACAACAAACACACACACACACACACACACACACACACACACATCAGGACACAGTGACATTGCACAGAGGAACACATTCATTACTCACTTCTGAGCTGATGATTACAACACAACATGAGTACAACACATCTCTTGCTGATGCCTGGTCAGCTGGTCTGCTTTAATTTGCGAATTTTAAATTAATTCAGCCAGCAAAAAAAATAATCCATGTTTACTGGATTTGATTGCACATGCATTAAAACAGACTTAATAACTTGTATGGGGACAAAATGTAACATCTTGCACCATTCAACTTTTTGAATGAGTTTTCCATTGTTAGCATGTTGTTTGTCGCGGACATCAATAACTGGCTGTTTCTCATTAAAATGGCAAAAGTACACAAATAATAACAAATCATTTCATTGGCAAGTTGAGCAACAGGAAATTTTCCCAAAACCAACAAGTAGAAAGCAAAACACTAATTTAAATGTACAGAGATCAAGGTACCGGACAAGCTTTAAAGTGGCTTTAATCCTGTGTTTACTTACAGAGCCTCTACAGTCTGGGCCTTTTGTCGCCCTGATGCATACTCAGGGTCACAGTTCTGCTGCAAAGTGAATCCCCCTTCCAGACAACTTTAAGTCTGAATTTATGCATCAAGTCTCAGTGTGGATTTTAGGCACTGTAGCATCAATCTGGCACAGTTAGATATCCACAACATGAGCAGTTCACAGAGGCCTCTGAGCTGAATATAATATATCTAGGAAAAGCCGAGGCTGCCACTTAGAAAAACAACATCCAGGATGTGCATTCTTGGCTCAGCTACAAACCCGTTGTTGTACCTTGGTGTAAGGTCATTGGTTCTCGGTTTTACAACAGTTCACCATACATGTCTCTAACAACATTTCTACAGGCACAAGTCTGGGCATGTGAAATTGACTTTGCAGTGACTAGGGTGGCCACCTCCTCACCTTAGCTCGGCAAATACAACTGTCAAGTTCAAACCACATTGCGTGTTTGAATAAGTCTTTGGTCCATGTTCGTTTTGTTTGCTCCCGGCTAAAGAGGTTTGGAAACTGTTGCTCTGCCACAAAGGGTAAAATTTTCCAATAATGTTTGACTGTACATTTTTTGTAAAAGCCTGTGAATTACGTTGCCATGGTAACCATTATTTGATTGTGTTGATGTTCGGAGGCAAGATGGCAAATCTAATTTAATTAACTTTTGTACATGAAGTTGTCATGTTCCTCCTCAGTTTCTTAATAATATGATCTGAAATGCACTTTTATGTTTTTAAAAAGTGACGTGTGTTATTGAAGACTATTTTTGAAAAATACATTTGCTTGGTTTGAATTCTTTAAAAGTGGGTCACGACTTAATGACCAGCGGAAAATGTGGGTCCCGGGGTGAGACCAGTTGAGAACCCCTCATTTAAAGGACTGCATTCATTTGATTCCTGTGCTTTTTTATATGGTTGGTAGGGACAATATTTACCGTTAGATTTTTTTTATGTGTAGATGATTTCCTGGACATTGTCTGGAATGAGCTGTATAGCTTTTACACTAATCAGAGACAATATACACCATATTTATGAAATTGTACACTTGCCTGAAAATAAACCCACAAGATCAAGTGTCGCCTAAAGTTTTGCAGATAAACTGGCGTCTGTAGTTACCGATGTTGAGAGTGAGAGAGGCCTCCATGGTGCTGAACTGGTGTATCTTAGTCTGCATGAGACTGGCTCGGTTGCAGCGCATGGCTGGCATCGTCTGAGACTTCCTGTCTGAGGAGAACAGCTTCGACACACAAACCTCCTGATTCCTATATGAATAACACATTCACAGAAAGGGAGGGTGTTTATTTGTTTGAAAGATGGACAGAGACAGATACAGGAAGGAAACGAGACCCTATATATGCTGCTGAAACTTTCTAACTAAGCTGCAGATGACTAACCTATTATATTAACATTTAACACAGAATAAATACTCGTAAAAGAGAATATTTGTCCTTCAGAAACAATGGGTAATATTATGATTAACCAAACAACGCCAACATTTCTGTGAAATCATTCCTCTGAGCTGAACTAAGTTAAGCCGGGGTTTTAGATTTCAAATAGATAAGGCAGGTACGACAGGTATAACCACGGCGCTTACCGGCCAATGTTCCTCTTTCCAATGTAACGAAACTGAACCAGACAGGTCCTGCAGGAAGAGTTCAAATAAAAATGTATACATTAGCTAGAGCAGGAAACATGTGCATGAATACTTTTATTTTTCAGTCCTGGGATTTTTACAAGATGGTTCATGAGCATTGCTGACAGTGTTGTTGGTGTTCTAGTGTTGTATTCCACAGACAGCATCTGTTAACACATACAATTGTTTGTTTTGGTGCAGATGCATGTTTTTTTTCATTTACTACTCACTCAAGCAAACTGAGGAAGTTCATGATGTCTTGAGGGCCCACTTTATTCCAGTAGGCCATGAGAGTGTCTGTGGATGAAAGGAAAGACAAAGTCTTTGATGCATGTTGTTTTGTTCTTTTTACTGACATTTATAAAACTTTGCATAAATAGTTCCAGTTGATTTTAGAGGAGTCGTGCAGCTAAATCAACCACATGTCCTCTATGAGGGAGGCCTTGCTCTTTGTTCATGTGGCAGCCAAATTTCTGTGTCGTCTCTATCCCAAAATAGCAGAAGTGGTGTTGTGTCATATCCTCTTTATGGTCAGTGAAGGCCTAATTGTGTGGTGTGGCTATAGATCATCACTGACCCTCTGACAAGGTCTTGACGATGTGCAGGAAGGAGAGCAGGAGGCCTTTGATCTCATACTGTCCCAATCTGCCGACGGGAGGCATGGGGCTGCTGCTCATGGTGGAGCCACGTCTCTGCAGCTGTGAGGAAGTTCAACATAAACAAAAACACACAAAGGCGGGATATCATGATGGTGAGGAGAAACTGACACAGCCAAAGAAAATGAGTCTCCATTTATTGTAAAAAATCTACAGGTTTTACAGGCAAAAACTTAACAAGTAGTCGATCTGAGGATGAACTGTGCCACCTGACTGAGAGGATTTATTTGATATATTGTTTTCATGGATTCTATGTTTGATATCTGTCTGGGGTCTAATAATTAAACAATGAGCTATTTTTGGTTGTTTAGAACCACATGTGACACATTGAAGGAAAAGTATTATCGTCCCTCAGCACCAGCCCATTTCAATGCTGAGATAGACCTTGTTGTTTTGTTTATTTTTTCATGTCATAAGAACAGCAAGCACAGAACAAACAAAGAAAAAGAGAGCAAACAGACATGAGGTCATGGGATGATCAGGGAGTCAAGGGAAATGTTCTTCTTTTAAAATAAAATATTGTGCATGTTACAATAATATGAAACTCTCCCATTTTTTCCTATTTTTTTTTTTTACTTCCAGCTCTTTTTGGAGCCATATGGAGTAAATAACCTGCTCCAGAAGATGCAACTGCTTGACAATATCGATAAACAGGCCAGTTTTTCTGAAGCCCGTATCATGTGATCGATTTTTTACTTGCTGCCAGCTAAATCTAGATAGGTATCATCTTTACTTAGCCTGTGATAAACTACTACTAATTTTTACCAGTTGTTGTACAACAATGGAAATCTCTGGCACAGAGAAACAACACATGTCAGAAGTTGGCTACACAAACAGTATTGGGTAGCAGGATCAGGTGACAATTGTATTATGCAATGGTATTAGTCCCATATTTTACAATTTCCATAAAGCTTGGGCATGGCTGAGATCAGTGACTGCTTCATTGTGACATCAAAAAGTTCCAGAAATCCTGACGGTTGGTTCTAAGGCTCAATTTCTGAATACAGGCTGTGTGCATTTCTCTGCGGACTGAGCGCTTTGACACTTTCACAGTATCTATATAGAACCTAGACCTGCTTTATAATCAAAGACGACATGGTTATCTACCGTTATACAATATGGGACCTTTAAATTGTTGAAATTATGTGAGAGACAACATCTGCACATCAGTTCATTTAAAGTTTAGGGAGCCTAGCGTGGCCGAGAAGTGACCTACAGCTGCATCAATGGAAGCTTAGTTTAATCAGGCTCTTGTATTTGAAATCACCAGCTGCCATAAACCAAAGACAGTGTGCTGAAAGTGTTATGTACACAGATAATGAATGATACACTCCAGTCCATCTATATTTAACATCTGGATGTGTGACCAGACACTGGATGTGCACTCACTCCTGGAACCAGACCAGTGAACAGGAAGAAAAGTGTGTTTTCCAGTAAAAAAAAACAAAAAAAAAACAGTAACATGTCAGTAAATAACATGTGGTGTCACTCAGTGGTCCTGGATCAAAAGAACTAGAACAATAAAATAAAAGTAGTCTTTGGCATGTGTTAAAGGAAAATTAATGCAATTCAACTGCATAGCAGGAACAGTTGAGTTATGTTGGCCCTGTATTCAAAGACAACAGGCACCTCACGCTGAGGGGACACTATAACACCATTCAAAAGCAACATGGAGACAGGCTCAGAGCCTCTTCTCTTCTGATTGGCTCACCAACGCTTGAGAGAGGAGATGTTAAACTACACTGAGATGGGTTTTGGTTCTTAAAACCACAAATATACCTTCTTAAGGATCAAGACTTCATATAAAACACTGGAAAAGTGAAAAATATGGGACCTTTAACAGAATCCTCGTTAAAAAAAAAAGAAGTGATTAACAGAATGTGTTGGCTGTGCTGGAGACTCATTGATAAAGTGTTAAACAGTAGGTCAGCAGATGTGAAATGCTCTCACCTCGATGCTGTCTGGTGTTCCTGGATCCATGAACAAGGAGCTCCTGGAGTCCTCTCTCCTCACAACATGGCCATTCTGGAGACCTGGAGCCCACAGAGCGCAGTTTCTGTTAGTGTCGACTTGAAAGCAACACAATAAAAGTATTATCAAATTTAGAGGACGAGCTGATGCTCTCCCAAGCACAACAATGAATGTAGATCTGATATCTGCTCTTGGATGCAAGAATACACCCCAGAAGCGCTGACAGACCTTTATGTGCTGTATATTATGCTGAAAATTTCTACTGTTAACACAATATCTGGCAGATAAACAGCTTTTGAGAAATTATTCATTAAGGGGGGAACTCCACTGATTTTACACAGCCAGATCAGATGGGCCCAAGACACCACTTTTAAAAACTCTTCTGTGGTTATGAAGGAGTCCTGTGAAGTCTGAGAAGATATCCCTCATTATGTCACCAGGGAAAAGAAGCTATTGAATTGCACCATGGGAAGTGAGTGTGTGTGGGGGTGGGGGTGTGGGTGTGGGTGTGGGTGTGGGGGACTGGAAGATTTCTGCCTCAAATGATTCTGTTATTCTCAGTATAATAATCTTCTACTTCAGTTCAACAACAGTATAATCAGCATCTAACCTAATGACAAGCTACTGCAGACATTAAAGAACATAGCCCATCTGAAATTTGAAAAGATTACAGTTGCACTGAATGTTTTTTCCTAACTTTCTTTGGTCATTGTTTTTGTTTTGTGCAAACTCTAAGCAAATGGTTCACAAACCAAAAACGTTTCCATCTTTGCAAAAGACAGCCGGCCTCACAAAAGTTCTGGGATGTATACCGAGCCGAATCCAAAGGAGAATAAAAACAACTATGTGGCACATGTCTGGCACACAGCCGCTGCTTTCAGACAGAGTGCCGCTAATGGATAAAGTTGTGCGTTGCATAAAATTTGTTGTGTATCCACGGTGCTGCTGGCCCCTTTGCGGCGACGGTAATGGGAGATGTATAAACAGGGAGAGGCCGGATGCCATATGTGTTGTGCATCCGCCGTTCTGGACTAACCGTGGTCTTTGTCAATTGCGGTGCTGATTCTCCTGCTGTCGGTGGAACTGGTTGATATGAGGTCGTCTCTGGAGCCCTGGACAACCACGAGATGGAGGCAATGAAAACACATCCTGAACACTCAATACAGGTTTTAACCACACAAGCTAGAACATAAAGGTACAGACTAAACAGTTACACCTTCTGATGGATACCAGTTGAAGCTTGCATTGTAACTAAACAGTCCCTGTGAAAACACACACATGTCTTTATCTTTTCCAGATGTTGAATCCATCAAACCACAACTGTGAATTCTCACAAAAGAATTACAATGCTACCATCTGCTCCTTAAAATATCTTCATTACACGATGAAAACGACAAGGTTTCAAGCTGAAAATGACTATTCTACATGACTATAATGTACGGATGATCCAAGCTCCCTCTGAACCTGGATCAAAACTCCTCCTCACCTAATGAGGAGCCCATTTCAGCTTACATCTTTATATTTTCCTTCATGTAATAAACAATGCATTTCAAAGCAGCAGTCTAAGTCAAAGTCAAAGTAACCCCACTGTGGGCGTCCAGGGCTGCACAGGGACTCACGTTGAGGCCAAGGCCGGGGCTGGAGGTGTGCGGCTGGGCAGACAGCTGCTTCAAGTTCTGGTAGAGCAGCTCTAACAGCGGCAGGTACAGCAAACAGATCCTGGCCTGCTGGTTCTGAAACAATCAATATGACTGGATGAGCTTTTTGAATAATAAATGCACTGATGAAAATGTGAAACCTCTGTATGAATCCATGAGGTTATAGAGGCAGACAGCATGACTACACACGTAATGAGAGAAGGCTATTGTAGGTGCGCGTTAAACAAACATTTGCAGTTCGCCCATAATGCTGTACTCAAAAGCATTATCAGTCCTCAGCTGCTCGCAATGGTGCCTTCATTCTAAACATCAGCTTGTTTGCATAACAGACATTGTTATCTTGCTTGGGGGGGGGGGGTGTGCACACACACCGTTAAACTACAGCTTAGCATATGTACAGAGCGTGACCTGTACATATGCTAATAACTTGTGTCACATCAAACATTAACTTGAGGTTCTGATTCAAATAGGCTGCGCAGTGGGCATGTGGAAACAATGTGCACATTTGCTTAACAAAGATCTCAGGTTTTTTTTTTTTGCTTTTTTTTTTTTACTATGAAATGTGTGATAGGTGTGACATGACAGGTGCAGAAAGATGCTTTGTTCTTTGAACCAAGTAGTTTGGCAGGTGTCGCACTCCGCTGTGCATGCGAAGTGAGCAGCAGGGAATTTGGATTTGCTCAGTTTTGTCATTCTTTCCTGAACTTTTTGTGAATCTGGTCAAAGTTTGTCCTAGTCGTGGTGGTTAATTACATCTTGAACTAACAGGATGAGATAACTTCAAATTTTCCCTGGGGAATTTCTGTTGCTTGAGGATGGGTGTGTTTTTGAAAACAAGGTGGACAACTGCATTATACATACATTGTTGTCAAGAAAATTAAATTTGAACTTTTTCTTTTTAGCTGTTTTATGCTTTTGTTTGACAGAGACAGACAGGAAATGCATGGAGAGAGGAGGGGAAGGACACCTCTGTCTTCTCTGCTTGTCTCCTCTTGCTCCCATCAGCCACTCCCTCCCTCCCTCCCTCCCTCCCTCCCTCACCTTGAAGGCAGTGTAGCGGTCATCCATGGCGTGTTTAATGAGAAGGTTCTTGAGAACGCTCACGGCCAGCTGCCTGACTTCGGGCCCCTGCTGCAAGGCCTCTGCCACTTCTCTCAGCAGCAGGCCGACCAGGAAGTGGTTGCGGCAGTATTCCTCCGTCAGGCTGAACTCCAGACTTTGTTCTGTGGTTGTGCCAGACAGAAGTGTCATTGGTAATGGATGAATAGATGCCAGTCATGTCGAATGTGTTTGTTAAAGCTGGTTGTACATGCAGTTAGAAATCTAACCGAACCTACTTCTTACCAGAGGTGGACAAAGTACACAACTCCATTACTTGAGTCAAAGTATAGATACTCCTGGTTTCACTGAGCGTTTACCTGAAATCTGCTATATTTTTAGTGGATCACCCGGAAAACAGACACTGACAAACACTTAACACACTTAAGATAAGGCTGTGAATGCTCGGGTGAATCTTCTGGTTCATCTTTATCTAAAGTAGCCATAGTTAGGACAAGTTCAATCTGAGCTGTTCAAAAATGCATCAACCACAACATGACTGACAGCGGTGGTTAGAACTGGCTCCCAATGGGCATGATACGGCTGGTGCCACAACTTGAATGCGAAAAGTGTTTCCATTTCATGTTTGAAATTCTCGTGTTTCCATTGCTCATTTTCAAGTTGGCAATTATAAATTGCGCATTAAGCAGGTTAATGGAAACACACCCAGTGACTGTTTTTTCTCCTGTGACGAACACAGCCTGTGGTTTATCAGATAATCAAAATACAATAAAATTCAAGTGATGAGTACTTCAAGGAAATGTAGTGTAGTCAAAAGAACAATATTTGTCTTTTAAGTGTAGTGGAGTGAAAGTCATAATTTTACAAAATAAATAATACTCAAGTAAATGTACTTTGTTACTGTCCATCCCTGCTTCATACACAGAAGATCAGAGTGCAAAGACAAATAGCTTAGGTCTTAGATGCAAATACAATATAACCAGTGTTCAGTATTCAGTCATTCAAAGGTAAACATTGCAAAACAATATGCAACAGAACAGCAACAAGCCCACGTGACACATTCATTCAGACGTGACTTTCCAACGTTCCCACACCACACAATTAAAAGAGGAATTAAGATAGTTCATTACACATTGCTGACATGAGGAAATGTTATAATGTAATAAGGACAACATCTTTTGATTTTTATCTTCAGAAAAGAGATAAATCAACAGGAATCAGAGAAACGTGCCACTGAAAAAGGAGAAGCTTCAACAGGGAGTATGAGGTATAGTTTCACAATAACACTGCGACAATATTAAAACAGGCAATGCAGCCTGGGAAATAAGAAATCATCTGCAATTATCTTCTCCAATGACACAGACAGGCAGAGAGAGAGAGAGAGAGAGAGAGAGAGAGAGAGAGAAGGCAGACATAAACACCAAGAGGAGAGAAACGCAGCTTTGTGAGAGATGTTCCTGTGTGGTGTTTGCAAATATCAAGTCAATTATGCTTTAAGATAAGCGGCTCCATTGATTCGCACAACAGCCAAGCTCCTCTCATCCGCAAGACACAGGCTCAGGCCCCGGCAGGCACATGAAGACATTAGCCTAGAGTTAGCATTGTGCAGAGTGAGCAGGATTGAATTGGGTGCCTTATGAGGAAAAAAAGGGGGGGGGGGCTGACAGGATAGGGAGTTAGTGCAGGTCATGTGCAAGGTGTTTGCATACGGCAGCAAACAAGGAGGCGATGGTGTCGAGCAGTGAGCATCACCTACCTACAGGGCCAAAAAGCTCCGTCGCATACGGAATAAAATCTGACCACAAGCAAAACACAAAAAAAAAAAAAAGAGAGGGAGGGGGGGAGTAAAAATAAAGAAATTTGGGGGTAATACTGTAGACAATACATGCAGCATTACAACATACACATGTTGTTTTTCACTTGTGGTTCTGTAAAACATGTGGTGTCACATGACACGTGTTGGACAAAGTTGTTAAGCAGGTCAGAGTAAGGTCATCAGCTTACTTACACACCTGTGTGTGTGTGTGTGTGGAGGGTAATAGACGGCATGGGTGTGGTGGATGCAGGGCAGGACAAGGTCAGTGAGGGGTCTGGAGTCATGTGAGCACGAGCTAGTCAGTGGTTACATGTGTGGCAAGAAGCATAATGCATTCAGGGGAAGGCAGAATACGATGTCTTGACTCTCACCTTGCACCCTCTGCAGCTTGGTGCGCCCAAAGGCCATGGGCAGGTTCAGAGGGATGAAGTGCTCGTGGTTAGACACCGTCATCAGGAAATCAAATTTCATTTCAGCCAGCACCTGCGGCAAATATACATATGTGACTGTCCTGCACGCACACACGCAGATTTCTGTCAAGCCTCAGTGCACAAAAACAGAGTTCTCCTCAATGTCTAAATATACAGTAATCCTCCATGCTACTTCTCAAACTAAGCCTGGCTGGGGTGTCAGTGTTGGGTCAATTTGTTAGTCAAATGTGCAGCTGATACAGAAAGAGATAGAGGAGGAGGAACCGTTTATTACAACTCTGCCTTTCAGTACAATGGCCTTGTGAGCTCAACGCACTGCAACCACAGAAAACACATGCAAATACATATTCATCAACACATGCGCCGCAAATACACACAACACAAGCAAATACAGAAACGTCCTGCAAGTAGCACAGACAACAATCGAAGTGTTTCCAGGGGAAATGTGCATGCTCACTTGTTTTTCAATGCTTTTCCTTAAAAAAAAGTCACAAAGCATTGAATAACCGCGTCCCAGCCTCGTTCTTCCCTTTTCAGTGTCCCCTGGAAACACTTAACTGTTGTTATCCGTGCTACTTGGAGCACATTTCTGTATTTGCTTGTGTTGTATTTTTAGCACATGTGGTGTCAAATTGATGATGTTTTCTGAATTTGCTTGTGTTTTTTTTTTTTCAATTTGCATGTTTTTTGAGCTCTCAGGGCCACCGTGTTTCAGGTAACATAACAGGTAATGTAACTTTACCTGGATAAGGATAATCAGCTGGAAACATCTCTTTACAAATTACACCGGCAGTATGTCTTTACTGAGCGTGCTGGGCTGCTGAGTCAGGGCATGTACTGTACCTTGGGATCCTTGAGACTGAAGTGACACATGTAGTGGTTGACCAAGCCAAAAGCAAAGCCCCTGTTCATGAAGGTCAGGCACCTCTGCAAAGAGAAGAAGCTTGTTTAACACACACGCAGCTCAGGTACTGTATATGCAAGAGGTGTGATCCCGGATAAAACACGCACATTTTTGAGACTGAGATCAACATTTCAAAAACAGAGCTGTCGTGTTCAGGAACGGAGTAAAGAATGAAAACAACTATATGATAAGAAATTCAGTGACTCTCTCTTCATTTCACACGTCAGATAATTGGTGAAGTTTGCTCGTATGGCACTTATTGAACAGCCCTTAGCAAATTAAGTGGACTGGGTTTCATGTTTTTTTTTTGTATGTGGGGTTCAGACCTTGATGAAATTGGCCAGGCTCAGGTTGATGCAGCGAGCTTCCTCTGGGATCTCCATGTGGCGGATGGTGATATGCGGCATGACTGACAACACCAGAGACTGGAGCGCCTGGTGGAAGCTTTCAGGGAAGCGCTGAGCCCGCGGCATCTAAAGAGACATATGTAAGGATAGATCACTTAAACTGAAGGCATTAAAAAAAGTTAAAAGGTCATATATTTTACACTTTTCCTGCATTTTATTTGAAGTGTTGATATCCATAAGTAGATATCTCAGGCTTCTCTCTGGTGCTCTAGTAACAACAGGTCAGTGAGCCAATCAGAAGAGAGGAGGCTCTGAGCCTCTCTCTCTGCTTTAAAATAAATAAAATACATGGAAATCTTGCTTTTTTACAACATGGGATTTAAAATGTCAAAGAGCTGGAAACACTGTGAACACAGATAACCACAGATATGTAGACAAACTTATATTACATATGCATTTTCTCTAAATAGGTCATAGTTTAACTTAAAAGCAGAATAGAGCTACAGTCATCTCTGCTCACTGCTGAGGGTCTGGCACTGTTGACTCAGACCCCTGTAAAATACAGACCCAGGGCATAAGAATGTGAAAGATACACATGGCTCACAATCCGTCTGCTGGTCTTTCTTCAGAGTGTGTGTGAGGTTTTGTTTGTATATGTTGACATCTTTTATACACATGTGGTATGAATTGAGACGTCTAGACATGTGACCTTAAGGCAACATCACAAGCAACGACTCATCCTGCCAGACACACGGATGTGACGTGTGATAAACTGCAGATCTTTAATTGTGCATAAGAAGATGAGGCCACTCAGTGCCAACCTTGATGCGGTTGCCCTCCTGCAGGTACTGCGCCATGGATTTGGCCATGGTTTCAATGAAGAACCAGGAGTACTATAGAAAGGGAATGAAAAAGAGGACTGGAGTTAGACTGCAATGGTTGTTGCCTAATGTACAGTTTTCCTGGAAGAGAACATCAATGAAGTGATAGCAGAAAAAATGACTCCGTGTAATAGAGACAACACAGTGCAAGCAGCAGCATGTTTGAGGCGAGAAAAATCCACTTTTGCTTTGAAATACACGGGGAGCCATTTTACAAGCGAGTGCTCCATCTGCTGTTCAGTGTCGGTGCTGCCACTAACTGAGCGAGGGAAATGAAGGCACCTTGAGCAGTTTATTGCTGGTGTTGAAGTCAGCAGTTTGCTTGAGGATGGATGTGACTGCGGTGGCCAGCACCTCATGAGTGGTCGCAGAGTTTCCTGATGCAGTGTTGTTGGTCAGAAACACATACTGAGGATAGAAAAGTAAAATTATTTTTTTGTAGCTCTGAATTATGCTGATGGCTTTAACCCCTATAGCAGCGTTTGTGTTGGTGGGTCACCTTGACAAAAGAGCGCAGGTAGTGCTCCAGCCCTTCCTCGTGACATCTGGAGACTATGTGTATGATCACACTGAAGATACAGAGCAGGGATATTAATTATCATACTGTAAGCATTTTTGATCAATAGTTAATAGAACATAAAGTTCAGAGTGAACAACTGACCGCAGAGAGTTGACAGCGATCTCATGGGATTCTTTATTGGCTGCTGTGAGCACTTCAAACAGCTGCATGAGCACTGTTGGTAGGAAGTTGATGATGACATGAGTCTCCATGGCATGCAGGCACTGCAGGAACCAGGAACAGGTGGAGGAAGAGGAAGAATTAGATGAGTCAGAAGTAAAAACGAAAATTTGAATGAAGAAAAGGATCAAAGTAGGAAAAGGGCGCATCATCTGTTCATGGTGTCTTACAATGACAAAGTTAGTCCTCTGATCTAAAAGCAAACTAACCTGTATCTATCCTGGCACTGATCCTGACTGTGATAAACTGTGTCTTGTTGACTTGACATTTGTTGTATGCTCCTTTTTTCATAGCTATGTATGTTGTTGTCAGTCTGTAAAAGGCACTGTGTATTACTATGTTTTTATTTTCTTTGACTTTAGTCTTGACTTCAGGAACAACTACGTCAAAATATTAACATATGATACTGATCCTGTTTGTTTAGTCTTCTCAAGAAGTTTATCCTGAAGGCAAGACTCATTACTAGTAAAAGGCTGCACACTTGCATACAGAAGGTTATAATTTTATGTACTTATACCAGATTTCTATTTCTATTTAGTTGGGAAAATCAGTGACATCAAGATGTACCTCGATGCAAAACAGGTCAAAAGCTAAATCTGAGCACTGGGGTGGACACCACATGTGACGGGTATGTAAGAGACTGAAGTTTTGAGCAGTGATGATTTTTGCAGGTACTGTAGGAGGTGAACTGTACTGGAAGTTCTCAAAAACATCACTTAATAATTTGATTTTATCATTGAGTTGATACAACTTTCTGTAAAACCCTTGAATGGCTGCAAACACTTCATGCTGTGCAGTTGGTGACGGGTCTGTTAGTCTGATGAGATATAGTAGGAAACCATGAGCTCGACCACTGCTGGAGACAGTGGGGGTTCTTTCCAAAGGAAATCATTGTCAAATATTGTGATCTTGTCTTTTACCAATTACTTTCTGGCAGTAGGTTCATACAGCTTTGCAAAAAGTAATCCAGAGCAGGTAAGGGAAAGCCATTACTACAAAACAGTCAAAACCAGTAATACCTACAGTGGGTTATTTATGAAATATTTGGGATGGAAAGAATTACTTTTTATATTAGACTGCAACAGGACAACATGGGAAAGATGGATAGACAACATCTCACCTGTACGACCATCATTTGTTTAATGTGAATATCTCTGTCCTTTTCTTTACTTTTTTTTTTCACACCACTTTTTATAATTTGAGTATCATGAAGGTGCACCACAACATTTCAGTTCCACTAATTTGGTTTTTATTTTCAAATCTTTATACCTGTGTTTTTGATTTAATTTACTGGTCACAATTGTGTCTTGCAGAGAGCTTGGATGGAAAAGACTTGTGAGCCATCACCTTGTTTGTATCACAATAAAAAAAGAATCTGGTGCTGCAGTCAGGGAGCCTGTGTCTGTAAATGATCCCTGGTCTCAAATGACTGCGTGTGCGCCATCTCACCTTCAGGTATTTGACGAGTTCGGCTGAGTTGCCCTCTGATGTCGTCCTCATCAGCTGGCAGTGCTGGAAGAACTTGTGTAGATGCAGGTCCTGAGGATATGAAACAGTCCAGTATCGGTATCATCCACACTCCCTCCATCTGCACCAGCTGCCTTTATGCAGACTTTACATATATGTGAGGATGTAAAGGACAAACAGAAGAATCAAGTTGTACCTGAGCATATATTGTTGATGCTACATGGGTCCTCACTTTGAAGAGGGTCTTGGCATTTTCCACCCACTTGATGTCTGGCTGGGACTGTTCAAAGGAGACATGATACACATATTACAGAACATGCTGTGGTGCTCGTTTTAGGAAAGGATCAGGAACACTGTAATCCTTCTCAGCTAATTCTGGACATGACAGAAGTAACTGCAATGTTTCCATCGCTCTGAGTGTTACTGGTGTAACAGGATGTGGTTCTACCTTCCTGGTGTCCTGACACAGGTATCCAGCTGGCAGGGTGGCGGCTACAGAGAGCTGAAGTTCTAATGACTGCATCCTCCCATCTTTTAGCAAGGGCATCCAGGAATAGCCCACTAGGAATGGAGAAACTTTTAGCAGACTGACGGTAGATAAATGAAACACTGACATCCTATAAATCAATAAAGCTTTGCAGCATATTGAACACCCTGCTTAATCTTTATCTTAAAATATAAAAACTGCAGCCAGCGTTTGTTGCCCTTTTTTTTTTCCTTTTTTTTTTTTTTTAAATGCTGCCTTCAAGGACACTCATATACATGCAGTAGGAAACAGTTTCCCAACAGGCTTACCCAGTGACTCCACTCCCTCCCTCTTCTTGCTGCTGGCCTTGCTGCTAGACTCACAGCTGATGTGGTAAAAGGTGAAGAGGATGTGGTGTTTCTCATGCACGTGGACCGGCAGCTCAATCTTTACCTGTACACAGACGAGAACGTCACCGTTTTAAGCTTAAAATACCATTAGTTTATTCCTCATACTGAAACCAGAATAGGAATGTATGTACCAATAAGGGACTTAATATAGTAATGATGCAGTACTACTAGGCAAGCAATATCAGAAGCTGCCCTCAGCGCATTAAAACCGTGTTTATTTCATGCTTTATTGGTCATTTTCAGGTTGTATCTCAGAGACAAGTTGATTTTATTTCATTGAGCAGCTTTTTCACCAAACACCCTTCGAAAGGTAACAGATCGTTGAACTATTGTGATTTCACCACACTTCAGACTTCACTCGACTCTGGAATAAAACTCATAATAACACTCATGCTGCCTTGAGCTTTATAGGGGTCATATCATCATATTTCACACTCTTTCAGGAGCGGTGCTTCCCTTTTCTTATAAATTTCATATGCTAGAACATTTTTTTTTTCCTCAACCGAAGTGGATTAAAATGAATTGAAAGTGAGGCGTCTTGTTTTTTCACAGTTGTCTTTTGTTCACAGTCGGTAAGTATTTGTTATCAGCTCTGCAACGTCGCCTCTCATTCGTCTCTATGTACAGAGAAAAAAAATCATCTTACAACATGAAAATTGCAGCCAGTTGTGTTTTGTTTTTAATTCTTTTTCAGTAAAGCTGCCTTTAGGGACACACATACAGTATATCTCTGTACAGTGATTCATCTGTACGGAAAACTGTTACTTGTTTTTAATGTTTACACCCATAGGACAGTTGATGTCTTATAGTGAAACATATTAAAACTATCTTATCCACCAGGGGGCAGCATTAGCAAGGAAATATATTTTCCCTGTGTCTTGGGACATGACGATTTTCTCACAGGAAATGACACATGACTGAGCAGAACAGCTAAATTGACTCGCCACATATATAGATGGAGCTCAGAGCAAATTTCTTAAGAGTCATTCATTCAGTCAGCATGTTAAAACTTCTCTCAGGCGTGAGTCAGATAAAACTTCCTGTGTCCTGACTTTCTGAAATGTCAGAATCCTTGGCACCACAATACTAATAACAATACTACTAATAATAAATCATATAGCACATTTCAGTGTACTGAAAGACTTAACAAGATAAAAAGATTAGAAAAAAATATCAGGATAAAATATGCTAAAAAATACATTATTGTTGTCAAATCTTTGTCATCTGGTTAGAGCAGAAGTTGTCCATGATATGACTGGAAGCTGAAGCATGTGGAGGTAAATCCCAGTGAGCGTGCCACTGTGTGTGCGAGCCCGCATGCGGGTGTATGTGGGGACTCTTAAGATCCTAATCTGTTTAACATCAGGGCCATATGGACCCCCTCCGTTCTCCTTCTCTAACAGTATCCTGACCTCTTTTGTTGAGCTCCTGGCTTCGTGTGTGTGTGCATGTCCGTGTGTGTGTGTGCTCGGGGTCAGTGACTGTTTGACCAGTCTAGTGTGAGATCACAGCTCTGCCCCTGAGACAGATTTATGGGATTATCTCAGTGCTGTTCCGAGGAATTTGAGAACTGAACACACACTGTACAAAAGTATAAGGATCCAGGGTGTTTTGAGAAAAAGAGTATTAAGAGTTTCTTCACTGCTGCTCCACACGCATTTCTATTTTTTTGGCTTGAAATTTTGTGACAATAACCTGATGAATGCTGTTAGGTTTTATTCTAGAGATTAAAGGTTTTATATTGTATTAAGGTAAATTTCCATTTGTTGTTTGATTATAAAGCAGCTCTAGGTTCTATACTAATACTGTGAAAGTATCAAAGAGCTCAGTCCACAGAAAAATACACACAGCCTGTATTCAGAAACTGAGCCTTAAAAGAAACCATTAGGACTTCTGTAACTTTGTGATGTCACAACAAAGCAGTCACTGCTCTCAGACATGCCCCAAGCCCCACCCACCCGGACCCACCAGAAAACAGTGAGCCAATCAGAAGAGAGGAGGCTCCTCTCTTCTGATTGGCTCTTCTGATTGGCTTCTGATTGGCTCCAGAGAGAAGTCTGAGAGAGGAGATGTAAAACTACACTGAGATGGTTTTTGATCCTTAAAACCACAAATGTGGGGCGTCGTGTGGCGTAGTGGTCTAAGCAGGCGCCCCATGTGTAGAGGCTACAGTCCTCGCTGCAGTTGGCCCCGGTTTGAGCCCCCCATCGGACGGCCTTTGCTGCATGTCATTCCCCCTCTCTCTGCCTCCCCATTTCCTGTCTCTCTTTACTATCCTGTCCAATAAAGGCACAAAAGCCCAAAAAAATATACTTAAAAAAACACAAATGTATCTCGGATGGATGGATCAACACTTTAAAGGAGCTATTTGTAAGTTTTGCTATCACTACAAAGCTAGCGTTAACATTAGCAGGTGTTTACTCACTAGTCTAGAAGAAACGTTGTGTGTTCAGCATTAAACTTCATTCCCTTACACACCAAGAGGTGTCTCCAGCAGTGGAAAGCAACACCAATGTTAACTCTTGTCTCTATCACATCTATTCTTCAACTGAATCACCCTAATAAGCTACCTCTGGCCCATCTCGTCACTTTCCGATAGCAACTCACTGTAGCCTCCAATCTACCCTGAGGATGTAGCGCTGCTCAGAGTGCGTATTATAACTTCTTCTCTTGTAAACGCCACAGTGGCTGAAGTTCTTGTCAAGCAACAATCACCACCGCTCGCTCCCGACAAGAACCCATGTTTGATGCCAGAGAAAACTTACAAATAGCCGCTTTAAATAAGTCGCAGGCCTGTAATACATTTATACTGATGCATTTAAATGGTGTCACCATCTCAAGGAAGTCACCTCACCTCGTCGTAGAACTCTGGGCTCTGATTGTGGTGCAGGACGGCTGCAAAGGTGTTCCCCGTGAAGAGTGAGTCTCCCGGCTTGCCGTAGATGCACTGAAAAAGAAAAGCAAGCGCATCAGTCATCCAACTCTGGCACTTTGATGTCGGGGGCACAGCAGTGAGTAAGTGCTCAGCAATCTGTGGTTACTGACAATATTTGGAGAAAAGACGATGTTGGGTGTGCGAGCCCTTCACCACATGCATCTTTGAGGCACCAGCCAGAGAAACTAGAAAGGGGACCTGATGAGACAAGAGGGGCCTCATCCTGAAAAATGACATGGATTTTTAAGCCTTGCACAACAGTTTAGTTTATGTTCACTAAGCAGCAGCAGCGTCCTCCCTCCTCTGCTGGATGTTGATGACAGAAAATCAACAAACACAGAACAATTTCAGCACTTTGGCTCCACTTGTGGTGACACAAATATTCAATTATTCTTTCCAAATGGCAACTAGAGCCATTAGCAGTCGTGAATGTGGGATCGTTTATGAACACACCCTCAAAAACACAGAAGAGCCAATATGTTTTGTATCAGAGCAGCAAAAAAACTCTATAGTTCTATGGGAAAAACCTGTGTAACAAAGACAAGCTTGACCAGGTCAGGATATTTCTAATGAGGCGTGACAAAGGGGGAAAAAGAAAATTCAGACCTGTTCTGATGGCTGGTTTGATACTCTAATTAGGATGCTAACAACTGTAGTCATCTCTAATGAACAATAATGAGCCAGAGGAAGGAAAGAGTTCTAGAGCCAAGTGATTGAAATCGAGACTGATAGGAGCCAGGATCAGGAAAACGGCTGGAGCCTCTGCAGGAGGACTCGGACAAACCTGGAGGATGGGAGAGGCTCAAGAAGATGGAGGAGGTGGTGAGGGAGGATTACACAGAAGATCTGTTGTTGCAGATCATAAGGCAGAGCAGGACTGCGGGTGGTGCAGCTACCACGATGGGAAAAACAATACTTCGGGGGGGGGGGGCCTCTCGCTGCAGCCCCGAGTGGAGGGCTGATGGGAGTCTTGATTACCTGACTCAGGATGAGGGTTGAGGCGTGGCTTGAGGAGATGCCTGGGATCTTATCTGTCAAAGCTGTCCTGTTCATACATGTACGATGCCAAACAGGGCTAAAAATCTAACATTTTCTGGTAGAGCTAGTCATCACTTTAGCTATTAAAAGTGGCAGTTCAGGTTAATCCCACAAACAAAATCAAGCCTGAGCTCATGAATGTAAATTTGATCATTTATGGTAAAGATAACAGTATCTGAGGCAGCACAAATCTTTGTATTTCCAATTCACAGTCTCTGAAAAATCTTCACCCTTCACGTCCTACTTGCCCATGCTTCAACAGAACTGGCTCTCAGTCAGATCTGAGTAAAAACCCAGATCCTCCCCGAGCTTCCGCTGACTCTGATTAAATCTCCTCAGAGGTGTGCTGCCAGCTCCTGCTCAATTTTTGTAAACAACTTTCTGCCTCATCATACTTCAAGCATTGTTGGAGAGCATCCTGTGTATGTGTCTGCGTGCACGCTATGAGATATAACACTTCACGGCGATTTGTCCGTCTGGAGCTCCCTTAATCGCGAGCATCAAGTGTAAATGTTTTGGCGATTGCAGTCAAAAGAATTTCTGTTTGCCTCCATCCTTCTGGAAAAGTGAAAAGAAAAACAAATCCGCAGCGCTTTGATGACTGTTTCCACCCACAAATATTTGAAATGTGTGGCTACAGAGGAACAGAGAGGAAGAAAGAAAGAAAAAAAAAAAGGAGAGTGACCATTCATTATCTCCTCTTGCCAGCTATAATAACCAGCTTCTGTGGAGCTTTTCCTTTCTCCTTTTCAGGCCCCTCGGCTGCACACTGACTTCCACTTTGTGAAAAGCAATAAAAAGGGAAAATTTATCATGTTTGAGGCTTCTGCTTTTGATCAGATCTCACTTGGGACATTCCACAACTTTTCACAACAGAGTTATTGTTTCTGAGACAATTGCACCAGGCTCTTGTTAATCTGTTAAGAGAATAAAATGCACGATAGTCTCATCATCCCAACCATCTGTCCTCCTCTATCCTCCACTTTATTTCTGTGATCAGTATGAACTTAATCTAGTCTATATTACCTGCCTGTCTTTTGTTTGTATATTATGTTATGTTATGCTATGTTATGTTATGCGTGCATGTACTATATATTGTCCTGAGCATCTTCTGTGACAGAAACATCACACACTCATCTCTCTGGATGATGTTGTTCCTGACTCCTCGTTCAAGGCTTTGCATCTTTTCATTACAGATACTAAAGCAGCAAACATTACATTATTGAATTATGTGATACAATTCATTAATTTAAGTACGCAAGTATTTGTGGTGCTTGTTTCATTTTCTTTATTTTCTGTATCTACAATAGAGTAAACTGTCTAAAATCTGTCCCTGCTGTGCTCCAGCTGCGGCTTCTAAGCACGCAAAGTAAATGACTCAATTTCATTTTAACTTCCTACAATCTTTGATAATAAAGTGTTTATTGGTAAAAACCTATAACTTTAGGGCAGGGGAAAGCAGACAGACTGATGAACAGACTACCACCAGTCTGTCACAACCATTCATTACACCTACAGGCAATTTAGAGTTGCCAATTGCGGAGGATTTGTAGGAGGAAGCTAGAGTAAGAGAGTTAGAGAGGAAACCCATGCAGGAGAATATGCATTATTATACTTTATCCTCAAAATCTCAAATTAGCCTTGGTGGCTGATTGGTACTAGTTCAGGAATTAGATAAACCTTCAAGTAACTGACCTGTGAATACATTCCTGAAATCACAAATCAAACTGTGTGTACCGCTAACATACAGAGGCTTACTGCAATGAACTCACCTTTAAAGGGACTGCACCTTCCTCATCTGAGTCTCTGAACTGGATGCAGACTGCAATGTTTCTCGCCTGGTGTGAGGAGGAAACATCACGTCAGTCAAATCAATGCACACAGCAGAGGAGGAATCAGTGAGATCAGTGAGTCACGCACCTTGGTGAAAGTCTTCTGGTTGTCGTATTTGAGCTGCAGCGGGTAGATGTAGAGCTGGTTCTTGTAGGTGGTGAAGGGGTAGTTGTACTTGGCCTCCTCAGGGAGGAACTCCTCGACCTCCACAGACACCCGCTCACAGCCATCCTCGAAGGGCTTGACGGGAATGTAAGAGGAAGTCACCGTATCTGGGGGGGTGAGATGCAGATGGCACGGGTTAGGGAACCAAACCTCCTCAGCCGACTTCCTGCTTCTTGCTCGGGGTCATTACCTCTATAATATTGATATTGATTACAAAAACAGCTGAGACCTTGCAAATTAAATGTACAAACCTTTGTAAGCTACAGTTACATCTTATTTGCAATTATCTTAAATGCTTCCTTGCATGGCATCTAAGTACTTTCTTCATCTGCTGCGATTGATGCAGGATGCTGGGATTTTTCCTCTATTATACCTTCTAAAACACAACCACATCCTCCATTTGGGTACACTCCATCACATAAAATGCCTTTCTATTGGGACCCTAAAAACTTTCATACTGTATTGTTTGCACTCTAGAAACAGGAATACTTTTTTCTTAGAATGGAAGTAATCACTGGTTTGGTCTTTGCAGCTGTCTCTTCATAATGAAGAAATTCAAGCTTGTTCCTCTTTGTTTGGTTTTGACATGTCACTCTAGATAAGATCAGATGAAACTGTAAATGCAGGCAACAACAACAACAGTCTCATAAGTCAACATAAGGCTCACATAAGTCAGTACTAAGGATGTCAGAATAACAGAATTTTGGTAGTTGGTACCAATACCATTAAAATTTAATCTCTAATACGATTCTTGATATATTATTTTGCTGCACCTGCAACTGCTGATGTCATTCCACGTTGTTATTGTTTACTGAGCCTGTCTTCTTCTTCTCTCTGAGTTTAATGTCAGTACAGGACACTTGTTGTGTCATTATACTGCTCTCGTCAGTCCTGGAAGAATCACATCTCTAGTACCTACGACTTGGTACAGAAGTATCGGTTCTTGTGACATCGCTAGTCGGTACTGCAGATTTTTTGTTTTTTTTTAATGGTGAAAAAACATGATAAACAGACAGACAGTTGAGATGAAATTAGATTTAGGGGTGTAGATGTAATTATGTTGGGTATATTGTGGGTAATGTGTGTATGTGTGTGTGTGTGTGTGTGTGTGTGCACATGGTAGCCTGTTCTATTGAGAGTCTATCATATATAATAATAATAATAATAATAATAATAATAATAACAACAACAATAATAATATGGTAATAGCCTGTGATAAATGTCATTATAATAATGAAATACCAAAATACATATTCACAAATTTATGTGTACACGTATATACACCGACAGTATAACAATAATCAATAATACAATAATAATATTAATATGATCTAATATAATATAATGTAATAACATACTGCAGATTATAATGAATTAATGCACAGCAAAATGTGCCCATAGTCTTTCCAGTTTAACTACAACAGCCTCATAAAACTCTTTCCTGCAAGTCTTAATCATTTAATCTCATTATTGTATTTTTTCGCAATGAAAAGTAAAGATGTGCGTCGGCTCCCTTATATTTACACTGTGCAGTGGTCTGTGTGTTTTACCGGCAGTGACTCAACTTCAAAGCGTGACCACTGTTAGTGACAGAGGGACAAATGTTGGGATAAGGGGAGTGTAGAGAAAGGACAACATACTTGAGAAGTCAGGTGGTACACACTCGATGGTGACATTCAGCTGCCCGGGGATTGTCTGAAGTTTGCTCTTCTCAGGTCTGATGAGGAAAAAGAGAATCCAGGATGAGTACATTAGAGGACATTCAGAAAACTGCACGACAATGCACAGCACCATTTCCTGTGCAGTAATATGCAAAAAATGTGCTAGCACATGACTGTTTTCAGTAACTAGGCACTGGCTAAAATAGCAGAAGAACGGCGATGACTCACTTCCTGATGTCGGCCAGCAGCTTGAGGATGTCATCAGTGGAGATTTTGCTACTGTCCTGGCGATAGAGAGGAGAGAACTTCCCATCCATGTCCAGGCTGCCCTGAGCGTCTTTGAACACCTGCCTGGAAACACACACACACACACATGGCTGCAGTGTCTGCCTCGGGCAAACAACAAAGTATCCGCCTTTTCATCCAGAGGTAAACAAAAACATTAAGGCAATATGTTTTTTAATCTAAAGCAAATTTAATGTAGCTGATTTTGGGGAAGTTAGGCTGCTTAAATATTTATTCTATTGTAATGTATTGCATCAGTGCCACACTGGTTGACAAAGGGAAACTCTGAACTGCCTACATCTCAGATTTTGTTCAATAATTGATTACATTTACAGTATATTTCCTCATTTGGCATTTTTACCCAAAGCAACTCACCAGTGAGGGACATCACTAAAGCTTCAGTGCAGTAGAAGACTTTGGTGTCAGTATTAAGTACGGCATCTATTTAATAAGTGAAGGAGATCAAGTAAAGGAGTGCATAGTAAGTGCTCGTTAGGCACGCTGGGGTGTTAGAGGTGAAAAGCTCAGAGTCTTCAAGAGAATCATGAAGATAAAGGAACACCGCTGCTCTGATAGCGTTTGGTAGCTTGTTCCACCATCAGGAAACCACAGACCAGAACAGCCTGGACTGAGTTTGTCTTGTGTGCAGGGATGACACTGCCAGACGACATTCCTTGGAGGGGACACAGTGGTGCAGAGGGAATGAATGATTGAGTTCAAGTAGAGCGGTGCAGACCCAGAAGTCACTCTGAAGACAAGCATTAGTGACTTGAATTTGATTCAGGCCAGTGTAGGTCGATGAGTAGGGGAGTGACATGTGACCTTTCGGGTTGATCGGACACCAGACGGGGCTGCTGCATTCTGGACCATGTGTAAGGGTTTCAGTGAGCATGAAGGGAGGCTATAATAGTAATTAAATGAAAAACTACTTTTCTAACCTTATTTTCCACATCTGGAAACTTGTTGACGCATGTATAAAACCTGTGGCATTTATACATCTATATTTTAAATAAAAAGACTTTTAGTTATTAAAATCCTTTCGTGCTGATGCCTTTTAATGCAGTCTTATGAAGCCATTCCAGAAATGAATCCAAACAGATTCATTTCTGGGTAATATTTATCCCTGTCTTACTTGGCAGCCCAGGCAAACGGCATCCTGTACTGGCCCAGGCGTTGGCATGTCTGCTTGGCAGCTTTGAGCACCTTCTGAGCGGTCTGCGGAGACATGGGAGAAGACACATATAAGAACACAGCATCGAATTTCGGCATGTGATTGTATTTATTATATGAGGTGAAAAGCAAATACCTTGTTGATGTCCGACGTCTTGATGTACGGCTCGGCGCAGTGGGTGATGCCGTTCTGCAACACCTTCTCCACACGGGCCACCAGGAAGATATCTGCATGAGGGTTGGTTACTGAAAAGATACCCTGGAAGACAAGAGGGAGAGATGGAGAGGGGAGGCTAATTAGTGTCGGAACGTGATGATTTAGTGTTCAACAAGATCTGTGGTTGTAATTTGATTTGGCAGACTGTAAACCCTGCTTCTGGGATTTTCCACAGGGAGTATAAAGAGGAGAGACGATACGAGGATGTGAAGAGAAACCACTTCTGGGAACTCAAATAAACACTTCAAATATCTTTTTCACTCTTAAATTCATCCACTGCTTCTCTACTAGGCAAGTGCAGGGTAAACTGCTGCTGTTAGCTGAGGTTATACAGGAAAACCACACAGGGCTCAGGTCTATTTTTGGTCTGGTGAGATGGGGCTGTCTTTAAGCTCGTAGTGTCAGTTCACACAAACAGTCTCAAGGGGACAGAAATGACATTCAGACGGGGCCACGCTGCCCATATTAATAAGCACATGCACAAATAAATAAAAAAAAACTTCCATGGAGGTTTCTGGGAAGCAGAAGCAAGTAATATTGGCTATCATAAAAGTTTAAGCCCAAGTAATGAAACAGAGGGGCATTACTGAGGCAGCAGTTGCACCATCTTAGCGGCTAATGCAGCTTTAAATCAAAAAGAGACGTAGACATCACAGACTGCACATTAATAATACACATCTTAGAAGAGGCTAGCATGGTGCCAGTCAGATAAACACACACACACACACACACCCTGGTTACACTCCAAGCCGTAACCCCGGCTGTCCTCTCCCATCTGCTCTCATTCACTCATCTTCACAAGTTTAACACAACCACATGCAGCTGCTTCTGCTTCCAGTCGTTTGACATTATGATTTGTTGCTGACTACTCATTACCATATATTTTGCAGACTGTGGGAAAAAAAGAGCTCCTAAATTCAACAGTTTACTTGCCAGAGTAGCTAGAAAATAGTGTAACTGCTCCTTTTTCTGAAACTCCATCATACTCAGAGAGATGTATTAGATTTGTGAATTATGTAATGGACTGGTGCAGAGGCTGTGGCCTCCTCCAGAGAGCTGCTGATGTAGCAGAGAGATATAACAAGTGGAGGCCCCGTCCTTGGACCACACCCAGTGCACCTAAATTAAACTGTGGTCAGCCGAGCTATAACAGCACACTAATCACAGAGGTAGAGGCTGCTATGTTTACATGCAGGCGCTTGTATGTGTATGTGTATGTGTATGTGTATGTGTGTGTGTGTGTGTGTGTGTATGTGTGTGTGTGTATAATGTGTGTGTTCTGCCGGTGTAGGACTTCCACAGATGTCGGCTGGCAGAACGTAACATTAAGTCCATAAATTATACATATGGGAGCTTGGAATGGTTCTTTATTATATCAGAAGTTTATAAACTGTATGGACCAGTCTGGCCTGCTACTGGTTGCAGAGTTTTGTATTAGAAATCCTGCTCT
This sequence comes from Seriola aureovittata, assembly GCF_021018895.1. Lineage (NCBI taxonomy): Eukaryota > Metazoa > Chordata > Actinopteri > Carangiformes > Carangidae > Seriola > Seriola aureovittata. The sequence goes on from NC_079386.1 coordinate 4,540,923, forward strand.
TCTTTTCTTTTTTTTTTTTGGATTAATGCGATAACGTCACAAAAACAAGAGTGACATTAACGATACACAGGAAATAATGGACAGAGATGGATATGACAACAAAAACAAACAGTTTTAGAGATGTATGCAAAAATGACAAGAATATGATGTAACCTAAATATAATTTTAAACAGAATGTAATAATAGAACAATATATATTATTACAAAAAATACATTATAATACTTTATATCATATATAACATACAGCCTATGTAATAGTGATATGTCTTATATCATAAATATAATAGGAGTATAAAATAGTATAAGATAATGTGATAATAGTGTAGTGATATTTCGGTATCATTATATACAGTGTGATATAGTATATGAGTAATAATTGTAATTTAATAAAGTTATGTTTATGTAGTGATGAGTAGCAAGGCCAGGCCACCATGGAGGTGAGGGACAGGGCGGGGTGGTTCAGCAAGACCCAGGTAGAGTGGGTCATCAACTAATCAGAAGGTTGCTGGTTCGATTCCCGGCTCTGGGCAGTGTCCTCGGCAAGATACTGAACCCTAAATTGCCCGTGTATAGTAGAAAAGCACTGTATGAATGTGTTTGTGAATGGGTGAATGTGGCTGTCATTGTAAAAGATTTGAGTGGTCAATAAGGCTATAAAATGTGCTATGTAAGTGCAGTCCATTTCCCATAGTCCAGTCATGTCTATTATGCTATAGAAATGGCCTAAATGCTGCTAATTTACAGAAGGCGTTGGTCTTGCGCAGTGACTGCATCACATTAAGCAGCCAGAGTTGAGGGACACACCACGTGTGTGTGTGTGCTGATCTCACGACACCTGCAGGAGTTTGCACAAGCCAAGAGTAACACTGACACATGGGAATTATTCTTTCCTAAATAAACTCTAGGCTTAAAATACAGTGACAAGACATAAAGATTACATCACTGAGCAGGGAAACTGGCAGACCACAAAGATCTGAAATCACTTGCAAATGCTGCATGAATGAGCTGAACTGAGTTCTCATGTGGATCCTCTCAAAGTTTTTTAAGGGCTGGGTATGGACCAAGCATTGTCTGGAGACACACTCCCCCATCTGGATGTACTACAAATGATGTGAAAATGCAAAGCACAGCACTTTGATTAAAAGAGAGAAATCAATATGAAGAACACTGTTATCATCTGGTAAAGAGCTCAGTCATCAGTGTGTCATCGGAGAGCTAGGAATCCAGCAAGTGATCACTTATCCCAGGCAGCGTGTGAACACTGAGAGGGGTATCACAGAAATAAGTGACAGTTCAGCAATCTGCCACCTCACTGAGCTATCAGAGCAGAGCGGGACTGACGACAGCGTCCAACCACAACCTGACGAGACTTGGAAAATTGAACACTGGTGCTGCTGATGAGACAATTCAAAATTTTCCTATTGTGTTTCCTCTCAGGCTGCATTTACTTGTTTAAACTTTTAATGTCTCTGCTTCAGAGGACGCAACACACCGAGGTGCTTCCTGTGAATATAACCCTTTGAACTACATAGAAACATTTCCTGTCATGCACTGATCACCGCTGTTGCACACACACTCATACAGTGACATCCACATTGACCTTTCTGCTTTTGGACTTTGCTGCTACCAATCCACGTTCATATACCTCGTATATCAAATATGCACCTATTATCTGAATATGTATTTTATCTAATATTTTATTGCAAGATACAGATAATTTCTTAGCAAATTGTGTATAGCGTCAGTTATTTATTTGTACTACTAAAGTCATTCTCCATGTTATTGTCAATCTCATTATAATATTACAGGTTTTGTTTTGCACCGTGCTGATTGTTTTTTTGGTTTTTTTGCACTGATGTGTCACTGTCTTAGTTTTTCTTAGTGTGTACAGTTTGTCTTGTACTGATTGTGTGTTCTTTGTGTATTTTTTGTGTTTTTAGTGTCTACTCCATTTGCTCTTTAAATTGCCTCCTGAGGACAAATAAAGTTTCTTAAATTAAACAGAATTGAAGTTGTCAGTTTGGTGTTTTTGGATGCACATACACTCTGCTTTCTGCTTTAGGTTCATTGTTTCTCCTCTGTATTCACTATTTTCTTTATTTTTTTTTTTTAAGTTTTTAGAGCACCTTAAGCTGGAGCACTTATGTGGAAAGGAATTACTGTTCAGTGTTGTCACTTAATTCACTGTTTTCAAAGCAAATTTCAGAAGAAATAAGTAAGAACACAGTCTGGACTAATGGCCACAAAGTTATTGATTGATTCCCAAAAGCTCATTATGTTTGGAAAGAAGACCCAAACAGAATGAAAGAGCCACAGTCTGAACTAATGCTCATTTTCAGCTATCTCTTCATTCGGTCTAATTGCCCTGAACATCAGAACACAGAGCCGCTCGAGCCAAACCTGTATCCCAACAGGGCAGCCAGATCCTTTGTCTAATGAACTCCAGCACCAGATACCATGTGACGTTTGATTGTAATTGAACATTATAAAACTAAACAAACCGATCCCAGAGATACAATAAAGCAAACCTCTCTAGTGTTATTTATACTAATGAAAACCTGTTATTGGTGTGATCCTGCACTATAGTTAAAGACTTTAAAATCTATATCAGCAGAAATACTATCACTATATTACTTTTTTCTTCAGAAGATGCTGATTTCAAGAGTGTTTTATATATGAGCAATACAGTGATTCAGGTTTCACATCCTGTAAAATGCAGCTGTGCATGAGTGATTCAGATAAAGTCACTTCCTCAAGCAAGTTTTTACCTGTGTAGGGAAGCGCAGCAGAGCCTCTGACACCCTCTGAAGAACAGGCAGGCCGTTCCCTTTCCCTGAGTCCCCGTTCACCATTACTACTCCTCCTCCCTCCCTGAGTCCTCCTCCTCCTCCACCGTCTGAGTCCGATGAAGGGGAGAGCTGGCCCGAGGCGTCGGTCAGCATCTCCCTGACGCAGGGCGGGTTGAGGTCGACGTGGAAGTCAGCCGAGATCTTGCAGCTCTTGGAGACGTCGAAGAGAGCAACGCTAATGAAGAACGGTTCCACCTGGGGTTAAACAGAGAGGTGGTTAAAGGCTGCTCACACCTCAGTACAACTGCCATGCTTCATAACATCCCTGCACTAGTTTACTATATATCACATTTCATGCTAGCTTTACTTAGCTAACTCCCTCCATCAAGAATTTGCCCAATTATTGACTTCTTTTAGAAATTTTGGGGCTATACATTGAATGATAAGCTAAAAAGCTAATTGCATATTTTATAGGGTATTGAAAATGATGTTAACCCTATAATGTCTGGCACTTACTGTACATTGTTAATGCATGGTTAGCACAACAACAATAATAATATAATAAAAATAATTTATAGTACCTTTAAAAACAGAGATTACAAAGTGCTTTGACAACAAAGCAAAGGCAATAACAACAATATAACAACAGAAAGAGTAAGGCATACAACATACTTCAATATAAATAAAAACAATTGTCTATAAAAAATGTGTTTAAAGAAGTGATTTAAAAGAAGTCGTTCCAAAGCCGAGTGGTCCTGATGGCAAAAGTACAGTCACCCCAATCCTAGCTATATATAGATATAGTCTAGCTAAAGTGCATTAACTAGTATGTACTAGTAATATTACTAGTAATATAATACTAGTATGATATTTTACAGGGTAAATGAATGGTTGAGTTAAAGAGTTAGTCTGGAATTAGAAGCAGTGCAAAAACAATTTATAAGTTTGGTTGCATTAACTTGCTTTAGAATGGGGTTTATTGCATACACATTGTGTGTATAGCATGTGAAAGAAAAACAAAACAATAGGCACAGAAATGCATAAAAACTCTAATATGGCACCTCAAAGGTCATTGTCAGTTTCGAATCTGTATAAAACCCCTATAAAACTGCCATTAGTTTACATTACAACTGTGAGTTTCAATCTGTCATGCAACAACTAAAAATTTCAGATTTGTATATTTTTAGAAACTTTCGTCAAACAGTAAATTTAGCTTAAATACTGGGTAGTAAATACTTAGATATCAGCTGCAAGACATATTAGTCCATGCCTAGTTTGAGAGTTGGCTCTCCAGTACCACAGCCCACACATTTTTGAATGACTGTGCACTTATGCCAGGATGAATGGTTCCTGCATGATGGACAAACCTCCCTTGATCCAATACACATTAAACCTATCTGAGACTGTGGAAGGAAAGAGAGGGAAGGAAAGAGAGGGAAGGAAGAAGGGGAAGGAAAGAGAGGGAGAGAGAGAAAGAGAGAGAGATAGAGAGAGAGAGAGAGAGAGAGAGAGCGTGCTGCTTCCAAACCACAAATATGAGTCAGTTCAATCCTCCAACCAGTTCCTATAATGCACCAGCAAACAGGAGGAGTAGGGAGGAGGCCTAACTCAATGTTTTATGACTACAAGCAACGCACTCTGACAAAGGCTGAGCTCACACACGCTTTTAACTGCATCAGCATGTTTTGAGGAGCTCAAACATATCCACATTCATCAGACAATTCTTCCATAACCTTAAGTTCAAACTGATTTAACTGTAAACAAACTGATGTGGAGATTTTACAACAATATGGCGTAATATTATACTCTTTTGGTCAGGTTATCAAATATTGCTTCCAAACAGGCCAGCATGAATTATGAAAGTGTATTATCTGGGGCAACGCAGAAGAGGGTGAGGAGAGCGGAAGATCTGAGGTGTTAAAAGCAAAGTTGTGGTTATATGTGCTTATGTGCAAACAAACAAAATCAGCAGGAAGGTACAGTAGCTTTATTGTTTACAATTTCAGTTTAGGATTGATTTTTAATGTTTTTCTGATCACTTTTTAAGCAACAGTTAGTCTTTAAGGTTTGGCCTCAATCTAGATGACAGATGTCTGAGTATGTGAAAGGTTTTAGGGTAAAGTTGTGGAAGTAAGGTGATGACATACATTGGTGAGGACACCGTCGCCCTTCTCACTGACGCAGCCCTGGAGACTGAAGGTCAGGTCGTGGCAGCTGACAACGATGCGTCGGCCAAAACGCTCCTCAAACGGCTTCACGTCTGGCTCGATGCCTGAGAAGTCCAGCCTCTGGGTATCAGACAGGAGAGAGGAAGGGGAGGTGGAGGAGGAGGAGGAGGAGGAGGAGGCATGAAGGCGGGGAGATAAAACAACAACAAGAAGAAGATTGATCCAGTAGGGAGGAGAGTAGTGCGGGCAAGAAGAAAAGAGGAAGAAGGTAAGGGAGAAGGAAACAGTGTAAATGGTGGAAAGGAGAGGAGAGATCAAATAGTCTGAATCAATACTGAAATGAATAAATCATAGAACAACAGAGTGTTCAAAGAGGTATCTGCTTTACTTGTGTCTCAGGATCCAGAGAGAAAAGCTTTTGTCTGCCATCATTCCTGTTGATCTTATTGAACTGGTCTGTCTCCCTGGTGTACTGCAGAGACACAGAACAGAGGAATGTAAGTGAAATAAAAATGGATTTAATCAGTCACACATTGTATAAAGTGAGATGTCTGTGTCTTCTTTGATTATAAAGCAGGTCTAGGTTCTATATTAATACTGTGACAGTATCAAAGCGCTCAGTCCACAGAGAAATGCACACAGCCTGTATTCAGTACTCTCTTCTCTCCTCTGTTGTTACTAGAGCTCCAGAGAGAAATCTGAGAGAGGAGATGTAAAACTACACTTAGGATGGTTTTTGGCTCTTAAAACCGCAAATACGTCTTCCTATGAATTGAAACCTTAAATAAAACACTGAATGAGTGCAAAATATGGGAACTTTAATGTTTATAATTGTACCCTGTACTCTAGCACCTTTAATTTTTAAATGATGCTTGCTGTAAAAATATAGCCGTGTAGTTTCTTTTCTTTATTTGACAATTTTTTGTTATTCTCATCCAGGAAATAAAAGGTATGTACTTGCATCTGTTTTAAATAAAAGCAAATTAAAAAAAAGTGGTTTTAAAAGTGGTAGCTGACACTACACTGGGGCAACGGAGTCTGTTCACTAAGTTGCCTGCCAGATTTTTCTCTGCTGGTAAACCAACACAGACAGACACAGAACATAGAGATGGAGAGACCAGCAGCCCAACAGAGCCAGACAGAAGAGAGAAAGGCAGACACCTAATGGAGATGAACAAATCAAACCCTCGGGTCACGGTTAAGAGCCCTAATCCATCTCCTTCCCTACTTCTCCTCCCCTTGTTTCTGCTTCTCACTGTGTCCTGCCTGCAGACAAACTGCAAGTGATCTTTTCGTGTGGAGAGGGTGGAAAGCTGTGCTGGAGTGGCCCAGAGCAAACAGAGTGAAACAGCAGCACAGCAGCACAGAGGGCTTTGTTGTCTGTGTGTAGCTCTGGGTTTGTAGACATATTAAAGCAGCACGGTCTCTTGTGGGACAGATACCGCTGTTCTGTTCTCTGCTTAGAAAAACTGACTCAAATACAGTAAGTCCAACAAAAGAGCTGCTCCTCTACTGCTCCTCTATCATCTAGACAATTATGAAAAACTTAAATTCTAATTTTCTAATAAGAAATAGAGACAAAAAGTCAATAAATCCTCCAAATAAATAACTATTACATTAATAAACCTGTCAACATTGAATGCAGACAGTTAACATGTCAATTACAAAAAATATATACACATGAAATGTGAAATCTTTCTTTATACCCACATATACAATATCAGTAACTCAGTCTGAATGAATCAATGAATAACCCGTCCATCCTTCATACCTTATTAAGTTCAGGTTGTAAGCTCCTCCCGAAACTCTCACCTTTACCTTGGCTGGCAGTGTCGTCATCTGATTGGACAGGACAGCAATCACACATGAATAAAGGTAATCAGACGCAGGGCTGAACAGTAACAAAGACTTTTACTGCACTACACTTAAAAGACAAATATTGTACTTTTGACTCCACTACATTTCTATGAAGTACTTGTGACTTTTAAGCTTTTAGGTTTTAATCAGCAGAATTAATTGTCTTTTATTTTGAAAATGTGATAGACCATACACTGTGTTCATCACAGGAGAAAAAACAATCACAGCCAACCCCATACACTGTCAGTCAGTCAGTTTGAAGCTGGCAGTGTGGCTACTTTAGATAAAGATGAGGCAGAAGATTCACCAGAGGGTTCTGTAAATGTGGAACGATACAACAATAAGTTGACATAAGAAATGTATTTTTAAAAGCATTTTTAGGAGGATCTATACTACCACTTTGACTCAAGTAACGAGCTGTGTCTGACCCAGTCTGTTAACAAATAACTCATTACAAATCAGGCTAAATAAAGCTCTGCTCAACCAAAGCTTCCCCTGATGGCCTCCTTTGTGTGTGTCTGCGAGTTTTTTTTTCTTCCCAAACTAATATCTTTCAGTCTATTGACCAAATTAAAAAGAGGCCATTCACTATTCTGCTGTCTCCCAGGTGACACATGACGGACTGAGTGAACCCCCAACCGCCCTTCTATCTTTCTGGATGGCCTCCTAGTGTCACATCAGCATCTTTGAGATTTGTGACCAAGCGAGGCCCAATTGGGTTTCACTGGAATTTTCTACAGATTATACTATCACTATTATGTTATGTTAAACCAAAAACATAAACCTGCTGGCATTCCTCCACAGCTCAGCAATAACTGCCCCCTACAGAAACACACACTTGAATTTGGGATTGAAACTAAAGAGCGACTCGAACGAATGGTCTTAAGGTTCTTGAGCTATGATTTATCTGCGCAGTCGAACATCTTTTAGAAGGATTTACAGCTGATGTGTAAATATATCACTCCTGCTTCCCCACTAACAGCAACTGTAGGTGTAATGTTGAGCCCTTTTTATTGCCTTTGCATCATTGTAATATGGAAGCAATTAAAATGTCATAACACGGGGCCCAGACTCCTCAGGGGAGTTTTGGACTCCGCCAGGGAGAAGGATTACTGTAACCCCCGGTACCATTACAGCAGGCTCAGAGGTTGTGTTCAGACATGCTATTATTACTGTTATTATCATAGCTAACCGACTGTGTGGAAACATTTCAACAAGACTGTAAATAATATGTTGACTGAAAGACTATCTCTGTATGCAGACTTCCCAAGTAATGTTAGTTTTCGGAAGTAGGTATGAAATAACTCACCCAAGGCGCAGTCCAGGGACTCTGCACCGTTCCTCCTGTCCTGGCCGGCCTCACTGCTGCTCTGCAGAGCCTGTTTCAGCGTGACCACCCACTCCTCCATCTCTGCTTCACTGTCTGCAGCCAGGAAGTGGCTGTAGCGGTCTTGCATCTTCAGTTCGAAGCCGTTACGGCGCATCTTAGGACTCTGGTGAAGGAATCATTATTTTTATTTTAAATTATTATAATTTTTACTTATCTCAAACAAAACAGCAACAATAGATAAAAGACAAACCCTTATCTATGGAGATAAGCAGAGTGCTATGAGACATTTACCACAGTGTTGGGTATATGTATATGTATTTATATGATTTATATACCTGACAAAAGTGTGAGGATATATCCACACACCACAGTCCAGAAAACTTATTCTATAATGAGCTTTATGCTTGCACAGGGCATCTGATGGATGCTTAGTAAAGATTGCTGTTTGGCCTCATGTAGGGTACTTTATCTATGAAAGTGACAGCTGCTGTCTTACGGGTTAGTAGGTCAGTAATCTTTATTTCTATGGCACCTTCCTTCTTTCTTTTTATTGGTGCAAAAACAAGACAGTAGGGTTTATCAATACAACAAAGACTAAGACAGAGACGAATTATGAACCAACCAATTTTAAGAGAGAGAGATATAGGTGTTGGATATGAACAACTATGGCACCTTTCAAAACCAAAGGTGCTTCACAGATGCACAGAAAATACAACAACAATTTCAGGTAGCAGTTAAACACAGAAGAACAAAAGAAAACATTAAATTGGAGTAGACATTATCAAAAGTGTTTTTAAAATTCCTGGCTGACTCTGTACAAGTGAGTTTTTAAAAATGTTTAGAAGCTAATGAAGCATAACCCCCTTTGTCTTAAGCATTGACAGTGGAACTTATCAGATCTGAAGGGTCTTGGGGGAGAACACGGATTTAAAAAAAATTTAAAAAAATGTCAGACCATGCAGAGATTTAAAAGTAACATAAAATTAGATTGAATTCTGAAACAAATAGGAAGGCAGTGTGACTCAGCCAGCACTGGACAGGTCCAAAACCTGGTTTGCATGTCAAACACAAGCTTTCATATTAAACCTACAAGCCAGAATGAGTCCCCTCCCTCTGCCAATTCATCTCCTGGGCGTGTTCATCAACCTGAAAGCTTCCTGGCAGCCTCGTCAGTCAGCGCGGACCTGAATGAGGTACCAGCCAGTGCCATGAGCCAGCAGCGGCAGCCACTCCTCATAATCTGCTAGAACTGGACTTCTCTGCCCAAGTCAATGGAATGCAGTAATTTTCTTCAATTAAAGCAGCTGAAAGCCCCATAGAGCGTGGCGAGGCCGGGAAACACGCTGACTTTCACGAGGGTGGGAGGTTAATGCCAAGATGTGAGAGCTCACTCAGAGCGGGCACAGAGGGAAATGCTCCAAAAAGAGTTAATTTAAACAAACAGCAGCCCCGCCATACCTGAACGACATCTATGCAGGAGTCTAGGTAGATGGAGCCTTTGGTTTCCTTGCAGTTCTTCTCATCCTTGTAGGAGTTGAGGATGTAGGAGCCATCGGGGAGCTGAGACAAGTAGAAGTACCTCCTTTTGAACACCTGCAATTCACAGCAAATCAGAGTCAAGGAGATTCGTGTCTTAAAGGTTCCATATTTTACACTTTCCCTCCGTTATATTTGAAGTGTTGATCCGTAGGAAGATATATTTGTGGTTTTAAGAAACAAAAACCACCTCAATGTAGTTTTTGGGGCATGGCTGAGATCAGTGGCTGCTTTGTTGTGACATCACAAAGTTACAGAAGTCCTAATGGCTTCTTTAAGGCTCACTTTCTGAATACAGGCTGTGTGCATTTCTCTGTGGTCTGAGCGCTTTGATACTTTCACAGTATTAATATAGAACCTAGAACGGCTTTATAATAAAAAAGACATGGAAATCTACCTTTACACAATATGGGACCTTTCACAGCTTTGAACAAGTCATTACAGAGAAATACAGTATGAAATGTGGCTTCTAAACACATCTGTAAACATCACTGTTTGTTTTGTTCTGCCACTTCAGCCCATTCATACCTCCAATAAGATGGAAATGCTGATGTTAGTGCAGCTGTGGGCATAGATTTTAAAATTACTGGTTATGGTATACAGTATGATGTGATAGAATAACACAGAATATGAGAGAGAGTATAGTTTTAATGGTGTTTCAGTCATGCAGGAGGGCAGAAGCTGCCATGTCTACCCAGTTCTCTCCTGAAGCCTGCATGTTGTTGCTTTTGTTGCTGTTATGCTGTATGAATAACAGGCAGGAGGATCTGGTGGTGACTCACCCTCATGGAGACAGACAGGCTGCTGTTGATGTTGGCTTTCTGTAGCCAGCCCTGCTTCATGATGCCTCCCCTCTGGGAGCACAGCGACGCTGAGTCCTGAGAGAGACGAGCACAAATACTGGAAATCAATCGAGACAGGTTTTTATGGTGCAGGTTAATTCAGCTTCTTGCATAAACAACACAATACTACGGCGGCAACCAGACGGGTCAACACAATGCAAAAGCCACAACATGAATGCAAAAGCCACAACATGAATGCAAATGAAGCCCCGATGGAAGTGAGAAGCGTTATGTCTATACTATTATTGTGGCTTTTGTATTTGTGTCACGGTTTTTGCATTGTGTTGACCCATCTGGGCCACTGTACACTACCCACTGTACCTGTAGGGTTATGTTATTCAGATTGTTTACAGTGCTTAGTGCCACAAAACATTATTTATTTTTCCTGCAAAGTAGCTGGTTTTGAGAAATACTCACTGACACACAGTTGCGGTATGTGAACATAGTTTATTCAGCCGTCAATTCTAATCACACACTTCCCTGCCAAATCCATGTATCACAAGAATTTCTCTGGTCATCATAACTCAGCCTCAGTCCTGTCACTGTAGCCTCTTGCTCTCATAACTATCATGAGACTGTTCATCAGCACCACGGAAAACATAAACATCCATCACAAGGGACAGAGCATCATACTTTCACAGAGAGGCCTAATTAAGTTAATGTAAGCCTGGAACATGACACACATATCATGACATTGAGTGAAACGGCTTGAGGTGCGCAGAGGCGTGTGTACTATATGTGTGTGTGTGTGTGTGTGTGTGTGTTTGTGTGTGTGCGCAATCGGGATGAGCCTAATCACATTGAAGTGACATTTTGTCCTCTGCGTGTCACGCTTCCCTATCCCTCTCTCTCTCTCTCTCTCATTCTCTCCAGCTTCATCTTGTAATCTAATTGGCTGTTGGTCCTCCTCCCGCAGCATGCTCAAGTACATCCTTCCTCCAGACACACCCTATCTCTCATACGTATTCAGTATTGTCACCTAATGGTTAGTGTTTCCTGACTGCGCTGTTATTGATTTATTGTTATGGCCCGGCGACAGGATAAAAAGGGTTTTATAAGGAGGAATAGAAAACTGGCAGACACCGCCTTATCATTTGTGTATCTGCCAGACCGGCCATCTCAGACTGAAACGATTACGCAGAGGTAAAGTAACAGCAGAAGTACCAGAGCCATCTCCCTGCCTTCCCCGTCCTGGCAGCACAGCACCATTTATTTTCCTTCAATTAAACCATTTCCCTGTCTAAGTTTATCCACATCCGGCCCAAGTTAGAGGGGAGGAGGATCTATGAGAGCTATTTATAGGATGTATAAGGCTTCTGGTTTCGCTGCCCTGCACTCAGTCTCTGCGGGGTCACACTGCTGGCTGGACGACAGGACCAAGAGACCATAAGTCACTGGAGCTCCTCCCAGCACCATTACCAGTACAGCTCGTCTTTTTGCTTATATTCTCAGGGCATTCAGCCATGTCCGATGAGCCAAATATATGTCTTAGCTCTGTGATTCAAAACGATTAAAGGGATCATTGTAATTTCCAGGCAGGGTTTATTGCACACCGCTAAAAGCTGTGCATGGTGTAATCTGTCCATAACAGCGTAGCACTCATCCTCCCTGCAGTGATCAATGTGTACGATCTAACGGCGCTCAGGCCCCTCCACTCACCTCGTCTTTGGCGTCTTCATCGATCTCGTACACGTGAGCTGGCAGCTTGTCCGTCTTCAGGCCTTTGCTTTGAAACGACAGTGAGAGAGGGTCAGCGTTCAGGTCTTTACTTTTCACAAAGCATAGAACAAATAAGAGCCTGACGTGTCCTGTGTTGCTTGACCATGTCGGTTATTGCAATACAGTGTTTTTTTTTTCCAATGGAATTTCGATGGTATTTGGGGAAAGTTGTTCCACATATGACTCTTTCACTCTAATTTATGGTTCAAGTGCAGGTTGCAGTGATAAAAAATAATTTCATTAGGAAGTTTTATCAGCATTCAAATATGAATTCAAAACATCTGGGCTGCACCTGTTGAGCTGTAGAGGAAAAATCTGCAGTTATTCCAATTTGCATGCAGTATTTTCCTCTGTTCTGCTGAAGCAATAGAGCTGCATTGATACACATGATGAGGGATTTGTTGCATGCAAGCAGATGTGAGCAGAGTAAATCTCTTGTACATGTTACATGTTTGCCAGTAAATAACTGGAATGTTGTTTTGCACACACTCTTATTTTCCACATATCCAAACTGCATTTCTAATTCATTTGCATCAGTTTTTTTTCTTTATCTTCCTTACCTTGGCAACATGCGGAAGTCACCAGAGTAAGCCTCATATTTGTAGTTGATTACATGCCAGTCGGTGTTGTACATCTTGATGCACTGCCAAACAGGTCAACACAGAGAGCTGGATTAGGAGCAGCATATACACTCAAATACAACAACCATGCCCGATCAGAAAGTGTCAGCACACACAGTTCTTTCCTGTGCTTCATCTTGGTTCCTTATTTTTGGGGAGAAAACTCAAGCTCGAAATCATTCATTTATGAACTCAAAAAAAAGAAAAAGCAGAAACCTTTACCCCTGCCGTGACTCCTGTTTATTACCACTCAAGGTGGTTTTCATTGTACTTGTTACTTTATTCAGTGTGAAACTGCCAAGAAGAAATTCTCAATTAAGTCAAACTGAATGGATCTTTGTTCAGCTGATGCTGAGTAAGCCAAGGTCTGTTTTAACAATTCCTAACACAGTTTGTTTCCATGCTACATCATGGTTGTGAGCTCTGGCTGAGGAACACAGATTCGGAGCCTGGCAGAGCAGCAGAGTGTGTCCACATCGTGCCAGAAGAGTCTGTTTTTCATTGTCAATAAAATATATCATCAGTACAGCATATGGTTACTACTGGCCTGTGGATTCTGTGTTCCTTTATGAGCTTCAAGTGACTGCTTTAGGTCGAATGTCATGAAGGCCGATGTGAAGTCGTCAAGAAATTAGATTTTTACTTACAGCATTTAATGTCTGCTTTTCAATGAGCAGGTTCTGATTAATAACAGGAAGTGTAAATCTTTTTTTTTTTGCAAAATTACATATTTGTCAAGAAAAAGTAATAAAATTTCAAAAAACATAAAACCATTTAAAAAAAAAATTTCACTTAGGACAGATGAACAACCATCCACAGAAAACAACTATAAAAGATCTGTGTTAGTCAGTGAGTTTGTGTCATTAACCATAAAACTGGACTGGACACAACAACAACAACAACAACATAAAATGTATATCTGGACACAAACATGTAAACAGTCGACACAAGATGCAGCCTGAAGTGAAAACTGTGTGTAATTCTGAGGTGAGACGCAGGTCGAGTCAATCTGAGAAATAAAAAAAACATGAAAAATGAACTCATGACGGAACTGGACTGCCCTGCACTAGTCGTAGGTGCTGCAGCTCTAAGGTTCATTATTGCAGTTAATTAACAATAGAATACTTGACATCACTAATACAGTGAATGTTCTGGACATTCAAAGTGCACATGTACTGGTCATAAACTGGGACAGATTTGATATCCAACCAAAATACCATACCATAGCTTACATATGAAAAAAATGGACAAAGACGAAAATTAAAAGACATTCTCTATAATTTTAGCTTATTTTAGTTAGTGTTTTTTTCACACCTAGTTTTCATTATATTGTGAGTTTTAGTTAACGATAATGACCTTGGACCAGATGCTCTTGCTACAAATGTGCTGTTTGACACAAAGTGAAGCCATGTACCTCTTTGGCAAACAGACTCCTGGCCTCCCGCTCAGCATTCTGGGGCACCGAAGGAACAACAGTCCTCCTCTGCCGGGAGATCTGGGACTCCTGCGCGCGCACACACACACACACACACACACACACACACACACACACACACACACACACACACACACACACACACACACACACAAACAAACACACACATACATACACAAACAAACAGAATCAGACATGTACACTTGAAATGCTGTAATGTCTTATCATCAAATGATAACAGCAGGAAACCAGAGACAACAGGAGTGAGAGAGGCAGGTAGAGAGAGCCTGGGAAGAAGAAAAGTGAAGGCAGCAATACAGAAAAACAGATGAGTGTCAACAGAGTCTCTCGGGGGGGGGGGGGGGGGGGGGGGGGGGGCTAGACACGGAGCCAGACGTGTTTCTAAACAAAACCACATGTGCCTGAGGCAGCAACCAATAAACAGAACAGAGGTACCTTGCTCGATTGTACAAGACTGGTCAGGCCTCTTGGACCGACCCGTGTGTTGGGGATGAGCAGTGATTAATGGTGGGAAACCTCTCTGTGGAAAGTGATATTTTACTGCTCTTTGTTCCCATTTGAATTTTATGAAGAAAAGGCAGCTGATTTGGCTGTTTACTGTGAAGATCTCAGCACAGGTGTCTTGAGGATAAGATTTGTATTTGAACTACAAATTACAGGCTGCGGAGTGAATTCCAGCGGTGGAGGAGAGATGGCTCCAGCACTGATTCACCGTCCAAATAAGCAGCACATCTGTCTGTTGACAGTCTGCTGTTGAGTGTTAAGTGAACAAATTAAAGGATATATTCAGTTAATTATAACTTGGGTCTTATTTTTGCTAATTTCTATCTGTTGTGTTAGCATTGCACTCGCCAAGGTGATTGCTGAGATCTGGGACAGTGCAAGTAAAAGGGATTTACAAGATCAAGCAGGTTGTAATTGTTCAGCCACATTCACTAACCCACTTTATCTGGGGGTAAAACCGAAATGGAAAGCACCTGAAATATCAGTACCAATGCATCACTGCACAACTACAGTATGTGAAGTCTGACCTGAACCTAGAGGTCACTATGAAACTGTCTGATCATCAGACTGCTCGTGTCTCTTGCTCCTTCTGATATGTTTTTAGTGATGCCACAGAGTGTTCGTGGGTATAACGTAATAATTACTGATCATAATTATATAAATAATAACTCGCATATTAAAGGCCCAGCATGAACAAATCCACTTTCCTACAACATGGATCTAGATTTGTTCATGCTGGGCCTTTAATATGCGAGTTCACTTTTCCATAACAGGTCGGTGAGCCAAGCATCACTCAAAAACAGTCAGCCAATCAGAAGAGAGGCTCAGAGCCTCCTCTCTTCGAATAAATAGCAGACTTCAGGTAAACACTTAGAGAAACCTAATCCTGCAAGGTGGGCAGGGCTGGGGGCATGACTGAGAGCGGTGACTGCTTTGTTGTGACATAACAAAGTTACAGAAATCCTGTCGGCTCATTTTAAGGCTCAGTGTCTGATTACAGGCTGTGTGCATTTCTCTGTGGATTCAGCACTTTGATACTTTCACAGTATTAATATAGAACCTACACCTGCTTTATTATCAAACAACACATGGACATCTACCTTTATACAATATGGGACATTTAACACTCTGTATTGGACTTAAAATTCTTGTATTGGTCAATCTCTATTATATGGCTTAAATTTTCTAAACTATAACCACAGATTTTGCTAAATATTTTTCAGTCTTACATCTCAACCAGCCAATTACAACTTAATTTGAAGTTCTAAATAAGTGATGACTTCGAATGTAGAGTATGAGGGAGTACGTTAACAATAAATTGGAGTCTTAGATCGTGAACTGCCCCTACAATTAAATGTTAGAATGCAGAAAACTGCTTGGTTCACTGCACGAGTCCCTGGCTTTCATGCTCATGACAGAGGCCAGGCCTGGGTTAGAGCCGGTCCCAGAGGACAGAGGAGGCGAAAGATGAGGGGACTCACCGAGACATCATCAACAGGGCAGAGCAGCAGGTCTCTGTGGGGGTCACTGTGGATCTGGGCCTTTCTCTGAAACACCACAGTCTCATAGTCCAGTGGCTCGATAATCTTTGGCTGCTCCTGCAGGGGGGAAACATACCATACATGAAGTTTCAAAATAGACAAACTACTGTACTACCTTTTTTGATCTCATGTTCTTATCATTTTGTTTTGACTGTGGCTCTGGCAAACTCCACAGGCCCCTGCTGTTTGAGAGCAGTTCACCAGGGCTCACCCCAAGAACTTTTCATAACCAATGTAGCAGCAGAGCCACAAGAGATCAGAGAGACAACCACAAGACGACTGTCATGGTGCAGGGAAAGAGGTGCTGAGAGAATTGTGGGCGGATGAAAAAAAATATGAAATGACGAAAGGGAAGCAACTGAGAACAAATACGTGGGCAAACACAGAAAGGACAAAGAAGGTACAACTTGAAACTTGATGGATATGTGCAGTCAAACGAGGATCATCTTCATTACAAAAAAACAAAACTCTACCATGTGTCACTTACAAGTGAGCTAAACATCATAACTTCCTGTTTTGAGTTTCATAGAGAAGCAGATGATATGAAATCAGCCTCATGGTTATGTCTCCAAAAAGGCCTACAGGCTAAAAACCTTAGCTTCCCACAACTAGGTCAAGATGTGATCACAAGTACAAACCTAAACCACTTGGAAAGATTCAGAATTAATTCCAATAAAGTGCCACTTTAAGCTCAAGCTAAGCAGAGAGGATGGTGATGAATAGCTTAGCCAATAAGCCTTGGCTGAGCGACACCAAGCCGTTTGGACTCAAGCAGAGAAAATCAGACTGTATGGATTTGACCAGCTTTTTTTGTGCCACATTACTGAGCCACTGCCACCAGGTCTGGAGGCAATACACACAGGGCAGCCGACGTGCTGCTTAGTGAGCAGGACTCTAAAAAACCCTGACTGTGCCCTACAGCTGGGAAAATGTGAGTGAGTGATTTTTTTCTACCGTCATATTTCCACTGAAGTGTGGAGCAGCTGAGATGCAGAGCGTCAGTGTTTTCCTACTGTGGAGTGGAGAAGCCAGTAAAGTTATGCAGTAGTTTGGCTGCTGTTTTTTTTCCTGTTACTTACTGGTCTCCCTACCAATCTAAAGCCTTCACTCTAAAACGATCACTGGGTATGCTTACACATGAAGTTATTCTGGATTTAGCTATCCATCTTAACAGTTTGTGGCTCTGAAAACATATTTTCTCAATCACCTTCCTACTAAAAATGATGGGGTTCTCCCAAAGTTTTAACAGTTAGGGTTATTTCCCAAACTTTAACATTTATTGTTGCTTTTTTAGTCAAGAATATTAAAGATCCCATATTGTATAAAGGTGGATTTCCATGTCTTTTTTAATTATAAAGCAGGTCTAGGTTCTATATTAATACTGTAAAAGTATCAAAGCGCTCGGTCCACAGAGAAATGCACACAGCCTGTATTCAGAAAGTGAGCCTTAAAACCAGCCGTCAGGACTTCCTTAACTTTGTGATCTCACAACAAAGCAGTCACCACCCTCAGCCATTCCCCCAGCATGACCCACCTGGACCCACCATCCAACCTTGCAAGACTCTTTGAGAGTGTTTGTCTGAAATCTTATTGGATCACTCAAAAAACAGTGACCTGTTGTTACTAGAGCTCCAGGGAGAAGCCTGAGAGAAGAGAGAAGAGAACTATTGAGATTGGTTTAGTTTTGGTTCCACAAATAAATCTTCTTATGGATCAACACTTCAAATGAAACACCAGAAAAGTGGAAAATGTGGGACCTCTAATGTTATAAAGAAAATCTTGAGATTTGAAATAGGGCGGATATCAATCATCATATTGCGATTATATTGACCGATATTGCAAATGCAAATGGTAATTTTTGCATTGTGCTAAACATATAGGGTACATGCTTGTTTGATAGCTCTGGAGAATATGATTTGTAGGCCGGGGGAGATCTCTGGTAACGTGAATTGGTATGTTGTGACACGTTCTACCTTTATCAAAAAACTGCAGCTCCTGCGATTTGGATATTGCACTAAGCCACATTTCAATGAATTGTTCAGCCTTAATTTGACCTTCAAAGTTGGAAAAATATTTCACATGTATAATACACATTTGGTATCTTTGGAAAGTTTGGGATCTGCCCTGGCATTTCAAAATAAAATTCTGTGGGTTTGAACAATGTTTGGTTGCATATGGTGTGTTCAGGGAGGTTGAAGGGGTTAAAATCTCCTTCTCCTTCTATCCTGATGTTTGTGCACAAGCCAGTAAAGGAAAGAAAGTTCTCAGTTTCCATGTTCTCTAACCAGTAATTTGGCCCATGAAATAAGCTGGTTACATCTACATGTTCTCTGCAAATCTTTCCACCAGACGCTGACTTTCTTGGTCGTTCACACAAACCCTGCGTCTTACATTTTTTTTCAGCCACAACCTTAAGTAAAGACTTCCTAACCCTGATGATACTTGTGAAGTGTGAAATTTTATCTGTGTTATTTAGCATCTTATTTTTCTTTTTCTTTTTACATATAGACACACTACTCTGTGGACAACCAGCAGCAGCAAAACACAACACCTTCAAAAGTCTGTTGAAAACATTACACATGGCTGTGCCTCCCCTGCACCCAAAAGCAGCAGCTCTACTTCCTGTCATGTGCAACAAGCTGAACCGCAACACTACAAGACAGAGGCAACCGCGCGGCAGCGCACAGTGGCTCGACTGCAACACTGATCGTATTACAGAGGCCGAGAGAGAGAGGGAGGGAGCGAGGGAGGGGAGGCAAGTTAAAAGAGAAGGAAAGACAGATGAAAAAAAGTTCTGCTTTCATAGAAGAGGAAAGAAACTAAATAATCAAAAACAGGCAGCTGTGAAACCACAGTGTCACTGATTGAGAAACAGAAACAGAGATATGCTAAAACACTAAAGGACATGGCCAAACACTTGGGTGTGACTGTGTGATGCATGCAATCGAGGCACTTTCCAATCCTGTTTATGTCATAATCTCCCAGGATGTCTCGCACTTTCTCCTCTCAACTATCAGCCTGGCCAGAGAACACTCGAAACACCAATCTCTGGCTACAAAGCACTCCCAGCTCTGCCTTCAGGGGGACTATGATGATGATGATGATAATGATGACGACAGTGATGGTGATGATGATGATGATGTAAGCAAGGGTGCATTTCCAGATGTCTGTGTCCCATTACAGTTCAGCAGATGTAAGACGCTCACGACTTCAACGCGACCAGGTGGATTTTATCACATTGGCTACAGAAGCTTACACTTATACACAATGGATGAGTGCACACACACGCACACAAAAACACACACACACACACACACACATAGACATGCAAGTCACATACGGAATGAAGCAGCTCAACTGTCCCACAGCTGACCCCGGTAAATGCTCCAATCTGTGTGAGCAGCACAGACACACAGCAGCTCATGTGAAGGAGCCTAGCTAGCTGCTTTTATCACTGTATTACTCCCTGTCTATTCCAAAATCTAAATTATTCCTGTATAAACCTTATACATTATTAACATATAGACAGAGCTTCTTGCTGCTTTAACATCATTTCACATTAGGGGTGTACAAATAGGTACAGAATCAAATAATTTGGAATTTAAAGACCCCCTCTGATGAAAATCAAGTTTTTAACATACATATGATGTTTCTTATATAAGAAACATATCATGAACGAAAGAAGCAGTCAATGCTATGACTGTGTATTTCCACCTTGAACTGCAGTGAACCAATGACAGTCTCATAACAACAGATACGTCACAAACCTAAGGAACCGATCCTGTCAACTTGTGGGGACAGGGGGACGGGGCTAAATAAACCTGAAACCTTGTCAGTACAGAGAGAGAGAGTTAGCATTAGCACAACCACTAATACTGTATCATCCACTGCCTGTTACAAGCTAACAAACAGAAATAAAAGATGCTAAGTATGCTAACCGTTCTGATACGTCTGTCAACTTTAATTAAATAGGAAACCCCTACCACCACCACCGCCAACCAACATCGCATTTAATCCTTTTGTTTATCTAAAAACTTCACCAAAAAATGACCAAACATAGAGACATATGGTTTCACTGGAAAGAGGGAAATGTCAGCCGGACTCTGGAAGCTGAAAACATTTCACAAAACCCCCAAACCCCTTCAATAGATTGCATTTTTAATTAACTGGTAATAATACAACACTGAGGAAACTAATTGTAAGAGGGGTGAAATGAAGTTGAATTCATTCAAAGTCATCTAATCCTCTCATTTGAAAAGCTGTTTTGCTTTAATACTTACAAAACAACAATTAATTTTCAAAAGTTGCCAATTCATTTTCTGTTGATGGACAAACTTATACTCAATTAATCACTGCAGCTCTAGAGCAACTACTCTAGAAAGTTTGTGTAACGTCAAATTATCCACTCGTCATTAGCCTTCGTTTTGCTGATAATTATATATTTGTGCAACACCAATACAAGACAATAACTGGCCCTGTTCCTTCTGTGTACCTGCTGGCCATCAGATCAACTCTGTTTAAACTGGAAGCAAGTCCTTCCTATGTGCTGTAGTGACAAAATTCCCCTTGTAAAAACTCCAGAAAGACACAAAGAAGTAGTGAGCCACATGACAGTCATCATTTATATATCAGGGGTTTCAAAGAAATTATTGTCTTAAAATCAAGTACTCCATGAGATGAGGACTCTTCCATTGATCTGACAATTGACTGACAATTAACCGTCCACTTGTTCCCAGACATATGTAACAACAGATCCACTAATCACACACACAAAAGTGGACTTGACAACTTTCTATGAACTCCAGGAAGACACATCAGCTGATTCCCATGAGGTAACTTGGCCTCATGAGCCTAAGGGTGATCTACATCATTTAGAAACAAAGTTGTTATAAAGCTTTATTTGATTTTACTGCTTGGAAACCCGCTCTCTGAGAAATCTAAAAACAGACATGGAGAGAAAGACTTGGGAAAAGGGACGATTTTATAGAGATGAAGACGTCAAGAGAAAACACACACACAGAGAGGAAGCATGGTCACAGCACGCCTGAGGGAATCCCCATGTGAGAGGAGCGCAGGCCATGCACCCTCCACAAAACAGCGTTTGTTCTCAGTTACCAAGCCAACCATTAACTGCATGAAATGAGCAGCCAAAACCTGCCACTCTGAAACATGTAAAAAAAAAAAAAAAAACACAACCGAACACAGTTGGCTACAAACACACTCTCCCATTACCTCTGTTGTGAAAATAAGAGCCTCATCACAAGATTATTATGCTGGGAAACTCTTTGCGTCACACTCCTCAAGATGATGATCATAAGACTACGGAGAAATCCCAAGAGAACAAGAGTTTACCTCATATAAACTCATCCAACTCCACTCTGTAAACAGCCAAAGATGGATGGCTGTTGAGTTCTGGGTTGAAGTTGCAGATTGTCATCACCACATAATTAGAAAGTGTTTCAGTTATCAGATGGTTTTAGTTAAAACAAGATATCAAGAGGCAAGAGTCAATCTGCACTGACAACACTGGAAGTTTCAAGACAAATAATGTCACGCCTCTGACATGAAAATTATTTCACACTCACATGAGTGTGCATACACACACAAATGCTGTATCAGCAGGATCCTAAACGCTTTTCATCTCAAGCCACTGCGCCTAATCCCTTCTCATTATTGCAGTCTGTCCCAAGCCACTATCAGCCACCAGCACTGCTATTCATTCAAAAGAAGGATAAGTAAATCATTAAAAATCTTTTTGCTTTGCACACCCGTCATTATCAATACACATCCGTTATGAAGAAGTGCCTTCTTTCGCAATAATCTGGCCGGTTCCAGCAGAAATAAAGAGGCACACACACACTCACAGCTCCAAGGCAAGGACAGGGAAGCCATGCTGCAGCTGTCCAACTGGCACTGCTCCTCATCCGCCAGCACACAAAAGGAGCCGCACAGGACTGAAAAACCATGTGTCCATGTGCACTGTTTTCTAATACTGGCAATTTACAAACGCAAAACTGAGACATGTAATCGTCTTTTAACAATACACAATTATAAAATTGTTTGAGCGCATTCACAGACACAGCAGAGCTTCGCAGTAGCTGTACGGTTTATGAGGTAAAACGTTGTGAATGAAAACTGGGGAAAAGAGGAATAAAAGAGTCTGAATAATGTGTGGTTAAGGCAGAATTCAACAGTAGCTATTCAGAAAACAGGGTAGAAATGTTTATCCTCCTCAAGAGGGACAGAAGGAAGGGGAGTTAGCAGGCTAACCAGTCAGTTACATTATCCCAGTCAGCTAAAATGACCGCCGCCGGTCCACAGACAGCATTAAAGCTCGGCTCACCACAAGGTCCACGGTGCTCCTCACAGCCTCCGACACGCTCTGCCTGACTTCCGCGGCCGTCCCGGGCTTGCTGAGCCTCTTTGTGAATTTTCGTACCTCAGACATAGTGCCCGTCCGGTTAAAGTCCACTCCGTGTGTACCGGTGTGAATGCGAACATGCCGCGGCGACCGGACGGAGCGGCAGCGGCGTTGTATGACAGCCAGATGCGGGTTGCGTTGGAGGTGAACCAGCCAGCGGTTCGCGTCGCGAGGCGGGGCTGCCGCTGCTGCTGATGAGAGCAGAGCAGAGAGGGTGTAACGCGGCGAGATGCTTCACTCTCACCAACTTCCGCGTCTCCTTACTTGAGCGGAGTTATCACAGATCGTTTATGTGAGGAAGACAACGGAGTGGGCGTTAACCTGACAGTCTCACCCACAATCTTTATCAATAACGAAATATTTAAAAAAAAAAAAAATAATAATAATTTTGAATGGCTGGTTGCATTTGTTTAATGGCCTACAATGGAAACTGTAATGAATGAATGGACCTGTTTGACACTTAGGCCTACTGTATTTTCAAGATAAATGTTAAAACTTAAAACACAAACTCAATTTTAACGTGTTTAAAAAGTTTAATAGTGAACTGAATAAAGGAAAATGTGCCTCAATTGGCATCAGTGAATAACAGCCTTATTTATGAGTAACACTGCAGAATTTAATTGCTGATTAGAAGCTAAATTTAGCTTAACAGTAAGTACAGTTTTTTTTACTACAACTCCTGAGAGTTGTGATAAAGATTAATATTCCAGTGACAGAAACCCATAAATAAATGTAGAAACTTATTAGGGTCACTCCACAACTGTTGTGACGTGTAAAGTGTTGGTGACCAGGAAATCAGCTCAATAGAGAGCTGGAATTATACATGATTGTTCATGAATTTATCAAACAACATAATCCAAAATTCAATAGAGATAAAATGTGCACGTTTTAAATAGTTTTAATAATTAATAAAACATACAATCTTATTACATGCCATACCTATAGTAAAAGAACAGGAAAGCAAAACAAAGATGTCTGGTAAAGGTTCTTTATGTCTAGTAAAAGTGGGAACAGGTAAGTATAACAGGAAAATGACGTGGAAGTATGGAGTTAAAATTTAAAGTATACTGCTCTCTTGTGGAAGAGGTTGCAAATTGCAGGTAAATGGCATTAAACTCTATTTTCTGATCAGTCAACAAAAATTAGCAAACCACTAGGTTTGATGAGGGGATTGCACCTGAAAATCATATGTCTCATTTTCATAATGTTGATGTTACCAGCCTCAATATGCAGCATGCACACCAAACACATAGAATATGTGCCGTTTTGCAATGCAAATCCTTTGCACTGAACAGATGCGTCACTGCTGTGTTTGCCAACTCAGAAGCACATTTTATGGCAGAGGTACTTTGCACAGTTGTCAGTGTGAACATAGTGACTCTCATTATAAGCTGATATAGAAAACAAGAGTGGTTGGAGGTTTGAGTTCAGTGTAAAGTTGCATCTCATTAAAAGAGGAATGAGTACTAAACAAGCCATGAAATCTAAATGGGTTTGGGTAGAAATTTAAAAAATCTGAAATACTGATTACCATGGTGATGCACTGAAGAGGCTTGAATATATAGGAAAACTTAATTTAAGTGGATTAAACAACAGTTTTAAGTTAGGAGCTCTATGGGGAGCCTTCAGTTAGCACACTCACTCTGTACAAGCTACATGGTTACTGTAAGCCAAAAATCCACACTGTTCCTGTGTCAAGTGTCCAAGGGAAATGCTGGCTGTTGTCCCAGCATTCACTTGTCATTGTACTGGGTGAACTCCTTCAGAGCCCAGTGTTTCATTTCTATCTCCTGCCGTAATCTGCTGTACTCCTCAGCCAGGGCCTCAAACTCTTTGCCGAGGATCTCAAAGGAGGCCAGTTTTAACTCCACAGACTGCTTCTCCACCTGACAGGCCTTCAGCTCAGACTCCAACTTCTCTCTGAAATTGAGATGGAAAAGATAAAGTAAGTTTGATTTTTTGATTTTTATTTATTTTTTAAAACTTCAGTCACATTGTAGCTCCTATGATAACTTTTCTGAAGGCTTGGATAAGGATAAATTCAAAGAACATGACAAACACAAACAACCGTAAGAAATAATATGCATTTCTTCAACTACTATCACTTGCCTTTCAGAAAATAGGGATAATGAAGTGCTCCAGTACAGAAATATGAATAACATTGACATTACATGACAAAATTTGAAATAAGTCAGATAGATAGACAAAAAGTCTCTTGCCTTATCTTTCTATGAGCAGATATTGAGTCGGCTGTGTACGTGTCCAGCTGGATTTCAACCATCTCAGCCCTTTGAAAGAAGAGAAAAAAAAAAACATGAGAAACAGGAATGTGTGTTTTTTTTTTTTTTTTTTAAATCTTCTTTTGAATTGTGGTTGATGTATAGTAGTAGTCACTAAAAAATAAATAAATAAAACGTATATTTAAAGTATTTAAGAAGTTGACATTTTTGATAAATGAGAATTTAAATATCATGGTTTAAATGCTAGTATGTGTATGTAAAACTTCATGGATACTCTTTTGAAAATAGCAGCAACATCATATCACTTTAGAGACATTGGTCCTCATAATAAACAATATTATAATTGCGTTGGGTAACGCAAAATGTGTTTTTGTTATTGATACTGTAATATTTCAGCCCATACATTTACAAGCATATAATTGCTTGGATGCCATACTAGGAAGATTTGGAGTATATTGATCTAATATATTTATGTAGGTGAAACATCTGCTTACTTTATCTTCTGTAAGACTAATTCACATTTGCCTTCAAAGTAGTCCAACTTCTTCATGTCTAAATCTGCCTGGATCTTCAGCCTGTGGTCCAAGATGAGAGACTGAAGAAGCTGAATACACTTAGTCAGCTCCTGGTCAGGGAAAGAAGGAACAGAATGCAAAATATTGTTGTGACAAGCTGAGCAGAACATGAGAAATTTAGGTTCGGATCCTTTTCTTAACTAAATACTATGAATGTATTGGAGCACTTACAGAGAGGTAGAGTTGAGTCTGTCTCTGCAGGAGAACAGTGTTTTCCCTGCAGGTCTCTTTCAGACTCTCAGCTCTTTTCTTGTCTTTGTCCAGCTGGACTGACAGATGAGACAATTTGCTGTTCTTCAGACCCTCACTCTCATTCTCTAGAGGGGGATTACAAACCAACATCCTAGTCACTGCAGAACAACCAAGTGATATAAATGTACTGAAAGTGAACTAGAAGTTAATTTTTACTGGCAACCACAGATAGGACAGGGCTATGGTACTGTACCCCTTTCAGGTTGATAGTAAGAGAGGAGGTTCAGACACTTTTTCTTGAGATGTTTCTCCAGCTCTCTGGGTAGACTCTGCTTCATTCTTTGTACATTCTGGTAAATATAAAGAGAGCATTGGCATAGGGAAACAAACATGGCCTGTATTTATAATTAATAAAAAGTGGTTTCATTTGTTTCCCTGAACAATATGTCCACTGCACATCTTGCACACCAAGGCCAAACATTTGATTTATTTTGTTTATACAAATTCCGAAACAACACATTACAAACAATACCAAATGCAAGATTTTAACTAAATGAATGTATTGTATGTTTATGACTCACTTTCTCTGATGGCATGAGCTCCATCACCTGCTGGGTGTTCAAACCCAGAACAGAGGGCTGGTCCTGGTTGGTTGCGCTACTTGGATCCAGCTGTCTGACACACTGAGCCACCAGCACACACTTCTCCATTGTCTCATAGAACTAAACACACAACCAAAGCGTGATATATTGAGGTTGGAATTTTATCACCAGATAAGTGTAATCACTACTACTCAATAAAACACTGCTGGCATCTGTCTCCTCTTGTCACATTGGTAAACATGAACATACAATGATTACCAATAGATAAATTACCAATTTCATAATATATGGTAAACTTCTGGGTACTGAAGTTACAATCTTTCAAACGGTTACCTTTACCTATGATTTGAACCTGGCAATGTGGAAAGTAAGTTGCAGAGGGCAGCTTAAATGACCAAAAATAAATATAACAAAATACGTTTTTGTTGATTCACTGCAGCTGTTTGTGCATTTGTACACTGTGCAGATAGGTTTAAGAAAAGTACCAAGTTCTGGTCAGGGGGCACAGTGGCATGGTGCTTCCTGACACAGTGGTCCTGGATCATCTCCTGCAGCCCTTTGTGCAGGCTCTCAGAGCGTAGCCAGTGTCGCCTCTGGCTCTGCAGCTTCTGTTCAGCCTGGGGAAAAAAAGCATCTGTATGTTCTAACAGATACATAAACCCTAACAAACTCAGACGTATAAGAAGAGAGAGGGCACATCTATGTGGCTGCAATTCCTACTGGTTACCAGTAGAGGTCGGTAAGTCATAAACTACTTAATGTGTAGTTAAATATGAATAACTTCTCCTCATAAAGTGTCAAATCCAGCATACAGCTGTTTGGTGTAACTTAAGTTTAGTTTGAATCGATATAAATAAGCATCATGTAATACTGCACTTTGCAAAGGTTTTGTCCCAGTGTGAGCACAGTGCTGCTGATACCTTGTCCAGCTCTGTTTTTAGCGACACAGTGAGTCCAGTTTGGTCCACATGTTGGGCCAGGGTGGCTAGGAGTTTACAGAGCTGAGGGTTCTGGGTCAGATCCTCCTCGGTCATGTCACACAGAGGAAAGGAGGAGAGGACTGGGTGGGTGGACAGTAAATACAGTAAACCTATTATCACTGTCAGCGGATCCAAAACAGCACAACACTCCAACTTTAACTAAATGCTACAGCCTATAACATAGTGTATATAACATAAGTTAAGGTTATAAGATATGAATAATCAATATGGAGGAACGGCGTTAATTTTTCATCTCATAATTTCTCTCTAACTCTAAAATACATTAGCTTTCAAGCACCATAGGTGTATTTACCAGAGTAACAGTCTTAGCAGCAGTTAATGTAGTCATTTAAACGCTGTTTTCTTACCCTGTTGGTGCAAACTGTCGCCCCTCCCAAGCAAGGACACATGCGTAGACTCGGGACCAGCGGACATTTTCAGCTGAATTTTGTTCCTTATTAACCAAACAACTTCTCTATTTGTGGATTTCTGAAGAGTTTTTCTGCTAGCACAAACACGACATGAATATGAAATGCGTACTTCCTGAATCAAGTTGCGCGCGTGTGCAAGGAGCCTCCTTATTGGCTAACGGACCCATGTGACCAATACAATCAGAGTTCTGCCCACCTGCAAGAGTTGTGTGCCACTCGAAGGAGCGCACACTTGTACAGCGAAAACTGTAACATTTAAACATTTTAAAGATTTTATACAAACTATAAAGGTTTTGTGATAAGACGGAGACAAATACAACACAATGCTCTGGCACATTACACTACCTGAAATGAGATAATACAAAATATATTCAATACACCATGAAACTGCATCTTCTTTGTATTTCATGTAAAAATCAGTTTACTGTCAGCATCAATAATTTACTGTTAAGACTAATTTAGTAATCTTCACATGCAGGCAAGACATGGCACTTCTTACTCTATCAGATAAAGTAGGAGCAGTAAACAGTAAGAACTGGGCAAAAAGAAAGGTAAAGATAATTTCCTCTATATGTTGTGTTGCACCTGGTACAGCTCCGTGCCTCTCTCAGTGTGGTCTGAATCAAAATCTGTATCTGCCTGGGGTCTGCACTATAGCAGCTCGATTGATGGTCAAAGCCACTTACAAGGGTTTTGATGAGCACCTCAAGTCCTTCCACCGGATAGACTATAATGAAATCTCTTTCCCTGCCATAGTGCATCAACTCTGCCATTCCTGATATGGATCACAAATAGGCTGGAAGATGGACATCTGGAGAGGAGAGATTCCTTCTCATAAGTGTCTCTGGATGAAGAGGTGGCCACTATGGCTGGCTCCACATTATGACATAAAACCCCTTTTACATGCTGACAATGATACAAAATCCTCTGGGCTGACAAAGTCAAAGGACACACCTCTTTTAGATTGGAGACGTGTTTAGCTGTGCTCTTTGGTGGTGGGCTGGAAGAATGGCAGTAGGAAAAAGTGAAGGGGAAAGAGGAATCCGTGGTCAGGACCCTGATCGTAATGCAGAGAAGGAGAGAGTGTGTGCCTTCTTCCTTCATATTTGGGAGCTTATGACATGGTAGCTTTCATGAGAAGTGAATAATAACACTCTCAATAGTATAAAATAAATCCTATTAATCTAAATTATAATCATTTTATCAGTATTTGTTGACATGTTTGTTTGTGTTTTTTGTAAATTTAAAACTCTGAAAACAAGTGACAAACATTAGCAGTAGACACCAGTGGATTGAATAAAAGAGAATCATAACAATATTGGTTGAGGTAACACTACACACATTAACTACAGAATGTAGGCTAGTTAATGTTTGTGAACATGATATGAAAGTAAACATGAAATGAATGAGCGCTGGGCTTAATTTAGAACTGACAGAGCTACAGACATTCTATCTTCACACACAGAGCAAGTGTCTCATGTTATTATCAACGGATTGTAAATATGTGTGTGCTCATAAATGCTGCACTACTTACAATCAAGCTCTACTGTCACATCAGGCATTCCTCATTCTCCAAAGTGTGAAGGGGATGTTCAGGAACATCACTAATGTTAGGTGGACTTTGTGATAAGGGGTCACAGAGTCACACCCTTAAGTGTTTTATGTTCATTGTATGGTGTATGCCAGGGCTGGTGTTTCATTGCATGTACATAGTATCTCTCATAGTTTTTTAATTCTGGACATCAACTGGTGGAGTATTCCTGTAGTCTGCGCCTTTCTGCCATGACCTCTGGCCTCTCATGTGGGCTCGTCACAGCTGTTTCCTTGCAACAGTCCTTGCCCATATCTGGTCTTCTCCGTGCTGCATTCCTGGTATTTTGTAACCATACCCTTACACACTGTTTTATATTTGTTCTAGTTATATACTTATACGAGTCTGTGTTTTTCCCCCTTTCCAGTCTGAATATCGGTATTTCTAGCATGTGATATAACTTTTGCTCGGTACAATATAGTAACTTCACTGTAGTGCTGTTTACACAATGGCTGGTGGTCCTCACTCATCAATGAGTGGGCAAAATTAGATATGAGAGCCACTCAATTTGAGTAACATTATAATTGACACGGGATAAAACCAATGGATTGGGTTAGGATGCGACTCTGTACATTTTATTGGCCGTGCTCATAGACCAACCCTTATTTGCTAAACCAATTAATGAAAGCTACAATTGATTGCCGAGGTCTTTGACCAATAATACGCCTCGATTTCCGAATAGGCGGGCCTTTGCCATTGAGGGGTGGGGTGTTCGAGGTCATTCAGTCCCTCTCTGATTCACTCTATCGGCGTGTGTTCAGGGGACGGGTAGTTGGAGTAAGGAGTCGCCGGGCGGTAGTGCGTCTCAAACGCTTTTTGGGAAAGAAACGCCGCTGAAAATTGCACCACAGACTGAAGAAACGACCCCCGGTGACGACTTCTGTGAAATTATTCAACGCGACGACTGCGCCACACGCACAACCATCAAACGCAGCCAGGCTATCAAATGCTAGCCAGCTAGCATCCCTGAAAACTGACGGGATCAAGGTGTTGATAGCTAGCCTCCCAGCTAATTATCCATCAGCTAGCATCCTCCTGCCGTAGCATCATTAGCTTGCTTCTCCTCCTCACGCACGTCGAGACTTCACTGCTCGTGGCGGTGCCTTTTAGCTCGCGAGCACCAAATTCCACATTCAGACAAAAACAGACATCGGAGCTTCCTAACTGGCTGCCGCTGGAGAGAGCGTCTGCGTTGTATTAGTTGACACCATCACACCCATCTCCCCAACCCCTTCACCTCTGCCCCTCTCCCTCCACCCGAAACACTGGAAATCCACAAGCGGCCGGATAGCGGCGAAGGGCCGGCGAAGCTGGGGGTGGTAACGTTACCGGACTCGCAGGGAGTCGTAACGGCTACAGACAAGCACAGCCGTGGGGATCTACCGACGAGTATGGACGGACTGGCCGTGGAAGTTCGCGGCTCGAATGGGGCCTTCTATAAGGTAACCTGGTTACAGTCGCAGTTTTTAGTTGTCGCAGTTAAAAGTTTTGTTTCAGGAAAAACTGTGAGGTTTCGTTCTCCTGAGCGCAGCCCTAGCTAACCATCACTTGGCTAATGTTAGCTTAGGTCCAGTCCTAACAAACAGGGATGGTTTTGCGTTCCATTAGGGTTGGCCATTGTGGGGTGGGTAGCTAGCTCCAGCTAGCAGTTAAGCTAAGTACACTTGTCATCACCAAGTATGGCCTATATTTGATCGTTTTTAGTTAATGTCAATATGATCACAGGCTATACTATTGGAAACAGATGCCCGTAGTTTTGTAATAGATGCAATCATAAGATATTGCTTTGTCCTGATATGTGGGATGCACACATTTAAAACAGAAGCGAGCAGCTAATCAGACAGCTGTTGTGCAGTTCCTACGCACAAGTATGATGAGATGCTACATCAAAGCTCACATACTTCATGTTTGTTTTGTAGCCCAACCCCTAGCTGCACTACACATGTTTATTGCTCTGACAAGGAAGAACTAGAGTGCAGGTTTCTGTTTCAATTCTTTCTCATTTTCAAAAGAAAGTGTACTTTCACATCCCAGCACATGACTCGAAAATTTTTGTTGCTGCTGTGTCACAGCTTGTTTGCTTGTTTTTAAACGTCACGTTAAGATGGCAACTTGGTGACTTAAAATTCGAACACATACATTTTGTTAAAAGAGAGCTTAAATATCAATGTTTTTATTCTGTTAGTCACCCATACAGATATGGGTTGTCTTGGTGAACATTGTAGGTTCTGGCATAATTTGGGATTTTAGCAAAAACCCTGATGGAGGTATTGCCAACCTGAGCTGAAACCATGATGTTGGGAATTGGCGAATAACCCTGTACATCCTTCCCCTCGATTTATAGTGTTTAGTATTTGTGGCATCTCCTTTTTTCTTTCATCTGTTTAACTACATTATTTTCTCCATGTGCCCCTCTTCTCTATTCTGTCTTCCAGCCTTCAGCTGGTCAGTCGACCACATGGTGGTTTAGGGATGAGCCTATATTTACTCTCCTCGTGCTGCTTCACCTGTCGTTCTGTTTTACAGGGTGACAGTTCAGCTCTGGCATGAATGAACACTTTCCACTCATCTCTGTTACGTCGATTATCTCTCACAGCTCTCATTTTGTGGATGAAATGGACACTTAACTGCGTTTGTGACATTTTAAATGTCATATTCAAGGAACTATGTTGTCCTTGTGGGAGAGAGTGGGGCAGAAGCTTTACTGCTTTTCCTGTTGTGATTGACACACAGGGTAAAAGGATTTTGCTTTTTAAATGCACCTCATTCACCTTGGTGTCACATTGAGTCAGAGAGTTTTTTCTTTTTAACTGTGAATCAGGGTCATATTTATGAACCTGTCAAGGCAATACAGCACCTGTCTGGAAAGTGGCACTTTCTCCTGTTTAACTTTTTGCAGCAGTGAGCACATACCAGGCAAACTGATAAAGGACTAAATGAGGATATCTCAGGACATCTTATATTGACAAAGATCTCTCTTTTTACATCTTTAATTTATATTTAGTTATAAATGGACCAGTCAGCTGAACTCCTGACCACACTGGCGACTTATGTGGAAAGAATGCAATTACTCAATATAATCAGTTTTCATTAGGGTGATTGTTGAAAACTTTAAAGGTCTTGGTCACCACATGGACCTGCATGTGGCTGCTGGCCAAAGGATGAAGTGATGTCATGAAGCTGCCTGTGACCCCCCCCCCCCCCCCTTCAGGCACCCACCTATCCACTAGTCATGTCATACTAGAAAGAGGTCTTGCCTGCCCTTTGACCTGGTAGTATTTGGTGGAAGCAGTTCTTAACCGAACATAACAAGCACGGGCAGCTGCCTCTTAATGTGATCTCTGGAAATTTGAGGTTAAGCACTTCTTCAGTCAGACCTGTTGCCATTGCTGGCTTCTTTTCCAGAAGTTAACCAGCTCTAATGCTACTGGTACACAAGAAGTATGAGCCACAGACAGTAACTGCTCGTGTGAATTGATATTAACAAAGACCTTGTCAGAAAGCAGGCAGTGGTGATTGATAATTAGAGTTGTAGTGACAGTGGCCTGCTTAAAGGGTGTAAAAATTCTCGATGTATCTACATGACGTTGCCCCTGGTCTAGGCTGAAACCCTAGCCAGCTCTTCCAGTGCAAAGGCGGAACCTTTCCACAAGTGAATCCACACATTCACTCCTGACCCCCAAGCACGATTGCAATTGACGATACTGCCCGACCCCTCTGTCCCATATACGGTAGTGTCACACTGAGAGATATGCCACACCCACCACTTTCCTCCCATCTTGTCACTGCTGAGTGGTGTTGGTCAAAGTTTATGGCATGCTGTGACAGATTTGTGGACCGCCATGATGGACAAGTAACACATTTAAGTGAGCTCTCTTGTTAGAGTTCTCTCTGGGCTGTCGCATAATCTATCCATATAAGCTAGGCTGAGTGAGTGACTGCCTTCTCCATACATGTGTGCTCACGAACATCCCTTCTTCAACTTACACATAGAAAGTGTATGCCTTTTAATTCTGTTTGTGTATGAATTAGTGTGAGTGTGTGTGAGAGAGAAATATTTCCAGGCTGTCTGTGCTGTCAGGG
This sequence comes from Seriola aureovittata, assembly GCF_021018895.1. NCBI lineage: Eukaryota > Metazoa > Chordata > Actinopteri > Carangiformes > Carangidae > Seriola > Seriola aureovittata. The sequence goes on from NC_079386.1 coordinate 4,574,400, forward strand.
GGAGTCAGTGTTCCTCGTCACTTTATCGAGCACAGAATTCACAGCCAGAGAATTGTGTCAGTGATGTGATGTCTTGGCTTCCAAAAAGCCATAGATGCTCTTTTCAGCAACAGTCACAGTATCGGTCTAACACGGATTACAAACCAACTGTCTGTGTTGTTTACATGCAAAATCAAATGCTCCCAGCCCCACCCCTTATCACTGTTGCTCTGTCTTGGGCTTTCATGGGAATAAAACTATTTTTTTCTGCTTTTCTTTTAGGGTTACATCAAAGATGTCCACGAAGACTCTCTCACAATTGTATTTGAAAATAAGTAAGTTTGCTCTCTCTCTGTTAACATCTCCTGTATGTCTGCTTTATGATAAATAGTCCTTACATGGGGAAATGAGGCTTGAACTATAGTAATTGAGAGTTACGATGACTGCCCCAGGCTGGTGCTTTACCAAGGCATTCAAAATTGTCCTCCTCAGCACCTGTGCTTGGCATGCAGCTGTCCATACACGTCTCTAACAGTTTTTTTACCTCCTGCTCTGACCCCTCCTGCCCCCACCATGCTTTCCTATACTCCTAGCCCCACCACCCGTCCCCATGGTCCCTCTTTATCTACTTGGCTGAGAGTGTAGATTAGGGTGCCCCTAAAAATAGTGAGCTAAGGTATGCAGGGTGGGAGGAGTGGCAGCATGGTTGCCCATGTCATTTTTGGGATGGTTTATTCCCCTCCCTCTCCCTTTTACTTTCTCTGAGCACATGGAGGTGCTGGAGTAGCTGGTTGTATAAGACAGTGAATGAATGAAACACCTTTTTTGGTTGATAATGATAGTAATAGGGCTCTTAAATGAAAATTGTTTTGAAGATTTAGACTAAGTTTGAGAGACTTTTCAGATTTCAAATGAACATACATCTGTTTTCATTTATGTGTCCAGAGTAATAATATCATGTTTCACCTTAGAAAGTCATTTAGTGAACTTCATTGCACTGAGTTGAGTTATTTTCAAGTTCTTACTTTAGTGTGAAATACATCATACAATGAACATAGTCACTCATTGTCCAGACACAGTTCCTTAAACTTCCTCATTAAACTCCTCACATAAACTTTTAATTTTTATTTCATTATGTCTGTTAGTGTGCTGTACAACAGTGATGGTGATGCACCCATGCCATTGTAATCCCAATATGACATGAGAGACAAAGAGCTTGAATCTAGCCTGCTTGAACTGTTACTGAATTCTATTGTGATACCTGTGACTGTTGATAAGCTGAAAAACATTTGTTTTATCTGTGTTGTCTCGCCACAGCTGGCAGCCAGAGAGACAGTTGCCCTTCAGTGACGTGCGGTTGCCTCCTCCAGCCGACTACCACAAGGAAATTGGTGAAGGAGAGGAGGTGGAGGTGAGATGCACCGCTTTGCATCCGTCTGACTCAGCCCATACACCTGAGTTTTCACTAACCTCATGTCTCAAGGCCTTGGTGTCTTTTCACTTTATCAGACAACGGATCATTATTGGCTAGTACAGTAATTTCCAGGACATTCATGTGGCCTCTAAACTAAATTAAAGTATCTATGTTTATGCCTTTTAAAGTAGTAAACAGCCCAAACAGCCTGTGGCACATAATGGTTTAAAAGTTGTTTTAAATCTTTATTTGCATATTTCCTGGTGCTTTTGGGCAGCTGATTAGAACAGGATTATTATATGCGTATTGGCTTTGTAAAATATTATCTGGTGGGAAAGTTGAATATATTGCTTGCATTTTGTAAAACCAGACTCAACCAGAATCTGCACAGGCTGAAATCTCAAGTCAGTATGAGTTTGCAACAACAAGTTTACCTCATATTTTTGATTTCGTCCACAACACATAGCACTAGATAGTTGTACACTTTGTATCCTCTCTGCTTTACTAGTCACTAAACAGTGGACTTGTAGGATTCCATTCATAGTCACAGCATTGGTCTGACATTAGCCTGCTGAATATGCACTTAAGGCCATGTTCACCGTCATTACATCTTGATTTCCACTACAGACAATTTGAAGCACCGTTAATGAATATGAAAGTTGTGATTTGTTTTTGGCTGTGACTCAGCTGTCATTCACTGTATGTCTGCTTACAGGTTTACTCCAGGGCCAACGAACAGGAGCCGTGTGGCTGGTGGCTGGCACGGGTCAGAATGATGAAGGGAGAGGTAAGTGGTTGCTAGGAACCAAGGAACATCTTATTTCAATGAGATATAAAAAAAAAAAAAAAAAAAAAAGTCAGGAAAAGATTTATTTACAGACTGTTTTTATTGCTGATATGTACTAAAGCAGAAGAGCGTATCCTCTCTTCTTTGGAGGCGTGTGTTTTGCCATTATGGTGATTTCAAATCCTCTTTCCACCTCTGCATGTCTCCATTCATTCAAACACCACATTCACACGAGAAGAAATTACAAAGAACAACATGATGCTGTTTTGTTGTATTGTCTTGTAAAAAAAACAAAAAAAACATTATAAACCACTCAGTGTTTGTTTTTGTAATCAGTTCCTTTGATGCTGTGGTGCGCTGAAGGAATTTTTGATTCCTGAGTTTTAGTGCACGGGGCTTAGATTTCCTGGAGCTATTTCATTGAAAAGGATTAATATTTTGGAGAAGATGATGCCTCGTGTCAATGATAAAATCCAGCCAGGCTAGCTTCCTCTCTGTCTCAGTATTTAATAATCAGTAATAGAGGCGAAGCAATTATGTTTCACTTTGCTTCAGCGTCCTGTTGTATTGCCAGTAACTGTTTATTGAGCTCTGAGTACTGCAGTATCCTGTATGTAGAGTGAATACAAGCCTGTAGTAAGATAAGTACTGCTGGGTAATGAGCTCAAAGAGTCGGTATGTCCTGATGTGGTCTGACATTGAACCTTCAAATTACATCCTGTGCTTCTTCTTCACACTGACTTGTGTCAAAATGGATTTGCACCATACTCTGTGTAACAGGCACAGTTGGCTAATTTTGAGGTGTTTTTCAGATTTACAGATGATTTGAACCACTACTGGCTCTTAGTTACCAGCTCGAGCTGCAGGTTGAATAGTGGGTCAGTGGGATATGGAAAGGACAGCTTTGCAGTGCTACTGTGCCAAGGGAGCTGCTGCTGGTGTAGTGCTGTTATTTGGAGCAGTCTGATAAGAGCCCGCAGGAATGTCTAGCATTGACTGATGGCTTTAATACTGTCCTTTGAGCATGGAGTGTGCAGTGTTCATCTCACTGCCTCACTCGTTCATGGTTCCCCTTTTCTTTGTCTACATTTTGTCATCTTTCTCTGTATCTCTCTTGGGCTCATCTTCTCTTGTTTCATCTTATGTTTTCTCTAAAACAGAAGGATCTAGGAACAATCTGTAGCTTTATTAACTGGATGAATAAAGCTATAGATTAAATGTGTTTTTGATATGAAGTATACTTTCTTTCAACCTGAGAGATGACATCAATTAATTTTGAACTTGACAGCTGATTCTACATTTTTGTATGGATTAAATACAGCAGTTCTGCACTGTATACATCTTAGCATATGGATGTTTTTTTCAGTTCACATATCTGAGCTGTCAGGCTGTCTCGTGTCTGATATTTCTGCTTATATTAAAAATCTGTATCTCTTGTGCTGTTTGCAGTTCTACGTGATTGAATACGCTGCATGTGACGCCACATACAATGAGATTGTCACAGCAGAGCGCATCAGGCCCCTCAACCCCAACAGCCCTTCCTCTCGGAACTCCTTCCATAAAGTCCCCATCCCTGTCCCAGAAGACCTGAGGGACATGTGAGTGTCTTTTACATTGTCAGGTTACATATAATAGATAGTTCTTCAATTGATATTTATATATTTATGAATTTTGAATTCTTGAATGTGTCAGTGAGCAGTGTTGTTACAATGACCCATGGCTGTTAAATGAATAACAAGGCCAACTGTTCTGTGGATTGTTTTCTTATTGACAGCTGTGCAAATGACAACATTCACAAAGACTTCAGGAAAGCTATCGGAGCCAACTGCATCTTCTTCAGTGCCCAAACACACGAACTCATTGTGCTGGTTAGTATTTTGACTTCACGCTTGAGCTGGGACTCACCTCATGAACAAGTTAATGGGCTTATTAGATAGACACAGATGAGGGAATAATACAAAACGAACTGTAGTAACGCATACAAATCTGAAAGGTTAAAATGAACCGCATGTCTGGGTTTTTCTGGTATTCCTATGAGGTCTGTAGCTCAGTCCGAACACATTCACTGAGCACTTAATTAGGAACACCATACTGGTACTGGGTAGGGCCTCCCTTTGCTCTCCAAACAGCCTCAGTTCTTTGTGGCAGGGATTCCACAAGATAATGTTGATTGCATCACATCACATCACATCCTTCAGATTTGTCAGCTGCACTTTCGTGCTCCCCAATCTCCCGTATTACCACATCCCAAAGGTGTTGTACTGGATTCAGGTCTGGTGACTGGGGAGGCCACTGAAGTTCACTGAACCTGCTGAAACCAGATTGAGACGGCTTTTGCTTTGTGACGTGGCGCATTATCATGCTGGAAGTAACCATTATAAGATTTGGCCATAAAGGGATACACGTGGTCAGCAACAATACTCAGATAGGCTGTGGCATTAAAATGATGATTTATTGGTATTAAAGGGCTCCAATTGTGCCAATAAAACATTCCCCACACCATTACACTACTAGCAGCCTGGACTGTTGACACAAGGCATGTTGGGTCCATGGATTCATGTTGTTGAGGCCAATTTCTGACCCTATCATCTGCTGCCTCAGCAGAAATCCAGATTCATCAGGCCAGACTGTTTTTCCAGTTTTTAACTGTCGGGTTTTGGTGAACCCATGTCCACTGCAGTCTAAACTCAAGAGGCTGTTGCATGTGAAAATCCCAGGAGATCAGCAGTTTTAGAAATATTCAGTCCAGTCTGTCTGACACCAACAATCCCTGGAGCAGTCAAAGTCACTGAGATCACATTTTAACCCCATTCTGATGTTTGATGTGAACAGTAAGTGAAGATTCTGATGTGTATCTCCATTAGCTTATGCATTGCGCTGCTGCCACATGATTGTCTGATTGGATAATTGAACGAATAAGCAGGTGTACTGGTGCTGCTTACAAAATCTTCAGTGAGCGTATCTTACTTCCCCTTCTACTGTCTCTCCTCGGTGAATTTTTTTTTTTAAACATACACACAAAATTCTGAATCAGCAACAACTTTGTCAGTGCTAATTAAAGACTCATCTGATTCTTGAAAATTCTTGACGATATGGATATAACAATTATGTTTTGAAGTCATTTTAAAGTTGTAACTTGATCCTTTTTTTTAATGATCTTCACAGTCTACAAATGAAACCACAGTAAAGCGTGCAACTCTTCTGAGTGACATGCATTTTCGCAGCATCAGAACCAAGCTTATGCTAATGTCCCGCAACGAAGAAGCCACCAAACATTTGGAGGTAAACATGCTCTGTTACACATGCACATACCACTGTCAAATACAATGAATTTGCCAGCCCTTGTTAACATTTAAGACCCAGCCATTCATTTTGGCTTACTTTACACATTTGCACTCAACCCAAGTTGCATTTTCCCCCTCCCAGACAAGTAAGCAGTTAGCATCAGCCTACCAGGAGGAGGTGAGGGTCAGGGAGGACCTGATGGGTCTCGCCATCGGCTCCCATGGTGCCAATATCCAGCAGGCAAGGAAGGTGCCTGGAGTCACGGCTATCGAGCTGGAGGAGGAAAGCTGCACATTCAGGATCTACGGAGAGGTAGACTGCTTAATGAACCTATGTGCCTTTGCATGTTCTGGTTATGTCTGATATACTGTAGTGTAATGTGGTGGAATATTTGTGTCGTGTTACAGACCCCAGAGGCAGTGAAGCAAGCTAGAGAGTATCTTGAGTTCAAAGAAGACTACTTTCAGGTACCCAGGAATCTTGTAGGTGAGTGAGCAACATAACATTCCTGAGGGAGCTCATTTTGGTGGTGACAACATCCCTCTTCATCACCATAACATATTCCTTATTGCCACACATTTACGCTCTTATTATAAAGACATTATTTTACCGTTCCTTCTTTTTCTTTCTCCCCCAGGCAAAGTCATCGGCAAGAACGGCAAAGTCATCCAGGAGATTGTGGACAAGTCGGGCGTGGTCCGTGTCAGGATTGAGGGAGACAACGACAAAAAGCTTCCCCGGGAGGAGGTAGGCAGGCAGGGGGCTGGCAGAGACGACACTGCCAGCAGCAAAGAGGTGAATGGACCGTTCGGCTGGTCTCCCAGTCCCGTACAATCGTGCCCTCCCCACCCCACACTCCCCTTCTGCTCTCCAAAAAAGCAAAGCTACTTTACTGCAGCAGTATGTAGACGTCCCGTGTGCTGTCTGCTTTGACACTGTTCCATTCTGCTGCTTTGTCTCTCCTGTTTTGTCACTAGCACTTATGTTTTCATTGCTTTTCAATACACACAGCCCACAGCACAACATATGTCAGTTATGTTGGGCCTGTGTGGGAACTTAGCTGTGTGCTGTCCCTGATGGGTTGATACAGTATGTTTCTGTTGAGTGTGCTTCATGTGATTTTTCAAGCATACTAATCATTCCAGAAATGGGCTGTAATTTACTACTTACAATGTCCTATTTGAGTGAGGTCTGAACTGTTTCCGATCAGTGATATCCCTCAGTCAATGGGGCTCAATATGTGATCATTATTTGTTTTCTTAAAAACACAACACTCAACTCTTCATCTCCCCCTCTTTGCGTTTCATCAGGGCATGGTTCCCTTTGTGTTTGTGGGAACTAAAGAGAACATCAGCAATGCTCAGGCTCTTTTGGAGTACCATGTGTCCTATCTCCAGGTAAGTCAGTTCTCCATGTCCACCAGTAGATGGTGGCACTTGCCCTTTCTCTATTACTGTCTCTCAGAAAACTTCAGATAAAATAGAGCTGACTGTTTTAAGTATTTCTGTCCTCTGTACATTGCAGTTTTAAATTGACTCCATATATATATATTCTTCTCAGAATATCTGGTATCATCATATCATTTGGCAGGAAATGTGTTTCTTAGAAGCACAGTTTCTTTGTGGCATTTGGGGTAGGGGCAGGGTGCCGGTGGGACGTATGTAGAGGGTCATTTCACATTGGTCACCTGTCTCCCTCCTGCCTAGCACCACATGTAGAAAGCTGCTGAGAGCACCTCATTTTGCCCTTACCTCATGTGCTTTTATAAATAGCCCCTCTCTCTGGGATGGGGGTGAAGGGTAGACTGGAGTTTAGATTACCAGCTATCTGGACCCTGAGCTTCCAAAATAACACCGGACCCCCACCCCGCCTCACTTCCTTCACACCTCCCTTAAGGTTCAGCTGTTGGTCGAGGCAGCTGTCACACTGTGAAGTGAGACCCCCTCCTCCGAATCGGCCACCACTGAAATGCCATAAAAACTGCTGTCAGTGCACTGCTGCCATTAGACGCACTGCCCACCCCCCCATCTATAAAGATGGCTCATGTGGCTCAACTGAAAAAAATATACATTGTGGCTCTCCTAAAAAAATGATAGTAGCTTTTTAAAAAAATGTAATTGTCATTTAACTTGATAAACTTATAACTCTGGTTTTATTCTAGCTGGATTTAAGAGTTGTGGGGGAGGCCATTGTTGTCATCATGGTGGTGTGGTGGTCCAGGGGATCCCAGGCAAAATGATATTGCCTCATTTGGAGAACTAACAGACATTTAATCTATCTCATCATTGTTATTTTCCTGTGTCAACAACGACTGTCTCATACCTGAGACAAATCTGAACAAAATGGGCAAGTCTGTCAAATCCATTATGGCATCTGTGGATCAAACGGCTAAGAACATTTGAACCAGATGCTTTTAACTATTCTTAAACAGCACATTGTGATACACATTTTTGTCTCTGTCCCAAAAGATTAAAAGGAGAGGGGACAGTTTCCATCAACACAGTGTGATTTCACATCTACCGAATCACTCAAGGCACAACTCAACTTTTTCTCACTTCAGATTTGGCAGTGGTTTGGAAGAAGTGGCAATCTAAAAGAGATCAGTGGAGTAATGGTTGTGTTGACAGATGTAGCTGTTTATCCTAACTTTACCACTACAATCTGGCGTTGGTTGGCTATTGGTTGAAGTGGGTGTCAAAATTGTCACATTTGGGATTTTTTTGAGGCCCACAATCCATCAGGTTGATGGACTGCACTTTACACATTACTGCCACTTAGTGGTTGAGTGAAAGGCTCAAAAACAAGCCCAAAACCAGCCCAGGTCCACAGCAGATGTGAGTTCAGACTATGGCTCAGTTCCATCTAAATACAACAGAGTATGTGTGTGCCATTTTATAGGCTGAACAAACATGTCAAAGTGAAATTATTGTAGACAATCACAGTCTACCAAATGAAGTGAGGTCAGAAACAAAATCTGTGAGTAAAACACAATCTGAGTAATAGCGCAGTTGAGGTTTTGCAGATTAAAAAAATTATGCTTTTAATCATGTTTTTAATCATTAACATCCAGGATAATCCCTTTCTGGTCCCTACACATGTGGATCAGCTTGTTTAAATAGTAGCATCCATGCTTTGTTTGTAGGTAAACCTGATAATGCCTGTTGCTTAGATGATCTGCATACAATGGCAACACTTTTGGCACATGGCATTATTTTGTCAAACTGGAAGGGGCCCAGGTCACCTTGTCACACTGGACACTCAGGGATTCTCCATTTTAGCAAAAGCTGGAGAAGATAAAATACATTTTACACAGTAATAGCAGCAGCAACAAGATATGGATGCCATTCATGACTCACCTTTATGGCAGATTATGTTGGTGCTTCTTGTTTTTCTCTGCATTTAACTTAGTTTTTAGAATTGTTCATCTGCACTACTGTTTCTCAACTATTTGTGTTTAACATCAGGTGGACATCAAGGTGTAGGATGGAAGGGTAGGAGGGGGATTTTATTGATACATTTCAATAAATCATGTGCAGAACAACAGGCTAAACCGTCTATACTGTTTCCCCGTCCCTGGCGTGCAGGAAGTGGAGCAGCTGCGACTGGAGCGCCTCCAGATTGACGAGCAGCTCCGTCAGATCGGGGTGGGGTACCGCGCACCTGCCAGTCGAACGGGGGGCCCAGGTACTGACCGGGAGAAAGGCTACTTGACAGATGAGAGCAGCAACTCACTCCATGCCTCTCGCACCTATGGAGGCCGCGGCAGAGGACGAAGGGCCTCCAACAGCCAGTACTCTGGATATGGTGAGAATGAAGGAGCTGAAACTTTAACTTGATTTGATTCATAATCAGTTATGTTTTTTTTGTGTGTATGTTTGTAATAGTTTTTGTTTTTTACATTACGTGTCTCTGCTTGATGCAGGCACAAACTCTGAACTGTCCAATGCTTCTGAGTCGGAGGAGGGTATGGAGCGAGACCAGCGGCCCCGTGGCATAGGCGGAGAGGAGAGAGGCTCCCGACGAGGCGGCAGGGGCAGAGGCTCCAACTCAGGACGAGGCCGTGGAGGACCAGGGTCCAAGCCCTCGAACTCAATCAGCTCAGGTAATTAAAGACCAACCTCAGTCGTTAAGATTACTGGTCGTATAAGTTTTGAGAGCTTTTCCAAGTAGTCATTGCAGCAGTTTAATGGTATCTCATGGTATTCAGAGTGTGGGTTTTTAAGTCACTTAAAGCAGCCTTTTCACATTTATTCCTACTAGTCTCACAATAAGTTTACAAATTTACAGTACAAATTTAACAATACAAAGTTTGGGAAATTTGTCCCAAGTTGGTTGTTTCTTGTGATTTACAAACTGGTAATAACTGAAGTTGAACCTATGGACTATTGAGGAAGGAGATTTCATCATCACGTGGTCTTACAATAATGTTAAGGTGACAAGAACCTTGTGTATGGTGCTGTCCAAGTCTTCAAAAGAAGCAGCTGGCAGGTGCCTTTTTGTAGTTGAACAGGTGTGCTCGTTTTACATGATGAATTCAGTTCACCTGAGAGTCAGAGGGAGATTAAAAATGCGAGAAGATTAGCGAAGTGCAGTTGTAATACTACTTTTCTGTGGAATCTGCAGTGCTGAGGGACCCAGACAGTAACCCGTACTCCCTGCTGGAGGGTGAAGGAGAGCTAGCCGACACCGACATCAGTGAAGGCATGGGAGGAGACCGCCGCAGGCGCTCCCGCCGCCGCCGCAACGACCAGGAACCCAGCGTAATGGATGCTGCTGGAGAGTCGGACAGCCAGGCCGGCCCCAGCGAGAATGGACTGGGTGAGAATTTCAGTCTTGTTCCGTTGCATAATGATTTGTGAAGATATACAGTACATTTGTTGCCAGGTACACACTGAACATCTCTGAAATTAGAACCACATGCTTGAGTAAAAATCCTGAACTGTAACATTATCAGAGAAAGTATTTTCTAATTTGGGTTTTAGATGAAGAGGCCCGGCCTCAGCGTCGCAACCGAAGCCGCCGCCGCCGTAACCGTGGCAACCGCCCAGAGGGAGGTTCAGCCAGCCGTGACAGACAGCCACATGAGAGTGGTGAGTCACTGTTCTTATTTTCCCCCTCAGAAAAGATGATATATTCTGTATCAATACAAGCTTTGATCATTTCCATTTAAACTTATACAGACGAGGCAGCTTGACTGTCTTTGGTATGTATTGAATTAGTACTAGCATTTTAAATCTGTATCTATATTGTATGCACAATGTAGCTAACAGAATTTCTTGTTTTCAGTGACTGTTGCTGACTACATATCCCGTGCTGAGTCCCAGAGCAGACAGAACCTGCCCCAGAAGGAAAACCACGCTGGCCCTGAGCCCAAGGTACAGACAGAAACACACACTGTGACCTCTGCCTTAGTTTTATTTTCAGAAGTCAGATTATTGGACCATTCTCACCTTTTTTTTTTTTTTCACCCACCTTTTGTACCCACAGGAGAATGGGACCAGCACCAAGAATGATGAGCGAACACCCTCCAAGCGTTCCCCCAGCAAAGGCATGACCTCGCCCAGTGAGACTCTGACCTTGGTCAACGGGGTCTCGTAAAGAGACGGCCCTGCCCCTGGTGAACCCAAGTCTAGAGCAAGACTCCATGGCAAACTCTGTCCCTGCTTGCATTAACTTAAACCTTAAACAGATGAGTGAAAAGTACCTGACAAAATACCTGAATTCATACTATGAGAGTGAAAAAGTACAAAAAAACGACAAACGCATCTACTTAAAAACACACGTTAACGGTGTATGCTATCCTATCTATCAGTACGTAGTGCTTATTTAAAAAAACAACTAGCTTGCCAAAAAAGAGCTGGTGGATATGACTTGATTTTTAAAAATACTGAAACACGAGAAACAGGACGAGACTTTTTTTGTTTTGTTTTTGAAAACGGTTGTCTTTATTTGTGTCCTTTTTTTTTGTTTTGTTTTGTTTTGTTTTGTTATGTTATGTTAATTTTGTTCATTGTTTATCACTGGTTTGGACTTGGCGGTCGCTCTCTCTCAACCAAAACAGACGCGTCTCTTAACAGTGTTAAAGTACAGACAAGAGAGATGTAAGCTGTAGGGAGTGGCGGACGAGCAGACAGTCCAATAGCTCATGTGACGAGATGTTCGCACACTGAACCTGGGAGTGGAGACAGACGGATTGGAATATTGATAGACATTGTGCCTTGAATTTGAAAAAAAAAAAAAAAAAAATTAAAAAAAAAAAAAAAACTTGAGTTTTTCCATTAAGTTTGTTTTTGTTTCCTGAGGGAAAGAAAACAGGGAGAGTTGATCTTCCAGTTTTTTTTTTCTTTTTTTTTTTTCTTTTTTCTTTTTTGGTTCCAAGAGGAGAACAAACCTGTGAGGGAGTGATGAGTAAAACAAGGGAAGGAGAGGGAGTGGCTGGCCAACGTGAGGAAAAAGAAGTCTGGTGCCAAACACGAAATTCAAGGCGCTTGTCCTCATTCCGAGTAGAATGGACAGCGTTGGGGGGTCAGTGCGTGCGTGTATGTGCGTGCGCGCGTATGTGTGTGTTTGTGTGTGCAGAGTTGAGATTTGGCAACCACAAAACAAAACTGGGGAGGGGTGAGGTAACAAACTGAAACGTAGCCCTGGGCGGGTCGCATGGTGAGGCATCTCTATTTATCAGCAGGCCTGAGGGGGGTGTCGGGTGATGCGTCACTTCCTCCTCTCGACCTGTTTTAGGTCTTTCGAGGGTCCAGGGTGGCGCCCGTACAGCCCTAGTAAACAGGACAGGCTGAGACCAGACAGACGGCAGACTTGAACTATAGATTTAGACTCAAAGAGAACTATACCGTGCCTCTTTCTCTGTGTCGGAGGGGGCGGCGGTGCTAGCTTCCAGCCACACTTAGTGTCTTGATAAACCACTGCAGCGCGCAGCTCCGGACGCACACGAGGGGCGACCACCTTTCTGGGACGGGTGCTGCTAGTGGGGGAGGGGGGGCGGGGCGGGGCCTGGAGACTGCGGACTGTGGGATTGGGACAGCTTCAAATGACATGAGAGCCACATGACACACACCTACAGGTACACACACGAGGCATACACACCACCAGGTGCGTGCGAGTTGAAGTGGTCGCCTGCAATGGCACAAAGTACAGGACTGAAAAGGAAAAACTTTAAACAAGCGAGGTGTCTGTCTTGTACCTGGCAGTTTGGGTTGGCAAATGGAGTAAGAGAGGGACTTGAAACCTCAGTGGCTCTCTGCTCATATTGTTACTGTTGTCTTGGTTACCGCTCTCAAGTTTTTTTTGTTGCTATTTCCACATCTTAGAAAATATGAAATAAAAAATTGAAGTGAAATCAACTTCTTCTCTGGAGACGAACTTTGATTTCTCTGTCTTGTGAGTTTGCAGTCTATTTTTCTAACTTGCATGGCATTTAGTTAACAAGTAGTAGGTGGTGCCTGTCCTGTGCATGAGGAAAGGGTGTTATTAATCTGACTTACAAAGCCATTGTTTCATTCACTAGAATTGCTGCTAATGTACACATTGAATGTCCGACTAACGTAGAAACTCTACCTTTGAAGAGAGAGAAACTTAAAAAAAAACAAAAAAAAAACAAAAAAAAAAACACAACAAAAAAACAAACATCCCCACCCCCACCACACCCCCCTCCCAGCTCATCTGCCCAGAACGTCCCAGTTTCTATCGGTGGATGCGAGTCAGGAAGAGACCCATTCCTTTGCTCAGAAGTTTCGGAGTCTCATAAAAGTATTACATTTCCAAGGGCAACATTGTGCATGACAAGCAAGCGTCCACATGACCAAAGGTTTTGAGAGACAGATGAATGGGAGCGTGGTTGAATCGAGATGACCCAGATGCTGCTGTTATACATTTCTGCTCACCTGTATGTTGTGTTTTTAGAGAATGAACGAGCACTTGAGTATTTGTACCTTGGTTCAGTTGCATGTGTGTGAGTGGAGGATGAAACCCTTACTGGTATGTTTGTGTTTACCTTTATACCTCATTGTGTGAGTACTGTAATCCCTTATGTATCTGTATCCCTCACGTCCTGTTGAAAGACTGCTGGCTACTGTGTGTGAGTGTGTGTGCGTGTGTGGGGGTGTGTGTGCGTGCGCGCGTGCGTGTGTGTGTGTTCGTGTGCGTCTGTGGATGCTGGCTGTACAGTCGACTCCTCACTCTGTCAGATTTTGTCTCTGGTTTTCTCACTCATGTTCTGATGGCAATAAAGGACTTTTCATTGTTTGGTATACATTTTTTCAAAACAGTTTTTTACTTTTTAATAAACGCCCAGAAAATGTATCAAAAAAATGCCAAGTGAAACCTTTTGAACCGTCAATATCATTTCAGCATGAAATATATATTGCATTCCTGTAATTTAAGTTATTCACAATGACTTCTTGCAACGTAACAAAAACCATTTCATGAACTACAGTGATAAATTTGTCTGAAGCTATTTTAAGCAATCCTAATTTTGTGTAGAAGCGTCAGCGAAGTCCAGCTGTTACTGTCATTTGTAGCATTTAGTAGAGCTTTGCCTTATCTAGACTTCAACAATTTTAGCTGTGAATAGGTCTTTGCTAAATGATGCTTCCTCGTGCTCATTTCCTCGTGCGCTCGAAGAGATGCCATGACCTGGATGACGGAGAGTCTTCAGACTTCCTTTGTACGCTGACTGTCTTCCAACGTCTGCCACTCAGGACACTGTTCTTGTTATTTTCTGATTCTACTTTTGATATGAATCTCAGGAACTTCACTCACTCAGCTTTGTATTTACAGCGACATGGTTTCTGTTTGTGGAGCCCCTTGGAGATGATGAAGGTATCAGCCTTTAAGGGGAGGAACTTTTCACTGATTTAAAAAACAACAAAAAAAAAACTAATAAATTCAAGCAAATCTTAACTGATGTACATTAAGGGTGGATATGAAACATCACATGGATAATTAATATATATAATAAAGAGGCCTGTGGACACTGTTGCTCAAGGGTTTTATGGTTTTGATCATCTGGCTGCTTTACATGTTACACCATGGCGAACTAATAACCACTGTCAAAAACAAACTTTTGTCACGACAAAAAGTCGTGTAACATCTGGGCTGCTGTTGTTCAGACACTGAAGCAAACTGAAAGGTTCTTTGTTTCTTGAGAACAAATTATCATCAGAAAGACCCCGTCCTCAACATGAAGCATGGTGATGGCCGCGTCATCCCACTCTGCAGCAAGTCCTGGAAGACCTGTGAAGGTAAAGTGAACAGCACATGTATGCAGCAAAAAATACTGGGGAAATTTAAGGAAAGAGACCAGACACTTAGAGGGTTGAAAGTTTCCTAGTAAGACAAGATAAGACCTCAAACAGAGATCTAAAGTTAGACAGGAATGGCTGCGAAACAATGTTTTGGAAGCTCCTGAGTCAGAGTCGAGATCTCACACATCTAATCCAGGATGTGTCGCAGGATCCCAGTCCTTGTGAATTTAAAAGGTTTCGATGAACTGGGAGGAAAAATGCAGTGCAGACGTATCCACACACACACTCAAGTGAGTTAAGCTTTGTGGGCTAACATATACATACTTTGATTTACCTGCAGTTGTTTTTATATCCACATTTATTTCAGTTGCCTAACTGGCACGATAATTAATTCTTTTGATGGAAAGCTACACGGAAGCTGGGGAAGAGTTTGAAACTCAAAATTGTTAGTGTGCTGATGCCTGAATAATTAAAGAGAATACTGCAGTGAAAGAGAATCATCATCATCATCCCTATAGTTGCGTCTATGACTTCACTTCTATCAGTCTGTGTCTCCCTCTGCTGGAGATTTACTGTCATAATGTGCTTTACTAGTCTGTGGTTAAAACTGCTGAAAATATGAAATATCTTTTAATGTGCATCATTAAAACCACCACATTAAAGGGGGAAATACACATATTCTCAGTATCAGCCATGAGACATGTATTCTCTTGGCTCTCAAGTTAAAAACAGTTAAAAACCTCTTTTATCATGCTGCCATCACATTTCCTCAGACAGCATTCTTCTTTCTTTTCGGGGGTTCATCTGAGAATCCGCACAAGGAGGGGCAAATCCCAGAGGTCTGGTTCCTCCCAGAGTCCCGCCACCCAAGTCCCCAGACGGTCAACCAGGTCTGAGGAGGATACACAGATCAAATTACAGCTTTACCTGACTGTTTACATCATTTCTGTTTATGTGAGTTTACAGTACATTATTTATGTATTATGTGTGTAGGTCATTCACTGTCCTTCTTCTTGTAGCATTTTGGGCAGATCAGCCCCGTCTCCTTCTCTGAGAATTGTTTTTAATGTTGGGATGTCATTTAGTTAATTGAAATGATCAATCGACCAGAGTCGATCTGGTTAAAGTATGTGTTCCTTATTTTACTGAATGATTTACCTTTTAGGAGGAAGTTCATCTCTGTCTCAACTTCACCTGTGGAACAGTGACAACATGTTCTGTTTTCTTTCTGTTGTCATGATTTTTTTCGTGCCACTTTGAGGTCACTGAGCCTTGACCTGGTGTGAATCAGTCTCTGCTTGACACATAATCTCTGTTTAGGAACACATAACATTCAAATCTACTCTGGCTTTTGGTTTCTTCTTCTTTAGTTTTAGCAACAGGTACTTGTTATCTTTGCATGTATAAAATCTATCTGTCTGCATGTAGAGATTCTATTGGGTGCTCATACCAACTGGTGTAGCCATGTTGGCAAAGAAATTATTTTCAGTTCCGAGAATGAAATGAATAGTCTCTTTTGTGCATCAAATTTTTTATAAGTTTACTCACTCCGGCTGTGGGCGCTATCTGGGTCTTAATATACCAAACTGTTGTGCATAGACACCATTGTTTCTGAAGTTTGGGAGTTTCCCCAACTTGGCTGATTCACAACAGTGACTCCCTCGTCCCAGTGGTATTTCTCAAAAATACAGAACATCACTCCTACTTCATATCCTTGAATCCCACTATCCCACAAAATGATCCACTGTAGCATGATCACGACACACCTGTTAAAAATTTTTCCCACAGTCTCATATGAGGCTATTTGAAGCTGCAATATTCAATTTTTATATGAACAATGGATCAACACACGCAGCCTGCTCAGCGCCAAACAGTGGTCAGACAAAGCAAGCAACTTAGCTGGAGAACCAGGAACCAGACAAGAACAAGCTTCTCTACACGAGGAACACGAGGGAAACATAATAAGGAACTTACACAGGAGCACGAGGTAACACGGAGGAACTGAACAGGTAATGAAAGCAGGAACAAGTCAGACAAACCGAGTGTGAGGGGGAACACAAAGACTGAAATACACGAGAGAGGCAAAGGTACAGGTGAACAGGTGAAAACAGGGAAACAGGGAAAACTTGACAAAGACTGGAAGTGAAATGTCAACAGGTTAATATCAACATAAAACAGGAAATAATAATAAACAGAATCCAAACAAAGAGTCACTAAAAGGGCAGAACATGACACCAAAAAGCTCCATATCTCCACCAAAAAAAAAAAAAGAAGACTTACACTTAACAAGTTGCCAGAAGCCTGATTCCAAATACATGTAAGACAATAGTTTCATAAAACATTAGGCCACAACACATTTAAGTGCCATTTTCATCTTGCTTTGGAGTTGGACAGCATGAATTGTTCCATTCACTGTTCCATATTAAGGAACACTACAAGATGTTATGATGAAACAGTTAGGACTCTCAATTTCAGATTAAACCTATTTCTGTAACAACAACAAGAAAAATACCTAATGCAGCTTTAATATGGGTCCACTGTTTGTTGAAGAATTAGTGACAGCATAGTTCATCCCATCATTTTTCAGTAATGCCAAATTACGAGTTCTTGGACAATGGATAAGGGTGTAACGTCTGATTTAACAAAATCTGACTCACATTGGCCACATGAACATTTGAAATATGTAACAGATCCTTTGACGAGGTTTCCCAGAGCTGGTCACTGCAGCTGTTTCCCTCTGTTTCCTCACTGCTGGTGTAAATTACTCACGAGAGGAGGAAAAACATGAACAGGATCATTTGTTTCTGAATCACATGCTTACACCATGAGTGTTTTATTTATATTGTCAATATTGATTGATTTTCCACTGACTGAATGTACTGTAAGACTTTTTACTTTTTTTCTCCTATTCTAGATATAAATTTGCTTGTGCGTAATTAAGTATGGATATAGATGAAAATAAATATATAGGCCTGTACATATATTTATATCTATTTTTGTATATATCTATATCTATATATAAACTTATACAAAGATGTAGTTGGTAAATAATTTTGACAAAGTATAATAAATTATTGTTCAAAGAAGAAGTAATTATTGCAGTTTGATTTCATTCATAAAAACAAAATGTAATCATTTTCAATTCATGAATGTAGTATTCAAACAAAACCAGGTTATGGAATAATATGAATAAACTGAGGGGAGAAAACTACTACTAGCTACTCCCAAAGTGCAGCTTAGAAGCGTGTATTCGTGTGTTTCCAAATAAAACAAACTTAAATAATAATAATAATAATAATAATAATAATAATAATAATAATAATACATTTTAATAATTAAAGCACACATTTAATCTGGTTTTCTTCTGATCACAGCAAACTTTTGTCAAACGAGACACACCTTCATACACATACCTTTTAAAGAAAACGTTGCTTCACACTTCATCCAATCACAGGCCGTACATTTTGAGCGACGCGTCCATCCACCAATCAGAAACCTATCTGCGCGCGTAACGTCAGCACGTGTTTACTATTTGTCAGATTTGGACTTTCGACTCCTTGGTGGCGCCTCTAAAAGTAGTGAGTAGCCTACTTACGTCTTCTTGTGTTTCTCAACTTCTTTCTGTTGACGTTTAGTTTTACATGTCTTCAAATGTAACTGCGTAAACTGTCAATGACAATTTATTCGGTTCTGACACATATTGGCTAACACCTGGTAGCTAACGTTAGCTTGCTAAGAGATAGCATTCAAATTAAACGAGCCTGGTTAGCAGCTCAGTGGCCAGGAAGTATAAACACGGAAATGTTTTCGACTCCAGCCTTATATATATCAGTTGTATTTGTAGTCGCACAGTTTTTAGAATAATAACAAACTTTAAACGTTTGTAGTAACTGAGTTAAGCATGTTATTTTGGTGACGGACTTGAATAATGATTCACTCTGGTGGCCCTTTAGCCTGCAGTCGCCTCGATTACAAGCTTTCTATTTCCTGATACTGACGTTATCTGTTCAGCATTTGCTCCCACTGGTTACTTTCTGCTACTGCATTGTGGCCTGTGTTAACCCACCCTATCTTTACCTCTTACAGAGAATACACTGGACAACAATGGTGAAGATTTTCATTGGTAACCTCTCTCAGCACGCTGGGAAGGATGAAGTTGAGGCTCTGTTTAACCAGTATGGCAAAGTGACAGAATGTGCCAAGTACAAAAACTATGCTTTTGTCCATATGGAAGACCGCAAATCTGCTACCAAAGCCATCCGTGAGCTCCATCTGTATAAGTTGAGTGGTAGGCCCATCAATGTGGAGCTGAGCAGAGGGAAGAACCAGTCCCCCCCTGTTAAGCTCCACATTGCCAATGTAGAAAAGGGATCTGATGAAGAGCTCCGCGCTCTCTTTGAAGAGTACGGCACAGTCACAGAGTGCTCCATTGTGAAGAACTTTGCCTTTGTGCACATGGCCAATCATGAGGAGGCCATGGATGCCATAAAAGGCCTGGACAACACAGAGTTTCAAGGTAAATAAATTTGATATTCTACTCTTACGAGTGAAAGGATTGGAAGTTTTGGGGATTTCCTTACTATCAGTATTTTTAACCTTTTAGATTTGAGGGACAATGTTTTTCTCTCTCTCAGGAAGTCGCATACATGTTCAGATATCAAAAAGCAGACCCAGAGGGGCACCCGAGGAGGAGGACTATCCACCTCCGCCAGGCAGAGGAGGCTATTATCCTCCTCGCTACCCAGGGGAGAGGCCTGAGCCTCCCTACAGAGGCCACATGTCCGCTTACCCTCCTCCGCCTCCGCCACCCCCTCCTCCGAGACGGGCACTCTATCCTGCGCGTGGCTATGGCGAACAAGACAGCTACGGGCTGGTTGATTACTATGAGAAATACAGAGCCCGTCCTTACAGTGCCGAGGGCTATGATGATAGGCGTGCCATCCCCCCTCCTCCTCCTCCTCCCTCAGCACTGGTTAGAGAACGTCTTGGAATGGGGTCCCTTGACCCATATGAACGCCGCCCGCTTCCACACGCTCCTCCATCCTACATGGTCAGGGACCGAAGCCCCATCAGACGAGCCCCCCTTCCACCTGCTCCGTCAGCCGGTAACGGGTACTCCTATGAGCGGTCCCGGCTCTCTCCAATGTCCAGAGTTCCAATGTATGCAGCAGCTCCCCGCCCCAGGGACTCCTTTTCAGACAGAGCGCCGCCACCACCACCACCACCTCGCTATGCAGGCTATTAGGCACCCGAGTGTAATAGAAGGTGAGAAAAGAGAGAAGATGTTTCATGACATCATAAGCTACACAGATAAACCATGATTGAAAAAAAAATTCAAATGAATGTGTACCGAAATGAATAAGAACTGAATCCGTAAATTGAGAAAGAATCACGCTTTAAATTATCACCATTATGTTGAGCCTTAATTCCTGCAGATCTAGCTCAGCTAATACATCAATATACAAACAAACTTTGCTGGTAGACTCCTAAAACATTGCTGCTTTAACGTCAAAAATCAGTCTTGCGCGATTCCTGAATAAAATGCGCTCCTTGACATGTGTGGTGTGCTCTCTTTTCAGGTTTAGAATATGACAAGATCGTCGTCGTCTGCTGATGCATGTGGTGCTATACACCCTCCTTGTCTATGGCGGATTGCGTTGCGTTCGCCTGAGACTTACTGGAAGATACTGAATTGCGGAGAGCCCCGTACTTTAAAACATAGGATTCCATGTCTACAGTTCACGTATTCATCTGAGCTGTTATGCCTTTTCTGTTCCTCTGCTTGATTTACTGTTTAAAGTGTTTTTCAGAATAGGATGCTGGTTTAGGTGCCTTAATCTACTCCAGTGTGATGCAGTGCTGCAAAACTTAGTCTTTCTAAATGAATAAGGCCTCTGGGAAACTGATATAATATTATAACAAGGGAAGATCATTGTGTTCAGACTAAGGTTGGTGGGTGATCACAAAATGTTCATCAAAATCAGTTTAAAAAATCAGTGTAGAAGTGCTTTAATATAATCCTTGGTGTGGCAGGTTGTACAATAATCTCTTAAGATTTGCGACACATGTTAGCATGACAAATCAAAAGTTTCAGTGTGGTTTTGTTCTTTTTACACTTTGTGTTTATCTTTTCTTGCGAAAACAGAATCTATAGCACCGTTATGTATGATTTTTATTCACTTCACAAGTTGCTTTTTATTTGAAAGCTTTTTAAATAAACGACTGAAACCAAAAATGGCGTTTTAACTGTCAAATTATTCCACCCTGGGTAGGCCTTTTTAGCCCAAAGACTTTATTCTCCAGATCAGTTATATGTAGTAATACCCAGGTGTTTGACTCATAACACGCTTTCAGTTTAATTCTCCACACCCTTGAGTTATCAGCTTGACACATGGTAGGTAAGCAAACTCAAATATGAACAAAAAGTCAACTTTGCTCCTGCCTTCCCCTTGGAAGACCCTAAAAGTTAATACAGGAAACCCAGGAGTAACCAAACCGTCAAGTTTGCTTCTGTTTGCTATATTCTCCTGTGTCTACACGGACGTATCTAAACTGCGTCCATCGGCTGCTGTGCGTAGTCCCTTGTTCCTGTCCCTCAGCGTCTGCATTTCCTACCTTGTGTCGAGCCAATCAGAGTGGTTTCCTAGAAGTAGAACAATAATTAACTGAGATTTGCACTGGCCCATGTTTCTGTCTTCTTGCGACGATTGTTCTGAAGTCTTGATTTGCATTCTTCATTTCTTTATCACATTATGTATTGGTCACACTTTGCATTACTGCTTTAACTCTCAATATTTATGACCTGCGTATATGTATCACAAATTGCATGCAGGCTTGGTATTCTTAGTATTTGTGCTCTTTGTAGGTTGTTAGACTCTATGCAAGAGATGTCAGCTCATGGTAAGTCATCCTCAGAAGATATCCAGCTTCCCGAAGAAAAGAGGTAGATATTGTTTAAACCATACTGCATACACACCTACCTAAGTCCTCATTGGAAAAAGGGAATTTTTATCACATTCTTAACACTTAATCCTTTTAACATTTTCCTCTTTTTTAATTTGGTAAAGCAAATACTTGAGCTTGTACTTCATTTTTAAATCAGTTGCATTAAATTTGGACTTAAACAATTTCAGGAAATTATTGAAAAGTTGTAGTGTAGTATTGATAATGTAAACTAGGTATGAGATAATGGAAAACTGATAGAAATGTTTTATTTCATCAGTGATGAGTGGGATCTCTGACCCTGTGTCTGCGTTCACAGGCTCGTCTCTGCTCTGGCGACGATAAAGGGGTCTTGACGTGTATTCACAGGACTCTGAGCATCATGGGATCCGACGGGGCTGCGGTTAAAGGTAAGGCAGTGCGAGTTTATTTTGAAGTCCATGAGAGACTTGTCTATTTTGCAAACCCTGATTGAAGTGTCTGTCGTTTTACAGGAAGTGGATTTTGTCCGGTTTTGGTCTGTTGTTTGGAGAACTGGAGTAAATGGCCCAGCGCAGGAAACCTGCATGATGCATCTTCGTGCCTTGCAGCTGATGACACCAAAACAATGGGGTTGGACTCAGTCCTATAGGACTCTCAAACTTGAATAAAGCTTGATCCCATCCGTAAATGGGACACCACAAAGTGCTTTACGAGGGAAGCCAAATTCACCCATTTACACACGTTCATGCAGCGCTTTTTCCTACATATAGCACTTTTCTACCATACACACACTCGCACAATGATGACACGTCAGGGGCAACTCGGGCTTCAGTATCTTGCTCAAGGACACTTTGAAATGCAAACTGGAAGAGCTGGGAATCCTGAGCCACACATCTCACCCGACAAAGGCCCTGTGACCTCTCACCTGAAAAACGTAGTGTAACCATTGTAACTGAGTTTTGATACAGTCTTTAAGGCCTGGAATATTTCCTTGAAAACTATGCATGACTTTGTATTTACAACTGTTAAATATAATTTACTATTATCTTTATTTTTGTGTACCTACAACTCTTTCATACACTGTATATTACAGTTTTTTTTTAACATGGATATAGACTTTTGGTATGCCCTTTCAGAATAAAATGTTTAAACATGATAAGAAGGTTGTTTGTCTTTGTGTTTGCTGTTAATCCCAGGTAGTTTATTGTGGTTGTAGAGATATTGATTTGATCTATCCTGCAGCTCCAAGCATTTATGGACTGGGCTTCCTAACTTTTACCTCTAGCGGTTAAGTTAAGAAAGTTCTCCCAGTTTCACACAAGCTTTGCTGTAGCTCACAATCTACACTGTAAAAGTTGAATCTGATTTTGATATATATATATGGATAACAAAAGGTGTGGGATATAAAGGCAGACAAACAGTTTTTGTACAAAATACAAAAACAAGTTTTACTGAATTCAGCTGTGATGTCAGACCCTGCAGTAGTTCTAAGTAGTCTGTGTTTTGTCACTATTTTTTCTCACTATTAGTCAGTGTCACTTGATTTTGCAATGACTTTTTCCTGATAAAATTTGCAGATGAGCTTGTTCAGCAATGATGAACATGCTGCTTTTGTCTCTGGATAAGTGAGAAAAACCGATTAACAGAAGATCACTTATTGCAGCAAATACCAGGTGAGAGGTAGGACAGGTATCCAGCCACAGATGGACAGATATTATAGTGGCTCTACTAGTCAGAAGGCGACAACGCAATATAATCTGAATTACACAATATAAAACTGAAAGTAAATCCCCCACAAATACCAAAGAATAGGTGTAATTTTCTCTATTTCTGTTTTAGTTTTGTTTGGTCACAGGTTATTTCAGTTTAAATAAAGTTCTGTTGAAGCACAGTCCCTTCCTGCTGGGATGGAGTTTCAGGAAACCAGAGTTGGTGGTACTGTCTTGACCAGCGGTGGTTATCAGGTCTGCTGCATGAAAGTGATCACATTCCAAACATTTATGGCTGCTGCGATGTGACACTGTAATCTTGTTTTATGGTCATACACTGTCTCACCTTTGTATCGGTGTTTGCTGTTTTTGTCTGTGTAGAGGACATAATAAACATGCCTGCTCTAAAAAGAAATAAAATGAATCTTTACTCAAGTACCTCAGAACAATTTTGAGGTATTTATAATTAGGTATTTCGGTCTTACTTTATACTTATACACCAATACATTATAGATGGAAATATACTTTTTATTCTACATTATTTTGTTATTATTATATAATATACATTATATTGTTACATTATTATGAAAACATTAATCCGGAGTGTATTATCAGCTCATATAAAGTGGTTACAATTAGCTCTACCTGAACTAGAAATAATATTTAAATACTCCTTACAGATTACTTTATCAGTACCAATAACACTTACATATTACATAATAATACATTACTCTGAAAGAGACCAGAATGCAAAAGGGGTACTTTTGCATTCTGGCATACTACTTTTGAAGCATTAAGTATATTTTAGTGATAATACTAAAAATTGTATAATAATATATAACTATAAATTTTACTTGTAATGGAGTCATTTTACATTATTGTATTGATACTTTTACCACTGAATGAAACTGCAAAAAAAAGTGCATCCATTCCTAAGAAACTGATGCCAAGAAGAGAAGTGATTTTTTTTTTTGTCTACCTCAGCTACTCACTGTAACCTGAGCTCAAAATGAAGAGCAGAGCTGTTTTATCTCAAGAAAATCTGGAACAACCTGTTTCTAAAAGACGAAATGTTACACCAGTTTTTTTTGTATATGGGAACGGCTGTATGAATGAATACCATAAGCATCTTGTGACTGTGAGATGAGAGCTATGGCTGAGTATTTAACAACAACATTCACAAAAACATGTTACTGAAAACAATTTAATGTGTGAGATGAAAATGTAGAAACCAATACATTTAAGACCTCATAGCATTTGCACTTACAAAGTAAGAGTTATTAAGGTCACAGCTTTTTTTTTTTTAATAATATAGACATGAAAGTAATATATATATAGGATACAAAACAATGATGATTTCACATTATAAACAGGGATTTTTAACTAAGCCTGTATGAACTCTAATGTAACAACTACAGGGCATTTTGCGTTGCCTTCAATTGCAAGTCAATAAAAAAAAAAGTATAAAAGCAGGTCACAACATTTGGTTGGTTATGACTGACACATGAGAGTCTCGTCAGTCTCCAGGGGGCCAAGTGCTATGAGCTCAGATGGGAGACCATTCATCACACAAGCACCCGTGTCCGTGACAGGTGTCATAGTAGGCACACACATGCCTGTCTCCCTTGACGGAGGCACAGCTAGCATCTCAAACTCCACCTCAAAGCTCCCCTTGGCCTCGCCGGACTCACGGATGATCAGGATTTCATACTCTCCGAACCGGATCAGGGCCTTGTTAGGGAGATCCATCCTCTCCAGGTAGCCCAGAGCTGAGCTGTTCACAGACAGTCGTCCCCTCTGGCTCAGGTTCTGGACGGTGAACAGCATGTCTGGGCCCTGGGGTGTGCGGTAGGCGTGGAGGGCCAGCTGTTTTCGGGACACCCGAGGGTCGACAAGGGTGTAGGTGCAGGTCTGGCTGTCACGGCCCAGCCTCAGAGGGTCATCTGCTGAGTGTCTGCTCCTCTTCCCCAGGGGAAGCAATCCATAAAGACTCTTGCTATTCTGCTGAGGGTGGTAAAGCTTGATCTGGAGACAAGTCAGGAGATCCTCCTCTGTCTCCATTGTTTGAGACACACTCATGGTGAAAAAATATTCCTGATGATATCAGTAACGGGTACACCCTCTGTGAAGAAAGGCTCTAGGAACAGAAAAACACATTGGGAATACAGTTAAATGAGGTGGATGAAATTACCAGTCAGTCAAACAAAAAGTAAAGTAATACAACACCATATAAATTCCTACTGTTAAATGTTTGTGCCTTACCTGTATGTTGATGTTTATAATTTGCAGATACAGATGCTTTTAATCCATCAACAGAATCAAATGATACCAATTGTAAGTTCTCAAACTAACGGTGTTGCTGCTGACGATGAAAACAGGAAGACTTTCACCAGAAATTCTTGCAAGCTGTTTTCTTCTCTCCAGAGTTTCGTCACCGTCATAAGACCCAGTAGTAACAATGCTGCCTTCAAGTGCAAATTCAGACTTTTGTCAATTTCGGAAGAGATCGGCAAAGTCTGGCTTTGCAGATCATTTAAGTTGCTTCTTTCTTTTTTATACCATTGTAAACTTATTATAGTTGTGTTTTATACTTTTAGACAATAAGAGCAGGCTGGAGATCCTGCCTTTCCTAAAATTTGGGAGGTTCAATAGGCACATTTCACAGTTTGTGCCAGTAGTCCTACAATAATAATGATAATAAAAAAAAATAAAAAAACGCAACTTAATCAGTGCTTTGATTCAATGTTCATTTTTTCAACTTTTCTAATGAAATCTTTCATGGGTGGATCGCTGTTCTCTTATATACAATTTTATGATGAGCACCTGAACGAAGCAGCCCTGGAAATTCCTGATGATGCAACGAAAGCGTAAAATGTGTGCAACTTGAAAAAGACACGAAGTCGCTACATGGTGTCAAGTTAATAACCTACCCTGCATTATCTACAACCAGTAGTTCGTCAACAACAAATCTCTTTAGTTCCCTGCCCAGTGGTTTTTTTTGACCAAACTTGGACAGGGAGGAACTGGAAGAGGATTTCGGGAAGGCCAGGACAAACCATGACATGTCACCCTTTTTTAAACGTTATCAAATATACAGGGTCATTACATGAATATATAATATACAGTCACCACAGGATGGAAAGTATGTCAACGAATTATTTTTGTAGACATAAAACAAAGCGCACACGGTAGATAAACGTTTGTTATTATCCATTGCACTACGGAGAGCACTGCTCCCCCTGACCAGTGGGTGGCGGTGTGGTGGTGACCCTGAACAGCACACACGAAGAAGAAGAAGAAGAAGGCAGAGGGCAAAAACCGGCTAGGCAAAAACGAAACGGAAGCTGGTCAGAGGAAATCTCCCTCGAAAGGGGTTTGAATTCTTTGTAGTGGCCGCTTGGTAAAAAAAGGTAACCTATTTTCACGCTGGTGTCTTAGTATTTACTATTCAACGCATTTTAAAATCTTGAAATATCTACTTATCTTTGATTGTTCGCCGTTTCGCTGCTTTGCGCTTGGACTGCGGTGCTTTGTGTAGGCCTATTAGCGTGGCTTGGCTAGCGAGCTAACCGTAGCTAACAGCTAGCACAAGCTAATTCGTAAAAAATAAGACCTAATTTCCCCATAGAAGCGTTTAAATGATACAAAACAGGGTATATATGTTCTAATGTTAAAATGCGTTCGATAATTTATTTTTAAAAAGTTGACTTGCTGCGTTAGTTTAACTGTCGTCAGCCATTTTGCAGTGAACGGGCCCGTTTAATTCGTAGCTATGAGAGAGCAAAGGCTTTAGGCCTACTATTAAACGTTATAAAAAAAGGTAAACACTATTCATTTTAATTGAACGTTTTGTTTTCTTTCTCCACCCCTGCTTATCCCGTTTTCTCTAAATTGCCTTGGAACAGGTCTTTAAAAAAAAAAATGGTGAAAATTTTTGTGGGAAATCTGCCCCGGGAGGCAGACCAGGATGAAATCAAGGCACTCTTTACACAGTACGGCACAGTCACAGAATGTGCCATCATCAAGAACTACGCCTTCGTCCACATGGATGACCGAAAGGCCGCCACCAAAGCCATCAAAAATCTGCACCTCTACAAGCTCCATGGCACACCAATCAACGTGGAGGCCAGCCACGGGAAGAACCAGGGCTCAGTCAAACTGCATGTAGCGAATGTAGAGAAGGGATCTGATGAGGAGCTCCGTGCTCTCTTTGAAGAGTATGGCACAGTCACAGAGTGTGCTGTTGTCAAGAATTTTGCTTTTGTACATATGTCCAACTCTGATGAGGCCATGGATGCCATCAAAGGACTAGACAACACAGAATTCCAAGGTAAGAAAGTGCCATCATGTAAAATAAGTAGTTGTGAAGCGTGTGTGGTTGTTTTAAACCTGATTATGTAATATGTGTTTTTTTTTTCCTTATCTGTAATTTCGTTTGTATTTAGGAAAACGCATCCATGTCCAGATTTCCAAGAGCCGTCCCAGACATGACGAACGGGATGACTACCCCCCTCCTCCCCCAGACAGAGGTGGCTACTGGCCTCCACGCTATCCAGGAGAGAGGCACGAGCCTCCCCCACCCAGCTACCTGAGAGGCCGTCTCAGCCATATACCCCCAGGTTACCCAGCCCCCCCTCTGCCACCCCCTCCCCCTAGACGAGCTGTTTATCCCGACCGTCCCTATGAGGGTGAGAGGGACAGATATGGCGTGGTAGATTACTATGAGAAGTACAGAGCTCGTCCGTATGGCATCGCCTCCTATGAGGATCAACGTGCTGGCGCCCCTCCTCCTCCCCCTCCCCCCTCAGCCGTCGTCCGAGACCGTCTAATGACCTCGCCGCTTGACCCGTATGAGCGTCGCCCCCTCCCACCTCCCCCGTCCTCGTACTACGCCCGAGATCGCAGCCCCCTCAGGAGAGCGCCTAGCACGCCAATGCCCCCCGCCAGTAATGGTTACTCCTATGAGCGCTCCCGACTCTCTCCGGTCTCCCGGGTCCCGGCATACGGAGTTCCACGTGCCAGGGACCCCTACGCAGACCGGCTGCCCCCGCCACCGCCTGCACGCTACGCTTATTAAGCAAGGCCCGGCATGTGAAGGTGAGAATAGGTCTGAGGTAGATTGGTGTTAATATCTTTTCTGAAATTGCCCTTCGTCCCATAAAGGCAGAGGCAGCTTGTGACCTGCTCCGAACGCTCTAGATCTTGTGGGGAAAACAAGGTTTGAAAAAGCATGCGTACAGTGGTACTCAACAGTTTGTAAATTCGTTGATAATGCACAGCTGTGCACTTACTTGGATTTCAGCTAATACCAGTTTAAATATGTGGCATAATCCGACAAAGGCAGACTGCCCAGTCTGGGATCTCTGACTGAAGAACGGTTCTCGAGATACAGAACTCGTAAAAAACTAAACATTTAGGTAATTACGATGGAACAACGTGCTTTGTATCAACAGTTGCAGACAGTTCATTTGTGTCATTTGCTCTTTTTTCAGGATCGTCGTCCGACTGCGTCGCCGCTCGCCGCCGCCTCCTGATGCACGTGACACTATCCACTTCCTGTCTGCGGCAGAGCGCGTTACGTTCCCCTGAGATGCTCACAGGAGGAACTGAATTGCCGACGTCCACGTCTGTTTTTGTTTTTATTATTTTGGGACAACTTTTAATCTCGTATTTTTTTCCCCAGATTGTTTTAGTTTGTCATTGTGCTGTAGTATTTTTAATGCTTGACGTCTGAGTTAGGCGTGTTTTTTTTTTTTTTTTTTTTTTAATTGTACCTTTACGTTTGGATAATTAGTGTTCTGATGTGGTGTGTAACCTTAGAAAGCTGAATCATTTCAGCAGAAGTTTCTAGGCGATACTTGTGACTGTAGATTTAACTGAACTGAATTATGTTTGGTATTAAATCTAGTCTGCACGTTGCTTCCATCATGTTAAACTTTACATCGAAAACTAAACCTCCATGTGGCGTTGCTGTGAAAATTTAAACTGCTAAGACATAGGAGTTTTTACACATTTAGAAAGTAACTGTTAGTAGCACAGTTACCAAAAGGCGTTCACATGTACTTGTCCACTGTTGGATCTTTTTTTTTTTAATAAAACGGATTTGTGCAGTAATGTTGTTCACAGATGTGCTCAAATCATGCCCTGCGCTAAAACACCTCAACAGTGTAACCGCTTGAATAGATTTGAATACTTTCGTAAATACAAAATCATTGATCATGCGTTTTATTTATGATGAAATAACAAACTTGTTAAAATCGTCACGCTGATTAAAGAAACATCTCTTATCTGGCCTTCTCTGAAATACTAAATACAGCTTTTATCATTCATCAGCGTACCTTTTACCTTGCCCCCCCCCCCCCCCCTATTAATGCCAAAACTGAAACTTGCTCCCATTATAGCTGAAGTGAATAAGGGCCACACCCAACAGGTGAGATTTCATAGATGAGACTAGTTACCTTTGAATCTGGGGGGAGATGACATCAAAGGCGACTGGAGATCTTCAGAGTCAACAGGTAAGTCCAGGGCTTTAAGGACTACTGCAACTACTACAGACAGCACATGCTCACATTTAACTGTTTTATAGGTAAATATTACTAGTTATCTACTACAGAGATTTACTTTGATTTTGATTATTTACAGGACCCTGAGTGTTACCTAGTTAAAGTTTGTTTTCCATGCTGTACACAATTATCCTTTCAGCTGTAAATCTGCTGTTCTTGTCAGTGTTTGCTGGGAATTAATTCTGAGCTACATATATAGTTGTCTTTTTTTTTTTTCCTGCACTGCCAGCAAATTGTAGAGCATGTTTGGCTTTGCGGCAAATGTTTTTGGAACAGGAAATTTCAGAGACATTTAGGATAGCTAGGTTTGGTTAGATGACAAGATTTTGACTTGAGGACAGAATCAGAAATTCACTTTGTTTTACAGACATGATGAGCTTGATTAAACCCTTGTAAAGCAGGGAAATAAGTCAATACAATGAAGTTGCCATATTCACTGATTTTACACACAGAATTTTGATGGAGGTGAGAAGTTTACAGTGCTGTGCTTTGTATTGCCATTTTGGATTCTGACCTGCATGAATAAAATATTTAAAACAATAATGTGGACTCACTGTTAACTAATATACTGATACTAAAGCTGTGTAGATGTAGCCGTTTCCCAAATTGCATCATTCCTGATTATAATGAATTACATTCTCTACAATTTAAGGTTTCTTTAGTCTTAACTGCGCAATCCAACTTAGTAGGATGTAACATATCTTTTATCAGAGGGTATGTTTAGCTTTTTTGAAAAGTAACAATTGTTACTGGTGATAATTGGGATTCAGTATGATTATACTGTAGTACTGAGATGATAGAAACTTTTTTTTTTAGTACTTTTGAGTTATGTATAAGTAATGTATAACCTTTATGTTGACTCAGCAAAAATAATTGTATGGAATAAGCATCTGTTAAAGAACTAAAAAAATTATTTAACTATTACACTCCCTATAATTTATAATTAGAATTTGTGCATTTCTCATAAATAACTCTCTTATAAATACCAGCTTACCACAGCAGTTTCCTCATGAGGTTGAGGCTTGGGTTTGTTGTCACTGTACAATCCAGGATTCCACAACAAAGGAACACGTTTTGGTTGGTATCAAAAAGACTGAGGTTTGACACCTAGCTGTGGTTTTCATGATGCTGAGCTCCCCTAGTCTTGTTTTAAAAGGTGAACTTTTTTTTTTCATCACGTTTGTAAATATTTAAATTCTAATAGACAAGAAAAAAATATAAATGACTTATTTTTTTTGGGTGGGAAAGTAGATTTTCCACTGTAGAAATTAAATGCATGCTTTCTATGAAAATGTAATAATGCATTCTTAAGATGATGAATGGCCTCATATTGGTGCATTGATTAGAATTTCAGTGCTTTTTTTTTTGAGTACATCATCAGTGGGTGTAGTTTTCTTTCAGTTTCGTTTTTTCTGAACCTGTACATACCACTAAAGGCCAACAGGGGGAAACATGCTCATAATTCAAAAGTTCCTACTGGTTTGACATATCCAACACCCTGCCAGCTGTGTGGTTGTGCAGTGTGGTCCAGATGTTATGATGTCCCATAAAATACATTAGTTTATTTAAGTAGTATTAGTGTGTTTAACCTTCAGAACCATAATTGTATGCAAAATATAATCACCTGACTCAGACACAGTGAGTATCAAACATGATTTTCACACAGTAAATTAAAATTGCATCTGTAGATATAAAAATCAATGAATGAGTTTATCACTAAAATTGAAAGGTGATCACAATGGATCTAAATTGAGTAATCATCTACTTATTGCTGATCATCACTATATAGTGCTTCAACTCTATAATGTTGGTGAAGATTTCCCCTGATATGTCTCTGCTCAAAAACTCACTGTAAACTTGACAACTAAGTCTCTCAAGTGCTCACACTACAGCGTGGAACAAAATACAAAGATCAATTTCTGTTTTAACAGCTCTAATTACTTTCATATTGCAGTTCAGTTCCCATGGGTGTTGTCAGTTGTGTGACATCACAGTGTATCTGTTAATGCACGGCCATGGTCGTAAACGCAAGTAGACAGACGATGAGAAGATACATAAGGAGATTGGATCTCATTTTAAAAGTGACAAAATCTTACTTGTTTAAAGAAATTTTTGATGGAATAGAATTCTTAAAAAAAAAAAAAAAAAAACATACCCTTTTTGTGTGTGGTTGTGATGCAGAGAGCTGAAGGCCTGTCTTCCTGTGGTTCATACTTCACTTTTAGCACCATTTATCACCACAATGGAAAATAACAAGCAGGGCATCAATGCTTATACATCCTCACTACTGCATATGAGCGCATATCAGCTGTGCTCAGACCACACTGCAGTATCTGTTCCTGTCACACAAGTGATTTGACCCCCTTACTCACACTTACTGCTGCACATCTTAATTTAACTCTCAATATAGAAGACTCTGAACGACCGTCAGTGTCTTCACTGGCTCCGCCTCCATCACTAACCAATCGCGAGCTGGACTAATTCTGTCGGACAGAAGACAATAGAAGCACAAGCAAGCAAGATCTTTATTACAAAAGTAGATTTTTCCTGGTTAACTCATTAACTAATTCAACATCATTGTCCTTTAACGTCACTGTTAATTGCAATTTGGCAAGTAAGGGATTATTCCATCGTACTGACACAAATTTAAATGAACAAAACCAAAGATAGTACCAGCAGCTCTCAAAAGTACCCTTTCTGAAGTTTCCTGTATTTAACAGCCAGACCAATGATGACCATGAGGAATACTGTCACAACAGCAATGATCACAGCCTTCAGCTTTGTTATTCCATCAGGCTCTTCTGCAAGAAAGAGCCAACAGTTTAACTCCCTCATTGAGTAACATTAGAGAACTGAAGAGAAACCATCCAGATGTTTTACATCAACAGTCAATGAAAGAAATATTTAGGAGAATCTTACCTGTACATCTGACTTCGGAGTCAAAAAGAAATGCATCATTGCCTTTGATTAAATATGAGAATAATTGAATTTATTTTCATGAATCAATTAGATTCAGATATACTGTATATTTGAGAAGTTAGTGAAGAAAAACTGTTGTTGTAGTGAAAGGTCTCCTTGGCATGTGGTCTCTCTCTCTCTCATCAATACAGTCTATCAAGATAATTTGTTGTGTGTGAAAGTGACACGAGAAAGTAGCACATCGTAGCTGAAGGCCAGTCTTCCTGTGGTTGAGACTAGGCTGATACAGCTGGGCCTCATGATTTTCATCTCAGCTGTGCTCAGACCACACTGTGCTGTCTCCTGTCTTCCTGTCAAACAGGTGAGGTGCAGCTCCCTCACTCCACCACTGCTGCAGACCTACATCTACTTCAACTCTGAGTAGCATGTACAGTCATGATTGTCCTAACTGGCTCCTCCTACATCTAACATAAATCAGATTCTGTATACAAGGTAACAGCGTTTGGAGGAGCGACAGAGAGAAAGAGAGAGATAGAGAGAGAGACAGAGCGAGAGAGAGAGAGAGAGAGATTAAGAGAGAGCGAAATAAAGGAGCAGGACAGAATTAAAAATACAGCACTACCAAGAATTTGCATGCAAAACTCTTTATTGCAAAATCCGAACTTTTGATGAAGTGATATTAACTTTTACCATTAAGCAGCCGCACAGAATCACATCAGAAGATTAACATGACAAAGCATCAGTTCCACTGTGAATAACATGAGTCTCCACTTCTGTCTCTGACGCAGGTCTCCTGTTTCTTATTGTGGGGAATGCACGCTCAGCGCTGCACCGTTCAGGTCACCAGTCCACATTCTGTCAATAAGAGTCAG
Source organism: Seriola aureovittata (assembly GCF_021018895.1). Classification (NCBI taxonomy): domain Eukaryota; kingdom Metazoa; phylum Chordata; class Actinopteri; order Carangiformes; family Carangidae; genus Seriola; species Seriola aureovittata. The sequence goes on from NC_079386.1 coordinate 4,608,112, forward strand.
ATCATTCTTAATTATAGGACTTCATTAACAATATCAGATGATGTCAGAAATCATAAAGAAATCTTAAACATTGAACAAAGAAATAGTCCTGAAATAAAGTGATACTGGCATCGTTTAAACTGTAGACTAAACAAGAGTAAACTGAAAGGAGAGACTCACATTGTTTCTTTTTGGATAAAAGGTCACTGCTGCATAGTCCAGGTCATCTGAACCCTGACTCTGTGTATATAAGGATTTTCAGTCACTCATCTCACATAGGTGTGTGTGTGTCTCTGTGTGTGAGAAAACTACAATATCATTAACTTACAAATGACTTGAAGTGATTGTACTGTCAGAAATTTAAAAAACTTAATAAGCATCACCTTTGTCTGTTCTGGATTCTCTTCTTCAGTATGAGCTACGTGAGAGAAACAATATGTCTTGTCAATTGAGTAAACGCTGTTCAAAAATCTTGCTGATTTTAAAACTTAAAAACAGGATGCGAAAATACCTTTCTGAAGATTTTGTATTATTTTGACAACCAAACCAATGATGACCATAGCGAGGAAAATGGTCAGAGCACCCATGATCACACTCGTTGTCTTTGCAATTCCATCAAACACTTCTACAAAAGAGATTTGATTAATATTAACATTGACAGACACAATGCACAACAGAAATGTTCATGTGAGGCAGGAAGAATTTCAAAAATTGTGATGATCTGAAGAGTCTGTAATCTAAAATTTTACATTATGCTGATAATGTTTCATCAAAATCCTTATTTCGACAAGCACGTATAGGCCACATCAGTCAAACAAGAGTTACTGTAACATATTGATGACATATATGTCCCTATATCAAGAGTGATATTGCTACATATGCGAAGTATAAAGGGATATATTATTATCACATTCATACATCCTCTAGATATATTAATATTATAGTGCATATTTAATATATGGAAATTCAGTATGTAACATTTGCATATGGGAGATTTCTTACCTTGAACCTCTAAATATGTTGCACCGACAATAACCGGGTTTTTGTTTATGCTATATCCGCAGAAATACAGTCCAGAGTCAGATAAATCCACTTGTTTGATTTTGAGAAAGACGGTGGAGATGTTTGACGTCACGTCGAATCTGTCATTTTGAAATCCACCACAGTATGAAGCAGACTCAGAGGGCTTGAATATAGATACAACACAGTGGGGCTTCAGTCGCTTGACCACTCTGAACCAGATCATCTGAGTGGGAGAAGTGGTGTAGTTGGTGCACAGCAGAGTGACTTCCTCACCAGGCTGAACCTCCACGGTGTAAAACTCTGACACTGAGAGAGAGAACCGGCCTGAAAGAGACACACAGCTGATAAAGTTACAGGTACCAAAACAATAACCTTCATGAATTCAGCTATTATTACAGTTGATGTTTTTCTTTATGCCAGTACTTACTGAGGCTGCACAGGAGTAAAACACTTAAAGTCAAAGTAAAGTTCATCATCATGCATATGAGCCTGTCATTGTTGCACTTGATATTTATAACACTAAGCTCCAACAAGGAAGTCTGAAGGCGGGGTGGTTTTCTTAATCTTGCTCATTACCAACCCCAGCCACCCACCCCATCCTCCAAAAAAGCCTTTATGAAGGTTTATCTTTAACTTTAGCTTTAACTTTTAACTCATGTTGTTTGGAACCTCTTTAGTGGAGGGACCAGGATGATACTTGTCACGCCTTGTCAAGTTCTTTCATAAATTTGAAGTCACTTTTTACGCCACACTTTAAGATCCTTGTTGTCTTTCTTATACATTTTAATCAGGGAGGCCAATTTCAGTCATTTGTTTTTAGCATGATAGCTAATTAGCCAACAGGGGCTGAGGCACTACAAATTACCAGCCAAAGCCTAATCAACGTGGCGGGTCCACGTGTTTGAAGTGCCTAGGCTTTCTTTCTGAGAGTGTTATCCACCTGAACCCAACAAATATTACTTGGAAATATGTTTTAATATGTCGACATATTAAAACAGTAAGAAAAGAGAATATCTACTGTAGGCATGCTCAGTTAAAAAAAAAGTATCATACTTTTATACTATATTTACATGACGAAACTGAACTACACACTACATTTTCTCACACTGTTAATACACATGGTTTGGACACAACAGGAAGTTCACAAAAAAAAAAGAAAAAGAAATCAAGCACAAAAATATCTTGCGTATTATTGCGCTCTGGTTTGGAACATGTAGGCTTTTGTTGTGTGTGGTTGTGATGCAGAGAGCTGAAGGCCGAGCTTCCTCTGGTTGAGATCTCGCTCTTGATACAGACAGCTGACGCAACAGTGCGTCAGATCATCAGATCATCAGCTGCGGGTAATATACATTTGTACTCTTCATTGCAAGTAACAAATAATTTGATTCATTGTGTTTTCATGCCTCGCAGCCAGGGCAGAGCTGATGTACTGAGTAGATTTTGGTGGTCAAAGGTCAAAGGTCACACCAAAGTTCGAGCCTTGTGAATGTGATATCTCAAGTGACACCACAAGATCATTTCTTCGGCACAAACATTCACTTGGACTCCAGGATGAACTGATCAGATTTTGGTCAAGGTCAAAGTTCAAGGTCACTGTGACCTCATACAACATGTTTTTGACCATAACTCAACAAATTCACACACTAATTATGACACAATTTAACACAAATGTCTAAAAGGATAAAATGATGAAGTGATGACATTTCATATCCAAAAGTTCAAAGGTCAACTTCACTGTGACATCATAATGTTCTGCAAAAACACTTCTGGCTATTATTCAATGCTGTACCTCTGGAAGGGGAGAGTGTGACCGTTTTTTCCTGCAACCTGGCTGCTTGATGGAGGCGTACAACCACGTGGTGTTAATTCAAGTTAATGTAGACATTTGTAGAACTAGAGACATGAAATGATCAAATGAGGTGCAGTGACTTTGTCTGACTGATCTCCATCTTTGCTGCAGCATGGTGTCTTCAAATGCTGCAAAATGTCTGAGATATTGACAAAGTATTGCCAATTGAATTATTATTTGATGTGTGCTGTGGCTGCTGCTTAAATTGTGTCAGTAACACAGTGGAAAAAATAGCATGCAGCTGAAAACCTATAACCAGTTTATAAAATATGAAATTACAAGTTAATACATCAGTTATAATCATCCATCAATATTTTTAAGTACATTTGGTTTCCCTTTGAGCTGCGGTTTCAGTTCCTGTACTGTTTTTCATTCCTACTTTCAAAGGTTTAAAAGTGAAAAGTCTGTTTACACCAGAGTACGTGCATTTGAGGGCTCCAATTTCTGCATCAGTCACTGCGGGTATTGTGGCTATCTATTAAAAAAAAAAGGAAGAAGAGACAGATGGTTGGCTAGGGTGGTTTGAGTTGGTCGCTAGGGAGTATTCTTCCTGCGAGAAAAACCATAACCCAGAAAACACTTCAAATGAAACACCACACCAATAAAACATGACATCACAAACCAAATCACGAAAATCGAAAGGGGAGTGACCTCCCAGCACCCAGACCCTGGACTGGAGACCACCACCAGCCACATAAAGAACCCTTAACTCATCTCTGTCAGGGATAAGTGGGCGTTGCTCTAACCACTCAGCCCTTATTAGCCAATCGCTGCCTTGGGGCACATGTTTAAAGGTGGGTGGTTGCCATCTCAACGCTTTCTGATGCTTAAGGCACACACCTGACTTCCGGGTTTGCTCGCCGCAGGTCTCTCAGCACGGCGTGTGGCAGATAGGGTAGCAGTGGCTACAAAGTTCTGCTCCACATTGCTGGTCTATGCGTATTACAACAAGCGTTTCACCCTCTTGTAGTTTCCCCTTATTGTGGACCCCCCCGGCCCCCTTCGTTTGCGAAGTGAGCCGCTCGCGGATCGCTGTCGGTAGGTGCTCTTTATCTTATCTCTTGCTGCACGTGGAGTAACAGCTGTTTTATGTTGACATTGCCTGCGGTATGAGCCCGATATATTCTGCTCTCCCTCGCAGAGCTGGTGTGTGGGTGTCAAGCCCCTAGCTCCCACTCTTTGGTTTGCACTGTGGTTATTAAAATACATAGCCTTGTTATTCATGATGGGGTCTGAGACCAGTTGACTCAGTGTGGAGCTGCGGCGGCTCACATACAGGAAACGCTGCTGCTTTAATTCTAAAAAAAATGTTTTTTATTTGTTGTTGTCGTTGTTGTTTATAATTTGGTTTTGTTTTTTGTTTTTGTTTTGTATTTTCTAACCCCTTAAGTGATTGTTTAATTTCCTGTGTATTTGAAATCAGTTCTGCTGTTTAGATGCATTAATTGATTAATTAATGTAGGCCTGTGTTTTGCTTTGCCCATTAATTGGTTTTGATTAAGTTACCACCTCTTTCTTTGTGGATAATGTTTCCCATTACAATAATTTTGCCTCGTTCATTGCCTCGCTGTATTTACATTGTTGAGCATTTCTTGTTGCCCACCTTAATTACGTTGTTGTGTTTATTTGGTTATTTTGTTTTTACAAATGCGTGGCTGTCAACCGCCTGAGTGGTTCATTGTTTGTAGATAATCTTTGTTGAGTAGCTTTAGTATTTTTGGTTGGAGCGTAGTCCCATTCATTGTTTCTCCCTGTCCCTTTCAGAAGCTCAGAGCCTAAGGTGGTGGGGCTGGTGACCTCAGGTGGCGGTGTCTCCCTCCTGTGTACTGTGCAGTGCACCCTAAGGTTCTTTTGGGCTTTTTTTTGTTTGTTTTTCCACCATTGAGTGTATGTGTGTTTCACATGTAAATGGTCTGACTTTCCCTGGGATCCCTCTCATCCCTCACTGGTAGCAGCTCTGATAAGGCTCCCCATTCTTTTTTTTAAATTTATTATAAAAAAATAAATTCTATTTTTACATTTTTTTTTAAATTTTTTTATAGAATTAATGTGTGGGTGTTGCTTTAATCACTTTTAGCAATTGTTTAATATTGTAATAAAGAAAACATAACAGAAAACATTTTGTTTCTTTTTACTGGAACCACATCTCCTGCTGCATTTGTAGAACGGACCTGAATGGCTTCTCTGGTGTTGGGAAATATATTAACCAAGGTGGTGTTGTAGGGTGTTGGTTGTTCATTACTGGATATCACTGCTTGCTCCCGCCACATATATGAAATCAACTCTACAATAAATGGCAAGATAAATAATGAATAAAACTCCTAATACTAAAATAATCGACAGTCAGTGCTCTGCCTGCGAACCAGCGGAGCACGAATTAGCTGGGATGGTAACATTGACGATATCCAGTGATAATGATGCATTTCATCCATCTCTTTTCACCTTTTCTACCTACAATGTGTTTTTTTTCTACCAACAAGTGATGTCATAACCACTAGTAATGATAAAAAAAAATTACAATTTGCGCACTTGCCGTACACAAGCAGTAAAATACTGAAATGAATATAAAACAGTTTATGAAACCACACCACGAGAGCCGTGAGGGTACAAAAGGTCTCGGCCACAGAGAACACAGAACTAAAATCTGTATGGAAGCAGTCTGGCGTCTCTACAACCTGCTGGCTGAGAGCCCACTTATTAGTTTGTGCCTCTCACCTGATTGCTCATTGCCCCCTGCATGCTTCCTGGTGTCCCTGTGGTACACATTCAACCCTTTATATTTAATAAAAAAAAAAAAAAAGCCTCATCTCTTGTCCTTCTTTGGAAATGTTTGTGGTTATGATGCAGAGAGCTGAGGGCCAGTCTTCCTGTGGTTGCCTCTGCTTTCAGCCTTGTTTCTCCAGTGGAAAGTGCAAGTTTGGGTATGTGATTGTTAAAGTGCTTTAATCAACAGTTACTTTACTTTTATGGCTCTTCATGTTGTTTCAGTTCTCTTGCAGATTGTTTTCAGACTTTTGACCTAACGGGCCTAACCCAAACCCTAGCTCATGATTTTCACCTCAGCCGTGGTCAGACCACACTGCGCTGTCTCTTCCTGTCAAACTAGTGATCCGTGGCTCGCTCATTCCGTCACTGCTGCAGACCTCCATCTAACTCTCAGTATAAGAGAGTCTGAACAGTCACCAGTGTCATTACTGGCTCGGAACAATCGTATTCTTTTGCCCTCAAATACAGATGTATGCGATTTCACGATTTGCATGAACATAGAATCTTTATTGCAACATTTTTTGACAGTTTTTTTTTTTTTTTTTTTTTTATAGTAATGGCAACTCCTCCCATCCACTAACTGCACAAAAAAACTCAAAAGCAGTTTGATATGATAAAGCACCAGTTCCACTCTGAGCAGCTGTTCCAGAGGTTTCCTGAGTCTATCTGGTGGCAGCTTACTCAGCGTTTAGCTCCAGCCCTCTCTTTGATGCAGGCCGACTGCTCTTTCTGAGTTTTGAATTGAACTTCAGCGCTGCATAGGTCACATCAGCAGAGCTTGGATTCTGTAAATGACAATATATAGTCACTAATGTCACACAGCTGAGTATGTGAGAAAATATAAGACCAGACAACATGTAAACTAGACTTTGATCTTAATCTAAAGTTACATTGTGATTACCTGGCTGTGTTGTGGATTGTGTCCCTCTTCCTTTAAATCTGAATGACAGAAACGGCACATCTGGTCAGTGCACTGATCGAAAATGTTGCTGTTCATACTTTCTTGGTAAACAGGAAGTTTTGTATTTGTAAAGTCGTGCACTTGCCGCATAAAAAACACATACAAGTACCTGTGTGAAGTTTCCTGATTTTGAGACCCAGAACAATGACGACGATAATGAGGAAAATAACCAGAGCACTCAGGATCGCACTCGTCAGAGTTGCTAGTTCAACAGACTCTTCTACAAGAAAGATGAATACATTTAACTTTTTGTATCATACACTGCCTGAGATCAGCGAGTACAGAAGGCACATATCTGTTTCTTTCCAACCAAAACACAGACAAAACATCAACAATCTTACCTTGAACCTTTAAGTATGTTGCACTGACAATTATTGACCAATTGTTCCAGTAAGATCCACAGAAATAGAGTCCAGAGTCGGATGAATCCACTTGTTTGATCTGGAGAAAGAGGGTAGTGATGTTGGACGTCATGTTAAACTTTCCATTTTGAAATCCATCACAGAACGTAACACTGGCATTAGAGCTGGACATGGAGCAGATACAGGTGGCGTTGGGTCTGTTGTCCAGTCTGAACCAGAATATGTGACTGGTAGAACTGGTGAAGTTGGTACACATCAGTGTGACTTCTTCACCAGACTGGACCTCCACAGTGTGAAACTCAGAGACGGAGACAGAGATCCAGCCTGAAACAAACAGAAAGTATTTTATTCACAAAGCTGTAATTCAACAGGAACCAAGTTAATCATGTTATTAATAAACAGTTTCTAAGTTTGTGTTCCATCAGATTACTGAAGTAACGGTTAGCAATGGTTGTATAGAGAAAAAGTAAAGTAGTGCTTACTGCAGGTGAAGAGTAAAGCTGTTACCAAGTTAAAGGTCATTGTTGTGTGTACAGTAGGACTGCACTACTCTAATGTTGGTGACTGAACTATTCATATACTCCAGTGAGAGTGGTGTCAGCGTAAAGAGGCGGGATGTTCTTCTGTTGATCTGGTCGCTCAGAAGGACAATAGAAATGCTTTCTAGAAAATGGCTGCAAAAAAATATCTGCAATGAGAAAGTTATTATCTTATTTGATAATGTGGCAATATTTTACAAAACGTAATTTAGGGAATCAGTTTGTATAAGTCTATAAAGTACAAGGATACCTTATACAGCTGCCCTGTTAATGACATATCCAACAGATGTTTTAGCTGAAAGCTTTTATATTGGTTGGACTGGACACAGAGGTTCAACCCTGCTGTGTGGAGGATAATTCACAGCAATAACGATGTTCTCTGCTGAATTCGATGTTTTTCTACATCAGGACACCTGAGAGTATCTCTCCATGCTCGTTGACACCACGTCCACATACCACAGGGAAAATAGTATCCTGCAAACTCTATGTAGAGAGATAGAGCTGCAGCAGCCATGACACTGCTGGTGTGAACACACATGTTTCTCTGCAGCAGCTCACCCACGGCAGCCGCCACGCTCACGCAACACAGGCAGAGTTTCCAATTCAGCTCCAGGTTATTCGATTTCATAGTACTGTATAATGTGTTAGAATTGTAATTCTCACGGTTTCCTTAAGTCAGACATTGAAAATCTGAATTGTGTGTGGTACTTTATAAACTGCTGCAGTTGATCCAAATAATGATCAACAAAATTAGCTTGTGCAGTGATGCTAATGTTAATGGTAAACTTTACAATAAGCTGCTACAGTAATAACATTTTAAATCTTACCTGGACAGTGATAATTACTGGATTAATGTTTGAAGCGTCAGTAAGTTCAAATGCAAATTTCACAGTGGAGCTGGATGGGACCTACACCTGCTGCAGCTTTCAAGCTTTCTGACATACCTTGAAAAATGTGCAGCCTTTAAGTGGAGTAAATTTGTTGGTTTGAGGCTGGGCAAGTGTCACAGTGCTACAACAATGTAGTGATGCAAGTTTGTAAAGTGTGACTTGTGATGAGGGGAGCAGTGACGGGGTTGAGAGTGCTGTACCACTGACAGGATGCTCATTGATCTACAGGTGTTTAGCAGACGTTCAAACTGACTAAAAACTGAGTCTCCACTCTGTGACTGAATCAGTCAATCAATCTGATTGTAGCAGTGGAGCTCCTCACTGGTGACTGAAAGCTGTCAGCCCAGCTTTGTTTCATAGCACCTTACCTCCTCATTAAAAGTTTATTATAATTTAAACCACAAACAATTGTAATCTGATGGTTCTGTTGTGAATAACAGGCTTCTGAGCATTATGTTAGTATGGGCAAGTTTTATTCGTCACTGGTTGGATTAACAACTGACTTAACGAGGACTTACCACTCAACTGAGTGTGAATCAGTGCTGAGCATCAGGCTGCATAAATGATGATGTATTTACTTACTGAACTATGTACTGCAGTGCATTTGAACGTTGCTGTGACCACTTAGGTCGAAAAATGAACCTCACACTCAGTGAGGGAATCTTTTGAAATGTAAGTATTTTATTAATTTCTTTATTTGATAGAGACACTGCATGTTAATGAACATCAGTACAAAAACAATGTAAACATACATCCGACGTCCCTAGGCAGGTAACATAAAGCAAAATACACAACTACAAACAAACTATACAAATAAAAAGACACATACATTTTGCTGCATACTGAGTTTAAAGTGATCGCTGATCTGGTTCGATTTAAGCCGATGTTTGAGACGTGTGTTAAAGGTGGGAAATGTAGGACATACAGGCAAAGTCAGCAAAGTGAAGCAGGAGGAGGATGTATTATAACCTCTTGTCTTGTAAACGCAGCGATGGCCAAAGCTCTTGTCAAGTAACCACAGAAAACTTACAAATAGCCCCTTTAATGATACAGATAGTGACACAGACGGTTCTGTTTGTCACCACAGTGGAATACTAGGTCGGTAGATGGGACCAAATGCTCAACTACAAATGTACTTTTCCTCATAGATTTACCAGATCCTTACACACACTTACTTTGACATCACCATTAAAATATGCAGTTACTAGTTTGTGCTATGTGTTTTTTTTTTTCAAATGAACAGAAGTTGAAATGAAACTCAGCCAGTGTTCACAAGCTAATTTCACACTTTTTTCTTGCAAAACATGGCGTTAATGGGCCTCGCGATTTTCACCTTAGCTGTTCTCAGACCACACTGAGCTGTCTCTTCCTGTCACACATGTGATGTGTCTCCTTCAGCGCTGCAGACTCTGCTCTGTCTGGCTCTTCCTCCATCAAACACTTGTTGTACTCTTTAGACAACATCAATAAAACAGAGTTAAGCTGAGAAAGAGAGTGGGATGATGCAAAAATGATCACACTTCTTTTATGAATGAAGAATCTATCACAAAACTAAATTGTTTTTTTTTGTTTTTTGACAAAATGATGCAGCTCCTGCTCCAGCATGAGGTGTAGCTACATTAGGTCCTTGTGTCTATTTGCTGGCGGCATACATAACATGAGACTCCACTTCTCTCACTGATGCAGGCCTCCTGCTTCTTATTGTTGTTGAACACAAACTCAGTGCAGCATCTTTCAGGTCACCAGAGTCCAGATTCTGTCAATAAAAGTATTTACAGTCACACATCTTACACAGCTGAGGTGCTGAGGTGAAATAAAGTCATTCACTGATAAATTACCAAAGTAATTCCATCACAAAACCTTCAAATTGACTTTAACCTTAAAGGTCCCATATTGTATAAAGGTAGATGTCCATGTGTTGTTTGATTATAAAGCAGGTCTAGGTTCTATATTAATACTGTGGAAGTATCAAAGCCTCAGTCCACAGAGGAATGAACAGCCTGTATTCAGACACTGAGCCTCAGAAGAGAGACTCACCGACCTTTTGTAGCTAGAGCTCTAGAGAGAAGTCTGAGAGGAGATGTAAAACCTTTTAGTTCTCAAAACCACAGATATATCTTCTGATGAATATCAAGACTTCAAACAAAACATCAGAAACGTGTAAAATATGGGACCTTTAATCTTAACTCTATTTTAAAATTAGATTCACCTCACTCCGTTGTAGATTCTGTTCTTGATTTTCAGCTACAAGATAAAAACAATAAATCTCAATTAAATAATTATCACTTAAAAAACATTTCCATTAATAGACTGGAAGCTTTAGATTTGTTTTTCATATTGAACAACTTAAACTGTTTTCAGCAAGTACCTGTCTGAAGTTTGCTGACTGTGACAGCTATACCGGTGGCAGCTATGATGAGGGAAAGAGTCACAGCGCCCAGAATCACACTTGTTGTTGCATGAGGATTTTCTACAAGAAATATTTTTAAATTAGACTTTCTCTACAGAACTTTATCTCCAGTGGCTTAAGATCTGACTCATATATAAATAGACAGTTGGAAATCTTATTTGTTGGAGACGGCTCTTCCTTAAATACAACAGTGACAATGAAATTTGACTGAGGGTAGCGATATATAGACTAATGATAAATATAATCTGCAATCTGTTATAATCTGTTGTTACCATAGTCCTTACTTTGCCAATGGCAGAAATGACTTTACAGAAGTCTTACCTTGAACCTTTAAGTACGTTGCACTGAAAATTATTGACCAATTGTTCCAGTGAGATCCACAGAAATAGAGTCCAGAGTCGGATGAATCTGCTTGTTTGATCTGGAGAAAGAGGGTAGTGATGTTGGACGTCATGTTAAACTTTCCATTTTGAAATCCATCACAGAACGTAACATTGCCATCAGAGGTGAACATGGAGCAGATGCAGGTGGCGTTGGGTCTGTTGTCCAGTCTGAACCAGAATATGTGACTGGTAGAACTGGTGAAGTTGGTGCACATCAGTGTGACTTCTTCACCAGACTGGACCTCCACAGTGTGAAACTCAGAGACGGAGACAGAGATCCAGCCTGAAACAGAAACATATAACACTCGTAATTTAACAGGAACTAAACTATATACATTCATTAAATCATTAAGAAGGAATGTGTATGTTTCAGTGCTGTTGCTGTTTTGAAGAGATGTTAAAAAATGTGTTCTATTAAAAACAATGGGTCCGACAAACTTACAGAATAAAGCTGTTAACATGGCGAGGTCCATCATAATGTGTAGAGTAAGACTGCAGCACTGAACTGTTCTCCAGTAAGAGCGGTCTCAGGGTTAAAAGGCGGGTTTTTCTTTCTCCTCGCTCACACTAACAACGTAAATACCTCGAGCAATGTGAAATGTGAAAGCCACAAAGTTCAAACAACAGACACAACAAGAGATTTAGTTGTGATGAGAAAGTAAACCACATAATTCAAATAATTAGAAAAATAAACAATTGCGTGAGGTCATTTCATATTAAGTTTCCATGTAAAGAATGTTCATAAGATGTATCAGGGCTTTTATGTGAGACAGTCAGACTGAAACGATTCAAATAACCATGATCGTCATCATAAAAATCACTACCAGACAGCTGATATAATGCTTCCATAACAGGCTGTGTGTGTGTGTGTGTGTGTGTGTCAGGCTCAGGATTAGAGATAATAGTCTATATGTTTAAATAGCTTTATGTTGATTTTCACATCAAACACACTGGAAAACAAACTGGCTCAGGTAGAAATAGGTGGGCTTGCTGTCTTAGTTGGATTAGAGTTCAACATGAAGCTTGTCCCTGCAGTCAGTGGAGAGAGACACTGGTCCAGGATGTGTCAGCTCTGGTACTGGGATACCAGGGGTACTCCAGGGTAAGTCCAAACCTGTTTTGTCTTCTTCGCTTGCTAGCTGCTATATTTGGGAACCATCTGGGTTTGGGTTGGGTTGGACACTTTGGTGTGTGTGTGTGTGTGTGTGTGTGTGTGTGTGTGTGTGTGTGTGTGTGTGTGTGTGTGTGTGTGTGTGTGTGTGTGTGCGTGTGCGTGTGCGTGTGCGTGTGCGTGTGCGTGTGTGTGTGTGTTTGTGTGTGTGTCAACGTGGGACTTTAGTTTTTTGTGAGTATAGTTGTGTGTGTGGTGACTGGCCTATGTTTTGTGGACTGCTACACTCTGTGTGTCTTCTTAAACCAAAGTGTCTCATTTCTGTTCCTACTCATTAAATACAACAGATGTGACGTGTAAGTGTGAAACTGTTGAGCTGTTGGAAAGTGTCGTTATAGTAATGTGATTTTTTTTAAGTAATGAGTAACTGACATTTTTGGCTGGACCACATCAGCCCTAAAAACGCGAATGATTGTGACTGACTGACTGACTACTAGCAACAAGACCTCCAACTTGAAAAACCAGATAAGTCATTTTTCTCAGCCCTCTGATATGACCCACAGGAGTGTCTCAGGAGTGTCAGCAACAGGCGTACCGGACCTCAGTTGTCATGGTTACTGTAATAAACACGCAGACTGTGCCGAGAGTGGCGTATCTACTTTTGTCACCATGGTTACTATAATAACGGTCAAGGCTTCTTTAGGCTTAGGCACAAAAACTTCTTGGTTAGGTTTAGGAAAGGATTTGGGTTAAAATAAGTATTGGGTTAGGGTTAGAAACCTGAAACCTACGGAGAATGCATATAGTCTATGAAGCAGTTAAATAGTCCTTGTTAAGTAACCTGCAGTAGCATTGAGAAGACAGTGAACTGTCACAGTGGAGATGGATGGGACCTGCACCTGTTGTAGTTTAGCTTTAGTGTGTCATGTGTTAAATCTCTACAGCTTGGAGGAGAGTGAACGGTTTCATATGAGGCTGTGTAAGTGTCACCTTGATTCAGGCAAGTTCATACACATTTCACAAGTTCATACACATTAATACACATTGTGAAGATAAACTAGTGGTGTGAGTGTGTCAGAAGTGTGAAGATGCAAATAGATATCTCACTAATGCACACAGTGCTGCTTGTAACCACAGTGCACCGTGGAACTCTGGGTATGTGAGTTTGCAACCATCAATACAACAATCTTTCTTCTTTGGGTAAATTTTAGTTTTTAATTCAGACATGTAGTACATTAATATCGCAGTTAAAATATCCAGTTTACATTGATGTTTTGCAATGGTGTTTAGGCTAGTAGGGAACTAACCACGTTATCACCCATAACACTGTTACTTTGGCTAACCGACAACGGTATCGGAACAACTCTAGCTCAGCCTGCACTGTGCTGTCTCAGTAATTTAGGAAGACAGAGTGAGAGAGAGACATGAGAAGAAAAGCACAGAAACATGATAAAAGAATCAGATCCACTCTGAGTCTATCTGCTGGCACAGTAAAAAACACGAGTCTCCACTTCTCTCTCTGATGCAGGCCTCCCGTTTCTCATCGTTCCTGAATACACACTCAGTGCTGCATCGTTCACTTTCGAGTCCAGACTCTGTCAATAAGAGTCCACACAGTTACACAGGCCTCATGACATTCTCCCACTTTTAAAGGGGCTATTTGTAAGTTTTCTCTGCTGCCAAACGTGGTTTCTTGCCAGGAGCAGGTGGTGGTGATTGTTGTCTTTATAATACAAGAGGCTATAATAAGCCCTCTGAACAGCACTTCGTCTTCAGGGCAGATTGGAGGCTACAGTGAGTTGCTACTGGGAAGTGACAAAACGGGCCGGGGCTAGCTGGTTAGCATGCTAACTTCAGTAGAAGAAAAGATGTGATAGAGTTAACATTGGTGTTGCTTTCCACCGCTGGTGACAGCTCTTGGTGAGAAAGTACTGAAGTTTGATGCTGAACTCACGTTTCTTCTAGACTGATAAGTAAACAACTGTTAATGCTAACGCTGGCTATGTAGAAAAAGCAAAACTTACAAATAGCTCCTTTTAATGTATTAAATCATAACAATAAATGATAAGTCTTGTTTTACCTTACATCGCTGTGGTTCCTCAATGGCAGCTGAATTTAAGAAATGATGCATCTCATCAGTTCATTTTCCTTAAAGTTTGATGTTATTACATTTTGGCCAAAAGTAGTTTTGTAGTTTTTCATCATGCTGACAAAAATTATTGCAGAATGTATAAAAACAATAATCTGTAAATCAAACAATCAGCAATTTTTGTTAAGTACCTGCCCAAGGTTTCGTGAATTTAAGAACAAGGCCGATGATGATCACAAGGAAACCAGTCAGAACACCCAGGATCACGTTCATCAGCTTGGTTACTCCTTCAGCCTCTGGGAAAAGAAAAGTAATATAATATGCTTCTATTTTTCCTTTACTGGCATGAGAACTTGTAAACTTTACTTTGAGACTTCCTGTCAGTGTCATCATGAGATTCATGTTTTCAACAAACTAAAATGAATGTCATTTTATTGAATTGGATAGAGGGATGGAAACCACCGGATTTTATAATAATCTTACCTTCACACACACTTAAAAATTGATCTTACTCTTCTACAAGAAAGTATCATGTAATTTGACTAAAATTTGACTAAAGCCATCGATCAAAAAACCCGCTAAGACCCGCTAACATCAGGCTTTTGTCAGCAATTGAAAAGGGAACAATCAACATTCACAGCTGGGTCAAATTACTCTGCAGTAGTCACAGGTATTTATCGGCTCGGCTCCAGCACGGTGCTTGCAGCTACACAGTGTGTGAGGATGAAAGAGTGAGCTGCAGCCATTAAATAATAAAAAAAAAACAAAACAAAAAAAAAACACACACACAATCACAGATCGAAGTGTCTCCCATGGAGGCCCTGACAGTTTGACAGGAGCACCAACCCGGGGATGAGATACGACAGATGCCTTTTTCTCTTTCTCTCTCGTTTCACTCTCTCCCCTGTGTCTGCGTGTGTGCTCTGTAACTGCATGTGATGATACCACTCCCTGCTGTTACGCGTGTCCTCAGTCTGAACAGAAAGGCAGATTCGACTGGTCGTCGAAAAAGGGTCAATCAGCTTTTTATTAGCGTTCAAAAAACCTGTTTATACCCGCTGATTTGGAGTGATAAAGGGTATAATGTAGCTTTACAGTTTTACCTGGAAATGATTGACAACTTACACAATGGCAGAATTCTGTAGGAGAAAATTACCTTTAGAGCCCATGTTCATCACTTCACCACCACCTTTTAATGAAATGAAAATGAATTTAGTCTTGATTTGTTATGACTGATTTGCCGCATATTAACATTTGTACCATGTTTCAAGAGCCATAAGAAGATAGGTACGAACGTACAAATGTATTAAGGTCATAACTGTACATGAATGATCAACAGGTACCAATTGAAAAACAAGACTTTGCAGCAATCTTACCTTCAACATGTAAATCTACCACACTGAAAATCGGACGGCCACTTGTGTAGAATCCACAGACATACAGTCCAGAGTCTGATAAATCCACGTGTTTGATTTTGAGAAAGAGGTTGGAGATGTTTGATCTCATTTCAAAATTTCCATTATTATATCCATCGCAGAAATCTGCTGCGCTGTCAGATTTGATCATAACTGAGATGCAGCGGACCTTGGTTTTGTTGATCTGCCTGAACCAGAATGTCACAGAGTCGAATTTGGAAATGTTGGAGATCAACATTGTGACTTCTTCACCAGGTCGGCCCCTCAGAGTCTGAAACTCAGACACTGAGACAGAGATCCAGCCTGAAACAAACAGCACACACAACAATAGATTTAGGTATTTTAAAACAACGTGAACAATAGCTCTTGATAAAAGTCACCAAGAACATAATAAGTAAATGTGTTTCATTTAAAATGAGTTAAACATACAATAGTAAAATTAGCACAAAGATTAATTCAGTTCTGGTACTTACTGAGGATGCAGAGAATGAGAGGTGTGTTCAAGCTTAAGTTCATCATTGTGTGTATGACTGAAACTTTGCAGGGCTTCTAACTGAAATGAGTCCAGGAAGGCTGTGTTTTCACCATAAAGAGGAAGGATGCTTTTCTTCATGTCCCCCTCTGTGGTTCTCTCTCTCCTTGAGAGCGTACACTGTCAAAAGTTCCTCACTCACAAAAAGTGACACTATTTATCGCAGCCTCTTAATGTTACTTGCATCAGAATATTAAAAAAAAAAAAAAGAAAAGTTATTTGGAAGCACTTGTTTCCCACTGCATCTTATGTACACCTATATACATAAGGCATTTTAATCATCAGCATAAACATGTAGACTACTATCTTAACATCTGTGGCTTGGCTGCTGTTTTTCAGTGGTGAGCTGTCTGATATTTGAGGTCATTTTCACTGTCAAGACAAACAAAAGTTATGTGTATCTTTTATTTTGGAAGGAGGGATGAGATCTGACAATCTTGCATAAAGGTTTTGATATTTAGCTTATACATAATAGCGACTAAAAATATAAAAATAAACTATTTGTTTTGTCAAATAACATGAAGAGGAAAAAGACAAATGTAAAGTTGCTCAACTTCTCTTTCCTGTAAACTTTTCTGTGCATGTCAGCATCAGCAATTTTCAGTTTGAGCAAAACAGGAAAAAAACAACAAAAGAAAACCACCCCCTCCTCTTTTATACTGACATCACCCTCACTACACAGTTCAGTTAGAGACATTGCAGCGCTGCAGTCGTACACACCATGAAGACCTTCACCTTGATAACAGCTTTACTTCTCTGCAGCATCAGTGAGTACTGACACTGAATTACTCAATTACATTTAGATCTATGGTGACTCTGACCCACCAGAGTTTAAACTTCCACATTAGAGCTGAATGAATTGTTGCTGTTGCTTTATTCCAGTAACTGTTACATTATACACTCAGAGATAAACTCTTGTTGTGTCTGCTGTTTGTTTCAGGCTGGATCTCTGTCTCAGTGTCTCGGTCTCAGACTGTGGACGTCTGTTATGACCGGGTCTCGCAGCAACGTTTCATACTGTGATGGATATCATTTGAAATGAGCTCCAACATCTCCACCCTCTTTCTCAAAATCAAACAAGTGGATTTATCACTCTGGACTGTATTTTTGTGGATTTTAAACAAATGGATGTCTGATTTTCATTGTAATATACTTAGGTGAGATTACTGTAAATGATTCTTTATTTTGGTTTCCTTTCTTGGTTGTTTCTCTGACACGATCTGTTGCAGCATCCCGTTGGAGGCCCTGGGTCTATCTGGTGCAGCTTTAGGATGGTTTTCAACTTTCGTGTCAAAGAGGAGGTTCTGTGTCTATGTGAACGACTCTCTCTTCACTTTCTTCTAGTAAGTATGGTATGCCTCAGGGATTGGTGTTGGGACCAATTTGATTTTCTTCATACATGCTTCCCCCTGTTATACTGATGATACACAGATGTACCTGCCTGTTAAACCCACAGACCCTGGAAGGCTGAGCTCACTCAATGCCAGCCTTTGATGGTGTGATGTTTTCTTCAGGTGAACTCAAACAGTATCAGCACATGGTGAGACACATTCTGCCCTCTGCTCCCCTCTGCTGGTTGCCTGGTGGAATATTTCAAGCCATGTTGCAGGGAATCTTGGCATCTGGTTTGATAGTAGTTTAAGTTTGACCATGAAGCTTGTGCAATCATGTTTTTATCGTCTTATAGATATTTCAAAAACAGAATTTATTTCAATTTTTAAAGACACAGAGACCATCCTACACGCCTTCATCTCATCATTTCTGGATTACTACAACTGCCTTTTTACTTGCCTGAACCAGAAACCTACTGATCGTCCCCAAACTGTACAGAACTCAGCTGCAAGGTTTTCTACTAGAATCACTCCTGTTTTAGCCTCTTTATCCTGGCTCCCAGTATGTTTTAGAACTGATGCCAAGCTCTTACTGATGACTTTAAGGCTTTTTGAGGCCTCTCTCCCTAGTATATCTTGGACCTTTTACTACCTTACATGCTGGTACATACTTTGAGATCCTTGGGCAGAGGTCTTTCATCTGTTCCAGAGGCCCCAGTGTTTGCAGTCAGGGCCCCACGACTTGGAAAGAAATCAGCAGACTCAGCAATTTCTTTTATTGGAGAGTCTTTCCAGATTTTCCTTGAGTTTTAACTGTTTATTCTCCTTTAAAATATTCTTTTTCTGTTGTATTTACCGGATTGGTTTTCATACACCAAATTGTTTCTTATGTTATCTGTTTAAACCTGATGATTTTATGACTTGTTTCATTTTGCTGCCTTGAATCACTTTGTAACTTGGATTTTGAAAAAAATAAATTATTTTTATTATTATTATTATTATTATTATTGTTATTATTACAGTGCTGCTATCATTGCTGCTGTTATTTTTGATAACACCATTACACATGGGCGTTGCTGTCATTATTTTCACTATAACAATCAACAGTCAACAGTCTATACAGCTGTTCCTGGTCTCGCTCTCCTCTATCTGCCTCTCTTTCCCTCTCTTTCCCCTATTTGGTTACGCTTCATACCAGGTTATCAAATATCACATGCTGAGCAGCCCTGACCCTGGAAAGTAATCTTCTTCTGTCCTCTCTTTCTCCATCTTTGAGGGTGAATTCATCACACATAAACGATAATGATGTGCTGTTTAATCCCACAGCTGTGCTGGTTTCTATTCTCTTTCTGAACTACTTCCTACTTGAATGTTTCTCTTGTACAGATTTGATGCTTCCACTTCTCTTTTCTCATGGTTCTGCCCCTTTTACAAACATGTCTGACCTTGAAAATCAGCATTGTGTAATTGTAGCCTATTCATGTATGTAGAACCTAATAATAGTAATAAACAAATAAATAAATAAATAAATAAATAATAAATAGCCCCTCAGATTGATCTTGTGACCCTCTGGAGGGGCCCGACCCCATGGCTTGAAACCACTGACCTACCCCACAGTCTGTACAGTAGCTACAACAGTACAGTGCTGCTTACACATTGTTGTATACTATTAGCAATCTAATAATATTATATATGCTAACAATACTAATAAATATATGCTAAGTGCTGATTATACTTCTGCACTTTACAAAAGCATTTTTACGTTGTTGTAATAATACTTTATTAAGTAGCTCAGAACTGAGTGAATGTACTTAGTTACATTCCAGCACTGAGTGAAATAAGGAGTATTTGGGGGGGGGGCATTGATGGTGGTTGCCATGGTTACCAGTCAACTGTATCGGTTATGGATGAGGCAGTAACATGATCCTGTCTGATCTGCCCACAGAATAGAATATTCAAATGAATCTATGTCGGTGATTCTATGGAATGTGACTCACAATGAGAGATTCTGTTGGTTCAGGTCACTTGTAGATAACACACACAGTTAACGGTCAACAGCCTCAGAGACACAAAACACACAGTTCAAGACAAAGACTGTTAACTAACCGGAGCATCAGTGAAAGCAGCAGGTGAGTACTGAAATAGGGAGTTTTATTTTAGCAAGGTTTGAACGTGTTGTTTTCAAACGCAGAAGCAGTCATTTTTAGTAGTTTTCAGTTGCCATAACTCAGATAGACTTAACTCCCTAAACACACACGTCTATGAACTACTAGTTGTCAATAAAATTAAATATTGATATTGTGTCTCAACTCAAAAAACTGTTGAAAAAGTCGAAGAAATGGATGGATGGGGGAAATGTTGGGAGACACACCCAACCCTCCACCCCAGCGTCCGTCTCCGCCTCCTCCTCCTCCTCCCAATGAGCTGAGATTTGACACCCACCCTCAGCCAGTGGATGGAGGATATGGTGGGTGCATCCCCCTGGGAGCAGCTCCGCGCTCCGAGACAATGAGACAGTGAGACAATGTTGACAATGTAATATGTGATAAATACAACAGAAATTGTGATGTTTTTGAAATGAAATGTGATTCTATTCGACATCGGTACCAAAAATGTGCCTCAATGCAAGTTTAAGAAGCAGCATCTGGTTTTGAAGGAATGTTATCGAGTCTCTGACGTGACTGATCTGTGTTTTTGTGCGTTTGTGTTGCAGCGTCTGCGTCTCAACCCGAGGAGGTCACACAGCAAGCCAAGAAGCTGTGTGTCATACCAGTGCAGACGTATGTGATGGAGCCCTCCACCTCACAGTCACATGTGATGGAGCCTCACACCTCACACACAGACGTGATGGAGCCTCACACCTCACACACAGACGTGATGGAGCCTCACACCTCACACTCACTGGAGGCCTCGAATGGCTCTTCCTGTGTGTGACGGATTTCACCTGCTGGCATGTTGGAGATCAGGGAACATTTAACCCCCCCACCCCCTCCCCCCTTCTCACTTTCTCTCCCTCCTCCCTCTTCCCCTTTATCACTGAATTCATAGCTTGTATTTATTCTTAATAACATATTTTGTGCATGTTTTACCACATTGATTTATTCATTGAGTCACTGTGTATTTATTTGGGATTTCGGCAGTTTCAGTCCTGCATAGTTATCGGCAGCACCCGAGTGGAGTCGAGCGTAGAGGTTTGTATGGGTGAGTAGTAATGAGCGGCCTCAGCAGTGAGCGCACACACCTACAGTAAGTGGAGTACAGCGGGGTGATTTGAGCCTGTTGGGGGAAGTTGGGCCAACCCTTGTTTCTAGGCAACCACAGACATAATTCGTCATGTGATCACACACACTAACCCTCGCCTTGTGATGGAGAGAAGTCAATAGTTCACAAAACTGTTCCAAAGTCATTTTTTTTATGTTTGTGTCATGGTTTGCTATGGCAGACACTTTTTGTTAGTTTTGTTTTGGAGTTTTTGTCACTTCCTGTTTTATTTTGTAATAAGGTTTCCTTGTGTGTCTCAGTGTTTCGCTTCCTGTCTTGTTTCTGTGTAGTGATTGTCTGCCCCGCCCTGATGTGTTTCACCTGTGTGCAATCACCTTGCCTCCTGTGTCTATATAGTCTTTGTGCTCCCCTTTGTCTGTGTCGGTTTGTCTGTTTAGTTCTGGGTTTGTTCACGTCCTGTTGTTCTCTGGGTATGTCCTCGATCTGTTGTCTTCATGTCACGTTCACGTCTGGATTTTTTGTTAATTAAACATTTTGCACCCCATTCCCCTGTGTTGACTGCATTTGGGTCCTACTTACCACTAAACCCGTGACAGTTTGAGGAGTTGTGATTATTGTGTTTGAACGATTACAGACAAGTTTGAAAAAATCTCACACATTGTTTAGAGCTTTAGGAAGTTACAATATGAGACTACAATGTTGCTGGATGACACAAGTCATTTTAAATGGTGGTGGGGTAATTTGAGCCAAAAG
Source organism: Seriola aureovittata (assembly GCF_021018895.1). NCBI lineage: Eukaryota > Metazoa > Chordata > Actinopteri > Carangiformes > Carangidae > Seriola > Seriola aureovittata. The sequence goes on from NC_079386.1 coordinate 4,629,727, forward strand.
GTGTGGGGGAAGTTGAGCCAGTGGTGCTGATGATGGAAGGCTCATCTTCACATTCAAAGAGGAAAAAAAATTCATATCCCACTGCAGCTTTGACAAGTTGGATGTCGAGTAGTAGCCCCAGGTTGTGCCAAGAGAAACTTCTTTTTGGGGGGGAAGTCATATTTGAAAACTCCTAATTTTCCAAAGTGATTATTCCCAGGGATGAACCACATCCTTAAATATATGTACAAATAGTACTTGGAGACTTTACTGTCATGCCCTCACTTTAAAGACACTACAAGTAAAAACTCCACTCTACGAGTGCGTGTTAGTCAGTCGCTACCTGTTCTGCTTAAAGCTCAACTCTGTCAAAAGGCTCTCAAGTGAGTTTGTAACGATATTTAAAGTGACAATAGACTGTTTTCTTGTTTTGTCTGTTTTTTTTCTTTGCTTCAGCGTATTATTATGAAGTAAATGTTGATCACACAATGTAAGGCTATAGAATAATGACATCATCAGCGTATAGACTAGTTCCCTATAAGACCCACTTTCACAGTGCAATTCTGTCGTCTTCATTTACTGCACAAAAGAAGAGCGTCTGTCATTGTGCAACAAAAACAGAAAGAGAAGATAGCGCTTTTGTTTTCTCAAGGTTAGAAAACCTTCATCGTCATGATGAAGCCTAACAGAGCTCATGATTTCCACCTCAGCCGTGGTCAGACCACACTCTGCTGTCTCTTCCTGTCAAACTAGCTAAGTGTGGCTCGTTCACTCCTTCACTGCTGCAGACCTCCATCTAACTCTCAGTGTCAGAGAGTCTGAACAGACACCAGTGTCTTTACTGGCTCGGAGCAATCGTATTCTTTTGCCCTCAGATACTGATGGATAATGAGATTTCACAATTTGCATGAACATACAATCTTTATTACAACATTTTTTTGACAGTGACGGTAACTGAGCAGCTGTTCCAGAGGTTTCCTGAGTCTATCTGGTGGCAGTGTACTCAACATTAGGCTCCAGCTGTCTCTCTGATACAGACCCTCTGCTCTTTCTGGCTCTCTTATGGAAACCCAGCGCTGCATAGGTCACATCAGCAGAGCTTGGATTCTGTAAATGACAATATATAGTCACTAATGTCACACAGCTGAGTATGTGGGAAAATGTAAGACCAGACAACATCTAAACTAGACTTTGATCTTAATCTAAGGTTACATTGTGATTACCTGGCTGTGTTGTGGATTGTGTCCCTCTTCCTTTAAATCTGAATGACAGAAACGGCACATCTGGTCAGTGCACTGATCGAAAATGTTGCTGTTCATACTTTCTTGGTAAACAGGAAGTTTTGTATTTGTAAAGTCGTGCACTTGCACCATAAAAAACACATACAAGTACCTGTGTGAAGTTTCCTGATTTTGAGACCCAGAACAATGACGATGATAATGAGGAAAATAACCAGAGCACTCAGGATCGCACTCGTCAGAGTTGCTAGTTCAACAGACTCTTCTACAAGAAAGATGAATACATTTTACTTTTTGTATCATACACTGCCTGAGATCAGCGAGTACAGAAGGCACATAACTGTTTCTTTCCAACCAAAACACAGACAAAACATCAACAATCTTACCTTGAACCTTTAAGTACGTTGCACTGACAATTATTGACCAATTGTTCCAGTAAGATCCACAGAAATAGAGTCCAGAGTCGGATGAATCCACTTGTTTGATCTGGAGAAAGAGGGTAGTGATGTTGGACGTCATGTTAAACTTTCCATTTTGAAATCCATCACAGAACGTAACATTGCCATCAGAGGTGAACATGGAGGAGATGCAGGTGGCATTGGGTCTGTTGTCCAGTCTGAACCAGAATATGTGACTGGTAGAACTGGTGAAGTTGGTACACATCAGTGTGACTTCTTCACCAGACTGGACCTCCACAGTGTGAAACTCAGAGACGGAGACAGAGCTCCAGCCTGAAACAAACAGAAAGTATTTTATTCACAAAGCTGTAATTCAACAGGAACCAAGTTAATCATGTTATTAATAAACAGTTTCTAAGTTTGTGTTCCATCAGATTACTGAAGTAACGGTTAGCAATGGTTGTAAAGAGAAAAAGTAAAGTAGTGCTTACTGCAGGTGAAGAGTAAAGCTGTTACCAAGTTAAAGGTCATTGTTGTGTGTACAGTAGGACTGCACTACTTCAATGTTGGTGACTGAACTATTCATATACTCCAGTGAGAGTGGTGTCAGCGTAAAGAGGCGGGATGTTCTTCTGTTGATCTGGTCGCTCAGAACGACAATAGAAATGCTTTCTGGAAAATGGCTGCAAAAATGTTAAACTAATATATAAACTGCTGCAGTTGATCCAAATAATGATCAACAAAATTAGCTTGTGCAGTGATGCTAATGTTAATGGTAAACTTTACAATAAGCTGCTACAGTAATAACATTTTAAATCTTACCTGGACAGTGATAATTACTGGATTAATGTTTGAAGCGTCAGTAAGTTCAAATGCAAATTTCACAGTGGAGCTGGATGGGACCTACACCTGCTGCAGCTTTCAAGCTTTTTGACATACCTTGAAAAATGTGCAGCCTTTAAGTGGAGTAAATTTGTTGGTTTGAGGCTGGGCAAGTGTCACAATGCTACAACAATGTAGTGATGCAAGTTTGTAAAGTGTGACTTGTGATGAGGGGAGCAGTGACGGGGTTGAGAGTGCTGTACCACTGACAGGATGCTCATTGATCTACAGGTGTTTAGCAGACGTTCAAACTGACTAAAAACTGAGTCTCCACTCTGTGACTGAATCAGTCAATCAATCTGATTGTAGCAGTGGAGCTCCTCACTGGTGACTGAAAGCTGTCAGCCCAGCTTTGTTTCATAGCACCTTACCTCCTCATTAAAAGTTTATTATAATTAAAACCACAAACAATTGTAATCTGATGGTTCTGTTGTGAATAACAGGCTTCTGAGCATTATGTTAGTATGGGCAAGTTTTATTCGTCACTGGTTGGATTAACAACTGACTTAACGAGGACTTACCACTCAACTGAGTGTGAATCAGTGCTGAGCATCAGGCTGCATAAATGATGATGTATTTACTTACTGAACTATGTACTGAAGTGCATTTGAACGTTGCTGTGACCACTTAGGTCGAAAAATGAACCTCACACTCAGTGAGGGAATCTTTTGAAATGTAAGTATTTTATTAATTTCTTTATTTGATAGAGACAGTGCATGTTAATGAACATAGGTACAAAAACAATGTAAACATACATCCGACGTCCCTAGGCAGGTAACATAAAGCAAAATACACAACTACAAACAAACTATACAAATAAAAAGACACATACATTTTGCTGCATACTGAGTTTAAAGTGATCACTGATCTGGTTCGATTTAAGCCGATGTTTGAGACGTGTGTTAAAGGTGGGAAATGTAGGACATACAGGCAAAGTCAGCAAAGTGAAGCAGGAGGAGGATGTATTATAACCTCTGGTCTTCTAAAGGCAGCGATGGCCAAAGCTCTTGTCAAGTAACCAGAGAAAACTTACAAATAGCCCCTTTAATGATACAGATAGTGACACAGACGGTTCTGTTTGTCACCACAGTGGAATACTAGGTCGGTAGATGGGACCAAATGCTCAACTACAAATGTACTTTTCCTCATAGATTTACCAGATCCTTACACACACTTACTTTGACATCACCATTAAAATATGCAGTTACTAGTTTGTGCTATGTGTTTTTTTTTTTTCAAATGAACAGAAGTTGAAATGAAAGTCAGCCAGTGTTCACAAGCTAATTTCACACTTTTTTCTTGCAAAACATGGCATTAACGGGCCTCGCGATTTTCACCTTAGCTGTTCTCAGACCACACTGAGCTGTCTCTTCCTGTCACACATGTGATGTGTCTCCTTCAGCGCTGCAGACTCTGCTCTGTCTGGCTCTTCCTCCATCAAACACTTGTTGTACTCTTTAGACAACATCAATAAAACAGAGTTAAGCTGAGAAACAGAGTGGGATGATGCAAAAATGATCACACTTCTTTTATAAATGAAGAATCTATCACAAAACTAAATTGTTTTTTTTTGTTTTTTGACAAAATGATGCAGCTCCTGCTCCAGCATGAGGTGTAGCTACATTAGGTCCTTGTGTCTATTTGCTAGCGGCATACATAACATGAGACTCCACTTCTCTCACTGATGCAGGCCTCCTGCTTCTTATTGTTTTTGAACACAAACTCAGTGCAGCATCTTTCGGGTCACCAGAGTCCAGATTCTGTCAATAAAAGTATTTACAGTCACACATCTTACACAGCTGAGGTGCTGAGGTGAAATAAAGTCATTCACTGATAAATTACCAAAGTAATTCCATCACAAAACCTTCAAATTGACTTTAACCTTAAAGGTCCCATATTGTATAAAGGTAGATGTCCATGTGTTGTTCGATTATAAAGCAGGTCTAGGTTCTATATTAATACTGTGGAAGTATCAAAGCCTCAGTCCACAGAGAAATGAACAGCCTGTATTCAGACACTGAGCCTCAGAAGAGAGACTCACCGACCTTTTGTAGCTAGAGCTCTAGAGAGAAGTCTGAGAGGAGATGTAAAACCTTTTAGTTCTCAAAACCACAGATATATCTTCTGATGAATATCAAGACTTCAAACAAAACATCAGAAACGTGTAAAATATGGGACCTTTAATCTTAACTCTATTTTAAAATTAGATTCACCTCACTCCGTTGTAGATTCTGTTCTTGATTTTCAGCTACAAGATAAAAACAATAAATCTCAATTAAATAATTATCACTTAAAAAACATTTCCATTAATAGACTGGAAGCTTTAGATTTGTTTTTCATATTGAACAACTTAAACTGTTTTCAGCAAGTACCTGTCTGAAGTTTGCTGACTGTGACAGCTATACCGGTGGCAGCTATGATGAGGGAAAGAGTCACAGCGCCCAGAATCACACTTGTTGTTGCATGAGGATTTTCTACAAGAAATATTTTTAAATTAGACTTTCTCTACAGAACTTTATCTCCAGTGGCTTAAGATCTGACTCATATATAAATAGACATTTGGGAATGTTATTTGTTGGAGACAGCTCTTCCTTAAATACAACAGTGACAATGAAATTTGACTGAGGGTAGCGATATATAGACTAATGATAAATATAATCTGCAATCTGTTATAATCTGTTGTTACCATAGTCCTTACTTTGCCAATGGCAGAAATGACTTTACAGAAGTCTTACCTTGAACCTTTAAGTACGTTGCACTGACAATTATTGACCAATTGTTCCAGTAAGATCCACAGAAATAGAGTCCAGAGTCGGATGAATCCACTTGTTTGATCTGGAGAAAGAGGGTAGTGATGTTGGACGTCATGTTAAACTTTCCATTTTGAAATCCATCACAGAACGTAGCATTGCCATCAGAGGTGAACATGGAGCAGATGCAGGTGGCATTGGGTCTGTTGTCCAGTCTGAACCAGAATATGTGACTGGTAGAACTGGTGAAGTTGGTGCACATCAGTGTGACTTCTTCACCAGACTGGACCTCCACAGTGTGAAACTCAGAGACGGAGACAGAGATCCAGCCTGAAACAGAAACATATAACACTCGTAATTTAACAGGAACTAAACTATATACATTCATTAAATCATTAAGAAGGAATGTGTATGTTTCAGTGCCGTTGCTGTTTTGAAGAGACGTTAAAAAATGTGTTTTATTAAAAACAATGGGTCTGACAAACTTACAGAATAAAGCTGTTAACATGGCGAGGTCCATCATAATGTGTAGAGTAAGACTGCAGCACTGAACTGTTCTCCAGTAAGAGCGGTCTCAGGGTTAAAAGGCAGGTTTTTCTTTCTCCTCGCTCACACTAACAACGTAAATACCTTGAGCAATGTGAAATGTGAAAGCCACAAAGTTCAACCAACAGACACAACAAGAGATTTAGTTGTGATGAGAAAGTAAACCACATAATTCAAATAATTAGAAAAATAAACAATTGCGTGAGGTCATTTCATATTAAGTTTCCATGTAAAGAATGTTCATAAGATGTATCGGGGCTTTAATATGAGACGGTCAGACTGAAAAGATTCAAATAACCATGATCGTCATCATAAAAATCACTACCAGACAGCTGATATAATGCTTCCATAACAGGCTGTGCGTGTGTGTGTGTGTGTGTGTGTGTGTGTGTGTGTGTGTGTGTGTGTGTGTGTGTGTGTGTATGTGTACGTGTGTGTGTCAGTCTCAGGATTAGAGATAATAGTCTATATGTTTAAAGTGCTTTATGTTGATTTTCACATCAAACACACTGGAAAACAAACTGGCTCAGGTAGAAATAGGTGGGCTTGCTGTCTTAGTTGGATTAGAGTTCAACATGAAGCTTGTCCCTGCAGTCAGTGGAGAGAGACACTGGTCCAGGATGTGTCAGCTCTGGTACTGGGATACCAGGGGTACTCCAGGGTAAGTCCAAACCTGTTTTGTCTTCTTCGCTTGCTAGCTGCTATATTTGGGACCCGACTGGATTTTTTTGGACACATGGGTGTGTGTGTGTGTGTGTGTGTGTGTGTGTGTGTGTGTGTGTGTGTGTGTGTGTGTGTGTGTGTGTGTGTGTGTGTGTGCGTGTGTGTGTGTGTGTGTGTGTGTGTGTGTGTGTGTGTGTTTGTGTGTGTGTCAACGTGGGACTTTAGTTTTTTGTGAGTATAGTTGTGTGTGTGGTGACTGGCCTATGTTTTGTGGACTGCTACACTCTGTGTGTCTTCTTAAACCAAAGTGTCTCATTTTTGTTCCTACTCATTAAATACAACAGATGTGACGTGTAAGTGTGAAACTGTTGAGCTGTTGGAAAGTGTCGTTATAGTAATGTGATTTTTTTTAAGTAATGAGTAACTGACATTTTTGGCTGGACCACATCAGCCCTAAAAACGCGAATGATTGTGACTGACTGACTGACTACTAGCAACAAGACCTCCAACTTGAAAAACCAGATAAGTCATTTTTCTCAGCCCTCTGATATGACCCACAGGAGTGTCTCAGGAGTGTCAGCAACAGGCGTACCGGACCTCAGTTGTCATGGTTACTGTAATAAACACGCAGACTGTGCCGAGAGTGGCGTATCTACTTTTGTCACCATGGTTACTATAATAACGGTCAAGGCTTCTTTAGGCTTAGGCACAAAAACTTCTTGGTTAGGTTTAGGAAAGGATTTGGGTTAAAATAAGTATTGGGTTAGGGTTAGAAACCTGAAACCTACGGAGAATGCATATAGTCTATGAAGCGGTTAAGTAGTCCTTGTTAAGTAACCTGCAGTAGCATTGAGAAGACAGTGAACTGTCACAGTGTAGATGGATGGGACCTGCACCTGTTATAGTTTTGCCGTAGTGTGTCGTGTTAAATCTCTACAGCTTGGAGCAGAGTGAACGGTTTCATATGAGGCTGTGTAAGTGTCACCTTGCTTCAGGCGTGTTTTCACAAGTTCATACACGTTAATACACATTGTGAAGATAAACTAGCGGTGTGAGTTTGTCAGAAGTGTGAAGCTGCACATAGATATCTCACTAATGCACACAGTGCTGCTTGTAACCACAGTGCACCGTGGAACTCTGGGTATATGTGAGTGTGCAACCATCAATTCAACAATCATTCTTCTTTGGGTAAATTTTAGTTTTTAATTCAGACATGTAGCACATTAATATCACAGTTAAAATATCCAGTTTTTACATTGATGTTTTGCCACGGTGTTTATACAAATGTGGAACTTGATCACTGCGTCTATTTGACAGGGGAAAGTCACCCATGATTCACTGCTTCATTTCTGACTTCATTCATACAGAACTGTGACTCCACAGGCCTCCTGATTTTCATTTTGGTCTAGCTCAGACTAGAGATGTTCCGATACCGTTTTTTCCTTCCCAATATCGAAACCTAAATTTACCATAACGGCTGTATGGCACTGATTGCTGTCATTGTTGAATGCAATATAATAATTTTTTGTAATGTCTAATTTGAGTAAATAAATTTATAAATGTAGGCATAGATAACAATTCCTACAATAGTTGTCCTAACACTAGTGCTGCCCCTATTAAAAGAAATTAAAGCTTTGTATACTGCACATGTTGCCCTCTTACTGAGACAGTTTGACTCTTATCAGAATATTGAATAAGCGTTATCATTACACATCTGTCCCGTATGTATAGGCTAGTCGAGAACTAACCATGTTATCACCCATAACACTGTTACTTTTGCTAACCGACAACGGTATCGGAACAACTCTAGCTCAGCCTGCACTGTGCTGTCTCAGTAATTTAGGAAGACAGAGTGAGAGAGAGACATGAGAAGAAAAGCACAGAAACATGATAAAAGAATCAGATCCACTCTGAGTCTATCTGCTGGCACAGTAAAAAACACGAGTCTCCACTTCTCTCTCTGGTGCAGGCCTCCCGTTTCTCATTGTTCGTGAATACACACTCAGTGCTGCATCGTTCACTTTCGAGTCCAGACTCTGTCAATAAGAGTCCACACAGTTACACAGGCCAAAAAATTCATAATCACGTCGACATTCTCCCACTTTTAAAGGGGCTATTTGTAAGTTTTCTCTGCTGCCAAACGTGGTTTCTTGCCAGGAGCGGGTGGTGGTGATTGTTGTCTTTATAATACAAGAGGCTATAATAAGCCCTCTGAACAGCGCTTCGTCTTCAGAGTAGATACAGTGAGTTGCTACTGGAAAGTGACAAGACGGGCCGGGGCTAGCTGGTTAGCGTGCTAACTTCAGTAGAAGAAAAGATGTGATATGATGTGAGCTAACATTGGTGTTGCTTTCCACCGCTGGTGACAGCTCTTGGTGAATAAAGTACTGAAGTTTGATGCTGAACTCATGTTTCTTCTAGACTGATAAGTAAACAACTGTTAATGCTAACACTGACTATGTAGAAAAAGCAAAACTTACAAATAGCTCCTTTAATGTATTAAATCATGACGATAAATGATAACTCTTGTTTTACCTTACATCGCTGTGGTTCCTCAATGGCAGCTGAATTTAAGAAAGAATGCATCTCATCAGTTCATTTTCCTTAATGTTTGATGTTATTACATTTTGGCCAAAAGTAGTTTTGTAGTTTTTCATCACGCTGACACACATTATTGCAGAATGTATAAAAACAATAATCTGTAAATCAAACATGCAGCAATTTTTGTTAAGTACCTGCCCAAGGTTTCGTGAATTTAAGAACAAGGCCGATGATGATCACAAGGAAACCAGTCAGAACACCCAGGATCACGTTCATCAGCTTGGTTACTCCTTCAGCCTCTGGGAAAAGAAAAGTAATATAACATGCTTCTATTTTTCCTTTACTGGCATGAGAACTTGTAAACTTTACTTTGAGACTTCCTGTCAGTGTCATCATGAGATTCATGTTTTCAACAAACTAAAATGAATGTCATTTTATTGAATTGGATAGAGGGATGGATACCACCGGATTTTATAATAATCTTACCTTCACACACACTTAAAAATTGATCTTACTCTTCTACAAGAAAGTATCATGTAATTTGACTAAAATTTGACTAAAGCCATAGGTCAAAAAACCGGTCTTGATGTAAACACAAGACCTGGGTGAACCCACTAATGTTCAACGCTTCCCCTGCTGTAACACCTCAGACCACAAACACTGGCTAACACTTGTCCAGCATGGTGCTTGCCGCTACGCTGTGTGTGAGGATGACAGAGTGAGCTGCAGCCATTAAATAAAAAAAAAAAAACACACACAATTACAGATCGAAGTGTCTCCCATGGAGGCCCTGACAGTTTGACAGGAGCACCAACCCGGGGATGAGATACGACAGATGCCTTTTTCTCTTTCTCTCTCGTTTCACTCTCTCCCCTGTGTCTGCGTGTGTGCTCTGTAACTGCATGTGATGATACCACTCCCTGCTGTTACGCGTGTCCTCAGTCTGAACAGAAAGGCAGATTCGACTGGTCGTCGAAAAAGGGTCAATCAGCTTTTTCTTAGCGTTCAAAAAACCTGTTTATACCCGCTGATTTGGAGTGATAAAGGGTATAATGTAGCTTTACAGTTTTACCTGGAAATGATTGACAACTTACACAATGGCAGAATTCTGTAGAAAAAAATTACCTTTAGAGCCCATGTTCATCACTTCACCACCACCTTTTAATGAAATGAAAATGAATTTAGTCTTGATTTGTTATGACTGATTTGCCGCATATTAACATTTGTACCATGTTTCAAGAACCATAAGAAGATAGGTACGAATGTACAAATGTATTAAGGTCATAACTGTACATGAATGATCAACAGGTACCAATTGAAAAACAAGACTTTGCAGCAATCTTACCTTCAACATGTAAATCTACCACACTGAAAATCGGACTGCCACTATTGTAGAATCCACAGACATACAGTCCAGAGTCTGATAAATCCACGTGTTTGATTTTGAGAAAGAGGTTGGAGATGTTTGATCTCATTTCAAAATTTCCATTATTATATCCATCGCAGAAATCTGCTGCGCTGTCAGATTTGATCATAACTGAGATGCAGCGGACCTTGGTTTTGTTGATCTGCCTGAACCAGAATGTCACAGAGTCGAATTTGGAAATGTTGGAGATCAACATTGTGACTTCTTCACCAGGTCGGCCCCTCAGAGTCTGAAACTCAGACACTGAGACAGAGATCCAGCCTGAAACAAACAGCACACACAACAATAGATTTAGGTATTTTAAAACAACGTGAACAATAGCTCTTAATAAAAGTCACCAAGAACATAATAAGTAAATGTGTTTCATTTAAAATGAGTTAAACATACAATAGTAAAATTAGCACAAAGATTAATTCAGTTCTGGTACTTACTGAGGATGCAGAGAATGAGAGGTGTGTTCAAGCTTAAGTTCATCATTGTGTGTATGACTGAAACTTTGCAGGGCTTCTAACTGAAATGAGTCCAGGAAGGCTGTGTTTTCACCATAAAGAGGAAGGATGCTTTTCTTCATGTCCCCCTCTGTGGTTCTCTCTCTCCTTGAGAGCGTACACTGTCAAAAGTTCCTCACTCACAAAAAGTGACACTATTTATCGCAGCCTCTTAATGTTACTTGCATCAGAATATTTGAAAAAAAAAAAGAAAAGTTAATTGGAAGCACTTGTTTCCCACTGCATCTTATGTACACCTATATACATAAGGCATTTTAATCATCAGCATAAACATGTAGACTACTATCTTAACATCTGTGGCTTGGCTGCTGTTTTTCAGTGGTGAGCTGTCTGATATTTGAGGTCATTTTCACTGTCAAGACAAACAAAAGTTATGTGTATCTTTTATTTTGGAAGGAGGGATGAGATCTGACAATCTTGCATAAAGGTTTTGATATTTAGCTTATACATAATAGCGACTAAAAATATAAAAATAAACTATTTGTTTTGTCAAATAACATGAAGAGGAAAAAGACAAATGTAAAGTTGCTCAACTTCTCTTTCCTGTAAACTTTTCTGTGCATGTCAGCATCAGCAATTTTCAGTTTGAGCAAAACAGGAAAAAAACAACAAAACAAAACCACCCCCTCCTCTTTTATACTGACATCACCCTCACTACACAGTTCAGTTAGAGACATTGCAGCGCTGCAGTCGTACACACCATGAAGACCTTCACCTTGATAACAGCTTTACTCCTCTGCAGCTTCAGTGAGTACTGACACTCAATTACTCTATTACATTTAGATCTATGGTGACTCTGACACACCAGAGTTTAAACTTCCACATTAGAGCTGAATGAATTGTTGCTGTTGCTTTATTCCAGTAACTGTTACATTATACACTCAGAGATAAACTCTTGTTGTGTCTGCTGTTTGTTTCAGGCTGGATCTCTGTCTCAGTGTCTCGGTCTCAGACTGTGGACGTCTGTTATGACCGGGTCTCGCAGCAACGTTTCATACTGTGATGGATATCATTTGAAATGAGCTCCAACATCTCCACCCTCTTTCTCAAAATCAAACAAGTGGATTTATCACTCTGGACTGTATTTTTGTGGATTTTAAACAAATGGATGTCTGATTTTCATTGTAATATACTTAGGTGAGATTACTGTAAATGATTCTTTATTTTGGTTTCCTTTCTTGGTTGTTTCTCTGACACGATCTGTTGCAGCATCCTGTTGAACAGACTGAGGCCCTGGGTCTATCTGGTGCAGCTTTAAGATGGTTTTCAACTTTCGTGTCAAAGAGGAGGTTCTGTGTCTATGTGAACGACTCTCTCTTCACTTTCTTCTAGTAAGTATGGTATGCCTCAGGGATTGGTGTTGGGACCAATTTGATTTTCTTCATACATGCTTCCCCTTGTTATACTGATGATACACAGATGTACCTGCCTGTTAAACCCACAGACCCTGGAAGGCTGAGCTCACTCAATGCCAGCCTTTGATGGTGTGATGTTTTCTTCAGGTGAACTCGAAACAGTATCAGCACATGGTGAGACACATTCTGCCCTCTGCTCCCCTCTGCTGGTTGCCTGGTGGAATATTTCAAGCCATGTTGCAGGGAATCTTGGCATCTGGTTTGATAGTAGTTTAAGTTTGACCATGAAGTTTGTGCAATCATGTTTTTATCATCTTATAGATATTTCAAAAACAGAATTTATTTCAACTTTTAAAGACACAGAGACCATCCTACACACCTTCAACGACTTGGAAAGAAATCAGCAGACTCAGCAATTTCTTTTTTTTGAGAGTCTTTCCAGATTTTCCTTGAGTTTTAACTGTTCATTCTCCTTTAAAATATTCTTTCTCAGTTGTATTTACCAGATTGGTTTTCATACACCAAATTGTATCTCTTTAAACCTGATGATTTTATGGCTTGTTTCATTTTGCTGCCTTGAATCACTTTGTAACTTGGTTTTTGAAAACAAGAAATTATTATTATTATTATTATTATTATTATTACAGTGCTGCTATCATTGCTGCTGTTATTTTTGATAACACCATTACACATGGGCGTTACTGTCATTATTTTCACTATAACAATCAACAGTCAACAGTCTATACAGCTGTTCCTGGTCTCTCGCTCTCCTCTATCTGCCTCTCTTTCCCTCTCTTTCCCCTGTTTGGTTACGCTTCATACCAGGTTATCAAATATCACATGCTGAGCAGCCCTGACCCTGGAAAGTAATCTTCTTCTGTCCTCTCTTTCTCCATCTTTGAGGGTGAATTCATCACACATTAACGATAATGATGTACCGTCTAAATGAATGGGCATTGAGAGCACTTGGTTTTCATTTGAATCAACCATACATTTAATGCTGTTTAATCCCACAGCTGTGCTGGTTTCTATTCTCTTTCCGAACTACTTCCTACTTGAATGTTTCTCTTGTACAGATTTGATGCTTCCACTTCTCTTTTCTCATGGTTCTGCCCCTTTTACAAACATGTCTGACCTTGAAAATCAGCATTGTGTAGTTGTAGCCTATTCATGTATGTAGAATCTAATAATAATAATAAATTAATTAATTAATAAATAATAAATAAATAGCCCCTCAGATTGATCTTGTGACCCTCTGGAGGGGCCCGACCCCATGGCTTGAAACCACAGACCTACCCCACAGTCTGTACAGTAGCTACAACAGTACAGTGCTGCTTACACATTGTTGTATAGTATTAGCAATCTAATAATATTATATATGCTAACAATACTAATAAATATATGCTAAGTGCTGATTATACTTCTGCACTTTACAATAGTATTTTTACGTCGTTGTAATAATACTTTATTAAGTAGCTCAGAACTGAGTGAATGTACTTAGTTACATTCCAGCACTGAGTGAAATAAGGAGTATTGGGGGGGGGGGGGGGAGTCAACTGTATCGGTTATGGATGAGGCAGTAACATGATCCTGTCCGATCTGCCCACAGAATAGAATATTCAAATGAATCTATGTCGGTGATTCTATGGAATGTGACTCACAATGAGAGATTCTGTTGGTTCAGGTCACTTGTAGATAACACACACAGTTAACGGTCAACAGCCTCAGAGACACAAAACACACAGTTCAAGACAAAGACTGTTAACTAACCGGAGCATCAGTGAAAGCAGCAGGTGAGTACTGAAATGGGGAGTTTTATTTTAGCAAGGTTTGAACGTGTTGTTTTCAAATGCAGAAGCAGTCATTTTTAGTAGTTTTCAGTTGCCATAACTCAGATAGACTTAACTCCCCAAACACACACGTCTATGAACTACTAGTTGTCAATAAAATTAAATATTGATATTGTGTCTCAACTCAAAAAACTGCTGAAAAAGTAAAAAAAAAAGTAAAAAAAGATATTGGCTGATGGTTAACACAGTTACACTCATGAAGGAGCTTCAGATCCTATACTTCAGTAGAAAAAGCAAAACCACATTTCAAAAATATTACAAGTAAATTCAACGTTTTACTGAAATAAAAGTTCATCAGTTTTATTGGCAAAATTGATTAAAGTTTAAAGTTTTGTATTTTGTATTATATTATATATATATATATTTAATTACACCCCAAAAACTGACAATTCAGCATGTACAATAATAATCAACACACACCAACTGTGCAATGTCCCTTTTCCTTTTCCCTTTTACACTGAAAATTATCCCAATGTGGGACTAATAAAGGAATATCTTATCTCTTATCAATACTTATTCATCATCATGTAAGCTGCATTTAAATTCTGCATGCTGAGGTGAGAGCAATTATTATATATTGTTGGATTGTTTAATCATATTTTACAAGCTGATCATGTTAAATAACCTACATTAAATCTTTATCTGCAAAGTGAGAAGTAACTTTAGCTGTCAGGTAAATGTAGAAAAGGAAGATGTCCGGTATTTCCCTCTGAAATGTAGTGAAGTAGAAGTTATGCACTTTTATAACTCAATGCTGTTCCCTATAAAAATGTCTTAAAACCAGCTTCCTAGAGACAGAATCAGTGACAAACATCTGTGATGGATCTCGGAGCAGTGTTTGAACATGTCATAAAGGAGATGGAGTGGAGCGATGTGCTTGACACTGTGCAGGCGCTAGTTGGGGAAATGTTGGGAGACACACCCAACCTTCCACCCCAGCGTCCACCTCCTCCTCCTCCTCCTCCCAATGAGCTCAGATTTGACACCCACCCTCAGCCGGTGGACAGAGGATACGGTGGGTGCATCCCCCTGGGAGCAGCTCCACGCTGCTTGAAGGTCGGGCATGCTGCTCCCATTATCTACCAGGAGCAAAATGTCCTGCAGCCAGGTCACCTGCACAACCAGGCAGGTGCTTACACTCAGGGACAGGTAAGAAACTGAGCAGAGTTTAGAGATAGGTTCATAAGAATTTCATCAACACCTGAATCAGAACAGATAGTTATTAATGGTGGAAGCTTGAGGCCAACAGCAGGATGATTTTAATCTAAGCCCAGCTGCTGTCCCATGTGCTGCTTCATGTAATGAGTTGAGTTATGCAACAGTATTGTGAGGCCCTGCACATCAGTATCCTTAATGACTGCCAATTAGTCGTAATTCAAAAGTGATAATTGATGAGTGCTCAGTGTAGTGAAGCTGTTAAGTGACTTAAAGCATGTAAGACTTCGTTAGAAATCTCCTGTGGCCTCCACGTCCTCTCAGAGGCTTCAAGATATTTAATATGTATTATTATATTATGATTTCAATTCGTAATTTGTCCATTAAATTGGAAAAAAGAAAACACAGAATTTTCTGTGATTCATCTGATTTCCTCTTGAACAGCTGATTGATGAATCGGTTAATTGTTTCAGCACTAGCTGAAAGCTTTAGTCTTTCTGTGGACTGTCTCAGAGCTGGAGTTCTGGGACGTTCTACAGAAGAGCACCTATGACAGGCTGATGATATGATTCATCTTTGCTTTGGTGGTTTTGTTGTGTTTGGGATGACAATAAGGTCACGATGGGGATCATACAAGGCTGGGTTAGGTATAAATATCACTAAAGTACTCTGGAGAAGTGCAGAGAATTGTCTGAGCCAGCAAGCTGGTTAACCTTCCCTCTCTCTCCACAGTACCTGCCGTATCAGCGGCCTGGATACAATGTCCCAGCATCAGCAGCAGCTGTCGGTGCTCCTCCACACCAGGCAAGACCCTGGATTACCACATGCACTCTGAAGCATCTTCACCCTTGTAGTAGACGTCAGTTTTAGCAGCGTCACAGTGAAATCAATGATACCAGTGCCTGAGCCGTTTTACAGCTGGACTCTGTGCCGTTTCAATTCAAAACCTTCAGAAGTATTCAAATAGAACAATAATTGCATTTAAATAGATTTGTTCTGGCAGCAGTCTCTTAACTACTGGTATTCAGTAATAACAAAAACATTCACCACTGAAGTTTAGAATAGTTAGTTGTTTGTACAGAAGGTTCAAGTTCCCAAAGCCAGGTTTAATAAGCTGAATCAAAAAGCTACAGTTCACAGGATGTAAGAGGTATGTAGGTTTGTTCAAATCATGCTGGGAAACATTATATGCTTTATGCTATAAGTGTTTTCTACTGTGGTCTGAACGTCACATGAACACATGCTCCTGACCTCTGTGACCCTCTGCAGGAGCATTCACACACTTTTGTATCATGGTCATGGACTCTGCAGGAATTCCACTGGAGGAGCTCGGAGCTTTTACTCCGCAGGCGGTGGTGCCGGTGACACGTGTGACGATGCAGCTCGGGTAATCACCTGTTCCGTGTGTGTTTGTGTCTCCAGTATGACGGCGTGCCGGTGTTGAGGCTCCCCGACGCCATGAAGGAGAATCTGGTTACCATTGGAATAGTGTATGTAACACACACACACACACACACACACACACACACAAACGCACATGAGTGCACACATCTGTCAGCCTCTGTCTGTGTCTTCAAACGTACTTTGTCTGCTGTCTAATGTATCTGTCTGCTGTTATTCACGTAGGAATGGAGAGTTGGTGTACGGATTTCCTGCAGAGGGATTCCCTCCCGTTTCTCCTTGTGCTCCTTCACCGAACACCTCCATGTCACTGTAAGTCAGCCTGACCGGCTCATGAGCTCATGACCACAATGAAGCCGGGCTCAAAGTCGAATGACAGTCACCTTATATGTCATTTTTTGCAGCTTTGGGTGCCTGTTATCTGTCGATCGAGAACACCGCCAACTTTTATCTCTTCAACTATTATTCTGCTTCTTCCACGCTTTCCCACAGAAAGAGAAAGAGTGAGATCCAGCAGGATGAAGGCCGGCCATACATCAAGAAGCCGCCCAATGCCTTCATGCTCTTCAGGAAGGAGCAGAGGGCGAAGGTTGTTGCAGAGCTGAACAACAACAATAACGCGACAGTGAATACTGTCATTGGACAGAGGGTAAGTGTCTTTGCTCTGTGTGATTTGAGATACTTCGTCACAGTTTCCTGCAGCAAATTTTATTCTTTATTTTATATCATTCTTTTCTTGAAACAGAATGATTTGTATTTCCTATCATGTGACCCCGAAAACAAGTCTACATTTAAACAGGATTTCCAGCATTTTATTTTGACACGAATACACTGCACCTATTCACGTGGATCTGTGTGTGTTTCCGTTAACATGTGTTCATGCTTGTGTGTGTGCACTAGTCGGCCTGTGGTTGCGTGTAGTTGTGTGTAGTTGTGTGTCGCTGACAGTGTGTCGTCGTGCGTCCACAGTGGAAGTCAATGTCGAAGGAGGAGCAGGCCAAGTACCATGAGGAGGCAGAGAAGGAGAGGACGCTCCACTCCCAGCAGTTCCCAGACTGGTCCTGCAGTGACAATTATGTATGTTACACCGTGCTCACATAACAACTCAAACATGTCTACATCACATGGAAATTTTTAATGTGTTTGTTTTTGTGTAGGGCAAAAAGAGGAAGAGGGTGAGGAGGAAAGCTCGCACCACAGCCGATGGTGAGACAATGTTTCTGTGGATCACAGTGCGCTCTCATGTGATATGTGATAAATACAACAGAAATTGTGATGTTTTTGAAATGAAATGTGATTCTATTCGACATCGGTACCAAAAATGTGCCTCAATGCAAGTTTAAGAAGCAGCATCTGGTTTTGAAGGAATGTTATCGAGTCTCTGACGTGACTGATCTGCGTTTTTGTGCGTTTGTGTTGCAGCGTCTGCGTCTCAACCCGAGGAGGTCACACAGCAAGCCAAGAAGCTGTGTGTCATACCAGTGCAGACGTATGTGATGCAGACCTCCGCCTTACAGTCACATGTGATGCAGACCTCCGCCTTACAGTCACATGTGATGCAGCCCTCCACCTTACAGTCACATGTGATGCAGCCCTCCACCTTGCACACAGAAGTGATGGAGTCTTCCACGCATCACGGGAGGCCTCGAATGGCTCTTCCTGTATGTGACGGATTTGACCTGCTGGCACGTTGGAGATCAGGGAACATTTAACCCCCCACCCCCTTCCCCTTTACCCCCCCCTTCTCACTTTCTCTCCCTCCTCCCTCTTCCCCTTTATTACTGAATTCATAGCTTGTATTTATTCTTAATAACATATTTTGTGCATGTTTTGCCACATTGATTTATTTATTGAGTCACTGTGTATTTATTTGGGATGTGGAGTCGAGCGTAGAGGTTTGTATGGGTCAGCAGTGAGCGCACACACCTACAGTAAGTGGAGTACAGTGGGGTGATTTCAGCCTGTTTCTAGGCAACCACAGACAAAATTGGTCATGTGATCACACACTAACCCTCGCCTTATGATGGAGAGAAGCCAATAGATGAAGTGATGAAGCACTTTTAAGTTCACAAAACTGTTTCAACAGTTCCAAAGTAATTTTTTATGTTTGAGGAGTTGTGATTATTGTGTTTGAATGATTACAGACAAGTTTGAAAAAATCTCACACATTGGTTAGAGCTTTAGGAAGTTACAATATGAGGCTACAATGTTGCTGGATGACACAAGTCATTTAAAATGGTGGTGGGGTAATTTGAGCCAAAAGGTGTGGGGGAAGTTGAGCCAGTGGTGCTGATGATGGAAAGCTCATCTTCACATTCAAAGAGAAAAAAAGTTCATATTCCACTGCAGCTTTGACAAGTTGGATGTCGAGTAGTAGCCCCAGGTTGTGCCAAGAGACCACTTCTTTTTGGGGCGGGAATCATATTTGAAAACTCCTAATTTTACAAAGTGATTATTCCCAGGGATGAACCACATCCTTAAATATATGTACAAATAGTAGTTGTTGTGTCTGAGCTCTACCTCATGAGCTGGACACCAAATATGTTGGATTGTCTATCAATTTATTGGCTACCATAAATTAAGAAAATATTAATATTAAAAATATTAATAGTAAATAATAACTTTAAAATGAATTAAAGTCCTTCGGGCACCAGCCTAAACTAATAGGCAAAATAGCCAATATGGTTTTAGTCTCAATTTATTACCATTAATCTGGAACTCTGATTAACCGTTAGCTTACAAACTATAACCAAATTTCCATATCAACAGTAAGTTACAGTTGAAGGATTGGAATTTTACCAAGTAGAGGTTGGCAATATTCACGCTTGCGCAACATTAAACACACTAGTAGTTATACTTAAACACATTTATTTACAATGGAGCAGAGTAAAACACAATGTCTAATCTAGTATGTACAGGTATGTGTATGTGTGTGTATTTGTGGGGACACAAACAAAGGCAAGATGGCCGATTCACAGTGGTCACTGTGACCACATGACCTGAACAAGGAGACTACACAAGATGACGGTAAACAAAGAAACTACTCAAAATGGCCGCTGAGACCACATAGTGTGTTTGAGAGGGAAGGTGTGAGTTTCTTTGTTAGCCTAGCTCATGTAATCTACAGGTACCAGGTTAGAGGGGGAAGCTTAGCTTCATGCAGGTTCTAGAACTGAGACGTACTGTTGTGTGTGAACATACGAGTACCTGATTAACTGTATGACTGACCACCACCTAAGCAAACATTACAACAACAAGACATCAATCAACGAGAACATTAACAAAGTTAAGACTTCTGCTGCTTAGCTATGCTGTGCTGGGAAAGGTTAGGCCCAGTCAGTTAACGTTACCTAGTCCTTGGAACAAACAAAGAGGTCCTTTCCAGTGTTGTTGTAAAGTCCAGTGAGTTGGGAGGTTTCCTGGTGGAGTAAAGTCCTGTCTGGCTGTGTTGCTTTGTGGTTATCTCCTTTGTTCTCCTCACAGAGTTAGCTGTTCCATGCTAACTCTGCTACGATTCCTGTTGCTTGGAAAATCAGCTGGCCTTGTGTCGTAGCTGCTGACTCTGAAGAGGATTTGGTTCACTCACAGTTAATCCGAAGCAGGTCGCTGCTGTTGAGGAGAAGAGTGTTTGCAGGCTGCTGGTAGCAGGCCGGTGAGAGAGCTGGTTTCTCAGGTAGCAGAGCTGACCTGGGCTGGGGCCTTGTTGCCCTTTGAAGAACCAAGAGGAGAGGGCTGGAGCTGCACTCCAGAGCAAGCCAAGAAAAAAAGAGAGAGAGGGCCAGAGGACTGGTTCTGTCTGGTGAGACCCTTGGGGGTCACATGTCACACGCTGACCCACACTGGCCAGTGGAGCAAAGAAACATTTGGTCTCCTGAATGGTGAGTCCCAACATAGTTGGAGACTTTACTGTCATTCCCTCACTTTAAAGGCGCTACAAGTAAAAACTCAACTCTACGAGTGCGTGTTAGTCAGTCGCTACCTGTTCTGCTTAAAGCTCAACTCTGTCAAAAGGCTCTCAAGTGAGTTTGTAACGATATTCAAAGTGACAAAAGACTGTTTTCTTGTTTTGTCTGCTTTTTTTCTTTGCTTCAGCGTATTATTATGAAGTAAATGTTGATCACACAATGTAAGGCTATATAATAATGACATCATCAGCGTATAGACTAGTTCCCTATAAGACCCACTTTCACAGTGCAATTCTGTCGTCTTCATTTACTGCACAAAAGAAGAGCGCCTGTCATTGTGCAACCAATACAGAAAGAGAAGATAGCGCTTTTGTTTTCTCAAGGTTAGAAAACCTTCATCGTCATGATGAAGCCTAACAGAGCTCATGATTTCCACTTCAGCCGTGGTCAGACCACACTCTGCTGTCTCTTCCTGTCAAACTAGCTAAGTGTGGCTCGTTCTCTCCGTCACTGCTGCAGACCTCCATCTAACTCTGAGTGTAAGAGAGTCTGAACAGACACCAGTGTCTTTACTGGCTCGGAGCAATCATATTCTTTTGCCCTCAGATACTGGTGGATAATGAGATTTCACAATTTGCATGAACATACAATCTTTATTACAACATTTTTTTTGACAGTGACGGTAACTGAGCAGCTGTTCCAGAGGTTTCCTGAGTCTATCTGGTGGCAGTGTACTCAACATTAGGCTCCA
This sequence comes from Seriola aureovittata, assembly GCF_021018895.1. Taxonomy (NCBI): domain Eukaryota; kingdom Metazoa; phylum Chordata; class Actinopteri; order Carangiformes; family Carangidae; genus Seriola; species Seriola aureovittata. Next base: position 4,651,076 of record NC_079386.1, read on the forward strand.
GCTGTCTCTCTGATACAGACCCTCTGCTCTTTCTGGCTCTCTTATGGAAACCCAGCGCTGCATAGGTCACATCAGCAGAGCTTGGATTCTGTAAATGACAATATATAGTCACTAATGTCCCACAGCTGAGTATGTGAGAAAATATAAGACCAGACAACATGTAAACTAGACTTTGATCTTAATCTAAGGTTACATTGTGATTACCTGGCTGTGTTGTGGATTGTGTCCCTCTTCCTTTAAATCTGAATGACAGAAACGACACATCTGGTCAGTGCACTGATCGAAAATGTCGCTCTTTTTACTTTCTTGGTAAAAGGGAAGTTTTGTATTTGTAAAGTCGTGCACTTGCACCATAAAAAACACATACAAGTACCTGTGTGAAGTTTCCTGATTTTGAGACCCAGAACAATGACGACGATAATGAGGAAAATAACCAGAGCACTCAGGATCGCACTCGTCAGAGTTGCTAGTTCAACAGATTCTTCTACAAGAAAGATGAATACATTTAACTTTTTGTATCATACACTGCCTGAGATCAGCGAGTACAGAAGGCACATATCTGTTTCTTTCCAACCAAAACACAGACAAAACATCAACAATCTTACCTTGAACCTTTAAGTACGTTGAACTGTCAATTACTAACTTATTATTCCAGTAAGATCCACAGAAATAGAGTCCAGAGTCAGATGAATCCACTTGTTTGATCTGGAGAAAGAGGGTAGTGATGTTGGACGTCATGTTAAACTTTCCATTTTGAAATCCATCACAGAATGTAGCATTGCCATCAGAGCTGGACATGGAGGAGATGCAGGTGGCATTGGGTCTGTTGTCCAGTCTGAACCAGACTATGTGACTGGTAGAACTGGTGAAGTTGGTACACATCAGTGTGACTTCTTCACCAGACTGGACCTCCACAGTGTGAAACTCAGAGACGGAGACAGAGATCCAGCCTGAAACAAACAAAAAGTATTTTATTCACAAACCTTTAATTCAACAGGAATCAAACAATGCATGTAAATCATGTTATTAATGAACAGTTTCTAAGTTTGAGTTCTGGCAGATTACTGAAGGAAAAGTTAACAATGGTTTTATTAAGAAAAAATACATAATTGTACTTACTGCAGGTAAAGAGTAAAGCTGTTACCAAGTTGAAGTTCATCGTTGCGTGTACAGTAGGACTGCACCACTTCAGTGTAGGTGACTGTGAACTTGAACTGTTCTCCAGTGAGAGTGGTGTCGGCGTAAAGAGGTGGGCTGTTCTTCTGTTGATCTGGTCGCTCAGAAGGACAATAGAAATGCTTAGAAGCAAAGATTCAGTCTGAATCAAACAGGAACTAAACAAACATGTCAGTTTTGCAATTAACAAACAGTTATGGTTGTTTCAGTGCAGTTGCTGTTTTGAAGACATGTTTGAAATTGTTCTACAGCCGTATTGGTCCGACAAACTTACAGAATAAAGGTTAGGTCCATGATAAAATGTAGAGTAAGACTGCAGTGCTGAACTGTTCTCTAGTCAGAGTGCTCAAAGTGTAACAAGATAGGTGTCTTTTGACAACTGCCTCACTCAGGCTAACAACTTAAAAACTTTCAGACAAAAGTGCATCAGAGCCACAAAGAGAATGAGACTAAGTTAACCCTGTAAATTATTTTTTTAATCTTCCAGCCTAAATGTTAAAAAAGTCTAACTTTGTTTGATGTTCCCTGCCTCATAACTCTTTTCTTTAATACCTCATACTTTAACAAAATGGCGACACATCACTACATACTGCTGCCAGCGATAGGTTTGGTCGTTGACACGTAAGTGATAATACGCAACGATTTGCCGTGAAATAAGCATCAGAGCATGTTATCGTGCTGTATGTTCATTTGCCACAAGAAAGAGAGATTTCTGCTTCATGTCAGACTTTATTCAGAGGCGACAGGTTCATGATTTACACTTCGGCTGTGCTCAGACCACACTGTGCTGTCTCTTCCTGAAGTGATGTGTGCGTCACAAAATACCCTTCACTTCCTGCAGATGGCAGTGTGTGTGAAATGCAGCAGCATTTATTTTCTTCTTACCTGCGGTAACCTGTGGTCTCACCACATCTTGTTAAACTGTCATCTTTAAAATATATACTGAACACGCATTACTCGTATAAAAATAATACATTATACAATTGTACATTACAACCATACATGAAATATCAGCCTAGACAATACAATTTCCAAACAGAGATACAATTAAAGCTGGAGTCACCTACATTTGCTCTGGTTTTTGTTCTTTATAAGCTAAATGGCAGAAACCTCCATCCATTTTCTACTGCTTATCCTCTAGTAGGGTCGCGGGGGGGCTGGAGCCTATCCCAGCATCTTTTCGGGCGAGAGGCGGGGTACACCCTGGACAGGTCGCCAGTCCATCGCAGGGCAAACACATAGAGACAGACAACCATTCACACTCACAGCCACAACTATGGTCAATTTAGAGTATCCAATTAGCCTAGTCCCCATTTGCATGTCTTTGGACTGTGGGAGGAAGCCGGAGTACCCGGAGAGAACCCACACTGGCACGGGGAGAACATGCAAACTCCACACAGAAAGATCCCACGGCCGAGCCGGGACTCAAACCTGGAACCTTCTTGCTGTGCGGCGACAGCGCTAACCACTGCACTACCGTGCAGCCTATGGCAGAAACATTTGTTAGTTAATTGATCATTGTCTTTAGTATACTAGGAGTTTTGCAAGCAAGTTTTTCAAGCACAACTTTAAAATTTCCCGGGACTTTATGTATGTATGTAAAACTACTCTCTGTTATGATTAAAGTTCCTCTTCAGACAAGTTTTAGACTATGTTAAAATATCTGCTGTGATTAATATTTTGTTTAACATGATTTTCCCAGATAAAGAATGCCCCGCCCACCATGGCTGCTTGCACTAGGTTGACAGGTGAAAGAGGTTCATTATGTTAAGTAACTGTCATTGAACTCAACCCTTTCCCACAACAACAGCAACACAATCAAACTTTTACAATATTGCGTTTCCACCTGACCTTTGACGGTTATAATGGCTGCTCAGTCTGACGAGCCTCTTGCCGTGTTACCTTCTTGAAGACTTGATTCTGTTGATTCTGTTCGGAAAGATGCAGCTGTTTGGGAATCACCAAATGAAATGGAAGAGACCCGAGTACGTTGTCTACAAGCAAATGGGAGACTCTTTCTAATTTAAGGATCTTAAAAAGTTCTGTCAACGATCGCCACTGCCACTAGATGTCGCACCAGGCCACCAGCATCTCGTACCAAAACTAACGCTTTGTCGGCCACACCTACAGTAAAGTGTTACGTAGCAAGTTGGATGTCGAGTAGTAGCCCCAGATTGTGCCAAGAGAAACTTTTTTTTGGGGGGGAAGTCATATTTGAAAACTAATTTTCCAAAGTGATTATTCCCAGGTATGAACCACATCCTTAAATATTTGTACAAATAGTAGTTGGAGACTTTACTGTCATGCCCTCACTTTAAAGACACTACAAGTAAAAACTCCACTCTACGAGTGCATGTTAGTCAGTCGCTACCTGTTCTGCTTAAAGCTCAATTCTGTCAAAAGGCTCTCAAGTGAGTTTGTAACAATATTTAAAGTGACAATAGACTGTTTTTTTGTTTTGTCTGTTTTTTTTCTTTGCTTCAGCGTATTATTATGAAGTAAATGTTAATCGCACAATGTAAGGCTATAGAATAATGACATCATCAGCGTATAGACTAGTTCCCTATAAGACCCACTTTCACGGTGAAATTCTGTTGGCTTCATTTACTGCACAAAAGAAGAGCGTCTGTCATTGTGCAACCAATACGGAAAGAGAAGATAGCGCTTTTGTTTTCTCAAGGTTAGAAGACCTTCATCGTCACGATGAAGCCTAACAGAGCTCATGATTTCCACCTCAGCCGTGGTCAGACCACACTCTGCTGTCTCTTCCTGTCAAACTAGCTAAGTGTGGCTCGTTCACTCCTTCACTGCTGCAGACCTCCATCTAACTCTCAGTGTCAGAGAGTCTGAACAGTCACCAGTGTCTTTACTGGCTTGGAGCAATCATATTCTTTTGCCCTCAGATACTGATGGATAATGAGATTTCACAATTTGCATGAACATACAATCTTTATTACAACATTTTTTTTGACAGTGACGGTAACTGAGCAGCTGTTCCAGAGGTTTCCTGAGTCTATCTGGTGGCAGTGTACTCAACATTAGGCTCCAGCTGTCTCTCTGATACAGACCCTCTGCTCTTTCTGGCTCTCTTAAGGAAACCCAGCGCTGCATAGGTCACATCAGCAGAGCTTGGATTCTGTAAATGACAATATATAGTCACTAATGTCCCACAGCTGAGTATGTGAGAAAATATAAGACCAGACAACATGTAAACTAGACTTTGATCTTAATCTAAGGTTACATTGTGATTACCTGGCTGTGTTGTGGATTGTGTCCCTCTTCCTTTAAATCTGAATGACAGAAACGACACATCTGGTCAGTGCATTGATCAAAAATATCGCTCTTCCTACTTTGTTGGTAAACAGGAAGTTTTGTATTTGTAAAGTCGTGCACTTGCACCATAAAAAACACATACTTCACCTGTGTGAAGTTTCCTGATTTTGAGACCCAGAACAATGACGACGATAATGAGGAAAATAACCAGAGCACTCAGGATCGCACTCGTCAGAGTTGCTAGTTCAACAGACTCTTCTACAAGAAAGATGAATACATTTAACTTTTTGTATCATACACTGCCTGAGATCAGCGACTACAGAAGGCACATATCTGTTTCTTTCCAACCAAAACACAGACAAAACATCAACAATCTTACCTTGAACCTTTAAGTACGTTGCACTGACAATTGTTGACCAATTGTTCCAGTTAGATCCACAGAAATAGAGTCCAGAGTCGGATGAATCCACTTGTTTGATCTGGAGAAAGAGGGTAGTGATGTTGGATGTCATGTTAAACTTTCCATTTTGAAATCCATCACAGAACGTAACATTGGCATTAGAGCTGGACATGGAGGAGATGCAGGTGGCATTGGGTCTGTTGTCCAGTCTGAACCAGAGTGTGTGACTGATAGAACTGGTGAAGTTGGTACACATCAGTGTGACTTCTTCACCAGACTGGACCTCCACAGTGTGAAACTCAGAGACGGAGACAGAGATCCAGCCTGAAACAAACAGAAAGTATTTTATTCACAAACCTTTAATTCAACAGGAATCAAACAATGCATGTAAATCATGTTATTAATGAACAGTTTCTAAGTTTGAGTTCTGGCAGATTACTGAAGGAAAAGTTAACAATGGTTTTATAAAGAAAAAATACATAATTGTACTTACTGCAGGTGAAGAGTAAAGCTGTTACCAAGTTGAAGTTCATCGTTGCGTGTACAGTAGGACTGCACCACTTCAGAGTAGGTGACTGTGAACTTGAACTGTTCTCCAGTGAGAGTGGTGTCGGCGTAAAGAGGCGGGCTGTTCTTCTGTTGATCTGGTCGCTCAGAAGGACAATAGAAATGCTTAGAAGCAAAGATTCAGTCTGAATCAGTTTTGCAATTAACAAACATTTTTTGTTGTTTCAGTGCCGTTGCTGTTTTGGAGAAATTTGTTAGAAATTGTTCTACAGCCGTATTGGTCCGACAAACTTACAGAATAAAGGTTAGGTCCATGATAAAATGTAGAGTAAGACTGCAGTGCTGAACTGTTCTCTAGTCAGAGTGCTCAAAGTGTAACAAGATAGGTGTGTCTTTTGACAACTGCCTCACTCAGGCTAACAACTTAAAAACTTTCAGACAAAAGTGCATCAGAGCCACAAAGAGAATGAGACTAAGTTAACCCTGTAAATGATTTTTTTAATCTTCCAGCCTAAATGTTAAAAAAGTCTAACTTTGTTTGATGTTCCCTGCCTCATAACTCTTTTCTTTAATACCTCATACTTTAACAAAATGGCGACACATCACTACATACTGCTGCCAGCGATAGGTTTGGTCGTTGACACGTAAGTGATAATACGCAACGATTTGCCTCGAAATAAGCATCAGAGCATGTTATTGTGCTGTATGTTCATTTGCCACAAGAAAAAGAGAGATTTCTACTTCATGTCAGACTTTATTCAGAGGCGACAGGTTCATGATTTTCACTTCGGCTGTGCTCAGACCACACTGTGCTCTCTCTTCCTGAAGTGATGTGTGCGTCACAAAATACCCTTCACTTCCTGCAGATGGCAGTGTGTGTGAAATGCAGCAGCATTTATTTTCTTCTCACCTGCAGTAACCTGTGGTCTCACCACATCTTGTTAAACTGTCATCTTTAAAATATAAACTGAACACGCATTACTCGTATATAAATAATACATTATACAATTGTACATTACAACCATAAATAAAATATCAGCCTAGACAATACAATTTCAATACAGAGATCAAATTAAAGTTGGAGTCACCTACATTTGCTCTGGTTTTTGTTCTTTATAAGCTAAATGGCAGACACATTTGTTAGTTAATTGATCATATTAGGAGTTTTGCATTTTTCAAGCACAACTTTAAAATTCCCCGGGACTTTATGTATGTATGTAAAACTACTCTCTGTTATGATGAAAGTTCCTCTTCAGACAAGTTTTAGACTATGTTAAAATCTCTGCTGTGATTAATATTTTGTTTAACATGATTTTCCCAGATAAAGAATGCCCCGCCCACCACGGCTGCTCGCACTAGGTTGACAGGTGAAAGAGCAGAGAGTATCAAGATGCTTAGAGGGGGAAACATAACTCAGAGTGGACATTAATCCTCAGGCAGCACTTATCTTACATTATCTAATTCATGACATGACAAGTGTTTTATACTAATAATACTGATCTTTGTGTTCTTCTGGTGCATGGGCCCATAACAGATGATGGATGAAGTGTGTGTACCTTCTCGGTACCTTTTGAGATGAGCAAAATATAGTCTTAAAGCTGATTCATGGAGATGTTTTATGCCAAGCAAATGGCTAAAGTCAGAAATGGCTTCAGTAACTAGTGGTAGATAATCACCACAATATTTGAAATGTCCTTTTTCCTGCACCTTTTCACAAATCTGAAGGCAGATTTTGCCAAGTGAAGGGAAAAATACAGAAGCAAGTCACTGAAAGCATTTTTATAACATTAAGTCTCTGCCATTTGAGTCCCAGCTGTAATGCTGCTCAGCATCACTGTTCTCAAAGCTGCCACTGGTGGCCAGAGGCTCTATTGCAGTAATGCTACTGATTACCTCTGCCAAGAAGGTTGAGGTTTTGTTGGTTTGTTGGTTTGTTTGTCATTAGAATTGCACAAAAAGTACTGAGTCGATTTGCACCAACCTTGTTGGGGGGCTGAGGCATGGGCCAGGGGAGCAACCATAACATTTTGGGCAAATCCTGATCATTTACTTTGAATTAGATTTTTTTTTTCTCAGAAGTCTAGTATGTGTTGTTTGACATTGGCCTTGGTGGGGGTCTGAAACTTCTGAATGCCCTTTTACTTAAAACAGTGGTCTTACTTACATATTTTAACATGCCCCAAATAGCAGATTGCCTACGGTAATTTTTCCCCACTTGATTTTTTTTCCGTATCCCACTCTCTGATGGTCTCTCACTCTTTCTGATCGTGAATTAAGAGTTTCCAGGGTATTTCAGGTCAGAGTCCAGATTCTGTAGGGATCATTTTAACACAGATGAGCTTACCAGATGCAATAAAATAACTGTTGAAGTGATTGAACAAACTTGTACACTAATATATACCAAATCTTAAAAATGGATTCATCCATTATCATGGTGGATATTATTTGTTCAAACTGCTCTTTATTCATCCTGACTGATAGTTGCGATATATGACAGTTCACAGAGGATGGAGGACAGCCCTCAAACCTACCTGTCTGAAGCCTCATTTTGACGACGAGGCCAGTGATGACCTTCGTGAGAACAATAGTGACTCCACTCAGGATCACACTCGCCAGGGTTGTTATTTCACAGGGCTCTTCTACAAGAAAGATGATTCAATTAGACAATCTGCTTTTCTGTTGGACAATGATCAAATAATAAATAACAAAGTTTCAATGCATTATCTGCATATTAAATGTTAATGAGAGGCAGGCAGAACATTTTAGCTATCCTTTCACATTGTCACTTCTGTTATAGATGATGTTGATTACAAGCTCTTTTTACATATTCAGTATTCAATCATAATTTGTTTTTGACCATGTTGAAATGAGATACATATGTTTTCTTTCATGTAAGCAGGTAAACTGACACTTTACAACATCCTTACCATGAACCTTTAGATATGTTGCGCTGACAATTACTGAGTATTTGTTGATGGAAAATCCACAAAAATACAACCCAGAGTCAGACAAATCTGCATGCTTAACTTTGAGAAAGACAGTGGAGATGTTGGATGTCGCTTCAAATCCATTGCAGAACAAAGCGGGTGTAAGAGAATTGTACATTGAGGAAATACAGCGGGGCTGGGTTCTGCTGACTTGTCTAAACCAGATTATCTGAGAAGGAGAACTGGTGAAGTTGGAGCACAGGAGTGTTGCTTCTTCACCAAACTGGACCTCCACAGTCTGAAACTCAGAGGCTGAGACAGAGATCCAGTCTGAAACAAACAGCAGAGATTCAGATCAAGCTGATAATGCAACAAACAGACAACAATTCCCATAAACAACTGTAGTACCAACTAAATTTAGTTTTGGTGGTTATCAATTAGACATAAATTAGTACATTACGAGAGCAATTCAGTGTCAGTACTTACTGAGGCTGGAGAGAAATAAAGCTGTTATTAGAGTTAAGCTCATCTTTGTGTGTGAGGCCATCTTACTGCAGCAGAGCTTAAAATGACTAAGCTTCAGGAAGTAGGTGTCATTATATAGGGAGGTAGTTTTTTTTCTTTTTGTCTTTTTATCTTGTCAATTCAGGACACAAAATGGGTTTTTTTATGGTCAGGACAATTTTTTTAAATAACTTTTTTGTTCATTATGTCATTGAACTCTGAAACCCTTTCCCACAACAACAGCAACAGAATCAAGCTTTTACAATATTGCGTTTCCACCTGGCCTTTGACAGTTATAATGGCCGCTCAGTCTGACGAGCCTCTTGCCGTGTTACCTTCTTGAAGACTTGATTCTGTTGATTCTGTTGGGAAAGATGCAGCTGTTTAGGAATCACCAAATGAAAGGGAAGAGACCCGAGTACGTTGTCTACACGCTAATGGGAGACTCTTTCTAATTTAAGGATCTTAAAAAGTTCTGTCAACGATCGCCACTGCCACTAGATGTCGCACCAGGCCACCAGCATCTCGTACCAAAACTAACGCTTTGTTGGCCACACCTACAGTAAAGTGTTACGAAGCCCAGTGAAAGCGGTCATTAATCACAGGCCAAGAAGCACAACTAAATAAAGTTATCCTGTGAACACGGGAGCCAACAAAAAAGAGTTTAGCCACACCCAGTAACCCAAACTGCCATAATATGCTCCATGGCAATGCTAGCAGTAAGCCAGTTAGTGATAGCAACATTTGCAGAACAAATTCAAAATAAGGGCATTATATTTTACGTTATCATGCCTTCTGTAGCCGGTCAGTAATGACCAGTCATGTAGCTTTATGTAACCATCAAGTTACTTACACACAGAGGAGAAGAAAAGCCAGTTCTGAGTCAAGCTGAACCTTTTAGCCGCTCGTAGGGATCTCCTCTTGGAAAAGCAAGACCAGTATTGACTCCATAGCCGGACTGGGGAAGAAATTCAGCCATGGATTTATGCACTGGAACCCTGCATGAATGACAAGCACTCACAGAGGTCCAGTAAAGACCATGCCGGAGCCGGTGAGCACTTTGATGGCTGACCAGGATTTGAGCTGGTATTCCACATGACCAGTCCATCTGTGCTCCGGTCTTATCTCTTTATTTAAGAGAAGGACTTTTTAGCTGGAAAATGTGGTTTCTTTAGTGGAGGAAACTCTGGAAGGTCACTTTCACCTCAACAATGCAAACTGCCGTGTGCCATCTTGCATGTGGGTGCTCCCTGTGTGTATAAATGTGAGGAGGACCAATGGTTAAACTGGGAGGGACAGAGAGTGTGACTCTTTTCTCTGCTCAGGAAGCCATTACTCCACTATATCTTTATATAGAAACAGTTGTTTGCTGCTGTATTATTGTTTAAAATCTCTTTTGCAGAACTTTCAACAATGTAAGTTATGTTTTGAATGGAGTCCAGTTGGCCCTATATAATTATGTCCCAATTTCTTGCTGGATCACCAGGGAGACAAACATTGCAGAAAGCACATTCAGCAGATGCCATATGCCTGAACAGTCATGTGAAGCATTATAATTATTGCACTTGGCTGTAGCACTATTTCAACTTTGTGCCGTACAAGTTGTAGCCTGCTACTTCTACCCAATGCTGTGGGTGTCTCAGTTTAAAGAGGAAGAGGCTGTATGTAGCATGAACCTGCAAAAGGCTTTTTTTTGTTACTGCAAGCAGGGAGCTCACGTGCAGTGTCAAGGTGAAGAAGGTAGAGAAGACCATGTGAAAAGAGATGGATTCAGTACTAATTCATTCTATCTAATTGCATGTCGCCATATACAATGATAATGTTTTATCAGTTAAAATGAAAGTAGTAGATTCTTTGTGTGAAAGTAGCACAGCTTTTTTGCATGTGGTTTTATAGCAGCAAGCTGAGGCTGTTATTCTAGCTGAAACACATCGCGTTCTCACCACAGTGGAAAATGACAGTGGGAGGAGGCACAACACTTGTTGCTTGTGCACATGTGCAGGCAAACACAGCCAGGGCAGAAAGCTAACCCTTTGTGTTTCTCATATACACATTCACAGTGTCAGCATACAGCAGAGACTAATATTCAATTAAAACAGTCAGTATATACAAATAGAGAATTAGTTTATGAGACGTCAGTGTATCTTTTATCCTGTGCCTTACACAAATTCAGTCTTTTGTCACCAGTGCTCAAACCGCACTGTGCTGTCAAAGACGTGACGTTTACCTCACAACTCTTCCCTCCCTGCAGACTCTCCCTGAAGAGGAGGCCCCTCTATTGACAGTGTTACACAGGAAACTAACCCAGTATTCATGGCTTCATATCAGATTGTATAAACCTAGGTTTGACTGTAGATGCCTCTGTTTTTTTTTTTTTTCTACATCAGTTGTCCTCAGACCACACTGGGCTTTTCTATCATATATATCTCACTCCTCCCTCTTTGCAGAAGACTCCCTACAAGTAAATTTGTCATCTGTGTCTTTTTCTGGCTCCTCCTCCATCAAACCCCAAACAATGTTGATCACCACAGAGTGCTGATTTATTCCATTGTTATTGTCTTCACAGGTAGAGAGGCTGATATTATTTAGTCAAGAACAAGAGCTCAGACCACACTGTGCCGTTTCTTCCTGTGGAGAGATGTGTATCTCACCCTGAAGTACAAGTGGTTCTAAAAACCTTTTCACATTAAGGACCCCTAAACTGACACAAATTAGACCAAGGACCCCCATCTGATGACTTTTGCTTTTACACATTTTATTATAGAATGTGTTTGAAACCCATGACCAAAATAGTCATATTCTTTCATTGTGTTACTCTTGATGGAAATTCGCTGTTCTGAGATCAGTTATGATAATCCATTACACTGTGATTATCACCTCAAATTGTATATGTTTGAAAAAGTAGCTCAAACTAAAATATGAAAATGTGATTTGAAATTATAAAAAAATATAATACAACAAAGTCACTTGCAAGTCAAAAAATGCCACTCGGTTGAGTTTATTGCAAAAGTACGTAGTTGTTTACAGGTTGTACACAAAGCAAAGAAATAAAACAGGTGCTTGATGTCAGCTTTGGTTGGGTACACACTAACCGGTTCAGCATGACCATGGTGATTCTTCCTCAGACAGAGATTCAGACGGTTTATCTACAGTGACGTCGTCTCCATGCGAGCACTGAGCAGCACCCACCGGTGGCTTTTGCACATGCACTACTCAAAGGTCAGGTGTGTGGTGTGGACTGCCTGAGGAAGGAATTACCTGATCACGCCTTAAAAGCAGTCAGGACGAAAGAAGAAAGGGGGCAGGGCCAAAGGAGGTTCAATTACTGTAAAAATAAAGAAGCATTCCTTTCCTTTTATGGCCCCAAATTGTTTCAGCAGATACAATAGTTGAATCGCTATGCACACACGTTATGAATGTAGTTAATGTTTCTTTAGCCAGGAAGGAGTGCAGAAAGACGCAGGAGAGGGACTTTCAGCACAGGAAACACAGGCAGCACAAAATCCTGAGGCAGGAGAGATTTGTTACTGATACTCTCATGAAAAGGTTTGTTGTAGACTGACTCACTTTTCTCCTCTTTGTGGTCAACACCTTGAATCACACATTGGGATGGTGGTCTGTGGGTGGGCGGGGTTGTGGCTGTGAGTGATGGATGGTAGTTGCCACCACATTGTTCAGACCTGGTGTTAACATGCGTCCTCAGTAATCCGATCACATGTGGTCAGCTCTACGTTCCTCAGTTCACACCTGGCTTTAAAATGTGTCTCCAGAGTTTCAACCAAATTTTATTCTTAATTCAGACATTCAGCACATTGTTATACACATCCACAAAAACATACTATATTGATGCAGAATGTTCTTCAGTCCAGAGAGATACAGGTGATGCTATTCCACATGTCAGCATTACAGAAGAGAGGCAGACTTCATTCACTGTGTTTTCAGGTTTTAATTTTCAGGCCTCATGATTCCCCCTCTGTGCTCAGACCACACTGTGCTGTCTCTTCCTGTCAAACAAGTCATGTGTTTCTCACTCCCTCCTCCTCTGCTGCAACACCAGCCATATTCTTTTAGACATGAGACGGTCTTCATGGCACCTTCACTGTAAAATGAATACTTCTGGACAAGAGTAATAGTGACCCCTCCCCCTCCACTAGCCTCATCCAAACAGCAGGTTAATGAGTCTATCTGGTGGCAGCGTACACAACATTTGGCTCCAGCTCTCTTCTTCTTCTTGCTGCTGGACCAAAATCCACTGTTGCGTAGTTCAAGTCACCAGAGTGCAGATTCTGTAAATGTAGTGAGTATTTATACTAAGTGATGATGTGACATGTTAAATCATGTGTATTAAAGTCAATGTTTAAACTGGGTTCACCTCTCTCCGTTGTGGGTCTTTTTCTTCATCCTCACCTTAATGACAGAGATAAGACATCTGGTCAGATGAGTCACGTTCAGTGTAAAATCTTTGAGTAGCACTTTGTGATTCGGTGCCTTCATAAGAGTTTAAAGGTCAAAGGTCAATGTTTTCAATTATCTCTATATCTGCTTGATGGTTTGGCACAAATACCTGCAAAACGAATGACTTCCATCCAGTACTCAGGGGAGATTCAGTTAAATGTCATTTCTCAAATGCTACAAGATGTGAAAAATATTCTCAAATACAAAAGATACAGAAGCGTAAGAAAATACCTTTCTGAAGTTTCCTGATTTTAACAACCAGACCAATGATGACCATTACAAGGAAAACAGTCAGACCGCCCAGGATCAGACTCGTCAGCTCTGGTTTTTCATCAGACGTTTCTAAAACAAAACTCATGAAGTCAGACTATAAACTTTCCATTTGGTGGCTTGAAACCAGGCTAACAATCTGCACAATGAGAGAAATCTTACTCTGAGACTTGCTGTCCACGTCATCATCAGATCGATCACTGCCTTTTAAGGAAATAACGAAAAACGTAACCTTGATCTTATTTTGACAGATCTGCATTATAATCACATTTTGATATTTAAATAGCCACTTTTTTTGCACAGGTATAAAACTGTAAACGTATGTTTGCATTGTTAGAAGATGATTTACAGTAATCTTACCTTGAACATGTAAATCTATTACACTGAAAACCAGACGTCCACTTGTGTAAAATCCACAGAAATACAGTCCAGAGTCTGAGAAATCCACTTGTCTGATTTTGAGAAAGACAGTGGAGATGTTGGAGCTCATTTCAAATTTTCCATTTTCATATCCATCGCAGTATTTAGCCATGGTGCGAGGTCCAGTCAGAACAGAGATACAGCTGACTTTGGTTTTGTTGACCAGTCTTAACCAGAATGTCGGAGGGTCATAATCAAACATTTTGGAGCAGTGCAGTGTGACGTCTCCACCAGACTGGACGTCCACAGTCTGATACTGAGACACTGAGACAGAGATCCAGCCTGAAACAAACAGCAGACACAACAAGAGTTTTATCTCTGAGTGTATAATGTAACAGTTACTGGAATAAAGCAACAGCAACAATTCATTCAGCTCTAATGTGGAAGTTTAAACTCTGGTGGGTCAGAGTCACCATAGATCTAAATGTAATAGAGTAATTGAGTGTCAGTACTCACTGATGCTGCAGAGAAGTAAAGCTGTTATCAAGGTGAAGGTCTTCATGGTGTGTACGACTGCAGCGCTGCAATGTCTCTAACTGAACTGTGTAGTGAGGGTGATAACAATATAAAGAGGTGGGCTGTTCTTCTTTTTGATCAAAGAAAACTTGGCTCATGCTGACATGCCCCGAAATGCAGAAGTTGATCAGAATCTTAGTCTCAAGTTTTTCTTTAGAGCATGTTATTGACAATCCTTTTATATTTTAGTTGCTATTATGTCCAAATGAAATATTAAAACAGAGGCAGAGAGGCAGCCTGATCCAACAAGAGATTCAGATGTTTTACAGTAACATGAAGGTGAACAATACGTCTTAATGGGTTAGAGAAGTCAGCAGAGTTGCAGTGTAGGTGACAGCGAGAGTAATTCAGTTCCAGTATCTACTGAGGCTGCAGAGAATGAAAGCTGCTACAAAGGTAAAGTTCTTTATTGTGTGTTTTAACTGCGGCTCTGAAATGTCCATAACTGAAGTGTTCTCCAAGGAGGCTGCTCTTTACATATAGAGGCCAGGTACTTAACCTGCTGTCTCAAACTCACCACATTCAGGCTCAAAGTCTGTTTCATGGTTTACCATGGCAGACACTTTTTGTTAGTTTGTTTGGACTTTTTTAACTTCTATTTTTATTTTGTAGTTGGTTTCCTTGTGTCTCTCAATGTTTTTACTTCCTGTCTTGGTCCTGTTTCTCAGTGTGGTGATTGCCTGCCCCAACCTAATGTGTTTCACCTGTATTCAATCACCCTTGTCTCCCTTTTCTCTATATAGTCTTTGTGTTCCCCTTTGTCTGTGTCGGTTCGTCTTCAGGCCCCTTTCCACGCTGGCTGATCCCCTGTCTGACTCGGACTTGGACGACTCTGACGAGTCCCCTTTCAAGGGAACTCATATGGCCATTTTTACGGGGTTTTGTGGTGGCCACAGAAGGCGAGGTCATCATGGCTCCCGTTGCCACAGGGAGGCTCGGCCCCAGCCCGAGGTTCCTCGCTTCCTGCCCAAGCCCCAGTCCCAGGTCTCCTGTTTCCAGCCCAAGCCACAGTCCCAGGTCCTCAGTTTCCAGCCCAAGCCCCAGCTACCCCACTGTCCAGAGCCTCTGCTCTCCTGTGGCCAGGAACCCTCGCCAACCACCCTGGCTGACGCATCAGCTGTTCCAGCGTCAGGGTTCCCAGTTGGCGTTTCGTCGGTTCCTGACTCAATTCCCGGGTCGACCATCCTGGCTGACGCATCAGCTGTCTCAGCATCAGCGGTCCCAGTCGACTCCTCCCTTGTTCCTGAGTTAGGTGTTCTGGACAATGTCTCACCTGCTCCCCATTTCCTGTCGGAGGCCCAGCTGACTCCTGATTCTGGTTCCCAGTCAGTGGTCCGGTAGAATCCTGCTCCCCGTTTCCTGATGGCGGTCCGGCCAATTCCTGCTCCCATGTCCTGTTGGCGATCCAGCCGAATCCTTTTCCTAGTGTCCTGTCGATGGCCCAGCTGACTCCTGATTCTGGTTCCCAGTCGGTGGTCTGGCCAACATCTGCTCCTAGTGTCCTGTTGGCAGGATGGCTGAATCCTGCTCCTTGTGTCCCATTGGCGATCCAGCTGATTCTGGTTCCCAGTCAGTGGTCCGGCCGAATTCTGCTCCTCGTGTTCTGTCGGCAGACCAACTGTCTCCTGGTCCTGTTAACCAGTCGGCTCCTGGCCACCCTCTGGAGGAGCTCTGCCTCCCACGCTGGCTTCCTGCTTGCCCTCCAGAGGGGCGACGCCATCCTCCGGCTCGACCTCTGGAGAGACCTCGTCTTCGCCGCCGTCAACGTGCTTGCCATCCAGAGGGGCTCCGCCTGCCATGCTGGCTTCCGCCTTGACCTCTGGAGAGACCAGGTCTTCGTTGTCGGCCTCCAGAACGGCTCCATCCATTTGCCCGACCTGCGGGTCGCTCCACTTTACTGCCCACCCTGTCCATAAGGCCTCCGAGCCGCCCCCCTGAGTTGCCCTGTTTTGCCCCTGAGCATCAGAGGATGCTCTCCTGCTCTGCCCCTGTGGTCTCAGGCTCTTTCCATTGCCTGGTTGCGTTCCCTCCTGTCCACTGGCCCCTGAATCCCTTCTCCGGTACCCCTCCTCCCGCCTGACTTAGTGTTTGTGCTTTTTAAAAGGTCGCCTGGAATCTGACCCTTTGGGGGGGGGGGTGTGATGGTTTGCCATGGCAGACACTTTTGTTGGTTTGTTTGGACTTTCGTCACTTTCTCTTTTATTTTGTAGTTGGTTTCCTTGGTGTGTCTCAATGTTTTTACTTCCTGTCTTGGTCCTGTTTATCTGTGTGGTGATTGTTTGCCCCACCCTAATGTGTTTCACCTGTGTTCAATCACCCTTGCCTCCCTTGTGTCTATACAGTCTTTGTGCTCCCCTTTGTCTGTTGGTTCATCTGTTGATCGATGGTTTTTCTGTGATCTGTTCATGTCTGGTTGGTCCTCAGTCTGTTCATGTTGCCAGTTCTTGTCTTCTGTTGTCATCCCCTGTGGTTCCTCGTGTTTTGTCCCGCTGTTTAAGTTCTTGTGTAACCCTTGTGTTTCGGTTTTCTTTTGTGGTTCACCAGCCGGTTCTTAAGCTGATAAACTTTTTGCACCTCATTCCCCTGTGTTGGCTGCATTTGGGTCCAGCCTTTCCCGCATCGTGACAGAACATGACAGTCTGGAGGAAGGTGGAACAGAGCAAAGCTCAGTAATATTTTAACTAAAGTCTAGAAATGAAGATCAAATGTGATATTCACATTCACAACAGAAGATTAGCATAAATGTTGTTCACATTAGTCCCTGAAATGCTGCTTCAGGCAAATGTTTGAAGTCTGACCTTTGTCAACAGGAGCAGTGGCACTCAGCACAACTCAAAAATCATATTTGTTGATGAATTTTGAACAAGTGTTGTTTCTCTTTGGACACATGGCGACCTTTGTTAGGTGTGGTTCTGGTGCAGAGAGCTGGTGGCCAAGCTTCCTCTGGTTGACACCTCACTAATGATACAGATACAGATACGTGACTGACACAGTCAGTGCTGTTTGTTAGTGCAGTGAATTGACTGGCAGCTATATGACTACACATACGCATCCAAAGATATCACAGAGGGAAGTCAGTGTTCACTGCTCCCTCTCTGATTCTACCACTAGAAAGCTTTGACTTCACAGGCCTCATGGTTTTCTCCTCAGTTGTGCTCACACACACCTTTCTGTCTCTTCCTGTCAAACAAGTGATGTGAGACAGAGACAGACATCCAGTCTGACACAAACAGTACACACACCACATTTAGTTGTTTTAACAACTAAACAACATGAACTACTGCTTTTAATAAAAGTCAGCAAGAATGTAAGTTTCATTTACAGCTGGTTGAACACACACTACTACAATTAGCAGTGAAGTCAAGAGGAGGGTGCTTTTCTTTTTCTTCCTTTAACTGAGCACATAAACACTTCCAGGAAAATAAGATTTGATGCAAACGTTTATGCTCAAGGAGTACAAGTTAAGAAGGTTGTTTGTGTGTGTGTGTGTGTGTGTGTGTGTGTGTGTGTGTGTGTATGTGTGTGTGTGTGTTTGTGTGTATACATGTGTGTGTTTGTGTATGTTTTTGTGTGTATGTGTGTGTTTTTGTGTTTATGCATGTATGTGTGTGTATGTGTTTGTGTGTATACATATATGTGTGTGTGTGTGTGTGTGTGTGTGTGTCGGTGGCTTTACTTCAGGCTGAAGTTCAGATTCGTCAGTGATACAGAAAGTACTCTTTGTCGCCACAGTGGCGAAAACAGTGACGAGCTGCTCATACAATATATTCACTGAAAATTTTAACCAAATTTTATTCTTAATTCAAACATTCAGCACATTGTTATACACACCCTCAGTTAAAACATACTGTTACTATATTGATGCAGAATGTTCTTCAGTCCAGAGAGATACAGGTGATGCTATTCCACATGTCAGCATTACAGAAGAGAGGCAGACTTCATTCACTGTGTTTTCAGGTTTTAATTTTCAGGCCTCATGATTCCCCCTCTGTGCTCAGACCACACTGTGCTGTCTCTTCCTGTCAAACAAGTCATGTGTTTCTCACTCCCTCCTCCTCTGCTGCAACACCAGCCATATTCTTTTAGACATGAGACGGTCTTCATGGCACCTTCACTGTAAAATGAATACTTCTGGACAAGAGTAATAGTGACCCCTCCCCCTCCACTAGCCTCATCCAAACAGCAGGTTAATGAGTCTATCTGGTGGCAGCGTACACAACATTTGGCTCCAGCTCTCTTCTTCTTCTTGCTGCTGGACCAAAATCCACTGTTGCGTAGTTCAAGTCACCAGAGTGCAGATTCTGTAAATGTAGTGAGTATTTATACTAAGTGATGATGTGACATGTTAAATCATGTGTATTAAAGTCAATGTTTAAACTGGGTTCACCTCTCTCCGTTGTGGGTCTTTTTCTTCATCCTCACCTTAATGACAGAGATAAGACATCTGGTCAGATGAGTCACGTTCAGTGTAAAATCTTTGAGTAGCACTTTGTGATTCGGTGCCTTCATAAGAGTTTAAAGGTCAAAGGTCAATGTTTTCAATTATCTCTACATCTGCTTGATGGTTTGGCACAAATACCTGCAAAACGAATGACTTCTGTACTTCCATCCAGTACTCAGGGGAGATTCAGTTAAATGTCATTTCTCAAATGCTACAAGATGTGAAAAATATTCTCAAATACAAAAGATACAGAAGCGTAAGAAAATACCTTTCTGAAGTTTCCTGATTTTAACAACCAGACCAATGATGACCATTACAAGGAAAACAGTCAGACCGCCCAGGATCAGACTCGTCAGCTCTGGTTTTTCATCAGACGTTTCTAAAACAAAACTCATGAAGTCAGACTATAAACTTTCCATTTGGTGACTTGAAACCAGGCTAACAATCTGCACAATGAGAGAAATCTTACTCTGAGACTTGCTGTCCACGTCATCATCAGATCGATTGCTGCCTTTTAAGGAAATAAACGTAACCTTGATCTTATTTTGACAGATCTGCATTAAAATCACATTTTGATGTTTAAAAAGCCACTTTTTTGCCCAGGTATACAACTGTAAACGTATGTTTGCATTGTTAGAAGATGATTTACAGTAATCTTACCTTGAACATGTAAATCTATTTCACTGAAAACCAGACGTCCACTTGTGTAAAATCCACAGAAATACAGTCCAGAGTCTGAGAAATCCACTGTTTTGATTTTGAGAAAGACAGTGGAGATGTTGGAGCTCATTTCAAATGTTGTATTTTGATATCCATCGCAGTATTCAATCGTGGATCCGATCATAACAGAGATACAGCTGACCTTGGTTTTGTTGACCAGTCTGAGCCAAAATGTCAGAGGGTCATAATTAAACATTTTGGAGCAGTGCAGTGTGACGTCTCCACCAGACTGGACGTCCACAGTCTGAGACTGAGACACTGAGACAGAGATCCAGCCTGAAACAAACAGCAGACACAACTAGAAAATTCCAGGGAAATTTTGAGTGCCACGGGGGCTACTGCCGGGATGAGTACATGATTTATTTCCAGTGTTCAAAAGTCACCCTGATCATATTCTGGTTTTGAGAAATGTCTTGATATAAAAGACTCTGATATAAAACAATGTCACATCCCTCCATCATGTATTATGTGGCAAATATCTCATATTCTGTCTTGTTTTTCGGTATTTTTATGCCTTAGTATACTATGATGTTTTGTGCCCTACAATATTATGACGTCTTTTGACATTTTTATGCCTTGCTATACTGTGACGTTTTTTGAAATTTTCACTCCGTACTATAAGATGGAGATTTTTGGCATTTTTGTGCCTGACTATAACATTTTCACACCATACAGTATGATGATGTTTTTTCTTAAATTTCATGCCATAGTGGACTATGACATTTTTTGACAATTTTATGCCTTACTATACTATTAAGTTTTTTGAAATTTTTATGCAATACTATACTATGAGGTTTTTTTTACATTTTGACATCATACTATCCGATGAATTTTTTGGGCATTTTTATGATTCACTATATCATGACGTTTTATGCCTTACTATACTAAAACTTTTTTTTGACATTTTTATACCTTAGTATACTATGACGTTTTTTAGCATTTTTATGCCATATTATAGTATGATGTTTTTTGAAATTTTATGCCATACTATACTATGAGGTTTTTTTTACATTTTCACACAATACAGTATGATGACGTTTTTTGAAATTTCATACCATAGTATACTATGACATTTTTTGACATTTCTATGCCTTATTATACTATGACCTTTTTTTAAATTTTATGCCATACTATACTATGATTTTTTTTACATTTTAACGCCATATTATACAATGAAGTTTTTTGGCATTTTAATGCCTTAATATACTATGACATTTTATTTCTTAATATACCATAATTCTAATGATATTTTTTTGCCTTGCTATGCTATGGCGTTTTATACCTGACCATACTATGATGTTATTTGACATTTTTATATCTTAGTATGATATGACGTTTCTTTACATTTTCATGCCAGACTATATGATGAGGTTTTTATGAAATATTATGCCATCCTATACTATGAGGTTTCTGAAATTTTCACGCGATAGTATACGATGAAGTTTTTTGGCATTTTTATGCCTTACTATACTATGACGTTTTGCATAAAATTTCAAAAAACGTCATAGTATAGTATGGCATAAAATTTAAAAAAATGTCATAGTACATTAAGGCATAAAAATGGCAAAAAAAATCATAGTATAGTCAGGCACAAAACGTCACAGTATAGTAAGGAATAAAAATGCCAAAAAAATACATATTATAGTAGAGCATAAAATTTCAAAAAACGTCATAGTATAGTATTGCATAAAATTTCAAAAAACGTCATAGTATAATATGGCATAAAATTTCAAAAAACGTCATAGTATAATAAGGCATAAAAATGGCAAAAAACGTCATAGTATAGTCAGGCACAAAACGTCACAGTATAGTAAGGCATAAAAATGCCTAAAAAAGTCATATTCTAGTAGAGCATAAAAATGGCAAAAAACATCATAGTATAGTCAGGCACAAAACGTCACAGTATAGTAAGGCATAAAATGCCAAAAAAATACATATTATAGTAGAGCATAAAAATGGTAAAAAACGTCATAGTATAGTATGGCATAAAATTTCAAAAAACGTCATAGTATAATAAGGCATAAAAATGGCAAAAAACATCATAGTATAGTATGGCATAAAATTTCAAAAAACGTCATAGTATAGTATGGCATAAAATTTCAAAAAATGTCATAGTACATTAAGGCATAAAAATGGCAAAAAACATCATAGTATAGTCAGGAACAAAACGTCACAGTATAGTAAGGAAAAAAATGCCAAAAAAATACATATTATAGTAGAGCATAAAAATGGTAAAAAACGTCATAGTATAGTATGGCATAAAATTTCAAAAAACGTCATAGTATAATAAGGCATAAAAATGGCAAAAAACATCATAGTATAGTCAGGCACAAAACGTCACAGTATAGTAAGGCAAAAAAATGCCAAAAAAAGTAATATTATAGTAGAGCATAAAAATGTAAAAAAACGTCATAGTATAATAAGGCATAAAAATGGCAAAAAACGTCATAGTATAGTCAGGCACAAAACGTCACAGTATAGTAAGGCAAAAAAATGGCAAAAAATGTCATATTATAGTATGGCATAAAATTTCAAAAAACGTCATAGTATAGTATGGCATAAAATTTCAAAAAATGTCATAGTATATTAAGGCATAAAAATGGCAAAAAACATCATAGTATAGTCAGGCACAAAAGGTCACAGTATAGTAAGGCATAAAAATGCCAAAAAAATACATATTATAGTAGAGCATAAAAATGGCAGAAAACGTCATAGTATAGTATGGCATAAAATTTCAAAAAACGTCATAGTATAATAAGGCATAAAAATGGCAAAAAACGTCATAGTATAGTCAGGCACAAAACGTCACAGTATAGTAAGGCATAAAAATGCCTAAAAAAGTCATATTCTAGTAGAGCATAAAAATGGCAAAAAACATCATAGTATAGTCAGGCACAAAACGTGACAGTATAGTAAGGCATAAAATGCCAAAAAAATACATATTATAGTAGAGCATAAAAATGGTAAAAAACGTCATAGTATAGTATGGCATAAAATTTCAAAAAAGTCATAGTATAATAAGGCATAAAAATGGCAAAAAACGTCATAGTATAGTATGGCATAAAATTTCAAAAAATGTCATAGTACATTAAGGCATAAAAATGGCAAAAAACACATCATAGTATAGTCAGGAACAAAACGTCACAGTATAGTAAGGAATAAAAATGCCAAAAAAATACATATTATAGTAGAGCATAAAATTTCAAAAAACGTCATAGTATAGTAATGCATAAAATTTCAAAAAACGTCATAGTATAGTATGGCATAAAATTTCAAAAAACGTCATAGTATAATAAGGCATAAAAATGGCAAAAAACATCATAGTATAGTCAGGCACGAAACGTCACAGTATGGTAAGCCATAAAAATGCCAAAAAAATACATATTATAGTAGAGCATAAAAATGGCAAAAAACGTCATAGTATAGTATGGCATAAAATTTCAAAAAACGTCATAGTATAGTATGGCATAAAAATTCAAAAAACGTCATAGTATATAAGGCATAAAAATGTCAAAAAACATCATAGTATAGTCAGGCACAAAACGTCACAGTATAGTAAGGAATAAAAATGCCAAAAAAATACATATTATAGTAGAGCATAAAATTTCAAAAAACGTCATAGTATAGTATTGCATAAAATTTCAAAAAACGTCATAGTATAGTATGGCATAAAATTTCAAAAAACGTCATAGTATAATAAAGCATAAAAATGGCAAAAAACGTCATAGTATAGTATGGCATAAAATTTCAAAAAACGTCATAGTATAGTATGGCATAAAATTTCAAAAAACGTCATAGTATAATAAGGCATAAAAATGGCAAAAAACATCATAGTATAGTCAGGCACGAAACGTCACTATATAATAAGCCATAAAAATGCCAAAAAAATACATATTATAGCAGGGCATAAAAATGGCAAAAATCGTCATAGTATAGTATGGCATAAAATTTCAAAAAACGTCATAGTATAATAAGGCATAAAAATGGCAAAAAACATCATAGTATAGTCAGGAACAAAACGTCACAGTATAGTAAGGAATAAAAATGCCAAAAAAATACATACTATAGTAGAGCATAAAATTTCAAAAAACGTCATAGTATAGTATGGCATAAAATTTCAAAAAACGTCATTGTATAGTATGGCATAAAATTTCAAAAAACGTCATAGTATAATAAGTCATAAAAATGGCAAAAAACGTCATAGTATAGTCAGGCACAAAACGTCACAGTATAGTAAGGCATAAAAATGCCAAAAAAATACATATTATAGTAGAGCATAAAAATGGTAAAAAACGTCATAGTATAGTATGGCATAAAATTTCAAAAAACGTCATAGTATAATAAGGCATAAAAATGGCAAAAAACATCATAGTATAGTCAGGCACAAAACGTCACAGTATAGTAAGGCAAAAAAATGCCAAAAAAAGTAATATTATAGTAGAGCATAAAAATGTAAAAAAACGTCATAGTATAATAAGGCATAAAAATGGCAAAAAACGTCATAGTATAGTCAGGCACAAAACGTCACAGTATAGTAAGGCAAAAAAATGGCAAAAAATGTCATATTATAGTATGGCATAAAATTTCAAAAAACGTCATAGTATAGTATGGCATAAAATTTCAAAAAATGTCATAGTATATTAAGGCATAAAAATGGCAAAAAACATCATAGTATAGTCAGGCACAAAAGGTCACAGTATAGTAAGGCATAAAAATGCCAAAAAAATACATATTATAGTAGAGCATAAAAATGGCAGAAAACGTCATAGTATAGTATGGCATAAAATTTCAAAAAACGTCATAGTATAATAAGGCATAAAAATGGCAAAAAACGTCATAGTATAGTCAGGCACAAAACGTCACAGTATAGTAAGGCATAAAAATGCCTAAAAAAGTCATATTCTAGTAGAGCATAAAAATGGCAAAAAACATCATAGTATAGTCAGGCACAAAACGTGACAGTATAGTAAGGCATAAAATGCCAAAAAAATACATATTATAGTAGAGCATAAAAATGGTAAAAAACGTCATAGTATAGTATGGCATAAAATTTCAAAAAAGTCATAGTATAATAAGGCATAAAAATGGCAAAAAACGTCATAGTATAGTATGGCATAAAATTTCAAAAAATGTCATAGTACATTAAGGCATAAAAATGGCAAAAAACATCATAGTATAGTCAGGAACAAAACGTCACAGTATAGTAAGGAATAAAAATGCCAAAAAAATACATATTATAGTAGAGCATAAAATTTCAAAAAACGTCATAGTATAGTAATGCATAAAATTTCAAAAAACGTCATAGTATAGTATGGCATAAAATTTCAAAAAACGTCATAGTATAATAAGGCATAAAAATGGCAAAAAACATCATAGTATAGTCAGGCACGAAACGTCACAGTATGGTAAGCCATAAAAATGCCAAAAAAATACATATTATAGTAGAGCATAAAAATGGCAAAAAACGTCATAGTATAGTATGGCATAAAATTTCAAAAAACGTCATAGTATAGTATGGCATAAAATTTCAAAAAAGGTCATAGTATATTAAGGCATAAAAATGTCAAAAAACATCATAGTATAGTCAGGCACAAAACGTCACAGTATAGTAAGGAATAAAAATGCCAAAAAAATACATATTATAGTAGAGCATAAAATTTCAAAAAACGTCATAGTATAGTATTGCATAAAATTTCAAAAAACGTCATAGTATAGTATGGCATAAAATTTCAAAAAACGTCATAGTATAATAAAGCATAAAAATGGCAAAAAACGTCATAGTATAGTATGGCATAAAATTTCAAAAAACGTCATAGTATAGTATGGCATAAAATTTCAAAAAACGTCATAGTATAATAAGGCATAAAAATGGCAAAAAACATCATAGTATAGTCAGGCACGAAACGTCACTATATAATAAGCCATAAAAATGCCAAAAAAATACATATTATAGCAGGGCATAAAAATGGCAAAAATCGTCATAGTATAGTATGGCATAAAATTTCAAAAAACGTCATAGTATAATAAGGCATAAAAATGGCAAAAAACATCATAGTATAGTCAGGAACAAAACGTCACAGTATAGTAAGGAATAAAAATGCCAAAAAAATACATACTATAGTAGAGCATAAAATTTCAAAAAACGTCATAGTATAGTATGGCATAAAATTTCAAAAAACGTCATTGTATAGTATGGCATAAAATTTCAAAAAACGTCATAGTATAATAAGTCATAAAAATGGCAAAAAACGTCATAGTATAGTCAGGCACAAAACGTCACAGTATAGTAAGGCATAAAAATGCCAAAAAAATACATATTATAGTAGAGCATAAAAATGGTAAAAAACGTCATAGTATAGTATGGCATAAAATTTCAAAAAACGTCATAGTATAATAAGGCATAAAAATGGCAAAAAACATCATAGTATAGTCAGGCACAAAACGTCACAGTATAGTAAGGCAAAAAAATGCCAAAAAAAGTCATATTATAGTAGAGCATAAAAATGTAAAAAAACGTCATAGTATTGTATGGCATAAAATTTCAAAAAAACATCATAGTATAATAAGGCATAAAATTGGCAAAAAACGTCATAGTATAGTCAGGCCCAAAACGTCACAGTATAGTAAGGCAAAAAAATGCCAAAAAAATACATATTGTAGTAGAGCATAAAAATGGCAAAAAAAGTCATAGTATAGTATGGTATAAAATTTCAAAAAACGTCATAGTATAATAAGGCATAAAAATGGCAAAAAACGTCATAGTATAGTCAGGCACAAAACGTCACAGTATAGTAAGGCATAAAAATGCCTAAAAAAGTCGTATTCTAGTAGAGCATAAAAATGGTAAAAAACGTCATAGTATAGTCAGGCACAAAACGTCACAGTATAGTAAGGCATAAAATGCCAAAAAAATACATATTATAGTAGAGCATAAAAATGGTAAAAAACGTCATAGTATAGTATGGCATAAAATTTCAAAAAAGTCATAGTATAATAAGGCATAAAAATGGTAAAAAACGTCATAGTATAGTATGGCATAAAATTTCAAAAAACGTCATAGTATAGTATGGCATAAAATTTCAAAAAATGTCATAGTACATTAAGGCATAAAAATGGCAAAAAACATCATAGTATAGTCAGGAACAAAACGTCACAGTATAGTAAGGAATAAAAATGCCAAAAAAATACATACTATAGTAGAGCATTAAATTTCAAAAAACGTCATAGTATAGTATTGCATAAAATTTCAAAAAACGTCATTGTATAGTATGGCATAAAATTTCAAAAAACGTCATAGTATAATAAGTCATAAAAATGGCAAAAAACGTCATAGTATAGTCAGGCACAAAACGTCACAGTATAGTAAGGCATAAAATGCCAAAAAAATACATATTATAGTAGAGCATAAAAATGGTAAAAAAGTCATAGTATAGTATGGCATAAAATTTCAAAAAACGTCATAGTATAATAAGGCATAAAAATGGCATAAAACGTCATAGTATAGTCAGGCACAAAACGTCACAGTATAGTAAGGCAAAAAAATGGCAGAAAACGTCATAGTATAGTCAGGCACAAAACGTCACAGTATAGTAAGGCATAAAAATGCCCAAAGAATACATATTATAGTAGAGCATAAAAATGGTAAAAAACGTCATAGTATAGTATGGCATAAAATTTCAAAAAAACATCATAGTATAATAAGGCATAAAAATGGCAAAAAACATCATAGTATAGTCAGGCACAAAACGTCACAGTATAGTAAGGCATAAAAATGCCAAAAAAATACATATTATAGTAGAGCATAAAAATGGCAAAAAACGTCATAGTATAGTATGGCATAAAATTTCAAAAAACGTCATAGTATAATAAGGCATAAAAATGGCAAAAAACATCATAGTATAGTATGGCATAAAATTTCAAAAAACGTCATAGTATAGTATGGCATAAAATTTCAAAAAATGTCATAGTACATTAAGGCATAAAAATGGCAAAAAACATCATAGTATAGTCAGGAACAAAACGTCACAGTATAGTAAGGAAAAAAATGCCAAAAAAATACATATTATAGTAGAGCATAAAAATGGTAAAAAACGTCATAGTATAGTATGGCATAAAATTTCAAAAAACGTCATAGTATAATAAGGCATAAAAATGGCAAAAAACATCATAGTATAGTTAGGCACAAAACGTCACAGTATAGTAAGGCAAAAAAATGCCAAAAAAAGTAATATTATAGTAGAGCATAAAAATGTAAAAAAACGTCATAGTATAATAAGGCATAAAAATGGCAAAAAACGTCATAGTATAGTCAGGCACAAAACGTCACAGTATAGTAAGGCAAAAAAATGGCAAAAAATGTCATATTATAGTATGGCATAAAATTTCAAAAAACGTCATAGTATAGTATGGCATAAAATTTCAAAAAATGTCATAGTATATTAAGGCATAAAAATGGCAAAAAACATCATAGTATAGTCAGGCACAAAAGGTCACAGTATAGTAAGGCATAAAAATGCCAAAAAAATACATATTATAGTAGAGCATAAAAATGGCAGAAAACGTCATAGTATAGTATGGCATAAAATTTCAAAAAACGTCATAGTATAATAAGGCATAAAAATGGCAAAAAACGTCATAGTATAGTCAGGCACAAAACGTCACAGTATAGTAAGGCATAAAAATGCCTAAAAAAGTCATATTCTAGTAGAGCATAAAAATGGCAAAAAACATCATAGTATAGTCAGGCACAAAACGTGACAGTATAGTAAGGCATAAAATGCCAAAAAAATACATATTATAGTAGAGCATAAAAATGTTAAAAAACGTCATAGTATAGTATGGCATAAAATTTCAAAAAAGTCATAGTATAATAAGGCATAAAAATGGCAAAAAACGTCATAGTATAGTATGGCATAAAATTTCAAAAAATGTCATAGTACATTAAGGCATAAAAATGGCAAAAAACATCATAGTATAGTCAGGAACAAAACGTCACAGTATAGTAAGGAATAAAAATGCCAAAAAAATACATATTATAGTAGAGCATAAAAATGGTAAAAAACGTCATAGTATAGTATGGCATAAAATTTCAAAAAACGTCATAGTATAATAAGGCATAAAAATGGCAAAAAACATCATAGTATAGTCAGGCACAAAACGTCACAGTATAGTAAGGCAAAAAAATGCCAAAAAAAGTAATATTATAGTAGAGCATAAAAATGTAAAAAAACGTCATAGTATAATAAGGCATAAAAATGGCAAAAAACGTCATAGTATAGTCAGGCACAAAACGTCACAGTATAGTAAGGCAAAAAAATGGCAAAAAATGTCATATTATAGTATGGCATAAAATTTCAAAAAACGTCATAGTATAGTATGGCATAAAATTTCAAAAAATGTCATAGTATATTAAGGCATAAAAATGGCAAAAAACATCATAGTATAGTCAGGCACAAAAGGTCACAGTATAGTAAGGCATAAAAATGCAAAAAAAATACATATTATAGTAGAGCATAAAAATGGCAGAAAACGTCATAGTATAGTATGGCATAAAATTTCAAAAAACGTCATAGTATAATAAGGCATAAAAATGGCAAAAAACGTCATAGTATAGTCAGGCACAAAACGTCACAGTATAGTAAGGCATAAAAATGCCTAAAAAAGTCATATTCTAGTAGAGCATAAAAATGGCAAAAAACATCATAGTATAGTCAGGCACAAAACGTGACAGTATAGTAAGGCATAAAATGCCAAAAAAATACATATTATAGTAGAGCATAAAAATGGTAAAAAACGTCATAGTATAGTATGGCATAAAATTTCAAAAAAGTCATAGTATAATAAGGCATAAAAATGGCAAAAAACGTCATAGTATAGTATGGCATAAAATTTCAAAAAATGTCATAGTACATTAAGGCATAAAAATGGCAAAAAACATCATAGTATAGTCAGGAACAAAACGTCACAGTATAGTAAGGAATAAAAATGCCAAAAAAATACATATTATAGTAGAGCATAAAATTTCAAAAAACGTCATAGTATAGTATTGCATAAAATTTCAAAAAACGTCATAGTATAGTATGGCATAAAATTTCAAAAAAAGTCATAGTATAATAAAGCATAAAAATGGCAAAAAACATCATAGTATAGTCAGGCACGAAACGTCACTATATAATAAGCCATAAAAATGCCAAAAAAATACATATTATAGTAGAGCATAAAAATGGCAAAAATCGTCATAGTATAGTATGGCATAAAATTTCAAAAAACGTCATAGTATAATAAGGCATAAAAATGGCAAAAAACATCATAGTATAGTCAGGCACGAAACGTCACAGTATAGTAAGCCATAAAAATGCCAAAAAAAAACATAGTATAGTAGAGCATAAAAATTGCAAAATACGTCACAGTATAGTATGGCATAAAATTTCAAAAAATGTCATAGTATATTAAGGCATAAAAATGGCAAAAAACGTCATAGTATAGTCAGGCACAAAACGTCACAGTATAGTAAGGCATAAAAATGCCTAAAAAAGTCGTATTCTAGTAGAGCATAAAAATGGTAAAAAACGTCATAGTATAGTCAGGCACAAAACGTCACAGTATAGTAAGGCATAAAATGCCAAAAAAATACATATTATAGTAGAGCATAAAAATGGTAAAAAACGTCATAGTATAGTATGGCATAAAATTTCAAAAAAGTCATAGTATAGTATGGCATAAAATTTCAAAAAATGTCATAGTACATTAAGGCATAAAAATGGCAAAAAACATCATAGTATAGTCAGGAACAAAACGTCACAGTATAGTAAGGAATAAAAATGCCAAAAAAATACATACTATAGTAGAGCATAAAATTTCAAAAAACGTCATAGTATAGTATGGCATAAAATTTCAAAAAACGTCATTGTATAGTATGGCATAAAATTTCAAAAAACGTCATAGTATAATAAGTCATAAAATTGGCAAAAAACGTCATAGTATAGTCAGGCCCAAAACGTCACAGTATAGTAAGGCAAAAAAATGCCAAAAAAATACATATTGTAGTAGAGCATAAAAATGGCAAAAAAAGTCATAGTATAGTATGGTATAAAATTTCAAAAAACGTCATAGTATAATAAGGCATAAAAATGGCAAAAAACGTCATAGTATAGTCAGGCACAAAACGTCACAGTATAGTAAGGCATAAAAATGCCTAAAAAAGTCATATTCTAATAGAGCATAAAAATGGCAAAAAACGTCATAGTATAGTCAGGCACAAAACGTCACAGTATAGTAAGGCATAAAAATGCCAAAAAAATACATATTATAGTAAGCATAAAAATGGTAAAAAACGTCATAGTATTGTATGGCATAAAATTTCAAAAAATGTCATAGTATATTAAGGCATAAAAATGGTAAAAAACGTCATAGTATAGTATGGCATAAAATTTCAAAAAACGTCATAGTATAGTATGGCATAAAATTTCAAAAAATGTCATAGTACATTAAGGCATAAAAATGGCAAAAAACATCATAGTATAGTCAGGAACAAAACGTCACAGTATAGTAAGGAATAAAAATGCCAAAAAAATACATACTATAGTAGAGCATTAAATTTCAAAAAACGTCATAGTATAGTATTGCATAAAATTTCAAAAAACGTCATAGTATAGTATGGCATAAAATTTCAAAAAACGTCATAGTATAATAAGGCATAAAAATGGCAAAAAACATCATAGTATAGTCAGGCACAAAACGTCACAGTATAGTAAGGCATAAAAATGCCAAAAAAATACATATTATAGTAGAGCATAAAAATGGCAAAAAAAGTCATAGTATAGTATGGCATAAAATTTCAAAAAACGTCATAGTATAATAAGGCATAAAAATGGCATAAAACGTCATAGTATAGTCAGGCACAAAACGTCACAGTATAGTAAGGCAAAAAAATGCCAAAAAAAGTCATAGTATAGTCAGGCACAAAACGTCACAGTATAGTAAGGCATAAAAAATGCAAAAAAAAATACATATTATAGTAAGAGCATAAAAAATGGTAAAAAACGTCATAGTATAGTATGGCATAAAATTTCAAAAAAACATCATAGTATAATAAGGCATAAAAATGGCAAAAAACATCATAGTATAGTCAGGCACAAAACATCACAGTATAGTAAGGCATAAAAATGCCAAAAAAATACATATTATAGTAAGCATAAAAATGGCAAAAAAAACATCATAGTATAGTATGGCATAAAATTTCAAAAAACGTCATAGTATAGTATGGCATAAAATTTCAAAAAACGTCATAGTATAATAAGGCATAAAAATTGCAAAAAACATCATAGTATAGTCAGGCACGAAACGTCACAGTATAGTAAGCCATAAAAATGCCAAAAAAATACATATTATAGTAGAGCATAAAAATGGCAAAAAACGTCATAGTATAGTATGGCATAAAATTTCAAAAAACGTCATAGTATAGTATGGCATAAAATTTCAAAAAATGTCATAGTATATTAAGGCATAAAAATGGCAAAAATCATCATAGTATAGTCAGGCACAAAACGTCACAGTATAGTAAGGCATAAAAAATGCAAAAAAATACATATTATAGTAGAGCATAAAAATCGCAGAAAACATCATAGTATAGTATGGGATAAAATTTCAAAAAACGTCATAGTATAATAAGTCATAAAAATGGCAAAAAACATCATAGTATATTAAGGCACAAAACGTCACAGTATAGTAAGGCATAAAAAATGCAAAAAAATGTCATAGTATAATATGGCATAAAATTTCAAAAAACGTCATAGTATAGTATGGCATAAAATTTAAAAAATGTCATAGTATATTAAGGCATAAAAATGGCAAAAAACATCATAGTATAGTCAGGCACAAAACGTCACAGTATAGTAAGGTAAAAAAATGCCAAAAAAATACATATTATAGTAGAGCATAAAAATGACAAAAAAATGTCATAGTATAGTATGGTATAAAATTTCAAAAAACATCATAGTATAATAAGGCATAAAAATGGCAAAAAACGTCATAGTATAGTCAGGCACAAAACGTCACAGTATAGTAAGGCATAAAAATGCCAAAAAAATACATATTATAGTACAGTATAAAAATGCAAAAAAATGTCATAGTATAGTCAGGCACAAAACGTCACAGTATAGTAAGGCATAAAAATGCCAAAAAAAGTCATATTCTAGTAGAGCATAAAAATGGCAAAAAACATCATAGTATAGTCAGGCACAAAACATCACAGTATAGTAAGGCATAAAAATGCCAAAAAAATACATATTATAGTACAGTATAAAAATGGCAGAAAACGTCATAGTATAGTATGGCATAAAAATGGCAAAAAACGTCATAGTATAGTCAGGCAACAAAACGTCACAGTATAGTAAGGCATAAAAATGCCAAAAAAATACATATTATAGTACAGTATAAAAATGGCAGAAAACGTCATAGTATAGTATGGCATAAAATTTCAAAAAACGTCATAGTATATTAAGGCATAAAAATGGCAAAAAACGTCATAGTATAGTCAGGCACAAAACATCACAGTATAGTAAGGCAAAAAAATGCCAAAAAAAGTCATATTATAGTAGAGTATAAAAATTTCAAAAAACGTCATAGTATAGTATGGCATAAAATTTCAAAAAACGTCATAGTATAGTATGGCATAAAATTTCAAAAAATGTCATAGTATATTAAGGCATAAAAATGGCAAAAAACGTCATAGTATAGTCAGGCACAAAACGTCACAGCATAGTAAGGCAAAAAAATGGCAGAAAACGTCATAGTATAGTCAGACACAAAACGTCACAGTATATTAAGGCATAAAAATGCCAAAAAAATACATATTATAGTAGAGCATAAAATTTCAAAAAACGTCATAGTATAGTATGGCATAAAATTTCAAAAAATGTCATAGTATATTGAGGCATAAAAATGGCAAAAAACATCATATTATAGTAGAGCATAAAAATGTAAAAAAACGTCATAGTATTGTATGGCATAAAATTTCAAAAAAACATCATAGTATAATAAGGCATAAAAATGGCAAAAAACGTCATAGTATAGTCAGGCACAAAACGTCACAGTATAGTAAGGCATAAAAATGCCAAAAAAATACATATTATAGTAGAGTATAAAAATTTCAAAAAACGTCATAGTATAGTATGGCATAAAATTTCAAAAAACGTCATAGTATAGTATGGCATAAAATTTCAAAAAATGTCATAGTATATTAAGGCATAAAAATGGCAAAAAACGTCATAGTATAGTCAGGCACAAAACGTCACAGCATAGTAAGGCAAAAAAATGGCAGAAAACGTCATAGTATAGTCAGACACAAAACGTCACAGTATATTAAGGCATAAAAATGCCAAAAAAATACATATTATAGTAGAGCATAAAATTTCAAAAAACGTCATAGTATAGTATGGCATAAAATTTCAAAAAATGTCATAGTATATTGAGGCATAAAAATGGCAAAAAACATCATAGTATAGTCAGGCACAAAACGTCACAGTATAGTAAGGCATAAAAAATGCAAAAAAAGTCATATTATAGTAGAGCATAAAAATGTAAAAAAACGTCATAGTATTGTATGGCATAAAATTTCAAAAAAGTCATAGTATAATAAGGCATAAAAATGGCAAAAAACGTCATAGTATAGTCAGGCACAAAACGTCACAGTATAGTAAGGCATAAAAATGCCAAAAAAATACATATTATAGCAGAGCATAAAATCTCAAAAAACGTCATAGTATAGTATGGCATAAAATTTCAAAAAAATACATATTATAGTAGAGCATAAAAATGACAAAAAACGTCATAGTATAGTCAGGCACAAAACGTCACAGTATAGTAAGGCATGAAAATGCCAAAAAAAGTCATATTCTAGTAGAGCATAAAAATGGCAAAAAACATCATAGTATAGTCAGGCAGAAAACGTCACAGTATAGTAAGGCAGAAAAATGCCAAAAAAATACATAGTATAATAAGGCATAAAAATGGTAAAAAACGTCATAGTATAGTCAGGCATAAAAATGCCAAAAAGCATCATAGGACAGTAAAGCCCCAAAACAGGGATTGAACGCATGACCTTGTCAGTGTTAGGCTGTAGTCCTGGACCATTGTACCACAATACTTCTACATCACAAGCTCATAGTATAGCAAGGTATTAAGGATATTTTAGTATACTAATCCATGATATATCACAAAAGATTGTCCATTAGGCATAAAATGTCATGAAAAAAAATCAAAGTATAGTAATGCAAAAAAATGTCAAAAAACGTAATCATTTAGCGTGACTTGAATATGTCAAAAAATGTCATAGTATAGTAAGGCAAAAAATGTCACAAAAACATAATAGTATATAAAGGCATGAAAGGTCATAAAAACGTCACAGTATTGTAAGGCATTAAACGCCAAAAAACATCACAGTATAGTAAGGCATAAAAATGCCAAAAAACATCATAGTATAGTAAGGCAAAAAATATATCAAAAAGGACCATAGGACAGTAAAGCCCCAAACCAGGGATTGAACCCATGACCTTGCCAGTGTGAGCCAGCGGTCCTGACCATTGTACAACAATACTTCTGCATCACAAGCGCATGGTATAGCATGATATTAAGGATATTTTAGCATACTAATCCATGATATATCACAAAAGATTGTCCATTAGGCATAAAATGTCATGAAAACATAATTGTATAGTAAGACATATAAATATCAAAAAACATCATAGTATAGGATGGCGCAAAAATGTCACAGTATATAAAAGCCTGAAACCAGGGTTTGAACCCTTGCCCTTCTCAGTGTGAGGAATAGTCCTAACCATTCTACCACCATGCTGCTGCATTATGAACGCCTTGTATAGAAAGGTATATAAAATATCAGTATACTACTCCGTGACATATCATAAAAAATCATAGTATTGTGAGGCATAAAATATTATAGTATAGTAAGGCATAAAAATGGAAAAACAATTCATCGTATACTGTTGTGTGAAAATATCAAAAAGCATCATAAGAGAGTAAAGCCCCAAAATAGGGTTTGAACCCATGACTTCCTCATTGTGAAGCAACAATCCTAACCATTGTACCAGCATGCTGCTGCATCACAATTTAATGGTATAGCAAGATATTAAGAATATCTTAGCATACTAATCCATGATATATCACAAAAGATTGTCCATTAGGCATAAAATGTCATGAAAACATAATTGTATAGTAAGACATATAAATATCAAAAAACATCATCGTATAGGATGGCGCAAAAATGTCACAGTATATAAAAGCCTGAAACCAGGGTTTGAACCCTTGCCCTTCTCAGTGTGAGGGAATAGTCCTAACCATTCTACCACCATGCTGCTGCATTATGAACGCCTTGTATAGAAAGGTATATAAAATATCAGTATACTACTCCGTGACATATCATAAAAAATCATAGTATTGTGAGGCATAAAATATTATGGTATAGTAAGGCATAAAAATGGAAAAACAATTCATCGTATACTGTGGTGTGAAAATATCAAAAAGCATCATAAGAGAGTAAAGCCCCAAAATAGGGTTTGAACCCATGACCTCCTCATTGTGAAGCAACAATCCTAACCATTGTACCAGCATGCTGCTGCATCACAATTTAATGGTATAGCAAGATATTAAGAATATCTTAGCATACTAATCCATGATATATCATAAAAGGTTATTGTCCATCAGGCATAGAATGTCATGAAAACATCATTGTATAGTAAGGCACAAAAATGTCAAAAAACATCATAGTTTAGGATGGCGCAAAAATGTCACAGCATAGAAAAGCCTAAAAACAGGGTTTGAACCCTTGCCCTTCTCAGTGTGAGGCTATAGTCCTAACCATCGTACCACCATGCTGCTGGATCGCTAACTCATTGTATAGCAAGGTATATAAAATATCAGTATACTACTCTGTGAAATATAAAACGTCATAGTATAGTAAGGCACAAAAATGTCAAAAAACATCATAGTTTAGGATGGCGCAAAAATGTCACAGCATAGAAAAGCCTAAAAACAGGGTTGAAACCCTTGCCCTTCTCAGTGTGAGGCTATAGTCCTAACCATCGTACCACCATGCTGCTGGATCGCTAACTCATTGTATAGCAAGGTATATAAAATATCAGTATACTACTCTGTGAAATATAAAACGTCATAGTATTGTAAGGCACAAAACGTCACAGTATAGTAAGACATAAAATTTCAAAAAATGCCATAGTATACTAAGGCATAAAAATGGAAAAAACGTCATAGTATAGTCAGGCACAAAACGTCACAGTATAGTAAGGCATAAAAATGCCAAAAAAATACATATTATAGTAGAGCATAAAAATGGCAAAAAACGTCACAGTATAGTATGGCATAAAATTTCAAAAAACGTCATAGTATAATAAGGCATAAAAATGGCAAAAAACGTCATAGTATAGTCAGGCACAAAACGTCACAGTATAGTTAGGCATAAAAATGCCAAAAAAATACATATTATAGTAGAGCATAAAAATGGCAAAAAACGTCATAGTATAGTATGGCATAAAATTTCAAAAAACGTCATAGTATAATAAGGCATAAAAATGGCAAAAAACGTCATAGTATAGTCAGGCACAAAACGTCACAGTATAGTAAGGCAAAAAAATGCCAAAAAAATACATATTATAGTAGAGCATAAAATTTCAAAAAACGTCATTGTATATTAAGGCATAAAATTTCAAAAAACATCATAGTATAATAAGGCATAAAAATGGCAAAAAATATCATAGTATAGTCAGGCACAAAACGTCACAGTATAGTAAGGCATAAAAATGCCAAAAAAATACATATTATAGTACAGCATAAAAATGGCAGAAAACGTCATAGTATAGTATGGCATAAAATTTCAAAAAACGTCATAGTATATTAAGGCATAAAAATGGCAAAAAACGTCATAGTATAGTCAGGCACAAAACGTCACAGTATAGTAAGGCGAAAAAAAATGCCAAAAAACGTCATATTATAGTAGAGCATAAAAATGTAAAAAAACGTCATAGTATAGTATGGCATAAAATTTCAAAAAATGTCATAGTATATTAAAGCATATAAATGGCAAAAAACATCATAGTATAGTCAGGCAAAAAACGTCACAGTATAGTAAGGCATAAAAATGCCAAAAAAAATACATATTATAGTACAGCATAAAAATGGCAGAAAACGTCATAGTATAGTATGGCATAAAATTTCAAAAAACGTCATTGTATATTAAGGCATAAAAATGGCAAAAAACGTCATAGTATAGTCAGGCACAAAACGTCACAGTATAGTAAGGCAAAAAAATGCCAAAAAAAAGTCATATTATAGTAGAGCATAAAAATGGCAAAAAACGTCATAGTATTGTATGGCATAACATTTCAAAAAAACATCATAGTATAATAAGGCATAAAAATGGCAAAAAACGTCATAGTATAGTCAGGCACAAAACGTCACAGTATAGTAAGGCATAAAAATGACAAAAAAATACATATTATAGTAGAGCATAAAAATGGCAAAAAACGTCATAGTATAGTATGGCATAAAATTTCAAAAAACGTCATAGTAAAATAAGGCATAAAAATGGCAAAAAACATCATAGTATAGTCAGGCACAAAACGTCACAGTATAGTAAGGCATAAAAATGCCAAAAAAATACATATTATAGTAGAGCATAAAAATGGCAAAAAACCTCATAGTATAGTATGGCATAAAATTTCAAAAAACGTCATAGTATAGTATGGCATAAAATTTCAAAAAACGTCATAGTATAATAAGGCATAAAAATTGCAAAAAACATCATAGTATAGTCAGGCACGAAACGTCACAGTATAGTAAGGCATAAAAATGCCAAAAAAATACATATTATAGTAGAGCATAAAAATGGCAAAAAACGTCATAGTATAGTATGGCATAAAATTTCAAAAAACGTCATAGTATAGTATGGCATAAAATTTCAAGAAATGTCATAGTATATTAAGGCATAAAAATGGCAAAAATCATCATAGTATAGTCAGGCACAAAACGTCACAGTATAGTAAGGCATAAAAATGCCAAAAAAATACATATTATAGTAGAGCATAAAAATCGCAGAAAACATCATAGTATAGTATGGGATAAAATTTCAAAAAACGTCATAGTATAATAAGTCATAAAAATGGCAAAAAACATCATAGTATATTAAGGCACAAAACGTCACAGTATAGTAAGGCATAAAATGGCAAAAAATGTCATAGTATAATATGGCATAAAATTTCAAAAAACGTCACAGTATAGTATGGCATAAAATTTAAAAAATGTCATAGTATATTAAGGCATAAAAATGGCAAAAAACATCATAGTATAGTCAGGCACAAAACGTCACAGTATAGTAAGGCATAAAAATGCCAAAAAAATACATATTATAGTACAGTATAAAAATGGCAAAAAATGTCATAGTATAGTCAGGCACAAAACGTCACAGTATAGTAAGGCATAAAAATGCCAAAAAAAGTCATATTCTAGTAGAGCATAAAAATGGCAAAAAACATCATAGTATAGTCAGGCACAAAACGTCACAGTATAGTAAGGCATAAAAATGCCAAAAAAATACATATTATAGTACAGTATAAAAATGGCAGAAAACGTCATAGTATAGTATGGCATAAAAATGGCAAAAAAACGTCATAGTATAGTCAGGCACAAAACGTCACAGTATAGTAAGGCATAAAAATGCCAAAGAAATACATATTATAGTACAGTATAAAAATGGCAGAAAACGTCATAGTATAGTATGCATAAAATTTCAAAAAACGTCATAGTATATTAAGGCATAAAAATGGCAAAAAACGTCATAGTATAGTCAGGCACAAAACGTCACAGTATAGTAAGGCAAAAAAATGCCAAAAAAAGTCATATTATAGTAGAGCATAAAAATGTAAAAAAACGTCATAGTATTGTATGGCATAAAAATTTCAAAAAAACATCATAGTATAATAAGGCATAAAAATGGCAAAAAACGTCATAGTATAGTCAGGCACAAAACGTCACAGTATAGTAAGGCATAAAAATGCCAAAAAAATACATATTATAGTAGAGTATAAAAATTTCAAAAAACGTCATAGTATAGTATGGCATAAAATTTCAAAAAATGTCATAGTATATTAAGGCATAAAAATGGCAAAAAACGTCATAGTATAGTCAGGCACAAAACGTCACAGCATAGTAAGGCAAAAAAATGGCAGAAAACGTCATAGTATAGTCAGACACAAAACGTCACAGTATATAAGGCATAAAAATGCCAAAAAAATACATATTATAGTAGAGCATAAAATTTCAAAAAACGTCATAGTATTGTATGGCATAAAAATTCAAAAAATGTCATAGTATATTGAGGCATAAAAATGGCAAAAAACATCATAGTATAGTCAGGCACAAAACGTCACAGTATAGTAAGGCATAAAAATGCCAAAAAAAGTCATATTATAGTAGAGCATAAAAATGTAAAAAAACGTCATAGTATTGTATGGCATAAAATTTCAAAAAACGTCATATTATAATAAGGCATAAAAATGGCAAAAAACGTCATAGTATAGTCAGGCACAAAACGTCACAGTATAGTAAGGCATAAAAATGCCAAAAAAATACATATTATAGCAGAGCATAAAATCTCAAAAAACGTCATAGTATAGTATGGCATAAAATTTCAAAAAAATACATATTATAGTAGAGCATAAAAATGACAAAAAACGTCATAGTATAGTCAGGCACAAAACGTCACAGTATAGTAAGGCATAAAAATGCCAAAAAAAGTCATATTCTAGTAGAGCATAAAAATGGCAAAAAACATCATAGTATAGTCAGGCAAAAAACGTCACAGTATAGTAAGGCAGAAAAATGCCAAAAAAATACATAGTATAATAAGGCATAAAAATGGTAAAAAAACGTCATAGTATAGTCAGGCATAAAAATGCCAAAAAGCATCATAGGACAGTAAAGCCCCAAAACAGGGATTGAACGCATGACCTTGTCAGTGTTAGGCTGTAGTCCTGACCATTGTACCACAATACTTCTACATCACAAGCTCATAGTATAGCAAGGTATTAAGATATTTTAGTATACTAATCCATGATATATCACAAAAGATTGTCCATTAGGCATAAAATGTCATGAAAAAATCAAAGTATAGTAATGCAAAAAAATGTCAAAAAACGTAATCATTTAGCGTGACTTGAATATGTCAAAAAATGTCATAGTATAGTAAGGCATAAAATGTCACAAAAACATAATAGTATATAAAGGCATGAAAGGTCATAAAAACGTCACAGTATTGTAAGGCATTAAACGCCAAAAAACATCACAGTATCATAAGGTATAAAAATGGCAAAAAACATCATAGTATAGTAAGGCAAAAAATATATCAAAAAGGACCATAGGACAGTAAAGCCCCAAACCAGGGATTGAACCCATGACCTTGCCAGTGTGAGCCAGCGGTCCTGACCATTGTACAACAATACTTCTGCATCACAAGCGC
Organism: Seriola aureovittata; assembly: GCF_021018895.1. Lineage (NCBI taxonomy): Eukaryota > Metazoa > Chordata > Actinopteri > Carangiformes > Carangidae > Seriola > Seriola aureovittata. Next base: position 4,692,226 of record NC_079386.1, read on the forward strand.
ATGGTATAACATGATATTAAGGATATTTTAGCATACTAATCCATGATATATCACAAAAGATTGTCCATTAGGCATAAAATGTCATGAAAACATAATTGTATAGTAAGACATATAAATATCAAAAAACATCATTGTATAGGATGGCGCAAAAATGTCACAGTATATAAAAGCCTGAAACCAGGGTTTGAACCCTTGCCCTTCTCAGTGTGAGGGAATAGTCCTAACCATTCTACCACCATGCAGCTGCATTATGAACGCCTTGTATAGAAAGGTATATAAAATATCAGTATACTACTCCGTGACATATCATAAAAAATCATAGTATTGTTAGGCATAAAATATTATAGTATAGTAAGGCATAAAAATGGAAAAACAATTCATCGTATACTGTGGTGTGAAAATATCAAAAAGCATCATAAGAGAGTAAAGCCCCAAAATAGGGTTTGAACCCATGACCTCCTCATTGTGAAGCAACAATCCTAACCATTGTACCAGCATGCTGCTGCATCACAATTTAATGGTATAGCAAGATATTAAGAATATCTTAGCATACTAATCCATGATATATCACAAAAGATTGTCCATTAGGCATAAAATGTCATGAAAACATCATTGTATAGTAAGGCACAAAAATGTCAAAAAACATCATAGTTTAGGATGGCGCAAAAATGTCACAGCATAGAAAAGCCTAAAAACAGGGTTTGAACCCTTGCCCTTCTCAGTGTGAGGCTATAGTCCTAACCATCGTACCACCATGCTGCTGGATCGCTAACTCATTGTATAGCAAGGTATATAAAATATCAGTATACTACTCTGTGAAATATAAAACGTCATAGTATTGTAAGGCACAAAACGTCACAGTATAGTAAGACATAAAATTTCAAAAAATGCCATAGTATACTAAGGCATAAAAATGGCAAAAAACGTCATAGTATAGTCAGGCACAAAACGTCACAGTATAGTAAGGCAAAAAAATGCCAAAAAAATACATATTATAGTAGAGCATAAAATTTCAAAAAACGTAATAGTATAGTATGGCATAAAATTTCAAAAAACATCATAGTATATTAAGGCATATAAATGGCAAAAAACATCATAGTATAGTCAGGCACAAAACTTCACAGTATAGTAAGGCATAAAAATGCCAAAAAAATACATATTATAGTACAGCATAAAAATGGCAGAAAACGTCATAGTATAGTATGGCATAAAATTTCAAAAAACGTCATAGTATATTAAGGCATAAAAATGGCAAAAAACGTCATAGTATAGTCAGGCACAAAACGTCACAGTATAGTAAGGCGAAAAAATGCCAAAAAAAGTCATATTATAGTAGAGCATAAAAATGTAAAAAAACGTCATAGTATAGTATGGCATAAAATTTCAAAAAATGTCATAGTATATTAAGGCATATAAATGGCAAAAAACATCATAGTATAGTCAGGCAAAAAACGTCACAGTATAGTAAGGCATAAAAATGCCAAAAAAAATACATATTATAGTACAGCATAAAAATGGCAGAAAACGTCATAGTATAGTATGGCATAAAATTTCAAAAAACGTAATTGTGTATTAAGGCATAAAAATGGCAAAAAACGTCATAGTATAGTCAGGCACAAAACGTCACAGTATAGTAAGGCAAAAAAATGCCAAAAAAAGTCATATTATAGTAGAGCTAAAAATGTAAAAAAAGTCATAGTATTGTATGGCATAACATTTCAAAAAAACATCATAGTATAATAAGGCATAAAAATGGCAAAAAACGTCATAGTATAGTCAGGCACAAAACGTCACAGTATAGTAAGGCATAAAAAAACAAAAAAATACATATTATAGTAGAGCATAAAAATGGCAAAAAAGTCATAGTATAGTATGGCATAAAATTTCAAAAAATTTCTTAGTATAATAAGGCATAAAAATGGCAAAAAACATCATAGTATAGTCAGGCACAAAACGTCACAGTATAGTAAGGCAAAAAAATGCCATAAAAATACATATTATAGTACAGCATAAAAATGGCAGAAAACATCATAGTATAGTATGGCATAAAATTTCAAAAAACGTCATAGTATATTAAGGCATAAAAATGGCAAAAAACGTCATAGTATAGTCAGGCACAAAACGTAACAGTATAGTAAGGCAAAAAAATGCCAAAAAAAGTCATATTATAGTAGAGTATAAAAATGGCAAAAAACGTCATAGTATAGTATGGCATAAAATTTCAAAAAATTTCATAGTATAATAAGGCATAAAAATGGCAAAAAACATCATAGTATAGTCAGGCACAAAACGTCACAGTATAGTAAGGCAAAAAAATGCCAAAAAAATACATATTATAGTAGAGCATAAAATTTCAAAAAACGTCATAGTATAGTATGGCATAAAATTTCAAAAAAACATCATAGTATATAAGGCATATAAATGGCAAAAAACATCATAGTATAGTCAGGCACAAAACTTCACAGTATAGTAAGGCATAAAAATGCAAAAAAATACATATTATAGTACAGCATAAAAATGGCAGAAAACGTCATAGTATAGTATGCATAAAATTTCAAAAAACGTCATAGTATATTAAGGCATAAAAATGGCAAAAAACGTCATAGTATAGTCAGGCACAAAACGTCACAGTATAGTAAGGCGAAAAAATGCCAAAAAAAGTCATATTATAGTAGAGCATAAAAATGTAAAAAAACGTCATAGTATTAGTATGGCATAAAATTTCAAAAAATGTCATAGTATATTAAGGCATATAAATGGCAAAAAACATCATTGTATAGTCAGGCAAAAAACGTCACAGTATAGTAAGGCATAAAAATGCCAAAAAAAATACATATTATAGTACAGCATAAAAATGGCAGAAAACGTCATAGTATAGTATGGCATAAAATTTCAAAAAACGTCATGGTATAATAAGACATAAAAATGGCAAAAAACGTCATAGTATAGTCAGGCACAAAACGTCACAGTATAGTAAGGCATAAAAATGGCAAAAAACATCATAGTATAGTCAGGCACAAAACGTCACAGTATAGTAAGGCATAAAAATGCCAAAAAAATACATATTATAGTAGAGCATAAAATTTCAAAAAATGTCATAGTATATTAAGGCATAAAAATGGCAAAAAACATCATAGTATAGTCAGGCACAAAACGTCACAGTATAGTAAGGCATAAAAATGCCAAAAAAAGTCATATTATAGTAGAGCATAAAAATGTAAAAAAACGTCATAGTATTGTATGGCATAAAATTTCAAAAAACGTCATAGTATAATAAGGCATAAAAATGGCAAAAAACGTCATAGTATAGTCAGGCACAAAACGTCACAGTATAGTAAGGCATAAAAATGCCAAAAAAATACATATTATAGTAGATCATAAAAATGGCAAAAAACGTCATAGTATAGTATGGCATAAAATTTCAAAAAACGTCATAGTATAATAAGGCATAAAAATGGCAAAAAACGTCATAGTATAGTCAGGCACAAAACGTCACAGTATAGTAAGGCATAAAAATGCCAAAAAAATACATATTATAGTAGAGCACAAAAATGGAAAAAAAAGTCATAGTATAGTATGCATAAAATTTCAAAAAACGTCATAGTATAATAAGGCATAAAAATGGCAAAAAACATCATAGTATAGTATGGCACAAAACGTCACAGTATAGTAAGGTACAAAAATGGCAAAAAACATCATAGTATAGTCAGGCACAAAACGTCACAGTATAGTAAGCATAAAAATGCCAAAAAAATACATATTATAGTAGAGCATAAAAATGGCAAAAAACGTCATAGTATAGTATGGCATAAAATTTCAAAAAACGTCATAGTATAGTATGGCATAAAATTTCAAGAAATGTCATAGTATATTAAGGCATAAAAATGGCAAAAATCATCATAGTATAGTCAGGCACAAAACGTCACAGTATAGTAAGGCATAAAAATGCCAAAAAAATACATATTATAGTAGAGCATAAAAATCGCAGAAAACATCATAGTATAGTATGGGATAAAATTTCAAAAAACGTCATAGTATAATAAGTCATAAAAATGGCAAAAAACATCATAGTATATTAAGGCACAAAACGTCACAGTATAGTAAGGCATAAAATGGCAAAAAATGTCATAGTATAATATGGCATAAAATTTCAAAAAACGTCACAGTATAGTATGGCATAAAATTTAAAAAATGTCATAGTATATTAAGGCATAAAAATGGCAAAAAACATCATAGTATAGTCAGGCACAAAACGTCACAGTATAGTAAGGTAAAAAAATGCCAAAAAAAGTCATATTATAGTAGAGCATAAAAATGTAAAAAAACGTCATAGTATTGTATGGTATAAAATTTCAAAAAAACATCATAGTATAATAAGGCATAAAAATGGCAAAAAACGTCATAGTATAGTCAGGCACAAAACGTCACAGTATAGTAAGGCATAAAAATGCCAAAAAAATACATATTATAGTACAGTATAAAAATGGCAAAAAATGTCATAGTATAGTCAGGCACAAAACGTCACAGTATAGTAAGGCATAAAAATGCCAAAAAAAGTCATATTCTAGTAGAGCATAAAAATGGCAAAAAACATCATAGTATAGTCAGGCACAAAACGTCACAGTATAGTAAGGCATAAAAATGCCAAAAAAATACATATTATAGTACAGTATAAAAATGGCAGAAAACGTCATAGTATAGTATGGCATAAAAATGGCAAAAAACGTCATAGTATAGTCAGGCACAAAACGTCACAGTATAGTAAGGCATAAAAATGCCAAAGAAATACATATTATAGTACAGTATAAAAATGGCAGAAAACGTCATAGTATAGTATGGCATAAAATTTCAAAAAACGTCATAGTATATTAAGGCATAAAAATGGCAAAAAACGTCATAGTATAGTCAGGCACAAAACGTCACAGTATAGTAAGGCAAAAAAATGCCAAAAAAAGTCATATTATAGTAGAGCATAAAAATGTAAAAAAACGTCATAGTATTGTATGGCATAAAAATTTCAAAAAAACATCATAGTATAATAAGGCATAAAAATGGCAAAAAACGTCATAGTATAGTCAGGCACAAAACGTCACAGTATAGTAAGGCATAAAAATGCCAAAAAAATACATATTATAGTAGAGTATAAAATTTCAAAAAACGTCATAGTATAGTATGGCATAAAATTCAAAAAATGTCATAGTATATTAAGGCATAAAAATGGCAAAAAACGTCATAGTATAGTCAGGCACAAAACGTCACAGCATAGTAAGGCAAAAAAATGGCAGAAAACGTCATAGTATAGTCAGACACAAAACGTCACAGTATATTAAGGCATAAAAATGCCAAAAAAATACATATTATAGTAGAGCATAAAATTTCAAAAAACGTCATAGTATAGTATGGCATAAAATTTCAAAAAATGTCATAGTATATTGAGGCATAAAAATGGCAAAAAACATCATAGTATAGTCAGGCACAAAACGTCACAGTATAGTAAGGCATAAAAATGCCAAAAAAAGTCATATTATAGTAGAGCATAAAAATGTAAAAAAACGTCATAGTATTGTATGGCATAAAATTTCAAAAAACGTCATATTATAATAAGGCATAAAAATGGCAAAAAACGTCATAGTATAGTCAGGCACAAAACGTCACAGTATAGTAAGGCATAAAAATGCCAAAAAAATACATATTATAGCAGAGCATAAAATCTCAAAAAACGTCATAGTATACTATGGCATAAAATTTCAAAAAAATACATATTATAGTAGAGCATAAAAATGACAAAAAACGTCATAGTATAGTCAGGCACAAAACGTCACAGTATAGTAAGGCATAAAAATGCCAAAAAAAGTCATATTCTAGTAGAGCATAAAAATGGCAAAAAACATCATAGTATAGTCAGGCAGAAAACGTCACAGTATAGTAAGGCAGAAAAATGCCAAAAAAATACATAGTATAATAAGGCATAAAAATGGTAAAAAACGTCATAGTATAGTCAGGCATAAAAATGCCAAAAAGCATCATAGGACAGTAAAGCCCCAAAACAGGGATTGAACGCATGACCTTGTCAGTGTTAGGCTGTAGTCCTGACCATTGTACCACAATACTTCTACATCACAAGCTCATAGTATAGCAAGGTATTAAGGATATTTTAGTATACTAATCCATGATATATCACAAAAGATTGTCCATTAGGCATAAAATGTCATGAAAAAATCAAAGTATAGTAATGCAAAAAAATGTCAAAAAACGTAATCATTTAGCGTGACTTGAATATGTCAAAAAATGTCATAGTATAGTAAGGCATAAAATGTCACAAAAACATAATAGTATATAAAGGCATGAAAGGTCATAAAAACGTCACAGTATTGTAAGGCATTAAACGCCAAAAAACATCACAGTATCATAAGGTATAAAAATGGCAAAAAACATCATAGTATAGTAAGGCAAAAAATATATCAAAAAGGACCATAGGACAGTAAAGCCCCAAACCAGGGATTGAACCCATGACCTTGCCAGTGTGAGCCAGCGGTCCTGACCATTGTACAACAATACTTCTGCATCACAAGCGCATGGTATAACATGATATTAAGGATATTTTAGCATACTAATCCATGATATATCACAAAAGATTGTCCATTAGGCATAAAATGTCATGAAAACATAATTGTATAGTAAGACATATAAATATCAAAAAACATCATTGTATAGGATGGCGCAAAAATGTCACAGTATATAAAAGCCTGAAACCAGGGTTTGAACCCTTGCCCTTCTCAGTGTGAGGGAATAGTCCTAACCATTCTACCACCATGCAGCTGCATTATGAACGCCTTGTATAGAAAGGTATATAAAATATCAGTATACTACTCCGTGACATATCATAAAAAATCATAGTATTGTTAGGCATAAAATATTATAGTATAGTAAGGCATAAAAATGGAAAAACAATTCATCGTATACTGTGGTGTGAAAATATCAAAAAGCATCATAAGAGAGTAAAGCCCCAAAATAGGGTTTGAACCCATGACCTCCTCATTGTGAAGCAACAATCCTAACCATTGTACCAGCATGCTGCTGCATCACAATTTAATGGTATAGCAAGATATTAAGAATATCTTAGCATACTAATCCATGATATATCACAAAAGATTGTCCATTAGGCATAAAATGTCATGAAAACATCATTGTATAGTAAGGCACAAAAATGTCAAAAAACATCATAGTTTAGGATGGCGCAAAAATGTCACAGCATAGAAAAGCCTAAAAACAGGGTTTGAACCCTTGCCCTTCTCAGTGTGAGGCTATAGTCCTAACCATCGTACCACCATGCTGCTGGATCGCTAACTCATTGTATAGCAAGGTATATAAAATATCAGTATACTACTCTGTGAAATATAAAACGTCATAGTATTGTAAGGCACAAAACGTCACAGTATAGTAAGACATAAAATTTCAAAAAATGCCATAGTATACTAAGGCATAAAAATGGCAAAAAACGTCATAGTATAGTCAGGCACAAAACATCACACTATAGTAAGGCATAAAAATGCCAAAAAAATACATATTATAGTAGAGCATAAAAATGGCAAAAAACGTCACAGTATAGTATGGCATAAAATTTCAAAAAACGTCATAGTATAATAAGGCATAAAAATGGCAAAAAACGTCATAGTATAGTCAGGCACAAAACGTCACAGTATAGTAAGGCAAAAAAATGCCAAAAAAATACATATTATAGTAGAGCATAAAATTTCAAAAAACGTAATAGTATAGTATGGCATAAAATTTCAAAAAACATCATAGTATATTAAGGCATAAAAATGGCAAAAAACATCATAGTATAGTCAGGCACAAAACTTCACAGTATAGTAAGGCATAAAAATGCCAAAAAAATACATATTATAGTACAGCATAAAAATGGCAGAAAACGTCATAGTATAGTATGGCATAAAATTTCAAAAAACGTCATAGTATATTAAGGCATAAAAATGGCAAAAAACGTCATAGTATAGTCAGGCACAAAACGTCACAGTATAGTAAGGCGAAAAAATGCCAAAAAAAGTCATATTATAGTAGAGCATAAAAATGTAAAAAAACGTCATAGTATAGTATGGCATAAAATTTCAAAAAATGTCATAGTATATTAAGGCATATAAATGGCAAAAAACATCATAGTATAGTCAGGCAAAAAACGTCACAGTATAGTAAGGCATAAAAATGCCAAAAAAAATACATATTATAGTACAGCATAAAAATGGCAGAAAACGTCATAGTATAGTATGGCATAAAATTTCAAAAAACGTCATTGTGTATTAAGGCATAAAAATGGCAAAAAACGTCATAGTATAGTCAGGCACAAAACGTCACAGTATAGTAAGGCAAAAAAATGCCAAAAAAAGTCATATTATAGTAGAGCCTAAAAATGTAAAAAAACGTCATAGTATTGTATGGCATAACATTTCAAAAAAACATCATAGTATAATAAGGCATAAAAATGGCAAAAAACGTCATAGTATAGTCAGGCACAAAACGTCACAGTATAGTAAGGCATAAAAATGACAAAAAAATACATATTATAGTAGAGCATAAAAATGGCAAAAAAGTCATAGTATAGTATGGCATAAAATTTCAAAAAATTTCTTAGTATAATAAGGCATAAAAATGGCAAAAAACATCATAGTATAGTCAGGCACAAAACGTCACAGTATAGTAAGGCAAAAAAATGCCATAAAAATACATATTATAGTACAGCATAAAAATGGCAGAAAACATCATAGTATAGTATGGCATAAAATTTCAAAAAACGTCATAGTATATTAAGGCATAAAAATGGCAAAAAACGTCATAGTATAGTCAGGCACAAAACGTAACAGTATAGTAAGGCAAAAAAATGCCAAAAAAAGTCATATTATAGTAGAGTATAAAAATGGCAAAAAACGTCATAGTATAGTATGGCATAAAATTTCAAAAAATTTCCTAGTATAATAAGGCATAAAAATGGCAAAAAACATCATAGTATAGTCAGGCACAAAACGTCACAGTATAGTAAGGCAAAAAAATGCCAAAAAAATACATATTATAGAAGAGCATAAAATTTCAAAAAACGTAATAGTATAGTATGGCATAAAATTTCAAAAAACATCATAGTATATTAAGGCATATAAATGGCAAAAAACATCATAGTATAGTCAGGCACAAAACTTCACAGTATAGTAAGGCATAAAAATGCCAAAAAAATACATATTATAGTACAGCATAAAAATGGCAGAAAACGTCATAGTATAGTATGGCATAAAATTTCAAAAAACGTCATAGTATATTAAGGCATAAAAATGGCAAAAAACGTCATAGTATAGTCAGGCACAAAACGTCACAGTATAGTAAGGCGAAAAAATGCCAAAAAAAGTCATATTATAGTAGAGCATAAAAATGTAAAAAAACGTCATAGTATAGTATGGCATAAAATTTCAAAAAATGTCATAGTATATTAAGGCATATAAATGGCAAAAAACATCATTGTATAGTCAGGCAAAAAACGTCACAGTATAGTAAGGCATAAAAATGCCAAAAAAAATACATATTATAGTACAGCATAAAAATGGCAGAAAACGTCATAGTATAGTATGGCATAAAATTTCAAAAAACGTCATGGTATAATAAGACATAAAAATGGCAAAAAACGTCATAGTATAGTCAGGCACAAAACGTCACAGTATAGTAAGGCATAAAAATGGCAAAAAACATCATAGTATAGTCAGGCACAAAACGTCACAGTATAGTAAGGCATAAAAATGCCAAAAAAAACATATTATAGTAGAGCATAAAATTTCAAAAAATGTCATAGTATATTAAGGCATAAAAATGGCAAAAAACATCATAGTATAGTCAGGCACAAAACGTCACAGTATAGTAAGGCATAAAAATGCCAAAAAAAGTCATATTATAGTAGAGCATAAAAATGTAAAAAAACGTCATAGTATTGTATGGCATAAAATTTCAAAAAACGTCATAGTATAATAAGGCATAAAAATGGCAAAAAACGTCATAGTATAGTCAGGCACAAAACGTCACAGTATAGTAAGGCATAAAAATGCCAAAAAAATACATATTATAGTAGATCATAAAAATGGCAAAAAACGTCATAGTATAGTATGGCATAAAATTTCAAAAAACGTCATAGTATAATAAGGCATAAAAATGGCAAAAAACGTCATAGTATAGTCAGGCACAAAACGTCACAGTATAGTAAGGCATAAAAATGCCAAAAAAATATATATTATAGTAGAGCACAAAAATGGAAAAAAAAGTCATAGTATAGTATGGCATAAAATTTCAAAAAACGTCATAGTATAATAAGGCATAAAAATGGCAAAAAACATCATAGTATAGTATGGCACAAAACGTCACAGTATAGTAAGGTACAAAAATGGCAAAAAACATCATAGTATAGTCAGGCACAAAACGTCACAGTATAGTAAGGCATAAAAATGCCAAAAAAATACATATTATAGTAGAGCATAAAAATGGTAAAAAACATCATAGTATAGTCAGGCACAAAACGTCACGGTATAGTAAGGCATAAAAATGCCAAAAAAATACATATTTATAGTATAGCAATGTATTAAGGATATTTTAGTATACTAATCCATGAGATATCACAAAAGATTGTCCATTAGGTATAAAATGTCATGAAAACGTCATAGTAGAGTATGGCATAAAATTTCAAAAAAATACATATCATAGTAGAGCATAAAAATGGCAAAAAACGTCATAGTATAGTCAGGCACAAAACGTCACAGTATAGTAAGGCATAAAAATGCCAAAAAAAGTCATATTCTAGTAGAGCATAAAAATGGCAAAAAACATCATAGTATAGTCAGGCACAAAACGTCACAGTATGATAAGGCATAAAAATGCCAAAAAAATACATATTATAGTAGAGCATAAAAATGGTAAAAAGCGTCATAGTATAGTATGGCATAAAATTTCAAAAAACGTCATAGTATAGTCAGGCACAAAACGTCACAGTATAGTAAGGCAAAAAAATGCCAAAAAAAGTCATATTATAGTAGAGCATAAAAATGTAAAAAAACGTCATAGTACTGTATGGCATAAAATTTCAAAAAAACATCATAGTATAATAAGGCATAAAAATGGCAAAAAACGTCATAGTATAGTCAGGCACAAAACGTCACAGTATAGTAAGGCATAAAAATGCCAAAAAAATACATATTATAGTAGAGCATAAAAATGGCAGAAAACGTCATAGTATAGTATGGCATAAAATTTCAAAAAACGTCATAGTATAATAAGGCATAAAAATGGCAAAAAACGTCATAGTATAGTCAGGCACAAAACGTCACAGTATAGTAAGGCAAAAAAATGCCAAAAAAATACATATTATAGTAGAGCATAAAAATGGCAGAAAACGTCATAGTATAGTATGGCATAAAATTTCAAAAAACGTCATAGTATAATAAGGCATAAAAATGGCAAAAAACGTCATAGTATAGTCAGGCACAAAACGTCACAGTATAGTAAGGCATAAAAATGCCAAAAAAATACATATTATAGTAGAGCATAAAAATGGCAAAAAACGTCATAGTATAGTATGGCATAAAATTTCAAAAAACGTCATAGTATAATAAGGCATAAAAATGGCAAAAAACATCATAGTATAGTCAGGCACAAAACGTCACAGTATAGTAAGGCAAAAAAATGCCAAAAAAAACCATATTATAGTAGAGCATAAAAAGTCATAGTATAGTATGGCATAAAATTTCAAAAAACGTCATAGTATAATAAGGCATAAAAATGGCAAAAAACGTCATAGTATAGTCAGGCACAAAACGTCACACTATAGTAAGGCAAAAAAATGGCAAAAAACGTCATAGTATAGTATGGCATAAAATTTCAAAAAACGTCATAGTATAGTAAGGCATAAAAATGCCAAAAAGCATCATTGGACAGTAAAGCCTCAAAACAGGGATTGAACGCATGACCTTGTTAGTGTTAGGCAGTAGTCCTGACCATTGTACCACAATACTTCTACATCACAAGCTCATAGTATAGCAAGGTATTAAGGATATTTTAGCATACTAATCCATGATATATCACAAAAGATTGTCCATTAGGCATAAAATGTCATGAAAACATAATTGTATAGTAAGACATATAAATATCAAAAAACATTATTGTATAGGATGGCGCAAAAATGTCACAGTATATAAAAGCCTGAAACCAGGGTTTGAACCCTTGCCCTTCTCAGTGTGAGGGAATAGTCCTAACCATTCTACCACCATGCTGCTGCAGTATGAACGCCTTGTATAGAAAGGTATATAAAATATCAGTATACTACTCCGTGACATATCATAAAAAATCATAGTATTGAGAGGGATAAAATATTATAGTATAGTAAGGCATAAAAATGGAAAAACAATTCATCGTATACTGTGGTGTGAAAATATCAAAAAGCATCATAAGAGAGTAAAGCCCCAAAATAGCGTTTGAACCCATGACCTTCTCATTGTGAAGCAACAATCCTAACCATTGTACCAGCATGCTGCTGCATCACAACTTAATGGTATTGCAAGATATTAAGAATATCTTAGCATACTAATCCATGATATATAATAAAAGGTTATTGTCCATCAGGCATAGAATGTCATGAAAACATCATTGTATAGTAAGGCATAAAAATGTCAAAAAACATCATAGTTTAGGATGGCGCAAAAATGTCACAGCATATGAAAGCTTAAAAACAGGGTTTGAACCCTTGCCCTTCTCAGTGTGAGGCTATAGTCCTAACCATCGTACCACCATGCTGTTGGATCACTAACTCATTGTATAGCAAGGTATATAAAATATCAGTATACTACTCTGTGAAATATCATAAAACGTCATAGTATTGTAAGGCACAAAACGTCAAAGTATAGTAAGGCATAAAATTTCAAAAAATGTCATAGTATACTAAGGCATAAAAATGACAAAAAAAACGTCATAGTATAGTCAGGCACAAAACGTCACAGTATAGTAAGGCATAAAAATGTAAAAAAACGTCATAGTATTGTATGGCATAAAATTTCCAAAAACATCATAGTATAATAAGGAATAAAAATGGCAAAAAACGTCATAGTATAGTATGGCATAAAATATCAAAAAACGTCATAGTATAATAAGGCATAAAAATGCAAAAAACGTCATAGTATAGTCAGGCACAAAACGTCACAGTATAGTAAGGCATAAAAATGTAAAAAAACGTCATAGTATTGTATGGCATAAAATTTCCAAAAACATCATAGTATAATAAGGAATAAAAATGGCAAAAAACGTCATAGTATAGTCAGGCACAAAACGTCACAGTATAGTAAGGCAAAAAAATGCCAAAAAAATACATATTATAGTAGAGCATAAAAAGTCATAGTATAGTATGGCATTAAATTTCAAAAAACGTCATAGTATAATAAGGCATAAAAATGGCAAAAAACGTCATAGTATAGTCAGGCACAAAACGTCACAGTATAGTAAGGCAAAAAAATGGCAAAAAACGTCATAGTATAGTATGGCATAAAATTTCAAAAAATGTCATAGTATAGAATGGCATAAAATTTCAAAAAATGTCATAGTATATTAAGGCATAAAAATGGCAAAAAACATCATAGTATAGTCAGGCACAAAACGTCACAGTATAGTAAGGCATAAAAATGCAAAAAAAAGTCATATTATAGTAGAGCATAAAAATGGCAGAAAACGTCATAGTATAGTATGGCATAAAATTTCAAAAAACGTCATAGTATAATAAGGCATAAAAATGGCAAAAAACGTCATAGTATAGTCAGGCACAAAACGTCACAGTATAGTAAGGCATAAAAATGCCAAAAAAAGTCATATTATAGTAGAGCATAAAAATGTAAAAAAACGTCATAGTATTGTATGGCATAAAATTTCAAAAAAACATCATAGTATAATAAGGCATAAAAATGTCAAAAAACGTCATAGTATAGTCAGGCACAAAACGTCACAGTATAGTAAGGCATAAAAATGCCAAAAAAATACATATTATAGTAGAGCATAAAAATGGCAGAAAACGTCATAGAATTGTATGGCATAAAATTTCAAAAAAACATCATAGTATAATAAGGCATAAAAATGTCAAAAAACGTCATAGTATAGTCAGGCACAAAACATCACAGTATAGTAAGGCATAAAAATGCCAAAAGAATACATATTATAGTAGAGCATAAAAATGGCAAAAAACGTCATAGTATAGTCAGGCACAAAACGTCACAGTATAGTAAGGCAAAAAAATGCCAAAAAAATACATATTATAGTAGAGCATAAAAATGGCAGAAAACGTCATAGTATTGTATGGCATAAAATTTCAAAAAAACATCATAGTATAATAAGGCATAAAAATGGCAAAAAACGTCATAGTATAGTATGGCATAAAATTTCAAAAAACGTCATAGTATAATAAGGCATAAAAATGGCAAAAAATGTCATAGTATAGTCAGGCACAAAACGTCACAGTATAGTAAGGCAAAAAAATGCCAAAAAAATACATATTATAGTAGAGCATAAAAATGGCAGAAAACGTCATAGTATAGTATGGCATAAAATTTCAAAAAAACATCATAGTATAATAAGGCATAAAAATGGCAAAAAACGTCATAGTATAGTCAGGCACAAAACGTCACAGTATAGTAAGGCATAAAAATGCCAAAAAAATACATATTATAGTAGAGCATAAAAATGGCAAAAAACGTCATAGTATAGTATGGCATAAAATTTCAAAAAACGTCATATTATAATAAGGCATAAAAATGGCAAAAAACGTCATAGTATAGTCAGGCACAAAACGTCACAGTATAGTAAGGCATAAAAATGCCAAAAAAAGTCATATTATAGTAGAGCATAAAAATGTAAAAAAACGTCATAGTATTGTATGGCATAAAATTTCAAAAAAACATCATAGTATAATAAGGCATAAAAATGTCAAAAAACGTCATAGTATAGTCAGGCACAAAACGTCACAGTATAGTAAGGCATAAAAATGCCAAAAGAATACATATTATAGTAGAGCATAAAAATGGCAAAAAACGTCATAGTATAGTATGGCATAAAATTTCAAAAAACGTCATAGTATAATAAGGCATAAAAATGGCAAAAAACGTCATAGTATAGTCAGGCACAAAACGTCACAGTATAGTAAGGCATAAAAATGCCAAAAAAATACATATTATAGTAGAGCACAAAAATGGCAGAAAACGTCATAGTATTGTATGGCATAAAATTTCAAAAAAACATCATAGTATAATAAGGCATAAAAATGGCAAAAAAACGTCATAGTATAGTATGGCATAAAATTTCAAAAAACGTCATAGTATAATAAGGCATAAAAATGGCAAAAAATGTCATAGTATAGTCAGGCACAAAACGTCACAGTATAGTAAGGCAAAAAAATGCCAAAAAAATACATATTATAGTAGAGCATGAAAATGGCAGAAAACGTCATAGTATAGTATGGCATAAAATTTAAAAAAACATCATAGTATAATAAGGCATAAAAATGGCAAAAAACGTCATAGTATAGTCAGGCACAAAACGTCACAGTATAGTAAGGCATAAAAATGCCAAAAAAATACATATTATAGTAGAGCATAAAAATGGTACAAAACGTCACAGTATAGTAAGGCATAAAAATGCAAAAAAAAGGCATATTCTAGTAGAGCATAAAAATGGCAAAAAACATCATAGTATAGTCAGGCAAAAAACGTCACAGTATAGTAAGGCATAAAAATGCCAAGAAAATACATATTTTGGTAGAGCATAAAAATGGCAAAAAACGTCATAGTATAGTATGGCATAAAATTTCAAAAAACGTCATAGTATAATAAGGCATAAAAATGGCAAAAAACGTCATAGTATAGTCAGACACAAAACGTCACAGTATAGTAAGGCATAAAAATGCAAAAAAAATACATATTATAGTAGAGCATAAAAATGGCAGAAAACGTCATAGTATTGTATGGCATAAAATTTCAAAAAAACATCATAGTATAATAAGGCATAAAAATGGCAAAAAACGTCATAGTATAGTATGGCATAAAATTTCAAAAAACGTCATAGTATAATAAGGCATAAAAATGGCAAAAAACGTCATAGTATAGTCAGGCACAAAACGTCACAGTATAGTAAGGCAAAAAAATGCCAAAAAAATACATATTATAGTAGAGCATAAAAAGTCATAGTATAGTATGGCATAAAATTTCAAAAAACGTCATAGTATAATAAGGCATAAAAATGGCAAAAAACGTCATAGTATAGTCAGGCACAAAACGTCACACTATAGTAAGGCAAAAAAATGGCAAAAAACGTCATAGTATAGTATGGCATAAAATTTCAAAAAACGTCATAGTATAGTAAGGCATAAAATTTCAAAAAATGTCATAGTATAGTAAGGCATAAAAATGCCAAAAAGCATCATTGGACAGTAAAGCCCCAAAACAGGGATTGAACGCATGACCTTGTTAGTGTTAGGCAGTAGTCCTGACCATTGTACCACAATACTTCTACATCACAAGCTCATAGTATAGCAAGGTATTAAGGATATTTTAGCATACTAATCCATGATATATCACAAAAGATTGTCCATTAGGCATAAAATGTCATGAAAACATAATTGTATAGTAAGACATATAAACATCAAAAAACATTATTGTATAGGATGGCGCAAAAATGTCACAGTATATAAAAGCCTGAAACCAGGGTTTGAACCCTTGCCCTTCTCAGTGTGAGGGAATAGTCCTAACCATTCTACCACCATGCTGCTGCATTATGAACGCCTTGTATAGAAAGGTATATAAAATATCAGTATACTACTCCGTGACATATCATAAAAAATCATAGTATTGAGAGGGATAAAATATTATAGTATAGTAAGGCATAAAAATGGAAAAACAATTCATCGTATACTGTGGTGTGAAAATATCAAAAAGCATCATAAGAGAGTAAAGCCCCAAAATAGGGTTTGAACCCATGACCTTCTCATTGTGAAGCAACAATCCTAACCATTGTACCAGCATGCTGCTACATCACAACTTAATGGTATTGCAAGATATTAAGAATATCTTAGCATACTAATCCATGATATATAATAAAAGGTTATTGTCCATCAGGCATAGAATGTCATGAAAACATCATTGTATAGTAAGGCATAAAATGTCAAAAAACATCATAGTTTAGGATGGCGCAAAAATGTCACAGCATATGAAAGCCTAAAAACAGGGTTTGAACCCTTGCCCTTCTCAGTGTGAGGCTATAGTCCTAACCATCGTACCACCATGCTGTTGGATCACTAACTCATTGTATAGCAAGGTATATAAAATATCAGTATACTACTCTGTGAAATATCATAAAACGTCATAGTATTGTAAGGCACAAAACGTCAAAGTATAGTAAGGCATAAAATTTCAAAAAATGTCATAGTATACTAAGGCATAAAAATGACAAAAAAAACGTCATAGTATAGTCAGGCACAAAACGTCACAGTATAGTAAGGCATAAAAATGTAAAAAAACGTCATAGTATTGTATGGCATAAAATTTCCAAAAAACATCATAGTATAATAAGGAATAAAAATGGCAAAAAACGTCATAGTATAGTATGGCATAAAATATCAAAAAACGTCATAGTATAATAAGGCATAAAAATGGCAAAAAACGTCATAGTATAGTCAGGCACAAAACGTCACAGTATAGTAAGGCATAAAAATGTAAAAAAACGTCATAGTATTGTATGGCATAAAATTTCCAAAAACATCATAGTATAATAAGGAATAAAAATGGCAAAAAACATCATAGTATAGTCAGGCACAAAACGTCACAGTATAGTAAGGCAAAAAAATGCCAAAAAAATACATATTATAGTAGAGCATAAAAAGTCATAGTATAGTATGGCATTAAATTTCAAAAAACGTCATAGTATAATAAGGCATAAAAATGGCAAAAAACGTCATAGTATAGTCAGGCACAAAACGTCACAGTATAGTAAGGCAAAAAAATGGCAAAAAACGTCATAGTATAGTATGGCATAAAATTTCCAAAAACATCATAGTATAATAAGGAATAAAAATGGCAAAAAACGTCATAGTATAGTCAGGCACAAAACGTCACAGTATAGTAAGGCAAAAAAATGCCAAAAAAATACATATTATAGTAGAGCATAAAAAGTCATAGTATAGTATGGCATTAAATTTCAAAAAACGTCATAGTATAATAAGGCATAAAAATGGCAAAAAACGTCATAGTATAGTCAGGCACAAAACGTCACAGTATAGTAAGGCAAAAAAATGCCAAAAAAATACATATTATAGTAGAGCATAAAAAGTCATAGTATAGTATGGCATTAATTTCAAAAAACGTCATAGTATAATAAGGCATAAAAATGGCAAAAAACGTCATAGTATAGTCAGGCACAAAACGTCACAGTATAGTAAGGCAAAAAAATGGCAAAAAACGTCATAGTATAGTATGGCATAAAATTTCAAAAAATGTCATAGTATAGTATGGCATAAAATTTCAAAAAATGTCATAGTATATTAAGGCATAAAAATGGCAAAAAACATCATAGTATAGTCAGGCACAAAACGTCACAGTATAGTAAGGCATAAAAATGCCAAAAAAAGTCATATTATAGTAGAGCATAAAAATGTAAAAAAACGTCATAGTATTGTATGGCATAAAATTTCAAAAAAACATCATAGTATAATAAGGCATAAAAATGTCAAAAAACGTCATAGTATAGTCAGGCACAAAACGTCACAGTATAGTAAGGCATAAAAATGCCAAAAAAATACATATTATAGTAGAGCATAAAAATGGCAGAAAACGTCATAGAATTGTATGGCATAAAATTTCAAAAAAACATCATAGTATAATAAGGCATAAAAATGTCAAAAAACGTCATAGTATAGTCAGGCACAAAACATCACAGTATAGTAAGGCATAAAAATGCCAAAAGAATACATATTATAGTAGAGCATAAAAATGGCAAAAAACGTCATAGTATAGTCAGGCACAAAACGTCACAGTATAGTAAGGCATAAAAATGCCAAAAAAAGTCATATTATAGTAGAGCATAAAAATGGCAGAAAACGTCATAGTATTGTATGGCATAAAATTTCAAAAAAACATCATAGTATAATAAGGCATAAAAATGGCAAAAAACGTCATAGTATAGTATGGCATAAAATTTCAAAAAACGTCATAGTATAATAAGGCATAAAAATGGCAAAAAATGTCATAGTATAGTCAGGCACAAAACGTCACAGTATAGTAAGGCAAAAAAATGCCAAAAAAATACATATTATAGTAGAGCATAAAAATGGCAGAAAACGTCATAGTATAGTATGGCATAAAATTTCAAAAAACGTCATAGTATAATAAGGCATAAAAATGGCAAAAAACGTCATAGTATAGTCAGGCACAAAACGTCACAGTATAGTAAGGCATAAAAATGCCAAAAAAATACATATTATAGTAGAGCATAAAAATGGCAAAAAACGTCATAGTATAGTATGGCATAAAATTTCAAAAAACGTCATATTATAATAAGGCATAAAAATGGCAAAAAACGTCATAGTATAGTCAGGCACAAAACGTCACAGTATAGTAAGGCATAAAAATGCCAAAAAAAGTCATATTATAGTGGAGCATAAAAATGTAAAAAAACGTCATAGTATTGTATGGCATAAAATTTCAAAAAAACATCATAGTATAATAAGGCATAAAAATGTCAAAAAACGTCATAGTATAGTCAGGCACAAAACGTCACAGTATAGTAAGGCATAAAAATGCCAAAAGAATACATATTATAGTAGAGCATAAAAATGGCAAAAAACATCATAGTATAGTATGGCATAAAATTTCAAAAAACGTCATAGTATAATAAGGCATAAAAATGGCAAAAAACGTCATAGTATAGTCAGGCACAAAAAGTCACAGTATAGTAAGGCAAAAAAATGGCAAAAAACGTCATAGTATAGTATGGCATAAAATTTCAAAAAAACGTCATAGTATAGTATGGCATAAAATTTCAAAAAATGTCATAGTATAATAAGTCATAAAAATGGCAAAAAAACATCATAGTATAGTATGGCATAAAACGTCACAGTATACTTCGGCATAAAAATGCCCAAAAACTTCATTGTGTACTATTGCGTGAAAATGTCAAAAAACGTCATAGTATAATATGCCATAAAATTTCAAAAAACGTCATAGTATAGTGAGGCATAAAAATGCCAAAAAGCATCATAGGACAGTAAAGCCCCAAAACAGGGATTGAACCCATGACCTTGTTAGTGTTAGGCAGTAGTCCTGACCATTGTACCACAATACTTCTACATCACAAGCTCATAGTATAGCAAGGTATTAAGGATATTTTAGCATACTAATCCATGATATATCACAAAAGATTGTCCATTAGGCATAAAATGTCATGAAAAAATCAAAGTATAGTAATGCATATACTATGACATTTTTTGAAATTTTATGCCATACTATACTATGACGTTTTTTGCCATTTTTATGCCTTATTATACTATGACGTTTTTTGAAATTTTATACTATACTATGACGTTTTTCCATCCATACCCTCAGCTGTAACACAGCCAAAAGGTACGCACACGGGTCAGGAGCTGCCGTTGCCATGGCAATGTGAAAATCTGCCCAGAATTTGGTTTCTACATGGCTTCAAACAACTGCAAATTTTGAGAAAACCGTTACTTCTTTTCATAAACCGAAAAGACCGTGCCAGACACTGAAGCCAGAAGTTTTTACAGTCTCTATTTTATTCAGATATTCCTTATAATGAGTGCGTAAGCTCAGTGCGAACACAGAGTGAGATTCTTTTGAAAAAAAAAGACGATTACATTAGGTGTCAATGAGAGTGAGACAGGTATTGCTGCCGGACTCGGCACCCCCGTTTAAATTTTGTGCAGACCCTGCCTTTCAAAGTTACATTTTATGAATCCCAACAACTATGTCTACATTTTAAGAAAGAATTATTTGTCTCCTTTTTACGGTTTGGCCGCGAGCTCGAGTTAAAAATAAAAATAAAGGTTATTTTTTACTGCTTCACGCACTCTAGCCAACTGACGCTTTCACTCTTACTTTGAAGAAAAAGTTATTTGCACTCCTCCTTTGAGTGCTCACAGTGTGAAAAGTTTACATGTTATGTAAAAACAGTTCCTGTCTTTTTGAGAGAGCAGAAGTTTTCCTCCGTTTTATAGTTTGAATCACATTTCTACGTGCAGGTATGAGAGAGCTGGGTGACTCAGAAAAAAGGTGCAATTTTGTAGAAAAAGGTGGGTTTCTAAAGAAAATTCCAATGCATTTCTAATGCATTATTTATTCCTAGTTTTTTGGGAATAACTTTGGGAAAAATTGGAATTTTAACACCAAAAGTCATAGCACCCCTTTCGGGATCAAGACGCACGTTTTGATGTATATATTACCGGGGTTTTCTCAAAGCTGCGGGACAAGTTACACGCCGAAATTTGGCGGAAGAATAATAAACCCGAAACAGAATATTAATAGATGCCTCGGAGCTGAGCACCCGTGGCATTAACAAGAGTTTTATCTCTGAGTGTATAATGTAACAGTTACTGGAATAAAGCAACAGCAACAATTCATTCAGCTCTAATGTGGATGGTTAAACTCTGGTGGGTCAGAGTCACCATAGATCTAAATGTAATAGAGTAATTGAGTGTCAGTACTCACTGATGCTGCAGAGAAGTAAAGCTGTTATCAAGGTGAAGGTCTTCATGGTGTGTACGACTGCAGCGCTGCAATGTCTCTAACTGAACTGTGTAGTGAGGGTGATAACAATATAAAGAGGTGGGCTGTTCTTCTTTTTGATCAAAGAAAACTTGGCTCATGCTGACATGCCCCGAAATGCAGAAGTTGATCAGAATCTTAGTCTCAAGTTTTTCTTTAGAGCATGTTATTGACAATCCTTTTATATTTTAGTTGCTATTATGTCCAAATGAAATATTAAAACAGAGGCAGAGAGGCAGCCTGATCCAACAAGAGATTCAGATGTTTTACAGTAACATGAAGGTGAACAATACGTCTTAATGGGTCAGTTGCAGTGCAGGTGACAGCAAGAGTAATTCAGTTCCAGTATCTACTGAGGCTGCAGAGAATGAAAGCTGCTACAAAGGTAAAGTTCTTTATTGTGTGTTTTAACTGCGGCTCTGAAATGTTTATAACTGAAGTATTCTCCAAGGAGGCTGCTCTTTACATATAGAGGCCAGGTACTTAACCTGCTGTCTCAAACTCACCACATTCAGGCTCAAAGTCTGGAGGAAGGTGGGACAAAGCAAAGCTCAGTAATGTTTTAACTTAAGTCTAGAAATGAACAAATGAATATCAAATGTGATATTCACATTCACAACAGAAGATTTGCCTTTTTTCTTCTTTTTGCCTTTGTTCATATTAGTCATTGAAATGCTGCTTCAGGCAAGTGTTTGAAGTCTGACCTTTGTCAACAGGAGCAGTGGCACTCAGCACAACTCAAAAATCATATTTGTTGATGAATTTTGAACAAGTGTTGTTTCTCTTTGGACACATGGCGACCTTTGTTAGGTGTGGTTCTGGTGCAGAGAGCTGGTGGCCAAGCTTCCTCTGGTTGACACCTCACTAATGATACAGATACAGATACGCGACTGACACAGTCAGTGCTGTTTGTTAGTGCAGTGAATTGACTGGCAGCTATATGACTACACATACGCATCCAAAGATATCACAGAGGGAAGTCAGTGTTCACTGCTCCCTCTCTGATTCTACCACTAGAAAGCTTTGACTTCACAGGCCTCATGGTTTTCTCCTCAGTTGTGCTCACACACACCTTTCTGTCTCTTCCTGTCAAACAAGTGATGTGAGACAGAGACAGACATCCAGTCTGAAACAAACAGCACACACAACACCACATTTAGTTGTTTTAACAACTAAACAACATGAACTACTGCTTTTAATAAAAGTCAGCAAGAATGTAATGAATAAATTTCATTTAGAGCTGGTTGAACACACACTACTACAATTAGCAGTGAAGTCAAGATTAATTCAGCTGCAGAACTTACTGAGGCTGCAGAGAATGAAACGTGTTATCAAGGTAAATGTAAATTTCAATATTGTATGACTGAAGCTCTGCAGTGTCTGAGGCCAGGAAGGGTGCGTTACCAACGTAAAGAGGAGGGTGCTCTTATTTTTCTTCCTTTAACTGAGCACATAAACACTTCCAGGAAAACAAGATTTGATGCAAACGTTTATCCTCAACTAGTACAAGTTAAGAAGTGTGTGTGTGTGTTGTGTGTGTGTGTGTGTGTGTGTGTGTGTGTGTGTCGGTGGCTTTACTTCAAGTTGAAGTTCAGATTCGTCAGTGATACAGAAAGTACTCTGTCGCCACCGTGGCAAAAACAGTGACGAGTTGCTCATACAATATATTCACTGAAAATTTTAACCAAATTTTATTCTTAATTCAAACATTCAGCACGTTGTTATACACACCCTCAGTTAAAACATACTGTTACTATATTGATGCAGAATGTTCTTCAGTCCAGAGAGATACAGGTGAGGCTATTCCACATGTCAGCAGAAGAGAGGCAGACTTCATTCATTGTGTTTTCAGGTTTTAATTTTCAGGCCTCATGATTCCCCCTCTGTGCTCAGACCACACTGTGCTGTCTCTTCCTGTCAAACAAGTCATGTGTTTCTCACTCCCTCCTCCTCTGCTGCAACACCAGCCATATTCTTTTAGACATGAGACGGTCTTCATGGCACCTTCACTGTAAAATGAATACTTCTGGACAAGAGTAATAGTGACCCCTCCCCCTCCACTAGCCTCATCCAAACAGCAGGTTAATGAGTCTATCTGGTGGCAGCGTACACAACATTTGGCTCCAGCTCTCTTCTTCTTCTTGCTGCTGGACCAAAATCCACTGTTGCGTAGTTCAAGTCACCAGAGTGCAGATTCTGTAAATGTAGTGAGTATTTATACTAAGTGATGATGTGACATGTTAAATCATGTGTATTAAAGTCAATGTTTAAACTGGGTTCACCTCTCTCCGTTGTGGGTCTTTTTCTTCATCCTCACCTTAATGACAGAGATAAGACATCTGGTCATATGAGTCACGTTCAGTGTAAAATCTTTTTAGATTAGATTAGATTAACTTTATTTATCCCACAACTGGGAAATTCATTTGAGTAGCACTTTGTGATTCTGTGCCTTCATAAAGAGTTTAAAGGTCAAAGGTCAATGTTTTCAATTATCTCTATATCTGCTTGATGGTTTGGCACAAATACCTGCAAAACGAATGACTTCTGTACTTCCATCCAGTACTCAGGGGAGATTCAGTTAAATGTCATTTCTCAAATGCTACAAGATGTGAAAAATATTCTCAAATAAAAAAGATACAGAAGCGTAAGAAAATACCTTTCTGAAGTTTCCTGATTTTAACAACCAGACCAATGATGACCATTACAAGGAAAACAGTCAGACCGCCCAGGATCAGACTCGTCAGCTCTGGTTTTTCATCAGACGTTTCTAAAACAAAACTCATGAAGTCAGACTATAAACTTTCCATTTGGTGGCTTGAAACCAGGCTAACAATCTGCACAATGAGAGAAATCTTACTCTGAGACTTGCTGTCCACGTCATCATCAGATCGATCACTGCCTTTTAAGGAAATAAACGTAACCTTGATCTTATTTTGACAGATCTGCATTAAAATCACATTTTGATGTCTAAAAAGCCACTTTTTTGCCCAGGTATACAACTGTAAACGTATGTTTGCATTGTTAGAAGATGATTTACAGTAATCTTACCTTGAACATGTAAATCTATTACACTGAAAATGGGACGTCCACTTGTGTAAAATCCACAGAAATACAGTCCAGAGTCTGATAAATCCACTTGTTTGATTTTGAGAAAGACAGTGGAGATGTTGGAGCTCATTTCAAATTTTCTACTTTGATATCCATCGCAGTATTCAATCTTTGATCCAGACCTGATCAGAACAGAGATACAGCTGACATTGGTTTTGTTGACCAGTCTGAGCCAGAATGTCAGAGAGTTATAACTGGAAAGATTGGAGCAGTGCAGTGTGACGTCTCCAGTCTGAGACTGAGACATTGAGACAGAGATCCAGTCTGAAACAAACAGCAGACACAACAAGAGTTTTATTTCTGAGTGTATAATGTAACAGTTACTGGAATAAAGCAACAGCAACAATTCATTCAGCTCTAATGTGGATGGTTAAACTCTGGTGGGTCAGAGTCACCATAGATCTAAATGTAATTGAGTAATTCAGTGTCAGTACTCACTGAAGCTGCAGAGAAGTAAAGCTGTTATCAAGGTGAAGGTCTTCATGGTGTGTACGACTGCAGCGCTGCAATGTCTCTAACTGAACTGTGTAGTGAGGGTGATGTCAGTATAAAAGAGGAGTGGGTGGTTTTCTTTTGTTTGCGCTTTACCAGGTGAGCCACCGAGACGTCCCTACTATGAAATTTTTAGCTTTACCATATTATGACATTTTCATGCCTCATTATACTATGACTTTTTTTTTATTGCTATGACAATATTTTATTTTTTGTACCTCACCATAGTATGAACTTTTATGCCTTACTATACCATGACTTTTTTTTGCCTATGATATTTTTATATCTTACTATACTATGACTTTTTTTGCCTTACTATACGATGACATTTTATGCCTCACCATATTAAGACATTTTCATGGCTTACTATGATAGGTTAAGGTTATGGTTTCAAACGGGAGGGGCCAGTGTATGTGGAGTCTGTATGTTCTCCCTTTGCTTGCATGGGATTTGTTCAGGTATTCTGGCTTCCTCTTGCGATCCCAAGACAAGCACATGAGGTTAAGTGGCGACTCCAATGCTTAAGAATAATGTGACATTTTTATATTTACTATAGTATGACTTTTTTATGCCTTCCTATACTATGATTTTTTTTAGTCGTACTATGCATTTTATGCTATGACTATACTATGATGTCTTTTGATGTTTTTATGCCTTAAATTACTGTGGCATTTTTTTTTTACATTTTTATGCCTGACTATACTATGACTATTTCAACGTTACCATACTATGAAGTTTTTATGTCCAACCATACAATGTCCAACCATACAATGATGTTTTATGCCTTACAATAGTATGACATTTTTAGCCTTACAATATTGTGAAGTTTTTATGCCTTAGTATAGTATGACGTTTTTTTGACATTTTATACCTTACCATAATAACGTCTTAATGCTCAGTATACTATTTTGTTTTATAATGTTTTATGCAATATTATATTTATGCCTTATTATATTATGATGTTTTTTTGTCATTTTTACGACATACTACATCATGATTTTTTTAAATGTTTTTATGACTTACTATACTATAATATTTTTATACCTTATGATAGTATGAATTTTTTATGTCATACTTTACAAGGACTTTGTGATGGGGCATCACGGTAGTATAATGGTTAGAACTGTTGCCCATCTGAGAGAAGGTTATGGGTTTGAACACTGGGAAGGGCAGTTCTATATGGAGTCTGCATGTTTTTATGCCTTACTATGCTATGAAGTTTTTTGATGTTTAAGTGGTGATTATTTCTTACTATACTATGAAGTGTTTTGATGTTTTTATGCCGTACTACACTATGACTGTGATGTGGTGGCGCGGTAGTCTAATGGGTAGCACCGTTACTCCTCTAAAACAAGCTTATAGATTCGAACCCCGGGAAGGGCAGTTCTATGTGGAGTTTGCATTTTTTATGCCTTACTATAGTATGATGTTTTTTGACATTTTTATGCCTTAGTATAGTATGAGGTTTTTTTTTTACATTTCTTATGCCTTTGTATACTATTACGCTTACTTTGATGTATTTCATGCCCTACTATACTATGATGCTTTATGCCTTACTATACTATGAAGTTTATTGATGTTTTTATGTCTTAGTATAGTATTTTGCTTTTTGACATTTAATGCCTTACTATACTATGAATTTTTATGACTTATTATAATAAGACTTTTCATGCCCTACTATACTATAACATTTGCAAGCTTTTCTATACAACAACTTTGTGATGTGGTGGCACGATAGTGCGGTGGCACGAAATCCAGCCTCTGATGACCTAAATTACACAGCTCTAAGTTTGCAGGCCAAACCAAAAAGAAACTGCAGGCCTGCATAAGATGTTTTATAGGCTGCCATCAGAGAAAGTCTGGAAACTTCTGGAGCTGCAGCTCAGAGAGGAAGTGATGTCATTTTGTGCATCTTGTGCATTGGAAGAGTTACGTGTCAAAGGCATATTTGTGGCCATCCCTTTGTTCAAACATTTACTTTTGTTCTTGCTTCTTGCCAAACAGCAGTAATTTGTTGTGTTCTGAGTTTTAATTCTCATCAGTTTTTTTTTATTGTCTTCTGTCTGACAGACTCAGTCCAGCTCGCAATTGGTGTGTGATGGAGGCGGAGCCAGTGAAGACACTGACGGTTGTTCAAACTCTTCTATATTGAGAGTTAAATTAAGATGTGCAGCAGTGGAGGTGTGAGTGAGGGGGTCACATCACTTGTGTGACAGGAAGAGATACTGCAGTGTTTTGGTCTGCAGTGTGCAGTGTGGTGTGAGCACAGCTGATATGCGCTCATATGCAGTAGTGAGGATGCATAAGCATTGATGCCCTGCTTGTTATTTTCCATTGTGGTGATAAATGGTGCTAAAAGTGAAGTATGAACCACAGGAAGACAGGCCTTCAGCTGTCTGCATCACAACCACACACAAAAAGGGTATAATGTTTGTTCGTTTTTTTTGTTGAATCCTATTTCATAAAAAATTTCTTTTTTTTTTGTCAGTTTTCTTACTAGATCCAATCTCACCTATGTATCTTATCATGTGTTTTATGATGCCAACTGGGAAAAACAGGGAAATTGTTATGTCACATAACTGAAAAGCAATTAGAACTATTACAAATTGAGATTTGTATTGACCATGTTGTTTCCATTATATTTCACGCTGTATAGTGTGAAGACTTAGTGTGCTGTCACTGTCAAAGACGTGACATGTACCTCACAACTCCTCCCTCCCTGCACACTCTCCCTAAAGTAGAGGCCCAATCTATTGCTTGTGTTACACAGGAAACTAACGCAGTATTCATCGCCTCATATCAGATTTGATCAAACGAGGTTTGACTCAGACCATAACGGTGCTTTGCTTTCAAACAAGTGATGTGTAACTCACCCCTCCCTCCTCACAGAGACTTCAGTGTCCTGTTCTGACTCCTCCTCCATCAAACTTTGAACGAGTTATGTTTCCTCCTAAGATTACAATCAAAGACAAAATAAGCAACTATGAAGTTACCGAATGACTACTGTTCTTCACTTTGTATCTATTGCCACAAAGGGATGATTAACTATCTTAACTATCTCCTTTTACCTTCTGTTTGTGTATTTGATCAAATTGTTGATAGATAGATAGATAGATAGATAGATAGATAGATAGATAGATAGATAGATAGATAGATAGATAGATAGATAGATAGATAGATAGATAGATAGATACTTTATTTATAACATAGTGGAAATTCATGACATTCATTACACTAAAGCTACCAGGACAGAGAGACAGTTGGTGTGGGTGTTTTCAGCATACCACATAATTTTTTTCACTCGTCATCTGGACTACGAATGAATTCAGAGACCAG
The DNA here is from genome assembly GCF_021018895.1 of Seriola aureovittata. Taxonomy (NCBI): domain Eukaryota; kingdom Metazoa; phylum Chordata; class Actinopteri; order Carangiformes; family Carangidae; genus Seriola; species Seriola aureovittata. Next base: position 4,721,001 of record NC_079386.1, read on the forward strand.
CATTAGAAACCTGATAGATTGAGAGTGTGACCTGAATCTCTGGATGGGTATGTTCATCTGCAAGTGTGAATGCAGGTGTTTATGTAGCCCGTGAAGCTAAAGGAGGTAGGTAAGTTTGTGTATAGTAGAGATGTATATAGCATAGCACTTTAAAAGCTGCAAATCATGTGATGTTTGTGGTCATGGCTGAAGTCTTCCTGTGGTGGACTTTATTTCTGACTCATACAGACAATGTTTGTCATCAAAGGCTGTTGGTTTATGGTATTTATTATCCACTGTCATTTATTTACTTCACAGGTACAGCGGGCCGATATTATTTAGTCAAGAAAAAGAGCTCAGATCACACTGTGCTGTCACTTCCTGTGGAGAGCCCCCCCCCCCACAGATCATTTTAGTCTCCCTATGAGTAAGTTTGACAGTCATCCTCTGTGGCTCCTCCTCAGACAAACATAAAATATGTCCTTGTTCCTCTCAGATTGGATGCAGACAATAAGACAGAGACGTTGACCATTAGCCAAAAGGGGCAAACTTTCAATTTATTTTGGGACTTCATTACAAAAAAATCTTTTTGCCACCACCCACACAGAACGACAAAATAGCAGATAAAAAAGACAAAACATCAGTAATACTCAAGGTTGCATGTTCAGCAGTGGTGTGCGGTCAGGGGGAAACAAGGCTAGCAGTGCTTGACCAGTTAAGGCTAAAATCACAATCAATCAATATTGGAAGTGGAAACAATATCAACACTGTCACAGAAAGGATCAGATTTGGCCTGTTTGTATTCATCTTGTAATTTACTGCCTTCTTGTGGCCTCAGTATGCTATTGTCTCTGGAAGCTAGGGTAACTATCGCCCGTTGCGCCTCTCATTTCTGTAATTTTTGTGGGTGTGTCCATGTCCCGTTGACAAGGGCTTGTCGAGCATAGATGGGTGCAGCTTCTTTGGACCTTTGCGCAATGAGGATAATTGGCCGACTAGCTATAGCTAGCTACAGACAAGTGTGCTGGTCAAGTTGCCCTTGACTCAGCTTCCAGCCTTCTCAGACGTGTGACTACTGTGACTTAAGTTGCAGAAGTTTGAGACAGGAAAATACAAGATTCTGCGCTGTCACTCAAGTATGTCATTGACAGTTAATAGTAAATAGTTTGAGGATTACCACACAAGTTTTTTCTCTATACTTTGCAGCGAGAGGCAGAAGAGAGACTTTCAGCACAGGAAAGACAGCAGCACATAATCATGAGACAGGAAAGGTTTCTTTCATGCATGTAGTAAACAGCTGAATTACGCATTGAGATGGTGGTTTCACCACACGCCACTGAGTTCCAGTTGCTTCCTGAGTCTATCTGGTGGCATCATAGACAACATGAGTTTCCACTTCTCTCTCAGATGCAGGTCTCCTGTTTCTCATTGTCTTTGAAAGGAGCCTCAGAGCTGCTGCAGATTTCAGGTCTTCAGAGCCCAGATTCTGTAAAACAGAGTATTTAGGGTCATGTACTGTTTTTCAGAAACCAGCACAGAATCAGTAAGGCCCATGCTTCCTAGAAGAAAAAATATTTTTTCAGGACATCTTAGCAAATAGTGTTTTAGTCGTTTTGTCTAAGCAGTTAAACATGCTGAAACAAAACACACATGATTATGGTTCATCATATTTTAGCGAGGGTTATTTTATTAAAAGATTCTTCACCTTGTTTTTTCCAGGACGCGGTTCTTCATTTGCTGCTAAATGACAAAATACAAAAAGTCTGATTAGTTTATTATCGCTGACTAGTTACAATGCCGTGGACGTGATTGTCACAACTTCACAAAACATACAACAAGATGTGTAACAAATGATATATTATCTTTACCTGTCCGAAGTTTAACAGCCAGAACAATGACGACTATAGTGAGGAAAACAGTCAGACCCCCCAGCACCACACTCATCAGGTTTGTCATTCCACCAGGTATTTCTACAATAAAGATGATAGATTCAGCTGTGGTGGATTTAGACATGGTTAACATTGAAATGATACACCCCATGGTAACAGAGAGAAAGGAACCTTACCTTCAGAGTTACAATCCTCTTCATAATCAGATTCATTATTACCTGTGAAAAAGCAAGATTCAATTGTTTGACATGTATTTGTTTTAAGTTTGTCTTTGTGCTGTTTTCACTTTACTGTGATAATAAATTTGAGATATAGTGTAAATACAATCAGACAATGACATGTCTGACTTAAATACAGTCTTACCTTGAACATTTAAATGTATTGCATCAGTGATGACTGTATGTTTGCCTTTGTAAAATCCACAGAAATACAGTCCAGAGTCAGATACATCCACTCTCTTGATCTTCAGAAAGACAGTAGAGATGTTGGAGCTCATTTCAAATCTATTTTGAAATCCATCACAGAATGAAGCTTCATTTTCAGACTCGTACATAGAGGAGATACAGCTGGCTTTGGTTCTGTTGACCAGTCTGAACCAGTCTGTCTGAGTTGGACTTCTGGAAATGTTGGAGCACAGCAGTGTGACGTCTTCACCAGACTGGACCTCCACAGTCTGAGACTGAGACACTGAGACAGAGATCCAGCCTGAAACAAACAGCAGACACAACAAGAGATTTACCTCTGAGTGTATAATGTAACAGTTACTGGAATGAAGCAACAGCAACAATTCATTCAGCTCTCAGTAACAAATTCAGATTGTGGTGGTTTACTGGCAAACATCAGTTTTTGCTGAAATTTAATGAGTTCATCATAAAGTACTTACTGATGCAGCAGAGAAATGAAGCTGTTGCCACGGTGAAGCTCCTCATTGTTGCGTTTGATCGGGTCACAGTACAAAGATCGTTTGAACCACTGAGCTCATATAAAGAGGTTTAGATGGGCGGAGTGTCTTTTGTTTTTCATCTCGCTCGTCACACTCACCAGCCAATATAACGCAATGTCTCGCATATACACTCTATTGTAGCTCCAGCAAATAATGTAAACTTTGAAAAAGGACCTAACTGGAAAGTTTGTGTCACAGTCCCCTCGTCCTGTTTGTCTCCCCTCCTGTTTGTCTCCCCTCCTGTTTGTCTCCCCTCCTGTTTGTCTCCCCTCCTGTTTGTCTCCCCTCCTGTTTGTCTCCCCTGTGTATGTGTGTGTCTGTGTGCTTCCCTTGCCATCAGGTGACAGCAGCTCACCACCACACCTGCAATCTATCACTCATCACCTGCAGTACATCTACCCCGGTCATCCATCCATTCGTCGCCAGATTGTTCAGCTCCTCACGGTGGTAGCAGCTCTCTCGGCTGCTCCGACTAGTTTAAGTGACTACAGAGTCATCTTGTCATTCAGTGAGCTCCTGGTGTTTTTGTCCAAACTGACTCATTGTGTTTCCTGTGACTCCTCAGGACTTCCAGATTCGTGGGCTCCTGAACCTGCCACACTCCAATGTGGCCGCACCGCACCGTCCACCTCCCTGGTCTCCACCTGTCCCTCGTGTTCCGGAGTGTGTTTCCTCACCTGCTTCAGGTCTCCAGTGTCCTCCATTAACCGTGCTTCGTGTTCTCACCAGACACCTGGATTCCCCGGAGCCCTCGGAGCCCTCTCCCCAATAAACTCCTTTGCACAGTTACTGCTGGTGTATTTTGTGTTCTGTGTCTGCTCTGGGGTCCAACTTCCTTTCTGCCAAAAACGTAACAGTTTGTTGCTAGGAGAGTCATCGTCTTATCGTATCTGCAGAATCATAAGAATCAACTGCTCAGTGACTCCTACAGTTTTATACAAGTATCCTCATCTAATAATAAGAGTCTGGTATGACTTATGGAATATGAGAAGAAAACAAACCCAGGGACCTTTAGCATCATATTATCATCACTGATGCTGCTTTCTATGGATGCATTAGGTTCACTCTAAAGGTGTTCAGTCAACCAAGCACCAGCTGTCATATAATATAGAGATTATTACGCTGGCATTTCATTCACTCTACATCCTTGATACTGTTGTTTTAAAACATCCAACAGCTTCATGGAGCTTTCTGGTTGATACTACACCAACCAACAGATTCAGTCACTTTTCTGTATCAATCTCAAGTTTTCCAGGCATGTTTTAAACCATGTAAAAATGCTGTTTTGTTTAACATGAATTTCCCCACATGAAAAGTGAAAAAAAAAGAAAACTGGGGTTGTAAGCTCATATACATTTACTTCCTTGTTGAGAAATTCTAGATCAGGTCTTGTGCCCCGCCCACCACCTGCTGGCTCCAGGTGGACAGGTGAAAGAGCAGAGAGTATCAAGATGTTTAGAGGAGGAAACATCGGAGAGACTCACGACTATTAGTTTTTCACAAACATTCATGGTCCCCAGAGGAGGAATCTTTTTCCTGCAGCACCAACATGAGTTTAAGTTTAAATTTTTATGACCCACAATGTTAGCACTAAGCTCAAACCATCACTGTCACAGAGTGACGAGCATGGCTGTAGACTCTGTAGACTGTAAGAGTATTTCATGAACACCTCTCACCATCAGACCTGATAGTTTAGAATATATTCAAAATGGAGAGCTGTGTCCTGTGGCAGAAATGAGGCCGTTACATCAGATGTCTTTATTCAATATTGAAAGCAGACGTTGATGTAGTGTGTGAAGGTTTGTCCGAAACAACAGGTTTGTTTTCACAGCTTCCTTTGATACTTTCCTTCAGAGCTTTGCCTTTAGAGGCCCTCGTGACTCTCAGCTTAGCTGACCTCAGACCACACTGTGCTATTTCTTCCTGTCAAACAAGTGATGTGTATCTCACTCACTCCTCCCCCAACAGACCATTTCATTCTCCCTATAAGTAAGTTTGACAGTCATCAGTGTCCTTTCTGACTCCTCCTCCATCACACATCAAGCATGATCTTTTTTTCCTCTCAAGAGGCAACAGGCAGAAAACTGAAGAATGACACAGACTTTGACAGTGAAACAGAAAGAAATGTTTATTTTTTGGCATTGAGTCCTTCCACCCACTACACACACGCACAAAACCATATCAGTAGATGAATATGATAAAGCCTGAGCTCCTCTCTGAGCTGCTGTTCCAGTGGTTCCCTGAGTCTATCTGGTGGCAGCGTACACAACATTGGGCTCCAGCTCTCTCTCTGATGCAGGCCTGCGGTTTCTCTTTGGTTTGGTCTGGAAACTTAGAGCTGCGTAGTTCAGGTCACCTGAGCCCAGATTCTGTAAAAAAATATTGAGAGTCACGTAATGTATTAATCAAATCAAATCAAAATGATAAAACTCATCTTAATGACCTAAACCAATGTTAGATCTTATAGGAATTAACAAGGCTAATATTAATTGAGGTTAAAGAGGACTACAATGACTTCCTGCTTGCCTGCACTTGCTCTTTGTTCACACTTGCAGGACTATGTGACAAAAATCATTAACACACCAGTCGTCTGTTTAAATTCACCTCTGAAAACATAACCTATAGTTTACAGGTTTTCAGGCAGTGCATAATAATCTCACTGGGCCTCAGTTGTGAGGCCAAAGCATCAGTGATGTTTTGGCGGCTCGTATGGAAATCTAGATAAAATGATTGAAAAGTTCACCAGAGACATCTGGTTAGATCTGCTTAAAATGCCTCGTTGACCCACCAGTCTTGGGTTGATGAAAGGCAATAATGCTGTTAGAACAAGAACAGTCACTGTCACATGACAATCGGGTGTAACAAGCCCACACAGTGGTTCGTGGCATCGCTCAAATAATCCATAAAGGTTTTACTGGTCCTGTCAGTGTAACTGGACTCAACAACGTATCTGACAGAAACCCTGGTTTATATGAGTAAAAACTGTTTTACCTTGTTTCTTTCTGTCTGTGGTTCTTCATTCACAGCTACGTGGCAAAAGACAAAAGTCTGATGAGTTAATTATTATTGATCGTATACTTTAATTTGGAGGTTTCCATCATGTTGAAACAATTAACAACAAATTATATATCAGCGGTACCTTTCTGAAGTTTCCTGATTTTAACAGCCAGAACAATGACGACTATAGTGAGGAAAACAGTCAGACCCCCCAGCACCACACTCATCAGGTTTGTCATTCCACCAGGTATTTCTACAATAAAGATGATAGATTCAGCTCTGGTGGATTTAGACATGGTTAACATTGAAATGATACACCCCATGGTAACAGAGAGAAAGGAACCTTACCTTCAGAGTTACAATCCTCTTCATAATCAGATTCATTATTACCTGTGAAAAAAATAGATTCAATTGTTTGACATGTATTTGTTTTTAGTTTGTCTTTGTGTTGTAAATAAATTTGAGACACAGTGTACTGTAAATATGATGAGAAAAATAAAATCTCTGAAAGAGTTTAGACTTAAATACAATCTTACCGTGAACATTTAAATGTATTGTATCGATGATGACTGTGTGTGGGTCTATGTAAAATCCACAGAAATACAGTCCAGAGTCAGATACATCCACTCTCTTGATTTTGAGAAAGACAGTGGTGTAAATACATTCAGAAAATGACATGTCTGACTTGAATACAATCTTACCTTGAACATTTAAATGTATTGTATCGGTAATGACTGTGTGTTTCCCTATGTAAAATCCACAGAAATACAGTCCAGAGTCAGAAACATCCACTCTCTTGATCTTCAGAAAGACGTTGGTGAGGTTGGAGCTCATTTCAAATCTATTTTGAAATCCATCACAGAATGAAGCTTCATGATCAGACCTGTACATAGAGGCGATACAGCTGACCGTGGTTCTGTTGAACAGTCTGAACCACTCTGTCAGAGTACCATGACTGGAAATGTTAGAGATCAGCAGTGTGACGTCTTCACCAGACTGGACCTCCACAGTCTGAGACTGAGACACTGAGACAGAGATCCAGCCTGAAACAAACAGCAAACACAACAAGAGATTTACCTCTGAGTGTATAATGTAACAGTTACTGTAATGAGGAGACAGAAACAATTAACTCAGCTCTAATATGCAAGTTTGGTGGTATAATAGTTACATCAGTTACATTAGTTCAAACAGTTCAAGTACTTACTGATGCAGCAGAAAAATGATGCTGTTACCACGGTGAAGCTCCTCATTGTTGCGTTTAATTGTGTCACTACAAAGACTGTTTGAACCACTGAGCTCATATAAAGAGGTTTAGAGGGGCGGAGTGTCTTTAGTTTTTCTTCTTGCTCGTCACACTCACCAGCCAATATAATGCAATGGCTTTGCATAAACACTCTCTCTTAGCTCCAGCAAAGGTCCAATAACATAAACTTTTGAAAAATGACCTCACTGGAAAGTTTGTTGGTAGGAGTTACTATCTTAAGGTACCATATCAGATATTTGGCAGAAACAAATGCAGAGACAAAAGTTTCCACAAGGAACTGCAGAACCATAAGGATCAACTGCTCATTGAATCCTGAAGTATTATCGACTTTGATTTATACCCTGTTTTATTTTGAAATACTTACCTTGTGTGTACTTACCACTTGGTTTACTCCCTGTGTTTTTCCAGTGTCCAGCTATTGTGATTGCCTGTGTCTTGTTACCTGCTCCTTTTGTGTGTATTTAGCATAGACTGTACAGAAAGACGAACATAATCTCTGTGATGTCACCCACAGGTTTCTGAAGAGCGGTTTTGAAGTTCAGAGTGAGCTGCTGAGCTGTCACCATCTTGGCAGTGTCTGACTCCGCCCCTGACTCCCAACTAGTCTGAAAATGAACAAAGAGGTGGGGCCTGTGAAGACGAGACTTAGGTGGATGACAGTTTGTGGCAAATATACACTCACCCACCTGTCACTCAAAGTGACCACGCCCTCACTTCTGCATAACTTTTAGTCTCAATAAAATGTAAACACGTGAATTACGTAAAAAAACCCTCCCGTGCAGTTGTCATGAAGGAATACATTAGCTACAGAGACCAAAACTGTTTTTTGTACCAGGGTGTAAACATGTTAATTTCTGCTATAAAGTTGGGCATTTTAACATGGGAGTCTATGGAGATTGAGTTGCTTTCAGAGCAAGCCTCAAGTGGCCATTAAGGGAACTGCAGTTTTTGGCACTTCATTTTTCAGCCCTGGAAGTTGCTTCTTGGTTTTTAGTTTCTTTGCTCCAAGTTTTCTTTGTCAGTTCTTCTGCTTTCCTCCTGTTGAGTTTCCTCTAAAGATTCATTGTGATTGTTCCTGAGCTTTATCTGTCGTTTAGATGACCTTGGTTTAGATTTTCTAAGTTTTGTGTTCCTGCATCTACTTCAGTTTTTTCTTCAGCATCCTGTAAGTTTCTGGACTTTTGTGTTTATTAAAACTCTTTCTTTGCATTTACTGATTTATCCTGTCTGTGTTTGGGTCCAGTTACCATTGACCCCTGACATCCATAAGAGTCTGGTATGATGGCATGTAATATGGCAAGAAAACAAACCAAGGGCCTCTAGCATCATATTTTCACTGACTGACGCTGCTTTCTATGGATGTATTGTATGGGTTCATTCTAAAGATGGAGTGGAGTTTTTTTCTGTTGATGGTCAGATCTGTCCTGGTCAAACCCATCAACAGCAACAGCTTTCCCAAATTTCAGTATCAATCTCCACTTCTTTTCAAATGCTTTCAGTTGTTTTTCCAGTTCCATGAAAAGCAGTTGTAGGATCTTGCAGTTATGAACCCGTTTCATGTAGCGAAACATTAACAACAGAAACGGAGGCACATGGTTTCTTCCTCTCCAGTCACTGCATTTTGTTAAACTCCCAGTAATGAGTACTGATGCTTTGTGCTGAATGAATAGTTAAAATGAAATTGGGAAATTGTTCTCTAACTGGTTCCACTGTGTCTAACTCAATATTTTATTTTACCCTTTCTGATCTGGATTATGAGAACACCTGTTACTGATTTCAGTTAACTTATGCAGTATGTGAATGTAAAGTGGTTCAGTTTGTGAGAAGTGATGAGGAGTGAAGTGATGTAATAAAGTCAGATGAGACTGATAAACAGCAGTTTCCTTTTCTGTGAGAAGAGCAAGTCCTCTGGTGTTTTTCGGTCATGGCTGAAGTCTTCCTGTTTCTTTGTCTTTGTTTAACCTTTATTTAAGGTAATTAAAAGCTAATTATTTACAATGCCAAAGGAGAGTTTATTTTGTCCTAAGGTTAGTTCTCACTGCTTCTTCTTATATTTTCTGATTCCTCCTCATTGCACATCAAGCATGATCTTTTTTTCCTCTCAGACAAGAGGCAGGAAACTGAAGAATGACACAGACTTTGACAGAGAAACAAAAAGAAAACTTTTATTTTTTGGCAATGAGTCCTTCCACCCACTACACACACGCACAAAACCATATCAGTAGATGAATATGATAAAGCCTGAGCTCCTCTCTGAGCTGCTGTTCCAGTGGTTCCCTGAGTCTATCTGGTGGCAGCGTACACAACATTGGGCTCCAGCTCTCTCTCTGATGCAGGCCTGCGGTTTCTTTTTGGTTTGGTCTGGAAACTTAGAGCTGCATAGTTCAGGTCACCTGAGCCCAGATTCTGTAAAAATATTGAGAGTCACGTAATGTATTACACACAGTGAAACTTTCATTTTTGCTAGAAGTCATTGAAACTGGTGGATTTGTATGGGGTTCTATTTGTGCCAAAATCTCTGGACGACACGTACAACAACAGAGTCAAACAACAGAGAGTGTAACATGATGACAAAAAATTTAGTTCAAAGTTGAACAGACAGACAAATGTGTTGTCAAATGTTCAGTCGACAGTTTGCATGTGGACACAGTTTTGGCTAAAATGGATCCCTATAGATTTGTGGGTTGAACTAAAACGGAATCATTTAGAACATTAAAAGTCCTAGTCATAGTATAGCTAAAATCTGATTTAAGACTTTTAATGGAACTATTACACAGTTCAAAATGATAAAACTCATCTTAATGACCTAAACCAATGTTAGATCTTATAGGAATTAACAACGCTAATATTAATTGAGGTTAAAGAGGACTACAATGACTTCCTGCTTGCCTGCACTTGCTGTTTGTTCACACTTGCAGGACTATGTGACAAAAATCATTAACACAACAGTCGTCTGTTTAAATTCAACTCTGAAACCATAACCTATAGTTTACAGGTTTTCAGGCAGTGCATAATAATCTCACTGGGCCTCAGTTGTGAGGCCAAAGCATCAGTGATGTTTTGGCGGCTCGTATGGAAATCTAGATAAAATGATTGAAAAGTTCACCAGAGACATCTGGTTAGATCTGCTTAAAATGCCTCGTTGACCCACCAGTCTTGGGTTGATGAAAGGCAATAATGCTGTTAGAACAAGAACAGTCACTGTCACGTGGCAATCGGGTGTAACAAGCCCACACAGTGGTTCGTGGCATCGCTCAAATTATCCATAAAGGTTTTACTTGTCCTGTCAGTGTAACTGGACTCAACAACGTATCTGACAGAAACCCTGGTTTATATGAGTAAAAACTGTTTTACCTTGTTTCTTTCTGTCTGTGGTTCTTCATTCACAGCTACGTGGCAAAAGACAAAAGTCTGATGAGTTATATATTATCTTATACTTTAATTTGGAGGTTTGCATCATGTTGAAACAATTCACAACAAATTATATATCAGCTGTACCTTTCTGAAGTTTCCTGATTTTAACAGCCAGAACAATGACGACTATAGTGAGGAAAACAGTCAGACCCCCCAGCACCACACTCATCAGGTTTGTCATTCCACCAGGTATTTCTACAATAAAGATGATAGATTCAGCTCTGGTGGATTTAGACATGGTTAACATTGAAATGATACACCCCATGGTAACAGAGAGAAAGGAACCTTACCTTCAGAGTTACAATCCTCTTCATAATCAGATTCATTATTACCTGTGGAAAAACTAGATTCAATTGTTTGACATGTATTTGTTTTTAGTTTGTCTTTGTGTTGTAAATAAATTTGAGACACAGTGTACTGTAAATATGATGAGAAAATAAAATCTCTGAAAGAGGTTAGACTTAAATACAATCTTACCTTGAACATTTAAATGTATTGTATCGGTGATGACTGTGTGTGCGACTTTGTAAAATCCACAGAAATACAGTCCAGAGTCAGATATATCCACTCTCTTGATCTTGAGAAAGACAGTTGAGATGTTGGAGCTCATTTCAAATCTATTTTGAAATCCATCACAGAAGAAAGCTTTTTTTTCAGAATTGAACATAGAGGAGATACAGCTGGCTTTGGTTCTGTTGACCAGTCTGAACCACTCTGTCGTAGTTGGACTTCTGGAAATGTTGGAGCAGTGCAGTGTGACGTCTTCACCAGACTGGACCTCCACAGTCTGAGACTGAGACACTGAGACAGAGATCCAGCCTGAAACAAACAGCAGACACAACAAGAGATTTACCTCTGAGTGTATAATGTAACAGTTACTGGAATAAAGCAACAGAAACAATCAACTCAGCTCTAATATGCAAGTTTAAACTCTGGTGGTATACTGGTTACATCAGTTACATTAGTTCAAACAGTTCAAGTACTTACTGACGCAGCAGAGAAATGATGCTGTTGCCACGGTGAAGCTCCTCATTGTTGCGTGTAATTGTGACACTACAAAGACTGTTTGAACTACTGAGCTCATATAAAGACGTTTAGAGGGGCGGAGTGTCTTTAGTTTTTCTTCTTGCTCGTCACACTCACCAGCCAATATAATGCAATGCCTTTGCATAAACACTCTATTTTAGCTTCAGCAAATGTCCAGTAAGATAAACTTTTCAAAAAGGGTTAAAAATGACCTCACTGGAAAGTTTGTTGGTAGGAGAGTCACTATCTTAAGGTACCATGTCATGTCTGTGGTAGAAACAAATGCAGAGACAAAAGTTGCCACAAGGAACTGCAGAATCATAAGGATCAACTGTTCATTGACTCCTGCAGTATTCTGGACTTTGATGTGTTTCCTGTTTTATTTTGAAATACTTACCTCGTGTGTCCACTGCTTGGTTTACTCCCTGTGTTTGTCTAGTTTCAAGCTAATGTGATGGCCTGCCCCACCCTGGTGTGTTACACCTGTGTCTTGTTACCTGCTCCTTTTGTGTGTATTGAGCATAGACTGTATATAAAGACAGACGTAACCTCTGAAGAGCGGTTTTGAAGTTCAGAGTGAGCTGCTCGGCTGTCACCATCTTGGCAGTGTCTGACTCCGCCCCTAACTCCCAACTAATCTAAAAATGAACAAAGAGGTTGGGCCTGTGAAGACGAGACTTAGGTGGATGACAGTTTGTGGCAAACATACACTCATCCACCTGTCACTCAAAGTGACTACGCCCTCAATTCTGCATAACTTTCAGCCTCAATAAAATGTAAACACGTGAGTTATGTAAAAAATCCCTCCTGTGCAGTTGTCATGAAGCAGGAAATTAGCTACAGAGACCAAAACTGTTTTGTACCAGGGTGTAAACATGTTAATTTCTGCTATAAAGTTGGGCATTTTAACATGGGAGTCTATGGAGATTGACTTGCTTTCGGAGCCAGCCTCAAGTGGCCATTAAAGGAACTGCAGTTTTTGGCACTTCATTTTTCAGCCCTGGAAGTTGCTTCTTGGTTTTTAGTTTCTTTGCTCCCAGTTTTCTTTGTCAGTTCTTCTGCTTTCCTCCTGTTGAGTTTCCTCTAGAGATTTCTTATGATTATTCCTGAGCTTTTAGATGACCTTGGTTTGGATTTTCTGAGTTTTGTGTTCCTGCATCTACTTCAGTTTTTTCTTCAGCATCCTGTAAGTTTCTAGACTTTTGTGTTCACTAAACCTCTTTCTTTGCATTTACTCATTTGTCTTGTCTGTGTTTGGGTCCAGTTACCGTTGACCCCTGACATCCATAAGAGTCTGGTATGATGACATGAAATATGACAAGAAACAAACCAAGGGCCTCTAGCATCATATTTTCACTGACTGACGCTGCTTTCTATGGATGCATTGTATGAGTTCATTCTAAAGATGGAGTGGAGTGGAGTTTTTTTCTGTTGATGGTCAGATCTGTCCTGGTCAAACCAATCAAAAAATTTGTGTATCAATCTACTTCTTTTTAAATGGTTTTTGTTGTTGTTACCCTTTCTGATCTCGATTATGAGAACACCTGTTACTGATTTCAGTTTACTGATGCAGTGTGTGAATGTAAAGTGGTTCAGTTTGAGTGATGTGATGAGGAGTGGAGTGATTTAACAAAGTCAGATGAGATTGATAAACAGCAGTTTCCTTTTCTGTAAGAAGAGCAAGTCCTCTGGTGTTTGTGATCATGGCTGAAGTCTTCCAGACCACACTGTACTATATCTTCCTGTGAACCAAATGATGTGTATCTCACTCCCTCCTCCCCCCACAGCCCACTTCATTCTCTCTATAAGTCAGTTTGACAGTCATCAGAGTCTTTTCTGACTCCTCCTCTGTCACACATCAAGTATGATTTTGTTCCTCTCAGACAACAGGAAACTGAAGAACGACACAGACTTTGACCGTGAAACTGAAAGAAACGTTTATTTTTTGGCATTGAGTCCTTCCACCCACTACACACACGCACAAAACTATATCAGTACATGAATATGATAAAGCCTGAGCTCCTCTCTGAGCTGCTGTTCCAGTGGTTCCCTGAGTCTATCTGGTGGCAGCGTACACAACATTGGGCTCCAGCTCTCTCTCTGATGCAGGCCTGTGGTTTCTTTTTGGTTTGGTCTGGAAACTTAGAGCTGCGTAGTTCAGGTCACCTGAGCCCAGATTCTGTAAAAAATATTTAGAGTCACGTAATGACATAAAAAACAGCACACAGTGTAGCTTCATTTCCCAACAGTCATTGAAACTAGTGGAATTGTCTGGGGTTCTATTTGTGCCAGAATTTCTGGACGATATGCAGAACATAGTCGAAGAACAAGAGAGTGTAACAAGACAGCAAAAGTTTTGTTCAAAGTTGAACAGACAGACAAATGTGTTGTCACATGTTCAGTCGACATAGACAGTGCACATGTGGATATAGTCTTGGCACAAATGGAACCCCATAGGTTTGTAATAATCCTAATTGAGCTAAAATTTAATTTAAGACATTTAATGGAGCAATGACACATTTAAAAATGTAAAACTCCTCTTAATGTTGAATTTTATGTGAACTAACAGGGCTAATATTAATAGAGGTTAAAGAGGACTATCATGACTTTCTGTTTTCCTGAACGTGCTGTTTGATGCTACTCGCAGGACTATGATAACACCATGGAATCTCTGGCGGTACATATGGAAACTGAGATAAAATGGTTGGAAAGTTCACCAGATACATCTGTTTGTTTGAACCCAGCCTTGGGTTGATGAAGCACAGCCTGGAAACAACCTGCCCTTGGTACGCCGTTTGAACATGAACAACTACAGTTGCAATCGGGTATGCCAGCCCAACATGGTGGGATGCAGTATCATCAAATAATCCATGAAGGATTTACCGGTCCTTTTAGTCATGGACGCAATCACGTATCTCACAGAAACCTTGATTTATATGATTGAAAAAAATTGTATTACCTTCTTTCTTTCTGGCTGCGGCTTTTCATTCACAGCTATGTAGCAAAAGAAAACAGTGTGATAAGTTAATTATTACTGATACTTTAATGTGGAGTTTTCTGTCACGTTGACACAATTTACAAGGTCGTGTGCAGCATAATTTAAATTATAAATCAGCTGTACCTTTTTGAAGTTTGCTGATTTTAACAGCCAGAACAATGACGACTATAGTGAGCAAAACAGTCAGACCCCCCAGCACCACACTCATCAGGTTTGTCATTCCACCAGGTATTTCTACAATAAAGATGATAGATTCAGCTCAGGTGGATTTAGACATGGTTAACATTGAAATGATACACCCCATGGTAACAGAGAGAAAGGAACCTTACCTTCAGAGTTACAATCCTCTTCATAATCAGATTCATTATTACCTGTGAAAAAGCGAGATTCAATTGTTTGACATGTATTGGTTTTAAGTTTGTCTTTGTGCTGTTTTCACTTTACTGTGATAATAAATTTGAGATATAGTGTAAATACAATCAGACAATGACATGTCTGACTTAAATACAGTCTTACCTTTAACATTTAAATGTATTGCATCAGTGATGACTGTATGTTTGCCTTTGTAAAATCCACAGAAATACAGTCCAGAGTCAGATACATCCACTTTCTTGATCTTCAGAAAGACAGTAGAGATGTTGGAGCTCATTTCAAATCTATTTTGAAATCCATCACAGAATGAAGCTTCATTTCCAGACTCATACATAGAGGAGATACAGCTGGCTTTGGTTCTGTTGACCACTCTGAACCAGTCTGTCTGAGTTGGACTTCTGGAAATGTTGGAGCACAGCAGTGTGACGTCTTCACCAGACTGGACCTTCACAGTCTGAGACTGAGAGACTGAGACAGAGACAGAGATCCAGCCTGAAACAAACAGCAGACACAACAAGAGATTTACTCCTCGTTTGATAAATTAATAATAAGACATTTCATAAATTCAACACGTGTTTAAATCAAAGGTTTCTGGGTAAAAGCGTGACCAACATTTTATTTGTTGCTGAGAATAATTTAATAGCAGTACTTACTGTAGCTGTAGAGAAGTAAAGCTGTTATTAAAGTGAAGCTCCTCATTGTGCGCATAACCATGTCACAGCAAGAGCACTTTATATTGTGTCTTTGGAAAGGGGCGGGGTATTGAATAGTTCATGCAAGGCGGCTCTAATCTTTCACCACTTTGATTTTAGGACTTTGACTTTAGAGGTTTGTCAAGATTTAAACAATCTCCATGAAGGTACCCTCATCTAATTTGTAACAGTCGCGTATAGAAGCTCAGACAGTCAGACATGCAAGTTGAATATTATTGTCATTTATCCATATACAAGTAAATTGTTGGACTAAATGTTCTCCTGTTCAGCCGAGGTACAAAAACACAAAACACGGACAACACAACAATAGGGACAGAACAATCAATCAGGATGTCTTCGAAGCCAATATAGAATAAAAAAAATAATACTGTGTTCGATGATAATAAAAAATGATAAATAAGTGATCTACAGAACAAGGAGAGGTATAATCACAGGCAGCAGCACTGGCTGTTTCAACCCCAAGAAACTGCTTGCTAAAGCGTATGGTCAATCTGCTTCTCCCTGGAGTCCATAACCATCTCTTTTGTCTCATACACCCTGAGGGTCGGGTCGTTTTTTCTGTACCACCCAAGCAGCCTCTTCACTTCCTCTCTGTTTCCTTATAGTTACTGATACAATCTACCACAACACTGTCTTCAACGTGAATGATGTAAGCTACTAAGTGTGAATAGTGTGAAAAGCAGTCGGCTGAGCACGTAGCCCTGTGGGACACCAGTGGTCATCAAATGCTCTGTGGTGTCCCTGTTAAATATCAAAAGCAGAGTGATAGGGGGAGGGGGTTTCTCTCATGCAGAACAAATGCTGTCACAGACTACCACTACAACTATCCACAACCTCTATTACTAGACACACACAAGCCATTGTTCATGTGCACACTACCACTCTCCCTCCTCTTGCGCAATCAATTGGTTCTCCAAGATCTTACTCTCTCAATCAATCAACTGAACCCCTGTAGTATAAAGTTGCCCCCCCCCCCTCAGAAGGCGCTACATAACTCTGTCTACCAAAACAAATGCTCTGAACTCCACCTCTTAAATCCAGCATTTGAAATGACTTTGCTGTGTATGCTGTGAACTTAGCTTTCCTAAAAACAAATCCCACCAAACCCGTCCATGTAGTCAAATAGTCAAATGTTTAGTGATTTAAAAAAAAAACCCATTTGCATTTGGCAGGGGTTAAGTGTTTTATGGAACACTTCAGCTGCCTGGTAGAGCCAAACAAATTCATTTCCTACTCAGGCCGAGACAGCACCACACGCTGACCCTCTTAGCAGCCAATCAAGTGTAACCTCATTTTAAAGCTGTTGTTTGCTCTTGTGCTCAAGACATTCAGTTCTCAAGACCTCAGAGACGATGCACCTGTATACGATCTTCTGTGGAGTATGTAAGTCCTGTGATAAATAATAATTTCAGTCTGTGATTCTAATTGAAGCTAAAAAGAAACGAAAACCAGCTAATGTTTCTTTAACATTATATGTTTTTGAACCAGTTCACCTGTCGGCTGTGATCCAGTCGGCAAAAGTCAAACAAGACACTGGTGTTGTATCTGTCGGTGTTGGGGACAATGTGACTTTACATTGTTTCTATGACAGCCAAGTGTCGATGCACTTCTCCTGGTACCGACAAACCTTAGGAAGCAGACCTGAGCTCCTGTCTACGATTTACAAATACGACAAACCTTCCAAAGTCTTCCACTGGTTGGAGAAGAACCCTCGTTTCTCTGTACAGATGAAGGAAATGATCAATCATTTACACATCTCTGACGTCCACCTCTCAGATTCAGCCACATACTTCTGTGGAAGCTCACACTCCAACATGGTGGAATTTGGAGAGGGGGTCTTCTTAAATGTCAAAGGTATTGTGCTTTTTTTTTATTTTTTTTTTTTTATTTCATTGGCTTTGACTATAGATGAAATGCAGAAATTGTAGAAATTGGTAAAGAGTTGCATCCAAAGTAATTTTATTTTGTTCTTTAATCCCTTGAAGTATCAGAAAAATAATAAAGTCTTTAAACAAGTAAATATGAATTAGAAAATAACACACTTGATAGTTGTAGGCAATTTGAAATATAGGGAGACCAGGGGCGGTTGTTGTCACTTTTTGCAGTTTTTCCAATAAAATAAAAACTATTTCCACATGGATAGCCAATTTGTTTATCTATATTATAAACTTCAGTGTGTCAACTACTGAAATAATGTATTGAAGTGGAAATATGAACTAGTTGCAAAATTGATTAAATATGGTCACTCCACTGTTACAACAGTGTACAGGGGTCGTAACACATGCCAGGGACAGTTGTAACATGTCGAAAATATACATAATTAATTAATTAAATACTCAAAATGAAAAGGATTATCTATCATTCACATTGTTTTGATTACTAAATTCTTTTTCGAAACAATGATTACTTGATGATTACTTAATAATGAAGAGTGGAAGCTGTCAAATTATAATGCAAGAACATTTTTTAATGGGTACAATACACATCCTCAAAAACGTTTAAACATGAAATCAAAATGAAAGAGTTTGAGGACTTGTTAGTCCACATTGATGGAGTCATTCAGAGTTACAGTTGTGGCAAGTGTAAACGTCACTTCCATCTGTGCAGTCCTTGTGTGCCCAGGCTTTACAGGACCAGCATTGGAGCCAGACCTCCCTTGACCTGGAGTAGCTCTCCAGGCACACAATGTAGAATTCATATTCATCAGATGAGGCTTCTTCCTGGATTTGGGATTTTTTTTTGAGCTGAAATTCATTTTTCTTTTAGCTTTAGACCTGCTTTTCTCAGCCTCCAGTTGTTTTTTCATTGGAGTATACATAAGGACAGCAGTTTCTCTTCTTTTCCTCTCCATTGTGGTCTGTTTTCTTGGTCCAGCTTTTGGATGTGGACAAATGGTGTGAAAAGGTTGTATCCATAGCAGAGGATGATGGCTCAGTCACACATGGTGTGACAGGGGAGGATGCTGCAAGTGGCATGTAGGATGCCACTGTTGCCACAGTGGGTGCTGGCCCTGTAGTCCACGCAACAGCATTCATTGCACTGAAACACACTGACAACTTGGTTCAGGGATGGTTGTAGGCGTTATAACCGTCCAAGCGTCACCAGCCATGTTTTCACTTCATGTGAATTAGCTTGACTGCTACTTTGGCACATGCTAGTAATTTCTGTGTCATTTCATGTTACAGCTGTCCCTGGTCTCCCTCTGTTCATAAGTCTTATCATGAGCCAGAAAAAAACTGGATTTAAAATACAGAGGCTAATACTCATAATACATATATGTAAAAACTTATTTTATAAGTTATTTTTTTAACTTATATTTTACTTTTTTTTTTAACCCTTTTATAACTTTTTTTTTTTTTACGTTTGGATTTAGAAGCCAGACTCCAGAAAATTGTCCAGGGGCCAGTGTCTGAGACCATACAGCGTGGAGGCTCTGTGACTTTAAACTGTACAGTTCACACTGGGAACTGTGATGGGGATCGCAGTGTTTACTGGTTCAGACATGGACATCACCAAGGAATTCTTTACACACACGAAAGTCAGTGTAAACACGTCTCTACACCAGGGTCTCCTTCACAGAGCTGTGTGTACCATTTGCAGAGGAAGAACCTGAGCTCCTCTGATGCTGGAACCTACTACTGTGCTGTGGCCTCCTGTGGGGAGATACTGTTTGGTAATGGAAGCAAGTTGCTTGTCACAGATTATGTTAAAGACCAAATGGCACAGACGAGTATCTTTGTCTGGTTCTCCATCATTAGAACTGGGATCCTCGTGTTCTTTGTAATGGTTTGTCTTTTGGTTTACATGTATAAGAGCTGGTAAAATCTTGGCCTCATCTTAATCTGTGTTTCACGTTAGCTCAAAAATACCATCAACATTGTTACAGCTAAAACTTTTATCCGTATTATTATGATCATTCTATTCTTATAATAATTAAAATATCTCCGTATTATATTCCCCTTTTTATAGTAATACCTTTTTATCTTTTATGTTTTTGTTATGTATGTCTTTTATTTTTGTTTTCTATCTTGAAGCACATTGAGTCTATGCCTGATGTATGAAATGTGCTGTATAAATAAACTTTTTGAAACATTGTGCATGTCAGGAAAATGCACCTTTGATGGTTAAGAGACCAAAAAAGCCTTAAGAACACCTCGACACTTGCTCTCCACGAATCTATTGTCTGATCAACCCATAAACATGACTTTAGGTTTTGCTAACCACAGTGCCACATAACATCTGTGATTTCTCTTCACAAGCTGTGTCATCAGAGAGCGACACACACAAAGAAACTCACTGTGTTGTGGAACATCAATGAACTTCTAAACATGTAGTTTGATCATAAAAATACATTTCTGTGATCTACTGAAAGTCTTCACAGGTGGAGTTCCACTGGTTCTTTGCAACAAAATGAGGACATCCTGCCTCAAACCACCTACATACAAACACAAAGGCTCTTAGACACATGCACGTGACCCAACTCTACCAATATACAGAAAGATCTCTTCTCTGACTGCTGACCACAAGAATGCTACGCTGACACTGAAAGGTTTATCCTGTTTCTGTGATGAAGTTGCAACATGTGACTCATGGAAGAAATGCAACTTTGATAGTTGCACCATACACATATCTCTTTATGTCAATAACAATATCAGTTATATTCAAAACAGCCTCAGAAACCTAGTCCACACGCTTTAAACACACTTCAGTCTGTTATAAACGAAAAAATGAAGGTTCATTACTGTTTTAAGGTAAACACAAGAAACGTGTGCTACAGAAAATGGCCCAGACTCAGTGAATAGCTCCCTAAGCTTAACATGTCCTATGATAACTATTAATTTAGCTATACAGACTAATGAGCAGTGATAACTAACATGTCTTTGGGGTCATCAGGTGAGAACCTGCTTTCACCAATGTTTCGTGTAGTTGGTCCCACGACACCGACACACCCCCCCCCCTCCGCTCTCCAACACCACACCATTCAACTCACCTAAAACAAACATACTCACCTAAACAGCCAAAGACACACTACAAACCAATTCAAACAATACAAGCAAACAATACAGGCCACCTCACCTGGACTAACCGCATGGTCTCAAAGAGGCTCACACAGGCCACACCCCCTACTTAAAAACACTTCCTCTTCCTGGATTTCTTCCTTGCTTCCCCCAAGAGTCTGTCTATCCTAAGTGCTCCCCCTGCTGGGCCCCCAGCTACCATTACTTCCTCTCATCCAAATCCACTGACTGGATCTTGCTGCCTCATCTGACATGTCCTTTACTATTTTCCTCACACTCTGTCCACTTGCTCCTAACTCCCTCACCAAAGAAACAACAGACCTTGCTACAAATCCTCTACATCCTACTTCCACTGGACAAATCCTAACTTTCCATCCTCGCTGCTCTGCTTCTGCCCCTAACTCTGCATACCTGAGCTTCT
Organism: Seriola aureovittata; assembly: GCF_021018895.1. Classification (NCBI taxonomy): domain Eukaryota; kingdom Metazoa; phylum Chordata; class Actinopteri; order Carangiformes; family Carangidae; genus Seriola; species Seriola aureovittata. Next base: position 4,742,035 of record NC_079386.1, read on the forward strand.
TCCTTTCATATGCTTCTAAAACTGAAGCCTCCCACGGAACAGTCAGCTCTATGAAATATACTCTCATTCTACTCCTAGACCACAAGACTATGTCAGGCCTTAGCTTTGTACTGGCTATTTCCTGGGGAACAACAAGCTTTCCTCCTAAATCTACCTCCATTTCCCAATCACAAGCATCCTCTAAGCTGCCTTGCCTCCTTGTTGTCTTACTAACTTTCTCTCCCTCTTGAACAAACTTGATTGAAACTATCTTTATTTTAGGTCCTCCTAAATTTGCCTGCCTCCGTAACTCTTCAATTCCTGCAGCTAAGCTTTTTAAAACGTGGTTATGTCGCCACGTATACCGGAAATATGATTTGGAGGAACTACACTAATTATAAATAAGAGCAATACTACTATTAATGATTAATGAACTGTTGTTTTCTATTTGTATGATGTAATCCATCCACCGCTGTCAGTGGGTGGACACACACCTACACCACTGAAGTCCTGCAGTTGACATCACAGCCTTCTCTGCTGGCGTGTAAACGCATTAACAGTGACTGCTGCGCAAGCTCAAAGCAGATTTCCATCATGTCAGGCCCACAGCGAACTGAATGCGCTGAACTTAAAAAGCCACAAAGATTTTATTCTAATCTACTGTAAAGCCACACACACACACACACACACACACTGACTCAATGACTTTCTCCCTGATAGTTTAATTTCATATTCACCTGTCTGAATATAGTTTGTGTGTGACTGGTAGCACAGACAACAAACCGACCTCAGTCTACTGATGTAGTCTCCTGGAAACCACAGAGACAAAGACAGAAACATGACAGGGTCTGAGATCTTCTCTTTTACTGTCAACTGCACAGAGGTTATAAAAAGCCTCTTGCATATCTGTGTTTGTGGCAACATGTAGAATAAACAACCCACAAACAATGCTCTGCGGTTACTCTGTGACGACTTTTGCCCTCTAACAGAAGACAGGTGGGGTTTTTTTTTTTTAATTTAGGAGCTTAGTTTATTTAAAGGCAAATGTAGGTGAAATCATATTGACAGAAATGCTGGTGATTCAAAAAATAATTCCAACGAAGAAGAGATGAAACACGTCCAGCTCTACTGCCTTACACTGGAGTACACACATTCACCCAGGGTGTCATCCCTCTGTCTTCTCGATCTGTTGACCGTAGGAGCCTTTAAAGCAGCATAATGAAGGTTTTCTGCATCTTGACATAACTGGTAATAAAAGATAAAAAGGTTCATTATTAATATATAGTATAACATACAGCACAGGAGAGACATGCACAGAACCCGGCAGGTGTCATGGAGAAAAAGACGAATTCATACTCTCAAATTAATCATTTGTGTGCATTGATTTAAAATAACACCTTAAACAATATTGTTAACCTTTGTTAACTTAGGTTTAAAGTGTGTCAAAGATAACACAGTGTTGTTTAACAATCATAAACCGAAGTATATCAGCAAAATCAACACAAAACTGACATCTAATCGGTGGCAGCCAAAACTGAAACAATGAAAACACAAATGTTCGACTATGTTATACACACAAGCCTTGACACTTTTCTTTTTTTTTTTTGCCGGGCTTCTGTCGGGCCAACGTGAAAAGAAATATAATCTTCTAAAAATTCTTTATTTTTCATAAGGAAATGATACATACCTCTGCATTTGGAGTAGAGGTTGCTGAGTCTGATTATGAGACACAAAACATAAAAAGTCCTGTTACTGAAATGCGATTTTCAGTCAGCACTTGCTTTCATCTTCACATAGTAACATTTACCTGTACATTGGAAGTTTCTTTTGTAAATCTTGTAAACTGAGAATGCCAAAAAAACAACCAGGATGGAGGTGAGCGCCAAAGCTCCGCTCAAGAAGTACACCAAGACAACAGAGCTCGCACCGTCTGCAGAGAGTTAGACACCAGGAAACAAAACAGAGCTTTTAGATTTCTATCTTAGTGATGATTAAAGGACATAAATAGATATTTTCAAACAATGCCGACATGCTCATTTGTACACTGAATGGTTTATTGGTCATTGACATGTGAAGCCTCACATCAGCCTTGACTGAACTTTGAAATGCATATATTGAAAATTTTTTATTTCAGCATTTTATGACTTTTTATTGGATAATGCAGTGGAGACAGGAAGTGGAGGGAGAGAGAGAGAGCAGGGGGGTTACATGCAAAAAAGGATCATTGCACACGGCATATGAACCCATCCATGTGGTAGGAGCCTTAATCATTTGGCCATCAAGTCACCACCTTGAAATGCATTTTGATGGAAACAAGGACTTACAGTTACAACACTCAGTGAAATAGCGCCAGGAAGGAATTGCTTAATGGCCACTGTGGACATGAGGAATTATTACACCAATAACTCTTGTTAAGTGCTGTATTAAGATAGACCTAAAATACACAGTATTTTTCAAATGGGCAGCCACTGGTAGAAGGTTACTTACCCTCAACGTCCAGCTTGGTCCCGTTTCCAAACAGTATGCGTCCACATGAAGCAACAGCACAGTAGTAGGTCCCAGCATGAGAAAGATTCAGGCTCTGCATCGGCAAGTTGTAATCACAAATGTGTGGTTGTGTATTAGATTTCCTCTCACACTGATCATTCCTGCCTCCATGAGTGTAAATGAGTCCTGGATGAGATTCTTCAGAGTCTTTGAACCAGTAAACACTGTGTTCTCCATCACAGGTCCCAGTGTGTACTGTACAGTTGAGAGTCACAGAGCCTCCTGGCTGGATGGTCTCAGATCCGGACTGATGGACCGAAGCCTGGATGTTCAAACCTGAATCTTGCACAGTGACAGTCGTGCCCTCACAAAATTCAAACTCATATAAGTTGCTACGTACACAGTAGTAAGTAGCTGAGTCTGAAATGTGCAAATGTGATATCTTCAAGGTATTTTCCCTGTTTCCAGTGTCCAGTGAGAAACGTGGATTGTTAAATTCACCAGTAAAGCTGCCGTTGTTGTTATGTTTATATAATGTAGACATCAGCTTTGGCTTCTGACCCAGAGTTTGCTTGTACCAGTAAAACATCACTGCCTCATCATCCTGACAGACGCACTGCAAAGTCACACTGTCCCCAACATCAGCTGATTCAAAATATAATGATAATTGTTTCAAAGATGACAAATGAGCTACAGGAGAAGAGACAAGGCAAACACACAAGTCATTCATCTGGATTACAGAAAGCATGAAAACATGCAAACATGGTTTAAAGCACACAACCAGCAGTCACGAAAACAAAGCTCACCCATATTTGCCAAGAACAGGCATGTGAAATACACAGCAAAGCTTGGAGGTGTCATCGTGCTTCAAATGCTGAGATGAATAACTGAATCTCTTTACGTTCTCCACCCTTCACACAGAAGACTGAGTTTGACTGGCCAATCAGATTGAACATCCTATTTTGGGAACACTGAACACATGATCAGTGCCGCCTACCCTGGCAATTTTTTGTCCTTGAGAAGAGCTTGATCAACACCACTATTTGTTGATTTGATAACAACCTGCAATATATGTATAGACATAAAGTATTTGAAATAATGACTTTTAAGATAGAAACTCAGCAGCTTGATCAGTAGTTCAGGATATTTCTTTCAAAGTAAAAGTCCAAAGTATCAGTAATACAAAGTGTTTAACAGGTAAATGTTGGCAATAAACGAAGGGCTTGATGGTCAAATTAAAATGAAATAGACATCTGACCACTTTAATAACTTAAATCACGCTTCAACCTATATTACTTACTAATGTGTATATAGAGTATGTAAGATGTGACATGTGACCACAGTGAGCACCTATCCTCAGGGAATATGAGATCATTTTGGTATTTGGTGACAAAACGTCAGGCAAAAATGAATATGAAATATATATTACACTTAACTGTATATAAAGGCATGTGTGGTTTTTATGGCAATGGCTGCCTTGGTGATTGGAAGACATTGCCAAGAAACCGTGCTGATTTGTTGCAGATGTTTGCAACACTTTTTTTTGTGAACTCCCACAGACAGCCTCTTATTTTGGTGGGCGTAGAGATGATATAATAACTGGGTTTTTCCAAACTTTCTAATGAACGTTAGATGACTAAAACTGTTATAGAGGAGAGCACTAGTTAACATAAGATGGCTGCATTATCACCAGCTGTTACATCGGGGCTGGTACTGTCTTCACCTTGTGACTCATGTGTGTGTGTGTGTGTATGTGTGTGTGTGTATATGTCATGGCAAAATGTGCTCCTGGAGACAGCTGCTGTAGGAGGAACCACCACAGAGGGGCTCTTGAGTCTGGAGTACTATGGCAGGGGGGGTTATATGGACAGATTTGTCAATGGGATTTACAGGTGTGCAGTTGAGATCAAACCTCTGAGTACTCATGAGCTGGAACGTCAACATGTCGACAGGTGTCACATCAGATCTGATGTTCTCCAGGTTACGTTTCATTACATGACCCTTCAGTTCTTTTGTCGCGGGGTCTTGTATTTCACGTTGGTGTGTGCACAGCACGTTATTTGAATTTTACACAGCTGCCTTTGAACAATGACTTGTCTTTGCTCTTGCCTTCTGCCTGAGCTGCTGTGCACTGTGGCCTGGAGGCCACGGGCCAGTCTTCCTGTGTTTGAGCGAAAGAGTTAAGTTTCCACCAGTGGAAACCTGTTCACAGTAGTTCACACCCTTGTCACCACAGAAGTCAAAACAAAAGTCAAACGCTGAGAGCTGGCTAGATAGCCGCTTACGTTTCCGCTTAGAAGAAGAAGGTAATAATAGATCAAAAGCGACTTTTGAGCTTTACATGCCAATGTCTGCATCCACTGCTGTTGTAGATGACAATCTTTTTGTGGTGGCTTTTAGCACATACATTTGACTTTAGACACCCACTGCGCCTATGTTACCACCAATAGTGACTACTTACTTTAGTCTTCAGCAACAGACTTTCTGTCAATGATGACGTCCTCACTTTACATTAAAGGGTCAGTTCACTCAAGTCAGTCACTGACCTCTTTATGTTTTAGGGTTTTGAAGTTTTGAGATATGCATCTTTGAGATTCATGGTGTCACTGCTCCTTGAGATTCACAGATTTCATTTGAGCTGCTCAAAGCTTTGAAAAATTACTTTTGGTATCACATTGACCAACTTCGTAGTTCGTGGAACTACTTTACTGTGAAGAAATAGTCCCCACGGGAACTGCTCACTGTGAGGTGAGTGAATTGTCCTAAGATCCTGACCATGTGTTTTCTGGTGTACTGGCTTGCAGTCTAGTACTTCCCCGTCTTTACTGGTGCGTGACAGCATATATTTGTAGATTAGTAGAAGAGTGTAACACTATTGAATGTGTGTTCTCACATTTATGTACTCGTGCTGGAGATAAACAAAACTGAAACCCACTCATAGAACAGCAGTCCCATAGACACATACAGAGGTCTAAAATAGCACTGGGAACCTTTCAGGGAAACTTACGGGAACATTCTTCTGATCCTCTGTGACGGTTTTAGTATTTTCATTAGAGCCAAAAGCAGCAGACAGACAAGGTGAGCGAGTTTAAGGTTGTTTAATGAAAAGATGGTAAGGGAAGGGAATACATAGCCTGTGGTTGGCTCTGAGCCTCTCGTTTGATTTTAACAGACCAGGTCATGAGGCACTGCCGTTGGCTGAGGTGTTACACAGCCTGATGGCTGTGGGGACAAAGGTTCTCCTGAACCTCTCAGTCCTGAGCTTCCTGAGGAAAAAGAGCCGGCTCTGGCACCCGTGTTCAGGGACCAGTCCAGTTTACTGTCCAGGTGCACACCTAGGTATTTATAAGTGTGCACCACCTCGATGTCCTGCTCTCAAATGTTGACTGGCTGAAGGGTGGGCCTACACCTCCGAAAGTCCACGACCATCTCCTTGGTCTTGGAGGAGTTCAGAAGGAGGCAGTTCTTGTCGCTCCATTCACTGAAGGCCATCATCAGATCCCTGTACTCCTCTTCCTGCCCGTTCCTGATACGCGCCACAGCAGCTGTGTAATCCGAGTGTTTCTGGATGTGGTGGGACTCACGGTTGTATAAAGTTCGCCGCGTACAGGGTGAACAGCGGCTAGAACTCGTTTTGATTACGCCAGCATGTCGCTCAGCTTCTGTGCCGGTGCTCCTGCTTCTTCTCTAAACTGGTAGTGTGCTTATCTCAATCTACTGCAGGGAATACACTGACTGTAGATAAGTACCTCACACAACCCCATGTTAAATAACCCAGACTATCACTTTAAATGAATGACTCCCCACATGTATGCTACAGCGTCTTCGCATGTTGCTGCAGATACGCTCAGATTTGATTGAATAAAGAAAATCATCAGCAAATGGAGCTGCAGTCTCTTCCCTGGAGTAAATTTGCACCGCACACTAGGTGGACCTCCGAGCTTCACTGGCTTTGTGTGTGAAGGTGCTCATGAATAGCTTCCAGGTGGAAAACAACTAAAAAGTACAGCATCATCTCATCTGCTTCTCTGGCTCTGCTTCTTCTGTCACAGCAGTCTGACCTGCACTGACGGAGCAGACTTCACCAGCACCAACTTGTCCTACATTCCAGCACGTCCGTCAAGGCTGATTGGTTCATCATCCTAAACTTGCAGAACATTGATTGGCTGCTGAGACGCTGAACTTTGTGTGGTTTTTCAGCAGCTGTGGTTTCATTTCAGATGTCACAGTGAATGTGCAGACCTCTGCGGCAGCAACATGACTAACACGAAACATGATGGATGGAACACAAAATGCAAAAGTCCCTGTTCTGTGCAAAAATGCATGTGAATTTCTCTCTTTATTCCCTCCACTGCAGCTCAGCGAGGGAAAAACCAAAGGAATATTTTGTACCAACTAAGGACTGAAACACAACTCACTTATTCATTTCCCCAAAACCAAACATGTCAGATAGAAGAAAAACTCTGCAGATGTCCTCATGTTGAAATTGCTGTGCCGAATGAAATAAAAAATAAGACTTGTGCTGATTGGTCAACAAGTCGGCGCTGATCACATGTTCATTGCCAACCGTGATGTCTAGTTTTGTCCCTTAAGAAGAATCACGTGGTGATTGAGAGACATATCGGATGACCTCTGCATGTACAGCAGAGGAGATTAGCCTCAGCTTGCTATGTTGTATTGACCACATGTGCATATTTCTTTAAAGATTATTTTTATGGCATTTCTGCTTTATTTTGTAACAACAGTAGAGATGGACAGGAAAGTCAGGGGAGAGAGAGAGAGAGAGGGAATGACATGCAGCAAAAGGCCCGGTGTACCTGCCAAGTACACCAACACAGCACGGCAGCAATTTGCAATATAACCTGTATCATTTAATGAGGAACATAAATATTCCCAAACCCTATGATTTTGTGCAGTTTATCCATTAATTGAGAGTATATAATCCAGAATTCGACTCCTACGTAATATGTGTGGTTGTACGAGGACAATTATGAGAACTGACCGTGTCACATAAAAAATAAATAATGTAGCTGTCGTCGCTGAAAATCTCCTCTTCATGCTTTTAAATTCTGGGAAATACAATATGTGATTTCTTCTCATAACTCTGACTTATCTTATTTTATTAATAATCTTTACTTTATTTATCAGGCATGTTTCAAAAACAAGTTTGCAAAATGTTTCACAGACATGAAAGCAGAGAAATATATAAATACATTTATAGATTTGTGGGTGCACGCACGCACATAAACACACGCACACATTTACAAAGCTTTACAAAACCATAAAGAGATTTTATCACTACGCCACTGAGCACATGCCAAAGGTTTGCGGCTTGTAATCAACACAATTACAAATTCAATTGCAGCATTAATGATTATGAACATACACTCATTATTTGCCTGTTTCCAAGGCTGCAAATACCTTTATCTTCATCCATCATTTTGCAGCCTGCGGTGTAAAATCTTTCACACGCACCTCAAATCTTCATATATTGTCACTTTAAAAGCTTCTGTAGTTAGTTCATAACAAGGTAAAGCACTTGAAATGACATAGTTAAAGCCGTGCCCTGTCACAGAGACAAAGCTTCACTGCTTTACACTGGAGTAAACACATCCATCCTCTGTGTCAGCCCTTAGTCTTCTTGAACTGTTGGACTTTTTTACATTTAAAGCAGCATAATGGAGGTTTTCTTCATCTTTGCAACTCTGGTAACGACAATATCAAACAATAAATCAAAATGTGGCGCATGATATACTGCATTTAAGAAATATTTGCATTGGAATCATTTTGAATGTACGAATCTACAGGCAGAAAGAAAGTACCTCTGCATTCATCGTGGAAGAAGCTGAAAATCCTGCATGAGATCCTGAAAAACAGTGGAAAGCGCGTTTCTATGATGTCATATTCAGCAAGTACACACTATAGATACGAACAGTAGCAATTACCCGAACTATGGCAGCCGTTTCTCTTACTTATCATGTACATAAAGAAAGCCAGTAAGACGCTCAGGATGGTAGTGAATGCCAAGGCGCTGCTCAAGAAATACACCAGTACAAGAGAATCACCCTCATCTGCAGAGAGACAGACATGAGGAGGCTGTGTTCATCTTCCATTTAATTATAATATAATCATAAGTATTTATCAGCTGAAACAACTTCTACTAGAAAAGTGACTCACCCTCAACGTCCAGCTTGGTCCCGTTTCCAAACAGTATGTGTCCACATGAGGCAACAGCACAGTAGTAGGTCCCAGCATGAGAACGATTCAAGTTCTCCATCGGCAAGTTGTAGACACAGGTTTGTGTTTGTGTCTCAGGTTTCCTCTCACACTGATCGTTCCTGTCTCCATGAGTGTAAATGAGTCCTGGATGAGATTCTTCAGAGTCTTTGAACCAGTAAACACTGTGTTCTCCATCACAGGTCCCAGTGTGAACTGTACAGCTGAGAGTCACAGAGCCTCCTGGCTGGATGGTCTCAGATCCGGACTGATGGACCAAAGCTTGACTGTTCAGTCCTGAACCCTTCACACTGACAGTAGCTCCCTCCCCAAATTCAAATGCTACTGAATATCTACTTGCACAGTAGTAAGTAGCTGAGTCTGACGTGCGTAAATCTGAGATCTTCAAGTGATTTTTACCATTTTCAGTGTCCAGTGTGAAGCGTGGATTGTTCTCGTATTCATCATAAAAAGTGCCATTTTTATTATACGTGTAGAAGGTAGCCATGAGCCTCAGTTTCTCTCCCAAAGTTTGCTTGTACCAGTAATACCTTGCTACCACATCATCGTCATAGAAACATTGCAAAATTATACTTCGGCCAACATGAGTGGATATAAAACCACTCTCTTGGCGAAAAGATGAGGACAGATCATTCATCTGAGCTGCAGTGACAGGAGAGATGAGGCAAACACAAAATTAATTCTTCATAATAAGTATGAAAGCTTTAGAATAAATAAGAAGTAATCACACCTAGAGTGACCATTCTCTATAAAAGTTAAAACAGCCAAAACAAAAAACTCACCCATTTTGCACAAGAACAAACATGCCACATATAAAACCAACTCTGGAGAAGTCATCGTGTTCAAATAGCTGACTGGACTGAAAAGAGTCTTGATTTTTTCTCCCTCTACACAGACAAGACTGTGTTTGATTGGCCAATCTGAAGTGACTATGTCCTGTTAAAGAAACATGATCACATGTTCACTACCACCTATAGTTTCAAGGTTAGTTTCTGAAAAGTTTTCCATGATGAGAGATCTATGAATTACTTTTCAACTTGACATTAGATTTAAAATCGCCAAAATATAATAGAATTCTCATCCTCACTCATGCAACACCGTACTGATCTCACTTTGGGTTCTATTTTACATGTTTGGTTAATATTTAGTTTCTTTAAAAGTACAGAAAAGGCAAAAAAAGTATAACAACTTGGTAATGCTGGTCATCCAATAGGTGGCAATACGGGTCTTCTTATCAACCTCTTCTTAACACCCCCTCTGGTTAAAATCCAGTTTTAAACCTTGTTAACATGTCCACATGGTCTTTTATATTTATATATAAATATATAAATATATAATATATTTATATAACACATAATATAATATGATATTAGACATATCATGAGCGTAATAAACAGTTAACGCCATGACTGAGTGTTTCCCCCATGAACTGCAGGGAACCAGTGACAGTCTCATAAAAACAGATTCAGACAGCCAGGGTTTCATACGTCACAAACTTAAGGAACCAATCCTGTCAACTTGTGGGGACAGGGGGCGGGGCTAAATAAACCTGAAACCTTGTCAGTACAGTGAGAGAGAGTTAGCATTAGCACAACCACTAACACTATGTCAGCCACCCCATTTTGTGACTGTCTGATTCTGGAGCTGCTTGGGGACAAACCCACGGCTGAGGAACAACTGGTTATTACCACCAAGATCCACAACAACAGGGATCTAGTCAACATTCTCAAGCACCCCTTCGCTTTTGACGCCTGGGTGTACGTCTTTCCTGAATACATGACCGCATTCTTTCAACCATGTCAGGAAGATGTTAACAGCAGCCAAGCCAAGGGTACTCTCCATTTCCCAGCCAAGTGTCATGTCGATTACAACTCCTCCTGCCGACACCAAATAGTTTTTCAATTCCTTAGAGGATCACACTTGACTTCTGTTATATCTAATTAATTTAGGGATGACGTGGGTGCATGAAGCTCCCAGGATTAGAGTAAGAGGCCATGTTTTTTATATCACCTCCTTATTTAGAAGATACACTACCAGCCAATGTATTCTCTTGCATTGCAGATCGTGCTCTAGAAGCCTATATGTTTATGTGTTCCCCCAATTGAGTTTGAAACAAAGTTATACTACCTGCTATACTAATGATAGAATTGATAGATTTTTTTATATAGAGGAGACACACCCAGGGTTGTTGTTGTTGTTGGATGGGTTTTGTTATTTCTTTGCTTTAGAAAGGACTTCACTTTACACTTTTAATGAATACATGCTTGATTTTCATTTTGTGTCATTTGGCATGTGCAGACTAATCCTGTTTGCCAGTTCAGGGGAAGCCAGGTTATGTTTACTTCTTTGAACTGTAAAGGTCTTGGTGCTGCACTCAAACAAGGTAAATATTGACCCACTTAAAATGATTATCTATAGTACTTTTCTTTCAGACAAAAGAAGCCAACACTGAAGTGCCAAAAACTGCAGTTCCTCTAATGACCACTTGAGGCTAGCTCCAAAAGTCCCCATAGACTCCCATGTTAAAATGCCCAACTTTACAGCAGAAAGAAACATGTTTACAGTCTGGTACAAAGATGGTTTTGGTCTCTAAAACTAATTTCCGCCTTCGCCAGGGAGTAAGGCGGAGTCAGGTGCTGCCAATATGGCGACGGCAGAGCAGCCCACTCTGAGCTTCAAAACTGCTCTTCAGAAACCTGAGAGGTGACGTCACATCGGCTCCATCTTATCCTGTCAGTTCACATTTTTGTCACCACACTAGTACAGAGCATTTTGTGGTTTGTGGGCTCTCTCTCTCTCTCTCGCTCACACACACACACACACACACACACACACACACACACACACACACACACAGAGTGTACTGCACCGTCGGTGATAGAGATGTGGCTTTGTAGCACATTTTGTTTAATAGTCTAGCTTGAAGGTCAAGGAAGGTGGTAGGTAGGCAGACTCGGCAGACATCTTGATTTCTCAGAGGTGAATATTTTATTTACAGTGCTCTCCATTACATACAACACAAGATAAAAATCCAACTGCTTATAGAGAGTGTTCAATTCTCACCTAGACTTCTGCCAGAACCACAACAGGGCAGGTTGACCAACAGTAATATTAATACAAAGAAATCAACTAATATTCTTGAACTCCTTTATAAATACATTTACATTTCTAAAAGCCTCTACACAAGGTAAATAATCCAGATTACTCTTGAACGTATAAGTCAAACAAAAGAAACCTCCATTTGGTTTGGCTCACTAATGTCAGCCATGACATCACCAACACCATAAAAAACAGGAAATGCTGTGCTTGTCTTTGTTTGATGAGTTTATTGGAAAGCAAGGCTTTACAAAACTTGACATAAGCCATATTTTACTTTGAAAAGGGCAGAATCTATAATCATGACACACAGAGATAAAGAAAGAAACGTGTTCAGCTCTGCTGCTTTACACTGAAGTACACACATTCACTCCAGGTGTCCTTCAGTCTTCTTCGCCTGATCTCGTTATCCTTTAAAACAATGTAATAGACAACATCTTCATCTTCATTTTGGGAACCCTGGTAATGAAAGTGTGAATTACAAAGTGGTCCATGACAGAAATAAAAAACACAAAGAATGTGGTGCTATAAAAGCAGTAGGAGAGTTTTTTATCTAAGTAGAAAATACCTCTGCATTGTTCTTGGAGGGATCAGAAAATCTCACAGAAGACTCTGAAAAACAAAAGGAAACCCTTCTTTTTAATCACATCACATTCAATAAATAAACATTATATAGACAGATATCACCAATTACCTGTGCAGAGGCAGTTTCCTCTCATGCTGATCACACACACTGAGAAAGCCAGTAACACGTTGAGGATGGTGCTGAACCCGAGAGCCCCACTCAGCAAATACACAAGAGAGTCCTCATCTGCAAATTCAGACACCAGAGAACATTACAGAGCTTTTAGCTGTCTTCATCCCATGTGGGAATAATATATTTCTATGAACTTCTGATATAAAGTGACTTACCCTCAAAGTCCAGCTTGGTCCCGTTTCCAAACAGTATGTGTCCACATGAGGCAACAGCACAGTAGTAGGTCCCAGCATGAGAAAGATTCAGGCTCTGCATCGGCAAGTTGTAGACACAGGTTTGTGTTTGTGTCTCAGGTTTCCTCTCACACTGATCGTTCCTGTCTCCATGAGTGTAAATGAGTCCTGGATGAGATTCTTCAGAGTCTTTGAACCAGTAAACACTGTGTTCTCCATCACAGGTCCCAGTGTGAACTGTACAGCTGAGAGTCACAGAGCCTCCTGGCTGGATGGTGTCAGATCCGGACTGATGGACCAAAGCCTGGATGTTCAAACCTGAACCCTTCACACTGACAGTAGCTCCCTCCCCAAATTCAAATGCTACTGAATAGCTACTTGCACAGTAGTAAGTAGCTGAGTCTGACGTGCGTAAATCTGAGATCCTCAAGTGATTTTTACCATTTTCAGTGTCCAGTGTGAAGCGTGGATTGTTCTCGTATTCATCATAAAAAGTGTCCTTTTTATTATATGTGTAGAAGGTAGCCATGAGCCTCGGTTTCTCTCCCAAATTTTGCTTGTACCAGTAATACCTTGTTACCATATCGTTGTCATAGAAACATTGTAAAATTATACTTCGGCCAACATGAGTGGCTATAAAACCACTCTCTTGGCGAACAGATGAGGACAGATCATTCATCTGAGCTGCAGTGACAGGAGAGATGAGGCAAACACAAAATTAATTCTTCATAATAACTATGAAAGCTTTAGAATAAATAAGAAGCAATCACACCTAGAGTGACCATACTCTATAAAAGTTAGAACAGCCCAAAAAAAAAAAACTCACCCATTTTGCACAAGAACAAACATGCAACATATAAAACCAACTCTGGAGAAGTCATCGTGTTCAAATAGCTGACTGGACTGAAAAGAGTCTTGATTTTTTCTCCCTCTTCACAGACAAGACTGTGTTTGATTGGCCAATCTGAAGTGACTATGTCCTGTTAAAGAAACATGATCACATGTTCACTACCACCTATAGTTTCAAGGTTAGTTTCTGGTTTCTAGTTTCTTTAAAAGTACAGAAAAGGGGAAAAAAAGTATAACATCTTGGTAAGCTTGGCTGTTCAGTCCTGAACCCTTCACACTGACACTAAATCCTTCAGCATACATATTGGAGAAATTATTAGAAGCAATGACATTGAGAAGGGACGGTACAATAAAAGAAAACATATGGAGCCACAAACTCACCCAAGGACAAACACATGAGAGAGACGACAAACTGTGACGGTGTCATCGTGCTCTTCTTGCTGCGCTGAGTGAAGAGACTCTTGATACCTTCTCTTCTCCTCACAGACAAGGCTGCGTTTTAGCCCAATGCCCTAAATACTGCAGGAAATGTGGTCACATGTTCACTGACAGCTAGAATGTGAAGTTATTTCTTTTGAGAAAACCTTGCTTGAGAAGTCTATGAAGAACGTCATGGCTCCTAATGGCAGCAGCTTTAAATCACCAAAATTCAAATAACCAAAGACATTCCTACTAAAGTACAACACTGCGTCTTCAGGCGTATTAGATGAGCCAGACTCACTGTAGTTTTTGTTAGTTTGCTTTCTTCAAATGTACAGAATCTCAATATGTTTTGATGTATCACAATAAGATAAAGATTAAGTATTAAATGCGTCAGTCAGTTTCGTCTAACCATCGGCTCCTATGTAGTTTAAACTACATCTATGACAATACCTACAACTCTTTTAATTCCCTGGTCCAAACACTGAGTTTGAAACAGGTGCAATGTTCATTGTCACAAAGAAAAATGTTTAAATGTATATAATACTGCTCTACCTCGGGTGTCCTGTGTGTTGTGTGAGTGAGAGTCGATTTGTCTTGTTAGGTAATTAGAGTTAAGGGGAGGGGCAACTACTGTATATAAACTGTATGTATGCAGGTGTTATTTTATTTGACCAGATCCATTCATAAAACAAACTGACAAGGTAAAAAAAAAAAAAAAACAATGCCCGAAGCCATATGGTGGCTCCACTGTATTCCAAAGTGATTTTTTCCACATTAACTTTGAGTGTATCTGTTGGTCATCAAACGAACTTTACATTTTGTTAATTGCAGAGTTGTAGATTTTGAGGCTGCTGTCATTTGCCTCAGTTATTCGGCCATGTTGTGGCTGTGGCTCCACAGATGTTGGCTGGATCGCACATGCTGTGTTCATGGTCCCCAGAGGACGATTCCTAATGACTTCGGTGATTCCACAACCTTTTTCTCTACCACCACCAAGAGGATGATATTGCTGGTATTTCTTGAAATGCCTTGATAACTATTAAGTGGATTGTCAGTGTTAAAATCCCCCCCCCCCTTTTCTTTCTGTTAAGCACTTTGTAACTTTGTTAAGAAAAGGGGGGGGGCACCTAATTTCTTCTCAACACATAAAGCAGATGAAACCATCTCATGACATGCCAAAGGGTTTTGTGTATTAAAAAAAAGTAAATATGATAAGGCTCACAGGTAGAAAGTTTTGCTCATTCTTTATCCAAATTTATTACTACTGCACAAAATTCAAGCAACGCAAAGTTATTACACAACCCTTTGGTAAATAACATCATTAGGTGTTATAATGAAGAGTTTAACGCGCATATTCTCAGCTGATCTGCTTCATCAGGACTATGCCCCCGGCAAAATGAGCAATCGACCCAACAATTACCTTAATATTCTGATTCAAAAAGTCAAATTGATGTTGATTGATGTTTTGATGAGTTCCCTGATGTTTATTTTCTTATTTTGATGATGACTTGTTATCAAGCAGACATTAAGGCTTTGTTTGCCTTGACTGACAGTTCCCTCAGGCTTTAAGTTTCATATGCTTTGGGATCAAGGTTATACTGTACCTGCTATTAGTCATACCATACATATAATGTACTTTTCTACCTCACACTACTTTCTTTTCCTTTCCGTTTCCTCCCTATCAAACACAGTCTTGATTTATTGCAGTAAAACTACTTCATAGATTATAGTCACAAGTGAAATACACTCATAACACAACCTCAATGTCTTCTAAAGTTGTTTCGACACACTTATATAGGGCTGTGTTGTTACACAGAAACAAATATGAAACGTGTTCAGTTTGACAGCTTAATACTTGAATACGTGCATTCAGGCTTGGTGTTGTTCCTCTGTCTTCTAGATCTGTTGACTCTGTGTTCCTTTAAAGCTGCATAATGGATGTTTTCTTCATCTTGCTGACCCTGATAATAGAACATAAACCAGAAAATCCTAGTTTAGTACTTGAGCTCAATGAATATGGAGTTTAAAAAAAGTGTTTAGCTGGACCGCAAGACCAGCCTCAGAGACGCGAATGTCCACGACTAAATAACTGACTGACTGAGGGATGAAGTTACACTACTGGTTGGCCAGTTGAGTCTTGGAGTATCCCCATTGACTCATGCTCTTTCAAAATAAATTTGCACAAACAGTTTCTGTTATGTCATCATGGGTGCGTTTACAGACATTGTTTCCGATCATTTGCCGACTTTTCAGATCCCCTTAATGACTTTTTTAAAAAAAAAAAAAGCACCTAGCAATTAATCTGGCAGCTTTTTGGATAAACCGTAGTTACTTTCTGTAAAAGAGATCCGCCAGTATTGTGCCACAAATGGTATGGAAGCGACTGCTGGTTAACATGCATTATTAATGGGGCACATTTGAGCAACTAGTGAGAAGCAAACAGATAAAGGGCTGAATTTACCTGACACTAGGCAGAATGCAAACAAGATGCGATGATGTCATGAATATGCTAATTTCCATATTATATTATTAATTTTCAAACAGGCCTTAGCTACTTTTTGTTAAAAAATGGTTGTTTACAGCAGTTTTCAACTAGGTCCTCAATTTTGCACATTAACCGATTCACCGTCCAGCCATATATATATATATATATATATATATATAGTGTTTGATCTAGTCTTGTTAAATGTTTGAATGGTATTGAATGCTGAAAACCTTACCTCTGTATTCATTGTAGAGGGAGCTGAAGATCTTGCATGAGACTCTGAAGAATGAAAAGTGCCCTTACCATAAGTGAGTACACACTGTCACATATAAATGAATAGCAGTTACAGTACCTGCACATTTGCAGCTATTTCTCTTGTTGCTCACAAACATAAAGAAAGCCAGTAATACACTCAGGATGGTGGTGAATGCCAAAGCTCCACTCAAGAAATACACCAAGACAAGAGAGTGTTCCTCATCTGTAGAGAGGAAGATAAAAGGAAATATTACAGAGCAATTAAAAAAACAATCAAAAAACTCAAGACAACCTCTGCTACAAAGTGACTTACCCTCAAAGTCCAGCTTGGTCCCGTCTCCAAACAGTATGTGTCCACATGAGGCAACAGCACAGTAGTAGGTCCCAGCATGAGAAAGATTCAGGCTCTGCATCGGCAAGTTGTAGACACAGGTTTGTGTTTGTGTCTCAATTTTCCTCTCACACTGATCGTTCCTGTCTCCATGAGTGTAAATGAGTCCTGGATGAGATTCTTCAGAGTCTTTGAACCAGTAAACACTGTGTTCTCCATCACAGGTCCCAGTGTGTACTGTACAGCTGAGAGTCACAGAGCCTCCTGGCTGGATGGTGTCAGATCCGGACTGATGGACCGAAACCTGGATGTTCAAACCTGAACCCTGTACACTGACAGTAATGCCCTCTGCATATTCAAATTTGTATGAAAAGCTACTGGCGCAGTAGTAGGTAGCTGAGTCTGATCTACGCAAGTTGCTTATCTTCAAGTGATTTTTACCGATTTCTGTATCCAGTGCAAAACGTGGATTGTTCTGGAATTCATTGTGAAAAGATCCATTTTTTTTGAACTTGTAGAAGGTAGAGATGAGCCTCGGTTTCTGTCCCAGACTCTGTTTATACCAGTAATACCTTGCAGCAACATCACCCTCATAGTAACACTGCAAAGTCAAGTTGTCTCCAGCTTTAACTGATACAAAACTTCTCTCTTGACGAACGGATGGAGAGAATTTCTGATCAGTCGCCTGAACTGATGAGGAATGACAGACAAAGCAAAGGCACATAATGAACACATGAAAACATTTCAAAGATTCAAACTGCAATCACACAAACACAACTCACCCATTCTCCCCAAGAACAAACATGTCAGGCAGAAGACAAACTGTGCAGATGTCATCGTGCTCGAAGCGTCCTGCTGAGTGGAAAGAATCTTGATCTTTTGTTCACTTTTGACAAGACAAGACTGTGTTTGATTGGCCGACTGAAGTGACACTGTATGTCCAAATTTGGAAACTTGATCACATGTTCAGTGACACCCATAGAGTGTAGTTTAGTTTCTGAGAATCACACGGTGAGAGACATGAAGAACATACAGAGTTGATTTCATTAACTTTTAAATAAATGAAAAATAAATGACTACATTGTATTTACAATGATCTGTCAGGACATTCTGACTTCTTAGGTTTAATATTTAATTTCTGTAGTAGAATTGGTTTATCACCCAGGGTGTGTTTGGTTAGTCTTAAACATATTAGATTATTCATCACTGTGTTTCCATTTAATGTTAAAACTAATAACAGCATACAACATGCTTCAGTTGTGCTAAACCTTTGGCAATGAACCAATCAGTGTTTGGCAGGTGAGAAATGTATTTAGAGCATGGAAACGATTCACAAGGTCTCCATGTGCATGCTGATGTAAACAGGAAGCAGATACTTGTTGGTTGCAGAAAATACTATGAAGGTTCGAGTCCTGCATCGGACGAGCCTTTACTAACACACACACACACAAACACACACACACACACACACTGAATTTAGAAAAGAACTATAAAAAAATTGGAGAGCTGGACTAAAACGGAAACATAATAAAGGGGTCACACTATTAGGTAGGCGTTAAACTAGAACACAATAAACAAATCACCATAAAATATAAAAGCACACAAGAAAATAAATAAAATCACAAGGCCACCTTTTAAAAGTTAGTGCTAAACCACTTCTGTATGAATCAAAATTATTTTAAAACAATCACGATATAAAAAATGAGCCTCACCACTAGACCAAAATATTTTAAAAATTTACAAATATACCAAATAAACATAAATAGACTAAAATCACTGAAGAAAACCTAGTATTTAAAACTCAATAAAAGAAATTAAAAATTCAAGTGAGTTTCAACAGATACAAAGCAGCAGTGGCAATCACCTGCTGAGACAAAACACAGGTTAATCTTGTCTTCAGTACATTTACAGAAACTTGCAATTGATTGATGCCATTACCTTGGCTGTATATTATCCAATCAATGCATATGATGTGGCAACCATGGGGGACCACAGACACCATTTGTTGGTTCCAACGAATGTAATGGCACCGAACCAGGAACAGCAGCAAGAAGATCTGAACTGGTTAGTGCTACCACCTGTCTTTATGTGCTGCTAATTAGGGCAGGGGTCTCAAACTCAACTTAGATGGGGGCCGCTGGAAGTAGAGTCTGGGTGAGGCTGGGCCGCAAGTATTCAAAAAAAAAAAAAGTACAACAGATCCAATCTTCTCAATCTTTATTATTAACAGTTCTTCACGTTTCAACCAAGTTTCAACCGTCGCTAATTCGCGCTGGACATTATGGTGCGTTCAAGTTGTGCTCGGAAGTCGGACTTTCTGAGCTCCGAGTTGGACATTTCAACTGGAAGTCTGAAATCCGAGTCGTTCCAATTTACAAGTTCCAACTTAACGGGAACGCACCATAACTTGACAACAAACGCGACACCGAAAGCTGTCATGAGCCTGCGCTATGGTAGCCCATAAGTGAAAAATAAAAGCCCAGGGCAAGCGCGGCTCGCCCAACAACTCGGCAAAAAGGTGCGTTTGAGAAAAACGCGTGGGCCGCACTAACACTAAACTTTGATGTCAAGTAGGGGGCCACAAAATAACGTCCCACAGGCCGCAATTGGCCCGCGGGCCGTGAGTTTGAGACCCATGAATTAGGGAACTTGCTGCAGGTGTGGGACCGGAAGGAGCTGGGATTACACAGCAACCCCAAGTGGCGGGGAGGACATAACCTACCGGTTACATGATGTAAACAGGAAGCAGATACTCGTTGGTTGCTTGGTTGCAGAAAATACTATGAAGAAGGAAAAGCAATGGCAGGAAGTCAGACCAGAGATTTCTTTGCTGAGACCAAACTGAAACCATAAAACCATCATGGCTTTTCACCATCGTTTCTGATCGTCCAGATACAAACCATGAGTTTTAAAACTCACAGAGCCAGCAGGGTTTCCAAAAGTGTCCATTTCAAGGCACTGTGGACGCCAGGCGTAAACTTAGCAATAGTGTTTGAAAAGTAAAATTTATTAGTGTGAATGTATGTGAAGAAAGTGCGGAGAACTCAGAGGCTACTGATCTAGAGGCATTCAGTAAATGGGGTTAGCAGTCAGAGCAGTACCAAGAAGATACTAGAAGACTGATGTCATATCTCTTTGTGGTGGGTGAGAGTTTCCACCATTTGCAATCAATCCACTTGCATGTATGTCAGAGCTGGGTAATTAACTGAAAATGTATCACCACATTTCTCACTGACTTAATCTTGCTCATGTCGGTTCATCCAGTTGATACTTTCCCCAGTGTGAACCCAGTATCAGGTCGACCTCCTTGACCTCTCTGAGACTGATCTTGGGAACCAGATAGAATCTCAAATATGTTGCATTGTACATGTCTCAGACTATTTTAAAGGTTTTATACAATGTCCCCCCATGACTGGTTTGTGTTTCTTTTAATGTGAATATTCAGTTATTCATCCTATCCTGTCAGTTCACATTTTTGTGTTTGTGTGCTCAAACACACACACACACAAACACACACACGGACTCTCATGTTTGAGATGTCACAGTTGCTTGTCATATAACATCATTTAATCTGTACTAAAAAAACAAAAAACCCCAAAATAAGCACAAATAATTTATTCTTTTTAACACAAAATAAAATGAACTCACTCAGACGGTGGGATAAAATTTACACATGACCCTCAGGATAAACATCACAGAACCAATCAGAGATTTGATCTTTACACTGCTGACCGCATGGGAGCGATAAACAGACGCTCATAACTGTTGCTTTGTGGCGCAATCAGCCACTAATAGAAGAGGCCTGTTTCTGAAGTCTTTATACTTCCTGTACGGCAGCGTCAGTGATAGAGGGTTGGTTTTGTGGCTGTAGATCTTTGTTTGGATGGAATTTCAACACTGTGGTCTAAGTACTCATGATGGGGTCAGGTACCAGGACCTCTGTGGTAAGTCTGCTACAACACATATTTACAAGTATTTACAGCAAGGCTTTACATTCACATACATTACTAAACTTTAAAGAAGCCATATTATACTTTAGAAGAGACGCAGAACCTCAGCAGGAAACACAGAGATAAAAAAAGAAACGTACTCAGCTCTGCTGCTTTACACTGAAGTACACACATTCACTCCAGGTGTCCTTCAGTCTTCTTCGCCTGATGATCTCGTTCTCCTTTAAAACATTGGAATAAATAGCATCTTCATTTTGGGAACCCTGGTGATGAAAGTGTGAATTACAAAGTGGTCCATGACTGAAATAAAAAACATAAAGAATGTGGTGCTATAAAACCAGTAGGAGAGTTTTTGATCTAAGAAGAAAATACCTCTACATTGTTCTTGGAGGGATCAGAAAATCTCACAGTGGACTCTGAAAAACGAAAGGAAACCCTTCTTTTTCATAACGTCACATTCAATAAATACACATTATATATCTGTATATCAAACTATTTACCTGTATTGAGGCAGTTTCCTCTCATGCTGATCACACACACTGAGAAAGCCAGTAACACGTTGAGGATGGTGCTGAACCCGAGAGCCCCACTCAGCAAATACACAAGAGAGTCCTCATCTGCAAATTCAGACACCAGAGAACATTACAGAGCTTTTAGCTGTGTTCATCCCATGTGGGAATAATATATTTCTATGAACTTCTGATATAAAGTGATTTACCCTCAAAGTCCAGCTTGGTCCCGTTTCCAAACAGTATGTGTCCACATGAGGCAACAGCACAGTAGTAGGTCCCAGCATGAGGAAGATTCAGGCTCTGCATCGGCAAGTTGTAATCACAAATGTGTGGTTGTGTATTAGATTTCCTCTCACACTGATCGTTCCTGCCTCCATGAGTGTAAATGAGTCCTGGATGAGATTCTTCAGAGTCTTTGAACCAGTAAACACTGTGTTCTCCATCACAGGTCCCAGTGTGTACTGTACAGTTGAGAGTCACAGAGCCTCCTGGCTGGATGGTCTCAGATCCGGACTGATGGACCGAAGCCTGGATGTTCAAACCTGAATCTTGCACAGTGACAGTCGTGCCCTCACAAAATTCAAACTCATATAAGTTGCTACGTACACAGTAGTAAGTAGCTGCGTCTGAAAATTGCAAATGTGATATCTTCAAGTTATTTTCCCTGTTTCCAGTGTCCAGTGAGAAACGTGGATTGTTAAATTCACCAGTAAAGCTGCCGTTGTTGTTATGTTTATATAATGTAGACATCAGCTTTGGCTTCTGACCCAGAGTTTGCTTGTACCAGTAAAACATCACTGCCTCATCATCCTGACAGACGCACTGCAAAGTCACACTGTCCCCAACATCAGCTGATTCAAAATGTAATGATGATTGTTTCAAAGCTGTAAAATGAGCTGCAGGAGAAGAGACAAGGCAAACACACAAGTCATTCATCTGGATTACAGAAAGCATGAAAACATGCAAACATGGTTTAAAGCACACAACCAGCAGTCACGAAAACAAAGCTCACCCATATTTGCCAAGAACAGGCATGTGAAATACACAGCAAAGCTTGGAGGTGTCATCGTGCTTCAAATGCTGAGATGAATGACTGAATCTCTTTACGTTCTCCACCCTTCACAGAGAAGACTGAGTTTGACTGGCCAATCAGATTGTACGTCCTATTTTGAGAACACTGAACACATGATCAGTGCCCCTCCCATGTCTGCATAGACATACAGCATTTGAAATAATGACGAGACTCAGCAGTTTGACAGAAGTTTAGGACTTAAATGGCTTTCTTTCAAAGTAATAGTCAAAAACACAAACACATATGCAATGAATGTACACATTGAATTTCCATATAGATAGATAGATAGATACTTTATTTATTCCCTAGGGGAAATTAATGAAATATATGAAATATATGTACATATAAACTAGTTTGTACTTTGTACTAAAGAACTTTGTTTCCTGGAATAGAATCACATGGTGAGAGGTAAATGGAGAATATAATGATTCCTCATGTTGGCAATAGATTTTGAATCACTCTAAATTAAAATGATCTGTATTAACACCAGTAACAGGACGCAGTGGAGCTCCCTTCTGTCTAACATTAACAGACATCTGTATTGGACCTAAAATAAATCATAATTGTGGGTGTGGCCACATTGATTGACAGGTCGCTGCCGTCACAGTTGGCTAGCCGCTAGAGTTGGGGTCACTGACCTTGACCTCTTGGCCGCGTTTGTGATGTTTGTGCCTTATGGAGGATTTTTCCTGCAAATATCAGCCAAGTACAGTAAAATGTCTTGCACAACGCACACACACACACACACACACACACACACACATGCTCATCTATCACCAGACATACGTACTGGCTCAATTAGACTATTTCATTCCATGAACATCTTTCAGCTCGCCAGGAATAATCCATTTATCACAGTGTTGAGGGAGAGAAAAGATAAGATGAGTGTGTCTTTAAGGTTTTGACTCTCATAAAGTATTGATTGACTTTTTTAATCTGGTCTTTCCCTATTGTTCCATACATACGCATGTGGTCTGTGGTACTGAACCTCCCATGAAACACACACACACACACAAAAATGTCATAAGAACCGAGGGCTGCATGATTAAAGACTCTCATCATCCTCTTCTCCATCTTTTCCCCACAACTGCTCGCACACACACAGAGATTCATACACAGACTCTTATAACCTGTTGCAACAGGGCCAATTACAAACTCACACCAGAGTAAATAACTCTGGGGGTCACCTACGTCAGCTGAGGTTGACGATGCGACTAACCAGTAATCTTCTCTTACAAGTGGCAGATGGACAGGGGTCAGAGTCAGGCTTTATCTCCTACGCTTTATTAACCTTAAAGAAAACACATCAAAACATTAAGACAAAACTTTTCTTTGGGGACTGGGCTGCATGAGGTTAACAACTTTACATAGCGACTATAAGAGCAAACCAAACAGAGGCCTTGACTGTACGAGTCCTCTTTGTGCCTTCCAGCACAGTGTCAGCAGTATGGTTACTTATGCATGCAGCCTGGTCAGGGCTGCACAGTAAAAGCCATCTTCTAATGAAGACATCAAATAACATCAAACTGTTTTTCTAAACTTAGTTATTCAACTTATTATGTAGTAAATGATGCAGTGTAATGGTAACAGGATAACATACCATTAGCATTTAGATTTATTCCCTCATTTTATTCATAACACTACATGGTATTTAACTGCAGGTGTTTACTGTGACAAAATTGTGCACTATTATGCATAAACTACTGTGAGATATTTATCATCTCCACAAACATGAATTTATTCATCAGATTCTCTTTCAGCATATTTGGGCTGTTCTTTATCCATATCTGAAACTTTACACATCCCACACAACAAGAAGAATATTAAAAGATATTTATCTCAATATCTACATATAAATGTACATTACACACTAAAATCACAAAGTAGAAATGAAACACGTCCAGTTCTACTGCCTAACACTGGAGTACACACATTCAGTCTTGGTGTTGTCCCTCTGTCTGCTTGATCTGTTGGGCACTTTCACATTTAAGGCAGCGTAATGGAGATTGTCTGCATCTCGGTAACCCTGGTAACAAAATTTGTAAAATCAGATTATAATATGGACGCTGACAAAAATTAAAACAGTTTAAAACAACAAGTGAATATTGCAGCAGAAATGTGTTGCACTACAATGCAGTTCAACGGGTAAATTTCACCGACGGAAAAGTTCAAAAATATCGACAAGACAAAGTAATTCAGCAACAAAACAGGATTTAAATTTTCATTTAACAGTAAATCTAAACAGATGAAATTTACCTCTCTATCTGCTCTGGAGGATGAAGATCTTGTTTGTGACTCTAAAACACAAGAACAACAATTTGACTGAAAAGCCAAACTGACTGAAAACAAGCTGTCAGATATACACACTATCTATGAGCTGTACCTGATAGGAAGCTGTTGGTTTTCTTCATCTTGTAAATGAAGGAAGCCAGTAAAACAACCAGGATGGTGGTGAATGCCAAAGCTCCGCTCAAGAAATACACCAAGACAAGAGAGTGTTCCTCATCTGCAGAGCCAAACATCAGAAACACAGCTTTCAGTGTTTTTCCCATTTTCATCTGCTAGACCGCTGCTAGAAAAGTGACTTACACTCAAAGTCCAGTTTGTTCCCGTTTCCAAACAGTATGTGTCCACATGAGGCAACAGCACAGTAGTAGGTCCCAGCATGAGAAAGATTCAGCCTCTGCATCGGCAAGTTGTAGACACAGGTTTGTGTTTGTGTCTCAGGTTTCCTCTCACACTGATCGTTCCTGTCTCCATGAGTGTAAATGAGTCCTGGATGAGATTCTTCAGAGTCTTTGAACCAGTAAACACTGTGTTCTCCATCACAGGTCCCAGTGTGTACTGTACAGCTGAGAGTCACAGAGCCTCCTGGCTGGATGGTCTCAGATCCGGACTGATGGACCGAAGCCTGGATGTTCAAACCTGAACCCTTCACACTGACAGTAGCTCCCTGAGCAAATTCAATAACAATTGAATTTTTCTTGGCGCAGTAGTAAGTAGCTGAGTCTGATATACGGAGATCTGTTATTTTTAAGTGATTTTTACCAATTCCACTGTCCAGAGTGAAACGTGGATCATTCTGGAATTCATCATGAAAACTTCCATTTCTATTAAAAGCAAATAGGGTCGAGATGAGCCTTGGTTTCTGTCCCACACTTTGTTTGTACCAGTAAATCCTTGGTAAATCATCATTGTCAAAGAAACATTGTAAAGTCAAGCTTTCACCAACATTAGCCGATACAAAACTTCTCTCTTGACGAACAGATGAGGAGAATTTCTGATCAGTCGCCTGAACTGATGAGGAATGACAGACAAAGCAAAGGCACATAATGAACACATGAAAACATTTCAAAGATTCAAACTGCAATCACACAAACACAACTCACCCATTCTCCCCAAGAACAAACATGTCAGGCAGAAGACAAACTGTGCAGATGTCATCGCGCTCGAATTTTCTGGCTGAGTGGAAAGACTCTTGATCTTTTGTTCACTTTTGACAAGACTGCGTTTGATTGGCCGACTGAAGTGACACTGCATGTCCAAATTTGGAAACTTGATCACATGTTCAGAGCAACCCATTGTGTGAAGTTTAGTTTCTGAGAATTACACGGTGAAAGACATGAAGAACAAGAGTTGAAAAGAGTTTCCTGCATTAGCTTGTAAATTTGTGAAAAATAAATGTGTGTACTTCACTGAGTCAGTTCAGTGAACACTGACCTGCTGCTGGTGCTACACAGAAAGTCAGTGGATCATCAAAGTCAGGGTGATTCTTCCTCTGAGGACGGTCTCTCTGTACAACATGTCACACCAGTCCATCCAATACATATGTGAGTTTGGACCTAAGTGTTGGACTGACCAACATCACCACAGAGCCATCCTGTCAGCATGGCTAAAAACATTCACAATGAATTTAAAATTTACTTTGACACAATATTGGACTGATAATGAGATGCAAAAAATTTAAATTTTTTTCTAGGAATACCAATTGTTGTTTCTTTGTTTTGTAAATGCTACTTTTCAGTGCTGTGAGCACCACACCCAGATTCTGTCCACTTCCTCTGTACTGGGGAGGCAGCAGAGGTCTAGTAGAACCAAAGCCTCAACAGTTTCCAATGTTTAATCTCAAGTGTTTGGGCTAAAGGAAAAACAAACCTTTAGAATCATTGTATAAATCTTATTTTACAATTAATGGTGTTTGGTCTCAACCTCACAGCGGTGTGTGTCATTGTATGTGTCCGCTCTGTATGAAAGTATCTTGTTGAAAACCACAAAAGCTGCTCCAACCAACTACAGTATATAAAAGCATAAAGCGCAGGGGCAGAGGTTCACTGCCTGACAGTGATGACTGCCTCATTTTGTTTCCGTTCTTTCACGAAGCCTTTGCCTGACTTAGGCCTGCAGAGTAACACCTGATCACTCCAGCCTGTTCTTCAAGATGATCACTTCAACAA
The DNA here is from genome assembly GCF_021018895.1 of Seriola aureovittata. Lineage (NCBI taxonomy): Eukaryota > Metazoa > Chordata > Actinopteri > Carangiformes > Carangidae > Seriola > Seriola aureovittata. The sequence goes on from NC_079386.1 coordinate 4,769,095, forward strand.
CACACACCACTCATGTCTGAGCAGTTTTCACAGCACAAGCAAAGCAGTCAGAACGACTTTGTCCACGTCCACACTAGTGTTTTCATTTTAAAACAGTGTTTTATAACGAAAACCATCTCCATCCAGACAAGTGTTTTATCTATGTAGCATACTAGTGTGGTGGGCGAGGGAATACTTGAATTATAGTTAACTCAAATCAAACAAATAACCAAAACCAACAACGCCACCCCAGGGTTTAACCCTGAAGGGGGGGGGGGGGGGGGGGGGGGAGGAGGAAAGAAGAAAACAAAAAAGTAAATGTGTGAATAAAGCAATAAACTAAATATTCTAAACCAAGGACAACACAAGTTCGCTTTACTGAAAAGGCAGGAGACGTGTTTCCAATCAAAAAAAATGTACAAGAGTTTATTTCATCAATATTAAAGAAAACACTGGGCATTTACCCTAAAAATAAAGTATTTTTCCTTTAGACTGAGATAAGAACTGGGCTTCTTCCAGGGCTGGGGCCACTATGATTAAGGTGAGTGAGGGGGGAGTGAAGGCGTCAACTAAAAGGGGAGCACCACAATCCACATGTTAAACACTAAACACACACACACACAAGGGCAAAGCCAAAAAGGAGTGAAAGGACACTACACACGATAGGACACCATCACCAAAACAGGGGGGGCAGGTCACCAGTGAGGTCCTCAGCACCTGGAAGTAAGCGAGCAGAGGAACAGTTAGCAGCATGAAACCATATAAAAATGAAGAACAAAGAAAAATAAGAATGAAAGAAAACTACTGTGACTGACCCACTAACTGAAACAAAACAACCAAAAGAAAGGTCAGCACACAAATATACCAACAAAACCCAAACAATATATTTCAACAAAAATACTCAAAATATAACAAATATCAAAATAATAATTCAGACAAATCATCTCAATTAGAAAATCAAAATAACCCCAAAATTATTAAACAAAGAAAAACCCCACACACTATCCGCTTCCTGTTTGCTACAGGCACGCTAAAAGCGAAGTTGCGAGTAGTGTAGCTCGAGCAACAAAGAGCAACTTTAAAACAAAGCGACTTGTTGGATCTTCATCAGTGGAGCAAACGCACACTCGTGCCGAGCCTTTGGCCCATCTGTAAGGTAAAATACAATAAAATTAACAACTAGGTGGCTTATAGCAGGTAGGGGCCAGAACAAGCAAGTACATACCCCGTCAGCGTTGTGGTTGAAGCACCAAGAGGAGGAGAGGGAGAGAGGGAGAGAGAGAGAGTGCAGCGCGTCTGCAGCACCGGAGACCAGGTAACCCAGGAAGGGGAAGTGTGCACCAGCTGCCAGAGAAAGGGCAGCACGAAGGGTCCCTCCCTCTTATATACTCTGGGGCTCAATTAAAGGGGCGGAACCACACCAGGAGTGGAGCAAAATGCTCATCCTGCCACACTAGCAAACCTGAAAACTTGTATCACATGAGCATTCACATAGTCTCCATGTGCATGCTGATGTAAACAGGAAGCAGATACTCGTTGGTTGCTTTGTTGCAGAAAATACTATGAAGGAGGAAAAGCAATGGCAGGAAGTCAGACCAGAGATTTCTTTGCTGATTCTTTGCTGAGACCAAACTGAAACCATAAGACCATCGTGGCGGCGGAAAACATAGATTGGGAATCGATGTTCTCTAGTGGAAAAGATTCAAGTGATAGGAGCATGAAGAATCACAGAGGGCACGTCCTGACTGATAAAACACAATCAGGAGGAAAGGTGAATATTATTACCATCGTTTCTGATCGTCCAGATACAAACCTGGAGTTTTAAAACTCACAGGGCCAGCAGGGTTTCCAAAAGTGTCCATTTCAAGGCACTGTGGACGCCAGGTGTAAACTTAGCAATAGTGTTTGTAAAATGTATTAGTGTGAATGTATGTGAAGAAAGTGCGGAGAACTCAGACACTACTGATCTAGAGGCATTCAGTAAATGGGGTTAGCAGTCAGAGCAGTACCAAGAAGATACTAGAAGACTGATGTCATATCTCTCTGTGGTGGGTGAGAGTTTCCACCATTTGCAATCAATCCACTTGCATGTATGTCAGAGCTGGGTAATTAACTGAAAATGTATCACCACATTTCTCACTGACTTAATCTTGCTCATGTCGGTTCATCCAGTTGATACTTTCCCCAGTGTGAACCCAGTATCAGGTCGACCTCCTTGACCTCTCTGAGACTGATCTTGGGAACCAGAGAGAATCTTGAATATGTTGCATTGTACATGTCTCAGACTATTTTAAAGGTTTTATACAATGTCCCCCCATGACTGGGTTGTGTTTCTTTTAATTTGAATATTCATTTTTCATCCTATCCTGTCAGTTCACATTTTTGTGTTTGTGTACTAAAACACACACACACACACACACACACACACACAGACACACACACACACACACACACACACACACACGGCCATAAGAACCGAGGGCTACATGATTTAAGACTCTGCTCATCCTCTCCTCCACCTTTTCCCCACAATTGCTTGCACACACATGTAATGATTTATAAACTCTTATAACCTGTTGCATGATGGAAGCACAGCCATTACCATTGACAGTTACACATTATTGCCAATTACACACTCACAAAAGAGTAAACACCTCTGGGGTCACCTAACTCGACTTGTCGATGGTGTGACTCCTCCCAGTAATTGTCTAACAAACAGCAGATTGACAGGGGTCAGAGTCAGGCTGTAACCTCTAGCCTTTATTAACTTTAAATAAAATAAGTCACAATGTGAAGACAAAACTTTTTCTTTGGGGACTTTACATAGCGACTAGAAGAGCAAACCACCAAACAGGTGATAAGTGCTCTGGCCTAGATTGTACCAGTCCTCTTTGTGGCTACAGAATAATAAACCATCTGCTTTCAAATCGAGTCCCTCAGTTTATTTATAGCACTACATGGTATTTAACTGCAGGTGTTTACATTCATGTATTCATCAGCTTCTCTTTCAGCATATTTGGGCTGTTCTTTATCCATATCTGAAACTTTACACGTTCCACACCCCAAGAAGAATATTAAAAGATATTTATCTCAATATCTACATATAAATGTACATTACACACTACAATCTGAAAGTAGAAATGAAACACGTCCAGTTCTACTGCCTAACACTGGAGTACACACATTCAGTCTTGGTGTTGTCCCTCTGTCTGCTTGATCTGTTGGGCACTTTCACATTTAAAGCAGCGTAATGGAGATTGTCTGCATCTCGGTAACCCTGGTAACAAAATTTGTAAAATCAGATTATAATATGGACCCTGACAAAAATTAAAACAGTTTCAAAATAACAAGTGAATATTGCAGTAGAAATGTTTTACAATGCAATGCAGTTCAATTGGTAAATTTCACTGACAGAAATGTTCAAAAATATCGAGAAAAAAACAATGTTTAAATTTTAATTTAACAGTTCATCTAAACAGATGAAATTTACCTCTGCATTTGCTCTGGAGGATGAAGATCTTGTTTGTGACTCTAAAACACAAGAACAACAATTTGACTGAAAAGCCAAACTGCCTGAAAACAAGCTGTCAGATATACACACTATCTATGAGCTGTACCTGATAGGAAGCTGTTGGTTTTCTTCATCTTGTAAATGAAGGAAGCCAGTAAAACAACCAGGATGGTGGTGAATGTCAAAGCTCCGCTCAACAAATACACCAAGACAAGAGAGTGTTCCTCATCTGCAGAGCCAAACATCAGAAACACAGCTTTCAGTGTTTTTCCCATTTTCATCTGCTAGACCGCTGCTAGAAAAGTGACTTACACTCAAACTCCAGCTTGGTCCCGTCTCCAAACAGTATGTGTCCACATGAGGCAACAGCACAGTAGTACGTCCCAGCATGAGAATGATTCAGCCTCTTCATGGGCAAGTTGTAAACACAGGTTTGTGTGTGTGTTTCAGGTTTCCTCTCACACTGATCGTTCCTGTCTCCATGATTGTAAATGAGTCCTGGATGAGACTCTTCAGAGTCTTTGAACCAGTAAACACTGTGTTCTCCATCACAGGTCCCAGTGTGTACTGTACAGTTGAGAGTCACAGAACCTCCTGGCTGGATGGTCTCAGATCCGAACTGATGGACCGAAGCCTGGATGTTCAAACCTGAACCCTTCACACTGACAGTAGCTCCCTCATCAAATTCAATAATAACTGAAGTACTTTTGGCACAGTAGTAAGTAGCTGAGTCTGATATATGCAGGTCTGTTATTTTTAAGTGTTTTTTACCGATTCCACTGTCCAGAGTGAAACGTGGATTGTTCTTGAATTCATCATGAAAAATTCCATTTGTATTAGAAGCAAATAGGGTCGAGATGAGCCTTGGTTTCTGTCCCACACTTTGCTTGTACCAGTACATCCTTGTTGCATCATTATTTTTAATTACACATTGTAGAGTCAAGCTTTCACCAACATTAGCCGATACAAAACTTCTCTCTTGATGAACAGATGAGGAGACTTTCTGATCAGTTGCCTGAACTGATGAGGAATGACAGACAAAGCAAAGGCACATAATGAACACATTAAAACATTTCAAAGATTCAAACTGCAATCACACAAACACAACTCACCCATTCTCCCCAAGAACAAACATGTCAGGCAGAAGACAAACTGTGCAGATGTCATCGTGCTCGAATTTTCTGGCTGAGTGGAAATAATCAAAATCTTTTCTGCACTTTTGACAAAACAAGACTGTGTTTGATTGGCTGACTGAAGTGACACTGTATGTCCAAATTTGGAAACTTGATCACATGTTCAGTGTCACCCATAGAGTCTAGTTTAGTTTCTGAGAATCACACGGTGAGAGACATGAAGAACATACAGAGTTGATTTCATTAACTTTTAAATAAATGAAAAATAAATGACTACATTGTATTTACAATGATCTGTCAGGACATTCTGACTTCTTAGGTTTAATATTTAATTTCTGTAGTAGAATTGGTTTATCACCCAGGGTGTGTTTGGTTAGTCTTAAGCATATATAGATTATTCATCACTGTGTTTCCATTTAATGTTAAAACTAATAACAGCATACAACATGCTTCAGTTGTGCTAAACCTTTGGCAATGAACCAATCAGTGTTTGGCAGGTGAAAAATGTATTTAGAGCATGGAAACAATTCACATAGTCTCCATGTGCATGCTGATGTAAACAGGAAGCAGATACTCGTTGGTTGCAGAAAATACTATGAAGGAGGAAAAGCAATGGCAGGAAGTCAGACCAGAGATTTCTTTGCTGAGACCAAATTGAAACCATAAGACCATCATGGCGGCAGAAAACATAGATTGGGAACAAATGTTCTCCAGTTGAAAAGATTCAAGTGATAGGAGCATGAAGAATCACAGAGGGCACGTCCTGACTGATAAAACACAGTCAGGAGCAGAAGTGAATATTTTCACCATCGTTTCTGATCGTCCAGATACAAACCTGGAGTTTTAAAAATCACAGAGCCAGCAGGGTTTCCAAAAGTGTCCATTTCAAGGCACTGTGGACGCCAGGCGTAAACTTAGAAATAGTGTTTGAAAAGTAAAATGTATTAGTGTGAATGTATGTGAAGAAAGTGCGGAGAACTCAGAGGCTACTGATCTAGAGGCATTCAGTAAATGGGGTTAGCAGTCAGAGCAGTACCAAGAAGATACTAGAAGACTGATGTCATATCTCTTTGTGGTGGGTGAGAGTTTCCACCATTTGCAATCAATCCACTTGCATGTATGTCAGAGCTGGGTAATTAACTGAAAATGTATCACCACATTTCTCACTGACTTAATCTTGCTCATGTCGGTTCATCCAGTTGATACTTTCCCCAGTGTGAACCCAGTATCAGGTCGACCTCCTTGACCTCTCTGAGACTGATCTTGGGAACCAGAGAGAATCTTAAATATGTTGCTTTGTACATGTCTCAGACTATTTTAAAGGTTTTATACAATGTCCCCCCATGACTGGTTTGTGTTTCTTTTAATCTGAATATTCATTTATTCATCCTGTCCTGTCAGTTCACATTTTTGTGTTTGTGTACTAAAACACACACACACACACACACACACACACACACACGCACACACACACACACACACACACACACACACTCACACACACACGCACACACACAAACAGACACGCACACACACACACACACACTCACACACGCACACACACACACACACACATACAAAAGGCCATAAGAACCGAGGGCTACATGATTTAAGACTCTGCTCATCCTCTCCTCCACCTTTTCTCCACAATTGCTTGCACACACATGTAATGATTTATAAACTCCTATAACCTGTTGCATAATAGAAGCACAGCCATTACCATTGACAGTTACACATTATTGCCAATTACACACTCACAAATGAGTAAACACCTCTGGGGTCACCTAACTCGACTTGTCGATGGTGTGACTCCTCCCAGTAATTGTCTAACAAGCAGCAGATTGACAGGGGTCAGAGTCAGGCTGTAACCTCTAGCCTTCATTAACTTTAAAGAAAATAAGTCACAATGTGAAGACAAAACTTTTCTTTGGAGACTTTACTTAGCGACTAGAAGAGCAAAACAAAGCACTACATGGTATTTAACTGCAGGTGTTTACATTCATCCATTCATCAGCTTCTCTTTCAGCATATTTGGGCTGTTCTTTATCCATATCTGAAACTTTACATGTTCCACACAACAAGAAGAATATCAAATGATATTTATCTCAATATCTACATATAAATGTACATTACACACTACAATCTGAAAGTAGAAATGAAACACGTCCAGTTCTACTGCCTAACACTGGAGTACACACATTCAGTCTTGGTGTTGTCCCTCTGTCTGCTTGATCTGTTGGGCACTTTCACATTTAAGGCTGCGTAATGGAGATTGTCTGCATCTCGGTAACCCTGGTAACAAAATATGGAAAAGCAGATTATAATATGGACCCTGATAAAAATTAAAACACTGAAAAAACAAGTGAATATTGCAGCAGAAATGTGTTGCACTACAATGCAGTTCAATTGGTAAATTTCACTGACAGAAATGTTCAAAAATATCAACAAGACAAAGTAATTTAGCAACAAAACGGTGTTTCAATTTTAATTTAACAGTTCATCTAAACAGATGAAATTTACCTCTGCATCTGCTCTGGAGGCTGAAGATCTTGTTTGTGACTCTAAAACACAAGAACAACAATTTGACTAAAAAGCCAAACTGCCTGAAAACAAGCTGTCAGATATACACACTATCTATGAGCTGTACCTGATAGGAAGCTGTTGGTTTTCTTCATCTTGTAAATGAAGGAAGCCAGTAAAACAACCAGGATGGTGGTGAATGTCAAAGCTCCGCTCAACAAATACACCAAGACAAGAGAGTGTTCCTCATCTGCAGAGCCAAACATCAGAAACACAGCTTTCAGTGTTTTTCCCATTTTCATCTGCTAGACCGCTGCTAGAAAAGTGACTTACCCTCAAAGTCCAGTTTGTTCCTGTTTCCAAACAGTATGTGTCCACATGAGGCAACAGCACAGTAGTAGGTCCCAGCATGAGAAAGATTCAGGCTCTGCATCGGCAAGTTGTAGACACAGGTTTGTGTTTGTGTCTCAGGTTTCTTCTCACACTGATCGTTCCTGTCTCCATGAGTGTAAATGAGTCCTGGATGAGATTCTTCAGAGTCTTTGAACCAGTAAACACTGTGTTCTCCATCACAGGTCCCAGTGTGTACTGTACAGTTGAGAGTCACAGAGCCTCCTGGCTGGATGGTCTCAGATCCGGACTGATGGACCGAAGCCTGGATGTTCAAACCTGAACCCTTCACACTGACAGTAGCTCCCTCATCAAATTCAATAACAATTGAAGTCATTTTTGCACAGTAGTAAGTAGCGGAGTCTGATATACGCAGGTCTGTTATTTTTAAGTGATTTTGACCAATTCCAGTGTCCAGAGTGAAACGTGGATTGTTCTTGAATTCATAATGAAAACTTCCATTTCTTGTAAAGACATATAGGGTCGAGAGGAGCCTTGGTGTCTGTCCCACACTTTGCTTGTACCAGTAAAGTTTTGGTAAATCATTATCGTCAAAGAAACATTGTAAAGTCAAGCTTTCACCAACATTAGCTGCTATAAAACTTCTCTCTTGATGAACAGATGAGGAGAATTTCTGATCAGTCGCCTGAACTGATGAGGAATGACAGACAAAGCAAAGGCACATAATGAACACATGAAAACATTTCAAAGATTCAAACTGCAATCACACAAACACAACTCACCCATTCTCCCCAAGAACAAACATGTCAGGCAGAAGACAAACTGTGCAGATGTCATCGTGCTCGAATTTTCTGGCTGAGTGGAAAGAATCTTGATCTTTTGTTCACTTTTGACAAGACAAGACTGTGTTTGATTGGCCGACTGAAGTGACACTGTATGTCCAAATTTGGAAACTTGATCACATGTTTACTGCCACCTACAGTGTGAATTGTTTCCTTGAATAGAATCACATGGCGAGAGGTAAATGAAGAACAACATGGTTTCTAATTTTGGCAAATGATCTTGAATAACTATAAAATAAATGATCTGCATTAACATCAGTTAGATGACGCAGTGCAGTTCACTTCTGTTTAACATTAACAGACTCATAATGTTAAAAGTATATGTGTGTGTGTGTGTGTGTGTGTGTGTGTGTGTGTGTGTGTGTGTGTGTGTGTGTGCATGTGAGATTGTGTGTGTTATGTGTTTTTTTGTTGTGAGTGGTACAGAACCACAGATCACATGCATGTGTACGGAAGAACAGGGAAGGACCAAATTAAAAAAGTCTATTTTGCAACAGTTAAAGTCTCATGGCACACACACATTTTCTTCTCTCTCCATCAACACTGTTAAAAATGGATTACTTTTGGCGAGTTGAAGGATGTTCAAGAAATTAAATAGTTTGTTTGAGGCAGTAAGTAAGAGTGGTGAAAGATGAGGGTGTGTGTGTATGTGTGTGTGTGTGCGCGTGTGTTGGTAATTTTTTGCCATCAGAGCTTCTTGTCCAGCAGAATAAATGTTCCATCCTGTAATAGCATCAGTGTGCACTGACCATAGAATGTATATAAAGATGGATTTAGCCTCCGTGATGTCACCCACTTTCTGACGAGTGGTTTTTAAGCTCAGAGTGAGCTGCTCTGCCGTTATCGTCTTGGCAGTGCCTGACGTTGCTTAACTCCCAGCTAATCCAAAAATGGATAAGGAGGTGGGGCGGGTGGAGCTGAGACTTCAGTGTATACCGGTTTGATAACTACAATATGCTCCCGTTAGTATTATCAGCATAGCCGGGCATCGCTCAAGAGCGAAGCAAGACCTGGAACACTCTTATTGAGTCCACAGACATGTCAAAAAACAGCAAGAAAGCATGGACACTTATTCACAAGCTACGGGGTGACCCTAAAGCAGCTCCTCAGCACCCAAAAGTCACTGCCAACCAAGTTGCCAACCAATTGCTTGAAAATGGAAAGAGTGGAAAGAGCGTGAAAAAGATCAAGCTGAACCACAAGAAATACATCGAGGACCCTGCTTTTACAAGACAGCTCACTATGGAAGAGCTGGAAGGGGGAATTGCTACCCTCAAACCAGGAAAAGCAATTGGACTGGATAACATCGCAACCGAACAGATCAAGCACTTCGGTTACAGGGCCAAGACATGGCTCCTACAGCTCTACAATGAGTGCCTAACAACACACAAGCTCCCGAACATATGGAAGTAAGCCCACATTATAGCACTGCTGAAACCTGGGAAAGATCCAACCGCTCCCAAGAACTTCAGACCAATCTCACTTTTGAGTCACACCTACAAGCTCTTCGAACGTCTAATCCTCAACAGAATTGGCACCTTGGTTGACGAACACCTCATGCCTGAACAAGCAGGTTTCCGCCCAGGCAAGTCGACAACTAGCCAAGTACTCAACCTCACTCAGTACATTGAAGATGGTAATGAGGAAGGGATGGTAACTGGTGTGGTGTTTGTCGACCTCTTAGCTGCTTATGACACAGTCAATCACAGACGCCTCCTCAGCAAGATCCTGGAGACCACAAGAGACATCCGTCTGATAGAGCTGACTGAAAGCATGCTTGAAAACAGGCACTTTTTTGTTGAACTTGGAGGAAAGAAAAGCAGGTGGCGAAGATTCAAGAATGGTCTCCCACAGGGAAGCGTGCTTGCACCACTCCTCTTCAACATCTACACCAACGACCAACCAAAAAGTGCAGACATCCGTCGCTTCATCTATGCAGACGATCTTGGCATAGGTGCACAAGCCACTGACTTCAAAATCGTGGAAGACAGACTCTCCAACGCTCTGACAGAGCTAACACCTTATTATGAAGAGAACCACCTACGTGCAAACCCATCTAAGACACAGGTGTGTGCCTTCCACCTGCAAAATCGTGAAGCTAAGCGCCAACTGAAGGTCAGTTGGTCAGGAACCTCCCTTGAACACTGTGAGCACCCAGTCTACCTATGGGTAACCCTGGATAGATGCCTCTCTTTTAAGACCCACATTGAGAAGACTAAGAGTAAAGTGAGTGCGAGGAACAACATCACCCGCATGCTCACTGGCACAACATGGGGTGCTAATCCACAGTCTCTTAAGACAACCGCACTTGCTCTCTGCTACTCAGTTGCAGAGTATGCTTGCTCAGTATGGGAGCGAGCTCCCCATGCCAAGAAGGTGGACCCCGCCCTAAATGCTACCTGCCGTCTTATCACTGGCTGCTTAAAACCAACACCTACAGAGCGCCTGCACATCCTGGCAGGAATAGCCCCACCAGAGATACGACAACAAGCAGCAAGCAAGAAAGAGCGGCAACAACAGTCCACTGGCCAAAGACATCCTCTCTTCGGCCATGTACCAGCCAAAAGCCGCCTTAAGTCCAGGAAAAGTTTCCTGAAAAGTGTCCCACCCCTCGGAACATCGAGCACAAGCAGTGAAAGAGTCACTCGGTGGGAAGAAAGACTTGACAACCTTCCACCAGAAACAACAATGGAGCTCAAGACGAGCGAAGCACTGCCCTCCGGAGCAGACACCAACTACGCAATGTGGAAATGCTTAAACAGACTAAGATGTGGTGTTGGATGTGCAAAAGGCACTCTCGCCAAATGGGGACATCTGAATGATGGGGACACCGTGTGTGACTGTGGCACTGAACCACAGACCATGCAGCACCTTCTGATATGCCCCCTGCTGGAACAGCCCTGCACAGCATCGGACTTAGCAGAGTTTAATGAGAAGGGACAGAAATGTGTTCAGCTGTGGCTGAACCACATCTAGCCAAGCCTTGTAACTGACTGTCTTGTGGACACAATAAGAAGAAGACCATTGACAGTTACACATTATTGCCAATTACACACTCACAAATGAGTAAACACCTCTGGGGTCACCTAACTCGACTTGTCGATGGTGTGACTCCTCCCAGTAATTGTCTAACAAGCAGCAGATTGACAGGGGTCAGAGTCAGGCTGTAACCTCTAGCCTTCATTAACTTTAAAGAAAATAAGTCACAATGTGAAGACAAAACTTTTCTTTGGGGACTTTACAAAGTGACTAAAAGAGCAAACCAAATAGGTGATAAGTGCTCTGGCCTAGATTGTACGAGTCCTCTTTGTGCCTTCCAGCACAGTATCAGCAGTACGGTTACTTATGCATGCAGCCTGATCAGGGCTGCACAGCAAAAGCCATCTTCTAATGAAGACATCAAATACTCTTACAGTAATTTAGAGAATTTTTTCTAAACTTATTTCTTTGAATTATTATGTAGTAAATGATGCACAATGTAATGGCTACAGAATAATAAACCATCTGCGTTTAGATTGATTCCCTCAGTTTATTTATAGCACTACATGGTATTTAACTGCAGGTGTTTACATTCATTCATTCATCAGCTTCTCTTTCAGCATATTTGGGCTGTTCTTTATCCATATCTGAAACTTTACACGTCCCACACAACAAGAAGAATATTAAAAGATATTTATCTCAATATCTACATATAAATGTACATTACACACTAAAATAGATTCTGCAAATTCTCCATTTTACTCACAAATTACATGGAGCTTCTCTTTCAGCATATTTGGGCTGTTCTTTATCCATATCTGAAACTTTACACGTTCCACACCACAAGAAGAATATCAAATGATATTTATCCTAATATCTACATATAAATGTACATTACACACTACAATCTGAAAGTAGAAATGAAACACGTCCAGTTCTACTGCCTAACACTGGAGTACACACATTCAGTCTTGGTGTTGTCCCTCTGTCTGCTTGATCTGTTGGGCACTTTCACATTTAAAGCAGCGTAATGGAGATTGTCTGCATCTTGGTAACCCTGGTAACAAAATTTGTAAAAGCAGATTATAATATGGACCCTGATAAAAATTAAAACAGTTTTAAAACAACAAGTGAATATTGCAGCAGAAATGTTTTGCAATACAATGCAGTTCAATTGGTAAATTTCACAAACGGAAAAGTTCAAAAATGTCGACAAGACAAAGTAATTCAGCAGCAAAACGTTTTTTCAATTTTCATTTAACAGTAAATCTAAACAGATGAAATTTACCTCTCCGTCTGCTCTGGAGGATGAAGATCTTGTTTGTGACTCTAAAACACAAGAACAACAATTTGACTGAAAAGCCAAACTGCCTGAAAACAAGCTGTCAGATATACACACTATCTATGAGCTGTACCTGATAGGAAGCTGTTGGTTTTCTTCATCTTGTAAATGAAGGAAGCCAGTAAAACAACCAGGATGGTGGTGAATGCCAAAGCTCCGCTCAAGAAATACACCAAGACAAGAGAGTGTTCCTCATCTGCAGAGCCAAACATCAGAAACACAGCTTTCAGTGTTTTTCCCATTTTCATCTGCTAGACCGCTGCTAGAAAAGTGACTTACACTCAAAGTCCAGTTTGTTCCCGTTTCCAAACAGTATGTGTCCACATGAGGCAACAGCACAGTAGTAGGTCCCAGCATGAGAAAGATTCAGCCTCTGCATCGGCAAGTTGTAGACACAGGTTTGTGTTTGTGTCTCAGGTTTCCTCTCACACTGATCGTTCCTGTCTCCATGAGTGTAAATGAGTCCTGGATGAGAATCTTCAGAGTCTTTGAACCAGTAAACACTGTGTTCTCCATCACAGGTCCCAGTGTGTACTGTACAGCTGAGAGTCACAGAGCCTCCTGGCTGGATGGTCTCAGATCCGGACTGATGGACCAAAGCTTGGCTGTTCAGTCCTGAACCCTTCACACTGACAGTAGCTCCCTCCCCAAATTCAAATTTTACTGAATAGCTACTTGCACAGTAGTAAGTAGCTGAGTCTGACGTGCGTAAATCTGAGATCTTCAAATGATTTTTACCATTTTCAGTGTCCAGCGAGAAACGTGTATTTTTTTTGAATTCATCATGAAAACTTCCATTTCTATTAAAAGCATATACGGTAGAGAGTAGCCTTGGTGTCTGTCCCACACTTTGCTTGTACCAGTAAAGCGTTGGTAAATCAGCATTGTCAAAGAAACATTGTAAAGTCAAGCTTTCACCAACATTAGCCGATACAAAACTTCTCTCTTGATGAACAGATGAGGAGACTTTCTGATCAGTCGCCTGAACTGATGAGGAATGACAGACAAAGCAAAGGCACATAATGAACACATGAAAACATTTCAAAGATTCAAACTGCAATCACACAAACACAACTCACCCATTCTCCCCAAGAACAAACATGTCAGGCAGAAGACAAACTGTGCAGATGTCATCGTGCTCGAATTTTCTGGCTGAGTGGAAAGAATCTTGATCCTTTCTTCACTTTTGACAAGACAAGACTGTGTTTGATTGGCCAACTGAAGTGACACTGTATGTCCAAATTTGGAAACTTGATCACATGTTTACTGCCACCTACAGTGTGAATTGTTTCCTTGAATAGAATCACATGGCGAGAGGTAAATGAAGAACAAAATGGTTCCTCATGTTGGCAAAAGATCTTGAATCAATCTAAAATAAATGATCTGCATTAACATCAATTAGAGGATGCGGTGCAGCTCACTTCTGTTTAACATTAACAGACTTATGATGTTAAATGTGTGTGTGTGTGTGTGTGTGTGTGTGTGTGTGTGTGTGTGTGTGTGTGCGTGAATGTGAGAACGTGTGTGTTACGTATTTTTTTGTTGTGAATGGTACAGAACCACAGATCACATGCATGTGTACGGAAGAACAGGGAAGGACCAAATTAAAAAAATCTATTTTGCAACAGTTAAAGTCTCATGGCACACACACATTTTCTTCTCTCTCCATGAACACTGTTAAAAATGGATTACTTTTGGCGAACTGAAGGATGTTCAAGAAATTAAATAGTGTGTTTGAGGCAGTAAGTAAGAGTGGTGAAAGATGAGGGTGTGTGTGTGTGTGTGTGTGTGTGTGTGTGTGTGTGTGTGTTTGTGTTGGTAATTTTTTGCCATCAGAGCTTCTTAAAAAGTTGTCCAGCAGAATAAATGTTCCATCCTGTAATAGCATCAGTGTGCACTGACCATAGAATGTATATAAAGATGGACTTAGCCTCCGTGATGTCACCCACTTTCTGACGAGTGGTTTTGAAGGTCAGAGTGAGCTGCTCTGCCGTTTCTGTCTTGGCAGTGCCTCACGTTGCTTAACTCAAAGCTAATCCAAAATTAGGTAAGGAGGTGGGGCGGGTGGAGCTGAGACTTCAGTGCATACCAGTTTGATAACTGCAATATGCTCCTGTTAGCATTGTTAGCACAGCTGGGCATCTTGCTTGAAGGTGAACCAATGGGCGATTACTTTGCTGGCCATTCAGGTAGTTAGCAACCTAAGCTAACAAGCCAGGTATGATGAGCATAGACCTGCTGATCAGTGCTAACATGTATGCAAAATAATACTAAAATTTAATTCACCTCAAAATACAGGAGCACAGACTTCCTCCCGTTCTGTTAGTCAATTCCCTGCACAGCAAGACATTATCTGTCCAACATTTGCATGAAAAATCCTCCAGAAGGGTCAAATAACAAAAAAGCAGCCGGGAGGTGACGTTTATTGACTCGAATCAGCTGAGGTGATGCCCAGCAGACTCTGGTTTAAGACTGGTCATCCTCTCCTCCACCTTTTCCCCACAACTGCTTGCACACACATGTAATGATTTTGTCATAACCCGCCAACTTACTTAAGTTCATGGTTCTTTATTGTTTCCCTGTGTTTCCTGTTTTATTTTGGTAACCATTGTCTTGTCTCGTTTCGGATCCCATGTCCTGTCAAGTTTCCTTCCTGTGTGATTACCTGCCCCGCCCTAATGTGTTTCACCTGTGTCTAATTGTCTCCCCTGCCTTAGCGTATTTAAGTCCTTGTCTTCCCCTCATGTGTTGCCAGATCGTCTTTTACCCCCGTGTGAGCGTTCCAGCATTTTCTCGGGAAGTCCCTCGTGTTTGTGTGATTTTACATGTTTTTGACCAGTGAGTTTTGCCTGACGATTTTGATACTTTTGCCATATTGACTGATCACCTGTGTACCAATTTTTGGACTGATTAAAACTTTGAACCCGACCCTCGTCTGAGTCTGTTTTGTGGGTCCACATCCAGTGTGTGCTTGACAGATTTATAAACTCTTATAACCTGTTGCATGATGGAAGCACAGCCATTACCATTGACAATTACACATTATTGCCAATTACACACTCACAAATGAGTAAACACCTCTGGGGTCACCTAACTCGACTTGTCGATGGTGTGACTCCTCCCAGTAATTGTCTAACAAGCAGCAGATTGACAGGGGTCAGAGTCAGGCTGTAACCTCTAGCCTTCATTAACTTTAAAGAAAATAAGTCACAATGTGAAGACAAAACTTTTCTTTGGAGACTTTACATAGCAACTAGAAGAGCAAACCAGCAGAGGTGATAAGTGCTCTGGCCTAGATTGTACCAGTCCTCTTTGTGCCTTCCAGCACAGTATCAGCAGTACGGTTACTTATGCATGCAGCCTGATCAGGGCTGCACAGCAAAAGCCATCTTCTAATGAAGACATCAAATACTCTTACAGTAATTTAGAGAATTTTTTTCTAAACTTAGTTCTTTGAAATATTATATAGTAAATGATGCACAATGTAATGGCTACAGAATAATAAACCATCTGCGTTTAGATTGATTCCCTCAGTTTATTTATAGCACTACATGGTATTTAACGGCAGGTGTTTACATTCATTCATTCATCAGCTTCTCTTTCAGCATATTTGGGCTGTTCTTTATCCATATCTGAAACTTTACACGTCCCACACAACAAGAAGAATATTAAAAGATATTTATCTCAATATCTACATATAAATGTACATTACACACTAAAATAGATTCTGCAAATTCTCCATTTTACTCACAAAGTAGAAATGAAACACGTCCAGTTCTACTGCCTAACACTGGAGTACACACATTCAGTCTTGGCGTTGTCCCTCTGTCTGCTTGATCTGTTGGGCACTTTCACATTTAAGGCAGCGTAATGGAGATTGTTTGCATCTCGGTAACCCTGGTAACAAAATTTGTAAAAGCAAATTACAATATGGACCCTGACAAAAATTAAAACAGTTTCAAAACTGACAGAAATGTTCAAAAATATCGAGAAAAAAACAATGTTTAAATTTTAATTTAACAGTAAATCTAAACAGATGAAATTTACCTCTGCATCTGCTCTGGAGGATGAAGATCTTGTTTGTGACTCTAAAACACAAGAACAACAATTTGACTGAAAAGCCAAACTGCCTGAAAACAAGCTGTCAGATATACACACTATCTATGAGCTGTACCTGATAGGAAGCTGTTGGTTTTCTTCATCTTGTAAATGAAGGAAGCCAGTAAAACAACCAGGATGGTGGTGAATGCCAAAGCTCCGCTCAACAAATACACCAAGACAAGAGAGTGTTCCTCATCTGCAGAGCCAAACATCAGAAACACAGCTTTCAGTGTTTTTCCCATTTTCATCTGCTAGACCGCTGCTAGAAAAGTGACTTACCCTCAAAGTCCAGTTTGTTCCTGTTTCCAAACAGTATGTGTCCACATGAGGCAACAGCACAGTAGTAGGTCCCAGCATGAGAAAGATTCAGGCTCTGCATCGGCAAGTTGTAGACACAGGTTTGTGTTTGTGTCTCAGGTTTCCTCTCACACTGATCGTTCCTGTCTCCATGAGTGTAAATGAGTCCTGGATGAGATTCTTCAGAGTCTTTGAACCAGTAAACACTGTGTTCTCCATCACAGGTCCCAGTGTGTACTGTACAGCTGAGAGTCACAGAGCCTCCTGGCTGGATGGTCTCAGATCCGGACTGATGGACCGAAGCCTGGATGTTCAAACCTGAACCCTTCACACTGACAGTAGCTCCCTCATCAAATTCAATAACAATTGAAGTCATTTTTGCACAGTAGTAAGTAGCGGAGTCTGATATACGCAGGTCTGTTATTTTTAAGTGATTTTGACCAATTCCAGTGTCCAGAGTGAAACGTGGATTGTTCTTGAATTCATAATGAAAACTTCCATTTGTATTAGAAGCAAATAGGGTCGAGATGAGCCTTGGTTTCTGTCCCACACTTTGCTTGTACCAGTAAAGCGTTGGTAAATCAGCATTGTCAAAGAAACATTGTAAAGTCAAGCTTTCACCAACATTAGCCGATACAAAACTTCTCTCTTGATGAACAGATGAGGACAATTTCTGATCAGTCGCCTGAACTGATGAGGAATGAGAGACAAAGCAAAGGCACATAATGAACACATGAAAACATTTCAAAGATTCAAACTGCAATCACACAAACACAACTCACCCATTCTCCCCAAGAACAAACATGTCAGGCAGAAGACAAACTGTGCAGATGTCATCGTGCTCGAATTTTCTGGCTGAGTGGAAAGAATCTTGATCCTTTCTTCACTTTTGACAAGACAAGACTGTGTTTGATTGGCCGACTGAAGTGACACTGTATGTCCAAATTTGGAAACTTGATCACATGTTTACTGCCACCTACAGTGTGAATTGTTTCCTTGAATAGAATCACATGGCGAGAGGTAAATGAAGAACAACATGGTTTCTAATTTTGGCAAATGATCTTGAATAACTATAAAATAAATGATCTGCATTAACATCAGTTAGATGACGCAGTGCAGTTCACTTCTGTTTAACATTAACAGACTCATAATGTTAAAAGTATATGTGTGTGTGTGTGTGTGTGTGTGTGTGTGTGTGTGTGTGTGTGTGTGTGTGTGCATGTGAGATTGTGTGTGTTATGTGTTTTTTTGTTGTGAATGGTACAGAACCACAGATCACATGCATGTGTACGGAAGAACAGGGAAGGACCAAATTAAAAAAGTCTATTTTTCAACAGTCAAAGGTTCATGGCACACACACATTTTCTTCTCTCTCCATCAACACTGTTAAAAATGGATTACTTTTGGCGAGTTGAAGGATGTTCAAGAAATTAAATAGTGTGTTTGAGGCAGTAAGTAAGAGTGGTGAAAGATGAGGGTGTGTGTGTGTGTGTGTGTGTGTGTTTGTGTTGGTAATTTTTTGCCATCAGAGCTTCATAAAAAGTTGTCCAGCAGAATAAATGTTCCATCCTGTAATAGCATCAGTGTGCACTGACCATAGAATGTATATAAAGATGGACTTAGCCTCCGTGATGTCACCCACTTTCTGACGAGTGGTTTTGAAGCTCAGAGTGAGCTGCTCTGCCGTTGCTGTCTTGGCAGTGCCTGACGTTGCTTAACACAAAGCTAATCCAAAATTAGGTAAGGAGGTGGGGCGGGTGGAGCTGAGACTTCAGTGCATACCAGTTTGAAAACTGCAATATGCTCCTGTTAGCATTGTTAGCACAGCTGGGCATCTTGCTTGAAGGTGAACCAATGGGTGATTACTTTGCTGGCCATTCAGGTAGTTAGCAACCTAAGCTAACAAGCCAGGTATGATGAGCATAGACCTGCTGATCAGTGCTAATATATATGCAAAATAATACTAAAATTTAATTCACCTCAAAATACAGGAGCACAGACTTCCTCCCGTTCTGTTAGTCCATTCCCTGCACAGCAAGACATATTATCTGACCGATATTTACATGAAAATACTCCAGTAGGTTCAAACAACAAAAATGCAGCCGGGAGGTGACGTTTATTGACTCGAATCAGCTGAGGTGATGCCCAGCAGACTCTGGTTTAAGACTGGTCATCCTCTCCTCCACCTTTTCCCCACAACTGCTTGCACACACATGTAATGATTTTGTCATGACCCGCCAACTTACTTAAGTTCATGGTTCTTTGTCTTTATTGTTTCCCTGTGTTTCCTGTTTTATTTTGGTAATCATTGTCTTGTCTCGTTTCGGATCCCATGTCCTGTCAAGTTTCCTTCCTGTGTGATTACCTGCCCCGCCCTAATGTGTTTCACCTGTGTCTAATTGTCTCCCCTGCCTTAGCGTATTTAAGTCCTTGTCTTCCCCTCATGTGTTGCCAGATCGTCTTTTACCCCCGTGTGAGCGTTCCAGCATTTTCTCGGGAAGTCCCTCGTGTTTGTGTGATTTTACATGTTTTTTGACCAGTGAGTTTTGCCTGACGATTTTGATACTTTTGCCATATTGACTGATCACCTGTGTACCAATTTTTGGACTGATTAAAACTTTGAACCCGACCCTCGTCTGAGTCTGTTTTGTGGGTCCACATCCAGTGTGTGCTTGACAGATTTATAAACTCTTATAACCTGTTGCATGATGGAAGCACAGCCATTACCATTGACAATTACACATTATTGCCAATTACACACTCACAAATGAGTAAACACCTCTGGGGTCACCTAACTCGACTTGTCGATGGTGTGACTCCTCCCAGTAATTGTCTAACAAGCAGCAGATTGACAGGGGTCAGAGTCAGGCTGTAACCTCTAGCCTTCATTAACTTTAAAGAAAATAAGTCACAATGTGAAGACAAAACTTTTCTTTGGGGACTTTACATAGCAACTACAAGAGCAAACCACCAAACAGGTGATAAGTGCTCTGGCCTAGATTGTACCAGTCCTCTTTGTGCCTTCCAGCACAGTATCAGCAGTACGGTTACTTATGCATGCAGCCTGATCAGGGCTGCACAGCAAAAGCCATCTTCTAATGAAGACATCAAATACTCTTACAGTAATTTAGAGATTTTTTTCTAAACTTATTTCTTTGAATTATTATGTAGTAAATGATGCACAATGTAATGGCTACAGAATAATAAACCATCTGCGTTTAGATTGATTCCCTCAGTTTATTTATAGCACTACATGGTATTTAACTGCAGGTGTTTACATTCATTCATTCATCAGCTTCTCTTTCAGCATATTTGGGCTGTTCTTTATCCATATCTGAAACTTTACACGTCCCACACAACAAGAAGAATATTAAAAGATATTTATCTCAATATCTACATATAAATGTACATTACACACTAAAATAGATTCTGCAAATTCTCCATTTTACTCACAAAGTAGAAATGAAACACGTCCAGTTCTACTGCCTAACACTGGAGTACACACATTCAGTCTTGGTGTTGTCCCTCTGTCTGCTTGATCTGTTGGGCACTTTCACATTTAAGGCAGCGTAATGGAGACTGTCTGCATCTCGGTAACCCTGGTAACAAAATTTGTAAAAGCAAATTACAATATGGACCCTGACAAAAATTAAAACAGTTTCAAAACTGACAGAAATGTTCAAAAATATCGAGAAAAAAACGATGTTTAAATTTTCATTTAACAGTAAATCTAAACAGATGAAATTTACCTCTGCATCTGCTCTGGAGGATGAAGATCTTGTTTGTGACTCTAAAACACAAGAACAACAATTTGACTGAAAAGCCAAACTGACTGAAAACAAGCTGTCAGATATACACACTATCTATGAGCTGTACCTGATAGGAAGCTGTTGGTTTTCTTCATCTTGTAAATGAAGGAAGCCAGTAAAACAACCAGGATGGTGGTGAATGTCAAAGCTCCGCTCAACAAATACACCAAGACAAGAGAGTGTTCCTCATCTGCAGAGCCAAACATCAGAAACACAGCTTTCAGTGTTTTTCCCATTTTTATCTGCTAGACCGCTGCTAGAAAAGTGACTTACCCTCAACGTCCAGCTTGGTCCCGTTTCCAAACAGTATGTGTCCACATGAGGCAACAGCACAGTAGTAGGTCCCAGCATGAGAAAGATTCAGGCTCTGCATCGGCAAGTTGTAGACACAGGTTTGTGTTTGTGTCTCAGGTTTCTTCTCACACTGATCGTTCCTGTCTCCATGAGTGTAAATGAGTCCTGGATGAGATTCTTCAGAGTCTTTGAACCAGTAAACACTGTGTTCTCCATCACAGGTCCCAGTGTGTACTGTACAGCTGAGAGTCACAGAGCCTCCTGGCTGGATGGTCTCAGATCCGGACTGATGGACCGAAGCCTGGATGTTCAAACCTGAACCCTTCACACTGACAGTAGCTCCCTCCTCAAATTCAGTAATGAATGAAGTCCTTTTGGCGCAGTAGTAAGTAGCTGAGTCTGATATGCGCAGATCTGTTATATTTAAGTGATTTTGACCAATTCCACTGTCCAGAGTGAAACGTGGATCATTCTTGAATTCATCATGAAATGTTGTATTTCTATTAAAAGCATATAGGGTCGAGATGAGCCTTGGTTTCTGTCCCAAACTTTGCTTGTACCAGTACATCCGTGTTGCATCATTATTTTTAATCACACATTGTAAAGTCAAGCTTTCACCAACATTAGCCGATACAAAACTTCTCTCTTGACGAACAGATGAGGAGAATTTCTGATCAGTCACCTGAACTGATGAGGAATGACAGACAAAGCAAAGGCACATAATGAACACATGAAAACATTTCAAAGATTCAAACTGCAATCACACAAACACAACTCACCCATTCTCCC
This sequence comes from Seriola aureovittata, assembly GCF_021018895.1. Classification (NCBI taxonomy): domain Eukaryota; kingdom Metazoa; phylum Chordata; class Actinopteri; order Carangiformes; family Carangidae; genus Seriola; species Seriola aureovittata. The sequence continues at coordinate 4,791,042 of NC_079386.1, forward strand.
CAAGAACAAACATGTCAGGCAGAAGACAAACTGTGCAGATGTCATCGTGCTCGAATTTTCTGGCTGAGTGGAAAGACTCTTGATCTTTTGTTCACTTTTGACAAGACAAGACTGTGTTTGATTGGCCGACTGAAGTGACACTGTATGTCCAAATTTGGAAACTTGATCACATGTTTACTGTAACCCATAGTGTGAACTTTAGTTTCAGAGAATTACATGGTGGGAGACATATGAAGAACATAAAGATTTTTCAGCTTTGCATTAGCTTTAAAACTACTGAAAAAAATGATCACGTGTTTGTATTTTATTTACAATTATCTGACAGGACATTCTGAGGTTCAATATCTGACTTCCGTTTGTTCCTCTCCTCAGAGACAAGATCGTGTTTGATTGGCTGATTGAAGTGACACACTATCTCCCGTATAAGAGATATGATCCACCCACAGTGTGCTTTGTTTCCATTAATAGAATCACATGGTGAGAGGCAATGAAGAACATAATGGTTTCTCATGTGGGCAATAGATTTCAAATCATTTAAAAAATAGATGATCTGTACAAACAGCATAAACCCAAAAAAAGAAATGAATCTGACTCCTTCAATTCTAGGGAGGTTAAATGCTGTTGGGTATAGGTAATTAATCATTGGCTATCAGAAATTAACAAAATATTAATATTGAAATTATACTATTGACTGCTAACTAACTACTACTAACTAACTAACTACTTAACTACAGGCAGAATAATCTTTGAGATTGGCAATATTCCCCCTGGTACAACATTAAATACACCAGTAGGCAATGACATTTATAACAAGATCACGGTGGTAAAAACTCACAGTAATACGGATGTGTGTGTGTTTGTGTGTGTGTGTGCGTGTGTGTGTGTGTGCCCTGTAGGGACGCAGACAAAGACAAGATGGCTGATTTAAAATGGTAGCTGGGACCACGTGGCTTAAATAAAGGGAACTACAACCAAGATGGCAGTAAAACAAAAAGGAACTACACAAGATGGCGGACGCAAAGATGGCCACTGGGACCACACGTTTCTTTGTACAGGCCAATTCATGTAGGCTAAAGGTTGTCAGTTTAAAAGAGATGGTTAGCTGCATCCAAGTCCAGGTACTGGAGCTACAGGCATGTGTTGGAACATACTAGTATCAACTTAACACTGTGGCTCACCAACAACCAAAGCAGACATCACAACGTGAAGTCCAGTGAGTTTGTGCAGCTTCATGGTGAGGTGAAAGTCTTGCTGCTGGTTGTGTGGCTCCTGCTTCACAGAGGAGGTCGATGGTCGCGACACACATGATTACGCCCCCCCCCCCCTTTTTTTTTTTTTTGCCGTTCTCTTTTGATGGTTTCTTCTTCTTCTTTTTTTTTGGACCATTTTCAATTTGTTTCTGAAACTACGGTGGCCCTGAGAGCTCAACGCACTACAAATTAAGAAAATAAATGCTAAAACAAACAAATTCAGAAAACATTTTCATCAATTTGAAAACACACACTGCAAGTGCTCACAACACAGCCAAATATGGAAACGCATCGGAAGTAACAAAGATGACAAACGGAAGTGTTAGACGCACTTGTTGTTCAATGCTTTGTGACTATTGAAGTTAAAAGCATTGAAGTGTGAATGGATGTATTACAGTACATGTATTATATAATATATCAACGCAAGTGCATCACAGCCAGGATCACCACTTTTTTGTGTCCTCTGGAAACACTTCTGTTGTGTGGTGAGTATTTACAAGCACACATGTTGTGAATTTGAAAATGTTTTCTTAATTTTTTTTCTTTTTTCTTAATTTTTATTTTATTAGATTAGATTTAATTGATTATTAATGATGCAACACAGTGAAATGCAAATTGCATGAAATTAGATTTAAATCACTCATGATAAACGACTTATACCATTTATTACTCTTGTGGTCTACAAGAGTAGTATGCTGTACAGCCTAAATTAATGTGTCCTTACAAAAATAATATAATGTAAGGATTTTACATCGATTTGTTTGTAAGAAGACATCCTTTAAACCACTCATACAAAAACAGCAACAAGAGTAAAAGGTCCTGAATGTTCACATCTTACCACAAGGGAGCTACAAACACATTTTTATCTCAAGAGCTACTTCTAAATCTACATTACACCTCAACATAAATTCAAAAAAATTGTCATCTTGCTCTTACTACATAATTCAAATGACACATATCCAGCTCTACAGTTTGACACTGGAGTAAACACAGTCATCCCCGGTATCGTTCCTCTGTCTTCTTGATTTCTTGGGCAGGTTAACACTTAAAGCAGCGTAATGCAGATCTGTGTCTTGGTAACCCTGGTGACAAAGCATGTAAAAATGTTGATCTCAGTATGGTTCTTAACAATAATGTAAAAGATCTACACATCAGATAATTTAGTGTTTCAATGGCTATTCAGTAGACAAGATAAAGTGTATTCACCTCTGCATTTGTCATGGAAGGAGCAGAAAATCTTGCTTGGAGCTCTGGTTGCGAAACACAGTAAAAGGTTCCTTTTCATTAAAAATCAAGACTTAGTGAAAGAAAGTTGCTGGTTATATAAAATTCCAGTTACCGGGAGTTCGGCAGATGTTTCTCTTGTTAATCTTGTACAGTGAGAATGCCATTAAACACTCAGGACGGTGGTGAATGTCAGTGCTCCACTCAAGAAATACACAAGAAAGTCCACCTCATCTGAAAATCCCACACAGAAAGAGGATCGGTATATTTACAGTTTTAGTCTAGTCAAGTCAATTTTATATATTTGCCTGACAAGGGGGTTTACAATATGTCCAGCAAACACCCTCTACTCTTAGATCCTCACAATCTACTATCTGCTTTTCTTGAAAGTGACTCACCCTTGATGTCCAGCTTGGTCCCGTCTCCAAACAGTATTTGTCCACATGAGGCAACAGCACAGTAGTAGGTCCCAGCATGAGAAAGATTCAGCCTCTGCATCGGCAAGTTGTAGACACAGGTTTGTGTTTGTGTCTCAGGTTTCTTCTCACACTGATCGTTCCTGTCTCCATGAGTGTAAATGAGTCCTGGATGAGATTCTTCAGAGTCTTTGAACCAGTAAACACTGTGTTCTCCATCACAGGTCCCAGTGTGTACTGTACAGCTGAGAGTCACAGAGCCTCCTGGCTGGATGGTCTCAGATCCGGACTGATGGACCGAAGCCTGGATGTTCAAACCTGAACCCTTCACACTGAGAATAATGCTCTCCAAGAATTCTAATGAGTATAAATAAGTAACACAGCAGTAGGTGGCTGAGTCTGATGTGCGTAAATCTGTGATTGTCAAGTGATTTTTACCATTTTCTGTGTCTAGTGTGACGCGTGGATCGCTCTTGAATTCATTATGAAAAGTGCTATTGACACCATGTTTATAGAAGCTAGAGATGAGCCTTGGCTTCTGTCCTAGAATTTGCTTGTACCAGTAAATCCTCGCAGACACACCTTCATAGAAACACCGCAAATTCACCTTGTCGCCAACATGAGCTGATACAAAACTTTTCTCTTGGGGAACAGGTGCCGGCGATTTCAGATCAGCCATCTGAGCTGAAGTGACATGAAAGACAAAGCCAACGCACACTTAGTTTATTGCGAAAGAATCTGTGTGATGTCAACCATACACTAAAAGGTGCAAGATGGAGTCCCAAAAATGCAACTTACCCGATTTCGCCAAGAACAGACACGTGAGATAGAAGGCAAACACTGGAGAAGTCATCATGTCCAAATTGCTGAGGTGAATGAAAAGATAGTTATGGTTTCTTCAGTCTTTACAGACAAGAATGCATGTGATTGGCCAGCTTGTGCATGTGCCCTTAGTAGGAAACATGATGACACGCTCACAGTCACCTATAGTGTGACTGTGAGCGTGTCATCATGTTTCCTGAGGTGCTCCTAAAAATAAATAACCACTAAATCCAATGCAATAAAAAAACCAGTAACAAGAGCAGTAGAGTCCTTTAATTTTCAAGTTTTGAAAATAGACTTAATATTAAATAAAGATTTGAGCAGTTCATTCATACTTGACAAATACTGATGCACAGTGAATCACAGAGGGGATCAATGCAGCAGACACTGACTCTCTTTTCAAGCTTTAGTGTTTCTGACCCGATTTGTTGCTTTTTTTTCTCATGTATTTTGTTAAACCTTTGATGACCACAATCAAAATTCCAATAACCGTCAATGGCTTTATTATAAATTTTAAGTGGAAATAATACTTTCAGAATAAGGGTATGAATTCACGCTTTATGTGTCAATTGTCTGATGCCTATTTTTATTTAATAGAAGCAGTTACTTTTATTCATTATTTTCAGTAACATTATTCCTACTACAAACTTAGTCTCTCTTAGTATTAATATTCACAGTCTTGTTGAATACGACCGGACAAAGACTCTGTAATGTTTTTGGCTGTTTACTTCATGTGGTCTTTGGACTCAGGGGCATCTATGTAAGACTTCCGACAGCACACACCTATACATCCTGCTGACAACCACAAAGACTGCTGCACTGAGAACAACACCTAGTAACAAAAAGTATGGCGGTCAAAAGTGGTCTGAGAGTAATGACTGCTTCAGTTATTTTTCTTCTGTTCACCTTTGTGCCAGTGTCATGAAATATTAAATGTCCCTTTTCTACAACTTTCAGGGGGCAGGATTAATTGTTAGCTGTTAGCAGCCACTCATCACCCAAAGTAAAAAATGAAACTGTTGGCTGTTACCCAATCAACATGCATTTGAAACTGTATTTGTGGTGGTGGTTTGCATCTCTTTGCTGTTCACAAAGACCAACAGAGTGATGTGTCTTGGCACTTAATATATGATGTGAGTGAATGTGAACATGCTTTTCCAGTCCACTGTAGCTACATAGCAGTGGCGTACTGACTAACAGCTAGCACTAGCAGATATAATATTACTCACTCGTTAGTTATCCTTGTAGCATTAAAACACCACAATTTAGAATTTTCTCTCGTTGAAAGGGGGCACCAGTCCTCTGGGAGGACAACAATTAATTACAATATTGATAAATTTATCAATCTCATATCGGAAGCCATGACTTCTCGGTTCAATGGATCTCCAGTCCCTACGTCAAAAGAATACAACAGGACAACAACTGGGTGTAAATACAGGAGTTTATTAACTAAACTACTATCTACAGAGTAAATGCAAGGTGTAATAATCATAAAGATGAAAATAATAATGAAATGAGCAGTGTGATGAGTTGGCGATAGTGGGAGAGAATATGTTATGTCTATACACTATGGCTGTACAGCTAATGATACCACGTCTATGAATGAGATTAGGTAATTAAATATGACTTTATTTCGACATCAACCCAGTCATGAGCAGAGTGTTAAGACCGGCCTACTGTGATTTGCGCTGTAGCTGAAGACCCTTGGCTGGAAGCCAAGTGGCTGTGGTTGCTGTGGTAACCCTGGAGATGCGGGATCGAGGTGGATTCTCCGAGAGGCCGTGTCCTGTTATCACGGTCAAGGATTCTGCCAGTGTCTCAGCATTTCAGCTCTGGACCGTGACTCTTCATCTATGATAATAATCAAGTTCGAGTAGAGGTCAGACAGACGTGAAATGTCAGGTATCACTATATATGAATCATCAAGTCACAAACACGCCAAACGATAAGTTAAACAAGCCTCATTTTCGCCCACACAACGACGCTGTAAATTAGCAGAACCGCATGTTTTTCAGTCGACAGAAAAACCCTCCTGTGCCATTTTATTTCGGCACCAGAACAATTGCGCCTCACTTACTGGAGTGGGGTGAGGTCCTACCACATTCTCTGACAAACAAAACGTAAAGCCACTGGCCAGTCACGTATTAAGAAGCAGTCTGAGCTACTGCTGGATGAACACATCGAACATGTCTACACAAAAGTATTTTAATGATGTTTATTTGATCATTAATGAAATAAAATCCACATAAAAAAAACAATACTTTACTTGATGTGGTTGAACATCAATGAGGACAAACAGAAAAAGCCCAAAACAGCTGCGATCCTCAAAGCAACAAATTACCTCATAGTATCAGTTAATCTGATTATATTAACTCACAAAAAACATTCATTCATATGTACCAACAATGCTCTTATAATATTAGATACATTTCATTTGCAAGAAACAAAGCAACGTTGTGTGAATGTGAGATATCCTGCTTCAGACCCCCCCCAAAAAAACTATGTTAAACATGCATTATGGGTATTACGGTATTAACTTGTCCAGTTCTACTTCTTTATGCTGTGGTACACACATTCAGTCCAGGTTTGATCCCTCTGTCTTCTTGATCTGTTGGTCAGGTTAATGCTTAAAGCAGCATAATAGAGGTTTAGTGCGTGTTGGTAACCCTGGTTACAAAACACATATCAGTAACGATTAAAACAGTGGGCAACAAAGTATCTATGCTTGCGCAATTAAAAAGGTGTCTTAAAGGCAATTCATCAATTAATTTAAACAGCTGTTACTCACCTCTGCATTTGCTGTGGAGGGAGCGGTAAATGCTGGTTGAGACTCTGGTTGTGAAACACAGAAGAGGTCGCTTTATTCAAAAGCCATGTTCAGTCGATAGAAGTTGTTGGATATATATTAAAAAAGGTGCCAGTTACCTGGAGATCGACAGCTGTTTCTCTTGGCCATCATGCACAATGAGAAAGCCAGTAAAACACTCAGGATGGTGGTGAACACCCAGGCTCCATATGAGAAATACATCAAGTCAACTTTATCTGCAAAACAAAGCTTTCAATGAGTTTTCTGTTTTCACAAATTTGACTGGGGAGTAACAGCGACTTCTTTTAAAATCAGTGGTTATAAAGTGACTTACCCTCAAAGTCCAGCTTGGTCCCGTCTCCAAACAGTATGTGTCCACATGAGGCAACAGCACAGTAGTAGGTCCCAGCATGAGAAAGATTCAGGCTCTGCATCGGCAAGTTGTAGACACAGGTTTGTGTTTGTGTCTCAGGTTTCCTCTCACACTGATCGTTCCTGTCTCCATGAGTGTAAATGAGTCCTGGATGAGATTCTTCAGAGTCTTTGAACCAGTAAACACTGTGTTCTCCATCACAGGTCCCAGTGTGTACTGTACAGCTGAGAGTCACAGAGCCTCCTGGCTGGAGGATCTCAGATCCGGACTGATGGACCGAAGCCTGGATATTCAAACCTGAACCCCCTACACTGAGAATAATGCTATCCAAGAATTCTAATGTGTATAAATAAGTAACACAGCAGTAAGTGGCTGAGTCTGATGTGCGTAAATCTGTGATTGTCAAGTGATTTTTACCATTTTCTGTGTCTAGTGTGAAGCGTGAATCGCTCTTGAATTCATTATGAAAAGTGCTATTGAGATCATGTTTATAGAAGCTAGAGATGAGCCTTGGCTTCTGTCCCAGACTTTGCTTGTACCAGTAAAGCCTCTTAGTCAAACTTCCAAAGAAACACCGCAAATTCACCTTGTCGCCAACATGAGCTGATACAAAACTTTTCTCTTGGGGAACAGGTGCCGGCGATTTCAGATCAGCCATCTGAGCTGAAGTGACATGAAAGACAAAGCCAACGCACACTTAGTTTATTGCGAAAGAATCTGTGTGATGTCAACCATACACTAAAAGGTGCAAGATGGAGTCCCAAAAATGCAACTTACCCGATTTCGCCAAGAACAGACACGTGAGATAGAAGGCAAACACTGGAGAAGTCATCATGTCCAAATTGCTGAGGTGAATGAAAAGATAGTTATGGTTTCTTCAGTCTTTACAGACAAGAATGCATGTGATTGGCCAGCTTGTGCATGTGCCCTTAGTAGGAAACATGATGACATGCTCACAGTCACCCATAGTGTGACTGTGAGCGTGTCAACATGTTTCCTGAGGTGCTCCTAAAAATAAATAACCACTAAATCCAATGCAATAAAAAAACCACTAACAAGAGCAGTAGAGTCCTTTAATTTTCAAGTTTTGAAAATAGACTTAATATTAAATAAAGATTTGAGCAGTTCATTCATACTTGACAAATACTGATGCACAGTGAATCACAGAGGGGATCAATGCAGCAGACACTGACTCTCTTTTCAAGCTTTAATGTTTCTGACCCGATTTGTTGCTTTTTTTTCTCATGTATTTTGTTAAACCTTTGATGACCACAATCAAAATTCCAATAACCGTCAATGGCTTTATTATAAATTTTAAGTGGAAATAATACTTTCAGAATAAAGGTATGAATTCACGCTTTATGCGTCTATTGTCTGATGCCTATTTTTATTTAATAGAAGCAGTTACTTTTATTCATTATTTTCAGTAACATTATTCCTACTACAAACTTAGTCTCTCTTAGTATTAATATTCACAGTCTTGTTGAATACGACCGGACAAAGACTCTGTAATGTTTTTGGCTGTTTACTTCATGTGGTCTTTGGACTCAGGGGCATCTATGTAAGACTTCCGACAGCACACACCTATACATCCTGCTGACAACCACAAAGACTGCTGCACTGAGAACAACACCTAGTAACAAAAAGTATGGCGGTCAAAAGTGGTCTGAGAGTAATGACTGCTTCAGTTATTTTTCTTCTGTTCACCTTTGTGCCAGTGTCATGAAATATAAAATGTCCCTTTTCTACAACTTTCAGGGGGCAGGATTAATTTTTAGCTGTTAGCAGGCCACTCAGCTGGGTGACAACAGCTGGGTGGAAATACAGGAGTTTATTAACTAAACTACTATCTACAGAGTAAATGCAAGGTGTAATAATCATAAAGAGGAAAATAATAATGAAATGAGCAGTGTGATGAGTTGGCAATAGTGGGAGAGAATATGTTATGTCTATACACTATGGCTGTACAGCAAATGATACCACGTATATGTACCAACAATGCTCTTATAATATTAGATACATTACATTTGCAAAAAACAAAGCAACGTTGTGTGAATGTGAGTTATCCTGCTTCAGACCCCCCCCAAAAAAAGACTATGTTAAACATGCATTATGGGTATTACGGTATTAACTTGTCCAGTTCTACTTCTTTATGCTGTGGTACACACATTCAGTCCAGGTTTGATCCCTCTGTCTTCTTGATCTGTTGGTCAGGTTAATGCTTAAAGCAGCATAATAGAGGTTTAGTGCGTGTTGGTAACCCTGGTTACAAAACACATATCAGTAACGATTAAAACAGTGGGCAACAAAGTATCTATGCTTGCGCAATTAAAAAGGTGTCTTAAAGGCAATTCATCAATTAATTTAAACAGCTGTTACTCACCTCTGCATTTGCTGTGGAGGGAGCGGTAAATGCTGGTTGAGACTCTGGTTGTGAAACACAGAAGAGGTCGCTTTATTCAAAAGCCATGTTCAGTCGATAGAAGTTGTTGGATATATATTAAAAAAGGTGCCAGTTACCTGGAGATCGACAGCTGTTTCTCTTGGCCATCATGCACAATGAGAAAGCCAGAGTTTTCTGTTTTCACGAATTTGACTGGGGAGTAACAACGACTTCTTTTAAAATGCGACGACAGTGGTTATAAAGTGACTTACCCTCAAATACCAGCTTGGTCCCGTCTACAAACAGTAACAAAACAGAACATCCTAAATAATAGTTTAGTTTAGGCCATTTACCTCAAACAGTGCAGTATCTGGCAACACAGATCTGGCTCCAGAGTCAGAGCCACAGGGCATTCAGGGCAACTGCTGTATAATATAAACCAAAATGATACATTATAAATGATATAAATACTAATCGCTAAACTACAAGAAGAACTTTTACCTCAGTGGGGGGTATGAACTTCCAATGCCTTCTCTGTGTCGAGCTCCTGCACAACAGCTACCTATAAAATGTGTTACAAACGTCCCCATGACCTAATGCCGTGTGTTACCCAGGATTCAGATAAGCCACAAATCACCTTCGAAACAGTTAATTCAGCCTGCAAGGCCTGGGCAACAGGTTGTTTAAAGTGCCTGTATTAAAAGGGTAAAACTGATCAGTAAAAGTCTTTAAAAAGTGTTTGTCAAAGATAAAACAAACTGCCTTAAAGCATAACTTCTGGGAGACAGCCCTGTTCCCTAGCCACATGGCCCAAAATGCATCAAGACAGAGATCTGAGGTAATGAGACAATAGTCACCTGGTGTGTGTGTGTATACCTGTGAAAGAGGCAGAGGGTGGGGCCTAAATGGAGGGGGAAGAGAGATGGTGGCTTCACTAGGCCGACCTGTCACATATGAATTCATCTGTTACATGCTTAATTGATTAAGAAGTTATGACAAAGAACTTTTCCCCCAGTGCCGTCAGCTCACCGGCCATCTCAGACTCAGACATTTATGGTTTGAAATACTGACAGTAGTTCACCGACTGCACTTCTGTGTCACAACTGTTCAGTGTCCACACTCTCATCCTCTCACCGTGGCGGGCGAGGTCACGTATGTGTTTCTGGTCACCACTGCCCCCCCCCCCCAGCCACTCAAGAATGACAAAGCCAGAGTTACTGTGACTATAAGGACTGAACACAAGGACACACAAGGTGAAAATTAACATGTTTATTAGATCTTTAGAGACATAAAATGCACATACAGAGATTAGTTAAAAAACATTGAGGGTGAAACAAGGAAGTTCTTGACATACTTGAACCTCTAAGCCCAGGTGTCACTTCTGCACCATCGATGAATCTGAGCTTTTAAATGTTCTGGTTTTGTCAGAAAGAGAATTTATTCACGTGTACAAAAACTTACCTAAAGATTATTTTTCTTGGTGAGAAAAGAATCAGGAGGCATTCAAATTAAAAGCACTTCCTGTCAACACTCTACATAAAGCCAATCTCAACATCTACATCTAAATCTAGTTTAAACCTACATTAACCTTCAAATTAAAAGTAAATAATCCAGTCTTACTTAAAGAAGTAATTTCTACCGCCTAACACAGGAATACACACTGTCAATCTTGGTGTCGTCCCTCTGTCTGCTTGATCTGTCGGGCAGGTTATCACTGATAGGAGCATAATGGAGGTTGTCTTCATCTCGGAAACCCTGGTACCAAAACATGTAAAAGTCGATCACAACATGGAACCAGGCAACAAATGAATAAATGTATAATAATTTGGGTAATTTAAATTTAGATAAATCTTACATCAATGTTTGCTGTGGAGGGAGCTATGAATCTTGCTTCTGATAGTGAAACACAGAAAAGATACTTTTATTCAAAAGGCATGTTCAGTGGACACAAGCAGATACAAAGAGTAAACATTACGGTACCAGGAGATTGGTAGCTGTTGCTTTTATTCGTCTTGTACTGTAAAAAAGCCAGTAAAGCAACCAGGAAGGTGGTGAATGTCAGAGCTCCACTCAGGAAATACACCAAGAGAGGGGAGTCTCCCTCATCTGAAAATTCATTAAAAAGAGAATCAGTGCCTTTTCTGTTTTCATCCGTAGTTTGATTTGAAAGTATCACCAAGTTGATTCAAGTCAATAAAGCCTAAAATCACAAATATGCCTCAAAGGGGGTTTACAACACTCTATTTTTAGATCCTCAATTTGAATAAGTACCAGGATGCTACCATCTACTATCTGCTACTCAAATTAGATCTTTTCTGTAAAGTGACTTACCCTCAAACTCCAGCTTGGTCCCGTTTCCAAACAGTATGTGTCCACATGAGGCAACAGCACAGTAGTAGGTCCCAGCATGAGAACGGTTCAGCCTCTGCATCGGCAAGTTGTAGACACAGGTTTTTGTTTGTGTCTCCGGTTTCTTCTCACACTGATCGTTCCTGTCTCCATGAGTGTAAATGAGTCCTGGATGAGATTCTTCAGAGTCTTTGAACCAGTAAACACTGTGTTCTCCATCACAGGTCCCAGTGTGTACTGTACAGCTGAGAGTCACAGAGCCTCCTGGCTGGATGGTCTCAGATCCGAACTGATGGATGTTCAGTCCTGAACCCTGTACACTTACAATAATGCTCTCCAAAAATGTAAATGTGACTGAATAACCTTTTGTACAGTAGTAAGTAGCTGAGTCTGAATTGCGTAAATTAGAAATTGTCAAGTGATTGGTGCCATTTTTAGTATCCAGCGTAAAGCGTTGATTGTCCTTGAATTCTTCATAAAAAATGCCATTTTTATCATATACAAAGAAGTCAGAGATGAGCCTTGGCTTCTGTCCCAGAGTTTGCTTAAACCAGTAAAGCCGTGCTGAAGCACTGTCCTCATTAAAACAGCATAAAGTCAAATTGTCTCCAGCTTTAACTGATAAAAAAACACTGTCCTGACACACAGATGAGGAGAATTTCAGAGCAGCTGAAGTAAAATGAGAGACAAAGTAGACACAGATTTAATTTAACGTGACAAAATTCATGTAATCAGTAAATAAAAATCTAAGAAACTAACCCATACACTAAATGATATCATCTGGAACCATAAAATCCAAACTCACCTGTTTTCCACAAGAGCAAACATATAAGACAGAAGACAAACTTTAGAGATGTCATCCTGTTCAAGTTTCTAAGCCGAGTGAAGGAATGCTGACAGGTACTTTTCTCTTCTCTGACATGGCATCATTTGATTGGCTAACCTGAAGAGACACTGTATATCCTTCAAAGGAAACATTACATGCTCACAACCACCTATCGGAACATTTACGTGGTGAGCTATGTATGAGCTGTAGCCTATGCCTCGCACAATGCTCAACATTTGGAGACCACAAATACATTATTTTGAGCAGATCATCCAGAGTTGATAACATATACAATGTAATAATATGGCCTAGATAACCAGCTATATTTTGTATACTGTATACAGACACAATTTTACAGTTCAGGCTTTTGATTTTTAAATTGTTTGCTCTTCAGCTAACGAATTATGAATTATAACTTCTTTATTAGGATGTTTAAACGGATTTGAATGTAGTTTTTAAAAGGCTCCTTTACTGCCCTTTAATCAGATGTTTCAAGTCACCCTATGAAAACTACAATCTAAATTCTCCCTCGGTACTATTTTACTATTCTGACAAGTTCTCATAAAGTGAAGATGAAGCACTGAATAATATGATGTGTTGTTTGTAGGCTTTTTACCCATACACCGTGAATGAAGATGGACATATCCTCTGTGATGTTATCTATAGGTTTCCTAAGAGCAGTTTTGAATCTCAGAGTGGGCTGCTCCACCGTCGCCATCTTGGCAGTGCCTGACTCCTAATCTAAAATGGGCAAAGAGGAGTAGCACACACTCACCTACCTGTATCTCAAAGTGGCACACCTTAAATTATGCATTACTTTAAACCTTAATAAAATGTTAACAGGTGAGTTATATAAAAATTCACCCCCGTACAGTTGTCATAAAGGAGGACATTAGCTGTAGGGACTAAAACTGTTTTTGGTACCAGGCTGTAAACATGTTCATTTCTGCTGTAAAGTTGGACATTTTAACACAGCAGTCTATGGGGTATGACTCTTTTTGAGCCAGTCCCAAGTGGTCATTAGAAGAACTGCAGTTTTTTGTGTTGGTTTCAGTTTTCAGACTCAGAGGTTACCACCTTGTTTTTAAGGTTCTGCAGTCAAACCTGAAATGTTTTAGTTTAGTTTTGAGTGATTGTACTTTGTTTGCTTAAATAAAAAAAATATATCTGCTGTTTAGTGTAAAAATCAACACTTTCTTTTTCATTCTTTGTTTCAGTTGTCACTGTGAATACCAACAAGCAAGCTGTGAAAAGAATTTTGGTTTGATCATGTAGACCTGGAGCTTATAGTGTTGTTCACAATTACATAATAAAAGTAAAGGCATAAATGTGGTGGTAAAGGCATAAATGAAGGTCAGATCTGTCCCATGAACACTTGAGACAGATGTTTTCTCTCTAATTATACCTGAAAGACAATGTCATATATAGGCCAACTCCAAAGAGTATCTGTAAACATCTGGCAGAACTCACTGTAACCCAAACAGTAACATAGTGAACTTTATGTGCCTCATATTTCCTAAAAGAGTGCTGGGCCTTTACTGTCTCAGGTCATTAGTCAGGTCAGCACATTGGACATGTGTAAGACATGTGTAGGAATTATGTCAACAACAAAATCTGATACCAGAACAACTGAGCTTTACCACTCACTTGCTGATTGAGGTGGGTGAGGTCAACCACATGCTCTCCTGATACACGTGGTGCCACCAGCCGCTGAAGACTGAATGAGCTACCAGATATGAAACCACATGAACACATCATCGTGATCATGATCAACATGTTCCACAATTAGAAGAGCTTTATTAGATCAGTCATGGAATAAAATGGCATACAAAAGCAAATACATGATTTGGTTTGGTTGATCTAGACATATATGAACCTCCTCAATTCCATGTCTCCAGATAACAGTGTTACAATCAATAAAAGTCTTGCTTCCTACAATATTTGAGTATGAAAACTATGGTTTGGTTAATATTAGGGAAACATCATTGTATGGTTAAAGTATGGATAGGGTGGGTTAACTAAGTAACTTAGTAAAGATCAGGGAAAGTGTATTTTTATGGTTTTAAAAAAGTCAAAATGTAACAAACAAACTATAAGTCTGTCATAATGTCATTTCTGGTCACCTGCACAAACATATGATGTACTGCACAGCCACAGAACACCCCAATGTCCACTTCCTACTTTCTTTTTCCTACTCTTTTTCATAAAAGGGAAAACTTCTTGATGTTGCTATAAACCATGAGGTGCAGAATCCTTAGGCATGAACATAATTCCTAGGAATATTTAACAGCATCATATGACTGCAGACCACAAGAAAGTAACAGAAATATATCTCAAAATCTACACCCACATTGACATACAACAAAATACAATTTTATTCAAAAGTATAAACGTAACACTCGTATTTTTACTGCTTTATGCTAGAGTACACACATTCAGTCTTGGTGCTGTTCCTCTGTCTGCTTGATCTGCTGGGTGGCTTAACATTTAAAGCAGCATATTGGAGATTGTCTGCGTCCTGGTAACCCTGGTAACAAAACGGGAAGAATCAGTGCTGAGAAAAATGTAAAAACATTCACAAAAGAAGTGATTGTTGTGCATTCAAATGGTTATTAAAGGTCCCGTGTAAGTGTTGATTTGTTGTGACATCACAAAGTTACAGAAGTGCTGACGGCTCGTTTTCAGGCTCAACTGCTAAACACAGGCTGTGTGTATTTCTCTGTGGACTGAGCACTTTGATGCTTTCATGTTATTATTATAGAACCTAGACCTGCTTTATAATCAAAGAACACATGGAAATCTACCTTTATGCAATATGGGACCTTTAATAGATTATCAAAATACATGTCACCTCTGGATTTGCTGTGGAGGGAGCTGATGATCTTGCTTGAGACTCTGGTTGTAGAAACAAAAGACTCTTTTATTCAAGAGTTATGTTTAGTCAATGCAAGTTATCATATACAACCATTACAACTTACCTGTACAGTGGCAGTTTTTTCTTTTGATTATCTTGTAGACTGAGGAAGCCAGTAAAACAACCAGGACGGTATTGAATACCAGCGCTCCGCTCAGGAAATACACACGAGAGTTTGGAGAGTTTGCCTCATCTGCAGAGCGGCAGACATCAGAAACAGAGCTTTCAGCTTTTATCTCTGTGTTCATTGCCATGAATAACTATTCATCAAAATCATACAAGCTCTGCTATGATGTTACTCACATTTAAAGTCCAGCGTGGTCCCATTTCCATACAATATTTGTCCACATGAAGCAACAGCACAGTAGTAGGTCCCGGCATTAGAGCGATCCAGATTCTCCAGTAACAAGTTGTAGAAACAGGTTTGATTTTGTGTCTCAGGTGTCCTCTCACACTGATCATTCCTGTCTCCATGAGTGTAAATGAGTCCTGGATGAGATTCTTCAGAGTCTTTGAACCAGTAAACACTGTGTTCTCCGTCACAGGTCCCAGTGTGTACTGTACAGTTGAGAGTCACAGAGCCTCCTGGCTGGAAGGTCTCAGATCCGGACTGATTGAGCGAAGCTTTGACGTTCAAACTTGAACCCTGCACACTGACAATAGTGCCTTCCGCAAACCTTAATACAAACGTGTAGCTATCTGCACAGTAGTAAGTAGCCGAGTCTGAAATATGTAAATCTTTGATGATTAAGTGATTTTTACCATTTTCAGGGTCCAGTGTGAAGCGTGGATTGCTCTTGAATTCATGATAAAACGTGATTCTTCTATCATACACATAAAAGGTAGAGATGAGGTTTGGCTTCTGTCCCGGACTTTGCTTATACCAGTAGAGCCATGCTGAATCATCTGCTTGATAGAAACATCGTAAAGTCACATTGCCTCCAACATTAGCTGATATAAAACTTCTCTCTTGGTGCGCAGATGAGGACGATTCCCGACCAGTCTCCTGAGCTTAAGTGTAATGAGAATAAAAGCAAATTCACAATCAATTAAATCTGAGAGATGCATTATATCTACATAAAATATGAGAAGATATTGAATGGAGAGGTATGAATTCAAATATAAACTGTAGCCACAAAAACACAACTCACCCATTTTCCCCATGAACAGACATGTCAGACAGAGGACAAGCCTTAGAGATGCCATCATGTTCGAATACTTGTCTCGAATGAAAAGTATCTCGATACTTTCCCCACTCTTCAGAGACAAGGCTGTGTTTGATTGGCCAACCTGAGGTGACACTGCACTTAACACTTTGTCCTACTTAGGAAACATGATCACATGTTCACAGCCACCTATAGTGTCAAGTTTGAGAAGATTCACATGCTGATAGAAATCTAAAAGAAAGTACATAAAGCCTCCTCATCTTGACATTATATTTTAAATTATGGGGAAATAAATTACAGGTATATACAGTATATATACCAGTAATGACATACAGTGGAGTTTAATTATGCTCAACATTTGGCAAGGGACTGACTGTCTTTATGTACATGCAGGTTTGTTAATTTAACGAATACCTGTGTAATAAACATGAGAGAAGTCATTTGCAGATATACACTATGGGCACAATCAGGTAATTCAGATCAGTCTCATACGATTAATCTCATAAATGACTGATCACAAATCTTAGAATTATACTTGACATTGAAAATGATCAAAATAAATGGAAAGTATCGTGAAACTAGTAGTGTTTCAGTTTAGTTAGAATAATATTAAAACCACATTAATAACAACAATGAAATAATAATGTAATGAAGGCAATTGGAGTACTTAGTTGGCAGAGGATTTTGGATAATATTGCAGCTCTCTTCCTAAGAACACAGACACAGGGTGATTCTTTGAAATGTGCGTTTATTGTTTGAGCGCATCCTGTTTCTCTGATGTATGCACTCCTTGGTAACATCATGAAAACCATATTTGTGAATGAACATAGAACAAAAATACATGCATTCAGATGTGTAATTTATCTATATAAGTTAGAGTCGGCCGTTTCCACTTCTCCCACCATTAGTGTTTCAGTTGCCATAGTCAGGTCTTCTCAGTGAGTTAGCTGAACGGCACTCAACCCTCTTAAGGCATCGTTGGCTGGGTTGTTTTTGGAACTAACATGTCACCATTGTTCAGGGTTTGTGCGAGATCTTATCAAGCGACAACCTCCAGGGCTGAAAAATGAAGCAAACCTGGAAGTGCAATTGCCTGCAGTTCCTCTAATGACCACTTGAGGCAGGCTTTTACAGTGTTTACAGCCTGGTGCAAAAAACAGTCTTGGTCTCTATAGGTAATATCCTGTATGCTGGGTGAATTTTTAGATAACTCACTTGTTTCAGTTTTATTGAAAGTTATGCATAATTGAAGGTGTGGCCAATTTGAGTGACAGGTGAGTGCCGTCTAATTTGACTAGCCGCTAGCTATCTGCTCTGTCACCTCAACTAATTCGAATCACTAAACGTGACTTCTCGGCCATGTTTGTGATGTTTGTGCATTTTGCAGGATTTTTCAGGCAAATATCAGACGGATAATATTTGCTGTACGGTTAATTGACTAACTGAACGTGAGGAAGTCTGAGCTCCTGTTTATTGAGGTGAGTGAAATTTTAGTATTATTTATATGTTAGCACTAATTAGCAGGTATCTATGTCTGCGCTCACCATACTTAGCTTGTTACCTGAGCTCGTTAACTAGCTAATTAGCCAGAAAGTGAATCAGCCTTGCGTTTCCCTTCGAGCAAAATGGCCAGCTGTGTTAATGACGCTAACAGGAGCATACGCTTGTCACAGTTATTTAACCGACATGCATGGAAGTCTCAACTCTGAGTCCACTCTGAGCTTCAAAACCACTATTCAGAAACCTATGGGTGACACCAATATACAGTCTATGGATCTT
This sequence comes from Seriola aureovittata, assembly GCF_021018895.1. Taxonomy (NCBI): domain Eukaryota; kingdom Metazoa; phylum Chordata; class Actinopteri; order Carangiformes; family Carangidae; genus Seriola; species Seriola aureovittata. The sequence goes on from NC_079386.1 coordinate 4,809,350, forward strand.
ATGTGCTGGATCCAGTCGGCTACAAACATGTAAAACCTCTTGCAGGTTTCAAACCTTGAGCTCTCTTTTGACGACATCGCTGTTGCAGACTGAAGCAACAGTTGATGACAGTTAAGTCTTGGAATAGTCATTAGTTTGGTAGGGGATACTCTTGCCTTTCCCATGACGAGTGGGCAACTGTCCTGTTCCACCGATTGCTCAGAAAATCGAACATGCACCATATCCATTGAAACTTGCATGTGAAAAGTTGTGAAGGTCGTATAACCTCGCCAATGCTTGATGGAAAGGATAACTTTGTGAAAGAATTTATTCAAACCCAAAAACCCAAAGTCCATACTTGAGCAGATGCCGACGACAAACCAGACACCAAACCTCATAACCAACAATGATCCCACAAAGACCAGACAGAGCAAGGGCCTTTTAAAGGAACGGAACTGATTAACGATGGAGAACAGATGGGGAAGCAGACACAGGTGGGACACATCAGGGATGATTAACCAAAGGAAGCAAAACTAGAACTCAGACACTGGGGCGACACGACTATCAAAATTAAACAGGAAGTGCACGGGGGAAACAGAGCACAACACAGGGAAGACTAAACTAGACACTAGAAATACCCAAACCAGAAATACTCAAAACCCAGAACAGAAACCCAAAACACAGAAAACTAAATCATCAAGAAAGTCCAAAAAAGTCCAAAAAACCAAAACCCTGGAGCCTCCAGGCTGAGACCATGACATGTCTACCTTTATTTATTTATTGCATGGAATTATAGAATCAGCTATGAATCATTTATCAATTATGTATCATGAACATCAAGCATTTATGCAACAGCACTTAAAAAAGGGTGAATTTTGAGTAATCAGAGGCTTACTGTAAATGCTGAGTCCATTGGTGGAGTTCAGGCAGGAAATTGATAAATTGAGGATTATAGTAAACCGAGCACATGTGGTGTCAAGTGAAGCCCCTATACATCTTTTTTTTTGTGGTCTTATTTTGAAGAGACAACTTTTTACAGTAAATTAAAGGTCAAACTTTCTGGCAAAATTTCAAACTATCTTAACTATCTACTTCTTTATTGATGTGATATTGAGCACTAGAAATAAAATTTCCTTCGTCTTTGTTGTAGTCAACCCAAACTCAAAACCTAAAAACTCCAAAACTGCATTGCTAAATACTAGTAGCGGTAGTGTCAGTGGAGAAATATGGTTATAGTAGGAGGAGCAGTGCCACATTTTGTCATCCATACTCATTGGTGTAAAGCTTTCTCGGTGAGCAAGGTATGTTGATTCCATCCTGCGTATCAGCATGAGTATTAAAGTAACAGCCTGCTGAGACCTGATCAACAATCACTGTGCACACAACCAACATCCTGTTTGTCCTCAACAGCAGAAAGACAAATCAGGTTTAGGGGTCGTGGGACAGAACAGAAAGGTTAAACAATGGTTTTATGTATGACATCATCAAAGTGACCATGGAACCAAAGCTTTTTTGAACGAAATGTAAAATATTTTTCATTTCTTTCCTCCCAGAGTTTCCTGAGGCCCTCTTGTGTAGACCAGTTCAAATTGGATGATTGATTTATTATGTGTTGCTCACTGTTATCTTGCACACACACAGACATTCTCAAACTCATATATTAACCATCAAAGTGTTTCACAATTGCATTACAAGTTTTATTTTAATATTAATCACACAAAATGTACTTTATACGGATAAAAACCAGTGAGGATGAAAGACAAGAATCCACGACAGCTCCATTGTTATCATCAAAATACAGCATCACTGAATCCAACAGAATAACTCTGCTTGAAACCATAAACCAGTGGTCGGCAACTGGCAGCCCACAGGCCAGATTATTTTCACAGTCAGATTTTCTTTTTTAACATCGGACTGACAGTTCCACATTTCGCTATAATGTCCAAATAGAGAATCTTAATGACAGATACAAAAAGAAAAATCAAGAATCGGGGCTGCACTGTCGGTGGGACAGCGCCTAGTGCCAAATTAGATCTCCGTCATGGCAACAGAATCACTTCCATTTAAGCGATTTTGTCTAGAAAATAAAAATGCAAGAAAGCTTGTTTTTTGCAACAATACTTTAGAGTGAGCTATTGACAGCTTTTATTCTGAAAAGTTCTAACTTGATTCTGTTGTTTACTTGACTTCTGAAATAGCAGAGACTGTGGGTTGTGGGCCACAGCGTCACACATGTTAACAGTAACAAAGCCAATTCCAGTTGCATTTTCATAAATCAGTTTCTTAAACTATCCTTTGATTGTGTGCTGGATTTGAAAAAAAAAAAACGGCCCAAGACCAAACCTACCTGCCAATCCCTGCCATAGATGTACAGTTAGATATTTTATTTAGATAAAATCTACATATAAATACATGATACATCTCTAAAGAGAAACTGAGAAATCCCATATTACTACCAAAGACAGTAAAAATGGAAACAGTTCTACTGCCTAACACTGGAGTACACACATTCAGTCTTAGTGTTGTCCCTCTGTCTGCTTGATCTGTTGGGCAGTTTCACATTTAAAGCGGCGTAATGGAGATTGTCTGCATCTCGGAAACCCTGGTAACAAAATACACAACAGTATAGTTCCTGATTAAAACAAATAAATGTCCACAAGACAATTATACATTTGTTTGTGCTATTAAAAGACACTGAATGTAAATTTACTATTAAGCTAAAGAGATGATATTTACCTCTGCATTTGTTGTGGAGAGAGTTGATGATCTTGCATGGGACTCTGGTCGTGAAACACAGAAAAATATATTTCATTCAAAAGTTAAATTCAATGAATATATAATGCCTGGCATAAAAAGTACAGGTTACCTGAACTGCTGTTTCTCTTGATCATCTTGTAAATTAAGAAAGCCAGTAAAACACTGAGGATGGTGGTGAATGTCACAGCTCCACTCAAGAAATACACCAAGAGAAAAGACTCTTCCTCATCTGCAATAGGAGGAATTGTAGAACTTTTACTTGTAAAGAAGCAGCTCCCTATTTATCAAATGAGAAAGAACCTGGAAGAGGGTTACTCACGCTCAAAGTCCAGCTTGGTCCCGTCTCCAAACAGTATGTGTCCACATGAGGCAACAGCACAGTAGTAGGTCCCAGCATGAGAAAGATTCAGCCTCTGTATCGGCAAGTTGTAGACACAGGTTTGTGTTTGTGTCTCAGGTTTCCTCTCACACTGATCGTTCCTGTCTCCATGAGTGTAAATGAGTCCTGGATGAGATTCTTCAGAGTCTTTGAACCAGTAAACACTGTGTTCTCCATCACAGATCCCAGTGTGAACTGTACAGTTGAGAGTCACAGAGCCTCCTGGCTGGATGGTCTCAGATCCAGACTGATTCACAAAAGCCTGGATCTTCAATCCTGAACCTTTCACACTGACAGTAGCTCCCTCCGCGAATTCAAACATAAATGAATAACCTCTTGCACAGTAGTAAGAAGCTGAGTCTGAAAGTTGCACATTTGAAATTTTTAGATGATTCACACCAATTTTAGATTCCAGTGTGAAGCGTGGATTGTCCTTGAATTCATCATGGAAAGTTCCGCTTTTATCAAACTTATAGGTAATGGAGATAAGTTGTAGCGTCTGTCCCAGTGTTTGCTTATACCAGTAATACTTTGCAGCATCACTGTCATAGAAACATTGCAAAGTCAAGTTGTCACCAACATCAGCTGATATTAATCTGCTGTCTTGATAAACAGTTGCGGAGAGAATGAAATCATTCATCTGAGCTGAAGTGAAACAGGAGAAAAAACAAATACACAATTAATTTTGTGTGACAGAAATTATAATGTAATCAGAAAAAAAAAAACACAAAAACTTCTATTAAGACTGATAAACCTTAAAACAAACTATGTTTTAATACAAAACTCACCCATTTTCCCCAAGAGCAAACATGTCAGGTAAAAGAAAAACTCTGGAGATGTCCTCATGTTGAAATTTCCGTGCTGAATGACAAGCACCCCGAAGCATTCTCCACTCTTAAAACATAAGACCAGTGTTGATTGGCCAACAAGGCAGCACTGATGATCACATGTCAACTGCCACCAATGATTTTTTGCTCCTGAAGAAGAAACACATGGTGAGACAACATCTGAAGCACTTTTGTATGTACAGCAAAGAAGAGCAGAGTTCAGTGATAATTTAGCAACAACCTGCCAATTACACCAACACTGCATGGCAACAATTTGCAAGACAGCATCAGCTCATGATTGTATGCAGTTTATCGATATTTGAGAATATATAACAACCCAAAATAAATGTTTGTAGTATTTGCTGTTATGAAGAGAGAAATATGTCCTGCAAAGTAATTGAATGTGGTTCAGATTTTACCACAACATAATACGTTGTCAATAGGGAAGTGTATATCTATTGTTTACCTCAAAACAATATAAAGGAAAAGATAAAGTTGTTATAAACCATTGCGCAGTGTTCTGGTGTTCCTGAGAGCTCAACACATTACAATTGAAGAAAAATCCCAAATCCATATAGGACACTGTTCTCCTGAAAAAAAAAAAAAAAAAACGAGCCGATACGTCGTTTGTGCAGCAGGTTTTTAAGACCCATAGTTACGTTTTGTTGCTAGGTGACATCTAGTGGTCGTAGTAATTATGACAGGAGCAAAAAGGGGAAAGTGCGGTGACAAATAGAAAGAGAGACACAGTCTGCGTTATGAGGAGGTTGTGGTGGATGGATGGGTCAACAAAAAAGGAGAGCGGTGCTCACTTCCCAGCAGTTAATGTTGTTTCTATTATCCATGACAACAAAGCTCGTCTACTGTTGAGGAAGTACTTATTTTAACCCAAATTAATCACAATCTTTTCTTAAACCTCACCAAATAGTTTTAGTGCCTAAATCTAACCGAACCATGACAGAGGTAGCTACGTCGCTCTTGGCACAGTTCCCATGTTTATTATCGTACCTATGACAACCGGGGTCTGGTACGCCCGCCACCGGAGGGCCGCTATTTCAGGAGACACTCCTGTCGGTTCTATCAGGGGGTTGAAGAGAACGCCCTGTATGGTTGTTCAGGTTGGAGGAGCTGGCGTCCAATCAGACAAAACACTAGCAAACTAAAAAAACATCTTCACTAATTTGATAACACAAGTGTGTGACATTTAGAAAAAAAGTAGTGCAAAGTGATGAAACACAACCTGTAAGTGTGTGGAAGTGAAATTATCAGTTGACCACGCGTTCAGTCATGCGTTTCTCTTGTGATATTGATTGTATTGTAAGAAGTGAATTTGCTTTTGTTACATGCTGAAGAAGCCGACTGTCCTCATCCTGTTCATATTTAAAGAAGTCAGGAGCTGCACGTGGTTTGAGTCTTTGTGTAACTTTAGGTTTCTTGTGTCTTAGGACACACATATATAGATATATATAGTAGACATGTATATGTATGTCCCTTGGTTGTTTGCTATTGGTTGCAATCATAAGCTGATATGTATCCCTGTTTATTTCTTTGTCCTTTGTTCTTGTTCTATAAAAAGGTTCATCTGACTCTGTATTGTTGCGTAAAGGAACGATTATACTTACCAACTTTGTGTAAGCCTTGTCTCTTTATTGATCAATAACAATCTTTTATAATAATCTTTTGGTCGATCAGTGTTTGTGTTTTCTAATTATTCAGTATTTTCACGAATGCTGTCAAATTGGTTACGATGTTTTCTGAGTTTGCTTGTGTTTTGTGTATTTACATCTGCTTCTTAACCTGCAGTGTGCTGAACTTTTAGGGCCACCATAGATAAGCCTCCAAACCAACTAGACTTCCTGGTTTGCATTTCATTTACTCTATTCACACTGAAATTAGCGCCCCAGTTTAAATGTGGCTAAACCCGCAAAAAAAGGGTGACTGACTCCTGTCACGCTGTCAAATGAGTTTGCCTTTCGCCTTGCCTCTGTTTGGACGAAGAGAGGACACAGACACACAACTGCAGGGAGCAAAGTCATCATAGGCGTTTACAGAACCGAACACTCTCACACACACACACACACACACACACACACAGGGGTGGGAATATCTTCACAGACTCAAACAGTGAGCTGCTATCTACCATGCAGACTAGTAAAATGAAAGCGTTGCATCCATGGTCGCGTCATGCGTAGCCGTGGAGTTCGTGGTTTAACAGCACCGTGCTGGGCAGGTTTCAGGTGTGATCACAGTATTTTCGTGCTCTGAAAGACGCCACAGTTTACATCACTGCTCATCAGAGGTGGAGCCGATGAATACCCGTGACTACTGCAGAGCCATTTGACCTGGAAAGCTCACTGTACCCGTTCACACTGACAACAAATGGCAGATGTTGGCAGGGGTTTTTTTTTTGTCAAGTGTAGTGTGTAGTTCAGTCCATTGCCTCACCGCTACCATAAACAACACACACCCACAAACACTTTTCAGTCTGAATCCTCGCTAAGAGGTGTCAACACTTCTGCACCATGCTGAAGACCACAAGGACTGCAAAATAGCTGCAAGGTTAACAGGCCGCAGTGAAAAGACTGCTCAGTTCCTGTGTTCGCAGTCGACAAAGAGCCATAATGACTAAATAGTAACTAAATTAACAATGGCTTCCTAAGGTTGCAAAGCCTGACCCAACCCCCTCCTGTGTATACTCGGTCAAAGCGATGACTGCAGAACCTCATAACCTCTTGTTGCATTACTCCTAGTTACCTGGATGAGGAGATTGATGTTCAGCTTAATCTCCGTATGTTGAGTCCAGTAATATTAGAAAGAGTCACAATGTGTAGGCTAACTGCTTGTTCAACCAGAATGTCTTGAGTTCTATGTCTGATGGTGTTATTATACATAAAATAAAAAGTGTATATTAGCAACTTTGGTTGTCCTTAATGACTTCAGTCGTATAGTAAGCATCATATTAACACAACAGTAATGCTGTAAGCCTCCTTGCTCTTCCATCTTTTTGACATGACACGTACTGTATGATAGTTACAGTTTATATACTACACACCCACACATTTTCTCAGTGTAACATGGTTGGATCACGATGATTTAAACATTAATAACACAAAATACACACACACACAACACTGCATTTGGTTGAAAACAATATATGATAAAACAACAAATAGTTCAAAATGTGTATACTGGTTTCATTTAAAAAAAAAAAAAAAAAAAACACTGTGTAGCAACACTTGAAACCACACTGATACGAAAACAAAAGCAGAGGTGTATGAACATGCACGAGCGACCCTCAGCACAGCATGCAGCGATCTCATCTATTGACTGCAGACCACAAGGGAAGCTATAAAAAGATTGTTCCAGCACTGAGTCTGAAACAAGATCTATGACAAACATAAATATAACAGATGTTCCCAAGTACAGAGGACTGGATGTTGTAGTTCTTTAGCCATCAAATCTCAAAAGTAACATGTGGCATGTCTTTATTTATCATATGTTACAGTAATGGTGCGTTTAGTGCAGCACTGAGAGACTGATGCAGTGGGTAAAGTGACAGCGGAAATATGTCACCTTTGCCAAAACATATCAAAACACAGCTCAAGCTTGTTCAAGTACTGCAACCCAAGACTTTTACATTTATCATCACTATTCATCATGATTCCTGTTTAACCTCTCCTATTTAAAGAAAATCTACATTAAGTCTCAAAACACATGTTAAGAAAATTACCACTTCCATAGAAACAAAGTACAGATCGAACAGTCCTACTGCCTCACACCAGAGTACACACATTGAGTCAAGGTGTCATCCCTCTGCCTTGATGTTCGGTTGACTCTTGGTTCCCTTAAAGCAGCATAATGGAGGTTGTCTGAATCTTCATAACCCTGGTATGAAATATAGAAGTGAATCTGATTATGGAACATGAATTAAATAAGTTCACAAAACACATAGTTGGTGCAGTACATACAGTATTTGTAGGGTAGTTCAACCAATTAATGTAAAGAGATAATATTCACCTCTGCATTAGCTGCGGACGGAGCTGAAAGTCTTGCTGGAGACTCTGATGTGAAACAAAGAAAATAAATATTTTCATGTAAAAATCCTATTCAGTGAATACTTGATGTAACATACAAGCAGCACCAGTTACCTGTGCAGTGGCGGAAGTCTCTCTTGATTATCTTGTACAGTGAGAAAGCCAGTGAAACACTCAGGATGGTGGTGAATGCCAAAGCTCCACTCAGGAAATACACAAGAGAGTAGAGAGAGTTCATCTCGTCTGCAGAGAGCGAGGCATCTGAAGACGGACAGTTTAGCTTTATCTTTGTGCTTATGTAAAATGTGATTAATTCTCTGCCTAAATTTTATGGCACTTACTCTCAAAGTCCAGCTTGGTCCTGTTTCCAAACAGTATGTGTCCACATGAGGCAACAGCACAGTAGTAGGTCCCAGCATGAGAAAGATTCAGGCTCTGCATCGGCAAGTTGTAGACACAGGTTTGTGTTTGTGTCTCAGGTTTCCTCTCACACTGATCGTTCCTGTCTCCATGAGAGTAAATGAGTCCTGGATGAGATTCTTCAGAGTCTTTGAACCAGTAAACACTGTGTTCTCCATCACAGGTCCCAGTGTGTACTGTACAGTTGAGAGTCACAGAGCCTCCTGGCTGGAGGATCTCAGATCCGAACTGTTGGACCGAAGCCTGGATGTTCAAACCTGAACCCTGTACACTGACAGTAATGCTCTCCACAAATTCAAACTTGAATGCAGAGCAACCTATGCAGTAGTAAGTCGCTGAGTCTGAAATGTGTAAACCAGAGATCGTCAAGTGGTTCTTACCATTATTAGTCTCCAATGAAAACCGTTGATTGTTTTTGAATTCGTCAGTAAAAGTGCCACTTTTGTCATGTTTATAGAAGGAAGAGATGCGCCTTGGTCTCTGTCCCAGAGTTTGTTTATACCAGTAAAGCATTTTCGCAGCTTTACCTTCATAGAAACATCGCAAAGTCGCATTGTCTCCAACTTTAACTGGTATAAAACCACTGTCTTGACGCACCGATGAGGACATCTTGAGATTAGTTACAAAGGCTGAGGAGAATAGAGATCAAGAAAGTATAGAGTTAATGCCATGAAAAAATCTGTCATAATGACTGAATAAAAAAATATATACAACAATAGATACACATATTTAAGGATGTAAATTTATCCACAAAAGCTCCAACTTACCTATTCTCCACAAGAACAGAACAGTCAGACATGAAACAAACTTCAGAGATGTCATCGTGATCAAAATGTCTTGATGAATGTAGAGAACCTCCATCCGTTGTCTTCTCTCAGACAGAGGACTGTATGTGATTGGCTAACAACTAGTGACACTGAATGTCCTATTATGGAAACAGTGAGAACATGTTCAGCGCCCTGAGCTCAACACTAGTGCAAACCTTGGACCCCAAACTACTATGTGTGAGTGAAGATTTCTTCTTTGATCATAAAAAAGGCTTTTAATCTGTGTAAAATGAAAGGGTATATAAGAGTTTAGATAATGTTAGGGAACTGGAGGCATCTAAAACGACTTGGACAAGGGTAAGGTCAATCTTTTCGTAAAGGTCAAGGTCAACTGAAAAAAAATGGCTGAAAATAAAAGCTCCACTCAGTTCTTTTCTGAATTGAAAATGAACCAGGATTTGTTGAGTGTAATGTCTGCCCATCCCTCATCCTTCACCCCTTCCACTTTTACTTTTAACGCAGTTTTTCAATGTAAAATACAGATTGCAGCCAACAAATCACCAGGTCCACAATGAGAAATATTTCACATACTCTATTCAACAAAGTCCATTGTTTGCTTTTCAAACGTACCACCTATTTTAGGTAAGTGGGCACTCTTCCTGTGTTGAAGCTCTGCTGTGAGCCAAGTTTCCACCAGTGGAAAACTGTTCACTAGCTCACACCACCTTCGCTGCATAGTGAAAGATGCAACCAGCTTCTTATATCTAGTTAAAAGAGGGTGTTATAACTGCATATCTTTAATTTTTAATTACTATTTGAAAGAACATGTTCATTTGCAATTACCATACAATGACCCCACCCATCAGTGTTGGCTTTTTGTCAAAGTGTTTCACATTAATATGGTGTTTATGGGACATTTGGCTGATTTTCAACCTTGCAAGTATCGGTCTAAGGACAATGAGGATGCCATTGCTTTTGCAGGTATTTGGTCGTAAAAGTATTGGGCAAATTAAAAATTGGACCTGATGATGGTGCTAAAGGAAACGTTAAAGGACCTCCAAAGGTAAAAATTCATCCTGATGGGAAGCTGAATGTATAGACGAAGTTTCTTGGAAAATCAATCCGTTAATTGTTAAGCCGTTTCACTCAAAACCACAAAAGTCAAACTCATGCCGGTGGGAGACGAAGAGTCAGGAGACTGCCAACGTCATCGGCATTCATCATATGGAAACCATGAATGTATGTAATAGATTTTGTTCCAATGCAGCCACTATTTGTTGAGACATTTTAGGAGATAAGTGAAAACTCTGACATGCTTTGCGTTCGAGTGTCAAGGTTTCAATTATATCTAGTCCCTGGTATGTGACTATGAGAAAGTGTCTCAGTCATGTGATGCAGTTGACAGACTAATAGGTGTGGCTCTGAGGGAGTTTCTCTGCAGGTTCTCTACACTAGTTATTGATGGTGTTTTAGTGGTTACTCTTTTTCCTACTGTACAAACTCTTTCTGACACTACAACACCATGGAGATGAGTTGCTTGGCTGTTTGTCTTTCGATTGTACTACAGTACAGACATATTGATTAGAAACATGGCATATTTGATGCCACAAATCACATCGAGAACTTGTTTGATTAGTTAATTGCAGGTCAAGATTTTTCATTCTGTATATGGAGGTGAAATCTGACAGAAGGTCTACGGCCATGTTGCTGCGTCATAGTCTGCTGTGAAAAGCTGGATGTCTCATAATGTTTTGCTCCTAAATTCAAACTTCACTTTTGATACTTCCCTCTCCTTTGATCAGCACATTAAAGATATCACCAAGACTGCCTTTTTTCACCTACGTCATTCATTGACTTCCTGGCCACATCAGATCAGACTTCAAGGTGCTTCTGATGGCATATAAGGTTCTAAATGGAGTTGCTCCTTCATACCTGTCTGAAACCTTATACTCCATCTCGCGTTTTCCGTTCCCAGAATTTAGGGCTCCTGTCTGTTCCCAGAGTTAAAAAGACTTCTGCTTGCTACAGAGCCTTTTCCTAACGGGCCCCTCTGCTCTGGAACAACCTCCCTGCTGATATCAGACTTCTCTGACTCCATTCAGACTTTCAAATCTAAAATTAAAACATATTTTTATTTTAATTATCTATTCATTTTTCATCATGTCCCTCCTCTGATACACCTACAATCACCAGCCACTTCTTTTGACCTGCCATCAAGGACATGATCCCTCACTGGCTTCCCACCTGCAAACATTTCCTGGTTTGGTCGCCGCAACACACAAATAACTTGGAATGAGTGCTTCTGGAGGCTGAATCCAGATGTCTGCAGCAGTGTAAGTGCAGCAGTGCAGTGGCCGCTGGATTGCAGTGTGATCTGATGGTGGTTTGTGAGTAATTGCTTGAGTACAGGAAGAGGAAGTGCAAATGTCTTTAATGACTTCAGTCGTATAGTAAGCATCATATTAACACAACAGTAATGATGTAAGCTTCCCTTCTAGCTTTCTGACATTACACGTACTGTATGATATTTATAGTTTATATACTATACACCCACACATTTTCTCAGTGTAATATGATTAAATCACAGTGATTTAATCATTAAAAACACAAAAAAGCACAACACTGCATTTGGTTGAAAATTATATATAATAAAACAATTAATAACAAAATAGTTCAAAATTTATTTCCATTATACTCATTTGCTCTCGTACCACATCATTGAATCTGGCATTTATAATGTACTGGTTTCATTAAAAACAAAACAAAACAAAAAAATATACAACACTAAATATATATCTACTATATATATATATATATATATATATATATATATATATATATATCTACTAAACAAATTAAAAATAGATAGTTGCTTTGGCAATAAAAAAAATAAACACTGATACAAAAACAAAAGCAGAGGTGTATGAACATGCACGAGCGACCCTTAGCACAGCATGCAGCGATCTCATCTATTGACTGCAGACCACAAGGGAAGCTATAATAGAAGAGATTGTTCCAGCACTGAGTCTGAAACAACATCTATGACAAACATAAATATAACAGATGTTCCCAAGTACATAGGACTGGATGTTGTAGTTCTTTAGCCATCAAATCTCAAAAGTAACATGTGGCATGTCTTTATTTATCATATGTTACAGTGATGGTGCGTTTAGTGCAGCACTGAGAGACTGATGCAGTGGGTAAAGTGACAGTGGAAATATGTCACCTTTGCCAAAACATATCAAAACACAGCTCAAGCTTGTTCAAGTACTGCAACCCAAGACTTTTACATTTATCATCACTATTCATCATGATTCCTGTTTAACCTCTCCTATTTAAAGAAAGTCTACATTACGTCTCAAAACACATGTTAAGAAATTACCACTTCCATAGAAACAAAGTACAGATCGAACAGTCCTACTGCCTCACACCAGAGTACACACATTGAGTCAAGGTGTCATCCCTCTGCCTTGATGTTCGGTTGACTCTTGGTTCCCTTAAAGCAGCATAATGGAGGTTGTCTGAATCTTCATAACCCTGGTATGAAATATAGAAGTGAATCTGATTATGGAACATGAATTAAATAAGTTCACAAAACACATAGTTGGTGCAGTACATACAGTATTTGTAGGGTAGTTCAACCAATTAATGTAAAGAGATAATATTCACCTCTGCATTAGCTGCGGACGGAGCTGAAAGTCTTGCTGGAGACTCTGATGTGAAAGAAAATAAATATTTTCATGTAAAAATCCTATTCAGTGAATACTTGATGTAACATACAAGCAGTACCAGTTACCTGTGCAGTGGCGGAAGTCTCTCTTGATTATCTTGTACAGTGAGAAAGCCAGTGAAACACTCAGGATGGTGGTGAATGCCAAAGCTCCACTCAGGAAATACACCAAGACAAGAATGTCTCCCTCATCTGTAAGAGGAGAAATTGTAGAACTTTTTTGTTTTTGTCTTGAGTTCACCTCGTCTGCAGAGAGCGAGGCATCTGAAGACGGACAGTTTAGCTTTATCTTTGTGCTTATGTAAAAGGTGATTAATTCTCTGCCTAAATTTTATAGCACTTACTCTCAAAGTCCAGCTTGGTCCCGTCTCCAAACAGTATGTGTCCACATGATGCAACAGCACAGTAGTAGGTCCCAGCATGAGAAAGATTCAGGCTCTTCATCGGCAAATTGTAAATACAGGTTTGTGTTTGTGTCTCAGGTTTCCTCTCACACTGATCGTTCCTGTCTCCATGAGTGTAAATGAATCCTGGATGAGATTCTTCAGAGTCTTTGAACCAGTAAACACTGTGTTCTCCGTCACAGGTCCCAGTGTGTACTGTACAGCTAAGATTCACAGAGCCTCCTGGCTGGATGGTCTCAGACCCTGACTGATGAACCAAATCTTGGATGTTCAATCCTGAACCCTTTACACTGACAGTAACACCCTCTGTAAATTCAAACTTGTTTGTAGAGTAACTTAAGCAGTAGTAAGTCGCTGAGTCTGAAATGTGTAAATCTGAGATTGTCAGGTGGTTCTTACCGTGAATAATCTCAATTGAAAACCGTGAAAAGTTTTTGAATTCGTCAATAAGACTGCCACTTTTGTCATATTTATAGAAGGAAGAGATGCGCTTTGGTTTCTGTCCCAGAGTTTGTTTATACCAGTATATCACTGCAGCTTTACCTTCATTGACACATCGCAAAGTCACATTGTCTCCAACTTTAGCTGGTATAAAGCCACTGTCTTGACGCACCGATGAGGACATCTTGAGATTAGTTACAAACGCTGTAGAGAATAGAGATCAAGAAAATATATAGTTAATGCCATGAAAAAATCCATCATAATGACTGGAAAAAACAATAGACATACATATTTAAGGATGTAAATTTATCCAAAAAAGCCCAAACTTACCTATTCTCCAAAAGAACAGACCACTCAGACATGAAGCAAACTTCAGAGATGTCATCGTGATCAAAATGTCTTGATGAATGTAGAGAACCTCCAGATATTCTCTGCTCTCAGACAGAGGACTGTATTCTGATTGGCTAACAACGAGTGACACTGAATGTCCTATTTTGGAAACAGTGAGCACATGCTCAGCGCCCCCTCCATTGCAAATTTTGGCTCTTGAGTTAAGACACACGGAGAGAGTTAGCAGTTACCAGGACCACAATATAACTCAGACGTCTGATGCTTAAAATCAATAAAAACAGGAATAACAAGCTAAAATAAAGGATTCCACTTTTGCTGAACTAAAGTTCTCTAATTCACAGACCACTCATTTTCACTGGCCGACATCAGCAGCAGTACATGTGTGGGTGTTACGAAGACAAAGATACACAATGTTTGACAATACTTTTTCCTAACAGACAAGTGTAGAACTAGCGGAAATCCTGAATCTCACTTATAGTGCCATATCAAAGTCAAATGGTCTACTACCCCAACCCAGGAAAACACATCTTAAGACTGCTGAGCTCAACACTAGTGCGATCTACTAGTACAACCCCAAACCACTATGTGCAAGTGAAGATTTCTTTTCTCTACCACAAAATGATTCTGTCATGATAAAAACAAGCTTTTAATATGTGTCAAATGAAAAGGTAAATAAGAGATGTTAGGGAACTGGAGGCATATAAAACAATTGGCCAAGGGTAAGGTCAAGCTTTCTGTCAAGGTCGAGGTCAAGGTCAGCTGAAAAAAAAATTGCTGAAAGTAAACCACTTAGTTCTTTTCTGTATTGGAAATGATGGTCCACAAAGAGAAATAATTCACATACTCTATTCAACAAAGTCAATTGTTTGCTTTTCAAATGTACCACCCATTTTAGGTAAGAGGGAACTCTTCCTGTGTTGAAGCTCTTATATGACCAAAGTTTCCACCAGTAGAAAACTGTTCACTAGCTCACACCACCTTCACTGCATAGTGAAAGATGCAACCAGCCTCTTATATCTAGTTAAAAGATGGTGTTATACCTATATCTTGACTTTTCAATTCTTATTAAAAAAAACATGACCATTTGCAATTACTATACAATGACCCCAACCATCAGTTTGGGATTCTTTGTTGAGATATTTCCTTGTTGGTTTTGTTGAGGTGTTACTTTTGTAGGTATTTGGTCATGAAAGCATTGGCCAACCTAGATATTTGACCTGATGATGGTGGCAAAGAAAAAGTTAAAGGACCTCCAAAGGGAAAAATTCATCCAGATGGGAAGCTGAATGTGGAGACAAAGTTTCATGGCAATCCATTCAATAATTCTTGAGACATATCGCTCAAAACCACATATATCATATGATGAGACGAAGAGCCAGGACATCATCATCAAGTCATCAACATTCATCATATGGAGACCATGAATGTCGGTACAGATTTTGTCAGTTCATCCAATATTTGTTGAGACAATTCAGGGAATAGGTGAAAAATATAACCTGCTTCAGGCACTATACGGGAAAAGTTAGGGGATCACCATAGTCACCAGGGTTCATCCTCTGGGCCCCTTTGATATCTGTACCAAATTTCATGGATATCCGTGAAACAATTGTGAAGACGTGTAACATAAAGCCTAAAAAGTCGACCTCATGGTGGTGCTAAAGGAAAAGATCCTCAAAATCAGTAGGATTTATCCTCTGGGGACCATGAATCTCAACTAGTTTTTTCAGATATTTGAGTCTGGGCGAAGTGGTCAACAGACTGAGAGACATTTCCATCCCTAGTGTCATGCTTTGGCTACAACGTTGCTGGTAAATATTCACTGATATATGGGGATATAATTTTGTTCCAGCTGCTTCTCCTTAGCACACGTACCATGGCCATTGTTTGATTGATACAACAGTATCAGCATGTTAGGGTGTTGGAGGTGGTAGGAGAGAAGGTGCTCTCAGAAGAGGTGAGTCTTCAGTTGATATAATCTACTAAAATAGTATGGGCATCAGAGTTAAACTGTGTGGCAGCTGTGCATGAAAATATTACAGATATTTCCTGTTAGAAACCATAAAGCCAAAGAAAGCAGAGGGTCCTAGAAAAGTACATGACCACAGTATACTGAAAGTTATACTGACTGCCAACCACATGGAGACTAAAATAAGATTGTGAATTTGTGGTGTAGGACCAGCACAATGTGTATCAATAGAAAACATGCAAAGACATGTAGGAAGGTATTCATCAGTACACTGTTCAACAGATTGGTTTCTCATCCCGCCATGTTCAGCAGGTGTTGGTGGGTTTTGATGCTGCTCATGTGCAATGAGAAGGCCGGCCCTGCTCTGTCTGAGCATGCAGCTGTGTCTGGAAAGACACATCTGTATCAAAAGTTCTTTAAGTTCATGGTTGGCTTCCTTATTGTTTCTCTCTTACATTTCAGGATGTGAGCATGGTAGCTTTTGCTGACAGCTTTAGTTGCTTTTGATTTAGTCACTCATCAATAGCAAGGATGCAGTAGCGCCAACTTTCACTTTCTATAGAGTGAGAATTTCTTCCTTTCTCTTGTGTACTTGTATCTTTCTCTCTCTCATTTTTAAAAGATAAATTTCCATCTATATCTTCAAATAGGCAATAAATGGCCAGATGTTAATGAGATTGTAAGGTTTCAGTTATATTTAGTATCTGGTACATGAATATGAGAAAGTGTCTCAGTCAGTGTGAGGCAGCTGGTTAGTTGTGGCTCTGAGGGAGTTTCTCTGCAGGTTGTCTACAGTAGTTATTGATGGTGTTTTATTGCTTACTCTTTTTCCAACTGTGCAAACTCTATCTGTCACTACAACACCATGGAGATGAGTTGCTTAGATGTTTGCCAGTAAATTAAACTACAGTAGACATGGTTTGAGTGGGAATATAGCATATTAGATGACACCAGTCACATCCAGAACTTGTTTGATTAGTTTATTGAAGATCAAGATTTTTCCTTCTGTATATGGCGTTGAAATCTGACAGAAAGTTATGCCATGTTAACAGCTCTCTGAAGCTGTACTTCAGCACAGTGGAGCTTTGAGCTAAATACAATATGTCAGTGTGCTAACATGCTCAGAACAACTATCAACATGCTCAGAACAACAATGCTAACATGCTCAAAACAACAATGCTAACATGCATGACGTTTAGCAGGTTTTGTAAATTCGTGGAAAATGTATAATTTTGATCCTGTGATGGAACTAGATGAAAAGTCAGGAGATCAACAAAGTCAGTAGGATTCATGATCATGGCACCTTGGGTATTTGAAACTAAATTTGTGCCAATCCATCCAGTGGATGTTGGACCACAGAGGTGAACCAACTGATAGACAGACCATGAGCCGCTAGCTAGCATGGCTTAAAATAGTACTTTTAACAACCTGACACCTGCCTGCTGAAAGCATTTCTTTTATTAGGACATTACAAGCATTGCTACAACAGTGCTTCTATTAAAGAAAGAAAAATATAAAGCTTGATACACAGATTTAGACAATCACTTCTTACACAGAAACAAAGTACAAATGAAATACGTCCAGCTCTACTGCCTTACAGTGGAGTACACACATTCAGTTTGTGTGTTCTCCCTGTGTCTTTTTATCCTGTTGATCTTATGCTTCTTCAAAGCTGCATAATGAAGGTTGTCTGAATTCTGGTAACCCTGGTAATAAAATGTCAGATTAGCATTAAATTACGATATTAATACACATGACTTGTTTGATACTGAACACCCCAATAGCAACATTATAATTCACATTGATATGATAGAACTTTGTGCTTTACACACAGGTGTTCCCACTACAGGAACATAATGACCTGTAACTAAACATGTAGCTCATATTAGCATGCTCATATATGATTTCATGGACATACAGTATATCTAAAATATTCTGCTGTTTAACACAGCCAAGACGCAAGCTTAAAAGTTCAGGCTATAGGTCAGTAAGTTTCTTTAGTGGAAAAAACCTAACAGCTATATTCTGCACTTTCTCCTACTAGAATATATTTTGTTATAGTGTTGCTTTGATAATACTCACTTCTGTATTTGAGGCTGAGTCAGATGAAGATCTTGCTTGAGAGTCTGGTTATGAAAGAAAAGACAGATTCTTTAAACTTTGTTTGATTTTAATGTACTATTCAAACATGATGGGAACTTCGGAATAAGGAATATGCATGTGGAAGATTTCTGACAGTCTTATCTTGCTTTGTTTGACTTCATTGTATCATATATCAACTTCAAGTGTTTTACCTCCAGTATTTTTTTTTTTTTTTTAAAGTATATTTTTTGGGCTTTTATGCCTTTAATGGACAGCACAGGGGAGAGTGACAGGAAACGGGGAGGCAGAGAGAGGGGGAATGACATGCAGTGAAAGGCCGTCCGATGCGGGATTCGAACCGGGGCCAACTGCAGCGAGGACTGTAGCCTCTACACATGGGGCGCCTGCTTAAACCACTACGCTACACGACGCCCCTACCTCCAGTATTAACTACATCAAAAACACTATCAAAAGTAAGAACTGACAGATTGCCTACCTGTACGATGACAGCTTTTGTTCATTCTATATGCTGCATATGATAGCAAAACAGCCAGGATGGTGGTGAATGCCAAAGCTCCACTCAACAAATACACCAAGGCATATGAATTGTCCTTATCTGCAGATACACACAGTAAGAGATATTACAGAGCTTTAGAAAATTGAGTCAATATTGAACATAGCATATACAGTATATATGAAACCACTGTTATTTTGTTACTTACCCGCTGAGTCCAACTTTTTCTGTTTTCCAAACAGAACATGTCCACATGAGGCAACAGCACAATAAGTCCCAGCATGAGAAAGATTCAGGCTCTTCATCGGCAAATTGTAGACACAGGTTTGTGTTTGTGTCTCAGGTTTCCTCTCACACTGATCATTCCTGTCTCCATGAGTGTAAATGAATCCTGGATGAGATTCTTCAGAGTCTTTGAACCAGTAAACACTGTGTTCTCCATCACAGGTCCCAGTGTGTACTGTACAGCTGAGATTCACAGAGCCTCCTGGCTGGATGGTCTCAGACCCTGACTGATGAACCAAAGCTTGGATGTTCAATCCTGAACCCTTTACACTGACAGTAACACCCTCTGTAAATTCAAACCTGTTTGCATAGTAACTTAAGCAGTAGTAAGTCGCTGAGTCTGAAATGTGTAAATCTGAGATTGTCAGGTGGTTCTTACCATGAATAATCTCGATTGAAAACCGTGAAAAGTTTTTGAATTCGTCAATAAGACTGCCACTTTTGTCATGTTTATAGAAGGAAGAGATGCGCTTTGGTTTCTTTCCCAGAGTTTGTTTATACCAGTATATCACTAAAGCTTTACCTTCATTAACACATCGTAAAGTCACATTGTCTCCAACTTTAGCTGGTATAAAACCACTGTCTTGACGCACCGATGAGGACATCTTGAGATTAGTCACAAAGGCTGAGGAGAATAGAGATCAAGAAAATATAGAGTTAATGCCATGAAAAAATCTGTCATAATGACTGAAAAAAATATATATAGATAACAACAATAGATATAAATATTTAAGGATGTACATTTATCCACAAAAGCTCCAACTTACCTATTCTCCACAAGAACAGAACAGTCAGACGTGAAGCAAACTTCAGAGATGTCATCGTGATCAAAATGTCTTGATGAATGTGGAGAACCTCCATACATTCTCTGCTCTCAGACAGAGGACTGTATTCTGATTGGCTGACAACTAGTGACACTGAATGTCCTATTTTGGAAACAGTGAGCACATGCTCAGCGCCCCCTCCATTGCAAATTTTGGCTCTTGAGTTAAGACACACGGAGAGAGTTAGCAGTTACCAGGACCACAATATAACTCAGACGTCTGATGCTTAAAATCAATAAAAACAGGAATAACAAGCTAAAGTGGATTCAACTTTTGCTGAACTAAAGTTCTCTAATTCACAGACCACTCATTTTCACTGGCCGACATCAGCAGCAGTATATATGTGGGTGTTACAAAGACAAAGATACACAATGTTTGACAATACTTTTTCCTAACAGACAAGTGTAGAACTAGCGGAAATCCTGAATCTCACTTATAGTGCCATATCAAAGTCAAATGGTCTGCTACCCCAACCCAGGAAAACACATCTTAAGACTGCTGAGCTCAACACTAGTGCGATCTACTAGTACAACCCCAAACCACTATGTGCGAGTGAAGATTTCTTTTATCTACCACAAAATGATTCTGTCATGATACAAACAAGCCTTTAATTTGTGTCAAATGAAAAGGTAAATAAGAGATGTTAGGGAACTGGAGGCATATAAAACAACTTGGCAAAGGGTAAGGTCAAGCTTTCTGTCAAGGTCAAGGTCAAGGTCAGCTGAAAAAAAAATTGCTGAAAGTAAACCACTTAGTTCTTTTCTGTATTGGAAATGATGGTCCACAAAGAGAAATATTTCACATAATTTATTCAACAATGTCAATTGTTTGCTTTTCAAACGTACCACCCA
The DNA here is from genome assembly GCF_021018895.1 of Seriola aureovittata. Lineage (NCBI taxonomy): Eukaryota > Metazoa > Chordata > Actinopteri > Carangiformes > Carangidae > Seriola > Seriola aureovittata. The sequence goes on from NC_079386.1 coordinate 4,829,961, forward strand.
TTTTAGGTAAGAGGGCACTCTTACTGTTTTGAAGCTCTTATATGACCAAAGTTTCCACCAGTGGAAAACTTTTCACTAGCTCTTTTTAATTCTTATTCAAAAAGCATGAGCATTTGCAATTACTATACAATGACCCCAACCATCAGTTTGGGATTCTTTGTTGAGATGTTTCCTTGTTGGTTTTGTTGAGGTGTTACCTTTGCAGGTATTTGGTCATGAAAGCATTGGCCAACCTAGATATTTGACCTGATGATGGCAAAGAAAAAGTTAAAGGACCCCCAAATGTAAAAATTCATGCAGATGGGAAGCTGAATATGGCAACCCAATTCATGGCAATCCATTCAATAATTCTTGAGACATATCGCTCAAAACCACATATATCATATGATGAGACGAAGAGCCAGGACATCATCATCAAGTCATCAACATTCATCATATGGAGACCATGAATGTCGGTACAGATTTTGTCAGTTCATCCAATATTTGTTGAGACAATTCAGGGGATAAGTAAAAAATATAACCTGCTTCAGGCACTATACGGGAAAAGTTAGGGGATCACCATAGTCACGAGGGTTCATCCTCTGGGCCCCTTTGATATCTGTACCAAATTTCATGGATATCCGTGAAACAATTGTGAAGACGTGTAACATAAAGCCTAAAAAGTCGACCTCATGGTGGTGCTAAAGGAAAAGATCCTCAAAATCAGTAGGATTTATCCTCTGGGGACCATGAATCTCCACTAGTTTTTCAGATATTTGAGTCTGGGCGAAGTGGTCAACAGACTGAGAGACATTTCCATCCCTACTGTCATGCTTTGGCTACAACGTTGCTGGTAAATATTCACTGATATATGGGGATATAATTTTGTTCCAGCTGCTTCTCCTTAGCACACATACCATGGCCATTGTTTGATTGATACAACAGTATCAGCATGTTAGGATGTTGGAGGTGGTAGGAGAGAAGGTGCTCTCAGAAGAGGTGAGTCTTCAGTTGATATAATCTACTAAAATAGTATGGGCATCAGAGTTAAACTGTGTGGCAGCTGTGCATGAAAATATTACAGATATTTCCTGTTAGAAACCATAAAGCCAAAGAAAGCAGAGGGTCCTAGAAAAGTACATGACCACAGTATACTGAAAGTTCAACTGACTGCCAACCACACGGAGACTAAAATAAGATTGTGAATTTGTGGTGTAGGACCAGCACAATGTGTATCAATAGAAAACATGCAAAGACATGTAGGAAGGTATTCATCAGTACACTGTTCAACAGATTGGTTTCTCATCCCGCCATGTTCAGCAGGTGTTGGTGGGTTTTGATGCTGCTCATTTGCAATGAGAAGGCCGGCCCTGCTCTGTCTGAGCTTGCAGCTGTGTCTGGAAAGACACATCTGTATCAAAAGTTCTTTAAGTTCATGGTTGGCTTCCTTATTGTTTCTCTCTTACATTTCAGGATGTGAGCATGGTAGCTTTTGCTGACAGCTTTAGTTGCTTTTGATTTAGTCACTCATCAATAACAAAGATGCAGTAGCGCCAACTTTCACTTTCTATAGAGTGAGAATTTCTTCCTTTCTCTTGTGTACTTGTATCTTTCTCTCTCTCATTTTTAAAAGATAAATTTCCATCTATATCTTCAAATAGACAATAAATGGCCAGATGTTAATGAGATTGTAAGGTTTCAGTTATATTTAGTATCTGGTACATGAATATGAGAAAGTGTCTCAGTCAGTGTGAGGCAGCTGGTTAGTTGTGGCTCTGAGGGAGTTTCTCTGCAGGTTGTCTACAGTAGTTATTGATGGTGTTTTATTGCTTACTCTTTTTCCAACTGTGCAAACTCTATCTGTCACTACAACACCATGGAGATGAGTTGCTTAGATGTTTGCCAGTAAATTAAACTACAGTAGACATGGTTTGAGTGGGAATATAGCATATTAGATGACACCAGTCACATCCAGAACTTGTTTGATTAGTTTATTGAAGATCAAGATTTTTCCTTCTGTATATGGCGTTGAAATCTGACAGAAAGTTATGCCATGTTAACAGCTCTCTGAAGCTGTACTTCAGCACAGTGGAGCTTTGAGCTAAATACAATATGTCAGTGTGCTAACATGCTCAGAACAACTATCAACATGCTCAGAACAACAATGCTAACATGCTCAAAACAACAATGCTAACATGCATGACATTTAGCAGGTTTTGTAAATTCTTGGACAATGTATAATTTTGATCGTGTGATGGCACTAGATGAAAAGTCAGGAGATCAACAAAGTCAGTAGGATTCATGATCATGGCACCTTGGGTATTTGAAACAATATTTGTGCCAATCCATCCAGTGGATGTTGGACCACAGAGGTGGACCAACTGATAGACAGACCATGAGCCGCTAGCTAGCATGGCTTAAAATAATACTTTTAACAACCTGACACCTGCCTGCTGAAAGCATTTCTTTTATTAGGACATTACAAGCATTGCTACAATAGTGCTTCTATTAAAGAAAGAAAAATATCAAGCTTGATACACAGATTTAGACAATCACTTCTTACACAGAAACAAAGTACAAATGAAATACGTCCAGCTCTACTGCCTTACAGTGGAGTACACACATTCAGGGTCCGTGTTGTCCCTGTGTCTTTTTGTTCTGTTGATCTTATGTTTCTTCAAAGCTGCATAATGAAGGTTGTCTGAATTCTGGTAACCCTGGTGATAAAATGTCAGATTAGCATTAAATTACAATATTAATATACATGACTTGTTCTATACTGAACACCCCAATAGCAACATTATAATTCACATTGATATGATAGAACTTTGTGCTTTACACACAGGTGTTCCCACTACAGGAACATAATGACCTGTAACTAAACATGTAGCTCATATTAGCATGCTCATATATAATTTCATGGACATACAGTATATCTAAAATGTTCTGCTGTTTAACACAGCCAAGACGCAAGCGTAAAAGTTCAGGCTATAGGTCAGTAAGTTTCTTTAGTGGAAAAAACCTAACAGCTATATCCTGCACTTTCTCCTACTAGAATATATTTTGTTATGGTGGTGCTTTGATAATACTCACTTCTGCATTTGGAGTTGAGTCAGGGGAAGATCTTGCTTGAGAGTCTGATTATGAGATGACACGAAAGAGAAGGGTTCTTTAAACTTCATTTGATTTAAACGTACTATTCAAACATGATGGAGAGTGAATCACAAGCGCAATGTATCTCAATATAACTGAACCACTTCATCCTAGAACTCCACCATTTAACAGTATAAAGCTTCCACCAAGTTACATTATTTACTGGCTCAATTCTCTACAAACTGGTGACTAAAACTTTGAAGTTCAAATGTTTTTGCTGATGAGGTTTGCAGGTGATAAGTATGGAATAGAAATATATTCCCATTGTATGTCTTAGGTTTCTGACACTTGTCTTGATTTGGTGGCTTCACTGTATCATATATCAGCTTCAAGTGTTTTACCTCCAGTATTAACTACATTAAAACACACTATCAAAAGTAAGAACTGACAGTTTGCCTACCTGTACGATGACAGCTTTTGTTCATTCTATATGCTGCATATGATAGCAAAACAGCCAGGATGGTGGTGAATGCCAAAGCTCCACTCAACAAATACACCAAGGCATATGAGTTGTCCTTATCTGCAGATACACACAGTAAGAGATATTACAGAGCTTTAGAAAATTGAGTCAGGAGTGATCATAGCATATACAGTATATATGAAACCACTGTTATCTTGTTACTTACCCGTTGAGTCCAACTTTTTCTTGTTTCCAAACAGAACATGTCCACATGAGGCAACAGCACAATAAGTCCCAGCATGAGAAAGATTCAGGCTCTTCGTCAGCAAGTTGTAGACACAGGTTTGTGTTTGTATCTCAGGTTTCCTCTCACATGTATCATTCCTGTCTCCATGAGTGTAAATGAGTCCTGGATGAGATTCTTCAGAATTTCTGAACCAGTAAACACTGTGTTCTCCATCACAGGTCCCAGTGTGTACTGTACAGCTGAGCTGTTCAGTTGACTGGATGGTGTCGGATGGTGACTGATGAACCAAAGCTTGGATGTTAAAGCCTGAACCCTGTACACTGATAGTAGCTCCATCTACAAACTCAAAATCATATGCGTAGCAACCTATGCAGTAGTAAGTGGCTGAATCTGAAAAGTTCAAATCCGAGATTGTCAAGTGATTTTTACCGTTTCCAACTTCTAGTGCGAATCGAGGATCGTCCTCAAATTCACCAAGAAAGTAGCCATTTTTCTCATGCTTGTAGAAGGTAGAGATGACCCTTGGTTTCTGTCCCAGAGTTTGCTTATACCAGTAAAACATCACTGCATTACCCTCATAGAAACATCGCAAGGTCACCTTCTCACCAATGTCAGCTGGATAAAAACCGCTGTCTTGAAGCACATATTTGGACGATTTCAGATTATTCATCTGACCTGAAGAGGAAATGGATTGAAGACATGCAATTTGATCAATTATATAGGTTGATGATGATCATAATGCAAAATTTGTAATGGAAAATGTAACACACAACTTACCTGAACTCCCTAAAAACAGATAAATCAGATACAACGCAAACTTCAAATTTGTCATCGTGTCCAAAATGCCTCGTTGAATGAACTGAAACACTGCACGTTCTCTGCTCTTCAGAGAGAAGGCTGCGTTTGATTGGCTAATGAGAAGTAACACCTATTATCCTGATGTGGAAACAGTGATCTCATGTTCAGTGCTGCCTCGAATGAACTACATAAAAAAAAGTTCACACAGGTCTTTTGACAGCCGTTACCTTACCTGATTTCAACTCTTTCCGTCCATACACACCACCAGGCTCTTTAATGTTCAGTTGCTGGGAATGTGGGCAAGTCTCACTCATCTGTCTTTGTTACTTGGTCTAGTTAATGTTCTGTAATGTGTTATTATTTATTAGACAACTCATTAGAGTACTTAACATTTAAAATGTGTTGTCCGGTGATGACCTGACTCTTATTTGATAAAATCACCAATGTAAAAGCATGAACACCTTTGACGTCCTTGGTCCCTCCAATTAGATGCTTGGTAGTATTTCACACTGATGGCATGTTAAAGGTAAATTTAGCTGATTTTTGACTTTGCATGGTACATCATAATAACAGTTGTCTGCACTGTGACCTGTTTGATGGGTGCGATTTAGTTTCCTGTGTGAACTCGACCACGGAACCAATGAGTGGGATACCAATTGGCTTGAAAACACAAAGAAATAACCAATGCCAAATTTAAGACGATGGCGGGGTGTTGCTGTAACTTTATGTCCATATTAAATCAGCAAATAAATTTTTTTATTTCCTGATGGTATTATTAGCATAAGTGGCTAATGTAGCTGGTAACTTGTTACATTGCTTCATCTGTACCTTCTCAAGCACATATATCATGGTCACTGTTTGGTTGATACAAAAGTAAATGTAAATGACACACAGACACACTGGGTTTTGGTGGGGGGTAATGCTAGGAAGCTAAGGCTAATACCAAAGTGAACACATCACTTCCCATGTAAGCCGTCTGTGGGACTCTGGACTAGGAATACTTGTATAACCCAGCACTTTAAATGACAAACACAGTTATGGGTTAATATTTTCTATATATTTTTTTTTTTTACTTTTTAAACCGTGTTCTAGTTTAAGCAATCCATATTAGTTTAATTGCTATTTACTTGAAGTAGCCGGGGCATCAGAGGTATACTCTGTGGCATGCATGCATGGAAACACTGCAGAGACTTCCTGTTTGAAACCGCACAGACAAAGAGAGCAGAGGGTCTTTCGACTGCCGACAACACTAGAGGCTAAATAAAGATCCTCACATCTCGGGTTTGTGGTGCAAAGTCAGAACGCTTACAGTAAACAACAGGGCTGTATCGTGTCACCAAGGGCAGGCACTCATTCTCTGACAGAGGTGTTTGTGCTGCATTCCACATGTACAGCGAGGTCCAGAAGTCTGAGATCACTTTGCCAGTCAAGTGAACGAGGAAAGTGGTCTCAGACTTTTGGACACCGGTGTTTATTTTATAAATCTTATGCTGGCGGGTCTCCTGCTCCGAGAAGGCTGGCCTCGCTGTTTCTGAACACGCAACCGACCACGCCTTGAGAGCATCATGTCTAGTATGTGACTGACTCGTCTTGCTGAGAGTTTTATACGTCTCCGACCACAAACAAGCACCAGATAATGAGCGTTGTGTGAAAGTGGGGGAAATACATGTACAGGTTGTGCTTTGCAGATTAAACAGTGTTCGTGCAGACAGATGTAGACAACAGCAAGGTATTGACTTTGTTTTTAATATTTATTTTCCACACGTCAAACTCTCTCGAGTGTCTGACCCAACAAGCACCACAGAGATCCGTGTGGTTATGTGTTTGTACATTGTAAATGACAGGTATAGCGAGAGTGGAAACATGACACCTCTGAAAGCACAGGTCACATCAAGGGAACTTGGCTTAACTGAACCTGAAGGTATATGTTTTTTTGCAAAGGCAAAGCTTCACATTCAGTGGTGAAAGCTGGAGGTGGAACATGTCCAGCTCTACTGCTTCACACTGGAGTAAACACATTCACTCATGGTGTCATCTCTCTGTCTTCTTGAGCTGCTGGCCTTGTGCTCCCTTAGAGCAGCATAGTGGAGGTCGTCTGCATCTCGGTGACCCTGGTAATAAAATGAGAAAAGAGTTCATTGCCATATTGGTATATGTGTCATAACTGATATAGGCAAGAACTGAGAGCACTATCACTAATGCATGTATTTTTTTTGTTTTTAATTTGTTGAGCTTGTGTCAGAGAGGTGTTAATTCTCCTGTTGTGGCTCTTGTATTTGAAATGGTGGACAAAATAACAAATACATCCAAATACAATGTAATCTAGTACAACAGCAACGACCTAAGTCATCAAATCTACAATCAGTCATCACAGCAAGACTGAATTGTATTATCGTCATCTTTTGTGATGCGATATATGTTACACTTATAGTAGTACAACACTAATGCTTACCTCTGTACTCGGAGCTCGGGCAGCTGCAGATCTTGCCTGAGAGTCTAGTTGTGACAAAAGACAACAACAAAAGCTTTGCTCAAAATGCGACAAGCTGGAGGTGACACAATCCGTTTAACTTAGCTGGATCCTTTGGACCAAATGTAATGAACCAGTTCCTCTTATTCATCTGTTACTTTATTGTGAAAGAAACAGGTGCAGGTAGGACTTTATATAGTGGAATCAATGAAGACCAATGTATAAACTACAGGCTACTAGTATTATAGTATTTGTTATAGTATAAATATGAGACTTGCATACCTTATAAAAAGTCTTGACCGTCAAGCTGCAGCACTCACACTATCTTAAGTGTATTTTCTTCAGTATACAAAAATAGCATGTTAAATTCTCAATGTATGCTATTTACATGTAATTCGGACTGGACTCTACATGTCTAAGTCATACGGTGGAACACTCATCAGTAGTACTTTGAACACACACCGTCAAATATATAGAAGGAAAGTTTAACCCACCTGTGCACTGGCAGCTGTTTGCCTTGTACATTATATATGCCAGGACAACAACCAGGACTGCGTTGAACGCCAAAGCTCCACTCAACAAATACACCAAGACAACAGACTTCACCTCGTCTGCAGAGAGCCAGAAATCAGGAGACATTGGAGCTTTTAGATTGTAATCAGATCTGATTAAAAAGTTTCCACCAAACGCGACAGGAATTGTAGTTACCCTCAAACTCCAGCTTGGTCCCGTTTCCAAACAGTATTTGTCCACATGAGGCAACAGCACAGTAGTAGGTCCCAGCATGAGAACGATTCAGCCTCTGCATCGGCAAGTTGTAGACACAGGTTTGTGTTTGTGTCTCAGGTTTCCTCTCACACTGATCATTCCTGTCTCCATGAGTGTAAATGAGTCCTGGATGAGATTCTTTAGAGTCTTTGAACCAGTAAACACTGTGTTCTCCGTCACAGGTCCCAGTGTGTACTGTACAGTTGAGAGTCACAGAGCCTCCTGGCTGGAGGATCTCAAATGCTGACTGACGGATCCAAGATTGGTTGTTCAATCCTGAACCCTTTACAGTGACAGTAATGCTCTCCAAAAATTCATACACGTAAGAAAAGCTACTCACACAGTAGTAAGTGGCTGAGTCTGACATTTGCACATCTGAGATCTTTAAATGATTTTTACCAGTGGTAGATTCCAGTTCAAAACGTGAATTGTTCTTAAAGTCATCCTGCAGGATGCCGTTTTTCTCATGCTTGTAGAACTTAGAAACCAGCCTTGGTTTCTCTCCCAGAGTCTGTTTATACCAGTAAAACATCACTGCAGTGGCAGACTCTTTATAGAAACACTCCAGAGTCACGTTTTCACCAACATTCACTGACACGAAATGTAAAGATGATGATAATTTACTTGCTGTCGTATCAGCTGAGGAGAAAAAGGAGATATGATACCAAACGAATGTATAGAAATAGAAATATATATTTTTTTAAAAACATATGTTTCAGAGAAAAAGAGACAAAATGCATTTGTAAAAAGAAACAACTTACCTATTCTCCCCAGACAGAGCAGACACGTCGCATACAAAGCAAACACTGGAGGTGTCATTTTGTTGGCTAATTGAGAGAATCTCTGTTCGTTCTCTACTTTTGAGAGACCGGGCTGTGTTTTACTGGCCAATCAGAACTGACTCTGCATGAACACATGAGCAGTGTAAGGTTGGTCTGTGTCTGTGTGAAGATTGTCATGGAAAGAAGTGAGACTGAATTGGAAAATGAAATGTGTGTTTTCAAGATGGATCCCTGTTCAGCTATGACGAGCTTCTGAAGTCAGTGGGGTAGAATTTCCTGCAATGAACATGATCGACCAGGTGGCAAGCCCAGATGAATACCACCCCCACCCCCACCCCACCCCCCTACACCTCGCCCCCATCACTCTATGCCATAGATCTACTGTTTCCTACTGACTTAAGAAGAAACACATATTATACCTTTTTACACTTATTTTTTGAATGGGTTTTTGGTTAGGTGACTGAAATAAACTTAAATCAACACAAGCTCAAGACATTTTCACATTCTATTCTATGACACAACATGTCAGTAAATACCCCAGTCCTGATTTCTTTAAGCTTTTTTGTGTCTTAAAAAAAAAGCCATTTGCTAACAAGTGGCTAAACAACATCATGCAAACACCAGTCCACCTTTACAACGTAGTGTTATATTCTCGCGCTGTTGTTTTGAAAACTTTGTAAAAGCAAAGGATTTTGTAGAAGAGGTAAGAGCGAAATCAAAATCAAAGTCATGTGACCGTTTGTTTATAGCCTAAGATTAGTTTTTTTACTCCTGGTGATTGTATTAACACTTCAAATATCACAAAAGTGATTGATTATCCTGCTGAACAAAACGTGTCAGTATCTTAAACTTTTGCTCATTTTCTGCAGTAATCCAAAAGTCGATGTAAAAATCCCACTGGCTTTTTGTTGCGGGAACCAGGATGATGCTAACATCTAGCTTAGCCACAAAAATACATCATCCCTGCAGCTCTCTATTTGAAAATGCCAGTTTGGTTGTGTCACCAGTAAGAGACTGAAAGTTGATATAGTATCTGGAATAGATATTTTGTCATTATGTACGTTATGTTCATCATTTTTTTCATAAGATATAAGATAAGATATGAAATGTTGGAAGTAAAAACAATAGTCTTTGGTTACATTTCTATACCACTGAATAAATGTTTCTTCATGTTCCCTTCGATGTGGCTTAGCCCACTTCCCCTTCAGCCACAGTAACCTAATATGGGAGTACGAGCTGCTGGCCTTCATGTTACTGTGTGTTTTCTTTCTAAGAAAGTGGATGTAGCACATTCTGGACATGTCACCATGGTGAGTTTCCTAAGAAGCATAGCTACAGGCCAAGTTTGGGCATATGAGTATTAGGGAACTGAAACTGTGAAAAGGTTGTGGATCAACAAAATAACATTAGAATTAGACTGAACTGAAAGCAGTCTTCACATGAGCTAAGAAATAAATCAAGACTTCTTAAGTAAAGGTCAGTTACTGTTTCACATTTTCTTGAATAGTCTATTGTATGCACCGCTTGTTTTCTGCATTTAAGCTGTGTTGTTGTTTGTTTCACAAAGTCCTGTGGGACCCAGTCTCGCTTCAGTGTAAGACACTGCTGTGACCGAAGGGACCTACAGGCCGGTCTTCCTGTGTTTAAGCTCTACTGGGACTCACGTTTCCACCAATGGAAACTTATACTCTGCAGCTCACACCATCTTCACCACAGCAGTGAAAGGTAAATGGTGAGAGACGGCTATAGATTGAAAGGTGCAGCCAGCACTTGCGTTTCTGGTTGAAGAAGCTATTAATAGAACACAGGGGATTTTTTTTTTTTCATGAGCCTGCTCTGTCTCTTATCTGCAACCAGTATTACACAGCACGTACGGATATGCTGATCTGTGTGACTCAAAACATACTTGACATACAATTACTGCAAAGAAAGAAATATTTTATTTATTTCGACATTATTTTACATTGTACATATAGTCATGTGAATCCTTGCATGAGGTTGAATGTTAAGTTTTACATGACTCTTTTCTACTCTTTACTCTGGAGTAAACACAGTCAGTGTCCATGTTGTCGTCTTGACCATGTCGTTCGCTGTTTCTCTTCACACTCAGAGCAGCATAATGGAGCATGTCCGCATCTTGGCTCTGTTAAGGACAAAATAACAATTGAGAGAAATCATTATTCATATTTCCATGACTTTGTAGGTATAAATCTGACTTTTACCACACAGTTATTTGACCTACCCTGGTGTCAGAGGCTGCAGAGCATGTCAGATGAGAAACAGTTCCTGCAAATCAAAATACAGTAATGGTCAAGCCAATTCGATACAGCAATATTTTAGTAATTCTGAAGACCCTACCTTTGCAGAGAGAGCACAGCTTTTTGTTCAACATGTACGCGCTGAAAGCCAGGACGAGCAGAATGATGATGGAAACTGCCAAAGCCACACTCAAGAAATACACCATGAGAGGGGAGACTTTGGTAGAAACATCTGGAGTCAAGAAAGCAGATATAAAAGCTGTTTTTGTAGACATACGATTAATATGGTTAATTAAAAAGGCCATTTTAGGTCTACAGGTAACTGTAATATGTAATATCAGCCATTATCACCTACCTACGATCTCTACTCTCGTTCCATTCCCAAAGGTGATCTCGCCGCAGGAGGCCAGAGCACAGTAGTACATCCCGGCATCGGAGGAGCTCGCAGACTTTAATGTGAGGTCGGCAGTGCAATTTTTCACATGAGATGAGAGGCTTGTGCACTGTCCTCCACTGGGGTCCATGACTGTGGGCTGAGATGCACCATTTCTGAACCAGTAGAGGCTCTGCTCCCCTTCGCACAGCGGTTCGGCGTATACTGTACAGCTCAAACTCAAAGGGTCTCCCGGCCGAAGTAGCTCAAAATCGGGCTGATGGACAACAGCTTGGATGTTGGACGTTGGCGTTTTGACGTGAAGGAAAGCTCCCTGTCCGAATTCGATTGCGTTGAATTCTAAAATCCCACAGTAATATATGGCTGAATCTGCCGGGCGAAGGTTTGTGATTGTGAGATGGTTGTTGCCTTCTTTATTTTGTGTAGAGACTTGAAACCTTTCTTTATACCCGGGGTACATGTCCGCTTCTTTTTTGTGCTTCATCCGAGTTGATATGATCTGAGGTTTACCTCCCAAGCTTTGCTGATACCAAGACAGGAAAGTTACAGCATTGTCTTGACAAGCACATTTCAAAGTCACATTCTCCCCAACTCCTGCTTTTATGACCCCACTGTCCTGAATTATACCTGAGGTTATATTTACAGCAGCTGTCACCTGACCTGTGAAGAAAGGCATAACATTATATTATTTATACTTTTCAAACATGTCTCTCATTCAAAATTATATTCATGCACAAAGAAAAAGTAGGAAAAAAATGGTTTAAAATACTCACAGATTTCACTGAGAAGCACAAGAATAATGCAAAGTGGCATCATCTCTGAAGCTCTGCAGTCTATATCCGGTGTGTTCGACGGGCGCACCCAACTCTTAGAGGACACGAAGGCTGTTTGTGATTGGCTAAGCTGACTTCTTTGGTTTAGACTCACACTTGCGTTTTGTTCTTTTCCATAAGATCAGCTTGATCAGGTGACTAGAGGTGTAATCGGGGTTGATTGAGTCTTCTTGGTTGCATTGTTGTTTTTTGTCCACTGGAGGACAGTAGGCGTGACATGTATGTGTGTATATGCTATGAAATGGAAATTCTCTCAAGTCCATGTTTGCATAGAGGTGTAGAGGTTGGTGCAAATCAGTGTTTGTTTTCCATAATATGCAGAGTGTTTAGAGATTTAAATTTGCTATTACTTGTGTAAGAAAGTGTGTGTTTAAAATGGGTTAAGTGGGTTGGGGGAGGGGGGTGGAGTGGGTGAGACACAGAAAGAAAAAAGAAATCAGGAAATCAGGTCAAGTGATTTAACCCATCTAAAAAACTGTAAGTAAATGTTGAGCGTATATATTTATAATGTAATGGCTGCAGTGGTTACAGGCTGGACTTATATTTGGTTGACTTAAAGGTCGAATATTGTATTTATATGTATGTATATTGTAAGTTAGATTTCCATGTGTTGTTTGATTATAAAGCAGGTCTAGTTTCTATATTAATACTGTGAAGGTATAAAAGTGCTGAATCCACAGAGAAATGCACACAGCCTGTATTCAGAAACTGAGCCTTAAAACGAGCCATCAGGACTTCTGTAACTTTATGATCTCACAATAAAGCTGTCACCACCCTCAGCTATCTCCCAAGCTCCGCCCACCTGGACCCACCATCTAACCTTGCAGGAATTGGTTTCTTGAGTATTTACCTGAAATCTGCTATGATTTTATTCAATGACTCAAAATACAATTGACCAATCAGAAGATATGCTCAGATCCTCTCTTCTGATGGGCTCACCAACCTGTTGTTACTAAAGCTCCAGAAAGAAGCCTGAGAGAGGAGATTTAAAACTATATTGAGATGGTTTTTGGTTCTTAAAACCACAACTATATCTTCAACACTTCAAATAAAACACAGGAAAAGTGTAAAATATGGGACCTTAAACTGGACAACACACCATATAACCATCATCATCATCATCATCATCATCATCATTATCATCATCAATATCACCAGTCTTCCATTTAGAGGAAACTACATCTAGAGTGACAACTGTTTTTCACAGAACCACTGTTTTTACTCTTTTTGGTGTTTTTAAATGGCATTTCACATATAATTGAACATTGCATTACTGCCCTCTAATGTTGCTTTTTCTTTACTTATTGTTGAGGCGTAATGTTGCATCTTATTGTGAACAAACAAGCTTGTTACAAGCTTGTTGCAAAAAACAAGAAAAAAGAGAAAGAAAAAAAAACAGATTACCAGTCATATTCAAATGTTTCAGCACCGAGGACAGCACATGATGCTCTACACGCATCAACTGACAAACAGTTCAGCACCACTGCTGATAGACAGCGACAGTGACTCTGAATGAGTCAGAAATTTAGATCAAATTTAGTCCAACAAGAATATTTCATGATCCCTTGTTTTTTCTCAGTTTTCTCTGCCACTGAACGCAGTTTCTTGCTGGGAGTGGGTGGTGGCGATTATCGCTTCACAAGAGCTTCATCCATCGTTACATTTAAAAGACAAAGGGTTATAAATAGCTCTCTGAGCAGCGCTATGTCTTCAGGGCAGACAGGATGCTACAGTGAGTCGCTATCAGAAAGTGATGACACGGGCCGGGGCTAGCTAGTTAGCATGCTAACTTCAGTAGAAGAAAAGACGTGATAAAGATAACAGTTAACGTTGGTGAGTAAATGAATGAACTTTGATGCTAAACTCGCAATATTTCTTCTAGCTGTTAATGCTCACGCTGGCTATGTAGCAAATAGCAAAACATACAGGCAAGTCGCCAGTCCATCACAGATACACAGACACGAACAACCATTCACACTCACATCAACACCTACGGGTAATTTAGAGACGCCAATTAACCTGATGCAACAGTCCTAACCACTGCCCCGCCATGCCGTGCTGCTTTTAGAGTCGGTAAAGGGAAAGAGTTCTAACCACAGAGATGCAGCACAGGATTCCTGCGTGATTAGACTGTAGGGCCTCTGGTTTGGAAAATATTATGACAGGATTTGTTGTGACATGATGTTTTAATACAATCATACTGAATTAATATGATCAGGATCAAGTCATATAGTGTAGTGCCACCCTGAATGTGCTATTACAAGTATTGACGATTACAGATCAATAACATGATCAACATTACATAGTAGGTTGAAAAATTTGCTTCACACATGGTGTTTGATCGTAACATGGTTAACATGTACTTGTACACGTGTGTATAGTTGTGTAGGAGTTTGTGTTTGTGTTGGAGTGGTCTGATAGTTGTCAGGTATGTGCGTCTGTTCCCGCGCTGTAAGCACAATTAAGCATTTGTGTCTCTTCCCTCAGCCTTGCCCTTTGCAGATGCAACAGTAGCAAGCTGCTGCGTGCGACTCAGATGCGTCCTTTGATGTTTGTGGTCTGTATGTTCGTGCTTTAAAGAAGAAAAAAAAAGGTGGTAAACGCTGTACGGCTGTTGACTCGTTCGAGACGAGGCATTACTGACCCATGCTCATGCTCGTCGTGCAAGGCGACAGTAGGACGGCCTAATGTTCACTGTTTCTGTGAAGTGAGAGCTACAATGGAAAATAGACCCTCCCATACTCGTTTGAAGACCAGATCAGTGTCATTTGGAGATAAGTGCTCAGTGCTGTCGTGTTTTTCTGCTGCAGTTCCCTTAAAAGCACATGGGTTTTCTTTATTTAAAACACACTACAGACACAAAATGCACACATTTCCCCATGCATTTTGTGAAAGCGAGTATGCTCAGTGTCTCTGACTGATTAAAAGTAGTTTCTCCTCTCACCTCCGGCTCGCGGGACGTGGGGGAAGCACACGGAGCTGCTGCAGGGCTGCAGCCGTGACAAATACAGAAAGCTGTTAAATGACAGACACCTAAGTTCTGACTGTCTGAGTTTCACCGGTCAATGTAGAAAGTTTATAAAATAATAATCTCATGATCTCATGTTTTCATTACTCGACACGTCCACATCCAAACTTCATATCATTTAAAACCCCTAGAAAAAAAACTTTTAACATAAGTTATTTTGAAGTGGTAGCTTTTACTCTTTAAACTCATTGAACTCATTTTAGACTTTGAACTACACATTTTCAATAACTTTTCACCCTCCAGGTTTTTTCAGACTTTATATTGAGAGTTAGTGAAGTAAGTAAATATCTATATAGTCTTATCTCACCCCCATTATTTCCACACTTCATACCCAAACGATAGAATAGCCTTGGTAGAGGCAGTGAATTTTTTTTTGCACACAATTCTTCATTTGTTTCTTGTGGTCAATTTGTTTTTCAGAAATGTAGAAAATAGGTCAAGAGGGGCATCGCGTAGCGCAGTGGGTTACACAGGCGCCCCATATATAGAGGCCACAGGCCTCGCTGCAGCCGGCCCCCGGCTCGACTCCCGCTTCGGACGGCCCTTTCCTGCGTGTCATTCCCCCTCTCTCTGCCTCCCCATTTCCTGTCTCTTTCTACTTTCTACTGTCCTGTCCATTAAAGGCACAAAAAAGCCCCCCCCCAAAAAAAAGAAAATAGGTCAAGAACACTGTGAGATGGCTATCAGAGCACCACAAAGGGCTGCAAATACAACAATTTGTTTTTTTCTCCACTGTGGTTTTGGCAGGGAGAAGTAAATTCAGGTCAGTGAGGTGCGAATATACTTCCTCTGTAACTCGCAAAGGCTAAACACAAAGAGCAAATGCCTTTTTTTTAAGCATCTTGCTATTTACAGCTTTAATGTGTTTCTTTTTACGTTCATATAAGTATATATTTAAAAGCAGGAAGATAAAGGCAAACCTTGACTAGAATAAAAAAAAAATGTGATTATAGACAAGAACAAAATTTTGCCAGGCCCCCAACAACCTTGTCATAAAGCTCCTCCTCCTCTTTCCTCTATATCTGCTGTGAAGGCAGCTGACCCCAGGGTGTGAATGCCTGTTTGTTAGAACTTCTTTTTAGTTGTTGTTCATATGAAGTTGAAAGTGTGGCTTTGTGTATTGTTTTCTAACCTGTTAATAGACTTAAGTGTAAAAATGTACACGGGCAGTGAGGAGTGGAAGAACAGAAGCGTTTGTAGCCAACAAACAAAAAGCAACACAAATTCAACCACAAAGACATCCTGTCTGGAGGGGGGTGGGGGGGTTGGGGGGGTGGAGGTGACAAAACCACTTTGGTTGAACTTGATGTGAGAGAGTTTGACCAGAGCGGGAACTCAGAAGCGAGAAATGTTTTTTCTTTTCTTTTGTTTTTTTCTTTTCTTTCTTCGTATTAGTCAGTAGGCTGCAGTTCTTGAAAACACATAACCGCCTTTACAAGTAGAAACAACTTCAAAGCTGAACATTGACTACACGACCCAGAAACTCAGACTTAACTCACCAGGACAGACAAAGTGTGTTTGTGTCAGATTTGATTAGGACGACAAAAGGCCGACACACACACTCATTTAACGCGCCTGCTGAAATTTCATGACAACAGAGGTCACTTTTACCTAAGTCTTCAGCTGAAAAACAAAAGGATGAGAACTGTTGCTGTCAGGGTCCTGACGGCCCCTCGGGCGCTTTAACAAAGTGTAGACGGAGGCTTTATATGTCAGTTGACCACAGAAGTCTGTGGTGTGGAGGCTTCAGCGAGTTATGAACAAACAGGACACACACCACACACGCACTTCTTCGGCCTCTCTCCGCGGTGTGTTTGCTTTGAATGACTTATCTTTCCATACTTAGCTGTCTGGTGGTCACGGCAACAGCAAAAGGTGTTTAAGCATCATGATGTAGCGCTGATGTTATTTCTATGGTAGGTGGTCTGCTGACCCCTGCTGGCTATCAGTTGAACTGCACACAGCTACTGAGAACACACAAACAAGGCCTTACGCTGAGTTTAGAGGGCCAGGGATGACGCTCAGTTCAGTTGACATGAAGAGAAGTACTCAGTCTGTGAAAATATAAGCACCTGGTACTGAATTGTTGGAAAACCCCTTTAGCTGGAAAAATGGGTAAAAGCACCTAAAGCCATGTTAGCTCCCCTGCCAGTTTAAATTACACAATGTTGAGGCTGATCTTATTGAAAAGTTTGAGATTGATATTAGTTGCTCCTCCGGTCAATGTTAGTAAATGATAATAAATTGTGGAGTCAGGGGGGTGTCAGTTTTTTTCTCAAAAGTTTGACAACCACTGATGCATAGTGATGAAAACAGGAACAATGACAGTAAACCCATTGATGAGGACAGTGTCTTTTTACGAATTAAAATGTACAAGCGTACATCATTTATGTTGCTATAGAAACCAGAGCCTTTTAAGAAGCAATAACGATACATATGGTTCAATAAATGCAGAAAAAAAAGAGTGTGTCACTTTTTCAGAATATACTTTAAAGGATGAAAGATAATCAAATGCATTTCCATTGATCTCATATCAGATATTAATACTGACTGAAGTTACAGGAGTCAGAAAGAAGCAGCAGCAGTCGTGGTTTCTCACTCCAGCTCTGTCAGTCTGACTCCAGAGTAAACCGTCTCCTCCTCTTCGCTCCTCTGCTTCCTGCTCTTGCTTTGCTTCTTCCTGTAGTCCACAGCTACGTATACTGCAACACTCTGCTGGGAATTCGACCCTTAAAAAAATTTAAAAAAGAAAAAAATTTAATCAACTGACCAGTCTAAAAACCAAAACAATCTGCATGGCTCAATACCACTCGGTGAAATCAGACTTCTTCTGTGGTTAAAATGAGTTAATTCACCTTCGGACTGCAGATATGTTCCAGTGGCCGTTTCGCAGAGGATACGGACGAGGATGATGTTCAAGATAGAAGACAAGAGTAGAGCTGCAACCACACTCCACAGCAAGACAGGAAGAGTTCACTGTTCCTCTGAGAAAAATAAAGTAATAAAAATGTAAACGTCATGTGAAATCCAATGTAGACTAAGGAAAAAATTGGATTAAAAAAGAAGTAGCTTGGATTTTATATAAGACACCATGTCCCAGGATGCAGACATGTTTCTTGTCTTTGAAAATGGATGGATTTGTGATATTAGTTGTAAATACATCACATGAAATGAAGGGGAACAAGTGGAGATAATGTTTTGCTCACCTTCAACCTCCAGTCTAGTTCCTCCCCCGAACAGTATCTCTCCACACGAAGCCACAGCGCAGTAGTACGTCCCAGCATCAGACAGGCTCACACTCCTTTTCCATAAATTGTACACACACCTGCTCTGTGCGGGAGACTCAGACCCTGCGGCCTTCACACACCGACTGCTGCTGTGTGTGTGGACGTACAAGATCCCCAGGTGGGACTTTCCTGTATCCTTTCTGAACCAGTAAACGCTGTGTTCTCTGTCACTGGTCCCAGTGTGCACCGTGCAGTTCAGACTCACGGAGCCTCCTGCCTGCACAGACTCAGACAGCGGCTGCTGGAGGAAAGACCTGCAGCTGGACTCTGGAAACAACAGAAATAAGATGTTAGAAAGAGAAAAGGAGGACATTAAATGCAGGAAGTGTGATGACAAAAATCTAAAACATAAGCAGATCACCTTTGACAGCCAAAAATGTTCCATTGCCAAGTTCAGTAACTGTAACACTGGTTTGTCCACAGTAGTACATGGCTGAATCTGAGTCCTGGACATTAGAAATGTTCAGATGATAGAATCCTGCTCCAGTGTGAACTGAAAATCGTTTGTCGTCTTTAAACTGGTTGTAAAAGATGTTGTAGGTGACTGAATGTTTGTAGAAAGAGGAAATTATTTGAGGTTGTTCCCCTGCAACCTGCTTGTACCAACACAGGTTTTTGGCACTGGAAGAATAGAAACAAGGTAAAGTCACATTGTCTCCAAGGTTAGCGTAGAGCAGAGCACCATCTGAAAGAGAAAGATTGACTGTACACATTTAAATTGTCTCAAAAGTCTTCTGTAAGGATAATAATTATTTCTAGCTTGAAAAAACAGAATACGTAATGACTTACAGGCTCCAAAGAGGTGAATCAAGAGCACGTAAAACTTGAACATCCTTCACCCTCCGGTGCTCAGACTCTTCCAGTGTGATGGCAGTTTCAGTAAAGGGGTCGAAGATAAAGAAGCTACACCTTCAGCGGAAAGCAGTCTTTACCAGGTCGTGCATATTTGTGGGTGCACAGTCGCGTAAAAGGAAGTGAGAGGCTCTGATTTGAGGCTTAATACAGAGGTAGTTCATTTCACACGTTACTCAGATTTTGCATTAAGCTGAAGAAGTTTTCGAGGGTGCAAACATTTGTCCAGCAGCCGCTTTTAGAATTTTCCACTGATTGAAATTGATTTAACTAGAACATCTTCAGCCAATTTTTGGTTGAACTTTGTTCCACTTTTTGTGGTTTGTTTGCCTTCTCAGATGTATTAAGTGCACCAGGCTTGCGTGCATGTGAGAAAAACTGCTTAGACCAAAAATACTACACTTGCAGATACATACATATACACACGTACAGTTATGCATGTACATACTAACACACACACACACACACACAAGAAGCACTTGGTACTAGATAGTTGGAATACCCCTTTAGCTGTAGTCGGACCTTAAAAGGAACGTAAGACCACCTCACGCTGTGTTAGCTCCCCTGCCAGTTTAGATTATACAATTTCAATACATACATGTTTAGCGGTGGTTCTCAAACTGGGGGGGGGCATGGATGACCAGAGGAAAATGGAGTGAGACATAGTTAAATGAATATGATGTATGCAGAGAAATGCTATCATGCTAACCTTTAGTTCACTAAAGTTCAACATACAGTTTGTCCTTTATATTAGTTGCTCCTCCGGTCAATGTTAGTAAATGATAACAAATTGTGGAGTCGGGGGGTGTCAGCTTTTTTCTCAACAGTTTGACAACCACTGATGCATAGTGATGAAAACAGGAACAATGACAGTAAACCCATTGATGAGGACAGTGTCTTTTTAGGAATAAAAAGGTACAAGCGTACATCATTTATGTTGCTATAGAAACCAGAGCCTTTTAAGAAGCAATAACAATATATATGATTCAATAAATGCAGAAAAAAAAGAGTGTGTCAGTTTTTCAGAATATACTTTAAAGGATGAAAGATAATCAAATGCATTTCCATTGATCTCATATCAGATATTAATACTGACTGAAGTTACAGGAGTCAGAAAGAAGCAGCAGCAGTCGTGGTTTCTCACTCCAGCTCTGTCAGTCTGACTCCAGAGTAAACCGTCTCCTCCTCTTCGCTCCTCTGCTTCCTGCTCTTGCTTTGCTTCTTCCTGTAGTCCACAGCTACGTACTGCACAGCGTCAGACTGCTCACTCTGCAGGAAAACAAGAAAACTGCAGTAAATTACAGGATGGGTCCGCACACAAAGAAACGCCACTCGTGTAGGGAGGATATATTTTGAGCTAACCTGAGTTTCAGTGGCGTATACTGCAACACTCTGCTGGGAATGTGACCCTTAGAAAAAATAAAAAAAATCAGATTTAATCAACTGACCAGTCTAAAAACCAAAACAATCTGCATGGCTCAATACCACTCGGTGAAATCAGACTTCTTCTGTGGTTAAAATGAATTCATTCACCTTCGGACTGCAGATATGTTCTAGTGGCCGTTTTGCAGAGGATACAGACGAGGATGATGTTCAAGATAGAAGACAAGAGTAGAGCTGCAACCACACTCCACAGCAAGACAGGAAGAGTGTACTGTTTCTCTGAGAAAAATAAAGTAATAAAAATGTAAACGTAATGTAAAATCCAATGTTGACTAAGGAAAAAATTGGATTAAAAAAGAAGTAGCTTCAGGAAAACATTATCTCCACTTGTTCCCCTTCATTTCATGTGATGTATTTACAACTAATATCACAAATCCATCCATAAAAAGTCTGCACTTTTTAATTGTCCCATGTCCCAGGATGCAGACATGTTTCTTGTCTTTGAAAATGGATGGATTTGTGATATTAGTTGTAAATACATCACATGAAATGAAGGGGAACAAGTGTAGATAATGTTTTGCTCACCTTCAACCTCCTGTCTCGTTCCTCCCCCGAACAGTATCTCTCCACACGAAGCCACAGCGCAGTAGTACGTCCCAGCATCAGACAGGCTCACACTCCTTTTCCATAAATTGTACACACACCTGCTCTGTGCAGGAGACTCAGACCCTGCGGCCTTCACACACCGACTGCTGCTGTGTGTGTGGACGTACAAGATCCCCAGGTGGGACTTTCCTGTATCCTTTCTGAACCAGTAAACGCTGTGTTCTCTGTCACTGGTCCCAGTGTGCACCGTGCAGTTCAGACTCACGGAGCCTCCTGCCTGCACAGACTCAGACAGCGGCTGCTGGAGGAAAGACCTGCAGCTGGACTCTGGAAACAACAGAAATAAGATGTTAGAAAGAGAAAAGGAGGACATTAAATGCAGGAAGTGTGATGACAAAAATCTAAAACATAAAGCAGATCACCTTTGACAGCCAAAAATGTTCCATTGCTAAATTCAGTGACTGTTACACTGGTTTGTCCACAGTAGTACATGGCTGAATCTGAGTCCTGGACATTAGAAATGTCCAGATGATAGAATCCTGCTCCAGTGTGAACTGAAAATCGTTTGTCATCTTTAAACTGGTTGTAAAAGATGTTGGAGAATGAATGTTTGTAGAAAGAGGAAATTATTTGAGGTTGTTCCCCTGCAACCTGCTTGTACCAACACAGGTTTCTCTCACTGGAGAAACAAAGTAAAGTCACATTGTCTCCAAGGTTAGCGTAGAGCAGAGCACCATCTGAAAGAGAAAGATTGACTGTACACATTTAAATTGTCTCAAAAGTCTTCTGTAAGGATAATAATCATTTCTAGCTTGAAAAAACAGAATACGTAATGACTTACAGGCTCCAAAGAGGTGAATCAAGAGCACGTAAAACTTGAACATCCTTCACCCTCCGGTGCTCAGACTCTTCCAGTGTGATGGCAGTTTCAGTAAAGGGGTCGAAGATAAAGAAGCTACACCTTCAGCGGAAAGCAGTCTTTACCAGGTCGTGCATATTTGTGGGTGTCAATTGTTGCACAAAAGGAAGTGAGAAGCTCTGATTTGACATTTCACATTGAGATCGTTCCTTTGGCATATTTCTCAGATTTTGCATTAAGGTGGAAACATTTACCAGAGTTCAAACAGTTGTCCAGCAGCTCTTAGAATTTTCCACTGGCCTTAGATAACCCAAAGGGATTTTACTAGAACATCTTCAGCCATTTTGTGGTGGAACTTTTTTCCACTTTTTGTGGTGTGGATGCTTTCTCAGATGTGTAAAGTGCACCAGGCTTGCGTGCATGTATGAGAAACTGCCGAGGACGAAAATACTACACTTGCGGATACAATTAGGCTATACCTGTACTAAGCACTTGCACATGCATGTATACTATAATGCATATACATACAGTATATACATGCATATATACACACACACACACACACACACACACACACACACACTAGTATATACACATATATATATATATATATATATATATGTATATATACTTGGTACTAGATAGTTGGAATACCCCTTTAGCTGTAGTCGGACCTTAAAAGGAACGTAAGACCACCTCACGCTGTGTTAGCTCCCCTGCCAGTTTAGATTATACAATTTCAATACATACATGTTTAGCGGTGGTTCTCAAACTGGGGGGGGGGGGGGGGGGGGGGGCATGGATGACCAGAGGAAAATGGAGTGAGACATAGTTAAATGAATATGATGTATGCAGAGAAATGCTATCATGCTAACCTTTAGTTCACTAAAGTTCAACATACAGTTTGTCCTTTATATTAGTTGCTCCTCCGGTCAATGTTAGTAAATGATAACAAATTGTGGAGTCGGGGGGGTGTCAGCTTTTTTCTCAACAGTTTGACAACCACTGATGCATAGTGATGAAAACAGGAACAATGACAGTAAACCCATTGATGAGGACAGTGTCTTTTTAGGAATAAAAAGGTACAAGCGTACATCATTTATGTTGCTATAGAAACCAGAGCCTTTTAAGAAGCAATAACAATATATATGATTCAATAAATGCAGAAAAAAAAGAGTGTGTCAGTTTTTCAGAATATACTTTAAAGGATGAAAGATAATCAAATGCATTTCCATTGATCTCATATCAGATATTAATACTGACTGAAGTTACAGGAGTCAGAAAGAAGCAGCAGCAGTCGTGGTTTCTCACTCCAGCTCTGTCAGTCTGACTCCAGAGTAAATCGTCTCCTCCTCTTCGCTCCTCTGCTTCCTGCTCTTGCTTTGCTTCTTCCTGTAGTCCACAGCTACGTACTGCACAGCGTCAGACTGCTCACTCTGCAGGAAAACAAGAAAACTGCAGTAAATTACAGGATGGGTCCACACACAAAGAAACGCCACTCGTGTAGGGAGGATATATTTTGAGCTAACCTGAGTTTCAGTGGCGCATACTGCAACACTCTGCTGGGAATGTGACCCTTAGAAAAAATAAAAAAAATCAGATTTAATCAACTGACCAGTCTAAAAACCAAAACAATCTGCATGGCTCAATACCACTCGGTGAAATCAGACTTCTTCTGTGGTTAAAATGAATTCATTCACCTTCGGACTGCAGATATGTTCTAGTGGCCGTTTCGCAGAGGATACAGACGAGGATGACGTTCAAGATAGAAGACAAGAGTAGAGCTGCAACCACACTCCACAGCAAGACAGGAAGAGTGTACTGTTTCTCTGAGAAAAATAAAGTAATAAAAATGTAAACGTCATGTAAAATCCAATGTAGACTAAGGAAAAAATTGGATTAAAAAAGAAGTAGCTTGGATTTTATATAAGACACCATGTCCCAGGATGCAGACATGTTTCTTGTCTTTGAAAATGGATGGATTTGTGATATTAGTTGTAAATACATCACATGAAATGAAGGGGAACAAGTGTAGATAATGTTTTGCTCACCTTCAACCTCCAGTCTCGTTCCTCCCCCGAACAGTATCTCTCCACACGAAGCCACAGCGCAGTAGTACGTCCCAGCATCAGACAGGCTCACACTCCTTTTCCATAAATTGTACACACACCTGCTCTGTGCGGGAGACTCAGACCCTGCGGCCTTCACACACCGACTGCTGCTGTGTGTGTGGACGTACAAGATCCCCAGGTGGGACTTTCCTGTATCCTTTCTGAACCAGTAAACGCTGTGTTCTCTGTCACTGGTCCCAGTGTGCACCGTGCAGTTCAGACTCACGGAGCCTCCTGCCTGCACAGACTCAGACAGTGGCTGCTGGAGGAAAGACCTGCAGCTGGACTCTGGAAACAACAGAAATAAGATGTTAGAAAGAGAAAAGGAGGACATTAAATGCAGGAAGTGTGATGACAAAAATCTAAAACATAAAGCAGATCACCTTTGACAGCCAAAAATGTTCCATTGCTAAATTCAGTGACTGTTACACTGGTTTGTCCACAGTAGTACATGGCTGAATCTGAGTCCTGGACATTAGAAATGTTCAGATGATAGAATCCTGCTCCAGTGTGAACTGAAAATCGTTTGTCGTCTTTAAACTGGTTGTAAAAGGTGTTGTAGGTGACTGAATGTTTGTAGAAAGAGGAAATTATTTGAGGTTGTTCCCCTGCAACCTGCTTGTACCAACACAGGTTTTTGGCACTGGAAGAATAGAAACAAGGTAAAGTCACATTGTCTCCAAGGTTAGCGTAGAGCAGAGCACCATCTGAAAGAGAAAGATAGATTAATGGCCATTGGATGAAAATATGACTGTACACATTAAAATAGTTCTAAAAGTCCTCTCTCGGGATTTTGAATAACAATTTCAAGGTGCTTTCTTAAGATTCAAATCATTTCTAGCTTGAAAAAACAGAATACGTAATGACTTACAGGCTCCAAAGAGGTGAATCAAGAGCACGTAAAACTTGAACATCCTTCACCCTCCGGTGCTCAGACTCTTCCAGTGTGATGGCAGTTTCAGTAAAGGGGTCGAAGACAAAAAAGCTACACCTTCAGCGGAAGCAGTTTTTACCAGGTCGTGCATATTTGTGGGTGTCAATTGTTGCACAAAAGGAAGTGAGAAGCTCTGATTTGACATTTCACATTGAGATCGTTCCTTTGGCATATTTCTCAGATTTTGCATTAAGGTGGAAACATTTACCAGAGTTCAAACAGTTGTCCAGCAGCTCTTAGAATTTTCCACTGGCCTTAGATAACCCAAAGGGATTTTACTAGAACATCTTCAGCCATTTTGTGGTTGAACTTTGTTCCACTTTTTGTGGTTTGGATGCTTTCTCAGATGTGTAAAGTGCGCCAGGCTTGCGTGCATCCCTTCTGTGCATGCAAATGCACAGAAGGGATGCATTACGCTGATTGGCCTGAGGGGGGCACCAACAGCACTCCAACATGTTTACTGGGTGGGATGTTTGTTGTTACTTTGTGTCAAGCAGTGAGTCTCACAAAGGGTTTGTCTTTTGTCTGTTTCTTCTTCATTTCTATATCACCTTTAAATAACATAAGACATAAAAAGGGTAGTAAGAAAACAAATGGAATAGAATTTGAAATAACAAATAAATAAATACCAAATAACAAAGAATTCAGTATTGATTTAAAGAACTAGAGTTGGAACAGACCTTTATGCGATGCATAAAAACTGAATGCTGCGTCACCTTGTTTAGTTTGGACTCTGGGGAAAGCAAACAGACCTGTCCCAGACCGCCTGAGATATCAGGACAGGTCATAACAAATGTATTTTTTCCCTAAACCAGTCAGTGTTTTATAAACGAACAGGTGTATTGTTAAAGTCAATTATTTGACAAACAGGACATCACTGTAAAGTTCTGAGAACTGGAACAATGTGGTCCACTCTCTCCATCTTACATTGACATTGAATCAGCTGCAGCTCTCTGGACTTTACAGACACTGTAAGATTGATTGTAGATATGAATTCATACTGTGTATTTGAGTTGATTTTTAAAAACTATATTTAGTGTTTATATTGTTAACTTACACATTTATATCCGTTGTGCATATGTAGGCCTATGTTTACACAATGGAACCTAGACCTGCTTTGTAATCAGAATGGACATGGAGATCTCATTTAATACAATACTGGACCTTTAAAGTTGTGAAGTTGTGTTCAAAGACCCCAAATTTTTGGAATCTTGCTTGAATTGTGGGTCATATCTAATCATTCTCTCTTTTATCTCATATTTGCATGAGAAAGAGACGTTTACTTTTTGTTTTTGTCTTCATAGCCAAGTACAAAATGTTTGGTGGTTTTGACATGTGACTGCAGTGTGAAAACTTTTTTTTTGGTTGCCTCGTCACCCCCCCCACCCACCCCCCTTCTCTCTCTCATACACACTCATGCACACCTCGATATATACAGCAGTGAGACAAAAAGCAGAAGTGCTTGTCACTTTATCTTTAGCTTAATCCTAATTTGAACCTTATTTTTAACTCCATGTCATGCATTTGAAAATAAAGATATGATGTAGTAACGTTATGTGCATTTTGTAAAAAAGAGATTCATTATAAAAGTGCACACATTGTAATAATTCAGAAGTATTGGTTTTCATAAAGAGGAAGTGCCAAAAAAAAACTTGCAACAAGCCAGTAGGTTTCAGTGTAAACCTTGAAGACAACACAATCAAACATGAGCTGTAGTTGCTGTATCGTCACAGACACCTGCACCCTCACAGTGGGTAAAAAATACAAATATAAACACACGCAGGTCGTGATATTAGGAGATAAAATGACATTTGGTACTGATGAAAAAGTCTGACTGGATTGTGACACCCTCTCTTTTTCTTTATTTTGAAAACTTCTGCTTTGCTTGCTTTTATTTCTTGACATCTTAATGTCTTAAGAGAAGCAGATCTAAAAACTTTAAAGGTCCCATTGTTGTAGATGTCCATGTGTTGTTTGATTATGAAGCAGGTCTAAGTTCTATATTAATACTGTGAAAGTATCAAAGCCTCAGTCCACAGAGAAATGCACACAGCCTGTATTCAGAAACTGAGCCTTAAAACCAGCCGTCAGGACTTCTGTAACTTTGTGATTTCACAACAAAACAGTCATCGCTCTCTGCCGTGTCCCCCTGGACAAACCATCCAACCTTGCAGGATTTGGTTTCTCTGAGTGTTTACGTGAAATTTGCTAGATTTTTATTCAACCACTCAGAAAATAATCAGCTAATCAGAGGAGAGGCTCAGAGCCTCCTCTCCTCTCATTGGCTTAACGTCCTGTTGTTACTAGAGCTCCAGAGAGAAGCCTGGGAAAGGAGATGTAAAACTACACTGAGATGGTGTGTGGTTCTTTAAACCACAAATATATCTTCTTATACATCAACACACAGGAAACAAGTAAAATGTGGGACCTTTAAACTTCAGAAACGCTTTGAGAGCTACAGATATAGCACAGAGAGTGAAATAAGGAATGACTAAATTTAGTCTAATACCAATATAGTCAATAGTATTTGATCATATAGCAACTACCTGTTTGTGACTTTGCCTGAGACTTTAGGAAAAAGAATTATAAAGGATTCAACATAAAAAATTATAGATATTTAAAAAAAAAAAAAAAAAAAAAAAACAAAGTATATTATGTCACAAGTGTAAATATCTAATGTGCAGGAAAGGCCTGAGAATATGTTGAGGTCAAGAGACAGAGGTCATTGTTGTGATGACTTGAGGAAAGGGGGGCTGTGGAGGTGTTTGTCCGAGATCCATTGGTAGGCCAATCCATAAGGCTCTATGGTCCCAAGGAGGACAGGTGCCCCCTGATGGGATGCTTCCAACAGCCCCACAGTAAAAGGTCTTTCGGACCCTCAGAGAGACTGTTAGCTGTCCGACGTGATGAAGCTGCCTGTGTGTGGACCCTGTCAGATTCTCAGTGACGTGGACTCCCAGGTGCCCTCTGAACAACTGTCCTGCTGATCATAAGGGATATATTTTGCCTCTGTTGCGTCTTCCTAAATTCCACAATCAGCTCAGAAGGAGCTCGAGTTATCACCAGAACTGAAATGCAAAGACGGAAGACCTCGAGTTCATCCCTCAGAGAAAATCTGACTGTTTCATAAATCGTTACGTCAGTTGTGCTGCAGGTGGATCGGATGTTTTCCAATGTTGGAAAAAAAATAATATCTGCAATCAGTGAGCAAAAACTTCCACACAGCAGTAAAACAACTTAGACCAGGAAATAGTCCATCCATCCTTTTTCTTCCGCTTATCCGAAGTCGGGTCGCCGTGGCAGCAGGTGAAGCAAAGTAGTCCAGATGTCCCTCTCCCCAGCAACGTTTTCAAGCTCCTTCTGGGGGATCCTGCGACGTCCCCAGGCCAGATGAGAAATATAATCTCTCCAGCCCGAACCACTTCAACTGGTTCCGACACAAAGGAGCAAAGGCTTTACTCCAAACTCTACTCAGAGCTTCTTACCCTATCTCTACGGCGGGGCTTATGACATTGTAGTGACACCTTAAGTATCACTTGCATAGCACCTTTAATTTAATTCAGCACTGCCTTGCATTTATGAAAACCTTCCCATCCGTCCCCTGTGTATTTAATACAGTCTGGTTGTATGTCTCTGTTGTCATTAAGAAATCACTGAACTAACTGAATGTACTCAATTCATAGAACACAGTGGTCTATAAATTACACCTTTCATTTCCTGAGTAACAGCTTGTTTTCATAAATCAGCAGACCAAACAATGTGTAATCATAGGCTTGGCTTAGAGGTCTCAACAAATTAGGTTGGTTCTTCTAAGCTGTTCTTCCTTTTGAGGTTTGTAACTTCCTATTACTCTACTTATACGCCCATGAATATAGTGCTGGGTACTATTCCTTACAGCAACATAACATGACACAGACCTCATTGGATTCAGACAAACAGGTGAGTTATTTTTCTGTTTGTACCAGTGGGTTAAAGTGAGAGGCACTCATTACAGATTTTAAAATTTTAATTGAATGTGCATTGATTATTTGCTCTTTTAGTAAAAATCAGATTCGGAGACATAACTTTTTAAAGTTCAGTCTTTATGCAGTGTGCATCAGCGGCAGAGTAGTAACTACAAATGGCTGGCAAATAACACATTGCCCACGCAGGATTGAAAACATGCATTACATTACATTTTATTTAAGCTGTGATCATCAAAGTCCACATCGCCAGGGTTCTCTACCCAATCTGCTACAGCTATGCAATGTCTAATTTAGGCATTTAAATCCATCTCGAACATGATACACCACTGTTAATGCATTACTGTGTAACTTAAAAATGGCAATTCAGCAACTACGTGTGACTTCATTACTGTTTGTGAAAATCATTAACATGTAGTGGCACATTGTGTCAGATGATAAAATCAGACAGGTTGAGTAAAATTGTACTGAGGATGTGGTGATGTGAAAGATAAGTCTGCAGAAAAATAAGGGCAGAGAGCAGAAATATAAATTCCTCTTTCAGAGAAAGTGACTGTCGAGCAGCCTCGAACACAGCAAAAGATGCTTCGCACGTTACATACACAAAGTGTACACGAGTAAAAGAAAAAAAAACAAAACATTGTTTAACACCCACTAATACCACAAGATGTAATTGTTAGTGGGTGAAATTTGCTTTTGCTGAACAGTGAAGTTTTAAACTGCCTGAGCTCCAGACCACCAATGGGAAAATCAGACTGCGGGGGGGGGGGGGGACCCTCCTGCAGGAAATTGTGACATGGTCCAGTGAAGATAAAGAGGGTATTAGGTGCACACTTAGGACATTGTGTATAAGTTTCGACCACTGATATAGGTTATATACATTTTTTTGTGCTGATTTCTTGCTTTGGTATTGATTTTACTCATTACACTTACATTAGAGGTAGATGGGTTAAACATATGATGTTAGTTTATTAGATTTATATTGATCAGTTGGTTTTTTTGATGATAAAGTAGTAGGTTTCATGACTGGGCTTCTGTTTTTGACACTCTATGAGAAATTTAGCGACGTGTGAACTTTCTTGTTATTGTCCCCGTCCGTATGTTCCCATCTTTTCTTAATTTCATTTTTTCTATTTAACTTCTTAGTACTGATCTATAAAGAATTAATAAATGATTGATTTTAAAAGGGTTGAAAAGGGTTTAAAAGTGAAACAAACTTGCACAGATCAATAGCATGCAGAAGTCTGCGTCAGCTGTTAAAGTAGCACCCATGTTCTTCTCACCTCTGGTTGGTTTCTTGTTCCGTTTTGGTTAGTAGTTAGTTTGTGAAGAAGGTGATAATGTACGTGAGCTTGTAAGACATGTTTTGCATAATTAGAATACCCACAACATGTGTTTGAGCACATATTTGACATGTCATAAACACGTTTTTGCAATGAATTGAAACTGTTTGAATTGTTATATAACTAAATATCTCAATACCCCTTTACTGTTACTGAAGGAGAAAACAGAAGAAAGCCAAAACATCCATATGTATACCATACCATATGTATGTACCATATGCTTGTCCTGCTTCAGAACAAATCTGATCACTTGTTAAGTGCCTGTTTAGTTTTATATGCTCTAATCTCTGTTGTAGATCTCAGCAGTGTGAAGTTAGAGGATCCAGACGTTTTCCCTTCAGGATGGTTCACTGTCTTTTCAACATGATGGGAAATATCAGCATTAACCCGTCACCCCAAAAGGTCAACTTGAGCTCTTTGAATATCTTTACCATCTCCCTCCACGGCTTGGTCTCTTCCATTGGCATCATAGAAAACCTCCTTATCCTCGGAGTAGTGGGCTTCCATGTCCGCCGCTCTGTCATCAGCATCTGGATCCTGAACCTCGCGGCCTCCGACCTGCTGGCCACATCCTCCTTGCCTTTCTTCACGCTCTACATGGCACGAGGCAACACATGGACGTTGGGCCCAACCTTCTGCCGCATCCATTCCGCCATCTTCTTTCTCAACATGTTTGTCAGTGGCTTCCTGCTGGCGGTGATTTCTTTGGACCGCTGCCTGGTGGTTGTGAGACCTGTCTGGGCCCAGAACAACAGAAACCCAGAACTTGTGAAGAAGATATGTGGGGGAATTTGGGCCTTGGCTGTGCTCTGCACCATCCCTTTCTACATATATCGTGGCACCATTCACCTACCCAATGGCAAGATTCTCTGTTACTACGATTATGCCCGAGCCCTCCTCCCCAGTGAGCCGTTCGACCTGAAAGCTTTATGCAAGCATCGCAAGGAGGGATTGGCCTTCATGAAGCTCTTCTTAGCCTTCCTGATCCCTCTACTCATCATCATCATCAGCTATTCTGCCGTGAACGCAACCTTGGTGCGCAGAGGCTACCAACGCTCCTTCCGTTTCGTTCGGCTGGTCGTGGCCGTGGTGGTGACCTTTGTGCTCTGCTGGGCTCCATACCACTTCTTCATCATCATGGAGGTGATGGCTCCAAATGGGAGTCCTTTGCAGAAACACGCAAGCAAGGCCCTCCCGATCTCTGCAACCATCGGCTTCCTTAACAGCATCATCAACCCCATCCTGTACGTGTTCAGCTGCCCCGACCTGTGCAAGAAGATCAGACACTCTCTGGGAGCGGTGATGGAGAGTGTTCTGGCTGAGGATCTGATGGAGCTGGCCCGGCGCCGCAGCACCGCTCGCAGCTCTATCAGCACCTCCGACTTTTTGATGAAGCACAGGAATTCCAATGCAACTGTGTGTCTGAAAACCGATGAACAAGATAAGGCTGAAAGTACTGCTAATTCCACTCAGCAGTGAAAAAAAACATAAAGCAAAATTCTCTGATTCCTGCTTTTCTCTAGTTTGGAGTTGCCGTTGATATTTTTATTTTCAGCATAATCCATGTTTAGTTGTTTTAACCTAATAACCTAAAACATTTCACATTGCCTGCACAGATGTTTCAAATTAAAAGCCATCCAGTAGCCGACATGGCATAATCCCTTTCGTTCCTAGCAGGCTTTTAATTTGAAACATCTACAAGTGGCATTAAAGCTCCATATTTTACTCTTTTCCTGGGTTTTATTTGAAGTGTTGATCCATAAGAAGATATATTTGTGGTTTTAAGAACCAAAAACCATCTCAATGTAGTTTTATATCTCCTCTCTCAGGCTTCTCTCTGGAGCTCTAGTAACAACAAGTTGGTGAACCAATCAGAAGAGAGAGGCTCAGGGCCTCTCACCTGATTGGCTGACTGTTTTCTGGGGGATTGAATAAAAAATATAGCAGATTTCAGGTAAAACAGAAAACTAAATCCTGTAAGTTTGGATGGTGGGTCTGGGTGGGTGGGGCTTAGGGCATGGCTGTGAGCTCAGAGCTGTGACTGCTTTCTTGTGACATCACACACTTATACCTTTAAGTTTCATTGATGCTGATTTAATAGTCGACACACGGCGACATGGCAGTACGGATGGAAAGAGTGGTGTCGACATGTACATTATGCTATATTACGCTATGTGTATCATCTTTCCTCAGTGTTTTTTCCCAACTTTGATTAGCAAGTATTTGTGTCAGCCACACCCCCAGCTACCATGACCTATATTTGAATACTGATTTAATTTTAGAATTTACTCCACTTTGAGTTTGATTAGCTCACCTGACTGATATCACTTTAACAAAAATAATAATTAACAAGAGCATTAGAGAATTTAGTTAGGACTACTATAGAGCATTAACTTAATACTCGCACCAGCTATGTGCTTACACTGCAGCTCCTATCCTTCTAAATGAACGAGGAACTGCTGGCACAGGACAAAAAAACCCCAAAAATGAGCAGTATTCTGTGGGTTTTTTTTTTTTTTTTTTCATATTAACCTGCTTAACCTTTGTGGAGAGAAGTTATTACTTCTTTTGAAAGTTTGAGTTGTGAGTCACATGCATGAGGTCTCTCACCAGATGTTATCAGTAGCTGTGAGAATTGACACAAGCATGCTTTTGAAATCCCCTGCACAGTTGCTCTTTTTATGATATGTAGATACGATAGAAAATGCATGCCTTTGCATTGTACATCTGCTTCCTTCGATGTAATGTCTATTCCCCTTGATGCAATGAAGTGGCATTAATAAAGAAGAAAAGAGAAGAAAAAGAAAAGCATTGTGGTGTTGCTGTGTGACACTTGCCTTGCAATTATAGAAATGCAGTCATGGCTTGTGTTTCCGTTGTGTTTCACACCAGCTGTTTCTTTCCAGTTACTGACAGCAAACAACTGATTAAGCATTTTTTTTTTTTTTTTTTTTTAATTCTATTGTGTTGTAAACATTACAGTCAACAAGAAAACAAAAAAAATCCATAAGGGTTTTCATTTCCATTTAAAGGTCAGTCTCTTTAAAAACACATCTAAATAAAGTTGTATTTCCGATGGTTATATGTCTTTACTTTGAAGGCGCAATTGGTTGTGTTGGTCATCAAAAATATTTTCATTGTTGGAAAATATGAAACAGTGAATTTCCATATTTATAATTCATTATAAAGTATTGAAGTTATTTTGAAGTTCAAGTCTTTGCACTTTGAAATCTTTGTGCTCCACACAAATGTTTCTGTTTTCATCATCTCCTGAATCAGTGTTTCGATGATTATAAAGGAGAATCTCAAATTAAAAACTGTACTAGTAGAATTCTTAGATGACATCCACATAAACAGTGCACATGCATGTCCACTAGGTGGTGCAATTGCTTCAGGTCTGTGGTCAAATCCAAGTTATACAGTTAGAAGATTATTATGTCCAGTTTCACTCTCCCCCTGTGTGTCTGTATGAGCTCTGGTGCTGAGGCTCATCTTTTTTCGAGTGTCTTGCCCCCCTCCCAAACAGGGCAGAGACCTTTGCAACTCTAGTCGAGCATCAGGGCACAGGAAGATGTAGAAGAGGGGATCCAGCAGAGTGTTGAGGCTGGTGAGACCGTAGCACAGGCGGTAGATGAGGAAAATGGAACGTTCCAGTCCACATGGCTCATCGGTCAGCAGCAAGGAGACGAACCTGTATCCGCCCACGAGGTGGTAGGGCCCGAAGACGACGATGAAATTGACGGTGATGACCACCAGGATGCCTACTATTTTGTGGCGCTCATGGTCGGAGAGAGAAGGAGATCGGCGGAGTGTCACCCCGATGTGGGCTGAGGTGTAGCTGAGGGAGGAAGCAGAGGTGTAGATTAGAATTCAGACTGTTTGTCAGAATAGACAAAGTGACAGTGTGTCCCAGAGAGACAGGAGAAACTGAGGTTTTCTTGAACCCAGCTGAAAGAAAGTACCTCAGTATCACAGGGATTGCCCTGATGTTCCCTGGTCTACATTCACTCCATGTTTTCAGATGATACCAGACAAATTCCTAATATGTTTAGTGTATTATTTCAAATATTGAAAATTTGAAATTTGAAAGAAGTTCTTGGAGAAAGTCAACTCATTTGACACAGAACAGAATCTGTACATGGACAGGTTTGCAGACACTAGGAACATCCTCACTGATAGCTTGGGGTCAACTCACCCTAGTATGGTACATGGCAGCAGAAAACCAAGGACCACAGTGGTGATCTTGAAGTGGGCGTATCTGGGACTGACGGGGTACTGCTCCAGGCACAGCAGTCTCTCAGAGTCAAACACTGACGGCAGCAGCCCACACAGACAGAACAGGAAGGTGAGGGTCCAGACCGCTACACCTAACATTGCCGCCACCCTTACAGTCCGCACCCTGCGGCTGCTCAGCGGGTACACGATGGCCAGGCAGCGGTCCAGCGCTATCAGGCACAGGAACATGACGCTGGCGTAGACGTTGACATAAAACACGTAGCCGACCAACTCACAGGTCAGCTGGCCGTAGGGCCAGCGGTGCGCACCCTGGAGGTAAAGGATCCACAGTGGGAGGGTGAGCAGCTGCAGGAGATCTGACAGCAGCAGGTTGAGGATGTAGACCAGCTGGCAGCCTCCCCCGCCTGAGCGACCCAGTTGGTACAGTCCCCAGAGAGACAGCAGGTTGCTGGGGAGACCCAAAGAGAAGATCAGGCCGTAGATACAGGTCAGGCCGAACGTGTCCGTGTCCAAGGGGAGGTCGCAGCTGTCATTGGACATGTCTCTGCCTGACATGGGAGAGTAGAGGAGACCTCACTCAGACGTGGACTGACACTCGCAGGTTGACGAGTTGGTGTAGAAATACCCATTCATAAACTCAAAGCAAAAGAAAAAACAAAAAGTCTCAGTCTGACTCATCTAATAGTCCATTGTGTAGTATTCAGAAATGTATTCTCCTCTGCAGGTCAGCTCCAGGTTTTGTGCTGTCAGCCGACCAGTCATAAAAGCATCCAGGATCCATCAGGGGAAAAAAACACCTGCAAAGCAGACAGCATGTGCATTCTCAGATGGTTTACTATCAGCAGGTGCGTGGGGAATTAGACCATATAACAGTCTTTCCACTCACCTCTCTAAGCTGTGAGACCGACTTTGCTCCACTGAAGCTCGCTGCCCGCTCTGCGGCTCGGTGACCTGTGCTCAAGAAATGTTGGGAACACGGTGTCTCGACCAAGCCTTGTCTATTCTGTGATCGTTTCCTCCACAGGAAACCCACTTCTTCAGCTTTAAAGGCAACATCCTGAGGCAGGAGAACGCCTTTCTGCCCCAGAACAAAAACATACACTCTCTCCTTCTCTTACTCCAGTAGTAGAGAGGATGATTGAGGTGGAAAGGGGCTGGGAGGGGAGGAACTACTACACAGTGTCCACTAATGCCCTTTAGATTGTCGCTTGCTGGCTCTGTGCCTTTAAACACATTAAACACATTAACCCTTCTGTTATATGCTGCCTTCAAGCATTCTTTTCAACACATTGGAATATTGTTTTTACTATGTAAGTGTGCAGGAATTTCATTTTGCAGCTTTAGGTGTGTTTTAAAACTAAACAGAGTTACATTTCTGTGTGTGTGTGTGTGTGTGTGTGTGTGTGTGTGTGTGTGCGTGTGTGTGTGTCTGTGTGTGTTAGTGTGTGTGTGTGTGTGTGTGTGTGTGTGTGTGTATGGTTGTGTGGTTGTGTGTGTGGTTGTGTGTGTGTTTGTGTGTATATGTGTGCACAGGAAACAAGGAAACATGAATCTGTTCATATGACCGCATTACGGGGACTCAAAAAGTAGGTTTCCTCGAAGTAAACCATCAAGTGTATGTTGCGTGTGTGTGTGTTAGATTTGGGGTCAAGGTTGCAGGAGGCTTAGTCTCTGGAGAATGAGTGCAAGTGTATGAGTGCAAGTGTATGCAACGCCTCCCTAAAGGACAAAACCAAAAAGCTGTGTGTGTGAGTGCACACGTCTGATTTGCAAGAGAGAATCGATAGACGGATGAGATTAAAACCACAGAAAGGAAGAGCAGATAACCAACCCTGTAGTGTGACAGATTAAAGCGAAACATTTTCACTCCCCCAGAAATGATATAATTGCTACTGTTTGTAGACGGTGAACATTTATTAAATTCACCCAGGATTAATTTTTCTCAAGCAGCACGGGGAGAAAAACATCTAACACAATTGAAATTGTGTGGCTGAAGAATGGGTATGTTGAGACAATGGGTGTAAGGCAGTATTTTTACAACATGGTTTCAAAGGGAGGAGGGTCTTATCACTCACTTTGTTTCCTTTAAATGTCACCGATCTGTGATTTATTGAATATCCCGCTATTAAGCAGACCACCCTACGCTCACCAGAACTCCGCATGAAGGTCTCCGTGCCCCTGCGTAGATCACTGTGAGGAGACACATATCAGCTGTGCACTGCACAAACAGCAAATCAGCTACAAGGGGAAAGGCCCAGCAGAGAGGCAGAATGATAAGTTGTTCCTGCAGCAGGCTGGCTGCACACTGCAGGAAGTCATCTGTTCTCTACAGGAATGGCCATGAAAGAGGGAGCCGTACATACTGTATGCACATGGAGAGATGGGGATGAAGTCACTGCCATGTGAGCTCCATCAGCCTTGAGCCGTGAGAACCTGCATCAGTCAGTAAAAACGGGGTCAGAGCTTAAATTCCTGAGTCTGGCTGCCACGACAGAGTTCTGCAAAATGAAGATCATACAGGAAGCTGCAGTGTGAAAGACTGGCAACCTCATTGCTGCATCTGCCTGTCACTTAAAAAGTCACCGCGCCAGTTTGTAGTTATGGTATTTGCTGCATGAAGACAAAGTCTGGCTGATCACCTGTCACATGGCTAGTAATAAACGGTAAACTGCTTCAGAGTGCTTCTGTAAACAACTACAATGCAACATTCATTTTAATATATGTTCTGTCTTTCAATATCTACTTGTTAACTCTCTTTGGAAGCTCTGGGAGAAACAGATATGAAGTTACAGAGTAAATACTGAAGCTCCCACTTCCCACTGCTGCAACCAGTTTAGCATCATCACCCTAACACTTCATCTGGGGCCCTCTAGCTCTGTGGAATAACACATGGATACCGACACACTTTGCTGATCACTGAACAAAAATTAGATTTTACTCTTTATTTTTATTTTTATGTTTATTTTACCTTTTTCTTTTCTTATTTTTAAACTCTTTTTTTCCTTACTTTATTTTTAGAGGCTGCAGGGGGCTGGTTTTGTTTTCACTATGTGAGCCTGTGTGTGTGTGTGTGTGTGTGTGTGTGCGTGCGTGCGTGCGTGCGTGCGTGCGTGCGTGCGTGCGTGCGTGTGTGTGTGTGTGTGTCCATTGGCAAATGTGGCCTACCATAGAGGTGGTTTTTAGTTATTATTTTGTAGGCATCTATGGACAAATTTTGTCACCATGATAATGTCACAACTGCACAAGATACAGACACAAAACTTTACTCATGTGTAGTTTAGATCAAAGTAAAGGGTGTGGTCTGCTTGATGCCATGGCTGGTGTGATCCCAACCCCAGATGGTCTCTGGTTTAATTCCAATCAGGCTTGTAAAGGACATTTGAGCAGAATATGGTGAAACATCTTCAGCTCTGCTGCCGGTTTCATTTCTACTACTTTTTCTCCTCGGTGCCTGAGCTCTGTTTGATCTTGCCTGAGGTTTTTCTCCAAATGTAGCTACTAAAAAAAAAACTAATCAGAAACTCACCGTGATCAGGTTTTCAGGTGGAGACTGTCAACTTTTTTAGTTAATATGGGAGTGATGCAATGATGTACCACGCTGCTATTGTCAGGAAGAAGAAGTCCTTTGCTTTATTAAAGTTTGACATGTTTCCAATCCAAACAGAACTACAACTATGGAAACTAGCTTCGAAAAATAGTGTTTAGGACTGGGAAGCTTGAAAACAGAAGGTTTGGGCAGAATTGGATTGGAATTGGAATTGGGGTTTTTCCTCCAACATCTTTGGTAAAAACATTTCTATGAGTGCTTGCGTCTAAAATAAACATTTCACACTAATTTACAGTTTCAGATTTTTATTTTCTGAAAAAGTTTAAAGCACGAGGCAGAAATGTGTGTAAACTGTTAATAAGTCTCAGCTGCTCTTTAACTCATATGGATGCTTGAGTGGTAATGATTTATTGAACTGAAAAACACTCAGCGGTTATGTTTGAATCCGTCACTCTGCTTTCATCTTTCTCCTGAACCTCCGGCAGCAGAGAATCCGACAGACTAAGACTGAAACCCAGACAAAGGCTCCGATGACGGCCGTGATTAAAAGAGCCACATCCAGGCAGAAGTAGGAGTACCAAGGCAGACTGAAACCTGCCGCCTGCAGATGGGCTGCTCCTTTGTTCCTGATGACGTACTCAATCCAAAAGATGGCGGTGTCCATCGGAGACATCGGCTGGTCGTGATGTAGCTTGGAGAGACGCTGAATGTTGCTTCGGTATGAGGGAGTGTCCAGGATGTCCTTTAGAGCCTCGAGGAAGTCTTCCTTGGTGAGTGACTTCACCTCCACTGTCCGTGCTGCCCCGCGCACCTTCAGCCGGTGCAGGTTGTCAAACTGGTCAAAGAGGAGCGGCAGGCCCACAACGGGAACACCGTGGTAGATAGACTCATACATCCCGTTGGTGCCTCCGTGGGCCACAAAGGCACGAGTCTTGGGGTGTCCCAGGATATCTTTCTGAGGCAGCCATTTTACCAGCAGGGTGTTGTTCCCCAGGGACGACGGCCTTTCCCCCACAAACCTCCACACCACCTTCTGAGGGAGTTCCGCAAAAGCAGCGGCGATGGCCTCCGTGACATCACGAGGCAGGGCCGACACGAACGTCCCCAGGGACATGACCACCACGCCGTGCTCCCCAGAGCTCTGCATGAAGGCCTCCAGCTCAGCAGGGAGGGGTCTGGCCTCCTTGCACTGGAACCCCCCTATGTAGACCACGTTGGGCATGGTGGGCCGCGGGAACTCAAAGACAAAGTCCGCCCTCACTAGCCAGATATCAGCTGCATACTCCAAAGACAGCAAGTCCGTTCCAGGAGGGAAGTGGCGTTGGAGCAGATCCGAGTAGGCTGCGTTGATGATAAAATGCTGTTCGACAAGACTGATGAGATAATGCAACACATTCTTGGTCCTCTCCGGAAAATCCATCCGATCCTGAAGTTCAGTTCCTTGCACGGGGATATAAGAGACAGGAGAGGGAGCTATGGTGAAATGGCTCTCCCCAGTATTAATCCAGCGCACGTTGAAAACCATGGGCAGCTTGAGGTAACTACCCAAAAGGACTCCTATAGTCAGGCCAGGGTCTGTTAACATTAAGTCAAACTTGGCATCCTTTAGCTTCTTCATGAAAACAGGGTCATCCAACATTGTAGCAGCCGCTCTGGCGAGGATCTTGTGGCCCTTTGCCAACATGGATGTGAGTAAGCGCCGTTGGCAGAAGCTGCTTAAGAAACTCAGCGACTTGCGGCACTCCATCACGTCTTGTAGCATTTTATTGTAGTAGTCCTTGTCCGACTCGTCCTCCAGCATGGTCACGTTAATAGAGGTATAAATGGGAGAGTTACTGGGAATGTACCAGCTCTTGGCCGAGCGCAGCACGGTGATTTCGTGGCCTCTGGAGTGCAGCTCTCGGAGGATCACCTCCATGTTGATCCAGTGGCTGCCATCAACGGGCACCACCACAATCCTGCTGCCACTGCAACAACTGGGTGTGAGCAGCAGGAAGCAGAGCCCTGTCAGGAGTATGGGGATTGTGCTGGACATGACCTGGGAGAAACAACAGACACAAATACATCACTGTCTGTCTGAACCTGAAACAACATCTGTAATTTGTGCTGTGTAATAATATCTAAGATGTGGTCAGTAGTAAGTTGTGTTTGACAGGAGCAGAGATCAGAAGCTTCATATCACGCCTGGTCTTCACAAGACCAGGCGTGATATGAAGTTTTCCACAATTCATTTTCTATGGAATGCAAACGAATTGCATTGCAGGGCATTTTGGGGAAGAGGGAGTAAATGAGGAAATGAACAATATCTTCCTGCCTGCTCCAGAATGATTTACAGAGCTGCAAAACTGACAACGAGACAGCGATGAAGTGCTGAGTCAAGAAGGTTAGTCTTCACCTGTTGTGGTCTGTGGAGGAGAAGATCAGTATTTTAGTGAGGGGTCCTTTTTTGTATGTCTCTTACCTCTGGGATTACAGATACACACTATAATCATTTATATGTTATATTATACAGACCCACAGCAGCAAGCAAGAAATGGCAAAGTAAATGTCACAGTATTTGTTTGTTTTCCCATTCTCTTCTACTCTAGCCAAGCTGTTCCGCATGTGGTCTGTTCAGCAGCATTTTAAGACATATGCACTTCAGAAATGTGACCATCAAAAGTATTTTCTAAGCCACTTGTTCTGCTCAGGGTCACAGGGGGCTGAAGGCTGTTCCAGCAAAGCAAGAAGAACTATAACTGTTCTAAAAATGTATTTTATAAACGGTATAATCACATCTGATCTGATTGTATTTAATGCAGTACTAGTTGAAGCCGGTGTAATTAAATTGCTCTGTTAAAAGTTAATCACGTGTCTCACCTCGTTCTTGCTGTATCAAAATCCAGAAATCTGTCTTGAGCTCCAGGTCCTGAGTGAGCCAGGACTATGTGGTATCTGTGTTTCCACACAGCTTAACTTTTACACACATGGGCCCCATTCGTCCAGGACAAAGTCCAGTGTGCGGATCAGATGTAACTTACAAAGGTCTCAAGTGTTGTAAATAGCAAAGCTTGATGTTAAGAGCACTGGTATGAGTTACCATACTAGTGTGCGTATTGGATATCATTTATGGCTTTGTCAATGGAGTTACCCCACATTTTACATTTATCTTAAAAATGTCAAGTCATTTCAATTTTTCCTGGCTTTCTATTCACATGTCCACTCATGTAACAGAATCAGTACAAGATAAAGTTATCAGATGGACTTGAATGGCTTCTTTTTTTTTTTTCCCAATCAATGGGTTGGTTTTGTGTGTGTGTGTGTGTCAGTGCAAAGTTACTCCTCAGTTCATTCCCTGCTCAGCTCAACACTGCTGCTAGATTCCCATGTGAGCACTCACAGGCACCTCTCACTTGCCGCCTTCCCATGCTCATGAGGCAGAGGATAAAAATGCAGTTAATCCGTCTGAGCTGGATGAGGAAACTAGAAGGAGAACAAGGGGTAAAATTCAGGGAAGCATGAGACGGGAGTGGCAGAGAAGGAGGGAAGGAGGAAGTAGCAAGGTCACACAGCGGAGGGAAAATAAAGTGAACATGGGTGATTACAATAACGGCACGACTCACCGTTCAACAGTCATATCAGTGGACTGCACCCTTCCCCTCCTCTCCTCTTGCCTCTGTGGAGTTATGTAAAGCTGAGTCTGCGAACAAGAGTCGGCTAGAGGTAACAGCAGAGCACAGAGATGAGGACATGCAGCTCGTAGATGAATACAGTACATTTACCGCAGTGATACAGTGTCGACTGAAGTCCATTAGGTTGCTACATTTCTTTTGCTCCCTCGCCTCAATGGCTAACAAGAGCTAACGTTTCAGATCAGTCTTATTGTATCGTGAGTTATGAGAATTACCTTCCAAAAAGTCCCCAGAGCAGCCATCTTATCAACAAAAAAAAAAGAATAAGATGCATTAATGATCACTGCTATGTACAGTGGGAGTGTAGCAGTAACCTCTGAGAGCAGCTCAAGCGATCACATGATTAGTCAGATGTCCAGTCAGAGCAGGAGCATCCAATCAGATGCAAAGATTTCATCTCACAGCACTTCTGTCCCACAGATCAGTTTGTAAAAAATAATAAAAAAATTAAAAAAACATGCATTTTCTCTTCA
This sequence comes from Seriola aureovittata, assembly GCF_021018895.1. Lineage (NCBI taxonomy): Eukaryota > Metazoa > Chordata > Actinopteri > Carangiformes > Carangidae > Seriola > Seriola aureovittata. The sequence goes on from NC_079386.1 coordinate 4,872,335, forward strand.
TGTGTGAGTCTTTAATGTCTCCAATAGTATTTAATAAGTATTACCAACTATATAAATTGTTGAATTATAAGAATTGTAAGAAATTGGAAAAGCCGAACTGAAGAAAGAGTGAAATCTGCTGCTGTTAGAGAAGGCACAGGTCAGAAAAAAAAAGAGAAAAAAACAAACAAAACAACACAAAGGGAAGAAGCACACTGACACGCACAGAGTCTGGAAACAATGCCAGCTTTATCATTTTTGCTTGCACCCCACAACAGTGCAAACCAGCGGCCTACGTCCCAACAAAAGGGCATTTGACATCTTACAGCAAAGCCACAAATGCAGCTGGTAGGATAAAACTATTACATCATAGTAATCAAGAATTAATGTGAAAGATTTTTTTTTTCATTTAAGTCCCAAATTTCCCATTTAGCTGTTTTTTTTAAAGGTTCCATACTGTACACTGATCTGGTGTTGAGTGATGATCCATAAGAAGATATATTTGCTCAGTGTAGTTTTATATCTCCTCTCTCAGGCTTCAAAATCCTGCAAGGTTGGATGGTGGGTCCAGGTGGGCGGGGCTTGGGACATGACCTAAATATACCTACCTAAATATGGGACCTTTAATTAGGAGCCCAGATAACAGGAAAATATAAAGTAGTCAGCTGACCAAACAGTGTTAGTAGGCAGTTTAATAAATGAGGGACCATATTTATTTATTTTTATCTATTTATTTACTTGAAATAGTGCTTAGACATTTTTAAATTTTTGGAACTAAAAATAATCCCTACCTCAGAGCAGGACATGAGAGCTATTCCTATTCATCACAGCAAAACAAAATAAAACTGATCACGACTTCAGCTGCAAATTCAACACAAAGGCTCAGAGATGATTTGATGCAGGTTAAGTGAAATGAATGACAAAGATAACATAATGTATTTAAGATCAGCAGAAATGATATGATACATCACTTAGAAAGGGCTTGATAGAAAGTGTTATCATGTTATTTGGAATTTGTAAGTTTTGTCTGTGGAGTCCTGGGAGTTCTATCAGTATCTGTCAGTCATCTTAATCATATTCTGGACTGTTCGCACGTATTTGTCTTATCATTTTCCACCTGCTGCCAAACAGGTTAAGACAGCTCCGTAGATGTGATAGGATGACGTGCCTGGACTAGGAAAGCTGATAAAATTCTTTTACATCTCCGTCTAAAAGTATATCCAAACATGCATCAGTGTGACTTGTCTAAGTCACAACTGATTTTTGAGATTAGAGAGATTAGCGACCAAAAAAATATGTAGAAATAAGTAGAGAACAAGAGGTTGAATGGCGCTGGAGGTCACGACCTCTTAAGGAATGGCTGAGATCATTGGCTGAGAGGTGATGACTGTGGGCTGGATGTGCATTTGCTGGGCACCTATGTACGGTTGCTGGGGGTTGAGGACAGCGAGAGTCAGCCTGCGTCTCTTTATCTCTCTGGCCATCTGGCACCATGAGCAGACATTGCAGAAATAGGCATACACACAGTCAGATCCCATGTCTCCCTGAGCAGAGACACACAAAATGGAAAAAAAATGTAACAGCTGTTAATATATATATAAAAAAGACCTGGCGAAGTTTTCCCTTTATCTAAACTCACCTGGATTTTGTAGTGGTAGCGCATGGCCACTCTCATGGACATGGCGACAATTGGACAGAGGATGATGTTATCCAACAGGGGGAGACAAAAACACTCTCCAAAGTTAGTGCTGGTGGTGCAGGTGAGGCAAGGGCAGCACCAGAGGCCAAAGCAACCTGGAACGAGGCACAGATGATAACAGGCCCTATCTCGAGAGGCAGTAACAGCTCCTTTATCGTTATTCTAAATATGCCTGGTAATTTTGGAAAACATTTCAGATTTCAGATTTATGTTTAGAGCAGTCGAAACTGGTCTACATGTAGAAGGAAAAACTGCTTCTCGGGATTTATGTGCTAAGGTTTAAAAGGCAACTACAAACTTGATGCTGAGACGTTTGCTATATGAAAATATATACTAAAGTATGGAAGCCTGTCTTTGCATTTTTTTAGACCAGTCTGCTTTTTATTGTCCATGAATATTGATCACATTTTATTCTGGTTGTGCACAGTTTTTCTTCAAATTGAATCAGAAGGGTCCAATATTTTACACTTTTCTTGCATTTTATTTGAAGTTTTGATATCCATAAGAAGATATATTTGTGGTTTTGAAGGTTCTGTAAATTATTTTAAACAATAATATAGCAGCAAACAACTATCAACAACTAGTGCAGTAAGCAGCGTTCAGGTGCTCCACTGATTCTCATGTTATTCGGCTAAAAACGCCTCCAACAAAGAAAGAGAGAAGACCAGAGCAGAGGCAGACTGGCCATGAGGCGGACTGGCTCAAATCCCGGTCAGGTGGTGGACCGTGAAAGCATGACTCCTAGCGTGGGCTAATGGTTGTGGTTAGATTGGGTTATTGTGTCTGTTGCTGTGTACATGGTAACTATATTCAGTTGTGTTTCTTGTTTTGTGTTTAGTGGCCACTTTCACTGTGCTCCGTAAGACCTTGCTGACTGACAATGTGAAAGGAGGGGAAGGGGGTTGTGGCCAAACAGAGGTCGGAGGTGTGTCTTACGAAACATTTGTTTTGTTCTGAGATGCTGGTGGTCTGGTGCCATATCTAGTGGCGGTGACGATCGTTTACAGAACCTTTAAGTAATTAATGTAATTAATGTTTAACATCTCCTCTCAGACTTTTCTCCGGAGCTCTAGGTGGGTGCGGGTGGGTGGGGCTTGGGGCTAGAGCTGAGGGTGGTGACTGCTTTGTTGTTACGTCGCAAAGTTACAGAAGTCCTGATGGCTTGTTTCCAGGCTCAGTTTCTGAATACAGGCTGTGTGCATTCCAGTGGACTGAACGCTTTGATACTTTCACAGTATTAATATAGAACGTAGACCTGCTTTGTAATCAGAAAAGACATGGAAATCTACCTCGATAAAATATGGAACCTTTAATGTAGGGCTGTAGTCTGTTATCTATTAATTGTCTCAGCCCTAAAGATCAGAATTTTATAAGCAAATTGAGACTAATTGTGGCTTGTCATCACAACAGAATACATAACGTTGACATTTCTCCACTTCAGTAATCTGGACTACAGCCCTAGTTTAAAGTAAGCTCAAGAGTCCAGACTGTAATGTCACTATTTGCATGCACCGGTGAAAGGCGTCGTAGTGAGAAAACTGCAAAATGTGGCTGCACAGAACCAGACTCACAGATTTGAAGATCATCGAAGCAGTCACAGATTCCAGTGCTCCACTGAATAGACTGGACAGCGACCAGCGTTGGAGGCTGAGGCTGAGGCTGCTGGTTGTTGATGATCAAATTTGTTGTCATGGCGACCACTCAAATCAGGAAGGCCTGAAAGTGCAAACATGTATTTCTATTTTTCCTCATGGGATTCCGTCTACATTCACTGCACCTTTTCAAAGTTGACCTCGAGCCCAAATATCTTAACAAAGCTCCCCAGACGCTCGCTGCTTCAAAACCTTTCCTTCCTTCAATTGTTCCGCGTCATGATATGGTTCATTTCAACCCCCATCACACTGTTCACACCATTTACTCACATACCTGGCATGTTTTATCACTCGGTGACAGCTGTTTACTATTAATCAAAACACATTTCAGCACGAATTTCACATGAACCCGAAGCCCGTGTTCATAATATAAACGGACTCATACAGCATCTTCACACGGGTACTAGAAAATCCAGCCCACGGCCTTCTAATACAGTAATACAGACTTTAATTTCATAAACACTCACCTGCCGTTGGAACTTCTTTGTCGCGTTGGAACATCTGGTTTGAACACATGGAGCAAAAAGTGGATATTTGATGCTTCAAGGCACGGCCCAACTGGCAGATTTGCATGTGTGGTTTGCATAGGACACTGCACACTGAGATTTACTGTGATGACCTTCACACAGGCTTTGATGAGTCAGAGTTTTATTGCACTGTTCTAGAGGACTCACATGCAGTCGCTATGTTTTAAATACAAAATAGGCTTCTAAATTATCTGGGCACGTTGTATGGCTCCAAAAATTCCAATGTATGATTTAATGATTTTCCTCCTTGGCTTTTCATATAACAAATGAAAATAAGCCAATTTATAGTTAAACACATACTTCTGAAGGATAACCAATCCAATGGTTCATGCAATTAAAGGAACACATGTAACGAACATCTGGGATGTGACGGGCGAAGTATAAGAATAAAAAAAAAACAAATTTTAAACCAAAATTTTAAGATAATAAACAATGCAGTTATATCATTGTCACTGGCTGGTGCTCATTACTATCTGTCAGTGGATGTCACTGTGGCTGCTTATCTCTGTCCTCTGTCATTACAGTAATTTATGAAACATTTGTGACCCTCATGTGCTGATCTCTAATCAGCTGCTTTGTGACATTCCACAGCAGCAGACGTGCTCAGAAACACAGGTCAGTGTGTCCCCTCTTATTCCAAATAGCATGACAACGCTGATGATGAAGAACATAGTCCCTGATGATGGTGGTGATGTTTGTTTTTTATTACTGATGACATGATGATAAAAAAAAACTCTTTGTTCTTATCGGGCCGACATGTTGACGAGGGTAATGGGGCTCGACCTTGTTTTGATTTCTCTTGCTATTTGACACCAGGTGCAGGGCCCGCAGAAGAAGGCGTACACACAGTCTTTGCAGACTGTGCCCTGTGGGGAAGGAGACACAGTTAGAGGCGGCCGGAGTGATGAAACATGCACAAGTACAACAGTCATGGGATAAGACTAATGCATCCAATACTAGATTTATTTGCGTAGGCTTACAGCTACAAAGCACAGGTGATTTTTTTTTGCTCAAAGTCTCCCTACACATATGGGCTGGAACAAAGGGACAGGGTGTAATGTGACCGTCTTCAATGACCAATCCTTCATGAATTCCCGGATGTTGTCGAGGAACGTAAATAGAGATTGTGACGAAGAGCTAAACAGGTTTAAGAGTCATCAGAGATCAGATAAGCAGTGAAGGCAACAGTGACTTTTATGCTGGTTAATAATATGCTCGTAAATATTGATGCAGTTGAGGAGCATGTTATGTAACGTATGATATCCCCTGGATACATGAAAATATAAGTTTATAATATATATGAAATACCGATAAAATATCTATATGATGAATATTTCATGTTGCAACCATATGTTAATGATATATATTTAACTTATATATGCAAGTTCATTAAAACATACACACAATACAATTTGTCATTAATTTTGATACACACATAAGCATACATATTTGTATGGGCTAGACATATGTAAATATATGAAATTGTTCCAATTTCTAATACAACACATATATGTTGATGTACTTATATTTCATATACGTAAATTCAATGTGTACATATATTACATTTGCATATGGGATTTACACCCAAAAAAAGAATAATGAATGGGGGTTTAGGATAGTGTAGCATAGTGTCTGTACCTCAATGCCATATCTCTGGCGCACTGACACCCTGAGGGCTGTGGTCATAGGTGGGATGAGTCCAAAGGCGTCCAGCAGAGGTAAACACAGACACTCCCCGGCCTCGTGTGCGGTCTTACAGGTGAAGCAGGGAAGGCACCAAAAGGCCAGGCAGCCTGCACAAAGGGCAGGCAAGCAGGTCACATTAGGGGTAGTAATCTGCTCATGTGGGAGATTTCATGGACACTTGAGGTCGTGTCCAAATATCCCCTTTTTGAAATCTAAAGCACAATACTTTGCTACATCCGCTGACATCCAATCTGCCAATCTGTCGGCATTCCTCCACCTAGATCAGTCTGAATGATCAGCATGTTTTTCAATGTTCATGCGTGTGACACAGATTCAGACGGCGAGTGCTTGTCTCAACACGAGGACTACTACTACTGCTATCTCTCCTTTTACTCCAATCTAAAAATGTGTATATAAAACATGTGCACTCACACTGGGGCAGGTCTTGGAAGCAGTCACAGATGCCAGACGTCCATTGGTTGGATACAGTGGTCATGATGTAGGGCCGGGGTTGGGTCACGACCATATTTTTAGACATGGCTACAGCTTCTAAAGAAAACATTCAGTCGTGATCCGACAGTGGCTTTTCTTGCTAAACAGTGAATATCAGAATAAACTTGACAAAGCTTTATAGTATTAATGGCCTGTTCAGTTGGATACTCATTGTCTGGTGAATCTAGTGTCGTGATTTATGCCAAATAAGTACATGCTGTAGATTTTCCTCCTTTTGTGGTTTGCGCAATTTTTTTTTTCAATTTCTTTCAAACTGACTGGGTTATTTCAAATGTGCACCGTCACTATGAGTCAAAGAAGAAGGGTTTCTTTCTTAGTTCCTCAAAAGCAGACACTGTTTCCTTCTGACAGCAGAGACATTTCATTTGAAGCAGACAGTCACTCTGGCATGCTGGTGTGGCCTCTCCCCACCTTTACATGAATATAATAATAATTATCGTGAGTATAATTATCCTATATTATTATTTTATTGTATTACTGATTTTTTTTATTTGATTATTATTATTATAAAGACGTTCATCATATATTTGCTATGACATTATTATTATTATTATTATTAATAATAATAATAATCCAATCTTCCCCTGTAACTGTCCTATTTTATGTCAACCGTCCTTCTATTATGTTTTATGATTTCCAAGTCACCATGTGTCTTCCATGTCATTTTCTGTTTGTCATGTTATTATAAAAAATTTTAAAAAGAAGCCGAAAGTCCGTTCTTTGTCCATTATAGCATCTAGGTGTGATTCTGGTCAATATGTCATTATTTTTCACACATACTGACTGAATATACCACAGTGAACAAAGCAGACGTCATTGTAACGAATGCTTAATGATGTTGAAGTTTTTACATTTGCAGTGTAATGAAATGTGCAGTAAGAATAGATATGGTGGATTTACATGCATAGATTTAGCGCAGTTATTCACCACACTGTGTTTGTTCAGTGAGAATCAAACCCTTTGTAATAAATTCATGTCTTTTTTCAAAGTACTTTAGAAAAGCTCCTCACTTTGAGAATTTGTATGAGTGTTTTCTGTGTGATTTCTCTGGAATACAAAATAGAGGCTGAACATGAGATTAGATGTCAAAAAATTCACATCTTTAAGAGTGACGCACATTGAGAATTATCTACTAAACCGTCCTACATCTTGAGAACTGACTTTTTCTAAGAAGCAGAAACTTAATTTTCACAAGAAGTACAGACTTGGTGGCGGATGGAATGGTCTTAAAGAGTTCATCTACTTCTGTATACTGAAGAGTTTCATAAATTCACGAGTTGCAGAATTTCCCTCACAGTTACAGCATCATGTATCTTTTCACTTCAAGTTACAACACAAAAGTCACACGAAAGCCCATGATCATGTGAGACTCCAGATGAGCCCATAGCCATTTCTTAAGCCATGTCCATTGCCAAAAATTGAAAACATACATGTAACCTGGAAATGTTTAGGCCTGCAGGATCCCAGTATTCCTGTCATGGCTCTAATTCTTCCTCACTAAGTGGATGGTCTTACCTTGCTTTCCTGAGGGAGCAGAGTTTGGTCAAATCTGAAACTTGGCTGACTGAAGACTCTGTAAGACAGTGTGGCATCTTATAGGAGCGGTGAACATGACATGGGATGCCTGTCACTGACTGGTCTGTCCAGTCTGCCATGTGTCAACACCTCTGACAGTCAGACATCAGAGTATCTGACCGTCTCACATCCTTTTAAATCTCAGACGTCATCATGCAAGAAAAATGACCTCATATTTAAAGTGTGCGAGTCAGTTCTTAGACATAGGTATGTGATAAGAACAAAAGGGAATGTCCTGCAGTGTTCATCCCCTCAGTGACGCGTGGCTCTGTGCCTTTTGTTTGAACGGTTCAAAGGTCCTCGTCACATTCGCTGAGAAGTTGTTGATCCTGCCGTTTCCTTGGATTCACATCTCCCTATTGTTTTCGCAACATGGATGTTTTATTAGAGTTCATTCAAACAATTCAACACAAAATTTTTGGATTTTCTATCTGAACCACGAGACCAGAGCAGCTGGAAGGACTGGGATGGGAAATGGAGTAAAAGCACAAGTTAAACCGGAACATTTCTGAATAATCATAGGGTTTTCAAGATTTGCAGAAGTTGTTCCAAATGTTAACAAGTTGGACTGTTAACAAAAGTAGCATATGATGTCACTGATTTGTAGCAAATGTCTTCATTGTTCAATGCCAAATGTACATAACCGATTGTTTAGTTACTTTAGATACAGTATGTTTGATCGATTCATTCTCAATCTGGTGTTGGACTAGGACCACTTGAAGTGATCAAGTGGTCCCAGGATAAATCTGAGGGGATGTAAGATGATTAAGTTAGTTATTTAAAGGCCCTATATTTTACAGTTTTCTGGTGTTTTATTTGAAGTGTTGATTCATAAGAAGATATTTGTGGTTTTAAGAACCAAAAACCATCTCAATATAGATTTATATCTCCTCTCTCAGGATTGTCTCTGGAGCTCTAGGAACAACAGAAGAGAGGAGGCTCTGAGCTCTGCTCCCCTGATTGGTTGAGTGTTTTCTGAGTGGTTGAATAAAAATATAGCAGAGTTCAGGTAAACACTCAGAGAAACCAAATCCTGCAAGGTTGGATGGTGGGTCCAGGTGGGCGGGGCTTGGGGCATGGCAGAGAGCGCTGCATGCTTTGTTGTGACATCACAAAGTTACAGAAGTCCTTACGGCTGGTTTTAAGGCTCAGTGTCTGAATACAGGCTGTGTGCATTTCTCTGTGGACTGAGCGCTTTGATACTTTTACAGTATTAATATAGAACCTAGACCTGCTGTATAATCAAAGAAGACACAGACATCTCACTTTATAATATGGGACCTTTAAGTTACTCTTAGAAGAGATATCCTTTGTGGAGCTGATAACAGCTCATAGACACTTGAAATGTGACAAGGGGCAACTGATTTTTGGAAGTGTAAAATCTTAATCTGAAAGGTAACTAGTAACTATGGCTGTCAAAGAAATTTAATGGAGTAAAAAGCACAATATATCACTCTCAATGCAGTTCATTAGAAGTATATAGTAGCATAAAGTTGAGATACACAAACCTCCAAACTGAACTTAAGTACAGTACAGGAGTAAATGGACTTAGTTACTTTCCACCACTGAAAGAATAAATGATTGGTAACCCAAGATAACATGCAAAACACCCCCTGCTCTAATAGACATTGTGTCCCTGCTGAATACTCTGAGGTAACAGGGAGCGGCTGCCGACCAGGGGAAGTGTGATTAAATCAGCTCCCATGCTCTGGAGGACTGGTGGTGGCGGCCGAGGCCAGAAGAAAAGAAAAAAAGTGCTGGATGTGTCTAGACCAAGTGCGCCCCCTGCAGGGAGGTCAGAGCGGTGTATCTGGCTGCCGACGAGGAGGAGGAGGCGGCGTGGGATGCTGCTCTTCTCTTCAGCTCTCTGGAGATCTGGAGCCAAGATAGCGGATAGCAGCAGCATCCGTACAGGCAATCGCTCCACACGCTCCCCTGTAACACAGAGAGAGAGAGAGAGAGAGAGAGAGAGAGAGAGAGAGAGAGAGAGAGGTCTGAACACAGGTGGGAGGCTCGAACACAAGATGAACATTTGCATTTAGGTACAAAGGATTTTTTGCTGATACATACAATGCAGAAGTTCTGTCTTTTATTTGCCTTTATGAGCTTATACTCACATCCTTTGTAATCAACAGTATTAGTTGAAGTAATTTGGACTAATTACACAAAAATGTTCGAAATTTTCACAGTTTTACCACATTCCTACCATGATAAATGTAAGCTTGTGCTACAGAGGACCAAATTAAGTAAACACGCCAGTAACCAAAGTGCAAAAACCAATGATGTATAGCAGTTTATGGCTCCTTGAAGTTATAGCTGGCAGTGTATTTGTCAGTGTATCAGTAATAATCGTGCTCTATCCTCCCTCTGAGGACACTGAGTTACTTGCGGCCAAGTCTCTGCTCTTAGCAACAGCAACCACGACGAGGAGCATGTCAGTAATGTCAAGATGGAAATGTTGGTGGGTGAGAATTGATAAATCAATAAAGTCTGAGAGACGCAGTAAGAAGGCAGGTGCTGGCAGTTGGATGTGCAGCCTGTGCATGTGATATTCCCACCGTGATACTGAGTCAGCACCAATTATACTTACATAATATCAAATTCTCAAAAGAAAACCAGCTTTCATTTTTGCTTGATCATAATGCAGTTAGGGGCTGGCGAAGTAGAGCAGTAGAGCGGGAATCAGAGGGTCAGTGGTTCAATTCCTGGCATCTCAAGTGCGCATGTTGAAGTGTCCTTGGGCAAGATACTGAACCCTGAATGTATCTCCTATGTATAATCGGTGTGAGACTGTGTGTGAACGGGTGAATATGGCTCATAATGAAAAGTGCTTTGACTAAGACTAGATAAGCACTATATAAGTGCCATTTGTAACTTTTACCAAAAGGATGTCATGAAACATCTTGAATACAACCGTTCTGTGAATTTTAATTTGGCATAAACAACTACAATAATTCTCAACCCACAAACGTATTTGCAGGTCTTTGGATTTCAATGCAACTTTTTGATTCTGATTCAACTGTAGAGCAAAAACACCAAACACACTTGTTTTTGTTGAGCGGCAGATCTGCTCAGTACCACACTCTCTCTACTGCGCTGCCTCCCCTGTGAATTCAGTGTGGGAGGGTGACATTAACTAAAATTATCAGTCTTGGGATCTGAATGCAACATGCAACATTTGTGACTTGAATTTTGCATGTACTATAAACATAAACAAAGAAAATATAGCAGTTCAAATCCTCATTTGCATATGTTGGAATGATTTATTGGTCCATTGGTCGTGTCTTTTGAATTATGTAAGACAAAACTGTCACCAGCCATGCTAACAGCTCTCTGAGGTTGTATTTACACCACGTTTGTGTGAAATCGTAATTACAAGCAGCTGAGTGGGAAAACACATGTCACATCAGCGTCTGACTTGTAATTCTGAGTCAGATTTTATCAGGAGATATGTCAACAAACTGTTGGCAGAATGGTTCCAAATGCAGTTCTATCAAAAATAAATCCCATATTAACATTAGCTCAATCGATTCAGCTCAATTCATAGAAGCTAACCACTGTTTGTTTCTGGTTTTACGTGGTGATAAACAAACAAATAACACAACAAATGTAGCTAATTTAGGCTATTTATATGGTGTTACTACAAGGTTAGCACTAGAGCTAACATTGCATGAACACTCCCAAGTCAGAGCAAAGGGTGTTTTTCTGGTTCTATTCTGCTGACATATAAAATATGTTGGCATATAATAGGAGCTAAATGCTAATATCAGGAAGCTAACATACTCGGAAGGACAATGCTTAGATGCTGGTATTTAATGTTTACTATGTTCACCATCTTAGTTTAGCATCTTAGCATTTGCTATAATCACAAAGTACAGCATAGGCTAATGGAAATGTTGTTAGTTTTACTAATATGTTGTCATAAGCCAAACCAAATTCAAACCACTCTGCTAGCATTGTTAAAAATGAACTCTAAGGACAATATTAGTTTCAGGAAATAAAGACAAGAAAATGTAATAATTTGCAGAGAAATATGATCGAGCACTAGTTTATATCAAAATGGCTGCAGTAACGTGTCTGACTACAGTTTTATTCTCATGATAAACACTGTTTTTTCGTCTCCGTCCACCCGTGAGAGAATTGTTGCCTTGCTTTTCAAACAACCTACATGCTGGAACATGTTTTCATAAGAACTTCTGTGCACCTTCCCTAGCTCATGCTCTGCAGTATTGACAGCGATCCACGGCCCACTCCACCTCCGGGGAAGCCAACATTACCAACCACCTCCTTCTCTCCGATGGCAGCGCTCCAGTTCCTGTCTGCCTGGCCTCCAACCACTCCCACCTCCTGCCTTATCTCTCCCTCTCTTCACTGTCCCAGAATCGGCTTATCCAACATCTAAACTCGCACCTTGGCCATGGAATGTGCCACTTGCTTTTGGGTTTTTAATGTGAACTGATCAGTGACGGAGACCTGATGTCTGCTGAGATCTGTGGTCGCACGTGTCGCAGGTGTATGAGTGCTCAGTGTGGACAAACAGCACAGCAGTGAAGGGGTGGATGGGAGGCCTGAGCAGCTTGCTGTATCTTAAAAGCTATAACAGTTTGTTGTTTATTCATTAAGTTATTTATAGGTCTAGGGCAGATTTATTCATTTAATAAACATATCCTGATTTCACTGCAACCTCAGTATACCTATGGTTTATCTGATGTCACAGCATTAACACAAAACTCTTTGCAATGCTGAAGTAATAAACAGTGTCATTACTGCTGGCATCTACCAATGCTACATCTATTTCCCCACTGTGCCGTTATTAAGTTTCATCACTGAAAAGTCTCCATCTCCTTAGCAGCAGTCATAATTATTCAAGGCTCCAGCTGCTCTGTGTAATTGAGCTGGGGACTCGGTGTCGTACCAGCAAAGCAATCAGATGCATTGTTCGAGCTGGTGTTTATCACAGCATCTCGGCTACAGGGGCCACTCTACTTGACTTGAAAGAATTTAAAATGACAAGTTTAACTCTCACATTCCCACCCCAAAGAGGAAAAGGTCTCAGAAAAACGCTAGTGTATTCAAGGTCGCTTTGTTTCTTCATTGCAGAAGAGTGATCAAAGCTACATCAGCTAAGCTGTCAAGGCTGTTAAACCAACTACTGTAACGGCCGTGTAGTGAAATGATATTAACACCACGGGCATTGCTTGAGCACAGTGACTGTCTAAGTGTAAACAGCTTTAATCTTTCCCATCCGAATGAATGTATTGTAAAGCTAAAGTAAAACAATGGAAGTCAATGTCCAAAAAATCCCAAATCCCTTTGTAAGGACAGATTGTCCTGCCAATGTAGTGTTTTATATTAAAGGATCTCTGCACCTTAATTACACAAAATGTACAGATGCATGACATATTAAAGGAAAAGTCTGAATAAATGACTGGAGAAACCTGATGCTAACTAGAAGCTCATATAGAAGGCTGATGATTAAAGTGATGGCTTTTACATTTACCAGATCTCAAACCAATTGAACAACGTTTTGGAGAAACATGTTAAGCTAAAGAAGAAACTTTAAAATCTTTTGGACGTTGTGTGTCACGGCATGTTTTAATCACATTTTCCATATGGTTTAAACATACAACCCTATATAATCACACTAAACAGATTGACTGGTTATAATGTTTATGCTCAAATAAACCTTAGAACCTGTTTAACTAGCTGTGACAGCTCTTTCAAAAGTTTATTTTTTACTGCAGCCATGTGGATGATCAGATTACGGAAGTGTTCAAACTGCAATACATCTTACCAAAACTTGTGATATGACAGAAATCCATTCAGGCAATTAATCAGGTGTTGAAATCCCCTTCAAACCCATTCAAAGTGCATGTCTAACATTAGTCCAGGGAAACCAGTGCAGGGTTAAAATGAGGCCTAATTCTTTTAAGGCCTTTGCACAGCTTTAAACTGCACTTACCGCCACAATTACTAAAGCATCAGATGAGGGAATATCTTTTGGAAAAATGTGGTTTATCCCACCATGGCAAATCTGGGACAGGGAATATTGAAACTGCTCTGGAGGCTCATGATGGAACAAAAACTTTATAATCAAGACATTCTATTAGTTTCTTAATGTGTTTTCCCACTCACCCAGTATTGTATCAAACCATGCAGATGCACCTTTATTTGTTGAAGTTTTGTCTCGCCTCCCAGACTTCTGCCACCAATCCAAAACAGTGGAGGTAAATGGAATTTTAAGTGTGTTCATTGCAAAATGGCATTTGAAAATCTCAGTGTCCCACAGTCTGGTTGAGAGGTATTTATTTTGCATTTTTATCTTGTGTTATTTTTTTGCTTTGTATTACCTGTATTCCATATCGTTCTCTGACAGAAGCCCTCATGGCGAGAGAGGCAGGCGGTACACAGCCCATACAGTCCAGCAGAGGAAGGCAGGGACACGCACCCACTGCACTGGTCACCTTGCAAGTAAACACTGGGAGGCAGCACAGGGCAAAGCAGCCTGAACACACACTCACACACACACACACACACACACACACACATATACAGTAGGTAAACTCACAGTACACTAAAATAATTCTTTATCATAAACAACAGTACAAAGTGCATTTTTTTCACTGTTATTCAGCATTAACAGTCAGATAGACAGTATATCCACTAAACGCTTGTGTCACTCTGTATACTTACAGTCCCCTATGTCTTTATGACACTCACACAGGCCAGTGCTCCACTGACCCGCTTCATGAACCCTGCTCCCCGGCTGGACCTGGACCACCCTTCGAGACATAGTTCAACTGTCCATCCATGACCATAAAATAGAGGCAGGGGTCACAATTACCTCAAAATTATACTTAAGGACAGTAATTGATTCAGATTCAGACAACTTTATTTATCCCAAGAGGGGAAATACATTTGCAGTTTACCCAGTTCATACACACAGCTTCAAAACTCACAGGCAAAGCTGTTATATGCCTGATGATCAGCATACATGGGCCAATACAAGGAACAAGCCGCAATAAGTAAAACAAATAAGAAAAATAGATAGAAATAACACATTATGTTATAGTTTCTATAGCAATTAAAGATATGAATACATATTAATTACATTGAGTAAATGTACTTTTAGTTTTAGTCACAATGCACCACTGAGGTTGGCTGATGTTTCTGGTTATTAGTTGGTTATTGCTTAGGTCAATAACTCGTGATTTTATTTAAAAAAAAAATTTTTTTTAAAGTAAAGTAGCCGAGAATTCATGACGTAGTTATGTTTCCTCCAAAATATATATGGCAAAACAAATTACAAGTAAAGCTGTAAGATCTGTAGGAGATTAAATGGATATCTGATGTAGTTGCATCCAAAGGAAACTCTGCTGGAAACGTTGTTGCTGCTGTAATCTATCTAGTTCAACTGCTCTACACGGGGCATTTAACTTTTGCATCCGTGACCTATAATTCTTTGCCATAACTGAAGCCAACATCCACAGGAAACCACTATCTCGGTCAAAAGATAAGAACAACAATCCAGTGAGGAGCTCACTGAGAGCAAACTTCCACGCCCCTCTCGCTCAGGAAGGATTAAACACCGCTGTCTCCTGACCTGAGTTATTCTTTAGCTCTGCTCCTCCGCCACAAGCCAAACTCAGAGGAGAGAAAGATTTCCTTTGTACTGTGAATGGCTCAGAGACAGACTGCTGGACTCTCAAGAATGATTTACCTCCAACATCTCTAGTGAAGTCTGACTGAAAATATGTAACCAGGCTTGTATTGATAAAGAATAGCTGACTTACCTGTTTAAGAGTTTAGTTATCAAAATCCTCGGAAAAGCAAGTCCAACTGTTGGCTGCTATGTTTGGCCTTTTCTGTCTTCTCACTCTCTGACTTTCACGTGTGTGTGTGTGTGTGTGTGTGTGCGTGTGCGTGTGCGTGTGTGTGTGTGTGTGTGTGTGTGTGTGTGTGTGTGTGTGTGTGTGTGTGCGTGTGCGTGTGCTTGTTGCTTGACTGCAGTGTTTTGGTGTAAATATGAAACCTTGAGATAAGATTGGTAAACAAGGCGCTCTGTTCCCATGAGTGCTGACCCACAGTATTCTGAGTCCTCAGAGACATATTAGCTGATGTTTAAAAGGATGTCAGTATTTGCTGACCTACAGAGGTAATTCCTCTCTATCAGTAAATGCCCCCTGTGGAAAAAGAAGCGTTTTTGGTTTGACAGTTGCACCATTGGACATTACTAATCTGTAACAGTTGCGTAAGAGCCATGAGAAACCACAGAATGTCATCACACAAATCACCACTGAATGTCATCGTTTTTTTTTTGTGAGCTATTTTGATGTTTATCAGACGTTCTCTTTTTTAGGATTCTGCTCAAAGATCTGGTAAAAACACATAATCTTCTATAATATATCATTATTGAACCATTTGAAGGGTTTCCAGAAATCCTTATCACTGAAGCAGTGCATAAAATAAATAAGAAAAATGCCTCTTCTGTGATATCTGATTTTTCAATGTCCTGATAGGAGTGAGTAAAATAGAGGCTGGGAAAAACCTGTCCTATCAAGCGAAGCCTGTCTCGTCTTCCATGGGGGCTAGAGCTGACACATAGGATCATACAGCAGATTAACAAAGGAGACAGTCTTTGTGACTACAAGGCAGAGAGGTATCAGGACCTGATTATTTACAGTGTAAACCAACAAGCAGTATGTTTACATGCACAATAATATTCCACTATTACTCCGAATATTGTAATGTTTGGATAAACCGAATTAGATCTCATTCCAAATTTTAGATATGCCGCTATTATTCTACTTTTAGGAGATTTCTTTGGACATGTAGACAGCGCTTTCAGAATATGTGTCTCAACTGGGGTTTTTACAGCGGTTTGGTAACACAGCACGGCTGCATGCATGGAATATTCTTTTTCATTCATGTAAACAGATTAGTAAAAATACTGTCTACACTAGGTTTCTTGAAAACAAAGAGAAAAAGGTATTGGTTTATGTAATACATGCGAGACTGATGAATATTTCAGAAAGACTTCACAACTAATGTAATTTATTTCACAATCATTACAGTAAATGTAGCTTTAAGGCAATAGTTAAGCATTTTGGGAAAAAATCACTTTTTTGCTTAGTCAGATAAACAAATTGATATATAGTAGAATTGTCACTGGAACTAGCAGCTTAAAGCTAGCTAGCTGAAAGACTTGGTGCAGGGAAACAGCTAGCTTAAAGGTTGCATGTTGTATAAAGGTAGATGTCCGTGTGTTGTTTGATTATAAAGCAGGTCTAGGTTCTATATTAATACTGTGAAAGTATCAAAGCGATCAGTCCACAGAGAAATGCACACAGCCTGTATTCAGAAACTGAGCCTTAAAACGAACCGTTAGGACTTCTGTAACTTCGTGATGTCACAAATAAAGCGGTCACTGCTCTCAGCCATGCCCAAGACCTGCCCACCAGGACCCCACCCACCATGGATCCAACATTGCAGGATTTGGTTTCTCTGAGTGTTTACCTGAAATCTGCTTTACTTTTATTCGATCACTCAGAAAAAGCCAATCAGAAGAGGGGCTCAGAGCCTCCTTTGCTCTGATTGGCTCACTGACCTTTTGTTACTAGAACTCCAGGGAGAAGCCTGAGAGAGGAGATGTAAAACTACATTGAGATGGTCTTTGCTTCTTAAAAATATACATATATCTTCTTATGGATCAACACTTCAAATAAAAGAAAAAATTTTACAACAAAAGTGTAAAATATGGGACCTTTAAGATAAAGACACATGACAAATAACCCCACAATAAAACAAAATGTTGTTACCTTTGGACGGAGGCAGAAAGCAAACAAAGAGGAAAACAATCTCTGTTGTCAAAAATATGTCTTTATTTAAAATGTACAAAAGATCACAGATATCTATAGTATATTACAAGGATAATGTGATGTTACCTCATGTTGTGAGTGTTAGGTGACATAGTGATTTGATGTGTTGTTTTTCATGTGATGTGATGATTAACATCATGTGAGAATATGATAATAGATATTTCCTCCTGGTGAACGATTCCACTCATTCACACCAGGGAGATTGGAAAACCAGGACGCCACGATGTGCAGGCTGCCTGTAACTCTGGAAACGCTAAAAATTAAGAGAGGAAACAAAAAGAAAAAGAACGGCAACATTACACATTAAACATCTTTACTGAATATTCACACAGACCCACGCACAATTACATTTCACTTACTGTGTTGGTTTGTTTTGCTGCAGAGGCATTTGATCAGATCTTCATGGTTTGTGGGTAATCGCAGGGAGCGACACTTTATCTTGCCATTGGGAGAAACTGCAATGAGAACAGAGGTGGTTGCTAAAATTCACACCACACAAACTTGTTTGTCTGCGACAACATAGTGTTGTGTACAATGGCAGGAAACTCGGGAGAAAAGGCCTCACATTTATAACCAGTGCTTTTCAAAATAGGAAATCCCACCGCGGTATAATGACAGCCCTGATTATTACCTCCGCCGAGGAGGTTATTTCACCTGTGTCTGTTTGATTGTCAGCAGGATTACGCAAAAAAGTACTGAACGGATTTGCACTGTACTTGGTGGATGGATGGTGTACGAACCAACGAAGAACCCATTCAATTTGGGGGCAGATCTGATTCCTTAACATTGTACAATTCATTCAACATTTCTGTCTATTTCTCAGGGAATAATACATGAAACTCGATGTAAAAAAAAGAGCTTGAGCTTGTACAGTTTGGTGCAGATCCAGATAATAATCTGGATCTGGTGGGAGAAAATGTTTGGCTTTGCATTGCATTGCAAGTTTTTAACCAAAAAGTATGACCAACAGAGACTCACCTCTGCACCTGCACTTGAGGATGTGCTTTTTGCTCAGACGAAATCCCACAGATACAGCTATACACAGTGGAAAAAGACAAATAGCAAGAAGTCATTTATGTGGAACAATAATACATTACCCATCAACCACTTGGAACCTTCCGGTCAAATACAAATTCACTTATTGACAGAGTGGTACGTCCCGGTGTGTATTTCACAAGCAGAGTCAGTTATTTGATTTGAAGCTGGTGAGTAAAACGACACAGGAAAATATGAAAGTGCAAATTCTCCTCGTTTTTACCTGTGCTCTCGTAGAAGCTGTCGACCAGAATGATGAGCAGGAGAGTAACACCTACGATCTTGGACATGATGGCAGCAGCTAATGTGTTCGCTTCATTCACAAGAAAGTGTTGAAATAATTCTACAGGAGAAGAGAAACCCAGACAGTTATATATCAGTCCAGACGGTCCACATCCACGTGGGCCTGCACAGTTTGATATACGGGCAGATAAGTCTCAGCAAGTCTGATGGGGGGGGGATTTTTTCTCTGTTAATCTCCACACTGTGCATGGATTCATTCATAAAATGCGATGGGACATGCAGATAGCACTTACACACACACACACACACACACACACACACACACACACACACACAGACACACACACAGACACACACACACACACAAGCACACACACAGACACAGGAATATAAATGCAAAAAAAACACTGAACATTCAAGTAAGTGACAACCAGTATATTCTGCGAATGTAAGAGATATGATCCCTATTCTCTTTGGTTGAGCGTACTGTCACGGCTCTATCAGATGGGCTCCAGTTATCCTTGCTTTGAAGGAGAACAGACGGGGTGACTACATGGAGATGCTCCTCACCCCAGAAAACACAGAAGCTGTGCCAGATCCTAGGCTGCACATATGGGCCCGTACCAAACAGGAGGTGTTGATATTTAGGCCTGGTCTCTTTGTTCTTTTTAGTCAAGTTTACACCGAGACTACTACCACTCGGAGTGGCAGACGTTGGACGTTTCAGCCGTCTATCTGCTCGCTAACTACCTCTGTTTACTCTCGTGATGTTAAGGGGGTAAAACTGAGTCCCGTCTGTATTAGATATGCATCATATTCGTCTGAATTTACTTCTACCAAATGAGTTAAATGTTCAAATGCCATCATTGTAGTAGATACAGGTGAACTTTTACATGTTTCAATTATTGACTGATAAATATAAAAAATAACTGAACTATATATTGAAAACATTAATACAAATGCACTTTACATGGTAATTTATTGATTCAAATCATTAAAATAATACATAACAGTATTTATGTATCCTAATAATTAACCCTTTAACATCTAGTTTTCCCCATTCATTCCTTTCCTTAATAAGTAAGTTTAAGATAGAAAAAAAACAGTTGTATTCCACATTGTCATCATATCATACATCAGCCTATTCTGTTTCAGCTTCTTCACTGAAGAACAGGATTTTATTATTTTGTGTATCAGCTTGTTCGAGCTCCCCATTCAAGTTGTATGATGTTCACAATGAGTGAAAGATTCAAACCCAAGACGCCAGGTTTTTTTTTATTTTTTATTATGGTTGCTTCATTCCATCCAATTTAAATATTCTAGATGTTGTTGTGCGTCATTTTATGTACAAAACACACACACCTGCCCAAAATTTAACTGCATGGTATGAGTTTTTAAACACGGAAAAACTGGCAGAGTCCAGATGTAGAGCAATTTTGATAAAACATATAAGACACAAAAGACATTTCTGCAACATATTTACAGAGAAAAGTTTATGTCTAAACATTGGAAACCTGTTCTTCATACCTCAGCATGTGGCCTGGGATGAGTCTCAGTGAGTGGGCTATGCTGGGACATTGCAGACACTTGTTGAGGTTAGGACAAGGTTGAGTTCAGTCTAAGGAAAAGAGGAAACACAAATCACTGGGGAAACAATGGAGGATATCTATGAGATTAGTAAACAGATTTTTCTTTATTATATTAATTATGTTTATTTTTCATTGTCATGTAGGTGATAACGAGGGAGAGCTGACTTGAGTTGCTTTCGCTGACATGAAGCTTTACATGTGTTACGTATGGAGGAGGGAGGGGTAGGTGGATGTGGCGGGGGGCGGGGGGGGTTATCTAGCAGCGCTCGTCATTGGCTGGCGCCTGAGTCACTCTCTCAGTACTGAAAGTGCGTAATTACGCACCGCGCCCTCTAAACTTTGGCACACCTCCACTGTATAACCCGAAGTGTCAGCACTGTCGCTTATATCAACCTCGCGGTGACGTGCACATGCCGATATGAGTCAAGACACAATGCGAGGAAATCCCCAAGGCCGAGAGAGCGACGAGAGGCCCCTTTAAATCGACGCTTCCTCCGTGTTGTGCCAGGAGAGAGAGAGAGAGAGAGAGAGAGATAGACAGAGAGAGAGAGAGAAAGAGAGAGAGAGAGAGAGAGAGAGAGCTCTGATAAACAACAACACAGTTCTCAGAAGCCGATTTTACCGGATTCAGCTCTTAACTGCGGCCTCGCTGGAGGAGAAGTGAGGTAATATTAATGATATTTAACGGTGTTTTTTCCTAAAAGATGAAAGAGGAAGCGATCAGTTAACGTTGGTTTTATAACCGGGCGGAAAAGCAGTTTATTATCGTGAGTAGATTGAACGGAAGACACGTTGTTGTGCTGTTCAGCTATTGTAATGACCAGGAAGGCATTTGCTACACCTGTTAGTAGAAATCCAGTGGAAAACACAGAAGACCACATCGTTTATTTCAGTATAAACAGCGGAGAAGTGTGTGTGCGCGCCTGCCAAACGCCGGCCGCTCTCTGACGCATGAGAGCTATTTCTGACAGACGTGTTTACTTTCATTCACAGGCTACGAGGACTTTCTCTCTGTTATAACCAACGTTTGGTCGTGCGTTGTCTATACATTCATTGCGGAAGTGAGGAGCTTTTCCACACGACGCAAAGCTTGGACTGTGCGGACATCTAGCGGCCGATCAGGAGAAGGCGCCCATTACCTAGAGATGTACGGAGCTTCAGGTATCCCCGAGCTCATCCCGCCCAGCGGGCCGCCGCGGCAGCCCGGCCCGGCAGGCCAGTACAACCCGGGACACCCCCAGGTCAACGGCCACGGCGAAGGGGCCAACCCTCAGAGACTCGGACAGAGGGCGCCCAAACTGGGGCAGATCGGTCGTACCAAGAAAGGTGAGTGATGCTTGTTTGTGTGACAGGTGCAGGGAGCAGAGCCTGTGACAGCAGCTTTTACTCCAGGGGTCCACAACTACATACTCACAACAATGACAATGACAACAGTCAGCAGCTGCATCCAAACAGACACTAACAAGTTAGAATAAGGTAATATCCATACAGCAGGCTGCTTACAGTATTTACTATCTATATCAAAGTGAATGGTGTAATTATGGTATTTTGGATACATAGAGTTTGACCACAGCAAAGCTTTTAATAGCAGGTGGTCCCAGCCTGAGGAGAGAGGAGCAGCAGGGCTCCTGGACAGAGACAGAGGCTTCACAACAATAGAGAGAATACTATTCACCCATTTAAAGGAAGTGAGAGGAGAGAATCTGCTCATCATAATGTATGTTCATGTAGGGCTCCTTAAGACATGTGTTCGGGGGGGTGGGGGCACACAAGAATCAGAACAAACCAAAGTGCATGAGAACACAGACAATTGTTCTTTTACTTTGCATAAGGTTTATAGAGCTGCAGTGATAAACTGATCAGGAGAAATCGGAGCACAATCACGCACCTTGTATTATTCAGTAACACATTTTTAAATTGAGATTGACCTCCACAGTTTGTCTGTCTCCAGAGAGCAAGAAGATGATGTTAAGAGTTGGTGAATATGAACTTGATCTTTCAAAACGTAGGCAAGCCGGTAGTTGCAGTAAGGCTGCGCTGAGTTAGTCTGAGTATCATGTAAACGTCATCTACAGATACTGCAGCCTCTGATGTAGGGGTAGTGTTTGAAAATTGTTAAATATTTAAAGCAATAGTCCAGTTTCCTGCAGAGAGTAAGAGGAGAGGATTGATACCACTGTAATATCTGTGGGGTAAATATGAAGCCAGAGAAACCAGATGGATCTTGGCATAAGGACAAATCAAACAGCTGCTTTAAGGGAACTGATTTCTTAAAATGGAGAAAAATCGATGCATCTAAGCTCCATTTTTGACGCCGTATCTAGTGTTTTGTTCAGTAGCGGTGCACATTCCTGACCTTTGACCTCTCCTCCCTCAGTGGACCTGGACGACGAAGACCTGGACGACATCATGAACAACAACGGGCAGTGTCCTGTTTCCCTGTCGCCCATCTCCTAAACTTCACCATGAAGTGCCAAAAAGATTTAAAAAATACATCAAACCCCCCTCCCTCCAACCACCCCCCCTACCCGCCCCGCCTAGGACGCCAAACCTGCACGTCAGTGATCTTGGCCTTGACCCTGTCAAGTGTCCTACTGAAGCGCCTGACGGCTCGACTCGGCACAAACACGGCTCACTTAGCGCCAGCTGACGCCTAGGCCCTGATTTGTATATAGTGTTTATTTAAGTTAACGTTGGTCAGACTGGGAATGAATTGTATTGCATCGCCCTCTACTCTTTACCTCTGTAGGTGGCAGACTGTCGGGACTTGAGAAAGATTTGGAGAGAGCGTCTATATTTTTCAGAGCTTCTTAACAAGGGCTACGTTTCTGAAGTTGCACTGAGCAAACGATTTGGATGACGGGCGGCCGCTCGCCCGCCCTGTTTGCTGGTGAGGGTTACTGATTGTCTGTGTGTGTGTGTGGGGGGGTGGGGGGGGGGGGGGTGGGAGAGAACACAAGCCTGTTAATGTGTATCACACAGGTAAAAATATTAAGCTTTGGTTGTGCAATGACTATCATTCTCTACTCTCACACTGATGCAAGTGATGTACTATTATCCAGTGGATGAAAGCTCGCTATTTACAGCAAAAAAAACAAAACAACAACTACTGCTAATTATTTATTGTTTCAAAAAAAAAAACAGACATTTGTTGTGTTGTTACTATGGCTTCTACATGGTTTTTACTTTGTTTTCTGAATGGATATCGCTTCTGTCATTTATAACTTGAGATTTCTTATGTTTCCAAAATGGTGCACTTTTGTGGGAATGCCCGTTATGTGCAGTGACATGTTGCAGAATTCTATGCATGAAGTCTGTTGAAGCATCAGAACACGTAACTGGTATCCCGTTATTAAAGGGCTAATGTAGTTGTATTTCAAACCAAACACACACACACACACACACACACACACACACACACACACACACACACACACACACACACACACACACACACACACACACACACACACACACACACACACACACACACACACACACACACACACACACACCATTTGGCCTCTTTAGATCATGCAGTCAGCGGGTTTTTTTTTTTGTTTTTGTTTTTTAGTCAGAGCTCATTGTTGGCCTCGAGCCGCAGACTCAGCAGGAAAATATCAAAAACAACAACAAAGTTATGGGATGTTTTGTATGTTTTCAAAAGGCAGGGTTTCTCCCCAGTTGGCCACACGACTGTGATAAAAGAAAAATTGCCAAAATGATATTTTAATGCTACGTGGGATTGATCATGAAAAAGACACAGCACTAATCCGTTTGCTGAGCTGCGGCGTCATAGTGTCTGTTGACTTTTTAAAGATAATGACAACCTTTACTTTACAATTACACTATGAGACGATGAAAACAAGCTGAAAACAAGCAGCCTATGATTAGCTCTTATTGCTGAGACAATCTACGAACACTGATGTTTTTAGAGATTGCGGTGGACCTCGGAATGACATATTGTCTATAAAAGGCTCATGCTGATGTCATGTTACTTAGTCAGCTGTGAAATTGTTACTAGTTCACTTTATTTTTTAATTTTATTTTTTTGCACTATGGAAGCACTGCATTTCACAGCTCCTTCTCTGACTCAAAGGTTGTCGTTTTGGGTTGCGGTCGCCATTTGCATGGAAATGGTCGACTTTTCAAAAAAATGCATCTCGGGAAATAAAAGACGAAATCTTTGTGGAATCTTTTTGTGTTTTATGTGAAGTGAATGTAACGTGACTTGATTCACAGTTCCAGTTGTGTCGCCAAAAGAGCATATCAATCATTTAAAATGCATTTACCAAGCTTTGTAGTTTCTTCATAGTTCTTTGTACCTTTCACACTTTTGTATAAAACTGTAAACATATGCAGAGGTTTCAAAATTTTGACTCCACAATTACTATACAGTCATACATAAAGGGTGTTACATGCAGGTAAAGATGCAAAAGTAAAGTGGAGAAAACAGCTCAGAAGAGGCTCATCCACAAAATATCAGTCTTTATTTTCTCAAGCAGAGTGAGACTTCCCCAGTTGACCTTGACCTGTGACACGATTTGGTTTTTCCACCTAAAACTTCCAACACGGGTTAAAAATTAAACTTAAATCCACCTCACTGAAACACCGACACAAAACCTGTGTGCTGCTCCACCGAGAGGCCCGCTGTGCATGTACGAGCACTGGAAAAAAGTCAAGCTTCCTCGTCACGCTTGTGCAAGTTGTTTCCTATGACTTTATGCTATATATAAATATAGTGCGTCGACGAGAAACTTACCGCCCGCGGATGAATGTCAGAACGTCTCTCTAGTGTCAAACTCTGCACATACATCATCCTGCACAGTGAAGCTCAAACATCCCAGTTAATCAACAACAAGCAAAGCACTTTTTTAATTAAAATATATCGTATAAAAGATTTTCTTTTTCTTCTTTTTAGATACAAGTATGTGGTTTTATTGATTGTATGAAAACACAATTAACAATTAACGGTTTTTGCAATGTTTATTATTTAAGTACTCTTGGACATGTTAAAAATGTTCTTTCATTCATTCTTTTATCTGCTAGATGAGCCAAATGTATAAAACTATGACATTTAAAAAAAAAAAAAAAAAAACAGCAGACACTGTTCAGAGCATAAAACATCTTAATAAAAAATATGACAGAGTCTCTGAAAGCTACAAAAGGGCCAGAGTGAACTACAGATTATTGTGAATCTACACAGGAGCAAAAAAAAAAAAAAACAACCTACGTTTGACAAAATAAATAGAGGCGGTTTATTCTTACAGTGGCTGATATGGATGGAAGCTATTAGAGCGACAATGGCTACGGTGACTACACAACAAAATATTTCATTTCTGAGCAGGGTTTGTAACAGACTGGTACGAAGAGCTGCAGGGGCCTGACGGGAGTGTCGTAGTAAAAGGGCCTGTGTGATACAGTCGCCCTTACACAGCGAGCCCTGCGTGTGAAGTCGCACCCTGCTCATCGTAACGTCTATTTTAGAAGCGCCAACAGTTAATATAAAAAAAAAAAAACACTGTATTGTCACCCTGTGTGTCTGTGTTGTACGGAGCCCCTGATCCGCAGCCGAGGCACCAAACTGGAATTGATTACTTTCAATTACATGGCAAACGCTAATAGATGCTGGTTCTAACACGGACGTGCAAGTGTTGGCTGTAATCCATCATTACAGCCAACACTTTTATCAACGCTGTAATCCATCATTTAGGCTACTGTTCCAGAGGTTACGCCCCCCGAGGGTTGTCTATTAAAGTCAGGGGATCCAATTATAATGCGTTTGTGAAGACCACTTGTAAACAACTGTGGAATGTGTGGACGGGGTGCGAGACATCATTCATGAAACAATTGAGATTGCTGCATGATAATCAAGGGGTTATCAAAGGCCTGAAGTAAAAGTAAAGAAAAGTCCCATTTCAGTAACTCTTTGCATCTGTCTATGATTCACAACACTGCCCATACACCTTCACTTTTACTCGTTTGGGAGGGGAGAAGGGAGGGTGGGGTGGGGTGGGGGGGGGCTTCTTGGTCCGAGTCCCAGGCTATAAGGGGACGCTCTCAGACGTATTCCTTCGTGCTGCTCGGAGGGCCGGAGCGGGAACTGGCCATGGGCGGATATTTGGATACCTGCTTCTTTCTCGGACAGGAAGCAGCCAACATGGCCCCGCCCAGGACGTCTAGGAGGGAGCCGCCCCACGCGATGAAGATGGCCGCGCCGAACTCGAATCTGGCAGAGGAGTGAGACAATACCGACGGGTTAAACTCACAAAAGTGAACTTAGGATTCACAGAGATGAACCGAACCACTGGAGAGGTGAAAACTACATTTCTCACTAGACCTTCGCAAACGTTCCCACAGAAACTTGAAATGGTGAAAGATGCAATCTGGTCTTTTTGAATTCAGGAAGGATGAGTTTGCTTATGAATACAACTTTTCATTCATAAGAATAAGAGAGTGTTATTTCTTTTTTTTTCCAAAAGTTACATAGTGACGCTTTAACCTCCTAAGACCCGAACTCTTGCATGGCGTGCATTTTTAATTTCTCTTTGCTATTTAGGCCGATTGGGACCTGAGAAAAATTATGTCCACATATGAGGACATTAGTTTTACATTTCGATTACTGAGTGGCAGTATAATATCCTCATATGTGGTCACCAGGCCCTTGTTGAGAAAAAGTTAGTATTGTGGTCTAGAGAACCCAAAATGTGAGGTCCACATATGTGGACGCCAGGTCCTAGGAGGTTAAGTAGCAATACAATATCAAAGGCCTGAATTCAAAATTAGACTTCAGTAAATCAGTTATTAATTCATAATGGTCCCTAAAGAGTTTTGCATTAATATCTATATTATATCATTTAGATTTTATCACTGACTCGTTAATGTATATGATGGATTTAATGTAAGGTGGATGAGGTAGGGCACTTTTTAAGCACTGTATATATATATATGTATTGTTTCAGCTGTATAAAAGCATATATGATCAGGTGATCGTGTTTTATATGGAAGACGTGAATCTGCAAAGTAACAAAAGCTCTCAAATGGTAAAATGTACAATATTTCCTGCTGATACAGTGGAGGAGAAGAAATTTAAATATTCAAATAAAGTACTCTTTCTCCAAAATAATGCTTAAAAGAATAGTTTGGAAAATACAACCTACTACTGGCTGTTTCACCCTCTTTCCAGTCTTTATGCTAAGCTAAGTACCTCCTTCCTTTAGCTATACATTTAACAGACAGATACGACAGTGGTATTGATCTTCTCATCTAACTCAAAAAAATATGTGAGTTAGCAATTTCCTAAACTATTTCTTTTGTTACAGGCCTTGAATAGAGCGTGGTGTTTGTGTTACGTACTTGGTGTTGACAGGAGTGTAGGGATTATAGAAAGCCCGGATGACATTATGAGCAAACCAGGAGCACGCCACGATGGCACAAAGCCCTGTGAGGAGAGAGAGACAGAGAGAGAGAGAAAAAGAAAGTCAACAACAAAGATCAATCAGTCCATCAGCACATCATCAAAACCTGAGAGCGCAGACATGCTTTTATCCCCCCTTTATAGTCACCAGGCGGCTCGCCACTGACTGCAGCACAATTAGCTTTTAGTGTTTCTCCTCAGAGCCAGTTAGAGCCCTTATGTCAGAATCAGTGCCAGGAGTTCTGGTCTCATTCAGTCTGACGACCTCTGAGGGGCCGGAGCAGGGGAGTGGGCGGAGAGCTTTTGGACTGGGGGATCAAACTTCCTCCTACCTATTGTATGATGTGCAGGAGATCTAAGATGCTGTGATGATGAGGTGGAGTTTTGGTGTGAAATAGTATGGAACCAGGTTTGTATTGTATATTAAAAGCTCAAATAGCCTGAGTAAAATATCAGACACGTACGGGTGCCTAATTAAAGGAATATAATAAATGCAGATGCTTCAGTACAGAGTTGGTCTTCGCTGAGTGGTTTGATGAGCCTTCACGGTCACTTGGTCTCCGCCCAGCTGAAAAACCTGAATATTTTTCTCCCCATCAGCATCATCCGAACATCAAATGAAGGAGTATATGATGGAAGACTTGGTGTCCCCCCAGAGGCGCTCCACACGTGGAAGCTGTTCTGGCAGCTCGCGGTGGAACGACACCTCTCTGTTGGTTTTCCCCTTTAATTCATCATCGACCTGTAATTGAATTTCTCTCACATCAATGGTCATCAATAACAGGGAAATCAGCGAAAACTGTAAAGGAGCACTTCCATCCTCACCGCCCACTAGGAGGATGATTCCTCCTGTCATGGCGACGCGGGACTTGCGTAGTTTGTCGCTCCCTCCGCAGGTGGTGCACTTCATTCCCATACAGGCCACGCCCAACCCCGCGATGGACACGATGATGCCAACTATCATCAAGGCACGAGTTGCCTGAAGGGAACCTGGAGAAGACAGGAGAGACGGAAACAAGTAATGATTACGGTGAAGAGGAGTACAGGAAGTGTGTGTGTTGGCTCTGTCCGGGGAGGCAGCGAATACATGTCCTTTTGTTTGCTGGAATGTGGGAACTTTGCAAAACCACAAAGAGCACATGGAGTCAAATAATCAATCTTATCTGTAAAAGTGCAAATCTGGAGGCACGAACGGGAAAATGATCAGGAACGACTCATAAACCGTCCTCGATCTATCAAGGAGGCTTTATGAGAGTGTCCCGAGGTTGTGAATTACATTAACATCACCCTGTCAGGACACTTTAATGTGAGCTTTTCCTGGAAGAGAAACCATGGGATACACATGAACACACACACACACACACACACACACACACACACACACACACACACACACACACACACACACACACACACACACACACACACACACACACACACAATCAGAAAGAAAGAAAGAAAAAAACACCCACATCTCACACTCTTTTTTTCCACTGTCCCATCTGTTGCTGTTAGAGAGGTGGAGGCCTGCTGAAATACTACTGTCACGATCCTCATCCAGCCCCCCCCCCTCCCTGACACTATAAACCTATCACAGGGTGCCCCCCACCCCCCCCACCCCCCCACCCCACCCTCTGTCCACCTAGAACCAGTCTGTGCCAGTCTAGGCCATCCCTGCCCTGCCCAAACAAACAAAACCCTCCAGCAGCGAGGGAGGGACGGATGGATGGGTAGAGGGACGCAGAGGGGAAGAGGATGTAGAGGAGAGAGAGAGAGAGAGAAAGAGAGAGAGGAGATGGGGGGGTTGGGGTGGACTCTATAAAGTAGTGAGAAACGGGAAACAACAGGGTGGATTATATAGTAAACGCACATCAGGATGCACACAGTCGCACTGAACAGCACCACACAGTTTTAGTCAATCATGGTTCGTGAAATCATTAGGAAAAAGATAGATCAAACACCCAAGAGGCTTGAATTTAAAACTTTAATTCAGGAATATGCACTAGAAACATTTTAACACGAGGCCCCTCTACAAGACAGACCCACACTGAGGCCTTACATTTCAGCTAATATGAATCAGATCATCTTAAAACCAAGGGTCTGAAACCCAAGGCCTGTTGCACACTTAAACCTTCTGTATTGTAGTGAACGCAGTGCGATGCAGATTAGATCACTTCACACAGACGGGTAGATTCTGACAGATATATTGTATTTCGGCAGAGACAACATCAGTGTTTGTCCATTGATCGGGTTATAATTGGCTTCAAAATCCAAATCTATTACCTCACAGCTGCTCCGGAGAGTTTGAAGACCTCCATCATGTTATCACCGTGCAACAGGTGCTATAGAAAAACCTGAATTATAGTGTGTATTTCAGCATGCAAAGCTTTAGTTAAATGATCATAAATCAGTGTGCTGGTCGACGTTCAGTCGAGGGTTGAGATGCCTGTGTGCTCCAATTTAGTTACCATGGTCACCACTACCCGTGAAGGATTGAAGCAGATCATTTTTGGCAACCCTTTTTTTGTTTGTTTTGTCTGTTTTATTTGTGAGGCGATTTCTGGTGGAACTGAGGTGCATCATTTGACAGCGCGCACTTAGCGTCAAATGAAACGAAACTCTGCTTTCTGCCTCAAAGGAATATTTCTTCACCCAGAGGCTTTAACGCTGACCACAGGACCATGATGCTCGGATAATGTGTCATCTTGTGTGCGAGAGTGCTGGGAAGATTGTGTGTGTGTGTGTGTGTGAGAGAGACAGAGACAGAGAGAGAGAGAGAGAGAGAGTGGGTGGGTGGGCAGTGGGGTGGGAGGGTTTCCTTGAATGTGACAATGTATGGGTGAGGTTCCTCTTTTCAAACCTTTTTCTCCAGGAATCTGAAGCTGCCTCTTTTTTTTTCTAAACAGGAAACAATGTCCCTCTGTAGTGAGGGACTGCACTGGGCTCTGTTGATGGTAACACTGTATACCGATGGTAATTAAGAAGTGATGAGCAGATTACAACCCTGAGCTGGTAACAACAGCCAGGTCTTATTCAGATGGAGGAGGTGCTCTGATGGACCAGGTGGAGAATCACACATGATCCACACCATCCTGCTCTGTAACACCAATTCTCAAGGGGAGGGGGGGGGCAAGCAAAGTAAATAGCTGTTGATATTAATTACTGACACTGTATTAATTAAAAAAATAAAAATAAAAAAGAATAAGCATGTAATGTATTTACAGCATGGATTACATCCACACTGGGCTACTCACTGTCGAGCTGCAGGATGGAGTCGTAGATTTTACACTGGAGCTGTCCGGTACTTTGGAAAGCGCATGACATCCACAGCCCCTGGTACATGGCCACCGCTGTGATGATGTTGTCCCCGATGTACGCCGACATCTTCCACTGCGGCAGGATAGTCCCGATGATCAGTCCGACGATCCCGATTAGCGACAGGAAAAATCCCAACAGCTGAATACCGGAGTTGGCCATTATTTTAAAAAAAAAAATTAAAAATTAAAAAAAAAAAATGATTTGAATCCCCTCCTCTAACTTTAAAGAATGATCCCGTGTCCGTGACAGCCTTCTGTAAGGTATAACGCTCCAGGAATGTCTGGTAAACTCTGTTAATTGTGATGAAATGACGCAAAAGCCGCCGGTGGTGTCCGTGTCGCTCCTGAGTTGTGATGCCGGGGGTCTTCAGTCGGGGATAGGCTTTCCAAGATGTGGGTGATGGTGTGAAGTGGGTGTGTAATTATCATGACTGCTGATGCATGGAGCTGCAACTCCTCTGTGGTGGTGGTGGTGGTGGTGGAGTCGCTGCTGGGAAATGTTCCCCCCTCCGCTTCCAGCAAAGCAACAGGTTGTCTTCAGTGTCTAACCTTTTTCAGAGCTGTCTCACACACACACACACACACACACACACACACACACACACACACACACACACACACACACACACACACACACACACACACACACACACACACATTTACATTCATTATAATAATAAACCCACAGAAAGCATGACACCTGTGCTTTGAATATTCAGCTCTAATCTAAGCATCAAGCTTAAGGCGAGTGTGTTAAAAAAAGAATATACAGAATTTCATATTGTTGTGCATTAAAAGCACTATTTTTGCTCCATTTTAATTTTCAAATTTCCCTCTTTAGTCATATATTTTAGACTGTGTGAGCAAGTACAGTATTCATACCACTATATATTCTATAGTAAAACCACTGACCCAGATTGAAGCTATAACTCAAGTCCACGTCTCTGTACAAAGTCAAGTAAACTCCCAACTGTCCTTTTAGCCCAGATCACCAATCTCATGCTGCTGACAGGCTCCGTTCACATTCATGACCTCTGTGTTTCCAGGAACTGTAACCTGCTGGATGAGAACAGACAAATTCAATGAAGAAAAACTCAAGGGGAAAGCTGCGTACAGTAACAGGCTGAGGTGAGATTAGACAGTAGGAAAGGGTGGGTGGGTGGATGGATGGGCTTTGTCTGACAGTGTCACATATTCTGTGTTGGATAAAAATTAATTTGACGAAAGATAATCAGAAAATGAATCATAGATATTCTGGCCCTGAGAGCTCAATGCACTGCAAATGCAAACAGACAAAATCACAAGCTAATTCAGAAAACATCATCAATTTGACAACACAACCAAAAAGCCAAACGCACTGCAAGTAGCACAGACGATAAAGGAAGTGTTTCCAGGGGACAAAACGGGAACCCGAACTTGTTCAAATATGAAGCATTGAACAACAAGTGGACATGGATCATATGCATTAGACGAGACACGTCTGTGCTACTTGCAACGCACTTCTGTAGCTAATTGGTTGTGGTGTGTGCATTTGCATGTGTTTTCTTAAGCCGCAGCGCACTGAACACTCAGGGCCACCGTAATATTCAGGTATTAAATTAACTGTGGCTTTATTGGACTCATAAAAACTGGTTAATAAAACTTGAAGAAACGCATTAAACAGAAATTATGTGAGGCGTCACTACAAACAGATACAAAGATCATCACATTAAAATGAAGAGTTAGGTCGAAATACATAATTATACAAACAATACTGTATTATGGTGATCTAAGGAGCAAGACTGGGAAACAGTGACTGCTCTATTCCTTGCTAGATGTATCTGTGCAATCAGTCATTTTTCTTAATGAAATCAACTGGATGTGACCATTTCATACCTGTTGTCACTTATTTATATTTTACCATATATATTTGTTCCATTGGGTTCATTAACATGCAAGTTGTAGCCACTTCCTGTAGTGAATGGGGAAAAAAAAAAAAAAAAAGAACAAGTGACAATAGCGGGCATTGTTCATATCAGAGGTCCGGCTTAGCAGTGCAGTGTGTGCAACTTCACACTGGGGCTAAACAATAGTCCTGCAAGCAATGGGAGAGGAAGTAATAACCCGTAAGCCTGGAGGAAGTTCTCCCTACTGCCAGGTTAATGGGAATGTGCTCACCTACCGGCTGGGTTACCTATTTAAAATGTAATGAGGCTTCGCTAGGTCGCTCTCACAGGTCTGTTTTATTCTTTCACAACCCCCTCTGCATTGAACCGGTCTTTCATTTTCCCATGTTCTTGCCCTTTCCCTCCACCCACCTCTTCTCTGACTATTACCCCCCCCCCCCCCAGTCTACTGTATCCAGGCTGGAGAAATAAGCCTCAAGGTTTAACTGTAGAGGCCAACAAATGCCTCATTGTTGCCGGGGGAGGAATGACCCGATAGCTCAAGGAGTCAGTTTCACTTTGATACAGAGGTTGCCAAGCAGGAGGAGGAGGAGGAGGAGGAGGAGGCAGGTTTTGGGGGTTAAAAGTGTTCTGGAGGTCAAGGTGGGAAGAGGAAGATGAAGGAGAGACAATGACTAAAAAAAAAAACATGAAGGTAAGAAAGGTGGGCACAAAGTGATGGTGTGAGGTGTGGAAGAGGAAGATGAGCAGGAAGAAGATCAGGGGCCAGTCTCAGGCCTACCAGTGGTGTTGCCGCTGGTAACCTGATTTATATGATGTCCTCTTGGCTGCTTTTCCACCCAGGTCCTGGATTGCAGAGAATACAAAAAGAACATTGCCCCCCCCACCCAACCCCCCTCACCCCTCTCTGCTCTCTCTCTTTCCCCTTTTTACTACTTTTCTTTTTTTAAAAGCGTAAACACACATTTGTCTTGCTGGTTTAGCCGTTGCTCAACGCTCAATAGGAGGCGAAAAAGAAAACAGCTAAATCAGCGCAAAGAAGGGCGCTAACAACATTCTCCTGAGGCCTCCTCTGGGTCTGAAGTGAGCGAGTGGAGTGCAAATCTAATGATTGAAGTCCTTTAAGTGCCCTTGGAAGTCACTGAGGCATTAGCAATAAAACATGCTGGGCCCACGGCTTTTCCCTGAAAAGCTCAGAGTGCGCAAATGAGGGGGATGGCGCCCTTCTCTTCATGTCCCCTGTCTTCTCCATCTTTAGCCTTCTTATGCAACAACACTTGGCTTTTGTGCAGCAGCAGCAGGACAGGGCCAAGAGATTGTGTTCTTGGTCTTGTGGACTCATTCTTCTCATCTTCCCTCTGAGGCAATGAGAGAGAGAAGTGTTCTTTTCTCCGAAGCGCTTGGAAAGTGCTACATGCATGCTACACTGAGGCTTTATGCCGCACATCTCTGTTTGTTTTATGTCTTTGTGGTAGTTTTATGTCTCAGTGTAGCTGTTTTATGTCTCTTTACAGTCATTTTGCATCACTTTGTAGTTGTTTTTACAGCTCGATTTACACCTCACTTCGGTAGTTTTGTCTCATTTGGTCATTTTGTATCTCTTTGTGATCGTTTTGTTTGACTTAATCTCTTTTTAGCATGCGTTCCACCCATGGCCATCTCAATAGACCCTCCCCTGTACTCACCCAAACTAAAATATGGTTATTTTTGCCATGTTTGTCAAAAACACTGGGTCAAAATAACCTGTTGTCTTGGGTTTGAATAGTGACCCACTTGTTTTCTACACATGGATAGCAGACAAAGTGAAAGCAGCATTATGTTGGTCATTTTTTTTAGGTTTCAACTATCTGTACAACCAATCAGACTTTTAAGTGACACACATATATATATATGTGTGTCACATTTATATATATATATATATATATTCATGTTTATATGTACTAGTGCTATGCCTATTTGCTTGGCCTGTGTTAATCTACTTTGCAGCATTCTTGAGAGCATCATCCAAACAGCTTCACACTCAACTTCTTCAACAATACGACCTGCAGTGTGTGTGTGGTCAGTCGGTCTCGTTTGTTACTGCTGGAGCTGGCAGCTCCACTCCTCCGTTCCGAGTTCTGCCTTTCTTAAAAACCCTGGTATGTATGTGTGTGCTTTGAATTGTCCTGGTGCTGCACTGCCCTCGTTCCTCGTGTTAAATAACATGTAGACAAAGCAGTGTTTGAATCTTTCTCGTGAGCTGCTCGTCCAAAAACCTTCACAGTCAACACTGCACTTCCTTCCTCCCTCAGCAATACACCTGCAAAGTTTGAAATCAATCAGATGAGCGGTTTGTTGGTGAATTGAAACACAGATTCCTCCATTTATAGTTGTAATCTACCTTTTGATTCCTCTTCTAACGGTAGTGTTTTTCTTTGACTTAACATTACATTACTGCCCTCTAGTGGCCAAAAGCAAACATTACAATCACTAACTGTAATCACAGTCGAGCACAGACTATTTTCCTGCATGTATCACAGAGTAAAAGCGTTTTTTTTGTTTGTTATTTTTAAATAAACACAAACGCTGTCACTTTCAAGAAACATGTATTTCAAGCTTTTAGACTCAAATAAAGAACATCACAACGTGTTAAATACATGATGCAAAACCTTTGAGTGTTACCACATATAGATTTACCGTCTATAGATCCATACATGGTTTGTGTTATAGAGTTGGCTGTGTGTCAGGTCTGTATACTTCTCTTTATGTAAAGTGACACCTGACCTCACCCGGAAATATGGAGCAGGTATTTATGGTAAGTCGGATGTGGTGATTTTAGAAAAAGCACAGAGAAGAAGTAGAAATCAAGTGACAACCAAACAATGTGTCAAGCTCCAACTGTGTATGTGTGTGTGTGTGTGTGTGTGTTGTTTTCTAAGGGAAGGGGTTATCAGGAGTGTAGTTGAAACTGGCGTCCAAGAACATGGCCAGGGTTCCCAGGGTGGTGATGATGACAAACAACCACAGGAAGAGACGGTCCACCACCAGAGCAATGAACTGCCAGTCTCCTGTCATCTGGAGGGAACACACACACACACACACACACACACACATTAAGCACTTACTGTAAGCACTGAGTCAGCAGTGTACTGTACGTATGCACTGACACATGAACATCGCTGGGGCATGTGTGGAACACTCGGGTAGCAAGCTGCCTGACAGCGCGAGCCGAGCCGTGCCGAGCCGTGCCGTGTGTGATTCTCACCGTGTCGTCCGTGTCTTGCTTCTTCAGCTGCTCAGCCATGTATGTCACGGCGGCAATGGCTGACTTCAGGTTGGGAGGGAGGATCAGACAGAAGCTGTCAGAGTTCGGGAGCTGCTGGAGCTGCACCGTGCTCTCACACCTAAAAGACAGAAGCACGGAGAGAGACGGAGGGAGAACTTCAACACAGAAGAGGATGGAGAGATAAGGGGGATGCAAAAGGATCGGAAATAAGACATTAAGTCGAGTTAAAACTTTCTTAAAGATAAACTCAAGCTGATAAAATACTAAAAATAAGACAAAAAAAACTTCACTCAAGGGCCATTTTCTATCCTTTTCCAGAGCTTTCAACTGCATCTGGAGTAAAGATTTTAATGTCAAGCTTGTATCACCATGCCAAGAATGAACATTCATCCTCAAGTGCAGTTAATACTGCTCACCAGAGAACAAGTTTGTAACTATTGTTCTTGCCTGTGCTGTATCCTAGTACTTTCACATATACACTGTAAAACTGTCTGCCTTCATAGGACTTGATGCTTTAAAAAGGTCTTACTGTAAGAACTTGTTTTCCGAAGGTTCGAAGGAATTATTCTTGTTATTTTTAGATTTTCATTTCTTTATTATACTTAATTATATTATGATTATTATTATATAAGTATATTACTTAATTTGTTGTACATCTGGGGCACAATGATTTGAGCATATCGTATCTTATCTTTAGTTTTTAATTAAGAAATATACAATTATAGATGCAAAACAAATGGATGATAATATTCATAATCTATTTTTATTTGTTTTCATATTTATTAATGTATGTGCAGTTTGTGTTTTAAGAAATCCTAATTCAAATCACCATTACATTGTGCACATTGTCAGCCTAGCATGTTTCCAATTAAGGAATATGTCACTTGCCCAGACTGTCATGTTAATACTTAGACACATGTCCTCTGGAAGAAGTTAGAACACGAAGCTATTCTCTTCACAAACGCTTCACCAGCTCAGAATTTATGTTGTGCATGTCACGAGTCACTTGCACGGCATTGTGAAACAAAGTGTCACTGACATTAGCTGTCCAGTGGAGGACGCGCAGCACAGATGCAGATGTCAGTGTCGTGTCTTCATAGCGTACAGTACGTGTCGTGTGCCCTCTAGTCACTGACTAGCAGAACTACTGCAGGCGTCTTCCTGCAGGCAGCTCCTCTGAGCGCTGACTGACGGCGTCACATTCCTGACAGAGAGGTGACATTGACACAACACTGGGTCAACATTTATGTGATGCCATGACCTTTGATTTGTGGCATGACCTTTCATTCTTAGCCCCCCACCGCCACCCACCCACCCCCCACAGCTGTTCCATAAAGCAAAACATACGAGCAGAGAGGGAGAGAGGCCGAGCCAACGTGCCGTGACTCTGGAACTTCAACCAGAATACATGTATTTGAGGGATTTGCACAGTTGTGTTATTTCTATTATGTTCATATCAAAACACTTTGTTTATCTAACTTACTTTTTGGCCAAAAACCTAAAATATCTGTGACTTTCTCTATTCCTTGTTTGAAAAGTTCACATTTCTGATCATCTGACCCAACAATATACACTGTGGTTATATGTCCGGTCAGGTCACAGACACTCCTGCCCGACCACACGTCGCACAGGTTTAAGCACACACTTAAATAAGGTGTTTACTGTTTGCCACCGGTTGGACTTCCTCCTGCTGCCCGGTGCTAACCCCATTCACCCCTCACCTCTTGCAAAAACACACAAACAAACAAACTCAGAATGTATCTTTCTGTTTGATCATGATGCACTTAAAAAAATATTTCTAATTTTTACAAATTTTAATTTGATTAGAATACTGTTCCTTCCAGACCCAGTTTGGATAAACTATATATAATCTATACTATATAGATGTATATATATAATTCCATTGCATGTCTTTTTTTTCTTTCAACATCAGTTTCTGCGGTTATGTATGTTTTGGCAGCTCTATGTTTGAATACTATGTACTTATGTCAGTCATTTACCATGACAACCTGATCAACTCTTCAACATTGCTACAGTAACAAGGGGTGTATATAGCCCCTGTTGGTATGTGTATACATTCCAACAGGACACAACCCCCCCCTCAGCTACATGTCACATTACTGAATATATAATAGTGTGATGAAAGGTGTGATTTTTGATTTTTAAAACTTTATTTATATAGCACATTTCATTCCAGGTGGATAGTGTAAAGATAAAACATTAGACACAAATTAAAACACATAAATGATACGTATAAATTAGAGAATAAAATAATTAGGTCCAACAACTGATCAGTAAAAAGGTGTGTAAAATAAAACTATTGAAAAAATAGGAGTAAAATGTGATTAAAAAGAATAATAAACAGTCCAATAAAGATAAAACCAATAAAAGGAATAAAAGTCAAATAAAATGGTACATTGAGGCCAGCAAAGCAGACTACTGGAAAGCACGGCT
Organism: Seriola aureovittata; assembly: GCF_021018895.1. Classification (NCBI taxonomy): domain Eukaryota; kingdom Metazoa; phylum Chordata; class Actinopteri; order Carangiformes; family Carangidae; genus Seriola; species Seriola aureovittata. Next base: position 4,911,050 of record NC_079386.1, read on the forward strand.
ACAAAGGAATGTTTCCAGTTTAGAATTGAAACTTAATAGTGTAGGAGCATCTCTAATATGATCAGGCAGCATGTTCCTGCGGCTAGGAGCATAAAAGCTGAAGGCGGTTTCGCCAGTTTTTGTGGAGACCCGGGGAATAACCAGACGGCCGGTTCCAGCTGAACCTGAGGGGTCTAGCTGGATCATAGCTCACAAGCAGGTTAGAAAGATACTGAGGTGCAAGACCATGTGTGGCCTTAAAAACAAGCATTAAAGTTTTAAAATAAATGTTTCTCTCATTGTCCCCTTTTTAATCCCAGAACTTCTGGTTGTTCATTATTTATTAGTTGTCTTTTTATCTTGTTGTTAAATACATTTCCTCATATAGGAGATGCTCATGTGACCAGATATAGACGATCAGTCATCGGTGCATTTGCTCACAATCCATTTCAGATAATAAGTAGCTTTACTGCCTTTGGTTTCATTGTGTAACGTCAGATCATTGTACTGTATCTTTAACAGAAGGTCACTATAACGTTGATATTTAAAGGATACATATCGTGTATCACCTTCAGAAAAAACCTGGCTCGGCACCACAGTGCACCTGTCGTATCAGCACCTTCGCCACGTATGTGTGTGTATACATAATGTGTGTGTGTGTGTGTGTGTGTGTGTGTGTGTGTGTGTGTGTGTGTGTGTGTGTGTGTGTGTGTGTGTGGTGTTGATTATATGCAGAACCTCCGGCACCGGAGAGAGGAAGGCGTCAGAGAAGGAGCAGGACAAGTTATCAGTGTCGCAGAAAGACGGCGTGACAACAGATGGATTGCAGGACAATAAAAATGAGTGACCAAGAACTCCTGTGTGAGTGGTGTGTGTGTGGGTGTGTGTGTGTGTTTGTGTCACAGCAGAGCTATGTGGTGCTCTACATGCTGCATGCCATCTACATTCCACAGCTTGTATTCATTACCGCAGACACAAGGAGCCCTTTTCACTATGACACACACACACACACACACACAGTACAGTGGATGTATGCATATTGACTGATACTTTGACTCATGACAGAACCGTACACTCGCCCAAACACACACCCCAGGTTAATTAAACTGATTTTCACACACCCAGTAATACCAGTTAATTATACACAAACAATGATGCATGATGCAAGCAGCTCACATCACCAAACATCCAGCAAATTCTCATAATGTGTTGTAAAGGACAACACCTGCTGTAACGACCCCCCCTGACAGAATAATAAGACAAAGAGGGGGGGGGGGGGGGGTGTCTACATGGCATGGGCTGGACGATGGCGCCCGACCACCATCTCCTCCACATCAAAAATGACAAAATCCTCCTCTGCCCGATCACTCAGCACTGGTCTTCCCCTTCCACTCATCTACCCCTATCCATTCTTCACCCCTCCCTCCCCCTCCTGTCTGCGGAATTACCCCCTAATGCCTAACCTAAACAGAGGCTTAGTGGCTGGCGACTGTGGACGGGGGCGTGGGGCTTAGCTGGGGCCGAATCTGATGCCTTTGGAATGGGATGAGAGATGCCCAGCACCAGGACTGGTTCAGGGGACTGTGGAGCTGTTTGTAATGCCAGGGGCTGTGTGGCAAAGGCAGAGGCCTACTGGCAGATTAATCAGAGAGAAGCCGGCATGGTTGGACACACAGCACAGACTGAAGATTTTAGATATATAATGTCTTTTGATCTAGATTGATATACCTCATCCTGTTGATCTGAATGACGTCTACCTGGTCAATGAGAAGAAGTTCTAAGCAGTGACAACCATCGTGGCTAAACAGACAGAGTTTGGTGTTTTTATTTTATAGTTTATTCAAGTACAAGTGTGATTCTGTGATGAAAACTAGTACATAAGCAAGACAGCTATATCACAGAAAATAAATGTTAGTTTAGGCTACTCTTTAAGTAACTACATACACAGTATACCTGTGGGCAACACTAAAATTCAGGTTAATGCAATATAAAAAAAATAAAATAAATATCCAAAAGCTATACAACAACTTTACGACGCTAATGTTTAGCAGACAAAGTTTCTCCATGTTTGCCTTCCTAGTTTAGCAAGTTAGCGTTCTAACACTCAGAGAGCCCACAAAGCCAACCTGGTGGTGTCGCTTGAGGATCGCCAGAGTCACAGGCACATATCCTCTGAGGAGCATGAATATATGTACAAACTGTCACGGCAATCCATCCACTAGCTGTTCAGATGTTTCTGTCCCGACCAAAGCGGTGGACTGACTGATGACACACTGACATTGCTGTCCCTATAGGACCAGGTGTATTTTTTAAAAATACTTTACAGAAGTTCCACATAAGGAAATATATACGTATACTGTGCATTAATGAGTGACATCCAAATATCCTATACATCTCAAATGAGTACTAAAACTCTGAAAGTCAGGGTATGAGATAAACATAATAATAATAATGTACAAGGGTAAAATGTCTAACAAAGTACGCTGAGTTTAGGCGTTCATTCAAGATCGTTAATACAATGTGAACAACAGTCATGAATGAATCATTAATCCTTCTTTTGTGTTTGTCAGAATACCCTTCATGTGGCTGTATTAAATACCGTATTAAATATCTGAGGCTGAAGGAAGAGCACATACTCTTCTTGTCTTGACAGATTCTCTGTGCTGCTGTGGTGATGCTGCTGTAATTCTGCCAAGTCTAGCACACTGTGTACTTTACTATAATGGCTGGTCTGGCATCAGATCCAACATTCACACTTTGGCACGCTGTACAAAGAAGATTCATGCCCGCGCTGGCTTTTATTAACGTTAATAGAAATAGCTCTCCCCCCGGTGTAACGTCAGGATCAGCACATCTTAGCCTGGAAATAGGATGGATGACCCGCGTGGTCATTACTTCAGGTCTATGGTTTTCAGTCTCGACAGGGAGGCCTAATATGTATGATAACTTTTTAGAAGTTTATCTCTTTCAAGAGTTTGGTTTGTGTTTGGAATCTAAACCGGTCAAGTATATTATATTTTATTATTATAAATGTACTAACATTATGGTCTCACTCATTAGTGAATCCCCTAATAAATTATCTAAATAAATTTAATCATTCATTAAATAGAATATAGGAGTTTAATCAATATTATATTAAAGGTTCCCTGGGAAGTTTGCTATTAAACAAACAAACAAAAGATATTTTGTGTACATTTGAGATCTAACAAATATGTTGATTACATTTCCTTCTTCATGAAACATTTGCAAAACCATTTTTTGTAACACTTTAATTCTGCCTTGTTGACCTGGTTAGTTACTAGCAGTCATCCTCCTCTGTGCCTATGTTAGAGCATTGCTTTCTTTATTGGGACATTAGCACCACCAGAATAGCTTTACAACTGGCATCAGCATACGAACTGCACCACATTTGGGCCTCGGGCGGATGGATGTGTGTCCGTATCAAACAAACAAACCTGGGAGCCGCTTGTAAAAACATTGCTCCATACTGCCAGTAGTGGTCAAAAACTCCACAGGGGACCTTTAAGTACGACAGCACCCAATCTAAATATTACAAAACATCGGGCTGTGGAAAATTGACTTAGGCGTTTATCCAAAGATGCCTGGTACCAGGGTGACCTGATGGCCGAGGGGTTAGAGCGCGTACCGTGTGGGTGCAGATTGCCCTGAGCGGCGAGTCCCCAGGTCGACTGACCGGACTCTTTGCTACATATCATTCCCCTCCTCTCCATCCAATTTCCACTGACCTATCAAATAAAAGGCAGAAAAATGCCCAAAAGAAAGACGCCTGTTGCTCTTGAAAGGACTAAAATACAACAATTATCATTAATACAGACCAACCAACCTTTTAGGAAAGGTGTCTTATGAAAACCACCATTGTAGAGTCAAATATCTTGAGGCCGTTGGTGTTAAAATTGCATTCTTTTTGGACATTACATACTTTTCAACTTTTATAGGATGTTGAGAACAGAGATGTTTGTAAATTATTTACTTTTCTTAGATGACCAGAGCAACTTTCTCCAGTTCCTTAGTTATTGAAGAACACCTTACGAACTGAACAAACTGCTAGTTTGGAGGTTTCAAGTTGTGCTTCTTCATTTGAAATATGAAAGTGACTGAGCGACGCCTCTGGTAGACTCCATGTTGGTAAAATGCGTCCTTACCTGCCTCTCCAGGGAATGACGAGATCAGGGTTGATCTTGCGAAAGAAGTACTCTCCTCCAGGCTGCCGTCCATTGAAGCTTCGGATAGGTGTGTTGTTATAGTCACTAGACTCCTCCTTCAACAGAGGTTCCCCAGGGTTTGGCCTCGTCATGCCGATGTACTTGGGCAGGAAGTCAATGAACGCCTGGAAATTCAAGGTTCGGAAATCAGTGAAATCATAAAACACAAATTGATTCTATGTGAATCTGGATAACTGTCAAACCCAGCGTCACCTTTCGAACCCAGTTTGGCATGATGTGTGTGCTGGGCGTCCGGTGGTGCAGGTTGAGGACGACTACGCTCAGGATGACAGAGAAGGTGACCAGGATCATGGTGAACATGACGTAGTTGACGATAATTGGGATGCCGAGGGAAGTCTCCGGGACCTTGTCAGCCAGCAGCAGCATGAAGACGGTCAGAGCGATGAGGACAGAAATGGAGAGAGTCATCTTCTCTCCTGCAGATGACAGGGACAGCTTGGAGAATTAGTTATGACAGCGCAGTATTACTCTGTTAGTTTCTGTCTCATGTTGACAAGGGCAGACTTTGAGACATGGCTGCATTTGACCGTTGTGGAGAAACACTCAACTGGGAAAGATCACATGAAATCAAGAAATTAAGGTTATGTGCCCCAAACATTCTGCACTCTGTTTGTTCGCCTTCTCTTGAATCTATATTTTCCACTGTGTCAGTGAAACATATGAAATCCGACCACACAGGGCCAAAGATTGACAAAGTACATCCCTGGGCAAGGTCACGTTCCGTCAATCCTTAATGCATCAACAAATCGTCCATTCCTTCAAAGGTTGCCCTGCCTCATGACATATTAGACAACATGCTTCTTGTCATGACATGAGACGGTGTATTAAAAGAGTAGCCTCACTTCCTATAACCCCCTCCTGACAGTGATGTGTAGTCGCGATGTCAAAACATGTTGGATGTGCTGACCTGCTCCAGGAGGCAGGTAGAAGACAAATATGGCCAACACGCTGGTGAGGATGCAGGGCACGATGATGTTGATGATGTAGAAAAGAGGCTTCCTCTCTATGATGAGATAGAAAGTGATGTCCTCGTATAGGTCGTCCTTAACGTGCTTCCTCGAGGGTTTGTGACAGATTGCCCATTCTCCATTTTCTGCGGAGAGAAGGCGAAGGTGGCGATGAGAGGAAAAATAAGTTCACTAAACATTAGTTAGATGTTCTGCGGCCTCGTATAAACCTCCCGTTAAGATGCAGTACGTACTCCACAAATTGTTATCTACCACTTGGAATCAGTTAGCCCTCGCAGCTAAAATTAGAAGACGATATACTGTATGAACAATGAGTTATTGAGCTTTCATAGGAGAAAAGTCTATGAGTGAAGTGACCAAAGTTACTGTAGGCACCAACCAGTGAAAGCATTGTCATCTATAACAATCTCTTGGATCTCTTTGCCGCCATCGTCCAGGAAGTACTGCAGGTCCACCTCAGAGGCGTCATAGTTGTACGAGCGGAAAACCATGCTGCAGTTCTGCCAGTCAAACGGGAAGTACGCCACCTGCGGATTGATGGATGTAAGTCCATAAAAACAGGAGAATAAAGTAAAACAGCAGAGTAGTGCCTATCAGCCATAGTGTCCTCTCTAAGATCCCGACACCGCATGGAGACAAATGAATAACAGGAGGATGTAAGTTTCGGCGGTGTACCGGTGCCCATGTGGTTTGGCAGTACCTCTATAGAGCAGGAGCTGCGGTAGATGGCTGGGGGAAGCCAGTTGACGGTCCCATCACTGTAAACCAAGACGTTGACGTACAAGGCCACGTCAAACTGACCGTCGTTACTGCGGGGATAAAAAGAGAAAGACAAATGTGACGCTACTATGTCGGAGATAATATCCCATGACATTTCATACCGATACATCTCCGCGACATGTTATTGTAGCTTACACGCTACTTTAGGTGTGGTTTGCAGTCAGTGTTTGCGCAACCTTGACGAGTGAAATGTCGTTTGATAGCTCCAAGTATTTGCTTGTATCAGTGCATGGCGTTTAAGGATCCCCATATCACCGCAACAGCTGGTGTCATGCAGTTGTTTAAGACTTGTGGCTCCAAGGTGTTTTCCAAACAAAAAGGAACTGCTACAGGCCTTGTATTCCCTTTTTATGTGAGGAAAAAATACACCTATACCTCATCTGTGCCTCTGTAACTTTGGTTCAGTGTCTCTTACATCCATTCTGACTCTTTGGTTGAAAGACATACCTCTCAAAAGAGACAATGTTATGTCTATAATCAAAAAGGTTGAAGAACAGTAGCCATTTTATTTTTGGGCTTGTGCACAAAAATGCGAGTGTCTGTTAAGGGATTCAAGTATATTTTGAACCCTACAGATACAAGTTTCTTCAATGCATTGTTGCATATATATATACACACACATACATATATATATATATATACACACACACACACACACACACATATATATTTGTATACAGTGGGAATGTCAAACTATTCAAACAAATAAAACAAAAACTTGACCTTCCTTATTGTTATTTTTTGGGCAGGTTTTTGCCTTTATTGGGATAGGGACAATGAGAGAGTGACAGGAAAGTTGGAGGGAGAGACAGAGAGAGAGAGAGAGAGGGGTTGACATGCAGCAAAGGGCCCAGGCTGGATTCAAACGTGGGCCACTGCAGGTAGGACTGAGCCTAAGTGGTATGTGCCCTGCGCAGCCATTTTAAAGTGAAACATGTTCATCAGCTTTGTCACTGCGGAAGATCCTCTGTTAGTTACTATATGACGGATGATGCGGAGACTGTGCGACTGTAGATAGATGCTTACTTGTTTATGAGGTAGATGTCGGGACGCCACACCTTGTTGGGAGGAATCCTCAAAACATTGATGTTGTCATATTCCTCCGGGGTCCATGACAACCTGTAGTCTGTCCATTCCTGGGATGGAAGGAAGGAAGGAAGAAGAAAAGGGAAAGAGAAAGGACGTGACTAACTGGCATAGCACAGCAGACAAAAAGTGTAATCATTAGTGCGGTGCCCTGACGTCTCTGTCATTTACATCCTTGTTTCTCCTGCCTTTGATAAGGCACTGATTACGACACAGACTCACACACCACTGTCACAAACACTAAGGCTGTCCTGAATCCTAATTAGCGAGAGCGAGGGACAGAAATGAAAGAGCGAGTCGGAGAACGAGAGCGATAACGCAAGAAATAATTTGTGGTTATAGAAAGTGGCAAGTCCATTTGAGGGAGGAGGGGACGGAGCAGGGTTACAGAGGAGACAGAGCAGCAGAGCGTGGTGAGGTGATGAAGATGAATGTTTTCATGCTCATACCAGATTCATGAACACGTTGGTTGTCATCTCACCATTCTTCTCGTTCTGTAGCGGGATAGATAGAGAGAGAGAGAGAGAGAGAGATAGAGAGAGAGAGAGATAGAGAGATAGAGAGAGAGAGAGAGAGAGAGAGAGAGAGAGAGAGAATCATTGGTGATGCCACTGTATCTTGTGGTGCATGACAGTGCTGTTACTTCCAGTCCTGCTCTCTAGAAACTAATTGGGTATGGAAGAATGGATGACGCTGCAGGAGCCAGAAGTTGTGTGTGTGTGTGTGTGTGGGGGGTGGGGGTGGGGGGCGGGGGGCATAGGACTGCATTTTCATAAGTTAACTTCATAGAACAATAGATGGTTTTCAAAATAATTCAGAATGGTGAATGCACGGGTGTTTGCGTTTACCAGGCTGACGAGCTGAGAAAGGGTCATCCCAACTCGCACCATCACCTTCTCCTCCCAGTAACGAGCTGGTCGGACTTTCATGTTGTAGTTCTGAAATAGCTTCTGATGCAGCCTCCGCTCTGTTTCTGAGGCTCCTGGATGAAAGAAGGAGGTGACTCATATTCATTTGTACTTTCCATCCATCCAATGAAAATGCTCTAACCAAACAATGACCAACTTCAGAATAAATCTTACAACAAAAAAAAAAAAAAAAGAAAAAGCACTTTGATCGTTTCACAGTATTAATATGGAACCTAGACCTGCTTTATAATCAAACAGCACATGGAAGTCTCACTTTATACAATATAAGACCTTTAATCCACTGACACCCAGACCACAGCATGTTTGTTCAATGTCGATCAGTGAGTCAGGCCTGCAGTGGTTAGGGGTTCAATTCCCTCTGGGATGACTCGTGCTATTAATATACTATATGCTCATGTATACTCAGTATGGATGGACTGGTACGGGTGTTTTCTGATTCAGATTCCAATCAAGGAAATAATATATATACATATCATTATTCTCTGATCTGAAAATAAATATTGAAGCCATGTGGCAGAGCAGGAGGAATCATTACTGAAACAAAAATTGTTTTTTATTTATTGCCTATAATTCAGTCCGGGGAGAGGTGGACATTAAGTTTGAAGTGCTATCATTTAGCAGAATTACGCACTCTGTATTTCCTGCTGATGATGGACTGACTTCCATTCCAAATATGCGACTAAACAACGAGTGGGAAAGACAGAGAAGGACAGACAGGACATGCAAAAGAAGCAGGGCAGGTGCTGGTGTTGTACGATGGGTAGCAAAGGTGACTGAGCTAATGTAATTGATATGCAGCAGGGGAATGGGATCAAAGGGATGTCTGGGATACCAGCTCCATCAGGGACAAAAATAAACTCTGATTAACAAACAATGATGTGTTAATATGATTCATTATATGTTCCAGAGCAGCGTTTTTGCTATTCAAGCAGAACAACATAAACATCTTTTATAGGACAGAGAATAAGGACTTCTCTCCACTGGGGTTCCCCCCCCCCCGCTTCTTCCCTCTTTGTCCTCTTTACATTGGCCCTTCTCTTTGGGGAAAACAGATGCAGAATCACCCTCGTCGTAGGACTTACGGCGGGACACGAACAATCCATCACAACCCCTGTGGAGGTCACCAGCCGGTGCAGGGGAAGCTTTTTGGCTTTCCACTCCCACTGTGTGGTCAGAGGGTCAAAGTCAAAGCCCTTCAGCTGAGCCCAGATAAGAACTAGTCATCGCAAATCGATTCTAATTATGATTTTATCCAAAGAAACAGAGGAAGTGGAATCAATACCAATTTAACTGAACTGACAGGACGCAGAGGGATGCGAGATGCTCGTCTGTTATCTGATTGTAGTGCGACTATATCCCGAAGCGCAGAAATGCCTGAATTTCGAAGTGCGTGCTTCCAAAATGGCGGTGGAGAGGATCCAGTTCTGAGCAGCTCCACAGGAAATAGGTGGTAGTGTCAGGACAGGCCGAGGAATGGGAACACTGCATCGCAGGTCGCCAGCAACCACAGGGCAACTGTTTGTTTTCCGAGTACAATGTGGGGTCAAGGGTCAAAGTCAAAGGCAGTCAAACACTTTTGTTTGTCGCTCTCTTCACCTCTTTCCATCTCTCCTTCTCACTGTGCCATTCAACTTCTTAATTTAAAAAAGGCATTGGAGTGATATATCTGTTTGTTTGGAGTTTAAAAAAATAAAAAATAAATCTGACTTGATCAAAACTTAAGCTTCAAATTAGAAAATCAATATTGTGAGTTTAAATTGAACTCCTACAGGAAATAACAATACGCTCTGGAAATCATACCAATGTCCTTACCAGTGAATGTGAGGCAAAGGCTGCCGCACACGACGAGAAGCGTGTTCATTCGCAGGTTCACGTTGAGCTTCATCTTCATTTGTCCCATCGTGGCAGTCATGACATCTTCTTACACTTCAACGTGCCAATCAAAGGCCCCGGTCTCCGCTACGGCCAGACACTCTGAACCCCCCCGGCACCTCCACCCGGAACCTACTGTACATGGATGAAGGTCTCCCAGGCAGACGAACGCACACCTCCAGTGGGATTTACTGCTAGATTGCACCTTCAGCAGCGCGCACCTCTCTCTCTCTCCCGTCTCCTCTTCTCCTTTGTGGAACCATGGCTCCATGGGTGAAACCACGGCCTGATTGGGTGTGCGTGCTGGGAGTGACGAGAGGGCGGAATGTGTTTGTACTGGGAAGCCTGTGGGGCAGGCACCTGTTGGTGCTCGCCAATCTGAGGTTAGGACTGTGGGTGGGAGAAAAAGGAAGTGGAGGGGCTGGGATGGGGTAAAGGAATGGCAGTGGGTTACAGGTTATGACAATGGAGATATTTTTGGGGGAGAGAACAAGCGGGCGGGGTGGAGCGTGGAGCTGATTGGGGTGGGGTGGGGTGGGGGGTGGGGGGTGAGAATTTCTCTGTGGACAAAGAGGTGGCTCTTCACTTCTAATGTCTTCTTCATCCTGTAATTGACCTCTCCCCCTGTTAGTCTTTCCTGTTTAATCAAATCTCTCCCAAATGGTATTTAGGTCATTTGGTTTTATTAGAAAATAATCACATTTATCTAATTTAAGAGAAATTACACTTAATGTTAATGTATGACTTATTGGTCATTAGTTCACAGGAGGAACTTGTCATCAGTTGTCCAATTTTAATTCCTTTTTACAGCTGTAAGAACAGTTGTAACATTCCCAAACTTCCCGACTTGTGCTTTCCAGTGACAGAATCAAAAATGACACTGTGGCAGACAATAACCCACGCACAGGGAAGGCGTGGGATGGGGTGAAGGAACGGCCATGATTGTCACAATGCCCCATGGATGTGATCAGGTTGTCTTTAACTGGGATCATTTTTTCTACAAACGGCTGGCTTTAATCACATTAAATAAAAGGAATTCTGTGCTGGAGCAAATTGATTATCAGATGTGAGATAGTACCTGGTATTACCTTTATATAGAGCACCTGTAAAACGAGCCATTCTTAAAAGCACAAGTAAGAGCAGCCCTGGCATTACATTAGTGATATCAGAGTGGTCGTGACAGTGGAGAGAGATAAAGAGCCGAAAGTCAGCAGAGCAACGCCGACATGATTTGACTTGATAAGTCTCTAACCCATTACAAGCTAAAAGTATAAGTGGGAATTAAAGTGAGACACACTGAAAGACTCTCCAGGGAGATGTGCACTGGATGAACTTGCCGAAAAACAAGTTACCAAATTCTTTGGCAGGAGAAGGCGAGGTGTCGTCAGTGGTGATGGTGGGCTCTTTGAGCGGAGACAGAGCATCTCTCAGTCTTGCTGATACCAAGCTTGAAGTCAGTTTGAGGCAAGAATAGACTGTCGAAAAAGGATGTAAAAATAGAGATGGATGTTGTTGCCATAGAAATGGTGCGGGAAAGTTCTGAGACTTGAAGACAACAAGCGCTGTGATCGATGAGGTGAAGGCCCTTGGGATGAACTCCGGGTCCCGCTGCTTCTTGAAACCTTCAAGTTGATTTAAACGAAGTTGATATCTGTATTTCAAGGGTCATAAAGTTATTTTGTCTGTTACACAAGATAAGAAAATATCTACTTGGCCCTCCCTCTACTTCCTATTACTTCCTTTTCTCCCCTCTCGCCCTCATCCTGGTCAGGGTCTCCTGTGCAAAAACACAAACAGGCCATAAATCAGCGCCACGTTGAGTTGAGAGAAGGAGAATGTTTCCGACTTGCCCTCCTGCATACCGCCACTCCCAGTATAAATACATCAGTCAGAATGGCCCCTTTGTGTTTTTGTGCATCTGTCGAGCAGGCCCCGTCTTCTCGATGCGACAGTTTCATGCAAGGTCAGAGAGTGAGATAGTAAGCCGAGGATAGAGATGAGTGTGATTCTAACAGTAGTGTGGCAATAACGCTGCAGCCAGGTCTGGAATATTGAAGCCCTATCAGCACTGTCGCCACAATTAGCCGTTGAGACTGACTCCAGACTTTCAGCCTTCAAATGCCTCAGCTGATGCATGTATGCATGCATGAGTGCACTCACACAGAGAAATATCAGGGAAGCCCATGCAGAAAACACTGCCAGTGTGTATGTGTGTGTGTGTGAGGACGGTTATTAATAGCAGAGCGGGCAGGAGATGGAGTGAGGGTCGCAGCTCTCACGGCAGCATTCTGACAACAGATGGAGCCTCCCCTCAGATCTTTATTTAAAAAAACAACAACAAAACATGAGAATGAAAGCACAAGATTAAAAAAGCAGGTGTGTGTTTGTGTCATGTGAGAGAAACCAAAATGACATGCTGTGTGCGTGTGCGAGTGTGTGTGTGTGTGTGTGTGTGTGTGTGTGTGTGGCTGCAAGAAAACAAAACCCTGAAAGGCACGGGTCTTCTATATGATGGGGAATTCCACAGGCTATTGGCGCAGCTGGTGAAAAGAGCGGGCATGTCGCTCCACGCTCCGCACACATACACCCGTGCTGGAAATACAAAGAGGATTACTACGGTTGCAAAAATATCCACCGAGCCATGTGCCACACTCCGGCACATTCTGACACAGGGAAATGAAAGGCATACAGCTCGCTCATTCTGCTTTGCCTTGGTGTTTATCTGTTAACACCACATATGAATATCAGACGCTGGATCCACACCCTTCAGATCTACTATAACTACAAAAAAAAAAACCCACACCTGTAGTTTAGATAAATGTAGTTTTACACGTAAGACATGCTACAACATTGGCTTGGTAGTTATGTATCATGCAATAATCAATGCCATTGCATGTGTAATACAGTTTAAATGATCTATGGCAACAATACTGAGGCTGGGATGTGCCCATAGTGATCTACACACGGAAAATCAGTTGGCACTTTAATACAGCGATTTCTTCTTCCCCGTATTTAAAAAAAAAAAAAAAAAAAAAAAAAAGGTGGTACATCAGGAAGAAGACGGTTCAAGAAACGCAAAAGATCCAACGCCTCAGGGGGACTTGAAGGGGTCGGTGGGAGTGTGGTTGAAGCTGGCATCGGCGAAGATGGCCAAGGTTCCCACGGTGGTGAAGACGACGAAGATCCAGAGGAACATGCGGTCCACGACCATAGCCACGTACTGCCAGTCCTCTCTCAGCTGGACGAGGTGAGCAGGATAAGGAGGACGATGGGGAGAAGGGAGGGGATAGATGGTAGAGATGGTGATGCAAAGATGGATTGATGGAAGGAAGGAAGGAAGGAGAAAATCAAAACAAAATCAGTGCAAGAGAAAGAAGAGAGCTGAGGGATATGGAGACGAAAAATAATGGACAGACTTACAGCTTCATAGTCCTTCTCAGCCTGCAGAGCCTCTGCGATATAAGTGATGGCGTCTATGGCCGACTTCAGCTCTTCAGGTAACGATAGGTAGCTGCTGGGGCCGTCGATAAATTTCCTCAGGTCCGTACACATGCCCTCTGGCTGAAACCTGCACGTCACAAAACACACACAGATTATCAAAAGGACAGTATTTTCAGACCACATAAAGTGTCAACACCCAAACTGGCCAAATTTTTTGCACACGGGCCTGTGGAATGTAGCAACGTGCGAGCAGATGTCAGCGCACGCTAATTAAAAGCTGTAAAATAGTGAAGCATTTATGAGCCAGGCTGCACGTCTCCTTTGCACTCTGCTGTCATTCAGAGAGGAATAAAGAGAAGGTCAGAGGAGCTCCCCGGGCTCACGCTGCCAGTGTGGGAGTCACCGCTCTGCATATGCTGACTGGGCTGTTCTGCCTGAGAAACCCTGTGTGCGTGTGTGTGTGTGAGTGAGAGAATGTTTGTGTGCACGTTTCTGTGTTTGCTTGTTGCCTTCAGTTACCAACCGTCAGTTGCTATGGGGTCCTAGGAGTTGCTGGGGGAGGCTCGGAGAAAGCTGCTCTTGGTGTGGGAGCAGCTTTATCATTTGTCAGTTTTTTTTTTTTTTAAGGTGTAATTTTTCCTTTCTCACATCCAGTTTCATTCTGTATGCATCTTCACGTATTCACAAATGTGAGCCTCCCGGTAAAACTACAAACCCTCACTTGCAACACTGTGTGAGGTAGAGCGGGTCATCCACTAATGAGAAGGTCGGTGGTTTGATCCCCGGCTCCTCCAGGACCACATGTCGAAGTGTTCTTGGGCAAGATACTGAACCCCACATTTCCCCTGATGGCTGTTCCATCAGTGTACGAGTGTGATGTATGAATGTGAGTGAATGTGGTAAGTATTGTAAAGCGCTACGAGTTGTCAGTAAGACTAAAAAAGTGCAAGTCCATTTACCATTTAAAAAGGTAAATGCTGAAATATACTGTAGTTTAACAGTGGTACAAATTGAGAAGAGTCATAAGGTTCAATTATGCACAGATATCTGTCTGCATACATTGAACCATGTTTGCTAGCATTAGCATAGCCACATTAACTACTGGTCATACCAGACCAAGAAAGGCTACAGCAGCAAAACCCCTGAATGTAATGAATTGAGGAAGGGACTATTTGCTTTGTAAGTGTCACTTTAACACACAGCTACTGAAGAAACTCAAAGCATTACCCATCAACAAAGCCTGCTCTGATTTCCCCTGTATAGTCCGGTGAGTCCTTGAATAACACATGGATTTCCATTGGCTGCTTCCAGTACAGAGAGTTACCCAGCGGTCTAATACTCCTGTAATCTTAAGCAATAAAAGCACGTCTCTCTCAGTGGGACATCACAGCTAAGATGTTTGGTTGAGAAATGACATTGTCTCCGAATTTGAAGGATAATTCTGGTTTATTACAACATGGGTAATAATTTGAGATGTTGGTTGTTATTTCTGTTGGTTATGATATATATGGTTATGGTTATCTAGCTATATGGTTATCACCTGAGATCCGGAAGAAACACAAGCAGTCAGATCACACAGGCACACGACAGATTAGCCAGATGATCTAAACGGCATTACTTGGAGGTGAAACATCTGGTGTCTGTAATAACCCATTACTGTACAGAAGAACTGTGTGCACACAACTATGGCAAGTACAGAAGATCATAGTTAAATTAAAAAGTTGGTCACTATATCCTGATACATGTATTTAAGATGGAAACTATTGGGCAACAAGTTTACAGTTTTTCTTTTTGTGCTGGAAGACCTGGGTGTTTGTTTAAACCTGACTGATTGTCTGAATCCTTGTATCTCCAGGATTGTCAGACCTCTTTTTATTGATGTCACTATATTTCACATGTAACTATAAACACAAAGGACTGAGGGTGAACGCTAACAAAATTAGAGAATAATGAGATTTCTGATCTTATTACGAGCAAATGAGTAAGAAACACACAAACACAGTCACACAGGCTCAAAAAATACATTTTCAGCCACGATGCATTGCCTCTTAAGCGACAGGAGATAACATGTATATATTTTGCATTTTGAGTGGCAATACCCATTAACAAAGTCTGCTCATCTCCAGTTGGTCCTCATGACCTTGTCCAAACCAACATAAATTTACATTATCCTCTGTGCAGCACAGCTGGACTCTATCTTTTCCAGACATCTGTTTACTTATGAAACACCTCAAATATTAAACACCTCTTCCACAAACAGTTTTAGAGCCTTTGACAAAAAAAAAAAAAAAATCTATTGTAGGTCAGGCAGCTCGACACCAGAGGGCAGTATGGCACCATGTCTATAAGGAAACATGTAGAATAACCCAGCAGGCACGGCAGAGCAGAGAGCTGCTTGGTATTCAACGCAGGGATATGGGGGTTTACAATGCAGCGCTGCCACCGCTGCTGCTCCTGTGAGTGTGGCAGGTGAGGAGGCTGTGACCTGAAATAGGTGGAGCCTCGTCAGATCGAGAGAGCGAGATAAGCGGGGGAGGGAAGGGGGGGGGGAATAATTTGGCCTCTTAACCCCTCCTCCCTTTCCCCTCCTACGTGGCTCAAAGTAGCACTTCATCAGCGAGAAGTAAATGACTATTCAGGAGACTAATTCAACTAAAACTGGCTGCATCTGGTGCCAAGACATGCACTAAACCCAATTAAGAAGGGGTGTGTGTGTGTGTGTGTGTATGTGGACTCAAGAGAGATAGTGCTGTCTCATCAAACTGCTCTAATAGACCCCCCCCCCCTTCCTCCGTCACCCGTTCTTTCACCTAGACACGCAGCGTCCTGCTCTAATGTGTCAGAGTCGATTTGCGTGGGTCATTATTATTTTAGCAGTGATTCTCTGCCGCCTCCAGTCTTTCCCTCTAGACACATTTCAGTTCTCGCAGGAGGTGAAGGATGAGAGAGGGAGGTACGGCTACAGAATGAGAGGAACATTTTTTGGGGTGTATTAATAGAGCAGCAGGGAGGCAGGCTAGTTAAGGATGTCACATAGGAGCTGGCATCCAGATACTATGAAGTCTACCAAACCAAGGTCACAGATTTCCTGTGTACAAAGTACGAAGACCAGGGTTCGACAGATAGAACAGTTTGTCGCCAATTTGTGTGCCAACATTGGCCCAGATCCAGCTCCTTACTCAACAGCTTCAGGGGCAGCGCTCTGTAAAACCTTTGATGAAACTCATCAGTCTGGGTTTCTCTGGAGGTGTTTGGGAACTATGGTCTTAATGCTCTTTTCACAGGAACTTCCACACAAAGTAACTCTGTTCTGTAGCTGTTTTTGCATGATGCACCCACAATTTGAAATACTCAATCATTTGCAAAATAGTACAATTCAGGTGAAAAGATTTAATTATAAAAATATACAGTGAAAAAAATTTCATTGTTTTTGATAAGCCAATGATAGGAACTTTTATGTTGTTGCCGGCGGACCACATTGTGTACTTGTTTGCTATCTCTTGTCTTATTGCGCGCTCAAAGATCACATCTATTTTTTGAGATTTTTAATTCGGCCATGAGTTGGAAAAGGTTGGGAACCACTGGTCTACATCAAAGGTCAGAGAGTGAACTAATATATTTTATGTCCCAGACTTGTTCCCTGATCAGTTTTAATTTGCAACTGCTCCAGACATGAGGATTTACTTTGACAGCCTAAATTTTGGCAATAAGAGCAGCATTTACCACAGAATAATAAAAAAGGAAACTGTAATATTTACATACAGGATACATAATAGGTGACAGTGACTGCTGACGCCTAACTGTGTTTGCTCAAGTGTACTTATAGGCGCAGCTTGTAGCAAAGCAATGCAACTAATACTGCCTGAGCACGTCACTTCAGTTTCGCAATCCAGATGACAACTAAGATACAGGTATGGGAAGAAAAGGTGTGTAATTGTGTACTTAAAAGAGTTGACTTTCACAGGACAAATGCAAGCTGTGGGGAAAAAACTGAAAGTGCTGGGCAGCTGACTTCAAAGATAACCTGCTCCACAGACTTGAAATTCTATGAATACTAAACATAGTTAGATCAACTATTGGATTTCATTTCAAAGTGCTATCTAACACACTTTGGCAGTTTACTTTTAAAGTGTTTTTAATCACTTCTGCTGCAAGAAGTTATTTCTTTTACATACAACCCGTTGTTAAAGAGTCAGATATGGATTGTGTATTGCAGTGGAAATGGCTTGAATCTCATAAACAAAAACCGTATAGAGGATGAGTATAAAAATATATTGTACAATATAGTGGAAAATTCACTAAGACAGGCACAGTGCCAGCACAGACTCCCTCAAACAACAGTGAAACTCCCTTTTTATACCATTAAAGAGAGCAAAGAAACCCCTGTCCTACTGGTGTAGCTGATAGTAACTCATGACAGATTTATAGCCAATATATAGAAGCTCTCAACCTCACATATATCAGACCGATGGAATTACCCCATGCTGGACAGAACACACTAACACATACCACAAGATATTTGAACATATAATAGATAGTAATAATACAAAACCAATACAAAAACATTATGAAAGTTATAAGCTCATAATAGATATTTCACATTCCTCTATATTCTATAGAATTAATTTCTCGCATTGATAAAAAGATAACTCATAATTACATTATTAAGGTTACTAATGTATAAATAGGCTAAAAATATATAACATACCTACTTGATTTAAGAGCAAGTATAGATAAAGAAATTGGTTAACCTGTAGCTTTCCTCCAGAAATGGAAGTAAGTGAAGCTTTGAAAGTTAAAGCAACAATTCCTACAGTTTGATGACTTAGAAAAACCTTGTGTCTGTACAAAGCCAGTGTTGGAACTAACTGTTACTGCACCCTCTAATGCATTATTAGCACAATACTGTAGTAGTTAGGGTTAGGGTTAGTCAGGGCAGTACTGAAGGAAGTAGTACTGTATGTTGCTGTCAGAATGGTGAGGAAAAAGTAACAAAGGAAGGCAGACTGATTGGTCAGAAGTTCAATCTACACACTACTCTCTGTAGATAATGAGCCAAACCACTGGAGGAAAATAACTGAATGGTGGCTTCAAATGATGAGACCAGCACAGTTACCAGACTTTAACCCAATCGAGCTGGTTTGGGATGAACTGGACAGAAGGTGCAAGCAAAGCAAACGTGCAACACATTTAAGGCAAAGATTTAGATTGAATTTGTTTCCTTGTTTTTAAAATCTCCAATTGTGTATTTGCTGCTTTAATTTTAGAAACACAAAGACTTTTACACACTGTGTAAATTTAAATAACAGCTGGACAAATTGAGTTGTTCTAAATGTTTGACCGGTAGTGTAGGTCTTAATAAACATATTAGCAAGGTCCTGTACAACTGTCAACATGTAAACATATGGAGGAAGCACAGAAAGCACAGACATTAAAGGGAACGTGCTCCAAATCCAGATAAGTCAGAGGCTAAGCTAAGGTCAGTACAGTTAAGGTCTGCACAGGTATTCGCATACCTGTACACTAGATGGTGACCAAAACGCTCAACCATATGCAATCACATGCACAAGCACAAACACCTATAACCCCAGAGTCTCACCTGTTAGGCTTGGGGAACAAGATGGAGGAGTCCGGTTTGCGGATAAAGTATTCATCGGCCACTTTGCTGATGGCCATCTTCTTTTTCTCCCGGCGGGGCAGGGTCTCCAGCGACAGGGGGGTCTCCACTTTTGGCCGTAGCATGCCAAGGTAAGGAGGTAGCATGTGGATGAAGATCTAGGAGAAGAGGTGAGGAACAACAGTTACAGTTACCTCTGCGGTTTACAGTAAAGTCAGCTTCTCTTTCACGCTTCTTTGGACCTGATGCAAATAAAGAACTGAGCCGTTGTTGAGTTTAAAACTGGAAATCACAACTGTCCAATTCAATCAGTTGGGCATTTAACTGTACTTTCCACTTTCAGCAGATAGCTTGTTGGCTCACACAGACCTCTCCCAAGTCCATCGTCTTTCCTGGTATTAAAATTCCACTTGTTTGGATTCTTGTTTCATGATTTATTGGACACCTGAAATGTACTTGTCCTGTTTTTGCATATTAAGGGTGAGAAATGACTGAAAATGTTGAATGTAGTGCTGAGATAACCTTTGAAAACAGTTGCTACTGAATGATGTGGGAGGGGAAACCAAATGGGTCATTTTTTCCAATTCTTCAACGTCTACTCTCAAGGTGTCCTTGACCAAAGACCATGAAGGCTGGAGACTCCAGTGGAGCTCTTTAGTTAAGGATTGCGGGCAACTCTGAGATGTGTGTAATTAAAACTTAAATACACCTGACAAAAATCAAGAAAATCTTATTTTTCTATAACCATCAGTTGGTACTACCTGGCTTTCAGACTTGGAACTACCTTTCAGAAGGATATCAAAGGATTTGATGATAAATAAGTAAATCATTGGGCCAAATGTCTGTCTTGATCGATATCATGAATGCTGTAAATGGCTTCTTTAACTGCACTTTAGGTGATTTTATAGCCATCTTTTAAAATAACTCTTGGCTTGCCTGTATTGACAGATGGATGCCATTAATGGCCTACTGGCAAGGAACCGGCTGAAGCTGCAATAGTGAATGTAGCGTGAGGTGAAACATCTTGGCTTAAATAACTTTAATAGTGACACTGAATTAAGTCAGTAGCAAATATGTTTCTTTCCTTACATGACCTCCTCTGACCTTTTGTTTCACAGTTTACTATGACACCTGTCATGTCACTATTATCTCTGTATGAGGCAGCAAACAGTGAGATGATCAACAACAGTCAGTCGGTTTAAACTGAGGGAGATAGGAGACAAGATGTTATTGTGTGTCAGTACTATAAACATAGGAAATACCTTTAGCCAAAGTTTTTTTTGCACATTTAAAAAGGTGCCCAGTTCAGTTTCTTGAGAACAAACACAACACAACGTCTGTACTCTTGAGGCCAAACAATCGTGCTTAATGTATTTCCTCCTTTAAATGAAACACTTCTGCGAAGCCAATTTTTAAAACCTGTCAAAGCGTGCCTTTCTTGGTGCATTACTACCTTTCTTTGTGCCTCACTATCACCAACTGTGAACCAGTGAATAGCATTAATCCACGCCGAGGCCTGAATCTTCACATGTGGGTATGTCCCCAATTTTTTTATGTGTGTGCAACACACAAGTTTGGACCATCTTGTACAAAAACAGTTCCATAGTGCTACTTATTAATGGTCAAAATCTAAGGATGGGCACTGCAAACATGCTGAGGCTACAATTTCTGTGGTGTGTGGCATTAATTAATGCTATATAGTTGTCCCTATAAATATAAATACTGAAATAAACAAGTTTTCATTCAAATTAAATAACAGGGTCATAGATATCACTGAGGACACTGAGGATTATATTCTATAACCAAACTCTTACTTTTTGAAGTGGTTTAGAAAACCCTGAAACAGCATTTATCCCTTCAAGCTGGGGAAAGAAATAGAGATAAATTAAATAATAATTTAAATAATTAAAGATGCCCTTAGAGTTTTCTTGTAAACAAACAAATGTATGTTTACATTCAGTGTTTTTCGCCAAAATAAATTGTGCGTATCCTCGAGGCTTAACAAATGACTTGAATGTATTTCTGTCCCGATAAAACATTTGCAAAAGGTGTTTTTTTTTTTTTTCTTGTGCAAAACTTAATTGACCCACCTAACGTAGCGTTCTTTGTTGCTTTAGTCTTACATATGGACCATTTAACACACTTGCAAAAAGTCAGATGGGTTTTATATGAAAAACTGGAAATGCCTGAAATCGAGCTACAGACACCTTCACTGTGCCTGGAAGAGGAATCTATTACTTTAGATTTAATGATGGCCACTCTGATAAGCAGATGGGTGTTTTCTTGTTTAAGACTGATCTATTCCTAAATAGAAAGGCTAATTTGGGTTTGTTTTTTACAGTGATTCTACAGCTGGAGACGGGAGATATTATTGACACTCGTATAATTCCTGACACCAGGTTTGCTCCCTCAGCATCAGGAGATATTAACCTCTCTGGCTTCCTGCTGTTCCCTCTTTAAACTCGTTGAGGAGAAGATAAGTGAGAGATGAGAAATATTATAACATATTATTAAACAGACATCCCTGTGGCACTTGGTGCCATTAATGCTCAACAATAAAATAAAAGAAAATTTGAAAGAAGAAGAGTTAATATTTCCCTCATGTTTTTGGAATATAATTATTGTATTATCAGCACATTTATATGGATGAATGCCACATTTTGGTTATTGACTAGATTTTTTTACAATGAAATTATTATTTGGAGTTTGTTACCTACAATTCCTTAAAATGCTATAATGCAAACAAGATGTATATATATATATATATATAAGTTTACAGTACACTCTATTTCTTACTTGTTCTTGCATCTTTAAAAATACATAGGTTATACAATGGCTTTAAATTGTCTTTACTTTTGTCCTAAGCATGTCCAAAGTTATAAAAAATAAAAAAAATCACATGCATTAATGTACTTGTTTTGACACCAAGAGGAGAGCACAACAAACATATTGTCACTTTATAAAGTTTGTATGGCTAACATGTTAGCAAACAGTTGCCCAGTAACCATCCAGCAGACACAGAGAAGCACTGATATGGAGTTGTGTTTCTGGCAACCTGTCCAATAGGCTTCACTCTCCTTTTATCTGTTTCAATCTCCACAAACTCTTGAGAAAAATAACTGGCTCTTTATCTCTAAATGTTCACTAGCTAGTTGCTGGTTAAGTTTGTCTGTTTGCCTTTTAGCACTAAGCAGGTAGCTTAGCTAGTCTTTTTGCTAAAAAGACACAGCAAACGGCTGCGTGCTGCTGATATTAGCCAGGAGAGCAGTAAAGTTGGGGGCTGCACAACTAAAACAATAGCAAAATAAATCCTCCCCATACTTGGACCACATGGTTGTTTTCTTCTGGCCCAGTTAATGCCTGGTTCCATGGCATGGACCCGGCCCATATACCACATGATTATCAGATGCTACTTCCACATCTGGACCAATTCTGGCACACACACTGAAAGTCTTGCAACTGTTAGCCAATACCAGAGGATAACAGCCTGAATCTGCCCAGATGTTTAAATATATGGGCCGGACTCGGGCCGACGACCCAGGCATATGTTGGGAAAATGGTATAATGCCCTCTATACCTGATCGTAGTTGTAAGTGACCCCTTTCACATTGTCATTTGATCCACTGTTAGAATAAAAATATTCATTAGTGCAGCTTAAAAAAATTATAGCACAGTATTACTAGGAGTTCTGGGGTCAAGAAATCTTCCACAACTAATGTTCTGTGCACAAATCTTTCCTTCCAACACTGACACTGATCGTCTGAAGAGTAGGAGTGAAAGGAAGCAGAACCTATAATGTCTCTCTCCTCATGAATCCAGTACTAAGCAGATGAGTTCCATAAATCACCTGCATGTGTATGAGCGTTTTTGTGGTGACTGTTACCTGAAAGCGTGACAGAACTCGGAGCAAGGTGGAGAGCTGCTGCTCAGACGCAATTA
The DNA here is from genome assembly GCF_021018895.1 of Seriola aureovittata. Taxonomy (NCBI): domain Eukaryota; kingdom Metazoa; phylum Chordata; class Actinopteri; order Carangiformes; family Carangidae; genus Seriola; species Seriola aureovittata. The sequence goes on from NC_079386.1 coordinate 4,933,905, forward strand.
GCTTCACATAATGTGCAGCGAGGGCAACGGCAACTGATGGGGGTTAATGGTACAACATGACATTCAGGGTGTTGAGGACTGTATGGACTTACTTCAGTAGAGTGTCTGAACCTAAACTACTACTGCGTCTGTTACCAAATTAACACACAAATTAACATTATATTAATTATCAAGTTCACAATTACTTCACTGATGAATTAAAATCGTGTCCACATAATGTTTTGCTTAATTTAATTTTATACTTGCTCACATTTTTTTTGTAAAGTGACACCCTGATCATTTCTGCTCAGGTGCCCACAATGTAATAAATTGTGTACATAATTTTACATCTGATTTCACTCATTTTCTACAATAAATTGGATTAATTTGAATATTAATCCTTACCCTTAATTATGTATTAGTGTTAATCAGTTATTGTCTAGTCGTAGTAGTCGTAGTTGTTTTGTTGAGTAATTATATAGTTAGATGAAAAAAACTTTGGCAACAGACAAATGAAGCTTAGTGAAAGTCACAAGCACCGCTTGCCACTGTCTCAAAGCTCCACCAGCTCATTCTTGTCTTCATCCAATCACAACCTGACACACTGGCCTTTAGCCAATCACTTGTAAGCTGTCAAAGTTTAAAACTGTTCCCTCTCTCTGCTGTCATTTCAGCATCGTGAACATTTCGTAACCCACCTCCACCCCTTCACCACCTCAAGCACGGATGCCTTACCATCTCCAACCAAACTATGTGATCAGAAGTTTCCCTCTCATGAAGACATTCCCATCCTCGAGCTCCATTCCTCATCACCACCACCAGTGTCTAGGCTCTGGGGGAAGTTTCCGCTAACTGGAAGGACCTTAAACCTATGGACCACTTCCCCTGGTGATCCACTTCCTGCCAGGTCTAAGCGCCAAAGTCTATTCCTTCTGTTCACAATAAATTCCACTTAAGTTAAAATTTCAAATACTCTTTTGTTCCCGAGTCCAGCAACACATCATGAATCAAACACATACACACAGAATCCAATCGGATAATTTAATCTGTAGTCTATGATATTTTGTACTTGGGAGGCAAAGACCTCACCTTGCGGACCCACATGGGCATCAGGTGGGTGTTGGGCGAGCGGTGATGCAGGTTAAGGACGACCACACTGAGGATGACGGAGAAGGTGACCAGGATCATGGTGAACATGATGTAGTTGACGATGATGGGGACGCCAAGTGACGTCTCAGGGATCTTATCAGCCAGCAGCAGCAGGAACACAGTGAGGGTCAGCAGCACGTTGATGGACAGACCCATCTTTTCACCTGTTGGGGACAAAAAAAAAATCTTATTTAGGAGAGTAACAATTACATAGTGTTCCTTCAGGCCTGAGTTTCACCAGGATAAGGTTTTCTCCTCCTCCAACCTGGTGAGATCTACTGTTTTAGCAACATCTGGCCGAAGTAATTCACCACTAATGACTCTAATGGAAAATTTATCTCCCATTCTAAGTGAACCTGAGTGGACAATAGGGCAAGGCCTCTACAAAGCCAGTCACAAACTGTGTTTACCTCGGGTTGGTTACAGTCCGCAGGCAATGAGTAATTGATGTGTATTAAAGCAGTGTGTGATCTTTCAGTGGCTGTCAAAGCAGTAGGAGTTCTCTCACTGACTCCATCACCCTGTATCACCAGAAAGGTCAACATGTCTGAGTTCTGTCAACGTTGACAAGTGATTTCTAGAAAGTGCAGTGCATGAAACTATTGATCAGCAGAAAAACAAGAAGAGAAAACACTGGATTGCAACTTAAATGTCCTTGACCTGTCTCTGTATCAGGGGGGGAGGATCATACTTTATAGGCATGCATGCAGAAACTAGAAAAGATTAAAAAAAAAAAAAAAAAAAGACAGGGGCTGGAGAAAACTTCTCACACACACATGCAACCTACAGCTATGGATAAAGGGTTTCTGTGTGTTCTTGTGTTATGTGGTTAAATGAGTCATCACACATGGTTATGCAGTGGGCATCTTACAGGGTGTCAGACCTAAATCTGTATTCACACTCAAGGAAGACATCCTTCAACTAAGGAAAAGGTCATATCAGAGGGTGGAAAAAAAACCAACAACCTGTGTATCCTTGTCCAGGTTGGAGGAGTTGCTTTCATTATGGGAAAGGTTGAATAAAAAGTCCAGATATCTGCTCCTCTGCTGCATCGGCCCTTTAGATCTTTTTCTCGCAAGTCTTCCAATAATACATTACAGGAGCACCCCTTTAATGTGCATAACTCAGTGGACACATCTAAATTTCTTCTCGGCCATTTGATTCAATGAGGCCAAAAGGCACATCTCCATGTACAGTAACATGGGTGTTACATTCACAGCAACCTGCTGTGGTGCAGAAGCATAAAACTAAAGACTGATCACTTGGTGCATCAGTGTGAACCAGACAGTCATAGAAACCAAATATAGTGAACAAAGGGAGAGCGGTGAGCTGATTACTCTCAGTAGCTGGTGGGCTGATTTCTACCGTTTTAATTTTTGAGGTTATCGATTCAGCCGTGCTTCAGGAAACAACTATCTAATCGGGACTTGAATCCTTTTGTTCCAGTAATTCCATGAGACTGCCCAATTTAAACGGACCACACAAACACAATTAGGAGATGCTATTAGCAGTTCTAGAGAGCAATGACATGCCAGTGTAATCCTAACCAAAGCTGCATCAGGCTGGAGACGGTCATAGTAAAGCAAACTGATCTTCAGTCATCTCTATCATAGTAAACTGGTTTGTATGTATTACTCTGTGTACCTGCATCAGGAGGCAGGTAGAAGTTAAAGATGGCGATGATGGTGATGAGAATACAGGGGAGGATGATGTTCAGGACGTAGTACAGAGGCTTCCTCTCAATGATCAAGTAGAAGATCATGTCCTCGTACAGATCGTCATTCGTGCTCTTCCTGCTCGGCTTGTGCATGATGCGCCACTCGCCGCCCTCTGGAGGAACATCCACATTTTAAGCATTACACAACATTTTAATTAAGATCAGCAAAATTATTATTTTTTAACAGCACAAGCAACAAATCTGCATACCACAAGGGGTCCAAACAAAAGTGCAAACACAGTCGAACTGGTAAAAGACACTCCTGTGACCATGGTTTAGATATTAAGCAAAAGTTAGTGTAAAGTAGCTAATAAGAGAAAATTAGAAACAGGGAACAACGTCAATCATCCAAAGGAATATATCCATTCTAAATACAAGTACAGTGTCATTTATTGTGCATACAAATATTACTAATCTTCATATTTATTTAAAAAAAAAGCTCACAATTCCCTTTTATCTATCCATCAATCCTACCAAACCCTCACCGCTGTAAGCCTCGTCCAGTTGGATCTCCCGTATCTCGTTGCCCTTTGAGTCAAGTGCATACTGCAGGTCGATCTCTGTCGAGTCATACGTGTAGGAGCGGAACTGCATGGTGCAGTTCTGCCAGTCGAATGGGAAGTACGTTACCTACACGGAGAAACAGGGATGTAGAAAGAGTCCGAGAGGAGGAGCAAAGTTTAGGAGGAATTGAAACGGAATGCATAAGAGTTTTAGTTTGTGTGTGTGTCTGTGTGGATTTTCACCTTAACTCCACAGGAGCTACAGTATAGTGCAGGGGGAGTCCAGGTTACTCTGCCATTACTATAAACCTGCACATGGACATGCAAGGCCACATCAAACACCCCATCATTACTGCAAACAGAGATTAACATAGCATTAATTACAAACTTGACTTCTTTTCTTAATTCAATGAATTCAACCTTTTGTTTGTGGTTTTATTTATGTAACTTCACTTCATGTTGTACATAAAAACCTCTACTTTAAATCATAGTAAATCACTGCTAATGTGAGGCGACACACCCGGAACCTGCCAGTTACACTGCATGTTGCAGACATGGCGAGGTGGTATTCACCAGCTGCTCTTCAGAGTTTGTGTTTGCCCATAGTTTTTTTTTTTCCAACACTACAAACACATAGGCTACAGGTCAAAAGGACAGTAGCCACAAAATATAACATAACATACTGACTTGTTTCATATTGTCTCACATTATATCATGATGTATTGTACCATCTCATATTTTATCATCTCTTAATGTCTTGTAACGTCTCATCTTATTTCGTTCTGCATCATCTCCAAATGTATCATCTCGTCTCGCATCATATCATAATGCATTGTGTGACACTGTCTCGTAGCATAGTCCATAATCTCATCTCGTATCACACAATGCATCACATTGTCTCGTGATGTCCTGTCCCATCTAATCTGGTCTCCTACTGTATCGCATATTGTATCAAATCTGATCAGATTGTATTGTAATGTCAAACCTGTCCTCACCAGAAAGACAGCAGCATTGGTTGTTTATTAAAACACAGGGAATGAAATATTTTTTGTAATGGTCATTTTGTTTTAGAAACACTTGTCATTCTGTCAAGGGGCCAGACCAGATACTGGTTATTTTGAAAGGCAATAACAACAAGCAATTGGTTAGACTTGATGGTTACACTAGACGGGGCTAAGAGTGTAGTCTGACCTTCAGTAACTTTTACAGAGGTTGTCAGGTGGGTTCAGATAAAATATCAGAGCAGTACGGCTTTTTGAAGTGACCAATGACACAAGGCAAAAGTGTAACATGGTAGTTTTGCACTGATCTTTATATAATCAAGTCATTATTATAAATAATCAAATCATTATTAGCCGATATTAGCATGTTAATGTGGTATCGTGCTGACTCAGATGCACATATCATGTAATAGCAGCATCTGGGGTTTGACTGTAGCCTGGGGCCTTTGTTTCATGTCATCCCACTTCCTCTCACTCTGCTTTCACGTCTCTTTGTTCTGCACAATAAAGCAGAATTTACATGAAAAAGACAGACAGGGTAAAGCTGTGGTCAGAGTGAGGAGAATCTGAGTAACCATGTCTCGTATATGTCTGATTATTGCAGTCACACTCTTCCTTCTGTTCTCTGGCCACAGCTGCGGAGTACATCAACATCTGGCTGCAGTCCCATTCTGCCAGACCCCAATAAAACATTTTAATTGACACAGATAAAAAGGGAGGAACTCAACACATTTCACAGGACACTTCTAAGTGCGGCACTCATGTTGGATGTATACAGAGCTGTTTTGGCCGTTAAGCTCATAACACAATATACAACAAAGTCATCAAGTCAATTAGACACAGATTCTGCAGTGTTTGGTTTTATGCCTCTGCTAATTTAACAGGGAGAGAAGCTTGTGTCCTGAAAGTGGGCTCTCCTAAAACCCCGTCCCCGTGAAGGTGCGGCTGCTGCTAAAATGACCGGCATTGATCATAAACACACACACACACACACACACACACACACACACACACACACACACACACACACACACACACACACACAGAAGGGTATACACTCTTTGGCATTTGTGTGCACATATTTGTGTGTGTACGTGCATGCTTCCAAGGGAATGCCTCCTGAGATGAAGTAGCTGAGCAGTGCCATCAGCTCAGTTATTAGGGAGCCATGCTGTTTAATTGCCTATAAAGTGTTGATGAATGGAGCAGTGGGAGATATACAGGGGTGTTTATCGGGAGTGTGTACTGTATGTGGAAAGAGGAAGACTATGCTCCTTAAATATCTACATTTTCTAATTTAATAATGTGACATACAGTTTTTCCATTACACGGGTACTGTACTGTAACCCTAATGTCCACTGGGAGCAGCTGTGTTTCATTCTAGCGCCGTCACGCCGATAACAATCTGCTGCCAATTATTGACAAATGTCGTGACATTAATATTCACAACAAAGATTCACCGAGGTTCATGTTCTGGCTGCGTCACAGCTCTGTCCCGTGTTGGGCTTTAAAAGTTTACTGGATGTGTTTTGGAAGTGGAGCTGTCTGTTCTTCAGCAGACATATTTCTGATTTTGTTTTGAGCAAACAAAGGTCAGCAGCCAGACATGAACCGGGGATGTTGCAGTTCATAGTTGGCACATTAACCCCTGGGCCACTGGTACGGAAAACCTGCATTCACGATAAACATTGAAACTAACATGGAAACTTCATAACTGTATAACATACCTTATATGCCTTTATTTCATTTCTGCATTTCCCCGTATAGTGTATTTATGTAGAGCAAATAGTGTAGCATTCATTAAACTGCTGCACAGATTCTGGAGGTGTAACGGAAAACAAACAAAATCTAGCTTTGCTAAGTCTTCATAAAAAGATAATTAAATAAATAATGACATGCATGAAAATAAAATTAATTCGACACCGAGTAGGTTTATATAAATTCACTAGCTTGTCTGGCAAAGTACACCCCCATGTGAAGTATTACAGCAGAGAAAAACTAAATGGATACTCAAGTAAAACTAGGTGTTGGACACTGCGACACTATCTAGAATGGCAGCAGAGTCTCTCCAGCAGAGACATTGGGGGTGAGGGCAGGTTAAGATGCTTTTAATACAGATTCGCAGGACAGTGCTAACATCACCTCTTCTTATAACCTGATCAATAAACACTTTATAAGAGCTGATTATGACCTTGAGTGGAGGTGTATGGAGCAGGCTCAAAGTTGATTATATAGCTAACCGGCAAGAATTAAAGCTGACAATCATGAATAGCTAGCTGTAGATGTATAGCAGGAGCAGGTTGGATCTATATCGACTCAAACAGACAAAACACCACCTTTAGCTCTGTGGAAGAGAAAAAAGAAATATTTTTGGCATAAACCACAGTTTTGCCTCATAGGACATTTGTTATATTTAATATAATTGTGTATAACTTATTCAACATGGAGCGGGCACATTAATATGTATGGGAGGGTAAAAAACAAAATGCACCTTAGGGCCTACAAAGAAACCATCCCAGATAAAAAGTTAAATAAAAAATAAAAAATAAAAAAACGAGAAAAGTGGCCAAATGTTGGTGCTGATTCATTAATGTCACAGTGTGTGCGGTGCTCACTGCTTACTTATTGATGAGGACGATGTCAGGCAGCCAAACCCTTGCAGCGGGGATACGCAACACTTCAATCCCATCATGTTGCTTGGGTTTCCATGTCAACCGATGATCTGTCCATTCCTGTTGGAAAAATAAATAAATAAAAAGAACTACTACATATAGAGTGTTTATGTAAACAAGGATGTGGACGTTACACACTAGTGCATAAAAAGGGGACAGGAACAAGACAGACACGGATAATAACAAAAGGGGAGACTTTGCATTTACAAAAGCATTTGGTGATTTCATCATTTTATTTTTCATTTGCTTCACTGCTGTAATTAGATTCTACTGGGACGTTTTCCCCCAGCATTTGTCTTAGCATAACAAAATACAATTTGCATAATTCTTCATTTTGCATTTACTCTGTATTGTTATGTCGACTCCAAGTGTTCCAGCCTGTTTGTGTGGTGTATTGTCACTGAGCTGCGCATTTCCACTGGAGCTGGAGTCATGGTTGAGTTGGCCAAACTGATGACACATAGTAGGAGGTTGTTCACTTGCAGCACTGTATGTTAATGAAGCGTAAGGAGGTTCCTCATCATGTAACTCTGTTTTAGTGAGGCAACAAGCTCATTTATTTTGGCTTCAAACAAACATGCAGTAAAATGCAGGGGACGTAAACGGACTTACCAGATTCATGACAACCACAGTGCTCATCTCTTCATTTTTCATATTCTGAAGGGAGAATACAAGGAGGAAGCAGGCAGAAAATAAGTATCTTATTGATGAAAATCACAACTTATGGTAGCTCAGTTTGTATTACAAAAAATTCAGTGGTAATGTATGTAAAGATTATGATCATGTTCATACAGTACATACACATCTCCCACAATACAGTATGGTATCGTCCAAGCAGTGTCGTAGTGATTTTAACCTAAAGTAAAATTCCAGTATTACATAGTACATAGCTATACATTTCTAAAAGTTTATGGCAAATGAAGCTGCAGTCTACATACAGTTTCTTTTTGTTTGCTTGTTTATAACAGTTCACCATTAGGTTAATGTTGGCGCTGCGCTCGTGTAGAACAAACCGCAGTGGATGGAGATGTTGAAAATGTAGCTTTTCTTTGTGTTTAAATCTTGTGGAACAGGTGACGTGATGAAGGACGCCGATTGCTTTTTTTACTCGCAAAGGTTGTGATGACACTCACAGAGCTACAGCTGTAGTTGTCAGCTCCGGCAAAAAGTTCACTGCTCACTGGCACTGCCGCCTCTGTGCTGTGTGTGTGTGTGTGTGTGTGTGTGTGTGTGTGTGTGTGTGTGTGTGTGTGTGTGTGTGTGTGTGTGTGTGTGTGTGTGTGTGTGAGTGAGAGAGAGAGAGAGAGAGAGAGAGAGAGAGAGGCTGCAGCCCGACAACAAAATGCAGTAGATTTTTTTCCCTGGTTCATTTGGCTCAGGCGCTGCGCCTTGAAAACCCTGCATGATTGGCATGTGTAAATAAAATTTATAAAATTTTTTCAAATTCAGTCACTTCAGTCCGTTTCAGTCAGTCTTTTGTGATGCGTTTATTGCACATGTTCATATCGCGATGACAAACGAAAATAAGCTTAATCGGTCAGCACTATTATTAACATGCATCTTCAGTGATCCGATCACAAGTGGACAGCTCTCACTTCGTCAGTTCACACCTGACTTTAAAATGCGTCTCCACATGCGTCTCGATTGACCACTTGTGATCGGATCTCACTTCCCCGCTTTATATTAAATTACCCCTCCGTGCCCCACTCGCTCGCTCTCACACACCATAGACTGTAAATAAAGATGGACGTAGCCTCGGTGACGTCACCCATGTTTTCTGAAGAGCGGTTTTGAGGCTCACTGTGGGCCGTTCCACCATCGCCATCTTGCCTGTACCTGACTCCGCCGAACTCCCGGCTAACTATAAACGGGCAGAGAGGATTCACTCAAAGCGGCACACCCTCGATTATGCAGAACTTTAAGCCTTAATAAAATTCAAACGAGTTAGTTATGTAAAAATTCACCCCCGTACAGTTGTCATGAAGGAGAAAATAAACTATATAGACCAAAACTGTTTTTGTACCAGGCTGTAAACATGTTTAATTCTGCTGTAAAGGTGGACATTTTAATATGGGAGTCTATGGAGATCAACTCGCTTGAAGGACTGCAGTTTTGGGTGCTTCCGTTGTTTGCTATGTTTTTCAGCCTCGGAGGTTCCTGCTTGACTCACACACAGGCACATTACCAACGGACCCGTCTGTCGAATGGCTAAAAACAACAACGCGTAGCTGTTTATTTGCATGTAAAGCGGGGACGTGAGATCCGATCACAAGTGGTCAATTGAGACGCATGTGGAGACGCATTTTAAAGTCAGGTGTGAACTGACGAACTGAGAGCTGTCCACTTGTGATCGGATTATTGAGGACGCATGTTAATACCAGATCTGAACAAGGCCTATGAAACTGTGGCGGGACTAATAAGACTGTGTCAGAGGACTCCTCACTGGTCTCCACCAATCAACCACACAGAACTTTAGTAATTTTTGCAAATGTATTAAAAATGAATGACTGAAATAGTATATTATTAGTATATCATTTTCATTTAGCTCCTGAACTTATGGCAACATCTTTCCCTAGGACATCAGAGCTCACCTGAGAGCCTGCAGCTCACCTGTCTGTGTGTCTGACATCAGAGCTCATCTTAAGAGGCTGAAGCTCAACTGTCTGTGTTGCTCAGGCTGCTGCTGACAGGATTTTCAGAATAAAATGATGCCTGACATACTCAAAGCAGTCGGATAAGCGGAGGTCAACTTACTTTATAAATAATGTTCATGTCTTGTCCCATATGCAGTAAGAGCTCTGCTCTTGATCCAAATAATTTTAAATAAGACACATGTTTGGATTGATTAGAGAACTTTCTTATTAGCTGAGCTCAGCTGTTACTTACACTTCAGTAAAGCTGATGTCTTAATTCACCTTGGGAGACAAGTCTTAACCACTGAAATTTAAATATAATATCAACTACTGCTCCTGCCGGGCTGCAGCTGTTGCAATGATGGTGCAACAATGTGTAACACAGTTTGGAGATGAGTTGCCAGATAATAGTCGAACAGCCCCTGTATCCTAGTTTTTCACTCTTTATCATAATACCCAACATTTTGAACAAAAACACACAAACCTGGAACCTCACAGTTGCTGCATGGATCTTACTGTAAAATATTTGAGATTTATGACCTGATAAAGAAATGTTGGTTATTACTACAGTTAGCTTGATTTGCTGCAAGTAGATACCTGTGCAGTCAGCTGATCCACTGGACTCCTGGAGTGCAATGTTTACTAAGCATTACTACTGTGTACCGTTTATTTGGAAAGTTTTAGGCGGCTCACACCACCCAACATGGACTTACGGCTAATATTTTCTGGGCTTCGTTTAGTTTTAAGAATTTGGACCAGTGATAATGCATTAGCTAGATTCAATGTCATCAGTGTTACTTCGAGTTGTTACCTCAAAAACAGGAATAACAAAATTCACCTGAGAAATCTGCATTATTTTTTTCCCCATAACAAAACAGTTACTCTTTAAAGTTACTAGTTACTCTGTTAAACACAGTTTCAGTGCTGCTGTTGGACATGATAGCACCACACTGTACATGGGAATTATGACAACAGCTGATTTGAGATACCAGCTAGATACTGGCAGCAATGGATACACACCAGTCATTTTCAGGAAAGAGTTCATGATGCAGGCTTTGGTGAAGGTGTTTGCATGTGAAGTATCCACTGTGAGCAATGAATAAATGTGCATGTGTGTTTGCATTGTGTGCGTGTGTGTGTGTGTGTGTGTGAGAGCATGTGATTGTCCATCCAGCTTGAAGGCAGAGCTTCCCTGAGCCGGTGCTGCTATTTAAAACGCTGGGAGGAATGTCAGAGAGACAGCTGGGACAGAAGCAGAGAAGGGGGTGGGGGCAAGAGACTCTCTCTCTCACACACACACACACACACACACACATACACACTCTCACACAGACACACAAATACCTACCTCATCACTGACTTATCACTCACTGATGCTTCCTGTAAGTGTTTTGGCCAAGTGAATTGGCCTCAGGGTGTCCATGGGGGTAAATGTTAATAACAACACAGCAGTTATCCAGCTGACTAGTTTTGGTCAGAGGAGGACTGAGCATCCAAGTGGGTCAGTTTTCAACATCATTACACCCCATAACTTAAGGAGCCCATGTGACTTCCTCTCAAGAGTCAGACTGACCTTGAGCGGAGCATGCTGTAGATGTGTATGCAAATGTGACACTATGTTATGCGTGTGTGTGTGTATGGATGCTATGGAGATAGAAGCCAAGGAGAAATTCAGGAGCAGATAGTGCCGTGGTGTAGCACTCCTGTATTACCTTTTTATGGAGTCACGCAGGCAGAGACTCTGTTGGTGCAAGCTGCTATAACACTATTTCCTAGCATGGATGAATAAAAACACACAACTTCACTTCAGTAGCATGACTCTTTGTACCACTTGACTCAGCAGGCCAGCAGGTACTGAAGTGAGAACCAGATGGCACTCAGATATACGTTACGGTTAGGTTGTGAATAAAAAGACATTACATTTACATGTAGAATACTTTGTTATCCTGTCATGTGTGACTATAGGAGTGTGGTATGTAGCATGGGCAGCAACCACTGTGCTGAAAACCTTTATCGAGACATCCGTCAGTCTGTGTAAATCAGATTTCATTTTAAAGACATATCTATTAGAGGCAAAGCTGCTTGAGGGAGAGGAGCCCCAGTTCTTTAGGTTAGGCCTCTCAAAAAAAAAAAACTAAAAAAAAAAAACTTAAAAAAAATAACTTTTTTGAAGAGTCACAAAAACTTGACGAACATATTGTGCAATTTTCTATTTTAAAGCACTAGTTCAACATTTTAGAAAATACAGTACATAACACATGAAGCTGTAGCTAGCAGCAGAGTAGCTTAGTGTCACACCAAGACTGGAAACCACCTACCAGCACCACTTTACTTCACTCACTGACACATTATATCCAGTTTGTTTGATCTGTACAAACAACAAGTCGCTGTTTTACGGGTTAGGGTTAGACTCTCTCTCAGTGAGGTCTCTGCTGGTTGCCTAGCAATTGGTCCTGGCCAGGAAAAAGTCCTACACATTGTTGTTTTTATTATTCAGGTTTTGTACAGATAAAAAAAAAAAACAAAGATACAACATGTTAATTATTGAACTTTAGAGGTCCTAGTAGGTGATTTTCGTTGCCTTTGGACAAAGGCAGCTTAAACGTTCCCCCGTTTCCCGTCTCTGTGCTAAATCAAGGTAACCAGCATCTGGCTGTAGCCTTATACAAAGACAGATTTCAGAGTGGTATTGATCTTTTCATCTAACTCTCCACCAGAAAGTGAATAAGCATATTTCCCCAAATTACTACTTATTCCTTTAAGGCACGATCAGAGATAATAAGTCAACCAGAATACCCTGTAGCTACCTAGACTATAACGCATCTACCTTCAACATCATATCTAGCACAGCAGAAATAAAAGTTAAGTCATTAGTACACTATATTGTATTAGCTATAGTTACCTTTTTTAATATTTAAACCTATGATATAGACCTAAAGAGGTAGTGATACTGGATCATCCATTCATGTTTACTCAGCCCCATTATTACTGCTTTTCAAACAGTCTGAGATGAACAGAACTCTGAACTCTAACCTTCCTTTGGTGTAATGTTCATCAAATGTGTCTTTCTCTCCTCCTCTTCGTCTTTGAAACTGTTCATCTGTTTGTAATTTTCTGTGCATCATGTACTGTCTATGTTTATATGGAAAGTGTTGGGGTTTTTTGTCTCACCAGTCCAACGAAGGAGGAGAGGATCATTCCCACACGGACCACCACCCTCTCTTCAGGGCTGGGTGCTGGCCGGACCTTTACGTTGTAGTTGGCGAAGAGCTTCTTCATCATAATCTGCTCCATTTCAGATGCACCTGAATGACACATGACATATGACTTTTGTTACCCCATTGCTGGTAGTCCTTTTAATGCACAACCATGAAAACCATCCAGTTAGGACGCCACTGCATCGTTCAGCAAGATTTATGTTCATCGCCCCTTCATCAGCCAGTATTAACAACATAGTTGATACAGTTGTGAACTAATTGTCTTCAAATGACTTCAAATTTATATCATTGCCCATTGCCTTTATCATCTATGCAAGTGTCTGCTTATTGCCCATCGTTATGTTTTACTGTGAGGCGACCTGTAGCAGCCATAGTGATAATGACAGGAGCAGAGGAGGAGGTCAGGTGACAGTATGTGGAGCGACATAGAGGACGTTGGGGTGGATGATGGGTTGGCCAAACAAAGGACTTTCACATGGGAGACCACTGTCTGTTTCCCATGCCAAACCAGTAATCAATGTTTATTTTATTCATGACTGTTCCAAAAGCTAAACCGCAGGTTTGTTATTGTAACTATGTCGACTTATTCAAACCCAAACAGTGATCTTTTGCTAAAACTACCCAAGTACTTTATGTATCTAAACCTAAACCTGTGCCTGTTCCACACCCTTCACTGTGTGTTTATTATCGTTACCATGACAAATGAAGGTTCAGCACACCTGCTGCTGCGCTACTATGGGTTGTATGCGAGGGTAGGATCAATCAACGTATTTGGTCGTTTAGGTTGGAGGACTTGAACAGCTTATAATAATATATAAACATATATATATAATATAAACACTTATAATAAAGTTTGTGCTGGGTGCTCAGTCCCATCACACTGGTGGCAAGTGGGGGTGTAGCTAACTAATTGGCTGGCAAGGTGAGAACCACTGAACCCTTTACCTGCATGGCTGAGGTGATAGTTCACAATTAGTGGATGCTTTCCAGAATTTGTTAATAAAAACATGATGTGTTGTCTAGCAAGGGTTAACCAGACTAATTGTACCTAATTTAAATAAGTGAGAAAATTTAAATTCAAACCAACAAAATATCCTCCCACACTGCCATCTCTCAGTCTCACCTTCTGTCTCACTACCACCCACTCACATCGACCACAGAGCCCACAGATATTGCAACAGGTCCACATTCATCAGAACTGAGAGGGAAAGAATTCTCAGTGACTAAGTAATTGTAGGATGTGGGGCAGAGTTTGATTTTTTGCAAAGGAGCAATGATGCATAAAATAAGGTGCATAATGTGTGTGTTTACTTTATGTTCTTCTGGTCACACAAGCACTAAAAACAGGAAACTTTTGTGACAAAATCAGTTCACTCCAAGTGAAGTCACCACCAGCAGACTCATTCATTTAAATGAAGAAGTGGATTTCATGAATTCTTCGCATTCAGCGACTCACAAATTCATGACCAATGGTAACTAATCTGAACAGTGATGAGCTCTGAGGAGAGAGAGAGTCCAACGGAGGACCTTACCATAGCTTATTAGCTGTGTTAAATCATCCACTTTCATTTACCTGAGCTGTAATTGAGTACACTAAGGAATGGTTAACAGACAGTTATAAGACAAGAGCTGATGGTACAAATTCATGTTTTTAATGAACTGTGTGAACTTATTGGCCCAATAGAGATTAAGCCAACTAGTCTGCCAACTAAAAGTTTGCACGCTTATTAGCTTGGAGAGGTTTTTCCTCTCTTCAGTAAAGCTCTTTACTGAAGTAAATGAACAATCCTGATACAAAACGCCAATGAAGTAAACAGAAAAGGTACAAAAAAAATAGAAAGCAGCTTGGTGAACGGTTGTGACTGACCAGTGCTAGCCCGACTGGGTAGCTCACAAGCTGCAACACTTAACCAGTGAGTCCAGCAAGTGGTCACCAAGCTTTTAGATGCAAAAATGAATTTTGCTGTGCAACTTTCTGGTGTGACCGGACCATGACAGTTGTCCTAGTAAAATTCCCACATCCAGTCTGAGAGACATTAAAGAGTTTAAGTTTTATTACAAAAAAAAATGCAATTTCAAGATGAATATAATAAGCAAAACCTTGGAGAATGATGCAATAACCATGGGTAAATCAAAAACACTAAATGAAGGCCTTTGTGCTTGCGTATTGTTTAAATCTAAAGGCCAATTAGCAGTGATGTAAATGTCTGCAAAGTTGTGAACTCAACCCTAAACCCAAAATGCTTCCATTCCACTGCATTTTTATACAAAACTCCTGTTTTATTTCCAGCTATTTCCCCCTCAGTGTTGGAAGGTTAGAAGCATTTATAATCAGCAGCTCTGGTGACGCAGCATTCATCACGTTTGGCATCGCTGTGGCCCCAGCAGGATCTGACCTGACAGGAATAAATGACAACGATCACCCAGCGAGGCACCCCCATTAGCTAGGCACAGGGATGCATGGCTGCTGATGGGCGAGAACGGGAGGTGGATGTGGAAGGCTGGAAATTAGCATTTCTTCTCTCTGCCTTGTTCAGATGACTTGGTAAATAAGTCAAACTAAAGCACAAGACGTGTGAGATCAGATGAGGTAAGACAATGCCGAAGGCTAGCGTTGAGCATGTGAAGGGTGCTGGCATTGAATATAACTTAAGGCAATAAAACATTAATGGTCATTTGCTTTTCTGAAGTCTCTTTGATAAATGACAGAAGAAGAATTTATAATCCCCCCCCATACTTCAAAAGGCATTTGAATGACCTCTCTGCTGTTTTCCCACATGATAACTTGCAGGTGCACTTGCTGACCAGTGATGCTATTACAACATTGACAGTGACAACAGCAAAGTTCAGTATGAACTACATCTTTCTCTGAGTGGTGTGAGTGCACTGTTCTTGTCCAGGAAGCAGTGGTTAGTTATCAAATCAGCTGCCCGAGGACGACAAAGTCATTGATTTCTCTGAAGTAGTGGATGCCTCTTCACTGATAATGGTTACTCATGGCTTTATAGTGTCTGAAGATATTTAGTTGACTTAATGACTGCTGCGAGCAGTGACCCGGGTCTCTCTCTTTGAGATAATATCTTCTGTCACCGCACCATTCCTTCCCTATTTCAATTTTCTTACTTTTGTTTTTCCTTCCCTTTTCTATTTCCCCTTTTTTCTCATAGGCTTCTAATTAATACACCAGCTCTCTGCACAGGTCGGAAGGAAAAGATTTAAACTCGGAATGAGTTACACATTGTTGGGTGCAACAGCAACATCTTTCTGTTATCAGAATTGAAAAAATGATGCAATAAATCTTTCGGGCTACTTGACAAAATGACAATTTGTATCTGTGGTGAATGTTAATAGTCATTTTACGGTACCAAAGTTTTAAATTTCTATTATATATATGACATTTTTGCTGCATGGACCTGGGGACGGATTTGGGGATACATCCTCATAACTATGAGGATCCCCTGATGTTTCATCTAGCTCCACCACGAGGGTCACATTCACGGTTTTGGCAAATATTGAATTGGTCCATTATTTGGTCATATCCAATTCAATTGGATATGACCAAATACCTGTAAAGCATCAGCTCAACTTTGTGTTTGGTGCCAAGTAGCAAATGCTAGTATGGTAACACGCAAAAGTGAGATTCAGTTTCATCAGTGAGGCTGTGGGGAAAGACATTCCCTAGAGCAACATGAGAGTGAAAGACAGCGTATATATTGAGCATGTAAATGAAATAAAGGCTGTTTTCATTGACAGGACCTATATTGCCAAACACTATGGATTTTGCTTAGCCAATCTGAGCACCTTCTCCAACTGAGATATCACTGTTGTACACACATAGGAACTTGCACTGTCCCAGAAACACAATAATATTCCAATGATCTTTCTCTGGTGGCTTACAGTCTTTAACTGGTATTTACTGGTGGGTTTCTAGTGAACATTATTTTTCTATGTAGCATACTACATATGATTTTAATGTAGTATCCACATAAGAAGTATTACATGACCACTACAGCTTTATTACATGGGTATATTGTGTCAGCTGGTGGCTTACCTCCCAACGTGCTCAGGCTGCATAAGCAACATGCCAGCAGGAGCAGATCCAGGCTTTTCATGGTGACCTCCAAAACCAAAAAGTCTTCCAAACAGGTCTTCAGTGGGTTAATCCAACACCTAAAAAATGATTTTCTTCTTCTTCTTCTTCTTCGTTTGCAGTGCAACTCACTGGAAGTCTAGTTGAGAGTTTTGGTTTGCTCAGTTTGGACTGTTGTTGTCTGTCAGTCAGGCCAGCCTGGCCAACTGCTGTCTGCTCCAATTACCTCTTGGAGGGAGGGGAGGGGGTGTGTGTGTGTGTGTGTGTGTGTGTGTGTGTGTGTGTGTGTGTGTGTGTGTGTGTGTGTGTGTGTGTGAGAGAGACACTGCCCCCCCCCCCCCCAGTCAGCGGGAAACAGGCATGACTCTTCCCACTGGTTCTCAAACTGTGGCCGAGGTACCATTGGAGTCCTTGTGGGTTTTCCATGGGGGTCTGCAAGAGAAAGAGTGAAGGTTAAATTTCATAAATATTTCACTGGAGAATATTATAGTGATGTTATTGTAGGTTGATTAAAGGCCTCTGTGGCGACAGAGATGAATCCTCACCAGCAGGCGGTGCCATTGTTTCTTTGCGTTCATTTCAATCACATTACTGTACAAATCAAAACATGGAAATATCTGGGACATGAAGCCCCCACCTTCACAGATATAAAGCTATATATGTTATTGAGAAGAGATATTTTACGACCACACACACCCATAGACCTCACCTAGTAAATCATGGACGGTTTGCTTGGAAAGTCCAGTTATTTTTTTAATCTTTAATAGGTTGGCAAAATATGATATCACAAAACAACTAGATGCTTTATTTTTTTCTGGTTGATGGAGTTAACTTTACTTTGACTGAGGTGATATTCAAGCATAATTCACAGCCATTTAAAAAATGCGTTGGTGTTAAAGGGCTAAATAGGCCCATGACTGGTCAATGGCAGAAATCATTCAAATGGAGTATTATCATGATTACATGCAGTTAAATAAAAGTATATGCATGTATAAGTAAATATATGTTTGTTAGTCAAGGTCAATTGAGACAAACTGCTCATTGCTTACATTAGTTAACACTTTCCTTTCTGATCTACTGAATGTGCTGTAAGAGTTAGTATATAAGACTCAAGTCTTGTGTCAGAAACTTCTACCTCCATAACATTCACAACTATCAGCTGTTGAGTCGATTGCTCTGATAAAAGTAATACAGGATAAAGACTCACTGTATATTCTGACTGTAATTTGGGAACAAAGACCATGTTTTCTTCTCACCCATTTTCCTCTATCTATTTTCTTGCCTCCCTTTCTCTCCTTACGGCAAGTTGCTATGAGATGTTGCCCCACCTGAGTCGGACTCCCTGGGTTCCTGATCACGAAAGCTTTTGGTCTACATGGTAATAATAATAATAATAATAATAATAATAAACTTTATTTGTATAGCACCTTTCATACAAGAAATGTAACACAAAGTGCTTTACAACAAAGAAATGACATGCACCAAGTGCTTCACATGAAAAGAAAAAACATGCTTCAAGTGTTTTTTTAAGTGAGTTTTTGAGTCTGAAACCTCTTGCCACCACATCTTTCTGACATCAGTCAGGGTGTGTCTAAGAACTTCTGTAACTTTGCAAAACTGATGATCCAACAACTATGCCCAATTCATGCAGAGATTAACCAGTTGAGAAAAACATGCAGAGTAAGAATAGGCAGGCTTTCATTCACCCTTTTTACTTGAGAAGGTGACTGCCTGGTAGCTACAGCGCTTCAATGCCCTTACATACTATTCCAGATAATGTAGATTTTATGTTCTTTTCCAATGTTGTTGTGATACAAGATTTGCTTGGATTAAGATGGCTATCTTGTACAGGCAACCACAGTAATACCTGGACATATAGAGGTGATACGGGGGCCATTATTCTCACAGTATAACGCTAAGTTGATCAAATCGTTAAAGTGGCTAACACATTTTCTGAAGGCCTGTTGTAAAACGTCTCGATCCTGCCTTTAGACCCCCCCCCCCCCGACTCATCTCTTCATGCCACTCTGCTCTTGCACACATTCGTCGGCCATCCGCTGTAATTTACGGTTCACTGTCACTGCCATTGGGCCTGTCGCCAATTTAATTACCATAGAAGCTAACTATTAACAGCTAGCAGCCAGTGTCAAGTCACACATCAAATCAGTGGTCAGGAGAGAGTGTATAAAGCTCCTGTTGGCAGTGACTCAAATTCAGTGATCTCTCCCAGAGCAGCCATTATAGATCACTGTGTAATTCTCAAGTAAGTAGTTAACTTAAATTGGATTGATTGTTTACCCGTGATGATTGTTATTTTAGATGACATGTAACTGGATTACATTAATCATATCACATAAAAAAGTTGATGCTGTCACCGTAGAAACACTTCAATGAAATTACAGTTCGATGTGGGAGATGATCATTATATTTCATTCCAAGATAGTGTCAAAGTTCCCACTTTATTTTCTGCTTTAATTATATTGAAATTTCATCCATTTAATCGCTTTCTTTTTTTGTTTATTCTCCTAATTACCTCACACAGATAAACTTTGGCTTATCTGAGATTTCAAATTAAAAGTCTGCCAATTGAAATGTGTGTTCAGACTTCAATTGAAAGTATTCAAAGCACACCACACAAACACATCTAATACACCCTTCCCAAAGTATGGATATGCTGCTATAACAGCCTCTTTAGTTCCCATCCAGTTATGTTGAGCGATCAGACCCGATTCCCATTCAGCACTCCAGTTCACCCCTAAGGGTGTCCCTTTCTGGACCCTGGCTTTGTACACAATTGGAACAAAGTGTGCTTTTACAACTAGCCTGTTTGGTTCAGATGAACTGCGGTGTGTTTGCCTGTTTAGTTGAGTTCATTTGGACTGTCACCAAATCTCTTGTGCTATTTAACACCAGGGAGTTAAATATACAGTTAGCAAAAGGACTGATCAATCACAATTTGTATTTGAATGATCCAGTACAGATTCTTAAAATCTTACAAGTTGATCTTTGCATCTGCACCAAATATCACATGGCTATACTTTTTTCAGTTAGTGCTGCATGATGTGGAAATTGAGTTGTCACAGTGTGCACAAAAAGGTTATATCAAGTTAAAAGGTAACCTAGATGATGGCTGCTATGAACAGTGTGTGGTTTGTGTCATTGCCAGGGAGCTAACACCAGCTAACAGCTGTCTGCAGATATCAGGCTGATGTCTTGTCAACACAAACAGTAAAGACAAATCAGTGAGCAGACAGTTTCTGCCCTGTCTGTGCTCAACGTGACAATTACCGTGAATGTCTGTACTTAGCTGAAGCATCTGCTACTGACAGTCCTGACGCAGCTGAATGGGATCGTATTTATATTTTTAAATATGCATAATGGTGACACCCTTATAAGTGGTGCAGGATTTTTATTATTCATGCTCAACTGTTTTGTTGAGCATGAACAATACAAATTAAATGAAAGATATTCTTCTTTAAGTCTCACTATCCCGACCTTCAATAACTTAAAAGTGATCTAATTCAGTTTTACAGCAAACTTCTCCCATATTCTCCAAGTGCAACAGCACAAGCACAAACACAACACAGCCGACATCTCTTAAATAAAATAATAAATAAATAAAATATATAAATCAACTATGGCCGTTTTAGTCAAAAGAGCAATAAAATAAAAGTGTGGTACCTTAGTTAGGAGTCGTGAGTCCAGTTGCAGCTTCGACCAGTTTCTTTGTCTCCTACAAAGGACCAGGTGATCAGCAGGTGTACGAAGATGGCGTCTCAAAGTCGTCTCTACCGCGGAGTTCATTTAACTTTGAGAGTTGACGAGTTGTCTCGTCGCGCTCCGACAAATCTTACATGTTTCCATGTCGGAAACACTGAGCTAGAGCCTAAAGCATGAGCTGGGTTAGCTATACAGTGGCTCGGGGGCTAATGAATGCTAACGGCATACACGAGCTAATTAAACACGTGAAGCTAATAAACAACTTTGAGTAAAAATATCTTCAGTTGCTCACAGGAAAATATGTAGAACAAGTGTCCTGGGGAAGACTGTCGAGTAAATAAGCTGAGATACTGACGACATAATTGTTTGCGTAAACTTCACACATACAACAGGTCACGACCTAGTCAGTCAAGGCCCCAAATTATAACTCTTATCACTTCCTTCGTCACTTCCCCTTTCTCTTTCTCTCTTTCTCTCTCTCTCTCTCTCTCTCTCTCTCTACTTGCACATCCCTGTGCTCCATTCACCTCAATTTACTCTCCAATACCACTTCCCCTTCACAATAAAATTGAATTTTTATAATTATGCAACCGAAGCCTTTTTTAAAACATATATTACACTGTACCCTTTTAACCTTTCATGAACTAATATTTTATTGAATCGAAATTGAAGTTATTCTAAGGGTAGTAACTCAGTCAAATCTCAACACAAAGATGTGATACTCAAATCATTAGATTCACAGTGACTTACACTTTTCCAAGGATATCACTATTTCCTATGGCCATTGTGAATTAACATCTGTCAATTTTCTTATAAATCATAGAAAAAAGATGCTCCTGTATAACTCCAAAACTTGCCCGAGAATCACTACATTTTTAAGTTGTCCTCAGTATGAAAATAAGTCAGTACGTCAATAAGTACACTTCAAACAAGAGCTGTTCAATAACTAATTTTGCAAATCTTTAATGGTGGTAATTTACCAAAATATGAAAAAAAAGGCTAAAATAGATTGGCACACTGACCTGTTGTTATTAGAGCTCCAGAGAGAAACCTGAGAGGAGATGTAAATCTACACTGAGATGCTTTCTGGTGCTTAAAACCACAAATATGTCTTCTTATGGATCAACACTTCAAATGAAACACAGGAAAAGTGTAAAATATGGACCTTTAAATGTAAAAATGTACAAGAAGTTGTATGTCGCAGGAATTACATCAAAACACCCAAGAAAACTCTCAGGAGACCAGCGTTACAATCATACAAATATATTAGTTTGTTTTATTCAATTATATCCAATAATATGTCTCCGTTGACTTTGTGTAAGTTATTATAGAAATAAATACAGATCATATTGCAAATGCAGAGACAAGAGTTTGGGATAATAGAGTGTTGGGGGGGTGGGGGTTAAGGGGTTAAAGGGGTTAAAGAGTAAATATTGGGTAAGGACTGTTTCTTTGAAGGTGTCCAGTAAATGATTGGCGCATGCATGCTTGTAGTCCCGCCCATCTGTGATCCTTTACCTCAACCCAGGAGTTTCAAACTGCAAGCCCCACGGCTCTCCGTAGTCCCTCTCAGCTCATTTCTCCAGGTGATCCATGGGATTGGATGGCGTTTTGTCGTGTTATTCCTTGCCAGCAACAGGGGGAGTTATTGCACCCCAACCACATTTGCATGGATATATTTATATGTAGAGATATATAGATATATTTTTTTGCCCCATTTGAATACAAAAATAGTGTCATTGTGGCTTTGATAGCTGGAAGACTGAAGCACTCTTTTTGCATTTGGAAGACAGGAAGGAAAGTAAGATTATGGTGATCTCCTTAAAATCTTTTCTGGAAGACTTTGTCACAATAAGTTGGATCGTCCATGCAGTACAAAGAAAAAAGAAAAAAAAAAGGTCAAAAAATCCTTGGAGGATTGATCACAGAATCACACACACAGGTAGAAGATGTGTTTGTGTGCGAGACAGACGACGAATGAGCAGTCCACATGATGCTGCCGGTGAGCCAATTAAAATCCCCTTAAGAGATCAAAGGTCGGAGGTCAGTCAGTTCAGTCAGATCTTTGATTGACAGGTGAGTGCTGGAGGAATCTGGGGGATCAGGAGGAAGAGGTTTGAAACCCTTCAGTCCCGGCGTACTTTAGATTGAGCCTTTTTGTTCAATATCCCACATCACGTCATAGGAGAACAGACACAGATATGCATTTAAACAGCAAAATAAACACATCAAATCAACAAACACACGTGAACAGACTAACAGTGATTCATAAAGGGCATTACAATGGATACCAATACTTAGATTTCCTCATATCACTTCATTACAAGTCACAGTACTTCCACTGAGAAAGACCCATAACACAATCCATACTCTTTTAAACAAAGTACACTTGAAAAAAAAAGGGGGGGTAAATAAATACATTGTTTAGTATAGTTTACATTGTAAAGTCACCTCTAAAACATTGGTGGTGCATTAGCTTGTAAGAGGTGAAGTCCCTCCATGATCTGTTTGTAAAGGTCACCCCAGTTAGCCACATCTGCGCCGGCTTGGTGCAGGGTGCTGTGTGCAATGCAGATGTGTCCAGGGATTGTGGGTGTGCCTTTAAAAACACAGCCTGATTTTTTTTTATACATGAAGTTAGTCTGTTGGTTAATGCTATACAGGATGTGACATTAGATGCTGGAGCTCTGGATTCCAATATATAACCACTTTTTTTTTTTCTTTTATGAAGCAGCTAATAAAAAAAAATAAAATAAAAAAAAGAGAGAGAGAGAGAGAGAGAGAGAGAGAGAAAATCCGTCCGAGGACGGCGTCACTCTTTTGTCGGAGCACGTGAGCCTCGCTCTTCCTCCCTCTCTTTTTTGTGTTTTCTGCTGCATTGCAGATGTGGTGAAGGGACTCCACCTCAAAGTAATACAGACACACACACACACACATACACACGCACACACACACTTAAACAGCAAACCCAGCTCACAAAAAGGGCAAAGTGTTAGAAAAATAAAAGCTCTAATAAAACACGCAGTTGGTTTCTATATCAATATTAATCCTTTTTTTCCCCACACCCTTCCTGATAATGTGGCTGCACCTTGTTAATGGAGTTTATTGCTTTCTGCCCAAGGACGCGTGCTCATTGATTTGGCCTCTGATTTATCCTCTATTTTCCTCTCTCCCTTTCTCTCCGTATTTTATTCCCTCTCTTCTTGGATACACATAATGGATATACACAGATATTCAATCACAGTTACGCAACGATTACACACAAAGACCAAAGCTGATGAGTGTGATGTATGAGTGTGAGCAGGCACCGCACACACACACACAGACACACACACACGTATATATGCACATACACATGCACATACATACTGCCTCCAGGTTAAAGGGAAGTTGTGTTTGCAAAAGTGATCGCAGAGAGGAAGTGAAACTTCAAAGGGAGGCTGTGAGCGTACGAGTTAGCTACACTACGGTATGTGACACATGCCTTTCACTCTCTCGCTCTCTCTTTCTCACTCTCTCTCTGAGTCCTTCACAACCCTGGATGACCCTCTCTGCAGTTGTAATTCGCTCAGTAAGCAGGGAGGGCCCTGACTCGGGAGAAATGGGAGGGAAGGGAGTCCCCGGGGAGGGAAGTGTGTGTGTGTGTGTGTGTGTGTGTGTGTGTGTGATGTGTGAAGCGTGCAGCTGAATCAGATATACATCATTTAACCTCCTTGGATATCCATGCACACACACACACACACACACACACACACACACACGTTCACACCTCTCTCATCTTTTTTCATATACTCTAAAGGAACGGCGACGGCGAGCTCTCCAGAGGGCCAATATTTAACATTTAGAGCCGAATCCAGAGACATTCATCAGAGAGTTAAAAGCAGTAAATTCAGCCATGGGGAGGGGGGGGTTTCACTAATCAAACATGTGCTCAGATAGACAGCCACAGAGATAAATGGCAATCTTTACATCCTGTAATTCACACAGAATCGTTTGAAGTGAAGCCTGAAGGCCGGAGAGCAGACAGGCTGGAACAGAGAAGCTGATTTCAGACTCCACAAAGGACTTACAGCAGAGAAAAAAAAAGGGAGTGTGTGAACACAGCAAAACACACACAAGTCTGTGACACAACCCCCCCCCCCACACACACACACACACACACTCGTGCAATCATGCAAACTATCCACGCACAGTAGTTCTACCTTTCTGCAACCTTAAAAGTGAAATCATTGACACTGCAAACAGATCGGGAAAAACACATTTGAAATAATCAAAGAACAATATGTTACATCTATGATCAATCAGATTTACAAAAGATAATATCTGTTACAGCTTTTGCAAAAAAAATACAGTAATTATATTATAGATGTCACTGAAAAAATAGGCGACTATTTATAAGATTACTCGAAAAATTATGTGCAGGAACAATAATTTTAAATGCCACAAACACATGATGAATCCTGGTTGAATATGAGGGTGAATTCCAATAACAGTCTACAAACTGTATTAAAAAGCTAATTTATCTGCATATTCCCACAGTGGAAAAGTGAGATACTGATGACTGATGCAACTTTAAGTGGCTGATGGATCATTTGTGACGGACTGCATTTTAATCGCTGAGTCCACACATAGTATGAATATCTCGATAGCGAGATATGAATCCATCGCTCACTAGATGTCAGTGTGCGCCGCCGCTCAGTCACTGGAATTGAGCGGCGCTCCTGATGGCTTGATTTAATAAAATCGTGGCTCTCGTTTCTTTAAAGTCACTTGAATGCAGAGAAGTCTTTTTAACTCAGAGTTTGAGGCAGGAAATGAGATGATTGTAACCACACAAAAAAAAAAAATCTAAATTCATGTCCTCCTCTCTACAAATCTACCATGTGCTATTTTTTTTTTTTTTTTTTTGCATCTGTACAGGCATTTGCACTAAGAGAATATAATACTGCATTGATTTTGAGGGTTAAAGGGCCACTCCAACAATTTAGTATTGCACTTCCATACAGTTGGGGGACTCACGAGAGACACATTTTAAAAAAGGTTTTCAAGAAATTTTCAAAATAAAAGCATCAGAGGTTCAGATGTTCAGACTTTAAATCTGTAGTACGGGCAAAACTCCAAAAACGCTTGATCCAACATTTCCCTTAATGGAACTCAATAACATAAGGCTCCCTTTGCCTCATGAATGCTCACTTACACGCCATACCTACAGTGTGTAATGCAGGCTTTCAGTAAAGAAAACGTACATCCGAGCCAAAACCAAAAACAGCCTTGATGACATCACTATGGTTATTTGCATAAACAATGTGTGATGCACATGCTGCTTCCCTTTCTTTCTGAACGCACCTTTAGGAAGGTCCTCCAGAGCCACAGACATTTTACAACCATTTTAACAGTCTAGTATTTCCTTCATGTGTAAAATCAGAGGAGTGGCCCTTTAACTACTCTTGTGCGCGTGATTGCAATGCATTGTATCTGTAATCTGAACTTTATCTAAATTAAAGCACGTTTTCATCATTTCTAAAATCCACATTAATTACTTCAGCTAAATTAGCCCTTAACTCTCCCTAACAGCTTTTTGTCTTGCGATTCTGCAAACAACAACAAAACAACAAATATGACACATACATAAGAAAATATTGCAACATAGACTTCCCAGCCCTTAAAATATATTGTCATGGAACAGAAGTCATGGCTGTGTGTGTTTGCTGTAATTCCTCCCTTCTTCTCCTCCCATCCAACAGTATCTTTCCATCTAGTCCCAGACGCTCTTAATTCGACTCTAGCAGGCAGGAGCCTCATTTAATTAAACATTTGTGTAATTACTTTGCGAATAATAGTCAAACATTGTGTTCTGGATTTAGCGATCCATAGGGGGCGTCTGGTCAAACACACCAACCTGAAGGTCTATTTAACAGTTTAATTAAGGTCTTTAGTTTGCAAGTGAGGTTTTAACAGTAACTTGTTTTGATTAAATCTAAAAATAATGGGAGCAACTCCCTAATGGGTTGCAATTCTTTCAGCTGAAAGTTGCTTTTCAAGTCCCTCCTTTAGTTTATTTGTTGAATCCTCTTCTTTTTTTTATCCTATTCATCCCTCCTTTGTTCCTTTCCTCTGTTTTTTTTCCTTTCCTTTGAGTCATCACTTAACCACGCTCCCCTTCCTTCCTCAGTAAATTTGCTTCTCCTCAGGAAAGCAGAGGTAAAGTTTGTTTCATCATCTCAGGTTGCAGATTACTTTGCTCAGCAGCTCGCCTCTATTCTGCATGGGTTATCAGCTATTATTATTTACAACCACGAGTTACAGGGGCGCAGAGGATTATGCATGGAGGGAGAAGTGTGTGTGTTCAGGGAACGCTGTCCACATTACCATAATTCCCTCTTAAATCTCTTTTTGTTCTGCTCATCATCACAAATTTTCCTCCCTAAAAAGCTCTCTCTTTTTCGGGTTTCCTTTCTTTGCCTCATCCTTCTCTCTCTCTTCCTCTGAGCCCCCGATCATCAATCTGTCCTCGCCTCTACCTCCTGAACACACGGGACTCCCTCGCTTCCCTATACATAAACATTAGGCGGAAACAATTACCCTGCCTGGCATATTGTTCCATGAAAGTTTGATATGAAAAATGATTGCTTTTCCCTTTGAATGGAAAGAACAACTGGAAAAGCACAAAACAAGCTCTCCTGCAAGAGAAGATTGGAATATGAAATATTAAAATTTCTTAGTTACTTTCTTTAACAGGAGAATCTACCAAATAAATACTGACAAAAATGTGATCAAAGCAAAAATATCACACATCTATCCTTCCATTTCCATTTTTTTTTAAACCATCATTCTACTTACAGTTTATACTACAGCTACCAATTTCATTATTTATACATGACTTTGGTTTTCTTATTTTTCCTCTTTACAAAACAGTCACAGAAATCAAACTCATAACAGAAGAGGACTTGTGAAATGACGGGTAAAGAAGACTTGAATTCTTTTTGCATCATAACCAAAGAAATTCATGTTAATTTATGAGCTGACAATTAGAAACAGATTCACAAAATTCTGTTGGATTTTTTTTTTCCGAGAAAATAAGAAAAAAGTGTCAGTGGAGCTACTCAGCTGCCAGCGGTAGGAATTATCACTTTCCGTCACACAGGTGAATGTGTGACGGAAAGTGCACTCCAGTGATATAGAATCAAACTTCCATAAAGTTGGGGAACAGATTTTTAAAAGGGACGGATAAAATCGGAGCAGCAGAGGCTGAGATATCCTGACTTTTAGTCTCGAGTTTTAGTCGAGCTCCAAAAACACTGGATCTGTCTGGACTTGTTGAGTCGCAGATCTCTGCAGCCCACTCCTCATCTCTGCCTAGGGCGAACAGCTGGTCGCTACTAGCATTACACATCCAAATCTCAAACCAAACTGTTGTTGGTCGAATTGAAAGAGGAATTTAAAAAAAGATGACATCTCTGGTTCTGCTGCATCGATTTTTTTTAAAACTGTGGGAGGACTTACCCAATTCCATACTACACACTAATTATTTTGGTACACTGTTTTAAAGTTAGCACGTCAAAGACAGGATGAACAATTGAACTTCACATATACACATGAAAATGTTTGGTTAAAGAATCTTCACAAAGCTGCTTCACAACCATTCAACATTTGTTTTATCGTGTTGCTGCTCCTCCGTTATGTGCACTGCATTGTGGGGAAAAAGAGTGTACATTAGCAGCCCACTGAAGAATCAAGCATGTTTTTAGTCAGCATATTGATGCTTTTGAGTTTGCTTTATTTTGAAAATCTTACGGTTTGCAAAAGCTTGACTGAAACCTGTTCAGAATTATTATGTAATATGGATTTGGGACACAGCTGTAGCACAGCAAAAGTGCAGTTTTAGCCTTAGAGTCAGTAACAAATCAAATGAATCAAAAACTACACAGGCTGAGTAGTAATCTCCATGACATGATAATTAACTTTGACATGTAAAAACAGGTGGACTGCCCCTTTAAATCCGTGATAGAAATACAGTATACAGAATATTTATGGCTTGGAGACAGTGATGGGGTAGCGATGAATCTGCAGAAACTGTTATTATGTGCCCAAAATAATTATGTGGTAGCAAACAATGAGTAAATAGGAGACATTTTTTTCTGTATATTTTTAGACAACAACACCACACAGAGTGACGCGGGTCGGCAGACACCGTGTGGGCTTCAGGTGGCCAGCAACAGTGGGGGAAAAAAAGGCTATTGCAGCGCAATCACAAGCCACACAGTCAGGCTCCATCAGTACCCCATCTCACTGATGACATCCTCATCATCTCCCAGAAATCTGCACACACACGCACACGTGCACACACACACAAACCAAATGCGTGCGTGCATGTGTGTGTGCGTGTGTGTGTGTGCGTGTGTGTGTTAATGCATGTCATTGTGTTAAGTGTGTTAAGCCCCAAGATCATTTTCTGCGGTCGTCGCCCACGGATATCAGGGCGCTAAAGTGTGTGCGAGCAGTACACACACCGCCACGCATGTGTGTAAATGTCAGTGTGATAATGAGTGTGTGTGCGCTTGTGTGTGTGTGTGTGTGTGCGTGTGTGTAGTATGCAGGGTGCCAAGGGAGCTCTTGGCCCCTCGTTTAAGGGTCGAAAGATTCTGATCAGCCCCAGACTCCATTAACAGAGCCAGAGAGGACGGGAGGGGTTTTCTTGTGTCGCCGAGTGGAAAATTGAGTCCATGTCACAAACTAATCAAACCACGCCAAAGGTGAATGGGAGAAGAAGGGAGCACGCACGCACGCACGCGCACACACACACACATATATACATAAATACACACACATACACACACCAACAAGGCTGACAAGTATCCAGGCCATCTCACAAAAAGTCGCTGACACACACACAAGACGTGGACTGAGCAGATGGCCGCAAAACAAAAGTCTGCGAGGGCCTCTGTGGCGGCGTCGCATTTGCATGGCTCTGTGTCAGGCTAACATTAGCATGGAACCCCCGCAGGGAAATAAAAACACAACCCATTTGTAAAGTATGTGCTGCAGAGGGACGGATTTGACCGTTGCACCTGTTGGTGGTAAAACCAGGAAGACTTTGCTCAGATATTTGGCTGGCTGGAAGGATGTCACTGATGATATCTTAGAGGGTGTGTGGGATTTCCTTCCAGCTGGTTAGACACGCTGGGGTGACATGCTATACGATGCTAGGCGACTGTTCACCTCTTCATGGAGTTATTGCTTTTACATCCCAGGCTCTGATAATCTCAGAGGTTATTTAATAAGACGGTGAAGGGCTGGTGTGGATGGGGGGGGGGGGGGGGGGTCTGTGAAGGTAAAAGGGGCTTTTCATTGGCCAGCTCCACTCTGCCCAGACCCTGCTCCTTTTCTTGTGGTACATAAGAGTTTTTGTGGGGGTCAGTGTTGCAGGCAGCAGGTGGGGGGTGGGGGAGGTGGGGCGGGAGTAGCCCTAACAACCCTATTCAGGTTTCCGCTGGTGCCCAGTGCCCGTGTCCATCTGTCCCCGCTCCCACCTCCTCCTCCTCCTTCTCCTCCTCCTCCCTCCTGTGTCTCTGAGCGCTAGGAGGAGGAGGTTTTGGTTTTGGATTGAGGGTCCTTCTTGCCGTTCTGGAGCACGGGCGAGTCACTGGAGGTCTTGGGCGTTTTCCTGGGCGGACTCTGCTCAGCAACGTCATGCAGAGAGGGCTCCCTGTACATGGCCACTGGGGAGGGAAAAGGCGACACAGAGTTAAACGAGGTCCCACGAATGACGAATATTTAAAGCCCCTGTTTGTTTGACATTTTGATTGATGATCGCCGATTCTTAAAAATATGCTCTTGGCGTAAGATGGACGATGGCGACATTGATAAGCTCCTATCTCTCAGTGCACTGACCTGCGTTTTTGTCCGCCACAAAGTCAGAAATGTGCAAATCACACATTTGGCAGTGTGAACATGACCTCTTTACTCAAAATGCAAATCAGCTTCAAACACATGTCATAGGGGAACATAGGTGAAACTATGTAGAAATAAAAGCAGGAAGGATTGTAGCTCCTGGACAAAGCAGGTGGGCCGCTGTTACAAGTTTATGAACAGTACACAAAGAGTAGAGCAATGTAATAAACTTAAGGATGACAACATAATGGGTTGTGGTTAATGCTAGTATTATTATGCCTCCGTATTCAGTGTTTTTGATTAAGGCTCTACTAAGGAAGGCGGCTGTATATTTATGACTGGCAGTGTGTTTGTGCAGAGGCTGCAAAGTGCCCTGTTGCTCCCAAACTTTCATTTTCAGTAGATAACACAGTGTTTCAACCTGATTGGGTCTTCATCAGGGCAGCAGGGTCAAATCACAGTTACAGCTACTCTCTGCCTTTTTCTCTGCTACATCTGTTCTCCTTCATGTGCGACTACATGCGCACACAACTACTTTTTCCTCAATCTCAATCAAACTTAGAACCTTTCCTATCGTAACATGACTCAACTTTGTAGCAACGTTTAAAAATTGAAACTAAGGTGAATTCGTCAGTTTGTCATATTCCTTTAAGTGATTGCATTGTTCTGTCTTAACTCAACACTGAACTAATTAATAATGTAATCAAATAAAACTGGAAAGCATATAATCTATAGCGGAAAAATAATTATACTTAATAAAATATTAAAACAGCACTATTCAAAAAATATATATATTGTGATATCTGTTCACATGTTGTCACTGCCATAGTTGATATTGTATGTGTGTGGTGCAAGTTTCCTCGGTAATCCATCCTTGGCCTAAAGGTCAATGACTTTATTTTACTGAACACACTGTTTAAGAGCATCAACGGTGGAGACAAAATAAAAGCATCTTGGGAGACACTACCCACTGGCCTCTGCCTCTAGAGCAGCTTCGACAGGAAATGTTAATCTGTTGTACCTTCAATGAGTTTGGGCAGGAAGTGAGCGGCTCCCTTGGTCTTCTTGACGCGGTTCCCCTTCATGACCTGACCGTCCCGGTTGATGCCGATATACCACGCCCGCCCCGACTGGGTCTGTCTGTACAGGATGGACGAGTAGGTCACGTAGTAGTTCTCAAACACGCACTCCTTAAACTTACACTCCGGCGTGAAGTGCTCCTGAAACACACCGCACAAGAGGAGGAAGAAACACGCACGTCAGGTCAGAGGAGAAGAATAACACATTTGGAGCATCTGCCATTTTTTATCCGTTCTATTATTTATATATTTACTCTTCAATTCCACTGGCTCAGCTGGGAATGGGAGGAAATGGGCCCCACATTTCATCGTGACAGGGTTACAGGAGCATCTGTGGCTGCATCGACACACTGCGCACACACACATACACATACACTTACACACACTCAGACAAACTCATTCCAACATGTGCGCACGCCTATTCGCCACATGGACAAAGTGGTTCGTGAGCGGGGATGCCATAACTCAGCCGGTTCGGTTTACCTGTAACAAACAACAATCAACCGGATCCTTCACCCCCTCTATAGTTTAACGACCCCGTCGTCGGCCTTCGGCTCACGCACACACACACTCACACTCACACACAGACACGCATAGCTCTGCATTAGACAATACATCAACACCAAACCCCCCACCACCACCACCACCCTCCCCCTCATCTCTCTCTCGTTACAGCTCTCACATATTCCCTCTCTATCTCATATTCTGCCTCTCCTCCACTCCAGTCCCTCCATCCCTCCGTCATTTGGTAACCTTGTCGAGGAACAAACCAATTTGCAGGATTGATTTGGAGCCTTGATGTGACGGGTGAGCAGAAAAGGCCTGAATAAGGAGTTTGCTCTCTCTCCCTCTCTCTCTCCCTCTCTCATTCATTTTTCCCCTCTCTCACTCTCTCTCCTCCTCCTGCTCTCCGTCTTCCATCTCTTCGCTCTCTCTGCTCGTCTGCCACCGCAGACGCAGGGCCTCAACGCCTGCCTACAGCCATTGTACCACACATAAACAAGCTAATTACATTGACTGTATCGCCCATTCTTTAATTACACATCCATTCACTCGGGCAGCCATTCATTTTTCTCACCCACCTATTAACTCCGCTCTTCTAGTACAGAGCCGAACCCAAAGGTCTGGATACTCTTGGAAGGTGTAATCAGATTGCTACCATTAACCGTGTTTGTATTGCAGTGTGATGCATCTCATCTTCTCTACACTCTTTCTGTGTGTGTGTGTGTGTGTTTGTGTGTGTGTGTGTGTGTGTGTGTGTGTGTGTGTGTGTGTGTGAGTGTGTGTGGAAATTTACAGGATTAAAGGCTGCTTTGTAAAGCCTCATCACCACCTCACACACCCCGAAGACAGACATGCTCAAAGTTCATTAATTGATTAATTATGTGAATTAAAATGAGTCGGGCCATATGAGTACAATGTGCAGGGTGTGTGTGTGTGTGTGTGTGCGTCAATGAGTGTGTGTTGAGGCTGTATCATTTCCAGTCCATGAGCCGCCATGTGCAAAAGAGAGCTTTTCGATTAGCCGCCGGACCACCACGAGCAAGCATCAGAGGGAGGATACAGAAACTGGGTCAGGAGAAATCTGATTTTCTGAATATTTTCTGTGGCCATCGACATTGTTTTCCTCCGCAAAATCATGTGGGGCAATCCAATTTTTTTTGTGTTGTTGTGCAGACTAAATACCAGAAATGAAAACACCAGAAAGTCACAGCTAGTGATCTTTGACTGCGCTTTGTGGAGACATAGAGTTAAAGTCATGTTAATACGTTTTCTCTTTCGGCAAAACCACAATATATGAATGTTGGAAGTTGATATTATATTGTACTGGGAAATTATAACATCATCCCTTCGTATCAGAATAATCTTTTTCCACCACAGCTTTCACCAGGGAACAGGAACCTTTGGATGAACTTAGCTCCACTACCGGAGGAACCAGGATGTAAATTAAGTTCCGGGGAGAGAGTTTTATCCATGAAAATGTCCCTGCTCTGGGCGCAGGACTCGCTGGAACTTCAGGAATTTTCGGGGTCGGGCTGAATGTCACCGATTGGTCACGTACGCAGTTGTTTTCCAAAGCACTGTTTTTGCGTTTTCATCCATTGCCCTCTTTATGTCAACCTTTTATTTAATCTTTGTGGGGCTTTAGCGCCGCTGTGGGAATGTAAATTACAATACGCTTTCCCCTGGGAACGTTATCAGCTCTTGGGAAATTAAATTACTTGGAACTTTCGGTGGAAAAACCCCTTTAAGTTAAGGTGTGAAAATGGTCTTTATCATCTAGAAGCAAAACATGAAGCCAAAGAGCCTAAATATCCAACTGTTGACCAAGATCACATCAACAGCACTTCATTTCCTGTGGTTGAGTTTACAGCTTTATCTCTTCCTCTCTCAGTATAGATCAAGATATTAAGGAGACATATTCTCGTAGGTCTTTTTATATCCTCTATGTCCTCGCAACCTTGGTTTGAGAAATGCTATAAAAAATAAATGTAATAATTCAAACTTTATCACTGGTAAATCATCTTATATTTACAACTCTCAACGAGGATTCATGTCAAACACTGTGCATTGCTTGCATCTGTTTTTCCACCGAGACACAGATTTCACATTTAAACAGATACTCTGGTGATTTGTTCACAATCAAAGCTGCACAGACTAAAACATCTTAACCTTTATTCCAGACTCCAGGCTCTGAACGTAGGGAGACCATATTTTTAGGGTTTCATTTTCATATATGCCATATTTTACCTGGACTGTTTCGTCACTGAAATCTGTGTCTCCGCAGCAAATAAACAGCGGTTGAAGAGATTCTATCGAAGAATGTTTCTTTTAAGCGATTCAAAACTTGTAGCCCTTAAAATGACTCTGCACACAAAAATGACAATGCATCAAATTACAAATCCCTGTTCAAGGCTCACATGCGCGAAGGTGATACAATCCGACCTAACAGTCAGTAAACATGATCGGACAAGCAGCGAACATGAGCAGAAATCAGTTCTGCTTTCAAGGAATCTTTAATTTATGATTTCCTCTTGTAAAATCCGGCCTTAATATTTCATGTAATTTGGCTCAGTGTAATGGTGCTGCACTGACTGAATCTCCCAGCAGGAGAAACAGAGAGACTTAGTTGCAGCTCGCATGCATGACTGCATGAGTTTCACTCACTTCTGCGCACAATACAGGGGAGTTAATGTGATTCATTTTTGTGTGTTTGGAATGTCAGAGGAATATTTCCAAAACAGTTTTTTCATCATTATATATTTTTCTTTCTTTATATTATTCTTAGTAAAAACACCTCCTTACTGTGTTGGAAATTTCTCTCACATGTCAAAACTGATTTTAATTAAATAAATCTTTAGTCTTGGCCAGAAGCCAGCCACATGAACTTAGCCACAGAGGTGCCATCAGCGTCACTGCTTTATGGGATATCACACTATTAAGCAGTCATTATTCACACAGGGGACACGTGCGCATCCGTCTGCAGAGCGTCTACCCTGACTACACTCCAGGCTGATTTCTGACTGATCATTTCCTGTTTATCGTGAACTGCAGAGGGGCTGACTCTCCTGCAACCTCTTCAACCCCGCACATCTAACAAGCCGCTAAAGCAGAGCCTCCGACTAATAAAAACAGAGAAAGCTATCCGTCACCTGAGTCTGAATATCCGTCGCTCCCCTCAGCTCGGAGACGAACCAGACTTTACTGTCAGCGGTGCAGTTCGCCTTGTGTTCAGCAGGGGCTGCTCCAAACACACAGGCAGTCTGGAGCTCCTGTCGCTGCTGCTGCTGCTGCTGCTCAGAAATGAACTGCTCCCGACTCCATAATACTCAGCTCCCTCCCCATAGGATCTTGTGTAGCACGCTGAAAACAACTTGTGTTGTAGAACAGCCGCAAATGCACCAAACTCCGTGTTGTTTTCTATATTTTTAGGCAGAATTTGTTGAAAGATTTAGGATAAATTATTGGTTAGTAAAAACTTTCAGCAGCTTCAAATGCTGCTTTTAACTGATTTCAGAAAGAAAATTAGGACGTGATATCTCATGAATTTGAAAAAGAAAAACACTGAGAAACTGAGACACACACTCACTAATCAGATCATGTCAGGATCAAATGACAAATGACTAAAATGACTACAATCTTCTGTTACACACAGATGGTTTTAAAGGAGACAACAATATTCTGTGTGTGTGTGTGTGTGTGTGTGTGTGTACATCCACTCATGCGTGTCTGCTGTTGTGACAGAGAGACATGACAGATCCCTCTTACATCAGTGGGAGGCCACCCGGCGCCAGATGACATGAATACAAACACACACACACACACACACACACACACACACACACACACACACACACACACACACACACACACGCGCAACATCAACAGTGACGGATGGAGCGGCTGCCTACCTCATCACTCACTCCCACAGACAGAAGAGGGAAAGGAGGGAAGGAAGGAAAGAGGAAGAGCGGCAGGGGACAAGAGGGGACAAGATGAAAGGAAGGGAGGAAGAAGAGGGGGAGCGAAAGCGAAGGAAGAAAAAAATACACCAAAAAAAAAAAAAAAAGAAGTGACGAGAGTTGAGGGAGGAGACACGGAGAGATACAGTAGGATTACACGCCAGTAATGACACACACACGTCTCATTTCCATCAGTTGACGCTTAAAGACATTATTCAGCCCTGCTCACGGGCACATGGCTGCCATAAACCACTGAGTCTCCCGTGCGCTCGGCTGGGGAATTGATTCTATGTAAGACCTCTGTGAAAAGTCAATAGGCATTAGGTCAAAAAAAAAAAAAAAGAAAAAAGGCTGGATTAGGCTTTGATTGGACGAGCGACGTGGCAACGCAACCGACCGTGAGGAACTTAAAACGACTTACAAGCTGCGTTCAGGCAACCACAGGTTAATCCAGGGGCTTTGAGTCGCAGACACTTATCGACCACGTCTCAGAGGACAAATGTATTTCACATGTGCGAGATGACTGGTGTGTGTGTGTGTGTGTGTGTGTGTGTGTTTGTACTGTACATGACTGAGGAAACACTAGGAGATGGACTGAATTTTTACAGCTTCCAGTAAATGATGGTTGTAGTTTCATGTGTCAGCTGATACAGCTGATCATTACAGGAGGGTGGATGGCTTCATTCAAGCACAATGGGTTTTTATTAGCCCACAGCTCTGCTGATGACAGATATGATGGATATGACAGATATGACAGGCGGGATAGATGTGACATTCGGAGTGCTGCAGGAATGACACCTTAAAACCCAGAAATGAGTTAGCATTTAAACACATCTGGTTCCTCTGAATGGGTTGGTTTAAATGGGTTTATTTGGTTAGATGAACTAATGTCTGTGGTTAACACAAGCTCAAAACACTTTCACGTTTTATTCTAGGACATAAGATACATCAGGAAATACTCCAGCGTAATTTCTTTAAGCTTTTACGTCCCTTAAAATAAAAAATAAATAAAAAAACAGTTGCTACAAGCGGCTAAGTGAGACTGCAACCTTGTTATACTCGCTATTTGGAAACTAATACTAACTTTGTAAGAGTAAAGCCTTTCCCAAAACAGGTAAGAGCTAAATCAAACTACAAGTTGGAAGTTTATTGGTAGTAGAAGTTGACGTCATGTGACCGTGGTGTAGTTGGTTTATAGCCTAACATTAACTTTTTACTTCTGGTGACAAATAACACAAGTGATGTTCATTCGTGAAGATGATCCTGCTGAACAAAACATGCCAGTATCATAAACCTTTGCTAATTTTCTGCAGTAATCCAAAATCAATCTATTGTGTGTGCTTCATTAAATCTAATGCAATTTTCATTTTTGAAACAGAATAACACTTTCCAAAATTTTCAGAAGTAATGAATGTTTGTAATAGAATTGTGTTTATTTTGAAATAAATTTCATTCCATTTCAAAAGAAACTGATAAGGTTTGATGAACTGAGGTGTCGTCTGTTGCTCGTCTCCTCTGCCTGACCCACCTCTCGAGTTGCAAGTCTTTTTTAATTTTTATCAATGATGAGTCATGATTCCATCACAAGTCAAGTGACTTGAGTCCACACCTCTGCGGTCTGGCCTGACAAAAACTGTCCTTGTCCACATTACATGTAGTAATGTGATCTGTTCTTAATGCAAAAATATTGATTCAAGCAGCTTTAAACAATAGTGCAAAGACGAATGTGTACAGGCTATTTCATGTTGCTTTTTGCTTCTTTTTTGAGAATGAGGGTCATGATAAAGGTCAAAATGTCAAGTTTACTTCAAAACTTCAACATCAGTCAACAGTCTGTCGGATTACATCTCCAGCCTCTCTCTCTCTCTCTCTCTCCTGTCCCTGCTGTCTCTTCACTTCTCAATCCAATGAAAAAAACAACCTGTCATAAAAATATGCTGTGGGGGGGGGGGGAGGGGGGGGGGCTTTAAAGGGATTTCCAGGTTATAAAAATATATTGGATTGATCATGAAGTGAGAAATGTTTTCTTTCTTCCAAAAAAAAAAAAAAAAAAGAACACTTGCTGCAGTGCTGTCGGCAGAGGCATCTTGAGTTTAAGACACTTAATGGTTCCAGGAAGAGACTTTGTGTTTAATCCAATAATATGTAAAAAAAAAAAAAAAAAAAAAAAAAAAAAAAATTCAATATATTTAGATGCTCAAAAGTGGCAGCTGTTGTTACGCTACACCTGTGAAGTGTTACTTTGTGTTAATGAAACTGTGTGCTCAAACTGTAATCATCACATGATAAATCTAAAAAGAGAAATAAAGTGGGATGTTTTTTGCTTCTGTTCAATGAATGATGAAATATTTACCTGCGGATGCAACCCCTGTCAGAAGGATAAGAATCAGCACTAAAAGCACACAGAGCAAGGTTAGCCTTGCAAAAGCTTGTTTACCAGACAAGCTGATTTTTATCTGAGCAGATGAGCAGAAAAAAAACAGCTTTAATTGAGGACAAACAGCTGAGGAAGCATCACAGGAGCCGGCAAAATAATTGACTAAAGATAGGAGTAATTATCATTTATTAATTTATGCATGGACAAGATGTAGCCGCGCCGGCGCTCTCTGTAGTGTTATCAACAGCGCTGCTCTTTCGAACTCTCTGTCTAAACCATCACTCAGCATTTAGGGAGGAGAACTCCCCGCAAACGAGCAAAGTATTCTCAGGGTGACAGAGCAGCCAGCTCCCGTGTTAAAAAGATGAAAAACAACCTCTGACATTCAAAGCAACTTTATCAAATCCCATAGCAGCACCAGCAAATAGTCTGTTCACTCCAGTTTTCAAAGCAACATTTTTCTAGCTGACTTGTGCTACGACTGGTGAGCGGTGCCGTTAGGAAATATCCACAGACGAAAAGATGCTTCACTCTGAAAAAGAGGGATGTGTCATATTCACTGTAGCTGTGTGTGAATCTGCTGTAATAGTGGAAGATAACATGCTGTAAAATATATATATATTTTTTTTAAAGTAGTGCCTGGTGGAGCTGATCTCAAAGGCCTCTCTGAAATGTATGGCTGACGTTACACAACTTCCTGATGTAAACAAGACTCTAACAGCACTGGGAAACAATAACACATTAAATATATGACACGTTTATATAATGGTATGTGCCACAAACGTCCTCATCTCTCCTGTGCTTTGAAACGCCCTGAAGTGATCATATGTACATGAGTCGGTTACATGTACTTTTTTTTATACAACCTAAGAGCTTTCACACTTCCTACCGTCAGTTGCTGTTTTCAAGGTCAAGAACGTATAAGCTCGTACAACAGTGCCCTATCTTCCTAACAAACAATGCTTAATTTACACATCCAACAGTCACAGAGCAACAATAACATTAATTTGGAGTCCTGGTCTCCACCGACTCATTCATTCATCTAATTACTTTTACTTTTCTTTTTGCTTATGTAGTCTCCATGATATTATTACGAGTTTACGAGATTGCAAGATTTTGAGTTTGATTACAGATGACCATGAAAACACACAACCGCGTGTTCTCCTGTTCTCTTCTGTAACTCGCTACTTGTGAAACCCTTAAATCGATGTTCCCGAGAATGTTCAAAGACGAGATAAACTCTGTATTATCCGCTGTGATTTCTGTAATGTGACACACACTGAAGTTGGCGCTCGGTCGTGCGTATCATGTACTTGACTGTGCTGCGAGTCCGTCTGCAGATGCTGGATTAAACTCGCAGAACGACAACTGTTGACCTTGTGCTTAATTGAACAGAAATTGCCACCACATGCTCCACTGTGTTCACCAGCTAGTCACTAACTAGCTGTCTGTTCGTTGATAGCATATATGTTGCCTGCTGCTCTTGGAAACACTGCTGACAAGAGCGGGAAGCAAAATCAGTAAGGCTGTGGGCCTGAAGACCAAAACAATGAGCTGAAAAAAACACTCTGTAGAGCTGAGGGGAAATGTGGAGTTGGCTCATCATTTTTCTTTTGTGAGTTCATCACAGTGAAAAGCCACTTTCACTAGCACATTATTTGATCCATTGTTAATGTAAAAATATTGATTATAGCAGCTTTAAAATGCTCTTTAAACATCTAAAGCTGAGCAAAATTATCATGTGACATGATTGAAAGCTGGAGAACAGCTACCAAATCAGCCTTAAGCTGTTTTCAAGGCCAAGAATCGACGTTGAAAATCGAATTCGACTCAGAGAATGACCCACTTCTCCTCAGGGAATTGATTTTTGAATGATCAGACAGTTCTCCCGGCTCATTGTGAATCATACAGACCTCACAACAACCTAGGTGCTGGCTTTAAAGGTCTTTTTACTGTCTTCCTCTGTCTGATTTCCACCTTTTGGCCTCTGAGTTCTCTTGTGAACATTCACGAGTGTCCGTGAGTTGCTGCCCGACGGAGAGGAGAAAGAAGTTTTTAGCAGTTCAGGCGGAGAGGGGTCCTCATCTGTGCCAACATTCTGGCATTTACAGGGACGCCCTGAGGAGTGCTGGAGCTCGACCAGGTCTGATGGGCTCTCAGCATCCAGAAAACACACACACACACACGCACGCACGCACGCACGCACGCACGCACGCACGCACGCACGCACGCACACACGCACGCACGCACGCACACGCACACACACACACACACACACACACACACACACACACACACACACACACAGAGAGAGAGGCACATGTGCACCATAAGGCAAAACACACGCAGGCAGGCTGGAGAAACACTGTCCGCAAACATATATATGTAAACACATGTTCATGAGGTCTGGCTGCACAAAAGGATGAATAAACAAGATTTATGCATGAAACAACCCTTCAACACAAACACACACAGAAAAATGGAGTGGAGACGAAAAACACACGCACACACACACACACTTGAAACACACACACGCACGCACACACACGCACACGCACACACACACACACACACACACACACACACACACACACACACAAACTCACATAGTGTAATGAGAACAGCTGGAGAGGGTGCAGGCGAGTGCACAAGGGGGAAGAAGCAGAGAGGGAGGGAGGGATGTTCTCTGCTTCTCACCTTGACAGCCAGACCCTCGCTGTGCGTTTGGGGATTTTCCAAAGGGAACCAGAGATAACCTGCCTCACCTCTACACTACCTTCTTCATCTCTCCTTCTCTACTCCTCTTCCTCCCTCCCAGCCTCCCCCCATCTCCTTCCTCAAGGCCATGTGTGTGCATGTTTTTTTGGGTTTTTTTTTTTGCCACATCAGAGGAGGCACAGGCGCACCTTGCTGTGTGTGTGTGTGTGTGTGTGTGTGTGTGTGTGTGTGTGTGTGTGAGGAGGGGGTCAATCAGAGTGTGAAGGAGGGAGAGAAAGACACACAGAGAGCAAAAGAGAAAGGAAGGGGAGCAGAGGAAAGGAAACAAGGGTGCTGACTCAAAGAAAAAGAGACAAGCGGTTTCTGATTCGATGGGTGGTTGAGGAAGGTCAGAGGAGGGGAGTTGGAGACGGGAGGAGGCGTGAGTGTGTGTGTGTGTGTGTGTGTGTGTGTGTGTGTGTGTGTGTGTGTGTGTGTGTGTGTGTGTGTGTGTGTGTGTGTGCGTGCAGGCAGCTCGGTCCTCTCAGGTCATTCTATAGGAACTTTGTTAAAGGTTTTTGTTGAGGGGCCTGACTAATTGCCGGTTTGCCACCTGTCAGGTGTGTGTGTGTGTGTGTGTGTGTGTGTGTGTGTGTGTGTGTGTGTGTGTGTGTGTGTGTGTGTGTGTGGTGGTGAGGAAAAGGGACCAAGTAGTAGTTTTATATACTACATGCTGATACTATATACACTTATATATTATCATATGTGGCTGTTATTGACCTGCATAGACCATAAACACATTAAAGGCATGGTGTGACATAGGAAAATATGAATGAAGTGAACCACATTGAAAAGTGCTGTGATGAAAATATAAAGGGTAAAATTATTCATGACTATATAGTAGACTGTTCTGGTGCTGCATACTAACTCTATAATTTATTCTAACAGGGTCCACTCCTTCAGCGTTAAAGCCTAGGTGATGAGTTTTTCATAATTACATTTTAAATTAAAACCTGCAGAATGTAACACAACATTTCACTCAACTTAAAAAGTACCCAGTGTCGTTTCTGACCACTAGTCAAAAACTAGAACACAGCTGATGTTTCTGACCACTAGTGTTATCGGTATTATATTGTTGTACTTCATATTGCACAACAAGGATTCTGATGTGAGAGTTAATCCCCCTTAATAAACCCATACCCATGAGGGAACTGTGGCAGCAAATAGCACTGGCCGCACTGTATACATGCATGAATATAAATACGGTACAAATTGTGGCAAACACAGCTGTAAATGAGCCAATCATTGTTAAGAATATTTCCATCTGCCAATCTGCCTATACAAGCACCACTTTTTTGCAAACTACCATTTACAGTGACTGTGTGATGTGGTACTGTCCAAGGTGCTGATCCTGCTGCAGGGAGCAGCCAGGGAGCTGTCCAGGGTGTTCTACCTTTCTTTCTCAAGCTTCATATTCATCATCTCTCTCTCTCTCTCTCTCTACACACACACACACACATATATATATATATATATATATATATATATATATATATATATATATATATATAGACTGATTTACTAACGTTCATACTTTAAACACAATAAATGATGCTTTTTTATGCAGATGGCCTAGGAGTGATTAGTTAAACAGGTTTATTTGAGCATTATTCTGTAATTTCTTTTTACTTTGTTCTTGATGATAAAATCACCAAAGTGGCAGCAGATTGATGATGAGGAGCCAGAAACAGATGTGGTTCTGAGAGGATTATTCTCAGATCAAAGTCTAAATTAAATACCAACAACTTGTTTTGCGCCATCTCGGCTGAATGTGCCTGTGCACCATACGCTCTGCTGTGGGCACAGAAATACAACACAGACGGGCAAAGCAAATTGCAATGTCAGGGAGTTTAAAAAGGCTGTAAGAGCTTCTGCTTGCGCTGCTTGTTGTGCTGCCACAAAAATAAGGCCCATCATGTCTAATCATTGACTTCATTTGTTCCTGAACATGTATGTAACTCGACTCTGCAGTTCCCCCCAGCTCTATGAAGCCTTGTAGCATCTTTTAGCTTATTGCTTTGGTTTTAACTTTACACTTTAAGTTCACTCTCACTAATCTCATAATGACATATGCAGCCACAGCAGGCAGTGAAAAAGCTCCAAAAAAACCCACTGCACTCTGCCTACTCAGCACCAAAACAGATAATACAAAGACAATAGACAAAGACAAAAGACAAGGACAAAAGACACAAGTCAGTTAGCAACTTTAACAGCTACACATCTACAAGCAAATATGCATTAACAAGTTTGCCATTCTCACTAAAAAGGTGATAATATGTCAATGTTGTGTTTACAGCTGGTTTCTCCTGCCAACTATGTGACATAAACATCCACTATTGCAGATTTAAGGTCTCACTGCCAAACAGTACATAAACTGTACATACACGAGATGACAGGTAAGGGTCTGTGCATTCAAAAAATTATAGTAGATGAATACATGCTGCCAAACATTGTACATTGCCAACATTGTATATAATTATTTAAAACTATGAATTCAAATGATTTTAAATAAAACAAATGTAGCTTTAATTTCTAAAACCTTAGTCTCTTTACTTAGAGAAAAGTTAAGGAGAACACTGAACAAAAAAAAAAAAAAAAAAAAAAAGAAACTCCCGAGTATATCCTCAGCCCTGCACAGATCCTGTGACCTACTCTTCACAATAGCAGTGCAGGAAAACACACACACACACACACACACACACACACACACACACACACACACACACACACACACACACACACACACACACACACACACACACACACACACACACACACACACACACACACACACACACACACACACACACACACACACACACACACACACACACTCTCCCTCTCACACTTCCTCTCTGCCAGTCTCCACAGAGAAAGGAACTGCTCGCTGTTATAGAACACAGTGTGATGATGGATGTGGTAACTCTCTATATCACCAAAGACCATCCATCCCAATTAACTGGTTTTGTGAAACATGGCAGCAGAATGCCACAGCATGGAATTTATAAAGCACAACTCCACTC
Organism: Seriola aureovittata; assembly: GCF_021018895.1. Taxonomy (NCBI): domain Eukaryota; kingdom Metazoa; phylum Chordata; class Actinopteri; order Carangiformes; family Carangidae; genus Seriola; species Seriola aureovittata. The sequence goes on from NC_079386.1 coordinate 4,978,177, forward strand.
ATAGGAATTCATTTACAGTAAAAAAACGTGTGTACTTAAACTTACTCTAACAATTTGTGTTCGGTATGTTGTAAATGATCAGATAATATGTATCTGTGCATACACCTATATATGTATCCCCGTCTTCCTGCATGTATGTGACCCTGTGTGAGGGTGTTTATGGATTGTTAGCAGTTATCAGAATGTGGAACAGGGCTCTACCCCTTCTGCTCGTTGGGACAGCCGTAACTCTTGTCAAAATAAAGCAAGACTATTGTGTTGGCTCTGGATGCAGCTGCAGCATTTTTAGGTAGATATGAAATCCTGTTTCATATCACCCCCCTCCTCTTCCTGCATGATGCCCCACATCTTTTTTTACCCATTCCCCTGCCCTTCCTGACTCATCTCTTTACCATATCTTGCTTCCCTTGCTCTCCCCCTCCCTCCCTCTTTCCTATCTCACCTAGGTTGGTCGTGTGAGCAGAGGTGTTCCCTATTTAGCAGCTGGTGCCTCCATGCATCTCTAAAGGAGTCCCCAGTGGAGCGCTTAGAGGAGGCCACAAACAGTGCAGAGAGCAGGGAGGGAGGGGAGGGAACAAACAAGGGAGGGAGGCTGAGCAACAACCAAGTAAGAGGTTGGGGAGAAGTGGTGGGAGAGATAATAAAAAATAGAGTATAGAGAAGGGAGGAAAGGTAACGAGGCCTCTTAACAACAGAAAACAAGCTTGGTGAACTACTCTCTCTGGCGTGCTAACCGCTATAGCCAGCCATTAGCCAGTCAACGCTATTAGCTCTCCGAGTTTCTTTTTATTCTCGAGATTGTACATCTTTTCATTCAGTTCAGGTTCAGTTTCATTGATGAGGGAAAAATGGCGGGCTAACCAGGTTGCCAACTGCTTGCTAGTTCGCAAGCTCGTTAGCTCAAGTCTCATAACTGTCTGAGAACATTTCCTCTTTTGAGGAAAGTTTATAGTCCAACAGAGAAGGTTTTTAAATGATGCAACAAAGTTATACCAAAAGTTAGCATCGTTAAGACGTTTACTAATAGTCAACAGCGCAAATGAATGCCTCAAAGTTCACTGCATTTGAACTTGACATGGAAAATAATCTTGGATTTAATTGGTGCCATTGAGCTGATGAGCTGGTGTCAGTTCAACTAAAATGAGCTGATTTTACGGCAAGATGTTAGTGTTTTAAATTATGTTGTGACTACGAAACTTGATATGTGCATGTGTGTCGTCTCCACACAGGTAGAAAATGGCGGCCAGGACATGTCTTTCATGTGAACAATGTGGCCTTTGGCCCCCTGAATTTTGCTCGCATGTCATGTCGGTGATCTATTAATAAAAACTCATTCTGTTGCTGAACTCACTTTAAACTATCTGGACGTCAGTGTGCATTGAATACGCACAATGTTACAACTCACACATGAAAAACTCATACACCCCAACATGACTTGACACAGTGAATCTGTATTTGTCTCTCCCCTGACACTGCATGTGAAAAACGGCAGGAAATGGGTTTTATTTCTCTTCCCATCAATGGTTCTCTGTATTGGGTCACAAGCGGAGCTGTGTTCGTTTATCCTCTGCGTGTAGATCCACAATGTCATCTGGCAGAGTAAAGTTTTACTTTGTCCAACTTTCCCCTGTTAGCTGCGAAGAGTTTGGCCGGAGCTAGTCTCGGGTATCGGAGTCCGGCCCAATTATGTCTGCCTGCCTCTGTCAGATTGTTTATACCTGGCTGCACATGTGTGTTTGTGGGGATGTGGAGAGTGGCTAAATTGCACAGGGGAGAGTGTGAGTGTGAGTGTGAGTGTGAGTGTGTGTGTGTGTGTGTGTGTGTGTGTGTGTGTGTGTGTGTGTGCGTGCATGCGTAGAGGTTCATTTTTTGCTGTGTGTGTGTGTATGCCTTTGACTACATCGCAAAACACCATGCCTACCCCCCCCCCCCCCCCCCACCCCCCCCACCCCTCCACAAATCACTCCTCCCTCCCTCTCCACAGCCATCTCTCTACCCGGGAGGCTTTTCCAGAGCGCACGGCTAATAAAGTGGGCCAGGTCCGCGGCTGAGCACTATTTTTATCAGAAAGCAATTTTCAGGAGGTGCCCACAGGTAAGCGGGTCCCAGCGCCTCAGACAATGAAGCCATGACAAGGAGTTTCCCCCTGCCATTAACCTCTGCTGAGCTTCTCGTGAACGCCCCGGTGCTCCAGGAGCACTGCACAGCCACCAAAGAGGTCTGCATGGACCTGATCCTGGTCCCTGGATCAATATCAAAACTTCCAAAACCCATTTACTTTACCTTAAATCACTCAGACAAAATGGATACATGACTGATCACAGTCAAATGCTTGTTATTTGCTCTTTAGTTCTTTCTCAGTATGTATGACTTGAGAATTGCTGGGCATCAGGCATGACGGAAGCAGAGGCAGTTGCTGGGGAATAAACAGAGATGTATGGTGACCAGATGAGTAAAGGTACTGCAGAGGTGAAGGCGACAAGGGGATGATGAAGAGGAGGTGTGTATTGTTGGGGACGTGTAAAGACAGATGGATACACACAGTCCATCTGGCCTCTTTCTTCATACAGCTGGTGTTTCTGGCTCTGCCGTGCAAAAGTTTCCTGCTTGTGCATGCTATCATCACAAAGTCGGGCTTCGTTTATATCTGATTAGTATTATCAGTGAATTGCGGCAAAGTGGAATTTTAAAAATGTTTAGATGTAGGTCACTCAGTAACTGGAACAGAGAGGACTGTGATGTGAATGTGAAATAGTGTTTTCGCTCATTTTTTCACACTTTAGCTTAAACTCACAGGAAATGGGTCTTCAACACCTGTACTTATTCATGCAATCTAGAGCAAAATATTAAATATATTAATATATTCAAATATTGAAAAAAATTATAAGCTTCACCAGGATATGGTTCCAAGGCTGTTTTAGATGATTAGATTGAATTATACTGTGCACAGTGGAGTGAAGTCACTATGTTCTTTACTTGCGCATGTCCTTGTTATGCTACTTTGTGAATCTACTCCACTAAATTTCAGAGGATACTCCTGTACTTTTGTCTACTCAACATTTATCAGAGAAAGCTATTGTTACTAGTTACTTTACTGATTAAAATTTTACTTACAAAACATACAATTGCTGAGCGAGCATTAACATGGACGACATGGAGTAAGATCACTTGATTGGTATCTTAGGAGAGGCTTCATTTCAGTCAAAATTACAATGAAGATGTTGCAACAGATATACAGAAATCATTCGATCATTGATTCAACAAAGATTGTAGAAAGACAGGGTGCAGCAAAAGGAATGGTGAAATAAAGGGGGTGGGGGGGTGAAAATGTGAGTGGGTAGAGCTGACGGCGAAAGGGAAAGGTTTCGGGGAGGACAAAGGGGGAGAGGGGAAAGGAGAGCAGAGAGGTAGAGGACAGAGCTAGGACAAGGACAGCAGATAAGGGACACATCAAGACGGGGATATATACTCTGAATTAAAGAGGTTCACGGGGTGACAGAAAGCAAGGGAGGAGGGAAGTGGTGATGGTGGAGGGGAGAGAAAAAGGCAAACCACAAGAGAAGCCAACAGACACAAATGGCCGGACAGGGAGTAAGACAGACTGACAGGCGAGTAAAAGCTGTACAAGTGAGACAGAGAGGGGGGAGGCGGTGAAAGGAGATGGAGGAGGGAGGGGGGAAGAAAGATGAGCATGGCGGCGGTTGTTGCTCCCAGCGGAGACGTTATGTTCGGTATGAGTCTGGGCTTGTCAGGCCATCCTTCTCCTCCTCCTCCTCTCCCTCCCAGCATCCTCCTCTCTCCCCTTTTCTCTTCCCTCCTCTCAGGATAGCAACAACAATCAGCCCCTGTTTGTTATTACTAGTGCTAAGATCCAGCCCACCCTGTCAATCAAATTGCCCTGCCACCATCTTTACCCTCAAGGAGCCTGAGGAGCCATGGCCTTGAATACAGATTCACGTGTGTGTGTGTTGTACGGGTACACACCAGCCAGCTTTACAAATTGCATGAGAAGGTCAAAAATGTTTCATCTGTTTGTTTGTTTCTCTTAAAAAAAAAAAAAAAAAGAGAAAAAAGAGCTTTCCGTTCCCTTTAAAAGTAATTACTAAAGCTTAGGTGTCAGTAGGTGCTTCCTTTTAAACAAGACTCCATCTTCTTCCTGCATATTTTTTTTATGTAAATGCAGAAAAAGTGACGCTTTGCAGTGCCGCACTCCTCTGTTCTCCTTCCCGCCTCTATTATCATCTCGTTTCATCCTCCCAAAACAAGAGGCTCATGTAAGGACGAAAGGACATTTGCTCCATCATTTAGCCTGTCACTCCCACTCCATATTTATTTATCTTGCGCACAAAAACTCACAAATCCACAAACAGTTTAAGGCATTAGAAGGGTGTTATTGCTCTCTGCAGTAGTCTATTTTGTGGAAATATGCATTGAGCCTTGTCTTTCCTTTTCTCCAGCGCTCCCCTGAGTGCCAAAAGAAGCACCCCGAGTGTTACTTGGGTGATCCTAAAATATCTCCCGCGGCTACCCTGAGATGTTCGGCTGCCTACTTCTTGACTCGGGTATCAGTGAATCTACACTCCAGAGAGGTAAAGGTTGAGTCCTCTTCAGTAACTGCTGTTTATGTTTTTTTTCCCTCTTGTCCTGGGCAGGAGCTGCTTTCACTGCCGCTGTGTTAAAATGTGTCTGGAGGTTTGAGTGTGTCGTCTGGTTGAAAAAAGCCAAAGAGGGGAGTCTGGGATTTACCACACTTGCAGGTGATCAATTATTCATGCTGTGTGTTTGCAAGGGAAACACCACGGCGCCAACTAAAGTAATCAAACGTCATGTACACAGATCAATGTGTACATGACCCCCCCCCCCCCATAGCATTAGCTATCAGCTTTTATCAATTTCAGCTGTTTGTCTCTTTACAACATTTAACATTTGGAAGGATCCATCGCACTGTTAAGTTTGTGTTCCTTTTGGAAAGTGGAAGCTAGTTAGCCTAACAATAAAACTAATTCCTACTAGACGTTAGTTTTCATTTATGTTATTTCAACATCTGCTGAGTCATTGTCAGCTCCCGCACACTCAGTGTTCACCACACATTATAGCAGGGGACGCCGTCCGGCTAGTGTTAGCTGCCTCGCTGTGTTGGTGGCAAATGACCAGACCAACAACCTCGCCATGATTCAAATCATGACACAGATTAACGAAGGCCGAGCTAAAATCACACGTCATTTAGTTTGGTTTCTTATCCTGCTGCTTTTTATGGTGGTAAATAGAACTTTTGGAGTCAATGAGGGAGAGAGGCAGCAAAATGAGACATGCTTGCTTTTTTTGGATTTCTCATTCTGGCTGATATTTATCTACATTTTAAGCAGTTGAAGATCGAAATCAACACTAAAGAAAGAAGGAGGAAGAAAGAAGAAAGACAGCTTTCCACCTTAAAAGATGCTGCCCATAGCCTCTGAGCTGCTCAGTGAATTAAATGATTAATTAGTAAAAATTTAAAGACAGAATAAATCCTTTTCATTCATCATTCACTCATGATGAATACAAGGAATTATATCATTTAAATTTCTTCGTTTTGGTAATTACAATTTTGATCAAGTATACAAATAAAGAAAAAGCACCAGAGTGCCCCCATGAGGTGGCAAAGCAGCGTAAACACTGCACTTCTACCAGACCCTGGTTTAAAACCTTCCTGTGTCAGTGAGCAAGAGACTAAATTCACATCAGCTAGTACTGCTGTTCTGTACCTCGCCCCTGACCTTTGACCTTTTTGCAGAGGAGACGGGGAAAAGACATTTCCTCTACGGGCATCTGTGACCTTGACCAAAAATTGCTTATGGGACTTTGTCTTCCTCTAATCACTTCTTTCCTTCCTCAAGGCCATGTTTACTGACTAATCATATAAGATTAAACAACAAAAGAAGAGTGGAATACAAGATCAAACACGTTTCTTTAAAGAAAATCTTTTTGTGTTTCAGGCTGTTTAATCATCTTGCCAGATAAACTGAGGTCACCGCAAATATTTGAAATATTTATGAAAGGTGTTATCATTAAATTAGATTAGGTGATTAGATTAGAAATTTCCATCATTCTCATGGGGTAAATGAGCTGTGGTGAAAGCGGACTGGAGAATATAAATAAGAAAAGAACAAACAGAAATCACTGAAGATAATACAAAAAAAAAAAAATTATTACAAAGACGCTTTAAATAGGAATGATGCAACTGATAAATAAAGATAAATGATGGGTCTAAGGAAGGCCGAGCCGGAGAAACGACTTTTTTCTTTGCCATTACTGGCAAATGTACAGCTGGGAGGAGGTACTTCATTTTCAGATCCTTTAAATAAGTGTTGTAATTATCTGCTTGTGTGTGCGTGGTTGCAGAGGGGAACACGTCTGCCACAGAGGCCCATGAAAGATTAATGCTGAGTAGCCACTGGAACACTGCCGCAGCCGAGGTGAGCCTTTGTTATTGCTACGGAGACGAAAAAAGGAAACACCTCTCCACCTTGGATACACTTTTTCTAACCGATGCTGCTGGAGAATATTCTTTGATCTGCGCTTGTGAAAGCAAATCATGAAGTTGTAACTGTCAGCTTTGTCTCCTTGAAAGTAGGTTTAGAATACTACCTACGTGAATACATCTTGCAAGAACGCCCCCCTGTGCTACAATTTTAAATCAACATAACACTGAAACGTTCTTAATTATTGAATTTGGCAAAGTGTTTGCAAACCATTCACTTAACGATGTAGTTCTTTTGTTTTCCTACAACATCCCCTCTGCCGTTACAGCAGCTGAAGCAGGATTAACCATAAAAGCATGTATGGTTATGTTTAGGCCTTTACAGTTTAGGTTAAGAAAAGATCATTGTCTAGGTTAAATACTGAAAAAGCCAACAGTGACTTGAACTGAAGAATTTTCACACACAAAAAAAAAAAAAAAACATGGCCACAGAACGTGATCCAGGCAGTAACAGCTGGTTGGAACAACACTTTTCTTTAAACTTTTTAACTCAGGCTGTTTTAGTTGAGTTGGGCAGAAACAAGCTATAGAAGCAGCTCGGCAATATCATCACTTTTTGTTTTTTTCAGTTCATATAGCTAACACGTTAGCAAACAGTTGCTTATTTCCCCTTCAGGGAATGATGCAGGAGGCCTGTTCCCTTGCACATGCTAACGGTTGCATAACAGGGTGTTAAGGCTCCGCGCTGCCGCTCTCTGAAGGCCTGAGGGCAACGAGTGCAAAACATGCCTTCCTCCTCTATTTCTGTTCCCCGTCTTCCTCTCCGTCTCTCACATATGCACAGAACAATAGCAGAGCAGGTAGTTTGAGTTGAGAGGGTACAAAAAAAAAGAAAAAGAAAAAAAATTCCTCCTCCTCTTCTTTGTCCTCCCTCCTTTCTCATCTCAGAGGGATTTTCTCAAACAGTTTTTGTCTTCCCTTCTCTCTCTCTCTCTCTCTCTCCCTGTGGTTTTTTCCCTTAGTGAAAATGGGTCACCTTTCTTCTGTCAGGAGAATGCCTGGGTAAGTATAACCTCTATATCCATGTGTGCATACAAGGTTTTTTTTTTTACTGTCTAGGGGGGTTCCAAGCCCTGGAAAAGTCATGTGCAAGGACCATTTTCTGGGGCTCATTAGGGGAAAAGTTTTTTTTCTGTTTTTTTTTTGTTTTTAGGTTGGGGCCAGAGTAGGGTTTAGAGTTAGGCTGAAATATGGATTGGGGCTATGTTTTAACATTTCAGCAGTTGCACTGACGGAGGTTTTTGTGATGAAAAAGCTTTAAAGGGAAATTCTGGTATTTTTAAAGCTGTGTTTTATTTACCATGATGGCCACTCCCACCATTTTCCCTTTGCCATCTCCCATTATAGAGAACTCAGAAACGTGACTGGTATAAAAATCATGCTATTTGTGTAAGTAATAAAAGTTTATTGCTGCAGATGAAATTGTAGCATTAGTTTGCTAGTTAGCTAACCTCTCCTGGTTAGCTCACACCCAACTGAGGCCCCTGTCGGCAAAGTCTTCTACTCTCGACTCCAGAAGAACTTCTCGTGCATCCCGATAACTGAGTGGGCCGTGTTCAAAGCCGCCATTGCGGTGGCAGCTGCTTGGAGTTGAGAGTCAGAAGGTTGTAGGTGTCTCAGAACCACTGGTGGACACAAGCAGTGAAGGAGGCCATGAAGCTGAAGAGGGAGGGCCTAGGGGGGTCTCCTGAAAAAGCAGATAGGTGAGGGATGGTTTGCAGCTGAGTGTGAAGCACCTGCGATGAGAGTCGGCATCTCCAAATCCGAGGCCACGGTACTCTGCTGTGAAAAGGTGGATTGCCACCCTTTGGGTTAGGATCGAGCTGCTGCCTCAAGTGAAGTACCTCGGGGTCCTGTTCACGAGTGAGGTTAAATATGGAGTGTACAACTGACAGGCAGATTGGTGCAGCATCAGCAGTAATGTGTGCAGAGGTAGCTGAGCCGGAAGGCAAAGCTTTCGATTTACCAGTCGATCTACATTCCAACCCTAATTCCTCTTTTCAAGCATCTGAAATGATCAAATGTAACTTTATTTGGAAAGCTTTAAGAGGCTTGTGCTACTTGCCTTGATTTATGTTGTTTTGCAATCTCTACAAGTTCAAAGCTGCAGTGAAAATGGCCACAGTTATAGGTATAAGACCCAAGTTGAAAAATACTGACATATCTCTTTAACCACAAGCAGAGATTTGAAACAGCGGCTCATAGATTGCACATTCCTTACTGGAATTCTTGTACAGTTTGATGGGACATTTTCCTCATCAAACATGAAGTAACAAACCTCAGGAGGCTGCAAGAACTCAGTCCAAACCAGACTTGCCAGCTACTTTATGTCATGTTATGTGATTTCTGGGCCGAGAAGGGCTTTGAACTTGAAGAGACAAGAATTCTGTCACATCTCGCTGCAGTTTGTGGTTGGCAAAGTGAGAAGCTGCCAGAATTAAGGACAGACATTAAGCAGCGTGCATGTTTGTGTCTCAGCAGGATGACTGGATACGCAGCAGAGGGATGACTTGTGCATATAAGTCTATGTGTTTTTTCCCAGGCTGATCTTCCATTGTAGCACCCGATAGAAACCTTGTATCTCCCCCCCTCCCCCGTCTCTGCCAGTGTGCTGCATGCAGGCAGCGTTGGATGGACTTTGAAGTGAGCGCGCTGATGCACTTCAAACAAGATCTCACATAGTTTGCCTGCGTGCCACGAGGAAACAGGCTGAAAAAAAGAAAAAAAAACCTTTTCTCTGCATCCTGATGGAGTGCACTCTGATCTATTCCTCTGTCTCTTCATCTACTCTTCCATCTAGCTCTCAAATCCGCTTCTCTCCGCACATCAATGCAAAACAACTCTCAGGAAGCGTCGCATGAGCCGTTTCATGAGTTGTAGCATACAAGTGCTGCTGTGACCGCGAGCGGGAAGCTGTTTGATGCACAGACGGTACGTACAGTTTGAGATGTTACCACCTCAGCCTTTCTCTGCCACTGCGTGAGCAAAGAGAAAAAACCAGGCTGGGGTGAAAACACTTAGTCTCAGATCGTCTCATATGACCTCATAGCGTCACTTGGTGCTGCTGTGTGTATCAGTCACAGCGTGCTTATGTGTCTGGGCTGCTTCTCAGGCGAATTCATTTATGATATTATACTGTAGTAATAAGACATGTATCTAAAGGAAAATGACATGATATGAACTTTGACTTTGTCCAATTCAGAAATGTAAATTCTCTTACATAACTTTTTCAAAGAGAGACTCGGAGCCTCCTCTCTTCTGATTGGCTCACTGACCTGTTGTTACTAGAGCTCCAGAGAGAAGCCTGAGAGAGAAGATGTAAAACGACAATGAGATGCTTTTTGGTTCTTAAACCATAAACACATCTTCTTATGAACATAAAATATGGGACCTTGAACTAGGTTATATAAAAAAACATTTAATCAACTCATCCTTTTAAGTTACCAGACTGAGCCTATGATTAAAGTTTCTGAAAGCGACAACGGCACAATTTAAGTTGACCAAACTTGATGGACCGAATTCTGTGTTTTTTCTATTCTCTTTCATCCCATTCTGATTAGTACATGATGCCTAATACTCAGTTTTTGTTTACCTTCAGTTATATTTGTATGACTCCAACATAAATAATTGGTTTTCAGTACTTTTTGTCACATGCAGCTCTGGGAAGAAATACAAAAACTAGAATCACTGTGATTTATATATTTTTAAGTCATAACAACGTATAACAGGTTTTTTTTTTTTTTTTTAAGTATATTTTTTTGGGCTTTTATGCCTTTAATGGACAGCACAGTGGAGAGTGACAGGAAACAGGGAGGCAGAGAGAGGGGGAATGACATGCAGCGAAAGGCCGTCCGATGCGGGATTCGAACCGGGGCCAACTACAGCGAGGACTGCAGCCTCTACACATGGGGCGCCCGCTCAAACCACTACGCCACACGACGCCCCTCGTATAACAGGTTTTACAGTGCAAAAAACTAAAGTTGGTATCTGCGAAGCTATAACTCCAGGATTTTTTAACCTGGGCCTTAGGATTAATACGGACGAAAATATTTGCAGTTGATCCACTACTGAGAAAAGAACAGTATAAATGGCAATTATACTTTAACCAGAGGTACTCAATGTTTTATATCAAGGACCCCTAAACTGACACAAACTAGACCACGGACCTTAATTGATAAGATCTTGTGATCCTTTGCTTTCTGATGTTTTATGACAGAAAGTGTTTGAAACCCATGAGCAAAGTAGTCAGACATGTCATTGTGTTACTAATTGATGGAATTATAGTGAAAATAAATGATTCACCTTTTTGCTGGGACCCCCAGGAACCACCTCTAGAACCCCTGGGGGTCTGCACATTTAGTGACGTAACACTCTTTAAATCCATTATTTATACATATCCATCAGTTTATCTGGTGTGTATTGTATTTCTGGACAGTGGCTATAAAGTCTATGCAAAATGCAGCAGATGAGACACAAATGCATTTTCATATGCCGCTTCTGCTTGATTTAGGTTTTGCAACAATTACAAAGCAACTTTATCATAATCGTTTGCATTGTTTGTAATACTACGCATATACTTGCAATTACCTTTTGCTGCTGCAGGGTGTAATGTGCAGCGTAGTGTGTGGTAAGTTACGGAACAGATTTCAACTCTAATATAAGAATCAATAAAGATGAAGAGGCCTATTTCTCTCTTCTTGAACTTTTAAGGGCGACATGAAGTCATGTGTCCGAGGCTATCAAAGATCAGTTACCCCCATTTCAGCAAACACTGCCACAACATCTGAAATGCATGTGTAGCTGTCACACATTGTACACAGTGTTTAACTAAGTACAAAACAAATACAAAGTCAGCAGTGGGGTGGCAGTTTTTCAACCGGGACTGCTGTAATGAAATCACAAATTAGATCTTTAAACAGCAACACTTTAGTGTATGTGCTGACCGTACCGAAGTGTAGAGGTAGCCCTCGCTGTTCATGGCAACATAGAGCCCTGTCTTGGTGCTCTGGATGGCCACTATCCTGAGCCCCACAGGAATCAAGTTGAACTGCACTGTGAAAAAAAAAAAAAAAAAACAGACAGGGAGGAGTGGTGTTAGAGCAATCATTCTTTCTCTTAAACCCTCACAGTGCTTCTTTGTGGCATAAAAAAAAACAATTGCTTTCGAGCTGTCTCCTATTTCATCCTCCCTGTTGTACAGTATATCTGTCAAAGGCGGGAATAGGAAGTGTGTGAAAAGGAGAGTGAGTGAAGGAAGGAGGGATTAGGTGAGGGAGATTTAAGAGGAATGAAGTCTGGGTGATGGTACACCAGAGGGCGGACAAACCCAGGAGTGACAGTACGGAGAATTCCCCTGCAGGAGAGGGAGAAAAAGAGAGAGAGAGAGAGAGAGAGAGAGAGAGAGAGAGAGAGAGAGAGAGACAGCATGGCTTAGCAGAGAGATTTAAGAATACAGTACATTAGAAAGTGACATCTCCTGAGCCTGCTTTGAATTCATTTCCTCCATCTCGACACAGTAAACAGCACTTTGTAATGCACTTCACTGAATCCCCTCCCGTGGAACCTTGGATTTCTTATGTGCATAGCTCTCCATATAAACTATCTTCAGCCTGGCCACTGGAGCAGCTCTCACACTGTGTATTTATGTGTGTGCGTGTTTGTGTGTCAGTGTGTGTTTAAGTCTGTCATCACAAGTGGGGGTTGCGTACACACCGTATGCTCTCGTAATTAGTTTCTGTTCATGCGTGCGTGTGTATAGCACTTCTGAACTTCTGTCTGTGTGATACATCCAATATGTATGTGTGCATGCGCGTGCACTTGTGCGTTTGTACGTGTTATACATCTCTGGAGTGTGTGCTTAGTGCGTCACCCAAAATAATGCTTTATAAGATGTGACAACTTGAGTGACACTGACAAAATGGCCTCTGGCTCCCAGCTGCTCTGTGGTCATGTTGTCATGATGACCAAATGCTACCATGATGATCAAAGTCCCCCGAGCGGATTCCACTGGGGAAGAGAGAGACAACTAAAAAAAGATGAGTTTCAAAAGATTTATTACACAGCTATTTTCAAAATGATGTCTGACTCATAACCACAACAAAACAACTTTTTTTTTTTTTTTTGGGGTGGTGGTGGTGGTGGGGGGGGGGGGGGGTGGAATAAACCGATGAAAAATAACATGTTAATTAGTGAGCTCCAGGGGTGCTAGTTGGCAGATTTATTTATTTAGCTTTGGGCAGGACCAAGCCAACATTATGCTAAGCTAAGCTAAGCTAACTGGCTGTAGCTTCAAATCTACTGATATGAGAGCAGCATCAATGTTTTCCTCTAATTCTGAGCAAGAAAGCAAAATTAATTTCCATACTCATGCTATTATATTTCTATATAGTACTGTACTACTTCAAGGTCAACTTACTAACCTCATCTGAGCTTTCAATCGAATCTCATGGGTTAATTAGGTGATTGAGTTCATATATTAGTTGAGTTGCTTATTTGTCATGGGCAACTCAGTAAAATCCTTCTGCTCATGAAGACCATACGACACAGTTAAAAGCTCTGGAAGAAGGGGGGTAAATGGCCCTTGATTTTTTTTTTTGCATCAATCCATGTTTTAGGTATATACTGTATATTTGACATTCTTATATGAGATCAATGTCTTGTTGTCAGAGGCTGTGGATAAAAACATGGCCCAAAGACAAATAATTGACTCAGCATCAAGTTCTGTGTTTTGTTTACCTTCAGTCATATTTGTATGACTCCAACATAAATAATTGGTTTTCAATACTTTTGGTAGACACATGCAGCCCTGGGAAGAAATACAAAAACTTGCATCACTGTGATTTTTATTTTTTCTGTGACAAATTACAAGTGTACATTATAAAGTGACAGCCTGGTTGTCAAGATGACTGATTTCTCAGAAGCATGTTTTAGATTCATGGAGCCATTAGTTGCTATTAGACAAATCAATTTCGAATCAGAGGTTCTGCTAACATAATGGATGGAAGTTAAGTCATATGTGATGTATGACGTAAGTCGTTATATGGCGATAGAAAGTCAGTGCTGGAGAAGTCAGCCTCCTCAAAAGTTTGGTTTTCTGTTTATTAGTGTAAACTCGGGCACTAATAAACTAGTTCAAAGATCAGGTGCCACAGGTTCTTCCACCCCCAGCTACATTTTGTAGTTTGGAAACGTGTGGTGCAAAAAAAAAAAAAAAAAATTCTACTTTTACCACCAATGTGAGTGTAGTCAGATTTTTACTATTTTTTCACATTAAGCAGGAGGGAAGTCCACAGTCCAAGAGTCAAGATAGTGATGTGTGTCCAGACTGAAGGTGCAAATGTTTGTAATGAAAAGTGCACATACATGTCCCCCTCCCCTCCCTTTCTCTCTCTCCCTCCCTCTCTATCCTCAGGGCCGTGCTTCTATTTGCTCGATCGATCACTGCATCTCAAACAGTCGGTTTCGCAAATGAACAAGGTGTCACCAAAGACCATGGCCAGGATGACAAATAGAGCAGGGAACACACACACACACACACACACACACACACACACACACACACACACACACACAGACAGACAGACAGACACACACACACACACACACACACACACACACACATCACCTCCCTGCTTCTAGCCCTCCTCTCTCCCTCCTCTCGCTCTGTTACATACACTAGTAGCTTGGCTGTGGTGATGATGACCCCATATAACCTGCTGCACATTCAGACACACACAGAGAGTACACCACCAGCGCACATACTGTACTGGCCTCAATAATGAAAAGAGGGTTTCTCATAGGCTTTCTTATCTCTGCATGTTGAAGTGGTGTGAATGCAGCTGTAGTAAGAGCGATACTAAAAAATACAAGAGTATGAGTGTAAGAAAGGATTAAACAGTGTGTTTATCTCAAGCCCCCAGGAAAAGCATTGTGAAGTGATTTTGGTGGCCAAACCGGGTTACTACAATTTCTATGTTCATCTCGTGATGGCACCAACATAATTTTTCCCCATACACAATCACTAGAAAGTCCCCAGTAGTTAAATAAATCCGGCCCATACTTGGGCCACATGCTTGTTTTCTTCTGGCCCAGTATACGCCCGGTTCCACGGCCCGAATCTGACAATTGTCAGATGCTACTTCCACATCTGGAACATTTCTGGCAAGCGCATGCACTCACAAGCACATACATGCACGTACATGCACATACATGCACACACACACAGAAAATGTTCTGGCTTTCAGCCAATACTAGAGGATAACAGCTGGAATCTGCCCAGATGTGGAAGTATATGGGCCAGACTCTGGGCCCAGCCATATGTTAAGCGGTTGTAAAATGGTAAATACATTTTTGTCACAAACTATACATACTAGATCAGAATGAAGGATATTGCATTATATTTAAAAATCCTTTCTTTTGTCATTTTGAAAGTGAAACCTACGATGTAAATATAAACAATAAGGCATACAGCTAACCCCTGTTTTGCTTATGCTAAGCTAATGTTAGACTGAAATATCAGTGTGATTTTACATTATTTCTGCTCATAATTTGCATTTTTTTCTATTTAAATATCTTCTACGTGAATTATCAACCGGTGATGATGCCATTTTACCTTGGAAATGTAGCTTTAGCCTCCATCTTTAAGCTTGATGTGGTATATGTAGCTATCACCTGTTCATTTTAGACCCTTTTACATGGCTATTGTTTTAAAACCAGTCAGCTTTAAACATGAGAGAGTTGGACAGTTTTCAACCGACTCATGAAGCTACTGTTAGCCTTATTAGCTAGCTCGCTACAGCTGCTTACAGTTGTCATTTCAGCCTGCAAAAATTGTCACCGGCTGAGAATGAGAGCTTAACTTTTATCTGCCTCTGTCTGTCATCAAGGACTCACTGTTTGGAAAATTACAGAGAATTTCAATGGTAACGTTGCCACTTTCACCAATGTAAACTGCATATGTAAAGTGTGAGACTGTGAAGCTTGACAGGCCCAGTAGCAATAAAGGCTTTTTTTTTTCATTCGTGCGTCTCATTCCCTCTCTCTCCCTCTCTGTGCATACAGTATATCTCTATTTATACAAAGAGTTTGAGTTTTTCCATTCCCATCCTCAGTCAAAAAGAGCTTTGCTTATCATATAGATCACATAACTTTCTGCCTGGATAATAGAGGCATGCCATCTTTCTTTAGTTTTCCCTTTTTATCCTCGTCCCTCTCTCTGTCCTTCTGTTTGACTCCTTTTTTTTTTTTTCCCTCTGCTGCTCAGAGTGAGCTGGGAGCCGCTAGATTAATCAAAAGTCTTTTGAGGGAGGGGAAAGGAGAAGAGGGGAGGGAAATGAAGGGGAGGGAGAAGGGTGTTGCCAAATCAATCCCACAAGTCAATTTGAGGCTCGAGATCGTCTGCACAATAAATAAACAAGGAGAAAGTGGAGATGGGGTGAGGGGAGGTGGGGTGGGGTGGGGGTGGTAGCAGGACACAAAGTTAAGCTGAGCAGAGGGCATCTGCAGGCCTGCACACTGCGCTGTCGCTCTGCAGTGTTGGGACTGTGCGGCCCAGTCGGTCTCCACTGGTATGAGAAGAGGATTACAGTCATCTGTGAGAAGTCACACAGAGTTTAGCTTCTGAACGGGCGCCACTCTTTATTCTGTCTCCTGTGTGAACGAGCTGACTGGATAAGAGCATTGTGATGCGATAGCTGCATAGGCATCTAAAATGGAAGTCAGGTGATGGAGGTAGTATAAAGAGGGACAAAGTCCACGAAGGGCTACACCTTTCGTAGGCTGCGCAGGTGAGCTCCGACAGGTGTTTGTGTGAGTGTACTGTGCGAGCCTCGTCATAGACCGCAATAGAGTGCAATTAGTAGATTACCCAATCCCATATTCCATACTTCATGTAATATTATAAGTACTACTAGTAACTGACACATACTGTTTTCATGCTTTTTGAATGAAGTGTGTGAACAGTAGAGATCTTTTAATTTAACCTCAGCCTTTATTCTCCTACCTTTTTCGTCAACCAGGCTGTCACAGACCCAACCCACTACTACCCCATCATCACCACGACCTCCGGGCTTTTCTGGATGTTCAACTAAGATCCATCATCCACCTGCCATGGCTTTCCTCCACCGCCACCAGTGTGTGGACTCCGGGGGTCCTGTCCTCTCTCCCATCTTCATATGAGCCTACACACTCAATAAAGATGCTTCAGATGGATAGAGTCTAATGTGTCTGTTGCTAACCTTGTTATATGGTTAAAACTTATCTCTTATATTTGTGAACTTTTTCTGTGGATATTTGCAGCATGCATACTTACTTTTGGTATATTTAATTTTGTAAAAAAATAAAAATAAAAATGTAGAAAATACACTATATATTTAGCTACAGTACACTACGTGTATATATGAGCATGGATTTTTAGAGGTACAGTAAATTTGTTTCATACAGAAATAATTAGCATCCAAAATGGTCAAGGCCTAAACTGCATGGCAAGGTCGAAAATGAAATTTTAATATTTATTTAATATTAAAATTTATATTAAAAATATTAAATACTTAAATCGACCTGATAAATAACCGACATCTTGAAACAGGACAGGCCACTGCGCTGGGATCAGGAAAATTACACTTGGAGAAAACAGCTTGATTTGCACTGGCTACAAATCTAACAGCCTGCGTCCATTCACACACTGTCATTTATGTTGCGCAAAAAAAAAAAAAAAAAGAGCTTTAAAGACTCAATAGTAGATTAAATGACTTGTCGCTGAGCTTCACGCCTGATTTCCCTGGTGGTCGATGGCTGTGACAACAACTACCTTCATTCTCCTGTTATTTAACTTCCACCTCTTCCCCCAGGCTTTCCTCTCCATAACTGATTTTCTCTGTGCCTTTATCTGTCTTCCTTTCACTCCATCTGTCTTTCCCCTTTTTCCTCTCTTCTCCTCTCTTTCCCCGGTGCTTTCTGTCTTTTCACCCCGTCTTGTCATGAATTAACAACGCTTTTCTTTTCTCACTGTGGGTTTGTTTTTTTTTTTATACATCTCTCCATTTTTCTTCCTTATTTGTTCCCTTTCAATTCCCTCGTCGCCTGCTGTCGTTCTCTCAGACTTCTGAAACCAATACTTTCCCATCGCCGTCCATTCATCTTTGTCCTATTTTGCCCTGCAGCCTTCTCTGTCTGTCTCTTCATCACTCACTCTTCTTGTCTTTGCTTCCCCTCTTTTGTATCCCCCATCCTCACTTCCCCTCGTTTGGTATTCCTCATGCTCTTCCTCTCATCCTCGCGAGCCCGATCTGCTCCTCTTTTACCTTTCCTCCTCATCTGGCTGAGACAGCTTTCGCATTTTTTTTTCTCTTTCTTCCTCCTTGAATGCTGCAGCTCTCACACAGAGCAAAGTTTCCCTCGTCCGCCTTTCAACTCTTTGAATTTTTTTCCCTCTGCCCTCTGCGAAGCGGCGTTATCGAGCACTGGGGGAAAGTTAGACAGAGAGACAGAGCAGACTTGTTCCAGAGCCCAGACAGAGATAAGTAAAATTTCCCCTCCGACAGTGGGAGATGGTAATTACAGTGGATAGTAGTCAGGGAATCAAGCTCCTCCTTATGGCTTTCCGATGTACACAGTGAGAGTCAATAGCTTTCATCTCTCTCTCTTTTCTCTTTGTCTGTCAAGCTGTCTGTCTCCTTGTCTCATTTCCTCCTCTCCAAAAAACAGAATTCAGAAAGAGCCCAAATCCAGTGACAACCACACCAGCAGCTCCATCCGTCATCTCTTAGTCACTACATTTATTCTCTCCTCGCTTTCTTTTATGAATTTTTTAATCTTCCTTCAGCTCTTTTGAGATCTGTTTCTATTATTACTCTTTCTTTAGTGACAGATTCTGTTACCTGTCGCGCTTTTGTTGCTCCTTCCGCTGTAGCTGTGGGATTCTTTCTAATGTCCCATTTTACTCTTGGATTAACCCCTGCATGGACACACAATCTCCCAGATTATGGCGTGAACATTTAAAAACCCTGAAAACCTATTTTCTCAATCCTCTTACCATGAGCTGCAGGATCCTACAAAATAATCTGGTAAAGTTTCAACTTTTTTTTTTTGGATTATTTCATATAAGCGATATATTGTCTGCTGCTTTCACTGGTTTGAAGTGGGTGGCGGGGGTGTGTGGGGGGGTTGGGGGGTCGGAAAAAGTCACACATTTCCCTGCACCATTTAGAGCCACTGGAGTTAGCTGTGAGATTGTTTGCTTTAGTTACCAGCACTGTCAATCAAATCTTTAAATAAATAATAACAAAGTCTAACTTAGTCATGAATACTTAATGTTATAGAGAAACACTTGAAAACAAGTTTCCAGGGCCTTTAAAGAAGTGACTCCCAACCCTGGAGTTGGGAGTTCTACAAGGGCGGAAATCTGACAGTTCTCTATTATAATTGTATGTTATTATAGGCCATTTATATTTTTTCAGATACTCCTCCAGTGTATCTTGTTTTTCTTTTAGGCTAATTCAGGCCTCCAAAAACTTCTCATGTAAAATGTGGGAAACAAACGTACCTCCACTCGGCTGCTTTGGTTTAAGAGGTCACATTTCCTATAAACTACTGGTGAATATCATGAATGTTGTGATATTGCCAGGAGGTGGACAAAGTACACTGCTCCACTGCTTGAATAAAAGGTATAGATACTCCTGGTCAAATATCTCTCCAATACAAGTCAAAGTTGTTCAGTTAAATTTTTACTTGAGGTAAAGTATTTAAGTGCTTCTTTTTAAAAAATACTTGAGTATTTACGTTTTCTTATGTCACCACATTGTTGTATTGTTCCACATTTACAGAACCTAATGACTCTGAAACAACCTGCTCAATGAACTGACTGTCTAAAGAAACTGTAGAATAAAAAGCTTGTACAATATGATACAAAGCTGATAGGAATGGCCATAAAAACACAATTAATTTAACAAAAGGAAAAAGGACGGCCATTGTTTTGGCATTTATTTTAATTATTTTTTTGGCAGTGATGAAGTTTGGTTGCACGGTAAACGCAGCATACGTTTAAAAGGAAAGGAGTCTTCCTTTATTTCTAAAATTTCAAACATGGACCTCATCTTTATCTAACACAGCCATCGGTAGGACACAACATGACTGACAGATGTTTTCAAAATAAAATAAAATTCATTCCTCTGACTAAAAGCTAAAAGCTTCAAAGTAACAAGAACTTCATAGAAATGCAGTGGAGTCAAAAGTACAATATTTGTCTTTTAAGTGTAGTCGAGTAAAAGTCATAAGTTTCCAAAAAATATACTTTAGTACAGTGCTTACTGTAACTGTCCACCCCTGGTTATTGCAATGTATTTTTGAGCATTTTGCAAATCATTCTTAGTGTGTTGGACTTCGATGAAGCTATTGATAGTACCAACAAAGACACCTTGGCACCCACAATTAACTATTTATGCCAGGCACATAAAGAAAAAGTCACATGCAGTGGCTTTAATAGTGCACACCATCACAGTTCACACTATGCATTTAATGCTGTGCAGACTTTTAGCCATGCTAGCAGCGTGACTCTAGGATGGCAAGGGTTGTCAACCGCTTTGGTCCGGACTGAAAACATCTCAACAACTCTTGGATGGAGTGTGATGAAATTTTGCAGACATTCATGGCCCTGACAGGATGTGTCACAATGACGTTGCTGATCCCCCCCCCCCCCCCCCCCCCCGACTTTTCCTCTGGTGCCACCGGCAGGTTGACGTTTGTGGTTCAGAGTGAAATGTCTCAGCAACTGTTCGACTGATGACTGTGCAATCATACATGGCCTTGTGACTAAAGGTGGTTTATCGGTGACAGGTTGGTTTCCTTTAAAATCACCATATTACCACATAACTGTAAATTTGAAAAGAGAAACCTATCTCAAGTATCTCAAGTAAATTTCATGTCTCTGAAGCTGTGTTTTACTATATAATGAGGTGAATGGAAACCTACAGCTGCCTGGAAGCTTGAGAAGTGCATTAAAGCCTAAAACTCTCAGTAAGCAGTAAAATAATAAGTGATTCCAGTGGCTACAATGTGCAAAAAACATCAGTATCGTCCTTTAATGGCTTTATCCTCTTCCACAACAACTAGATAATAAATCTCAACGCCCTCACCATACTCTTCTTTCCTTCCTTCATTCCTCTTCCAGCTTCATTACATAACAACCTGGAGGAGCCAAGAACGGGGGAAAAGAGAGGGGAGAAAGGAGCAGGGTGGGGGGGGGGGGGGTGGCAGCTCCTCTGACCTCCCACCAGAGGGGGGAGACACGGTGATCGAGGAGCCATCAGCTGTGTGCCAGCTGCTCCGGACTGGTCCCCATCGCTCCCTCACGCTCTCTCTCCCTTTTCTCTCCGTCATCGTCCTGTTTCTTCCCCTCCCTCTCACTTCCTCTCTCTTCCTCTGCCAAACCCGTCTTGTCTCGCTGGCTCAGTTCTCTCTGGCGTGTTCCACTGTGCCCTCTTTCTCTTCCTCTTCTACTCTCTGATCCTCCTATTCTGTTTCCATCCCTTTGTCGCGCTTCGCTTTAATATCCAGTCACTTCCAGCTTCCTGACAACTTCCTCTATCACCTAGTTATGGAAGCCCTGAGGGAACTTAGTAAAAAAAAAAAAAGAAAAAAAAAAGATAAAAGTATTGCACAGCCATACAAAAGCTACTCTTGTCACTTTTCTTTTCGCTACTTCCCCCGAGGGCTTCCGTACCTCCCTTCCATCTTTTGTCCCGGCATCAAGTCCTACCTTTCAGACACGAGAACCAGGAGGTGAATGCTGCTGGTCAAGGCCAGGCATGTCGGGAGGAGAGGGGACAAGAGGAGGGTCAGACATGTAAACCATTCACCCTTGTTCCTCCATGCTCCTTCCTGCCCCCATGGAAGTCATTACACCGGGTCACAGCAGTACTGTGCATGCCTGAAAAGGTGTGTTTGCAGGTGTGTGTGTGTTGGTGTGTTTATCTGAACGTGAAAAAGGGGGCGAAAACTAGCAAGTTCACCCGGGTGTTGTGTTCACATCAATACCGTTTGGGTGTCACCCGAGTGTGAATGCTGATTTCTTCCATTGCCAGGAAAAAGCCTGATGTTAGCGAGTCTTAGCTGGTTTTTTGACCAGTGGAAAAGGGGCTTAACACTAAAGTGTCCAGACAACCAGTCCATCAGGGTAAAGGCCTCAGACATGAATTGCACCGTTGCGCCCTTAATTATTTATTTCATTTGCAACTGATGTGGAGATGACGGGGAGTGGAAGGTGGTGACAGGTTCATGTAGCATGCAGGCCTCAGGATTCCCAGTCTGAGGAGTGGGACATCATAATACAGTGCTACAATGCAGTACTTGTTAGTGACAGAGATCCCTCCGACACAAATCTGCAGAGGAGCATCCTCACTGAAATTTTGCGTGCGTCCAGTTCAAACAAAGTAGTTCAGATAATCTCTCAAAACTGCTGAGTAGTTTACAACCTGTCAGATCATCTAACTGCTTGTATATACAACAAAGGAAATGACCCAAGTCTCAATGATCCTGTAAGACCTATTAGAAAAGAAAAGATGTGTGTCACCTATCAGGAGGAAAAGATGAGATAAAGAAGTCTGTTAATGAATATCAACTAAGGTGATAAGGGCAGTAAGGTGCGGCCTGGCTAATTACCTTCTGAGATGAGTTTTATCTCCTCTTATGACTGAGTCTGCAGAGCTTCAAGTCTTGATTCAGATCAAGAGCTACATTTCAGATACTTTGCTTCAGCCATCCAAAAGAAGTAAATGTGAAAGTAAGAAGCACTTTGTTGATAGAGTTGGTAGAAAACATGATCACTATTGGCTGTAAAAAAAAAAAACAAAAAAAAAAAACAGGAAGAGGAAGATTTAAGGGGGAAATTGGAGCTACAATTGAAATGGAGTGAAACTGAAAGCTGTCTGGTTCCAGGCCAGTTTGCATTATACAGTAAGTCTCTTCTCCCCAGGAGACTACTGAAGATAAGCCTGACAGTCCACACACACACACACACACACACACACACACACACACACACTTACCTCCAAAGAGGTACAGTACATGCTCACACAGCTATTTCTACCCTTTCAATATTCTGTGCAGCCAGGTGATTGTGCTGCTGATTGATACTCAGTTACAATGATGTCAATCACTCAACTATTCCCGCATGAATAAATAATCTGACTCAGATAAAAAAAAATAAAAATAAAAAAAAAAGTGCACAATTTATGAGTTTCACAGGACTTACCTGTCACTCCCCCCTCACACTGTCCCCTGAGAATACAAAGAGCCCGGGACGGTATTAAACCAGATCCTGGGATTGATGGAATTACAGTTGTTATAAACTGAACCGTAAGTCATACCCACACAAACACTTTGTGAGGTGACCCCACACTGACTGATGTCTAACACCCCGACACAACAGAAACGCTGTTACACAACAGCAGTCTTTACATCCATCTGGAAATGAGCCCTGTTCGCCTTCGGATTTTCCCTGCGGTATTATGTGATGAATATTTCAGATTGGACATGAGAATGTTTAAAGTTCAACGTGCGGCGATGTTTGCCTCGGTGTAGGTGTGCTGTTACATAAGAGGGAGAGGTGAGAGCGGGTCTAATCAGTTGTGGTGGAGCTTTCTGCAGCTGATGCGGGTTCTAATTTAACCAAACCAATGTGAACGGAGGGTCCATGAACCTGGTGCCATACTGGCTCTCTCACAAGTTTCCCTAACACAACTGCAAGTTTAGAATCAGCAGAAATAATCCAAAGTCTAAGTCACATAAAACATGCTGTTAAATTTTCTTTCCAGGACATATACCAAGGGAAAACCTCCTGATAAATACCTGAAGGTTAAATCCGGGTTTTTCTAACTTGGTAAAAGCGCTGCTGCCACATGTATTCTGACATCTTCATAAAATGCTGAAATACAAACTTTATAGAGGGAACCACAACTGCAAGTGAAGGTGTGATTATTTTCCTACTCTCTGTAGATTCTAAATCCAAAATTGTGCTAACTTCGTGTTTTCCGTCCAAACTGGTGTTTTGACAGAAAAAATGCTGTCTTGCCACATCAGGGATATCCTATAATACAATATTGATCTTCCTGGGAGGGTTGGAGGGAGTCCAGGGACTCTGGGGTTATCATGGGATATGATGTTTTTGGTCAGTAATCACCCAGGTGATGACCCCTCACACGGCGAGGTGTGTGTTTCTGTGCTTGCTATGGCCAAGATACAAATGTTCAACCACTGTTAAATCGAGGGGCAGTGGGAAAACCCATGCACATACATACATCTCTTAGCTACATGGCTAATACAGATGTCACTTTTACACTGAATTATATTATATGTGTGTATTTTTCTTTTTGTCATCATTATATTTTATACATTATATTACGATCACCATTTAAAATCAGATTATCACTAATCTGACAGACCGATTCAATGTAGAGACCATTTTGCAACATTAAAGCAGCTGTTGTGACCTTTTTCTCCAGGATCAAAGTGGGCAGCAGAAGACACCATTTAGCTCCAGTATAATAATGTGTATAGTGATTAAAGTATCCTGTAAAAAAAAATTCTATAGGAATCTCAATGTCGTGCTGACACCTAGTGCCTGAGATAAGCAGGGATGTTGGGAACATTAGAGCCAGGACAGGATTAGAAGCACTCACACCTATAGTATACCTAATACAGTCACACAGATGAGTTATTCATAGATACATGAGGCTTGTAACTTAAAGGTCAGAATGATTGTAAGCAAAACAATTAAAAACATGCATCTGAAAAGCTTGCGTCTGTGCCAGGGATCTGCTGTGATTTATTACGTAATGCGAACGCATCCCATTTAGCTGGCATTCGCCCAGTGCACCTCGCCAAGTCTGCATACATTTTCAGCCTGATTGATCCTAGTGTGAATCAAACCAGAAAGCATAGCGGTGTTGCTGTGCATTCATGTGCCGTTGAGACGTTCAGATATATGGCTGTCCTACCAGGAAGTCCCCCTTTAAATGTCCTCTGTCACAGAAGCAGGGTGAAATCCCAGTGTTGCGTGTACTGACTGAGCCACGAAAAACACACGCCTTCTTCGGACTAACTGAAAGCGTCTGTGTGTGTCTGACTGTTCACTTACAGAAGGAGCTGCTTTCGTCCTTTGTGCCTTCCATGGTGCCATCCGGCAGCATCTGGAGGTAGAAGCCGTGTCGGCAGTAGAGCCGCGTGACGATGCCCTTCAGCTGTGGCTCTGCAGAGCAAACACAGGGTTAAACACACGGTTAGCACCCGGGGACACACATACACACATGTTGGTGCACATATATTAATGCACACACCTGCCTATGAGCGTACACACTGACTAAACAACAGGCGGGTCTTGATATTTACACTGTGAGACAGTCAAACAGTGAAGTGTGTGCGCTTGCATGTGTGTGTGTGTGTGTGTGTGTGTGTGTCAGTGGCTTTCAGCAGGATTGATGGGACCTTGGTGTCTGCAAAAAAGAAGCATCTTTCGCAGACAGCTTCAAGTGAGGAAGGTAAGCTGTTCATTTTGTGTGTGTGTGTGTGTGTGTTTGCAGCAGCTGCCCGTCACACACAATGAGGTGAGCACTTCAAACGTGCAGAACAGTCTTAGAGCTAAAGGACTAAAGAGAACCTACCTAACAGTAGGTTTACACTTGTTTAAACCTTTATACTGCCTGATTTATATTTTACTTTGCTAACTCCTGAAATGTTCAGTTTAAAAGGGATCAGATTTTGTAGGGGGGCTTTTTATTTTTTGGTTAATTTCAAAAATATTAAGGCAAATTGTTATTTTCAATTCACAATTGAGCTGTCATTTTATTTTTCTTCTGGGGTATCTGGGATCAGTTTTATTTACATGTACAGTCGAAAATAAATAGACATGAGTTTAAAGGAGCTATTTTGCTATTGCTACATGGCCAATGTTAGCATTAACAGCTGTTTGTCTACCGGTCTTGTCAAGAGCTTCAGCCATTGTTGTGCTTACAATACAAGAGGTTTCAATACGCCCTCTGTGCAGCTACTACTTCACAGTAGCCTGGAGTCTACAGTGACTCGGTATCAGAAAGTGATCAGGCGGGCCCGCCAGAGCAGGGCTAGCTGGTTAGCATGCTAACTTCAGTGGTAGAAAAGAAGTGATGGAAATAGAAGCAAAACAAGAGGGTTGCTTGCCACCACTGGAGACAGCTCTTGGTGAGAAAAGGAATGAAGTTTGATGCTGAACTCACAAAGTTTCTTCTAGACTGGTACATAAACAGCTGTTAATGCTAACACTAGCTGTGTAGCTCCCTTACACTGTGTAGTTATCTCTGTTTCTTATTCGCTCTCTTGCATGTAAGATGGCAAAAGCTCAAGAAACAAACACGTTCATGCTGAAAGTTTAATGAACCATCTCCTCTCGTCTGTTTACCCCTCTCTCAAATACCAACTGTCGTCATTTACTCTGAAGCTTTCTGAAGCATCAGACTACTATTTGTTTCAGTGAGCCAATCAGGCATTTCCATCCGCCGCCGCCGCTCCACAGATAAGCTGACGTGTCTTTCTCTAACCTCGTGTTTGTGTTTCCTTTCTCAGGCTGCACACGCATGACTGTGGGGGCTCTTTCACTCCGAAGTGCTGAGGGAGACTAAATAGTGGATCAGAAGGAATGTCAGAATGCTGAAGTGTTTCCACAATCAAGTTTTAATGAGACGCATCAAATATGGATGAGGACAGAGAAGTACGGAGGCAGCTGGCAGTTGGCCCTCGGTTGACAGCAGGGGTATATGTGTGTGTGTGTGTGTGTGTGTGTGTGTGTGTGTGAGAAAGAGAGAGATAGAGAGAGAGAGAGAGAGAGAGAGAGAGAGAGAGAGAGAGAGAGAGAGAGACATGTACTGCAAAATATTCAGCCTGGCATTTACACTCATACAGAGACTTTAAATTGTCCCTGAAGTACGTGGAAAAAGATGATATAACACAAATAAATCTCTTTATGGAATTTTCTGAGTTTATCTTTCTGGGTATTTCAAACCCTTTTTAATATTTCAGTATGGGCTTTTTTTTTTTTTTTTTGTAATTATACTTAACACATTCTGTAATTCTACCACAACCACAATTTGCCTCAAAAGGATACTCCAACAATTTTGTATTTTCATTAGAGGGCTGATAAGAGATGGATGAAAATATCCAGATATCCAGACATTTAGGGCCAACACTTTTGGATCCTATGTTTCCCATAATGCAACCCAATTCTGTCTTTTGTTTTGGCAACATGGGCATAACAGGGCAACCTCATATTATTCCCCCTTGAGAGACTTCACACATCATTCAGAGATGGTTAACTCCAATTATCCCAGCACAGAAATGGAAATTCAGCCTAATTAACCCCATTTTTAATGTGTTACATTTGTGTAATACCAAGAACAAACTGTGTATAATTTTATTATTAATTGAATTATTTGTATTAGTGATGGTATTGGATTTTATTTGGATTAAAATTTCAGTGATGATGGAGATGATTGTTTTTCCTCTGGTTCATTAACACATCTGTAGCTTTTATGTTTTCGCCCAATGGGAGATACAGCAATTAGAAAGTCCCAATGAAAAACAACTTAGTGGCTAATGTGCACGTTTTTTTTTTTTTCCCCCTCCAATGAGCTGGTCAGTAGATGTAGATACTGGACTGAGATGTAGATGCTCGGTACAATGTGACAAGGGTTCGGTATGCCTCAAAAGAGCTACTTTGTGTAAGTGTTTTCCAAACACGTCAAAAGGTAAAAGTGTAAAGTCGGTCTGAACTGCCACACTCAAAGGGCGTGCTGTCACAGACTGTGGCAAGATGTGATGAATGTTCAAATAGGGATAATGGCAAACACTTTTCAACAGTCCTGCATGGTGTGTCATGCTGAAGCTCATTAGGGTTTGAGTTAAGCCTTGAAGTCTGTGAATTCGTCAAAGAAATACTAGTGCGTAATCCTCCCTTTCATGCTGACAGTGTGACCCAACATGTTTGGAAGCTTTTCATTGGAGGCTCGGGCCTCAGCAGCCAGATTGAGTATATGTAACTACTAAAAGATAAAAGCTCATGCATCCATCGCTGGCCGACTAGACGCGGAAGGTCAAATGTGGAGTGTGGTAATCTGTAATATCCTGAGTGTTAATCTCAAATTAAGCCTCAGACCACACACCAGGCCATGTGCTGCTTAACACATCTGCCACAGTGCAGAGCCGAGCCGAGCAACAGACGCACACACGGAGGCGGCTGATGTTGACCTTTAAGCGTGACTCCGCCTCCGATCAGCGCTGTTTGGTAACAGCGCTGTGATCCAAAACATTCAGAGGAAACGCAGAAAGACATGCAAGACTACTGGTGCATGTGCAGCGCCAACACACACACACACACACACACAAACACACACACACACACAAAAATCCATGTTGATTAATCCAGGTAGAAGCGAAGGCTAAAAACCGAGAGGAATTACCTCGAGTCATACCTGAGGCAGGATGCGAGTTAAACTGAGGGTGTAAATGCGCACACACAAACAGTGTGCGGACTGTGTGACTGTTTTGTATGATTTATGATAGTTTTTATAAATTCATTTTTAAAACTCTATTATAATTCAATAAGAGTTATATCTTTTGGTTATAGCCTTGCTTTCTCCTCAAGAAACAAAGCTTCCACACAATGAATCCTGCAGCGTGAATGAAACCTTTATATTCTGATGTGCACAAAGTTTGGTCAATTGGTGGCACTGGAGGAAAACTCAGCGTCCATCAAAGACACTGGGATTGAACCTCTGAGGACTACAAATATCTCACTTCAGGACAACACATTCCAGAACAAAGTTACATTTAGATTTTGAAACATATCTGACCAAAATGTTGAGAAAGACAAGGAGAATTTTGTTGTTTGTGGCGCCCAACAAATTAGGAGGTGATCAGAATCATCAGAAATGATCCTCTGGGGATCAGGAAGGTTCCTAACCAAAGTCCATGGAAATCTAGCCAGTAAATGTGGAGATATCTTTGTCTAAAAGCCGTACTTGGACAGATGGATGGATGTTGCCATTAAATCCAGTGGAACCAGTACTCACGTTTGCAAATGATGCTAAATTTGTATTTGTTTATTTAGCAAAATTAGTTTGTAGTAACGTCATACACCAGAATTGAATATGCATGTGAGTATAGACTAAAAACCTGCAGACTGAAGTGGAACAGATTATTTCGGAAGGAGAAGCTGCTTGTATTTCTGTCTATATTTATTTATATATACTGCATGTTCTACCTGGTTCAGCCTGTCAGCCACCAGAGGCTCCCATGGAATTTCAAGGTCTTTGAAAAATCGTCAGTAGAGTCTTTCAGCAATTTGGTCATGTACTTCCATAAATCTGGGGGCCTTAGAAACTATATTTTTATTTTTTGCAAATGTTGAAAATGAAATCCGCAATGGCAGAAATATCCTGACTGTTGGTCCCCAGTAACGGTTAAGGCTTTTGAGGCTAACACCGGGCCAGATAAAGCCTGGATCCAGCCTTGGGTTTAACTGAAGGAAGCTTTTAAAGCTCACACTGACATTTTGGGATTAAAGCTCCCATTTTTATTCTCACTATTTTCCCCCAAAATTACAGCTATTCACAGTTTCCCTTAGAGTTTTATTCTTGGAAGGATAGAAAAGCCTCTGAAATGGCATTAGGACCATGGGACTAAAACAAATTCATGCTCGTGCGGACTGCAATCAGACTGTCACATTTGAATGTATCCTGGGAATATTACAGCATTAGTCAACAGACAAAAGTTTTGTTATCAGAGTGCATCACATCCTACAGCACAAGAGCGTGTGGTGTGTGCGTGCGTGTTTATATGCATGAGGAGGGATTTGTGCCCATAATCCCACAGACATTCAACGCCAATTATGGAGTGACCTTAATAAAGAGCAGGATTAATTTTACTTATTAAGAATTTCAACCATTAAAGTCACCCTGAAGCCTCAAGTCAGATGACAACTGGGCGGCAGCAAGTGTTATTTTCACCCCCTGTTACACAGTGCAATTCTTAATGTGTGTGTGTTGGACACCTCCAATAGAATGGGCTTGGCTGAGGAAGCAGAGATGATCTGCCAGGGACAATATCTGTCTGTCTGTCATCACACACTCACGACTCACACAGTGGAAATATTTTTGTCTCCTTCCCTCCATCTTTCCCCTCTCAAGTGTCCTCTCACCATTTACAGTCCGGCCGAGGAGTAATGTCCGTACTGAACGATCGCAGAGGGCACAATTTATATCCGGTGCCAACTTTCAGTGCCAGGGCAGACAGTAGGTGCCCTGTACTGTATGTAGTGATGCAGAAAGTAAGGGTGAAGAGGACCGGGTGGTGAACGGGTGCAAAGCAATTGTAGTTCATTGCAGCACTGGATGTAAAATGAAAATTAGTATTGGAGGTAATTTGAGGTTTTGCAGAGCTACTAAACTTTTTTTTTATTTTTTTTTTTTATTCACTACAATCACATTTAAAGGTGCCGTGTGTTTCCTGGTAAACAAAAAAAAGTTATGTTTGCATTCATCGTTTCCCACCAGGATTGATTGTGTGCATCTCTGAGGCCTGACAAAAGAGTTAAATGAATTTCCTTCCTCATAAAACATCTGCAAGGCGAAAGTTTTTTTGTTGTTGATGCTTTAGACTTCTGTTTGCTAGCTTGCAGTTTTCTTCTTCACTGCCTTTGTTAGCACGCTTGCTTTTTTTTCTTTACGCGTTACTGCCGCCAACTGTGCAGCAGAACAGCGTGAAACCTGTGCTACAGAGTGTGAATCGCACGACTCACGCTCACGCATGAGCATCCTCATACAAACTAAATGTGACCCACACGTTAAAAACACAGCTCCATGAGTAGTCAAAAAACTTCACAGGGTACCTTTAAAATCTATATCTCTCTTGTTCACTTTCCTACATTTCTCTTTTCCCTCTGCCTTTCCTCTGTCCCTTTCTCTCCTTCCCTCTTCCTCAATCTCTCCCTTTCTTTCTCATCTTGCCCCCCCCCCACACCCCTTCACTCCCTCCCTCTCTACTTTCTTATTCTGAAAAATGTATATCCAATCAGCAGGGAAGTCCTTACTTGTGCTTTCTCAAGAGTGAAAGAAGGGAGTGAAGGATTGATGCAGTGAGAAAAGGAGAGGGAAGACTAGTGGTATTTGAGCCAAGCATCAATAAAACGTCACTGAACAGCTACACAAACTCTGCAGAATGACAGACAGTGACATGTCTGTCATTCTGCAGAGTTTGTGTAGCTGGGAGGGAGGGGCCAGAAGGAGGGAGGGGGGTTAAAAAAAAGAAAAAAAGAGAGAAAAGAAAAGAAGAGGAGACAGGGGTATTGGGGACAAGTAAAGAAGACATGATGAAGGAAACAGGGTGAGATGAGAGTAAAGCTCTATGATTGTACCACTATGCTTGTATATGTGTTTCCCACAGGTAGTCAGTTCACCTCAGCAGCACGGCGACACCATGACGACTTGTTATTGATGTTTCATTTAGCGAGTGCAATAATTCTTGTGGGTTTTTTTTTTTTTTTTTTTTTTTTTTTATAACCGGCACTAAAGTCTGTCAAAGCGCACGAAGCTGATGGCACTGCGACAATCACTGATTATTATACTCCCATCTGTTTGTGGAGGCGTCATCTTAAATGGCCTCCATTCGGTCTGCGTCGGCACCAACAATGTCAAACTCCAGGGAGCACAGATGTGCTACATCACTGAAGCATCACTGATGAATTATGGTCATTGTAGTTCGCTGACTGTTTCAGCGTTTGGCGGAATTAAAGCTTGAAAACTTCCCTGGAGAGAATCAGCAGTTTTCGCGCACAGCACTGATGAATGTCCATGATAAAGTTATGTAGAGACGCTTTTTTGTTTGTCAACTGTAAGGACTGGACTTGCATAATACTGAGTTCACCTTAAGAAGTTTTTAAACATCTGTTCTGTATATTACGATCAAATTGATTTTGATATCTTTCCATAATCGCCATAAACAACTGAGCATTTTGAGTGGTGACTACTGAATACTAATTATAACTAGATTTGAATAAGTAAAAGGGGAAAAACTAAAGCAGCACTTATCACTTTTTTATGGTGAACGTTTTGTTTTCCCAGCAGTCATGGGGGAACACGGCTGAATCAAAGCTTTATGAGAGCTGTGAAAATGAACCAAAACCAATCAGGTGAAATATGTTGACGTGTTGAGTGGGGTTGATAATTATCTGTGGTTTATTCACCACAAGTCTTCTGACCCATAATTAAGGTAAGAAATATTGATTAGTGCAACTCCTACTATAATTTAAAGGATATAGCATGCATAGTAAAAGCACTTGGTCATTTAACCAAATGCTGTGAGAGTCCAAACAAATGTTCGGCGAGATATCTTCATTACTTATTAAAAACGTAAATCCCGTCGTAATTACATATCATACGGAACGTGTTTGCTGTTGCAGTTCGGTTGTACACAAATATAATTAAATGGACCACAGTGCATTTCGAAAAAAGGTGACGCCAAAGGGGCCCCGACCGAACGCCTGCATGCGACGACTTGGGAGTGACAAAAAAACATGCACAATGTTTGTGTGTGAACAAGTAAACAGTGCTGTTTCCACTAACCTCGTGATGGACGGAACGAGTGGATGGCGACGGCAGTAGCAGGCGAAGGCATTCGGAACACATAACCTAACTTTCAAACTATTCCACTGAAAGAAAACGGCACCAAAACTAACGGAAAAATCGAATGTATATGCATTTTCACTGTCAGAAGGCGAAAACTAAATCCAAATAAGGTGCCAAAATTTACACTGCTGCAGAGACCTTCATTAAACTGTCAGGCAGGATCGAACAGGCATATTGTAACACGAAACTCTCAGTCAACGGGGCTGACGGATTATTCTTTGCGCTGCCTGACAGGTGGAAACAAAGCACAGTTGAATATTTCAAGTAATTACTCCTTGAGGCCGAGCAACAGAGCAGCAGTAATTTACAGTTGCATGCTGCTCCTGCCGTAAAAAGAGTGTAATCTTTCCAGTCTGTGCCTCCACTGCTGTCACTGAGGGTGTGGATGCAAACTTAGTGTATCCGGCTCTTTTGCACTTTAATACTGCGGTTGTTCTGTTTGTATATACGTTGCCTTAAAGCCTCCATCCTCCAGTTTAGACCATGGTTGCTCTCCATCAACCAGTGGGCAACGGTCAT
This sequence comes from Seriola aureovittata, assembly GCF_021018895.1. NCBI lineage: Eukaryota > Metazoa > Chordata > Actinopteri > Carangiformes > Carangidae > Seriola > Seriola aureovittata. The sequence continues at coordinate 5,010,919 of NC_079386.1, forward strand.
TCCAGTGTAATTCTCCTTTTATCAAGTATAACACTTTGGGCAAATTCCTGCACGGTTGCTGCTATTCAACACACCATGCCTCTGCACACTGCTCCTAGAAAACACTTCTCAGCTTTGTCCAGAGTTAATAAGCTTGTTACTCCCCACTGACTCTAATATTGTCTTTCTCACCACTATAGCACGAGAGCCCGAAGCTATTAATCCACGGACATATGGATTTTACAACTGCTAGTATTTCATCCCGCAGCATTTATTGCATCCAATGTTTAAACGCTTGACGGCAGCCACACAAGCAACAACACATCCTGTATTGAGATGAGAGCAAGTGGAGTATGATATGCAGATTTTTTTTCATAACACAGTGAAAGCAGAGTTATTCTTTCATATTTTCACTCCTCCCAAAAGCTCAAAAAACATCTGGACTCAGGACGAGGAAGCACCACACGTGGTCTCATATTTTCATATTTCAACATTCGCATTACGTGCACAGCTAAATTGCATAAAATTAGGGTCTCACAGTGGCCCCAGCTGACAATGAATAATGGGGATAAAGGCCGGGAGAGCCTATATGGTAATGGCCATATTTACAAGGACCATCAATCATCTCCAAACCGCCAGCAGCCTCATCCCTCATAGGATGGAGAGGGAGAAAGGGGCGGGACGCCTTCAAAACAAACTGCTTCTCCCTCTTTTTCATCCGATCAGTTCTCTCTCTCTCTCTGTCTCGCTGCAGTCGGACTTTAGCTTTTAGGAAAATCAATAGTGATGAAGTGCAACCTTGCTGAAAGTGTACCAGCCTCCCACTTCAGACGTGTTTTTCCTTACAGGAGGGATCATGTGAATTACACGGCAGTGACATAAACTGCACACAAGGCTGACAGCACAGTGGCAGGCCGAGGCGAGGCAGCCAAAGAACACCCCCCCCCCCCCCCCCCGGCGCCGGAAACTGGACAAGGTGGAGGAGGAGAAAAATTGCTTAGTAAGGGAAGATCAAGTTGATATTTGTGAAAATGTAATTCTGATTTGTCAGACTCCAGCAAAGAGATCAATGCCAACGCACAACTAACAGCAGAACGACTTGAGAGCTGTAGTCTTTACAGTGGTTTTGAATGGTCACACTGGAAGTGTAAAAAAGGGGGGGATGTCATTAAAATGGGAATTAAGGTTCATATTTCCAGACTGTGCCAACTCAAAGGTGTTCATAGACATTCACTCAGTTGCTCACACACACAAGTTAAAACTCTCTGCCTCTGCACACGCATGCTCAGTCACAGCTGAAGTGGGTGTTGTTGTTGGACTGAATTCCAGAGAATTACTGAAATTGTTAGATGTCGGAGCAGTGGGATTCTGACACTGTGCAACCGTCTGACAATCACTTGGGATAGATGATTAACATTTAGTTGTAAATCCAGCACCAACATGGAAACATTCGATTACATAGCTGCCAGGATACTAACTAACGGGACACTGATGATTCTCGCTGTAGTGAAACATTCACTGCAGCATTTTTCAACTTGATTTTGGTTTATTGCGACTTGATCTTATTTCAACGGTTTTATTTCTCATGGTTACAGCAAGTGTGACAGGTAAAAGCTGAAGCAGGAAATTGGTCTGTATAGACCATGATGGATGTTTAGGAACACTTTAGGAAGAAGTTTCACCATTCACCTATATATTTTTCTTTTCTGCATTTACAAATCTCTGCAATCTGTTTGTTAAATATATTCTTAAGCCTGCATGAATGGATTTTTTGGTCACTTGAGGGCAGCAAAAACAAGCTTCATGTTCACGGACGTGAAACAACATTATCATTGGATTGGAGTCGAGTTTCTGTCCACTAATTAAACAGAAGTGCAGTATTCACTCCGTTCACCAGCTAGTTGCTGACTTTGTCTGTCTGCAGTTTGGTTCTGGGCCAAAACAAACAAAACAGTGGAGTAGTGGGCCGGAACAATGAGCTAAAAGCTCTACAGAGATGAGGGTCGCCATTAGTACATTAGTCACCTGAGGGTGTCCGTAACATAACCAACAATGTCCACGGTTCAATTCCCAACCAGGGAACCCTCACTCTTATCTGTCTCCAGACTATCCCTTCTCTAAACGTGCAATACCTTTCAAGCCCAAGTCATGTGAAAAGAAAAAAAAAAAGATTAATTATAGTCACTTTAATATTACTGATAGGAATGCCAAACCCATTAAAAAATTATACTGAATAATGATTTTAATTATTTATTCAACATAATTTATTTTTATATTATCCAACACCATATAATTAAGTTTAGGTAACAACATTAATTGGTGTGATGAGGCACAAACTCTGGGCTCGGTCATGGAAACCACTGCGACATCCAAACCCCTGTTGGTGCTACACGTTGACATGCACGTAAATTGTGCGCCGTGGAATCAGTCGGCGAATGATTAAATGGAAATCCTGTGGATGCTGGGCGAGATAGATTATAACAGTGACGACGCGACCAGTCCAGGAATGTACACTGAGAAAAATGCTCATTGGGAACAAGAAACCACTTCAACAAGAAGTGACGCAACTCACACACAAACACACACACACACACACACACTTATAGGTCAGGGAGAGTGAAACGTGGTGGATTAATTAGAAAAGCAACGGGTGAACTTTTTCAGTCCGCGCTCTAAAGCTTAATGATTTAAAGCTTAAATGAATGGCCTAATGATTAAGTCAGAGAGGGAGCGAAAGAGAGAGCGACAGAAACAAAATCAGCTGTCTCGGAAAATGACTGAGGGAGCGTATATGGGGAGGAAGATAAGGAAAAAGGAATAAAGAACAAGATAGAGAATGGGATGAGAGGAAGAGAAAGAGTGAGACAGAGATGGCAAGCATAAATCAAGAATGGAGCAAAGAGGAAGGGGGGGGTCCCCCTGGGGGGTTGTTTTTGTAACAGGCAAACACAGAGATGGAGATGTGGAGACCATGAGAGAAGAGGAACAAAGGAGTGACTGAAAGGGAAGGTGTGGTGGCTGGTGAGACAGGCCTAACCTCACAGAGGAAAACGTGGGTAAGAGAACAAACCACTGGAAAAAAAAATAAAACAGAATAAGATCAGAGACAGAGAGACATAAAACAAGGCGGGGGGGGGGGGGGGGAGCAAGTGTCAAAGAGAGAATGTAAGAGACAGAAAGAGGAAACTAGAGAGACACAGGAGGAGAACACAAGTTTTATAGAGAAGCAAAGTGAAATCTGAACTTATGTGTCCTGTTCCTGAAGTTAAAAAAAAAATCTACCAAAATCAAGCTCTAAATCTTACTGTAAATTTTCCAACAAGTTGTCCAAACTACAAAAAAAAAACAGTACTTGGTGAAGGTTAAGGAACCATCATGGTAAAGAGTAACCAACATTGGAGGCGTTGCGGTGACCTACAGCGGGGGTTTGAGTCGATGACCATGTTGACAGTTGCAGTGACATGGTCAGCGTCGTGCGGCGAAGGTTGGGGACCTTCACTGCACGTCGTTTCGCCCATGTCTCACCTCATGTCTCTCTCTACAGTAACCTCTCTGCAGTAGATCCTAGAGAGATTGATTATAGAATATAGATAATATTGATTGTGAACCTCAGGTGAGACAGGTCTACTAACCTAACAGGTCTTGGGACAAGACATTATAGCTCCGTCCATTTCAGACGCTCTGGTTCTGACAAGATAGTTTGCAGTTGGTTAGTGGGTGGGACTTTGCATAAGTTAAAGCTTATATTCCTGCATAGAAAAATTGCACACAATGCACAGAGAGCTGGAATGAGGGGTTAGTAGTGACCTAGCAGGTTAATCCAGTCCAGTTTATCTAGGAATTACATGTATATTGGACAAATCTGTGCCTCACAATTGACGTCCAGTGCCAATGTTCACTGCACATGCTTGAAGCATTGTGCCAAATGTGTGGCAAGGCAGGAATTAAGGTTGTGGAGCTTGTTGTGGTGGACGGGCATGCAGAATATCTGACGATATTTTAATGACCTTAAAGTGATAGCTCAGGTTAGTCGGGGTAGTGCGAGGTACTTCTCTACAGTGCGTGTGTTACCTGCAGTAGGTTTAGATCAGCCTGCTCCCAGTTCGGAGAAGTTTGGAGCACCATCACAGAAGCTGAGCGATGTACTTCTGTGGACGGGGTCATTCGTAACCGTTGAACGTATTACTACGCACAAGCGCGTCTACGGTTTGAGTCAGACAGAGGTAAGCCTAGGTGCGCTTGTATGTAGGAATATGGTAGATCAATGGCTGAAAAAATTTAGCGGAAAGGAAAGGGTGCATTGATCCGAATCTACTGGAGTAATACACTGACTATAGATAACTACCTCACACAACCCCACGTCCAATAAGCCTAACTACCACTTTAACCGTATTGTAGCTGCCATGCTCAGATGTTGTACAAAGCAAGAACTTTTCAAATGTTTGCACCCAGAAACCCGAGGAATATGTTTCACGTCTTCAGACAGGCTGATGAAAGAAACTCAATGACAGAAGCTGGTGGAACAGCCACAATCCCTGATGTGATAAAGGACTGCGGATCTCTATCTGCAAACCAACACAAAGGCAGCAGCTGCTAGTTTTCTGACAAAAAAACAAAAAAAACAAAACAGATTGAAACGAATTAATGTTGTGATGTTTTATCTTCACTTCATAAAGCTTATATTGTTAACAGAACATTGCAGAGGCCCTAATCAAAGGAGGAGGAGACAGAGATGGAGAGCAGTGTAAGTCAGCCAGTGCAGAGGTTTTCAGTATCCCAGGACCCTTCTTTACTGATGTTAATTACAGTAACGATCAGCAGGCAGACTCCGCCCACCCAGTACGGATCCAGGCCAGGACCCAATATCACCTGAGGGGGAGGGAGGAAGGACGAAGAGACATGGAAGAGGAAAGGAAGCGACTGTTTGGACACGGAACAGGAGGGAGTTTGGAAAGCATGATCATGAGGAGGGAGGAGAGGAGAGGAGACAGGAAGGAAGGAAGGAAGGAAGGAAGGAAGGAAAAAGGACACAGAGAGAGGGAAGAGAAGTGAAAAGGGAAGATTGATGGGTGGAGCTTTAGGAGGAAGGCGTGTAGAAGAAGGACACTGCAGGCAAGAGGGAAAGAGTTTAGAGGGAAGAAAGGGAAGGAAAATGAAAGGATAGAAGAGGTTAAGAAGATAAAAGAGGCAAGGAAGAAGAAAGAGAAGAAGAAGAGAATTAGAAAAAGTAAGGAGTAAGTAAGGTAAGGAGGAGTTGGACTGGGGGGGGCACTTGAAGCAGAAGGAAGGAAGGCAGAAGAAGTGAAGGTGAGACGGAAGATGAGGAACCTAAGGAGGAAGGGGGAGGAAGGGAAAGGAAAGGATGCTGGAGCAAAGGGGTGATGATGGAAGGACAACACAGAAGGATCAATGAGTTAAAAAAAAAAAAAAGAGGGGATGTAGTAATAAGGACGGAGATAAACTGTGTGAAAACATTTGCAGAAACCGGGGATGAAAGTGAGCGAGTGAATCAGCAAGAGACCAAGGAGTGGAGGGCGATCACAGAGGGAGAGAGAAGGGTGGGAGGCGAATGGAGAGATCAATCACCAGTGGCCCTGGTGTTGTACCACTGAAAAGAGTCAATGGCCGGGAACCAAACTTTCCACCCACACACTTTTTTTCTCTCTTCATCACCAACATCTCTCTCTTTCTCTGGAATACCCTCCCCTCCCCTTTTCCTCTTCTGTATATTCTCTCAGTTTATTGCTTTCTTCCTCCCCCTCTCTTAACGACACCTTACATCTTTCAGCTTTTTAACACCGTTCTATATTTCTGCTCTTCCTGGTAAGTGCTGACCTATACAGAGATAAATAGGAAAATTCCCTTAAGAGCCATTAGAGGCAAATACAAGCCAATTCCCTGTCTGTAGATGCTCTCTAGATGACACTTAAAGCATATTAAGCCATAACTCACTGCGACGCACAAGTGGAGGAAGTAAATATCACGCATGAAAATGTGATGGAAATATCCCGAATGACACAAACTGGCCAAATTCTCAAAGTTTACAGCACTGATAAATGTTATTAACTGAATACAAGTACAGAAGTTGCAAAAATGTTGAGCTTTTAGTCCTGAAACTTCAGAGGGAACACAATGAACCCAGTCTGATTAGGGATCAGCGATTACAGTGCACGTCTGCTGGAGGTGCACATACAGTATGATGTGATAAACAGCATATTATCAGCATTATTAGAGATCCTATATAGTATATAAAGGTAGATATCCATGTGTTGTTTGATTATAAAGCAGGTCTAGGTTCTACATTAACACTGTGAAAGAAACTGAGCCTTAAAACCAACCGTCAGAACTTCTGTAACTTTGTGATGTCAGATGTCATGTCATGTATGGTCACACTAGAAAGTGGGAAACAAAAATTCATTTTCATGTCGCTGTGAAATTTGTTAAATGCTGGAAACACAGTCTCTACACGTCCACAAGTGTGGACCTAATCTGACACGGGCATGTAGAAAACCAAACCCCAACCTGTTGTGTTTATGATGCACAGACTAATCACAGCTAACCACAATCACCACAGACCCAGACTAAAAATAACTTTGGGTCTCAGTTCTTAGAAGATGACTGGACCCATGAAGACCTCTAACTGGAAGCTGGGTGACACAGTGACTATTTATTCGCAGGTTGTGCAGGACAGTTAATATGATAGCGCTGTCAGCCCTGCAGGCAGTTTGCAACTGGTTAGTGTTGCCTGTCAAAGTTACACATGCAAAAGCAGAAATAGTCAACCAAATGACATGACAAAAATTAAAAAAATTAAAAACGAAAAGAAAATAGTTTGTGGATGTTTATGCTCAGTAATATGTACTGAAAATACTTTTGCTTCAAAACTGTACTTAACGGCTTCAGACATGTTTGTTTTGTGTCTGTTCATGTGTGCAACTGAAGATCATGTTACTCCTCATTTGTTTAGAAAGCAAGATGAGTCCCCAAGCATGGGCACACACAAACACACACACACACACACACACACACACACACACACACACACACACACACTCAAAGGTCATGACAAAAAATAGGTCATGACACTCGCTTCTGTCATTCTCTTTCTCAATTGGTTCCCATGAGAGCAAACAAATAAAAGTAAGCAAACAAAATTCATGTGAGAGCGACACCAGATGCTTTGAGGATGCTCCATCTGTGTGTGTTTATGTGTGTGTGTGTGTGTGTGTGTGTGTGTGTGCGCAATGCATTCTTACATGTTTGTTTGCACGACTGACATGAGAGCTGCACGTTTACATATCCACCTGAGAATAGCTGCATACGTGTCTATGTGCATCTATGCTTGTTTGTGTGTTTTTATGTGTGTGTGTGTGTGTGTGAGCATGTGTGTGTTCTTGGCTGAGACTCTGACAGAGATGGATGAGGCAGAGACGGCCCTGCAAGGGACTGGTGCGCTTTTGCGTCAGTGACCTCTGACCTCGACTAGGCCGGCAGCAGCGGACACGCTCTCCCACCATGCATTAGTTAATGACCAATTGCTGTCGCGCTGCAAAACACACACACACACATAAACACAGGTGAGGGGGGTTCTTTCATCCTCAAAAAGAGACAGTGCAGGTGTGTGTGTGTGTGTGTGTATGTGTGTGTGTGAGAGAGTGTGAGTGTGAGTGTGTGTGTGTGTGATGAAGCAGATGGGTAATGGGCTGGAGGGAAGGGTGACTCGACAATGACTTGACGAATTTAAACAACCCAGAAGGACTCTGTGCTCGGTTCCTCACTTGGATCTCATCCAGAGTCGCTGATAGAAAGAGGACAAATCAATTTGCTTCAACATTATTATCAGAAACACTTCACAGCTCCACATGTGCTGCTTTTAAATGAGAGGACGGCATTAGGAAATGAATTGTGATATCTTGCTGGTAGGGTCAGACTGATACAGTATTTCAGACAGACACTGGCCCTCTAGATAAATATGACACATGATTAGTTACACTTTATATGGTCATTTTTATTTTGTTATATACTATGTAATATTAGGATATGTAGTGATTTGTCTTTGGTTGGTCATATTGTATATTTTTCTCAGTGTCATGGCGCTCCGTTGTTGTCCAAAAATGATCAAATCAGTCAATGAGTGCACTGTTGCACTGGCTGACATGTTCCTTTAATCGAATGATGACCGGCATTGAGGTTTATTTTGACTCAGTCCCACATACACCGTCCTGCTGTGTGAAATGCTCACAAAAGCAACAAATGTGTGTTAATCCACCGCCCAAAATAGTCCCCAACAGAAGCACGGGTTAATCTTGCTACAGTAAATTTGCAGAAAAAAAGAAAATTAAAGGGCACAGCAGAAGATTTATGTCTTCAGTAGGAACCATTGGGCTTGGTTTGAAGTACTGAAGGACGGTAGCAGGATTTGTTGAAAATAAAAATATAGAGTATTCTCCGCTTTATTGTCATATTCTGAACTGTTATTCTTACATTACGAAGCTATCCTTTCCATAGCTCACTGATGTGATCCTAGTAGTTTTTGGACAACAATGGAGCTCAATGACACAGAGGAAAATATAGATATGGCCAAACTTATCCTTTAACAAAGACAAAAAACTATAGCAGACGTATTAGTACTTAATTTAATTATAAAAGAAACAGCAAAGAAACAAAAAACATAAAAAAAAAAATGTGATATGTAAATCAAAGCAGATCATTGTTGATATCATATAAAGAGAAGTTTAGAGTGTGTGCTGAAAAATAGGAGAAAAGAATATGAGTGGGAAAGGCTTTGGGAGACTGTGTGTGTGCGAGTTAAAGACAGAGACCTGCAAGGAACAGGGAGAAAGTGAGTGTCCGGGCCCCGACGTCTTACAGGTCAACTGCATGTTACACAGTGCCAGATGGGTCTCATATAAAGTCTTAGTGATCTATTCTCAGACTATACGACCTCCACTGTAAGGCAGGTCAGGGTGTGGGATGAATGGTGGTTCTTAGTGTTACAGAAAGGAAAACATGCAGGAGAAAGCTACGTTATTTGAAAATGGAGTGATGGCCCGTGTCTGTAATTGCACGTTATTTTCTGATCAATCATCTGTCGGTGGACGTGTCTCACGGTGCGATCCAGCTGATATTGACTGTGAGCTTTCATCTGGGACGGCCCAAAATCACAAAGCTTTCAGGCAGCTTTAGACAACGTGAGCAAGGGAGAGAGAGGGCGAGAGAGAGAGCGAGAGAGGACACCTTACCTTCTCCTAGCCTAATTGCTTGTCTTTTCCCGCACCGTTCTCTCCTCTCATTCATCTCTAAACATATGGAAACAACACCTCTCACCTCCTTTCTATTCTCCTCTCTTCTTCTCCTTCTTCCTTTGGCACAGTGCTGAGCCAGCACTTCTGCCTCCTTCAACCCTCTCTCTCTCTCTCCCTCTCATTCTTCATCAATGCTCTCTCTCTCTCGCTCCTTCCCTCTCTCTCCAAGCCACAGCAGTGGAACATGGAGCACAATGCTAATCAGCCTCTCCCGCTGTAAGTACACCTCCCTCCCTCACACACACACACACACACACGCGCGCGCGAGATAGAAAACCCCGTCTAACGAGTGTCAGGAGTCGTAAAAAGGAACCAAAACTTCACCTCGCCTTTTATCTGCCTCACTTTTCCTCGTCCTCTCCCTCAGTCCCTTCCCCTCTCTCTTTCTTTTTATTCCTTTTATGTCGGCGTCAGCTCCCAAATGAGGCAATCAACAGCCATGGAAGTATAATACTGTATTTTTTCCTCAGGGCATATCCCTAACACTTCACAGCCATCTGTCATGTAGACTGTGGTATATCCATTTCCAAGTTGAACAACAATAGTGTCATTTGAGTGATAAGGTGTGATAAATTGGCCATCAACTGGAAATCCAATTCTGACAAGCCAAGACACTACATCACATATAGTTACATTTAAAGATACTAAATATTCCACAAAATGATGCTGAAAACTATGTGAAGCCTTGGTGAAGGTTTTCTCATACATGTCTTAGTGCTCCAATTTTCAGCAATCACAAATTATTACTCCATCGTATCCAGCCAATCATCCTCCTGTCCACTTTCCAACTAGTCAATTAGGACACTGCTCTTTAAATATCCGTGTGATTCACTCATGTCTTTTTTATGACCTTCGGTTTGTTCAGGATTAGGGAAAAACTAAACAAAATACCTGCTGTTTAAAGTGAAGTAAACACTTGGACACATACAGGGCACTGGAAATGATTTCAAGATTTAAAGGTCCCATGTTCTTTCTTGATTATAAAGCAGATCTATATTAATACTGTGAAAGTATCAAAGCGCTCAGTCCACAGAGAAATGCACAGTGTGTGTTCAGAAACTGAGCCTTAAAACCATCCGTCAGGACTTCTGTAACTTTGTGATGTCACAACAAAGCAGTCAGACTCAGAACCTCCTCTACTCTTGGCTCACCAACCTGTTGTTACTAGAGCTCCAGAGAGATGCCTGAGGTAGAGATGTAAGACTACATTGAGATTTGGTTCTTAAAACCAGAAATATATCTTCTGATGGATATCAAAAAAATAAAAAAATAAAAAAATAAAAATGGGTAAAATATGGGACCTTTAATGACTTTAACTTTCACATCACTACATCACCATGCCAACCACTGCTGCAAAGGTAGGTCATACTACTTTGACATGTCAGTCCCTTGATTTTCACAACTGTTCCTTTTGATTCTTTGAGTAACTTAGTCATTGTCTGACTTCAGCACCGGCAGTTAGATCCCAGATGCTTTGGCCTCTTTGCAGCTTTGTTAACTGTCTCACATCTCTTATAAAATTCACTCATCAAAGTGCTGATTGCCGCACATTTCTTTTACTGTAGCCGACAAAAGGATCTAATCAATCTAATATGAACCACTTTTGGGACAGTGTTTGTGATTGAATTACTTCAGAGTTCAAAGAAGTCTCTCTAATTTGGTTATAGTGTCCCTAAGTCCCTAAGTCCCTAAGTCCCTTCTCACTTCACTGTTTGTGTTTTGAAACTAAATGTATTTCACAGCTAAGATTCAAACATAAGCTGGGAGAGTCAGACTACGATCAGGAGGCAAACTTTTAAAGACATCCTTGAAGTTTTTGAGAACTAGCAGATCAATCTTTTGATACGTGGGTCCTTGTACTGTTTGTGTAAGGTGGTATAAGCTTGTGTTACACTGGTGTATTTAACGTCATGTTTTAAGTTGTTGCTGAGTAATTGATGTGTCGCTAGATATAACTAATGGTTACCTAAAAATTGAAAAAATTGAAAAAAGACAAGAAGAAGAGATCGAGCCATTGCAGATTGAAAATATTCAAGAAAGTCTTTGAACATGTTTTCCAAGGTCGGAAAACGCATTCAACAATTATGTTAAGCCTTAAAGGAATCTAGTGACGTCTTGGGAAATATGCTTACTTGCTTTCAAGCTGAGAGTTTAACGAGAAGATCGATATCTCTGATGTCCATCGCCAGTAAACATCCATAAATCTGCTTGGAAATCATGGAATAAAGATGCTCTTTATACAGAATTTGACTGAGAAACATCAAAGTTTTCTTCAGTATCATCCATGAACACAAACAGGAAGTGCTAATAGCTCTTTCGGCATACTTTTAAATGATGCCAACTTGCCACAATATGGGCAAATCAGGTCTCAAGCATCAGACTAGCGGTAGACAAATAAGAATGGTATCAACAAAGGAAGGGACTCAGTCGAACTAGCAAACAAACCTCACTACAAGTCAGTTTAATACATATTGCTGAGCTTAGTGATATAAACTGGTTGCTGGTAAGCGTCAATCCAACACTCGGTGCAGATTAATGCAGGACAGAGGTAGTTGTAAATCCAGTTTCAGGCACTGCAGCAGAAACCTGATTGACTCTAAATGACTTGAATGTAAACCGACCGTGCAGCAAACGCTTTTTATTTCATGACATTAAAAGAGTCGCCTGCAGTCTGAGAATTTCTGTCCTCAGAGAGTGTGACATGGGATTGAGCGTGCTCACGAACAAGGACGTAGGACATAAAAGTAATGTGTGTGTGTGTGTGTGTGTGTGTGTGTGTGTGTGTGTGTGTGTGTGTGTGTGTGTGTGTGTCCTGTAGCAGTTGTGTTGCATCTTGTCACCAGATTCTGTATGACACAACTAATTAGGCTCTCAGCGTCAGAGATGTTTTACCCACCCACACACACACACACACTCAAACACAAACAGACACACATACACACTGCCTGACTCAGAGGGTACCACATCGTCAAGACAGGAAACACCCTAGGTGCCGTGACAACCTAAGGAGCACCATGGGACCGGCACACTGTGCATCGCCACGGGCAACAAGCACCACAGGAATCTCCTGCAATGTGGAGGAGTTCTCTCCCAAATCTCTTGTCATCATTCACCCTCTCTCTCTCTCTCTCTTTAACTCTTTCCCATGCTCTCTCTCTCTCTACCTTCCTCTGTCTCCAATCTGTGTGTCTCTCTCACTGTGTAATCATATCCTTTACACCATAGGCTCCCGATCTAATCTCATGCATCGGTACTCTTTAATTAAACTGATTTGCAGAGACTCTCTCCTCCAGTCTGTCCTCAATTCATTCATGCCCCCATACCAAAACACACACACACACACACACACACTCATGCAGTACATCCTCATTCCCCTATGTTCTCGTTGGCAGCTCTGCAATCAACCGAAATGCCACGCAGTTCACAAAATGTTACTCCTAATTATTTCCTGATCTCATTGAAGCAGCTGCTCCCCATCCAGTACAATCGCTCTTTGATTGGTGACACCAAACGGCGACGACTTGACAATAAACAGCCGACCGGAATGTCCTGAAATGACACCTCGGGTGGGTTGAGGAGTCAAATTGTCACCCCGGCCGTTGTTTATGCAGTTCAATTGTCAGCTGAAATTGAAACGGAGCAAGATGGGGTTATCCTCACAGAGCGGTGTGTTGCATTTTTTAAACCTGCTGCAGCTAATCATTGCAAACAAGAGAAAACACAGTTACACACACATACACACACACACGGTTTGTACAGTAGCTCCTGAGCCTGTGAGTCTAATTTTCTGCACAGAGATAATACAAAAAGTGGGGCTACAGTACGCTCGTTTTCCTGCTCTTCCTCTCTTTATAATTTCCCTCTTTGTTCACCGGCTTATCTACCTCCTTCTCTTTCTCTCACCGTTCTCGCCCCAGTTCTGAGGGATTCAATTTCCCTCCAGTTAATAAACTGCACTGTAATTATACAAGCTGCTTTATTGAACTGGACGGGGATAATTCCCTTTATGCATACAGAGACGGGCCTCCCCTTAAAACCCATCGGGGCAACCCCATCATCTCCAGCAGGCACAGTGATCTCCTCTTACATCTGTCCATCTGTTCATCCGTCGTCCCTCTTCTCCCAGTCGTCCCTTTAGTACCTTCCTTCTTCCTTTTCTGTCGGCAGGTCAGTTTGTCTGGCTCGCTGCTAGTGATTCATTTATTACTGTCATGTATCTCCATTACGCTGCAGCGGGGCAGGGCTTCCTGCGAGGGAACAAAACCCTGAGATAAAACCCGCTTGAATTGGGTTTAGAGAAATCTGTTGCATTATCCAAGAGGATGAAAGTAACTGAATACATTTACTGGAGAACTGAAAGACTTTAGTGTATTTGTGTGGGTGATTTACTGAGTAATTCAGGTGCAGAACAAGATTTAGCCGGGGATCAAATTAAATTCCGCCTTGATGATGTATTGCTTTACTATGTATGCATATTGTACTGAAAATTATACATGTAATTATACAATTTTGTGTCTGAAGAATCATACACTCAGAGACAAGTGCACACACTTTGTTGCTTCTGTCATGAAGTGACATCTGACAGTCAGCTTGACTCACCATCAACATGCCTCCACATAGTGTCTGCTGGCTGAGGCAGTGGCAGTAAGACACAGGCCAAAGCACACATCATTATTTTTGTGACAAGCAAGGCAAATGGCAATATGAGGGGCCATCAGGGGCAACATGTTGCAATGGCAACTATAAATGCATGTGAGGCATTCAGGGGACATCTGTAAATTGTAGAGTCTACTGATAGTCTGCATCTGAGGCGTTAAGGGGGCATCTGTAAATCGTAGCATCTATTGACTGTCTGCATGTGAAGGCGTTTAGGGGACATCTGTCAATTGTAGCATCTATTGATAGACTGTATGCGAGGTGTTTTTTGGACATCTGTAAATTGTATAATCTATTGATAGCCTGCATGATAGGCGTTTAGGGGATATCTGTTAATTGTAGGGTATGCCAATAGTCTGCATATAGGGGGGGATGTCTTTGATGGGCTTCTTTGCCTGGGGCCCCCCAGATTCTAAGATTAACACTGCATTTTATTGTGATAAACTATAGTTTAGCTGACTGTTGTGCGTTCAAAGTTATTTCTTATATATCAACTACAAAAACATTTCCATGAAGTCTAAGACAGAACTTTTTCTAGTTTAGGTTAAGTATATCGTAGTTGAATGGAAAAGTAAAGGAATAGGAAACCAGTACATGCTGTACTTATCACTGGCTACTCTAATCAGTGGCTAAACACTCAAACATGTAATATTTTCCCAGGATGATACATGTGAAAAAGAGAAAAGACTTAACGGATGAGGACTATCTTCTCTCCCTGATGAATAGGGATAGGGGGGAACTTCCCACGAGACTAATCTGAGAGCATTTCTTTTCTTCATAGTCTTTTTCCAAAACAAATGTTAGAAAAGATGGGGTCATCTTATAATCACAGTCGTCATATATGGTAATAAAATATGGTAATTAGCGATTATCAAGATTAATTGTGAATTGATTAGAGCAAACAGTAATGGGGCTAAAAATGGCACTAGAGGAAACGTTATTGGGTCATAAAAGTCAAAACGGGTTAACTCCTTGAGATCAGCAATGAGCACAGTGCATTTACTGACAACATTACACTTTGATGTTCCATGTGGAAAACTTGGGCTGCTGGTGGTGCTAGAGGAAAGGTCACAGAGATTAAGATTGATTCTCTGCGGATCATGAATATCTACAGTAAATTTCATGGCAATCTGCCCAGTTGTGGAAATATCTTGCACTGAACCAAAGACATACCAACAGACGGACCAACTCACCAACCTAATCTTTAGACCCTGCTGCTCGCTGGGCAAAATCGATACCCAGTATTAGGATATTTAGACGAACACACTAAAACACTTGCACCCGGTAAATACATTCAGTTTTACTCATAACATGTTTGAGTTAATTGTGTTTAAGTAGTTATTAAAGCTCATAGCTTTAAATCTGTCTGTCAGATACCAGCGGGATGTCACATAGCAAATTCGGCATTAAAACGGCATTGCTTTACATCCCGCAGAGGGTTAATGGAGAATTTACAAATCATACTAAAACATCTTTTGCAACCTACAAACTATGCTAAATATCAATCTGTAGCAACTCAGATTACAAAATAACAAAACCATCACTTCAATATCTAACCAATTAAAAACCTATTTAATTAACTACATCTATTCTAGTTCATTCATATAACTACAAGCCTGTGGAGAGATTCTCTCTCTCCACAGGGAGGTCAGAGGTTAAGGTCAGACACAGAGCATCTCTGGCAGTGGCAGTATGTTTTCTGCCTTTCTGAAGGACACTGAAGGTCACCTCAGAAGAGCAGATGCCTCCCAGCAGGGTGGCTTAATGGGAGCTTACTTAAGATCATCTTCCAAAATCCTCAAGAGCCAGAGATTCTTTAGTGGACAACTCAGTCGCTGTTTAAGGAGGCGTATGCAAAGAATCTGGCAAACAACTCACAGACCCACACCGACATGTAAAGCCATAATGACTATCGTCAGGCCAATCATTACTGTCATGCAACAGGCGGGCAAAACAGGACTAATTGCTTCCTTCTAAGGCCCCATGAGATTCACTGTGTACATAAATGATGGCTTCTGGAGGGGTAGAGAGGGGAGGGAGGGAGGATAGAGAGGCAGCTTTTCAATAAAGTGATCAGCTTGCCTATTTTGCTTAACTCTCTCTCTCTCTCTCTCTCTCTCTCTCTCTCTCTCTATCTCTTTGGTTTAATCGGAGAGAAGGTGAGGTGAGCGGGAGGAGGTGGTGGTGGAGGGCCATTTTGTCTATCTAATTGCGGCGGGTGTGGGAGTAGGGTTTTTGTAATTACAGTTAAGTCAAAGCCCCTTCAGGCTGCATGAGGATCGAGAGCAGGGAGGCTGAGAAACGTGGAAATGTAAACACTTAAATTTAAAGGAGAATGAAACCTGTGAAGTTATGTGAAAAATCATCTGGCAACCATCTGTTGCGCCATGTTCACATACTTCCTTACTTGCTCTTAAGTGCATAGATGCGCTCACACTGACGAATACGGCAACACGCAGTGCACTATGAGTACCCAAGCTGTGCACTCAAGACGGTCAAAGAAGGAGGAGCACCACCCTATTTTCAAAATGGCAACCGAGGAAGGAGGACACGTTGTTGGCGCCAATGGCAACGTAATTTAAATGTAACGTGAAACAAGAGGACACATCCAATAAAGTAAAACATTGATTTTCAAGTCAAGTGAGCAAGGCATCCAGTAGATATGTTTGGCTGTTAATAATCACGATGAAATGTTGTGATACACGGTGTTTGTTAGTGACATTACAAGTGAGCCGACTTTCAGTTGTACCTCCAAATAAAGTAGCTACTTTGGTTAGCTCGGATCTCTTTTTAACAATGATGCTATGTGTTAAGATGACCGACAAACAAAAATAAAAATAAAGTGCTATTAAACAAGAGTTTTTCTTTAACAATGTCCAAAAGTACCACTTGTAGTGAGTTAAATAGTGTTGTATCACCATATGCTGAATATTGAATGCTGTCATGTACGTAATGTGGACTTAAATCTATAATTGTTAAACCTTGAACAAGGCGAGGACCGTCTTTTTCCTGGTTGAAGTTATACTCGGGTAATTCAGGTAAAACTGGAATACACCAACAGGGCCGGCACACAGGGCGAGTCAATTCTCAAAGCAATCGTCTCAATGCTTCTACAACCATTATTATATGCTATAAAAACTAATCTGACAAATAAATAGGTGAATATGTGCTCTATACATAAGGGACTTTTAGGATAGGTTGCCAAGATACATTTAGCACGTATATCCATTTGATGCTGGCAGTGTTACGCGGGCGATGAAAGGTACTTCTGCTTTTGGCGAGATTACAGAACCACAGCAAAAAGCCTGTTTGGATGTATATATTCAGACAAACATTGTGTGAGTCCACAAAGTCATTGTCAGTGGACAACCTCCAGGCTGTACATCATGTTGACATTACAGATTACAGTCTGGGTGCCGTAGCTTCAGGCCTGCAGAAAGTAGCTGCTCGAGTGTCCAAGGCTATAAGTATAACCTGTGAGTGTTCTTAAATTGAATGCCAGTCCCTTTTAAATTGTATCCACTGAACAAAACATAATGTCAGTGTTATATCCATTTCCATTCCCATTTCTATCTTTGTCTTATGTCCGCTTCTGCGCAGCTTTCAAGGCATTGTAGCCCACAAGAGCTGAAGGTAATTTTCATTTTAAAAAACATTATGATTCAAGGAAGCTCCTGGATGAGAAGCAGAGGGTGAAGCAGCACGAGTCCGAGCTCATCTGTGCACGAGCCGCAAGTCCAGTAACACAGTAATGATCGATCTCTCTCCATGGAAGGATTCTCCCCTTGTTTCCTTTGTTACCATCCGGTGTCCCCCCCCCCCCGAGTGACTCTGCACGCAAAAATCAGTCCCGGTGCTTCACTCGCTGAACTTCACACATGCTCAAATGTAAACTGTGATCCGCGCACACTTCATCTTCCTATGTCACAACCCTCTCTGACATAATCACTCCCCAGCTCCCTGACTTACAGTAATCTAACATTTATACTTCCGCTGAAAGCCACACAGAACACAACACGACCCCGAGGGTGAGTGGGTGTGTGTCTGAGCTACTCAATATTTGAAGCTGATGCGTCTAAGGCTTGAGTGTTCACTTTACCTTGACATGTAGCGGGAGGAGGAGGAGTGCTCCACATGTACAAGTTACGCCCACATACTGCTGTATAACAGGTATCCTTTAAGGGGGCTTCGTTTTATGTGGCTCAGCTTAGTAAGATCCAGATTTGAAATGTCAGAAATGACACTACAAGATCTTTTTTTTCAAAAACTACAAGTTTATTGACTGAATATTTGTATTCTGTATAAATCTCGAGTTTAGAGATGTCATCACTGGATTATCTTTCATTGGTTTAATTTCTTTAGTGTCTTAAAAGATATATCCAGTGTCATGTTGACTTTCTGAGTAAATCTGATAGGATCATGATCAAAGCTTTGGTTTTCCAAATTTGTATCTGCCCGTGGAACCTGGTGCTCACACACATCTCAGGTTTAATAATGTTTTCAAAAATATTAAATAATAGATTCAGCTCAATATGACCCATGCCCTCAAACCCAGATAACACCATTTACTATTTTTACTGCAGGACATTTTCCAACATTGCAAACACACAGAGTATCATTTCCAATTCCTAGTGAAATAATGCCGACTAAGGGTGAGTCAGAAAGTCTACAAAGATCTAACTTAAGGCTGGGAGATATATTCATATAAGACTGTACTGATCCTAGCACTCAGGCAAGCAGAGAGGTAAGAAAATGGATTTACAACAAGCTATTTGAATGAAATAAAGAGGATGAAATAATAAATTAAAGCAGTGACAGTATATATATTAGAATACCTTAGACAGTATAAGTGAATTGTGCAAATACTTGAGTATTGCAGCCCTCTATAGGAGCAAGACACCCACACTGAAAGAGACACAAAACAATTATAGATTGAGAATGGCATCGTTTTGTGACCCTTTGTGATCATTTCTCTTCTCTTTGTTGCCATTTGATTAACTTTCCAACCAGAGATGTTTAAAGTTATGATGACACCTGAGCAAGTTCCTTTTAATGAAGAAAATAGTCAAAAGCTCAGGAAAAGAGCTTTTCATCACAGCAACGACAATATACTTCCACATTAAAATCGCTTTGATTGTCTTTTATGCGATCTTGCATGCATGCATGTAATATGACATTGGATAATATTCTTAACAATAAAATCTAACCCATTTCTATTAGGTCAGTCTATTAACAAGCAGGCGTTCATTACTGGTATATCATTAGGATAATTTAAAAGTTAGTAATTCCAAATTTTAGAAATTAAATTTATCCTTATATTCAAAACTTGACTGTAGATGTTAAGTAATTAATACATAATATATACATGTGTATGGGTAAGCATATGTGTGTGAGTGTGTGGAAGTGTGAGTGAGTGTGTGTGTGTGTGTGTGTGTGTGTGTGTGCATGCATTGACTAATGCAGAGATACTGTCATTGAGGGTACAAGGGCATCGCTAAAAGCCCTCTTTATGCAAATGGAGGGAAACGGAGATGACAGTGTGTATGTGTCACAGGCAGGACATATCTCATAATGATAACTTATCTCAGGCAGCAGATACGCCCGATATGGAATATGAGAGACACACAAAGTGAGTGTGCCTCCCCCTTTCTCTCCGCTTCACACGCATGCATGCAACACAATTACGCGCAATCGCTCCCCTTCTCTCTCTCCGTCTCTCTCTCTCTGTTACATGGAGTGCTCATTAACAAATTTATTAATGGCCTCTTAATTATGTCTGCTTATCTTCTTCTAAAGCCCGGGCACTGCCCCCAGACTCTAATCTCAGCTTCGCTACACACACACACACACACACACACACACACACACACAACGCCAACGTACGTACATGTTTACATAAAACCTTTCTCACACACCCTATATACATAACTTATATACGTGTCGGTGCTGAAATCTTCATTACAAACACACTCACTGAATTGCTGGCATTTTTTAGACTAAATTATCTGATAAAGGCTCCAATGAGAGTCATGAATTGACTTAAGCCTCACTCAGTCTTTCATTTTACTCTCTCTCCTCCTCCTCCACCACATCCCCCTTTCATGATATAATTGAGCACTGCAGGAACTTCATCGCTCCCATGCCTGTGTTTATCTCCTCCTTTCTCCCTCCATCTTTTATCCCTCCCTTCTCTCTGTATCAGTCCATCTCTCCCTGCTGCTCCTCACCCTCTTACCTCCCTCCTTGCTTCCACCCACCCGCTTACCTTCTCTCCACTTTATCCCTCTATCTCTCTATCACACCATCTCTTCCTCGCCATTTTAGAGCTGCTTTTACTTCTTGCTTCCCCTTCCCTATCTGTCCATCTCTCTCTGGCTCTCCAAGATATATGTATGCTCCCTCCTTCCTTACTCAATTACCTTCTCACACCCATACCTCTTTACCGTGTTACCTCCCTCTCCTCAGCTCCTGCAACACCGCCAGTCCTTGTAGCCTTTTTATTAAAAACGTGAAATATGTTGAGGTCTGAAATTAATCAAAAACTAAAAAGAATACTGCAAAGAACATTGGTCTTGAAATCTAGTTCATGCTATTGTAAATCCATTTGTTTTAACTAATTTTCGTAAACAATGTTTTATATTTCGTGATGTTTTAAATTATATTTTTCTGTTTCAATGGAAGTTATACCTGTTTTGTTGTTTGTTTCAGTTGGCACATGTCACTGACTGACTGACTGACTGACTGACTGACAGAGTAACTCGAATGCTGTGTGACTGAGTGATAAGGTTATATCATTGGTTGGCCCACTGAGTGTTGGAGTTTCCCCATTGGTTTTTGCTCTTTCAAAATGGCTCAAATGAGCAGTGTTGCCAATTAGCCCCTTTGTCGCTAGATTAACCGACTTTTCAGAACCCCTCCAGCGACTTTTTTCAAGAGAGCACCTAACAACAGAGCTAACAACTTTTTGGACAAACCTTAGGGACTTTCCAAAGGGGACAGTCGCCAGTATTGCTCGGTGAGCGCAAGGTTGGACTTTTTTTCTCCACAGATACACCTCTCTGTGCTGACCCCACGGCAGCTGACAGGATTGAGCTTCTAATTTTCTCTCTGAGTGAACAACTTACAAGTTAATATAGCGGAAATCACAACACAGTCATTGTCTTTAACTCATATGTTTGGTGATTTTGTCTGAAGACATTGTTATTGTTAGAAATCAGGATTTTAAATGGCTTGGCGGTTAACATGTAGTCTTAATGGACCACGTTTCAGTCACTATTTCACATTGTTCTGTTGTCTGACAACAGAAACAGAAAAAACAGGTAAATGATACTGTATATGTGAGCACAGTCAGTAGGAGAGACGCAAACACATAAAGGGCTGAAACCAACTGAAACACCAGGCAGAATTGAAATAGCCGACAATGGGCTCCAGCCATAAACTAGGTTTTGCCCTATCTCGTTCAAAAGTATGGCTATTCCACTTTGCTGGACTGTATAAAGCTACAATATTTTTTAGGATACACAGCTTATGAAACATAAATTATAAAAACCCAAAAAATGCTCACTGTTCAGAAAATCTAATTAAAAATATTGTTAATTTTAACTGACACAAATACTGCTATGTAAATAGGCCGGTATGGGCACGCACACGCACACACACGATTTCTGCCATTCTCCAATCTGACACATGAATAATGGCTGTCATTTACTTTAAAATGGCACACCCTCATGACGTGAGCAAACACTCAGACAGTGCGATGTCGACACTCTTGGGTGGGAACACACACACACTCTGCTGCTGGTTGTGCTTATGTATCTCCAAACCCAAATAGAGATGTCCTGATATCATGGCAGTTCAGAGTTAAAGC
The DNA here is from genome assembly GCF_021018895.1 of Seriola aureovittata. Taxonomy (NCBI): domain Eukaryota; kingdom Metazoa; phylum Chordata; class Actinopteri; order Carangiformes; family Carangidae; genus Seriola; species Seriola aureovittata. The sequence continues at coordinate 5,032,726 of NC_079386.1, forward strand.
CCTCCACTCCAACTCTCTGGTTCAACAAGAGCTGACAAAAAGTCAATACTCTCCACAGGCTCCCACTTTGTGCAAGAGACACCTGCAAAATCCAGACATGGCAAGCTGCAACCAAAATACACTTATGTGTCCAATTCATGCTCAGTGAAGTGATCCTCATACAACTACATCTCAGTGTAAACATGTGCGAGGCTGGAAACACAAGAAAATGATTCCTCCATCCATCAGCTTCATCATCACATTAATGTCAGATGATTAAAATACAATATCATTTATAGATACTCATGTCTTCCTCTTCTCTTGACCTCCTGACCTCTGGCATCACACTTCTATCTCTCTATCTCTCCTTCCTCCTCCTTCTCTTTTCTCTTGGTTACCTCTAGCTAGAGGTCAGACTTCAGTCTGTCCTTGTCTGCTCTAATCACACCATCTCCCAATTCACTTTTAGTCCTAGAGAGAGAGAGACAGAGGGGGTGGATGCTTCACTTCACTACACACACATTTCTTTAGAAAAGTGAATTATTTACATACATATATACACACACAGAAAATTGTTTTAATAAAAAATCATCGGTTTCTTTTTTTTCACACTTATTGTTCTTGTGGTGACTCAGAAAAAAAAAGCAAATATTTGTGTAAATTTGGATGTGTGTGTGTGTTCTTTTTTTAATGCAAATCATGATGTTTAAGCTCTGAATGGAATCGGCAAATGGTGATGAACTTTCCTCACAGATGGGCTGCTGCTGTGCCGATAGTGTGTGATAAATATAAATGCATGTTTGTGCTGGTTACAGCAGTAGCATAAAGAAATGTCCCACCGTGCTGTAAGACGCCTTCTCCTGCGACACAGGAAAACACTGAAATATGTTGTATAATATTATGTTATTTACTTGCACACGTTTGGCTGAATAAACCCCCTACTCTACTGCCGTTTTGCCTGTAGAGCTCGGGAGTTGATCATAGAATGATGATAACCCTATATATTGTAGAAGCAACACAGAAGCCACAGTGAAAACTATTGTTGCATACAAGCTGCGTCCACACTAGTATGTTTTCTATTTAAAACTGCATTTTAAAAGACAATAAACGATCTCCACCCAGGCAACTGTATGGGTCCTTATCAGAAAAGATCTCCGTCCACACTAACACATACATACATGACCATTCACATACACTGGGCATGCGTGAGACGGTGTAAACAGGAAGCAGATTGTCTACTCTGCAGTTGAGTAGTTGCACAAAATACTACGAAGGAGGAACAGCAAATACAGCTGTGGCGTTAAAATGCAGAATTTAACAGCACAGCAGCTGCTGGCAAAGACGACAAGGTCAGTAACACCTGTAATATGTCATCCACGTTGCTTAGTCGAGAACCAATCAGGGAGTAACCATGGGTGTTCTTTGTCATCGTTTCCAAAAGGTCTCAGTTTTCACCCTAAAACGGGTCCAGCAGTGCTTCCAAAAATCTATGTTTTAAGAGGTCGACTAAAAAGTTGTAGTGTGGACATAGCCGCAGAATGATGGGCTCAAGTCACTCACTCACTCTCTCTGCCATGGTGCTAAGATGGCGTCCTGCCACAGAGTCCGTGTCCCGGGGAACAAGCAGCCGAGGCCCTGGCAGAGGCCGACCACTGCCTGATGAGAGGAGATAGACTTGGCCCACAGCTGGGGGACAGCTGGGTTTGGAGGAGAGAGCTTTTCCAGGAGGATCAGTCATGAACGTGCACAAGACCCGCACAATTCAAACACGTTAGCATGTACGAATCTGTGACAGACCTGTCTAATTGTGGTTCAGCTCTCTGAATCCTGCTTGTTCTCTGTCACATCCAATTTCATCCACTGAGCAGCTCCATGTCTCTGTCATCTCATCATCATCCATCCACCTCCCTCCTCTAGGAAGGATCTGAGCTTCACCTTCTACAGTACGCCATCAATTTGTGCTATGAACATTTTATTCCTGTTGTTTATGTCGGATTACAGCTCATAGGAGTGTGTTTCACTCTGATATACTGTACTATATGTACATGATGTAAGTAGTCTCTTTAGTTTAAAATCTGATCTTCTGCAACGCTGAAATAGTTAGCCTTGATTTGAAAGTGTGACATGAATTTGTGATGAGAACTGACTTGAATAAGTTATATCATATGGTTTCATTATAAGGATTTAATGCTTCTGACCTCCATCTCAGCATGTCCTTAGATGGATTACATGAAACACACTGAACATGAATACATATGTTAATATATCTACTTATTCACTGAACATGAATTAAAGGGGCGAGCGATAGATGTTCTGTAGATATTAGTCATCGTGGTAGACGGCATCGTGGGTTTGAATCTGTCTTGTGACCTTTGTGAATGTCAGCACCCGGCCGCCGCTCTACCCTGTCACTTACCACTTCAAAACGTCTAATAAAACTGAAATGGTTTAAAAATAATGATGATAAATATCTGTGAATGGCTGTCCTTCATGGCCCAACGACCTTAAGGGGCTTACAACGTCTCAACTTGCAAAGATTTCAAGCAGTGCTCCCTCCCCTCTCTCTGTCTCTCTTCTGCCCTTTAGCTGTCTGGTGCTGATGTGATTCACATATCCAGCATGAAACCGTGAGCTATTCTAATTTGACGTAAATGGATGAAAATTATTTCAACTGACTCCCCACCAACCTACAGGACTTTCATCTTGAGGATAAGTAGGATTTAGTGAGACCTCCGTCTCTCTTGGAATATCTGTCAACTGCTGTGCAGCAAGTAAAAACATAAAACATGAACTCATGGAGAAAATGATCTTAAATAAATACAGGACATACAGGCCACAGATTATTTGGTAATAAACACAGTTATAATCCATTACGTTTTCCCATATGGCCAATATTCTGCTTTTAAAAGCCATTCGCTGCATTTTCTCTCAATATAGTACATCATGCAAATTTCATCATTTGTAATATGGAAGACAACAGCTGGTGTCGGAGTAGAACAATGTGATGATGAATCTCCTCAGCCCACAGATATTTAGGACTTTTTTGGAAACAGGTCTAGAACTAAATTCTGGGACCTGTATTGTTGCAGTAAAACATAGTGACATTACTCCAAGTGACCACAGGGGTCACAAGGTCAACAAAGACTGAAGAATCATAACTTTAAACCTGCTGAATTTCTTTGTCCGCTCCTGACCAACAGAGCAAACTTGACATTTTAGCAACTTAAAGTTACAACTTAAATAAAGTTGTTATGGTGAACGTGTTGGCGTACAGGACAATGCAGTGGAATCACATTTCTTGCCACCTGATGAACGCCAGCGCATATTCATTCTTCTTTTAGCTCTGTCTTTTGTGTCCTTAAACTCCTCAGGGGAAATATCTGGCTCTTCAGCTTTCTCTTTAGCTTTGTTTGCCATTTGGTGCTGGGTAGGGAAGCAGCTGCCAACATCTGGAAGCTGCGTTGATGGAGTGGTGAGATTGAATCAAACGTTCTGGGCCACAAAACCAAAACAATGAGCCTAAAGATGCTAAAAATGCTCAGAATGAGGGGAACTGAGAGTCGTTTGATCACAACAACAAACCACTTTCAAATTAAATATAGTTATCTAATATACTGTTAATATAACATGTTTTATTAGTAGAGATTTAACTGTAAAAATAATTATCAGTCATTTGGTCTAATTCCTAGGATGAGCCCAAAACAATCAGGGTAAATATAATTTCACATTTTTTAGGTGCAAGCATTAAGTTTTATCTTGATGTCACTGAACTGAGTTATTATTCCATGATAAAATCACTTGGTTTATGCAAAATTATTCAGTAAAATAGTTTTGAAGACAAAATAAAAATAAATTACATTTCTCACTTGACTAATAAGATGTTAAGACTTAGTGCTCGACCTAATGAATGGCTGCGAGTGCTTTCTATCGTTGTCCGTCTCCATCTGCCTCTCCCTCCCTCTCTGCAGAATGGGAGTCTAATTGCATGATGGATAATTTAATGGTGGAGGTAAAGCCCCAGTTTTAAAGGAGCCTTGATCATCTGCACGCCAAATCTCTTCTGAGAGTGCAGCAGGCATTTCTAGAAGTATTTGGACGTATGCATGTGGATGGCTTTTCTTGTGCGTGTGTGTGTGTGTGTGTGTGTGTGTGTGTGTGTGTGTGTGTGTGTGTGTGTGTGTGTGTGTGTGTGCAGGGGACTGGGGAAGCTGTGCTCTGGCGTGTCTCCAGCTTTACAGATTGATAGCACATTAAAGTGAAGGACGCGTCACGCACCTGTGCTTGTGTACCACAGAGGAACAACACACAGGTAGACAGGGTGCTGCAATCAGCAAGGTGCCCTGCACACACACACAAATACACTTGGGAATTTACAATGTATCTGACTTGTATGTTGTATATTTTTTCAAAAGGACCAACCACATGCCAAATCCTGACGCAAAGAAAACATGTATGAGCTGTAGGTCTCGAGTCAACATCTACACGTGTGTGTTTGAAGGCTCACACTGTGCCTGGAGGGGTCGATACTGTATAGATCACAGCTCTCTGTGCACCACGTCCCCTTTTATCATCCCTCTGTGTGTGTATGTGTGTGTGTATGTGTGTGTGTGTGTGTGTGTGCAGCCAGTGTGAAAAAGTGAGCGGCTGCAAATGTAAGCCGCATGCCAGTCGGTGTGATTTGCCACATTTCTTTTCAAAACGAGAGAAATTGTTGGCGTCTGCATTTGTTTACACAGATTGTGTGCATGTACATTACGTGAATGCCTGCTCTGTCTCTATACAGTACAACATAATGGACTGTTTCTATATGGTGGGAACTCTCGCCTTTCGCTGTCTGTCTACAGATGCACGCGAGTTACATTATTCAGTGTTATTCATGTTCTGACTGGGTGACAGCACTTAAAGCGCAGTAAATGCACCATGCATGTTTAAGGGCTGTGGATGAGCACAAGTGGAGGACAGAGAGACGGAAGAAATGGCAGAGAGGTGATGACAAAGACAAGAAAAAATTAGATGGCACACCATGATTAGGGCTGAATACTGGTTTTAGCTGCTACACTATAATCATTTTGACATAAACAAAGTGTTTAGTATTGATTGAGACTCAGTATTGTGCTTCCACATTAAAACAAATGGTAAAAAATGAACCATCAGAGGCCAAAACGTCTTCACTTTTAGTCCTAAGTATGGCTCAAAATGCTTAATCCTACATTTCCCATAATACAACTCTATAACCATCTTTTGATGGACCCTCTCTGCCTTAGAACTCTATACCCAGTTTGATATATAGGGTTTCTCTTGTAAATTCGTGATCTCTGACCCTGATGACATTGTCAAGGTTATTTCCTGACTTTAGCTCTTTCCAGAACCACAGGACATTAAACCTCGTTTTTTACAGGCTAAATAAAACTCCCCATGACAAGTAACCTTAACTTCACGTCTAAATCTAAGAGACATTCTGAACGATAGCGGATCAGACTATTCTGTTTGTGTGCTATTGTTCCACAGTAAACTTTTAATGCGAGAGCTGTGAAATCTAATGCCATGTAAAAAAATTCAGAATATTACATGAAATGTCATTTTATGATTAATTATTTGCTTTCTTTTAAAATCAAACTTCTTGGCCATTTGATCGCAATAGCACATGATTGATACTCAAATAATTTTTTTCTGTCAGTGACAGAGATTTCAAACAGTTTCTATATTCTAAATATGATGATATGCATTTTAATTTAAAGGGAAAGTTTACACCAATGATAAAAATTGCATGTTCCCATGTATCTAGCCATGCATATATTTGTAAAACCAGGGCTGAGGAAACCCTATCACAATATATTGGGTAAGAATGGAATTTCATTTGTGGTGCTCACAGCATCGGAACCATTGGCTTTTTACACAGAAACTGTGCAATCAACGGCCCCAATAATAAACCTATGGAGCATATGTGAAAACATTTCCTTGTAATTTTTCTTAAAGAGCCTTTAAAAGAATCTTTTATTTCCCTAACGGTCATAATATTTGTAATTTTTGAAGGCAAAATTACAATTAGCTTAAAAACTTCTTTGTCTGATAAATACATGAGGTGTATTTCAGTGAGGCCACTAAACAAGCCTGGTCGGTTTATGCTCATTAAAACTAACCAACCATCCAGTTTTACCGCTGCCAGCAGCTAATGATCTTCAATTATTCTACATACTGAAGGCTAAAGAATTTGCATATTACTGAGGCTTGAAAATTCGGGGAGTTTCTGACTTTCAGACAAATAACTGTGATATTTTGTCTTTCTCTATCACTCCTCTTCATAAGTGAAGTAATATTCATTTAATCACATTTTAAAGTTCATGTAATAAATATTTCTGCGGGGCACAGAAAGACACATTTGATCTTTCCAGGAACAGATGAATGTGAGGGCCGAGGCACTGCCGCAGTGTGCTGAGCTGTTGGTCCTGAACACCTGTCAGTAAATTCTACACCACCCTTGGGTGCCACAGTCTATGTGATCAAAGTAAATTAACACCTAATCAGATACCGACGCAAGCAGGAAAGCATGCGCACACAGACTTCTCCCATACGGCCGCTTTATTCTCGTGCATCACTCGACAGCAGGATTGAAGTGTTTAGGGTGATGTGTGTGAGTGTGTTTGTGTTGTTGTGTATGTCTATGTCTTGTTCGGGGTATAGCCGGAGGCTTTCATGCTGTCTGTGTTTTCCCCTTGTTATGCGTCTGTTTACGTGTGTGTGTGCTGGCATCTCCATGTGACACACGTCCACACAAACCATGCGACAAATTGATTGCATATAAAATGCTAATGCAGGCTTTACTGTCCTCAGCATGTTAATATTGTGATTTTAACAATAGGTATTGATTAAAGGGACAGTGCACTCTTTCTGTGGGGATTTGTGACATTGAGGAAGGCAAGGTTTGGTTGGTGGGTGGGCGGGGGATGGGGGGGGTGCAAGATGCTGACTCGACGCTCGCCGGTCGTTTGTTACTTGGGCTCTGAAGACAGTGAATCCCAGCAGAGTGGAAATCGTCTGATGCAAAATAAGATGTTGAGTGCTGGTGTAGATAAATGTATACATACATAAGCATATTTGCATGCATGCTTCACTGTAAGTGTGTGTGTTTTTGTGTGTGTGTGACTGAGCGTGTGTGTGTGTGTGTGTGTGTGTGTGTGTGTGTGTGTGTGTGTGTGTGTGTGTGTGTGTGTGTGTGTGTGTGTGTCGTAATCTCAGCTGGAGGTCATTTGAAGAGCAAAGTTTCTAGATCTGAAACCCTTTGGCCTCACTGCCCTGCTCTTATTACACTTGGGTGTTCTCAGAGCCGTGCTGTGCCGTGCCGTGCCAAGAATGTGCCACACTGGGTCCAAGCAGCTCACCTCATTCCTAGCAGGGCACTGCAGCCTTCATAAACCCAACCCGTCCTCACCAACTCACACTCACACATACTTCAGAGGCTTCTTCACAAGCAAACTTTTAGCTCACACTGAAGTACAACAGAAAACACACACACACAGTCACACACATACACACACAGAGGCCACGTCCACCAGAAATATTCTATTTTGTCTGATAATGATGATTGATGCCCATCCAAAAAAGCTCCGCGGCAAAACAAATGGTGGTCGGCTCCATAAATCAATTGGTTGGGAGGGGCGGCACTGAAAGCCCACATTGATCATCACGCAGGCCAAATGTTAGCATCTCCAAATCATTTATTCCGGGCACCATTTCATACACAACATCTGCCGCACTGGCAGAGACAGAGGGCAGAACCTGTTACAAAACAACAGAGGCCATCGGCGGCCAGTAATGCACGCAGTGTACGGCACGTGGCCATATTTCTTCTAGGTGATAGATGGGTCCAATCTATCCCTGAAGGTTTGCTTATCTGTTACCACTTGAGAATAGTGAAGTACTTCTTGTGGCAAAGGTTATTTCCATTGGGATATCAGCCCACGCTGTTTCCATTTTGTTAAAAAAAAAAAAAAAAAAAGGAGGGAGAAACCCTTTCAGTGGTGTTGTGTGATCAAATGATATCTGTGGACGCTACAGAACAGCTGACACACTAAAGGGCCAGTACAGGATCAGAGTCAGAGGCGGTCGAGCGTACTGTAAAAATCCTTTCATGAGCATCCTTTTGGAAACAACCATGTAATGAAGCAATTTCAAATGCCCACTGGCTTGCAGCAGGTTAATTTACTGTGTTTTACTGTACAGCTGTTCATGTCTGCATCTTCACTGCACTGTTTCAAAGGCGGCAGCGTCTTTTAACTCTGAACTCGAGGCTCATTCTGCTTTATTTTCACTGCTTTCATCTACAGGCTCATGGTACAGTCACTACATCATCCCTCAGCCAGGCATTCCCTATATTGTTAGTTTCAGAATATGTTACGCTGTCGTCAGTTGGCATGTAAGTGGTTCCTATTTAGGACGTGATCACATGATAAACAAATCACACTGATGGGGCATTCTGAGCCTTAGGTCTGTCAAAAAATAATTGGATAGTGCAAAATGCTAATTTTAATGGATTTAATAGAATTTTTTTTTCACTCAGTTTTTTTCCTTGTACTCATTTGTATTAAAGATGAATGTGGTTTTAGATTTTTCATGTTTGAGTGATGAAAATAGAAACAGTAATGTGTGACTTTTTTGCCTGGAAGTTACAAAAATCTGCCACATGGAAAGTACTGCTGTATTACACTTTGCAGACACTGCAGTGTTATTAATCACTCAAGTTTTGATTGGTCTACTATGCTCACACCGTAATGTCTCAATATGGGTGATTCTCCTGAATGAAAACAGGGAACTACCGATTCAGTTTCTGTCCACGGACAACAAAAAGTCATCGAAAATGTCAACAAGGAGAAAGTAAGGATTACTCTGAGCAAATCCACTATGGGGCAAGGAAGAAAAAGAAAAATGTGGACATGCAGATGGATAAAAAAAAGCAAGTCAAAAGTAGCAACAATATGTAAAACACAACCACAGCAATATTACAACAAGCTCACTATAGTTTATAACAGATCTTTCAACAGGAGCCATGTGAAAAAATGGCAGAGGAAGCTCTGGAGACACTGCGGAGGGCTGAGAAGGGTATTTACACCTCCTCTGCATATGTTTTGGTTACAAAAATCTCCTCATCTATAATTTGATTTACAATTTATATGCTTCTAAAAAAAGATGCTAGAACAGCACAATTAAAAGACAAGGCAGCAAAGTTGCATTTAATCTTACGTTCAATTAAGGAGAAGGTAACAACATTTCAGATTCCACTGTTTCCTCAACCGAACCTACGTCTTCCATCTCATCTATACACTAAAAGGGAAGAACAAAAACCAAAATTCAAAACAGAGATTATAGTACCATACATTAGACGGGCATCATGCTAGCTCCTGATCCTTTAACAATAGAACGGCGGTTACGCAACATGGCAGCACAATACCTACAGTATCTCTGCCATTGTAGCATCCAGTGACTAAGTGACTGGCCCAAAGACAAGATGATTAGACACAGGGGGAAAATACAGAGAGTGAAGAGAGACAGGCAGACAAAGAGGGGGAGAGGGAGAGAGCGAGAGAGAGGGAGAGAGAGAGACAGTTATAAGAAAGCCAGATGTCCTTGAGAAGATAAGTGTGGCAAGGGGACAGGGTGATCAAAGCTGTGGGAGAAAGGGAGGTGAGATAGAGATGAGGAGAAAGCCAGTCACTGGATGGACTGAGACGCAGGAGTAGAAAAGGGAGAAAGCTGATAAAAAGAGAGAGAGAGACAGAGAGAGAGAGAGAGAGACAGACAGAGAGAGAGACAGAGGGAGAGAAATATAGTCCTCCCTGGTGTGGCCTGTCCGGTCTATGAGGCAGTAAATCGCCCCAGTTCAATGTGTGCTCTCCAAATGCTGCCGCACATTATTGATAAATCAGTGTGTGTTAATGAGAGGAGCTGATGTGGCCTGATGAATCACAGCACAACAATGAGCCTCGCACACGCACACACTCTCACTTACACACACAACCTCAGAGTCTGGCCGAGGTGCGTCACACTGTCATTTGTCGTTTGTCTCCGACACAAACGCGCACATATTTTCTCCCTCTACCGTGCACACGCACGCACGTACACACACACACACCAATTTGCGGTAGCTGGATGAACACTTGGCCCCCATGCTGCAGTAACAACTCCAAGTGTTATTCTATCCTGTTAACAGAAGAGAGGAGGGCTTCCACAGCAGCTCCAGCAGGCAGTCAGAGGACAACACAAGCTATTTCAGTTTTGCTTTGATATCCAATAGGCGGCTTAACATCCTCATTAGATCATATCAGCCCCATACACACACACACACACACACACACACACACACACAACACACACACACACACACCACACACACACACACACACACACCACACACACACACACACACACACACACACACACACACACACACACACACACACATCACACACATCACACACATCACACACATCACACACAAAAACACACAAGGCCGGAGCAAAATTATCTCTCTCCCACACTCCCTACCTAGATTATCATGAAATCCCATCATTTGTTTGTGTGTTTGGTGTGTGAATGTGCGTGGGTGTGTTTTTCTGTTTGTATTTGTGTAAGTGTGCGTGTTCGTGATGACACACAGACGTGTTTGTGTATATCTGCACTTGAACGTGTGTGTCTGCAAAAGGCTGGTGTGCTTGCGAGTGTGGGTGTGCGTTTGTGCAGGGCGAGCTGACCTTGTTATAAGCTGAGTGGGCTGTAGTGCTGGGGCATCATTAGTATGGGTTAGGTGAGGGTTAGAGGGTGTGTGTGTGTGTGTGTGTGTGTGTGTGTGTGTGTGTGTTGTGTGTGTGTGTGTGTGTGTGTGTTTGTGTGTGTGTGTGTGTGTATATAAAGGTGGGGGGGTGACAGAGTGGGGAGAGATGGGGGATGACAGTGTAAGAGAGGACATAAGAGGGGAACGTATGTGGGTCAGGCCGGGACACACAAACACACGTTGCCCCCTCCCCATCACTTGGAAGCAGGTACACAGCAAATGTTTGAGGACACACACACACACACACACTCACACTCTCTCTCTCACACACACACACAAACTGGTTCTTTAATACTACTCCCCCCTCTGCCACAATAGCCTCAAATGGCCTTCAACAGTACAAAGGGAACCTGAACTATCCGGTTACAATGCACTCACACACCCGCAGACGGTGTTGTTGCATGATAACATCTACACACACACACACACACACACACACACACACATACATGGACACACTGTGTATTTGAGGTGCCATTAGTTTATCTGTGGAAAGTGTCACAACATACTGGTCTGCAAATAGAGTGACCGGGTTTTTAAAATCTGAGTCACAGGACTCTGTGTGAGCTCACATGGGTTTAGGTCAAGGTTTTGATTCTTGTTAACGAAGCTTAACGTGATTTTCCTGTTTTCCAAGAGGAGAATTTCTACCTTTACTGAAAAGACTGACTCATCAGATTATCTATGTTATAATAGCTAATTCAGACATTTTACAATAGCAATGGTTTCATCAAGATATTGTTGAGTTTCAAGCATCCTAAAATGAAAGCAAATTAAAAATAAGAGTGCCTTTTTCCCATCCACTAACCCAGTGGGTCCAATTCAATCAGGTGTTTCATCGTTTGCCTTTTTGTAGAACTTCAACCAGGTTACGCAGACTTCTGGCCTCTGCACTGTTTTTGTTTTTTATTCCAAAAAAACTGGTAAAGCTGGAAGGAAACATCCTCAGTCTTTTAAGTTATTTCAAATTGGGCTTGCAGAAGCCAATGCAAACAGATAATAGTTGAATGCATTCAGTAGCAGCATTCAGTAGAGACAAGTAGAATCTACTACTGATATTTAAGAATTAAAAAGAGTAAAGTTGGTACATGATGTTGACAGTTTAGGGTACTCTCAATAGAGGCATGTGACGTGATCAGCCTCAATGACGCAGCTACTTGCTCCTGATTATGATTTTAATGTAAAATGGAAAAACAATAAAACCACAAAGAGACGTTATATTACAACTGGTACTTGTTTGATGTTACGCCACTGACCTAGAAAGCTGCCAGTTTTCTATCGGTTTTCTGGTGAAACTTTCCATGAGTGTGACCATATTGTTTGGTGCTGGTGAGTGTTTCTCTGCCCCCTGACTTACTGACTTGGCCGTACCTGCACATGTTGTCTTGGATGTCATTTGACATTTAGGGGAGATGCAAACATTATAATGATCAATAAGGGCTGCATCTATAATACTGACAAATGTGTTGTTCATCTTGTATTAGGAATTGTAAGGCTGTAACCAGTTCTGATGCTTTAAAAGACCCCTTCTATCTATATCATGTCTGATAATAGTATTTCCAACTTGCAACTGTAGTGACCAATGACAGTTTCCATATCGTTTCACCATAGCGTGCTTGTACCCCTCGTGCTACAGTGAAACGAGGGGCATCAGAGGGGAAGCCAGGTGTAGCTTACTGTTGGTATTTTGCAAGCTAAGTTAGCTAAATTAGCTAAGGTAGCTAGGTCAGAGCTTGCAATCGGGACTGTCACTACATGACCTGAGACACTACACAGTGTGAGTCTCACATTGGAGATCTACTTAATGTTTAGAATGTATTTCACAAGTCAGCAAATCGTTGCGTGTTGTAGTGTATAAAGCAAAGTACAGTAGGTTTCATGTGAATAAGCAGATGCTGGAGTATAGCCAATGAAACAATCTCACCACATTTCAAGAATTTGTAACTGCACTGAATTACAGTATATGAAATCATGGGCCACTTTCCCACAGTCTGGAGTTTATGGATTTTTCATAGGGAAAATACTGCTCTCACATCTCCCACCCTGTCAGTACAGCTGTTATTTGGCACCGTCCGATGATGACTGGGGTTTTACTATGTGTTACCATGTGTTAGTGTTAGCCGCAGTCAGCTACTGTCGTAAAATGGTGCATTTGCGACTCAAATCATGTAGTGACAGGGATCACGGTTAACCTAACATTAGTAACACATTATTAGCTGTTTCATGATGTAGTCAAGCCAAAAGCTCATGGTATCTATTACTCTTACGCTGCTTCTAACATTGTAGAAAGCAATACATTTTATACATTACCATTGTGATACATCGACTTGTAGGCGACCCTGTACAGGTCGGTTTCCAGTTCCAACATGGATGCCTGGATTACTCTTATATTACCACTTGCTGTTGTGTAGTAGCTAGTAAAACAGAAAACATTTAGAAGTTAGTGTGCTTGATAAGCAGCGTCAGAGCTGTAGGGAAGCAGCTGAGAGGTGGCTAATTTACATGTTCAAAGATCATGAAGATCAAGATCACGATCAGGAGGAAAAACCTTCTAAATATGTGATTTTGAGGAACAAAGGTGAGTTTTTAGGAGTTTAATCAATGTCATGTGAGGTCTATAGTGAATGCTTGGTGGAACTTTAATTTGAAAGTCTCGGGTAGTTCCTGAAATTTTATCATCCCTGTTTATATTTTCAAGAGGAATCAAAAGTCAACAGAAGTCAACAAATAGGTAACCAGAGCCAAAAGGAAGCCAATGGAAGACAATGGATGCCATTAGAAAACAATGGGAACCAACCAAAATACAAGTCAACGCAAGAGCCTGTTAGCCACGGGATGCAGAATAAGCCAATAGAAGCCAAATGATGCCAGTAGAAACAATGGAGGCCAGCTGGAGGCAAAGTGAAGGCAAGCTATAAGCAGGCCACTCTGAAGTCCTGCCAGGAGGAGGAAGAGGAGGAGGAAGAAGAGGAGGAGGAGGTGGAGGCTCAGGAATATTCTAGTAGTTTATTCCTGGCCAGGGGTCAACTGTGGCCTCGGGCTGCAGCTCAGAGAGGGAGGAAGAAACTCACACATGATGAGTATACACAATCACATATACCAGCTCCAGCATACACACACACACACACTCATGGCCAGGGGTCAGCTGTGTCCTCCATATGCTGAACACACACTTACGCAAATGCACCAACTCCTTGAGAGAATGATGAAGACGCGCACTGCCACACACAGGACTTAACACAGACCCCTGTAATGGTCACCGCCTGAAGTGGTGAAGGTGGCAATGTGTCTCTAACCAAAGCCTCCACGTCATGTCCCCATGATTACCACAATAAATCCATAAGAGTGTGAGAAGCACTGAAGCCATTAGGATGAAAATGGCTTCAAACAATGGGCATGTGGCACGTGTGGCCTTTTCCCAAAGAGCTGGCACTGCCACGACCTGTCCAACATATTTTACAACCATAATTACAATATAGAGAGCAGCCGCCTCTATGGCAGATGCTGCTTCCCACGTTAGAGGTTCCCCACGTAATTATCATGATGAACTTGGCACACCGAGGCAATAAATATCACAGAACACACACACACACACACACAAACATATTGCACAGGGTTGAAAGGACACAGACAGACTGTACTGTATGTGGAAGTACAGAAAGGCAGATATGGGAAAAGGAGCACAGTGGTGAGGTAAGGACAAGCTCAGTCAGGGGACATACAAATTAGTATAATGTGTCCCATGACACCTTAAAAATAAGTAGACAATATGACTTCCAAAACTAAAAACAAAAGACTAAAAAAGCAAAAACCAAAAAAACTAGACAAAACAGAAAAAAAATTGCAATGTGATATTAAAAAAAAATCTCAAATTAAACAAAGCCTAATTAACTTTAAGAAAAAATGATTCCTGAAAAAAGCCTCCACCCCCCCAAAAAAACCTATTATATGTTATTATTCAAATCATTTCCAACAAACCTTGGTACCAAAGTACATTTTGTTCATGGACCTTTAGTCAACTCAGTGTGTGTGTTTATGTGTGTGTTTGTTCGTACTGCTCAGTCTCCTGCCTATCCATATCTAAATATAGATAAGTATTTCCAAATGGAGCCAAATGGTTTCATTAAGTCCACAGAAGCTCTTAAGAACCATATTATTGTACAAAATCAACAGGACAAAAGATTCAATATTCAATTTATCTTTGGCTCATAATGTCAAAAACCATCACCATATGCAGCACAGACACACACAGCCACGCAAATCAAGTGTCATTGTCTCATTTAGCTTCAATGAATAATTTTGCAATTACATTTAACATGCAAACACACAAGATGAATTAGGCCGCACTGTGTTCCACTTGCCTTGAGGGAAGCACAGGGAGAGTAATGGCTCCCAGAATCACAAATGAGGCGCCTCTTGACATTTTTATATCACGGTAAATCACCGTATGTATGAGGCAAGTTCGTTGTGTGCTTACAGATTACCGGCTTGTGTGTGTAGATGTGTTGACATGCACCTCGACAAAGTCATCACCTCAGTCACAGCATGGGATAGGGTCCTGCCTCTGGTCCGTGGTACAGATCTGTGCGTATTAAGCTGGAATTTACTCTGTCTATTTCCTGTACCACCATAAATACAGGACATGTTGTGTGCAGCTACCAGGAAGATGGACTGGGATGTTTCCCAGATTCAGATTAAGTCCTGAACGAGAAATTACAAGCTGTGGATGTTCTGTATTGAGGCTTTACAGTTGAGGATTAATCTGTAGTCTGGCAAGTCAACCATCAAAATCCAGTTATCCAGTGCAGGCAGAAAACGGAGCAAAGAAGAAGAGAAGATGAGGAGGGTGCAGGAAGGAAGGGAGAAACTGGAAAGCGTGAGATTTTAACAGGAAGGCCTGTGGGAACTCACCTGGTCTTTTCTCCATTTTTCTCCCTCGACTGCCACATAGTCGAACCTTGGATATTAATATGAGGATTTGCTTCTGGCAGAGCGACTTGTTGCTCTTGGGGCAGGGTTTGCGCTTGCTGGCGATCTGCCGGTTTGCCTGGGGGTCCTTGACCTCCCTGCGCTGGCGAATAAGGGAGCTGGCGAGAGCGGCCATCTTCCCAGCGCTGACCCTGCCGCCGCCTCACCAGTCGCTGGCGGCTCGGTGGCGCCCAGGTGTCGGGGGGTACCGTGGGCCACCCCCCTGCCCGCTCACCCAGGGCGACGGGACACCGCTGAGGGAGGGGTGCAAAGCTGAGGAGGGGGCTTCTGAGGATGGACCGAAGCGGCGGGGAGAAGGGCAGAAAAAGAGAGAGGAGGGGAGGAAGATGAGGAGGTGGAGGAAAGAAGGGTGGATCCCTCAAAGGCCCACCCAAAACAGGCAACTTGCGTCGTTGACAGTTCGACTGATGAGCGTTTGCCTTTAAATGTCCTTCTGGTTGTTTGTTTTCTGCTTGGGAGTCAGGTTCAGGTGAAGCTTTGATACGTCACTGTTCCTCTGTTGGGACAAGTCATGGTCTTATCCACCCAAAAACGAATGCGCTGTAGTCAGTGTGCCCCGATGCCTCTGTCCCAGTCCGACTGTACCCTCACCCTCGTCCTGGAGGTCCTGGGAAGTTTGACTCAATCCTGTCCGAAAGGGTTCAGCAACGGAACCATTCTTCGCATTGTGAAACCCGACCCAAACAAAAATCACATTTAGTCCTCTTAACCCGCTCAGTCCTGCAGATCAGAAACCCGATCCGACTCAGTGGGATGAAAAACGTCCAAATACCAACTCTCCAAAATAACAGGAGTGACTCTGTCGGGACACACTGCAGCTGCTTTTCTTCTTGTCCCTCACCTGTGAAATTTCTCCATCCGAAACAATGTCAGAGCATGAGAAGTAGAAGAAGAAGTGGGGACCGTCCGACCTGAGGTATCAGCTCCGCAAGCTGGGACAAGGGATGGAGGGATGCGGACAGACACTGCTGGACGGAGTGCAGCTTGTTCCCTTGCTGTCGTTCAAGCTCTCCTGGCATCACCCTTGTGTTCACCCACACCCTGAGAGAAAGAGGGAAACAGACAGAGGCTTGATAAATCCAGCATTTCCCAGAGACAGAGGTGACATTCATGAACGAGAGAGCGCGGGGATAGAGAGACAGGGACACTGAAAAGAAAGAGAGAGGGAGGGAGGGAGTGCTGTGAGTCTATCTATCCCCCCCGTCGGATCGGGCTCTCCAACTCTGTCGGCAGCGCGCAACACCACAGCAGAGCGCAGCGCTGTGTCCTTCAGCCACGCATGCCACCTCGCAGTTGGGAGAACGAGGGATGAATGAATGGAGGGAGACAGAGAGGGAGGGAGGGAGAGGAGATGAGGTGAAGGGGGAGTGGGGAGGAGAGAGGGGTGTGCTGGCAGGTAGCCATGCCTTACGGTAGATGCTGTGCTGCTCATGTGAGAGTCTCCACCGGCGGGTGACAGTAGTCCGATCCGGTTCTGTTGAGTCCATTGTGTGTCCATGTGTGTGTGTGTGTGTGTGTGTGTGTGTGAAAGAAGTGTGTGTCTCCTGAACAAGGCACCTCTCAGCCTCTGTGCACACGTGTGAGGGAGAGTGTACATATGTGTGTGAGGAGGCAGCACAGTGTGAAGGTGTATGGGTGTGAGGGTGTGTGACAGAGGCAGCGTGTATGTGTGTGAATGCGAGTGTGTGTGTGAGACTCTCTTGCTTCTGCCTGTTCACAGTGCATTACCGAGCGAGCGCTGGCAGCGTGCTCCACACGCTCTCTCTCTCTCTCTCTCTCTCATACAGAGACACACACTCTCTCACTCTCTCTCCAAGTCTATTTCCCTAAACCCTCCCCTTTGCTCTTCTTTCTCCCTCCCCTTTCTCCTCCCCCTCTGTCACTCAAATCCCTCCTTCGACGTCTGTGATTCAAAGTCTCCTCCTCCCCAGTCTCCCCTATTTTCTCCATCACCTCTCTGCCAACAGGGCCAGGCTGAGCTGGGCCGGGTCGGGGCTGGGGTGCTCCCCCTCCGCCCTCCCACTCCCCACCATCTCTGATGTGATGTTGTCTTAAAGAGACAAACTAAGCAAGGTTGTCAGCGTTGTTCTCTCAGCTATGACAAGGACGTATAGATGCCATGACACAGTCTGAGTCAGTCGGGACCTTGCGTCACTGCCATCACATCGCCCATACATCTGTTAACACATCAGTCAGTCACACAAACACACTCGATCACATACACTGCACATACAGTAAACAATCAAGTCCGACGGGGCAAGAAACTAGCTGTGAGATCAGATTATCTGAACTACTTTATTTGGATATAAAACCAAGTGTTTGCGCCCAAAATTCGGATAATAATCCCTAACTGTGCTGTGTCCTCTCCTTCATACGCAACATACAAACATGTACACACTGCGCCTGAGCTTCAGCAGAGGAAGGTGCACCTCTTAACATCAGTTTGCAGGCTAGATAGACAATTAGCTGCTCAGCTGCAGCACATTAAACAGCACGTAAACTTGAAATGTCACTGCAGTCCGTTAGATGCCGGTGCTGTTCTTATTCTTTAATACCACCGACAGACGCAGACATGTCCCTCCAGCCCTTGAGACACAAATGGAGCATTTATGGGGTTTTTTTTCGTTACTTCCTTTTAATTATCAAAAAAAATTAACAGTACATTTAAAAACTTGTCTGTTTACTTGTCTGTACTTGTCTGGAATTCCTTTTAGAGATGTATCCACTTTGCCAGATGTCAACATTCAACTTGTTTTTTTCAGGCACGCTAGGAGCATGGCTCTAGGGATAGTCAGTCTGCTGAAATAACTCAATATTTAATGGATTGCCATTAAAACTTGTACACACATTCACAGACCTCAGAGAATGAACCCTACTGACTTTTCGATTGGCACCACCGGCAGGTCAAAGTTACCAAACTGCCAGTGAAATATTCCAGCACCTACTGGAGGAACTGGCACAAAATGTCATCCCTTAGCTTTTCAAAACAAATGACATCACCATGAGCCTCATCTGTACTTTGTGTTTAGTGCTATTTATCAAATAGTTGCATGCTAACAGCTTAAACTAAGATGGTAACATGGTAAACATCTCCCTAACATCAGCATGTTAGCATTGTCATTGTGTGCACACTGACAATAGCATTTAGCTCACAGCAGCGTGGTGCCTAGGCATAGTCTCACAGTTTAACTACCATGGCAACATAAGATCCAGGTTGTTGTAATAAAACACAATTATCCTTTAAGCACAGGTATGGGCAGCGATGAGGTCACACGTATGACACATGATGCAACTGAGCAAACTGCATCTGCTGATGAAGACAATGCGATGTAGCTGACAGCTCTGGAAGTTTAGCATGTGATGAAAGGAGGAGTAAACTGTGAATCCTTGGAGACCGAGTCATAGTCAATGTCAGGAACATTTATCAGTAAGTAAGAGGTGAGGTCAGTGTAAGATAGGTTTTGGTACCAAATGTGTCTCTTTAGACAGCAAATAAAAACTATTAATAATGCCCACACTTACTTTAGCCAGTGGATGTTAACTTAGATGTTAACATACTGTAATTGTGCTGCCTTTTCAGCCAAGACTATCTCCCTCTATCACAGAAAATACTATTCAACCTAAAGATACCATCCTGGTTAAATTAAGGCCAAAATAAAACAAGTACAAATAAATAAAACTCCACAGGGCTTGAGCCAGCTATAGCAAGAGGAAATACCAACATCAAATTTATCCCGCAATTTAATCTTCTGAGTGTGCTGGTACTGCCTCTGACTTCAGTTGACATCTCTGTACCTTCTCTATTGGCCTCCATTCAAACTCTGGTCCGTGAGGGTGAATTCATCATTGCCCGGGCTGAATAACCCTGGCGATAAGCTGGCAACACGGCAAGATTTTCATCACTCTGTAGCCAAAGATGTGGGGATATGGTGAAACTACATCACTGAATCGCATCAAGCCAAAAGTATCAATCTTATATCTTCCATCCATCTCATTGATCACAAAAGCAGTGATACTTTACTACACCGTTCCTGAGAACAAGTTTAAATAACTGTCAGTGATATTTTTACTGTCAAAACAGGAAACACATAAGCTAACTAATGTTCTGCCATTTTTGATCATGGGGTATTCTTTGAGCTTAAAAAAAAAAAAATACAAATACTTGTTTAAAAATGCTGATTAAATAACTTATTTTGGCATTATTACGAACAATGTATCCAAAAGGATGAACAAATTATAGAACTATAGTCTAAACATCAAATTCTCCTCATAAATTACCCAATTTATGTGCACTGGTACAAAATGTAATCACCTGATTTTCTCTGCTTAACATTCTGCTGGCAGAATTAGTGACAGAGACGTCATCGTCCTGTGCCAGCACCAGATAAACCGCAATAAAATAGGGCAACAGAAACGATAGGGAAAATACGAAAATGGCGAATATGAAGATAATTTCATACTGAATAATGACCTGAAATCAATATGTCATAACATTTCAAGCCAAATCTCATGTTGTTTTTCCATCAAGATTAGTCATCACGACCACCCTCTGTTAGAGTAGGTAGCAGCTAGTTTAGAGGAAGTTTAGATTCCTTGATTATACCAGCTACACTGGACTAGACTAGTGAAGAACTATTAAGGGCAGTTCCAGTGATAAACTGCCCACACGGCTTTAAAAAAAAAAAAGAAAAAAGTAATCCCCTCCTGTTTGTGATACAAGGTTTACATTAAACTGTGATGACAGCAGAGCAACAGAACCTCACCCCCGGAGCAGTCGGCGTTCCCCTGAGAAGGCAAATGTATAATGATAGTGGGATTCTGTGATTGCAGGCAGACCTGCTACTGGGCTCCCCCTCTCCGTTTCTGCTGGCCTAGCAGGGAACGTGAAGAGAAAACCCTGCAGGATTTCCCCTACACACACATTCTCTCACATACACACACATACACTCAGTCACCTATCACTTCCGTATTGCAGTTTCCTGAGCTGTTAAATAACGTAATTATCTCTCTCTCTCTCTCTCTCTCTCTCTCTCTCTCTCTCTCTCTCTCTCTCTCTCCTGTCCTCTTACTGCACCATGGCCATCTTTCCCAAACCCCACCCAAGGGCATCCCTCATTCCCCAAACACACCCACCTATTTTGGAGGTTACCCCACAATCCCCAGCTCCAGCGCCACCTCTTCAATCACACATTGATCCATTGCCGAGGCACAGTCCACTAGGCTGTGGGAAATGCCTAGCAGCTTATGCACATTGCACGGAGGCGAGTTTTGGTTTATGGGGGTGTAGAGAAACAGACGCTGGTGGATTGCAATGAAGACATCATTGGGCACAGACGAGCCAAGACACGGTACAGAGAGTACTAGGAGGGAGAACAAAGCCGCCAAGGAGACAGACAAAAACTCTGGCCAAGACACAGAGCGACAATGAAACAAAGAGGGACAGAGAGGACAAGAGCAGCAAAGATATGCACTGAGTTTGTGCAACATCTGTGTGTGCAAGCTTGCATGTGTGTGTGCGTTTACGTCCGTGCTCATGTGTGCCTGCGCCAATGCCATCCATGGGTGGCTGGTCATGAATCTGTTTTTTTGAGTGAGTCAGTTTCCATTGGCAAATGCCTCTGAGGGTGACACCGTGATCAGGCTCACCAGTCACAGGGCAGCCACAGCATAGTTCTCCATCCTGCCTGCCCCTTCCCTCCATCTATCCCCCCGCCCTGCCTCCCTCACCCAGACAGAGTGGCCCAGTTCTGTCTGCAATGTCTCCGAGTTCAGTTCAAATCACAAGGTTCCTTACTGGTTGAGTGGGGAGAGCTTAACTATAAAACACACACGCAGCATTAACAAAGAAAGATTCTGCTAAAGTTCTGTTTACTTTGAGTGAATGATATACTAATAGAGAAACCAAATATGAGTTTTAATTTGCAATGTTTCCATAATGAGCAAGCTGACATGAATTTGCTGTTACACATATGGGAGTTTACATTTTGGGATTTCAGCCACACCAACAGCCTAGCAAGGCTGTAACACTCACTACACACCAGGAAACAAAATTTGTAAATCAATGATGATGCCAATGGATGCTATTCTTAGATCCTCGCCACTAGAGAGGCAGAGGGCAACTGTGAACAGGCACAACAGCATTTAAAACATCCACTGTGTAATCAATTCATTTCTACACGATCACTGTGATTAGTGCATTTCACCTCAGGTTCAACTTTGGTAAACTTAAGGGAACACAGAACCAGAGAATATGGATAAAGGAGGCTATCATAGCTTTTTAGCTCTGTTGCACCGTCTGCTTTTACTTAAATCTCTTCTGACTAGTAACTGCACCACAAAACAAGAATTATTTTCAGGCAGTCATTAAACAGTCAGTGAAAACAAATGCCTTAGCAACCAAGCTAACAAGTTTGCGAACTGGGTTAAGCTAACTCACTGCTAGGTGAGTTAGCCTGTTAGCTTGGAGAGGTTTTTCCTCCCCTCTTCAATAACTCTTTATTGAAGCAA
Source organism: Seriola aureovittata (assembly GCF_021018895.1). Classification (NCBI taxonomy): domain Eukaryota; kingdom Metazoa; phylum Chordata; class Actinopteri; order Carangiformes; family Carangidae; genus Seriola; species Seriola aureovittata. The sequence goes on from NC_079386.1 coordinate 5,055,026, forward strand.
ACGGCCCAGTAGAGAGCAAATAAAATAAAAAGAGTTTTTTCTGACTTACCAGCGTTAGCTAAACTCTGTTGGCTGGCTAGCTGCAGTAGTTCACCGGTCATCCTGTGAGGCAGGCACTCATTAACTCTCTGGTGTGACTGTAAATTAACAGTGGTGAGAGATTAGAGACCACACCTGAACCAAAATCCTCTCTACAATGGCCTTAAGACATTTATCAGCCTCAGGTGTGCTTTACCGACCTTAGCTTAAGGTCAGTTGCACTTTGAGCTAAAAGACAGCTTGCTAATATGCTAACATTGTCCTGCTTATGTTAACAAGACTAGCACAACTGACATCATTGCATCCTATTGTCTCCTACTGACTGTGCTCATACAGTATTTTAATACAGCCAAATTGTCAATAAAGCTGTTTTCATTTAAAAAAAATTTCTGTATGTAACAGAAAAAGTATGAGATAGTGACTGAAAAAGTATGAGACAGTGACAGAAACGCAGCCCACTGCGACTACATAACTTCCAAGCTATTTGTAAACTGCTGCTCTGCAGCTAATCCTGATTTTATAACCACGACGTCATCTGACGAAATCACTAATCACATAAATTAAAGATAAAGACTGTTAATTCGGCTAGATTTACTTGTAAAACTATCACTCAGTGAGAAAGTTACGAGCGACAGAATATCTTTCTTATTTTGTGTGTCACACAGTGGACAGCCTCTGTCTGGGATCCGCAAAAGTTTTCAACTACTGTATCTCCTCAAAAAGTGATCGGGAAGTTCATTTACCTCGACTGCAGAAGGTCTACGGGTCTTTATCTGGGCGATGCTTGTATTACAGGCAGGTCTTTATTTCTAATTCCTCTCTGTTTGACATGTACAATTAGTCAAAGCAGTACTTCAGTAGATGCCTCGTTTTGAGTCACTCCGCTCTGTTGTTTGACTTACTGCGTTACTATTTAATACAAACTAAACACTTCCTGTAATCGTTTCAAATTAAAAGCCCGCTTCAGTGAATAGAAAACCTTTTTTTCTTAACAGGGCCTTTATTGCTGTGCTGCGGTATGCATAATGTCTCATTACCGGTTTCTGGCGTTTCTTTTGTTTACATACTATTCAAATCTGCTAGTTTCTTTAGCTTTGCTTCTCTCTCTCTCTCCTTCCCACTCTCCTGCTCATGAAAGGTATTAAATTACTGTAGAGGTGTCATGTCATTCATTCATGTTTCACAGGTGGAACCAATTACCTGCATATGAAGTTAGATGAACAGTGAGGATCACCAATGTTTTCATGTTTTACCCCCTGGAGACCATGAATGTCCGCAGTAAATTTTGATAATGATGTCTATCAAACACATTTCAATTATTTAACCAGCCTAATAATTAGGCTGGCAAAAAAGCTTTGTTACTGCCTCTTCCTCTATCTTGCTCTGTCTCTATATTTATCCACCCCCACTCCCCTTCCAATCTTCATCTTCTCTGTCTCTCTGTCTCATCTCAACTCAGTGACCTGGCATGACTTTTGGCATACAGAATATTACAAAAGCATATGAAACTATACAGAGATGATCGCATTCCTTTAAAATATGTACTGTCTAACACTAGTTTAAAATACAAATCATCATCGTTACCGTCTTTCTCTTTAAAGCTCTTTGTGCCTTTATCTTCCACCTCTTCACATGTAACACTTCTCTCCTCCATCTCCTCCTCTTCATGTTATTCCTTCCATTGTCTCTTCCCCTCCCACCGTCTCTCCTCATATAACCGTATTTCTCTCTCTGACACTGTAGAGGTGACTGGTCCTGTTTTGCCTCTCAGTCTAATCTCAGGCTCATTATGTAAAGGTGTGTTGGCTCATTTGTTATTTCTGGCTCCAATAAACTTGATTAGGGTTGGGGGGGGTTTTCACCTTTCTTTCTCTCCACCTCCTTCTATCATTCTGTTATCGGTTGACACTGCCCTTATTTGAGAAGGGTTCCTCCCTTGTGTTCTGAGGTATCATCTACATTTTGGTTTTAAAATGTGATAAGTGACCTATTAAATTTGTGGCATTTAGAGTGTTTTATTATCATTTATATATTTAAATACTGAGGAGGGAACATCAGGCGTGAATTGTTGTTTTGTTTTCCCTGTCACAGATGGAAAACATTTAGTTAAAAAAAAAAAAAAAATCCCCACTTTGTGTTTGCATGACTGATCACACAGTGAGGGTTTCGCTGCGGGCAGCTCACTGATATTCAGAATTCGGTGGTGCAGGGAGGTCTGCAAAACGCCACAAGAGCAGCAGGGAAGGGAAGGGGTAAAAATTGCTCTATTTAATGTAAATAAAACTAGGTACTGTAAGCAGCGGAGGTCAGTGCTGGGTGATGTTATTTGTACTTGGTCTAAGCGTCACCTATAGTGTGTGAATTTTCGCAGAAGTGGCAGTGGAGACAACATTTCTGGAAGGTGCATTCAGGAATGCTCTGACATATGAGTGTTAAAGGTTACGAGCTACTGTGCTGTGAAAATCCAACACAGAGGGAAAACTTGCAAACAATAATGTCTTGTAAAGGTTAATGTGAATTTCCTGGGAAGCAACTATGAAATCATGTGGGTTGAAAGATCCTTGAACGCACCGACAGGGAGACTTTGCAACTGTCCTGGTATAGCTGCTACTTTACTAACTTTCAAATGAGAATGAGGAAACAGTGTGGCCGGTGTCAAAGGGGGTCACTCCTAATGATCAGCCGTCAGAGAATTATCAGCTGAATCTGCTTGGGGGAGAAAGCACAGGAAGGAAATTGGAGAAGTGTTGATGGATTTCAAGGAGAGCGTTCTCTTTATCGAATTCAAGCATATACATTGTATAGGAAAAAAAAACAAACCTTTACAGTGCAGACAGAGCTATATAACGAATATCTCAGGATTTGTCATCTTGACTTCAGCGACTGCGTGGAGGGAGCTGAGGGCGCTAATACATATGACTTCATATTTCAGCCTACGTCCCGCCCAGACTTGGTGTCACAGATAAATATACACAATAAAGATAGAAAACACACACGGTGCATCTATAACACCACAAATGGAGCTCTGTCAAAGCGAATACAAGAGGTTCAAAAGTGCATGTTTATCATTTGTGTGTTTTATGAACTGTGTTGAACTGAGTTTGTGAATGTTAGTTAGCTTGTGTGTGTGTGTGTGTGTGTGTGTGTGTGTGTGTGTGTGTGTGTGTGTGTAAGTGCAGCTCCATCTGTGTGTTACCCCCTGCTCACCTCTAAATCCCCTGATACAGCTGTGGATTAGGCTCTGGTAAATTATGCCTCAGCGGCGCTGTGCTGCCTCAAATAATGCAATAATGCGCCATCCCTCTGTCTCAGTCAGTGCCTGTCTGAGACAAATGGGCCCCAAATTGGGATTGATATGGAGGGCTTTTCTGTGGGGGACTTTAATGAACACATAATGCAGGTAGCCGCCACTTTGGCCTCATTAGATGCTGCAAATAAACCTCTTGGTGACAGTGAGTGAGGCTGGAACAGGATGCTAATGTTTAGTCGTCAGTGTTTTACTGGATGTTCATCGCCGCGCTTCACAGATGTGGACGATCCCTCATAGATTTACAGGATATCATATTATACAACACTGACCCTCAGCCTGGCGAGAGGAGGAAAAGTAGTTTTAAATACTTTCCCAATAGTATTTACTGGTGAAATGTTGAACGTTTGTAGTCAGTTGCTCCTGGAGTTGGAGTCAGTTGTCCCAGCAGTGAACAGACTGTATTTTTCTACAATAAAAAACTACACAAATAAAAACATTTAAAAATAATTAAGATAACATAAGATAAGATAAAATAAGGTAAGATAGTCCTCTAGTGAAGATTTACAAAAGATAAATAGTATATAAATAATATAGTATAGCAATATAGTATGTACAAATAGATATTAAAAAAGTGTTAAAACGTGTCAAAAAATAGCAGCAGATAAGGAATATTGCTCAGTTGCTGTGTGTTAATTATTGTACATGGTGAGTTTGTCAATTAGAAAAGGTTAGAAAGATGCAAAAATCACAACAGTAATGAAGCAACTTTAAAGTTTAAATCCTTAAGATTTTCATTTCTGATGGTATTTCTTGTCAACCATTCAATGTTTTTACATGTCGTAATTAGCTTGTTATACATTAGTTTTTATTGGTAGTTTCTAGAGTCTGACATTCCTGCACCGCAGTTTGCCCACTGAGGCATGAGGGCTTCACAGGAAAATGACCCGGCATGTAATCCAGCACTGTTTTATCTCCAGTGTCCACCCGTTATCCAGCTGTGATTCCCCACAGCAGCAGAGCCAAAGGCCAAGAGATGAGGGTTCACAGATATTCAGTCTGTACGGGTATGAAGTAAACAGAGAGCACGCTTCTCTGAAAACAATGTAAGATATCCTTATTGAACGCTCCTTCCAGCTGATCTTCTGAAATGTAAGACTCAACCTCTCTGCGCTTAAATGCAGCAACTCATACAGTTATTCAAGCAGTCAGCCAGTGGTCCAAAGTGGGCTAATCGTACCCTGAACCTCACAAGCACAATAACACCACAGTACTCCAAGGCACGGGGTAGAATGCAGTGAGGTGGACAGGTTTCTAGCAATGTAAAGTGAAAAAAAAAGAAGCAATAATTTAATTGTTGTCACAGGTTTTGTAGGATTCATATATTTTTTTTTAACTCTAATTTATGGCTGTGCAAGGAACTGAAGCTGTTATCTGCAAATGATAATGTGAGTGCACTTAAGCATTCCTCTCCTTATTTCGGTGTTTGCAGTACAACACAAGTAACAAGACAAAGGCTGTTACAAAAATGCATTAATGATTCAATAAACAAACTCACACTGTAGCTGTACACAGCTCAGGGCCATAGACTGGAACCAATGTGACAATTAACATGAGTACAGGTGCTGTTCGCTTCAGTTAAAGAGGAGGGTACACGGAGGGGTGACTACACATCAAACTACATTTAGTTTGATGCGTAAATGTTTTGTCATTATTCTTCCTTAATATATAAAGCGTAATTTTCTTCTTCGCTGTAAAAATACAAGCTCGTACAAGCAATTTATTAATATTTCAGATATTATAGCCATCTACAAAATAGTTTCACACTCACAATAACACACAGTGACACACTTAAATAAAGTGTCTGTTTGAAACACAGCACAGCTCTTTTTGCCTCCAGTCAACACTGTGTACTATTAAGAGGTTCATTAGGTTGAAGGTTTGGCAGAACTTGCTAGTTATTTTCTCGTCATAAATATTGCACCACCCTCTGTCGCCATTCATTTTAGACAAAGCCAGACCTTGGACTGTTTCTACGACGCAGAGAGATGAAGGTGTAGTCACGCTCGGTCAAGGTTGTTTTTCCTGCCTGTGGCAAGTGGTTACCTGGCCAGCCAATCAGCTATCAAGATCGGGAAAGAGAAGGTATGATACGATGATACGACGTGATGTGATTTTAAGATTGTTTTTGTAAGTACCAAATGCCTGCATTGAATGTTTACCATTGTGATTTGGCCATTCAGAGAGCAGACAGGAATGAATGGGAGAGGACAAAAAGGACACAGATCAGGACGCGGGAGCCATTTGATGATAGAGCAGCTTCCTCACAAAAGGACAAGATGCTAAATTAAACAGGAAATGACTCAACATGAGTTGACCCTTACAGAGATGTCACCATCAAACACTAAAGAGCAACAGTAGCGTCCTCCTTCATCTCTTTACCCATATTTGATTTTTAAAAAAGAAGAAAATGTGAGAAATATTATAAACCAACACTGAATCCATACATGTTGCAGGCATTTTACAGGGCGAAGTCATCCAAAAAAAACATTTCCATTTCCAATTTTAATGAATAAAAAATCTCATATTTCAAAGTGCCTTTTCACTGCCTGTAGTGTCGTTAGATTATCACAAAGTCACACAAGGAAATAGCACTTATAATTACATTTAACTTCAGTTGACAGTTGGCGCTCTCTTAGAACCCCAAAATACTACATATTGGCCTATTACAGTGGTAAAAGCTTTGTTGTAGATGAGTCTGCTTTTACTCATCTTGTCTCATTAAGGAAAAGTTGAAAAATCCCTTAAAATGAGTTTCTAGCCAACATTTACCCACACTGCCCTATAAAGCCAATCTTTCTTCTTTTATTTTTTACCCCATATTAAATATTCTACTGAAATTTGCCATTCCTGAGAAGTGTGTAAAGTTTGAGTTACAAATGGAGCTAAAGCCAAACCACTGTAACTGCACTCTAGCTGTGCAGTTAGCATTTCCGAACCTGACCGCTAAACTAAGACAGCTAGCTCAGGGTTAAGCTAGCAGGTAAAACGTGCAGCGCTCATGTCATGGTGGGTCTAAGGCAGTCATTGAAAGATTTCCATGTTTAGTTGTAAAAGACTTGAAAGCGTTCACATCATTGGAGACCTTAAGATGGTTGATATTACACTGTTACAGCCATGGTCTTAATTTGTTAACTTGGACATGACATGTTCGTAGCCTTAGCCTTTGTCTAAAACTTCTGTATTCTTTACACAGCATAGCCAGAACTTTACGCCTTTCACTCTCTGCTTCATCTGTCCAGTTTTCATCCAGGTTTAAATTGAAATCAGATTAAAGCAGATTTTAACCAAAATCTGATGTTTTCATTTGCTGCAGTTTTTTGTTGCTCCTGCTTAACTGGACGTTTGGTGGATGTAGCTCTGTGTCATGATCTATTTGCTTGCTAATTATACATCATTTTTTATTCTCCGGCATTTCCACTCCTTTTTTTTTTATGCACAAACAGAAAATGCACAGAAAATCAGGTGGATGGAAATGCGTTTACTGTGTCAGTAGAAGCACTTTGTGTCTTTGCTTCCTTGTGGATCTGCTTAACACACACTTAAGAACAAAGAGGTTGAGAAAACCTAATGAATCAAGCCAATTAAGGCAGGATCCCACCAGCCACTTCCACAATAAAGCTCCCCTTTACAGCAAAATGAAAGTGTCTCAGTTCAGAAGGCTCTCTGGCAATGTCTGAAACAATACATGGATCAAGAAACAGCCCTTTCCTCTCTAGTGTCATGTGTGTATGTGTGTGTGTGTGTGCTCCTGCTGCTGAGTATACTGTATGTCCACTGGTGTTGATCCAAACAGCAGTTGTTCCATCTGTGGACCAGTCAGTCTCTCTCACAGTCACACATGCAGCCTGTACATGTGTCTCTTCTGCTGACACAACCATGAATATTCATGTGTGTGCACGCGCAGATAAGAAGTCTAGACCCCTAAGCAGAGGTTAAAAACAGGAGGGGTTCATTGAAGCTTTATTGAGGAGACAGGACAGAACAGGACATGACAGGACAGGACAACAAAGATGCAACACAGATTTGAAATAAATAAAAAAAAAACAACAACAGAGAAGCAAGGAGACAAGAGGAAACACTGACATTATGCCCAGAGACAGAAATGTGCTTATGAAGGGAAGAAGACATGAGAGGAAATGAAAGAAGATGAAAAAAAAAACCCAGAAAGACGAAGGGAGGAAGCTGACAAGGGACAGAGCATTAGACCCACTCAATCCGACAGAGGAGAGGAGAGGAAGAAAAGGCTAGCAGCTCTAAATACTTAAAGAGCCACAGCGGACTGAGGAAGACGGAGAGAGAGGCAGAGAACTGACCCGTTGTCTTGTGGAGATACAACACCCAGTCGAGCAAAGCGGACAATCTCTCCGCAGCACAGCACAGGACTCAGCTCTGTGGCCTCCACCAGCTCCACCGCCTTTGTTCTGTTCATTAGAAGTTTCTTCACTTCCTCTGAGATTTGTGGAAGAAGTGGGGCGCACATATACTGCTAGTAAAACTTTGTTTTTTCACACCATTGCACCGTCAATCCCCTATCCTTGCAAATGAGCTGTGTTTCTTCATTTTTCTTTTTTTAAAGTTATTTTTTTTGGGCTTTTATTGATAGAGCAGTGGAGAGAGACAGGAAATGGGGAGGCAGAGAGAGGGGGAAATGACATGCAGCAAAGGGCTTGTCCAATGCGGGACTCGAACCGGGTGCCAACTGCAGCGAGGACCTTTGCCTCTGTATATGAGGCGGATGCTCAACCAACTGAGCTATACGACACCCTGTGTTTCTTCATTTTTAATGAAAGTGTTTGATGACTTGTTACGTGACGGCAGCAGTGTGTGTCGACGTGAGGCTTTTTCTCCTGGGTGATGAAGGGTGTGATGCACGGTGCGGTGTTGCTACCCGCTCTGACAGCTGGGGAGATGGATGCAGTACAGATTAAATACAGGGGGAAATGAGGACAGTTTCATGGACAAAGGCAAACCCACTGTGACAGTGCTTTTCCCCTGTGAGAGAAGCTGGACCACATATTTGCTATCACCCTCAGTTGTTGGTAAAGCTTCAACTGAAGGATAATTCAGGTTTATTACAACTTGGGTATTATTGAGATCTGGGAATGCAGCCACAAATCCGATGGGGCAAGAAACTGTTTTTATGGCAGTAAAACAATAACATGTCTGAGTGGTGGTAATAATACCTCACTGCCCAAGAAAACAGGCTAATTAGCACTAAAAACAAAGTACAGCTGAGGCGGATGGGAATGTCAGTTTTTAATGTATTTGAAATTAAACTTTGACCTGATGTCAAGCAGCAACCTTCGAGGCTGCAAAATAAAGCCAGCATGGACATACCCAAAGCAGTTCCTCAAATGACCACTTGAGGCTGACTCGAGAAACTGAACCCCTAGATTCTCATATTAAAATGCCCAAATTTACAGCAGAAATTAACATGTTTATAGCCTGGTACAAAAAGCAAATTTGGTCTCTGTAGCTTATTTCCTCCTTCGTGACAACTATATGAGGGTGAATTTTTACATAGCTCACTCATTTAAATTTTGTTAAAGCTTAAAGTTCTGCATAAATGAGGCCGCTTTGAATGACAGGGCAGGTGAGCGTATGTTTGCCACAAACCAGCATGCTCCACACATGCCCCACGTCTTTGCCTGTTTTTAGATTAGTTGGGAATTAGGCAAGAGTCAGACACTGCCAAGATGGCGTTGGTAGAGCAGCTCACTCTGAGCTTCAACAACGCTCTTCAGAAGCCTGTGGGTGACATCACAGAGGCTATGTCCATGTTAATTTACAGTCTATGCCTGATGACCTGACCCTGACCACTTACAGAAATGCATGGCAATCCAATCAAATAGTTGTTGAGGTAATTCAGTCAGGACCAAAGTGGTGGACCCCCCAACATCCATTGAGCCATTAGCATGGCCAAAAACAGAAGGCCACTTGTACTAAGAAAATGGTGTAATTGTGGGTTGCAGCTTTCTTGGAGGTACAACAGTGGCATTTCTTGTTTTGGCACCAAACATAAAACTATTTGACTAGTTAGAAGCAACAGCAATGTAGTTGGTAACTCAGACTTTCTGTTATAAGGCTGTCATCTCCAAGCCTGAACAGAAACAACCCTGATGACATCATCAGACTTGCCAAAGCTCCTCCAGAGCCACAGATGACATCGGTTTTCATGGGCAGGGTGACAAGTTAACTGATCTAAAATCAGTAAAGATCTCCTTTAAGCTGTGATAATTGCTTTGATCATGTTCCAAACTCATCAGATTTTCAAAATAATAAAATAAAGTACTGTGTATAAAAAAGATACTCTCTACAAGTGACAGCAGGTTGTCCTTTATTAGGTAGTAGACCTGCAAATAAATGTACAGTGACTTTGTCGCACAGAAGCACTTTAATGTGAGAGAAGAGGCTGTTTCTTGTTTATTTCTCCACTGAGTCTATTACGAGCCACTTTCTGGCAGGTCCACTCTGAAATATTATCTTTTCCTGACACTCACCACATTCACTGAGTACAGGGTAATTACCACTTTACGAGACACGATGGAATTTAAGGTAAAAAGAAACAAAAGGATGAAATACAAAATAACAGGATTGTTTACAGTTTTCAATGTCTTAGATCACTGGTTCCCATCTTTGAAGTCAGGGCGCCCCGTTGGGTCACAGGATAAACCAGAGATGTCATGACATGATTAGCAGGACAGAAAAGCAGTAAATACATTTGTGGTACAAAAGGTCATGTGATTTTTGGCTGGCCTGCAACAGCACAGCCACTCTTATAATGTAAAATGTCCATGACCGACTGACTGAGTGATCATAGTTCCACCATTGGTCAACTGAATGTCACATGACTGAGTTGGAGTTTCCCCATTGGCCATTGTGCTTTCAAAATGAATTGGCGCAAACAGTTTATATCGGGGCATTTACAACCTGCACAGAGACTTTTTTTCAAAAAAGCACTTAGCCACAAATCTAGTGACTTTTTGGACAAACTTTACTTTTTGCTTGTGAACTACTGCTTACTGAATAATTTTACATTTTCAGGCGCATTAAAGGCATTCAGATAAACAATATAATTCTTTAATTTAACATGCCACCACACCACACTAACATGTGAAATCTATGATAAGTGATTGCATGTAGGTAATGTGAGAGACTCTGGCTTAGTTTATGTAGACCATAAGTCTTAAATCCAGAATACAGTGACATATTTCATCTTATATTCAAAGTTTTAGATATAAAAAGTTGCAGATTCTTGGTGCAGTTGTGAAACTGGTTTACCAAAATTGGATCTTGTAATCATCATTAAAAAGCTGTAGTATCTTCCTTTCCAGTGGTTAACTGTAATTAACAGTCTGCAGTGGTCAATAGTAATAAAAAAAAAAAGTGTAATAAAATAGAAAGAAATGTAGGTGCACAACTGGGAAATCCATCTGAGGCAGTTTTACAGACTGTGCTCACACTTCCAGTAACAGCTTGGATAGAGAGCAAACACACACACACACACACACATACACACACTGTATCTAATTAAAACAGTTTAAGCAATTGTTCACAGAGGAGCTCCCATCAGCACCTGGTCCACTGCTGATGTATTAACTGGAGCCATTGAAAGTGAAACTGCCTCTAAAAACTGGTGGAGTTTAAACATGTACCAAGTTCAGATGTGACCCATCAAACCAGATCCATTCCTGACTGTTTTAGTAGATTTACACCCCTGCTTTAGAGGCCTGCATAAAAGCCAACACGTCTACTTGTTTTCCTAATTGCTCTCACTGTCATTAGGAAGTGGAGCGTGACACCTCAGCATAAGATGCACTTGAAAGAAAACAAAATGTGTAGAAAAAGGCAGAACACTCTGGAGGAGGACATAACAAGCGGCACAATGGCTGGGACACACTGTAGCAGCAGCAGAGCCGAGCGTTTGGACGCAGCTGACGGAAAAACCCTCCACTAAACCGTGGAGTGTGCGGAGCGCCAGTGCTGCGAGCCGGTGCCGGCTGGCAGACTGCAGAGAGCTGGCGCTGGGGGCAGCCGAGCCCAATAGGCTGGCACCGCTGCAGCTATAGAGCTGTTGTATGATATCACAGCGAAACAGATTGAGATTAGCCTGCCATGATCCACAGAGGAGAAAAGAGTTGGAAGAGGATGGAAGTGGAAGCGAGGGATGGAGAGGGAAATGGAGATAGAGCTATAGAGCGGCTTTCATAATTTGGGAGGGGGTATCCTCCAAAGTAGATCTTTTCTTTTCCTCCTCTGTCATATCCTCCACACACACAGTAGTACTTTTGTTGCTGCTCAGTATTGCCAATATTACAGTGATTGGATGATGTCCACTTTCTAAACTCTTTTTCCTGTTCAATTTATCTCCCTTTCTTTTGTCTTCTTCTCTGGTTTCGCCTCAGGCTTCATCATTATCTCATCCCTGCTTTACCTTGACAGGCAGATACGCCTCCCAGTCGACCCCCTGGGTAAATTAGCCCTCATTTCAAATATGGAAGTGTGTCCCTGCTGCTCAGCCCTGTCCTCTAATCCCAACAATTATGACATCTCCTGGTGTGAAACCTCCTCTTCTTCTTTTCTTTTCACGTCCCTCTGCTCACTGCTCCCTTCATGTCCTATAGGAAGTGGCTCAGTGTTTTCCAGCACTGCCTGGCACATGAAGAGAGATGGCAGAGTGGCCTTTGATGGTATTAGCTCTGTGATACATGAGTGTGTGTTAGGGAGGGAGAGTTTTTCACACAGCATGATGTCCTATGTGTATTTTATATTTACGTTCCATACTGTACAGTTGAGTTTTTGACAGCAGGGATTTGCTAAATTAGATTAGCCATTATCACCGAGGATTACAAATATGATGGCAGCAGCCAGGGGACAATCCTCCATATAGCATGACTGACAGCTGATCACTTCTGTCATATAAGGCCCACGCTCTGAGTGGGCGGTTCCCTGAGGCAACCTTGCAGCTGATTGGGTGCCTGATGAGAGCTGAAGTTTGGTGATCACTCGGCTCGGGACCATGATACAAAGCCTTCATCTCTTGTCTGTTAAATTTATTTGTTTGCTTCTTTGTTGTTCGTATAGATTTCATTTTAAATTCACATTTTTTTGTTTGAATTAGAAGTGTTCAAGCAGATAACTATGATTATTTACTTGACTTTGACAGTTTAGAAGCACAAACACTGGCTGTAATATTTTGAATATTCCTAAATAACTGATGGGGAGTTTATATTGGTGAGATAATGGAAGTGATGACAGGTGAATACTGAGCCAGTCACACTCGTTAGGGAGAGAAGGTGCGCTGAAAGACGAGGATGATGTTGATAATGATGATGATGATGAGGTTATTAGAGAATTGCCCAGAGAAAAGAGGGAAACAAATTGGTTCAAGAGTCTGGGAGTGATTGGAAAGCAACTAAAATGTATGAGTGGGTTTGGGAGTGAACCAATAAAAAGCTGTGGAGGAATATACAATAAGTGTGTGAGAGGAGCACTTCGAGCACTATACAAGTGTAATCCATTTACCATTCACACATTAAAAAGGGCTTTTCTAATTAAGACATTTATTAAGTTTTCATGGTGCAGCCTGATTTAGTAAATCACTCATTTGAGACTTAACACATAAACGTATTGATAGATTCATAAAAATCTGGTGTATCTGAATCACGGTGTTCTGGCCAGCAGTGCAAGATTTTATTTTTAAAGTAATTTTAATTAGTAATTCATTTTTCAAACATTCTTTATATTCTTATTTTAACGTTGTCATACAATCTGGACGCAAAAGTTTAAAATGAAATTTTGCCTTTATGATTTAATGATGACTGATGAGTGATGATTCAATCTTCGCAGCTATGGATAAGAAAAGCACCATATTGCATATGTTCGTTCTGTTGCCATTGGATCCCTCCAGACCCCTCCTCAGTGACGACAAAACAAGTGTATTTTAATCAGCCTGTGTCGCAGGGAAAAAAAATCAGATGAACATAATTCAAGTCCCAGGATGAAAAGAGCCCTTCAGGTCTAATATAATGAATACAAAAGCAGACACTGTTAAATAAAGCTGTTACATCATGCAGCCGTGGTGAGTCAGTGTGTTGTTGGGGCCGGTGGGACATTACGGGGAGCTGGGGGAGTGGCTCGGAGCTCTCTGCTGGTTAAAGGGATAATAAAAGGTAGGAGATGCAGCGCGGCTGTGACCCCTGTCAATCTGCCGCTTGTTAGAGACAGACAATTACTGGGCGGGGTCACGCTGTCAACCTCAGTCGACTTCAGTGAACCCTGAGTTATTTACTCTGATGTGAGTGTGTAATTGGGTCTATGGCAATGCATGTGCTTTTACCATGCAACAGGCTATAAGGGTCTGTATATCATTTCGTATGTGTGTGTGTACATGCTGGAGAAGAGATGGAGGAGAGGATGACCAGAGTCTTAAATCATGCAGCCCTTAGTTGTCATGGCATAGTCTAGTGTGTGTGTGTGTGTGTGTGTGTGTGTGTATATGTATGCACTTGCTCTCTCGGCCAGTGGAATAAATAGCACCAATGTTTTCCATGTGCATGTCACATTGTCGCTCACAGGCACACGCACACGCGCGCACACACACACACACAACCACACACACACAACATAAAACCACATGTACACAGCCTTTAACCTTTACTGAGAGGTTTAACAGCAGGGTGGTGACAAGAAAGAGTCAATGCAGTAAATCACAATCATCAAAGTCTTTTAAAAGTCAGGAGGGATAAAATAAAACTCTAAACAAATATAAAGCTAATCTAATCAAATGAATCCAACTATGCGGTGTCTGCTGGTCAATAAAACTAGAAATAATCTGTCTGTTGGATGAGCAGCGCTGCAGAAAACTGGCTAGTAGCAAGTCAAAATTGTATTGCAGGAAAAGCTCAAATCCATTTTCAGCTTGTTGTAGCCACATGGACCTGATGAACAGTCACACTTCATGCAGTATCAAACTGCTGTTGTGAAAAAATGAATAATTCCCACATTTCGAAAGAAACACAGGAATTTATATGTGTAAAAATCTATAAACAGAACCTATAAACACTGTTGCTCATAAAGTTGGAATAAAATATTTTTTGCCTCTTTCCATGAAATGATTGCGACAATCTGATTTATTCTTGACAGATAAAGTCTATATCTTCTCAAAACTTTAGTAGTCAACATCTTCCAAACATATCACAATGAAAATGAAACCACAATTAACCTTTACAAACTGTTGTCAGGCTTTGGGCTATTGAAACAATAGGATTAAGGCTTTGTTTAACATTTTCAGCCTTTGTCAGTTTTAACAGGAAACATATTTGAGGAGATTTCATGCATATGAATGTCAAATATTACTCTTTCAAATGTCACACAGTCACTAATATCGAGTCTGGCCACCCCTGACACGGATCAGTGCATTAAGACGTCAGGGAACACTGTCCACAAGCTTGATGATGTTGTCAGTGGGCAGGGCGTCCCACTCTTCGGTCAGAGCCTGGGCTAACTCCTGTAGAGTTTGAGGAATATTGTCCCTCTCTGTGATGGCTCGGCCTAAGGCATCCCAGGCATGCTCGATAGGGTTCATATCAGGGGAGCAAGCGGGCCGTGACATCTGCTGCACCCCCTCTGCATCAAGAAATTCTCTCACTGCAGCTGCCCTACGTGCTCTAGCGTTGTCGTCTTGCAGATGAAAGTTGTTCCAGGATCTCCCTGTACACAACGGCGTTGACGTTTCCATTCAGCACCATCAATGGTGTTTTTCCTCCATAATGAATACCGGCCCATACCATCACTGAGCCGCCACCAGCTTGAGTGGTTTCCTGGATGCAGTCGTCGTGAAGGTTTTCGCCACGTAGTCACCGAACACGTTGTCTTCCATCTGTATAGTTAAGGATATAGCGGCTCTCGTCCGTCGAGATAACATGTCGCCAGTGCCAGAGCTGTAATCTTTTGTGCTCCCTAGCCCAGCGAAGTACAAGAACAGTTAAGCGTGGACACTTGGTCATTCGTCTTGCTCGGTAACCATGCTGAAGCAACCTTCGATTTACAGTTTGGCGGGAAACGTTGATTCAATGGTGTCTTCTCCGCAAACGATGAAGGCGGCTCCGGGTTCTACGGCAGAGATTAAGCAGTTGCCGATCATCTCGTCTGGTAGTCAGACGTGGTCGTCTTGGAGATTTTCGTGGCCTCAAATGACCCTCCTCTCGATGAACTTTGAGGATTTTACAGACCGCACCCTGGGATATTCCAAGCAAATCAGCAATATCGGCTTGTTTGTGTCCATCCTGTCAGAGTGCCAGCACTCTTTGGCGTATTGCCAGTGGCGTCGGATGAGGCATAGCCTAGGGAAGTTCTGTGTCAAATTTGGTTGGAATTTATTTCAGACAATTCTGAAAACGTGGACCTGTTGCATTAGTGATGGGAAGTTCGGCTCTTTTCCGAGAGCCGGCTCTTATAACTCGGCTCCCAAAGAAGAGCCGGCTCTTTCGACTCCCGAACGGCTCTTTATTTAGGAATTTTTGTAGCCTGTATTTTACCTTAACTTTGCAAGAAAACCCTTTTGCTTTCAGTGTTTTTATGAGAGACCTTATAATTGCCTAATTCTGTGCATTTATTCTGTGACAAAACCACTCATACATAAACTGCAGCCAGATGCTGCTTCGCTTTCTAGTGCCACTCATAGTTAAACTACACGACAATGCAAGACGCACACACGCTCCTCAGTCCTCACCGCTCTGTCTCTCTCTTCACTTGCAGTGGAGTCAAGTGGTGTGTCTGCCCCGCCCCCCTCTCTGTTTACACATCCTTAATTCTCACGTGAATGCTGCATGCTGGTCGCCATGCTGGCCAATCATAACAAAGCTCTGTTGTAACCAGAGCTGGGACTGAGCACTGAGAGTGAAACCTAAGTAGTGAATGGGCAAAAAACTGGGAGCCGGCTCTCACTCGATGCGAGCCGGCTCTTCTGATTCACTACAAAGAGCCGGCTCTCGGAGCCGATGCTTGTGCGCATGACCCATCACTAATGGTTAAGGATATAGCAGCTCTCGTCCGTAAAGATAACATGTCGCCAGTGCCAGAGCTGTAATCTTTTGTGCTCCCTAGCCCAGCGAAGTCAAGCTACTCTGTGTTGAACAGTTAAGCGTGGACACTTGGTCATTCGTCTTGCTCGGTAACCATGCTGAAGCAACCTTCGATTTACAGTTTGGCGGGAAATGTTGATTCAATGGTGTCTTCTCCGCAAATGATGAAGGCAGCTCCGGTTTCTACGGCACAGATTAAGCAGTTGCCGAACATCTCGTCTGGTAGTCAGACATGGTCGTACTGGAGATTTTCGTGGCCTCAAATGACCCTCCTCTCGATTAGGGTTGTCACGATACCAAATTTCTGTTTCGATACCAATACCAATATGTATTTCGATACTTTTTGTAAAAAATATTTCATTATATTATGTATTGCCTTAATGGGTTATTTAAATATTTAAAGAATATAATTTAATTTTTAAAAATATATTTTTTAATGTATTTATTAACCATGGACATGTTTTAGCTCTCTGTTTGCAGGCTACTGTAGGTTTACTACTGGGCTGGGAGGGGCTTTGTACTTCTTTCATTGACATTACAGTGCAGTGAACTGGTGAACAACATTATCACCTGTCGTTCTTGACTGAAGTCTCGGAACAAGTCCGCATGGTTGTCCTTTAAATGTTTCGACTACAGGTTTGAAGTGTTGCTTCCTTTTGCGAGACACACTTTGTAGCATCGCTTGCACTGCGGTGCCTCTGGGTTCAGTGGCTCGCCTTTATCGTTCGGTTTGAACCCGAAATATTTCCACACCGTACTTCGAGCCCCCATTTTGACCACAAGTACGGGCTTTTCTGCAGCTGCCATCTCTATATACTGTATTTTCTTCAACCCGCTCCGTCTGTCTAAGACGCGACTTGTCGTTTCTCTCTCCTCCTCAGTCTAAACATGCGAGTGCGCGTGGGAGGCGGCTTAAATCCGCTAGGGCAACTATGTCACACTCGCTGGCCTCGCTGTGCTTAAAGAGACAGGCTCCAATTTACCAATTCATTTGCATTCAATAAAATAAAATAAAAGTACCGTTTGTTTTTAAATGCTGGTATAGTACCGTTTTCAAAACTCTAGTATCGCGGTACTATACTGGTACCGGTATACCGTGCAACCCTATTCTCGATGAACTTTGAGGATTTTACAGACTGCACCCTGGGATATTCCAAGCAAATCAGCAATATTGGCTTGTTTGTGTCCATCCTGTCAGAGTGCCAGCACTCTTTGGCGTATTGCCAGTGGCGTCGGACGAGGCATAGCCTAGGGAAGTTCTGTGTTAAATTTGGTTGGAATTTATTTCAGACAATTCTGAAAACGTGGACCTGTTGCATACAGGCTTTAAGCAGGAAACGTACAATACAGCAAATGTCTTTTACAGCGCCAAACAAATGTTATGCATGAGTTCATTTCACCTGGGTAACTGGGACACATAATGTAATCATTGTAGCTGGTAAAAAGTGACTACTGATGCATTTAAATAGGAATAAACAGAGGATTGTGTCTGAAAACAAAATTATTCCAACTTTATGGGCGGCAGTGTATAACACATAAGCAAAATAAAAGTTGATTTTCCCATTGGAAACACTTTTGTGGCTCAGGAGGTAGAGTCAGTCCACTGATCGGAAGGTCGACGGTTTGATTCTCATCTCTTCCTGTCTGCGTGTCAAAGCGTAGAAAAGCGCTGCATGAATATGTGTGTGAATGTGGTTTGTGGTGTAAAACGCTTTGAGTGGTACATAAGACTAAAAAAAGCACGATTTGAATGCAGTCCATTCACCATTCTACACATCGCCAGCAGCCATGCGGAGCCCTGTTCATGTTTCTATCACGTTCCGCCCAAGTTTCGTCTCATTTAATGACCATTTCGGTTGGTGAGAGGCAGTGATAATCATTTGGGCTGTTAAAAGGTACTTGAATGAACTCAGCTGATGATCCAGCTTCTATTTTTGATCTCATTCTCTTTGATGAAACAGAATGAGTCCTGATTGCTGTGCAGTTCTTTTACAGCAGCCCTGAACACAGGCTATAATGGGAACATAAGAGTAAAACACAGAATGGGGGTTTGATATGACGACAATAATGATGCACATTCGTAGTAGGTTTTTTTTTTTTTTTTTTTGCAAAAATAAAAGATTGTAATGTGTTTTTGTGATGACCCTGATGAAGGCCACAAGCTGAAAAAACTCCCCGGTCTAAAGTTCTTCTGTATGCTGTACTTTTACTGGAGTTTTCACATCTTTAGACTTCCACGCACGGTGGACGTGGGCGAAGTTGTGCCAGACACGTCTACGTTGCTTCGACAAAATTTGACAAATTGTCACTTTTCTGGTGAGGATGGTCTCGTTTGAATACTTTTCTTACATTCCTCCTCTTTGAATCCAACTAGTAGCCAAACCAAAGCTTTGTCCCAATTCAGGTGCCGCATTTTGGAGGCTGCAGTTGAAGTCTGACTGCGTCACAGGTTGTCCCTATTTTGATGGCTCCTTCAAATGCAACCTTCTTTTCCACGAAGGATCCACCTGTTGGATGCCTTGTGGCCCAGGATAAGAAGGTTGGCCAAGCGGTAAGGGTGGGCACAGCTGGCGACTCACAGCGAAAAGCCCCCGTAGACTAGAGCATTTCATTTCGGTTTGACCTTCGCGGTCT
This sequence comes from Seriola aureovittata, assembly GCF_021018895.1. Lineage (NCBI taxonomy): Eukaryota > Metazoa > Chordata > Actinopteri > Carangiformes > Carangidae > Seriola > Seriola aureovittata. The sequence goes on from NC_079386.1 coordinate 5,074,094, forward strand.
ACGAAGGCAACGAAGGGCTGCACCTTCGTAGACCGAAAGATGAATGATGTAGACCGTGAATTGAGACACAGCTCAAGTGGCAGTACACGCTGATACATTTAAGGAACAGGACAGTGACTCTACAGGAGGACTTTTGAAGAGGCTCTGATGACACAAAATTACCAACAGACTTGCATACACCCTCAATTTATTACAAGTTTGAGGGGGAGAAAAGATAAAACTGAGTGTGCCTTGAGGTTTTAACTCTCATGAAATATTGATTGACTTTTTTTTTTCATCTGGCCTTTCCCTGTTCTTCCGTTCACTCGCATGTCGTCACGGAGAGTTGGAAAGAAACCTCAGCTCAGAGGCCGAGCCGAGGGATCTGTAGTACTGTACCACTCACGAAACTAAAACGCAAAACAAACACACACACACACACACACACATACATTCACACACTCTGACCAGCTGTTCCGTCTTCTCTACTTGCCGACAAAAAATACACACTTAAAAAGTATGGCTGATGAACACACAGAATCCAACTGAGAAATGATACACAATTCATGGGTATTATGCATACAGGCACACACACATACACACACACAAATAAGCAGGCTGTATAGGCAGATGCCCCACAGCGAGAGACCAGCGTCATAAATATTCATTCATTCCCATGATTGCAGAAATGTAAATAAGTCAACAGTCGTGAAATTGCCGGCATCTGGTCACTCTGGGGGGATAAGAAGAGGAGAGAGAAGAAGTGAAGGAGAGATGGGTGAAAGGGGAAGGGCAGAAGGTGGAGGATGAAAGAGGAAGTAGAGAAAGGAGTCGGTGATGAGAGAGAAGGAAGAGGAAGGCTGAAGGAGGGAGGGGTGGGGGGAGTCAAATCACTCAGATTATTTTCCACTTTCGGTATAATGACTCTCGCTTGCATTCGCGTGCAATTACTTAATGATAAATATCCTGGAGAGCCCATCCATTTTGTATTCTTCGGGTGGAGAGCAGCAGCTGTGGCGAGTGCTGAGGAATGAGGAACATCTGTTTTACATGAAGAGAGCTAATGTCCTTCTGGGCGTGGGGAGATCTCAGGTTGGGATCTGCTATATCACACTGGTTTGGTGTCAGTGGCGTTGAAGTAGTAACCTTTATTTTTTTTTTTACAATTATTATACAATGAAATACTCTATAATACATTGAAACCAAAGAACAAAACCTTTTTACAGTCCCAAGCATTTCCGCACATAACCAGAGTCAAACAATCTTTTTGGGCTTTAAATCCTGGGGCTTTGGCTTCTTCCTGCATGATGAAGGTGCGGGAGGGCATTCGTTTCCAAAATAAGCCAGTCTCATCCATATTAAAAACTTGTTCAGGCTTATATCCCCCTTCCTCAATGATCGCTTTAAATTTATTGTTCACGAACGCTTCTGCTCCAGCAGTATTCGCAGAGGCGATCTCTCCGTGCAGAGAAACATTTTTAAGTCCAAAGCGTTTCTTAAATTTTTCAAACCAGCCCTTGCTAGCATTAAATGCGCTTGGTACTGCGTGAACAGCACTCGATGATGGCCCGGTATCTGCATCCTCCTCCTCTTCCCTGTCATGAATGTCATCGCTGTCAGCAAAGGTTTGATACAGTGTTCTAGCTTTTGTGCAGATAACGTTCGTATCCAGCGTAATGTTTTTTTTTCTGCAGTCATTAATCCACAAAGCTAATGCAGACTCCATCCTTACCAAGGTCTTGTTGCGGACAGTTGCAGCCCTTTTTGCATCCTTATTAAAACTTATTGCTGCTGTCGTCCTTATGTTATTTTCCTCCTTCTTTATGGAACGAACGGAAGATTCATTAATTCCGTAATGTCGACCTACAGCCGCATAGCTTCTACCTTTTCTTTAGCATGTCCAGAAGTTTAACTTTTCTGCGATAGTTAGCATCTTCCTCTGCCTTTTGGGCCCGACCGCAAGTGCCTTTGTCGGTGCAGAACGTTTTGTCGACATTATGGGTTTTAGAGAAAATTTGCAAACTTAAATTTGGCAAGCTGTTTTACGTACATATACATATTAAACCGTAACGTTATTGACACACAGGTAGAGAAGAAGCGGGGAGACTGTTTAGCCAATCAGAATGCAGAACACAATGCACAATGCAAATCCGTGAAGCAGCGAGAACGTGAAAGGTGAACCGCGTTATAGCGAGGGTTCACTGTAAACTGAAATTTAGAGCAGCACTTGTCAGTATTTATCATACTAACAATGGATCAAATGACCATGTGCAATGTGAAAAGTGAGAAATCCAGAGATAATTATCACCCAGCTCTTCAGTTCCCATACACTTTTAGTCCTTTTTACACCATTGTTTTGTGTTATCAGCCCACAGGCAATGTTAGCAACTAGCTAGCGACCAAAACACAGCTAATAGGAGAGTGAGTATTGGACTGAAATAGCTAACTGTTTTTTAACACATTAGAAACAACTTTCAATGGTGGTAATATGTAAAATGTTGTATTTCAATTGGGATAGAATAAGTACTTCACTTAAGTGAAGTAAAATCAAATGTTATCTAGAGCACAGGTAGACAGGTTGCTAGGAAAATCAAATTGTGTTTGAATTTCTGCCCATGACAGAGTCTCAGTCACAATGTAAAACAATACATCTTTATACTAAACTTCCCATCTTTCCATCTTAGTTTCACGCAAAATGAGTTTACTATCAGCTTCATTATCTTGGTGTTGAGACTAACAGACTGATGTTGACAGGCCTGAACCACAGCCAGACACTTCTGTGTGACTCATATGGAAGAAGAACTCCTTTGTTTCTGTTGTCCACCCAGCAGCAGATGAAGACGTAAAAACCTTCCTCCCAACTCTGCACCACCGCTCCACTCTCCAACCGAGCTCTTGGAGGTAGAACAGAGCGCTGCACCCCTGGAACCAGAGGTGGTGGAAGCTGCTCTGAAGTTCTTGCAGGAGGAACCAGAGCAGGAGAAGAGTGAAGCTGCCAGCGCTGAGATTGGCTTACTTCCGACTAACGCGGTAGTTCCCTGCCTCTCTCGGTTTTGATTGGCTCCTATATCTCTGGTGCTTGGTGTCTGCACCATAGGATCTTCAAGAGGATCATCAAACGGTTAGAGTCCTTCCACTGCAATGACACCTGTCTCCCTGCCAGAGAGGGCATCATCTCCACCATCCAGGACATGGACCACACAGTGCAGACTGCTGGACCTCTGGAGAATTGGGAGGCTTCTCCAAATGTCTTTGCCACACCAGAGCTGCAGAAACAGCTTGTGGAAAAGAGGGAGGCTTCTCCAGAGGTCTCTTTGGCAGCCATTATGCATCATGTTAAGAGCGAATCATTGGTCAGACTGGAGACCAATGTCGTTGTCTACATGGTTGACGAGCTGGAGGTAGACAGAGACTGGAGACAGAGAAATCCTCGGTGCAGGACTATAAAATTATGAAGAAGAAGAAGGGAGTGTGTGCCTTTTTCCCTGGTTTGTGGCAGAAGATGACATGCTGTGTTTAGTTGCTGTTGTCATGTCTCTGTAATGATAGTCTTTAAATCCATTAAATAAATACTATTCATTTTAACCCCTTAATCATTTTCTCTGTAGTTACTGTTTACGCATAAAGATTTCTCTAACTCTAATGTTCTTTTTCAGGGTTTTGAAAACCCTCTCGTACAGCCCAACAATATGTTTAACTTTTCTTTTTCTTTTTTTTATCACATTGATACTTGGTAAGTAGGAACAACCTGTGGAGAAGAGAGATGCCTCTGAAAACAGGTAAACAGTTACACAAATGGAGACCAGTGTCATCAAAAGCATTTTTATGAAATACAGGAAATATAACTCTTTCAAAATAATTCTACTCCTTGTCAGTGAACATTTCATTTCTATGCTTAAACTGAACATGGGACTAAAATTTCAGCTGACTGTACTGGACATTAGATGCATTTAATTTTAATATTTTCAATACATTTTGGCTCAGCTAAACAAGTCTCTGGTTCAAACAGCCTGCATTGCCAAGAGGTTTGGATTCATAAGACAGTGTTTGTGTATCTGTTTTTTTTTTGTGTATCTGGGATTTTAATATTTTAAGAAAAAAAAAAAATTAAAATATAAATTACCGTAAGAGTATTTGCTGTTATCACTAGAAGATGGCTTTTGCTTCCACTAAGCTGAGCCAAACTCATCTGTGCAGCCCTGACCAGGCTATGCATGCATAAGTAACCATACTGCTGATACTGTGCTGGAAGGCACAAAGAGGACTCGTACAATCTAGGCCAGAGCACTTATCATCTCTGTTTGGTTTGCTCTTATAGTCACTATGTAAAGTTTTAAACCTCGCGCAGCCCAGTCCCCAAAGAAAAGTTGTCTTTGCTGTACATTTTGATTTATTATCTTCAGGGTTTTATTAAAAAGTCACTGTTAGTAATACTGAATGAAAACACCTGCGGGGGTATTTGTTGTACATGTTGTCCTCCTTTTCCCCCATGCTTCATGTCTAGCACATGAGAGTTTCATGGTAGCGGCTCTGCTGACCTTCCCTCTCTCATATTCTACCAGCGAGAGGCAAAACATAAAATGCATATTAGTTATTTGCTCAGTTGGGTTTCTTCACTTATTAATGAAACCATATTCCTCAAGACAGATGAACTCCTACTACTGCTATTTATTTAGTGTTTGGGCTACAGTTAGTGGCAGTTCAGACAAACAACAGCCCTGTGTTAAAAAATGTGCAGGTCTGGATTGGTTGGCATGTGTCGCTTCAGGTACTGGTGAGACATATGATCCAGGAAGTTCAGTTCGAGAACATTAATGCATTTGAAGGCTTAACACACACCAAAGCACTGCACAGCAGTTAAAATTAACTCTGGGATTTTTTTATTTTTATTCTTGCAGCATTATTATGCACTGTAACAAGTGTATCTTTAAATAACCTTCAAAGCATTTAGCGGATTGCATCCAACTGGTACCCTCCACAGATGATCTCAAATCTGAGCCTGAGTTATGTTTTCAGTCTTTATTTGTGACGTGGCAGCAGCAATCTTTAACATGTTCCACAGCTTGTTGATCTAAACAAGCACATTTGATTACATTGATCATTGTCATATGCAGAGGTCATTCAATTTGTTCCATGAAAAAAATAGCATAAAAGTAGTTGTCTGCTTCTGACACCCAGAGAAATTTCAGGCTACATCCCTGTTTATCCAGAGTCCATGAACCATTTATGTGAAATTTCGTCATATTTGCCGTGTGAAGCCTCGAGTTACGGCTAAAAAGTTTATAGTGCGATCACACTGACCTTGACCTTTGGACGGTGATCAGCAAAATCTAATCAGTTTAAAAACACAGATTATAAAACGGATTTTAAAACAGGCAATATCTTATGAAGGTTCAAGATTAAATGAGTAAATAAAGGCAGTGGAGAATAGAGCAGTTTTTAGCTTCTTTTTAAAGCCAGTTTGGGCTGAGAAAGAGGGAGCAACTGTAGCTAAAGGGCCAACAGCAACTTCATACTTAATACTTCTTCCAGCTGTCAGAAAGAAAGTTAATGAGCATATTTCCCTAAATGTTGAACTATTCCTTTAACAAGCACAGACCTCCTTAGCTGGTAAACATTGTGTTTAATTAATGAAAAAAAAAAGAATTTTTACAGTAGTATTGATACACACTGAAGCGAGACTCTTGTCCTTGTGCTTTAAAATATGTTCTCAGGGTGAGAGAGGTTGGAGAAGTTACTGTGACTGATGAGGACATCAAAAAACAACCTTGATCTCTCGATCAAATGCTGTGACATTTCCACTCAGCCAATAACATGACAAAACCAACCCGTTACCCAATATGTGGGCATCTAGGCAAACAGCGCTGAAATTACTCTTAAGATATCCTTCTGAAGCAATAGGGGTGTGCCTCACATGATGAAAGAACACAGTGTTTACCCATGAAAGGGGGTGGCCACTGCTGTCCTTATAGCACATTATAGTCCTCTAATGTTGAAATGGAGGTGTGTGTGTGTGTGTGTGCATTCGTGTGTCCAAGGTCTGTAGTGATTGATGTTCCTTCAGAGGCCTCGGGGCTTTGGGGACCACAGATATGACCTCTGCAGAGGTGAGTGGATCAGCAGCTCCGCTATGACTGACTGCCTTACCTGGAGGAACACTCCAGATGCCTCCTACGACCTTCTCCTGCATGGAAAACACATGGGACACTTTGTACGTGGAGGTGAACCATGCACGTGTGTGTGTGTGCACCCAGACACACATGTCCTAATGCACTGGCGGTTAAACACCAGCACACACACACACACACACACAATCCAAAACATCTAGTGGACATCCTTTATCTTCCTGGAAGGGTAATGGACTGATAACCAAAATGCACTGCACCCCCTCCTCCGAATGGTAGCCTCTGAAACTAACCAATCACAGCAGAGCATTTCCCCAGTGATATAATTCTAACCCAATCACTCTGATACATCTTGGGCTCTACCCTTGAGACACACATACACACACACACACACACACACACAAGACACACACAGAAAAATAAAGCATTTGGAGATCGTCAATAATACACTCAGATATGTGCAAAGAATCAGGCAAATAAACAGTTTGATCACTAATTTAAACACTGGGTCCACTTTCATTCCTATGCATGTTGGCACACACACCACGAGCATGTATGTGTGTGCAGTGTGAGAGAGGCTAAGAGGCAGCCTGCACACATGACAGCGTCCCCAAGGTCAGCTGGTTTGTGCAAGTGTGAGATGTTAGATAACTTTATAAGTTGTGAGTGTGACATCTGCCTTTCCCTGGATGAATATCCATTATGCTGGGGGGGGTAGACACAGATAGATACAGTGAAGCAAGTGTTAACAGCTAGCACAGGGAGACACACACACACACACACACACACACGTACCTGGGGTGGAGGTCCTAAATCTTCATCAGCAGTGCCGGCTCGCCAGAGGATCAGAGCAGAAAAACTCACTGATGAATGGCTCTATATTAGAGGGTGTGTGAGGAAGAGGCAGAGCAGTGTGTGTATATGTGTGTGTGTTTGTGTGTGTGTGTGTGTTGTGTGTGTGTGTGTGTGTGTGTGTGTGTGCATTCGTCTGTATGAGGATGTATGTTAGTGCTAATGTTCCCACAGGGATTAGCTCCAAACCAATCAGGACAGCACGGTGTGATTAACACCAGTGTGATTCAACACACTGGGGACATGTGCATGCACACAGTAAACATCCTCTGCAGATGATGCACACACACCTTGGGGTCACTCAAAGCAATATTCCTCAAGGTACGGTAGTGCTGTTCACTTTTAAATTTTGACCTTCACAGCACAACAGCCTTTCACTGTAATATATCACGCCTCCAATATTTGTCAAATCTGAATCAGCGATGACGAGATTTCAATTTAAATTTGTTCATTTTATTTTAACATCTCTAACTTTAAAGCTGCACTAATCAATATTTTACATTGACAATGGCTCAAATGACCATGTGTAATGGTGAAGCAGTTGTGGGAGGTAATGAACACACAGAATTATCACCTGACTCTGCACTTCCCCCTGGCTCCAGGGTCTGTCTTAGTGTCTTTTGGCTTATTGTTTTGGTTTTATGGTCTGCAACCTTACACTACAGTAGCTGCTTAGCATCATATAGTAGACAGACAAAATTAACATGTCATGTCTCATGTCAGTGTTTGAGTTTTTACCCTTGATTTTTGTTTTATTGTGTTCCATCAGGTTGATTAGCCTAAATCAGAACTGGTAACTCAATATGTCAATGTCAATATATATAACACAGTTTTCAAGTTTTGTCGAGTTTCATATTTTGAAATTTTGATCATCAAGGATAATTCCAGTTTATCATAGGTTGGGTCTTCTTTCTAAAGTTTGGTCATCATACCTATCAGTAAAAATAAAACCACTCATTCTGTGAATAACTGAGCTACTGGAACCTGGCAAAAACGCAAAAAGAAAAAAAAAAAACAGATCATCAGACATGTTGAAAACAAACCCAACTGTCCCTCGCAGTTCACAGATCGTACTCATAGTTTTGTCCTGCCATGTAATCATCCATTATTGATGACATTTATATGTGCACTCAATTTTGGTTAAATGTCAAATAAACGACCTGAGATCATTAGAACTGCTGCATTGTTTACTACTTGTCTGATCATCTGACGAATGTTTTTGCCCTATCGGCCTTCATCATGGATGAATTATTAAAAGAATAAAACATAAACAGGAGTTATCCGTTATCACAATATGCATCATCCATCTACATTTTTAAACTGGTGCTGTGTGAGATGCCATTGTTGAGTCCCACACAACAACAAAGGAGTTAAGAGAAAACACTGAGTGGGCAGCTCTTTGTGAAACCTTAATCTCTAATGCTCTTGTCCTGTAGGTCCAACTTCAAAGGAATCAGATCCATAGATCTCAATCTAGCTTCAGGTTGTTGACCCACTGGCTCAGCAATAGATTTCAATTCCATCTATTGATCCTCACTCCATTGTTTGTGCTTTTGTCTTTGTCCACCTCAATAGATGCCGCCATCGGCATTTTGATATTGACAACTCTGCTTTAAATTATTTGTATGCATAATAGCACCACAGTATTCTTTTGACTTTCCTTTGCTCTTTCTCTCCAACTCATGTTATTTTTTGGCAGCCTCCCCCTTGGCACTGGATGAGAGGTGGTGAGCTGTGACAAATGACTTTACAAGTGATTGGTTAAAATAATTGATTGATGGGTTGATTGACCCGGTCATTGGCCTCTAATTAAAACTGGTGCGCACCCTGAGGCTAAATGTCTTGACACAAGGAAATAACACCAGCAGATCATTTCACTGGAGTCCAGTAAAGACGTGAACATATGAGTCATTGCGACCTCATGTGTACTGCAGGGATGTCGTATTTGATTGTAAGTCTAAAAGCTTGACTTGTTATTTCACTTCATCGGTGGAACACAATGCAAAGTCATCAAAATACCACAGACGGCCCCTTTCGCCAGGCTGAGGAAGTGAGCAGCTGATAGATACGACAAGACTAGGTCCAAACCTAGTATATTGCCTGAACCGCGCCGTAGGCTATTTGCATTCTGCCCAGTGTTTCAGCCCTTTATCTGTTTGCTTCTCTCCTCCTCTCTGCACCATGGTTCCATTTTTTCGAGTATCCCAGTGCGATAGCATGTGATCTGTCTACAGCAGGAGTAATATGCAATGGCAAAAGAGTGGTGGCTTCAGTTCGGTTGGCTTTAAATGCACTGTGTTGGCGACATTGCAGATTATAAACACCCCCTCCTAATAGAAACTGTTTGCACCCATTCATTTTGAAAGAGCAAAGGCCAATGGGGAAACTCCAACTCAGTCATGTGGCTTTCGGCGAGAACAATGGTGGAACTATGCTCAGTCAGTCAGTCAGTCAGTCAGCGACATTCATGATTATAGGAATGACTAAGTTTAATGTTAAAGACAATATTGCAGGTTTTCAATGGGACTAAACAGTTTCATTCTCAAGTTAGTAATTACATGAGTCTTTTTAACAAAGTATTACATTTCAAAGTAGTCCACTACAGTTTGGGTTAGTCTAGTTGCTTTGCTGGTTCACTAATGAGGCTAGTTGAATCACAAGGGAAATATCACTGTCCTGATCTGACCTAAACCTAAACGACTTTTTGGCCAGTCGGAGGCTGTGCAACAAGCTGTGAGCACAGCACTGACATACAATCACATAATCAAACTGATAAAGCAAAACCAATGAGCTGTAAGATGCTAAAACACACTGTAGAGCTGAAGGGGAACTGCAGAGTCAGATGATAATTATCTGTCTACGTCACAGTCATATTTTCATTTTCTAAATATAAAAATATTGATTAGTGCAGCTTTAAGGCTGCAACTTGTGACCCTACCGGACTGCGTCATCACATAAATGCAGATGCTATTCTCTGTTCCCTCCCTCGTGTCCTCCTGTCTGTGACTTCCCCCCTCCCACTTTCATTGACAGAATGTGAGGTAGACATCATGTGGTTGTTTTTTTTTTCCTTTTTTTTTTTTCCTCAGTGAGTGTGTATTGTTTTCTCGCCCTCTTTCACACACTCTCCAGCCCCTCTCTGCAGGTGTCCCTCCCCGTTCTGATTCATTCACAGCGCAGTGCCGAGCGAGATGACTCATCCCACGGTGTCAACGCCGTGAATGGCTCTCTGTGTTCATCCCAGCTCTTGGTTCTCTTCCAGTCTCCCTCGTTCTCACTGTCCTTCCCCAGCTCCTCCCTCCACTCACCCCTCCCCTCCCCTCTACGTCTATGAGGCACCGATCCGTAGCTCGACTCCGTCACATGCAGACGTTGATGGACAAGAGGAGTAAGTGGCTACGACAAAGGAGCACATGTTATATATGCAGATAGAGCGGCCTGACAGTCACCTCATGTCACCCTGCTGCAGCTGACTGTTATTGTACACATCACTGGATGCCTCAGTATCAGACACTGGACACTGGAGTCCTGTTACTTTCACAGTTCACTTATGCTCAGATTTGACTCCACTCTCATAAAAACTGGTGCCATAATAGAAAAGAGGACGAAAATGTCTACTGTATCACTTCCAATCTGACTTTGCATCAAGAAGCATCACAAATATGTAGGCATCAGTGATTCATTAAATTCTTTCTAGTGAGCGGTTTAATGTTTTTACCAGTTTTGAATAAATATCCAGACTGTGCAACATCAGAGAGTGACCTCTGTGGCCAGCGGTGGTCATTACAGGACACTGGACACATTCAATTCTGTGCAAACCCCGGGTTTGAGCGGTTAAAGGTCCTGAAACCTCGAACATGTCACCAAAACATCTGAACCCACAGCAGTTGTGTGCTAAAAATGTAGTCGTGAGCTAGCTTTACGCTAATGGAGTGACTAGCAAAAGGTTATCTTCAACAATCCAAGCCATGAGTGAGTTGGCCAAGATGTGAGTGAATATGTTCCAATAAAGTCAGGATCCATATCATCTTCAGACACTGTGTAAAATACAGTCTAGTGAGAAGCTAAGAAGTTACAATTACAGTCTGAGGGTTGGTAGCCTGGAGCTTAACTCTGTTTTCAGATATGCTAATGGAACACAAATTTCCCACATTTGCAATTGAGATGCATCTGGAAATAAATGTGGTTACTATTAATGGTAACATTTACAACAAACATGAACCTGGTCATGCTTGACTATGAGGTCATTTGCATAACGTAATATTTTTCCGCTGAAGAAAACTCT